>NC_068926.1:42060000-44560000 GCF_023091745.1 Budorcas taxicolor | reverse complement strand
TAAAGTCAGCCTATCAGGAGGTGCATGTAGAGCAATTTCAAAATGCAAAAAGGAGCAGACAGCTGTACATCAACATACAATAGGAGAAAAACAACCTTGGGAAGACAAACAACAGATACAACAAACAGAAGAACAAATACCCAAAGAAAAGAAGCTAACTGAGCAGATGCAATAAGATTTTGTAGTTAAGTATAATTAGTGTCTTCACAGAAATACCAGCAAGTTTTACACCCGTAACAATCCACAAAGATCTTGGCTTGGACACAGCCGAAGAGCAAATCAAATTCCAGGAGGATCAGTTCAGTTCAATTGCTCAGTTGTGTCCAACTCTTTGTGATCCCATGGACTATGGCACATCAGGCTTCCCTGTCCATCACCAACTTCTGGAGATTGCTCAAACTCCTGTTCATTGAGTCGGTGATGCCATCCAACCATCTCATCCATCCTCTGTCGTCCCCTTCTTCTCCTGCCTTCAATCTTTCCTAGCAACAGAGTCTTTTCCAGTGAGTCAGTTATTCACATCAGGTGGCCAAAATACTGGACCTTCAGCTTCTGCATCAGTCTTTCCAATGAATATTCAGGACTGATTTCCTTTAGGATGGACTGATTTGATCTCCTTGCAGTCCAAGGGCCTCTCAAGAGTCTTCAACACAACAGTTCAAAAGCATCAACTCTTCGGCACTCAGCTTTCTTCATAGTCCAACTCTTACATCCATACATGACTACTGGAAAAACCATAGCTTTGACTAGATGGACCTTTGTTGGTAAAGTAATGTCTCTGCTTTTTAATATGCTGTCTAGGTTGGTCATAGCTTTTCTTCCAAGGAGCAAGTGTCTTTTAATTTCAAGGCTACAGTCATCATCTGCAGTGATTTGAGAGTCCAAGAAAACAAAGTCTATCACTGTTACCATTGTTTTCCCATCTATTTGCCATGAAGTGATGGGACCGGATGCCATGATCTTCATGTTTTGAATGTTGAGGTTTAAGGCAGCTTTTTCACTTTCCTCTTTCACTTTCATCAAGAGGCTCTTTAGTTCCTTTTTGCTTTCTGCCATAAAGGTGATGTCATCTGCATGTTTGAGGTTATTGATATTTCTCCTAGCAATCTTGATTCCAGCTTGTGCTTCATCCAGCCCGGCATTTTGCATGATGTACTCTGCATATAAGTTAAATAAGCAGGGTGACAATAAGTAGCCTTGACGTACTCCTTTCCCAATTTGGAACCAGTCAACTGTTCCACGTCTGATTCTAACTGCTGCTTCTTAACCTGCGTATATTTCTCAGGAGGCAGATAAGGTGGTCTGGTATTCAATCCCATCTCTTGAAAATTTTCCACAGTTTGTTGTGATCCACAGTCAAAGGCTTTGGTGTAGTCAATAAAGCAGAAGTAGATGTTTTTCTGGAACTCTCTTGATTTTTCTATGATCCAACAGATGTTGGCAATTTGATCTCTGGCTCCTCTGCCTTTTCTAAATCCAGCTTGAACATCTGGAAGTTCTCAATTCATATACTGGTGAAGACTCGCTTGTAGAATTTTGAGCATTACTTTGCTAGCGTGTGAGATGAGTGCAATTGTGTGGTTGTTTGAATATTCTTTTGCATTGCTTTTCTTTGGGACTGGAATGAAAACTGACCTTTTCCAGTCCTGTGGCCACTGCTGAGTTTTCCAAATTTGCTGGCATATTGAGTGCAGCACTTTCACACCATCATCTTTTAGGATTTGAAATAGCTCAGCTGGAATTCCATCACCTCCACTAGCTTTGCTCATAGTGATGCTTTCTAAGGCCCACTTGACGTCACATTCCAGGATGTCTGGCTCTAGGTGATCACACCATCATGGTTATCTGGTTAAAGACCTTTTTTGCATAGTTCTTCTGTGTATTCTTGCCACCTCTTCTTAGTATCTTCTGCTTCTGTTAGGTCCATACTGTTTCTGTCCTTTATTGTGCCTATCTTTGCACGAAATGTTTCCTTAATATCTCTAATTTTCTTGAAGAGATCTCTAGTCTTTCCCATTCTATTGTTTTCTTCTATTTCTTTGCATTGATCACTTAGGGAGGCTTTCTTATCTCTCCTTGCTATTTCTTTGGAACTCTGCATTCAAATGGGTATATCTTTCCTTTTCTCCTTTGCCTTTAGCTTCTCTTTTCTCAGCTATGTGTAAGGCTTCCTCAGACAACCATTTTGCCTTCTTGCATTTCTTTTTCTTGGGGATGGCCTTGATCACTGTTTCCTGTACAATGTCTTGAATCTCTATCCACAGTTCTTCAGGCACTCTGTCTTCAGGCACACTTGTCACTTCCACTGTATAATCGTGAGGGACTTGATTTAGGTCATACCTGAATGGTCTAGTGGTTTTCCCTACTTTCTTCAATTTAAGACTAAATTTTGCAGTAAGGAGTTCATGATCTGAGCCACAGTCAGCTCCTAGTCTTGTTTTTGCTGACTCTATATAGAGTTTCTCCATCTTCGGCTGCCAAGAATATAATCAATCTGATTTTGGTATTGACCATCTGGTGATGCCCATGTGTAGAGTTTTCTCTTGCATTGTTGGAAGAAGGTGTTTGCTATGACCAGTGTGTTCTCTTGGCAAAACTCTGTTAGCCTTTGCCCTGCTTAATTTTGTACTCCAAGGCCAAACTTGCCTGTTACTCCAGGTATCTCTCATGTTCCACAGGAGGACAAAGTGAAAACCATGTACAACCAAAAGGAACCTTGAAACCTCAGTAATCACCTCTTCAGTCTGGAGTTTATGCAGCAGAGCAAGCATTCTAGTGTGGGTGCCCTCCCCACATCCCCACAGCACAGGTTACTGAGGGGACAGCCCCTACCCTCTACCCCACTGTCTTGACCAGACACCTCCCCAGGCCCTTGCCATCTTCCTGCCAAGTGCAGAGGGTCAAAGGCAGCTGAACTGATTTACTCTGATCGTTGATAGGAATGTGGAGAATTAAGGGATGGAAAATGATTTTTCAGGCATATGCTAACCAGATAAAGCAAAATTCATATCAGAAAAAGCAAAAAGTACTAAAGGGACAAAGATGACAATTTCACTGGGCCAGAAAAAGGTGAAATCCACTCCAAAGATTGAACTGTTATGGTCTCTTAGGTCTCTAATAGCGGAGCTAGGAGGTATCCAAGGCAGATCCTGACAGAGATACAGGGAGAGACCCCACAGTCGGAGTGGGAAACTAGCATGCTTCTTGCCAAGGCTGACAGAAGAGAGAAAAATAAATGGTTACGAGGACAAGGCTGCTAATGATGATAAAGCTTCTTCTTAAATACATCTGTAAAACTTGGTGTGTAGTGAATAGGAAATTGTACATTCTTTCCAAAGACATGGCACATTAATACATCCATCAAATTTCAATTACCTGACTAGCTTCTAATGATAAAGCTTCCAGCTGTCCTTCGAGTCTCATTTTTTCTTTAAGAACCTGCAACATTTCATCATGAGTTTCAGCAACAGAGCTTTCCATGGACACACTAGAGGATAAAGACAAAAGGATCAGGTGGTGGGAGTATAATTGATCATTATCTTCCTTTATACTGTCCATACTCTCCAGATTTCACACCCTTCTGGCTAGTCTCCCCTAATTAAAACAATTTTTTTTCATTGTGGTATAGGCTTCTCTCTAGTTGCAGCACTTGGGCTTAGTTGCCCCGAGGCACATGTGACTTTAGTTCCCTGCTGCTGCTGCTGCTAAGTCACATCAGTCGTGTCTGACTCTGTGCAACCCCATAGGCGCCAGCCCACCAGGCTCCCGCGTCCCTGGGATTCTCCAGGCAAGAACACTGGAGTGGGTTGCCATTTCCTTCTCCAATGGGTGAAAGTGAAGTCGCTCAGTCGTGTCCGACTCTTAGCGACCCCATGGACTGTAGCCTACCAGGCTCCTCCATCCATGGGATTCTCTAGGCAAGAGTACTGGAGTCGGGTGCCACTGCCTTCTCCCCTTAGTTCCCTGCCAGGGATCAAACCTGTATCCCCTGCTTTGGAAGATGAATTCTTAACCATCTTTTCTAATTTTTAAAATTAGGTCAAGTCCTTAGGTTTAAGCCCTTTCCCTACTTTTTTTAAGAAACAGATAAGTAAAAAGATTTAGGTAGAGAGTTAAAGCTCAAACTCTTGCCCACAGTAGGGCCTTTACAGCCAGCACAGGGCCAGAACACCTTTATGGAGACATGAATCCATGTCACATCAATGCAACAAATCCTGGAAAGCAGAGTACCTTAACATTGCAGGTAAGCACTCATCAGACCCAGTTTCTTTTCTAACAAAGCAACAGAGAGTGTATAAATGAAATGTTAAGGACTGAGTGGGAACTCCGAGAAGAAGGTGGTGTCTCGTGGGCTCCAGCGTCACCCACCTGCTGCAGATGCTATTGGTCCGGCTTCGCGTCTCCCCATTGACTTCCTGCCTCTGCTCTTGGTGCTCGGCTGCTGCAGCCTGCAGGACATCTGAGATGGAGGGGAACTGGCCCAGGGCTCCAACTGCGATCTCCCTGCCACTGACCACGTAGGGGGCCTCACGCATGCCCCCCATGTTCGCTGGGATGCCTGGTGTCCCGCGGGCGGAGACGCTGCTGTAGGAGGAGCTATCGCTCTCCGTCCCGTCAGCCTCGGACACGTTGTCTCCAGTCAGGGACGCATTCTCCAGGCGGTCGTCGGCCTCGGGGCACAGGCTGACCTCAGACACCACTGATGTCGCGCTGCCTCGGTTCTGCTTCAGGGAGCCCCTGGTAGAGGCCGGAGCTGGAACATTTCCACCAGAATTCCGAACGTCTGAATCTTCAGTTCTGTAATCAGCCAGAGACCGAATTTTGCTTGATTTGGAACTTTTTTTCTCCTTAGGATGTGCCAGGAGCCCTAAGCTGCCCACCTTCGGCCCCCGAGGGACACTGGTGCGCAGGAAGGAATATTCTTTTGTCATAGCCACGGCACTGGCCCTCGGTAAGGTTTCTGGGTTCAACATGAGTTCAGGATCAAGTGTGCTAAAAAGTCTCGTTTTAGTTACAGGTTGACTGGACTGAGGAGGAAAAAAAAGTACAAAAATTATGTTTAAAATTGACAAGCAGCATTCAAAAATCGCCACCGAGAAAGGCCATACTGATTACATAAACAGAGCACCCTCCCGCCATGTTCCCACATCACGGGCCTTCCATTCTTGACCTCACTCCTCCATGTCCATCCCAGGCAAAGTCCAAGCACAGGCCTGTCATGACTGTGACCTGATGACATTTTAAAACACCTACTAGAGCAAGTCCTTCCTCATCACGCCTCCTTCACAAAATTTCCCTGCCTATTCTCTCATGTTCTTTTAGATAAACCTTGAAATTTTTCAAGTTAGAATATTGGTCCTGTTGAATTAGAATTACCATAAATTTATAATTACGGGATAATGAGCAGTTTTCCTCCATTTATTCATATCTATTTGCATGATCCTTGACAGAGAAACTTATGTAGTGTTTTATCTAGGTTCTAAACCATTTTTGTTGCCATTTGATACTTAGAAATTATTCTGTTAATACTGTAAATATTATTTTTTCCCCTCTAATTTTATAACTGGTCATACTAGGATAACTACTTGTCATATCTGTATTTCAAACTGACAATTTCTGAACCCCAATTATTTTATAATATTATAATAAACTTATAATAATAGAATTTTCAGTTGATTCATCAGCATTTTTCTAAAGTGTTATCAACACCTGCAAATAACAATGTCATTTCTCTTATATTTTTTGCTGCACTGGGTCTTTGTTGCTGCACAGGCTTTTCTCTAGTTGAGGCAAGCAGGGGCTACTCACTAGTTGCGGTACATGGGCTTCTCATTGCGATGGCTTCTCTTGTTGCTGAACACAGGCTCTAGGGCATGTGGGCTTCAGCAGGTGCAGCATGTGGGTTCAGGAGTTGCAGCTCCTGGGCTCTAGAGCATGAGCTCAATAGTTGTGGCACATGGGCTTAGTTGCTCCACGGCACGTGGGATATTCCTAGACCAGGGATCAAACCCATGTCTCCCACACTGGCAGGCAGATTCTTCACCACTGAGCACCAGGGAAGCCCTCGTCTATTTTTAAATACTTATATCTCTCATTTCTTTTTCTTATATCATTGTGTTATCTAGAACTTCCCAACTGGCCTTGAATGAAGCTGAGGATGTGAGAAGATGACATTCCTTGATGCTAAATGAACATGACTTTCTTCTACAAATAAATTAATGTTCAGTTCATGTTATTCTATAAAGTCAGTGCAGTCACAAAGTGGTGAGGGACAAGTTGGGTGAGGAGCATCTCGGAACGATGCTACGACATGGCAGCAAGGATAAGTGAGTCGGAGCAGCGAGGAAGAGTAAGGGATGCGGGGTGGCAGACTGACCGGACCACCCAGACAGATACACACACTATAACGCTGCCATAATTAGAGCCACAGAGACCAAGAAAAGCAGTTGACGGACTGATGACACAGAACACAGCCCAAGAACTGGCCCAAGTATTGGTGGCGTCTATAGATATTAAGGGAGAATGGCAAAAAGTGAAAAGACAGACTACAAAATAAGCAGCCTTCAGATAATTGACCAGCAGTTCACAAAGAGGCTCATTCCTACCTCTCGCCTCCATCCAAGCAAGTGGATTATATCTACATTATAAAATAAAAAACATAACTTCTGAAAACTTTTTATATTATCTCTTACTTTTAGTATAAAAATAAAAGAGGTGAATTTATATCCTTCAAATAGGGAGATCTTAAATATGATATAAACCTTAAAAGAAGTAACAGCAAAGACTGAAAGTTCTGACTGTAAACGTTCAAATCCAATGTGCAGGGTCTTCCCTGGTGGTCCAGAGGTTAGGACTCTGAGCTTCCACTGCAGGGGGCTCAGGTTCAATCCCTTAAGATTCTATTAGCCAAGCAGCAAAGCCAAAATGAATAAAAACAAAAAGCTGATGTGCAGCAAAAAATATACCAGAAAAGAAGTCATGGAAAATTAAGAAAAAATTATTTGCAAAAATACTAAAAGGGAATAATTTCCTCATATATAGTACCAACACAGCAAAAAGACAAACTGAAAAACAGACAAAGGCTGACAAAGACACTCAGCCAATATGTAAAAAAGTGCTTATTGTTAGGAAGTACTTTTTTTCTCAGCTATCTGAGAACAAAGATTCAATTTTTATTATTTCTAATCCTCCCAAAGATGAGAAGTCTAGCAGTCTTACAGACTGCTGAATGGAATGTAAACCAGTCCTTATCAACTAACAAATACATAAAACCTTTTACCCAATAATTTAACAGTTAAGGATTTACCCACAAAAGTATACCAAGACACAAAACATTCACTGCAGCACTGTTTGCAACTTCAAAAAATTAGAGATAACCTAAAATGTTGATCACTTCGGGCTGCTTAATGCAACGCTGGTATGTGCGCATGGTTACATAAGGGTGAGGAGGGTCTCTACTGAGCTGAGGGAAGACAGGTGCGTGAGAAAGGTCGTGTGAAGAGCAGCACAGAGAGGGCGCTTGCCCTGTACACAATCTTCACCTCTACATGAAGGACCCGTGCGGTTGACACTCTCAAAGTATTTACCAGACTACAAAACGGGGGCACTTTCACTCATCCTCTCTAGCCTTTAGACATGAAGTATGAGTTACACTCCTAAAGAAGTATCTTTTTATTCTTAGTTTGGGCTTCCCTGGTGGCTCAGATGGTAAAGAATCCTGCAATGTGGGAGACCTGGGTTTGATCCCTGGGTTGGGAAGATCCCCTGGAGGAGGACATGGCAACTCACACCAGTACTCTTGCCTGGGGAGTCCCCATGAACAGAGGAGCTTGGGGGGCTACAGTCCATGGGGTTGCAAAGAGTCAGACACGACTGATAGACTAAGCACATTTTTAGTTTACCTGTTTTTGCTGGCTTGTTTTGTTTTTAATTTGCTGCATGGGGTCTTTCTTAGTGGCACGAGATCTTTGGTCGCATCCTGCGGGACTTTTGTTGCCGTGCACAGGCTCTTTAGCTGTGATACGTGGGCTCCAGAGCACATGGGCTCTGTAGTTGCAGCTTGCGGGCTTAGTTGCCTGAAAGCACGTGGGATCTTAGTTGCCTGAACAGGGATCAAACCTACATCCTCTGCATTGCAAGGTAGATTCTTAACCATTGGACCACCGGGAAGTCCCATGTACATATAATTTTTAAAGATGGGAACTGATGTTAAATTTCACCCTGAACTCCTGACACATTAATTGCCTAATGCTGGATGACCCAGACAGAGCTTGGACTTGCAGTGCAAACCTGAGAGGCAGGCTGCGGACAGGATGGGGCACATGTACACTGGCTGGTCTGTATCTTGGTTCCGCCACTTTACTGCTAAGTGACCGTTGGCAAGTTCTTTACCTGCCTGAGTCTCACTGTAAAATCTGTGGGGAAATTAACATTGCCTGGTGCACATAACTCCTGACTACTGACTGTCACTGTAAGATTTTCTGACAGGCCACCTGGATAGATGCCTGAATGCCCCTGACTGGGTGGGAGCCTCAGTCAGTTCATAGCCTGGTGCTGGCTCTTCCAGTCTGTTTACATTGGCTTCGGAGCAGTGACACTCGAAAAGCCAAGATCCTCTCTTGGGAAAACAAATGGCCAATTCTGATAAGGACTTGTCACAACTAAATCATTCACTGCAAGTGTTTTATTTTTTTAAAGCATGTTATTTTTTTAGTTCGTTTAGTTTCAAATTCCTTTAATTTGAAATTTCTCAAGTTCACAATAAACGTGGATTAAGACTGAAGTGAACCTTCACACACGCCTTTCCTAGATTCACTCGACTGATTAAAAATACTATTTTCATTAGTATCCTAATGAGGATTTCATACCTGAATAAAACTGATTTTAGGAAAGCTTATGCACATACTTTGGAGAAGGAAACGGCAATCCACTCCAGCATTTTTGCCTTGAGAATCCTAGGGACAGAGGAGTCCATGCAGTCACAAAGAGCTGGACATGACTGAGTGACTAACATACATGCACACACGTATCATGTGTGTGACACGCCACACAGTCTAATACCATACAGCAAAGTTCAGCAGAAACACTATCACTTACACAATAAACAAGTCAAACCCAGGACTGGCTGCTCAAGTACAGAGAGCGGTTACACCCACATGTTCGCTGCCTCTGCTCTTCTAATGGCAGATTTAGACATAAAACATGCCTGTTTGGAGGAAAGAAGGACCAGAGGGGTGGGAACCAGAGCCCCATGGAATCTCCTCAAAGGGTGGGAACTACATGAGAAAGATGATCTTTGTAGACACACACACAAGCCCATCCCAGTAAAGAGAAATAAACAGCAGATCCTAGAATTACGACTGACTGCCTGCTGTTTTTTCCATTAGCTGGTTCGAGAGAGGGAGACTCACTCTTTCCTGCTGGCGTTTCACCCTGTACTGTTTGAGCTGTTCTTCCAGCCGCTTCCGAGCCTGCAGTCGGACCTGCTCCTCCTTCTCCAAGGGCAGCGAAGCCTCTGTTGAGCCTGAGGTGGGGAAATAGCCATTTAGAAACTCACAACACAATAGCACACAGAAGATAAATCAGAAGAGCAGCTTGGCTGTCTTGCGTTTTATTACCGATATGATTTAGCTTTAAATAATACATGACTGTCTAGTTTGAAAGAACTGTTTGCAAACGGATGGAGAACTGTAAGCCTTGGACACTGACCACAGACAGGACCCACCTGGTGGCAGACACAGGGCCCAGCACAGGGGTGGTGCCTCCGCCAGCAGCGCACCGCCACCTATGGGCATCCCGCCAATAAAACAGGACGCGAGCCACTTGCGCCTTTTAGTAATTAAAGAACTGAACTTGAAGTTGGTGCCAGTGTGAGTGTTCTGAGGCTCCCACCAAGCTCTAACTCTGCTTCCTTACATTACAGAGGGACATGAACAGCAATCCTGATGGAACGACAGGCAGCAGCAGCTAACAGGAACATGCTACCAAACTCGCCTGCTTTACCCAGGAACATCCCAGCAGATTACCTCAGTTTCCTACCCGAGGCGACTCCAGTCCAAGGGCCACGCTCAGGGACAAGAGGGGAACTATGCTGACAACTTTCGGGCAGCTAACAAAACTTAAAATATCAAAGCCCAAACTTTCACTTTGGGTAAAAAAAAGAGCTGAACAGTGAGTGAAAGGTAGGCAAGACCCAGGCCTCCCAGCTCAGGGCCAAGGGCTGGTGAGAGCAGAGGAATGCTGTAACTGAGCCCCTTCCTGGGCGGCACCATCCTCAAATACGAATTCTGGGAGGGAGGCTGCTGTTGTTTTAAATAATCCCTAAAACCTGAGCAGTCGCCAAGAATTTCACTAGGAATTCACTAGTGTTGTTACTGATTGTGCACTCATACTCTCCATATACGTTTCATATGAAAGAGCTTATATACTTTTCACATCACTAAGTGGTCCAGATGGCAGAGACCACCAGAGGTATGGCCTCAGGGCTGGGCACATTCCTGGGAGGGGTGGGCAGGGGAAAAGCAGGAGAACCTGGGGCCAGAGCTCACAAACCCCTCAGGTCAGGATCCAGGATTTCGCACGGCATCCTGGCTGACATGCTAACAGTTTGTTTACAGAAATGTTTAAAGTATGCTGTGACACTAACAGCATAAAGAAAAAATTCCTGTGAACACCCTCTAGTAAGCATGGGTGCGCAAGTGCAAATGAAAGCATCAAGGCAGCATTGCTGCACACCCAGCAGACTGGTGAAGACTGAAGGGAAACAGCATCTCTGTCCTCTCACAGGGCATCAGCGCCCTTGCAATGTGACCAGCCATGATGGAGATAAACCCAACCACTGCTTCTGACCAAGAGTTCTGCTCCTGGGATGGAGTGCATAGACGTGAGAGCACCAGTGCTGCAACACGCACGGGGAGCTGCTCACTGCAGCACTGGTCCCCTGGCCCTGACCGGCCACACTCGGGGCTCCTCCAGCCTTAAAAGAATGGATGTGGAGCTGCACCAACTGACGTGGGGCAATCGCCAGTGACAACACTAGGTGAGAAGAGCATGCAGTGATGTGAAGGACATAGGCCCGTCTTAAGAACAATGATCCTCCCAACCCGGCTGTTTTCAGAGGCCTGCAAGGCACTATGTGAGAAGGTGGCTGACCTGGAGGGGAGGGGAGGAAGTACTGAAGCGGGACGAGGTGTAACAGCAGCAGCTGTGAAATGACCCCATTAGGTAAGATTACACAAGTCTGTGTGTGAAAACTGGCATGTTAGAAAAGCCTGGAGGCTTCAGGGCTCTCAGGCTGACAGTTTGCAACTTGTTTGCCCCTGAATCCCCAGGGATTAGCACAAAATGAAGGCTGATTAAAGTAACTCATAAAAGAAAGCCTTCAAGCTGTAACTGTCAAGATGAAATCCCCACTGCTGCTTGCTCACTCCCCCCGGTGATGGAAGACATGCACGCACAGGCCCTTCAAACTGGGGCCTCCAGTGCCGTTGTCACCATCAGGCTGTGACAAAGCGTATCTTCCCTCTGAAATGGAGCTATTTGTTAAACGCACAACCCACCACGGTGATAAAACAGCAATGGCCGAGGGGCGAGCCCTTCGGGGCCTGTGCCTCTCCAGGACAGTGAGTGACAGGGGCCCGGGGGGTGGGATGGGGGATGAGGGGGTGGGGGAGAGCCCGGCAGGAAGATGCTTACACAGTTGCGTTTCTTGCATAGGAAGACTGAGTCTGAGGGACTGCAAAGCTTCTTTTCTAACAATGCCCTCAGCACTAGTCCCCTGAGACTTCCTTAGGTTGTCATGGAAACCAGCCACACCTGGAGACGCATCAGGACCCGCTGGCGAGGGAGGCTCTGGGAACTGTGGTATCGGCCCATTCAGACAGGTGTCCCCCTGGCGTCCTTCATCTGAAGTCCTGTTTACCTTGGCACTGGCACCTGGAAAAGAGGGTGTGCTGGGCCATCATGTTTTCACAACTAAAACAGGAGAAGAGGGAATCTAGACATGGGAGCACTCTCCACATCCCAGGAACCTGTTCACTCTGCGAGGACAGCAAGCCTGTCCTTCCAAAGGGCAGGTGATGTGGACAAGTGACTCAACCTTGCAGAGTAATGCCCTCACCTGCAGGACACCCTCCTCACCTTCCGCACTACAGCTGTAAAATTTCAGTAGTCATGTTTCCTTTTCATTTAACAAGACCAGTAAGAAATCTTACGAAAGTCTGTTTTTAAAAAATTAGCAAAAAAACCCTCCACAAATCCTTAAAACGTGGCCAACAATGTTTCTAATAAGCACTGTTAATAGCAGTACTAACCAGTGTCACAGCCTCACATTTACAAAGGGCTGATTCCAAAGTTATTTCAAGGCATAAGTTTATCATCCAAAATGAGACATCAAAGGTGAAGAATTAGAACAGCTGATGAGAATGATTTCCCCAAAGGTGAGGACAGAACCCAGAGTCTATGCTTCTGACTGACAAACACCTAATCGGTAAAAACCCAAGTTAACCAGTGATGACTATTCACCTGTGTATCAAGCTGAGTCTCCTCTACTAACATTACTACATGTTACTTACACACTAACTGAAACTTATTTTTGTATCAAAAGGAAAGTGCTCTCCCCCTGATGGGCAGCCAGTTGGCAGCCAATGAGTTGAGGAGATACATGGAGAGGCTTCCAGGCATGTTCTGGGGGCTCCCAAGCACTGCAGTGCCCCAGGTCCCCATAAGGTCAGCACCACTTGGATCTCATGATGTACCCAGTATGCAACTAGGAAATTCCCTCTGTACCCAAGCAAACTGAAAATGGGTTTCTGTCACTTGAAATGTGAGTCCCAACTAACATAGCCACTTACTGTCATGCTTCCCTGAAAGGAAAACTAGAATATAAAGTGGTGGGGAGGGGGCAGACACAAAACAGAGTGGGAGGACCCCACCACAGCTCTGACACAACCGTCTGTTCTTTTACACAAACAGCTGAGGTGAGGGGTGGGGTGGGAGTGGGGAGGAAATCGTGTATTTCAGATGCAAGTTAATCAGGTCAATACCACTTCCTAATGGGCTTATCAAATCTGGGAGAGTCTCTAAAGCATCCTGCTTACATACGAAAATAATTGAGTGTCACACTGCACGTTAAAAAAAATCTAAAAGAAGGCCTAATAAATAATAAGACTTGATTGTTTCCAAACAGAAGTCTAATTATGGATAAACAAATAATGATGACACAAAAACTGGCCAGCCCCACCTCCTGGGTGCTTTCCAAGTGCTCACATTTCACATGGGCCTTCACCACCACCCTAAGATGCAGGGTGGAGAAGGAAACGGTAACCTACTCCAATATTCTTACCTGGAGAATCCCTTGGACAGAGGAGCCTGGAGGGCTACAGTCTATGGGGTCGCAGAGTTGGACATGACTGAGTAACTGACACACACACAAAGACGCAGGGACCATTCATCTTTCCATTTTCTCAGTAAGAGAGTGAGGCGGAAATAAATTAAGCATCTTGGTTGAGGGCCCATTCCTGTTAGCGGCAGACCTAGTTGTTCCAATTGCAGAACCCTTGATCCTGGGCCAAGCCGCATCAGCCTCACCTGGCACTTAAGGAGCAGGAAGCAGCAAAGCCATTTCAGGTGCCTGAGCACTGTTTTACCAGAAGGGAAACGCAGTTTCTGCTAGTAAATCAGTGCATACACATGTTACGATGTTCAAGCACATGCTGCCCAGGAAAGGGCATGAGGAAGCAGTCATTTATTCTGTGCTTCCTATACACGAAGAAGCCACTAGCTAACATGGAAATGTGACCCAGTAATCCTCAGAGCATTAGCGGCACACTTTCCAGTTAGTAAAAATCTGACAACCAACCAACCAAAAAGGTAGAATGTTAGGCAGGAGACAGTGTGTCAGTGAAGATCTGCACAAGCCTTATGGGTAAACCATGCTGCTCCATCCCTCTGGAGCAGAAAGCTCCAGAAAGTTCCCATTTCATTTAACACACATGGTGTTTGAGTTAAAGTTGGCCTCAACTAAAAAAATACATAAAAACACACTCTGAATGAATTATAAAGTTCATTAAGCTCTTAGACATCACTGTCTTCTTCCAAAAGGCAAGACGACCTCTGTTCTCCTGTTTAAAGGTAAGATGTGAGCAGAACACAGAGTAACTGGCAACTTACACTGGGCTTCATCCCACTGATCCAGCGGCGCCAGTGAGCCAGGGGGTTTTGGGGGGCCCTCGGGTTGAGCTGAGGTGCCACTGCCGGATCTGTCCTCCACCAGGCCCTCCTGCACAGCCGCTGCACTGTCCATGGTCAGGGTGACACGGGCTGGGCTGACGCTCAGAGGCTACAAGTGAACTGGGAGCGAGTTCAGTTTCTGCCATTAGCAATGGCCAAAAGCTCCTGGGACGGACCACACTAGGTTTGCCATTTTGGGGAAGAGATTTACAGTCTCACAGATGGCCTGAAATCAAACCAGGTAATATCATGCATGATACCTGACAGGAATAAAAAGAGAAAGAAGGTATTATGAAACTTCATTTGTCAGATTTGAAGTAACAAGTCCAAGACTAACATTTGGTTCCCAACATGCATCTGTATATTAAATATATTCATACAACAAATAATCCTTGAGCACCTACAGCATCCTATTTTTTGAGGATAAAAAACTGACCCAGACCCATCTGGCCCATCCCTGAAGGCCATCTGCACTGATGACTGCTGAAAACCATCCCCCACCAGGGTGAGAAGCTCCTCCATGTAATCCGCAGAGCTGGGGGTGGGGCTTGGATGACTGAGGAGCTGTCTTTATTTAAACTTAACTGACCTGTATGTAAACAGCGCATGTGGCCAGTGGCTTTAGTATTGGACACAGAGGCCCAAGTGCTCACAGGGGTCAAAGGGTGAGCTCCTCTCCCAGGAGACCTGGCATGTCAGTGCCCAGGCCATGCCTTAGAACCAGAGGTCAACAAGGAAGACGTAGCAGCACGGTAAACAGGACACTAACGGAGGAAGCATGGGGGGATGAGGACACATGGAAAATAGCCAGTGGGGTCTGGGGGGCAGAGAAAGGACCTCACAGCAGGTGACCAGATGCATTCTTCATTTCTCACAAGATCTGCTATCTTTCAGCTTGTTCTGCCAAGCTGAATTTAAGGGAGCAAAACTGCCCCAAAGCCTGGCAACTGGTTACTGCTTTTGAAGTGTAATGAGGATATTATCACCTCGTTTCCTCCTCAACAGATAAGGTGCTGCTATTATTCTGCAGAAATGGTGGCATTTACTTCCTTGAAGATAAGATTTCATATTACCCTATGTACTGTTTGGTGTTTCACGAGTTCCAGGACAAAAATTTACGGGACTTTCCTCCACGGCTTCCAAATGCCACATAGATGTTTTTGAGAAGAGCCTAAGCAACAGCTGACTCTCACTAGATGATCCTGTTTCTCCCCAGCTCTCTGTCACCCTGTCACCCATGAACAGGCAGTCCTTAGTGGCTGGCACAACCTGTGAATACCTAGCGATGGGAACCCAGCAGTGTTTGAACTGCAGTGTCAATCATCCACACATTTCCCTCTGCTATCTGGCACCCGACAGGCCAGCAACATCATGGATTAATAAGTGCTGTTATGAATATAAAAAGGCTATGCTGACTTTTTTTTTGGTGGCCTCATGGCTTGCAGGATCTTAGTTCCCTAACCAGGGATTGAACCCAGCCCCTCACCATTGAAAGTACACAGTCCTAACCAGTGGACTGCTGGGGGATGTCCCATGTCTACTATCAAGTGCAGAGCTAGTACTAAAACTCTGTACTTGAAAGGATCACAGATAGAACTGTGTGAAAACATGAGTAGCTACAATCCAGTGTAGTGAATCAATAAGCACAGGGTGCTGCTGGCTCATGGTGCCTGGTGCGAGGAAATATTTGAGAACTAAAACAATGTCTGAAGGGAGGTACCAAGGTCAACCAAACATGATCCTATGTGCAATGAGGTCTCAACTTAGTTTCTGTCTCTACAACATTCGGTAACCTCTTTCATCCACGGAGACACTTTCCAGGTTGGAAGGTGGGTAGACAAACAGGCCAGTCCACAGGTCCCTCTGAAAGCCACCATCTCACAGGGACCCGGCTGCACAGCACACCACTGGGACACCTGCTGAGCCTGCCCTCACTCCGTGGGCACAGCTGGTGGTAAGCTGGCCAGAGTGACACCATAGAGGAGGTGATGCCCGCAAGGCTAGGCAAGGGCACACCCAGGCTGTCCCTTCACCACAGGCTTCACTTCACAGACAGGTGACTACAGATGGTCGGGCTGGGACACACACAGTGGGCTGTGGAATCAACTGTCCCTGCCTACAGTGTATGGTAAGTGCTGGCCATCCTGAAACGCTACTTAACAAAGGAAGATATTTGCATTTTGCTTTGAAATGTCTCTGTTTCTGTCTTGTGGGGGTGGGGTGAAGCTGCCTACATTATCACATGTTCCCTAAGATGCCTGCCTGAGAGGGTAACAACAACAGATAAGTGCTTTTCAGAGCTGGTCTCTCTGTTGCCAATGCCCTTTTCCCTTTGACCACCAGGCAAATCCCCCCGGATCCTTTCATGTCTGCCACTAGGCACAGCTCTCAAGTCTCCTGAGTCTCAGGTAAAGCACCCCTCTGTGCCATCATGATACCCCTGCGTGCATCAGTTCAGTTCAGTCGCTCAGTCACGTCCGACTCTTTGCGACCCCATGAACCGCAGCACGCCAGGCCTCCCTGTCCATCACCAATTCCCGGAGTTTACCCAAACTCATGTCCATTCAGTCGGTGAATATCACACGGCAATCGTGTGTGTGCCCATCTCTTCCATCACCCTGTAAGATCCTAGACACAGAAATCACCACTCCAGGTCTGCCCCTACCCCCTCAAACATCCCCTACACAGAGTAGTGCTCAATGCAGGCTGCTGACAAACAAATCTCTGCCTCCACCAAGTCCTACCCCTTAGCAACCAAGCTAGTAGTTCGAAAACAAAACGATACAGTATTTGCATCCTTGAATATCCACAATGCTTTGTCAAATATAGGATAATTCTACTACTCAATGCAGTTGGGAGTCACAGTTCTGGGAGGGCAAAGAACACCTGGGAGGTACAAACTGGGATAGCAGCATGTAAATGGCCACAGGTCAGAGAAGCATCTAAGGAGCCACAGGGAATGTGTTACTGAAGCAAGCAGTGACAACACCTGACCCTGACACTATGCAGGAAAGAGAGCATTGGCCGAGACGTTTGTGTGCACTGAGGAAGGCACACCAAAGACAGAGAGAAATGTGTCAGGCTGTTTGAGCCTAATAGTAATGCAGAGTCCATGCATTTGCTTGCCTTTATTTGGATTTCTTGATAAACAAGAAGTCTTCTGATTCCCAAGGAGCCCTAACTGCCCCCTCAACCCCCACCCCTTGAGATGAATGGTGCAGCCCTGGAGACCCTGTGACTGTGGCTTGTTCTGGTAACTTATGAAAGTGGCTCCTGTTCACACACAGCCCTGCCTGAAGCCAGACAAGAGATAGGATTCACAGAACACCAGAAGCAGCCTCTGGGGAAGGGACATGCCTCCCTATCTATAATACACTGGCATTCTCCATGTATCCTCAGCCTCATGTGAATTTTACTTAGCATGACTCAGTCATCCAGGCCTCATTATTTCAGACTACTGACAAAAACAGGACAAGGAGGGTTAGACAGCTGGGAGTACATCACAAGGAAGCTGTTATTAGTAACATGTACTCCATTTTGTGATTAAAAAAACAGAGATCAGCCTAATCACAGTACCATTTCTGACCACCTGCATTCTGTGTTTCCCAGAGGGAAGAGATGAAGCAAAGGTATCACTTAGAACTTCAAAAAGTATGTAACTCTAGGTTCACCACTGTCTGACATTAAGAGACTTCAGACTGAGAAACTACCATCTCAGGCGACTACATGATCTCCAGCTTCCCCCAGGCAGCAGATCACTTTGATCTGGTATACGCACATCAACAGCTCCATCTACTCCACCTTCTTTACGATGGTCCTATTGGCAATTCAGATACAACAGAGCATGGGAATTCCATGGTGGTCCAGTGGTCAAGACTTTGCTCTTTCATTGCCGAGATCACAGGTTTGATCCCTGGCTGGGGAACTAAGATCCTGCAAGCCATGCAGCATGTCCCAAACAAAAAGAGAAACAACAGAGCATGGCCAAAGTGAAAACCCAGAAAGCCTCATGTCACTGTAGAGCAGTGTAACGTAAAGAACAGACTCAGGCATCAGACAGCTTGGCTTTAGGTCCTGAGTCCTCCACACTCAGCTGTGAGATCACGGGCAGATTTCTTAACCACTCTTAGATGGTGATCCCATCAGTAAGATGATGAGAAAAAGACCAAAAAACTTGTGCCAGGATTAAATGCAACAAGGGACATGCCCCATAACTTTTGTTATTTTTTCCTTCAACTGTTTCTTGTCAAAATCAACAGATAAAAGCCAACTGAAGATATTCTCATTCAAGAAGGCACACTGCTTGGATAAAGATACAGTGTACACACACGTACACACACTCTGTAATATTACTCAGACATAAAAAAGAACAGAATTTTGCCACTTGTGACAACATGGATAGACCTGAAGGGCATTATGCTCAGTGAAAGAAGTCAAGACAGAAAAAGTCAAATACTGTATGTTATCACTTGCAGAATCTAAAAAACAGGACAAATAAAACAAAAAAGAAACAGACTCTGAGATACAAACTACTGGTCACCAGAGAGGAGAAGGGAAGGGGGATGGGCAAAGTAGATAAAGGGGATTAAGAGACACAAACTACTAGGTATAAATAAGTTACAAGGATGTAATGTACAGCACAGAGAATACAGCCAGTATTCTATAACACCCCTGCATGGAATGGAAAGTACAGAGTGTAATCTACAAAAACATCAGGACCCTGGTCATCCAGTGGTTATGACTCATGCTTCCACTGCAGGAGGCATGGATTCAATCCCTGGCTTGGGAATCTCACATGCCTCAGAGTGCAACCCAAAAACAAGAAAAAAAAAAACAAAAAAACCCACATCAAATTACTATGTTATACACCTGAAACTAACATAAGTTTGTAAGTTAACTACACTTTAAAAATTATACTGCTGCTTAAGGCAACTGGCAAAAAAAAAAAGGCTACTTTAGAATCTGAGTAATGTCAGATGATTTTTATTTCCTTTTCTTGCCATTCAAGGCCCACTGTAACTGAAGGCTATCACGCCAATAAAATGTTATGTTTCCAATACTTAAGGGACAATTTAAAAAGTAAAAAAAACAAACCCATGAGTCACCTGTAAATGGCTTACAATGTCCCAGTGATTTCCAATCACACTGACAATAAAATCTAAGCCTCTTACACTGAACTAGGAAACTGCATACCATCTGGCCCCTCCCCACACTGCATCCTTGTCCCTTATCGCTTTCTTCCTTTTCAATTACACACTTGCCATACTTCTCTAAGAACATCAGATTTACTCCTCCCTCGGGGTCATCACACTTGCTGTTCATTCTGCTTGAAACACTCTTATCCCACCGTTTTTCACGGCTAATTTCTTGTGATAGAAACCTTAGGTCAAAAGTCACTTTCGCGGACAGGCTTTCCTACAGACCCACCCCAAGCACCGCCTAATACTCTCTCAACAATGTCTCATTTATCCTCCACTACGAGGTAAGCTCAGTACAGCAGGGATCCTGACACGATTTCAGCTCTGGATTCCAGGACCTACAGTGAGTGTTGCCCATCACACGACCAACAGTTGTTGAATGAAGGCGGAGCTGTTCACGCAACACCAGGACACTAGTGACAAAGCCTGGCCTCACTCCCTCTGGAAAGTATTACTGCACCGGTGAAACGCCTCTAAGCACCCAGGATCGAGATGGAATCGAAGTGGACTCAGAGACTGAGATCACACGCGTTCTTTAAACCAAGCTTCACACTAACCATCCGACACGAAATCACGCATGTCATCTTGACATAACTTCTGCAAAAGGACAAGAGCTGTTTCTCAGCAGCTCCAACAGCAGCTGCGGGTACCCCTGAACAAATTTCTCCCTGGCACGGGTAGACAGAGCTCCGGAAGGGCTCGAATGTATGTTTATTTATGAACCCAGTTCCCTAACAGCTGCACAAGCCAGCTTCCAGGCCCGGAGGCTACCAACGGTGAGGAGCCAGACTAGCGCGGGGCGTTGCCGCTCAAGACAGAGTTGCGGTCGGCCTCCCCGTCCGCTCGGGCCCCGCCGCCCTTCTCCCAGCCCATACCCCGACTGTGCTGCAGTTCCCTGGATTCTCGCGCCCTCCGCGACCAGCGTTCCTGCCCAAGCACCACCCCGCGACCCTCACCCCGGCGGTGCGGAAGCCGCGGCGAACGCCCGGCCCGGCCGCTCCGGTGGAGACGTGGCCCCTCGAGGGGCGGAGCGCGGAGCAACGACGTAATCTGGCCCCCCCCGGAAACAGCCTGTACGCAGTGCCTCCGTTCCGCAAGACAGAGGGTCCCTTTCTGCTAGCCCGCAGCCGCCCTCGGGCGGGGGCTGCTTCAACCTCAACGTCTGGATAGAGCCCACTCACAACTGGTCCGAAGAGGATTTTAGAAAGTAAATCTGGGGCGCCTTCCCCTTTCAGAAACGCAGCTCCCAGACTTGCCGGACCAACTCCAACAGGAAGCCGGCAGTTAAACTTCCGGCGGAAGTGGCGTGGCCAAGCTCCGGTCCCGCCCCCGCCCCGCCCCGCCCCAGCTGTCAGTGCTTGGGCATGGTCCTTCTGGCCCCGCTCTACCTTGTTGGCGGTATTGCTCGTAAGCATCCTGGTGAGCCTGGGTCAGTGTGGGTGGAGGTGGTGGTGCTGGCCGCTGTCCCTCTTCTAAACCCTCTACAACGCTAGTCCTTATCTTTCAGGTACAAATGCAAGAGACTCGTGGACTTTCACAGAGGTCCAGTGGTTAAGACTCTTCCCTTCCAGTGTAGAGGGCAGCAGTTCCCATCCCTGGTTGGCGTACTAAGATCCCACCTGTGCAGTGAAACAACTCCCTCCCCGCCCCCAACAACTACTGAGCCCTCCCTCAGCAATGAGAGAAGTCTGAAAGCCACAACTAGAGAGTGGCTCTGCTTGCCGCAACTAGAGAAAGCCTGTGTACCACAAAGAAGAGGCCACCTGCTGCAACAAAGACTCAGTGACTGAAACATTCGTTCAGTCCTGTCCAACTCTTTGCTATCCTATGGACTGTAGCCTGCCAGACTCCTCTGTCCATGGAATTCGCCAGGCAAGAATACTGGAGTAGGTAACCACTCTCTTTGCCAGGGGATCTTCCTGACCCAGGGATTGAACCTGGGTCTCCTGCATGGCAGACAGATTCTTAACTGTCTGAGCCACCAGGGAAGCCTAACAAAGACCCAACACAGTCAAAATAAAAAGGAAGAAAGAAAGAAAGAATTGTTGGCATAGAGCATGAGGTGAAGGTTTCTTCCTTTCTTTTTCTGTCCATGGATATCAAATTGCTGCACTCAATATGTCAGCAAGTATGGAAAATTCAGCAGTGGGCACAGGACTGCAATAGGTCAGTTTTCATTACAATTCCAAAGAATGTTCAAACTATTGTACAATTACACTCATTTCTCATGCTGGTAAAGTTATGCTCAAAATCTTTCAAGTTAACAACAACAAAATCTTTCAAGTTAGGCTTCAGCAGTATGTGAACTGAGAGCTTCTAGATGTACAGGCTAGGTTAGGAAAGGCAGAGGAACCAGAGATCAAATTGTCAATGTTTGTTGAATCATAGAGAAAACAAAGGAATTCTAGTAAAACATCTGTTTCTGCCTCAATGACTACATGAAAACCTTTGTCTACATGGATCATAGAAAATGTGGAAAATTCTTAAAGAGATGGGAATACCAGACAACCTTACCTGTCTCCTAGGAAGCCTGTATGCAGGTCAAGAAGCAACAGAACAGCACATGGAACAATGAACTGTTCAAAACTGGGGAAGGAATACGACAAGGCAGCATACTGCCACCTTGTTGATTTAACTTATACACAGAGTACATCATGTGAAATGCCAGGCTGGATGAATCATAAGCTGAAATCAAGACTGAAGAGAGAAACAACCTCAGATATGCAGATGATACAACTCTAATGGCAGAAAGGGGAGAGGAAATAAAGAGCCTCTTGATGAGAATGAAAGAGGAGAGTAAAAAAGTTGGTTTAAAACTCGACATTCAAAAAACATGGATCATAGCATCTACTCCCATAATGTCATGGCAAAAAGAAGGGGAAAAAATGGAAACAGTGACAGATTTTTTTGGGGGGGTGCTCCAAAGTCACTGGGGACGGTGACTATCTATAATCATGAAATTAAAAGACTCCTGTTCCTTGGAAGGAAAGCTATGACAAATCTAGACAGTGTATTAAAAAGCAGAACCATCAGTTTGCTGACAAAGGTCCACATAATCAAAGCTATGGCTTTTCCAGTAGTCATGTATGGATGTGAGAGTTGGACCATAAAGAAGGCTCAGCACCAAAGAATTGATGCCTCCAAATTGTATTGCTAAAGAAGACTCTTGAGAGTTCCTTGGACTACAAGGAGAGCAAATCAGTAAATCCTAAAGGAAATCAGCCCTGAATATTCATTAGAAGGACTGATGCTGTTGCTAAAGCTCCAATGCTTTGGCCACCTGCTATGAAGAGCCAACTGATTAGAAAAGACCCTAATTCTGGGAAAGATTGAAGACAAAAGGAAAAGAGGGCAACAGAGGATGAGACAGTTAGATAGTATCACTGACTCAGTAGACATGAATTTGAGCACTATCCAGGAGATAGTGAAGAACAAGGAAGCCTGACGTGCTGCAGTCCATGGTGTTGCAAAGAGTCAGACATGACTTAGTGATTGAACAACAAGCAAGAACAACAACAATCAAATTATTTCAGACTGTTTATTGAAAAGTCTATCCCTCCTCCATTAACTTGTTTTTGCATTGTCAAAAGTCATTTGGATGCTTGTTGGTTCTATCTGGGTTCTCTGCCCTGTTCCATTGGTTGACATGCCTCTCTCTCCACCAACACCACAGTCTCCACTATGGTAGCTTTACAACAGGCCATAATATGGAGGAGATGATTCCTTCCACTTTACTTTTTTGTGACTATTCTAGCTATTCTGGGGCTCATGTCCCTTCATATAAATTTTAGAAGAGACTATTTCTACAAAAATTGTCTATATCTACAAAAATCCTTCCTGGGATTTTGATAGGAATTGCATTTAAACTATAATTTAACTATTTAAACTTTAATAAATCAATTTGTGGAGAATTGGCATCTTTACTATGTTGTCTTTCAACCCATGGACATGGTATGTCTCTCCTTTTATTTAGATCTTTGATTTCTTTCATCAGTATTTTATAATTTTCAGCATGCTGCTGCTGCTGCTAAGTCGCTTCAGTCGTGTCCAACTCTGTGCCACCCTGTGGTCTGCAGCCTACCAGGCTCCTCCGTCCATAGGATATTCCAGCCAAGAGTACTGGAGTGGGTTGCCATTTTCAGCATACAGATCCTAAACATGTTTTTTTTAAGTTTATACCTTGTTGTGCTTAGTCACTCAGTCATGTCCAACTCTTTACAACCAGGTGGACTGTAGCCCAACAGGCTCCTCTGTCCACGGGGATTCTCCAGGCAAGAATACTGGAGTGGAAAGCCATGCCCTCCTCCAGGGGATCTTCCCAACCCAGGGATCGAACCCAGGTCTCCCAAATTACAGGCAGATTCTTTACTATCTTAGCCACCAGGGAAGCCCAAAGTTTGTACTTAAGTATTTCATTTTCTTTGGAGTGGTTATAAATGATATTTTGTTTTAAATTTTGCTTTCCACACTTTCATTATCAGTATAGTGTAAGCCCCTGCAGACAACAAGTTTTGTTTGTAACTTCAATTTATTTGTGAGTTCAACAAAGTTAGGCTAGGTACCTAATTAACACAATCAGCCATATAGTACTGTCCTGTAATTGGTTTATAATACTGATTCAGTTCAGTTCAGTTCAGTTCAGTCACTCAGTCGTGTCCGACTCTTTGCAACCCCACGAATCGCAGCATGCCAGGCCTCCCTGTCCATCACCAACTCCCGGAGTTCACTCAGACTCAAGTCCATCGAGTCAGTGATGCCATCCAGCCATCTCATCCTCTGTCGTCCCCTTCTCCTCCTGCCCCCAATCCCTCCCAGCATCAGAGTCTTTTCCAATGAGTCAACTCTTCACATGAGGTGGCCAGAGTACTGGAATTTCAGCTTTAGCATCATTCCTTCCAAAGAATTCCCAGGGCTGATCTTCAGAATGGACTGGTTGGATCTCCTTGCAGTCCAAGGGACTCTCAAGAGTCTTCTCCAACACCACAGTTCAAAAGCATCAATTCTTTGGCACTCAGCCTTCTTCACAGTCCAACTCTCACATCCATACATGACTACTGGAAAAACCATAGCCTTGACTAGACGGACTTTGTTGGCAAAGTAATGTCTCTGCTTTTGAATATGCTATCTAGGTTAGTCATAACTTTTCTTCCAAGGAGTAAGCATCTTTTAATTTCATGGCTGCAGTCACCATCTGCAGTGATTTTGGAGCCCCCCAAAATAAAGTCTGACACTGTTTCCACTGTTTCCCCACCTATTTCCCATGAAGTGATGGGACCGGATGCCATGATCTTTGTTTTCTGAATGTTGAGCTTTAAGCCAACTTTTTCACTCTCCTCTTTCACTTTCATCAAGAGGCTTTTGAGTTCCTCTTCACTTTCTGCCATAAGGGTGGTGTCACCTGCATATCTGAGGTTATTGATATTTCTCCCGGCAATCTTGATTCCAGCTTGTGTTTCTTCCAGTCCAGCATTTCTCATGATGTACTCTGCATATAAGTTAAATAAGCAGGGTGACAATATACAGCTTTGATGTACTCCTTTTCCTATTTGGAACCAGTCTGTTGTTCCATGTCCAGTTCTAACTGTTGCTTCCTGACCTGCATACAGATTGATTACACAAATAATAATCTTTCCCTTGTGGCTCAGACTGTTAAGAGTCTGCCTGCAATTTAGGAGACCTGGATTCGATTCATGGGTCAGGAATATCCCCTGGAGAAGGAAATGGCAACCGGCTCCAGTACTCTTGCCTGGAAAATCCAATGGATGGAAGAGCCTGACAGGCTACAGTCCATGGGGTCGCAAAGAGTCAGACATGACTGAGCAACTTCACTTTCTTTTCTTTACACAAATAATACATAAAAAAGCAAACACACAAAAATAAGAAAATATTTAAAATTTTACAATAAAGTACCTTTAAAAGTACAGTAGTACAGTACAACGGCTGACACACAGGGGCTGGCATCAAGTGAACAGACAAGAAGAGCTACTGACTGGAGGAGGGAGAGGAGGTGGAGTTGAAGGGCAAGCTGCAATTTCAATGACACCTGACACTGAAGTACAGGTTCTGGTTCTTTGCAGGATTCACTCAATTCTATCTACTCTCCTGGAAAAACAATGATGCAGTGATATCTGGGTAGTAGTTCTTTTTTTCTTGTCATAGATGGCACAGTAGCACTAGATTGCATTCTGAACGGTGGCTGCAACCTTCATGCACTGTTCTACATTTGAGTTCAGTGCCTCAACAACTAACGGTGCCTCCTTAAATAAAGAAAGCCCTTGCCATTTCCTGCACACCGAGAAGTTTCTCCATCTCCTCCATTATTTTTCCATGCTTCGTTGATATTATTTTCTATGTCGTTGACACAGCAGACTTTACCTATTCCGTGATCTTGTCCTTGTTCTTTAGAATCGTGCCAATGGTTGAATGATTAATGTTATAAGAATGAGTGAAGTCTATCATCATTTTGCCTAGCTCCATTCTCCCAATTGTTTTCACCTCTTGTTTCCATTGTTGTTGCTTCTTAGCAGTACCAACTACATTACCACAGCTTTTATGCTTGCTTCTGGACATCCTGGGCTTGAAATAAAGAAAATGCACTGCTATAATCAATACAGTGCTGTATGGTAAAGTGCACAAAAGCACAACCACTTGTAGAGGATGCACGCACGTGACAATATATGCCAGACATGGGACTAACTTCTATGGTTGGATATGTGAACACACGTTTGCATATTTGGAAGTTTGCAACTTGAAGATTCATATGTAAGAGACTTACTTTTTTGATACACACAACAACTTGGATGAATCTCATAGGCATCTCATTAGCATTAAGCTGAGGAAGGAAACAAATATCCAAAGGAATATACTGTATGATACAATCTCACATATAAAACATTCTTGAAGTGACAAAAGTACAGAGATGAAAAGAGATTAGTGGTTGCCAAGGAATAGTGGGGTAAGTGTGACTAGAGGGGTAGGATGAAGGGGGTCCTTATGGTGTGAAGCGGTTCAGCACCTTAAATGTAGCAGTGGATTCACGAAACTGCACGTGGGGTAAAATGACAGAGGGCTGTGCCTGCACTCTAGACTAATGTCAGTTTCCTTTTTTTTTAATTATTATTTTATTTTTGGCTGTGTTGGATCTTCATAGCTGTATGGGCTTTTCTCTGGTTGTGGCGAGTGGGGCCACTCTCTAGTTGTGGTTCTTGGGCTTCTCATTGTGGTGACATTTCCTGTTGCAGAGCATGGGTTCTAGGGCACACAGGCTTCAGTGGTTGTAGCCCATAGTCTTAGCTGCTCTGTGGCACATGGGATCCTCCCAAATCAGGGATCGAACCCATTGGCAGACAGATTGTTTACCACTGAGACACCAGGGAAGTCCCAGTTTCCTGGTTTTGATGTAGTACCACAGCCACGTATGACACAACCAGTGGGGGAAACTGAGGAAATAATTAAATTAGCAATTAGAGTATGACAAACACTAAATTTAAAAACAAACAGAAACAACTGAGCCTAATTATATATTAAATTGATGGAATATCCACACATAAGAAAAAACACCTAATCTCATACATTTAAAAAGTTTTATTAAAGTATTATTTGCATACCATATACATTATTTATATTATGTGTGCACTTCAGTGATTTTTAAGTATTGATAAATTCAGCTATACTCACTAAATTTTAGTAGATAAAACTGGATGCATCACATTTATTAAGTACACTGGATTTACTGCAGATTGTTTCAGGACATTCTGATAAACCCCAAAGTATCCCTCTAATCCATGTACATGCAGTCACTGCCCATTCCTCCTTCTCCCAGCCCCTGACAACCACTAACCTACTTTCTTTCTCTATGGGTTGGCCTATTCTGGACATTTCATATAAAAACTTTCACACATTATGCAGTCTTTTGTGACTGCCTTCTCTTTTAATTAGCATAATGTTTTTAGATTCATCCATGCTTGATGTGTATCAGAACTTTGCTCCTTTTATGGATGTGTAATTCCGCTGTCTGGATATACACCATTTTATGATGCACTAATCCATGGATGGACCCATTCAAGTGCCTCAAAAGTGCTGGTCAGTGTTCTCAGGTACAGGAGACACAAGATCCCTGCTCTGATCCAGCTTCCTTTGTGTGGAGAAGAGCAGACCTTTAGAGCGATAACTCACGAAACTGGTAGTGTGTTAGGGTAGGACAGACGCCGCTTCCACTGCGCCATCCTTCCTTCCTTCATTGTGGTCTACTATATGCCAAGTATACCTTGCTAGATGCCACACACAGTCCTTGCGGTCGTGGGGCTTACATTCTATCGCAGTTTGATACTGTATGCCAAGTACCATTCTAGTTGCCATACACAGCCCTTGCTGTCACGGGGCTTATATCCTGTTGCAGGGCCAGAAAACAAGCACAGAAGAACTGTGCTTATAGGACAGGAAGAACTGAGTTGAGAAGAGAAAAGGGCAGGGTGAAGAGAAAGGTGGAGCTGCATGTTGCTGTTTTAGATAGCAGTTTAGGGAGGCCCCCTAAGCTGAGTTGCTCAAAAAACATGCAGAAAGTAAGAAAAAAGTTCATGAGGGTAATTGTGGGACAGCAAAGAGAACCATGTGCTTGGGATTTTTGTTTCTTAACTTTATTTTTAATTAAAAAATTGAAATGTACCTAATTTACAATGTGTTAGTTTTAGGTATACACCAAAGTGATTCAGTTACACATAGATGTATTAATATATTCTTTTCAGATTCTTTTTCATTATAGCTTATTACAAGATATTCAATATAGTTCCCTTTGCTATGCACAGGTCCTTGTTGTTTATCTATTTTATATATATTCACTGGTGTGTATATGGTTTTCTTTTCCTTTGGTGCTCAATCGTGTCCGACTCTGCAACTCCATGGACTGTAGCCCCCCAGGCTTCTCTGTCCATGTCCATGTCCAAGAATACTAGAGTGGGTTGCCATTTCCTTCTCGAGTGTGTATGTTTTTTGGTGTTACGTACTTACTTGGTTGCGCCAGATCTTAGTTACAACATGTGGAATCTTTGATCTTTCATGAGGCTTGCGGAATGTAGTTCCTTGACCAGGGATCAAACCCAGCCCCCTGCATTGGGAGCATGTAGTCTTAGCCACTTGGCCCCCAGGGAAGTCCCTGGTGTGTATATGTTGATCCCAAACTTCAAAAGTTTCCTTGAGGAAGTCACACTTGAGTTGACCTTGGGTGATAAGGAGGCAGGGGTGTGCAGGTCTATGGAGGAGTTTTACAAGGAAAGGAGTGGGAGAGGTCTGAGATGATGCAGAGAGGGCACAACACACAGGGTCTGTTGGTGTGGTGGGGCCGCTGGCAGGTGTCAGGCAAGGGGTGACATCATCTGCCTGGTGTTGGAAGAAATGGCTCAGGTGCCATGTGGACTTGGGTTGTGGGCAGCTTGAGACTGGCAGCCCTTATGACCAGGGCAGAGGCTCAGCCACACCCTGCCAATGAGTCAACTAGCTAAGGCATCCACTGGGGCTCAAGGCAGAGAGAATTCTTCACCTCTTCCTACAGTGCTTCAGAAAACACTGGCTTCTTCCTAAAGACTAAAAACTAAAGGAGAAGAGGGTGAGGGTGTGTCTTAGCTTCCTGTGGCCACTGTAACAAGCTGCACAAATTTAGTGGCTTCAAACAACACAGTTTCATTTTCTCATGCTTCTGGAGGTCAGAGCTCCAAAATCCAGGTGTCTCCAGGCCATGTTTCTTCTCCAGGCTCTCAGAGGAGCTGTTTCTTTTGCCTTTTCCAGTTTCTAGTGCATCTCTTGGCTCGTGGCTCCTTCCTCCAACTTCTAAGGCATCATTTCAGCCTCTGGTACTCTCACATCTTTTTCTGCCTGACCTTCTTGCCTCCCATTTATTGGGACCCTTGCAATTTCACTGAGGACCCACTGAACAGTCCAGGATGGTTTTACCTCCTACAAATCCCTTTTGCTAGATAAGGTGACATTCACAGGTTCCAGGGGTCAGGACATGGACTTCTTTGGGGACAAGGGCAGAGAGCATTATTCAGCCTGCCACAGGATGTTAATAGTATATAAAGTGCTGTTGTTTAGTTTCTAAGTTATGTCTGACTCTTTTGCAACCTCATGGGCTATAGCCTGCCACGCTTCTCTGTCCATGGACTTTCTTAGGCAAGAATACTGCAGTGGGTTGCCATTTCTTTCTCCAGGGGATCTTCCAGACCCAGGGATAGAACCTGCATCTCCTGCATTGGCAGGTGGCTTTTTTTTTTTTTTTTTTTTTTTTACCACTGAGCCACTAAGGAAGCCTTCAGTTCAGTTCAATTCAGTTCAGTTCAATTCAGTTCAGTTCAGTTGCTCAGTCATGTCCGACTCTGCGAACCCATGAATTGCAGCATGCCAGGCCTCCCTGTCCATCACCAACTCCCGGAGTTCACTCAAACTCATGTCCATCGAGTCAATGATGCCATCCAGCCATCTTATCCTCTGTCGTCCCCTTCTCCTCCTGCCCCCAATCCCTCCCTTATATAAGTGTTAATCGCTCAGTTGTGTCCGACTCTTTACCACCCCACGGACGGTAGCCTGTGAGTCTTCTCTGTCTATGGAATTCTCAAGGCAAGAATACTGGAGTGGGTTGCCATTTCCTTCTCCAGGTTATCTTCCTGACCCAAGGACTGAACCCAGGTCTCCCACATTGTATGCAGATTCTTTATAGGATGTGGGGTTTGCAAAAAAAAAAAAAAAAAAAAAAACAAAAAAAAAAAACCCATCTGATTTTATAAAACCCTGTGGTGCTTGATGTCTGAGGACAAAGTGTTGTGACCTGGACTGTGTCCCTTCCCAAATTCACATGTTGAAGCCCTGACCCAGAGGACCTCAGAATGCGACTGTGTGTGGAAATAGGGCCTTTAAGTGGTGATTGAGGTAAAACAAGGCCGTATGCGTGGACCCCAACCCAGTGGACTGGTGTCCTTCTAAGAGGAGGAGATAAGGACACAGGCACACAGGGACGACCATGTGAGGGCATGGGATGGAGACAGCTGTCTGCATGCCAAGGAGAGAGGCCTCAGTGGGAACCAGCCCTGTGATACCTTATCTCCAGAACTGCAGGACTGTAAATGTCTGTTGCTTCAGCCTCCTCACCTGTGGTGAGTGTTATGCAGGCCCCAGGACCAGCACACAGAACTGTTACTGAGAGCAACCCCCCTCACAGCACAGCAAGTTGCTGCTACTGCTGCTAAGTCACTTCAGTCGTGTCCAACTCTGTGCGACCCCATAGACCCCATAGACCCCACCAGGCTCCCCTGTCCCTGGGATTCTCCAGGCAAGAACACTGGAGTGGGTTGCCATTTCCTTCTCCAATGCATGAAAGTGAAAAGTTAAAGTGAAGTCGTTCAGTCGTGTCTGACTCTTAGTGACCCCACAGACTGCAGCCTACCAGGCTCCTCTGCCCATGGGATTTTCCAGGCAAGAGTACTGGAGTGGGTTGCCATTGCCTTCTCCGACAGCACAGCATATGGCCATGTAACCCCTGGTCCCGTCAGCGCAAAACTGGCTTCCCACACCTGTCACACCAGTCTGCTCCATGTGGGCACGGGAGCATCAAAGATAAGGGTATGTTCCAGGCTCACTGTCTTCAAAAGGAACCACACAGAAAACAAAACAAGAGGATTCATTAGACTCGACAGAGACGAGGGAAAAGAGCCATCACCCGTGCCTCAGGGAAGAGCCCCAGCAGAGGGATGTCTCAGCAGGGTCTTTGCAAGGACCAGTCAGCCAGCGATTATCAGACATTTCTGCCAGTGAGCAAGCTGGGTGGGGCCTTGTTCTGGGATTCTGAAGGGGAGATAAATAGTAAGGAAATGCTTCCTTTCAAATGATTGGTCAGCACCAGGAAAAAACCAAACAGGCTGGTGCTAGAACGCTGGTTGGGAGGCTCCCTCCAGGAGCGGGTCTGAGGTGATCCCAGAGTGGGGCAGAGGCCTGGACACCACTGCAGAAGCAGGCGTGGGCCCAGCTTTGAGTGGAGCTTCAGAAGGTCCCGAGGTGGGGTGGGTGGAAAGGGAGGGTTGCTCAGGGAGGGGCGGGGGCCACCCAGTGCTGGGCCTTCATGGGCCATGGCAGTGCCATTTGTTTCTAAGTAACAAGCTGACCCAAAATGCAGTGGCTTCAAACAGCTGTTTATTCATGATTATACTGGTTGGGGGCAATGGTATGCTGGTAAGTGTTTAATAACCTCCTCTCCAGAAAAAAGAAAAAAAAAATGACCCTAGTTGCAGCATTAACCAGTTTCCATGTTGTGAATACTCATAGTGTGGCAAGTGTCAAGCTGCCAAAGGTGAGGGCCACAGACCAAACCAAAGGCAGCACTGCACCTATAGAGAACCTATAGGTCCAGACAGGTAGACGCCGATGGGAACAAGCTTCATCAAGAAGGGCTGAGTCCTGAGTGCTCATTACCTTTGTTTAATTATAATTTTGGGGTTCCAAGTTTATACGATTTTTGCGACAGTTGTATTTAAGTTACTGGTTGGAGTCATTCCTGAGATGGTGACATTTGTTCCCTGGTTGCTGGCTGGGTGGCTCATCTGCAGGTCAGGACTTTCAGCCGGTGGATCCGTAGGGCTGGGCCTCCTTCCAGATTCTCTAGGGCCTGGGGTGGCAGCTGAGAGTGGGAGGGAACGCGCACAGCTCATCTCTCTTGCGTTTGTTTTGCTCACGTCCCGACGGACAGGATGGAAAGGATATCCACTTGAGACAGAGAAATGAACCAGCAGGTGGCACAGCTGAGCGAGTGCTGAGCGGCTTGGTTGGGAGGCTGGACAATCGCCAGTATGGCCTTGGCCTCGCACCTCAGTACCCCTCACAGTGAGTTCCGCATGGCTTCATCTCACAGAAGGGCCGGGAAGGGGTGGGAATGAGGAGACAGAGCCATGGAGGCCAGACTGGGAGGCACCCCAGTGACCCGAGGACCTTTGACTTACTTCTGCTGGAACTACAAACGCCGTCCCAGGCTGGCGCTTTCAGGGAGAGAAGCTGAGACCCAGTGGCACATTCCCATTAGGGTCAGGCCTGGGAGAGCAGGCCTGAAATGAGGATGGGCTCAGCTCTGGTGGGCTGTCTGGCCCACAGCGGCCAGTCTGCTTTCTCGACGGTGACTCTGGAGCCTGCCTTCCCCAGCGCCACCTGCTTACCGGGTGCTAGTAGCCGGAAGGTGGTGGAAAGCTCAGGTCTGCCAGGTCATCAGCTTTAGGGTCAGGGATAGCCTTCTAATTGAACTGATGAAGAAATCACCAGTTCACCTGTATTTGCTAGGAGGGAACCTGAGGTCTGGGAAGCTGCCACCATACACAGGAGGAGAAAGATCCCGCATCCAGCCACCCTAGGCTTTCTAAACCCAATCCATCCCTCCTTTCCCTTCCTTCCTCCAGAGCACAGGTCATTTATCTGGTGCTCTCTGCAGCAGCAATCCTGATTCAGAACCTGAGCTTCGTTGGGTCTTTTCTCTGCTGCTGCGTGAGAGCTGGTTTTGCTGCAGGGCCTCCACTGGTAGAGGTCTGGCTACTCCACTCTCTCCGTGGGGTATTTCCCCTGGGGCAAGATCCACCAATGTCACGCTGGGACTCTCAGACCTGGGCCCGTGATCCCAATACTGTTGTTGTTTAGCTGAAAAGTCATGTCCAATTCTTTGTGACCCCATGGACTGTAGCCCATCAGGGTCCTCTCTACATAGCATTCTCCAGGCAAGAATACTGGAGACAGCTGCTAGTTCCCTCTCCAGGGGATCTTCCTAAGCCAGACATCGAACCCATGTCTCATGCACTGGCAGGTGAATTCTTCACCACTGAACTGCCAGGGAAGCCCCCAATCCTGTTAGCTGTGCAGTATTAAGATGACCTGCTGGGTTCCTGGTCACTGGCCCAAAGAGGAATCCATTTGGTCATCTGGGGGCCAGGACCCAGGCCAGAAAGGGCTAGTGTGCAGCCCTAGGAGGCCCAGCAGATGGGTGGTGTGGGCAGGGCCAGCCCTTCTGACATGGGCACCAGGAGCCCAAGAGGGACTTGGGCAGCGAGGCTGAGAGGACATGAGCTGGGCCCAAGGACACAGGAGTCACTCAGTGCCAGCCAAACCACCAGGATAGGAGCACACAGCAGGCTCCAACCCACTGTGGGCTGGATGCCAGGGGTGGGGTGGTGGTGGTCAGGGAGGGTATCAAGGAACAGGAAGAACAGAAAGTCATAAAAAACACTGCATGGTGCCCACCCTATAAAAGAGCTGGTCAGCAAGCCTGGGTCCTGCGGCTACTCTTCAGGTTAGGGCTGACAAGGTCTGTTCTGACCCTGTGTGCTCATCAGAAACAGGGAATCTGAGTTCCACTGGAGTTGGCCTGCACCATGGACCAGCTGTCTGAGGTGGTGTGGTGTGGGCCCTTCCCTTCACCTACGGATCCAGTGTAGTCCAGGGAAGGCTGCATGTTTAGGCCTCAGCCAAAAAAGCTGCTACATCTGCTAAGGGTCCTGCATCTCTGTTCTTACTTTGGGAGAAGTGGTCAGAGTCCAAAGTGAAGGGGGTGATGTGCCAAGTTAGGACCTTGGACGGCAGCCTCATGCCTGCATGAGCTGAGCGAGAGCTTAGACACAAAGCTGTGGCTTTAACCAGGGACCAGTAGGCTAAGGCTTGGACTGGTGGATCCCAGGGAAGCTATGCCTTTTCCCAATTGTTCAGACCTGGCCCTGGCCCCAGGTCACCTACACCTGCAGGGCTGGTGAGGCTAATGAGTGCAGCGGCCCCCTGCCCCCCACTGGGGGCACACTCTGTTAGTTAAGCAGGTAACCAGTGACCTCTGCAGGCGGTCCTACCAAAGGAAGGGTATCACAATCAACACAGACGAAGGTGCCGGGGAGAGAAACAGACACAGCGTGTTTATTAGAATGCGGGAAGGAGGCCTTCTTCCCCAGAGCACTGCTTCTCAGAGTCTGTATCAAGAGCAAGACAAAGTTGAAAATCGTATTCCTGAGAAGAAGCAAAAAAGTACAATTTTGCAAACAAACGGGTGGCTTTAACAAATGATTAAAAAAAAAAATTTTTTTTTTTAAACAACAAAATTTCAAGTATTATTCCAGATGACATGGCAAACCCAACGCAGGAGGAAAGGCTAAGGACTCGCAGAACCTATTGGCAGGAAGAGGCTGTTCCAGGTGGGCTGGGGCGTCACCAGGGACAACCTGCAGCCTGGCCCCAGGCCACCCCAGCCCCAAGGCTGGGAGGAGTGAAGAAGGTGGACGGCTTGGTGGGCTGCAGTTGTGCCGAGGAGCCCGTGTGTTAGTGACCCAAACATGCCCTTGGTGCTGGGGAGTCCTGGATGTCTAATGATTTTTTTTCATAAACAGGAACATATGCTTATTCTTTCAAATATCAGTGTCTCCAATTTTAGTCAATTTGTAAATATAAATTATATCATTTGTGCTACAGTTTGTGATATTTAAATCTCATTAGGAGATGAGCACCGAAGCTATGAAAACACACACGTGAGCCGCTGTGTGTCCTATGGCTGGAAAATTGTGCTCCCTTTCCTCACAGCACAGTGTTTCTGACAAACTCCCCTTCCTCTCCCAGGACACTCTTCTTGAAGAGAGATTTCTGCTTTGACTGTGGTTGTGGGACAGATACACAGGGGACGGCTGATGGCTCTTGTTCCGGCCCCAGGGCTCTGGGTGCCACAGGTGGGGGTTCTCGCCGAGAGGGTCTTGCTCCACAAAAGAAAGGTCACACCAGAGTGCCCTATGCCGAGACCCCAGCCCCCCTGGGGCGGCGGGGGGACTGTGAAATGCCCTTAAAATGTCTGTTTTCGGTATTTTCTGAGATGCGTGTCACTGACTGCCAACACTCCTGAGTCACCACGGTGCCTCCCTGGATGCTCAGTTCTTGAACCTCGTCTGTTCACAGATGTGATTGAATTTCCTGTGGGGAGAAAACAGTCAAATCATACGAGAGGGCATCACAGATGCATTCAGTAAAGGAATTCTGTACTTGCACCCAAAGGAACTACAGGAGACAGTGATCCTGTGCTTGGGGGTTTGCAAGGGCATGTTTCTCATACAGCAAACACACTAACCCCAAATGCAGCCCTCTTTGTTGTTGTTTAGTCTCTAAGTCGTGTCTGACTCCTTTGTGACCCCTCCTTTCTAAATGTAAAATATAAGTGGAACATTTAGGTAATTTCCAGAAACTCAGACCTGTGCCTCGTTAGCATCCCCAAGGTACTGTGGGTGACCTCCTCTCTGAGAAGACGAGGGTGCCTTTGCTGCCCCTCTTCCCCACATTTTAATAGAGACAGGTTAGCCTGTTACTAGCGAAATCTCCTGGAATAAAATGATCTCTTCCACACAGTTTATGCTCAAATACAAACCAAGATTTTTATTTTACAGACTCACGCCCTTGGGCGGCTGCCTTTGCTTGAGTCCTCATGATGACTCTTTTAACCAATTTCTTTAATTTGAACCTCAAATGGCTGTTTGGGATCACAGTCACCGCAAACAGCATCAATCCATGAAACTGACTTATGCGATCACTTTCCTCATGGCTTCAAAGCAGAGGCCGATCTATTCCTATAGGCGACCGCGCACGGTGACATGAATGTCAACACGAACAGCCTCTAAAGACCCCGTGGGAAACTCCCAGGGAGAGCTCTAGCCATCGCATCACCATAGGTAGATCCAGGTGCAGGGCGATGTGCACGTGGCTGTGACTTGGGAAATGGGTCTCAGGGACCACAACCACGGATTCGCAAAGTGCTCAGCCCCGAACATGTGGGCTGGGGACATGGAGGTGGAGAAGGAGATGAATGTGTTTGGGCAAACATTTCATGAAATGGCATAACAAAAGAGCAGAATTTCTAAGTGATGATGACTTTTTTATATACTACACGACTTTGTAAAAGCATGACAATTATTAATGAATTAGTATATTTTTAAGTAGAGAACTGACTACTTCATGAACATCCCTGCTGCTGCTGCTGCTGCTGCTAAGTCGCTTCAGCTGTGTTCGACTGTGTGACCCCATAGATGGCAGCCCACCAGGCGCCCCTATCCCTGGGATTCTCCAGGTAAGAACACTGGAGTGGGTTGCCATTTCCTTCTCCTAAAACCTTCAAAATCAACATGGCCAAAAGATTTAAAGAAAAGCAGTTCCTGTTAGGAAACCGTGGGTTTGTTTGCCTTTCTGCACTCACTTCTCCAGCCCTGCCCAGCCCCCGCCCTGCCTGCACACTCACATTGCGTGGTGGGCCTTCACCTGAGTGCGGCAGTTGCGGCCCCAATAGCAATCAGGACGGGATGTGACAGCCGCTGGGAAGAGAAAAAAACGAACACATGTCATGCACATGTCTACAGACTTGGCCTAGTGAATTTAAGCTGAGACCCAAAGAGACACTGCAGCTGAGACACACAATGCTTTGTCCCACTTCATAGCTCGCTTCCTTGTTCTCCAGGAAAGGAAAAAAAAATCTTTAATTGAAAATCCAGTTTAGAAATGAGGTGACTCCAGCTGCCATCTTGTTTAAGGAACCTACCTCACCCGATCCAGAGCCTGTGCAGGCACCAGGCAAGGGGCACTTGAGACAAGCGTGGCCTTTGCGCCCCCACCCACCAGGCTGTGTCCCTGGCCCTGCTCTGAACTCAGAGTAAAGGCCCACACAGGGTATTGAACTATTGCAAAAGAGTGTGGGAGCCCACGCAAGCAGAACTGAACTGTGGGCCAGGAAGGGGCCAGGTGGTTCCTCACCTGGTAGCTCAGAAGCAGGAATGTTCTGCCGATACTGGTAGGTAAGCTCGCGGAAGCTCCGCAGGCCACAGCAGTAGCACAGCACGGTGTTCCCGGTGATTCTGTAATCTGGAAGGAACACAGCCTCTTACAGGCGCAGCCCGCCAGTGGGTAGCATCATGTTTCCAGCACAGCAGAACAGACGTGGCTTGCACGCTGCTGGGGAACTAATGCACTGATCCATAGACAGGGTGAGACAGAGCGCTGGACATTTGGAAAACAAGAGCAAAACCAACCTAGATGCCAACTTATTTCCTTATAGCAAAATCATTCCATCTAGATTAAAAATTTAAATATTTAGAACAATTTAAAAAAGTACTAAGAGGAATAATATTCTTCTCTTAAGCTATTTCTAACTATGACATGAAAACCAAATGGCACAAAGGAAGGAATTTGTAAATGCGACTGCCTCTAGTTTACACATCACAATGGGAACACATATAACAAAGGAGAAATACTAATGAATTAGTAGAGGACATTAAGAATTTGTAAGTGATGATGACTTTTTTATAAAAAAAGTCATTTTTAACGCAAATGACAATGTACTGTACCCTTAATTAACAAAGATATCACACAAACAATCTCCCAAGTCCAAAAATGAACCAAGGACACAGACAAGCATATATATGTCCCATATAAGAAAAAGATTTTCAATTTCATTTATCATCAAACATGGCAGATAAAATATCCTACCATTTGCCTCTTTCATATTTACAAGACCTAGAGATCATGGCGTCTAGTCCCATCACCTCATGGGAAATAGATGGGGAAACAGTGGAAACAGTGTTTGGCCTCCAAAATGAGCGACTGAACTGAACTGAACTGTGTGGGTCTGATATTTATATCACATCTTCTTTATCCATTCATCTGTTGATGAACACTTAGCTTGTTTCCATATCTTGGCTATAGTAAATAATGCTGCAATGAATTTGGGAATGTGGATAACTCTTTGAGATCCTGTTTTTATTTCAGTTCAGTTCAGTCACTCAGTCGTGTCTGACTCTTTGCGACCCCATGAATTGCAGCACGCCAGGCCTCCCTGCCCATCACCATCTCCCGGAGTTCATTCAGACTCACTTCCATCGAGTCCGTGATGCCATCCCGCCATCTCATCCTTGGTCGTCCCCTTCTCCTCCTGCCCCCAATCCCTCCCAGCTTCAGAGTCTTTTCCAGTGAGTCAACTCTTCTCATGAGGTGGCCAAAGTACTGGAGCCTCAGCTTTAGCATAATTTCTTCCAAAGAAATCCTAGGGTTGATCTCCTTCAGAATGGACTGATTGGATCTCCTTGCAGTCCAAGGGACTCTCAAGAGTCTTCTCCAACACCACAGTTCAAAAGCATCAATTCTTCGGCACTCAGCCTTCTTCACAGTCCAACTCTCACATTCATACATGACCACAGGAAAAACCATAGCCTTGACTAGATGGACCTTTGTTGGCAAAGTAACGTGAAAAAACCAGAGATCATGTGTGAATGTGAGAGTTGGACTGTGAAGAAGGCTGAGTACCCAAGAATTGATGCTTTTGAACTGTGGTGTTGCAGAAGACTCTTGAGAGTCCCCTTGGACTGCAAGGAGATCCAACCAGTCCATCCTAAAGGAGATCAGTCCTGGGTGTTCACTGGAAGGACTGATACTAAAGCTGAAACTCCAATACTTTGGCCACCTCATGCGAAGAGGTGACTCACTGGAAAAGACTCTGATGCTGGGAGGGACTGGAGGCAGGAGGAGAAGGGGACGACAGAGGATGAGATGGCTGGATGCATCACCAACTCAATGGACATGAATTTGGGTGAACTCTGGGCGTTGGTGATGGACAGGGAGGCCTGGCATGCTGCGATTCCTGGGGTTGCAAAGAGTTGGACACGACTGAGCGACTGAACTGAACTGAGAGGGCAAACATTCAGCTGACAGGCTTACGGGATGCTGGCACTCAGGCCCCAGGACATGCCTCAACCATGCAAGCCAGTGACAGTAGTCCTGTTTATTATCCTAGGGGACAACTGTGTTTTTTCGGGGGGAGGGGTGGCACAGGGATGGGGACTGATTGTGAAACCTACAGGACTGCATGCTTGACAGCTTCAATGGTGGTTCAAACAGTGAAAAGCTGGAAACTTAAATACTCTTTAATAACAAACTGGCTAAATGAATGATGGTATCAGAATGCTAAGTAATAACTAAAACAAATCAAGGCATAGATCTTTGTTGACGTAGGAAAAGTCCGAGATATACTGTTGAGTGAATAGGTTATTAAAAGCATATCTGGCAGGATCTCATTTATGAAAATGATGCACACACATGGGTACATAGATTTAGAAGGTGGCTATCAAAGTATTATGACTGGGTATATTTTAGGTGGTGGAATTCCCAATGATTTTCACTTTATCCTTTAGACTTTCTTGTACCACTGAACATTCTTTGTGAACCACATCATTCTTATAAAAATAGCCATTAAAAAGCAAAAGAAGTTAAGATCCAACCACATAGAGCTGTCCCAACAGAGAAAACTCAAGATACTCACTATAATGTGTCTGTGAGACAAAATAACTTAGTACCTTTAAAGTCTTTGATAATAATTTATGTTAGGGAAAAAAAAATCACTCACTGATTTTTCTGCACCCTCCATTAGTGACAAAAGTTCACACTTCACAAAGCACTAGGTGTCCCTGGGAGAGAGGGTAAGCCTTCGCTGAGTCACTTGATGCACTGAGGGACAGGCCAGCAAAGACCCTGACAACCAGCCCTAGAATGTCAATGCTGACCAGTGGTGGGGCCAGCACCTCACCAGCTGTGCTCCTTCCCTCCCCTGTATGAGAAAAGATTCTGGAACATGTCATGTCGACTCAACCCAACAAGAAAAAGAAATCTCAAAGTATAAGGACCTTTCTGTCTGTCTCTGCCAGGGTGGGCAGAGGTTGCAGGAGTGAACATGGGAAAGCCAACATCAATGCTGCCAGTGTGTGGACAGGCAGGAGGGACCGCTTGACCAGAGACAGAGGTGCCCCTGGAAAACACCACCATCAGTGGGGGGCAAGTAGGCACAACAAGGCTTACCAGACAGCAGGAATACTCCCCTCTGCAGAGCCCCGAGGCTCTCAGTCAACATGTTTTTCCATGTCAAACCCCTGGTGGCCAGGTAATTCTGTAACGGGAATGGGCAAGAAAAGAAACATGAGCTTGGAGAAGGAAACACTAAAATGGCAAAGAGGGGGCTTCTCTGGTGGTCCACTGATTGAGAGTTCGCCTTGCAATGTGGGGGGACACTGGTTTGATCCCTGGTCTGGGAAGGTCCTGCATGCTGCGTGGCAGCTGAGCCCATAGGGCCATAACTACAGAGCCCATGTGCTGTAACTACTGAAGCCCCCACGCTCTACAGCCCGTGCTCTGCAATAAGAGAAGCCACGGCAACAGGAAACCCATGCAGTGCAACTAGAGAGTAACCCTTGGTCTCTGCAACCAGAGAAAAGCCTGGCCAATAAATACATAAATATAAAAAAACCAAAAAAAAACGTATAACAAATGGCAAAGAGGGCTGACATTTCATAAAAGGCCCTGGAAGGTGGGTAGAGCCAAAACACACAAGTGTGATGGGCACCTGCAGAGGGTGAGCATTGAATAAAGTTAGGGGACCTGCTTCCAGGAGTTCAGCTGGGAGGCCTGGATGGACTGTTGGAACAGGAGGCCTGGGACAGACATGGTATCACACCCACGCAGCGCAGCACAAACTTTTCAACCAGGGAGCTTCTTCTCAGTCTCAAAGGGCAGGCTAGCTTTAGAACCTCAAGTGTAAGAGTCGGCACTCTCTTTCTGAAATTCTGCAAAGACATTCCTATAGCATAGGAGCAGTGAGACCTAATTGTAGCCTGAGCGGCCATAGTGTGGCCCACGACCACGTGACAAGGAAGCCAGGGTCTACATCTGCGTAGGCCTGCCCTCAAGATACATGGAGCTGCTTGGTTCTGGCTGTGTAAACCTACAAGAATGTGCCTGTGAATACCCAGTCAGAGAGCAGTGGGGTAGAGGAGGTGCTGTTCAGATGAGAAGGGCCGTGCCCTGGGGGTGTCATACCACACATAACTGGGGTGAAGGGAAGACCCCTGGCAAGCGACACATGTGCATGTTAAACTCTGAAGTTCTAAGAGCCAGCTGCCTCCTGAAATGCATGAAGAGGGCCAGTGGGCAGTCCTGGTTCCACCCAAGGGCCCGCCGCTCTCCCTGCCTGCCCTGGGCAGGCTGAGCAGGAGCTGGAACTGTGTAACACAATTCCTGTGGCTTCTCAGTGTGAAGGGCAGGGAGGAATACCTATCTGGGGGGATACAGGGATAAACAGACATGCAGAGTCACAACATGCAGACATGCACAGACAGACATGCAGAGTCACAACACTGGACAGTCCCGGGAGGCCTCCCACTGGCCTCCACCTGGCCGGTACCTTCAGGACGTCCGACTCGTAGTTGTTGTTGCTCAGCACCCCATCCAGACACCGGTCACCCAGGTTGAGCTCTGTTGGGATGGAGGGAAGCAGCATTACCCATTTCATATGCACTTTATGAAAGCACTATTCACCTGACAGGATAACCAAATTTCGTTCATTATGGATTCTATAAAGAATGAAAATTTATGTGACATTATGGTCATGGGCATGGTGGGGGAAGGATGGGGGAGGTGACAGTTAAGGAGTTTGGGATGGACATGTACACACTGCTGTATTTAGAATGGATAACCAACAAGGACCTACAGTATAGCACAGGGAACTGTGCTCAATGTTATATGGCAGCCTGGATGAGAGAGGAGTTTGGGGGAGAAAGGATGCATGTATATGTACAGCTGAGTTCCTTTGCTGTTCACCTGAAACTATCACACTGTTTGCTAATCAGCTATATCCCATGATGAAATAGAAAGTTTAATTTAAAAAAAAAAGTTCTGTGATGAAGTATAATTGCAAACAGAGAAAAAGTAAAAGGCATTCCATTCCACTCCCCCCAGAAATGGTCCAGTCTGCACAGCCCCTGGTCTGGGGTTGTGAAGTCCAGACATGTGTTTTTAGTGGGGGTGGTCCTTGTGCACGACTCAGAGTTCCCCTGTTGTTGTTATTGCTGTCTTGGAGGCAACACTCACTGACACTTGCAAACCCATGCAGACCTCCAGGAAAAGGTAGCTAATTCATGGTGACCAATGTGGCCTTTCCCTGCTCAGGCACACAGCCAGCCCACCACTGGCCTTAAGTACACCAAGAGAACAAGGAAAGGTGGTGGCGATCGGTGGTGGGGCCGGCATTACCGCAGAACGGGGCCAGGCAGCCAAGGCAGCCGGTCCGGGCACAGCCCCAGTATAGGTGGCAGAAGGGCTGCAGGCAGATGGCACCTGTGGACACAGAGGACATGCACCAGTCACGCCACATGGCAAGGAGAAAGTTCATGTAACCATTAAATAAATGACAAGCTCGATTTTCACCACCATCTAGAAACTGTTAATGTGCCGTACAGTTCAGCTGTTAGATTTTAAAATGACACCTTGGACTGGGTTCAATCCTTGCTCGGGGAACTGAGATCCAACAAACTATGCAGCCAACAGAATAGAATAAAATGCGACACTGGGGAACTACTGGGGTGATGTTCAGATACAGGATCTAGAAAGAGAGCCCCCTGTGTGTATGACAAGGGTGGATATCAACTGGTGACCAAAGAGAGATTATCAACACAGTCCTGCAGGGATACCTGGTGACACAGGTGGAAAACACAGAACTGTATCTTTAGCTCAAACCACACACAGAAGTCCATGACACTTTGAAAACCAGGCTGGAAGGACACGTAGGAGTGGCTCTGAGGTGGGGAGGGGCCCCGGGCGGATGGTGTACATACACACCCACACCCTCACTCACACTGCTGGGGGGCGATGCGGGGGTCCCGCTCGCGCTCTGCTCTCCGGTCGGGCATGGGCTGGAAGCAGCAGGTGCATATGGCGTGGCTTCCTTGCAGGGCGCACACGTAGTCCTGGGCTGTGGGACAGACAGCCTGCTCAGGCTGGTGCTGCCAGCACTGGAGCAGCAGCACAAGTGGCTCAGCCCACACCTGGAGGGGCAGCTACAAGATACGCACGAGGACACAGACCTACAAGAAAACCTGGACAGATCCCAGGCCAGTTTTGCTACCAGCCAAGTGACGGTCTACCACTCAAACTAAAAGGTTTAATAGATGGAAAAGTGACCGAAGCTATCTTTTGGTTCAGTAGCTGGAGCAAGATTTCAAAGGCCACTTGAAGGTTTTCTAGTATTTCCTGTAAAGGAAGGACAGATCACAAAACAGTAAAGTGATTTCTCTAGTCTCTGCTGGCTAACTCTGCCCCAGGAGCTGGGTCAATGTGGCCGGGCCCCTGGTCACTCACGCACCACATGAGGCTCTGTGCACTCACCATGGTCACAACAGGGCCTTCCACGCACCACCCTGGCCATCCCCACCCATAAGGGCCTACAAGGACACCCAAGAGCCGTGGCACAGCACATATAGCAGATGGTGAAGAATGTGGCTCTGGGTCACATTCCTGAGGTCAGTGGCCTCTAGACAGGCTCAGGCTGACAGTGGCAACGAGGCCAGGCCCTACAGTGTAGGGCCACAAACCACAGTCCACATGCTCGTTTTCCCTTTCTTAATGGCACCTAGGCACTCGCCCGCTGAAATGGGCAGCAAACAGACAGTTCAGGGCGGCTCTGGTAACATCACGTCCTGTTGCTGCAAAGAGGCCAGTCCCTCACCGGAGGGGCCCATGTGTGATGGTCACTGCAGCTTTGGCAAGCATCCCAGGGCATGCTGACTGCCCCAAGGTAGTAGCGGGGAGGGGTGGGGAAGGGTAAGTGTCAGAATCAGGACTGTGTGTTCAAGAGCAGAGATCCACAAATAAAGCTGATTATCTGGTTTCTTAGCTCAAAACAGGTGACGAAAAGCAACGAGCTATCTGAGCAGAGAAGAGCCAGCAGAAGCGCCACCCACACCCGGAGCGGTCAGGACAGCAAGGAGGGAGTGGCCATCTCACCTGCTGTGATGCTGGCAGACGTGGACGGTGCATCCCCGGGGGCCTGCGGTGCCCCTGGCTCGCTGCCGGGCCCTGGGTAGGGAAGGGGCTGCCCCGCCTGCCTGCGGTACTCAGGGCACTGTCTGCACACGATGGACGGCTGGCTGCAAGGAAAGCACAGAGCTCGGGGGGATGAGATGACACCTGCTCTGGTTGGTGTGTGAGGCTGAGGGTAGCGACAACGGCCCCAGCCCGAATGACAAGCCAAGACCCAGACCCCAGTTCATGGACCTCCCCCGCCTCCATGTCTCAGCTCTGCATCAGCTGCTGGACCTGGTGTGTGCGAAGAGGAAGGGCAGCTGCCCTCCAGCACCCCCCAGCCCCCTACACTCACCCCGCACACTAGCAGTCGGCAGGCTCTACTCCCTGGCACCTCCCAGCCCCCTTTTCCCATACTTCTCCAGAGCTCTCTCCCTCAGACACTCCTGGGGTCTGGAGACATCTCCTGCCTGCCCCTCGACCCCCTGAGCCATCCCCTGGAGTGGAGCCTTCCTGTCCCCACACTGGGCAGGATGCGCTCTTGCAGGTCTGACGCCAGCCAGTGCACACCCTTCCCCTCATTAAAATCTGAAAATGCACAGGGCTGGATGCTGTTGTCCACAGCACCTTTCAGCTGTATGCTCCTCAGCTGAGCCTTCAAACCTGCAGATGGTAAAACGTAATCTGCAGGAAAGGCACATGTAGACTCTCCTCTGGTCTCAGTCAGAGGATGCCTGCCTGAGCCTGACACCCATGGGAAGGACAGGCAAGACATGACTAGAAAAGGCAGCAACGCTGAAAAGACACTCAGCCATGTTTGTAAGAAAAACATGTAAATGAGAATAAGTTACCTGCCTGTCCCAAGACCCCGAGTGTCTCAGGGATCACTGGGGTTCCTCCACACACCCAGGGGAGTGCTGCCACCTGCACTCAATGGCGGGCATTTGTCGAGCACCAATCTTGCGCTCAACCAGACGTCAGAAGTACAGCAAGGTATCCTCTCATGGAGACTCCTGACATGAACATCCTACTTCCACATGCTTGTCTCCAAGAAATAACTTATGGACTAAACTGTATCCTCGACTAGACTTCAGAAGTACAGCAAGATATCCTCTCACGGAGACTCCTGACATGAACATCCTACTTCCACATGCTTGTGTCCAAGAAATAACATGTGGACTGAACTGTAAACATAGAATGTGCACTGTGGTTTTGTCCCAGGTTTCAAAATATTACAAAAAATGTCCTAATAAAAAAAAATTAAGCATGTATGACTACATTTGTGTATGAATGGATGAATATATAATAAAAACTTCACACAAAAGTGATTTTTGATTCTCTTTTTGCTTGAACATTATGTGCTAAATTTTGTGAAAAGAGACAAACTAGGGGCAGGGGTTTGTCTTTTTAAATATTATGGCCTCAACACAAAAATTCACACCCTGGACTTCTAAGTCAGGAGACATCAGCCGATAAAATAAGGTCTCCTAGGACTGCATCCTGTCTATCAGGTGGCTGTGGCTTTTCTGTAATAATACCCTGACAGATGATAAGTACCTCAAGCGATACTCTAGGATGTATGTTCACTAGGTAAGCTGTGGAGAGTGAGTGCGCTTATGTGGTGTTTGTATTAGCTGGTGAATCAAGGCACTTGATGAGGACTCAGCAAATAAAAAAGTATCATTTCCTGTGGCCAGTCTCTCACAATAATTAAGCCCAAGCATTATGCTACACACCCTGAACTTCTATAAGGCTGTATGTCAGTTATATCTTAACAAACTGGAAAACAATACAGATAAACAACAAAAAATAGAATAAATGTTCCACTGCATAACAAAAGAGAAAAAAGGCTATCACAGGAGGCAGGGCAGTGAGCAAGCCTCATCACGGTCACCTGAATGAGTGGCGTGCTTGGCACAAGGCAGGCAACACGGCTGCCGGGTTGCACCTCAGCAGTGGCCTGGGCCAGCTGGTCCTAAGGGGTGGTCACACTTGGGCCACCCACCCCGCTCCAGGCCCAAGGGGCTCACCTAACGTCCGAGGACTCACTGTCCACGTCTGACAGCTCCAGCAGGTCTTCGGAGCTGCCCTCCTCGTCGGAGAAGGCCCTCCTGACCTTGGGCTGCAGCATGTCCTGTGTGATCTTGTTCCTGGCAGCCATGCTGCGCAGATCCTCCTCGCTGCGCCTCTTGTCCGGGTGCTGCAGCAGGTACGCCTCCACCAGGTTGTTGAGGATGTGGTTTTTACAGATGCGCTCGACTGGACAGCGGCAGGTGGGGCACAGGGCAGACCGCTCCATCCAGCCCGAGTAGCAGGCAGCGCAGAAGGTGTGCATACAGGGCTGCAGGCTGAGGGCACGGGATGGGCTTCAGAGAACTGGGAGCACTCTTGGGCAGAGCATCTCCCCAGCAAGTGCAGTAGCCCCTCGGATGCCAGGGCCCCAGGGGCACGGCTGGCCTGGGGCATGAGGATCAAGGACCCAGGGTCACACTGCCTCTTTCCTCGGAGGAAAAGTCTGGCCCTGCTCAGACTGAGGTTCAGGTACAAAACAGAAGAATGAGCCAACTGCCCATCCCCAGACCCTATGCTCTTTTGCCTCAGCAGGGCCTTAAGCCTGTCATTCCTGGGCATTCCACCCATACCGTGCGTGAGGTCTGCTGCTGGTGGGGTCTGCATCCTCAGCTAATGCCAGGGGAAGCCACCTGCCTTCCAAAACCGGCCAGAGAAACAGTCCCTGTGCAAAAAACATGGCACCCATCTCAACTGCTTTAACTCTGTGCCTGTCAACTACAAGAAGGAAAAAAAAAAAAAGAAACTAGAGGTCACATGGTACCCTAGGGAGGGCCAGGGAGGAAGAGCAGTGACATGGGGTGTGGGTGGAAAGGACACACATTTCAGCTGAACTTCAGACAGATTAATTCCAGGTTCCCACAGAGAAGCAATGAGAGATCTTCGTTCTAGGAGGCTCGCTCCATGCTAACTACCAGGCTTCCTTTGCCAGGAGACACCGAGCCCTCGGTGCAGCTCTCCTGCTCCGCCTGAGGCCAACCCGAGGTCAGAGCCACTGCACCTCAGTCTCTCGGGCTCCTTTGTAGCTTCAGTCACCAGCCTGGTTCCCGGCTCGTCAGCCATACAAGGAAAACGGCTATGGCACCCTCAGTGGGTGCAGCCTCCAACCTGACCCAAAGGCCCACCCCACCCTTGGCCTCCCATAGGACCCCACTTGGGCACACCTCACACAGTCGTGCAGCAGGTCCTGGCAGATGATGCACGTGAGCGTCTCCTCCATCTTGTCTGGCTTCATGGCCTCGGCTCTGACGTCAAAGGCAGAGGGACGGTCTCTGCCCGGGTCTGCGACCAGTATGGGCAGGTTAAGGTCTGGCTCCCCATCTGCAAGGGAAGGGACACATTCTGACCGTCATGACCATGGAGGCAACACGTCTCTTGGATTTATAGATGTCTTAAACTGTGGACAGAAGACCTCTTCCTCTGTGTATTTCAAACGTCATTTTTAAGAAGGTTCAAAATAAGTTTCATAATCTGGTATATTTAAGCATTGTTTTAGAACAGTTAATAGTATAAAAAGACACTCAGGATACATAGGTACGAGAAAAGGCCAGTTGTCGAATAGCATTTGTGTATGAAGTCATTTTCGTTTGAATAAAAAAATGTGACTCATATGCATACAGGAAAGTGCTGGAAAATACAGACCATCAGATGTTACCAGGAGCACTGATGAACCTATTTGCAGGGCAGGAACAGAGACAGAGACCTAGAGAGACTTGTGGACACAGTGGGGGAAGGAGAGGTAGGGCAAACTGGGAGAGCAGCATTGACATATTTCACATACTATCATATATAAAATAAATAGCTAGTGGGAAGCTGCTGTGCAGCACAGGAAGCTCAGCTGGGTGCTTCTGTGGTGACCCAGATGGGTGGGATGGGGTGGGGGGTGGGTGAGAAGGAGGCTCAAGAAGGATGGGATATATGCATAGCTGATTCTTATTGCTGCACAGCAGAAACTAATATAATGTTGTAAAGCAATTATACTCCAATTAAAAAATAATTAAATTAAAAAAATGTTACCAGGAGCTTAAAATCGTTTTTTTGGCTGGCATGTTTAATTTTTCTATGTCACAGATTAATTTTTATTTTTATTAGAGAAACATGATTTAAAAAGTCAAATATTTAAAAGAAAACAAAAGCAGCAGCCCTCTGCCCCAGCCTCTGCTCACCTTCACCATCCCCGCCTCCTCTGAGGAAAGGACTTTCTTCCTGCCTCACAATGTCTTTTAGCTGTTTCTTCTGGTCCCAGCCTCTGTGTTTCTGGATTGTCATGCTACATTTATGCTGAAGATTTTAGCTATCATCTCCTGATATCCATTAAAACAGAGAAGGATTTTGCCCTTTGAGTAGCCTTCCCAATATTATTCTAACACAATTATTGGGTCAATATATTATAGGTATATTACTATGCTTAAATAGTCTGTTCAGTCAAACAGCATATTAGAATTTTCTTCCTTATATAATTTTTCATTTCTGGTAATTAAAAATGGCTTCATTCTTATACTTGTTTATGTATCTGTTGCCAATTCATTCCACCCCTTCCCAGGTCAATCAACTCATTTTCCACTCAATACACTAGGCAATACAGTTTCTTTCTAAGGCCCATCTTCCTTCGCATCACGCTGCTCCAATCCACGGGCAGCCCTCAGGTCTGCTTTACAGCTACTGTCTTACGAACTACATTCCCAAACATTTTTTACAATCTTTTTAACTTTGTCTTCTAAAGCATAGGTTTTTCTCTAAATTGTCTTTAATGTGAAGTTTCAAACTATCACTTAAAGGTAACATACTCTTAAAAATTGGCTGTTGTATCAGGACAGAGTTGCAACTCGAGAATATGGTTTCCAGGGGCTTCCCTGGGAGCTCAGTGGTAAAAAACCCGCCTGCTAATGCAGGAGACATGGGTTTGATCCCTGATCTGGGAAGACCTCCCATACCACGGAACAACTAAGCCCGTGCACCACAGCTACTGAGCCTGTGCTGTGGAGCCTCAGAGCCACAACGATTGAAGCCTGCAAGCCCCAGAGCCTGAGCTTTGCAACAAGAAGTGACCACAGTGAGAAGCGCACACAGGTCACTAGAGTAGCCCTGCTTGCTGTAACCAGAGAAAAGCCTGTGCAGCAATGAAGACCCAGCACAGCCAAAAAAAAAAGAATGCAGTTTGCAGACTGATAGCATATCCTGGCAGTAAACACAGTTCAATCCCAATGGTACAAACAGGAAAGAAAGGGCCCAGGCTGCCATCTGCTGTCAGCCTAAGACAGCATCCTCAGGCTTTGGCAGACGATGGGGCCCCAACAGGTGCATATCGGATGGTCCTGCTGGGGCCCTGAGGTTACACGAAACCTCAAGATTCTGACCTGCTTTTACTTTCTTCTTAACAGGCTCCAAATCCTCCTGATCCTGGGGTTCCGACAGAGAAAAGGAAGCCCCCTCTCTGTTTGGGAGAGTCACAGGGAAGCTGGAGATTTCATCACTTGTCACAGATGGACCACACCCCTTTGGAGAGACGTCTGCACCTCTGGAGCCTGTGAGAGGGACAAACAAGAAAGTCTGATTCACCCGCCTCAGAAGAAGAGACAGCAGATCGAAGTGTCACTAATTCAAACTAGGCACAGGTAACACAAGATGCCGTTAAAAAACCCAGAGAACTGGAAGGGTTCATTCTACATGATTTTTACAGTACATGAATTACATAACCTGTAAAAAATACCACACTGCTATAGTCCCCTATTCCCAGGCTTTCTCTTGAGGGTGGAACAAGACAGCGACTGCTACAAAAACCTTACTACTGACAGCCTGATGCCTAACGCCACCACTGAACTCCTCAGTGCTTGTCTGTCTCCGTAACAACACAGGGCAGGAACAGTGAATAGAAAGCACTGTAGCTACCGCCCCGAGACCCCCATTCTCACTGGAGCTGGAGGGAGGCCCTCGGCCTGCAGAGGTGGGCTCCATGGAAGAGGTAGAGGCCGTGGGGAAGAGGTCTGACGTGGACGTCGATGGCTGTGGTTCCTCAAAGCACACCTGAGTGGCAGGCGACGACAGCAGGACCTGGGGATCCTGAGGATCGTCACCTCGCCCTGCACCTGAGGTATCTTTGGTCACGTGGAACACATTTTCTTTATTAGCTTCTGTGAACACAGAAGGAGCAGGAGGAAAATACAGTCAGGGCACAGATGGGCACCACCGCCTCAGGCAAGCTACTCCTGTTGACGGAGACAGTCAACACACAGACCCACTTCACACACACCCACTCCTCTTGGAAAATCTCACTTACCAAAGGAGTCTTGTGTTACACCTTGCTTTTCATTTAGAGATTCGTAGAGGTATGCCACGTCTGAAAGAAATTAACCAAATCAGAGCACTGTCAGTCACGTGCCAGGTGAGAACTCACATTTCTCTTCTGTTCCCTCCCATTACCTCACATCCACTTTGTTCTTGTCGACTATTTTGACTTATCAGCTAATAACCACAGCTGCCGGTTTAAGGGAATTTAAAGCAAGTGATCCAAAACATCTGAACCAAAGCCAAAATAAATAAGCCTCAGGAAACTCCTCTGGCATGAAGAGGCTGACTAAGGGAAGCAGAGCAACAAGGAGGGATGAGTCTATGCCTTGCTTTTTTCAAACCACCAGAAGCGGACACGAGATCCTTCTGTGTGGCCAGGGGTGGCTTTGACTATGCTGAGAACAACCTAGGGAACACCTGCCCCCTTCTTCCTATTTTGGGGGCACCATTTGAAGGACTCCCCTAATTCTGTCCTGCATCATTCGTCTTCCACAAATGTGGATGCTCAGATTGGGACAAGCTCCAGTGGAATCCTGTCTGACCTCTGCTATCTACTATCAAGTGTCCCACAGCGGAGCCATCTGTGGCCTCCAGCCCCCATTGTAAGTCTTATTCTCAATTCAGGAGTCTTTTTCTGTCAGCTCACCCCTCCCCATTCACTCACTTCTCCTTGGCTACCATTTTGAGACCCCTGGCTCATGACCACGATGGCATTTCTGAAGAATGCCTGGGGCTCAGACTGCGAGGCCAACACTCCCATTCTTCAACAGACACTACCTACACCAAGAATCTACATAAACACAAAAGGGATGCAGGTAAGCTAACTTTCCTTCAGGAAACACTGGCTTTAATAAGCCTCTTCCCAAATGCTTTCCAGCTGTTGCAGGGCCCCTTGCCACACCTTACCTGTGGGTCCAGCCCAGGAAACCCCCCTCTTACTGTGTTCTGGCTCATTCTTCCTGTACACCAAGTAGATGACATCCCCAGTCTGTAAAGGGCAAGTTTGCCTCTTAACCACCTTCAGCTTGTTAATGACAGTTCCATTGGCGCTGTAGGGGCAACAAAATGGAATTTATCCTACTTAAAATAACTTGGAGTTAAAAGTTTCCTTTTCTACAATTGTAGGAAAGCAGTTCAATATTACCAATTTTTTTTTTTTTTTTTTTAAATTTAAGAAAGTTTTTGGTGGCGGCACACAGCACATAGGATCTCATTCCCCAACCAGAGACTGAACTGACACCCCCGGCACTGAAGTGTGGAGTCTTAATCACTGGACTACCAGGGAAGCCCCTATCACCTTGAAAATGATAAATACTCATAGGAATGATATAAACATTTGTGCCGCCTTACAATTCTCTTAAGGAAATCCTTGCCTGTTGTGCTGTCACTCACAGCCAAATGATGTTGTCAAGTGTTTGAATGCCTTCACTGTTCCAAACTCATGTTCTCCTCCTGGTGAAGCCCTAGAATCCACCAGCAGCATGTCCTTTGACTTCCAGCTTCTCTTCTGCACCAGACTCTGTCCACAGACCTACCCCTCCCTCCAGCAGCCTTAGGCCCTCAGTTCATTCCTCACATGAGCACCGACGGCCCCCATGAGACAAGCTCTGTGTGCTAAGTCGCTTTAGTCGTGTCCGACTCTGTACAACCCCATGGACTGAAGCCTGGCAGGCTCCTCTGTCCATGGGATTTCCCAGGCTAGAATACTGGAGTTGCCATGCCTTCCTCCAGGGGATCTTCATGACCCAGGGATCAAACTCACATCTCTTACGTCTCTTGCATTGGCAGGCAGGTTCTTTACCACTAGTGCCACCTGGGAAGCCCTGAGACTGGCTCTGGGCAGAAGCAAATCAACACACAACTACCGATGACAGGAAGACAGTGCAATTCCTATGCTTGGGATGCCACTCCAGTTAATCAGGGACCAGTTAATCAGGTGCTTAAACCCCTTAGTGACTCCTTACTGTTCTCAGGCTAAAGTTTGGTCTCTCCAGCATGGACATTGGGGTCTTCCTGCTGGCGCTTCTGGACCTCTGTAGCTGCTGTTCCTTCTGCATGGAACACCCCTGCCCCTCCAGCCACCTTGGCCAAGGGAGGCAGTGGCTTCTGGAAGCTGGCATAGAAGACAGCTGCTTCTCCTCTAGAGCCTCCAGAAAGAGCTGACGCCAATGAGACCTGAGTTGGACTTTGGGACCCTTTGGACCACCCTTCCCTGGTGGTCTAGTGGTTGAGAGTCTGCCTGCGAATGCAGGGGACACAGGTTGTATCCCTGGTCTGGGAAGATTCTGCATGCCATGTGGCAACTAAGCCTGTGCACCGCAACTGCTGAGCCTGGTCTCTAGAGTCTGCATACTGAAACTACAGAAGTGGAGAAGCCCCATGCTCCACAACAAAAGAAGCCACTGCAATGAGAAGCCCATGCACAGTAAGGAAGAGTAGCCTGCGCTCGCCACAACTAGAGGAACCCTGATACAGTAACGAAGACCCAGCAGAGCCTAAAATAAGCGAATAAATATTAGAAAAGAAAATCAGGGACCACACTGCTGGATGGGAGGGCAGCGGATACTACTGAGAGAAAGAGAAGCCTGAGTCAGACGGGACAGGAGGCGCCTCCCTGAGGAGGTCCTCCTGAGTGGACCGAGACTAGACTGCAACCAAGGGAAGGAGCGCACCTGAGCAACCTCCTCCCCCTTAGCCAATTTTGGGCACTTGGTCTACCTCGGCCCTAACTCCATGGCTGCACTCTTATGACCCCCAGTGAGGAAGAGGCTCTAGCCTGGCCTCTGAGCAGGCTTCCACTACTCTAGATTTCTGTACAGGGCCATACAGTAAATAGTGCAGGCGGTGTTGTCACACCATCTCTGTTTCGAGTCCTCAGCTGGCAGCAGGTCCCCAGAGGGCTGAGCTGCCTTCCCAGTAAAAGCCCACTTACAGAGACCAGTGAAGCTGTCTCACACGGCCACGGCTCTGCTGCCAGGCTCAAGATCCATCCTCAAGCTCTTTCTAGCCCAAAAGTCTGATTTCACTTTTCTGCTTAAAAAGTGAAAGTGAAGTCACTCAGTCGTGTCTGACTCTGCGACTCCATGGACTGTGGCCTACAGGCTCCTCTGTCCATGGGATTTTCCAGGCAAGAATACTGGAGTGGGTTGCCATTTCTTTCTCCAAGGGGTGCTTAAACCCCTTAGTGACTCTTTACTGTTCTCAAACTAAAGTACGGTCTCTCCAGTGTGGACATTGGGGTCTTCCTGCTGGCGCTTCTGGACCTCTGCAGCTGCTGTTCCTTCTGCATGGATCACCCCTGCCCCTCAAGCCACCTAGGCCAAGGGAGGCAGTGGCTTCTGGAAGCTGGCACAGAAGACAGCTACTTCTCCTCTAGAGCCTCCAGAAAGAGCTGACGCCAATGAGACCTGAGTTGGACTTTAGGACCCCAGGCCTATAATATCCCAGATTGCTGTTGTTTTCAGCCACTGAGCCTTTGGTTATTACAACAACAGTATAATAGTATAATCCTATTAATACAAAATAAATATGTATGTATTTTTAGTGGGTAAGTGCAATTTGAAAAGCTTTTCATTTTCACACACTACTTATGTGGTGTAATAGTAAAAAAGAAAGGGAAACTTCTTGATTTGGGGAAGCCTAACTTGCATAAGACTCTTGAGAATCCCTTGGACTGCAAGGAGATCCAACCAGTCCATTCTGAAGGAGATCAGCCCTGGGATTTCTTTGGAAGGAATGATGCTGAAGCTGAAACTCCAGTACTTTGGCCACCTCATGCAAAGAGTCGACTCATTGGAAAAGACTCTGATGCTGGGAGGGATTGGAGGCAAGAGGAGAAGGGGACGACCGAGGATGAGATGGCTGGATGGCATCACTGACTTGAAGGACATGAGTCTGAGTGAACTCCGGGAGTTGGTGATGGACAGGGAGGCCTGGCGTGCTGCAATTCATGGGGTCACAAAGAGTCAGACACGGCTGAGTGACTGAACTGAACTTGCATATATTTGTAAAAACCCAAAATATATCACTGCCTTTTAAGTCTTACTTCTGAGACATTTTTGCTTTAATCTGAAAACGTTCAAGAATTGTCACAGGCACCAGTGTCACTAAGTAGCCCATCCTAGAAGCCAGAAAATATATCTCCCAATACCCAGAGACCCTAGCAGACTTCTGAGCTATAGAAAGTGGGCCTTTGTCTCTTCTCTGCAGTCACTGGCTAAAGTCGGCTTCCTGAAGCTACAAGAGGAAACAGGAAAGAAGTTCAGAAAGAGCTTACCTGGTATCTTCCAGTGATACCTGACCAGATTTTTCATCCACTGTAATTTTACAGTGATCTCCAGAGACCAATTTATTGCCAGGGAATGAAAGGTCACAACCTAAAACAGAGAGGAGGGTGTGCAGAGAAGGGGAATACAACTGTGGGTACTGGGCACAACACTATGCTTCTTTTAATGATAGCATATGACCAGAAGTCAAGACCCACTAAGTCAAGACCCGAAAAGCATATAAGTGTTAATCCAAAAGGAAAAGGGACTATGTCTTGAACCTTTCTCCTTCCTCATTACCCAGAAGATATACCCCATCAACACCTCTAGCTATACATCAACAGCTTCATGGTGACGTTTTTACAATATGCACATGTATGCAGACAACCTGATAAGTATTATAGAACTTTGAGAAAAACCTAAGGGACTTATTAAATATCTTCAGTATTGTAGTCCTGAATTTCTTCTGTGTAATCTAAGGTTTCATAAATGGTCACAAAATTGAAGCAATGACTCACAAAAATATGACTGAGTTATCACAAGCACATGTACACATTTAAGAAAATTTAAAACAAAACAGGAATGTATCTACAGCTGAATACAATTACTGTATTCTCATTAAGTCTAAGGGGGAAATCTTCAAATACTTTGTTCTCTCCTAAAATCAAAAGAATAAATGCTTTCAGGAGTGTTTTAACACCAAGTCACTAATCTGCCTATGATAGGTTTGCACCATAGCTACTAAGGTTTATAGTAGCTTTATTTTATTGTTTTGGGGTCCATGCCCTGCGACTTGTTGGATCTTAGTTCCTCAACCAGGGATTGAGTCTGCACCTTCGGCAGTTAAAGCACACAGTCCTAACCACTGGACAGCTAGGGAATTCCCTACAGTAGCTTTATTTTTAATAACCAAACGTGGGAAGCAGTACAGTACAAGTACCCATCAACTGGTGATGAATTAATACACACACTGCAGAACACCACCCAGCAATAAAAAGGAACACACTTGATACACATAACTGCCAAGGATGAACCTCAAAAGCACCAGCCAAGAGAAAGAAGCTAGACCCAAAGACAGTGCTGCAATGATGTGTGGATTTCCCTTAGATGGCTTTAGATGGTGTTCTGGAAAAGGCAGAACTACAGGGGCAGAAATCAGATACGTGAGTGTCAGGATTTGAGGTTGAAAGGGCAGGGACAGAGACCAAAAGACCACCAGGAACTTTCTGAGGTGACAGAAATGTTCTGTATCTTGATGGTAGTGGTGCCTCTATTTCTCAAAACTCACTGAACACCTAAAAGGGGCAAATTTTACTAAGTGTGAACTATGCTTCCATAATCCTCAAACCTTATTTGCCCAAACACTCCAAATTATGGGAAGTATTTTGTTACATTTATCTGAGGTGAATTTCACCTGTGCTCAAGACTGTCCCATTACACTGAGCAAAACCACCAGGATGGTCTCACAGCCCCAGAGCCAGGCTGGTCACTGTGGCACCGGAGTGGGGTTTTAATAGGCTTCTCCATGCCAGAACATCAGCATTCCAATTGAGAATTGGAATATTGTGTGCTTGTCTTTCAGTTCATTAACCTCTCCATGGCTGGTATGCATTTCTGCCACTCCCCAAGAATGCGGAGCTCTTTGGGAAAGCGAGGACTCCCACTCCCCCCCCCACCACACATCAACTCAGCTCTCCCTTTTTCTCAAAATAATGCCTTGTACATAGCAGGTGTGTAACAGTTTTAAAATAATCAAGTTCTATAACCTGTGTGCCCCCCAAAATTATACACTGAAACCCTATCCCCTAAAGTGACTGTATTTAGAGTGACTCTGGATGATAAAGTTAAATAAGATCATTAGGGTGGGGCCTTAATCTGAGAGGGTTGAACTACTTCTAAGAGGGAGCCGCCACAGGTCTCTTGAACCAGTATGCGAGGACAGAAAGATAAGGCAGCTCTCTGTGATCCAGGAAGAAGAGTTCTCATCAGGAAACAAATCAACTGACACCTTGATTTTGCACTTCCTAGACTCTAGAAGTATAAGAAATAAATTTCTGTTGTTTAAGCTTCCTGTATTTTGTTATGGAGGCCTGGGCAGACTTTTAAACTCTACATTTTGCTGGAAAGGTTAATACATTCACGGAAAGGACTTTCATTGAATCAGCTTAACTTCATATTTATGTTCCTTGCTTTGTTGTTCAGTCACTAAGTCATGTCCAACTTTTTGCAACTCCATGGACCGCAGCACACCAGGCTGCCTTGTTCCTCACTATCTCCCAGAGTTTGCCCAAGTTCATGTCCATTGAATCAGTGATATCAGTTGGATATCAGTTGGATAGCAATCCAACCATCTCATCCTCTGTTGCCCTCTTCTCCTTTTGCCTTCAATCTTTCCCATCATCAAGGTCTTTTCCAATGAGTCGACTGTTCGCCATCAGGTGGCCAAAGTATTGGAGCTTCCTTGTATTAACATGTAAAGTGATACTATAGTGTTGTGTTATAATAACAATGGCTAACGTTAAGTGCTAACTCTTAGCCAGACTTCTTTAATCTTCACAGTGACCCTATCAAGTAGGTACAAAAGCATTGAAATGTAAATTTTTAACCCAAAGTAAGTTGTACTGTGGTGGTGGTGCTGCTGCTTCTGCTGGTGTCATGGTGGGCCTGGAGGTGGCGGTCTCTAGGGCTTCTGCTCTTCATCAAACATCCATTTACACCAATTAATGCATCTTGAAAAGTTTCTAATAATCCATAAATATTTTTAAAGTTGTAAAAAAAATAATAACTTGATGCTGGGGTTTAAGACTGTCTCCCAAAAGACCCCAACAGAAAAACAGGTACAGGTACATCGTACTGGGTAAAATGAAGCCAAAAAATACCTGCTTTTAAATAGTAATTTTTCTCATTCTCTCTTGTTTAAAGTATAAAGTCAGAAAAACAATGTATTATTTTCATTAAAAAATTATTTATTTATTTGGTTGTATTAGGTCTAAGTTGCATCTTGTGAACTTAATTGCGGTATGTGGGATCTAGTTCCCTGCCCAGGGATGAAACTCCAGTTCCCATGCATTGGGAGTGCGCAGTCTCAGACACTGCACCACCAAGGAATTCCCAGAGTCACAATTTATTAATTTGCATAAAACCAAAATATTTTTGTTGGCCTCATCAGTGCACTGCACTCTCAGTATGAAAGCTACAAGGGAGGTTAAATTATCAGAGGTCTAGAGGCAGTAGAGGACTGAGCAACTTCACTTTCACTTTTCACTTTCATGCATTGGAGAAGGAAATGGCAACCCACTCCAGCGTTCTCGCCTGGAGAATCCCAGGGACCGGGGAGCCTGGTGGGCTGCCGTCTATGGGGTCGCACAGAGTCGGACACGACTGAAGTGACAGCAGCAGCAGCAGAGGCAGTAAGCACGGAGGGTGAGGGCTCTTCCTCTCACTACTTGTGTGACTTTCTTCAAGTCCTTAGCTTCCCCTTTCATTAAATCAACAAATATTTAAGCAACTCTATTCTAAGAGCTGGGACTTGAGATCTTTTTTAACAGCTATAAATTTCCCTCTAAGCACTGCTTATCTGCATCCCCTAAGTTTTGATACATTATAGTCTGGGGCTTCCCTGATAGCTCAGCTGGTAAAGAATCCTCCTGCAATGTGGGAGATCTGGGTTCAATCCCTGGGTTGGGAAAATCCCCTGGAGAAGGGAAAGGCTACCCACTCCAGTATTCTGGCCTGGAGAATTCCATGGACTATATAATCCATGAGGAGAAGGAAATGGCAACCCACTCCAGTATTCTTGCCTGGAGAATCCTATGGGCTGCTGTCCATAGGGTCGCACAGAGTCGGACACGACTGAGGCGACTTAGCATGCATGCATATAGTCCATGGGGTCGCAAAGAGTTGGACATGACTGAGCGATCTTCACATATGATATTTTTACTTATGTCAAGATGTTTTCTAATTTCCCTTTTGATTTCTTCTTAGACCCATTGCTTCTTTAAGAATATTATTTAATTTCCACGTATCTGTGGATTTTCCAGTGTTCCTTCTGCTTTGCTTTCTAATTTCATTTCTATTAAGGTTAGAGAAGATGCTTTGGGTAGTAATAAACTTGAGAATATTGCATTCCCAGAGATAAATTATTATATCTACTTAATAAAGTTGTGAGGATTAAAAAACTTGAATGAAGCACTCAGAAGTGACTGGGCAGACCATTAAGTGAATACATGGCAGCTGTTACACGAAAGCCCATTCCACTGGAAAAACTGGACGGCAGAATGCGCCCCGCCCAGGGGCCTCCCATAGCCTGGTGGGCCCGGTCTCGCCCTGCTCATATCACCAGGTTTCCGCCCTCAGGCCCCGGCTTCTATCCTTCGGTCCCCGTCCCCCACCCCCATCCCGGGTCCCTGGTCCCCCGCCCCCGTGCCCTGACCCATCCCCAGGCTTGTCCCCCGCCCGTCCCACGTTTCCCATGCCCGCTCTCCGCCCCGCACCTCTTCTTCGCCCGATGGTCCACTCCCGTTTCCTCAGGAGGACGTGCGGCTCGCCCTCCTCGGCGCCCAGGCGAAGAAGCCTCCCCCACGGCTGCTCCTGGGGCGGCTGCTCGCCTTCCCCCGGCCGCTCCATCGGATTCACATCTGACGAGACCCGGAAACGTCGGGTGAGACCCTGACCGCAAGGGCAGAGGCTGCGGCCTGCCGCTCCTCCTCGGCGCCCGCGCCCCCCCGCTGCGGCCCGCACCGCGAGCCTCCCCAGCGTCCCGCCGGACGCCCGCGCCCGTCGCCAGCTTACCCCCCGCCCCGCGCCGAACCCGGAACCGGCCGCGCAGCCACCGCTGCTGTCAACAGACATCGCAGATCCCTCAGCTGATCCGCTGGGCGGGGCCCGCGGCGTCCTTGCCCTGCGATTGGCGGGCGGTGGCAACCACTGAACGCGGCGGCTAGAGTGGAACCTGGGGGACGGACATCGAGAGTGGACACGTGGAGGCCAGCGGAGCGTGCGCAGTGGATAGGTTGTGGGCTTGGACGCCATCTTTGATGTTGGCCGGGACGACTTGGTGTTCGCGGATCTCGGAAGTAGCTGAAGTCAGCCCCATGTTAAGTCCGCGGAGAGGGGACAGAGTAACGAGCATTGGGCACCGAAGCAAATTCCCAAAGCTGCGTTGCAAGTGCAGATGGCGTTGAGAAGTGCGAAGCGACGGTCTGCCTTACATCTGACGAGGTAAATGCAAGTTGAAAATTTCCAAAGCCAGTTTTCTGGCGATCGGAATGTTGATAGTACCCTGGGAGAGCTCTGGAAAGCGCGAGCATCTCCGGACTGGTCGGCACCTCTTGGAGGCGGTGATACAGTCTCCGTTTTAAACACGTTACCTGGACTCAAGCGATGCTGCCTTTTGGGATCTGGCGGCGCTCCGGTGAGTGTTCCAAAGGAGATTGATCTGGGATCGTCCGTGCTGAGCGCGTGAGAGTTAAAGTGCCGAGTTCCGGAGCCGGCCTTGCGGTTCAGAGCAGCGAGGCCACGTCTAACCGACCAGGATGTCGACAAGGAAGTAGCCACCCGTTTGTGTAAGAATAATTGGGTCCATCAGTTCAGTTCAGTCGCTCAATCTTGTCCGACTCTTTGCGACCCCATGAATCGCAGTACGCCAGGCTTCCGTGTCCATCACCAACTCCCGGAGTTCACTCAGACTCAAGTCCATCGAGTCCGTGATGCCATCCAGCCATCTCATCCTCGGTCGTCCCCTTCTCCTCCTGCCCCCAGTCCCTCCCAGCATCAGAGTCCTTTCCAATGAGTCAACTCTTCGCATGAGGTGGCCAAAGTACTGGAGATTCAGCTTCAGCATCATTCCTTCCAAAGAAATCCCAGGGCTGATCTCCTTCAGAATGGACTGGTTGGATCTCCTTGCAGTCCAAGGGACTCTCAAGAGTCTTCTTCAACACCACACTTCAAAAGCATCAATTCTTCTGCTCTCAGCCTTCTTCACAGTCCAACTCTCACATCCATACATGACTACTGGAAAAACCATAGCCCTGACTAGACTGAACTTAGTCAGCAAAGTAATGTCTCTGCTTTTGAATATGCTATCTAGGTTGGTCATAACTTTTCTTCCAAGGAGTAAGCGTCTTTTAATTTCATGGCTGCAGTCACCATCTGCAGTGATTTTGGAGCCCCCAAAAATAAAGTCTGACACTGTTTCCACTGTTTCCCCATCTATTTCCCATGAAGTGATGGGATAGGATGCCATGATCTTCATTTTCTGAATGTTGAGCTTTAAGCCAACTTTTTCACTCTCCTCTTTCACTTTCATCAAGAGGCTTTTGAGTTCCCCTTCACTTTCTGCCATAAGGGTGGTGTCACCTGCATATCTGAGGTTATTGATATTTCTCCCGGCAATCTTGATTCCAGCTTGTGTTTCTTCCAGTCCAGTGTTTCTCGTGAGGTACTCTGCATAGAAGTTAAATAAGCAGGGTAACAATATACAGCCTTGACGTACTCCTTTTCGTATTTGGAACCAGTCTGTTGTTCCATGTCCAGTTCTAACTGCTGCTTCCTGACCTGCATACAGATTTCTCAAAAGGCAGGTCAGGTGGTCTGGTATTCCCATCTCTTTCAGAATTTTCCACAGTTTATTGTGATCCACACAGTCAAAGGCTTTGGCATAGTCAATAAAGCAGAAATACATATTTTTCTGGAACTCTCTTGCTTTTTCCATGATCCAGCGGATGTTGGCAATTTGATCTCTGGCTCCTCTGCCTTTTCTAAAACCAGCTTGAACATCAGGAAGCTCATGGTTCAAGTATTGCTGAAACCTGGCTTGGAGAATTTTGAGCATTACTTTACTAGCATGTGAGATGAGTGCAACTGTGTGGTTTGAGCATTCTTTGGCATTGCATTTCTTTGGGATTGGAATGAAAACTGACCTTTTCCAGTCCTGTGGCCATTGCTGAGTTTTCCAAATTTGCTGGCATATTGAGTGCAGCACTTTCACAGCATCATCTTTCAGGATTTGAAATAACTCGACTGGAAAATTCCATCACCTCCACTAGCTTTGTTCTTAGTGATGCTTTCTAAGGCCCATTTGACTTCACATTCCAGGATGTCTGGCTCTAGATCAGTGATCACACCATCGTGATTATCCTGGTCGTGAAGATGTTTTTTGTACAGTTCTTCTGTGTATTGTTGCCACCTCTTCTTAATATCTTCTGCTTCTGTTAGGTCCATACCATTTCTGTTCTTTATCGAGCCCATCTTTGCATGAAATGTTCCCTTGGTATCTCTAATTTTCTTGAAGAGATCTGTAGTCTTTCCCATTCTGTTCTTTTCCTCTATTTCTTTGCATTGATCGCTGAAGAAGGGTTTTTTATCTCTTCTTGCTATATGCAGAAGACCTGGGTTCAATTCCTGGATCAGGAAGACCCCCTGGAGAAGGAAATGGCAACCCAATCCAGTATTCTTGCCTGGAAAATCCCATGGACAGAGTGCCTGGCAGGCTATATAGTCCATGGGGTCACAAGAGTCAGATACGACTTAGCGGCTAAGCCACCACCAATGTACAGAAGTTGATGGAGTGGGAGGACATAGAATCTGCATCTCCTCACCACAAAGGTACCTAACCAGACACTGTTGGGGGACCTTGATACCCACGTGGGTGGGAGCAACCCCCAAGTGATGGGGGTCAGACATGGGTGGGTGGGAAAAGGCAGGAGCAGTGGAAATATGACAGGTGTCATGTGGATCCTGGGGGTATGAGAGGGAGTTGGGAAGGAAGAGTGGAGCTAGACAGGGAGGGATCCTCAGGGACTGGAGGATCAAGGGGAATGCATCTACCATTTTCCCCCACTCTCTCTGCCCCTGGGAGCCTGCTGAGGTCCCTGGCCTGATCCTCCATACTTTGAAGCAGCAGGCACTCTGGGGTCCCCTCTGGGCTGTGCTGGGCATAGGCCCTGCCCGCAGGCCCTGCCCCCACCATTCCGAGGGCTTTTTCTGGCTGTACAGATCATGAGCCTATACCCTGCCCTTAAGCCCTGATCCCCACAGCCAAGGTTTTTTTCCAGTAATTTTTTTTCTTTTGTGGTTCTGTTATAATTTCTGCTGGTTGTTTCATTTATATTTTTATTTTTCTAATATATCAGTTAGTTTCCTAAATTTATTTTATTTTTTATGCTTTGTTGTTGTCCCCCCCTTTTTTGTTTTGTTTGTTTTTATTTCTGTTTCATTTTGCCATGCTTAGTTCATGGGCCAGAGGTCAGGCCTGAACTCCTATGATTGGAGCACTGAGTCTGAACTGCTGAACTAACAGAACCTTAGACCGCAGGGACTGTTAATTGAAGTGAGGTCTTCCAGAAGTATGCATCTCAACCCCTAGACCTGGTTCTGTCCAACTGCCTACAAACTCCAGTTCTGGAAACCTCAGGCCAAACAACAGTAAGACAGGATCACAGACCCACTCAAAAAAAAAAGAGAGAGAGAGAGAACAGAAAAGTATGTTACAGATGAAGGAACAAGGTAAAATCCTATAAGACCAAATAAATAAAGAGGAAATAGGCAACGTACCTAAAAAAGAATTTATAATAATAATGATCCAAAATCTTGGAAATAAAAGAGAGGCACAGATAGAGAAAATACAAGAAATGTTTAACAAAGACCTAGAGGAACTATAGGACAAACAGAGATGAACAACACAATAACTGAAAGAAAAATACACTAGAATGAATCAATAGCAGAATAACTGAGGCAGAAGAACAAATAAGTGAACTGGAAGATAGAATGGTGGGAATAATTGCTGAGGAGCAGAATAAGGAAAAAAGAATAAAAAGAATTGAAGACAGTCTCAGAGACCTCACTAAGCTCACTAACATTCAAATTATAGAGGTCCCAGAAGAAGAAGAGGAAAAGAAGGAGTCTGAGAAAATATTTGAAGAGATTATAGTTGAAAACTTCCTAATCATGGGAAAGGAAATAGCCTTCCAAGTTCAGGAAGTGCAAAGAGTCCCACAAATGATTAACCCTAAGACAAACACACCAACACACATATTAATCAAACTAACAAATGTTAAGCACAAAAAAGTATTGAAAGCAGCAAGGATAAAACAAAAAATAACATACCAGGGAATTCCCATAAGGCTACAAGCTGACTTTTCAGCAGAAACTCTGTAGGCCATAAGGGGGTGGCAGGATATGTTTAAAGTGATGAATGGGAAAAACCTGCAACAGATACTACTCTATTCAGCAAAGATCTCATTCAGACTTGATCAAAAAGCCAAAAGCTTTACAGGCAAGCAAAAAAAGAGAATTCAACACTACCAAGCCAGCTTTACAACGAAAGCTAAAGGAAATTCTCTAGGCAGGAAACAAGAAAGAGATCCACAAAAACCCAAAACAATTAAGAAAATGGTGATAGGAACATTCATATCAATAACTACCTTAAATGTAAATAGATTAAATGCCCCAACAGACACAGACTGGTTGAATGGATACAAAAACAAGACCTGTATGTATGTTGTCTACAAGAGACTTCAGACCTAGGGATACTGAAAATGAGGGGATGTACAGATATTCCATGTAAATGGAAATTTTTAAAAAAGTTGCAGTAGCAATACTTGTATCAGATAAAATAGATTTGAAAAGAAATACTGTTGCAAGAGATAAGTAAGGACTAGTAATGATCAAGGGATTAATCCAGAAAGAAGATATAACAATTATTGATATAAACATTTATGCACCCAAGGTGGCACTAGTGGTAAAGAATCCACCTGCCAGTGCAGAAGATGCAAGAGATGCAGGTTAATCCCTGGGTCTGGAAGATCCCCTGGAGAAGGAAACAGCAAACCACTCCAGTATTCTTGACTGGAAAATTCCAAAGACAGAGGAGCCTGGCAGGCTACAGTCCACTGGGTTGCTAAGAGTCAGATGCAACTGAGCACAGCCAATAGTAGCACATCAATACATAAGGCAAATGCTAATAACCATAAAAGGGGAAATGGACAGTAATACAATAATAGTGGGGGACCTTAACATCCCTCTCATCAGTGGACAGATTATCAAACAGAAAATAAGTTAAAAAACACCAGCTTTAAATAACAAAATAGATCAGATACACTTAACTGATATTTATAGTATGTTCTACCCCAAAATGGCAGAATACACTTTTTTCTCAATTGTACATGGAATATCCTCTAAGATAGACCACATTTTGGGTCACAAAACATGCCTTGTAAAATTTAAGAAAACTGAATTTACGTCAAGCATCTTTCCTGACCACAATACAACACTATGAAATTAGAAATCAATTACAGAGGGAGAAAAAAAACTGTAAAAATGCAAACACATGGAGACTAAACAGTGTGCTGCTAAATAATCACTGAAGAAATTAAACAGGAAATAAAAAATACATAGAAACAGATGACAACAAAAACATAACAACCCAAAACCAATGGACCACAGCAAAAGCAGTTCTAAGAAGTTTATAGTAATTAAATCTAATCTCAAGAAACAAAAAATACCTCAAACAATGTAATCTTACACTTAAATCAACTAAAGAAAGAAGCATGAAGAAAATCCAAAGTTAGTAGAATGAAATAAATCATAAAGATCAGAGCAGAAATAAATGAAACGAAGAAAACAATAACAAACATTAACAAAAGTAAAAGTTGATTCTTTGAGAAGATAAACAAAATTGATGAATATTTAGCCAGACTATCAAGAAAGAAAAGGGAGAGGACTCAAATTGATAAAATTAGGAATGGACAATTTCTAATAAAGGGAAAATTCCTAAAATTTCTAAAAGGAGAAATTACAACTGATACCACGGAAATATGAAGGATCTTAAGAGACTACTATAAGCAACTATAGCCAATAAAATGGACCACCTGGAAGAAATCTACAAATTCTTGGAAAGGTACAAATTTCCAAGACTGAACCAGGAAGAAGTAGGAAATATAAACAGACCAATCCTAAGTAATGAAATTGAAACTGTAATTGAAAGTCCAACAACAGTCCAGGACCAGATGACTTCACATGTGAATTCTATTAAACATTTAGAGGAGAGCTAACACTGATCCTCCACAAACTTTTCCAAAAAATTGTGGAGGGAGGAACACTCGCAAATTTGTTCTATGAGGCCACCATCATCCTGATACCAAAACCACACAAAGATAAAAAAAGAAAATTATAGATCAATATCACTGATGAACACAACCAAAAATTCTCGACAAAGTATTAGCAAAGAGAATCCATTAAATTGGCAAAGAGAACACATTAAAAGCATCCTACACTATGATCAAGTGGGGTTTATACCAGGAATGCAAAGGTTCTTCAATATATGCAAATCAATCAATGTGATACACCATAGTAACAAAAAAGAAAACCAATGTGTTCATCTCAATAGATGCAGAAAAATCTTTTGACAAAATTCAACATCCATTTATGATAAAGTGGGCACAGAGGGAACCCACCTTAACATAATAAAGGCCATATATGACAAACCCACAGCAAACATCATTCTCTAGCAAACATCATTCTCAAAGCTGAAAGCATTTCCTCTATGATCAGAGTAGAGACAAGGATGTCCATTCTTGCCACTCTTATTTGATAGAGTTTTGGAAGTCCTAGCCACAGCAATCAGAGAGAAAAAAGGAATACAAATTGCAAAAGAAGAAGTAAAACTGTCACTGTTTGCAGATGATATGATACTATACATAGAAATCCTAAAGATGCCACCAGAATACTACTGGAGCTAATCAATGAATTTGGTAAAGTTGCAGGATACAAAATTAGTGCACAGAAATCTCTTGCATACCTATATACTAACAACAAAAGAACAGGAATTGAAATTAATGAAACAATCCCATTTACTATTGCAACAAAAAGAAGAAAATTCCGGGGAATAAACCTACAGAAGGAGGCAAAAGACATGCACTCAGAAAACTATAAAACACTGATGAAAAAAATCAAAAATGACAAAACAGATGGAGAAATATACCATGTTCTTAGATTGGAAGAATCAATATTGTGAAAATGAGTATACTATCCAAAGCAAACTACATATTCAATGCAATTCCTATCAAGTTACCAGTGGTATTCTTCACAGAATTAGAACAAAAAAATCTTACAATTTGTATGGAAACACAAAAGACTCCAAATAGCCAGAGTAATTTTGAGAAAGAAAAACCAAAGTTGGAGGAATCAGGCTCCCTGACTTTATACTACAAAGCTACAGTAATCAAGACAGTATGCTACTGGTACAAAAACAGAAATATACACCAATGGTATGGGACAGAAAGCCCAAAGATAAGCCTATACACCTATGGTCACCTAATATATGACAAAGGAGGCAAGAATATACAATGGAAAAAAGACAGCCTCTTCAATAAATGGTTCTGGGAAAGCTGGACAGCTACATCTAAAAGAATGAGTTTAGAACACTAACATCATACACAAAAGTAAACTCAAAATGGATTAAAGACCTAAATGTAATAAGACTGGTCACTACAAAAACTCTTAGAGGAAAACATAGGAAAATCACTCTTCAACATAAACCACAGTAAGATCTTTTTTGACTCACTTCCCAGAGTAATGAAAATAAAATCTAAACAAATGGGACCTAATTAAGCTTAGAAGCTTTTGCACAGCAAAGGAAACCATAAATAAGACTAAAAGACAACCCTCAGACTGGGAGAAAATATTTGCAAATGAAGCAATGGAGAAAGGATTAATCTCTAAAATATACAAAGAGCTCATTATCAAAAAAGCAAACAATCCAATCAAAAAATAGATGGAAGACCTAAATAGGCATCTCCCCCCAAAAGACATACAAATAGCCAAAAGGCACATGATAAAATACTGAACATTGCTAATTATGATCATTATATTTCTATCTTATGTTACTATAAGTAGTATTATAATATACTAATTATAATTATTAGAGAAATGGAAATCAAAACTGTAATAAGGTATCACCTCAGGTCAGAACGGCTGTCATAAAAAAAATCTATAAATAATAAATGCTGGAGAGGGTGTGGAGAAAAGGGAAACTTTTTGCATTGTTGGTGAGATTATAAATTGATACAGCTACTGTGGAGAACAGTATGGAGGTTCCTTAGGAAGCTAAAAATAGAATTACCATATAATCCAGTAATCTCACTACTGGGCATATACCTTGTGAAAACCATAATTTAAAAGGACACATGTATCCCAACGTTCACTGCAGCACTATTTACAGTAGCCAGCACACAGAAACAATCTAAATGTCCAATGGTAGATGAATGGATAAAGAAGATGTGGTACATATATACAATGGAATGTTACTCAGCTGCTAAATGGAATGAAGCAGGGTCATTTTTAGAGATGTGGGTGGACCTAGAGTGTGTTATACAGAGTGAAGTAAGCCAGAAAGAGAAAAATAGATATCATATAACAATGCATATATGTGAAATCTAGAAAAATGGTACAGATGAACCTATTTCCAAGTCAGGAGGAGAGACAGATGTAGAGAATGGACTTGTGGACCCAGGGGAGGAAGGGGAGTATGGGAATAATTGAGAGATTAGGACTGATATATACATTGTGCTATGCAGTGCTTAGTTGCTCGTCAGTCATATCTGACTCTTTGCAACCCTATGGACTATAGCCCTCCAGGCTCCTCTGTCCACGGGGATTCTCCAGGCAAGAATACTGGAGTGGTTGCCATGCCCTTCTCCAGGGGATCTTCCCAACCCAAGGATCAAACCTGGGTCTCCCACATTGCAGGCGATTTCTTTACTATCTAAACCACCAGGGAAGCGCAAGAACACTGGACTGGGTAACCTATCCCTTCTCCAGGGGAACTTCCTGACCCAGGAATCGAATCAGCGTCTCATCTCCTGCATTGAAGGCAGGTTCTTTACCAGCTGAGCTACCTGGGAAGCATGATATATACACTACCATGTATAAAGTAGATAGCTAGTGGGAACCTGCTACAAAGCACAGAGAGCTCAGCTCAGTGCTCTGTGATGATCTAGATGGTTGGGGTGTGGGAAAGAGGTCCAAAGAGGGAGGAGATACATGCATGCATATGGCTGACCACTTCATTGTACAGCAGACACTAACACAACATTGTAAAGCAATTTTATTCCAATAAAAAACCAATGTAGAAGAGAATAAATACTACTGAAACTTGATCCTTTGATTAGTAAAACTCACTTCTGATCAAGAAGAAGCAAGAAAGAGGAAAAAAGAGCCTTCTTGGTGGCTCAGTGGTAAAGCAACTGTCTGCAAATGCAGGAGACATGAGTTTGATCCCTGACTTGGGAAGATCTCACATGTCAAGGAACAGCTAAGCCCACGCATGACAACTACTGAGCCTGTGCTCTAGAGGCTGGGAGCTGCAACTGCTGAAGCCCACGTGCCCTACAGCCCATACTCTACAACAAGAGAAGCCACCACAATGAGAAGCCTGGGCATCACAACTAGAGTGTAGCCCCGGCTCACTGCAACTAGAGAAAAGCTTGCAGAGTAAAGACCCAGCATAGCCAGAAATAAACAAATAAAATTTTTAAAAAAAGAAAGAGGAAAAAATATATTTTCAATATCCAGAATGAAAATGGGGATATCACAATAGAATTTGCATCAAAGTAAATGAATAAATAATTAATATAACATATAAATGAAAGTAAAAGAAGGTTTTGTAATAGGCAAACACAATTGACAGTTTAGACATTATGGACAAATTCCTTAAAAATCACAAGTCAAAATGGACACAATAAGAAAAAAACTAATTCAGTCCTAAATCTATGGAAGAAATTGGTTTTAAAAATAAAAACCTTTCCACAAAAAAAGCTTGATGCCTAGATGACTTCATCAGTGAGTTCTTCTGACATTTAAAGAAGAAATAATTCCAATTCTATAAACATTGGAGTTATTATTCCAGAAAATAGAAAAAGTTAGAGAATACTTTCCCCAAATATTTGAGACCTGCATAACTTTGGTGCCAAATCCAAACAAGCACATTAGAAAAAATGAAAACGTAGACATTTCTTTTTTATGAAGAGAGACTCAAAAGTCATAAACAGGTGTAATCTAGTGATATTTAAAAATTATATCATGAGAGATTCTTACAGGACATGGTAGGACCCTCTGGCTATTTGAACACTATAACCCCAAACACAGATATCACACCAAATCATCCAATTTACATTAACAATATGAATGACAAAAAAGAAGAGACGTCTGTATGCTCTGTTTTCTCAGTTTGGCCACATGGTAGATACTGTGTCTTTAAAGACCATGAAGATGAGGGGGCGAGCCTTTGTTACATTTAAGGAACTGAGCTCATCTGCAAATGCCTTGAGACAGTTACAAGGATTTCCATGTTATGGCAAACCGATGCGAATCCAGTATGCAAAAACAGATTCGGATATAATCTATAACACGTGTGGCACTCTTGCTGAAAAAAGAAAAAAGCCAAAACTGTGGAACTGACTGCAAAAACCAACCATGGACAGAAAGCCTGGTCAGGGAACACCAAATTCAGCTAATACCCAAGGAAATGCAGCACCAATCCTCAGGTCCCTGATTACCCTCCAAACAGTACTTTATTCCTTAAAAATTTACCAGAAGAGACTAGTGAGATGATATTATCCATGTTGTTTAATCACTTCTCTGGTTTTAAGGAAGTACGTTTGGTACCTGAGAGGAACTGACATTGCTTTCGTTGAATCTGAAAATGATGAACGGGCTGGAGCTGCCAGAGATGCTCTACAGGGATTTGAGATCACATTGTCCCATGCCATGATGATAACCTATGCCAAGAAATTACATTTGAGATAACTGTCTTTAAAGGACTGGTATTATAGTTTTTGTTTTGATAACATTTGGCCAGGCCATTTTAATAGTTGGGGGGAGAGGGGCAGTGTATGTGAAATTGTTGAAAGGATTTAAAAAAATTACGTGGTCTTTGTTTAGCCTTAGTGAACTATGGACTGCAAAGGCCTTAATTTTGTACAATAAAACTTTTATTTGTATTCTGTAAAAAAACTATATCATGATCAAGTATGGTTTATACTATCCATTCAAGAATGGTTTAATGTTAAAAAAAAAAAACACCACACAATCACACTGTGATTCACCACATTTACAGAAGAAAGGAGAAGAAGCAACTCAAAATATGCAAAAAAAAGTTGATGAAATTAAATAGGTATTTAAAGCAAAAGTTCTTAAAACTATTAATAGGAACTTCTTTAATCTGATAAACTATATCTATACAAAAAATCTTTCAGAGACACTTCATGATGCAAACACATAATTTAATTTTAGATGAAAATATGTACTATTCTCTCCTTACATATAAGAACAGAGAAAATTACAACTATTATCTCTTTAATTCAACAAGGAATATTGGTGTTCCTAACCAGTGCAATAAGTTTTTTTAAAAGTGTGAGGATTAGAAAGAATGAAAGAAAACTAGTCATTCTTACACACTATGTACTTAAAAACCCAAAAGAATCTACAAATAAACTCTTGGAATTAAGTGAATTTAGCAGAGCTGTTAGGTATTGACATAATGTCAATATACAAAAGTCAACTGTATTTCCATATCTTACAAAACAATTAGATAATGGAACTAACAGTACCATTGACAATAGCATCAAAAATATTAGAAAAAAGTCTAAAGAAAGGTGAAAAGCCTCTATATAGAAAACTACAAAATATTACTTGAAATTAAATAAATGAGATCTATTCTGTATTTGTGGATTGGAAGACTCAATATTTTCTTAAACATTTCCCAAATTGATTGATACATTCAATGCCATCTCCGAATCATAGTAGATGCATTTTTGTCCATAAGCTTATTCTGAAAATCATGTGAAAATGCAAAGGTTGAAGCATAGCAAAGATAAACAGAAGGAAAATTGAAGGATACACACTGAATATCAACTTATCCCATGATTAAAATTGTATAATTTTGTATAAAGCTAGACAAACAGAACAATGAATGATATATCCTTTGAGAACCCAGGAAACCCACACATGTACCATCATCTGATTTCAGGCAAAAAGTGCCACTTCAATGCAGTGGTGAAGACACCCTTTTTAATAAATGAGCTAGACCAACTGGGTATTCTGTGGAGGGGAGTTCACACCTCTGTATATCATATCATAAACTAAAATTATTTCCAAGTGAATTGCACACCTAAATATAAAGGGGAAAAAGAGACCTTCTAGAAGGTTAAAGAGGGGAAACTTGTAGCTTTTGAGAAGGCAGGTCAAGTGCAAAAACAGGAAAAGCTAATGTTTGGTGACTTGTCAACGGTGGTTACTGTGGAGGGATAGTGACTGGACATGGGCATGAAAGAGCCTTCAAGCGTGCTGGAAGTGGTGAGGACAGTGTCTGGACATGAAAAACTCAGAGGTAAACCCTATAGATCCATGCACTTCATGTAAGCTGTAAAGACAGAGAATCAAAACATCAAGAACATTCACAACATGCTTTCATTTTCTTGGACTTGTATGTCTGTTCAACTTTTCACATGTAATATTATGTAAATCTAAAACGTTTTTGCTTAAATAGGCTGTTTCTAAACAACAGAAATAAACAGATTGATTTCTTCATGCTCTACGCAGAGTAGGGAATCAGCAACTCCTGAGATGGGTTCCTCAAACTCATTGCTCTGTGACGTCAGAGTCCACTGTGGACCTGGAGTGTGACCAGCATCGGGAAGGTGGACTGAGTGGGAAGGATGAAGGTTACACCGCGACTCCCCTCTTCCTCTCCCACCCTCCAGTTCAGGGTGCTGCCAGGTGACAGGACAACCACACACCTCAAACCCACCCTCTGCCAGTTCTGTGACTGTAGACCAGTGACTTAACCTTCTGATGGGTACCTTGTCATTTGGAAATAAGGACACCTCACAGAGTCACATATGTTCAGTAAACAGTCCCTGGGCTCCAAGTCCCTGTCCCCAACCAGCCCCTGACTAATTACCAGCAGGAGAGAAGGGTTGCAGCATGTGAAGTGGGTCTTGTTTGGGCACAGCACCACTGCCCAGCCACCTCTGCGCCTGAAGCAAAAGAAAATTAGTTCTATTCATCTTTAGAATTGTTTAAAAAATACCTTGCTCATCATGGATTCTCTGGCGAAAGTTGTGGTTTTTAAAAATACTGTGTTAAAATACTATTTATCTTGATAACTGAGTTGTTTGGTTCCTCACTTCCCTCCCCCTGCTGCAGGCCTTATTTGGACAGTAAAGTTCTCCAGCCTGGGCCTTACAGATCCAGACTCCAGGGAGTGTCGGGAACCCACATGCTGGTCATGGCCCTGAGTGGTGATGCTGGCACCCAGGGTGATGAAGGAGGTGCCCTGTGGGGCCCCTGCACAGGACCCAGAGGAGGAGGATTGTATAGCTTTGACCCCCTGAAAGACCTGTGGCAGGAGTGCAACTCATATGAGCTTGAAGGAGAACAGGGTCTAATCCTCTAGCAGAGTTGGCAGCCTCAACTGTGTTTGGGTCAGTGTGTGGGGAGGGTCTTCCTGTTCCCTGCCCCCATCTGCACCGGCCTTCTTCCAAGAAAGGAAGAGCAACTGAGTCACTCTTGGAAGCTCCTGTTTACACTCTCTGTCCTTCACAGAATTTTACCCAGGATGTCAAGTAACCTCTGTCCAGCATTGCTTTCCCAGGTTGTTCCCCAGATGGCCTGCTCCCTGGACTTCTGTGAACCAAAGAACTGGTCTCCAACAGCTGCAAGCACTCAATATGCAGACAGACATTTAACAAATCTGCTATCTCCAGCCTACCCACTGGAGGTAGTTACTCCGGGGCCTTCTAGAAGGCATCCCAGGGCAGTGAGGGTGGGACAAGAACTCCATCAGGGGGATCCTGGGGATGAAGGTAATTCCCTGGATGGAAGAGAGGGGTTCAGGGTGAAAAAGAGGTTGTTAGGAGGTTGTATCTAGGTGGGCTTCCAGCCTTCTGTGAATCAGGGATTTTATTTGTTGCTTTTTTTTTTTCTTTTGTGCTGTACTGGGTCTTTGCTGGTACATGCAGACTTTCTCTAGTTGTGGTGAGTCAGGGCTACTCTCTAGATATGTGCAAGGTCTTCTCATTGCAGTGGCTTCTCTTATTGCAGAGCATGGGCTCCAGGCGTATGGGTTCAGGAGCTGTGGCTTGCAGGCTTAGTTACTCCATGGCCTGTGAGATCTTCCCAGACTAGGGACTGAACCCATGTCCCCTGTATTGGCAGGTGGATTCTTTACCCGTGGACCACCAAGGGAGTCCCTGGATCAGTAATTTAAAAAAATTACTCAGGTAATCATTACGGGGAAAGTACATGGATGACCACAAAATTTCTGAACAGAAGTCATAAGAGGGAGGTTACCTAACCAGATTTTGAACGTGTTAAAAATCAACAGTGTAGGTAAGAAACAAAATGATGAAGAAAATAGCACATGAGAGTATTGGCTCATTTAAGTTTGTCAATCCAATGAGCAAAGAAGGCCTGTTATTATTTCAAATAATAAACTTCACCAAAGAGAAGAGAAGAGAAAGTATAGATAGGGTTAAAGTCACACAACTTTAAGCTACTGAACTGGCAGTCCAACCCAGGTAGCCTGGGTCCAGAAGAGAACAGAAAATCAGGAAACAGCTGGTCATTATGCTTTAGAATGCATTATGTGGTGATGATTGCATTTCATACTAGAGAGCATGGAAGAAGGGAGGCAGCATCTATTTACAGTGGATGTTGGATACTTCACACATTTTGGCCTACCTTTTGTTGGAAGGTCAGACCTCTATTAAAAATGAAACTTATGAAGAGTTTGCCCTGATTTAGAATACTTAAAATTATGTGCTTAAGGTAAGAATGTAAGCTTTTGAGTCTTACATTTAAAGGAAGTCACTTATAGGTGGAAACTATTTTAAAATTCACTGGACCCATACTAAGAGAACATAAGAAGAGAACGTAACTCTCACTCAGAGCTGGGTTGGGAGGCTCAAATAAGACAATGTTTATAAATAGTAACTTCTTATCTGGCAGCCAACAACAAAAACAACTGACTTTATAGAAAGGAATCAGAATCATAACATTTGTTGAATTACATTTAAGTTTAATTTTATAATGTAGTTGGGTGGACATTTTGGGTTCCACTGACATTTTAACTCACTGGTGCTTAATGGGTGGACGACAACCAGGAATGTTGTCATTGAGCTCTCAGCTAGCCCTGGAGAAAGGACCTGGAACGCATTCCCACAGCGGCAGGGTTTCCTGCGGCAAGCCTCTCATTGCCTCTGTTCACCCGTGTCTGCTCTAGTATACTGCATGGGTGGAGGTTGCTTCCTCCAACCCTATGTGTTTTTTCTTACCTTAAAAGGAGAAAAACCCATTATCTTTTTATAAAAAGTAGAAAACATGAATTAAAAAAAAGAAGAAAATTTAAAAGCCAAATAGAAATGATAAATAATTTGTCACCAGGTGGCAACCACTGTTCAACAGTGTGGCATGTATCATTTCATGTCTGTACTTTTCAGATGGGCTCATAGCACTCACCTTGTTTTGTAACAGGCAGTTTTTGAGAAACAATGTATCACTAATAGGGGTCAGGAGGCACTCTTTCTCTGCACAACTACTAATTAACCTTCCTGAGCCCACCTTCTTTCTTAAGTTTGATGTATTTACCAAAAACTTCCACCAGATCTTGGATTGTTTCCAGATTGTGAACAAACACTGAAATGTTTCTCTTTCTGCCAAAGTCTTGCCCATAAGCTCTGGCCTCAGAGAATTTTTGCCTCCACCACCATTTAAAAACCAACTTACAGGACTTCTCTGTTGGTCCACTGGTTAAGGATCCAGGTTGCAATGCAGGGGACACAGGTTCTATTCCTGGTTGGAGAACTTATATCCCACATGACGCAAAGCAACTAAGCCTGCCCTCACAAACTACTCAGCCCACCTGCTCTAGAGCCTGCAGCACACTCTGAAGCCCTGGCGTCACAATGAGAGAATTGTTGTGCCAATAAATAAAAATTAATATTAAAAAAAAAAATCGCGGGACTTCCCTGTCAGTCAGTCCAGTGGTTAAGACCTTGCCTTCTAATGCAGGGGGTGCAGTCCAATCCCTGGTAGGGGAGATAAGATCTCACCTGCCTTGGGAGGCCAAAAAACCAAAACCTAAAACAGAAGCAATATTATAACAAATGCACTAAAGACTTTAAAACTGGAAAAAGAAAAATCAACTTGAAGTCTTCCTGGTCTCATCTCTAGGGCGCCTTCCAGCTTGCTGGACAAAATTCACAAGACTGTAACCTGTACCGGGCAGACGCCAGGGCAGGGATGGCGGCAGTTCAGTGATTTCCCCTGCGTGTGGACCAGGGGCGTGGAGAACTCGGGTCCTGAGGCTCCCAGGATCACAGGAAGTGGGCTCTACAGGGGCCTCCCCTATGATCCCGGCTCCTTGATCCCCCTTCCCGCGCGACCCAGGCTGGGGTGCGAATCCCTCCGGGCACGTGAGGCAGGCGGGGAGTGTCTGTCCCATGGGCTTTGGCTCCGCAGAGCTTCAGGGGTTGCTTGGGGTCAGCCCAGGGTCACAGCTTCCTCCTGCTGCAGGGGTTGCGGGTCGTGACATCCTCTCCTCCAACTCCGCCCTGCTGCTCTGGGGCCTCCGATGCCAGCCCCGCCCCCCCCCCCCCGCCCCCCAATCCCATGGACCCTCGAGAACTTCTAGGCTAAGAACTGCCAGAACCACTAGAACCCCCCGGCACCCAAGGCTGATCCCCAGGCCCCCTGGATTTTGGAGGAGAGGGCGAGGCCAGGGTCGCCGGGCCAGGTACTCAGGGATTGGCCAAGTCCTGGATACTTTGTAGCAACCGCACCTCGGAACCGCCTCCGGGTATCTGCGTGCTGAGCCTGGAAGCTGGGAACCCGCGCCTGGCTAGGGGGTGAGCTGGGGACGTCTGGATGAAGGTGGGTGAAGGGGGCGTTCAGGAGGGAGTTTATGGGGTACGGTGACTGAATTCGCGGTCCTGGGTGGGGGCCCGGGGAGGCCTCTTGGCCCCCACGGGGAGCAGGGCACCTGGAGAGGTGGGGCGGCGCAGGGCCACAGCCAGGCAGAGGGTGTCCAGGCAGAATGGCGCGATAGAGCCGTCTATCCCCGCGGAGCCGGGTCCCCTCAGTGTTCGGGTACCCCTCCTCAACCCCAGGATCCTCTTCGTGTGAGTTTGGCCCTTAGCCTCCTCCCTGCCCTTCCTGGAGCCCGGTAAGGGGTGGGATGGGGCAGTCGGCCCCAGAGGAAACCTGGGTCCCTCGAAGGATGCCAGGGCTCGTGCCGGCAAGAAAGGTGGGGCCCTGGGACAGGAGCCGGTGACAAGGCGCTGAGGTCCGGGAGCGGCGACGAGGGTGCGTCTTGCGTCCCTTTCGCGCGTGTTCCTGTAGGTGGTACAGGGCGGCAAGAGTTGGAAACAGGCCAGACCTTTTGCCAGGGAGCGTGGCAAGTCTGTTCAGATTCTCACAGCATGTGTGGAAAGTGGTTTGGTAGCATCTGCTAAGTACACACCCTTTAATTTGGCTGCCATAGCCCTCAGGTAGTTGGAACACAGGTCTGGACTTTAGGTTTGAGAAAGTGCTCACTAGTGTGGGGCTGGGGAGGTGGTTACAGTTCCTCCTTCCACCTGGTCCTTTTCAGAACCCAGTGGAGACTAGGGGTCCTTCCTGCAGTGCTGCCAGACTAAGTATTGCCATAAGGAAGCCCTCTCGGTTTGGTGTATATGCACACAGTCAGACTGTAGTTTTAAAATGAGAGAAACAGAGAGCTGGTGATGTGGGCAAGGGGCACGAAGGGAACAGAGGTTCTGGGAGTGAGGAGTGAGGAGGACTCTTGCAGCCACAACACACAGCCAGGATCTGGACTGTTGTGGGAACTCACGGGAAACTCTGCGGGTCCCTCATGCCCCTGCCTTCGCTCGCTGTTGCCACATTACAAGTACCTGTGGCAGGAGAGGCCTGGCAGACTTGGCTGAATATAGATGTGCGGTCAGCTGATCAGCATGGGCAGACCGTGGTCCTGACTTGTCGTCTTGTTTGCAGAGGGGCCCAACCCGCCTGGCGATGCAGAGCTTCCTGCAGCTGCTGAGGGGAAACGGGGGCCCCAGCCTGCCCTTGCCGGAGCTGGTGACCCTCGCAGGCAGGCTGTGCCGGGACCTGCAGGATGACCCCACCCAGGTGCAGCCCTTGGTCACAGCCGTGCTGGACAGCCAGTTCCGCCTGTACCTCTTGGACAATGCGGATGTGGCCCTGGTGTGCGCCAGCGTGCTGGCCCAGCGAGAGCAGCACCAGGCCGCTTGCCGGCTGCTGGAGGTAGAGCTGGTCTGTGAGATGGGGTTGGGGGATGGGGGTGTGAAGAGAGGGGAAGCGGCCACCACTGTCCTAAACATGACACAAATGCCCAGAGTCAGCAGGAGCTTGTGAAGAGGTGCCATAAACCAAGCTGGGATTATGAGAGTGGACCCACTCTCTCTCTAAGTAAAGTAAAGTCGCTCAATTGTGTCCGACTCTTTGCGACCCCATGGACTGTAGCCTACCAGGCTCCTCCCTCCATGGGATTCTCCAGGCAAGAGTACTGGAGTGGGTCGCCATTTCCTCCTCCAGGGGATCTTCCCAACTCAGGGATCAAACCCGGGTCTCCCGCATTCCAGGCAGACGCTTTAACCTCTGAGCCACTCTCTCTCTACTAAGTTTTAACTTGCCTGGTAACTGAAGATGAGACTGTCCAGTTTTGGAATCTTCGTGGTCCTGGCTTGGAAAGTTGGCATCCCAGTTAGTGAGACAAGCAAACAGACCCAGTCTCTCAGTCCCCTGGCTGTGGGTCTGCATTCGGGAGCTCTGAAATCACAAGTATGTTTGTCAGTCCTCTGGTGGCACTTTGAACCTCAAGTCATTTGGCATGAAAACCTGAGCTATGTCCACATGAAGCCAGTGATGTCTTTATCCACTTTTATGTTACTGTGGTACATTTTACTACCCAAATATTGGTATGTTTGGTTGCACGATGCTGCCTGCCCAGATCATACTGGAGTGGGGCAAATTCTGTAGTGTATACCTGTGTTACTTGTTAAAATGTGTGACGTTTCTGATGTGTGATGTGTTCTGAATTCCAAACTATGTGTGGCTCGAAAGGTTTTAATAAGAGATCTGGGGGCCAGTGTTTCCCTTTTTCACTCCATATGCCTGTATGCATGTACATCTATGCATAAGTTACGCTGAGTTTACTTTCAAGATACTCAGTTCTTTCAGTTCTTTCTATTTCTGCTCCCTCTCCCCCAAGCCCTGTGGCATCCACCTTTCTCCCTTCCCTCCCAGCACCCTGCCATGTTCTCTCTTGCTCCCTCCATCTGTTCCTCACCTAGCAGCCAGAGGGAGTTTTAAAACTGCAGATGGGACCATGGTGTGTGCTGAGGCGGTGGCCGCAGAGCCTGCCATCAGTGCTGGCTTGCTCTCCAGCCTTTGGACCCCTCCTCCCCCCCTTTGTCATTCTGGCTTTCTTGCTGTTTCTGGAACTCGTGAGATCCTCTTCTTTTGAATTTTGCAGGTGTCATTTCCTCTGCCAGAGGCTGAAGCCCCATTCTGTGTGGCTGGAGCTTTCCTCCGTGTCTGGTTTCTGCTTTAAATGTCACCCTGTACAGCTAGTGCCTCCTTTATTGTCAAGGATATAAAGGAGCCCTCATCCCCTTCTGTGGCTCCTTCCTTAGCTCATAAGTAGAAATCTGTTTATTTTTCAACTTGTGCTTTGTCTGCCTCCCCTCCTGCACTGCAGGCCCCAGGAGCAGGGGGCGCATCAGTTTTGCTCATTAAAGGATCCCCAACACCTGCAACATAAGAGAACTCAGATTTCCAGCGATGTCAGACCAAATGGATGAACACACAGAGTTGTCATAGCTGCTGTGTAGGCAGTCAAGGATGAAATGTGATGCAAAACTCCCAGGAGAGGGACTATAACTCACTCAGGGTTGTCTAGAAATGCCTCTGAGAAAGTGATGTGTTCTGAGACCTGAGAGAAGCCATGGGGCCACCACCTCAGAAAAGGGCGTTTCCTGCCCAGGGCCACTCATGCAGGTGGGAAGGTCCCAGGTGGTTTCCCTGCCCATAGGTTGTGCCCTGGGTCTGCTGCTTTATCCTGGGAGGAGACTGCAGGCTTCGACCCAGCAAAATGGTCCTGAGAACACTGGCGTTAAAGCTCAGGGGCTGTGTCTAGGCGAGGCCTGTCCTCCGCATCCTTGGCCATCTCAAAAGTCAGGTCACGTGACCACGTCCCACTGGGTCTGGGAGCCATCAGTGGTGTGACCAGGACCCCTTCATCCCCTTCAGCTCAGAATGTGCTCTCTGAGACCCAGGGACCCACCCAGCTGGTGGGAAAGGCCTCTCATACAAGGCAGGGGTCACGCCTCAGGCCCCTCAAATCTGATCTTTCATATGGTCCTTAGCGCAGCTCTGCCTCCTGTGTGATGTCATAGCCCAGAGGTGGCTTTCCCCTTGCCTGCCCCTCACCTGTAGGGGGTAGAGGAGAACTGTGCCCCCCCAGGGGCTCCCTGGTGGGGACTGGAGCCCAGCCATGGAGCTCATGCCCTCACCATTGGGCGCCAGTCAGTGGCTGGTCTTAGGGCTCAGGCAAGAGGATGATGGGGCTCCAGGGCAGGGGAGGGTGCGGATCTCAGAAGGCTCTTGTCCACAGGGGTGCCAGGTGCCGGGCGGCAGCCCCAAGCTGGTGCAGCTCTGGAATGACATCCACTACCGTCTGGCCATGAAGAGGCTCGGTGTGTCCACGCTGACACCGGTGCAGAAGTTCCGGTGCAGGAAGAGGTATGCAACTGGTCTTGGCGCTTATTCCCAGGGGCTCATGAGGGATTTGCCTTCCAGAACCATAGAAGGGCTGAGGTGAAGTAGAGGGAGGGAGGTGAGATGAAACAGTGATGTCAGTGCCCAACACTGAGCCACCTCTCCGCCTGCTCGGCTGTGGGAACACTGTCCCACCTCTGCCCATAAGGCAGGACAGAGAGCCGTTCCCAAGACCCAGACCAGGAGCCGCTGCCGGTCAGTGAGGACCTTGCAGGGAGGGAGTCAGCAGGTGGGCACCCCCGAGCTCACTTTCCTCCTGTGGGAGGAGGGATGCCCCTCATGTCAGCTAGTCCCCATGGTTAGGCTCTGCCAGTGGCCTGGCTGAGATTTCAGCACAGCTCCTCAGGGCTGCTGCTACTACTGCTGCTGCTAAGTTGCTTCAGTCGTGCCTGACTCTGTGTGACCCCATAGACGGCAGCCCACCAGGCTCCCCCGTCCTTGGGATTCTCCAGGCAAGAACACTGGAGTGGGCTGCCATTTCCTTCTCCAATGCATGAAAGTGAAAAGTGAAAGGGAAGTCGGTCAGTCGTGTCCGACTCTTCGCGACCCCACAGACTGCAGCCTACCAGGCTCCTCCGTCCATGGGATTTTCCAGGCAAGAATCCTGGAGTGGGGTGCCACCGCTTTCTCCGCCTCAGGGCTGCAGGACCTTTTGAAGACAGATAGGTTGAAGTCTGGCACATGATAGCTGCTGAACAGATGTTAATTAACAATCACCACCATGACCATAATCAGCACTAAGTAAACATTACGACTACCAGTTATAACCATCACCATTCATGAATGAGGACACCGAGACACAGACAAATTAGTGACTCACCTGGTTACACACTAGAGAGACGCAAAGGCAGGATTCCAGCTTAGACATTGAGGCTGCAGAGCCTTTGTTCTTTATTTGGGTGTTCTCCACCGGCCAGAAGGGGCTGCAGGTCTCGCTCTGAGCTCCTGAAAGCCCAAGTGACAGGAGTTGCTGAGCCAAGGGCCTGGTTGATGGAGGAAGAGATGGATGGATTCCTTTTGGATCAGACAGAATTTTTCTCACAGTGCCCACCAAATACGTCCTCAAAGCCCAGAAGTTAATCGGCCTTGAGGCTGTCAAGGGTTGCAGTCAGTCCCCTCCTTATAGGTTTTTAGGGCCTGCCTGAGGGTGGTTCAGCAAAGTGACTTGGGGAGCAGTGTGCCGTGTCTGTGAAGAGGCCCCTGGGGCTCTCCTGGAGCTGCACTTGGGTGTAGATGACGGACTGGAGACTGGGGAACAAAGCAGATCCCCTAATTCAGAGCAAGGAATGCCAGACAGGACAAGCCCAGTAGAGGGCTGTGGCTCGGTGGTCCTTTGTTGTGGTGGGGGCTGCAGCACAGGGCCACAGAACCTGAGCGAGGCCTGGGCACAGGGATGGCACTCTCTGGGCACAAGGAGGGGTGATACACATTATAGCTGGTGGTCAGTGCAGGAGCAGAGACAGGAGGTGCTTGGAGGTTCTGGCAGAGGCCGTGGCTGGGGAATGGGTTGTGTCAGTATGGATTCAGGAAGATTTGCTGATAGGTTGAATGTATTGGAGAAGGTAAGATAATAAACCCAGGCTTGTGGCCTGATTGGCCCGGACGTGGTGTTCTCTCACTGGGATGGGCAGGACAGGCTGGGGGAAGATGTGAGAAGTGGGAAACTGAGCTTCACTGGGATGTATGGGGTGTGTTCTCGACCTTCATGGGGATTTTTCAATTGGTGTTTGGATATCAAATCTTGTAGAAAGCCGGTGTTGTTCACTTATATGTCATTTAAAGAAAATAATTTATTTTTGCCTCTGCTGGATCTTCGTTGCTGTGCAGGCTTTTCTTTAGTTGCAGTGAAAGTCGCTCAGTCGTCCCCAACTCTTTCTGACCCCACGGGCTACACAGTCCATGGAGTTCTCCAGGCCAGAATACTGCAGAGGGTAGTCATTCCCTTCTCCGGGGGATCTTCCAAACCCAGGGATCTAACCCAGGTCTCCCGCATGCAGGTGGATTCTTTACCAGCTGAGCCACGAGGGAAGCCTGTGAATACTGGAGTGGGTAGCCCACCCCTCCTCCAGGGGAACTTCCCTACCCAGGAATCGAACCAGGGTCTCCTGCATTGCAGGCAGATTCCTTACCAACTGAACCATCAGGGAATCCTTAGTTGTAGTGAGTGGGGGCTACTCTCTGGTTGTATTCTGCAGGCTTTTCATTGTGGCTTCTCTTGTTGCACAGCATGGACTTGAGGGTGCTTGGGCCTCAGTAGTTGTGGCTCCCAGCCTCTAGAGCACAGGCTCAGTAGTTGTGGTGCGTGAGCTCGGTTGCTCCTTGGCATGTGTGTTCTTCCCAGACCAGGGATCAAATCCATCTCCTGAACTGGCAGGCAGATTCTTTACCACTGAGCCACCAAGGAAGCCCCCTGTCATTTTTTCTTTTGCAAAAAATTCCATTATACAGTCAGTAAAGCGGATAGCATAACCCACCTCAATATCTTCATCATCCAGCTTCAGCAGTCAGGGCCACTGGTCAGTGAGGGGTGCTGGGAACCCTGATGAGAGTGTGGAGTGTGGGCCCAGGCACCACCAGGCCCCTCCCTGCTCAGGGCTTGGATCCAGGGCCTGCAGCACACGGTGGGGAAGAGGGTGGCCGGTGAAAGGAGAAGAGTCCAGAGGGGCACAACAGGTGCATCCAGAGGAGCAGGGGTCTGTTACCACCTACTCAGTGTCCTCCTCTAGGAATCCACCACCTGCCTCCCTCTGCCCTAATGGCCTCAAGAGCCGGAACTTCCCCAGAGAAGTTCGCCAGAAGCTGGAGGACTTTGCCTCGGGCGTGAGCACCAACCCCAGCAAGGCCGAGCGGGTAAGAGCAGATATAAGCATGGCCAGGCACCCTCCCCTTCGCCAACACTCTCTGTCCTTAGGGGAGGACCACCCTTGGTTGGTTCACCCCTACTGTCAGGTGGGGGTCTAACACCCTTGGGGGACTGCCACCCTTAGGTGACATCACCACCTTAGGGGGTAGATCCACACCCTCCCTAGTGGCCTATCTGCGAGGGCGATGGTGGTCTCTGACCACCCTGAACTCCCTTGGGGATGACGCCCTTTGGCTGGCAGCCCCTGCATGTCTACCCTGCATAGGTTGGGGAGTGAGTTTTGTCACAGGCATCTTAATACCCCGTCAGCTGGTGTGACTTCAGGAGACACTGAGCACTCGCTGAGGCCGGGGCTCCAGCAGGAGGGGTGGAGGGGGGCACCCTCCAGGAGCAGGTGGAGGGGGCAAAAGTCTGCCCCCTCAGATACTGCTGCTCAGAAAGCTGGCTTGCTCTCTCCTCCCCGCGTCCAGTCAGCTGGGCTCCGCCAGAGCGGGGCGCTGTGGCCGGTGGTGCCAGTTCACATCTGAGACGTGCCTGGTTGCAGGGTTGGTCATGGCCGATATACTCTGGCACGGGTGGGTGGAGGGTCAGTGGTTGGGTGGCACCTCAGGAGGATCTGGTTTGCCAGCTGCTCGGAGCCCTCCTGGCTGTGAGTGACTGTCGGGTGGGTGGTGGCTTGCCTCCTTTGTGCCCCGGCCTCTTGGCTTGGGAGTGGGCTGGGGTAGTGGCGGGTTGTTTTGGGGCAGGAGGACCTGGCCTCTGAGACACACCTGACCACGGAGCAAGTCTACAACTGGTTTGCCAATTACCGGCGGCGCCAGAGGGCCTTGATGCAGCGTGCAGCGCCAGCCCCAGACTCAGCAGAAGACCTCACGTCGGGGGAGGCGAGTCGGCACCTCCCCCCGCAGCCAACAGACCACCCCCACCTTGGCTCTGGGCTTGTGGACAGGCCTCAGTGGTCAAGTGAGTGGCCCCTCTGACGAAACCTGTATCCAGGACCAGCCAGGCCCCTCCCTCCAGCCCCAGTCTGCACGTTCAGCACCTCACCCTGTGGGAAGTGAGATCACTGACGCTAAGGGTCAGGTTGGGCTCAGGGTGGTCCAGGTGGGGCTGCAGCAGCATTTTGCATTGAGAGATTACTGTGAGGTCAGGCCCAGGAGTCGGGGAGTTGAGCCAAGCACCAGAATTGGGGTGGCCTGGGTTCATAATTGTGGGTTTCAGTTCAGACCAAAGACAGATCAAGAGTCAAACAAAGAGCAGCAGGCAACCAGCATGACTGCTCTCAATCTGCTGGGAAGGAGGCCGGGACTCCAAGCATCTCCCAGCCTCCCTTCCTGTCTGATCGGCTTTTAGCAGGACCTGAGAAAAGTGGGCCTCTACAGACCCTGGAGACCACTCAAGGGCCGTGGGAGCCGCTGGCTCTGACCCCAGACTTCTCTGGAGACGAGACTATGCCCAAGTCACTGGCTCCCAGGTACTGCCACCGCACATAGGCCAGGGCAGTTCAGTTTTCCACTCTCAGTGGGAGACCAGGAATGGAGTGGGCATAGGAACACCAGCCAGACCCTGGGACGAGGTCTGTGATGGCTGAGGGCAGAGATAGCTGTGACTCCAGGTAGGAGGGGGAGCCACTGGCAAGGAACCCACATCACGTACAGCACACTTGCTTCCTAGAGCCTGACTCACAGCCTAACTTCATGTAAATTTTGGAGAATGGGGAAACAGACTTAGAAAAACACGCAGATCTATCTCCTAAAGGCAAATAGCCTTCCTCGTGGTTTGTTTATCTCTAGCATTTGGTGTGGTTGGTATATCTCTTAAGTCAGTAACCACTAAGTTAATAAGTTCCTCCCACAGCCCAGGCAGTGTCTCACCTTACCTGCTGCTCCTGTGACGATGCACAGACTGCTCTGAGAAGAGTGCTGGCCAGCAGGGGGACTGAGTCTGAGCAAGACAAGCTGTGCCCACTTTTCCCTGTTACCCTTGTGTTATTAGCATCTCTCATGACATTACCTGGACTGACACCTCATATTCAGGCCAGCACTACCCAGCCGTGTGGCCTTAGGCAAGTTCCCATGACCTCTTGGTGTCTCACTTTTCTCATCTGTGAAATGGGGACAGTGATAAGCCCTGCCATGCAGGTCTTCACACAGATTATAGAGGTGGGGAGTTGTTAACAAAAGCCCAGGAGTGCCATCTGAGATACAGTGAGCATTTGTGGAATATTACTTCTTTGAATTATTGACTTCTGTGTAATAGTCCTTTAAGATCCACCTTCATATAGTCACTCAACTGTTAGGTTGTTCCTAATCATTTTCAGCTTTCAGTATTGCAGAACAATGCTTCATTGAAAGCACTTGTAAATAAACTGCTAATATATCTTAGGTTTCTAGCAGTAATATTTTTTACTCTTGCAGCCCCAGGGAGGATGGTAAAGGCAGCATGACTGGGAATGTGGTGGGCCCCACAGCCATCCGAGCCCAGATTCCCAGGCTGAGCTGGAATGTCCTCCCAGGCCCCCCTATCCCAGTCTGAGGGAGCCTCTGCCCACCAAGGGGTGGTGTTCCCTATGTCCCCCAGGTCTCTGCAGGGTGGTGAGATACACCAGGAGGGACCTAACCATGATCCTGCCACTCTGCCCCCTGTCTGCTCTGGCCCTGGTCTCTGTCCTCTGGTTGCTGCCAACGATATGCTGGACCCCTCTCTGGCTGCCCCTGAGTCGTGGCTGATGTCTCTCGCACTGGCATCCTCCAAGGAAGTTTCCTTCCAGACTGGGCAGCTGATCCACAGTCGTGGGCTGGACGTCACCATGCGCCCTACCGACGCTGCTCTGGCTGTGTCCTTTGCTGCCCTCAGGGAGCCCAGCCCCACAGGTGGGTCCACTCTAGACAGACCACGTGTTTCTACGTCAGATGCTTTGACAACTTGTATCTCATTTGAAGGGGCAGGATTTTGAGGGGCAAGGACTTTCTGCTTGAATCCCATGTAGTTTATTAGACCCACAAACCAGTGCAGTTGGAACAGTCTCTTCCCACGAATAGCTGGATGTTTTTTTCTTTTATTTTTGTTTTCAAAATAAAATGTGCACATGACTAAAAAATAGGATAGTGAGGAAAGAGTTGAAATGAAATGGAACGGCTGCCAGCCCTGATCCAGCCCCCATGACTAGCTCGTCCACATCTGCCAGCACAGAGGAGGGCTGAGCTGCTCGGACTTTACCCTCTTGTCCTGGTTTCTTTCTTAGTTGTAACTGTAGCTATACGTACCCTTAACGGAGATGTATTCAGGTATATATTTTCTGCACCAACCATGACAGCAGCTTGTGACCTCCATAAGGAGGATATTGGCACTGAATTCAGCCTGTCACCTAAATTTCTTAGTCTTCTGTGGTTATGCATGCATGCTAAGTCGCTTCAGTTGTGTCTGATTCTTTGTGACCCTATGGACTGTAGCCCGCCAGGCTCCCCCGTCCTTGAAATTTCCCAGGCAATACTGGAGTGGGTTGCCGTGCCCTCCTCCAAGGGATCTTCCTGACCCAGGGGTCAAACACATCTTTTATGCCTACCTGCATCGGCAGTCTTTACCACTAGCGCCACTTGGGAAGTCCTCTTCTGTGGTTATATATACGTACGTCTCATAGTTTCTCGTTGCCTTTCTTTTTTCCTACATTGTCTGCTTTTGTCACGTCCTTAGCTTCTCCCAATATTTCAAGCATCACCTCTGAAGGCTTGTTGCTGGGAACCTCCTTCTCCCTGTCCCCATCCAAGTGCAGTCTCCCTAGGCCTGGGATGAAGCCATTATCCTGAGAGCACCTGGGTTTGCTTCAGTGTTGAATCTTAGTTCCCCCGCCAGGGATCAAATCCACGTCCCCTTCGTTGGAAGGTGAACTCTTAACCATTGAACCACCAGGGGAATTCCACTTCAGTGTTTCCTTAATTGCAAGTCTTGTTCTTTCTTTCTTGACTCTTGTTATGTTAGAGAATGTCTTTAACTTTACAAGAAAGGGTGACTACAGGTAAATTTTCTGATTCCTTGCATCTTCTGAAGTTGTCTTTAATTTTCCCTCATGCTTGATTAATGATTTGTCAGGGCCAGAATTCTGAGTTCAAAACACTTTTTTTTCTTAGAAATTTGAAAGCAACATATCATTACAGCATCCAGTGTTGTCATCTTAAGGCAGATGTCATTCTGATTTTTACATGTTTTTTACATATGTTTCCTTTCTTGAAGCTTTTTATTTTTTAATTCTTGGTGTTCTGAAATTTCACAGTGATGGTTCTAGGTGTGAGTCTTTTAAAATCACTTTGTTCTTAAGCTTTTCAATTTAAAGAGAGAGCAAGGTCTTCTTTAAGCTCCCGGCACTTTCTGTAATATTCTTTGATAGTTTCCTGATAATTTCCTCCTTCCAATTCTCTCTTTACAGCACAAATGTTATTTGGATGTTGGAAATCCTGAGCCAATCTCCCAAAATGCTTACCTTTAAAAAGTTGCTTTTTATTGTATATGCTTTTGTCTTAAACTCTATCTTCTGACTTTCTTATAAAAAATTTATTTACTTATTTTTGCTGCACTGGGTCTTGGTTGCTGTGTGCAGGCTTTCTCTTGCTGCAGTGAGCAGGGGCTACTCTCTAGTTGCAGTGCACAGGCTTCTCATTGCAGTGGCTTCTCTTGTTGCAGAGCACAGGCCATAGGCGCACGTGGGATTCAGTAGTTGTGACTTAGGGGTTTAGTTGGCATGTGGAAAATTCCCGGACCCGGAATCAAACCCATATCTCCTGCATTGGTAGGCAGATTCTTAACTACCAGACCACCAGGGAAGTCCTATCTTCTGATATTGTGACAGTTACGTATTTTAAGAGAACTCCAAGCTCTCTTTTCTTAATTCTGATTTTCCTTTCTTCATAGATTGTATTACTTTTTTATAGATGCAATATCTATACCTCTCTGAGTATCCTGCTTACAAGCTTCAGTAAATATGCTTTGTTGCCTGAAGGAGGAAATGTTAGGATGGTGGATTCAGGACCTTCCTTGGAAACAGGAAGAGGTAGGGCCTGAAAGTGGAAGAGCCTGGAGACTTACTTTTCTGAGGCAGTTTTTCCTTCTGAACAGATTGGTCTTTCATTTCAGAGACCCTTTCCTGTCCATGTGTACTAACAAGGCTGGAGTCAGGACAGGCAGTGGGCAGCCTCATACTGGGAAGTGGGGAGCTGGTCTTCACACCATGTTGGGCATATGTGAGGGGTGATGTTCTCTGGGAATTGGTGAGCTCCCTGCTGACCACCTGAGCGCCTCATTTTCCTTCCCTCTCTGCAAACTCCTCAGGGTCCTTGACCCCTGCTTACGCCCTGGCTTCCCTTCAGACACCCCACCTGCCACCATGGCATTGGACGTGTGCCCTGCATCTGCCGAACACGGACACCTCCCACCTGCTAATTGCCCTTCCCATGACACTCCCTTTGTTCTAGGCTCGGGGCTTTTTATTTCCCTTACTCTTAGAGGAAGAAGCTATAACCCATTGATCTATTCTGTGTGAATTGAAATGTTCAAATTTGCACTTACCCGTATTTCATGGACCTCAGTGTATCTTTGAAGTTCTGTGGAAAGAAGATACAGTGGAGGTGGAGGGAGGCATACAGCCAACGGTTTGGCCGGACTGAGCAGCGGACAGATGAGATGGTTGCTCTGGCAGACAGGAGGGAAGACCGTTATTTGGGGTCTGAGATCAGGACACTTGCTAGTTTTATTGGCCAGGTGGACTTAGGGCACAAATGGACCTGACTTCTGAGCTTACTTTGCTCCTAAATGTCAACCTGGAACTGATCGAGTCCATGTGGTTTTCCTTTTTAGAGTGAAAGGCACCCTGAGAGATTTTCTACAACATTTTAAATAAAAAGGGTGGGGCAAGGGAGTAACACCTCGCACTGCCATGAAGTCAAGGTGAAACCCAAGGAAAAAAGGGAGGGAAGCGGCAGGTGGCTGGGCTCAGCCTGTGGTGAAGCAGGGAGGCAGAGAGGAGTCTGTCCTCACGCGGCAGCGGTGAACGTGGGCAGATTTGGATACTGAGTCTTTGTTGGGCTGGTGTGAGGTCTAGAATGACAAAAACTTGAAGCCAGTGAAATTTGACATTGTTTTGGTCCCTGGAAGCCTGAAAAAGCCACTGAGATGGACAGAAGTGGCTTCTCTTTCCTCAACGCGGAGCTGAGACCGGGGGCTGGCAGATGACGCTGCCTCTCCGCAGACCTCTGTGTTGGGCTGCACATGGACTGTGCTTTCGGCTCCCAGCTCTGAGTTGTGGGGTTTCCTCCCCTGCAGGATTCGCTGACCCTCCCAGCATCAACCCCCAGGGCACATACCTGGAGGAGGATCCGGGTTCCTGCGGTAGCCAATCAGAACAACAGGCGGGCAACCTTCGGGTGACCCAGCCTCCAGCACAGGCTCCCAATTTCATCCTCACCCAGAGGTAAGTGCAGAGCCACCGGCCTCAGGTGACACTTCCTACGGGCCACGCATGGGGTGGTGCCTGGTTGGGAGACTCACCATCTGCCACGGGGCAGATAAAGTCTTTTCCTCATGGATTTCTGGGAACTTCAACTGTTCCCCCATCCTACATGATCATAGTCTTTTCCCACAGACAAAAGAACACTTGGAAGCACAGGAGCAGATATAGGCATGTGGATGGTGCTTCCCCAGAGGTCTCCCTGGGCTCTAGCAGCCTCTTTCAGGCATTTTCTTTTCCCCAAAGATAGTTTCAGTTTCTGGACAGCATCAAGAGCTGCCTTTATATTCCAAATTATAATTTTAAAGGAGCTTTAGAGGGCTGTGAATAGGGGATGTGCTGCAGACTGTGGCATGGGGGCGTGACAGTGGTTCAGATTTCATAGGAGGAGAGTGTTGGGCCTCTGGAGAAGGGGGAACCTGTGATAGAGGGTCGCAGGACAGGGTCCCCAGGGTTTGGGGTCTCCCAAATCTAGGAGCTGAAGATCAGGTGCCCAGTGAGGGCAGAATTACTGGGGGACATGCGAGAGGAGGGGAGCAGCCTCCTGAGGAAACAGGCTCTGCTTGTGTAAACAGCCAGATGATGTGGCTTTATGAGCAGAAGCCGTGTGGAGTGGAGTAGCCACAGGGCCCCCTCGGGGCTGCTTGGACTCTCCACTGGTTTTCTCACTCTTGGACTCCAGTGCTCCAGCTCATCTTTGTTCTGATCTGATAACCTTGATTCCTTATTTAAAAACAGCTTCACTGGGGCGTAAAGTAAACCAACATGTTTAGATGGTACAAATGACAGTTTTCTGAATGTGACTTATGTATTCATCACAAACCATAACTATTCTTTAGGTCATGGGCCACAGAGCTGTTTCCATCTGCCTCCACCTCTCACCCCCACCTCCCTAGGACCAAGGATCTGCTTTCTTTAGCTGCATTTTCTAAGAATTTGATATGAAATCATACAACATCTGCCCTTTTTTAAAATTATATGGCCTCCTTCACTCAGCCTGACTGCTTGAGACTTGTCCCTACTGCTATGTGTATCAACACCCCACCTCTTGTGTGTATCAACACCCTTTCTTCTGTGTGTATCAGCTTCCCTTCCTCCTATGTGTACCAACACCCCTCCTCCTGTGTGTATCAACACCCTTTCTCCTACGTGTATCATCACCCCTTCCTCCTGTGTATATCAACACCCTTCCTCCTGTGTGTATCAGCACCCTTCCTCTTGTATGTATCAGCATCCCTCCTGTGTGTATCAGCACCCCTTTCTCCTGTGTGTATCAACACCCTTCCTCCTCTGTGTATCAACACCCTTCCTCTTGCATGTATCAACACCCCTCCTCCTGTGTGTATTATCACCCCTCCTCCTATGTGTATCAGCATCCCTCCTCCTGTGTGTATCAGCACCCCTTCCTCTTTCTTGCTGAGTCCTAGTCTTGGTATGGATTGACGTCACGTGCTAGAGGCATTTGGGAGCTCCTGGTTTGGGTTTGGTGTGTGCCTTGCTGCACACATGGTGGCCTGCACATTTGGCTTCATGTCTCTGGGGTGTATACACCCAGCAGTGGGGTGACTAGGTCACAGGGTAGATGTGATTTGACTTCAAGGACCTGCATGACTGTTGTCCTGAGTGGCTGCACCTATCTCCAGCCCTGCTCCCCCTGCTGCTCTCCTTGATTTTGTTCTAAGGACCTTTTGACCTCTTCATGCCTCAGGCCTGTCCCTTTGTGACCTTCTCTTCCTTTACATTTCTGCTCACCACCCCCTCTTCTGTGAGCTTGCCCTGATGTGCTTGCTCCCTGACTACCTGAGCCACCTGCTTGAGGTGTCCTGAGGCCCCTCCAGCATCCTGCACACCTAAGTGCCTTGCAGGAGGAGGCTGTTCCCAGAGAGCCTGTCGCCTGGAAGGGCTTCAAACAGGTAGAAAGCTCTCTGAGTATGGGGCTCATGGGGGACAGCATGACCCTCAAATAGGGCCTGGCAGAGGGCCTGTCCTGACACCGTCCCTTTTCCAGTCCCTCAGACCTGACTCCGGCCCCACCAGGCTTCCCTGGCCCCATGTCTGCCGTGGAGCTGGGCCAGCCCCCTCCCTCCAGCCAGGTGAGACCCTCCTAAAAGCACTGTGGGCTTCCTTCCTAAATCCTGGGTCCCCAGCTTGGGTCTTCAGAGTGACTAAAATGGGCAGAGCTGAACATTAGCCAGGGACGTCTGGAGGCCAGACTTAAAGGGAAGGGGAGCTGGGAAGCAAGGGTCCTGGGGCAGGGTTTCCTGTTGAGTCCAGAGGGGTGAGTCCCAGGGTCGGGAGTGCCAAGTGGGAGGGCAGAACTGGCAGAGGGCATCTCCGTGTGTGACACTGTGTTGGCTTCCCAGGTGCAGTGGTCTGATGAGCAGACCTCCAGCGACGCCTTCTGGGGAGCCAGGATGCTCCTGGAGCTTTCAGCGGGTAGCCTGGGCTGAGCTGCCCCTTGGGAGCCTGGCCAGTGCTCGAGGGGAGCAGCTGTGGACATCCAGCAACTCGAGTAACAGAGCTTTATCCCTACTGAAGAAGGAGGTCCCCAGAGTTTCCTGGGGGTTCTGCTGAGCTCCCCATGCCCTGTTTGAATAGTTTGGTTGTCAACTTTCTGTATTGGAAGAAGCATCTGAGAAACATTCCTGAAGTCAGAAGTCAAAGGTGGGTCTGTTCTATGCAGGCAGAAGCAGAGTGCAGTCAGGTTCCAGGGTGGGTTCCGGGCAGTGAAGGCCTTTCTCAGAGAGGGGATGTTGCCCTTTGGGCCTCCCACCTGTCCTGTGACAAGGCCAGAGTTCTCCTCCCAGTAGATGTGGTGAGTGAGGTGTAGGCAACCTCTGGCATTTCTGAGTCTGGGGTTTGCACAGAGGCACGTGCACTGGGAGAGAGCCTGCCAGGCTGGGGGGGTAGTGCCTTGCCCAGGGTTGTGATTCAGTGTGTTTGCCCAGCAAATGTTCTGTTCAATTAAAAGTTTAATGTTCTGACTCCCTGCCCTTCATTCACTTAGCTGTCCTGGACACCTGCCTCTCTCAGGCCGGGCCCACATTTCACAGTGTGAGGGCACTAATCCATGCATCAGGACCCTGGGGATGGACATTCAGATCCTTGCCAATGGCTCTGTTTTATCAGCAGTGTCACATGGGCATCTCTGCCCTCTGCCTCTCACCTGGTGTTATGTCCCGGGAATGAGAAATTGCCCTTGAGATGGAAGCAGTGGGCAGGGAAGCACAGGCCCCAGGGCTGGGCTGGCTGCAGCTCCTGGTCCTCCTGTGACATGCTTGAATGGGAACTTTGACAACTAGGACTGTCACCTCCAGGAACAGGCCCTTGACCCACCCTTGCCTTCCCATCATGTTGGTTGACAGAGGTAATATCATGGGTAATAGAGTCAGGTTTGTGCCCTTGGGGCTCACAGGATAGTGAGGTGGCAGAGGAATAAAGGGGCACTTCCAGGTAGTTGCTGGAAGGTGGGGTGAAGTGGGGGAGCTGCTGAGAACCAAAGACACTTGAAGAGAACCTGTGAGCTTCCCTGGAGGGGACGTCTCAGCTGAGACTGCCTGTGTTCAGCCCCCCACAGCCCTAGGGCCCCCACGCTCACTGTTCCCCCCCGTAGCCCCATCCCATCCCATCGTCATTCCCAGAACCGCAGGGCTGAGTGTCAGGAGTGACAGATGTGCAGCTCATACGGCCACTCACCTTCTAGGTCCCTAAAACTAGGGCCTTTCAGTTTTAAAACATTTATTTGGAAACAGTCGAAACCTTAAGAAAATGTTGAAAATGGAAAACAGGTATCTCATTTTCTTTGAACCGTTTGAGAATAAGTTACTGACCAGATGCCCATCATCCCCCTAACGCTTCTGTGTGTTCCCTTCAGATAAGGCATTCTGCATGTCCGCAGCTCCTCCATCAAAATCTGGAAGTCAATCCTAATTGCTAGACCCAGAGGAAGTCCAGTTAGTTGTCCCAATATTGCCCTGAATGAAAGAATCCGCATCCACTCCACAACACGTGCTGCATTTACTCAGCAAATTTCTCAATGCCCTCCCGCCTGCGAAGGTCCCTGGTTTCTCCTGGACTTCCAGGACCTTGACTTGGGGCTTACAAACCAGTTTCTGTGTAGAATGTCCCCCAAAGTGGCCATGTAATTTGGGGTATGCATTTGGAAGGGATATCCTAGAAGTAATGCTTGGTCCTTACTGCATCCTCTGGGCCTCACGTGAATCTCGCTCATCCCGTCACTGCTGGTATTCATCTCCATCACTTGGTTAGGGTGTTCCCAGCCAGGCTTCTCCACTATAGTTACTCCTTTTCTTTTTGTGTAAGTATTTTAGGGGGCGGTGCTTTGAAGCTATACAAATACCTGTTTCTCATCAAAGTTTGTATTAACTAATTCACTAGTCTCCCTAATCTGCTTACCTAACTCTCAGAATTCATGAGCACTTTACTCTCATTCCCCAGTTCTAGTATCTCAAACATCACCAACTTGCCCCCACAGGCCCATACAGTGTTCACTCCATCACCAAGAGTCACTCTTCAACTTTATGGTTTACCCTTCACCCCATGGTGGTTGGTGTAAATAACTGAGTTCCACGCGCATCATTAACCCGCTCTTATGAAGCACACTCTTTAGACTCACCTTCATTCATCCAAATTCTGCACAAAAGGGCAGCAGAGTTAGTGAACATACTTCAGGGTTAGGGGGTCAGGGCTCATAACACCCTGGGCTGCTAAGGGATGTGCCACCCCTCAACTTTCCCAGGAAACACGCAGAGCTCTGGGCCTGTCCAGGTCTCTCCTATGGTCAGCAGAGCCTGGGTGCCCGGCAAGGAGTTACCTGTGTGGCAGCTGGTCACATTAGAGGCAGGACCATGATGAACACGTTGCATGAGGACCTCCATGGCGTTTTCCTCCTTCCCACCTTTGCAGACACTGGGCTCTATCCTGAAAGTCCTAGAGCCCTGACTTGGCAGCTGTATCGTGTCTGTTTTGGAGAAAATGGACTAAAGTGTCTGGAGCTGACCCTTGACAGACAAGACCTCCTGCAGAGAGCCACCTATGTGGGGTCAGATCTGTGGGTGAAGGCAGGAGGCTCCTCCCCCTAGCCTCCTCCACTCAGCCCCTGGGGGGTTGGGCTCTGCCCTCAGAGTCCTGCCAATCAGGCTGCCTGCTCAACCACTTCCCTCCCTGCTTCCTGGCTTGACCCCAGGCCCCTCTGAGAAGAGGAATGTTGGCCCCACAGTCTGTCCTGCCAGCCTGTCTATAAAAGGCCATGGACACCAGTGAGACGCCATGCCCAGGCGGAGTGTCTTCTCTCTCTGTCTCCCCTACTGAGATCAAGACACAGCGGCTGTTCCAAACTGCTGATGGCAGGTGGAGAGGACTGGAGGGAGGTGAAGAGTGGAGCTGGCTACTCCTGGACATTCAGAGCTCCAGGAGTGTGGGGACTGGGTGCAGGGTACAGTGTCAAGCTCCAGGGTGCCACCCCTCTTCCTCCTTGTCCTCATCCCCCCATGGCCCCTGGAAGCAGAGAGCTGTGTCCAGAAGTCCCAGCGAGTCAGGGCCAGAGGGCCCACTCAGCAGTGGGTCAGCCTCTCCCACCACCCACCTTGGTCGGGAGAGAGAGGAACAGAGCAGAGGGTGCTGGTGTCCATCCCTTAGGGCTGCTGTAGCAAAGTACCGCAAGGAATTAGTTCCCTGGTGGTGCAGTGGGTAGGACTCTGAGCTCTCACTGCCTAGGATGCAAGTTCAGTCCCTGGGTGGGGAACTAAGATCCCACAAGCCATGTGATGCAGCCCAAACAAACAAAACCGCCCCGGGTTCCACAATTTGGGTGACTTAGAACAACAGGAATTTTTGGTCTCATGGTCCTGGAGGCTGGATGTCAATCTAGGTGTTGGCAAGGCCTGAGAGCACCAGGGGAGGATCTGATTCAGGGCTCTCAGCTTCTTAGAGTTCTTGTCTTAGGACAGCATAGCTCCAGCCCTCAAAAGGCATTTTCCCTGTGTATATGTATGTCCAAATTCCCCCTTTTTATACCAGTACCCCTAGGGTTAGGGCCAACTTGAATGACTTCATCTTGACTCATTTTCATATAATGTCATAGTCATAGGTACTGGGGGTTAGGATTTCAACACATGAATTTCTGGGGTTCATCATTCAACCTATAGCAGTGTTCTTGTCTCTGCCAGCGACGACCTTCTCCCTGCTGGCCTCAGATGCCATGGCCCTTCCTGGAGCAACCCCATCAGGCTTACTGGGGGCTCCATGCAGAAGACCCCACCCCTCCTGGCTGCAGGACTTGGGTTTGGAGCTGGAATCCTCTGCCCAGTGAGGGCTGGGAGGAGACTGTTCTGGAGTTTGAGGTGCTGAAGTATTAAAGGTGCTGAGCCAGAGAGCACCTCCCCGGGGGCTTCAGGGTCCCCTATGACCTGGACAGAAAGCACTTGCAGCTCTAGCCCCTCAAGGGGAAAGGAGGGGAAAGCCCCTCCTTCTATCTGAGACAGGCAGCCCCTCCCCTGTAAGCCTGTGGGGCTCTGGGGTGTAGTGGGAGTGTCAGCAGAGCTGCATCCATGTTGGTGTGGCCAGAGGGCCCAGACTGCGTCCTTCATATCCAGAGAGTGGAGCGTGTGGACGGAAGTGAGGTGCAGACACCATCAACTCTAACCCAGTATAAAAACACTAGCATGGAGCCACCACCCCTTGGAGCCACCCCTGAGGAGTCCCAGGTCAGTGTGTGTATAGGCGGGGCTTCAACTGAATCTGGGCCCCTGCAAGGTTAGACCACTGGGAAGCCTGTCCTGTGTGGCCAGCGACGGTGTTCATTGGACTCAGATGCTTGGACCTTGAAAAGTGAAAGCGAAGTCTCTCAGTCACATCCAACTCTTTGCAACTCTATGGACTGTAGCCTAGAAGGCTCCTCCACCCATGGAGTTTTCCAGGCACGAGTACTGGAGTGGGTTGCCATTTCCTTCTCCAGAGGATCTTCCCCACCCAGGGATTGAACCCAGGTCTCTGGCATTGCAAGCAGATGCTTTTACCATCTGAGCCACGAGGGAAGCTTGCTTGGACCTTGGTGGTGCCCAAGTGAGAAGTCACCCAAAGCTTCGCGGTTGTGGTTGTGGTGAGCCACGCCCCTGACACGTGGGCCCCAAGGCACCTGCGTGTCATCACCTGAGCAGGATGCTACCCTCCGACAGCAGTGCTGTCCCAACCCAAGCTCAGGGACATGGGTGGGAGGGCAGATTGCAGGTGTGGCTCCTGTGGGACACGTGGTATCGGATGTGGGCATGGGACCTTCGTCCTTGTGTTTTGCCCCAGGCTTCTCTTTACCTTCTCATTAGAATTTCAGCAGGACCACAGGCAACCCTTGAGTCAGGGGATAGGGCAACCACCCTCTGTGGCCGTAAGGGAGTAAAGTCTTATGGTCCTGCTCCTGGTTTCGCCTTGGCAGATCCAACCAACTTGCATTGTGTATCAGTATCAGTTCACTTGCTCAGTCGTGTCTGACTCTATGCTACCCCACGAACCCCAGCACACCAGGCTTCCCTGTCCATCACCAACTCCCGGAGTCCACCCAAACCTATGTCCATTGAGTCGGTGATGTCATCCAACCATCTCATCTTCTGTCATCCCCTTCTCCTCCTGCCCTCAATCTTTCCCAGCATTGTGTAGTTCTGCACTATTTCCTATTGGAAAAAATCCACATGGGAGTAGATCTGAGCAGTTCAAACCTATGTTTTCAAGGGTCAACAGTATTTTACAAAAGCATCCCTGGTTAAGGTGTTCTTCCTCAGGGTGCAGAGTGGCGCTTCTTACAGAAGCCGTTACAGAGGTCCTCCTACAGAGCTGTACATGCACACAGGGACAGGCCAGTCCCACAGCCACCTGAGGGCCAGTGCCCCTGTGCTCTTGCTTGAAAGAGTATTCTCATGTTGATGCTGTTGGAAAAAGTTGACACATTGAAAAGTGTGTGTTAAAAACTCACAATATTATTTAAGTTTAAATGTGGTTTTTACACCAAAATGAGAATATGTTAAATTTTTTTTCTGGTTTTAATGGAAGTAAACTCATTAACAACTTTTCGTTTTTGTTGTGAAAGTCACAGTTTAATAAGCAGTATATTTGTAATACTACATAAAGTGAGTCTGTTTTGTAAACATGGACATCCTACACTAAATGAAATATGTAAGCATATCAAGCTTTGTTATTACAACCAGAATTTGTTAAAGGTCCTTTAACACTCAGCTATTAACTGTGAACCCAAGTGGTCCGGGGTCTTTTCCAGTGGAAGATTTCTAAGCACCATCCCAAGCTTTTCTGTACTAATTGATCTATTTGTTTGTGTGTGCTCAGTAGCTTCACTCCTGCGGTCTGTTTACACTGTCCTTATTTTTAGGTCTGCTTTGTTAATGTGTGTTTTTACCAGGAAAGCATCGTTTTTATGAGTAAATCATCATTATCGTCTAGGTTTCCAACTTGAAGCAGTGGATTTCTCTTATTTGACTTTAATTTTTCTTCTCTTTCTGGTTTTCTACAGAATTGTTGCAATTGATGAGCACATACTGATACATTATTTTGAACTGCAATCCATATTTTATTCAAGTTCCCTTCCTTCTACCTTTTTATGTTCCAGGATCCCATCCAGGGCACCATATGACATTCGGTCGTCGTGTCTGTTCAGGCTTTTCTGGGCTTGTACAGTTTTTGAGACTCCCTTTGTTTTGATGCCCATGAGCTTGTGGAGGAGGACTGGGCAGGTCCTTTGAGGCTGTCCCATACTGGGATTTACTTGGAGTTTCTCTCACGATTAGACGGGTCATGGGTTTTGTGGAAACAGATCACAGAGGTCAAGGGCTTCCTCACCACTTTGTGTCAAGGGAGCAGAGCAGGCTCTCAAGACACTTATCACTGTTGATGTTAACTTCAGGCACCTGGGTGAGGTCAGGTTTCCCACTGTGTGTTGAAGCCTTTCCTGGCTGCTCCCGTCAATCCTGACCGCTCGCTTTTCTGAGTTTCTGTAGCTCTGATATTCAAATCACAGTGTAGTCATCTGCCTCCTTCCTGTAGTATCTGTTTTCTGGGAATCACGTGTCTGAGAGTCTCCAGAAAGTTGATAGTTTTGGGGAGAAGTCAATATTCTGCTGTTCCTCCTGCCCCTGGCTCAGTCCTGGACTCATGGTAGGAAGGCGATGTGATTAAATCAAGCTTCGGAATCGAGTCCCCACAAACTGAGTTCCTCTGCTGAGTTTATGACCCCCCTTCCTGTCCTTTCTTCTTCCTTTTCTTGTCCCATCTGTGCTCCCCTTAGGACTGAGAAGGATCAAAGAAAATGGGAGGGGAGGTTGAAACCAAACAGGACTCTGCAGGGCCCTCCCAGGTACAAAAGACCCTCTCTGTCCCCCATTTCTTGTTTGTAGAGAAATGTTTATTCTCCTTGGCCTTTCCTGAGTACCAAAGAGCAGACACGTGTAGTTCCTAGTTAGGAAAGAGAGAATGCAGGCAGGAAGGAAAAGCAGACCCAGATGGTCTTAGAGGAAACAGCCCTCATAATTGCCATTTTTAATGTTTGTGTGTTTCACCGGTTTTCGTGTCCTCAGAGGCAAAACAGCTAGCAGAGAGGAGATGAAGAAGTTGGAGTTAATTGTCATCTTGTGATGTTTCTTAATCATAGTTTTGAAGGTCAGAATGTCTCTGGGTTTGCAACCCTCTGGCCAAGTGGTCCATGGCTCGGGTGTAGGTGAGCTCACCTTGCTCTGGAGAAACAACCTGACTTTGTGTGTTAATGATGAAACCTGCAACAGCACTGCTAGTCATCTGACCCTGGGGTGAGAGTCAGTGGGCACAGGGTTGAGGTCAGAGGGCACAAGAAAGTGGGTGAAGTTTTGGATAGAGAGGTTAGTCATGAACTTGGCCTGGGAGCTCAGTTTTAGGGGACATGGTTTCATGGAAGGTTGCTTCTGAGAACAGAGATGAAAGGGGGACTGCAGCACAGGCGAGGGAGACACAGGGATTCTGGTGGTGGGAGAAGAACTTGTAGATCAGAGAGCTAAGGAAGAGTTTGGAAGTCTGGCTGATGTGGAGGAAGGAATTTCCCTCCACGTCTTCTGGCTGGTCTTAGATTTAAGTTGATATGAAAACAGATTAACAGGAGAAGGTCACATAAAGGTTTAATAACAGATATACTTGGGAGAGACCCAAGAAAACTGTGTAACTCTCCAAAATGCTCTAAAACCTCACCTTTTCTTTTTTTTTTCAGAGATAATTATATAAACATTTATATACACATTTATATAAACATTTATAAACACAGAAATGGTTACAACAAAGGTGGCCATATGAATGGGTATATATACTTATATGAATTTTTATATATAAATCTGTCTGGCGACTGACTGTGGGGCTTAGGAAGGTAAGTCCAGTCATCGCATTTCCCCTAAACTCCCCCTTTTCTTCAGCTCCTCTTGTGCGGTTTCACAAAGAACCCACAGCTCCTTGGATTGGGAATGGGGAGATAGAGTACAGGGCCTCAGCTGGCAGAGAAGGGGAGAAGCTCCAAGGAAAACCATAACCCACACTTCCTAAGCCCCCTCGACTGCTTTGGGGATCTCCTGCAATCATGTCTAACCCCTTGCCCCTTTACAGATAAAGGGCATCTGACTCCCCATCTCTTTCCAGCATTAGGTAGGAAGTGAAGTGAGACCATGAGGGGAGGACAATGGCTCCCAGGATGGGGGTCCTGGAGGAACCTCTATTCTTTTGCCAGCAAGAATAGAACAGGAGGCTGTTTGCATTTAGGGCTCCCTCTTATCTGACATCTGGGAGACCAGCCTCTAGCCCTTTCTCAGCCCAAGTTTGGAGCTTTATAAGGGTAAGGAGAGAGTTAGTGCCCATGCTGGAAATGTCTCTGTGAGGTCATTAGTGAACCCCTTCCCTGAGCACCAGCCCCCAATTTTAAAACCTTTGCCTAGGTGGGGAGGCTCCTGGATTACAACACCAGCTCAGAACTCTGCCCATCAGGAGGGCTGACGTTCCTTCCAAAGAGGAGTTGGGAAGAAGGATGGTATCCTGTGAACCAAGCCTGTGCCTGCGGCCCAGGGAGATGGAGCCACGGTCTGTCAAGAAGAGGATTTTTCCCACCAAGAGGAGTTGGGGAAAGAAGGGACCAGGACTTCCTTCCCTTCTTCCCAGTGGACAGCAGCACAGGTCTCTATAAGCTCGCCAGGTGCGCCACCTGGGTGGGGCTGCAGGTGACAGTGAGGCAGATGTCCTTATGATGCTCCACTATCTTATAGGGGTTTAGGTCAAAGGAACACTGGAGTGGAGGGTTGGGGTTGCTGTCCTCACATCCCCACCTTGCAAGACTGCCCCAGGGGACTGTTAGTTTCGTGACTGTAGCTACTGCTGCTGTGGCAGCTGTGAAGCCTGGGGGGCCTGGCATGGTCCTCAGGACAGACTGAGAACATGATCTTCATTAACAAGATGCAGGATCAGCTGTTGCCAGAGAAGGCTTGTGGGCTGGCTCTGCCCCCTAACCCCACCTTGCTGACAGTGCCTGCCTTGGTGTCCCTGCTCTTGGGCATCAGCATGGACACAGAATCAAAGTCAGACCAGCTGATGCCACAGAATCCAAGACAGACCAGCCAAGTGTCCATTACACAGAACATTATGGTGGTCACTGTGCCATCAACAGATCTGATGACCGCTGGAGTCTCCTGTTCTCAGAGGTGGAGAAGAGAAGTGAGTCAATCAAGTGTCCTGATTTGGTTATCATGTCCCTTTCAGGCTCCCTTGTGACCACAGCCTCGTTGGCTCAGACCTTCCCCATTTAAGCTCTCATGACTGTCTTATCTCTTCCCCCAGCTCACAAGCCCTGCAGGTAGTCCCTGACCTCTCTGAGGAGGTAGCATTGACCCCCGCAAAGGAAGGAGGTGGTGGTGGAGCTGGCACCATGGCTGCCTCTGGGGCTCAAAGAAGAACCAGGTGCTGGAATCAGGGCTGCCTAAGATGAATGACCCATATGTTCTTTCCTCTAAGGATGAGGATGGTTATCAGAAAGACAGCAAGACCTTCAGGTGATGGATGTGCTCCCTGATTTTCTACTTAGGTCAGAGATGCAGACCCACTCCAAGTCACACACTGGGGCCAAGCCCCACAAGTGCCCACCCTGTTTCAAGACCTTTGCCAATAGCTCCCACCCAGCCCAGCACATCTGTATCCACTGAGGGGCCAAGCCACCTCAGTTGTAATTTCAGTGGGAAATCCTTCTGCCAGCTCTCTCACCTCCAGGAGCACACCCAAATCCACACCACGGACAAGCTGTACAAATGTGCATACCCAGGCTGTGAGAAAGCCTCACACAACTCCAACCTGTAGGCCCGCAGGCTGCAGCACAACAAAGATAAACCCCTCAGGTGCCACAACTGTCACCAGGCGTACACAGTCGCAACCTCACTGGAGGGGCACCTGTCCACACACACAGGGAAGTAACCCAAGGTGCACTCTCTGCACCCTATGTGTTGGAAACGTGCGTGATGAAACATGCACAAACACAACTCTCCTGATCGCCAGCAGCAGGTGCAGCAGTGGCAGTGACCGTGGTGGCTCAGACCTTCCCGTTAAACATCACCTTCAGCTAAAGACAAAAGACGAGGTGTAGGGGATAGTGGTTTGGGACCTCAAAGGGGAGGAAGGCAATTCACATGCAGATGGAAAAGCAAATGTTCGGTAAACAAATTGTTGGGCTGCACCTGCAGGCCTGCATGTCCTGTGCTTGCCCAGCCTCAAGACAAGAGAAAAAGCCTGGAGTCAGAGATGGCCGCAGAGACATCAGTGGTTTAACAGATAGGGGATCTTACATGTGTGAAGTGAAGCCCTTGAGCGACACCCCACCATGTGTGGTAGAAGGCAAGCAGGACAGCGCAGCAGTCTTCTCTATCCAGGAGGAGTGAAACCATGTGTAAGCCCCATTTTCTTGTTTTTTGGAGTTAAGGCTGATTCAAGAGTTAAGTAGGAAATGAGAAGATGTGGAAACAAAGAATAACTGTTGAGCTGTGGAACTGGTAACAATTTAGACTATAATTCTGAAACATAGAAGAATTACCCAACTCCAAGTTCCCTAAAAGATACAGATAAAGGCCTGACACAAACGCCCGAGTTGTTTTTACAGGAAGCAGACTCTCTCCTGACTGCAACACTGTAAACCTAGACAGGTTGAAATCGGAAGGTTGATGATACTTCAAACTTTACCTTGATGCCGACCAATCCCAGGATTGAACATGGGTTGCTTATGCCCTGCTCTGTGAACACTATAAAACTCCTCACTAGCCCCTCCTCCAGGTTGATCACACAGTCTTGAGGTCATTAGCCTGTTGTGAACCCTTTGCCTGGCTTAAAGCAATAAAAGCTACTTTTTTCTACTTCACCCAAAACTCTCTCTTGTTTCTATTCGGCACCAGTGACAGAGGCCGAGTTTTGTCAACAAGTCTTGATAAGCACAGATTAAAAACCAGTACTATTTTAGGCAAAAAAAAAAAAAAAATGTTTTTCAACTATATTTATCAGCTTACTTAGTCCTATATAATTAGTTTTTGGGTTTTTTTTGGACAGTTTTATGAAATCAGAGATTCCATTAGACTTTTAAAATATCTTGCCTAGTTTAGCAGTATGATTTAAAAGTTATCAGAAACATCCTTTCAATGACCCTTCTTTTTAAAAATTTATTTGCTTGTTTATTTATTTTTGGCTGCTCTGGGTTTTAATTGCTGTGCTTTCTCTGGTTCTGGTGGCTTCTCTTGTTGCAGAGCACAGGTTCTAGGTGTGTGGGCTGAGAAGCTGGGGCACATGGGCTTAGTTGGTCTACCTTATGTGGAATCTTCTTGAACCAGGAATCGAACCTATGGCCCTACATTAGTAAGTGAATTCTTATTTACTGGACAGGCAATGAAGTCCTCTGTGACTCTTTTTGAAGATATGGCAGTTTTGCAAAGCATTAGCTTAGCTGCCTGTGGATGATAAAAGTCTTTAAAAGGCAAAGGTTAAGATATGATTACAATTCTTCTTGGCAAAGAAGCTTATCCAAGTTGTGACATGCAACATTTTAAGATAACAACTAAAATTATAACATTATACCAGGACATATACAAATTTCAGGAACTTTAAATAATTTCTAGTGTACATATTAATAACATTTATTCATATTGCATAATCTGAAGAGGCTTATCATTCATTTGACAATGCTTTCTGTGCAACTTAACATACCAAGAAATTATAGTCAATTCCATATCTATATCTATATATATAATTTCCCCCCCCCGAGATGCCTCAGGAGCTCTCTGAAGCATCCCAAAGCTAGCTGAAGTCAAAAGAACTGTCAGGTAGTTAGTATAGGAAAAATGAGTTCAAAATGGCGGTGACTAAAAGACAGACTGAAAAACCTGTGAAAGTGGAACAATAGAAAATCTGCAGACTGGCGTGAGAACCTCAGGTGAAACAAACACACCCCCCTTCTTGGCTAGCCCAATTTTCATAGGGCAGGCTCAAGGGGGAGGAGACAAACATAAATGGAGGAAGCCAAGATGGATTGGGGCCACTCCTATGGGGTCAGTCCACTTTCCCGCCTCAGGGGTGAAATTTTGCTTGCCAAATAAAACTCTGAGCTGTAACCGAGCTGTGACACTGGCCCACTGTTTCAAATCTTTGCTGTGGCGAGACAGAACTGAGGAAATTATACTCTCCCCCAACATGTCTTTAATTAGAATTTGATAGTAGTTTGTAAAAAATATTAAAAAAAATGTTTTTTAAAAAATTTGGTCATATAGAGTATTTAAGAACAAATATAAATCAGTTAAAGGCAATATAGTTCAAACAATCTGTTATCAGACACAGCATTACTTGTTCTCTTAGCAAAGAGGTACCAAGTCTGGTCCTGCATCAGTCTACTATTAATAACAAAATCTATTTACCAAGTTGAGTGTAATCTAATCTTAGCCTATGTATAAAATTCCTTTTTTACCCAAAACATATCCCATTTTCCTACTGTATAGTGAAATGTTTTATTATTAGTAGCTTTAGTTACATATTTAAATTAGAATCCCCAACTCTTAAAAACTTTAATTTCTAGTGAAAACCAAGAGGCAAGTAATAGTTAATAAAATCTGGAAAGACTGTTTTAGATTTTTTGAGAACACAATTATTCCTATGGAATTTACCTAAAAGCTCTTATCTTGTTCACTTTTAAAGTTTTACCTTATCAGGTTATTTTTCTCTCTGACAAATTTGCAAAAGATATAATAAGATTTCATTTAATTTTTATTAAACCTAGGTGCAGTAAAGGTATTATACTTAATGTTGATAACTCTGAAGACATGTCTTTATTAATTAGATCAACAAACTTGAACATTAATACCATGTATTAATTTAATAATATACATTTCCCAGTTTATGTACTTTGGCCACCTCATGCGAAGAGTTGACTCATTGGAAAAGACTCTGATGCTGGGAGGGATTGGGGGCAGGAGGAGAAGGGGACGACAGAGGATGAGATGGCTGGATGGCATCACTGACTCGATGGATGTGAGTCTGGGTGAACTCCGGGAGTTGGTGATGGACAGGGAGGCCTTGTGTGCTGCAATTCATGGGGTCGCAAAGAGTCGGACACGACTGAGCGACTGAACTGAACTGAACTGAAAGTTCATTTAGCTTAATTTCTCTTGTATTTAGAATTGTCTGCTTTATAAATGCTTACTTTTCTTTAGGTCAATTAAATATGGCTAATTTAGAAATTAACTTCAGCAATGTTATCCAAAGACAAGGACATATATAAACATACAAACAGACCTCATAGTTCTTGTTTTAAAATTTCAGCCTTATAGTCAGGTAAAGCAGTGTAAAACCCATCAGTTTACAAAAGAAGTTGGATTAAAATTAGGTTTCTGGCAGATAGAACAAATAAAACTCACTTGTCTAGATAGATAAATATATACTTAAGATTTCTATTTAACTTTGATGAGTCAATTTCTAAATTACTTCACCCTCTTTTCAAAATTTGCATTTAAAAAAGATGACAGAAGTTAGAGTTCCTGAGAAGGCCAGGTGGGACATTTGCATCTCAAAGGCACAAGCAAGTTCCCCCTAAGATGACTTTGCTTCCCCTTTGTTTAATATTTACAAGCCTCTTAAGATAAATAGGGAAGGTTTGTTGTTGTTCAGTTGCTCAGTCATGTCCAGCTCTTTGTGATACCATGGACTGCAGCATGCCAGGCTTCCCTGTCCTTCACCATTTCCTGGAGTTTGCTCAAATTCATGTCCATTGAGTTGGTGATGCCATCCAACCATTTCATCCTCTGTCATCCCCTTCTCCTCTTGCCTTCTATCTTTCCCAGCATCAGGGTCTTTTCCAAGAGTTGGCACTTCCCACAAGGTGGCCAAAGTATTGGAACTTCAGCTTCAGCATCAGTCCTTGTGAAGGAGGAAACAAACAGAACAGGCTCCATCTTGAAAGCAGTACTTGATCTTGGGCTGGACTGTGGACTTTGAGCTGTATGCTTAGTATCTATGGAAATGACATACCAATGGAAAACCAGACCCCCTGGATTAAGGAGCCTCAGGACTTGCACCTAGACTCTCCGATGCCTAAAATAATATGCTAATTATCTCTGTAACAGAACAAAGTCGTAAATCCCATTATGTTTATCGGGGTATGACTACAGACCTATTGATAAATGTCCACTGTTTAACTATCTGGGCTTATGACACATGAATCATGGGTTAACTTTGATGGTATCTCTCTTTTACCTTGTCCAGACTAGTTTCAAGGAATTTGGGGAGGTGGGTTTGAGCACATACACTTAGGGTATATAAGGTTTTCACAAAAACTGGTCAGGGACCGTGGCTTAGAAGAGACTCTGCCATGGGCCCGCCGGTGTAATAAATTGCACTCCACTATCTGCATTGTCCTTCTGAGTGAGTTTGTTTCCCAGAACGCGCGGCTACTTCCAATGAATATTCAGTATTGATTTCCTTTAGGATTGACTGGTTTGATATCCTTGCTGTCCAAGGGATTCTTAAGAGTCTTCTCCAGCACTACAGTTCTAAGGCATCAATTCTTTGGCACTCAGCCTTTTTTTTTATTGTTTAGATCTCACATCTGTACATACTGGAAAAACCATAGCTCTGACTATGTGGACTTTTGTTGGCAAAGTAATGTCTCTGCTTTTTAATATGCTGTCTAGGTTTGTCATAGCTTTTCTTCCAAGGAGCAAGCATCCTTTAATTTCATGGCTGCAGTCACCATCTGCAGTGATTTTGGAGCCCATGAAAAGGTTTGGGGAGTGGTAAAAGGATTGGTCCCCTTCATTGATTACAGCCTTGTTATGCTGAAGGGGCTTGCATAACTCAATGAAGCTATGAGCCACGCTGTGCAGGGACACCCAAAATGGATGAGTCATAGTGAAGAGTTCTGATAAAACGTGGTACACCAGAGGAGGCAATGATAACCCACTCCAGTATTCTTCCTTTGAGAACCCCATGGACAGTATGAAAAGCAAAAAGCTATGACACTGGAAGATGAGCCTCCCAGGCCAGAAGATGTCCAGTGTGCTACAGGAGAAGACAAGAAGACAATTACTAATAGCTCCAGAAAAAATCTTTTTGCCTTTTCTACTGTCCATGGAGTTCTCCAGGCAAGAATATTGGAGTGTGTTGCCTTTTCCTCCTCCAGTCAATCATAAAGGAAATCAACCCTGAATATTCATTAGAAAGACTGTTGCTGAAGTTGGAGCTGCAATACTTTGGCTATCTGATGTGAAGAGCTCATTGGAAAAGACCCTGATGCTGGGAAAGATTGAAGGCAAAAGGAGAAGGGAGTGGCAGAGGAAGAGATGGTTAGATAGCATCACCAACTCAATGGACATGAATTAGAGCAAACTCCAGGAGATAGTGGAGGACAGAGGATCCTGAAGTGTTGTAGTCTATGACATTGCAAAGAGTTTGACATGGCTTAGAGACTGAATAACAACAACCAGAAAGAATGAAGTGGCTGGTCCAAAGCAGAAATGACACTTAGTTGTGTGTGTGTCTGGTGGTAAAAGTAAAGTCCAATGGTGTAAAGAACAATCTTAAAGAGGAACCAGGATTGTTAGGTCCACAATTCAAGGTAAATTGGATGTGGTCAAGCAGGACACATCAAGATTGAACATCAACATCTTAAAAATCAATAAACTAAAATGGACAGGAATGGACGAATGTAGTTGAGATGACCATTATTATATCTACTACTGTGGGCCAGAATCCCTTATAAGAAATGCAGTAGTCTTCATAATCAATGAAAGAACCCAAATGCAATACTTGGGGGTAACCTCAAAAACAACAGAATGATCTTGGTTTGTTTTTAAAGGCAAACCACTCATCATCACAGTAATCCAAGAAGAATCTACAGTTGACTAGGTTCTATGAAGACTTACAACAACTTCTAGAACTAACACCAAAAAAGATGTCCTTTTCACTATAGGGGATTGGACTGCAAAAGAAGGAATTCAAGAGATACCTGGGATAACAGGAAAGTTTGGCCTTGGAATACAAAATGAAGCAGGGCAAAGTCTAACAGAATTTTGTTAAGAGAACACGTTGGTCATACAATCACCCGTTTCCAACAACCCAAGAGACAACTCTACACATGGATATCACCAGACGGTCAATACTGCAATCCATTTGATTATGTTCTTTGTAGTCAAAGATGGAAAAGCTCTATACAGTCAGCAAAACAAGATCTGGTACTGACTATGGCTCAGATCATGAACTCTTTATTGAAAAATTCAGGCTTAAATTAAAGAATATAGGGAAACCACTAAGCCATTCAAATCCCATATAATTTACACAGTGGAGGTGATAAATAGATTCAGGGGATTAGGTCTGCTAAGCAGAATACCTGAAGAACTATGTATGGAGGTTCATAACATCATACAAGAGGCAGTGACCAAGTGGGCAGAGAAAGCCAAGATTTTGGTGGTAACATTTGGCGCAGTGAAAGCCTTATTGCAGGGCCATGCGAGGAGACTAAGTGGCTCATGCTCTGAAAAGCCCCCAGCTCCCTGAGGGTTTTGGCAAGGCAATTTTATTTTTATTTTTGTAAGTGTCAATGTTTTTATTACTATCTTAGAGCTATCATGCATTTAAGTAACTAATAGATGCTGGTTCTCTTATCAAAGTTCATCTGAGAGACAAATTTCAGAAAGTATTATCATTCAGGGTATGGAAAGCTTATTATTCCTTCATGCATCCATGTATTCAGTTCAGTTCAGTTCAGTTTAGTCGCTCAGTCATGTCCAACTCTTTGCGACCCCATGAATCGCAGCATGCAAGGCCTCCCTGTCTATCACCAACTTCCGGAGTTCACTCAAACTCATGTCCATTGAGTCGGTGATGTCATCCAGCCATCTCATCCTCTGTCGTCCCCTTCTTCTCCTGCCCCCAATCCCTCCCAGCATCAGAGTCAGCAAGGCACTTTTAAAGGGTAGGTGAAGGGGGGGTTGGTGTTGCAAGGTATATGATCAGCTTGTGCAAAATTCTCTGATTGGCTGATGGTGAGGCAGCAGGGTGGTGTCACAGTGGTTCAGATTATGAGTCTTTAGGCTCCAGGAGGCCTGGGGCTATGTGCTCGTGGTCATCAAGTAGTTCTTCCATTTGGTGGTGGCGGGAGGTGGGGGTGGGGGGTGGTTCACATCTGCAAAAGAACTCAGGAAATTTGCATCAAGTACTATTATCTGAGAACTTCAGAGAATAGCTAAAGCAGAGGATAAGGGGGAAGGCCTGTCCTGGGTAGGCCCCACAGGGTCCTGCTGTTACACCTTGAGCTGGCCCCAGGTGTCTGATCTGCCATTGGTACTGAGCTCCGTGTGGGGAAATGGTGGGCTGAATAGAAGAGATGGATTATCTTGGGGGCCTCCCCTAGAATGAGGGGCCCCTCTGGCTCTCTACCTGCCACTGCACTGTGTGCTGCAGACCCTTGCTGGTTCATCTCATGTCTTTCAGTTGGGCCAAGAGCAGAGGCAGACACTCAGAGCTTTCACAGACTGCACAACATCCCCTGAAGTGTTTGTATTCTAAAATAGTGCCATCATCATCTCAGTGGAACAAAGCTAGTGGAGGTGATGGAATTCCAGTTGAGTTATTTCAAATTCTAAAAGATGATGCTGAAAGTGCTGCACTCAATATGCCAGAAAATTTGAGAAACTCAGCAGTGGCCACAGGACTGGAAAAGGTCAATTTTCATTCCAAACCCAAAGAAAGGCAATGCTAAAGAATGTTCAAACTGCCGCACAGTTGCACTCATCTCACACACTAACAAAGCAATGCTCAAAATTCTCCAAGCCAGGCTTCAATAGTACGTGAACCGTGAACTTCCAGATGTTCAAGCTGGATTTAGAAAAGGCAGAGGAACCAGAGATCAAATTGCCAACATCCATTGGGTCACCGAAAAAGCAAGAGAGTTCCACAAAAACATCTACTTCTGCTTTATTGACTATGCCAAAGCCTTTGACTGTGTGGATCACAACAATCTGTGGAAACTTCTTCAAGAGATGGGAATGCCAGACCACCTGACCTGCCTCCTGAGAAATCTGTATGCAGGTCAAGAAGCAACAGTTAGAACCAGACATGGAACAACGGACCGGTTCCAAATAGGGAAAGGAATATGTCAAGGCTGTATATTGTCACCCTGCTTATTTAACTTATATGCAGAAATGCTGGGCTGGATGAAGCACAAGCTGGAATCAAGATTTCTGGGAGAAATATCAACAACCTCAGATATGCAGATGACACCATCCTTATGGGAGAAAGTGAGAAGAACTAAAGAGCCTCTTGACGAAAGTGAAAGAGGAGAGTGAAAAAATTGACTTAAAACTCAGCTTTCAAAAAACTAAGATCATGGCATCTGGTCCCATCACGTCATGGGAAATAGATGGGAAAACAGTGGAAACAGTGACAGACTTTAATTTTGGGGGCTTCAAAATCAGTGCAGATGGTGACTGCAGCCATGAAATTAAAAGATGCTTGCTTCTTGGGAGAAAAGTTATGACCAACCTAGATAGCATATTAAAAAGCAGAGACATTACTTTGCCAACAAAGGTCCATCTAGTCAAAGCTATGGTTTTCCCAGTAGTCATATATGGATGTGAGAGTTGGACTATAAAGAAAGCTGAGTGCCAAAGAATTGATGCTTTTGAACTGTGGTGTTGCAGAACACTTTTGAGAGCCAATACTTTGGCTACCTGATGTGAAGAACTGACTCGTTTGAAAAGACCCTTATGCTGGGATAGATTGAAGGCAGGAAGAGAAGGGGACAACAGATGAGATGGTTGAATGGCATCACCAACTTGATGGACCTGAGTTTGAGCAAGCTCTGAGAGTTGGTGATGGACAGGGAAGCCTGGTGTGCTGCAGTTCATGGTGTTGCAAAGAGCTGGACATGACTAAGCAACTGAACTGAGCTGAACATCTCAGTGGGGAGTGAGCATCTGGGCTGGCAGCAGCTGCATCCAGGGCCTTGGGAAAGCTTCAGGCTGAGTGTGGGCCTGGGGAGTTTAACAGCCAGCACTCTGGTCCCAACTCCACTGCTGATCAGTCCTGCCATGGGGAGACTTGCTCAGCTTTCTGGGACTTGGTTTTCTCCTTTGAAACAAGTGATGGTGGCTGGATGCTGGATGGCAGGAGCAACTGGGGTGATGCTGGCTGAGCATTCAGCAAGGGCTTGGAGCACAGAGTGCAGAGTAGGCAGGGGAGCTGTGGTTCTGGGGAGGCCCCCACAAGTTATATGTCTCCTCTACTCAGCAACAGTCCCCAGCACACAGCCCAGTTCCACTGGCAAATCACACTCCCAAAACCAGTTCAAGTGGAGCAGCACTGTCAGTGGTGGGGACAGAGCTGGTTACTTGGGGTGCACCAGACCAGACCTCCCACACGGATGAGGATCCTTGAAGACCAGGAGGGAGGAGACCTTCGCACCCCACCTTCCTGACGTTTCTACCCCTGCACCTACTTACTGACTGGGGAAGGGTAATATTATTTGTTGTAAATAGTATGTACTAGGTTTGAATATTATATTAACATCCTGTTTCTTTCACAGCCTAGAGTTGTGATTTGGTTCTTTCACCATTCTGTGCTCATTGAAATGACATGCAGACTTTGACATTCTTCTTTTAATTAAGAAGTCTTGCAGGTTCATCAGCTTGTTGTGGGTGAAGGGAGAAGGGCCAGCTCTCTGGCTGGTGAAGGAAGCTCCAAGTCTCCCTCCTCAGAGGGCTGGTTCATTTCATGTCATTCAGCTGGGCCAAGAGCAGAGGCTGCCCCTCAAACTTTCACAGACCGAACAAGAACCCCTGAAATGTTTGTGTGTTTAAATAACACCTCCTGGGACCGGATCCTGCACCTGGACAGTGGCTGCCATCCGACAGCTCTGTGGGAAGAGGAGACACTTCCTGCTTCTCTTGTGGAGGTTTCTTTTGATCAAATATGAAGAATTTATAGTTTTCTGTTTTAATATCTTGAATTGCATTAGCTCTAAGTGAGGTAAACATGCAAAGATATCAAGATGTGCAGGTAGATAGGATGAGGCCAGAGGAAGGTCATTTGTAGAAAAACTAAAGGCAATAGAACTCTCCATCCTCAGGCCCTGCTAGGCCTAGATTCGAGTCCTCCTGAGATCCTGTCCATGACCTCAGATTTCCTTTTCCCAATGATTTTCTCTTCTGGGGTAAAGATTTGTGATGCAGCTTTTGATGCTACAGCTGGATCTTGTTATATAAATATCACTGTTCCCTGTGACCAAGGATTTCCAGCATCCTTGCACTTCTGTTCTACAATCCCCTTTAGGGCAGGAATTCCCTGAAGGTTTGCCAGCCGATCAGCTATGTCGCAGTCGCTTCTCCCTGGCTGGTCTTGATGGCTCCTGTTCAGCTCTGCTTCATAAGGATAACTGACTGTAATCCTGGCCAGTGTATGACCCCATACTTTCCTTGCTGTCCAGTGGGACTTCTGGGCCCCTGTGGTCTGAGGCCTATGATCTTGGACAGTCACTACTTCACATACTTAGTCATGTTGTTACTAACTGGTCCTAATGGGGAAGCTAGGCCCAAGCCCATGAGCTTATAGCAACCCCCCACCCTGCCCCCGACACACCCTTCCCCCCCATCCCTGGGATGACTGTGTGCTTTTCCACAGTCTTGTGCTGTGTAGTGTGGACCTTTCTTATTGGACCTTTGAAAGTAGAGGCATGAGAGGGAAGCATGTGAAGGTCCAGTGGGGGAAATGCCACCAAACTGATGATCCACAGACATGCATAGACAGAGCATTGATGATTAGAAATACAGAATGCTTCCAATATGGGTGGTAAACACTGCTCCAAGCTTACCTGAATACCCACCCCATCTAGCATTTTGAACATCACCTCCTGGAAGCACCCTTAAGAGCAAGGGCCTCATGTAGGAGGCTCAGCCAAAACACCTGGGTCTGTTACCTAGAAGAGATCTCCCCGAGTCCTCTTTTCTCCCATCCAGGGTTCACAGGGCTTGGCTGGAACAGAATAAAGCAGAATTGGACACTGTTTCTTGGTCTTTCTCGACCTGGCTCCTGTCTAGTTCACAGGGATCCATATAAATATTATTCTCTCCATTAAATCTTCAAGGAAACTGTGACTTGGGCCTTGTGGATTCATGCCATGTCATCCCTCAGGGATGTCAGGATTGGAGAAACAGGCACAGACATAGCCTCAAATGAAATTGAAATGTGACCTCAAGGCAAGATCATCTCCCATCCCAGGAAACCTTGGGGCACATGTGTCCCTGGACTCTATGCCAGCCATGACCCGCATCACTGTTTCTCCACACCTCCACCCCAAAGCCCCAACAGTCTCAAGCTGCCTAAGAGAGATTCCAGATCCATCTGCCTTGATGCCTCCTCTCCCCTCCTGGGTCCTTCAAGATGGGAAACAGGCCAAGACAGGCGGAATGAGTCATGAATATGGAGGCAATCACCCTACTTACTGGGACTTGAAACTGGAATGGCTAGGTCTCTGGGAAGCATGAGTCCTGGGGTAACACCAAGGCTATAAAAACAGTGTCTGTTTTGGATGTAAAGATGAATAAACTCAGGGAGGAAAATCTGAGGGAAAAACAAAGCAGTCTTTTTTCATTTTTTCCACACAGAATCCATTTAGACAGTTAAAGCAGAGGCTCCTCTACAAGTAGTACAAACATGCCAGACATAAAGCAAGTTGTACTGTTTTGCCTTGAGTTTACTGAAGAGACGGCACTATCTTTACACCTTATGCAGACAACCAAAGCTGAAGATGCCCAAGGACTAACAATTAAAATTACACTGATGTCACCCATTCTGCCTTTTCAGGCATGAGCTTCTGCTGCTCATTCTTAAGCAGTCATTCTCTGAAGATGGCAACAATGATGATAAGAGCTGTCTGCTGATGCTTGGTACCTGCTGAGCAGCATGATGGGCAAACTCTGCCTGCATCATTTGGTTGCGTTTTATTTCCAGTTTATAGCTAGACATGTGGAAGATCAGATATTAAGTAACTTGATGAGGAAGGAAAAATATTACTTAGAACCTGAATTAAACACTCAGTCAAACTGTCAGAGAAAAAATAAAGGTGTTTTCCAACATACTGGCAGACCCAAAGTTGATCTCCCTAGGGCCACCTGTGAAAGAACCAGTAAAGAATGTACATCATGATGATGAAATGTGAACCCCCCAAAACATAAAAGGAGTCATGAGGAAGAGAAAAAAATTAGTGTATCTAAATAATTACTGGTTTTAAAATAAGGCATTCTAACTAAAGTCCCAGATGATTGCCACATGCTAGAGAAGATTCAATTTAAAAATGTCTCATTTTAGGGGGAAGATATAAATAGAGATACTCTATTTAAAAAAAAAATCTCTCTCTCTCAGAAATTGATAAATCCACCTGGAAAAAATAAGTAATGATGAAAGAATTTGAATAGTACAGCACATGTATTCAGGCAAATAGACATATATATATATATACACACACAAGTCCAGGCTTCTTATTAATGATGCTGAAAACAGTCCCTCTTGATAGCATCATTTTCCCAAATGACATGTCAATTTTCATGAATGAAATTTCAAACACAAGTAGGTCTAGAAAACAAGGGAAAGTCTGGTATTTCATTACTTGCACTTCTGAATTCATATGCAACAAAACTCAGAAAAATGGAAAGAGATATCTTATTTGAGAATATAGATGTAAAATTCTTTTAATGAGATGTTTGGGAATCTATTGGGAAATATTACAAATACACACAAAAAGTGTAATCCAGACTAGGGAGTTTGTAACTGTGAGAGCAAAACTTTGAGTAATCTTATGACTTTGATGACTCTGTTAACTTTAAAATACAAATAACATACATAGTAATTAAAAATGAGAGAACTCAATTTCCCACCTTGAAAGGAAATCCTTGTCTATATTTTCTGTCACACAGAATTTACAACAAAGGAAAGTATTAGTAGATCTTAGTTTCAAGAACTCAAAGCAAGAACACTGCGCAAAGAGATGTTAGTAAAGTGTTGTGTGAAATTTCATGTGCATCATCTTCTCTTCTTCACAGCATTGGCCCAGGGCATCCTTCTTGGCCCTACACTTTCTCTGCCTCGCCAGCCAGTCTGTCAGCGACCATCGCTATTGCCAGTCTCTCTCTTGCTGTCTTCACTCTCCTTTCCTGATTCCTGATATCCTCCTCAGTTACCAGACACTGTTTGCAGAGGAGCTGTGGGGTGCCAGACCCAGCTCCTGGAATGGTCTGTGACAAATCTGAAGACCACACAGGGGTGGCCATGGGGGTGGAGTTTGGACCACCTGTATGTACCCCTGGCAGGGACTCACCTGGGCAATGTGGTGCAAATTTTTGCAAGGCTTTGGCTAGATCCAGAGGACTTAACAGTTCTCCTGCACTGCTGCAAGCCTGGAGTCCTTGCAGTCTCTTCTGCCAGTATAGCTGTTGGGGATTGTCCAAGGTTTCCTCCCAGGGATAACATCTGACCTCATTGCTGGGATGGGATGTGATCCTAGTCACTGGTCTCTTGAATATATAACTGGACATCCTCAAAGGGATTGAGATGTTTAAACCAGGCTTTGGTTTGGATAGTTTTCCACAGTCACAATGCTTCCTCTGTGAAGTCTTCACCATCATACTTCTTGTCCTTGTACCCTATGAAAATAAACCATGAAATTGGATCCAAATGATAAACGAAATCTGCCTTCTCGGACCATTATTTTGGCTCTTTTGTACTCTCAGCCTCTCTTTGTCCCGCCAGGGTTAGATCGAACATCATCAAGCAGATCTGAGTCAAGAACAGAAAGCTCAAGGTCAAACTCAAGGTTACCCCAGCTCATTCCTCCTTCACCAGTTTGTAACACCCCTTCCTTTATGAATATGACTATATTCTTTTTTGTCCTCATCACTCTCAGCTGCACAAGTTCGGGTAGTTTATGTAACATGGTCTTCAGTCTTTTTCTAAATCCCAAATGCTTCAGTGTCATGTGACTTCATTTGGTTAACCCACTGACTTCTTCATAGCTGCTTTAGAGCTTAAGAATATAGTGACATTAACAATTGTCCCACCCTTAGCAACTCACCCATATCCCTGATGTTTACATCCACCCAGTTGGTCATTTTCTAAATAAATACTTCAGAAAACTTACTAACTCACTACTAATTTCTGATCTGTGATTTTTCCCAAGACTCCTGCAACAGATACTTGCTCCTCGAGATCCTGTTATACCAGATCACCATATCTTCATCTTAATTTCTTGCCTTCTACTCATATCAGTCCTGGGTTCCATGGACTATGATCTCAGTAATTCTCTTGGAATAATCCAAAATTCCTTCCTGCTTATCACATCTGTCTTGCAAAAAACAAAACAAAACAAAACAAAACTTCAAACCTGGCACTTGACTGCCTTACATACCATAGCTACTGCTGGTCTTATGGAAACTGCTAAGAAAAACACACAACGTGATATTTTACTACCACTGCAAGTCCGAAATCATCTGCATCCATTGAAAAGCATCCATAATGCCTGGAAATTTCGTTTTCTTTTTATGTGTTGGCATATTTACTTTTGGATTTTCCCCAAAGTCTGTTTCAGGTTTTCTCCACTTTCCTTTTTCTTTCACACACATCCCATGTCCCTTAACTTGCCTGATATTTCACAGAGAAGCTGTTAACTACTACAATGAAATTTTACCGTAGTAGTCCCCAAATCTGTAAATATCTCTAAGATTCCATATTTTCAAAGTTTCCTTTAATTATATTTAAAGAAGCATCTTTTTATCTTCCAATGCTGATCCTCATTTCTTCTTCCTTCTTAGTAAGTTCGCCATCCCAATATATCCCTCTTTACTTTCAGCCTCTCCTTTTCGACCGAATCCTTCCTTCAGCATTTAAGTACCTACAAATCTCTCTAAACTACACAGACAGCCTTCACCTAGTCTTCCCAGGAACTTCCTGAACCACAGTCTTTCTACTACTGCCCCTTAGTTGTGAACCATTGAGAAGGGTGATCTACATCACGTGTCTCTGCAGCCTCACCTCCAACAAAGTCCTCAGACCACCTCACACTACTGTCTGACTTCACCATTCTATGGGGGCTTCCCTTGGTCAGGTCACAATGACCACTTTGTTACTAGGACAAGCATGGAGCTTTTCATTATTCATCCAACATGGTCCTTATGTGTAAAATGTTTAAGTATCTTTGGATCAGTTTAAACACGTGAATCTCATTTTATAGCTGTGAACCTTACAATCTAAATATGGAATAGGTATGTTGGATAAATTGTCTCACAAATTGGAATTGTGCTGCAAGTGAAAAGCACAAAATAAATTTCAGGAACTCAATACTGAAAAAGTAAATTATGTCATTATTAATTTTTACATCGATTGCATTCACAAATGAAAATATCTTTAGCTGTAATGGGTTAAAATATACAATTAAAATAATTTCACTTGTTTGTTTCCACTTTTTAAGATGTGGCTACTAAAAATATAACGTGCTTAAAGCTATTGTTGGACAGTGCTGGTTCAAGCCATGAGAAAAAATGAAGTCCACAGAAAGAGCTCAGCAAAGCTGTTTCCATGGGAAAGAGTCTATCTACCTCAACCTCACCCCAAGATGTAGCAGACTGTCTCATACACCCACACACACACTTTCTAAACCAAATATTCCCACCACTATGTCTCAAATGCCCTGAGGCTGCACTCCTACAGTCTTAACCAGAATAATCTTAAGAAAGAAGTCAGAAGTCAAATAGCTTATCAATTATGATGAGTCAAAACCAGAGACGAAGGATAATTTTAGGGGGAATTTCCTGCTCATTGACTTCTGTTATTAATTCAATACTCTTGAGAAACTTTTCAAGGAGGGTCATTTAAAAAAATTACTTCATCTTTACTATGTAGAATATACAAGATATGTAAAGAATAATAACTGTAGCCAATAAATGAAATCAGGATGATAGGATACAAACATTACTATTAGTGAATCAGTCAGAGGACAGATGGCGTTAATTTGGGCCTCATTAGGTTGATTCTGATTGGATGACCAACACATCAATTGTATTATGCTGGCCCTCCTCCTACTTAACTACCAAGCCCAACAACCAGACTAGTCCTTGCTGACAAATCCCCTGGCTCCACCCTCTGATAGCACCTGGAGAATTTTCCCAGTGTCACACTCTATCATGTCTCTCTCCTTCCTGCCACAGGCCAGGGAAATATTTTCTCCATGGTTCATTCTCTGTGTCTGCCCAGTTGTCCCTCAGGTAAAAGAAAGGACCAGGGTGCAGACTCTGTGAGCTGTAGGAAATAAGACAAAGACTGGGGTATGCTCACAGAAGAGGAGAAAATCTTTAATGTGCTGGGTACGTACCCAGGGACAAAGAAGCCCCAGTGAGTCCTGAACAGACTTGAAGAAGATGGTGCAGGACAGAGCAGCAATATTTCGGTCGGTGGGATTCTTTTTTTTAAATATTTAAAAATTTTATTTATTTAGGTTGTGCTGGATTTCGTTGCTGTGCAGGTTTTTCTCTAGTTGTGGGAAGAGGAGGCCACTCTCTAGTTGCAGTGTGCAGGCTTCTCATTGTGGCTTCTCTTGTTGAGAAGCATGGTCTCTAGACACCAGAGCTTCAGTAGCTTTAGCATGTAGCCCTAGAGCATGAGCTTAGAAGTTGCGGTACATGGACTTAGTTGCCCCGAAGCCTGCAGAATCTTCCTGCACCAGGGATCAAACCCTGCAGTGGCAGGTGGATTCTTATTCACTGCACCACCAGGAAAGTCCTACTTTAATAATTTTTAAGTGTACTGTTCAGTGGTATTCGGCATACTCAGATTGTTTCGCAACCTTGACGACCACTATCTCCAGAACTCTTTTCATCTTGCAGAACTGAGGTGGTGTCCTCATTAAACATTCATCATCGATTCCCCCTCCCCCAACCCCCGCCACCCACCATTATACCATTTCTTTAGGAATTTCACTCTTCTCAGTTCAGTTCAGTCACTCAGTCGTGTCCGACTGTTTGCAACCCCAGGAATTGCAGCACGCCAGGCCTCCTTGTCCATCACCAACTTCCGGAGTTCACCCAAACTCATGTCCATCAAGTCGGTGATGCCATTCAGCCATCTCATCCTCTGTCGTCCCTTTTCCTCCTGCCCCCAATCCCTCCCAGCATCAGAGTCTTTTCCAATGAGTTAGCTCTTCGCATGAGGTGGCCAAAGTACTGGAGTTTCAGCTTTAGCATCATTCCTTCCAATGAACACCCAAGACTGATCTCCTTCAGAATGGACTGGTTCAGATCTCCTTGCAGGTCAAGGGACTCTCAGGAGTCTTCTCCAACACCACAGTTCAAAAGCATCAATTTTGGCGCTCAACTTTCTTCACAGTCTCACTCTCACATCCATACATGCCCACTGGAAAAACCATAGCCTTGCCTAGACAGACCTTTGTTGGCAAAGTAATATCTCTGCTTTTCAATATGCTATCTAGGTTGGTTATAACTTTTCTTCCAAGGAGTAAGCGTCTTTTAATTTCATGGCTGCAGTCACCATCTGCAGTGATTTTGGAGCCCTAAAAATAAAGTCTGATGCTGTTTCCACTGTTTCCCCATCTGTTTCCCATAAAGTGATGGGACCAGATGCCATGATCTTCGTTTTCTGAATGTTGAGCTTTAAGCCAACTTTTTCACTCTCCTCTTTTACTTTCATCAGGAGGCATTTTAGTTCCTCTTCACTTTCTGCCATAAGGGTGGTGTCATCTGTATATCAGGTTATTAATACTTCTCCCAGCAATCTTGATTCCAGCTTGTGTTTCTTCCAGCCCAGCGTTTCTCATGATGTACTCTGCATAGGAGTTAAATAAGCAGGGTGACAATATACAGCCTTGATGTACTCCTGTTCCTATTTGGAACCAGTCTTTTTTTCCGTGTCCAGTTCGAACTGTTGCTTCCTGCTCTGCATATAAATTTCTCAAGAGGCAGGTCATGTGGTCTGATAGTCCCATCTCTTTCAGAATTTTCCACAGTTTATTGTGATCGACATGGTCAAAGGCTTTGGCATTGTCAATAAAGCAGAAATAGATCTTTTTCTGGAACTCTCTTGCTTTTTTGATGATCCAGCAGATGTTGGCAATTTGCTCTCTCGTTCCTCTGCCTTTTCTCAAACCAGCTTGAACATCCTGAAGTTCACGGTTCATGTATTGCTGAAGCCTGGCTTGGAGAGTTTTTTTGGCTTGGAGAGTTTTGAGCATTGCTTTGTTAGTGTGTGAGATGAGTGCAATTGTGCGGTAGTTTGAGCATTCCTTGGCATTGCCTTTGTTTGGGATTGGAATGAAAACTGACCTTTTCCAGTCCTGTGGCCGCTGCTGAGTTTTCCAAATTTGCTGGCATATTGAGTGCAGCACTTTCACAGCATCATCTCTGAGGAGCTGAAATAGCTCAACTGGAATTCCGTCACCTCCACTAGCTTTGTTCTTAGTGATGCTTTCTAAGGCCCACTTGACTTCACTCCTCTAGCTGAAGCTGAAACTCCAATACTTTGGCCACCTCATGTGAAGAGTTGACTCATTGGAAAAGACTCTTGTGCTGGGAGGGATTGGGGGCAAGAGCAGAAAGGGATGACAGAGGATGAGATAGCTGGATGGCATCACCGACTCGATGGACATGAGTTTGGGTGAACTCCAGGAGTTGATGATGGACAGGGAGGCCTGGTGTGCTGCGATTCCTGGGGTCACAAAGAGTTGGACACGACTGAGTGACTGAACTGACTGACTGACTGAGGGACCTCATATAAGTGGAATCATACAGTATTTATCCTTTCATGTCTGACTTATTTCACTGAGCATAATGTCTTCAAGTTCATCATATTTTAATGTATGTCAAAAATTCCTTCCTCTTTAAGGCTGAAAAATATTCTGGCAGTAGGTAGTTGGTGTAGCTGATAGGAGAGTGGCTGGCAGCTCCTTCCCTCCCTTTCCTCACCTCCCTCAGTCTGAGCCTCTCTCCCCTAGGGGCAGCTGATTCCCAGCATTCAAGGACCATGGTGGTCTTGGAACCAGGAACAGCCCTCCAGCTGCACCTGGGAGATGAGGTCCTTCTCCTGGTCCTGTTGAGGGCTACAGCTCACACTCTACAAGAAGGTTTACTCTTTGAAGACATATGTACACAGATAATTCAGAAAAAGATGAAAGGTGAACTTCCAAAGTCAAAAGGAATCATTCAGAGTTCTGAGTCTATAGCCTTCCAAGCAGTTGGCGAAAAGGACCCTGTGGAGTCCTCTACCAAGGTCACAGGCGTTGAACCCTGTACCAAGGTCACAGGACAAAATTATCCAGAACTGACTGAGTCCCGTAGCAACTGTTTCCATGAGCTTTTCTAACCTAAACTGGCCCTTTTCAACTTCATATTAGGTAAAATATCCACCCTATAGCATCCTGACCAATTACCTAATGCTACACTTCCAGCAGGAATTTTCTTTGTCTTGAGGCTATAAAAATTGGCTATTAGCCCACAAGAGGGTTCAGCTCTCCTTGAGCTGGTCTGTTGTTCTAACAGTATTTTCTGCTCTAACAAATTCTATTCTCCTCTCATTCTTTCTCATATATGCTGTGCCTCTCATTATCTCTGCCCTTTGTTCTTAATAAACTCACTCCCTTCTAAAATACTCCGTGTCTGGAAATTCTTTTCCAATCCACACATAGACATGAACAGACCCTAAGATTCTCCTCCCAGACCCTGCTGTTCTGTCCGAGTAGTTGATGTCTCCTTCCTCCTTTTGACTTCCAGGCCTTGGGCTGTGGCGAGGGTCTGTCCTTAGCTCGTTGATTCTGTCCATTCCCTAGAAGAGGCTCAGATGACCCAGAAAACCACCTCCAGTTCCACCCAGGGAGTCCCCTCCCTACCCCAGAAGATCCCAGGAAGACTGACTTATGGCTACAAACCATGAAAAGCCCCTTCTCCCTCCAGATCTGGAGTCTGACTCAGCTCATCACATGTGTGTTGAGAGGCTAGTGAGGCATAACTTCAACATATTGATCGTTCAAGTGTCCATCATGTGCTACGCGGTTCTTTCTACCTTCATCCAGGCATTAGTCCCCACCCTCCAGAGCATGCAAACTGTTAGATAATGATAAACACATATTTATAACATATAGACACAGAGCTTGAGATGTACCAGGTGTTCAAGCATTTTTCAGACATTCACTCTTTAATACTTTCCCTGATATTGCAGGAGGTAGAGTTAGTATTGCCAAGTATCAGAGAGAAAAACTGAGGCATAAACAACATTGCTCCCAAACCTTGTATCTTCAGATGACACATGCTCAACACCTCATCGTGTCTGTGACTCAGGAATCTTGACACAGTTTAGCTGGGTGCTTTTGACTGACCTGCAGTGCCTCACAGGCTGGGGCAGCCATGTTAACTGAGGCTCTTCCGGGGGGATTTGCTCACAAGTTCACTCACACGGGTGTTGTCAGGATTCTGTTTGAACTGACAGCCTATCTGTCTGTTGGATGCGACTTTCCCCCGATTTTCCCCGATGGGGCCTCCACACAGGGCAGCTCAAAGCACCTGTGGTTGTTCTCCCAGTTCCAGAAAGACCAAGTGAGAGGGACACAGAGAGAGACAGGGGAGAGAGATGCTAACTGAGGAACAGAGGGAGAGAGGGAGAACTCAAGAGAGCAAGTAAGAGGGGAGTGGCAGTTTTTATTGTAATGGATGTGACATCCTATCACCTGGGCTGCATTCTGTTGCTCACACGAGGATGTCAGTGTCACATAGAGATGTACACACCTGGAGGTCACTGAGAGTCCTTGTGGAGCCTGCCCAGCAAATGGACCAAGAGGCACAAGGACCTGAATCTAAGCAGGGAGGGTTGGAAAGTTTATGCCAGTGGATGACAACATCTGAATCTCCTCTGATTTCTACCCTTTGAAGGTGCAGACCTGAAAATGAGAACAGTGGGCAGTGACTTTCCCAAGATCACTTGGCTGGAACCCAGACCTGCTTCGAGAGGTATTCCCTGCAGTGTCCAACCCTTCTTGTAATAATGATCTGTGCCTCAGATACACGTGACACCAGCACACAGATGTTGAAGGCATTGTTTCACATTCACCAATGGTGTCCCCAGGAAGTAGATACCAGTCTGGTCCCCACTGTGCAGGTCTGGAGACGGGGGAGGACCCAGTCTGGGAGGCTTTTCCAGGATAGAGAACTGCCTTCTCAAAGCAGGATCCTGGTTCCATTTCCAAGAAGTGGTGGGGAGAGCTGCGTAGTCAAGATGGGGCTTTGAGTGGGTTTGAAGGAAGAAGTGACCTTACTTCCTCGGTGACACAGCAAAACAGAACTTGAAATGTGGTAACCCAGCAGCCACATTCTAGAGCCAGCTGGCTATCCTACTCACGTGACCAGAGGTGCTCAATGCAGTGACCTGTTCTCATATTGTGGCCTGACATTCTGGGGCCCCAGCCTCTGGAAAGCTGAGAGTGGGGGCCCATTTCAGACACAAGGTCAGCCCTCACTTCCGACACCTCTGGTCATTTGACAAGAGGCCCCCGAAGGTAACACAGGGCAGCCCTGGCCAGGCCTCCCAGGCCACAGCTGTAACTCCATATGGGCATCCCAACATATCTGGTCAGTTCCTGTGTGTGTTTGAGAGAGAGGTGCAGAAGGTAGGAGATGAGGGGGCAGGAGCAGGTTGTTAGGTGTTGGAAGTCTATTCATCCGTCACTAGCATCCCAGGCCAAGGCTGGCAGGCTGGGAAGGTCAGCGCTGGGAACCAAGTTCCTCGCCCCCCATATTATCCATGCACCGTTGAGGTGTCATCTTGTTCCCTTTCTGGCTCGATTCTGTGCAGATGGTCCTCTGCCTGACCTGGGGAACAAAACTGTGGTGGAGGCGCCCTGTAGTGATAGCCAGGCTTACTCCTAATGCCTCCCGCCCTGGCTACCTAGCCCAGGAGATCCTGGAGGAGCCAGTGGATGCTTCAGCTACTCCATTGCCCTGGTAATGGGGCAGGTGTCCCAGGCCACCAACCACTGGGGCCAGCCTGATCTGAGAGTGGTTGTGGAGGGCCTGAGATGACCAGGGCGGGCCTGGAACCCCATCTGGAATCTGAAGCTCCCCGGGGCCCTGCCAGGGTTTTCCAACTAGAGTGCCTCTCAATCCCTCTCCCAAGGGAACTGACGTCCAATCCTCCCTCACTAGCAATGTCAGAGGGTAGAAAGTCACTCTTCACAAATTTGTTGGATAGTAGAGAAAAAAATTATTGTTTTCACTTAGCACTGTGCCATATGTATCTTTGGTTTTTTGTCCCTTTGTTGAACCTGGGATCTATATAAGGGAAGTCTCAAAATTCCCTACAATATGAAAGAAAACCCAAGTCTTTATTTGAAATCAGCAGGATCCCCATTGATTACATCTGCCCTGTTCACTGTCTCCTAACTGGGAAGGGAGGAGCTTCACCCAGCCCTCTCCCTCCACTTCAGGGCAGATCAAGCCTCAGGAAGCTCAGAGGGCAAGGCAAGCAGTCCACGCTCCGGAGGGTCCTCAGCTCTGACCTCATGGCCCTGAGCAGCCAGCCGACATACCAAGCCTCTGTTTTCTCAGCTCAGCAGGGCTGTTTGTTGAGAATTCACTGGGAATAACGGTCTTAGTGCTATTAACGCAGGGAGGCCTGTTGTTCCTCAGATAACAAGGTGCCTAGACTGCAGTCATTGTGTCACCCTTCTCTGTCCCCACCAAACCCAAATGGTCCCTGTAAAGGCCACAACCTTTTCCAGTGCATGTGCTCCTGTCACTCCTCCTGGCCACGCCCCTGAGGGGCAGGGCCTCCTGGCTGAGCTCCAGGTCTCCACCCTCCTGCTGGTTCAGGTGTTATCTCCCTCCTCTCACCCAGAGTGAAGGGATGATGTGGTATCTGGTCATTAACTTATTCTCAAATGATTCAAAGACAAAAAGATCTTTGTTTTCCATTTTCAACTTTGTGTAAATTTTCTATCTTTTCAAAACAAAGAAACACTTTAAAACTGAAAGGTCTGAGTTTTAGGGACCCTAGAAGGTGAGTGGCCATCTGAGTGGCACGTCTGTCACTCCTGACGCTCGGCCTTGAGGTTCTGGGGATGAAGATGGGATGGGATGGGGCTGCCGGGGGATGGGGTGGGGGGGTAGGGGGAAGGAGTAAGCCTGGGGACCCTTGGGCTGTGGGGGCAGAGTAAGGTGGTCTTAGCTTAGATGACCCCTCTGGGGAAAGTTGCCAGGGTCTCTAAAGGGGTCTTAGGTTCTCAGCAGCTCCCTACTTCACCTCACCTTCCAACAATTACCTGGAAGTGCCCCGTTATTCCTCTGCCTCTCCCACTATCCTGTGAGCCCTGAGGGCGCAAACCTGGCTTAGTTTCCCACTGTATCACCTCTGTTGACCAATACGATGGGGAGGCTAGGGTCAAGGGCCCATTCCCGGAGGAGACAGTCCTGGGTGTCAAAGTCCTCACCAAAGGGGGTTAGGGGTGCTGGGAGCTGCAGCCCACTCAGCCCCAGGGCCTGTGCGCTTGACACTGCTGCTTCCATCTCCAGGGAAATTCCTCAATTCTGGGGCAAAACGATCAAGTGAGGAGCAGAGGGCAGAGATGCCCACAGGACGCTTCTGATAAAACAGAGCCATTAGAAAGGATTTGAGTGTCGATCATCAGGGTCCTGATGCGTGGATTAGTGCCCTCAGGCAGTGAAATGTGGGCCCAGTTTGAGAAGGGAAGGTGTCCAGGATAGTTAAGTAAATGGAGTGGCGGCGTGGCTCAGAACATTAAACTTTAACAGAACATTTGTTGGGCAAGCACAATCAATTGCAATCCAGGGGAAGGCACCCCACAGCCAGGAGGCTCTTCTGCAGCTCACGTGCCTCTGTGCAAGCCCCAGACTCAGAAAGGCCAGAGGCTGCCCGCACCTCACTCACATCTATTGGGAGGAGAAGTCTGGCCTTGTCCCAGGACAGGCACAGAGGGTGGGGCAGTGCAATACCCTCTTCTCTGAGGAAGGCCTTCACTGTCAGGAACCTGCCCTGGAACTTGCTATGCCCCCCACCCCCCACCCCTCCATGCTCTGTGGGTGCTCCCGTTGCACCTCCGGAGAGGAGTTGGGGAGGTGCAGTCACTACAAAGTATCGAGGCCTCAGTCAATCAGTGTGTCAGCTCGGCTGGACAACGCTGGCCTGTGACCCCTAAATCCGGGGGCTTTGGGGGCCCCCTTGGGTTCAGGGGGTTCTGGTGGTTCTTGGTGAGCCGAGAAGTTCTCCAGGGAACCTGCGTGGAATTCAGGAGGGCTGCCAGAGAACTGAGAGGTTGGCGGTGAGTTGGTGGCGCCATCCAGCCTGGGTCTGCGTATCCTTGGGCCTCAAAAGCAAGGGAGCCTGAGAGTCATGGGCTGGGGTGGAGAAGAGGGTCCCATGATCCCCACCCTGCAGAGGGAGGAAGCTGTAATCCTGGACTGACCCCACAACACTGCCCTGGAGCTCTGTAGAGCCGAAGCCCTGCTGGGGTGGCAGCCTGTGGGGCAGACACTCTGATCTCTCTTGTGCCTGGGTAGATGCGCACCCGCTGCACTGTGCGGGAGGGAGTGCCTTCAAGGAGCTCCGGTCGCAGCAGCCGCCCCCGTGGATCTCACCCCCGTGGGATCCTGGGTGCTCAGCTCCGCGGGGTGGAGAAGCCTTTGTGATGGTGGGGGCCTGGGGACCTGAGTTCTCCAAGTCCCTGCTTCACATGCAGGGGAAACCACAGAACTGCCGTCACCTGCTTGGACAATTCTGAGGTCTCCCCTGTGCAGGTTACAGTCCTGTGAGTTTTGCACAGCAAGTGGAAGGTGCCCTAGAGATGAAACCAGGAGGAGTGTTAGTTGCTCAGGGACTCTTTGTGACCCCATGGACTGTAGCCTGTCAGGCTCCTCTGTCCATGGGATTCTCCAGGCAAGAATATTGGAGTGGGTTGCCATTCCCTTCTGCAGAGGATCTTCCCCAATCATGAATCAAACCCAGGTCTCCTGCATTGCAGACGGATTCTTTACCATCTGAGCCACTTGGGAAAGCCCTATATATACATTCATTTTTGTCTCTGTGTGTGTCTGTCTTGATGCTGGGGCCTTTCTTTAGTGGGAGAGGAGGGAAAGGCTGGGGCTGCGGGGTAGGGGGGCAGGTGTGTGTGGCACTAGTCTCTAGGTGCAGTTCCCTGGCTTCTCATTGCAGTGATTTCTCTTGCTGCAGAGCACATGCTCTAGGTGCAGGGGCTTCAGTAGTTAGGGCTCTGGGAACTCCAGAGCGTGGGCTCAGTGCTCAGCTGAGGCACAAGGGCTTAGCTGCTTCATGGCATGTAGGCTCTTCCCTGATCAGGGATTGAACCCACCTTTCCTGCACTGGTAGGAGGATTCTTAACCATTGAGCCACCAGGGAAGCCCCTTCACATTGGTTTTTAAATGATGGTCTAGGTAAAAATTCTCTTGAGGTCAAAGCTCATGCCTAAGCTTATGCAACACTTTGGGCAAAAGAGAAACATTTCAGTGTCTGTTTACAGAACAATCTGGAAACAATCCAAAGATCTGGTGGGAGATTTGCTAAGTAGATCACACTGCAGAAAGAGGATGAGCTCCTGGAAGATAATTAGTAGTTGTGCCCAGGAAGATGCTTCCTGACTCAACTTGTAATACATTGTACCATGAAAACAGCCTGTTACAAAAACAGGGTGAGTGGTACAGAGTCCATTTGAAAAGATAAGACATAAAATGAAATATACCACATTGTTATTTTGTTTTTATTTGTCATTTTTATTTGGCTTTTAAATTTTCTTTCTTTTTTTTTTTTTTTTTGCTTATCTACGTTTTCTAATTTTTATAAAAAGATAATCGGTTTTTCTTGTTTTAAGGTTCAAGAAGCGAAAAAAACAAACCATAGACCATGGGGTTGGAGGAAGCACACACCCTCTCCCCCACACTGACTCAGTATACACAGGGGATGTGGGTGAACAGAGAGGAAATGAGAGGTTTGCTGTGGGAAACCCTGCCGCTGTGGAATGCTATCTCAGGCCCTTTCTCCAGGGCCAGCTGGGAGTTCAGTGACAACTTTTCTGGTTGCTCTCACCCATTAAGCACCAGTGAAGTTAAAACCTTAATGGAACCCCAAATATCCAAGTACCCATATTATAAAATTAAATTTAATTTAACAAATGCCATGATTCTAATTTGTTGCTATAAAATCAATGACTATTTTCGGCTGCCAGGTAAAAAGTTACTCTTTACAAACGTCTTATTTGAGCCTCCCAAGCCTCCTCTGGGAGAAGGCAATGGCACCCCACTCCAGTTCTCTTGCTTGGAAAATTCCATTGATGGGGGAGCCTGGTAGGCTGCAGTCCATGGGGTCGCTAAGAGTCGGGCACAACTGAGCGACTTCACTTTTGCTTTTCACTTGCATGCATTGGAGAAGGACATGGCAACCCACTCCAGTGTTCTTGCCTGGAGAATCCCAGGGACGGGGGAGCCTAGTAGGCTGTTGTCTGTGGGGTCGCACAGAGTCGGACATGACTGAAGCGACTTAGCAGCAGCGGCTAGCGTCCTCTGAGTGAGTGTTACGTTTCCTTGTTACTAATAAGGGAATAGATCTAGTGAATTTTAAAACTTTCCACTAGTAAGTGGCTTCTGTACCTGTCAGATTCAAAAGCTTACATTCTTAACTTAAGCACATAATAATTTTAAGTATTCTAAATCGGGGCAAACTCTTCATAAACTTCATTTTTGATGGAGGTCTAACCTTCCAACAAAAGGTAGGCCAAAATTTAAGTATCCAACACCCACTGTAAACAGATGCTGCCTCCCTTCTTCCATGCTGTCTAGTCTGAAATGCAGTCATCACCACATAATGCATTCTAAAGCATACTGACCTGCTGTTTCCAGGTTTCCTGTTCTCTTCTGGACCCAGGGTACCTGGTGTGGACTCCCAGTTCAACTGTTTAATAGCTCTGTGACTTTGACCCTCTCTGTACCTTCTCTTCTCTTTGGTGAAGTTTATTATTTGTAAAAACAGGCCTTTCCTCATTGTGATTTCAGATGCATCCAGCAGTAAGCAGCTGCTTGCAACAAGCAGTGGCTGGAAGCAAGATCTTAGTTTTCTGGACCAGGAGTCCTAACCACTGGGCTGCAGCAGTTAGGGTCAGAGTCCCTAGTCCTTGCCTGACTAGTCAAGAATGAATTCAGACAAGAAGGCAGAAGTTAAATTGCAAAGTAGAAAGTTTACTGAAAAGAAAAATACACGTGGAAAGGTACACGGGTGAGCTCAGAGAGAGAATCTTGAATTTGGGAAGTTGGGCTTCCCTGGTGGCTCAGAGGTTAAAGCGTCTGCCTCCAATACGGGAGACCCGGGTTCGATCCCTGGGTCGGGAAGATCTCCTGGAGAAGGAAATGGCAATCCACTCCAGTATTCTTGCCTGGAGAATCCCATGGATGGAGAAGCCTAGTAGGTTATAGTCCACGGGGTCGCAAAAAGTCAGACACGACTGAGCGACTTCACCTCACCTTCACCTCACCTCAAATCCCTCATAAGGGGGCACTTTTCCCGGTTTTTGTCTTCTTTCAGGCCAGTCATCTTGCTTTGTCCCCCCTCGCTCCAGTTAATTTGTCTCAGGACCCTCCCCTCACGTGCACACACACCTGTCAGCCAAGATGGATCTCGAAGTGAAATTTTCTGGGAGGAGCAAGACTCATTATGGCCTGGAATTATCCCCTGACTTTTGACCCCAAGGAGCTTTTCTGCCTATGTGTAGTGTCTCCCTTGTCCCAAAAAAGAGTTGGGGGTGTGTGTGCAGATTCCTTAATCCTTTACTCAAAACACGGTTTTGCACCTCTTTGTCCTTGCCATGGTTATTACCTTGACTGTTGCCATGACTATTACCTTGAGGTGTTTACAAGAGACAAAGACTGGCTATTTACCCTGTTTCTCTTGTTACTTCCATTTTGGAGGGCAAGCAGGAGGCTGATTGTAAATTCAACTGGAGCCCACCCATCTCGTCTCAGAAAATGCTAACAGTTATAAGTATCCAACCTGAAGCCCACTTCTTCCTGCCCCACGACAGGCAAACAGGAGGCCAGTTGTAAATGTCTAACCTGGAGCCCATCTATCTCCTACCTCAACTGGACTGAGATCATTAAATGAATCAATAACTCTTCATGTGCTATCTTCTTTTTCATCATTTTGTTTCTTACCTACATTCTTCATTTTTAACACATTCAAAATTTGGTATGGTAACTTCTCCTTTATGACTTCCGTACAGAAAATTTCTGGCCATTAATGTACTTTCCCCCATAATGATTACCTGAACACATTAAAAAAAATCCCTGATGCACAAAAGACTTAAAGCTCATCTGGATAGGGCCTCTTAAGCACCCCCATTTCACCCTAAACCCCTCTCCAGGGAATTACCTTCATCCCCAGGGTCTCCCTGAGGGAGTTCCTGCCCCACCCTCACTGCCCCAGGATGCCTTCTTGAAGCCCCCAGGGTAAGTACCTCTGGGGGGTGGGGTGGAGGTATCAGATTTGTTGAATGTCTGTCTGCATATTGGGTGCTTGCAGCTGTTGGAGACCAGTTCTTTGGCCCCTCCTTGGGTTCACAGAATTCCAGGGAGCAGGCCGTCTGGGGAACACCTTGGGAAAGCAATGCTGGACAGAAAAAGAGGGGATACTTTACATCCCAGGTAGAACGCTGTGAAGGACAGAGGAAGTGTAAGCAAGAGCTTCAAAGAGTGACTCAGCTGCCCTTCCTTCTTGGAAGAAGGCAGAGTGGTAGATGGGGGCAGGGAACAGGAAGACCCTCCGCACACACTGACCCAGAGGCAGTTGAGGCTGCCAGCCCTGCTAGAGGATTAGACCCTGTTCTCCTTCAAGCTCAGATGAGTTGCATTCCAGTTACAGGTCTTTCAAGGGAACAAAGCTGTACAGCCCCCTCCTCTGGGTCCTGTGCAGGTCCTCTGTAGCACATCTCCTTCATCACCCCGGGTGCCAGCATCACCACTCAGGGTCATGACCAGCATGTGGGTGCCCGACACTCCCTGAGTCTGGATCTGTAAGGCCCAGGCTGGAGAACTTTACTGTCCAAATAAGGCCTGCACCAGGGGGAGGCAAGTGAGGAACCAAACAACTCAGTCATCAAGATAAATAGTATTTTAACACAGTATTTTTATTTTTAAAAAATATAAATTTATTTATTTTAATTAGAGGCTAATTACCTTACAATATTGTTTTGGTTTTGCCATACATCAACATGAATCCACCATGGGTGTACACGTGTTCCCCATCCTGAACCTCCCTCCCCATGCCATCCCTCTGGGTCATCCCAGGGCACCAGCCCCAAGCATCCTGTATTATGCATTGAACCTGGACTGGCGATTCATTTCACATATGATATTATACATGTTTCAATGCCATTCTCCCAAATCATCCCACCTTCGGCCTCTCCCACAGAGTCCAAAAGTCTGTTCTATACATCTGTGTCTCTTTTGCTGTCTCGCATACAAGATTATCATTACCAGCTTTCTAAATTCCATATATATGCGTTAGTATACTGTACTGCTGTTTTTCTTTCTGGGTTACTTCACTCTGTATAATAGGCTCCAGTTTCATCCACCTCATTAGAAGTGATTCAAATGTATTATTTTTAATGGCTGAGTAATACTCCATTGTGTATATGTACCACAGTTTTCTTTTCTATTCGTCTGCCGATGGACATCTAGGTAGCTTCCATGTCCCGGCTATTATAAACAGTGCTGCGATGAACATTGGGGTACACGTGTCTCTTTGCATTCTGGTTTCTTCGGTGTGTATGCCCAGCAGTGGGATTGCTGGGTCATATGGCAGTTCTATTTCCAGTTTTTTTTAAGGAATCTCCACACTGTTCTCCATAGTGGCTATACTAGTTTGCATTCCCACCAACAGTGTAAGAGGGTTCCCTTTTCTCCACACCCTCTCCAGCATTTATTGCTTGTAGACTTTTGGATAGCAGCCATTCTGACTGGCATGAAATGGTTCCTCATTGTGGTTTTGATTTGCATTTAAAAAACACTTTTTTTTTTTTTTTTGCCAGAGAATTCACAATGAACACAAAAAATTTAAAGACGAGATGAGTACTACTGATTTTTGCTTTTGCTTCATGCTCAGAGGTGGCTGGGCAGTGGTGCTGTGCCCAAATAAGACCCACTTCACCTACTGCAACCCTTCTCTCCTGCTGGTGTTCGGTCAGGGATGAGGTGGGGACAGGGTCTTGGAGCCCAGGGACTGTTTACTGAGCATATGTGACTCTGTGAGGTGGGTATTTTGCCTCATTTCCAAATGACAAGGTACCCATCAGAAGGTTAAGTCACTGGTCTACAGTCACAGAACTGGAAGAGGGTGGGTTTGAGGTGTGTGGTTGTCCTGTCACCTGGCAGCACCCTGAACTGGAGGGTGGGAGAGGAGGAGGGGAGTCCTGGTGTAACCTGCATCCTCATCACTCAGCCCACTTTCCTGATGCTGGTCATGCTCCAGGTCCACTCTGGACACTGACATCACAGACGAATGAGTGTCCCTGCGTTTGAAGAACTCATCTTCTCAGGAGTTGCTGATTCCCTACTCTGTGCAGAGCACGAAAAAATCAATCTGTTTATCTATTTTTGTTGTTTAAAAAAAGCCTAGATATTTAACCAAAAGCATTTTAGATTAACATAATATTACATGCAAAAAGTTGAACAGACATACAAGTCCAAGGAAATGAAAGCACATTGTGAATGTTCTTGATGTTTTGATTCTCTATCTTTACAATTTATATGAAAGTGCATGAATCTTTAGGGCTTACCTCTGATTTCTTCATGTGCAGGTACTGTGTCCTCACCACTTACAGCATGCTTGAAGGCTCTCTCATGCCCTGTCCAGTCACTAACCCTCCACGGTAACCACCCTTGATTTAAGTCACCAAACATTACCTTTTCCTGTTTTTGCACTTGACCTGCCTTTTCAAAAGCTACAAGTTTCCCACCCCACCCACCCCCCCCCTCCCCCCCACCCCATAAGCTTCTAGAAGGTCTAATTTCCCCCTTCACATTTAGGTGTACAATTCAGCTAGAAATTTTAACTTATGGTGTAAGGTATGGGGGGGTGGGCGGCGTCAGTTCACTCCAGAGGATATCCAATTGGCCTACATGACTTATTGCATAGTGTTTCCACCACTACACTGCAGTGTCACTTTCTGTCTGAAATCAGATGATGGCACATGTGGGGGTCTGCTAATGGGTTCTCTGGTCTGTTGTTCAATTTCTCTGTTTGTCTAGCTTTATACAAAACTATACTATTATAATAATCACTAAGTCAATGTTCAGTGTGTACCCTTCAATTTTTCTCCTCTTTGTCTTTGCTATGCTTCGCCCTTTGCATTTTCGCATGCATTTCAGAATCAGCTTGTTAATTGTGACAAAAATGCATCTACTAGGACTGTGAGATAGCACTGAATTTATAAATTTGGGCAATGCTTGAAAGCAACTTGAGTCTTCCAATCCACAAATACAAAATAGATCTTACTTGTTTAATTTCAAACCTGTCTTTAGATTCATTTCTAGTCATTTAATATTTTTGATGCTGTTGTCCATGATACTTTTAGTTCCATTATCTACTTGTTTTGTAATATATAGAAATACAGTTGACTTTTGTGTATTGACATTCTACCTAGCAACTCTGCTAAATTCACCTAAATCTGTAAGTTTTATTTGCAGACTTTTTTGGATTTTCTAAGTATATAAACATATTGTATAGGAATGACTTGTTTTTCTTTCTTTCCAACCTTCTTTTTAAAAAACTTATTGTATGGGTTAGGACAAAAATATTCAGTGTTAAAGAGGTAATAATGTATGCAGGGAGAGAGCATTAAATATTTCACTTGAAATCATGGTGTGTGCAACATGATGTGTCTATGATAGATTTCTTTTGTAGATATATATGCTTTGTCAGATTAAGGAAGTACCTCTGTATTACTAGTTTTAAGAGCTTTTTCTCTAAGTGCCTGTTTAATATTGGCCGCTGTCTTCTGCACGTCTTGAGTTGTTCTTTCTCTTATTCTGTAACTGTTGGATCACAGTGGGTTTTGTTTGTTTTTTAACCATACTTGATCATGATGTAGGTTTTACATATCATTAGATTCCATCTAATTCACTTTTTAGGATTTTTGCATCTCTGTTCATGAGAAATAAATGTCTACATTTTCATTTTTTTCCTAATGTGTCTGTTGGATTTTGGCACCAAAGTTATGCAGGTCCTGTAAAAAGTGTCAGGAAGCATTCTCTCACTTTTTCTATTATCTGGAAATTTTTATAGAACTAGAATTATTTCTTCTTTAAATCAGAATAATTCACTAGTGAAGTCAGCTAGGCTTCAATCTCTTTGTGGAAAGGTTTTAGATTTTGGATTCAATTTCTTCAATAGATTTAGTACTAATTTTTTATTTCTTTTGCTCATTTTATTAATAAGTTGGGATTTCTAAGGAATTTGTCCTTTTCATCTAAACTGTCAAATATGTTTGCCTATCACATAACCTTCTTATACATTTATTTTCTTTCATGTAAAATCTTGTTGTGATATCCCTTTTCATACTGGTTACTGGCAAAGTATTTTTTTTCCTTTTTCTTGATCAGAAGTGAATTAATCAAATAATCAACTTTCTGTGGTACTTTCTCTCTTGTACGTATGGTTCCTGTTTAATCAATTTCTGATCTTCCTTATTGCCTTCCTGCTACGTTCTCTGAGTTTGCTTTTCTTTTGTGGCTTCCTAAAATAGAAGGCTAGATAATTAGTTTTCAACCTTTTTCTTAATAAAGTTATGCATTTTCCTTCAAACATGTTTAAACATTGTATTTAACCATCATCTACTTAAAAATATTTCCTAATTTCTGAAATTTCTCAATCTAAAAATAATACTTTTGTAATTAAGAAATACCCGAGAGGAAAATATTTTGAGACAAGTATTTGTTCCTCGTAACATTCTTGTTTACAAGTTTTAGCATTCATTAATTTCTGCCTGAAACAATCCTTACTATAGTTGCTGCCTAAAGACAATCTTCCAACTTCATCATTTCTTCTGTTTATCATGGGAATTCTACCATCATAAATGGTTTCTCTCCTGCCCTCCCCTGTTATTTCAGTGCAACCTATTAATCTTCACTATTTTTTCCCCTGTGTTGCATTATTTTCTTTCAAGTAATTTCCTTTGTAATTTAGGCTTCATATTTTTGTTCCAGTTACTTTTATATCATCTTCTAGTGCTCTGAATCTCATGTTTCTCCACTTTTTATTATCAGCAGCCTAAGAATTAAAGTGGTATCCTTTGATTTCCTATTAATGGAAATATCTTATTTTCCCCAACCCTCTCTTTCCTCTTTCTATGCTTACTCATGTTCTTACTTTACCAGAAAATATTTCTGTATAGTATTCTTCCATCTGCTCAACCCTCATTTTAGTCTTAGATGTGAAATTAAATATATTAAATGCTCACCATCAATCCTTTAGCTGGATGAAGCTCAACCTCTAGTATACTCCTCAGAAAATTGGTTTTTGTATATGGTATAAGTATAGACCAAGATACATATACATTTTTCTCAAATAGATGTGCAAGTGATTCAGCACCCTTTTTTTTTTAAAAGACTATCCTTTTTCCAATGAATTGTTTTTGTAATTTTGACAAAAATCAGTTCACTATGTAGTGGGTAGTTTTATTCAGGACTCTCTTCTGTTTTACTAGTTGATATGTCTGTCCTTTCAGAAGTCCATACTGTTATAGCTACTGTAACTTTATGATAGGCCTGGAAATAAAATAGTGTATGTTTTGAACTGTTTTTCCTATTCAAAACTGTGAGTATGCTAGTTCCTTTGCTATTTCACATGTTTCAGGATGCTTGTCAGTTTTCACAGATCTTCCTGGGAATTTGATAGGAAAGGGATTGAAACTAAAAATCCGTGTGAAGAACACTGACACTTTAACAACATTGAATCTTCCAATCCATTAACAGGGAACATCCTTTCAGTATCTAGGTCATTGTTACTCCCCTCTTCATTGCTGTTCTCAGCATTTCACTTGACTTACATTTAATTATTCCATGTTTTCTGATCCTGTCATAAATAGTGGTGCATTTAACTCAAACTTCCCATTGTATATTCCAAGTATGTAAAAACAGAACTGAGTTTTGAATGTTGATTTTATGTATTTTTAAAAAAATTTTCTATTTTTAATATAAATTTATTTTAATCAGAGGCTAATTACTTTACAATATTGTATTGGTTTTGCCATACATCAACTGAATGTTGATTTTATATTTTGCTATCTTGCTAAATTGACTTGTTATGGTGGGTTTTTGGTTTTTGGGTAAAGTTTTAGGAGTTTCAGTGATGACAGTCATGCTGTCTTTCAGAATGGCTGTTGTTCTTTCTTTCTAATCTCTATCCTTTTCTCTTTCTTGCCTAATGCAGTCAGCTAAGTCTTCTAGTACAATGTTGAAACAGAGTGGTGAAAGTGGATACACTTGACTTGCTGTCAATTTTAGGGGAAGCTATTCATTTTCACCCTTACATTAACTATACACATTTTCCAGATGTGCTTCATTAGTTTGAGGAGGCGACTTTTTATTCCTGATTTGCTGATTTTTGTTTTGTAACACTACGCATGAGGTTTCTTTTTGTTTTGGATGCATTGAGTCTTTGTTGCTTTGTGCAGCCTCTCTCTAGTTGCAGTGAGTGGAGGTACTCTTCATTGTGGTGTGAGGGCTTCTCATTGCAGTGATTTCTCTTGTTGTGGAGTACAAGCTCTAGGAGCATGGGCTTCAGTAGTTGCAGCATGGGGGCTCAGTAGTTGCAGCTCACAGGCTCTACAGCATGGGCTCAATTGTTGTGCTGCACAGGCTCATTTGCTCTGCAGCATGTGGAACCTTCCTGGATCAAGGATCAAACCCGTGTCTCCTGCACTAACAGGCAGATTCTCATCTACTGCACCACCAGGGAAGTCCTGCTGAGGTGTTTTTTTTTGCTTGTTTTTTTAATGGGTGCTGTGGAACTTGAACAGATGCTTTTACTACACCTATTGATGTGATCATGTGATTTCCTTTAGTTATTCAAGTATGAATTAGTGATTGAATTCTGAAACTGAATCAGTTTCCTATTCCCAAGATAAGCTCCCGTTTATCTTCTTGTATTACCCTTTACTTATTTCAGGGTAAATTAACTAATATTGAAGATTCTACATCTGTGTTCATAAAGAACATTTGTAGTATCTTTTATTAAAAAATCAGAGTAATACTAACTTCATAAAATGAGTTAAGATTTGTCATCTATTTTCTGAAAGAGTTTGTATAGAATTGGTATTACTTCTATCAAATGTTTGATAGCAATGACCAGTGAAATGATCTGAGCTTGGGTTTCTCTTTGTTCAGTTCAGTTCAGTCGCTCAGTTGTGTCCGACTCTTTGCGACCCCATGAATCACAGCACGCCAGACCTCCCTGTCCATCACCAACTCCTGGAGTCTACTCAAACTCATGTCCATCCAGTCGGTGATCCAATCCATCCATCTCATCTTCTGTCGTCCCCTTTTCCTCCTGCCCTTAATCCCTCCCATCATCAGGGTCTTTTCCAATGAGTCAACTCTTCGCATGAGGTGGCCAAAGTACTGGAGTTTCAGCTTTAGCATCAGTCCTTCCAATGAACACCGAAGACTAATCTCCTTTAGGATGGACTGGTTGGACCTCCATGCAGCCCAAGGGACTCTCAAGAGTCTTCTCCAATACCACAGTTCAAATGCATAAATTCTTCGGTGCTCAGTTTTCTTCACAGTCCAACTCTCACATCCATACATAACCACTGGAAAAACCATAGCCTTGACTAGATGGACCTTTGTTGGCAAAGAAATGTCTCTGCTTTTGAATATGCTATCTAGGTTGGTCATAACTTTCCTTCCAAGGAGTAAGCGTCTTTTAATTTCATGGCTACAGTCACCATCTGCAGTGGTTTTGGAGCCCCCCAAAATAAAGTCTGATGCTGTTTCCACTGTTTCCCCATCTATTTCCCATGAAGTGATGGGACCAGATGCCATGGTCTTTGTTTTCTGAATGTTGAGTTTTAAGCCAACTTTTTCACTCTTCTTTCACTTTCATCAAGAGGCTTTTTAGTTCCTCTTCACTTTCTGTCATAAGGGTGGTGTCATCTGCATATCTGAAGTTATTGATATTTCTTCTAGCAATCTTGATTCCAGCTTGTGCTTCTTCCAGCCCAGCATTTCTCATGATGTAATCTGCATATAAGTTAAATAAGCAGGGTGAGAATATATAGCCTTGACGTACTCCTTTTCCTATTTGGAACCAGTCTGTTGTTCCATGTCCAGTTTGAACTGTTGCTTCCTGACCTGCATACAGATTTCTCAAGAGGCAGGTCAGGTGGTCTGGTAGTCCCATCTCTTTCAGAATTTTCCACAGTTTATTGTGATCCACACAGTCAAAGGCTTTGGCATAGTCCATAAAGCAGAAATAGATGTTTTTCTGGAACTCTTTTGCTTTTTCGATGATCCAGCAGATGTTGGCAATTTGATCTCTGGTTCCTCTGCCTTTTCTAAAACCAGCTTGAACATCTGGAAGTTTATGGTTCACATATTGCTGAAGCCTGGCTTGGAGAATTTTGAGCATTACTTTACTAGCATGTGAGATGAGTGCAGTTGTGCAGTCGTTTGAGCATTATTGATGAAAGTGAAAGAGGAGAGTGAAAAAGTTGGCTTAAAGCTCAACATTCAGAAAACAAAGATCATGGCATCCTATCCCATCACTTCATGGGAAATAGATGGGGAAACAGTGGAAACAGTGTCAGACTTTATTTTTGGAGGACTCCAAAATCACTGCAGATGGTGACTGCAGCCATGATATTAAAAGACACTTACTCCTTGGAAGAAAAGTTATGACCAACCTAGATAGCATATTCAAAAGCAGAGACATAACTTTGCCAACTAAGGTCCGTCTAGTCAAGGCTATGGTTTTTCCTGTGGTCATGTATGGATGTGAGAGTGGACTTTGAAGAAGGCTGAGCGCCCAAGAATTGATGCTTTTGAAGTGTGGTGTTGGAGAAGACTCTTGAGAGTCCCTTGGACTGCAAGGAGATCCAACCAGTCCATTCTTAAGGAGATCAGCCCTGGGATTTCATTGGAAAGAATGATGCTAAAGCTGAAACTCCAGTACTTTGGCCACCTCATGCGAAGAGTTGACTCATTGGAAAAGACTCTGATGCTGGGAGGGATTGGGGGCAGGAGGAGAAGGGGACGAAAGAGGATGAGATGGCTGGATGGCATCACTGACTGGATGGACGTGAGTCTCAGTGAACTCCAGGAGTTGGTGCTAGACAGGGAGGCCTGGCGTGCCGCGATTCATGGGGTTGCAGAGTCCGACACGACTGAGTGACTGAACTGAAATGAACTGAACTGAACTTGAGCATTCTTTGGCATTGCCTTTGTTTGGGATTGGAATGAAAACTGACCTTTTCCAGTCCTGTGGCCACTGCTGAGTTTTCCAAATTTGCTGGCATATTGAGTGCAGTACGTTCACAGCATCATCTTTCAGGATTTGTAATAGCTCAACTGGAATTCCATCACGTCCACTAGCTTTGTTCATAGTGATGCTTTCTAAGGCCCACTTGTCTTCACATTCCAGGATGTCTGGCTCTAGGTGAGTGATCACACCATCCTGATTATCCTGTTCTTGAAGATCCCTTTTGTACAGTTCTTCTGTGTATTCTTGCCACCTCTTCTTAATATCTTCTGCTTCTGTTAGGTCTATGCCCTACCAGTAATGCTGAAGAAGCTGAAGTTGAACAGTTCTATGAAGACCTACAAGACCTTTTAGAACTAACACCCAAAAAAGATGTCCTTTTCATTATAGGGGACTGGAATGCAAAAGTAAGAAGTCAAGAAACACTGGAGTCACAGGCAAATTTGGCCTTGGAATATGGAATGAAGCAGGGCAAAGACTAATAGAGTTTTGCCAAGAAAATGCACTGGTGATAGCAAACATCCTCTTCCAACAACACAAGAGAAGACTCTACACATGGACATCATCAGATGGTCAACACTGAAATCAGACTGATTATATACTTTGCAGCCAAAGATGGAGAAGCTCTATACAGTCAACAAAAACAAGACCAGGAGCTGACTGTGGCTCTGATCATGAACTCCTTATTGCAAAATTCAGACTTAAATAGAAGAAAGTAGGGAAAACCAGTAGACCACTCAGGTATGACCTAAATAAAATCCCTTATGATTATACAGTGGAAGTGAGAAATAGATTAAAGGGACTAATCTGATAGATAGAGTGCCTGATGAACTAATGACTGAGGTTCGTGACATTGTACAGGAGACAAGGATCATGACCATCCCCATGGAAAAGAAATGCCGAAAAGCAAAATGGCTTTCCTGGGAGGCCTTACGAATAGCTGTGAAGAGTAGTGAAAAGCCAAGGAGAAAAGGAAAGATATAAGCATCTGAATGCAGAGTTCCAAAGAATAGCAAGAAGAGATAAAAAAGTGTTCCTCAGTGATCAATGCAAAGAAATAGAGGAAAACAGCAGAATGGGAATATATATTTACTCTGCTCTGAATATATATTTACTTCCAGAAAAGGGTGTCCACTTTTAGACTGGGAAATAGGGTAAGGATGACTGAATCTGATCTGCATTTCAACTATGGTTTGTTGAAGCTTTTTGTTGATTTGCAAACTGCCTTCAGATATTTTAAGGGCAGATTAATCTGAGCACAGAGATGTAGAGGTCTGCTTGTGCTCACAGTCAAGCTGCCAGCTTTCAGAGCTGTACAAAACATCTTGCCTTAAAGCCTGCAGTTTAAGTATTTACCTATAGTTCATTTTGGTTTTTCTAAATAGACAATGACAACTCCACACAAGTGGATTTTTGTTTCTACCCGAAACCCCAATTCCTTACAACTTTTTGTTCTCACATATTGACTAGAACTGCCATTAGATTGATCAATAAAATTGATGAGCATGCTTTAAATGTTCTTAATTTAAAGGTATACTGTTTAAATTACTGTTTTATCATCAAGTATGACATTTCTGTTTTTGGAACATACTACTTACAAAGGATTTAACTTCTATCTCTAATTTAATAATAATTTAAAATCATCTATGGGAATTATAGCCCATCAACTGATTTATCTATGCACACTGAGATAATACTCATGGCTTCCCCTCTCCCCTACAGTAGTGATTAATTTTACAAAAACATTTTTTAATATTAAATCTTCAAAGCATCCTAATATGTTTTAATTAGGATCAGATTCAGGTGCATATAACAGAACAAAGTCTCCTCCCAACGACAAAAAAGACTTGGACAAGACAGTTCACCTCTCTTTTGTGTAAAAAGATGCCCAGACTTGGTAGTCTAGGGTTGGTATAGCAGCTCCATCATTACCAGAGAGCCACATCACTGTTCTCTCTCTATTACACTCAAGCAGATGGCTTCCATCCTCAAGAGGAATTCAGTTTCTAGGATGGCTGCTGAGTCTCCCAACATCTGGCATACTGCATATTAAAAAGAAAAGATTAAAGGACACTAGGGGGCTTCCCTCACAAGTTTTTCTTCAGAAAAACTTTCACATTATTTCTCAGTAACTCCTATTTCCATTTCATTATTCAGAATTAGCACGATTTTACTTAACTACAAAGAGGATGTAAAAATGTAGCTGGGCACATTAACATTATGAAAAATACAGTGATCCTGTAGGTAATAAAATATTGGGTTCACTACTAACATTCTGCTACACTAAATAATGTCATGACAATGAAATAAAAACTATCCATTATTGGATCGAGTTTTTGCTATAATTCCATTTAGGATTTTAAAATCTATTACATGTTCACAAATGACTTTGTCGTTTTCCCCTCAAATATCTAATTCCTGTGAAACACTGTAAAACATCAGAATTATCGTTCCCTTAATGTTCCTGAAAAATATTAACTATTACTGAAAGTCTCAGGAACATCTTTCTTTTCTGGAGCTAGGGCAGAGTTAGAGGAATTAGGTAGATTTTCAAGCCAGAGATTCAATTGTTAACTCTTTTTTGCTTACAAAAATCTATTCATTTTTGCTCAGTTTCATTCACCTGGAACACTTTCCATTTAAGATCAAACCCAATCCAGCAATATCCTTTCACACAGTACTTGATTTACATCTCCAACATTACACTGACATCTCTGGCTTCTACTGGAGGAGGTTGAATGTGAATGTGCATCACACAACACAGCACCTTTAAAATCTAATAAACCTTGAAGAGTGGGACACAGAGTATGTTTATTCTTTATTATGTGTATGTATCTTCCTTGGAACATCAATGACAAAATACATATTCATGACATTTTCCAAGTTTAGGGGATAGACTATAGCAAATATCTGAAATTCTTTCCTTATGCAAGCTTTCTCTGCCCTTCTGTGAGTCATCATTCTTCACTCCAAGTTTCTTGACTTTGGACCCTGCATAAGGATTAGGGATTCAGAAATCAGTAACTATATCCTTCCTGGAAGAAACAGTTTCTTTGGGTAAGCAATGGGATTCCCCACTGAAGGGCACAAAGTAGTGGGTGCTTTAGAAGTATCTGCAGTTTTAAATCCTCATATTCCTCCAAGATAGCCCTAAACTTATTTTCAGGGTTGTAGCTCTTTCCAGATTAATGCTAATACATAAAAGGTAACTGGTGAGGTTATGAAAAAAACTGATTTTGTAAGTAAGCCACTGGTAGAATGACTTTTCACTGCCCTGAATCTACAGCTATACTTGCAGGCTTCAGCAGCATCACTTAAAGGTATCATTTAAATGTACTGAGAGGATACCAGATAGCTCAAATTAAGAGAGAAGTGAACTAGAATTAAGAAGTGACAACAACTAAAGCTATTCTGGGTAAGCTATATAGAAGGAACTAATTAATATTTGCAGCAAGATGTTACCTGAGAACAAAAGCTACGTTTGATTTTCTGTACTAAGGAGTCCATTAAAAATTTAAATTTTGGACTATCTCAGCCAACTCCTGGCAGGGTACCCTGAATGATGATCTGATCATGCATGCATTACATACACTGTCAATTCTCTTAAAGAAAATCAAGGTATTCTAATCAAAAAGGGAAGGACAGATTCCAGATATGCAAACACATGAAACGTGGGCTATACTGATTATATAGTGAGAGAGCTTTCAGGTCCATTTACAGAGGGTACAAAACAATAGTAAAGGTTTTAAGGTACTGAAATGCATTATATGCCATATTATTCTAGTAACAAGTTGTATTTTAAAGATGTTGCCATGCAGAGTATAAATCCCTGAGAAACAGTATTGTTATCTAGTTAATTTATCAAATGTGGCATCCATAAGAATATGCCAAAGTCCATAAAACATATTTTATAGTACAGAAAGGAAGAAAACACCTAAACATTGCTGTAGGGCTTCTGATGTGATCCTTATTATTATCATGATTATTACATTTACTCAGGTAAGAAAATCTTTATATTCTATAAAATGTTTATCATTGATAGTTGGATAGTTTTTTACAAGCTTTTCCTAAGAGTTTACAAGCATAATTTCCCCTAAATTTATAAAGGAAAATTTTTTTCCAGATGAATCAAAATAGTAAATTTTCCTGTAGAGGCTTAAAAAATATTCATAGATCTTCACTCATTCAAATTTTTACTTTTTTATTAGAAGCCTGTCATTTCTAGGTGAAGAATTTTCCTAACTTTATACCATGGTTTCTCCAACATATTACCTTCTGATGATGCCTGCAATACATTCAATTAACATTTTTTTCTCATTAAAATCCTAATTCCAATAAATTATGAATTTCAAAGGACTGTATTCTATATTCATTTGCATTATGGAATTGACTCTTTGCAGATGTTAGCATGTTAAGAAACGAGTTTCTGATATTCACTTCATTCATATTGTTCCTCAACTGCACAAACTTAAAGACATGGTGCGACTTCCTGCTAAGAACTTTCAGAGGGTTCACTGAATTCATACAGTTCCTGTGTACATTTACTGATTTGTGTGTGTATGTATGAAAAACAGCTTTCTGTGGATTCCTTTCCACATGCCATACATACATGGTGTACAATGAGATGATTCCATTTATAAAGTTTCTCTCCTGTATGAATTTTCGAGGAATTCCTGTGAATTCACTTTTGAGAGAAAGTTTCTTATATTTAACTCACCAATATGTTTCTCATCTGCATGAGTTCTCTGATGCATAATGAGTTGTGACTTCCAACAAAAGGCTTTCCCACATTCAGCACATTTACAGGGTTTCTCTCCAGTATGAGTCCTCTGATGTGCACTGAGAATTGATTTCTGAGAGAAAGTTTTTCCGCACTCACTGCATTCATAGGGTTTCTCCCCTGAATGAGTCCTCTGATGTACAATGAGCTGAGACTTCCTAATGAAGGCTTTTTTACACTCATTGCATTCATAGGGCTTCTCTCTTGTGTGCATTCTCTGATGTACAAGGAGCCGTAATTTCCCACTGAAGGATTTCTCACACTGACTGCATTTATAAGGGTTTTCCCCTGCATGAGTTCGCTCATGTACAATGAGTAGTGACTTCCAAATGAAGGCTTTCCCACATTTGTGACATTCATATGGTTTCTCTCCTGAATGAGTTCTCATATGTATAATGAGATATGACTTGCTACTAAAGGCTTTCCCACACTCACTACACCCATAAGGTTTTTCCCCTGCATGAGTTCGCTGATGTGAGATGAGCTGGTCTTTCCTATTAAAGGCTTTCCCACAATCACTGCATTCATAGGGACTCTCTCCTGTATGAATTCTCTGATGTACAATAAGTTGTGAGTTAAAACTGAAGGATTTCCCGCATTCACTGCATTCATGTGGTTTCTCCCCTGTGTGAGTCCTTGTATGTATGATGAGGTAGGACTTACTCCTAAAAGCTTTCCCACATTCAATGCACCCATAGGGTTTCAATCCTGTGTGACTTCTCTGATGTACAATGAGCTGTGACTTCAAACTGAAGGCTTTCCCACACTGATTACAACCATAGGGTTTTACCCCAGTGTGTGCTCCCTGATGTACAATGAGCTGTGATTTAAAAGTAAAGGATTTCCCACATTCACTACAACCATATGGTTTTTCTCCTGTGTGGGTTCTCCGATGTACAATAAGGTTTGACTTTGTATTAAAGGCTTTCTGACATTCACTGCATTCGTAGGGCTTCTCTCCTGTATGAGTTCGCTGATGTATCATGAGCTGTGATTTCAAACCAAAAGTTTTCCCACAATCACTGCATTCATAGGGCTTTTCCCCTGCATGAGTTCTCTGGTGTGAAATGAGCTGGTATTTCCGACTGAAGGCTTTCCCACACTCACTGCATTCATAGGGATTCTCCCCTGTGTGAATTCTCTGATGTATAACAAGTTGTGAATTAAAACTGAAGGCTCTCCCACATTCACAGCATTCATGGAGTTTCTCTCCTGTGTGAGTTCTCTGATGTATAATGAGGTACGACTTGCTCCTAAAAGCTTTCCCACATTGATTGCATCCATAGGGCTTCACTCCTGTGTGACTTCTCTGATGTACAATGAGTTGTGACTTCAAACTGAAAGCTTTTCCACAATGATTACATCCATAGGGTTTGACGCCACTGTGTGCTCCCTGATGTACAATGAGCTGTGACTTGAAAGTAAAAGCTTTCCCACATTCACTACAACTATAAGGTTTCTCTCCTGTGTGAGTTCTCTGATGAACCATGAGGTTAGACTTTGTATTAAAGGCTTTCTGACAATCACTGCATTCATAGGGTTTCTCTCCAGTATGAATTCTTTGATGTATAATGAGTTGTGATTTCAAACCAAAAGCTTTCCCACATTCATGACATCCATAGGGTTTCAGTCCTGAATGAGTTCTCTGGTGGGAAACAAGCTGGTCCCTCCTAGTGAAGACTTTCCCACATTCACAGCATTCATAGGGATTCTCCTGTGTGTGAATTCTCTGATGTATAACAAGTTGTGAATTGAAACTAAAAGTTTTCTGACAATCACTACATTCATGTAGTTTCTCTCCTGTGTGAGTTCTCTGATGTGCAACGAGGTAGGACTTGTTGCTGAAGTCTTTCCCACATCCATCACACTTGTAGGGTTTTGCTTCTTCATGAGTTTCCTGATGCACCAGAAGGTTCGACTTGCTGCTGAAGGCCTTCCCACAGGAACTGCATTCAAACAATTTCCCTCCCATATGCATTTGTTGGCAAATAAGCAGTGGCTTTCTGTTGGCAGTTTTTCCAGATTCATCATTTTCACAATATTTTATGCCAATAACAGCTTGTTCATGTCTGGAAAGGAAGGATGATTCCCTCAATGCATGAAAGTCATTAGGATTCTTTCCAGCGTAATTATTACTGAAACCTGTATTACATTTCAAACTCTTCCCATTTGTGACACATTTATGAAGTCTCTGTCTTGAAGAAGCATTATTTGCAGTAATAAGACACAGTTTTCCAAATGCAGTACAGGGATAGCCTTCTGCCACACTTCCCAGCTTGCCTTGATTTTCCTGATGCCACTCCACACAACCATCAATTTCCCAGACTTCGTCTAGAAATGAAAATACTCATATGTTATAAATAGTGACATGATCATAGTATAGCATAAAACTGCCTTAAAAATTCCATGTCATGAGGTTTTTCTTAATTTCCAATATCAGTTCTGAATACAAATACAATCTCAAATGTAAATGTACACAAACTCCTGGGCACCTGCAGAAACAAATCAAAACATGAAAATAGGCATAGAGATCTGGTAATAAATATAGCTTTGAATTTCAAAATTTTGTATAATAGCTTCTTTGGAAAGCACATGGAGGGACTTCCCTGGTTGCCCAGTGGTTAAGAATCAATCTTCCAATGCAGGGGATGCTGATTTGATTTCTAGTTGTGAAACTAAGATCCCACATACTGCAGGGCATCTAAGACTATGTGATCCAACTGAATGCCACAATGAAGATTCAGTGCAGCCAAAAAAAAAAAAGTACAAGGAAAAAAATGAGCAAAATTAAAATTTTCATTTCTCAGAGCATGGGGATAGATACTGTCCTAAGTGGGAATTGATGTTTGGGAACATTTATAATTTGGAGGTTTCTGCACAAATAAATAAGGGTTCAGATTTAGGATGTAGAGAAATCTGGTATGAGGATTAAGACACTGTGATGTTGCTTCTTCACAGCTGACTTTCTGCTGTGTTCTCTCAATGCCCTGCTCTGTCCTTCACCTTGGTCAGCATGTTACTCTGGTATATCTATTAATATGTCAACTTTACCCATTCTCACTTCTATTCAACCTTGAAATAAGAACTCAGACCTGTGTCTTCATCTTTATCTATTTTGTTTTTTTTCAAATTTGGTGGGGGGAGGGGGTAGTTAATGTTTAAAGAGCATCTGTTCACCTGGCCTCTCTTTTTTTCATTCTCCTCAGAGGAAAAAAGTTTTGTCTCTTAGCTCTTTCTTATGGTATTTTCCTCCATGTTTTCTAAATAACAGCCTATTCTGTTGTACTTGATTTTCTCCTAATTACTCAGTGTGTAGGGTAGAGATTTAATTCCTTTCATCCTCGTCCCTGAATATTCCCCATGATATACACACTCTTCCCATACCTGCACCATCGTAATCAAGCTATTTCATATTTTTGTTTAAATCAGTCTTCAGGTTTTTCATCTTCACAACCATGTAATTTCTATTCACAGGTAAATCATGCAAGTGTACCATGGTTAGTTTTCGTTCATAAATCATTTTTTCTCTTGAGTTGTTTTACTTAGCTGCCAAGTTTTCTCTGTCATCTTTCATAAATTTAGAATTTACCCACCGCAGACTCTTCTGCACATGTCTAAATAAATATTCTTTTGGTGAAGATCAGTTCAGACATGTCCGACTCTTTGCAACCCCATGAACTGCAGCACTGCAGGCTTCCCTGTCCATCACCAACTCCCAGAGCTTGTTCAAACTCATGTCTATCGAGTCGGTGATGCTATCCAACCATCTCATCCTGTCATCCCCTTCTCCTCCTGCCTTCAGTCTTACCCAGAATCAGAGTCTTTTCCAATGAGTCAGTTCTTCGCATTAGGTGGCCAAAATATTGGGAGTTTCAGCTTCAGCATCAGTCCTTGCAATGAATATTCAGGACTGATTTCCTTTAGGATTGACTGGTTTGATCTCCTTGTAGTCCAAGCGACTCTCAAGAGTCTTCTCCAACAACACGGTTCAAAAGCATCAATTCTTCTGCACTCAGCTTTCTTTATAGTCCAACTCTCACATCCATACATCACTACTGGAAAAACCAGTAGTTTGGACTACTTTGACTAAATGGACCTTTGTGGGCAAAGTAAGTATCTCTGCTTTTTAATATGCTATGTAAGTTTGTCACAGCTTTTCTCCAAAGGAACAAGCGTCTTTTAATTTTATGGCTGCACTCACCATCTGCAGTGATTTTTAAGCCCCCCAGAATAAAGTCTGTCACTGTTTCCCCACCTATTTGCCATGAAGTGATGAGACTGGACTCCATAATCTTAGTTTTTTGAATGTTGAGTTTTAAGCCAACTTTTTCACTCTCCTCTTTCACTTTCATCAAGAGGCTCTTTAGTTCTTCACTTTCTGCCATAAGGGTGGTGTCATCTGCAAATCTGAGGTTATTGATATTTCTCCCAGAAATCTTGATTCCAGCTTGTGCTTCATCCAGCCTGGCATTTTGCATGATGTACTCTGTATATAAATTAAATAAGCAGCATGAAAATATACAGCCTTGATGTACTCCTTTCCCAATTTGGAACCAGTCCATTGTTCCATGTCCAGTTCTGTTGCTTCTTGACTTGCATACAGATTTCTCAGGAGGCAGGTCAGGTGGTCTGGTATTCCCATCTCTTTAAGAATTTTCCATAGTTTGTTGTGATCCACACAGTCAAAGGCTTTGGCATAGTCAATAAAGCAGAAATAGATGTTTTTCTGGAACTCTCTTGCTTTTTCAATGATCCAGTGGATGTTGGCAATTTGATTTCTGGTTCCTCTGCCTTTTCTAAAACCAGCTTGAACATCTGGAATTTCATGGTTCATGTACTGTTGAAGCCTAGCTTGGAGAATTTGGAGCATTACTTTATTAGCATTTGAGATGAGTGTGGATAATTTTAATTAGAGGTCACCAGGCCATGAAGAACCACTACCAGCTCTGATTAGAAACAAGGATCTAGACTTGCACTAAAATAGTGTAAGAATGAAAAGAGGGGTGGATAGAGTATTTTTAAAGATGGATGGGTGGAAAGAAGGGTGTGACTGGATGCTTCCTCACCAAAAAGGAAGATGTAGGTGGACACTGTTGCCTAGCTGACAGTTCTGCTGTCCTTCTCCTGGCTGGCAGAAACCTGATTTTATGTTCTACATCCATCCATAAGGCCATGTGCTTCAGGTAGGAAACTGGAGACCCATCTCCATACCCCCTGCTGAATGGGAAGCATGATTTATCTGAGACAACAGTGAAGGCTTGCCATTTCCCTTGCCAGTCTGTTTTATACAGGATATGTGATAAAAATCTAGCCTACTGAACATGGTTAAGTCTGCTGGGGCTTCCTGAAATAGATTTTAATGTCTGATAAAAAGAGCCACGTGGGAAGGAACAGTCTTTATTCCACTGGTCACTGGTACATTTGCAGGTATTGGCTGGAACTGTCACAGCCATCTGATGACTATGAGGGAGGAAATTTGAGGAAAATACATAGAATGGCAAGGAAGGGGTAGACCTGTGGCAGTTTAATGAGTCAATCACTTGGTCATCCTTAGAGCTGACCCACTTTAGGACAATCGGTAATGTGTGATAATGAATCACTTCATCTTATAGGTTGGTTTAAGGTTAATTAAAAATTGCAGCTGAAACAATTCTAATATTAGGAAGATTAACTTTATTTAGAAAGGGTGTGAAAGTCACATGAGGTGAGATAAAGAGATAAAAGCTGCTTAAATGCATAATGAAATGAGTCTACTACCTCAGAAAAGAAAGAAGGAAGCTGAGAATACCAGAGAAGAAATAAGGAGCAAAAGATGGTTACAAATAACATAAAAGTACAAACACAGAGAACAAAATGTCAGACCTCACACTGATTCTGAGTAAGGAGGAAAATATCTAAATGTTTTGGTTACTCACCTGAATGGCCCTGACTTGGGCTGTGCATCATCCACAGCTCTTCTTGTTCCAACTGGAAAATGATACTAGGTTTGGTGTATTGATATCCTGTGAATGGAAAATTATAGACAATCTGGATCAAGAATGCCTAGGACCCAGGGATTCAGAAAAACTGGGAAAATTTAGTTTAGAGGTGACATGATGAAGCTGCCCTTTTGCACTCTAACAAAGTAAACACCATTCAACCAGCATATTCTGATGCCAAAGGAAGAATAAGAAAACCTGGCCTCTAGGTATAAGCCCCAAATCACCCAGTATTTTACGAAAGTGCCCCAGTTTTCAGCCACCAAGAAGAAGAAGCCTGGAGATTACACACACTCCTTTCAAGGGGACAGTACATACCCAGGGACACCAGGTTTCTATAGTTCTCCAACATCACACTCCTGTAAAGCTGCTTCTGAGCTGAGTCCAGCAACTGCCACTCTTCCCAGGTAAAGTCCACAAACACATCCATGAATGACAATGGTCCCTGAAATAGCAGATCCCTATTCAATCTCAAATCATTTTACTGAGCTTGTCATAAAAGCCAGCCAAGGCTCTCCATTATTTATATTCTTTAATATTTTGGGAGAAAAGCAAAATTTATTGAAAATATCCCATCAATATGCATTAAATCAGTTAACCTTTTATTCAACACACAAGAACACCATGTGTCAGGTATTCAACCTAGTGCAGGTAATATAGAATGGAGGAAAAGCAGTCCTGCCTGCAAGAAGTGTTCAGCATTGTAGAGAAAAACAAAGGTTAAATATGTAAAAAGGTAATAGGGAGTCAAAGATGCTAAGACAAAAGAACATGTGGAGAACATGGGCAAAAGGGAGGAATACATTAGGCTGAGTCCATGAAAGGGGACTAAAGGAGCCACCACTGAAGAAAGATATGTCAAAATTTGGTGGAATAAAGGCAACAGCTGTAAGTAGCAGCTACTTTGTGGGGCAACAGATCTGAGCATGATACACAGATGGCAAAGCAGCACATGAAAAGGTGCTCAACATTATATATCATTAGGGAACTACAAATTTAAAAAGTGAGACACCATTACATATCTAGAATGGCTAAAATTTTCAAAAATGGGCCACAATGAATTTGAAAATGAAATTTTAAATTTGATGAAAGACATGGATATAAACATCCAAGAAGTTCAACAAACTCCAAAAATGATAAAATCTTAAAGAAACATATACACTCAAATTTTCAAGAGACAAACACAAAAAGAGAAAGAACCTTGAAAATATCAAGAAAGAAATGATTTGTTTCATACAAGAGCTCATCAGTAACATTATAAGCACATTTCTCATCAGAACCTTTGGAGACCAAAAGACTATGAACCCATATATTCAAAGAGCTAAAAGAAAAAAAAAAAAACTATCAGTCAAGAATTCTGTATGACAAAATTGTGCTTCACAGTGAGGTAGAAATGAATACATCCCCAGAAAAACAAAAGGTAGTTTGCTACCACTAGACCTGTTTGGAAAGAAATGTTCAAAAGAGTCCTGCGGGTGAAATGAAACCACACTACACAATAACTTGAAGCTGTTTTAAAGAAATAAAGATCTGAACAAAGGTAAATACCTGTGTAATCATTAATGGTAGTATTATTTTAACTTTGATTTGTAACTCTACATTTCATCCTCTATATACTTATAAGAGACTAATGCATTTGAAATAATTGTTAATTTATGGTTTGGGGCACACAATGTATAAACATGTGACATCAACAACCAAAAGGAGTTGGGACAGATCGGTAAAGGAGCAGTGTTTGTATGTCACTGAAGTTAAGCTGGCATAAATTCAAATCAGAATGCTATAACTTTAGCAAGCTTATTAAAAAGATTATACACCATGACAAATGGGATTTATTCTTGGAATGCAAGAATGGTTCAACACTGGAAAACTGCTCAGTGTAATACATCACATTAATAGAATGAAGTTGAAAAAATGATTATCTCAAAGAAGATTATCTCAACTGAAGCGCTGACAAAATTCCACACTCTTTCATGATAAAAACACTCAGTGAAGTAGGAACAGAAGGAAAGTATTTCAACATATTAAAAGTCATATCTTAAAATTCTACAGTGAACATCATACTCAATGGTGAAAGACAAAGCTTTCTCTCTAAGGTCAGGAATGAGGAACCAACGCCTGCTTTCACCACTTCTATTCAACACAGCACTGGAAGTTCTAGTCAGAGCCACTGGGCAAGAAAAAGAAATAACAGGGATCCAAATTAGAAATGGAGTAATATTATTTCTCTGTTCATGGACAATATCATCCTATATGTAGAAAACCTTAAAGATTCCATACACATACATACACACACAGAAAACCTAGTTAGAATAAATGAATTCAGCAAATAACAGGACACAAAGTCACCCACCAAAATGAGCTGTGTTTCTATGCACTAACAATGATCAATCAGAAAAGCAAATTATAAAAATGATTCTATTTATAACAGCATTATAAAGAACTAATAATTTGGACTTCCCTGGTGGTAAAGTGGATAGGAATCTGCCTTTCAATGTAGGGGATACTGGTTCAATTTCTGGTCTGAAAAGATTCCACATACTATGGGCAACTAAAGCCTATGTGCTACAACTAATGAGTCTGTGCTCTTGGACCCGAGACACAACTAATGAGCTCCTGTGCCACAACTACTGAAGCCACGCACCTAGAGCCTGTGCTTTGTAACAAGAGAAGCCACAGCAATGGGAAGCCTGTGCACTGCAACGAAGTGCGGCCTGTTGACTCTCCGCAACTAGAGAAAGCCCATGGGCAGCAACAAAGACCCAGTGCAACCAAAAATAAATAAATAAATAAAATTTTAAAAAGTAATAACTTAACCTAGGAAGTAAATGAATTGTAAAATTAAAACTAAAAACCTTGTTAAAAGGAATGAGACATAAATAAAGACAAACATACTTTATGTTCCTTAATAATATGTTAGTAGTATTCAAAGTGATCTACATATTCAATGCAATCCCTAATAATATTTCAATGATATTTTTTCCAGAAAGAGAAAAAGCCATCCTAAAGTGTATAAAAAAGCTCAAAGGACCTTGAATAGCCAAAACAATCTTGAAAAAGAACAAAGTTGGAGGACTCATACTTCCTAATTTCAAAACTTAGTAGAAAACTAGTAACCAAAATAACGTGATACTGGCATAAAGACGGAAAGACTGACATACAACATGGTATTTGCATAGAGGTAACAACGGAATAGAAGAGAGACCAGAAACAAACCCTTGCATATATGGTTAAATGATTGTTGACAATGGTTCCAAGACCATTTATGGGGAAAGAAAAGTCTTTCCACTAAATGACGCTAGGAAAGCTGGATATCCACATGAAAAAAATGAAATTGGACCCTATCTATTACCATATATAAAAACAAACTCAAAATAGATCAAAGACCTAAATGTAAAACCTAAAACTATGTAAAACTCTTCAGAGGAAAACATAGCAACCAAAGCTTCCCGATGTTAGACTTGACAGTGCTTTCTTGAATATGACAAAAGGCACAAGCAAAAAGAAAACACCAATCAATTGGACTTCATGAAAATTTAAAAATTTTTTGCATCAAAACACAACATCAACATTGTAAAAAGGCAATTCCCAAATGGGAGAAAGTATCTGTAAGTCACGTATTTTATAAGGGGTTAATATCCAGAATACATAAAGAACTAAAACTCAATGAAAGAAAATTCTTCAAAAGTGACCAAAGGATGTAAATAGACATTTTCCCAAGGAAGACACAAATGGCCAATAAACACATGAAGATGGTGAACATCATTAATCATTAAGGAAAATGCAAATCAAAACTATAATGAGATTCGTCTTACACCCATTAGGATGGCTCTCAAATACCATGAAAATAACAAGGGCTGGCAAGGATACGGATTAACTGGAACACTTGTACATGGCTGGTGGGGATATAACGTGGTGTTATTGCTGTGGGAAACAGCTTGATGGTGCCTCAAAAATTAAACATTAGAATTACTATATGGTCCAGGAACTCCAATTCTGGGTATATCTCCAAAGGAAGTGAAAGCAGAGTCTTAAGGAGATATTTGTACATCCATGCTTATACCAGCATTGTCATTCACAGAGGCTCAAACGTGAAAGTAATTCAAGTGTCCATTGATGGATGAATGGATAAACAAAATGTGATATACACACAGCAAATTATTACTCTATCTTAAAAAGGAAGAAAGTTCTGCAATAAAACCAGGAAGAACCTTGAGAACATTATGTCAAGTGAGATAAGTCAGTCACAAAAAGACAATTACTGTATGTCTGTATACATACAAGTACTGTATGTACTACTGCTGCTGCTGCTGCTGAGTCGCTTCAGTCGTGTCCGACTCTGTGTGACCCCATAGACGGCAGCCCACTAGGCTCCCCCGTCCCTGGGATTCTCCAGGCAAGAACACTGGAGTGGGTTGCCATTTCCTTCTCCAATGCATGAAAGTGAAAAGTGAAAGTGAAGCCGCTCAGTCGTGTCCGAATCGCAGCAACCCCAGGGACTGCAACCTACGAGGCTCCTCTGTCCATAGGATTTTCCAGGCAAGAGTACTGTAGTGGGTTGCCATTGCCTTCTCCAGTATGTACTACCAGAGTAGTCAAAATCATAGAAACAGAAAGTAGAATGGTGCTTTCCAGGTGACAGAGTCATTTCCTAGGCAGGTTGATAAGAAGTCTAGGGGTCCCCAAGGAGAGAGGGGTCTGGAATTCTCAAGGAGGAAGAAAGGACAAGCTTTTTTTTCCTTCTCTACATTCCTTAGGATTATATAACAATAATGTATCCTGCCTGAGGACAGTCTCTGGATTAAACCTTCTGGCTAATTCTGTTATCTTAAAATGTAAATTATGGGAGTAGGTCTGGTGAGGTCTTTACAACCTCCAGACATTCTTTGGATTGATTGGAGAGTATATAACTTCATTGCTAACACTAACAAGGGGGTACTCTTTCTGCACCCTTCTGATGCCTACATCAGAAGCTTTCTCTATCTCCTTTATACTTTAATAAAACTTTACTACACAAAAGCTCTGAGCAATCAAGCCTTGTCTCTGGCCCTGGATTGAATTCTTCTCCTCCAGGGGCCAAGAATCCCGGTGTCATGATTCAACAACAACCTTTCACAGGGCTTATAGAGAGGGGGGAGTTTGGAGTTATGGTTTTGATGATATAGACTTGCAGTTGTTCAGGAGGAAGAGTTGTGGAGACAGATGATAGTTATGATTGCCAATTTTATGAATGTATTGAAGGACTTCCCTAGTAGGGCAGCGGACAGGAGCATGCCTGCCAATGTAGAAGACATGGGTTTGATCCCTGGTCCAGGAAGATTCCCTATGCTGCAGGGCAACTAAGCCTGTGCACCACAACTACTGAGCCCACCACACTCTAGAATCTGAGAGCTGCAACTATCGAGCTAGTGTGCTGTAACTACTGAAGCCCATGCCTAGAGCACCAGCTCTAGGAGCACAACAGAGGAGGCCACCATATTGAGAGGCCCCCACTCACCACAACCAGACAAAGCCTTCGCAAAAGCCATGACGACTGAGTGCAGCCAAAAATAAATAAATAAAAAGAATAAATTTAATACCACTGAAGTGTCATTTAAAATGGTTAAGATGATAAAATATGCATGTTGTATGCTCTAAAATACAGTGTTTTAAAAAATCAAAGATCTAAAAATATGGAAAAGATGCAGGGTGTTCACAGGTTGGAAAACTCTGTATTGTTAAGATGTGAATTCTCCCTAATTTGATTCACAGATTTACTAACAAGTTTTTTTGTAGCTATCCACAATCTCTTCCATAATTAATATGAAAAGACAAAAAACTAGAACAGCCAGACGATTCTGAGGGAACAAAGGTTAAGCATTTGCCACTAGCCCAGTTTGATGGCACCCCACTCCAGTACTCTTGCCTGGAAAATCCCATGGATGGACGAGCCTGGTGGTCTGCAGTCCATGGGGTCATGAAGAGTTGGACACGACTGAGCAACTTCACTTTTACTTTTCACTTTCTTGCATTGGAGAAGGAAATGGCAACCCACTCCAGTGTTCTTGCCTGGAGAATCCCAGGGATGCGGGAACCTGGTGGGTTGCTGTCTATGGGGTTGCACAGAGTCGGACACGACTGAAGCGACTTAGCAGCAGCATAAAATCTAGAGAGCATGATACTAGTGAAAAATTAGACACAAAAATCAATGAACAGAAATGAGAGCCTAGAAATAGACCCACATAAACACTGTCTCTTGAAGATTTTGTTGTTGTTGTCTTTAACATGACACAAAAGCATTTCAACAGAGAAAGGATCATCTTTACAACAATGGTGCTTTACAATGGTGCTGGACCATTGTACATCCACAGACATAAGAAATGAAACTCAAAACATACCCCATATGAAAATTAACTAATGCATCATAGACGTAATGTGAAAACTAAAACTATACAAATTTCAGAGAAAAAAATTTTACTTTATGCACTTTTGTTTAGGCAATGAAACTTTAGATATGATACCAAAAGCAAAACCCATTTTAAAAAATTAAAATTTAGAAAACAGACTTTACCAAAATTAAAATATTTTGCTGTGAAAGTTGTTGTCATGGAAATGAAAAGACAAACCAGAGACAGGGAGAAAGTATTTGGAAATCACTTATGAAGGATTTAAATCTAGAATAAAAAAGAACTCTTAAAAATCAATGACAAGAGATAGCCAAAAAGCACATGAAAAGATGCTCAACATCACTAATTGTTACAGAAATGCAAATCAATACTACAATGAGGTATCATCTCACACCAGTCAGAATGGCCAACATCAAAAAAATCCACAAACACTAGATGCTGGAGAAGGTGTGGGGAAAAGGGAACTCTGTGTTGTTGATGGGAATGTAAATTGGTACAGCCACTATGGAGAACAGTATGGAGGTTCCTTAAAAAACTAAAAAGAGAATTATCATGACACAAATATCCAACTTCAAGGCATATATCTGGAGAAAACTATAAGTTGAAAAGATACATGTAGCCCAATGTTCACTGCAGCATTATTTACAGTAGCCAGGACATGGAAGCAATCTAGATGTCCATCTACAGGGGAATGGATAAGAATGTGGTATGTACATATTTAGAGAGAGTCTAAATATGCAGCAGCCATGAAAAACTGCAGCCATGAAATTATAGGACACTTGCTCCTTGGAAGAAAACCTATGACAAACTTAGACAGTGTATTAAAAAGCAGAGACATCACTTTGCTGACAAAGGTCCATATAGTCAAAGCTGTGGTTTTTCCAGGAGTCATATACATATGTGAGAGTTGTATCATAAAGAAGGCAGAGAGCTGAAGAATGAATGCTTTCAAACTGTGGTGCTGGAAAAGAATCTTGAGAGTTCCTTGGACAACAAGGAGATCAAACCAGTCAATCCTAAAGGGAATCTATCCTGAATATTTCACTGGAAGGACTGATGCTAAAGCTGAAGCTCCAATACTTTGGTTCCCTGATGTGAACAGCTGACTCACTGGAAAAGATCCTGATGCTGAGAAAGACTGAGTGCAGAAGAGGGTGACAGAGTATGAGATGGTTAGATGGCATCATGGACTCAATGTACATGAGTTTGAGGAAACTCCAGGAGATAGTGAAGGACAGGGAAGCCTGGTGTGCTGCAGTCCATGGGGTAGCAAGGAGTCAGACACAACTGAGTGACTGAACACACACACACAATGGAATATTACTCAGCCATAAAAAAGAACAAAATAATGCTATTTACAGCAACACGGATGGACCTAGAGATTGCCATGCTGAGTAAGGTAAGTCAGAGGAGAGATATATATATCAATTATATGTGGAATCTTAAAAAACAGTACAAATGAGCTTATTTACAAAACAGAAATATTGTAAATCAACTATACCTCAGTAAAAAAAAAAAGAATTAAAAAAACCAATGACAAGAAAACAACCCAATCCATTTTTATTAAAATGAGGGAAAGCTCTAACAGATATTTCACCAAAGATATAAAAAGAATAAAACACATATAAAAGATACTCAATAATACTAGTTAGCCATTAGGAAAATGCAACTTAAAACCACAATGAAATACCACCTTACTTCTATTAGAATGGCGAAATGTTTAACAACTTGACAATACCAAGTACTGGTCAGTATGAGGAACAAGGACTCTCATTCACTGCAGGTGGGAATGCAAAACTGCAAGCCACTCTGAAGACAGTCTCTTACAAAGCTAAACAGAATCACCATACAATCCAGCAATCAAGCTCCTAGATATTTACCCAACTGATCTGAAAACTCACGTTCACACAAAAACCCACACATGAATGTTGACAGCATTCATAACCAAAACCAGAAGCATCTGGATAGCAAGACATTATAAATATAGTGTGAAACTGGCTTAAGGATAGAAAAGTAGACCAATGGAACAGAATGAGTTGTGAAACCAAACCATTTTTATGGACTCCTGATATACAACAAGGTGGCACTGCAGAGACATAGGGAGAGGTCAATCACTTCAGTGAGACTGGGCAATTAGACAACATGATGAAAAAAAACACATCTTTACTCCTACTCACACGAAACATAAATAATTCTACATGTATTATGAGTCTACCTGTGAAAAGATAAATCTGAACAAAGAATGATGTCTTCATGAGCTCTGGATAAGAAAAAAGTTTTTAGGTTGGACACAAAAAGCACTAGTAATAAAAAAAAATATAAACTAAGTTAAAATTAGAAACAGCTGTTCATCAAAAGACAGCATTAACAGCATGAAAAGGCAAAACAAACAAACAAAAACCCAGCTTGTAAACAAATACTGAACAACAGTTACTGCTATGCAAACTGAAGAGGGAGGCATGCTGATGCCTGAAATATATTAAGAAATACACCAAAAATAAGCTGGGATGAGAGACGCAGAGGGATGGAAAGATGGACAATGTGATAAAACAAATACAATAAAAATGTTAAAGGTAAATTTAAGGTGATGAGTATACAAATGTTCACTGTAAAATGCTTTCAATTTTGCCCTGTGTTTGAAAACTGTCAAAACAAAATACTGGAGGTGAAAGAAGCACTGCAGGTAAAACATGAATATGGATTTGGTATCAAGTTTGCTTTGAATGTCAATGTGCACGAATCACTGAATCTTGTTAAAACAAAAGTGTGATATAACAGGACTGAGGTGGGGCCTGAAACTCAGCATTTCTAAGAAGCTTCCAGAATATAAAGAACGGCTTTTAGAGGATAAGAAAAGGCATAAAACATCCACGTAAGGTAACAAAATATCCAAAAAACATGCCAGCAGGAAATGCAAAGCAAACCCATACAGAGATACCACCATACCAGAATGGCTCAAATTAAAAAGAATAAGAGTACTTAAAAGTTGACAGAGAATGTGAGGCAAAGGAAGACACTGCTGATGGTCATCTAACAGGATGGTGCTTAATGAAAAATATAAGCAATAGAGCAGGAGATACACATGTACATGCCATGAAGATATATTAAAAATGGATTCACATCAATAATGATACACACGTTGTAAACACATAAAAAGAACAATGTGCATTATGAAAAATTATGGGACGGAGGAGCTGAAAATTGAGTCTGCCGAAACCAGGAAACAGGGACTTCAGGGACCTTCCATGACCTAAGGAGAAAGTTACTTTAACCTTCCCACCTAAGGACCTCCATCCCCCTCCCTACCAAAAAAATTTAAAAAGGAATAAAGAAAAGAAGTGGAAATAAACAAACAAGGACTAACCCAGGACTTCTTGGCTTCCGGCTGCTCCTGGGAAATAAGCAGCCACTCCAGGACCTGTGCTGTCCCAGGTCTCCTGGGCCTCTGCCGGGGTCCTCCAGGGAGAGGCTTCGGGTTAGGGGTCCCTTGACCCAGGATGGATTTCTCACTTTGGAGCTTTCTGCTCACATTGCATGAACTGTCTCGCTCCTGGAGAGGTGGCACCTGTAGACCCAAGAGCAAGCACACATTTGAGACCACATTTCTAACCTTAGTCTCTTTTGCTAGTGAATGCACTCACCCTGGCTGCGTCAGGGGTTCGTTCTGCGGACTGTGGCCAGTGCTGCTGAGAGGACAGAAGTGAGAGGAAATGGAAGCAGGGAACCCAGCACACTGACTATAGCCTCCCACCCAGACTCTGCACAGACCCCCAGGGACCCCGAAAGGGCAGCAACCACCTTGAGATTTAAACAACTTTGGGTAGACACTTAAAAAGAACATGATGCCAGGTGCTAAGGAGTAAATGACCCTGCTTTCTGTGCTTCTCTCATAGCTCAGCTGGTAAAGAAACAACCTGCAATGCAGGAGATCCCAGTTCGATCCCTGGGTTGGGAAGATGCCCTGGAGAAGGGGAAAGGCTACCCATTCCAGTATTCTGGCCTGGAGAATTCCATGGATGGTATGTATAGTCCATGGGGTCGCAAAGAGTCGGACACGACTGAGTGACTTTCACTTTCACTTACTTTAGGTGGGTGGACACTGGAAATAGACCTTGGATGAAACAGTCTGTTTCAGTAGAGTTTCTTCTCAATAATCTGGATGTCCATGAACAACTCAATTAATCTCTCTCTGAGTCTTACTTTTTGTTATGAAACATTAAGAATAGGGTGAGATCAGGGTGGCAGTGTAGTCTTTTAATCTCCCAATAGAAACAAGAGGCCTATCAGAATAGCAAAAGAAGCCAAAGACATCCACAGACAAATGGACCCAGGTAACAGGGCTCCTCACAAACCTCAGAATCTAGCAGATGCAACCTAACTGCATTGCTGGGGGGAGCAGGGGCCAGAGGTGCCAATCTCCAAAGTCACCAGTAAATGAGCACCCCCAAAGAGAGAGCACCTCCCAAATGGAATCTGAACCCCTGAGGCACAGGGCTGCAGGTGACTAAAAAAGATGTTCCCAAAGTTATTAAGTGATCAAACAGTGTTGGGGTCGCTGAGAAATGATGGGCAAACAGTCCCTCCTAGGAGGCTGGGTCTTCACTGCGAAATGGAGATCAAATTAATCAGCAGAAGTAAGAAAAAAACATTCAGGCAAAGAGAGGGATGAAGAGAAAAGAGATTCAGAAGATGGGAGGGAAAGGGGAGAAAAGGGAGGGCATAAAGGCATTAAGCAGTCAGAAGGAAAGGCCCAGAGGACTCTCATTCCAGAAGTTGTTTTAACAACAAAATACAAGGTGTAAAAATGGGTGAAACATGTTATAATACAGGGCATATTTAACTCTAGGAAACCCAGGGCAAGAGGCAGAAAAAAGCCTTCCTGACAAGGCTAAGTGTTGATTCAGGTCAGGTATGTATGTATTTACTTCCAAAAGAATTACTCAGATGAACTAGAAACTTGGATTACCTCTGGGGGAGGGAAGGGATAGAGTAGGAGAGATGGAAGCTTGTCTGGATGCAGGCATGCTTCCATCTTTTACTATATATGTTTAAAAAAAAAAAATTGGAGGACAATTGCTTTACAATATTGTGTTGACCTTGCCATACATCAACATGAATCAGCCACAGGTATACATATGTCCCCTTCCTCCTGAACCCCTTTCCCATCTCACACCCCATCCCACCCCTCTAGGTTGTCACAGAGCACTGAATTGAGCTCTCTGTGTCTACAAAGCAAATTTCCACTTTCTTTCTATATTACATATGGCAATGTATGTTTCCATGCTATTCTCTCAATTCGTCCTACCCTCTCCTTTCCCCACTGTGTCCATAAGTCTGTTCTCTATGTCTGCATCTCCATTGCTGCCCTACAAATAACAGGTTCATCAGTACTATCTTTCTAGATTCCATACACATACATTAATATACAATATCTGTCTTTCTCTTTCTGACTTACTTCACTCTGTAAACAGGCTCTAAGTTTGTCTACCTCATTAGGACTGACTCAAATGCATTCTTTTTATAACTAAGTAATATTCCATTGTATGTATGTATAGTAATTTCTGTATCCATCCACCTGTAAATGGACATCTAGGTTGCTTCCATATCCTAGCTATTGTAAAAAGTGCTGCAATTAACACCAGGGTACATGTGTCTCTTGGTTTCCTTAGGGTGTATGCCCAGTAGTGGGACTGCTGGGTCATATGGTAGTTCTATTCCTAGTTTATCAAGGAATCTCCATAGTGTATCAATTTACATTCCACCAACAGTGAAAGAGGAGAGTGAAAAAGTTGGCTTAAAGCTCAACATTCAGAAAACGAAGATCATGGCATCCGGTCCCATCACTTCATGGGAAATAGATGGGGAACAGTGGAAACCGTGTCAGACTTTATTTTTTGGGGCTCCAAAATCACTGCAGATGGTGACTGCAGCCATGAAATTAAAAGACACTCACTCCTTGGAAGAAAAGTTATGACCAACCTAGAAGCATATTCAAAAGCAGAGACATTACTTTGCCGACTAAGGTCCGTCTAGTCAAGGCTATGGTTTTTCCTGTGGTCATGTATGGATGTGAGAGTTGGACTGCAAAGAAGGCTGAGAGCCGAAGAATTGATGCTTTTGAAGTGTGGTGTTGGATAAGGCTCTTGAGAGTCCCTTGGACTGCAAGGAGATCCAACCAGTCCATTCTGAAGGAGATCAGCCCTGGGATTTCTTTGGAAGGAATGATGCTAAAGCTGAAACTCCAGTACTTTGGACACCTCATGCGAAGAGTTGACTCATTGGAAAAGACTCTGATGCTGGGAGGGATTGGGGGCAGGAGGAGAAGGGGACGACCGAGGATGAGATGGCTGGATGGCATCACTGACTCGATGGACGCGAGTCCGAGTGAACTCCGAGAGTTGGTGATGGAGAGGGGATGGAGAGGGAGGCCTGGCGTGCTGCGATTCATGGGGTCGCAAAGAGTCGGACACGACTGAGCAACTGAACTGAACTGAACTGAACAGTGCAAGAGGGTTCCCTTTTCTCTACATCCTCTCCAGGCCATTCTGACCAGTGTGAGGTGATACTTAATTCTAGTTTTGATTTGCATTTCTCATTAGAGCGATGTGAGCATCTTTCTATGCGTTTGTTGGCCATCTGTATGTTTTCTTTGGAGGAATGTTTGTTTACACCTTTTGTCCATTTTTTTTATTGGGTTGTTTGTTTTTCTGGTATTGAGCTGCATAAGCTGCTTGTTTATTTTGGAAATTAATCCTTTGTCAGTTGTTTCATTTGCAATTATTTTCTCTCATTCTGACATTTGTCTTTTAATCTGTTTATTGTTTCCTTTGCTGTGCAAAAGCTTTTAAGTTTAATTAAGTCCCATTTGTTTACCTTTGTTTTTATTTCCATTACTAGTTTTGAATAATGTAAATATTTTACATTATCAAAAGGAGGAGGGAAGGCAATCACTGAAGTGGAAAATAAATGTCAACAAATATATCTGTTTATACAACTGGAAACAAAACTGTAAGAGACAATCATATTTCTTCCTGACCTTAACATGTGGTATTTAACTATGTATTCCTCGGAGAAAATGAGGTATAAAGACTTACTAAACTTCATTTAGTACCCCTGTCAGTAGTAACAAATTGTCATTATTTTAAAACCACCTTATGTTCGCTATAGGACATGACAGTTATATCACTGTTATTATGACCCAAGATATCTAGCACATGACAAAAAGATACAAGACTAAAGTTTTTAACCTTCCTGCACAGCGGTGGGGATGTAAAATGGAACAACCACTTTGGACCCAGCTTGGAAGCTTCTCAAGGTGTTAAACCCAGGATCACCGTATTACCTGGAAATTCCATTCCGAAGTATCCACTCAAGAGAATTAAAAGCCTATGTCCACAGAAACGCTTGCACACAAATGTTTTTAATGACATGACTCTTAACAGTCAAATACCTATCAATGGATGAATGTATAAACCAAATGTGATCTACACATTATTTAGCCATAAAAAGTACTGAAGCACTGAAGAATGCTACTATATGATGAACTTCTGTACTACACTGTATAGGTGCCTGACAATTAGCTGTTTTTGACTATAAGCCTGATTGTACCAAAAGCTTCTGATTTCTGAGGTACCACTTCAGAGACATCAATCTTGGGTAAGTTCATTTCCAGCCACACAACTAGATAAAGAGCCAGGCTGCCCGCCTTGACAGTCCCCTTGTAGAAAGCCTTGGGTGACCTGGATGACTGCTCATTGAGTGATCCTGCTCTCCCCTTCCTGGGCCTTTAATTCTTAATTATATTTTAAATTCACCAATAAATAATGAACCAGCAAGCCCCAGTGACCCAAATATAGGCAGAACTCCAAGTCCACGTTCTCACTCTCTGCTGTGTGGCCCTGGGGTGCCACCTACTCCCAGAGTGCTCAGTAATAAACTTTGTTTTTAAAGATCCCTGATGGTTGTCGCTGAGACGCATCTTGTAATCACAAAAAGAAGCACAAGGGCAGGTCCAACCACAGCACTGGCTCATCAGGGAAATGTCTGTGGGGGCTGTGATTAGTGGGGCCCAGGTGAGCCCCTGCCCCAGGCATTCCTAGTCACAGCATCACTATTGACAGGCTGAGACCAACACAAAGCCACCTTGAAAACACAGTGTTAAATGAAAGAAGCCAGATACACAAGGCCACACATGTGATAGGATTCTATTCATACCAATGTCTAGGAAAGGGAAATTCATGAAAACACAAAGTAGGCTAAATGGCTGACAAGGGACAGGGGAAGGAGGGGATAGACAGTGGGTTTTGAATGGGGACAGGGTTGCTTTTGGAAGTAATGTTCTGGAATTGGACATGGTAATATTTAGACAACTGTGAAAACTAAAAATGGATGTACACTTTAAAAGGGTGAGTTTTCAGCCATAAAAATGAAGGCATTTGAGTTAGTTCTAATGGGGTGGATGAACCTGTAACCTATTATACAGAGTGAAATGAGTCAGAAAGAGAAAGATAAATACCATATTCTAACACATATATACGGAATCTAGAAAAATGGTACTGAAGAATTTATTTACAGGGCAACAATGGAGAAACAGACAGAGAGAACAGACTTATGGACATGGAGACAGGGGAAGGGAGGGTGAGATGTATGGAAAGAGTAATATGGAAACTTTCATTACCATATGTAAAATAGCCAACGGGAATTTGCTCTATGGCTCAGGAAACTGAAACAGGGGCTCTGTATCAACCTAGAGGGGTGGGATGGGGAGGGAGATGGGAGGGAGTTTCAAAAGGGAGGGGATATATGTATACCTATGGCTGATTCATGTTGAGGTTCGACAGAAAACAGCAAAATTCTGTAAAGCAATTATCCTCTAATAAAAATGAATTAATTAAAAAAAAGGTGAGTTTTATGGTATATAAATCATACCCCAATAAAGCTTCTATAAACGAGTTTTTTAATTCAATGATTTTTAATAAATGGAAGTTTTAATCCAGGTTTGTAGCATTCCTACTGTCTCAAAGATTCCTCTGAAACCAAGGTCATTCTCACCTCTGATCCCCAGGCAACCACTGCCTTGCTTCTGTCTGCAAATCTGCATTATCTGGACATTTCATATGACAGGGACCATACTAGATACTGTGCCTGGCTTCTTTCACTCAGCACAGTGCTCTGGAGGTTTATTCATGTTACACACACACCCGCGGTTTGCTCCTTTATTGCTGAATAGTGTTCCATTCTGTCTGTACATTCACGACTTAATCCACATTTATAGTTCTGAGTTATTATACAAATCTTTGAGAAAAGGTTGATGGGACACTTTCCAACACCACCACCACACCATCACCCCCTGACCCCACCAATCAATCTTTGCATTGTCAAGAGAGAGTCAACCAGACAATGCGCTTCCTGAGGTGAAAAAACAAGGCGTCAACAAGAATCCTTGCCCCAAACATTAATAAATGAATCTAAAAGTCTTTAAAGCTAAATTTCAGTTTACCAGAAATGTTGGTGACAGAAAATATGTTAAAGTGACCAGAAGAAAACAGAGATAAACCTAAAATGAAGGTTATTCTATGGGACAAATGGCTCGGCATCTTTAAAATGACAATGGGGGGATAAAAGAATGAATGATGGGTTACTCTGGATTAAAAGAGACTTAATAGTAAGAAGTGTGTATCTTGTTTGGATTTTGATTTGAAAAACTGCCAACATTAAAAGGGGAAACAGGAATCTGAACAAAAAGCAGGTATTACATGACACCAAGGAATTATTTTGTTAGGCGAAATAGTAGTATTATACTTACTTAAGAAAACGTAGGTTTTTTAATGCCTGGTGAAGTACATACAGATGAAATAACTGATTCTCCTTCAAAATATTTCAAAGTATTTTGGACCAAGGTACCCTCATCCCACATTTTAAATTTTTCCTTAGGGATATTTTTAAGAACAAATGACCAGCCCACAAGAAAAGCTTTCAGAAAACAATGACATGAACAAGAGCCAAAAACAACAGAAAATCTCGAGGCCAACAGACAGTGCAACTGATGAATGCTGGTTATAAATCAAATATTAGATTTGAAGACATAAAGGCAAGCCTCATGACTTGGCAAGGGTTTGGACAAATGACTTAGCAGCACATTTGAAAAAGAACTTAAAAGAACTTACAGGAATGAAAAAATACATTAACCAAAATCTGTTTAATAGCAAGTTAGGATAAACTGGGCTTCCCAGAGGCTCAGCCGGTAAAGATTCTGCCTGCAATGCAGGAGACCTGGATTCAATCCCTGGGTTGGGAAGATCCCCTAGAGAAGGGAATGGCTACCCATTATGGAGAATTCCATGGACAGAGGAGCCTGGCGTGCTATAGTCCATTGGGGTCACAAAGAGTTGGACATGACTAAGCAGCCAACACTAGGATGAATTAGTAAACGAAAAGACAAACTGGAAGAAATTCTCTACAAGTAGCATGGAGAGACAGGTGGGCAAGTGAGAAGTGACACACAGACCAAGAAAGTCTATCATAAGCTGCACTAGAGTCTAAAAGGAAACAGCAGAGCAGATTAAAAAATGAGGGGAAGGGAAGGCACAGCTTTCCAACAGTAGGTAGGTATCTAATGAGTGTAAAAGACAACAAAATTAAATTCATTTGTCAACTAGTACAAAAAAACTCACACAAGAGGAGATGGGCTGCTGCTGGGGCTTCCTGGGCACTGTGGGGCTGCTGGGCTTAGACCAAGGTGGGACACAGCCCTCAGAGACAGCAGCACAGAGGTGCTTCTGCCAGGATCTTAGTTCCCCAACAAGGGATGGGAATTGCACCCTCCGAAGTGGAAGCGTCAAGTCTCTAAGAGCTTAATTCAGATATCATGTTCTGGATGTTGGAAGTCCAAGTTCAAGGTGACACATTTGGTTTCTTCTGAGGCCCCACTCCTTGGCTTGTTAAAGTCATTATCTCCTCATCGTGTCCTCCTGTGGCCTTCTCTCTATATATGCACACCACTGATTGCCTTTTCATTTTTGATGGTTTCCTGTGCTGCGCAGAAGCTTTCTAGTTTGATGTATTAACTGTGGTGTTGGAGAAGACTTTTGAGAGTCCCTTGGACTGCAAGGAGACCAAACCAGTTCATCCTAGAGATCAGTCCTGAGTGTTCATTGGAAGGACTGATGTTGAAGCTGAAACTCCAATACTTTGGCCACCTGATGCAAAGACCTGACTTATTGGAAAAGACCCTGATGCTGGGGAAGATTGAAGGCGGGAGGAGAAGGGGACGACAGAGGATGAGATGGTTGGATGGCATCACTGACTCAATGGACAGGAGTTTGGGTAAACTCCGGGAGCTGGTGATGGACAGAGAAGCCTGGTGTGCTACAGTCCACGGGGTAGCGAAGAGTCGGACACAGCTGAGCAACTGAACTGATTCATACTTAGTTAAGTTTGCTTTTGTTGACTTTGCTTTTGGTTTCAAATCCAAAATACTGTCAAGACCAATGTCAAGGTGCTTATTCCTATTTTTCTTCTAGTTTCACCACTTCAGATCTTATATTGAAGACTTCAATGTATTTTGAGTTGATTTTTGTCTGTTGTATAAAATAGGAGTCCAGTTTCACTGTTTATGTTATGTGGCTGTCCAGTTTTTCCAACCCCATTTATTGAAGAACCTATTTTCTCATTATATATTCTTGGCTCCACTGTAGGAAATTGACCATATATGCATGGATTTATTTCTGGACTATCTATTCTGTTATATTGAAGAAGGAAATGGCAACCCACTCATGTTCTTGGGATAATCCCACAGACAAAAGGAGCCTGGCAAGCTACAGTCCACAGGGTTGCAAAGAGTCAGACATGACTGAGCAACTGCACAAACATACACACATTCTGTTCTACTGATCCCTGGGTCTGTTTTTATGCCAATACTATAGCGTTTTGATTACTACAGCACTGTAATATAGTTTAAAATCAGGAAGTATGATACTTCCAGCTTTGTTATTCTATCTCAAGACTGCTTTGGCTATTTGTAGTCTTTTGTGGTTCCAAGTAGATTTTAGGAATTTTTTTATATCGCTGTGAAAATGTCATTAGAATTTTGATAAGGATTGCACTGAATCTGTAGGTTGTTTGGTGAGTATGGGCATTTTAATAGCATTAATTCTTCCAATTTATGAGCATGGAATATGTAGTTGACCCTTGACTAACATGGGGGTTAGAGGCATTGACTCCTGTGCAGTTGAAAATTCACACATATAACATTACAGTTGGCCCAGAGTATCTGCAGTTCTACATCCACAAATTCAATCAACTGAAGATTGGGTAGTACTGGCATATGTATTTATTGAAAAAGTATCCACATATAAGTGGTTCCCTGCAATTCAGACTCATGTTGTTCAAAGGTAAATTTATTTCCATTGTTTGTGCCTTCTTTTTTTTAATTAATGCCTTAGAATTTTCAGTGTACAGATCTCTCAATTTCTGGTTAAATTTATTCCTACTTTATTCTTTTTGATGAAATAAATTTCTTTTTCTGATATTTTATTGTCAGTGTATAAACTTCCAACTGATTTTTGTATACTAATTTTGTATCCTGCAAATTTACTAAATTTGTTTATTAGCTCTAGCACTCTTTTGGTGGAGTCTTTAGGATTTTCTATATATAATAACAAACTAACAGCAAAAAAAGACAGTTTTTTCTTCTTAAAAAAAAACAAAAACAAAACTTCATACAAGAATCATGCATGAGGGCTAAATGAGTGGGTCAAAGTTTAAGGAGTAAGAAGATATTTATTTAGTCTCATTAGTATCTTCCAGGGCTTCCCTGGTGGCTCAGTGGGTAGAGCGTCTGCCTCTAATGCAGGAGACCTGGGTTCGATCCCTGGGTCGGGAAGATCCCCTGGAGAAGGAAATGGCAACCTACTCCAGTACTCTTGCCTGGAAAATCCCATGGACTGAGAAGCCTGGTAGGTAGGCTACAGTCCATGGGGTTGCAAAGTGTCAGACACAACTGAGCGTCTTCACTTCACTTCACTTCAGTATCTCCCAACTGATACTTAATTACAAATGGAAGAGAGAGTAACTTGACAGGGGAGAAAGCACAGACACCACCTTCACCAAGTGAGTCAAGTTCACACCAGCAGTCACCAGTGCCCCGATGCGACACAGAGTAGAATACATCATTTCAGAAATGAATCAGAAGCAGCAGCAGACAACCCCAAACTGAGGGATATTCCACAAAATGCCCTGGACTCCATAACCATTATGTCTTGACAAGAAAGACTGAGAAACTTTTTGAGAGAGTTAATTCTTAGGTAGGTTGATAAGAAGTCTGGGGTCCTTTGGGAAGAGAAAGAGGTCTGGGGCTCTGAAGGAGAAAAGGACAAACATTTTTTTCTACATTCCTTCATCTTAGTCACATAAAATGTTCAGTAACTGTATGTTGTGGGAGTGGGTCTGGTAAGATTTTTCTATTGTTAGTTCTAATCCCATTATCTTAAAATGTAAATTGTGGGAGTGGGTCTGGTAAGACCTTTACAAACTTGAGACATTCTTTTGATTTACTGTAATAACCAACTGAAAAAGTATATCAACTCCCTTGCTAAGATTAGTGAGGGGGGCACTCTCCATCCCCCTTCTGATGTCTACGTCAGAAGTTTTCTCTGTTCCTTTCACTGTAATAAAACTTCTGCCACACAAAAGCTCTGAGCAATCAAGCCTGGTCCCTGATCCCAAAGCTAAATCTTCTTCAGAGATCATGAATCCGATACCATTCACTGAAAGGTATCATTTCCAGGTTAGATGAAAGATCCAGGACAACCCACTGCAATGCACACTTCAAGTTATTCTTTACCTATCAAGGACAGTATTCTCAAAATTTCTATAAAGAACATTTGGCAAAATCGAAATAAGACCTGTAAATGAAATAACAACATTGTATTAATGTTAATATCCTGAATCAGCAGTTATATAAAATATTATTCTCATTGGTAAGAAGAACTAAAGTATTTAGAGATAAAGGAAAATCATGCCTGCAAATAACTTTCAGTTAAAAAACAAAACAAAACAAAAAAACTGTATGTACACGGAGAGAAACAGAGGAGAGGAGCCAGGAGTGAGGTGAGAGAAAATAAAGCAGGTCCAGTAAAATTTTAGTATTGAGGAATCTGAATGAAGGGTACAAAACAACTTTTGTATTATTCTTGCAACATTTCTAACATCTAAAACTATGTCAAAATAAAAACTTAAACTAAAAAAAAAAAAAAAACTTTTAAGTAAGAAATAACGTGTTTAACCTACTATAGCACAGGGAACTCTGTTCAATGTTACATGGCAGCCTGGATGGGATGGGGAGTTTAGGGGAGAATGGATACATGTGTATGTATGGCTGAGAACCTTTGCTGTCCACCAGAGTCCCTTGGACTGCAAGGAGATCCAACCAGTCCATTCTGAAGGAGATCAGCCCTGGGATTTCTTTGGAAGGAATGATGCTAAAGCTGAAACTCCAGTCCTTTGGCCACCTCATGAGAAGAGGTGACTCATTGGAAAAGACTCTGATGCTGGGAGGGATTGGGGGCAGGAGGAGAAGGGGACGACCGAGGATGAGATGGCTGGATGGCATTACGGACTCGATGGACGTGAGTCTGAGTGAACTCTGGGAGATGGTGATGGACAGGGAGGCCTGGCGTGCTGCAATTCATGGAGTCGCAAAGAGTCGGACACGACTGAGCAACTGAACTGAACTGAACTGAAAACTATCACAACATTGTTATCAGCTATACTTGAATACAAAGTAATACATTCAAATTTTATAAAGAGAAAGAAATATTGTGTTTGATTTCCAAACTGCTTAGAGAGAGAAAAAGAATAAAAAATTATATGTATAAAAAAGGCAAGAGAGAAGAAACAAAAAAACAGATCAGGTATAGCATATAGAAAAAATACAGTAAGATGGTAATTTAAACTCAAACATATCAGTAATTACATTAATGATCAAGATCAAGAAGTGTTCCAGTTAAGTATAAGGACTGACAGACTGATTTATTAAAAAAAAAAAAAAGAATGATGCTATTTAAGAGACACATCTAGGACTTCCCTGGTAGTCCAGTGGTTAAGAATCTGCCGGCCAGTACACAAACACTCTTTGATCAGGGCTCTGGGAAGATTCTGCACGCTACAGGGCAACTAAGCCTGTGTGCCACATGCCCAGAGCCCATGTTCCACAACAAGAGAAGCTGCTGCAATGAGAAGCCCAAACACTTACAACTAGAGAGTAGCCCCTACTCACCAAGACTCAAGAAAGCCCATGTGCAGCAACAAAGACAACGCAGTTAAAAAAAAAGAAAAAAAGGGGGACGATGGACTAGTTGACAAGCATAAGCTGATTCTCAGAAAAGAGGATTCGACTTGGAAACACACCTCAATTTTGTCTAGGTTCTCCATTTCTACTGTGCTAGACAGCACACTCACCACCTCTCATTTGGACCCCTGCGGTCACCTCTGCCCTACTTCACCTACACTTTACTTAGCAGCCAGAAGGGCTTTGAAAAACCAAGTTAGCTCCTGTTGTGCTTTTTTCTTAACACATCAGCTTCCCAGCCTGATTGGGCCTCTGACATCCTTTTGTCTGTCTCCTCCCCTCCCCTCCCCCACAACCATAGCCACAGGGGACCTTCTTTCCTGTTTACAAAGGCACCAAACCTCCCCCACCTCGCGGCCTTGGCAATGGCTGTTCCTACCCTGCATGTTCATTCACCTGCTTCTCCCAAGGCTGGCCTGCTCTGGTCCTTCAGACCTGGCAAACGTCACCTCCTCCATGAGGCCTTCCCCAAGCACCCAATCTCATATCAATCAATTTTAACGCCATGTATAACATAACAATGACATTTCCTGTTAAGCAGTTTCTTCATCATTTGTGTCATCTGTCTTCCTCATGAGGTTGCTGTGAGGATTAGTTTGTATCTGTAAAGTGCTGAGATCCATGGCTGGGAAGTGCAGACACTGTATTACTGAAGTTGTAAAGTTTTCTTTGTGTAAGTACTCTGCATTGCTTAGGTTCATAGTAATTCAACTGTTTTATCGCCACTGTAAATAAGCTAACTGATAAACAGGAAGTCGACTGATTTTGTACCATGGTACCTCACTGGATTCTCCTCAAGCTACCACTCTCTTCCCACTAAACAGGCAACCAACATGTTCCCTCCATCCTTCTTCCACTTCTGCCCAATACACATCTACATTCACATTCTGCTCTGGAAATATTACCAGCAAAACCCACCACTACCATCACCACCATATCCAATGTGAACTTCTCTGATGTAACATTACTTAACCTCTCTGGATCATCTCATAGGTAACCATTTTTGAGGTTTCTTTTTCTGACTCCGAAACACAAATCTCTCCATTTCTCTAATTTCTGATGGGCTCCTCAACCTTCAGCCCCTCCTCCACTGTCTTCACTTGTTCATCACGTGCACACTGCCCTTGGTCCTCTTCCCAGGGCACAATTGCTCTTTGAGCTCACCTAGCTGGACCTATTCATTGTAACCTGTCCAGACCTTTGAACTGAGACACATGCCTACCCATCTGCCCACCAGCATCTGCAGGGTACCACCATATCCAACAGAAATGTCCACCTGGCCCTCCTGAACAACTCTGATAGTCTTTGCGGACTCAGGAAATGGTACCTCCCAACCCAGGGCCACAAAGTAGACCTCCAGCAGTTATGCCTGGCTCTTCTTGCTCCCTCACCAACATCCAACTAGTTACCAAGTCCACTTGCTTCTGACTCTGTCTCTTTTCTCAAAACCACTAGTGTACATAAGCCTTATCATCGATTGCCTGATGTTGACTGTTCCACCCAAAATTCCTTTGGAAAATACTTCAATGAATCTTTCTCCACTAGAGGATAAAATCCAAGGTGTTTGTTTGTTTTTTTTTTTTTTGGCAGCACTATGTGGCTTGCAGGATTTCAATTCCTCAACCAGGGATTGAACCTGGGGTCACAATGATGAAAGTTCCAAGCCTTAACCACTGACCTGCCACGGAAGTCCCCAAATTCAAGTTTTTAATGTGACCCTCAAAGCCCTCTACGATCCAATCTCTACCTATGGCTCTGGCCTCATTTCTTACACTCCATCACCACCATCCCCTGCAAAATCCTAAACTCTACATTTCAGCAACTGTAGTGTTCAAAGTTCACCAACACAGTAGATCATTTGAAGCCTCTAAAATTTGCACACTCCTTCCTTTTCCTAGGCTGTCCCTTGTTCACCTCACTTACCTTTCAAATCAGTTTAAGACTCCCTTATTAATCCCTGAGGCACTTCTTGGAGTGTCCTTATTTCCAAAACTGACCCTGTGCTGTAGGTCCCCACACATTTTCACAGCTTGCTTTCAGAGGACCCCTAAGGTGTCACTGTGCTTGTACATTTTCTTGCCCACCATCCCTACCAGATCACGATTCTTCCAAGGCAAGAATGACTTATCTTTGCACCCTTAGCACCTGCTCTAGGATCCAGCAAACAAAAGACAATAAAACTGTTGAATAACTAAAGAGACAAATGCGTAATTTCCCAAATGAGGTCCCAAAATCTTAGACACAGAAGGGAAAAACTAAGAAAATGTGTGTCGGAGAAACTGGAAGATGGATGATTACGTCTTTTTAACTCAAGGTTCATGGTATAGAATTGGCAGAAAAGAGACTGAAGTGAGTAAATTAACAGTCTGATGACAAGAAGAGCTTCTGGACGGTCTAACGTTACCTAAAGGAGGCCCAGTGGTTTGGCAGCGGGATGGGGAGAGGGAACTCCATGCAAACGCCAACCCTGGAAGAGACGGATGAGCACACGTCGGTCTTTAGGGAGTTTTTCAGAAACTAAAGAAAATCCCTACTCACCCAGATGGCAGCTGTCCGGACCCTGGTGGCCATCCCCACAGCCAGTTTTGAGTTCCCTGCAAGAGAGTGACAGGACCCGATGGCTGCGGGAGGAGAGAATCGTAAGGGAACAGATCTCTCCGCCAAGCACGCGCCCACGCGGGACCCTCTTGATACCAGAGGACGTGCACCTCCCTCTTCTCACGCTGCCGCGGCGTCACTTCGTCCCCACCTAGACACACGCGACTGGGCCAGGGCAGGCGTAAGGGATACAAGACCGTCTGCACGGTCCCGCCCCCTTGATTTTGGAGGGAATTGGCGCGCACCGCTCCCCCGAACCCTGAACTGGAAGCGCGGGAATGCGGGGGAGATGCGCTCCCAGCCGACCTCCTGGATCTTGCAACCAGATCTGCTCGTTCTCCCTTTCGACTTTGAGTCACCCGCTCTGGGCGCTTCGGCGACGGCCCTCGGGCAGCCGAGGTCGGCCGGCACCAGCTCAGGTCACCGCGACCGGCATGGAACTCGGCCCACCGAACAGGGCTCTCCTGGGCCGGTGCCGAGTGGATGGGGGCTGCTAGGGACGCACAGGAATTGCGTCAGTGAGACCCACGGGCAGGACAAACTACAACTCCCAGAAGCCTCCGCGGTCATCCCTCCTCCGGGGGTGGCTCCGGCCAAAGGCCGCCGGGAGGGGGCGCTGCAGCCGCGAATCGCAGGGTTCCCGGCCCCATCCTTGGGCGGGCGTTTGGGGGCTTTCAGAAATACAGAGGATTAAAAGAATTGATAGCAATAGCGCAAAGTAGGGAGGGGTGTGCGTTGACTTTAAACTATTTTGATTCCTGCTTTCCGATGGCAGAAGTACTAATTTAAAGTTTAATAACAAAAAGATATATTCCGTTGTATAAGGGACATTTTCATGTAAATTAAATTTATTTTCCAGAAAAATTCGGAATGGCATTGTTTTCCTTTGGGGGTGGGGATGGGAGAATCTTTTAACTGTCCGGCTTAATGTAAAACGGCTGGATTCTCATATGTGCTTCTGCATTCACTCTGGTTGTGTATGTTGCTTCTGTGGAAGTATATTAAAACATCTGGCCACACATAGGTATGTCGTTGGAAAAGGACAGTATTTTAATATATTTAGATAATTTTACTTCTTAGTAAAACCTGAACAGGCATAGGTCAGTTGCAGTATACCATCTAAAACCATATAGGTTAACTTTTTCACTCTATTAAAACTCATTGGCTTGTCTTGCACTTTGAATGGCCAGTTTTATCAGGCATGATTTCATAACATCATACATTGGTCATTTGGAAAATATGGGTTCATTGACTAATGCATATCTTCCAGATGTTGACACCTTTCATAGCACAATATGAAGGCTGCTATTTATCAATATCACCCCTGACCTTAAACTATTGAGAATCTGTGAAGTTCACAGTGGTAGATACAAGATTTCCAAAATTCCATTTTCACTTGAAAACTCTAGTTTTATGTTGGCAAAAAATGCTGTCTTTGTTTCCCTTTAAGTGACAGCTTACTTGGTTGACTGTTGAGACGTCTGCCACATTCCCATGTCTGCCTCATCTTTCAGGTTTTCTTTCAAAGTTCAGCTCCCAACTCATATAATCACACCAGTGATTTTCCTGGAGACTACTGTGGAATTTCAGGATACAGCACAGAATACTTGTTGCAGAGATACTAAAAAGATGTGGACTCAAGAGTTGAGATTTAATAAAAATATTTTTCACTGCTCCATCAAGAAGCGAATTGGTCTTTTTGAACAACGAGATAGTTATAAAAGAATAGAAAAAAGACTGCTGTCTCACAAAGCATTTAAATTAAATTTTAAATATTAAATGAGGAAAGGAAGGACATGAGTTTGAGCAAACTAAGGGAGATAGTGAAGGACAGGGAAGCCTGGCATGCTGCAGTTCATAGAGTTGCAAAGTCTAAGACATGGCTTAGTGACTGAACAAGTTCTATGCTGAAATGTGGAGTTAGCATCCTTTGCCCACTTGTTTGTTAACCAGTCTCTGTAATCTACTAAATTCTCATGCTGTGTTGGTTTTCAGTGGGTGCTATAACAAATCACCACAAACTTGGTGCCTTAAAACTACACACATTTATTATCTCACACTTCTGAATGTCAAAGTTCCAACAGAGATCTTTTGGATTAAATCAAAGTGTTGACAGTGAGACCTGGGACCCTTTACTGCAATGCACTTGGACACACCTCTCCTCAAGCAACAAGGTACAAAGAAACTCTATGGGACTAAAAACAACTGCACATCTGGGAAGCTGGGGCAAATTCTGGACAAATGATACAAGGAGACCAAAAAACCCAAATGCCACTTTTGAAGAGCTGGGAGCAAAAGCAGGGTACTGCTCGGACCCCTTGTTCACAACACCACCTAAGGGGTGGGCAAAACACCTAAGCCAGCCCTCCAGCCCGACTCCTGGTCACACTCCTACTCTCACCCCCATAAGGAACCAGCTCATGCCCACCTTAGGGAGTGAGCAAGGGAACATATTACCTGTTCTCACTCCTCCCTGCTGCAGTAGAAGTCCTGAATTTCTTGTCTGGCCTCTGATCAATTTCTATTGGCTACGGAGGCCAAAAACCCTGGTTGATAATGTCAGGTCTGTTTATTTCTCTCCCTTGGTTCTTGCCTTGTCATAACAGATTTGGAACAACAGACTACTTACAGCTCAGGCAGGATTTCTTGACCCCTGTCTCATCGTAGCAAGGATTCAAAACAACAGACTGATTACAGTTCAGTTACAAGCTCTTCCCTGGTGACTCAGATGGTAAAGCATCCGCCTACAATGTGGGAGACCTGGGTTCGATCCCTGGGTTGGGAAGATCTCCTGGAGAAGGAAATGACAACCCATTCCAGTACTCTTCCCTGAAAAACCCTATGGACAGAGGAGCCTGGTAGGCTACTGTCCATGGGGCCTCAGAGTTGGACATGACTGAGTGACTTCACTTTCACTTTACAGTTCAAGCAGATAGATCTTTATAAACAGCGGACAGAACAAGAGTGGCCACGGTCCCTCTTGGCTTCCCTTTTTATACTCCCTGTCTCCTCCTCTCCTCCTCTTGGTTCTGCCCTATGCAAAATACAAATGGGTGTATGCTCAGTCGGGTAAGGGGACATGTCTGGGCATACGTGAAATAGAGTTTTTACATATTCATCTAGCTGGGGATGGACTGAAAGTTTTGACAGTTGCAAGTTACATAACAACAGACTCTATAGTGCTTGTCTTTCCCATAATTCAATCTGTTAATAATCAGATGAGTATATGTATAAAATATTTATGAACACTTAGGGCTCCTAGCTGCATAAGGTTACTTGAGGACACAGTCGTGCATCAGGGGTGCATGTGCCGTAGTTGGAGAAGCCCCTATGGTCAGTTTGTATCCACTGTGTGCCTAGGGCACATGTGCAGGAGTTGGAAAAGTCGCTGTGGTTATTTTGGCAGTGTATCTGTGAGCTCTCCCAGGTGTGCCTGGGGTGGGGTTTAGAGATCAGCTTGCATCCTTTCAAGCTAGCCACCTCTAGTTGCTCATGCCTAACTAACTTCCTACCTAACAGTAACAGCAGAGCTGCATTCCTTTCTGGAGGCTCTTGGGGAAAATCCTTTCCTTACCTTTTCCAGGTTCTAAAGGCCATGAGTATCTCTTGGCTCAGGGCCCCTGTCTTCCATCTTCAGAACCAGCAATAGAGTCCTCCTCACACTGCATCACTCTGGCTCGTTTTCTGCCTCCTCCACTTTAAGGACTCATGTGATCACATGAGGCACACACAGCTCTCCAGGATAATATATTTTATGGTGGGCTGAGAGTAAACGTAGTTCCCCTTTGCTGTGCAAGATAATATATTCATAGGTTCCAGGATCAGGATGTGGATGTCTTCCAGGGGCCACTACTCTGCTGTTCTGTTTCTTAGTCTTTTTATTTTGTTCCATTGATATTTTTGCCTCTAATGGGGGTCTGCAAACTTTCTCTGTAAAAGGCCACTGTGTTAGTTTTCTGCTACTGCTGCTAAGTCGCTTCAGTTGTGTCCAACTCTGTGTGACCCCATAGACGGCAGCCCACCAGGTTCCCCCGTCCCTGGGATTCTCCAGGCAAGAACACTGGAGTGGGTTGCCATTTCCTTCTCCGATGCATGAAAGTGAGAAGAGAAAGTGAAGTCGCTCAGTCGTGTCCAACTCTAGCGACCCCATGGACTGCAGCCCATCAGGCTCCTCCATCCATGGGACCCTCCAGGCAAAAGTACTGGAGTGGGGTGCCATTGCCTTCTTCGGTTAGTTTCTAGAGTTTCCATAATAAAATACCAGGTGGCTTAAATAACAGAAGTGAATTTTCTCACAGTTCTGGAGCTGAACATCTGTGATACCGGCATTAACAGTGTTGATTTTTGCTGAGGTCTCTTTCCTTGGCTTGTAGCTGCCAGCTTCTCCCCATGTCCTCACAGGCCATCCCTCATGCAGTTCTGGGTCCTAATCTCCTGTTCTTGTAAGGACACCAGTCATATTGGATTAGGGCCCAACCTAATATCCACATTTTGACTTAAGAAGTTTAAACTTGAAAGATCCTAAGCAGGGACATTCTGAATTATAGAGGATCAGAACTTCAACACAGGAATTTGGGGGGAACACAATTGAAAGTATGAAAAGGCAAAATGATAGGATACCAAAAGAGGAACTCCCCAGGTCATTAGGTGCCCAATATGCTACCGGAGATCAGTGGAGAAATAACTCCAGAAAGAATGAAGGGATGGAGCCAAAGCAAAAACAATACCCAGTTGTGGATGTGACTGGTGATAGAAGCAAGATCCAATGCTGTAAAGAGCAATATTGCATAAGAACTTGGAATGTCAGGTCCATGAATCAAGGCAAATTGGAAGCGGTCAAACAAGAGATGGCAAGGGTGAACATCGACATTCTAGGAATCAGCAAACTAAAATGGACTGGAATGGGTGAATTTAACTCAGATGACCATTGTATCTACTAGTGCGGGCAGGAATCCCTCAGAAGAAATGGAGTAGCCATCCTGGTCAACAAAAGAGTCCGAAATGCAGTACTTGGATGCAATCTCAAAAATGACAGAATGATCTCTGTTCGTCTCCAAGGCAAACCATTCAATATCACAGTTATCCAAGTCTATGCCCCAACCACTAACGCTGAAAAAACTGAAGTTGAATGGTTTTATGAAGACCTACAAGACCTTTTAGAACTAACACCCAAAAGAGATGTCCTTTTCATTATAGGGGATTGGAATGCAAAAGTAGGAAGTCAAGAAACACCTGGAGTAACGGGCAAATTTGGCCTTGGAATGCAGAATGAAGCAGGGCAAAGACTAATAGAGTTTGGCCAAGAAAATGCACTGGTCATAGCAAACACCCTCTTCCAACAACACAAGAGAAGACTCTACACATGGACATCCCCAGATGGTCAACACCGAAATCAGACTGATTATATTCTTTGCAGCCAAAGATGGAGAAGCTCTATACAGTCAACAAAAACAAGATCAGGAGCTGACTGTGGCTCAGATCATGAACTCCTTATTGCCAAATTCAGACTCAAATTGAAGAAAGTAGGGAAAACGGCTAGACCATTCAGGTATGACCTAAATCAAATCCCTTATGATTATACAGGGGAAGTGAGAAATAGATTTAAGGGCCTAGATCTGATAGATAGAGTGTCTGATGAACTATGGAATGAGGTTCGTGACATTGTACAGGAGACAGGGATCAAGACCATCCCCATGGAAAAGAAATGCAAAAAAGCAAAATGGCTGTCTGTGGAGACCTTACAAATAGCTGTGAAAAGAAGTGAAGCGAAAAGCAAAGGAGAAAAGGAAAGATATAAGCATCTGAATGCAGAGTTCCAAAGAATAGCAAGAAGAGATAAGAAAGCCTTCTTCAGCGATCAGTGCAAAGAAATAGAGGAAAACAACAGAATGGGAAAGACTAGAGATCTCTTCAAGAAAATTAGAGATACCAAGGGAACATTTCATGCAAAGATGGGCTTGATAAAGGACAGAAATGGTATGGACCTAACAGAAGCAGAAGATATTAAGAAGAGGTGGCAAGAATACATGGAAGAACTGTACAAAAAGATCTTCACGACCCAGATAATCATGATGATGTGATCACTAATCTAGAGCCAGACATTTTGGAATGTGTAGTCAAGTGGGCCTTAGAAAGCATCATTACGAACAAAGCTAGTGGAGGTGATGGAATTCCAGTTGAGTTGTTTCAAATCCTGAAAGATGATGCTGTGAAAGTGCTGCACTCAATATGCCAGCAAATTTGGAAAACTCAGCAGTGGCCACAGGACTGGAAAAGGTCAGTTTTCACTCCAATTCCAAAGAAAGGCAATGCCAGAGAAAGCTCAAACTACTGCACAATTGCACTCATCTCACATGCTAGTAAAGTAATGCTCAAAATTCTCCAAACCAGGCTTCAGCAATACGTGAACCATGAACTTCCTGATGTTCAAGCTGGTTTTAGAAAAGGTAGAGGAGCCAGAGATCAAATTGCCAACATCCACTGGATTATGTAAAAAGCAAGAGAGTTCCAGAAAAAACATCTATTTCTGCTTTATTGACTATGCCAAAGCCTTTGACAATAAACTGTGGAAAATTCTGAAAGAGATGGGAATACCAGACCACCTAACTTACCTCTTGAGAAATCTGTATGCAGATCAGGAAGCAACAGTTCGAACTGGACATGGAACAACAGACTGGTTCCAAATAGGAAAAGGAGTGCGTCAAGGCTGTATATTGTCACCCTGCTTATTTAACTTCTATGCAGAGTACATCATGAGAAACACTGGACTGGAAGAAACACAAGCTGGAATCAAGATTGCCGGGAGAAATATCATTAACCTCAGATATGCAGATGATACCACCCTTATGGCAGAAAGTGAAGAGGACCTAAAAAGCCTCTCAATGAAAGTGAAAGAGGAGAGTGAAAAAGTTGGCTTAAAGCTCAACATTCAGAAAACGAAGATCATGGCATCTGGTCCCATCACTTCATGGGAAATAGATGGGGAAACAGTGGAAACAGTGTCAGACTTTATTTTTGGGGGCTCCAAAATCACTGCAGATGGTGACTGCAGCCATGAAATTAAAAGACATTTACTCCTTGGAAGAAAAGTTATGACCAACCTAGATAGCATATTCAAAAGTAGAGACATTACTCTGCCAAGTAAGGTGCGTGTAGTCAAGGCTATGGTTTTTCCTGTGGTCATGTATGGATGTGAGAGTTGGACTGTGAAGAAGGCTGAGCACAAAGAATTGATGCTTTTGAAGTGTGGTGTTGGAGAAGACTCTTGAGAGTCCCTTGGACTGCAAGGAGATCCAACCAGTCCATTCTGAAGGAGATCAGCCCTGGGATTTCTTTGGAAGGAATGATGCTAAAGCTGAAGCTCCAGTACTTTGGCCACCTCATGCGAAGAGTTGACTCATTGGAAAAAACTCTGATGCTGGGAGGGATTGGGGGCAGGAGGAGAAGGGGACGACCGAGGATGAGATGGCTGGATGGCATCACGGACTCGATGGACGTGAGTCTGAGTAAACTCCGGGAGATGGTGATGGACAGGGAGGCCTGGTGTGCTGCGATTCATGGGGTCACAAAGAGTCGGACATGAGTGAGCGACTGAACTGAACTGAACAATTCAGCCAATAACAGTTAGGGGGCTTCCCTGGTGGTACAGCAGATAAGCATCCATCTGTCAATGCAGGGGGTATGAGTATGATCCCTGGGCCAGGATGATGCCACATGATGTGGAGCAGCTTAGCTCAAGCACCACCATTACTGAACCTGCACTCATTAAAACCTTGAGCCACAACTACTGAGCCCACGTGCTGCAACTACTGAAGCGTTTGAGCCTAGAGCCCGTGTTCCCCAACAAGAGAAGCCAGTGTACCGCAATGAAGAGTGATCCCCACTCATCACAACTAGAGAAAGCCCACAAGCAGTAATGAAGACCCAGTGCAGTGAAAATAAATAAATAAATTTAAAAATCAGTTACCAAATGTCACACGAGTGTATGTTCCTCAGTTCTTTGTCTTGTCACAACAAAGATTTGGAGCGATGGCCATTAAAGCCCTCAGCGTGTCACAGCTCTCGGGTCTTGGACAAACCATGTTATAGCTCTTAGGCAAATCAGTGTTACAGCTCTATTTTATTTAGAAGATAGCAGGAGAATCCATCCTCAAAGCATGAGGGCATGCCAACCCAAAGAGTCGAAGAGAAGAGAGTGGAGGAGCATGTTGGGGAGGGAGAGAGAGAGAGGGAGAGAGGGAGAGAGGGAGAGAGGGAGAGAGGGAGAGAGGGAGAGAGGGAGAGAGGGAGAGAGAGAGAGAGCGCTTTGGCTCCTCCTTTTATATGTTTTTCCCTCCACCTGGGCCTGCCCTATGCAAATTGGGCTTAGCCAGGAGTGCTGTTTTTTCTACCTGAAGTCTTCACTTTGGTCCTCAGACCTTCCTTTGATCTTCCTTGTCTTTTAGCCACCGCCATTTTGGACTCCTTTTCCCTATTCTATCTACCTAACAGTAAATATTTTAGGCTTTGTGGGCCATTGTCTATCGTAACTACTGAATTCTGCCACTGAGGCACAAAGGCAGCTACAGATACTACATAAAATGAATATGGCTGTGTGCCAGAAAAACTGTGACTGCAGCCAGATTTTACCTATGATCCACTATTTGCCAGCTTGTGATCCACACTATGCTTTATCATTGTCTTGTTATTATGTCATTACAGCAAGCCATAACAAGCAGTAGGTCAAAGCCCTTTCTTATTGTTGTTCTTCAACAGGGCCTCAGTTCTTCCTCCTTTGGTCTTGCATGTACATTTTAGGCTTTGCTTGCCAAGTTCCACGTAAAGCCTCCATAATAAATAGTGACAGCTGTTAGCATATACCTCCATGGGGCAGGCGTGGCCATGCCACTATCCAACAACTCTCCTCTTGCCTTCTTGGCTGAAAGAACACTGTGTATGCTCAGGTACAGGGTGGCTGTACATTTGTGGCAGCCCCCTTTCCAGGTTCAGTGGATGGATGTTGGCTTCTTCATCATTCATTGAAGTAATTGAATGAATATTTGCTGAACACCCACTCTGAGCTGTACATCAGTAATTAAAGTGAAGCATTCATGCTGGCAGGGAAGACAGATAATAGACAGATACGTAGAGAGAATGATAGATTAAAAGGTAATAAGCACTGTGGAAAAATGAAAAAGAATCAGGTAAAGGGGATTAGCAGTGCCTGTGGGGTGGTACTTTCAAATAAAGCAGCATCTTAATTTCTTAGGCCTGCTGTAACAAAGCACCATGGAGTGTGAGCTTAAGCAACAGAAACTTATTGTTTCCCAGTTCTGGACAGTGGAAGTCCAAAACCAAGGTGTGGCTGGGAGGGGTTCCTTCTGAGGGCTATGAGGGGAGGGCCTATCTTATCCTTCCTCCCGGACTTGTGGACCCTCTGTCACCTGTGTCTCTTATCATCTTACTTTTGTCTGTATCTTTGTGCCCAAATCCCACCCCCTTCTTTTTTTTTTTTTTAAACTGAGGACGCTAGTGATACTACTTCAGGGGTCACCCTGAGGACCTCACTTTAACTTGATTACCTCTATAAATACCCTTCTTTCAAGTAAGGTCACATTCTGATACTGGAGGTTATGACTTTAACCCATGAATTTGGGGAGGACACAATTCAATCCAATCTCCTTCCATAGGGCTATCTGACAAGGGATCTTTGTCACTAAAAATATCTAAAACTTAATTCCTAATATATGGAGCCAAAAGCAGCTAGCTTTTCCAGCCTCCCGAGGCCCCAAATCTGTGGAATCCCTATTCCCTTTTAGCACCTGAATTTATCTCATTATTAGAACATCCTGCCGATCTAAACTACTAGCTGTTTATATACACCATTGCTTTCTTCTCAACCAGGGTCAGTACAGCTGCTGAGACACTAGACACATAGCCAGCTTGCAACTTGTTTAAGGACAAAGTTAACTAAATCAATTTTTTTTCCATTTCTTGCCATGTAACAAGAAAACCATTCCACAGATGAAATCAATGTGTGCTTCAATAATGGATGAGTATAAAGAAAGTATTTTCTGATTCCCCATGTGCCTACAGCATTGGAGGCCGAGATGCTGGGCCTTTCTTAGGATTACTCAGTGCTTTCCCATTACCGTGAGGAGCATGCCAGGATCCTCAGCCAGATGTGTAGGCAGTAAGGAGTGGCAGAAAACCTGCACATGTTGGAGCCCAAGTGATCTGGGTGCCTCCACTTCTTACTGGTCCCTGGGGACAAGCCACTCTGAACTCATGAGATAAAAAGAAGGACACACAAACTGCTGTGAAGACAAAATGTGCTGTAACTCATGTGTTCCATGATACTTTAACATGATTAGTTCACTTTCGTCATGTTAGAACCTAGTTTCCACTTAGTGGCTGTGTCGTTTTAAGATACCAAGAAATCAGGGCTTTCCTTGTGGTCCAGTGGTTATGAATCTGCCTGCTAATGCAAGGGATATGGGTTCAAGCCCTGGTCGGGGAGGGTCCCACATACCACGGAACAGCTAAGTCCATGTGCCACAATTACTGAAGCTTGAGTGTCTAGAGACCATACTCTGCGAGAAGAAGCCACTGCAATGAGAAGCCCACACACCCCAACTAGAAAGTAGCCTCTGCTACTACAACCAGAGAAAGACTGTATGCAACAACAGAGACCCAACAGAGACCCTATAAAACAAACAAACAAACAAATAAACAAACAAACGGTATCAAGTCACCAACACAACGATAATACGAAGATGGAGACATCTAGAGGATGTTGTTGATGGAGGTCTAAGTGAACTTGTCTCAAGAGGAAATAGCAACAGTAGAGCATATTTATTTTTTTACATTAGAATAGCAGATTTTATAAAAACTTCTCCCCTGTCAGCCTTTATCTTATCTGAGGCCTGCCATACTTGATAGCTCTTGTACAAAGCTCTGCCATTTACAAGCTATGTGATTTGCGGCAAATTCCTTAAAAATTCCAAACTCTAGTTCCCTTAACTGTAGGGTGAATGACATTAAGCTCCTTATAGGGTTATGGATAGAGATATTCTAATGTGTTAAAGGGCTTCACAGACTGGCTATCTCGTATTAAGCTGTCTATAAATGAAGTAAAGTGAGTGAAGTGAAAGTTGCTCAGTCGTGTCCGACTCTTCGTGACCCCATGGACTGTATAGTCCATGGGATTCTCCAGGCCAGAATACTGGAGTGCGTAGCCTTTCTCTTCTCCAGGTGATCTTCTCAACTCAGGGATTGAACCCAGGTCTCCCGCATTGCAGGCTGATTCTTCACCTGCTGAGCCACAAGGGAAGCCCAAGAATACTGGAGTGGGTAGCCTATCCCTTCTCCAGCGGATCTTCCCTACCCAGGAATCGAACCAGGGTCTCTTGCATTGCAGGTGGATTCTTTACCAATTGAGCTATGAGGGAAGCCCCTACAAATGAAGATGAGTTACAAAAAAATAAGAACCATTACACTATTGTTATTAGCATTTGCTTGGAGCTGCAGGTTTTCTAGTTTCCCAGAAATCCTTGGTTTTCTAATTCTTTAAAACACTTTTATTGAGGTAAAATTTACACACAACAAACCGGATCCAGCGAAAGAGTCCAGTTCAATGAGTTTAACAAATGAAGACAGTCAGGGAGCCACCACCACAGCCAAGACATGGGTCACTCCCAGGGATTCCCTTGTGCTCCTGTCTGTAGCCTACTGCTCTCCCACCTGGGCCATAGGTGACCACCTAACTCTTTCCTTTACATGTTACGCTTTCTAGAATTTTATAGGTGGGAGTCTTATAATGTGGACTGTACTCTTTTGTGTCTGAATTCGTTTAACCATTTAGACTTATAGGGCTAGACTACAATGTGTTTATCTACCCATATGTTGTGAATTACTATACCTGTGTTTACTATATCTTCATCCAGTTTTAGGCCATTACGATGCTGAGCATTTTGGTATACATTTTTGCATGGACAGGTTTTCAACTCTTGGTTATTTACCTAGGAATGGAAATGATGGGTCACATAGTAACTGTAAGTTTAGCATTCTGAAGACACGCCAAACTGTTCTCCAAAGTGGCTGCTCAGTTCAATCAGTCACTCAGTCATGTCCGACTCTTTGTGACCCCATGGACTGCAGCATGCCAGGCTTCTCTGTACATCATCAACTCCTGGAGCTTACCCAAACTCATGTCCATAGGTTTGGTGATGCCATCCAACCATCTGTATAATTGAAAGGGATTTGATTTAGGTCATACCCGAATGGTCTAGTGGTTTCCCCCACTTTCTTCAATTTATCTGAATTTGGCAATAAGGAGTTCATGATCTGAGCCACAGTCGGCTCCCGATCTTGTTTTTGTTGACTGTATAGAGCTTCGCCATCTTTGGCTGCAAAGAATATAATCAGTCTGCTTTTGGTATTGACCATCTGGTGATGTCCACTTGTAGAGTCTTCTCTTGTGTTCTTGGAAGAAGGTGCTTGCTATGACCAGTGAGTTCTCTTGGTAAAACTCTATTAGCCTTTGACTTGCTTCATTTTGTACTCCAAGGCCAAATTTACCTGTTAACTCCAGGTATCTCTTGACTTCCTACTTTTGCATTCCAGTTCCATATGATGAAAAGGACATCTTTTTTTGGGTGTTGGTTCTAAAAGGTCTTGAGGCCTTCATAGAACCCTTCAACGTCAGCTTCTTCAGCACTACTGGTCAGGGCATAGACTTGGATTACTGTGATACTGAGTGTTTTGCCTTGGAAACAGAGATCATTCTGTCGTTTTTTGAGACTGCATCCAAGTTCTGCATTTCGGACTCTTTTGTTGACTATGATCACTACTCCCATTTCTTCTAAGGAATTCTTGCCCACAACAGTTAGATATAATGGTCATCTGAGTTAAATTCACCCATTCCCAGTCCATTTTAGTTCGCTGATTCCTAAAATGTTGATGTTCACTATTGCCATCTCCTGTTTGACCACTTCCAATTTGCTTTGATTCATGGACCTAACATTTCAGGTTCCTATGCAATATTGCTCTTTACAGCATTGGACTTTACTTCCATCACCAGTCACAGCCACAACTGGGTGCTGTTTTTTCTTTAGCTCCGTCTCTTCATTCTTTCTTGAGTTATTTCTCCACTGATATCCAGCAGCATATTGGGCACCTACCAACCTGGGAAGTGCATCCTTCAGTGTCTTATCTTTTTGCCTTTTCATACTGTCATGGGGTTCTCAAGGCAAGAATACTGAAGGGGTTTGCCATTTCCTTCTCCAGTGGACCACGTTTTGTCAGAATTCTCCATCATGACCCATCCATCTTGGGTGGTGCTACATGGCATAACTCATAGTTTCATTGAGTTAGACAAGGCTGTGGTCCAAGTAATCAGATTAATTAGCTTTTTGTGAATGTGGCTTTCATTCTGTCTGCATTCTGAAGGAGAAGGATAAGAGGCTTATGGAAGCTTCCTGATGGGAGAGACTGACTGAGGGGGAAACTGGATCCTGTTCTGATGGGCAGGGCCATGCTCAGTAAATCTTTAATCTAATTTTCTCTTGATAGGTGGGGCTGTGTTTCCTCCTTGTTGTTTGACCTCACGTCAAACTACCTGGAGGTAATGAAGACAACAAAGACCTCCTTCAAGGCAGCTATAATGCCCCCAGCAAACTATGAGTGTTCCAATCTCTCCAATACTCAATAACTAGCATTATCTTTTCTATCTTAGTCATGTTCAGTTCAGTTCAGTTCAGTTGCTCAGTCGTGTCCGACTCTTTGCGACCCCATGAATCGCAGCACACCAGGCCTCCCTGTCCATCACCATCTCCCGGAGTTCACTCAGACTCACGTCCATCGAGTCCGTGATGCCATCCAGCCATCTCATCCTCTGTCGTCCCCTTCTCCTCCTGCCCCCAATCTCTCCCAGCATCAGAGTCTTTTCCAATGAGCCAACTCTTCGCATGAGGTGTCCAAAGTACTGGAGCTTCAGCTTTAGCATCATTCCTTCCAAAGAAATCCCGGGGTTGATCTCCTTCAGAATGGACTGGTTGGATCTCCTTGCAGTCCAAGGGACTCTCAAGAGTCTTCTCTAACACCACACTTCAAACACATCAATTCTTCGGTGCTCAGCCTTCTTCACAGTCCAACTCTCACATCCATACATGACCACAGGAAAAACCATAGCCTTAACTAGACGGACCTTAGTCGGCAAAGTAATGTCTCTGCTTTTGAACATGCTATCTAGGTTGGTCATAACTTTTCTTCCAAGGAGTAAGCGTCTTTTAATTTCATGGCTGCAGTCACCATCTGCAATGATTTTGGAGCCCAAAAAAATAAAGTCTGACACTGTTTCCACTGTTTCCCCATCTATTCCCCATGAAGTGATGGGACCAGATGCCATGATCTTCGTTTTCTGAATGTTGAGCTTTAGGCCAATTTTTTCACTCTCCTCTTTCACTTTCATCAAGAGGCTTTTTAGCTCCTCTTCACTTTCTGCCATAAGGGTGGTGTCATCTGCATATCTGAGGTTATTGATATTTCTCCCGGCAATGTTGATTCCAGCTTGTGTTTCTTCCAGTCCAGCGTTTCTCATGATGTACTCTGCATAGAAGTTAAACAAGCAGGGTGACAATATACAGCCTTTATGTTACCAGCTGTGAAGTCTTACTTCCTGGTTTTGACTTGGATTTCCCTAATGACTGATGATATTGAGCATCTTTACATGTGATTGGTTTAGTTGCCAAGTCATGTCCGACCCTTTGTGATCCCATGGACTGTAGCCTGCCAGGCTCCTCTGTTCAGGGTATTTCCCAGGCAAGAATACTGGTGTGGGTTGCCATTTCCTTCTCGAGGGGATCTTCCCACACCAGAGATCAAACACAGGTCTCTTGCACTGGGGCTTCCCTGGTGGCTCAGAAGGTAAAGATTCTGCCTACAATGTGAGAGACCTGGGGTCAACCCCTGGGTGGGGAAGATCCCCTGAAGAAGGGAATAGCTACCCACTCCAGTATTGTTGCCTGGAGAAGAGCGTGAACAGAGGAGACTCACATAGCATTGCAAAGAGTCAGACACGACTGAGTGACTAACACTTTTTACTTTCTTTCCTTACTGAGTGAGCCACCAGGGAAGCCCTCCATGTGTTTACTGCCTCAGTTCAGTTCAGTCGCTCAGTTGTGTCTGACTCTTTGCGACCTCAAGAAGCGCAGCATGCCAGGTCTCCCTGTCCATCAACAACTCCTGGAGTCCACTCAAACCATGTCCACTGAGTCGGTGATGCCATCCAGCCATCTCATCCTCTGTCGTCCCCTTCTCCTCCTGCCCTCATTCTTTCCCAGCATCAGGGTCTTTTCCAGTGAGTCAGCTCTTCGCATCAGGTGGCCAAAATATTGGAGTTTCAGCTTCAACATCTCCTTCCAATGAACACCCAGGACTGATCTCCTTTAGAATGGACTGGTTGGATATCCTTGCAGTCCAAGGACTCTCAAGAGTCTTCTCCAACACCACACTTCAAAAGCATCAATTCTTCAGAGCTCAGCTTTCTTTATAGTCGAACTCTCACATCCATACATGACCACTGGAAAAACCCTAGCCTTGACTAGACGGACCTTTGTTGGCAAAGTAATGTCTCTGCTTTATAAATATGCTGTCTAGTTGGTAATAACTTTCCTTCCAAGAGGTAAGCATCCTTCAATTTTATGGCTGCAATCACCATCTGCAGTGATTTTGGAGCCCAGAAAAATAGTCAGCTACTGTTTCCCCATCTATTTCCCATGAAGCAATGGGACTGGATGCCATGATCTTAGTTTTCTGAATGTTGAGCTTTAAGCCAAATTTTTCACTCTCCTCTTTCACTTTCATCAAGAGGCTTTTGAGTTCCCCTTCACTTTCTGCCATAAGGGTGGTGTCATCTGCATATGTGAGGTTATTGATATTTCTCCCGGCAATCTTGATTCCAGCTTGTGTTTCTTCCAGCCCAGCGTTTTTCATGATGTACTCTGCATATAAGTTAAATAAGCAGGGTGACAATATACAGCCTTGATGTACTCCTTTTCCTATTTGGAACCAGTCTGTTGTTCCATGTCAAGTTCTAACTGTTGCTTCCTGATCTGCATACAGGTTTCTCAAGAGGCAGGTCAGGTGGTCTGGTATTCCCATCTCTTTCAGAATTTTCCACAGTTTATTGTGATCCACACAGTCAAAGGCTTTGGCATAGTCAATAAAGCAGAAATAGATGTTTTTCTGGAACTGTCTTGTTCTTTCGATGATCCAGCAGATGTTGGCAATTTGATCTCTGGTTCCTCTGCCTTTTCTAAGTCCAACTTGAACAACTGGAAGTTCACAGTTCAAGTATTGCTGAAGCCTGGCTTGCAGAATTTTGAGCATTACTTTACTAGCATGTGAGATGAGTGCAATTGTGCGGTTGTTTGAACATTCTTTGGCATTGCCTTTCTTTGGGATTGGAATGAAAACTGACCTTTTCCAGTCCTGTGGCCACTGCTGAGTTTCCCAAATTTGCTGGCATATTGAGTGCAGCACGTTCACAGCATCATCTTTCGGGATTTGAAATAGCTCAACTGGAATTCCATCACCTCCACTAGCTTTGTTCGTAGTGATGCTTCCTAAGGCCCACTTGACTTTGCATTCGAGGATGTCTGGCTCTAGGTGAGTGATCACACCATCATGATTATCTGGGTCGTGAAGATCTTTTTTGTACAGTTCTTTGTATTCTTGCCACCTCGTCTTAATATCTTCTGCTTCTGTTAGGTCCATACCATTTCTGTCCTTTATCGAGCCCATCTTTGCATGAAATGTTCCCTTGGTATCTCTGATTTTCTTAAAGTGATCTCTAGTCTTTCCCATTCTATTGTTTTCCTCTATTTCTTTGCATTGATTGCTGAGGAAGGCTTTCTTATCTCTCTTTGCTATTCTTTGGAACTCTGCATTCAGATGCTTATATCTTTCCTTTCCCCCTTTGCTTTTCGCTTCCCTTCTTCTCACAGCTATTTGTAAGGCCTCCTCAGACAACCATTTTGCTTTTTTGCATTTCTTTTTCTTGGGGATGGTCTTGATTCCTGTCTCCTGTACAATGTCATCAACCTCCGTCCATAGTTCATCAGGCACTCTGTCTATCACATCTAGTCCCTTAAATCTATTTCTCACTTCCGCTGTATAATCATAAGGGATTTGATTTAGGTCATACCTGAATGGTCTAGTGGTTTTCTCCACTTTCTTCAATTTCAGTCTGAGTTTCGCAATAAGGAGTTCATGATCTGAGCCACAGTCAGCTCCTGGTCTTGTTTTTGCTGACTGTATAGAGCTTCTCCATCTTTGGCTGCAAAGAATATAATGAATCTGATTTTGGTGTCAACCATCTGGTGATGTCCATGTGTAGAGTCTGGTCCATATGTAGAGTAGTTTACTGGCTACCTGTATGTATTCTTTTGTAAAGCATCTGGCAAATTATTTTGCACATTTTTTTCTTCTTACTATATAACTTATGAATTATATGGGTTCTTTGTATTTTGGACACAAGTTTTTGTCAGATACACATATTATTGCTTAACACTAATCTATGGCTTGCCTTTTTATGTTCTTAATGGTGTTTCCAAGAGTAGAAGTTTTAAAGTTTTATTATGCCCAATTTAGTTTTTCTTTCATGATTCATGTATTTTGTTCTATTTTTGTTTAGCCAAGGGTCATAAACATTTTCTCTTGTTTTCTTTCAGATACTGAAAAATTCTAGCTTTTGTATTTTAAATTTGTGATACATCTTATTTCTCGATGGGATGTGAAGTAAGGGGAGGGTTTTTTCCATACAAATAGCAAGTTGTTACACCACCCTTCATTTAAAAGAAAGTCTTTTCCACATTTATTTTGGTGGAAAAATAAATATTAATATTTTTGTCAAAAATTAATTGACAATATTTTTGTATGTTGATTTCTGAATTCTCTATCCTGTTTTATTGATTTATATCCACCCTCATGCCAAGATTTTATTAGTATTTTTCTATAATACACTTTGAAATTAGGTAGTGTAGGCTGTTTAAACTTATTCTCTTTAAATAGTTTATTTGGTTATTCTAGGTCCTTTGTATTTCTGTACAAATTCTCGATTAACTTGTCAATTTCTTTCTTTTTTTAAAATTTTGGTCAATGTTTTTATTATACAGCAGGTAAAATGAGAAAGCCAGAGATATATGTATCAATTCAATGTTTTTAAGATTAAATTTGTATTTTCCCTATAAACTAATGAGGTTTAGCATTTCCATTTGAGTCAAATGTCCATTCTTTTTAGGTATCTGTTTCTTATCCATATACAGGCATTTTTATATTTTCTGGATACTACTTCTTTATTGGTTATAATTTTCCCATATTTATTTTTTAGCAGATAACTCGACTTTCATTTTGTTTTGAAGCTTCTAATGCACATAATTTTTAAATTTTAATATAATTAACTATGTCAGTGTTTTCTTTATGATTTATGCTTTTTTGTTTTTTAAATATAAATTTATTTATTTTAATTAGAGGCTAATTACAATATTGTATTGGTTTTGCCATACATTGACACGAATCTGCCATGGGTGTACATGTGTTCCCCGTCCTGAACCCCCTTCCCACTTCTCTCCCCATCCCATCCCTCTAGGTCATCCCAGTGCACCAGCCCTGAGCACCCTGTATCATGCATCAAACCTGGACTGGCGATTAATTTCATATACGATATTATACATGTTTCAATGCCATTCTCCCAAATCATCCCACCCTTGCCCTCTCCCACAGAGTCCAAAAATCTGTTCTATATATCTGTGTCTCTTTTGCTGTGTCACATACAGGGTTATCTTTACCATCTTTCTAAATTCCATATATATGCGTTAGTATACTGTACCTGTGTGTTTCTTTCTGGCTTACTTCACTGTATAATAGGCTCCAGTTTCTTCCACCTCATTAGAACTGATTCAAATGTATTCTTTTTAATGGCTGAGTAATACTCCATTGTGTATATGTACCACAGCTTTCTTATCCATTCATCTGCTGATGGACATCTAGGTCGCTTCCACGTCCTGGCTATTATAAACAGTGCTGTGATGAACATTGGAATACACGTGTCTCTTTCAATTCTGGTTTCCTTGGTGTGTATGCCCAGCAGTGGGATTGCTGGGTCATATGGCAGTTCTATTTCCAGTTTTTTAAGGAATCTCCACACTGTTCTCCATAGTGGCTGTACTAGTTTGCCTTCCCACCAACAGTGTAAGAGGGTTCCCTTTTCTCCACACCCTCTCCAGCATTTATTGCTTGTAGACTTTTGGATAGCAGCCATTCTGACTGGCGTGAAATGGTACCTCATTGTGGTTTTGATTTGCATTTCTCTGAGAATGAGTGGTGTTGAGCATCTTTTCATGTGTTTGTTAGCCATCTGTATGTCTTCTTTGGAGAGATGTCTGTTTAGCTCTTTGGCCCACTTTTTGATTGGGTCGTTTATTTTTCTGGAATTGAGCTGCAGGGGTTGCTTGTATATTTTTGAGATTAATTCTTTGTCAGTTGTTTCATTTGCTGTTATTTTCTCCCATTCTGAAGGCTGTATCTTCACCTTGTTTATCGTTTCCTTTGTTGTGCAGAAGCTTTTAATTTTAATTAGGTCCCATTAGTTTATTTTTGCTTTTATTTCCAATATTCTGGGAGGTGGGTCATAGAGGATCCTGCTGTGATTTATGTCAGAGTATGTTTTGCCTATGTTCTTCTTTAGGAGTTTTATGGTTTCTGGTCTTAGGTTTAGATCTTTAATCCATTTTGAGTTTATTTTTGTGTATGGTGTTAGAAAGTGTTCTAGTTTCATTCTTTTACAAGTGGTTGAGCAGTTTTCCCAGCACCACTTGTTAAAGAGATTGTCTTTTCTCCATTGTATATTCTTGCCTCCTTTGTCAAAAATAAGGTGTCCATATGTGTGTGGATTTATCTCCGGGCTTTCTATTTTGTTCCATTGATCTATATTTCTGTCTTTGTGCCAGTACCATACTGTCTTGATGACTGTGGCTTTGTAGTAGAGCCTGAAGTCAGCAGGTTGATTCCTCCAGTTCATTCTTCTTTCTCAAGATTGCTTTGGCTATTTGAGGTTTTTTGTATTTCCATACAAATATTGAAATTATTTGTTCTAGCTCTTTGAAAAATACCGTTGATAGCTTGTTAGGGATTGCATTGAATCTATGGATTGCTTTGGGTAGTATACTCATTTTCACTATATTGATTTTTCCGATCCATGAACATGGTATATTTCTCCATCTATTTGTGTCCTCTTTGATTCTTTCACCAGTGTTTTATAGTTTTCTATATATAGGTCTTTTCTTTCTTTAGGTAGATATATTCCTAAGTATTTTATTATTTTTGTTGCAATGGTGAATGGAATTGTTTCCTTAACCTCTCTTTCTGTTTTCTCATTATTAGTGTATTGGAATGCAAGGGATTTCTGTGTGTTGATTTTATATCCTGCAACTTTACTATATTCATTGATTATCCCTAGTAATTTTCTAGTGGAGTCTTTAGGGTTTTCTATGTAGAGGATCATGTCATCTGCAAACAGTGAGAGTTTTACTTCCTTTTTTCCAATCTGGATTCATTTTATTTCTTTTTCTGCTCTGATTGCTGTGGCTAACATTTCCAGAACTATGTTGAATAGTAGTGGTGAGAGTGGGCACCCTTGTCTTGTTCCTGACTTTAGGGGAAATGCTTTCAATTTCTCACCATTGAAGATAACGTTTGCTGAGGGTTTGACATATATAGCTTTTATTAAGTTGAGGTACGTTCCTTCTATTCCTGCTTTCTAGAGAGTTTTTATCATAAATGGGTGTTGAATTTTGTCAAAGGCTTTCTCTGCATCTATTGAGATAATCATATGGTTTTTATTTTTCAATTTAAAATGCTGGACTGGAAGAAACACAAGCTGGAATCAACATTGCCGGGAGAAATATCAATAACCTCAGATATGCAGATGACACCACCCTTATGGCAGAAAGTGAAGAGGAACTAAAAAGCTTCTTGATGAAAGTGAAAGAGGAGAGTGAAAAAGTTGGCTTAAAACTCAACATTCAGAAAACGAAGATCATGGCATCCGGTCCCATCACTTCATGGGAAATAGATGGGGAAACAGTGGAAACCATGTCAGACTTTATTTTTTTGGGCTCCAGAATCACTGCAGATGGTGACTGCAGCCATGAAATTAAAAGACGCTCACTCCTTGGAAGAAAAGTTATGACCAATCTAGATAGCATATTCAAAAGCAGAGACATTACTTTGCTGACTAAGGCCTGTCTGGTCAAGGCTATGGTTTTTTCCAGTAGTCATGTATGGATGTGAGAGTTGGTCTGTGAAGAAGGCTGAGCACCGAAGAATTGATGCTTTTGAAATGTGGTGTTGGAGAAGACTCTTGAGAGTCCCTTGGACTGCAAGGAGATCCAACCAGTCCATTCTGAAGGAGATCAACCCTGGGATTTCTTTGGAAGGAATGATGCTAAAGCTGAAACTCCAGTCCTTTGGCCACCTCATGCGAAGAGTTGACTCATTGGAAAAGACTTTGATGCTGGGAGGGATTGGGGGCAGGAGGAGAAGGGGACGACAGAGGATGAGATGGCTGGATGGCATCACTGACTCAATGGACGTGAGTCTGAGTGAACTCTGGGAGTTGGTGATGGACAGGGAGGCCGGGCGTGCTGTGATTCATGGGGTCGCAAAGAGTCGGACACGACTGAGCAACTGAACTGAACTGAACTGAACTGAATGTGGTGTATTACACTGATAGATTTGCAGATATTGAAGAATCCTTGCATCTCTGGGATAAAGTCCAATTGGTCATGATGTATGATCTTTTCAATATGTTGTTGGATTCTGTTTGCGAGAATTTTGTTAAGGATTTTTGAATCTATGTTCATCAGTGATATTCGCCTGTAGTTTTCTTTTTTTGTGGCATCTTTGTCAGGTTTTGGTATTAGGGTGATGGTGGCCTCATAGAATGAGTTTAGTTTACCTTCCTCTGCAATTTTCTGGAAGAGTTTGAGTAGGATAGGTGTTAGCTCTTCTCGAAATTTTTGGTAGAATTCAGCTGTGAAGCTTTCTGGTCTGAGCTTTTGTTTGTTGGAAGATTTCTGATTACAGTTTCAATTTCTGTGCTTGTAATGGGTCTGTTAAGATTTTCTATTTCTTCCTGGTTCAGTTTTGGGAAGTTGTACTTTTCTAGGAATTTGTCCATTTCTTCCAGGTTGTCCATTTTATTGGCATATATTTGCTGATAGTAGTCTCTTATGATCCATTGTATTTCTGTGGTGTCTGTTGTGATCTCTCCATTTTCATTTCTAATTTTATTGATTTAATTTTTTTCCCTTTGTTTCTTGATGAGTCTGGCTAGTGGTTTATCAATTTTATTTATCTTCTCAAAGAACCAGCAAAGAACCAACAAAACTTCTCAAACCAACAAATTTTCTCAAAGAACCAACAAAACTTTTGGTTTTGTTGATTTTTTCCTATGGTCTCTTTTGTTTCTTTTGCATTTATTTCTACCCTAATTTTTAAGATTTCTTTCCTTCTACTAACCCTGGGGTTTTCATTTCTTTCTTTTCTAGTTGTTTTAAGTGTAGAGTTAGGTTGTTTGACTTTTTTCTCATTTCTTGAGGTATGCCTGTAATGCTATGAACCTTCCCCTTAGTTAGTTAGTTCAGTTGCTCAGTCATGTCTGACTCTTTGCGACCCTATGAATCGCAGCACGCCAGGCCTCCCTGTCCATCACCAACTCCCGGAGTGAGTCTGACTGAACTCCTGGAGTGAGTCTGAATGAACTGCCGGATTGAGTCTGAGTGAACTCCCGGAGTGAGTCTGAGTGAACTCCTGGAGTGAGTCTGAGTGAACTCTGGGAGTTGGTGATGGACAGGGAGGCCTGACGTGTTGTGATTCATGGGGTCGCAAAGAGTCGGACTAGACTGAGCGACTGAACTAACTAAGGGGAAGGTTCATAGCATTACAGGCATACCTCAAGAAACGAGAAAAAAGTCAAGTAAATAACCTAACTCTACACCTAAAACAACTAGAAAAGAAAGAAATGAAAACCCCAGGGTTAGTAGAAGGAAAGAAATCTTAAAAATTAGGGTAGAAATAAATGCAAAAGAAATGCTATGACCCTTCCCCTTAGCATTGCTTTTACAGTGTCCCACAGGTTTTGGGTTGTTCTGTATTCATTTTCATTTTCATTCATTTCTATGCATATTTTGATTTCTTTTTTGTTTTCTTCTGTGATTTGTTGGTTATTCAGCAGTGTGTTGTTCAGCCTCCATATGTTGGAATTTTTAATAGTTTTTCTCCTGTAATTGAGATCTAATCTTACTGCATTGTGGTCAGAAAAGATGCTTGGAATGATTTCAATTTTTTTTGGATTTACCAAGGCTAGCTTTATGGCTCAGGATGTGATCTATCCTGGAGAAGGTTCCATGTGCGCTTGAGAAAAAGGTGAAATTCATTGTTTTGGGGTGAAACGCCCTATAGATATCAATTAGGTCTAACTGGTCTACTGTATCTTTTAAAGTTTGTGTTTCCTTGTTAATTTTCTGTTTAGTTGATCTATCCATAGGTGTGAGTATTAAAGTCTCCCACTATTATTGTGTTATTGTTAATTTCCCCTTTCATACTTGTTAGCATTTGCCTTACATGTTGTGGTGCTATGTTGGGTGCATATATATTTATAATTGTTATATCTTCTTCTTGGATTGATCCTTTGATCATTATGTAGTGTCCTTCTTTGTCTCTTTTCACAGCCTTTGTTTTAAAGTCTATTTTATCTGATATGAGTATTGCTAGTCCTGCTTTCTTTTGGTCTCTATTTGCATGGAAAATCTTTTTCCAGCCCTTCACTTTCAGTCTGTATGTGTCCCTTGTTTTGAGGTGGGTCTCTTGTAGACAACATATATAGGAGTCTTGTTTTTCTATCCATTCAGCCAGTCTTTGTCTTTTGGTTGGGGCATTCAACCCATTTACATTTAAGGTAATTATTGATAAGTATGATCCCGTTGCCATTTACTTTATTGTCTTGGGTTCCAGTTTATACACCCTTTCTGTGTTTCCTGTCTAGAGAAGATCCTTTAGCATTTGTCAGAGAGCTGGTTTGGTGGTGCTGAATTCTCTCAGCTTTTGCTTGTCTGTAAAGCTTTAGATTTCTCCTTCATATTTGAATGAGATCCTTGCTGGGTACAGTAATCTGGGCTGTAGATTATTTTCTTTCATCACTTTAAGTATGTCTTGCCATTCCCTCCTGGCTTGAAGAGTTTCTATTGAAAGATCAGCTGTTATCCTTATGGGAATCCCCTTGTGTGTTGTTGTTTTTTCCTCGCTGCTTTTAATATTTGTTGTTTGTGTTTAATCTTTCTTAATTTGATTAATATGTGTCTTGGGGTGTTTCACCTTGGGTTTATCCTTTTTAGGATTCTCTGGGTTTCTTGGACTTGGGTGATTATTTCCTTCCCCATTTTAGGGAAGTTTTCAACTATTATCTCCTCAAGTATTTTCTCATGGTCTTTCTTTTTGTCTTCTTCTTCTGGGACTCCTATAATTCGAATGTTGGGGCATTTAACATTATCCCAGAGGTCTCTGAGGTTGTCTTCATTTCTTTTAATTCGTTTTTCTCTTTTCCTCTCTGTTTCATTTATTTCTACCATTCTATCTTTTACCTCACCTATCTTCTGCCTCTGTTATTCTACTGTTGGTTCCCTCCAGAGTGTTTCTGATCTTATTTATTGCATTATTCATTATATTTTGACTCTTTTTTACTTCTTCTAGGTCCTTGTTAAATTTTTCTTGCATCTTCTCGATCCTGTCTCCAGGCTATTTATCTGTAACTCCATTTTGTTTTCAAGATTTTGGATCATTTTCACTATCATTATTCGGAATTCTTTATCAAATAGACTCCCTATCTCTTCCTCTTTTGTTTGGTTTGGTGGGAATTTATCCTGTTCCTTTACCTGCTGGGTATTTCTCTGCCTTTTCATCTTGTTTATATTGCTGTGTTTGGGGTGGCCTTTCCATATTCTGGCAGTTTGTGGTTCCTCTTTATTGTGGAGGTTCCTCACTGTGGGTGGGGTTTGACAGGTGGCTTGTCAAGGTTTCCTGGTTAGGGAAGCTTGTGTCGGTGTTCTGGTGGGTGGAGTTGGATTTCTTCTCTCTGGATTGCAATGAAGTGTCCAGTAATGAGTTTTGAGATGTCAGTGGGTTTGGTGTGACTTTGGGCACCCTGTATATTGAAGCTCAGGGCTATTTTCCTGCGTTGCTGGAGAATTTGTGTGATATGTCTTGCTCTGGAACTTGTTGGCCCTTGGGTGGTGCTTGGTTTCAGTGTAGGTATGGAGGTGTTTGATGAGCTTCTATCGATTAATGTTCCCTGGAGTCAGGAGTTCTCTGGTGTTCTCAGGATTTGGACTTAAGCCTCCTGCCTCTGGTTTTCAGTCTTATTCTTACAGTAGCCTCAAGACTTCTCCATTTATACAGCACCAGTGATAAAACATCTAGGTTAAAGATGAAAAGTTTCTCCACAGTGAGGGACACCTGGAGAGGTAAACAGAGTTACATGGAGAAGAGAAGAGGGAGGAGGGAGACAGAGGTGACCAGGAGGAGAAGAGGGGGAATCAAAAGAGGCGACAGCAAGCTAGCTAGTAATCAATTCCCTATGTGCTCTCCACAGTCTGGATCCCTCAGAGATGCTCATGGTGTTACACAGAGAAGAGAAGAGGGAGGAAAGGGACAGAGGTGGCCAGGAGGATAAAAGGGGGAATCAAAAGGAGAGAGACAGATCTAGCCAGGTATCAGTTCCCTAAGTGTTCTCCACAGCCCATAACACAGAGATTCAGAGAGTTGGGTAGAGAAGAGAAGGGGGAGGGAGGAGATAGAGGCGACCTGGTGGAGAAAAAGGAGAGTCCAAAGGGGGAGAGAGCAGTCAAGCCAGTAATCTTGCTCCCAAGTAAAAATGGGTACTGAAGATTGGGTTCTTAAAGGTACAAAAATGATAACAAATACCAAAGAGCAGAGATTAAAAACCTGGAGTAGAGGTTGGATTCTCAAAAGTACAATATTAAAGAAAAAAACAAAGTCACAAAAATTATAAAAAAAAAAATATATATATATGACGTTTGCTTTAAAAAAAAGGGTCTTTTTTTTTGAAAAGTAATAGTAGGTTATAAAAATGAAAATTGAAGGAGTAATAGAGGACTTAAAAATTAAAAAAATTTTAAATTAAAACAATGATAATGGTAAAAATATATCTAGGACTTTCTCTGGTGTTGTTGTGGACAGTGTGGGGTCAGTTCATTTTCAGATAGTTCCTTGATCCAGCTTATACTTCTCAAGATCTATAGGCCCCTTCCTATGTAGTCAATGCTAACTACAGGGTTTTAATCTATTGCACCTGTCACTTCCAAGGCGGTTCCCTCTGTTTTAGCTTCTGTTTGCTGGTTTCTTCAGTGCCTAATTTCCACCCTGACACAAGGGGGCGGTGGTGGTCACTTTTTAAGGTTCACTTGTTCAGTCGTGCCGTGGGGGAAGGAACACTGCAAACAAATAACACTGGCATGTGCTCGCAGTGTCTCAGCCACACTGGGTTTGCCCCTGCACACAGCGTGTGTGCTTTTCGTCTACCCTGCTCAGGCTCTAGGTTGCTCTGCTAGGAACTGTCTGAGGTGGGCCCTGAGTTGTATGCACTTCCCAGGTCTAAGCTGCTCAGGTTCAGGTTCTTGGGTACTCCACAGAGGCGCAGACTTGGTTGGGCCTGTGTTTTGTGCCCTTCCCCAGTCCGAGCAGCTCAAGTGACCAGGTGCTTGGTGAGCACGGTTGCCCCGAGGTAGGGGCTGTGACTTATCGCCTCCCCCATCCCTGCCACTTGGTTTTCTGGGTGTACAACCAGTGCACCTTCTCAGGTGTGCTGTGTCTCTTCTGGGGAGCTGATCTCTGGCTGTAACCCTCCCGGCAGATGTTGACTGTCCAGAATCCCAAGAAGTCTTGGTTAGCAATGAAGCCTGCTTGTAGTTTGGAAGAGGATGCCTCTCTGTGCCCGCGATTGCCCCCTTCTGGCTCTGGCTGCCCTCACCTACCTGTCTCCGGCAGGGGATGGGCCAGTCCACAGCGAGCTAGCTTTGCTCAGTCCTTTGTTCTGTGAGTGGGCCTGGCAGTCTTAGGTTAGGGCTTTTCACTGGATAGCTATCCCACAGTCTGGGATGCTATCACAAGTTACTTCCCTCAGATTGCCCTTGGGGCATTCAGGCCCGGTCCTTACCCTAATCACTGCATCCCCTAATTGCTAGTGGTGGATGTGAGCGTCTGCACTCCTTATCTGCAGGGAGTTGCCGTTAGGCACATAATCTGTGGGTTTTAATTATTTATTTATTTTTCCTCCCGGTTATGTTGCCCTCTGAGGTTCCAAGGCTTGCCACAGACTTGCCAGTGAGAGTTTTTCCTGGTGTTTGGAAACTTTTCTCTTTTTTAAGACTCTCTTTCTGGGACAGATCTCCATCCCTACCTCTTTTGCCTCTCTTTTTATCTTTTATATTTTTTCGTACCTCCTTTCAAAGACAATAGGCTGCCTTTTTGGGTGCCTGCTCAGATCATGAAGTCCTTATTACCAAATTCAGACTTAAATTGAAGAAAGTAGGGAAAACCACTAGACCATTCAGGTATGGTCTAAATCAAATCCCTTATGATTATACAGGGGAAGTGAGAAATAGATTTAAGGGCCTAGATCTGATAGACAGAGTGCCTGATGAACTATGGAATGAAGTTTGTGACACTGTGCAGGAGACAGGGATCAATACCATCCCCATGGAAAAGAAATGCAAAAAAGCAAAATGGCTGTCTGGGGAGGCCTTACAAATAGCTGTGAAGAGAAGAGAGGTGAAAAGCAAAGGAGAAAAGGAAAGATATAGGCATCTGAATGCACTTCCAAAGAATAGCAAGAAGAGATAAGAAAGCCTTCTTCAGCGATCAATGCAAAGAAATAGAGGAAAACAACAGATTGGGAAAGACTAGAGATCTCTTCAAGAAAATTAGAGATACCAAGGGAACACTTCATGCAAAGATGGGCTCAATAAAGGACAGAAATAGTATGGACCTAACAGAAGCAGAAGATATTAAGAAGAGGTGGCAAGAATACATGGAAGAACTGTACAAAAAAGATCTTCACGACCCAGATAGTCATGATGATGTGATCACTAGTCTAGAACCAGACATCTTGGAATGTGAAGTCAAGTGGGCCTTAGAAAGCATCACTACAAAGCAAGCTAGTGGAGGCGATGGAATTCCAGTTGAGCTGCTTCAAATCCTGAAAGATGATTCTGTGAAAGTGCTGCACTCAATATGCCAGCAAATTTGGAAAACTCAGCAGTGGCCATAGGACTGGAAAAGGTCAGTTTTCATTCCAATCCCAAAGAAAGGCAATGCCAAAGAAAGCTCAAACTACCACACAATTTCACTCATCTCACATGCTAGTAAAGTAATGCTCAAAATTCTCCAAGCCAGGCTTCAGCAATACGTGAACTGTGAACTCTCTGACGTTCAAGCTGGTTTTAGAAAAGGCAGAGGAACCAGAGATCAAATTGCCAACATCTGCTGGATCATGGAAAAAGCAAGAGAGTTCCAGAAAAACATCTATTTCTGCTTTATTGACTATGCCAAAGCCTTTGACTGTGTGGATCACAATAAACTGTGGAAAACTCTGAAAGAGATGGGAATACCAGACCACCTGACCTGCCTCTTGAGAAATCTGTATGCAGGTCAGGAAGCAACAGTTAGAACTAGACATGGAACAACAGACTGGTTCCAAATAGGAAAAGGAGTATGGCAAGGCTGTATATTGTCACCCTGCTTATTTAACTTCTATGCAAAGTACATCATGAGAAATGCTGGACTGGAAGAAACACAAGCTGGAATCAGGATTGCCGGGAGAAATATCAATAACCTCAGATATGCAGATGACACCACCCTTATGGCAGAAAGTGAAGAGGAACTAAAAAGCCTCTTGATGAAAGTGAAAGAGGAGAGTGAAAAAATTGGCCTAAAGCTCAACATTCAGAAAACGAAGATCATGGCATCTGGTCCCATCACTTTATGGGAAATAGATGGGGAAACAGTGGAAACAGTGTCAGACTTTATTTTTGGGGGCTCCAAAATCACTGCAGATGGTGACTGCAGCCATGAAATTAAAAGACGCTTACTCCTTGGAAGAACAGTTATGACCAACCTAGATAGCATATTCAAAAGCAGAGACGTTACTTTGCCGACTAAGGTCCGTCTAGTTAAGGCTATGGTTTTTCCTGTGGTCATGTATAGATGTGAGAGTTGGACTGTGAAGAAGGCTGAGCGCCAAAGAATTGATGCTTTTGAAGTGTGGTGTTGGAGAAGACTCTTGAGAGTCCCTTGGACTGCAAGGAGATCCAACCAGTCCATTCTGAAGGAGATCAGCCCTGGAATTTCTTTCGAAGGAATGATGCTAAAGCTGAAACTACAGTACTTTGGCCACCTCATGCGAAGAGTTGACCCATTGGAAAAGACTCTGATGCTCGGAGGGATTGGGGGCAGGAGGAGAAGGAGACGACCGAGGATGAGATGGCTGGATGGCATCACGGACTCGATGGACGTGAGTCTGAGTGAACTCCAGGAGTAGGTGATGAACAGGGAGGCCTGGCATGCTGCGATTCATGGGGTCGCAAAGAGTCAGACATGACTGAGCGACTGAACTGAACTGAACTGAACTGATGTCCTCTGCCAGCATTCAGAAGTTGTTTTGTGTAATTTACTCAGTGTTCAAATGTTGTTTTGATGAATTTGTCGGGGAGAAAGTGGTCTCCGCATCCTATTCCTCCACCATCTTAGGACCGTCCCCTAACTTGTCAATTTCTACAAATGCCTCTGAACTTAAAGATCAGTCTGGGGAGAATTACTCTCCTACTATATTGAGTTTTTCCATCCTTGACCATAGTGTATTTCTCCACTCATAATCTGTTTATTATGTGTTTTCTGTGTTCCCGAATGTCTTTCAGCAATGTTTTATACTTTCATTGTATAGATCTTGCTCAATTCATTAAATATACTTAAATATTTAATATTTTTGTATCATTGCAAATAGGATGGTATTTCATTTACAAACCGTTCACTGCTTATACAAATCAATTTTTGTATATTGAGCTAGTATCCTGCAACCTTGCCAATTCCCCGTTTTAAAAGTTCCAGTAGATTATTTGTAGATAAGAACTTTCGAAGAAAAAACATTCCATCACTGAAGAGACTGTTTTCCCTATCCTAAAAAGGAATATATATTCTTTGAAGAAACTTTAGAAAGAAAAGTACCAAGAAAAAGAAAAGCAAACACCAATTCCCCCAATATGTAGGTTAACTGTTATTATCTTTTGACAAATCTCCTTAAAGTTTTGAGTGAGATTCATTTCAGTTGTTTGAAGTTAATTTATTTTACATATCTGAGCTTACTCTATATTGACAATTATTTATCATGCTTTTTTCATAACATCACAACATTTTTCATGTTATCAAGCTTTCTGTTTGTGAAACTTTAATGTCTATAAATAACAACTTTTCTATTATCCATTTTTAATATTGCAAATTTTACAGTATTATAAGTAATGCTTCAGTGATCATCTACAGATGTACATTCCTTAGGGTGTTAATAATAGTAACATTATTATTATTAATAGCTAAACACATACAGTACTTCCTATGTGCCAGGCACTGTTTCAAGTACTTTACACATTATTTCACTTAATCCAAACAACTACCTTCAGAGGTAGATACCAGCAGTATCTCCACTACACAGTTCAAGAAAACTGAGCCATGGGTTATCAGAAATTCTAAGAGGCACAGTTGAGGGGCTCCTCTTTTACACCCACAAAGAATCACTGCTTGCAATCAAAACCATTTCTGGTAGGACTACATTAAACACATGAATGGTGTGTAATCACTGAGGAGTTACTCAGCCATAACTGAGGTGCCAGGAGGTTCTCAAAATGTGAGGCCTGGGCCAACTCAGTTCTCCTCAACTGCACCAGGAGGAATGAGCTGTGACCTCTCACTTCTGCAGGTCTCAGGTCTCTCAAATCTAAGGAGCATTTCTAGATTTGTCCTGGGAGAGAAAGCAAGGGTGTTGTCCTGTTGTTCTCAATAGTATATCATTCAGCAATCATTGAGCATCTACCATATGTACCAATATGTATCATTTGCTAGAAAATGGCAAATGATGGTCAGCCCCTTCTCCCACCCCAGCCCCCTACACACACACACACACACACACACACACACACACACACACACACACATGAGCCAGAATGAAACAGAATTAAAACAGATTCTCTATCTAAATCTGTTTTGGGTCATGGACTTAACAGAAAATATGAAGACTAGGATCCTCTCCCTTGAAGGGAAAACCTCTGTATAAAAGAGATTGCTTTTGCACACAAGATTAAAAGTTGTTTACTGATCCTCATAAATATATCCAAACACCCACTGAGGGTGAGTGATTCCTTGGGTGATAAGTTCTAATGTGGGTAAAAGGGAAGATATGTGTGACTGGAAGGGAAATGGGAACTCAGCCAGTCCTTGCCAGCAATTGAGTCAGTTTAAAGTAAACGACAGAGTTTAGTGGGACAATAAAGTAATATTAATAGTTGCAGCTAATGTAATAAAGCACTGCATACATGTCAGGCATATTCTGCACTGTTTGTATGTTACTTGTTTACTACTAACCACAATCCCATGAGGTAAACGATGTCATCCCTAATCTGCAGAAAAGGACATCTGTAATTCAGGCACAGAGAGGCCAAGCAGCATGCCCAAGGTTAACCAGCAAGTGATGGACAGAGGTGGGATTTCAACTTGGGAGTCCAGCTCAAATATACACTCTTGACCACTGCTTTCTTCATAAAGATATGAGACTACTTTGGAAGGAGGGTCGCCTTGGGCAGCACTGTTTAAGAGCATACTTGTGCTAGGTATTGCCCACGCACCCGCTCAGGATCAAATGGAGACCCTTTCTAGTGTGCCCAAATTTGCCACTCTTTTGGGTCCCAACATCCAGAGAAGCATTGTGTTTAAGCTCCCAGGAGCCTTTGGCAGATTGTCCCAAGGACTACAACTCTATGACTCCCAACAACTTAGAAGTGATGGGAAAATTTGCTAGCAGGACGTTCTCAAGCTTCACTAATAGTGGAATAGAGAAACCAATATCCTTTTTTAATATTTAAAAGTATCTTCAAATTGTTATAGTGACACTGGCTAGACTATAAAACTTATTCATAATTCCATTATCTAACAACTCAATTTTGTTCATTTATCCATATACATGTTTTCAGTTCTTGCCCACATGCAAATATATCCAACCTGGGTAGTACTGGTAGTAAACTTGTTCTTCCTTCACCATTTTTCATGATAAGATCTTCCCTGCTGCTAGCCAAAGTGTGGTTTATACCAGACACATAAAACTAACTGAACACTACAAAGTGTCCCAGGAGAGAGGGATGATCAAGTGAAAAATGGGATATTAACTCACTGGAATATAATTTTCTATTGTCTGTTACCATAACTACACCCATTTTTTATTCTCCTCAGCAACAGCTTTCATTTGTCTTTTTGAGGTAGCGCTCTCATTTGTTTTGAAGTAAACAAAGCTGGATCACTTATCAACAACTCACTTACCTAATGGTTCCTTCTCAGATTTTAGCATTTAAGGTTTGTCCATGAACGCTCCCTGACCAATTACTTTTGTAGGAATTTGGAAAAAGAAGACAATCTGACGTATTAAGGTGAAATTTTTGTGTTTTTCCCCCTCCAGGGCCAACTTTCTAGTGCACAAAAGTGTAGGAACAAGACTGAAAGCAACTTCTCTCCAAAAGGAGCTCTCAAGTGCTAAATAAAGTTATTGCTCTTTGGGAAGTAGTCCATCTTTATGACCTTAATATGCATTTTCCCTAATAAGATTTGTCTGGTATCTAATAACATTAGGGGTATTAACAAGTGCTGTCCCACACTGATTACATGTTAGGAACTGCTCTCCAGTATGAGCTATTTGATACACTATAAGTGGAGAGTTCTGGCTGAAGATGATTCCACACTGATTACATTTATAGGTCTCATCTCCAACATGAACCCTCTGATGCTTAATAAGGTCATTCTTTCTAATGAAGGCTTTCCCACACTGACAACACTCATATGGTTTCTCTCCAGTATGAATTCTCTGGTGCACAATGAGGGCAGAACTTTGGCTGAAGGATTTTCCACAGTCATGACATTCGTATGGCTTCTCCCCAGTATGGGTTCTCTGATGTGAGAAAAGGTGAGAGCTTCGACTGAAGCATTTTCCACAGTCTTTGCACTCAAAGGGTTTCAGCCCAGTGTGAGTTCTGTGATGGACAACAAGGTGAGATCTCTGGCTGTAAGACTTCCCACATTCACTGCATTCATAGGGCCTCACTCTAACATGAGTTCTCTGATGCAGAATGAGATGTGTGCTCTGTCTGAAAGATTTCCCACATTCAGGACATTCATAGGGTTTCTCTCCAGTGTGAGTTCTCTGGTGCCTAATAAGCCTAGAGCTGTGAACAAAAGACTTTCCACACTGACTACATGTGTACAGTTTGTCTCCTGTATGAGTTCTCTGATGGGTAACAAGGTGAGAGAACCAGCTGAAGGATTTTCCACACTCTTTACACTCATATGGTTCTTCACCAGTATGAGTCTTTTGATGTCCTATGAGGTGAGAACTTCGGCTGAAAGATTTTCCACATTCCTTACATTCATAAGGTTTTTCTCCAGTATGGATAAGACGGTGCCTGGTAAGATTAGAGCGCCAGCTGAAGAATTTTCCACATTCCTTACATTCATAGGGTTTTTCTCTATGCGCACCCTTTGATATACCAAGGGATGTACCATGAGTAAGAGAATTGTTATCAGGGCATCTGTATGATTTATCTCTTGCTTGAGTTCTTGCAAATTGAATAAGGCGGATGTTTTGACAGTAAGTTTGACTGGATTCATTACTGTTGCTTGCACAGCTTTCCTGATGGCCACTGAAAACCAAATTGTGTTTCAAACCTTTAGGATTTGAGTCATGTTTACAGAAATACTCTTGCAGTACTAGTTGAGCAGGCAGAAAACAGTTTCCCCTATACTTCCCACTTTCACATACTCTCTCCTGAGGAAGTACTTTCTTTTGGGTGAATGCCACTTGCCTCAGATGTCTCTCCTGGCTGTCCTGGGGCCTGTCCAACTGACCACCACAAGTCCAGACTTCTTCCAGTGACAAATACCAGAGATCACTCTTTGCCATTCTTTCCATTTTAACATCACAAGAGTATTTATCATTAGAAATGCTCTTAGTGGAAGTTGATTTAATTTCAATGGAAGTTTCCAAATCTGAAAGAAATGGAAAAGCTTCTATAACTAAAAGAAGTATTAAGGTCAGAATGGTAGGATGGATGTAGAAAAAAGTATGTTAAGTCCTGTAGTGTTGCTTTCAAATATGGTTTTGTAACTGTGATAGAGAAAAAGGGATAGAAGACTCATTGACAGGAAATGTGATGGGCTATAATATGCATATAAAAGGAGCAAAGAGTAAGAGAAGCCACAGGATTAGCTGTGACATGTGGGATCAAGATATTCAGTGCTGGGGTGGCAGTTTAGGAAAACCACAGAAGGGGCTGCTGCCATTACCTAATTCAACTAATGATGATATAAGAGCCTAATGGGTCTTCTTGCTGCCAGGCCCTTCTCTGACATGAATTCTTCACATTCCTAAACCATGAACACAGCTCTATGGAAGGAAATGGTTCTTATGTATATCACCAAAGCAGTGCAGAATAATTCCAGGTGTCTGACATGGCGAACCTTTCAGAAAGGCTGTGTGACAGACTGGAAGAGCAACTGCACCTAAGTTACCCAGATATGGCTTCTAACCTAAGCTTTGCCACTACTAGTGGTGAATTTAGACAAAGTGCTAAACTTTTCAAAAATCATATTGCTTATCTGTCATCTAAGGACCTATAAGGTTATCCTAAGTATCATATAAGGTGGAAGTTCATCACCAAAGCAATACAGTTTGTAATGCTCACTGCTGGCATCATTCCCGCCTTCTGCTTTGATTCCTTTGTTCTGAGACATCAAGACTTTATTAAAATTGACAGGACTAACACAGGATATTAACTCAGAACCTGAACCCTAATTCACATTCTCCTGGACTTTTCGCCCTTCTACTTATACACATGCATACTACTGCAAGTTACTTTCCCTGCTTCAGAGCCTGTATTTGTTTCTCAATGCCTTTTGGCTAAAATGTTTGTTTCTGAAATCTAGAAAAAAATCCACAATTTACCCAATATCACCTCTTCCTATGTAAGTGGGGCAATATCTATTCTTACCTGACATACAAGGTGAATTGTGTTCCCCAAAGAAGATATGTTGAAGTCTTAACCCCCAACATTACAGGTTATGACCTTATTTGGAAATAGGATCATTGCAAAAGTAATTAGTTAAGATGAAGTATTACTGGAGTAGGAGGACCCTAATCCCATCTGACTGGAGTCCTTACAAGGAAAGGAGAGGAGACACAGAGACAGACACACAGGGGAGGTGACCATGTGAAGATGAAGGCGATGTATCTACAAGCCAAAGGGCACCTGGGGCACCAAAGTTAGGAGAAGCAGGAAGCATCCTCCCCTGAAGCCTCAGAGGGCACACAGCCCTGCCTACACCTTGACTTCAGACCTCTAGAACTGTGAGAAAGTAAATGTGTTGATTTAAGCCACCTGATTTGTGGAACTTAGTTTTGGTTGCCACTAAGACACCTGGCAAAACAATCCCTGTGCCAGGCTCCTAACTGCCTTCTTTGTACAACCCAATCCCCATTCCCAGTCCTAATTTTCATTCACAATTTTGTTAGTCATTTGTTTCTTACCCACTCTGATTTCTTTTTTTAAAAAATTGTGATTAAAAAAATACATATAACATAAAATGTACCTATGGCTGATTCTTGTTGATGTATGAGAGAAAACCACAAAATTCTGTAAAGCAATTATCCTTCAATTAAAAAAAAATTTTTAAATGCACCATCTTAACCATTTTTAAGTACATGATTCAAGTATTAAGTATCTTCACATTGTTGTGCAGTCATCTCCAACAGCTGTTTTTATCTTCTAAAATGGAAGCTCTATACTGTTAAACAATAATACTCCAATCTTCTCTCAACCCAGTGCTCAGCAATTACCAGTATATTTTGTGTCTTTATGATTTTGGCTACTTCAAGTGCCTTATATATGTGGAATGATACACTATTTGTCCTTTTGTGACTGACTTATTTCACCCAGCAGACTGTCCTCAAAGTTCATCCATGTTATAGCAAAGTGCAGTTATTTACTTCATTTTAAAGGCTTAACAACAGAGTTCATTGGGCTTCCCTGTGGCTCAGTGGTTAAGAATCCACCTGCCAATGCAGGAAATGTGGGTTTGATCCCAGGTCAGGAAGATCCTCCTGGAGAAGAAAATGGCAACTCACTCCAGTCTTTTTGCCTCGAAAATCCCATGGACAGAGAAGTCTGGCAGGCTACAGTCCATCAGGTTGCAAAAGAGCTGGACATGACTAGCAACTAAACAACAAACAGCAATAAAGTCCATTACACTTACAAATACCTCTACCTTGATGAGTTTTGATAGGCACATGCCATCTTTTTCCTCTCCTCTACTCCATGCATCAAAATCCCATGGATAAGTTTTTCACACTACAAATGCCAGCTGGAAAATTCTAAAATGAACACATATGATGAGGGGTGGAGCTGGGTATGGATGGACAAGTCTGAGTAAAGCAACAGAAAAATTAAATGTATTAAAGTCCTAAAAATATTCCACATATTCTGTAACATGGGAGATAACCCACCTGAGTTATCTTCAAAATCTGTAGCAGCCATTAATGAACTCATCTGAGTTTTTAAAGCCATCACCCATAATACTTTTCATTTTAATAATGAAGTTCCCATGGCTTGTAGATTCCCTCAAATTCCAGGTGATTAAGCACATGTATGGAACTTTAGTATTTCTTTGACAATAAATTTTCCACCAAAATGTAAACTGTTGGTTATACAGTTATTTTTGGATACTTATCAACAGATAGACATCCAGGAGAGCTTGCTAAACTCAACACAGGATTGGAAAAAATACAGACAGGAAAAAATAGGGGAAAAAAAGAAACAGAGAACAGTTTTTCCTGCCATGGCTCCAAAGCAGCTGAGGGATCAAGTACTTTCCAGTGTCTAAGAAACCTTCCCTGAGACAGGTATTTGATACAGTCATCTACAAGGCCCAGTGTAAAAAGGTCTGAAACAATTTATGACATTTAAACAACTTAAGACATTTATGACATTTAAGAGTAGAAACAGGACTTCCCTAGTGGCACAGTGGATAAGAATCTGCCTGCCAATGCAGGAGACATGGGTCCAGTTCTGGTCTGGGAGGATGCTAGATGCCACGGGCAACTAAGCCCATGCATCACAACTACTGAAGCCTGTGCGCCCTGAAGCCTATGCTCCACAACAAGAGGAGTCACTGCAATGAGACGGCTGTGAACCACAACTAGAGAATAGCCCCCACTAGCTGCAACTAGTGCCAACAGCAATAAAGACCCAGCACAGCCAAAAATAAATAAATTATTTTTTAAAAAGTATAAACAAAATGAAAGCTCAGAAAACCTTAAGGAACCTGTACTTAACAAGTCAAAAGGTTTCACAAAGAATAGGAGGTGAAACTTCTAGCATGACTGAGACTCTGGTTACATCACACGGGAAGCCTGAAATGCAGGGAATGCCTGGTATGTGTGGATGTGTCAGAGGGAAATGGTTGTGGTGGGTTACAGCATGCCTGGACTGCACTGGGCCTGGGGGGCCATGGTGCCCACAAGGGCACAGGGGTCACTGGCACGTGTCCTGGCTTCTCAGCCCCATGTGAAATTGACTACAGGCAGCATGATCCAGACCAGGATGGCTGGGCCAAGGAGAAAGATGTCAGGGCACTGAGCTTAGAAACAGAGGTCAGGGAAATGATCACTCAGTGGGAACAGAGGAGGAGGAAGATGGAGGACTGCCTTCTATTTCTCAGCCCAGAAGGCTGATCTGCTCTACACAGGGAAGTTGGGAAAAGGAATGATGCTAGGAATCCTCATAACAATCTGCAAATTGGAGATGTTAAGATTAAAATGAATAGGAGTAAACTGAAAAAGAACATTAAATAAAGCTAGATGACAGTGAGAAAACAGGTGTTTTTGAGAGCAGCAATTCTGGGAAGGAAGGAGAGTTACGTCAACAAGGACTGTTGACAGTGAGTTGTCTGTAGCCGTCTTCTACCTGGCAGAAGACAAACCCAGAGCAGGAGTGGGCGATGAGGTCCCAGAGCAGAGCTTACACAAAGCAGCAGAATGAAGGCTATGGTAAGGGACACAGGGCAGGGAAAGGACAGTTAAAGATGAGAAGTAATTCTATGATAAACAAGAGGGTGCAGATGCTAGAGCTAGTGGTAAGAATCGAGAAAGCACTATGAACAGGGCTGGAGCCAAGCACATCCACAGAAAAGATAATTTTCATGAATGCAAATTGAAGTGTGACAAGACTGAAGAAGGCAGCCGAGCAATGGGGAAACAGAAGGTAAATAAACTCAGTCCTTGTCTTTGAAATGTGGAAAACTAGAGACCAGCAATTCCTTCTCTGAGCAGGGGTCTGGTCCTTACCTGGATGGGTCTCTTGGTGAATCTCTCTCTCCACCAGCCACGGCTCCTCCCCCTTCTCCAACCGCAGGATCACATCTGGTTTGGGAAGCTGATGCCCTGTTTACAGTGAAAGATAAAGTACTGGGCAAGGGTTAGGAGCTCTGGGCTAGACACAAAGAAACATCCCAGTTCAAGCCCAACTCCTGACCCTTCAACAGTCCTGTGGGGGCCCTGAAGAATAGACAAGGTAGGGTTACAGAGGCAGCAAAATATATACTTCTTAAAATATAAAACATATAATTATATACAAAATATACAATTTCTTAAAATTCAACAAATCAAAACAATTCCCACCCACTGCACCAAGAGAGGTTGGTCTCACCTAAAGACACCAGGTTTCTGTAGTTTTCCAGCATCACATCTTTGTACATGATCTGCTGAGCAGTGTCCAGCAGTTTCCACTCTTCCCTGGTGAAGTTCACAAGTATGTCCTTGAAGGTCACCAGTGTCTACAACATGAAGCAAATGTGAGCCTGATGTGTATCTCTGCTCCCCCACTTTCCCAAATATTAACAGGAAGACTAGGCAGATAGCCCTTGGGTAGGGAAAGAGAATAGAACAGAATTTATTCTAGGAATGAGTAGTATTTATGTCTACTTCTGGTCAACCCCTAAAAGGAATGGTATGCACTGTCCAGAAACCAGCTTCATGTTACACTTTAGGTTAAGAAACTGTCAGAAACACTCTCATTTAAATCAAGTATGTTGTAAACAGCTAAAGCAAGGAGAATCAGTTAATCTACACTTATGTGAAATAATTAGAACCTAATACAAGGCAGGAAAAGAAGGGAAAAACAGTCTTGAATTCAAGTACAACTTAACACTTAAGAAACCAATGTGGCCATGTTTCATGACCTCAAATAATTTCTAAAACATTTTTCTTAAACATTGGTAGGCATTAAAAAATGGAGAAGAGCTTATATTTTATGGCAACAAAATAACAGATACAGAAGCAAGGTTTTTATTAGCCACATCAAAAAGAACTGTAGATGACACACAGAAGGAAAAAAACCCATTTGAATGATTGAGTGTTTTTCATTAAAGATCTGTGAAGATAAAAAGATAGTGGAATAGTGGGCTTTTTTAATGTTGAAAGAAATGAACTGTCATGCAAGAATTTCAATGCTAGGTGAAAGTATCTTTCAGGAATGATGAAAAATACATTCTCAAATAAAGTTAAACAGGATTTGTTACCAGCAGACCAGCTCTAAAGGTATGCTAAAGGGAATTCTTCAGGCAAGGAAAATAATACAAGAGAGAAATTTTACATCTAAGGAATGACAGATAAGAAAGACAGAGAGCAAATATTTGGGGACTTCCCTGACGGTCCAGTGATTAAGACCCTGGGCTTACAATGCATGGGGTGTGGGTTCCATCCCTGGTCAGGGAACTAAGATCCCACATGCCATGTGGAGTGGCCAAATTAAAAAAAAAAAAAAAGAAAAGTAAATATCTGGATAAATACTGTAGATTATTTTTCTTAAATCCTTCAAAATATGTAGGACAGCCCAAAGCAAAGGCTATGTTCTCTGGTAGGGTTTTCAATACACATGAAACATGAGGGGGTGATCTAGGGGAGAAGCTGAGAGAGGCTGAAGGAGGGTTCCCCACCCAGTCACTCTGTCCCCAGAGGATCCACCCTCCCCCAGGCTCTTCCTGTCTTCATTTTAGTTACTCCTGGATAATTACACAACTTATCCCCAAGCTCCTCCAAACAGGCAGTCCCCAGGCAGGAACTAACAAGCCAGCCACACATCCAAGACCACCAGGGACCAGAGAATCCCTCAAAAAGGCACCAGTATCCCCAGTTCTGTCATCATCTTTGAGGGAGAAAGCTTGCTGTGTGCTCAGTTCCTCACTGTGGACAAACAGCATCTCATTAGAATCCTTGATAATCCACACATTTCTGTCCAAGCTGTGTTTCTTTGATATGAAAGGAAATAAAACAACTATAAATACAGCAAACAAAATAGTGCCAGTCTGCAGGGGGAGGTGACTGACATATGGATCCCTTAAGAACCTTTAACCAAAAATGGATTCCCAGTTGGAAAACAAAAAAGAATGAAGGCAGCCCAACTTACGTGGGACCGGGCAGTTAGCAACTCAGCCTCCATGCCCTCCTTGTTCCTGACAGAACTTCCTGAGAAGCAGGAGATATCGAGCAAGTGAAGCTGTGGGAAAGGAAGAAACTTGAGGAGAGGTGCTGTGATCAGGGGCTCGTTAATCATGAGCCTAGATTCCCTCAGACCAGCTGCATGTACCTACACACCCACACAGAAGACGTCAGACTATTCCAGAAATACATGTACAGTGATCAAAATCCCCAGGAGTAGGAAGAAAAGAGCTCCAAAGACTGCCTCCACTCCACAATCTCTAGATTTCTGTGTTAAATTTTATTTGGAATTGAATGGTTCTAATACTATATTGAATCCTTTCTCTTGTTTAAAAAATCTCTTTTATTATTCAAGTATAGCTGATTTTCTACTTTGTGGTAGTTCCAGATGTATAGCAAAGTGACTTAGTTATACACACACACATACATTCTTTTTCAGATTTGTTTCCCTTATAGGTTAAAAAGAAATCATACTATAGTTGATTCAAATCATATGTCTGTGTCTGGTTTATTTTGCTCAGTATAATATTTTTATTAACTACAAATTGGCACTTGTCATCTACCTCTATAATGATTAAGGCATATGCTGCTGCAGCTGCTAACCTTCAACATTCCCTGAAAGGAGTTCAGGGTGGAAAGCAGAAACGAGGTATTCTGTGCTCGGTGGGGGCAAAAACTGACAGGATACATCTTCAGTTAGATATTTTTCAGGAGCAGATTTAAGGAGCCAAATTCTTGTTTCTCTTCATATCTGGAAAGCACCGAAATCCTTCATGTTGATGATTGTTCCTTGTGACAAGCAAAAGCTTCACCAGACTAGCAGAAACCTTTGGGAAGATATGTACTTGATTGTCGGAGAAGGCAATGGCACCCCACTCCAGTACTCTTGCCTGGAAAATCTCATGGGCAGGGGAGCCTGGTAGGCTGCAGTCCATGGGTACGTGAAGAGTCGGACATGACTGAGCAACTTCACTTTCACTTTTCACTTTCATGCATTGAAGAAGGAAATTGGCAACCCACTCCAGTGTTCTTGCCTGGAGAATCCCAGGGATGGGGGAGCCTGGTAGGCTGCCGTCTATGGGGTCGCACAGAGTCGGACACGACTGAAGTGACTTAGCAGTAGCAGCAGTACTTGACTGAATGAATTCCCCCTTCACCAAAATCACAAATATACTGACTTTCTCCCCTGCCTCTTTGGAACAGTTTCTCAGAGTGGTCTCAGATGTTGTCTCCTGGGCTCCAGTCCTCGTTTTGCCCCAAATAAAACTTAACTCACAACTTTCATGTTGTGCATTTTTTCAAGTTGACATTTTGGTTCATACAAGTTGTAGCCTGAACCAGCATTTCGCTCTTCTTAATGGCTAAATAATATTCCTCTGAATAGATCCACCACATTTTATTCATTCATCTGCTGATGATTATACCTAAGAGTGGAATTGCTGGCTTATACGGTTACTCTATGTTTAGCTTTTTGAGGACCCACTGAAATGTTTTCCATAGTGACTACATCATTTTATTTTCACACAAGCAACATACAAGGGTTGCAGCTTCCCCACATGCTTGCCAACACGTGTTATACCATCTTTTAAAATTATATACCATCCTAGTAGACAGTTAACTTTAGTCGACATCCCTAATGTGACTAACACTTTTTTAGCTGGCATTCTGGATGGGCTTCCTTAGGTGGCGAAGGGGTAATGAATTTGCCTGCCAATGCAGGAGACATAAGAGATGTGGGTTTGATTCCTGGGTCAGAAAATCCCCTGGAGTAGGAAGTAACAACCCACTCCAGTATTTTTGCCTGGAAAATTCCATGGACAGAGAAGCCTGGCAGGCTACAGACCACGGAGTTGCAAAGACTACAACATGACTGAGCATACACACACAACTTGGATGACAATCTGTCTTCCCGCTTACTTCTTTTTTTTTCTTTAACAGTATATTCTGTATATGAAGTATAGCTAGAACTTACATTTGTCACCTTCTCCATATACTTTGGGTGGGATCTATATAATTTTGATGTCAACCTTTTTGTCAACCTCTTGAGAAATGACAACCTCTTCTTTGATATTCATACCAGATGTTAGATTATGTACAAATTTGATTAAGTGCTCTAGTGTCAAGAGAAAACAAAAAATGTAATTATGAGATGAGTCTGAAAAATAAAACTAGTTTAAACACATACACACTTCTAGTTAAACTATTTGATTCAAACAACAAAAAGAGAAAACTCAACAACTGAGGAGAAGGCGATGGCAACCCACTCCAGTACTCTTGCCTGGAAACTCCCATGGATGGAGGAGCCTGGTAGGCTGCAGTCCATGGGGTCGTGAAGAGTCGGACACCACTGAGTGACTTCACTTTCACTTTTCACTCTCATGCACGGGAGAAGGAAACGGCAACCCACTCCAGTGTTTTTGCCTTGAGAATCCCAGGGACGTGGGAGCCTGGTGGGCTGCCGTCTATGGGGTCGCACAGAGTTGGACACGACTGAAGCGACTTAGCAGCAGCAGCAGCAACAACTGAAGGAGCTAGACATGCAGGTTTTGTTTTTGTTTTTTTTTTTAAAGACCAACACAAACTTGTTCTATTTTAAACACTGAAAATACTAATATGACATGCAATTCTGAGGAAGATATATGATAAAATAATTTCAATACGTAAAAAGTTTTTATTTCAGAGTAAGAAATAGAAATTGGTCCAGCTCTTTTTGGCACAAAACTTATTAAATAAAACTTATTTTATCAACGCTTGGAGCATATAACTTTTACAGTATCCACGACTAGAATACAGTGAAAGTGAAAGTGAAGTCGCTCAGACGTGTCCGACTCTTTGCGACCCGACATATATATACCCACTCCATTGTTCTTGTCTGGCGAATCCCAGGGACGGGGCAGCCTGGTGGGCTGCCGTCTATGGGGTCGCACAGAGTCAGACACGACTGAAGTGACTTAGCAGCAGCAACACACACATATATATATATTTCAAAACCAGTATAACCACGTCGGATTTCTTTTATGAACGTTAACACATTCACAGTTAAGAAATTTCCTGCTCTAACAAAAAAATAGCATGATCAGATCACGTTTAGCAGACGCTGGAAAGGCCAGATGCAAAAAATTTAAACCTCTGGCCTCAGCTGGGAAGAAAAAGGAAACAGGAACAGAAGAATCCTTATTTCTCATCGCTGAGACTATGTGGCTCGGACTCCCCAACACCGTCCGGCGCAGCGGGCATCAAGGTCCAATCCCACCAGCGCAACCACGAGAATCCAAGGGGCTCCGGGGATAGCTCAGCCCAGGAAGACCATAGGGAAGAACCATTGTTGGTGAAACGATCGTCCACCTCAGGGATGAGGTGAGCAAACCGCGGTACCCGGTCCTCTAGCAAGCAAACCACGTCCAGCCCTCCCATGCATACCTACGATCGGCACCTGCAGGCGCAAAATAACCGTCACAAAGGCAGCAGCTCTGCTTGCTAGCTCACAGCCGGGCTCCCGCGCCTCGCGGGTCCACAGGGCAGGCCGCTGCAGCGTGGGCCCCGCCCGGCCTCTTGCTCCGGCCCCAGCAGCCCACGCCGCGCCCCAGCCCCTCGCGCACGCGCTCCACGTCCACTCACGACCAGCCGAGAAGCATATCCGAACGCAAAACCCAGAGACGCTCCGTAGGGTGGCGCGGGGGCTCCTGGTAAATGTAGTCCTGGCCCTGACTCCGCGGCCAGGCGAGCGCGCGCCCCTGCTCTGCTGGTCTCGGATGAGAGCATCGGCTCGGCTGCCTGCACCTTGTGCTCGCTGCTCCCTTTCCACCGCGGCCTGGTGGTTCCGACCCGGGGGGCTTGAACCTTGAGGACAGGTGAGCGCGTAGGCTCACGGACGTCAAGGAGATGCGGTAGGGAGAGGGGACAAGGGGCTGCTGGGTTCGCCAGGCCGTCGGCCGTGGGTAGGGGGCGGCGTTCTTGTCGCCCGGGTTTCCTGGGACTGACTCAGGCTCGGGGTGGGTGTTTTGGGGTGAGCAGCGCCAGGCGCTGGGGAAGAGTGACTTTCTTCCGTGAGTGAGAGGAGCAGAGGTGTCCAGCTTGTACTTCTTACTTTATCCTGGTGCTTTTTTTTCAGTCCGTCTTAACACCTGTCAGTTGAAAAAAAAAAAGCATAACCTAAAAGTTGAGAATTATGGTTTTTTTAGGGGGTGTACTGTTGAGAAATTAAGCCAGGGCGCAGCCTCTCAGCTCTGAGGAACCTTCCCAAGAGGTAAGGGGGGAGCCAGGATATACAGGAGATTTGCGATAAAAGCCAGGTAGTTAGACTAAAACAAAATTACGTTAATTAAAGAAAACCAAACATCAAGTTAATGATCTTAGCTCTTTTTGATGTATGGGAAGATGTAAGAGTCTGGGCTTATTGAAAGCATTTCTCTGATAAGGATTTTAACTCTTCAGGGACAGTATCCTTTGTTTCTCCATCCTGAATCCCTTCAGGGTGCTGATCTGCAGTGGCCACATCACCTGAAGGCTGCAGCATTCTTTGCTGATATGGCAGTTGACATTCTTGTAACACAGTGGTTCGTCTTGGTCATAACATTTCATGACAATTCTTTTTTTTTTTTGACTATGCCGTGGCATGTGGAATCTTAGTTTCTACCCCAGAGATAGAACCTGTGCCCCCTGCAGTGGAAATGCAGTCTTAATCACTGGATCATTTGGGAAGTCTGCATGACCAATTTAGTCCACTGTGCTGGGAAGGCTCTCATCCCTAAATCAGGAAAAGATTCTGTTGATAGGCCATTTGATGTGCTGAGGATTTTTGTTTGGTCCTTGGGGGCTCAGATGGTAAAGAATCTGCCTGCAATGCAGGAGACCCAGGTTCAATCCCCCGGAGAAGGGAATGGCAACACACTCCAATATTCTTGCCTGGAGAATTCCATGGACAGAGGAACCTAGCCTGCTACAGTCCATGGGGTTACAAAGAATGGGACAGGACAGAGCGACTAACACTTTCACTTTTTCACTTTATGTTTTTTTGGATTAGACCCTGTTGATCGTCTAAAATTCTCTGGATTGCTTGTATTAGTATGATCCAGTAGATGTTTTCCCTTGTTGCTTCTAACCATATTTAGAGTTGTACTATTACACTAATTATGTGTAGAGTTATATATATGATTAACTGTTTTGAGATATTAATTTTGTTGGAGGCCTGGTTACGCGTTGTGTAATGCAAGAGACAACAGTCTTGTAAAACAGAATATAATGCAACTGGTAACATTAATACCATAGCAGAGAGAGACACAAGGCATAAATAATTTGAAAATGAGAGCGAGCAAATTAAAACAATGATTAGTATAACTAGTTGTAATCTTGACATAATAGGCCAAGTCATCTGGAGTCAGTCAGCTGGAGAAGCCAAATTATGGAAGGATCAGGTAGAGAGAAAAAGATAAATGTTTTATCTTTGTTTACAAAAGCCTTCTTCTTAGAATGACATGGTCAAAGGTCTAATTACAAGGCAATAGCCAAGAAACTTGCATATTTCTGTGACATAAAACATTTCAATAACTAGAATTATGACTGGTAACATTATACCAGGACATACCATATTTTTAGAAATTCCAAATAAGTTTTGGAATATCTGTATTAATGACATTTACTGATAAAATATAACCTAAGATTTATCTCCAATCACCTGACAATGCTTCTCAAGTAATTCAACATACCAAGTAAGCCTAGTTTAATATTCCTCTGTGAGATGTCTCAGGGCTCCTTTGAAGCATCTCAGAGTTGGCTAAAGGTTAAAAGAACTTTTTTTAGTTAGAATTTGACATGTACAAAACTACTTTTTCAGGGCTCCTTTTCTACAAACTTTCCAAAACTTTCTGTATCCATATTAGGTTGTCCCTTATTATTTTTTTTTTAATCAAGAATTAAGCAACTACAGGACAAAATCACCCTTATTTACCCAACAAATTCACTTCTATTCTTCATACCTTCTTTTACTGAAAACATAAATTCTAATTCCCTTGCACATTAAAATGCTTTCCTTAATATTTATTAATTATATTTCAGTTTTAACCCTTAAAACCTTAATCTCTAGGGAAAACGGACATGCAGTATGTAGTTGTGAACTGTTTGTCATAGCAGCATTTCCTGGTTGGCAAACTTGGAATTTTCCATAACCCCTAGTAACATAAATTTTCTGATTTCTTTCTTCAGTGTCTTATAAGACATGTGTCTAAAAATCCCAAACATCTTTAGTTTCTGTCTCATAAGGAGACAAAAGGAGGTAAATTTAGACCTGTTTACCTGTTACTGTTCACGTGTTTTATCTTACCTGAAATGACCTGGCTATTTAATGAATTCCCATCATTTAGCTTAACTTAGCAAAACTCAAGTTACTAAAAATCAGGAGAAACTATTTTAGATATATAATTATTCCTAAAGAGTTCACTTGAAAACTCTTACCTCATTTACTTTTATAAGTTATGAAAATACCATCCTACGAAGTTAATTTTTTGCTAACAAATCTGCAACAGAAATAACATGAACATATTGACCTTCAATAAACCTAGGTACAATAAAAATAAGACCTGTCTATATTGCATAAACCAGCAAGCTTAAGCTAGCTTTAATACCAGATGTTAATTAATATTGAGTATTTCCTCTAGATCATGTGAGCCTGGAATTCATTCTGACCAGTTTCTTTTATATTTTGAAATATTTAATTTGTAAGTGCTTACTTATAAGCCAATTAAATAGAACTCTTTATAAGTTTAATTTTGATAATATTTTCTGAAGGTAGAGACATCTATATGTATAATGTGTACACACACATATAAATAGACAAAACTAGAGATCTCATAGCATCACTTAAAAAACTTAGTTCTGAATCAGGTATTACAATATAAATTTAGTTTATAATTAACAATGGGAATAAATTAAATTTGCTTGCTTAGATGATTAAGGCTTTATTATTTGTGGAAAAAAATTTTAAGATTTCTGTTTGTCCTTAATAAACCTTTAAGTAGGCTATGAATCAGATTTGGGGTGAGATGATTTCCAAATAAACTGAAAATTAAGAGTTCTGTGTACTATTCATAGAACTTTAGGGTTCACTGTCTTCAAAAGCTTGAGTAAGGCATTCAACAAAGGCCCTCTGAGTGCACAGATTAGACCCAGAACAAAATCTATGTTATTAATTTTGTTAGTCCCTGAATATTGGTCCCAGTTTTTACTTTATATTGTATGACTCTATTGGTTTCCTTTAGTAAGTTTAATATTTCTTGAGGGGCATATCTACATGCTGTCTTATAATAACAATACCAAGCAGGCGACATAGTACCCATTGGTCCCCAACAGTAAAGGAAGCCTATCAACAAGTCTTGGTCTTACAAGGAGTCATAGAAGCTTTGCCTTCTTTTATCCCCTGACCTTTTATCTATTTTATGTAAAATGTTCTGGGGTCCCTAGTAAAGGGTTGAACCAAGGGACTCAGGCCTTTTTTTGTCAATCTTTTAACTTGGTTAATTGGCCTGTTGCCCCAAGTAATTGTTGGTCAGCTATCTCAGTGTTAATTTTTTCTAGCCCTTTATGTGTGTGTGTGTGTGTGTGTGTGTGTGTGTGTGTTTGGTTTGATCTCGGTGGCCTTGGGCTGCAACAGCTTCAGTTCGTGGACAGAGATTGAGGTTGAGTTGTGGGACTGAGAGCACCGAATCCTAGGGATTAGACTAGTGGTCAGTGGTAAGGCCCTGGCGCTTCAGCTTTGCAGAAAATAAATCCCACAAAGATGGAAAGTAGTGAAACAAGTAAAGTGTTTATTAGGAGGAAAAAAGAATCCATTACTTGTGTATAGACACATGGGTGGACTCAGAGAGTTGCACCCTTGGGGCAGTTTAAATCATTTACATGGAGCATTTCTTCTGGTTTTCCTTTGGTCAGTCCTTTTTGATTTGCCTGATTTGGAGTACATATTTGGTATGTCTCAGGATCCTCCCACGCATCTCTTAGCCAAGATAGGTGCTACAGCAGAGGCCTATGGGTAGTTAGCCTCATTTGCTATGGGATGGCACCCCCTAGTTTTTGTCCCCTAAGGAACTTTTCTGTGTTTGTGTAGTTGGGGAATCCTCCTGACTTTAAGAATGAAAAATAAGTGGTCACTTATCTTTTGTCTGGCCAAGGCCCAGCTTCCTCAGTTGTCCTGCTGTTTTCATCTTGGAGTATGGATCCACAGAGAATGAAACTCCAATTGTTTGCCCTGAGGGCCATCTATCTCCTGAGGTGAAGGTGAAGTCGCTCAGTTGTGTCCAACTCTTTGCGACCCCGTGGACTGTAACCTACTAGGCTTCTCTGTCCATGGGATTCTCCAGGCAATAATACTGGAGTCGATTGCCATTTCTTTCTCCAGGGGCTCTTCCTGACCCAGGGATCGAACCCGGGTCTCCCGCATTGGAGGCAGATGCTTTAACCTCTGAGCCACCAGGGAAGCCCATAATCTGAAATTTATGGAATTATGTGCTGTATCTGTGTTGAAGTAAAGGTGAAAGTTGAGTCGTGTCTGACTCTTGGCGACCCTATGAACTATATAGTCCATGGAATTCTCCAGACCAGAATACTGGAGTGGGTAGCCTTTCCCTTCTCCACGGGATCTTCCCAACCCAGGGCTCGAACCCAGGTCTCACACATTGCAGGCAGATGCTTTACCAGCTGAGTCACAACAGGGTAAATAAGGTGGACTTGTTTGGGGCCCTTTAATGTTGGGAACCAATGGGGATCCCTTTGGCTCATCCAACCTGAGATAGTATTGCATCAAAACTTTTTGTTTTAATTCCCTTAATGTCTGTTTTATTTATCCCATTTCTTAATAACCATCGAGAGATTTATCTTTTTGGGGATGAGTCACTTTAAAATTTCCCCTTGTTAGGAAAAAGTTTGTAGACTTTCCCTTCAGTTTTTTAAAATTTCTTGCTAACTTACCTAATTAACATTAACTTGTTTTTATTAGCATCTGTAATATCCATTGAGGGGAAGCAGAGGCCACAAATAAGACTTCGCAGACTGTTTTTTTGTCTGTTTTAAATTAAGAGTTCTTAGGTTAATCATCTTATGTGTGTGTGTGTATGTGTGTGTATAAATAATTTTATAATTTTTCCACCATTTAATGTGGTTTATTTCCCCCCATAAGTACCAAGAAAACAACTGTTTATAATGAGAGCTCTTTAAAAATTTACCAGTTCAGAAGTTTCTTCCATTTGATGGCTCCATCATCTGGCCATTAATGAAATATATGATAGTAGTGACTCAAACTAATAAGATGCAAGAGGCTTCCCTACAAGACAGTATAAAGGATGCCTAGAAGGTTTACTCCTAAAAAGAGTTTAAGAAAGTGAAGGTCTTCATTGTACAGACTGACACAATGAAGGTTAGGATGGCAAAAAGCCCCTAACAGTTGGTACAGTCAGACGAAAGACTGATCAGAACCCCAGTCTATTTGTCATCAAATGAACATGATATGTGTGCCTTTTGGATGGCAGAGACCAAGTTCTCAAGTCACACACACATATACCACACAAGACGAACAGATAGAACGTTTAGTCTCAAAGACACAGGAAAGAGAAATGCAGGTTCACCCTAGAAGGGCTTTTATCTTTAAGGTCATAATTCTGAAAAGATGTTTTATCAAGCTAACTTTCTCTAACTTGACTGTGTATGCAGGAAAAGGGCCCCATCATAGTCATTTTCAGGGTGAGATTTCCTTTAATCCCCAATTAAGTAGGTTCTTGCAAGTATGGGCTCTGTATGTACATAAATCTGGCTAGGGTGTTAGTTGGAGGTTGGCTTTCTGATTCCCCTAGCTTATCTGAGAGAATCTATTTCCCATTTTAAAACTGAATTCGTTGAGGATAAAATTTACCAGTGAAATTTTGTGGTGCACCAGTGTGCTGCTTATGAGCTTAATTCCTCTAGGTTTTTACCCCAGAGTCTTCTCTGCTCCTCTAATGTGTCTCAGTTATCCCTCTGGTAGTAGAAGACCATCAGGGTGCTTTGATCACAGAGTGGCTAGTTCTTATTTCTGTCCCCAGGAGAGCAAGTTTTTAAAGTTAAGTTGAATGGATTTCCCTATAGGGACAGCTGGACACTATGAAGATTTGCCTTTACCACTTCTGCGAGTTTCTCAGTTGCCTGAGAAAGCCATTGCTGGCCATGAGATGTCCCTTCTTCAGAGCTGAAAGCTATTGTAATGTTTTAACTTTTATTCTGACAAATTCTTGTTAAGGTAGCCTTTTGAGGAAAAACATCAGGTCAACCTCTTACCTAACCACTCAGCCCAGATTACTCAGTGTCTTTCTTAGTTTAAGTGTCTTTCAATTAAACAAATCCTGCTGTCTTTCATCCTGAGTCCCCCAGGATCTTCCAACTGTCTATGTGAAGAGGGGTGGTGGCAGTGGTTCTTTTTCACAGTGTCTGTCAACCAAGCGACCCTAGTATCTTTCACCTGGTGAGCCAAGTACCTGTTATACACCCCCAAATAAAATGCAGTATCATTAGCAAGTAATTGGGAGAACCAGGAGAACCAAGAGAGATTCACCCATACTCATATTCAAGTTCAAACTTGAATTCTTTGAGGAGGCAGGTGGGCACAGGAGGCCTGTACTAAGACTCTGGCTCATTGTAGAGTTCATGTGAAGGAGAGAAGTCAACTCTGGGTCCCTTAGTTGGTTGCCAGAACTGTTAACTGAAAAAAATACACAACCTGAAAGTTGAGAATTATATTTTATTCTGTGGATCTTCTCAATAGCTTTGAGAGATTGCTCCAAAGAGAAGGGAGGAGCCAGGATATATAGGAGTTTTTATAAGAAAGACCTGGTAGTCGGAACATCAAAAAAATACTGTTAATTAAAGAAAACTAGATATCTCAGGTTAATGAATTTAGCACTTTTTGTGTATGAGAAGGTGCAAGAGTCCAGGTTTGTTGTAATCATTCCTTTGCTACGCACCTTATCTATCTAGGGTCAGTATCCTGCATTTCTCCATGCTGAATCCCCTCAGGATACATAGTCTAGGGTGGCTGTAGTGGCTGATGGCTTGAAGGCCACAACATCCTTTGTTGTGACATCCTTTGTCTGCACACCTTAATCTGTTACTGAGCTGTATCACAGTAATGAGATATTGTTTCTCTGTGGCAAACTTGAAATTAAAGAATGTAAGATTGTATGAACGTTATTTCAACCATGAGTCAAAGAAACAAGGTGGGAGAGGGGTTAAACATTTATGAGATAACAGAAAATTTTCAAGACTGCCTGGTGTGTTTGACATTAAGGAATTATTACTAATTTTGTAGGTGTGATAATAGTATCTTGGTTATGAGTTTTTAATTTCAGAGATAAATTCTGAAATATTTATGAGTGATACGTCATTCCCAGATCTGTTTCAAAACAAGAGTGATGGATACAAGAGTGTTCATTATACCCTGACACTATAATAACAATAATAGTTTTTCTGCTTTTCAACCATTCCTGCATTCCTGGTTAAACCCTGCTTGAATGTGACATTGTATTATTACTTTAATATACTGCCATATTCAATTTACTAATATTTTACTTAGAACTTTTCAATGTTCATAATTAAGATTGCACTTTAATCTTTCTTTGTACCATCCTTGCAAGATTTTACTAGTCTCATGAGTAATTCGAGAAGCACAGATTTTTTTCTTCTATTTGGTAAAATGATTTTTCCCTTGAAAGTTTTGGGCTCAAAATCTTTTGGGATAGATATTGGACTTCTGATTCAATTTTAAATGGTAGTGATTAATTTCAGTTTGTAGTTGTTAATTGAGTCAGTTCTGGGCATGTATGATGGGGAGTGTTCTGGATACTCAGGATACCTGGCAAGGAACAAATCAGATGTATATTTCTATATGATTTACATTAAAATGACAGTCTTATGTACACTTCTAGATTAGGTACATAAAATCTACCTGTTGACAATCTTTGTCTAAATAAAAATGTGAGTTCTCTAATTTTGTCCATTAAACCTGAACTCTATTAGAGTATAATACTGAGATAGAAGTCTTATATTTGAAAGTTATTAACTAACCTTAAAAAAGTGAGATTTGTAAAAATATTAGCATAATATATTATTGCATGATTTCTTGTGATCCTTAAAGTCTCCAAGCATTCCTCATTTCTATTCACATAAAGTGTCAGTTGTTTCAATATTTATATTATAAAAATTATTCAGGAAGTATTGTACCATCTGAAATTTAAAGGCCTCAGTCTCAAAACTTAGAACATAGCTCATGCCTCTTTGTTAACCCCATTCAAGTTTTAGATAGAATGAATTATCATAAGGAAATATGGACTTTGGGGACAGAGATTAAATTGAAGGTAATCAAATGAACATTTGTTTCAAAGTCACGTTTACCTTAAACAGCTCCAATAAAATTATAAGTAGGGTAGCAGCCAAATCATTAGTCCTATTAATTATATGTAAGGTTGTTTAGGTAAATACTTAGTTACATATACAATAAATAAATTTACATAAAACAGTTGTGATTAGCAGGAAAATTATTTTTTATTTTAAAAAGTGAACTGAAAAAGTAGTAAGGTATGCATGAAATTCAAGAAACTGTGCCTTTTTAAACTGATTCTCTTTGACTTCAATTTTTTAAAATCTTGTTTTTCTACCCAGAGCTGAGTAGTAGTCTACAGGAGAAACCAGTATAAATTACCAAGGCGGCAGTTTTAGAAGGGGGCCAAAGATGACTATATTGCATATCAATACAAATCCCAATAAATGTTTTAAATTGATGAGACCTTGCTGGAAGGTACAGGGGAGGGTCTACAATTTTTTTTTTTTTTTTACCTTGCTTCCCATGGAACCCTGTTTTTACCTTTCTTCTTTTACCCGAACCTGCCTTTTTGGCTACAGGGAGGACACCCAGTGAAATGCATTCCTGACCTGATCGGACCAGAGAAACAAAAAAAGAAGTATCCAGATCTCTCAGCCCTGTTGTGCAGGTGGATGTCACATTCAAATGCTCAAGATGGCAGCCACTGACCTATCCTCAATATGGGCGCTGCCTGCACAGGACTCTGCCTGTTTCTATATGAGAAATACTAAGGGGGAAAGGATAGTGCCAGGATTTCCAGCAACTTGGTTACAGGGACCAATGTCTTTTAAAGATGTGGCTGTGGAGTTCACGCAGGAGGAGTGGATGATGCTGGACTCTGCTCAGAGAAGTATGTACAGAGATGTGATGTTGGAAAACTATATAAATCTCACCTTAGTGGAATATCAATTATGCAAGCCTGTGATCTCCCTGTTGGGTCAAGAAGACATAAGAACTGTGAAAAGCAGAATTCCCCAAGGCACCTGTTCAGACTGGGAGATTCAATTCAAAACCAAAGAGTCAACTTCTGATCAGAATATTTTGGGTGAAAAATCATCTGGTGGCATGAAAATAATAAGATTCACAATGGATGATTTGTCTTCTATATTAAAAGAAGACTGGGAATGCGGTAGGATCAGAAAACAGCACAAGATCCCAGAGGGAATTTTGAGGCAAGTGACATTTACTCAAAAGAAGACAGCATCTCAGGAGAGATTGTTTGACTATCATGAATTAGAGGAAAACTCTAAACTTAGATCAGCACTTGTTTTTTCAAGGAGAGTTTCTACCAGTAAACATTGCCATAAATGTTACTTAAATATTGAGTGTTTGAAACATAATCCAACCCTAAACAATTTTGAAAATATCTCTGTAAGTGAGAGGCTCTGTGGAAGTCATGAATATGACAGAACTCTGTGGCATCTTGAAAGAACTCAAATAGCACAGAGAGTGTACACATGTTGCAAATGTGACACACACTTCAAACATAATAATATGCTTCCTATATGCAACAATTTTTGCATGGTGGAGAATTCCTGTGAATGTAATAAAAACAAAATCTTTTGTCATCATTCATCCCTTGAGCAACAGGAGCAAACTCCTACTGAAGAGAAACATGAATGTAATCAGTGTGGAAAAACTTTCAAAAGGATTTCTAATCTTATTTTGCACCAGAGAAGTCACATGAGTGAGAAACAATATGAATGTAAAGAATGTGGGAAAATCTTCAATGATTCCTCAACCCTAAGGAGACATGTAAGAACTCACACTGGTGAGAAACCTTATGAATGTAATCAGTGTGGAAAAGCTTTCAGTCAAAAAACATCTCTTAAGGTTCATGTGAGAACTCACACTGGAGAGAAACCTTATGAGTGTAATCATTGTGGAAAATCCTTTGGCACAAGTTCTTACCTTATAGTGCACAAGAGAATACACAGTGGGGAGAAACGCTATGAATGTGATGACTGTGGAAAAGCCTTCAACACAAGCTCTCACCTTAAAGTTCACAAGAAAATACACACTGGAGAGAATCTTTATGAATGCACTGACTGTGGGAAGGTTTTTAGTGGTCTCTCATCTCTTAGAATGCATGTGAGAACTCATACAGGGGAGAAACCCTATGAATGTAAGGAATGTAGGAAAACCTTCAGTGTTTCCTCTTCTCTTAGAAGACATGTGAGAACTCATACTGGAGAGAAACCCTATGAATGTATTCAATGTGGAAAAACCTTCAGTCAGAGTTCTTCACTTATTATACATAAGAGAATTCATACTGGAAGAGAAACCCTGTAACAGTTAAGAATGTGAGGTTGCCTTTTTCATTGTCTTAAGGTGGATTTCAAGGTCATTGTTTCAGTGTCCTCTAAAATAAGCATTTGAGGCTATCAATAGCCCTATAAACACACCTATAGCTATATAACACATTTTGGTCTAAGATAATTTGTTTTTTTAAAAAATAAATTTATTTATTTTAATTGGAGGTTAATTACTTTACAATATTGTATTGGTTTTGCCATACATCAACATGTATCTGCCACAGGTATACACGTGTTTTTAAATCTAAGTGTTGTCTAATATTCACTATGATGTTGTCTTTTTTGATACATAACTGTTTAAAATTGTGTTTTTAATATGTTTGCAGTTACCTTATTGATTAAGTTAATTGCATTAAGTTCAAAGTATCTGAACTATATGATACTACTTTACTAGCATTTTCTTGAGAGTTGCTTTCTGGCCTGGTGTGACAGATATTGCTAGTAGCTAAATGAATATTCAGTTCATCCCTCCCTACTGGCAATCCTATTTTAGCTTATATCAACATGTCTAATTATAGAACTCTTTTCAGCAGCTTTGCTGCCATGTGGAGCCATTCCCCTCATTCCTGATGAATCAAATATAGACAGTATTACTGGGGACAGGTCTATCTAGTGTTTTCTCTTTGCCTTTTGCACTTTGTCATTCTGTCTTCCCTAGTCTTCTCCCTTTGGATTTTGCACTCATAAAGCTGAATGAGCCATCTTGTGACCAGGAGGATGACAAGCGTGGCCTAAATAAGGATGATGTCAGAGAGATCCTGGTTTCACAAAGATATCTTCAAATAGTTGTACCAGCACTACACTGCTTATATTTTGGCATATTTTTATATGAGAAAAATAAGCCTATTGGAATAGAGTCAATACAGTAATCTTGTTTTTAAAAAAAGACAAAGGTCACAAGGTTTGTAGTTAAATATTTTATGCTGACTGTACAAATTTGGATAAGACCATAGAAAAGGGAGGAATGGAAGTGATATGTTGATAGATCTTTTGGGCTTAGTGTAGAGTGGATGGAGCTGAGGTCATTGAAAGCAGGTGTCAGAGAAGCAGGAAGGAAATCCCGACATTTCAGCATGAGAAAACCAGTGTGTCTTCAAGTAAAGGGGAAGTTACCAATTTTAAATACTGAATGAACCCTTGAGATTTGCTACTTGGTCTTACAGATACTGACCAGAGTAGCTCTAATTTATTAAGAAACAAAATACAGAATGAGGAACTTATGATGGAAGTAAAAAGCAGTAGTTGCAATTTGTCATGCTCATGTTATATGAGACATTAGATGAGCAGGCTTATATGTTGATCTGGACATGAGGAGATGTCTAGGATGGAGATACAATTTTAGCAACATCAGGAGATAGACTGGGTAATGGGTTTTGTGGAGGTTACTAAAATTGCACAGGGAAAATGGATAGTGTGAAAAGAGAATGTCTACCACTGACCACGGAGACCTATATCTAAAGTAAGTAAAACTAGAATTTTACTAAACCAGAACAAATTAGTGTTTGAAGGAGGAAGGCAAAGTCGGTTGTTTAAATGCTGCTAGGAGGTTAAACTAAGATCATGGCATCTGGTCCCATCACTTCATGGGAAATAGATGGGGAAACAGTGGCTGACTTTATTTTTTTGGGCTCCAAAATCACTGGAGATGGTGATCGCAGACATGAAATTAAAAGACACTTACTCCTTGGAAGGAAAGTTATGACCAACCTAGATAATATATTGAAAAGCAGAGATATTACTTTGCCAACAAAGGTCCATCTAGTCAAGGCTATGGTTTTTCCAGTGGTCATGGGTGGATGTGAGAGTTGGACTGTGAAGAAAGCTGAGCGCTGAAGAATTGATGCTTTTGAACTGTGGTGCTGGAGAAGACTCTTGAGAGTCCCTTGGCCTGCAAGGAGATCCAACCAGTCCATCCTAAAGGAGATCAATCCTGGGTGTTCATTGGAAGGAGTGATGCTGAAGCTGAAACTCCAGTCCTTTGGCCACCTCATGCAAAGAGTTGACTCATTGGAAAAGACTCTGATGCTGGGAGGGATTGGGGGCAAGAGGAAAAGAAGACAACAGAGAATGAGATTGCTGGATGGCATTACCGACTCGATGGACATGAGTTTGAGTGAATTCCGGGAGTTGGTGATAGACAGGGAGGCCAGGCGTGCTGTGATTCATGGGGTTGCAAAGAGTCGGACATGACTGAGTGACTGAACTGACTGACTGACTGACGAGGTTAAGTAGATGAATTCTTAAAAAAAAAAAAAGGCAACATGAAGATTATCATTGACCTTAGGTGTGAAGGAGATCAGTCCTGGGTTTTCTTTGGAAGGAATGATGTTAAAGCTGAAACTGCAGTACTTTGGCCACCTCATGTGAAAAGTTGACTCATTGGAAAAGACCCTGATGCTGGGAGGGATTGGGGGCAGGAGGAAAAGGGGATGACAGAGGATGAGATGGCTGGATGGCATTACCAACTCGATGGACATGAGTTTGAGTGAACTCCGGGTGTTGGTGATGGACAGGGAGGCCTGGCGTGCTGTGATTCATGGGGTCGCAGAGTCAGACATGACCGAGCGACTGAACTGAACTGAACTGAACTAGGTGTAAATACTGAATGATATGTTGAGGATGGGTGGTAGATTGGGATGAGTTTAATGACAAAGGATGAGGAAGTAAAGAATAAACATGGACGAATTTGGATAGTAGGAGAAAGATAGGGAAGTTGCTGAAAAGAGGTTTGGTCAAGGTGTTATAGCCAAACGTTACAGGAAGCAAACTCAATCAGAAGGACGGTGTGGATGGTGGAGTGCGGTTTGTTTGTTTATTTTTTTAAACTTGATTAATTTTGGCTTCCCCAGCTCTTAGTTGCAGCACTCAGGATCTTTTAATTGCGGCATGTGGGATCTTTAGTTACAGCATGCCAGCTCTTAGTTGTGGAATGTGGCATCTAGTTCCCTGACCAGGGATCAAACCCAGACCCTCTGCATTGGGAGCTTGGGGGCTTAGCCACTGGACCACCAGGGAAGTCCCCTGAAGTGCAGTTTATTACACCAGTGGGTCCCCAACCGATTTTTGTGACAACCTTTTATACCCAAAGTGTACATGTCCAAGCCCACATCCTCAAATTCTCCAAAGTCCACTCTGGACAATGTTAGTAAGAGATACAGTCAGGTTACAGCCATGAATTTACATTCTAAAGCTATCTGGACATAGTTTGGTCTACATCAGTAAGTATTATTAAGATTACACGGTGGACGTTGCGTTCCTTCTGGCTCCAGGAGGTCTAGCTATGGGGTCTGCCTGGCCTGGTTTTTATCCACCTGGGAGGCCTGCTCAGCCATTGGCATTTTATCTCTATGGCTTCCCAAGTATGCAGTCTAAAGTTTGCCAAGAGTGTAAGATGGAGTACCTTTTCTTTTAAAGATGGAGTCAGTCCAGTCAGGGCAACCTGCTCCTTTCCTTCTTCATTTCCCCCTCTTGATGCTCTCAACTTCTAGTATGAGCATCACTCATAGGGATATATTTGGTATATATTTGGGTGAATGCAGCCAGTCTCAGTGACACCAACCAGACAATACACTGGAGAATACAAGGTCCACATAACAAAATTAACAGAGCAACTATAACAATGATTAGCATAGTCTTCCACTAATTGCCCTTTATCCATGGGCAAACAGAAGTCCAAAAAGGAGGGTTATCATTAAACATCGATTTTACCTGGTTTTTCCTGTTATCTAGAGCAGCTGATACATTGCCAGATAAATCAGGAATATATACACAACATTCAATTTTAATTATAGCACAGGTCCATCCTTGGGTGGCTGTAAGTATGTCTAAAGCCATCCGATTTTGAATCACTGCCCTTCTTATTTGTATTTGTTCTTCATTTAAAGCTTGGATAGCCTTTGTGTTGTCCAGGAGGGCCTGTTTCTTGAAATTAGTTAGAGCTTCTACTTTAATTATAATATCTGTTGTTCCTCTAGATGGTATGAACAAGGCAGCTAAGTAATCGTACCACTGAAATACAGACCTTGCCCACTGCACATGTAAATACAGCAAATTTACTGGGGCTTGTTTTAAGGATGGCTTAATAATTCCACGAGCAAAGGCAAATCCTAAAGTGCAGTGGCTGACCCAACCGGCTGGAAGCCAAGGCCATAAATTTGACCCGCACAGCCATTGAGTGCTGTTAGGGGCCACCCATCGGATCCCAGGGTTGTTTTTCCAGTCTGAGCCAGGCCAGCGAGCTGGTAAATCTGGGCAATAGGTGACCTCTAATATTTGTTTACATTGCTCAGAAGATAAGTATCCCATGTATTTCAATTCTTTTGGATCTACAGCATGGTCACCAAATCCAATCTTTTGTTCCCTTTGTTCCCAGCAGATAGGGGTAGGGACAATAAGCTGGCCTTTTTCTGGAGTCATCCAAAAATATTCACCCCATATCTGGTAAAACTGTTCAAAGTACCTGATGGATTGGCCCCTTTTATTGGCCATGGAGTTCTTATCTTTACTATTTTTAAAGTAAAAAGTATAGGCTTTTGTCACTTCTGTAAAGCTTGCATTTACATCAAATGTCACCTCATGGCCTTGGTCAATCTGATTAGATTTCAGTTTACACCAAGAAAGAAGTGACAGGTTGTGAGTTACCAAAGAAAGATTGTTGTTTCTTTGTTATCTCAAAAAGGAACAGAGGGGGCTAAAGTCCCCTCTGTGGAGGGGAGACACCCACCAAGGGAATCTATCCATTACTGATAAAGGCATTGCCCCACAAACCCAACAGTTAGAAGTGTTATGGAAGTTTGCATAGGAATGTGCCATGAGATAAAAATGTTTTGTGTTGAAATTATGGTTAGTCCCAAGATGATACAGGAAAGTCCATGTAGCAGGAGTTGATAGCAGAGCTTCATTTTTTCTTTTTTTATTTTTAAGATGATCTTGATTTCATGGGGATCAGTGGGGTCCTTCTGTGCAGTCCACTCAGCATCCTCCAGGTCTGCGTGGTATGTCCTCTTCACCCTTGTGTAATGGATCCAGGGAGTGACACCTGCAATTTTAACTGCTGTAGGTGTAGTTAGAACAACAGTGTATGGACCCTTCCAGTGTGGGGCCAGAGAATCATGCTTCCAGTCCTTGACCCACACTTGATCACTGGGCACAAATTCATGAATCTGTTCCCCAAGGGGGAATGGCACCCTTTCTTGGACAAACTTAGTTACCTGGTTTATTACCTTACTTAATTGTTCCATTTGCGTGAAATCCCATCCCCTCTTACCTGTGGCAAATTTGCTAATACCTGTCTTACTATGGGAGTGTGTTTCCCATAGACAATTTCATAAGGAGAATAACTGTGGGAATGCGGGGTCACTCTTAATTTGAGCAAGGCCACCGGAAGTAAGTCCATCCATGGATAATCAGTCTCTATAATCCATTTTGAAAGTGATTCTTTAAGGGTTTGGTTAGTTCTTTCCACCATTTTGGAACTCGGGCCTATATGCTGTATGTAATTTCCATTTGACATTTGGAGCTTTATATACCTGTTGAATTAAATCAGCTACGAAAGCAGGGCCATTGTCTGATCATATACTGGGTGGGAACCTGAATCTGGGGATTATATCCTGAGGCAGACAGCAAGCCGTTTCATTTGCTTTTTCAGTTCAGGTGGGGAAGGCCTCCACCCATCCTGAGAAGGTACATACCATGACCAGTAAATAATGATCATGTTGGCAGGGTTTCATCTCAGTAAAGTCCACTTCTAAATGTTCAAAGGGCACAGTGTCCTTTAACTGTATTCCTGGAGAGTTCTGCTTATGTCTGGGGCAGCATTGACCTCTGAGCAAGCAGAACAGTTCTGGGATTCCATTTTACACAGGGAAGAAAGCCGTGGTATTAAGAAATATCTCCAAATTAGTTTTTCCATTTTGTCATGTCCCAAGTGGGTAGTCTGGTGTACCTGAGACACTAATGAAGGGGCTAATGCCTCGGGAACTAGCAGCCTGTGATCCAGCAGTTCCCACAAACCCTTTTCACTTTTGGTGGCCCTTTCTGTTTCAGCCAGCTGGTCTTGGGCCAGGGTATAGTGTGGGAGAGCTGAAGTTAACTCGGGCATTCTCGAGAGCACAAGAGTCTTAACAGTCGCACCCCCAGCACCTCCAAATTCCGCAGCCACTTGTTTTGCGGCTTTATCTGCCAGTCGGTTTTCCCCGCCATTGCGGGGTGGCCTCTTTATTCTCTGCAACCAACAGCAGGTCGTCTAGTACTATTACAGCCAGCATCTAAATCTTTCTGGGTGAAATGAGTCCAGGTCGGAAGCCGAGGCTTCCCCGAAAATGGTCGGGAATTCTTAAATCCTTGCAGGAGGCGAGTCCAAGTGAGTTGTCACTTGGTGCCCCCTGCTAGATCTTCCCATTCAAAGGCAAAAATGGGCTGAGATACTGGAGCAATGCAGAAACAAAAAAATTGCGTCTTTTAGATCCAGGCGAGTATAGATCTTAGCACTCCGTGGGAGGAGGCTGAGCAAGGTATAGGGGTTAGAAACAGTGGGGTATAGGGTTACAGCTGCTTGTTTGACCAGTCTGAGGTCCTGCACAGGCTTGTAGTCTAGACCTCTTCCTTCTTTACAGGTAGGATTGGTGTGTTCCCTGCTGACTGGCATTCAATCAGGATGCCCGCCTGTCATAGCTTATTAATATGTGGCAAGATGTCAACTCTGGCCTCCAAAGGTAGCAGGTACTGACGTTTCCTGACTGGTATGGCACTGGGTTTGAATTCTGTTACCACCGGAGCTTGATATTGGGTGAGCCTGGCGGGGGCGGAGGGGTGGGGTACGGGGTATATTCTGCCCAAATCTCAGGGAATTGTCAGATCAGCTCTCTCTCATGATTGTTTAGCCCATCTGGTTTCAACCTCCATTCATCTTGAGGGGTTATCGGGAGGGAGAGTAAATAGGTGGTTGAGCCCACCCAGAGAGTGGGCCTGTCTTGGGGGGAAAAGGTCACTTGTGCCCCAATTTAGACAATAAGTCTCTCCCCAACAGAGGTACTGGGCATTCAGGAATATACAGGAATTCATGAGTGACTTGATGTCCTCCCATCTGGCATTTCCAGGGTAGACAAAATGGTCTGATTAGCTTTTCTCCGGTTATTCCTTCTATGGCATTGGCCTTTTCTGACAGGGGTGCCACTGGTTTGGTCACCACTGACATTTCTGTTCCATTATCCACCATAAAGTCAATAATTTGGTCCCCCACTTTTAGTTTTACCATGGGTTATTCACAAGGGACCTTGTGTCTTTGAGCCCTGGCACCCCTATTCAGTCTCTAGTCTGGCCAGCCCTATAACGGCTGATGCCAGTTCTTTTTCCCTGTTATTCTGGGGGCATTCATTTTTCCAATGACCAAAGCTCTAGCATCAGGCACATTGGTTTGGTTGCAGGGCTGTCCTGGGCTTCCTTGCAGGAAGCTTGCCAGGAGAACAACTCTGATTTAGAGGGGGTGGAGGTTTGGGGGAAGGCCCAGGGAGGGGTCTTCCCAAGGTCGTGGCCACTACCATGGTCCTCTGATTGGTTCTCTTGTTATCTTCTCTCTGTTTTTTATCAGCTTCCTTTTTTGCCTCCACATCTCTGTTTCTGAATACCTTATCAGCAATCTCTATTTGTGAGGTGGTCATGGCTAATACTCCATTTGCCTTTTGGAGTTTATCTGATATCAGGGTAGGCTTGAGATACAAAGGCTGTGTTGTAGCCAAACACTCCAGGGAGCAAACTCACTCAGAAGGACAACGTGGATAGTGGAGTGCAGTTTATTACCCTGGTGGGTCTGAGACAGATTTCCTGTTTAGCCAGGGACCTTGACCAACTTTTGTGAAAACCTTATATACCTTAAGTGTACATGCTCAAACCCACATCCCCAAATTCCTTAAGCCTAGCCTGGGAAATGTTAAAGAGAGATACAATCATGTTACAGTCATGATTCATAATTTAAAAGGTCAGCCGGTTATACATTGTAGTTTACATCAGGTGCCATAAAGATTACAAAAGTGATTGACTACATAGGGGATGGAATTCCAGTTGAGCTGTTTCAAATCCTGAAAGATGATGCTGTGAAAGTGCTGCACTCAATATGCCAGCAAATTGGGAAAACTCAGCAGTGGCCACAGGACTGGAAAAGGTCTGTTTTCATTCCAATCCCAAAGAAAGGCAATGCCAAAGAATGCTCAAACAACTGCACAATTGCACTCATCTCACACGCTAGTAAAGTGATGCTCAAAATTCTCCAAGCCAGGCTTCAGCAATACGTGAACTGTGAACTCCCTGACGTTCAAGCTGGTTTTAGAAAAGGCAGAGGAACCAGAGATCAAATTGCCAACATCTGCTGGATCATGGAAAAAGCAAGAGAGTTCCAGATACACATCTATTTCTGCTTTATTGACTATGCCAAAGCCTTTGACTGTGTGGATCACAATAAACTGGAAAATTCTGAAAGCAATGGGAATACCAGATCACCTGACCTGCCTCTTGAGAAATCTGTATGCAGGTCAGGAAGCAACAGTTAGAACTTGACATGGAACAACAGACTGGTTCCAAATAGGAAAAGGAGTATGTCAAGGCTGTATATTGTCACCCTGTTAATTTAACTTCTATGCAGAGTACATCATGAGAAATGCTGGGCTGGAAGAAGCACAAGCTGGAATCAAGATTGCTGGGAGAAATATCAATAACCTCAGATATGCAGATGACACCACCCTTATGGCAGAAAGTGAAGAAGAACTAAAGAGCCTCTTGATGAAAGTGAAAGAGGAGAGTGAAAAAATTGGCTTAAAGCTCAACATTCAGAAAACAAAGATCATGGCATCTGGTCCTATCACTTCATGGCAAATAGAAAGGGAAACAGTGGAAACAGTGTCAGACTTTATTTTTTGAGCTCCAAAATCACTGCTGATGGTGACTGCAGCCATAAAATTAAAAGACACTTACTCCTTGGCAAGAAAGTTATGACCAACCTAGACAGCATATTAAAGAGCAGAGACATTACTTTTCCCCAAAGGTCCATATAGTCAAGGCTATGGTTTTTCCAGTGGTCATGTATGTACATGAGAATTGGACTGTGAAGAAAGCTGAGCTCCAAAGAATTGATGCTTTTGAACTATGGTGTTTTAGAAGACTCTTGAGAGTCCCTTGGACTGCAAGGAGATCTAACCAGTCCATCCTAAAGGAGATCAGTCCTCAGTGTTCATTGGAAGGACTGATGTCGAAGCTGAAGCTCCAATACTTTGGCCACCTGATGTGAAGAGCTGACTCATTTGAAAAGATCCTGATGCTGGGAAAGATTGAAGGCAGGAGGTGAGGGGGATGACAGAGGATGAGATGGTTGGATGGCATCACTGACCCAATGGACATGAGTTTGGGTAAACTCCGTGAGTTGGTGATGGACAGGGAGGCCTGGCGTGCTGCAGTCCCTGGAGCCGCAAAGAGTTGGACATGACTGAGCGAGTGAACAGAACTGAGCTGAAAGTCTACAGGTCTCACATGGTCTTTCATAAAACTCAGTAGGTGTTTTCAGTTTCCTTTTGGATTACTTCGATTAGGTTTTGCCATATTAACAAGTTTTCAGGTCCCCCTCTTGAGACCTTGCAAAATAGCCACCCCTTCCTTCCCTCTGTGTTATAGTCCTAATTGGACCTTTTTTCAGGGGTGGCTAATTCTGCCCACCGCTGTGGGTTTGTGATACCCCCAGGGACCGTTTCTCATAGCCATTTTCTAGCCTCAGTATGGATCCTGTATCTGTCTTCAGTGCTGAAGAGTGAGAGTAGTAACTGAATTATGCTGTCTTATGTAAGACAGTGGGTTGGAAAAATAGTCTCCATCAGCCTTATTATGCCTTGTGGCACCTCCGAGTATGGTGGAGTGTGTTTCTGCCAATTTAATATGTCCATAGAGGAAAACGGTTGGTAATGATAAGCTACAGGAGGTTAGTGGTAATGTCCGTCTGCTCCCTGAACTGGGGCTGTTGAAGCTCTCCGAGGGGCATTTGTAGTGGAGCCCTTCCCCCTAGCTCCTTGGCAGAGTGTAGCCTCTGTTTAATTCCAGTGTTTCCTTCCCCCTTCCCTGTCAGTACTCACCAGGAGAGGTGGGTATAGTTTAGGAGATTCGTCTGGGGCTGAATCCTGTGGGCGTTGACTAGAGGCTCCTTTGCTGGGATTGCAGCCTGCCAAGATGGCAGCTCTGCGATCTCTGGGGAAGCTGGTGGGAGGGCAGCTGCGGGAGCACCAGCAGGCCCTGGATCGGGCAAGGTGGCCTCCGGTCCAGATGGAGCTTTGGATGGCAATGCGTCATCCAGTATGGGGCAAATCGTCCCTGTCTGGATCCTGCAAAATTTCTTTTTTGTCATCAATTTTTGTACCATTAATATTTTCCCTTTCCTTTTCTGGATGTAGAGCCTTGCCCAAGGAGGAGGATCTCGAGCCAACCATAGCTACAAGTCAATATATGGATATTGATCAGTGTTCTAGCTCTCCTGTGACTACTATATAGACTGCTTCAACTATTTTTAAGTACATGGTGCCCTCTGGTGGCCATTCCTACCCCATAGTGGGCCATTTGACTTCAGAGTATGTGAAGGTGGTTAGGCACCATCTTCACCCCATGCTGCTGCTGCTGCTGCTGCTAAGTCACTTCAGTCGTGTCCAACTCTGTGTGACCCCATAGACGGCAGCCCACCAGGCTCCCCCGTCCCTGGGATTCTCCAGGCAAGAACACTGGAGTGGGTTGCCATTTCCTTCTCCAATGCATGAAAGTGAAAAGTGAAAGTGAAGTTGCTCAGTCGTGTCCAACTCTTCGCGACCCCATGGACTGCAGCCCACCAGGCTCCTCCATCCATGGGATTTGCCAGGCAAGAGTGCTGGAGTGGGGTGCCATTGCCTTCTCCATCTTCACCCCATAGTCTCCTCCAAATCCCTTCTTAAAATTTTAATCATGCACTCCAACACAGTTGCTTTAGATTCACTTCCCCCCATCTTGCTTACCTTCTTGGACCTTCTTCTTCCTTTCCTTTTTGTTCTGTTTACGAAGTTCTCTATACCCTATGTACTTTTGCTATTTCCACTCAATGAAACACTTAAATTGCCATTGGGGTGAGAAAAGCCTTACCTGCCAGATCCCAGAGGGAGAAGGGGGATTGGTGTGTCTTCACCTGCTGCTTGGATGGCCGAACCAGAACACCACGTGGTCTAAGTCTGTTCTACCTTGGTGGGCTTGATCAGGTGCAGATGAAAACACAGATGGGTTAAATATCCCATGTTCCAGGCCGTCTCCAGAAAAGCCAATTCATACTTATGTATCCCCCTCCTTCTAGCCTGACAATTCTGAGAGGATCAAGAATTTCACAACAGATGGGACACCTCCTCAGGGGGAGCAGAATATGAGCACACAAAGACCAAGTTTCTTTGCCCCAAATCCCTCTCGCAATTGCCTGGTAATAATTTACCCCAAGACGACGTGGACACCACCTTCTTTGTGACATTCACCCAAGTTTTTCCTTCAAAAGCCCTCTCACAATCGCCTGGTAATAATTTACCTCAAGACAACGCGGACAGCATCTCCTTTATAACAGTCACAGTCAGTGTCTTCCCCATTCCCTCCCAGGGGGTTGATCAGGTCCCCTCTTCCACCCTGCTGGGTGGGAACCTCCTTACTTGAGTGCTCAACTCCCCTGCTGCTGTCCACTACCCACTAACACGAAAGATCTGTGTGCGTCGGGAAATGGAATCTTTCCAGAAGGGCGAGGCGCCTTCCCCCGTCCAGAAGATCTGAGTCGCAAAGTCTCAGTAGCCCCAAATGGGACTTGTCTCCTCATAGTGAGGAGCTTCCCAGCCAATGCATGAAATGTTATAGCCAAACGCTCCAGGAAGCAAACTCAGTCAGAAGGACAGCGTGGATAGTGGAGTGCAGTTTATTATACCGGCGGGTCCAAGGCAGAGTTTCCTCCTTGACCAAGGACCCCAACCGATTTTTGTGACAACCTTTTTTTATACCCAAAGTGTACATGTCCAAGCCCATGTCCCCAAATCCTCATCCCCAAAGTCCACTTGGGACAATATTAGTAAGAGATACAATCAGATTAAGGCCATAATTTTACAGTCTAAACCTATCTGAACATATGGTTTAGTCTACATCAATAAGTATTATTAAGATTACATGTGGACATTGCATTCCTTCTGGCTCCGGGAGGTCTAAGTACGGGGTCTGCCTGGCCTGGTTTTTATCCACCCGGGAGGCCTGCTCGGCTGTTGGCATTTTATCTCTATGGCTTCCCAGGTTTGCATTCCAAAGTTCACTGAGAGTGTAAGATGGAGTTCCTTTTCTTTTAAAAATTGAATCAGTACAGTTGGGGCAACCAGCTCCTTTCCTTCTTCAAATGGAAAATATTTTTTAATGAAAAACTAGGACATGTTTAATTCCTAATGTGATGTATCCAGTATGGAGGGATTAAATGTGCCTGCATAAGAAGAGGGACTGTCAGTACCATTAAATTCTGAGAAGGGGAAAGAGGAATCTGAACACATATAGACGGATTGATGTTTTCTACCAGAAGGGATACTTGTACCATTCTCTCAAAAGGAAAGGTTTTAATTACCTCTTGATTTACTTATATCTAAGAGCTGTCTTAAGAGTATCTGAGCTGTACAATACAGCTTGTTTGGTTTCTTAAGAACTACTTTCTGGCCCAGTGTGGCAGATAACTGCTAATTGCTATGTTTCCTCCTTCTCCTTTACTAACAGTAGCCTAGTTTTGCTTAGAGAACATGTGTCCAGTTACAGAATTCCTTATCCCAGGGCAGGCTACATGGCCAAGATGAGTCGTTCCCCCTGTTTTTGGCCAACAGAAAGAATATAGAAATGAGACTATAGATTTCATGCCAAGATAATCTGCCAAGAGTAAAATGAATGAAAGACTGGTCAGAGGCTTTAGAGAAGAAGACTATGTATGTGAAAGCGACCCCCCGCCCCCACTCCCCCCCCCCCCCAACCAGTTACCAGTAGGCCTCCCCTGGAGAAGACAGTAAAACAAATAGGAAAGTCTAAGTGAATGATGAGAGTCCAGTTGAACAGAAGGTAACAACAAAGAAGAGAGAAAGTTGTAACTAGCTGGTATGAGTCTCAAATAGTTTTTTCATTTTGGGCGTTTTTGTTTTACTTTTTACAAGAGGTAGCAATTGATTAGAACAGCCTATAGATACAGAGTGCATGGGAATAAATAGCCCTTTGGTGTGATTGTTGTTGAGTGGGTTTTTTCCAAGCTTCCCTGGTGGCTCAGTGGTAAAGAACCTGCCTGCCAATGCCAGTGCAGGAGATGTAAGAGATGTGGGTTTGATCCCTGGGTCAGGAAGATCCCCTGGAAGAGGGTATGGCAACCCACTCCAGTATTCTTGCCTGGAGAATATCCCATGGACAGAGGAGCCTGGTGGGCTACAGTCCATGGGTCTCAAAGAGTCAGACACCACTGAAGCATCTTAGCATGCACACAGTGTTTTTGTCAGGGGGTAGGCAAGTTTGTTAATGCAAAGAAATGAAGGGAATTTGTAGGGAAGTTATTGAGGAATAAAGTAGTTTCTTTATCACTCAGGGAAATCTCAGAGGGCACCAGGAAATTTTCCAGAAGGGCAGGCATTTGGAGCTTATGACTGTGGCATGAGGAATACAGAAGATTGTCATGATGGCTATACAGACAGAAAACATCAGAGCTGAGGTTAGGCTGATATTGGGCTGTGACCAAAGAAAACAAAATTTATAGGGGCCTAGATTAAATCCCAGAAGGTTCTAAGATGAGGGATACTCTAATAGGATTCACATGTAGCTTGGAAATGTCAGGTCGGTTTATTTCTCTCCTTTGGTTCTTGTCTCATCATAACAAAGATTTGGAATGATGGACTAATTATAGCTCAGGTAGGATTTCTTGGCTCCTATCTCATCATAGCAAGGATTTGAGACAACAGACTGGTTACAGCTCAAGCAGACAGGTCTTTTATTTAATAGAGGATAGTACACTCCCTAGATGTGAAAACAGGCCAGCCCCGAAGGATTGGCCACAAGCCCTCTTGACTTCCCTTTTTATTCTCCCCATCTCCTCTTGATTCTGCCCTGTGCAAAATAGGGCTTATATCCACCACCAGTCAGGAAAGGGAATGCAAATGGGCATACACTCAAGGCCAATTGAAAGTTGCAAGTTATATAACAACAGACTCTATTGTGCATGTCTTTCCCACAACTCAGTCTGCTATAATCAGATGTATGTATATTTAGGATATTTATGAATCCTTAATGGGCCAAAAGAAAGGCAATGCCAAAGAATGCTCAAACTACTGTACAACTGCACTCATCTCACATGCTAGTAAAGTAATGCTCAAAATTCTCCAAGCCAGGCTTCAGCAATACTTGAACTGTGAACTTCCAGATGTTCAAGCTGGTTTTAGAAAAGGCAGAGGAACCAGAGATCAAATTGCCAACATCTGCTGGATCATGGAAAAAGCAAGAGAGTTCCAGAAAAACATTTATATCTGCTTTATTTACTATGCCAAAGCCTTTGACTGTGTGGATCACAATAAACTGTGGACAGTTCTGAAAGAGGTGGGAATACCAGACCACCTGACCTGCCTTTTGAGAAATCTGTATGCAGGTCAGGAAGCAACAGTTAGAACTGGACATGGAACAACAGACTGGTTCCAAATAGGAAAAGGAGTGCGTCAAGGCTGTATATTGTCACCCTGCTTATTTAACTTCTATGCAGAGTATATCATGAGAAACGCTGGACTGGAAGAAACACAAGCTGGAATCAAGATTGCTGGGAGAAATATCAATAACCTCAGATATGCAGATGACACCACCCTTATGGCAGAAAGTGAAGAGGAACTAAAAAGCCTCTTGATGAAAGTGAAAGAGGAGAGTGAAAAAGTTGGCTTAAAGCTCAACATTCAGAAAACGAAGATCATGGCATCCGGTCCCATCACTTCATGGGAAATAGATGGGGAAACAGTGGAAACAGTGTCAGACTTTATTATTTTGGGCTCCAAAATCACTGCAGATGGTGACTGCAGCCATGAAATTAAAAGATGCTTACTCCTTGGAAGAAAAGTTATGACCAACCTAGATAGTAATATTCAAAAGCAGAGACATTACTTTGCCGATTAAGGTCCATCTAGTCAAGGCTATGGTTTTTCCAGTGGTCATGTATGGATGTGAGAGTTGGACTGTGAAGAAGGCTGAGCACCAAAGAATTGATGCTTTTGAAGTGTGGTGTTGGAGAAGACTCTTGAGAGTCCCTTGGACTGCAAGGAGATCCAACCAGTCCATTCTGAAGGAGATCAGCCCTGGGATTTCTTTGGAAGGAATGGTGCTAAAGCTGAAACTCCAGTCCTTTGGCCACCTCATGTGAAGAGTTGACTCATTGGAAAAGACTTTGATGCTGGGAGGGATTGGGGGCAGGAGGAGAAGGGGACAACAGAGGATGAGATGGCTGGATGGCATCACTGACTCGATGGACGTGAGTCTGAGTGAACTCCGGGAGATGGTGATGGACAGGGAGGCCTGCTGCGATTCATGGGGTCACAGAGTCGGACACGACTGAGCGACTGAACTGAACTGAACTGAACTGAATGGGCTCCTAGCTGCCTAAGGTTACTTGAGGACATAGCTGCCATGTGCAAGAGTTGGAGAATCCCCTGTGGTTAGTTTGTATCCACCGTGTGCCTCTGGCATATGTTGCTATGTTTTATTTCTGTAGCATATCTGTGAGTTCTCCTTGCCATGCCTGGGGTGGGGTTTAGAAATCAGCTTGCATCCTTTTTGGCTAGGGCATCCTTGTTGCTTGCTCATGCTTAACTTCCTACCTAACCTTTCTAGGTGCTCCTGGAAAGGAGCACCTGCAGCCATGCTATGGCACCCAATATTCCCTTTGTTCATTAGGTGTTTGCAGCCCTCCGGGTATAGCAGTAGCAGGCAGCAGTTAGAAAAGGATCCCAAATGCATGTGGTCCTTGCATGAGGAGATCATCTTAAATGATGTTCAGCAAAGGAGTTGTGGTCTGCTTAAATGGGGGTTGGAATTTATGTACTAGTTTTGGCTCACTAATAACTTGGTACACCAGCAGCTGTGGACTCAGGCCCAGTCTCACCCAGCATATTTCACCTTGGTTTTTTCTTATTATGAAAATTGAGTCATAGCTTTTATTCTATATCTTTTTAAAAAGCATATCTTTCTCCCTCTCCCACAGAGTATGGGGAGGGAGGAGGGAGGGGTTTCAGGATGGGGAACACGTGTATACCTGTGGCGGATTCATGTTGATGTATGGCAAAATCAATCTAATATTGTAAAGTAATTAACCTCCAATTAAAATAAATAAATTTATGGCAAAAAAAAATAAAAAGCATATCTTTCTATGTCAGTGCATGCTGTTTCATTCTTTCATTCATTTCATTCAAATAGCTTAGTATTTGACTATGTGGATATACTATAATGTACATTTAATCCATTTTCTCTTCCAGATATTTTGTAATAACAACCAATACTGCATGAATAAGATTGTTAATACATTTTGCTTTCCTTTCATCTGTGTTCCACACTGCTCCCAGGGTGATTAGTGTAAGGTACTAATCTGATTGTATTACTTTTCACTTTTAAATCCTCCACTGTCTTTTCCCTCCTTTTAAATGTTTTACAAGACCTTTTATGCTCAAACTTTTACCTGTCTTTTCAGGCCACATCCCTTGCTACTCCATGTCTTCACTCTCTCTGGACCTTAACCTGGCCTGTTCATCCTTTAGGTATTGTATCCTATATCTGCTCTAACATACTTTTCAAACTTTCACAGTATTTCCTATTTAATTATGTATCTTACCATCTAAACTTTAAGCTTTGGTAAGATGGGAACTCTAACTTGTTAATTGTTTTATTCCTAGTACTTGGCCCATAATAGGTACTCATTTAAATATTTGTATCCGCCCCCCCAAATTATGTGTCTTTTGTTTACTTAGTGTTTCAATGGAGGATAAACTTAAAATAAGAAATTTAAGTGATTGTATAAGGCAAAAATTGCTTGGAATCAAAATTTCTTTTCTCTTTTAAGCATGAGAGTCACAGTCAGCATAGCAAGATATTCCAACAATTGACACGCATGCAGAAACAGATTCTTAAGAGAACTGTAGTTTAATTATTCATGTTCCCTCCTGCTGCCTCCTCCATCCTCAAATTCATATACTTTGATCACTGTTCATAGAAAAGGAGTGAAATGACCCAAATACTTGTGACAGTGCTGTGTTCTTTAGGCTACTGATGGAAGCAAAAATTCATAAAACCTTTCTGGGGGACAGGTAAGCAGTATATTTGCAGAGTGAGAATATTCCTAGCCTTTAACCTAACAATTTTTTCTTACCTTTTATAGAAGAATCCTTCATTTAAACATGTATAAGTAACAACAGTCACCTGAGTTTCATGCTGTAGTGAAAAACTAAAATTCCTAAATTCCCTCTAACAGCTAACTGTTTTTTTAAATTATGTATTTCCATAAAATGGAATATAATATGGTCATTAAAATGTTCTGTGTTTATTGATAACTGGGAATATACTGTATTTTGATTTTTAAATTGTTGCTATTGTTCAGTTGCTAAGTCATGTCCAATTCTTTGCAACACTATGGACTGCAGGATGCCAGGTTCCTCTGTCCTCTGCTCTCTCCCAGAGTTTCCTTAAATTTATTACCGTTGTGTGAGTGCTGCTATCTACCATTTCATCCTCTGCTGCCCCCTTCTTCTTTTGGTTTCAGTCTTTCCCAGTATCAGGGGGCCAAAATATTGGAGCTTCAGCTTCAGCATCAGTCCTTCCAATGAATAGTCAGGGTTGATTTCCTTTAGGATTGACTGGTTTGTTCTCCTTGCAGTCCAAGGGACTCTCAAGAGTCTTCTCCAGCACCACAAAGCAGCAATTCTTCAGTGCTCAGCCTTCTTTATGGTCCAACTCTTACATCCATACATGGCTACTGGAAAAACTAGCTTTGACTATACAGCAAAGTGATGTCTCTGCTCTTTAACACACTGTCTAGGTTTGCCATAACTTTCCTTTCAGGGAGCATTCAAGCATCTTTTAATTTCATGGCTGCAGTCACCATTCTCAATGATTTTGGAGGTGAAGAAAATAAAATGTCACTGTTTCCACTTTTTCCCATTCTGTTTGCCATGAAGTGATGGGACTGGATGCCATGATCTTAGTTTTTTTAATGTTGAGTTTCAAGCCAGCTTTTTCATTCTCCTCTTTCACCCTCATTAATAGGGTGAAAAGTTTTCACTCTCTGTCATGAGAGTGGTATCTTCTGTGTATCTGAGGTTGTTGCTATTTCTAACAGTAATCTTGATTTGAGCTTGTGAGTCATCCAGCCTAGCATTTCGCATGATGTATTCTGCATTTAAGTTGAGTAGAACCATGTTTTTGTTAAAATATATATTGTAAATATGTGTGTATATATGTGCATTGAACTACCCTAGAAGAATATATTCCAAAGTATTATCAGTGGTTATTTCTGAGTCATAATTTTTTTTGTTTTACTTATTTGTTGTTAAAGTTTCTAGGTAAGTTGTGTATTTTTTAAAATAGTAAACAATTCCATCATGAGCTACTTAGATAATTTTCAAAAGTATGATTTTAATATCTTCAAAGTTACAAATATATTTTCTCAGGCTATTGTTGAATATATAGATTCTAGCCATTTAAAAATATCAGATAATTTTTTTAAAACATATTTTAAGCCAGCTTTTCTGTCTACAGTTTTTTAAAGGCACGTTTTGAAAATGTTGTTAAAGGGCCTGGGCTCTTTTTAGACTTCATCTAAATTGACCTCTAGGCAAAATTCATAATATAAGGGAAACAAATGAGGTGTTATAATAGGGAAACATATGTTAGATAAGGCAGTCAGGAAAGGCTTCCATGAGATAGTGACATTCAAGCTGAAACCTGAAGGAAAGGAAAGGAGTCATCCATGGGGAATTGGAGAGGTGGAGGGGCAGAATAGCTTTGTAAGTAGAACAGCAAAAACAAAAGTCCTCATTTGTTTATTTAAATAAATCACAGGTCAGTGGCTGGAACATGGACCGGCAAGCGGGTAAAGAGAAGAATATATGAGACTGGGTTGTAATGTAGGCCACATACTAGCTCCAGCATGAGTGTATATTTTATTTGAAGAGCTATCAGAAGTTCTTTAGAAATCTTTCCTCAGAGGTTGAAATTATTGCTTTAAAAAAAATTATACTGGCTATTGTAAAAATCCTGGGAAACTAGGAGTCTACTGTAGCAGTTCATGTGTTAAATTTGAATTACAGAAAATTGTCATTTACTTAGCATAAAGAGTTCTATTAAGATAGCAATTAACATATTTAACGTCAGTAGGGAATTCACAGACTAATAAATGTAATGACATAAACTGCCCTATAATTTAAGAAAGGCACAGCAAACAGGTAAAATTATATTTTTTACCAGTCAGCAAAATTTCACATTGAATCTGAAATTTCTATTTTCTGATCAATTTCAATTTTTATACATGTTTTCCTCTGTGATATTGAGCGTATTGGTGTTACAGAATGTAATACTTAAAAAATTAATTTTTAAAAAGTTTTAAAAGAATAACAAATTTGTATACCTTTTTGTTTACTACCTTTCCTCTCTCCTACCCTTTAAAGGTAGACTTTTTGAAAGTGTTACTGAAGACGTGTTCTCTTTCTCCCAAGTCATTAACACCCAGTCTCCAAGGTCTCCTGCCTTTTTGCTTTGAAATTTCTTTGAAGGACTTAACAAGTTTCCTGTCCTGAGACGTACTGTATAATGTTCAATAGAAAACTCTTTGAAGTCATTTCTCAGTAACAAAACTTGACCCAGCCTTAACTCTGTGTGGGTATCTTAAGTGCCCTGAAGCATAGGTTGCTGCTTTCTAAGACAATATGGAATTCTTGTAGTAACTTCTTGTTTTAAAGTTGAAGCTTAATAATCTTTTGGGAGACTTACAAAAACTTTTTTTTACTGAAACATAATAGAGAAATATGTATAGCTTAATGAATTTTCTCAAGTAGAATATACTTTTTAATTGGCCCCTAGATCAAGAGAGAGCCGAACAAGTACTTTTACCACTTTCCCAATGCTGGCTAGAATCTTACACTCCATCCATCCCCTCTTCAGTTCAGTTCAGTTCAGTTCAGTCGCTCAGTCGTGTCCGACTCTTTGCGACCCCATGAATCGCAGCACGCCAGGCCTCCCTGTCCATCACCAACTCCCGGAGTTCACTCAGATTCATGTCCATTGAGTCAGTGATGCCATCCAGCCATCTTATCCTCTGTCATCCCCTTCTCCTCCTGCCCCCAATCCCTCCCGGCATCAAAGTCTTTTCCAATGAGTCAACTCTTCGCATGAGGTGGCCAAAGTACTGGAGTTTCAGCTTTAGCATCATTCCTTCCAAAGAAATCCCAGGGTTGATCTCCTTCAGAATGGACTGGTTGGATCTCCTTGCAGTCCAAGGGACTCTCAAGAGTCTTCTCCAACACCACACTTCAAAAGCATCAATTCTTTGGTGCTCAGCCTTCTTCACAGTCCAACTCTCACATTCATACATGACTACTGGAAAAGCCATAGCCTTGACTAGATGGACCTTAGTCGGCAAAGTAATGTCTCTGCTTTTAAATATGCTATCTAGGTTGGTCATAACTTTTCTTACCATGTATTAATTATCATGCTTCTCTAGTTTCATGTTTATTTTAAACTACAAACTACTGTGTCAAATTCATTTATATTTCTTGCATATTCATCTTTTAAAGCAACCATTTAAAATATTATCTATTATTAGCTCACAGGCCTTGATTTGGACCATAGGCCTTAGTTTCCCAATACTTCTGTATTGCAAGTTTCCATCTAGGATCAGCTCATACTGCCTGAAGAGCTCATTGTATTATTTTAGTCATAGCTGTGCTACACAAATTCCCTCCATTTTTCTTTATCTGAAACATCCTTATTTCAACTTTAAAGGATTTTTTGGTTGGTATAGAAATCTAGATTGGTATCAGTATCAGTTCAGTAATTCAGTTGTGTCTAACTCTTTGTGACCCCATGGATGCTGCATGCCAGGCTTCCCTGTCCATCACCAACTCCTGGAGCTTACTCAAACTCATGTCCATAGAGTCAGTGATGCCATCCAACCATCTCATCCTCTGTCATCCCCTTCTCCTCCTGTGCTCAATCTTTCCCAGCAACAGGGTCTTTCCCAGTGAGTCAGTTCTTCACATCAGGTGGCCAAAGTATTGGAGCTTCAGCATCAGCATCAGTCCTTCCAATGAATATTCAGAACTGACTTCCCTTAGGATTGACTGGTTGGATCTCCTTGCAGTCCAACAGCCTTTCAAGAGTCTTCTCCAACACCACAGTTCAAAAGCACCAATTCTTCGGCACTCAGCTTTCTTTATAGTCCAACTCTCACATCCATACATGACTACTGGAAAAACCATAGCTTTAACTAGATGGACCTTTGTTGGCAAAGTAATGTCTCTGCTTTTTAATATGCTGTCTAGGTTGGTCATAGCTTTTCTTCCAAAGAGCACGCATCTTTTAATTTCATGGCTGCAGTCACCATCTCCAGTGATTTTGGAGCCCCCGCGCTACCCCACCAAATAAAGTCTCTCACCGTTTCCACTGTTTCCCCAGCTATTTGCCGTGAAGCAATGGGACCGGATGCCATGATCTTAGTTTTCTGAATGTTGAGTTTTAAGTCTACTTTTTCACTCTCCTTGTTCACTTTCATCAAGAGGCTCTTTAGTTCTTCTTTGCTTCCTGCCATAAGGGTGGTATCATCTGTGTATCTGAGGTTATTGATATTTCTCCTGGCAGTTTTGATTCCAGCTTGTGCTTCATCGAGCCTGGCATTTCGCATGAGGTACTTTGCATATAAGTTAAATAAGCAGGGTGACAATATACAGCCTTGACATAGTCCTTTCTGTTGTTCCATGCACAGTTCTAACTGTTGCTTCTTGATCTGCATACAGATTTCTCAGGAGGCAGGTCAGGTGGTCTGGTATTCCCATCTCTTGAATTTTCCACAGTTTGTTGTGATCCACACAGTCAAAGGCTTTGGCGTAGTCAATAAAGCAGATGTTTTTCTGGAACTCTTTTGCTTTTTCTATGATCCAACGGATGTTGGCAATTTGACCTCTGGTTTTTTTCCTTTTCAGCACTTTAAAGGCATTGTTTCATTATCATCTGACTTCCATCATATCATTTGAGGAGGAAGTTTTCAGTCTTATTGTTGCTCCTTTGAAGGTAATCTCTCCTACCCCATACCAGTTTTAGATAACCAGGTTTTACTTTTTATTACAATGTGCATAGTTGCCTGCTTGGAATTTGCTCAGCTTCTTGAATCTGTAGATTATCTTGCATCATTTCTAAGATTCTTGAGTGAATTCCTCAACTATTTCTTCTGTCATTCTCTCTTCTTAAAAGACTATAACTACACATATGTTGGAACTTTTGTTTGTCCTAAATGTCTGTGCCTTACACTCATCTTTTTTCCCTTCTCTCTCCTCTGTCTCTGTTTTAGTATGGATAATTGGATAATCATGACAACAGAGTAATAAAAATATTGTAACTCTTTCAGAGCTACAATGGTTTCCTTCCGGTGTTTCACATCTTTTGAGTATGCAAACCTAAGATAATTGTGTATATGAAATACAAACTCCTTGTACTACATAGATTAAAATGTTCATTTTGGATGTTTACCCTTTCACATGTATTGAGATGGTCACACTATATGTCACTATTGTTTCTTTGTCAAACAAATTGGAACTGAAATAATATACGAGTAATTTAAAGTACAACATATACTTTATTTCTGCCATTTTCTTTTCTATCTTGTGTTTGGCTGGCCATTGTTACTGAATTTCATCTTGAAAAACAAGAAGCTTTTCTTTTAGTCTTCTGCTACCTCTGCAATAGCTTATTAAAAAAAAAAGATTGTTATGTTAACCATGGAAAGATGTAACACAGATTTCTGTACTGAAATTGAGTGAAAGCAACATTGCCAGCACTGCACTGCTATGACAAAGAAAGCATACTATATAAATGAAAATATCCAAACTTTCACTTTCTTTTCAGTGTTTTGACGTATCTTTTATTGTATAATTTAGGAAATAACTATATTTTAATGTATTTGATGCATTATCTGTACTTTAATTAAATGAAAAACAATAGCATAGTTCTTATTTTCTGAAGTATTTTACCACAAAGAACAAGAGGAACTTTGGGTGAATTATGTAGTTCAGAATGATGCTGCATGAAGTAAATTTGGGGGGAAAGTTGTTATTTTTTACAAAATTATTCAAGCAACATATCTGGTGAACTGACTTTGTGGTGGCCTGCAAAGACACTCTGTTCCTAAGTGCCCTTCCCTCACTTGAGCATAGGCCTGTTCCCATTTTTTCCATTATTCTTCATTCTCCCTTGCTCCAATAAGGAGACCATATTTGGTTTAGAAATAGAAAGTCCTGCCTATAAGGAGAAAACAGATATTTTGAAATATTATGGTTTTCCTAGATCCTAGGGAAGAGAAGCAGTAGAAGAACCAAAGCAGAATGCATGCCACTTCCAACTTGTACCAATTTAAAACATTACTTCAAGAACATGGACTACAAATTCAGCCAGGCGACTTGGAGCTTACGTCCTGATATTTCCTATGGAGAAGGCAGATTCCTAAATTCAGATTCTGAATTTGGAGGAATAGTACCCACCTTAGACCAGATTCCCATAGCCCTCCATCATTACATTCCCATACAAAAATTTGGAGCAGGGTTTAATCAGCCCTCATTCCTCCTGGGAGAAGTTTATGGTCATACCTCTGAATGTTACAAATATATTTGAGATGACAAATATATTCTTGTTCATCAAAGACTGCCACAGGGTGCGAGGGAAATTAATCATATTGGCCACTACTATAGGAAAATGGGGGTTTATAGAGTGGAGCTGTTCTAATAGTTTGAGGTTTTGAATGGTTCTAGAAAAGTAAATATTAGACAGCAGCTATGTGTTTTGTTGTTACATTGAGTGGAAAAGAAGTATCTAGCTCTCATCTTGTGAAAGAACATGAAAAAATATGCACTAATGAAGCACTTGCTGCTGCTAAGTCCTGGAGAAGGCAATGGCAACCCACTCCAGTACTCTTGCCTGGCAAATCCCATGGACAGAGGAGCCTGGTAGGCCGCAGTCCATGGGGTCGCGAAGAGTCAGACATAGCAGCTGCTAAGTCACTTCAGTCGTGCCCGACTCTGTGTGACCCGAGACGGCAGCCCACCAGGCTCCCCCGTCCCTGGGATTCTCCAGGCAAGAACATTGGAGTGGGTCGCCATTTCCTTCTCCAATGCATGAAAGTGAAAAGTGAAAGTGAAGTTGCTCAGTCGTGTCTGACTCTTTGCGACCCCATGGACTACAGCCTACCAGGCTCCTCCGTCCATGGGATTTTCCAGGCAAGAGTACTGGAATGGGGTGTCATCACCTTCTCTGAATGAAGCACGTATCCGAGTGCTAATCACGTATTTCGTGTACTAAATGCAAGAGAAGTTCTTAGGAGGCAGTCAGATGCCTCAAAGATAACACAATCTTTAAAATGGGAGAATAAAGAATGGGCAGGTATATGTGGAGATGAAAACAATCTGATTAGACAAATGTGATTACAAAAGAAATGTTCTTACTGTAATTGGAGCAAAAGAGGAAAACCTTGGCATTTTCCTCTGATGTACCTTATTTACAGTTATTTCAGACTGATTAAGACATCTAGTCAGATTCAAGGGTAAACATGAATTATCATAATCTTAGGTCCAAACTCTGACTCAAAGTTAAAACCATAAAATAACTAAAAATGCTTCTATGTCTTTATAATGTTTACAAAAGCATGCTACTCTTGCTGATGTCAATATTGTGATAGTTGCAGTTTCATAATCACACTTGCTGTGAAGAAACAAACTCAGCCAGTACCACATTTAATTTACTATAAATCAAAAGATTTATTCATAGCTTTTATGAATTTGCTTTTTGAAAAAGCCAAAACAAACATTCCCATTAAAAAAAAAAAACCTCCCACATCAATTCTGTCCAGTATAACTTCTTAGAACTCTAAGATTTTGCTGCACTCATTATAATGGTGGTTTTTCCCAAGGATAATTCTGTAGGTTTGAAATACTGAAGAAAGTCACCCTATGTTAAGTTCATTTATAGGGTTGCTTCCCCCCCCCTTAGGAAGAGTATTTTAAAATTTCTTATTGTGTTTGACTTTTTTTCATTATGAATTTTCCGATCTCCAGGAAAAAGTACAGGCTTCCCTGGTGACTCAGTGGTAAAGAATCTGCCTGCAATGCAGGAGATGCAGGGTTGATCCCTGGGTCAGGAAGATCCCCTGGAGAAGGAAATGGCAAAGCACTCCAGTGGTCTTGCCTGGGAAATCTCATGGACAGAGGAGCCTGGCAGGCTACAGTCCATGGGGTCGAGTTGGACACGACTTAGTGACTAAACCACCACCACTACCACCACCACCACCACCACCACCACCAGATGAAGAATCTTCTCAATACTGATTGATTTCATCTTCTATTGTTATAAAAGAGAATGAGCAGCTATTAATGGCTTTCCCAAATATTCCTGGAGGTTTTCTCCAGAATACTGACTACAGCATAGACCACATTTTAATCACAACATATTCACATAAGGCTTCTTTTCAAGAGTTCACTGAAGTCAAAGTAAGGCATTAACTACTTTTTTTAAAAAAAAATCTATAGATTTTTAGGTTTTGTCTATCATGTGAATTCCCTGGTGTTCAGTAGGGAATGAGTGGTAATTAAATGAATTTTCATACTCATAGGAGTTCTCTAGAGTGTGTGTTCTCTCATGTTTAGCAAGGTTTGAGCTCCAGCTGAAGGATTTATTGCATACCTTACATACATAGGGCTTCTCTCCAGTATGAGTTATCTGATGTAGAATGAGGGAAAAGCTCCTACTAAAGGTTTTGTCACATTCAGTACATGCGTAGGGTTTTTCTCCAGTATGAATTTTCATATGTTGTGCAAGAGATGCATGCCATGTGAAAACTTTACCACATTCATCACATTCATAGAGCTTTTCTCCAGCATGAATTCTCTGATGTTTGATAAGGAAGGAGTGGCAACGGAAAGCTTTACTGCATTCATTACATTCATAGGGGGTTTTGGAGGTATGGACACTCTGATGACGGGTAAGATGTGAAGAACGGCGAAATGCCTTCCCACACTCAATGCATTCATAAGGTTTCTCTCCAGTGTGTGTAATCTGGTGACGAATGAGTTCAGAGCCACTGCTAAAGGCCTTCCCACATTTCCTGCATACATACTGTTTCTTTCCTATGTGAATTCTCTGATGTCGAGTGAGGTTTGAGGCACGACTAAAGGCCTTTCCACATTCAGTACACTCATAGGGTTTTTCCCCAGTATGTGTTCTCTGGTGTTCAATGAGGAAAGAAAGGTAACTGAATGTTTTATTACAGTCTTTACATTCATGGGGTTTCTTTCCTGTATGTATCATCTGATGTTTTACGAGGTTTGAGATCTGGCTAAAGGTTTTCCCACATTCCTTACATACATATGGTTTCTCTCCAGTATGAGTTCTCTGATGTAACACAAGGGAAAAGCGCCGACTGAAAGTTTTTCCACATTCATGGCATCCATAGGGTCTCTCCACAGTACTGACATTCACATGCTGAGACAGGGCTTCTTGATGGGGAACTGTCACTTGCCTGATGCATCCCTGATTTCCCTGCAGCATCTCAGTATCACCCTCACATTTCCAGCCTTCTTTAAAACTGGAATACTCAGAGCCTTGGCTTCGAAATCTTTCCATTATCAAGTACTGGGATGAATCATCTTCTAATATGACATTTTTTGGAGAAAACTCTTGGATCTCAACATTTGACTTTGAAGCTGAAAAAGCAAAGCAAATTTTTTTAAATTTTTTGTATTGAGTAACATAAAAGCCATTCTTCCATTTTAAAATGAGAATTATATTGAAAAAAAAAATCTTAGCATTGCATGACTTTTATAGTTGTCATGTCCAGAAGACATTAAATAAGAAAGATGTAGGTGAATTAGGAGACTAAAAATAAGTAATTGAAGGTGAGGGAAAAACAAAACTATTAGGAAGATAAATAATTGTAAAGGATAGGTGGTTAATCATCTTCACCTCTATTTAAACTTTATTTGCTGTCAGAATGTCTTGAAAATGACAATTGCATTTGCAACTCTGGAAGTTTAAAATTATTTCCAACTTGGTACACAGATTCAACAAAATTCCAATCAAAATCCCAGCAAGTTATTTCACAGATCTCAACAAATGGACTCTATACAAAAAAGAAAATGACCTAGAATACTTAACACAACACTGAACAACAGTCAAAGGACTGACTCTTGACCTCAAGACTTCTGTAATGCTACAGTAATCAAGATAGAGCAGCACTGGTGAAAGACTAGACAAGGAGATAAATGGAACAGAGGAGAGAGCGCAGAACAGATCTGCATGATTATAGTCTGCTGATCTTTGACAAAATTGCAAGGACAACACAAGAAGCAAATACAGCCTTCTCATAAAATGGTACTGGAACAACTAGACATCCACATGCATAAAAACGAGCCTAGACACAGATTACATTGTTAACAAAAATTAACTCAAAATGGATCACAGAAATAAATGTAAAACAAAACTATAAAACTTCTAGAAGATAACAAAAGAGAAAACCTAGATGATGTTAGTTATATTGATGACTTTTTGGATATAACATCAAAGGCACAATCCATGAAAGAAGTAATTGATAAGGTGGACATCACTAAAATTAAAAACCTCTGTTCTGAAATAGCCAGTGTCAAGGGAGTAAGAAGACAGGATGAAAAGACTGAAAGAAAATATTTGGAAAAATACATATCTGACAAGAGTTACTACCCAAAATATACAAGGAACTCTTAAAACTCAACAATAAGAAAATGAACAACCCAATTTAAAAATAGGCAAAAGACATGAACAAATACTTCACCAAAGAAGATATATAGGTGGCAAGTAAGAATATAAAAAGATACTCAACATCATATGTCATTAAGGAATTGTAAATTAAAATGATATACCACTACACACCTGTCAAAATAGCCAAAATTCAATTCTCTAACAACATATGCTGACAGGGATGTGGAACAGGAACTCTTATTCATTGCTGGTGGGAATGAAAAATAGCACAGGCCTTTGAAAAACAGTTTGTCAGATTTCTATAAAATGGAACATCCTCTTACCATACAATTCAGCAATCACATTCCTTGGTATTTACACAAATAATTAAAACATGTCCATACAAAAACTTACACATGGAAGTTTACAGCAGCTTTATTAATAACTGTCAAAACTTAGAAACAGGATGTCTTTTAGTAACAGAATGGAAAACCATGATACAGCTAGACTATGGGATATTACTCAGCACTAAAAAGAAATGAGCTATCAAACCATGAAAAGGTATAAAGGAATAAGCCTTAAATGCATAATATTAACTGAAAAAAGCCAATCTGAAAAAGCTAAATACTATGAATTCAACTATAGGATACTCTGGAAAAGGAAAAACTATGGAAACAGTAAAAAGATCCATGATTGCCAGGGGTTGGGGGAAGAGAGTGATGAGTAGGCAGAGAATAAGAATTTTTAGGGCAGTAAAACTATTCTGTATCATACTAACCTATGGATACATGTCATTACACATTTGTCAAAATGCACAGAATGTACAACACCAAGAAAGAACCTTTAAGGTAAACTATGGACTTAGGGTGATAATGATATGTCAAGGTATGTTCATCAGTTGTGAAAAATGTAATACTGTGGATGTTGTGACATTGTGCAGGAGACAGGGATCAAGACCATCCCCATGGAAAAGAAATGCAAAAAAGCAAAATGGCTGTCTGGGGAGGCCTTACAAATAGCTGTGAAGAGAAGAGAGGCAAAAAGCAAAGGAGAAAAGGAAAGATATAGGCATCTAAATGCAGAGTTCCAAAGAATAGCAAGAAGAGATAAGAAAGCCTTCTCCAGCGATCAATGCAAAGAAATAGAGGAAAACAGAATGGGAAAGACTAGAGATCTCTTCAAGAAAATTAGAGATACCAAGGGAACATTTCATGCAAAGATGGGCTCGATAAAGGACAGAAATGGTATGGACCTAACAGAAGCAGAAGATATTAAGAAGAGGTGGCAAGAATACACGGAAGAACTGTACAAAAAAGATCTTCACGACCCAGATAATCATGATGATGTGATCACTGATCTAGAACCAAACATCTTGGATAGTAAAGTCAAGTGGGCCTTAGAAAGCATCACTACGAACAAAGCTAGTGGAGGTGATGGAATTCCAATTGAGCTGTTTCAAATCCTGAAAGATGATGCTGTGAAAGTGCTGCACTCAATATGCCAGCAAATTTGGAAAACTCAGCAGTGGCCACAGGACTGGAAAAGGTCAGTTTTCATTCCAATTCCAAAGAAAGGCAATGCCAAAGAATGCTCAAACTACTGCACAATTGCACTCATCTCACGTGCTAGTAAAGTAATGCTCAAAATTCTCCAAGCCAGGCTTCAGCAATACTTGAACTGTGAACTTCCAGATGTTCAAGCTGGTTTTAGAAAAGGCAGAGGAACCAGAGATCAAATTGGCAACATCGACTGGATCATGGAAAAAGCAAGAGAGTTCCAGAAACACATCTATTTCTGCTTTATTGACTATGCCAAAGCCTTTGACTGTGTGGATCACAATAAACTGTGGAAAACTCTGAAAGAGATGGGAATACCAGGCCACCTAACCTGCCTTTTGAGAAATCTGTATGCAGGTCAGGAAGCAACAGTTAGAACTGGACATGGAACAACAGACTGGTTCTAAATAGGAAAAGGAGTACGTCAAGGCTGTATATTGTCACCCTGCTTATTTAACTTCTATGCACAGTACATTATGAGAAACGCTGGACTGGAAGAAACACAAGCTGGAATCAAGATTGCCGGGAGAAATATCAATAACCTCAGATATGCAGATGACACCACCCTTATGGCAGAAAGTGAAGAGGAACTAAAAAGCCTCTTGATGAAGGTGAAAGGGGAGAGCGAAAAAGTTGGCCTAAAGTTCAACATTCAGAAAACGAAGATCATGGCATCCGGTCCCATCACTTCATGGGAAATAGATGGGGAAACAGTGGAAATGGTGTCAGACTTTATTATTTTGGGCTCCAGAATCACTGCAGATGGTGACTGCAGCCATGAAATTAAAAGACGCTTACTCCTTGGAAGAAAAGTTATGACCAACCTAGATAGCATATTCAAAAGCAGAGACATTACTTTGCTGACTAAGGTCCGTCTAGTCAAGGCTATGGTTTTTCCTGTGGTCATGTATGGATGTGAGAGTTGGACTATGAAGACGGCTGAGCACCGAAGAATTGATGCTTTTGAAGTGTGGTGTTGGAGAAGACTCTTGAGAGTCCCTTGGACTGCAAGGAGATCCAACCAGTCCATTCTGAAGGAGATCAACCCTGGGATTTCTTTGGAAGGAATGATGCTAAAGCTGAAACTCCAGTCCTTTGGCCACCTCATGCGAAGAGTTGACTCATTGGAAAAGATTCTGATGCTGGGAGGGATTGGGGGCAGGAGGAGAAGGGGATGACCGAGGATGAGATGGCTGGATGGCATCACCGACTCGATGGACGTGAGTCTGAGTGAACTCCGGGAGATGGTGATGAACAGGGAGGCCTGGCGTCCTGCGATTCATGGGGTCGCAAAGAGTTGGACACGACTGAGCCACTGAACTGAACTGAACTGTGGATGTTGTCAGTGAGGAAGACCAGGCAAGGGTGGGAATGGGCAGGGGAACTCTGTACTTTCCACTCAGCTTTGCTGTGAACCTAAGACTGCTTTTTTGAAAAATAAAGTTTATTAATTAATAGAAAAATCATTATATTATTTGCAGGGAAAGTTTAAGATATTATTAAAATGCTACAGTAAAGACTGAGAGATAAATATACAAAGTCATTAGCATTCTTATAGAAAAGCAATATAACTTCTTAGAAAAGAAACTTTAAGAAGTTGCTTAAGAATAAATTCAACAACAGGGGTATGGAGATTTTACAAAGAAAATGCAAATCTTGAGAAGCTGTACCGGTAACTCCTAAATGTGTACTTTAACTCAGCATCAGTATCACGGGGGCTTGTTAAAAATGTCAATTCTTGAGTTCTATCCCAAACCTAATGACTCAAAATTTCTGGAGAGGGGCCTGGAAGTATGTTTTAAAACAATCCAGAGGACTAAAATTTGAGAAGCACTGTGATCTCTCTCTTAAGATCTAGACTATGATACTGAGTTGCCTACTGAATTTATATACTTGAGTAACCCAAAGATCCAAAATTTAGCAAGCTACAAATTGATATAACCTTTCTTTCTTCAAACTTGCTCATCCTTTTTTTCTTCCAAGAAATAATAATACCAGCCAAAAAAGTGATGTCAATCACAATTCCTCAGTCATCGTCATGTCATTTATCTAGTCAATCACTGGGTCTTTCTGAGTTTACTTCCTTACTTTGTTGCCATCTGTATACCTTCTTCCATTCCCTGGACACCTCCATGGTTCAGGTAATGATTACATCTAGATTAGGTTATGGAAACAACTCTTAAATGGCTATCCTGTTTCCTAGGCTTGCTTCCAATAAATCTGTTTCCCAAACTTCAGCCAGAAGGATGTCACTAAAGTGCTCGCTTGCCTAACATCTTTGGATGACTCCCTATTAGCCTAGGGATGAACTCTAAGTTCATTAATACAGCCTGTAAAATACCTGCATGATCTGACCAGTGCTTTCCAGAACCATCCTTAATTCCCACCATTTTCCTCTTACACTTTATACTTTTGCTCAATCTAAACTGAGCCTCATCCTCTCACTTTATTAGTATGATCTTTACGCATGCTGTAACTCTGTTTTGTTTTTTTTCCTTCACTTATAAAATATGACTGGCTCCCAGCGTGTACAGATGGACTAAGTACACTCTGACTGGCTCTCCCACTAAGTACAAGTGAAAACCATGAACAGTGCATAAAGGAGCTAGCTGAGTACTCTGAAAGGTAAATGGTAGCAACCTGACTGCAGAAGGAAGTCAGAACACAAAGTAACACAACTGGTGGTGAGTTTCTTGTATTTTTTCCCATCTCTACTCTCTCCAGGCCTAAAGTCAAATGCAACCTGAAAGCAAAAACTGGGGAACAGGTAAAGAGCTCCAAGAGAAGCCTTTATTTCTATCTTATAAATGGGAAAGGGGAGCCATACAGAGAAATCTTATTGTTTGTTCATTTCCCATTCTCATCTGCTCAAACCCAAAGCATGCTGCAGCAGTGATGGCCATATAGGCAATTAACACTCCAAGGCAGAGTAACATTTCCTCCCTCAGCAGAAAAACCTATCGTCCTAAGAGCACAGGGGTAATACCCCTCACCTTGTTTTTTGCCTCTGTCCCCTTGTTGCATGGCTACAGAGGCAGACAAAGTTACAGAAGTGCAGAGGGGAACCTAAAGGTCTACCTTTCTATCCAGAAGACCTGAAAGAGGGGGCCCTGGGAGTCAAAAAGGAAAGGGGAGATTGTGAAAAAAGGAGCTCAAGAAAGTGATCTCGTGAAGTTGTGTATGAAATTCTGGGCTCATCCTTGAGCTGTGCATGCATGGATCTGACCCTAAATAGCACACCTAAAGCTGAACCCACTGTCTAAGTTCCAGAAAGGCCACTAAGAGGTGCTTATGGGGACAAATGAAATAGACCTGCAAAGGCTTTGAAAACCAGACTGTCGTTGGAACCATGTACAGAGAAAACAGGTTAGAACTTACCCATATTGACAGCCTGCTTAAATAAAGTTAATATCTCAACAGGATTTAAATAAGACCCAAAGTCTTAATATTTAAAAAAAAGTTACAACTCAGAGTTACAGGACATAGACGAACATTTCATCATCCCACAGGGAAAAGACAATCCAGTTATAAACACATTTATGAATCATTTATATATGGATACCGCATTAAAACAAAATTAGGGAAAACTGTTATTCTGATGTGAAAATATTCCAATTGTATAGAAAATATCCCTATACTTTATACATGATAATGAAGTACTATATAGTGAAATGTCAAGATGTCTGTAAATGACATTATTCAGCAAAAAAAGGAATGAGGTGAGGCAAATACAATCAAATGTTATCCAGTATTAAATCCATAACTGATTGTATTGATTTATGCAAAGATAGAAAAATAGAAAAAAAAATAGGGAACCCAGAAACATACACAAAAACTTAACTTTCTGAAGATTGCTTTGGCTATTTGGGATCTTTTGTGTTTCCATGTGAATTGTGAATTTTTTTGTTCTAGTTCTGTGAAAAATGCCATTGGTGATTTGATAGGGGCACACTGAATCTGTAGATTGCATCTGGTAGTATAGTCATTTTCCCAATATTGACTCTTCCTACCCAGGATATAACAACTTAATTTATGAGTAACCAGTGAAGGAAAGGGCAGACATATCAATAAATGGTACCTTGAGAAATGGATGTCAACAAAGAAGACACCAAAACTGACCACTAAGTCATGTGACATACAAAAATAAATCCAAAGTGAACCATGGATCTAAGTGTGAATGGCAAAACAACTAGGCTTTTAAAAAAGAAAATCTGGGAAGACATCATCATGACCTCATGGTAGGGAAATATTTCTTAAACACATCCAAAAAAAAAAAAAACCTCATAAAGGGAAGGACTGATGAATCTGACAGCACTAGAATTAAGAATTTCTGTTCATTAAAAGAGGTTTTAAGGGGAAAAGTAAGTCACATGTAAGAGAAGATATTTGAAGTGAATAGAATTGCGAAGGATTTGTATCCAAAATTTTTAACTCCTACAAAACAAGAAAAGAATACAATAAATGAGCAAAAACTAAGAGGCACTTCATAAAAGAGGGTATCTAAATACTCAATAAACATATGAAAAGGTGCTGAACTTCATCAGTAATTGTAGAATGCACATTTAAACTAGATTAAGCTCGCACTGCACACACTCCTAACAGGTGTGCTATCTCCTGACAGGTGTGAAGATTATGATATCTAATAGTACATGGTGTTGATAAACATGGGGAGCAAGAGGAACTCACTTATGGTATCTGTGGGAGTGCAAGTCAGTAAAAATACTTTGGAAAACATTTTGGCATCATCTAATGATGTGAAAGAGGCACATCATCCTCTGGCTCAGCAATTCCAGTTCTAGATATAAACCACAGGAACCCTGTGCCAGGATGTGCCAGGACCCAAGGACAACAGCAATGTTACTTGCAACAGCCCTAAACTGCAAACAACCCAAGAAGCTGTCAATAACAGAATGGATAAACTGGGTTGTATCTACTTGTATAATGAAACAAACTCCTAGATCAATATGCAAAATACCTGAATATTATAATTTTGAGAGAAGTAAATTAGAACATACATATTATGATTATCTGTAAAAAAGTTCACAAACATACAGATGTAAACTAGTGACTAGAGACACAAACAGTTGAAAAAGCTATAAAGAAAACCAAGGAAGTTACTATCATTAAAGAAAATTAATTACCTTTGCAGGGGGTGCAGTGGGGAGTGACTGGGATGAGCACCCAAAGAGCTCTTAGGGACCCAGGACTTCTGTGTTTACCGACCTGAGTGGTAGTTACATGGGTGTCTTATAATAATTTAAGCTGCATGTTTATGTTTTATGCCTTATTTCTGTGAGCTATTTCACCTTTCAAAAACTTATGGGGGAACAGTTCCTCAGAACTATCTGAGGTGCTGTCTCCTGGGCTGCAGTGCTCATTTTGCCCCCAGTAAAATTTAACTCACCAAAAAAAGGGGGTACTGGAAGGAACACACAAAAATTGCAAGAGTTATATTAACGTAGTGGTATTAGAGGCTTTTTCTTCAATTCATTCTTTGATGAGGAAGTCTCTGGGCACTTGTCCCACCTTGTGACTTTCAGCCATACAGGACTCTCTTTCCATGTCCTTACTCCTGAAAGTCTTGCTCTCAAAGTCAGAACTCTGTTTTCAAGGCATCTTCTGTCCTGTCACTAGTCCTTCCATTAGCTTCTTCTCTTTAAATGTAAGTGTTCCCCTGTTATCTCCAGAGGACCACTCTCTAAAGGCCAGTAGATTTCCAATAGAGGTAGGCTTCAGAATCAACTACAGAACTTATGCAAACTGTCATAAATACATACAATTTAGGCTCCAAAGGTCTTCTATATCAGAATCTTAAATGGTGAAGCATGGCCATATTGATTTTTTAAAGAGCTTCACCAGCAATTTTATTTCAGCCTAACATGAAGAAGGCTTTCAAAGCTCTTCTCAATCAATCTCATTGCTTCTATTTTTTCCTTAATACAAGATTCCCACTTCTACATTCCTAACTTGAATTCTTTTCTAAGACATATTCCAGTAGTTTGTGTACCTCTCTACTTGGAAATACCATCCTCTACTCACACCATGCATATCTCAAGCTAATTCACTACATTTTCTCAAAAACTGACCCTTTTTCTGTCTTTTTTATCTCTGTTACTACTATCCCTATTTGAATTACCCAGGTCTTTAACACCAACTGGAAATTCCTTTCTTCTAACTGTTGAACTGCCAACTTGAGCACCTCTAACCAAGTTATTTACAGACCCACTATCTCACTATGCCATGCCTTCTACTCTCTGAGGCATACTACCTAAGAGAAAGTCTTAATGAGATTAAAAAATAAATATTGTTAATATATTAGTGAAGGAATAAACCCATTAATTAACCAAAGCATAATGAATCACTCAGGAGGGTTAGAACAGCAATATAAAGGAAAAAATATACACCTTTTAACTTAAGACAATAAAAGCACATATGTCAATTTTTAAAAAGAAAGAGAAGAGAAATAAAGTGAGGAAAAGGATGAGAAGAGAACTGAAGGCAGACAGGTAAGTAGGTGTGAAGCGATCTCCTTGCATGGGCAAGACCTCACAGTCCCCTCCTGTATCTCTGGCACCTTTCAAGGAAAACTTTCTATCCAACATATAAAAAAAGCACTGCTTTCTCACTGGCTCCTTATGGGCAAGACCTCACAGTCCCCTCCTGTATCTCTGGCACCTTTCAAGGAAAACTTTCTATCCAACATATTAAAAAAGTACTGCTTTCTCACTGGCTGCTTGGGTTGTTATTTTAAAAAACTTCATTACCAGCTTCTCACTCACTCACCTGAAAATAGCTCTCTGCTTACATCTCCATTCCCCAGCCAGGGCTCTTTCCCTTGCTCCAATAAGGAAACCACATCTGGCTTAGAAATGTTAAGACCTGCTTGTGGAAAATGAAATACATTCAAAATTAGTCCTTGAATCCTTACCAAAAAAGAGGCCATTATTAGAAATGCCAGATATAAGTATGAAAGATGTCGAAAGACTAGTTGAAGTTATAACCCTCCTCTTGAAAGAAAACAAACAAACAAAAACTTTCCTTCCTTGGGAATATTCAGTCAGATAATCAAGATTCACAACTGTCATCCTAAAGGTCAGAGGAGATGAGAGGAAATACCTACCCAGTGAGACCAGGTGGCCATAGTTCTCCAACATTACATGTCTGTACAAATCTCTCTGAGCAGGCTGGAGCCATTCCCACTCCTCCCGGGAGAAGTCTATGGACACATCTGTGAATGTCACTGACCCCTGAAATGACACACATACATCTGTACAACCAGCATCTATACTCCCAAAGGCCCTGATCAAGGAGTGAAATGAGTCCACTGTGGAGGGTGGACAATGTACGTAAGTAGTGCAATGACAGTTTTCAGTATTCTGAGTTATTATTAAGAATATAAGTAAGAGCTTAGCTGTTTTGTTTCATTGTGTAGTTGAAGAAAAAAAATATGCTTTGTCCTGAGATAATTTATAATTTTGTGACTATACATGTGAACAACATGTATTTCTGGCTTTGGCTGTAAATATTCTTAAGATCTCACAACACTTTATAAATAATGAAGACAATCCCTTTATGTTTAATAGGGGATGTATATTTTCCTTAATACCAGCCTACTTTAGCGGGGGCTTCCCTGATGGTTCAGCGGTAAAGAATTCTCCTGCCAATGTGGGAGACACAGGCCACACGGCTTCAGTCCCTAGGTTGGGAGAATCCCCTGGAGAAGGAAATGGCAATCTACTCCACTAGCCTTGCCTGGGGAAATCCCATGGACAGAGGAGCCTGGCGGGCTACAGTCCATGGGGTTGCATAGAGTTGGACATGCATTAGTGACTAAACCAACAACATTTTAAAATGATTTGACAAGAATTTCTTTGTAGTCACTACTGGTTGTAGCATATAGCAGCAGCATCTATTTAAGGGACACCCAGGTTTATCCCAGGCATCCCCATTTCTGAAGAAATAGCTGTGAAACTTGGAGACAGTTTCAGCAAAGTCAGGGAACAAGAGAATAAAGACTAAAGTATAAGGACATTCCAGGGTGGAACCTAAAGCTTTTTCCCTCAGGGCTGGGGTAATAATAAGCCCCCGCTTTGCAGCACTTGAGTGATCCACATAGCCATCAGGCATGAACGGGATTTTTAAAAGTTCCAAACTAGTAACAGTTCCAGAGGTATGACAGAGTTATATTTTACAGTAAAAAAAAAAAAAAAAATTCAAGTCCCTATAACTTGTTATAGATTATTGGCTAATAAAGGAAGCTGTTTCCTAATATAATATACTGCAGTGGGATCTGCGGTACAGAAGGAAACTGGACTCAAGGCAAAAGTTGGAGAGCCTCTGGATTTGGAGACAAGCATGAAAAAAAGCAGGACAGAGAAATGAAACTGCATGCAGACGGAATAATTTGGACTGGCTGGCCTTCTTGTCCCCCACCCCTGTGAAGCACAACTGCCTGCCAAGCATTTAGCCTCAACGAAAACAATCAATAAAATAATAATAAAATAATAAATAAAAACAGGACGAATAAGTGAAAGAACGGCAGCGGGAGAGAGAAGCCTAAAGCACTCCTCATTCCATCGAATTCGTTTGGCAAAAGGAGAACGGGACAGCCCGGTCTACGTTCAGACCCCGCCCACATCGGGACAGCGCCCCCAGCGCCGCGCCCCCAGCGCCGCGCCCCCAGCGCCGCGCCCCCAGCGCCGCGCCCCCAGCGCCGCGCCCCCAGCGCCGCGCCCCCAGCGCCGCGCCCCCAGCGCCGCGCCCCCAGCGCCGCGCCCCCAGCGCCGCGCCCCCAGCGCCGCGCCCCCAGCGCCGCGCCCCCAGCGCCGCGCCCCCAGCGCCGCGCCCCCAGCGCCGCGCCCCCAGCGCCGCGCCCCCAGCGCCGCGCCCCCAGCGCCGCGCCCCCAGCGCCGCGCCCCCAGCGCCGCGCCCCCAGCGCCGCGCCCCCAGCGCCGCGCCCCCAGCGCCGCGCCCCCAGCGCCGCGCCCCCAGCGCCGCGCCCCCAGCGCCGCGCCCCCAGCGCCGCGCCCCCAGCGCCGCGCCCCCAGCGCCGCGCCCCCAGCGCCGCGCCCCCAGCGCCGCGCCCCCAGCGCCGCGCCCCCAGCGCCGCGCCCCCAGCGCCGCGCCCCCAGCGCCGCGCCCCCAGCGCCGCGCCCCCAGCGCCGCGCCCCCAGCGCCGCGCCCCCAGCGCCGCGCCCCCAGCGCCGCGCCCCCAGCGAACCCTCTCACGTCCTCTCAAGCACGAGAGAGGGAGGCAGGGCAGGTACAGGGGTAGGAGTTACAGGAGAAGGAAAGCCTATGTAAACACAGCTGCATTCAGAAGAAAGGAAGCACAATTTACCTGCGACATGGCTCAGGGCAGGGCCGGCTGAGAACGCAGGGCGGAGGGCGGAGCTGGCGGGGAGAGAAAGAAGCTGAGGCGCTGCCGGCGGGGCCGTGCGGGCGAACCGGGCCGGGCTGGGGGCCAGTCGCTCCGCAACCACCGCCCTCGTCACGCAGGATCAGGGCGTCCACGACAGCTCCCTCCCCGCCGCGGCAGGGGCACCCAGCCTGGGCCGGACCCGCGGCCGCAGCGCCGCAGCCTTTAACGGGGCCGCAGCTGGGGCATCTCCTCCGCGCTGCTGGCTGGGCAGCCACGACTTCCAGAGCTCGGGATGAGGCCACCGCCCTCGGTCACCTCAGGCCCGGCGGACCCCGGCTCGGGCAGGGCGGGCCCTTCTCCTACCTCGGTCAGTACAGGACAGTTCTTGTCTCTGCAACGGGGACCCCGAGCCAGAGTCCCGCAAACTGCCCCTTCCGGAGCCTCAGCCACCGACCGCGACCAGGCCGCGGGCCTCAGACAGCTCTGCTTCCCAGCACCCACCGCGGCCTCAGCGCCTCGCGGGCAGAGAGCCCCCCACACGACAACTCCCAGTACGCCCCGCGCCCACAAGGTGAACGGTGCCTCAAACAACTACACTTCCCAGGGTCCACTGCGGCTTCAGCCTGCGTCCAAGCCATCCACGCTTGGACTACTGTTCCCAGAATCGACTGCAGCCCTTGCGTTTGCTTCCAAGACTTGCAGCCCAGAAGGCGGCAGTGGCAGGACCGCCCTACCCGAGGGACTCTGACTCCCAGACCCTGGAGTCCGGTGTGGCAGCTCAACCACCGCGGCCGGGGCGGCCACGGCGATCGTCCCCAAGCCGAGCCCGGATTGGCGAGCTGTCCGCATGAGCAGAGGCGGCAGCCGGGCTTCCACCCTGAAGCTCCAAAGGGAGCCCCGAAAGCTCGGTTCCTCCTGGTGCTGACAGCTCGGTCCCGAGCACACCCAGAGGACTAAGCTCTGACAGAGCTCCGAGCTGAGGGAATGGGAGGTAGGGCGGGAAGCTTTGTATTGTGATGGGAAGGTTAGGAGAGATTAGGCCCACTGAATCAGGGAACCTTATTCTAGGTGGAGCTGAACAGTTTATGAAAAAAGAGACAAGAAAGAAAAATGATCTGTTAGCAAACTAAACTTGGATTGGCTCAGCCATCCACAGTACAATCAATCCACGGAAACAGGTTTCTGGTGACAGAAAGTGGTGCTTAAAAGACTCGAACTCCCTGAGGTCTTTCAATAAGTTTTTAAAAACATGATGAGACAGGGTTTGTGGAGTGCATCAGGTTGTGGACATTCTGATTTGCTGGCGGTGAGGTAATTGGTAGTCAGCATCCCCAACCTTCTGTTTCTAACTGGTCTGGGGTCTAGTACTAGCGGGCACCTTACAGTTAACCTCTTCAACCTGGTGAGGGTTTCGGTATCTGCAAAACAGCTCAAAGGAAGAGGCTTATTAGCATGTTATCTATAGCCCTTGAGGAGAAACTAAAGGTCTTTGACTTTGTTTAATGGCTAAACTATTTTCTTGCTTTACTGTTTTCCTTTCTGCATTTTCTCACTTCTCTGATTAAATTTGTTCTTTGGAACTTGAGGAAGGCCTAGGAGGCTAAAGTTTTCCTACATTTCTGAATGCATGGACAGGATGAGGGGTGGTGAGGAGAGTTATTCCAGGAAGGCCCTATAGGGTCCTGCTCTGTTAACAGTTTACTGCTTTTCTTGGATACTCCTCAGTCTTGAGGGGGAACAGGTGCGGAATAAGAGAGGGGATAAAGTTTAGGATTGAGAAGTTAATTTGAAACTTGGCAGAGGAGCTCAGTTTTACTTTCCATTTCTGTTTTAATTTTCCCCAAGTCTTTGAGCAAATGGGAAACAGCCACTGTGGCTACTTCCTATTAAAGTGCCCTGTAGTCCTGCCTCAATTTGGGGAAATTGGACACAAAGTTGGAAATCGTCTAATTCCCAAGCTTAGCATCAACATTTTGTATTATGAATACATTACTTCTCTCTTTGTTTTGTTATAGCACCTGGACAAACATTTGACAATTAGTAGACAGTTACATTAAGGATAATGACTAAAATGCACCCTTGTAGTATTCCTGAAAAGAGCCCTCCTATTTTATATGGCAACTGGGAAAATAAGTTTTGGAGTGTTTTTATTCTTTGCCAAAATATAATTTAAAGCAATTTTATTAATGAATACAATTCTGTCTAAAGAAACTAGTGCCTTTTGCTGGCAGGCTATAGCTTGAGCTCTTTTGCCACTACTATTTCTAAAGTAGGAGAAAGATTTCATAGTTGTGAGGAGACATTAAGACCATGAGGTTCTGATTGGCAGCTGCTAACAGATAAAATAGCTGTTTTGATAAAATGGCTGATGATGTCCTTAAGTCTGATAAAGTTTAGCTAACTCAGGTTCTCAGTAATATAGGACTGTGTCTGAACCTACATCCACAATGGCCACCCAGCTCCATTTTGGATGTCTGAACCATGGTTACTTCATTCTGATTTTTAAATGTATGTTTCCTTACTGGCTAAAGTAGATATACAGTGCATGTTAGGCCACAAATAGACTGTTTTGTTTAGCCTAAAGTTCAAATTAAATCATGTATAAGAAAGAGTCACTTTCCCATACCTCAACATGTGAAAAATTTCCCCATCATTTTCCCCTTTTGATTGCAAATCTTTCAATAGGAAGCATTGATATAATCAACATATCTATCACTCTATGCCTTGGTGGGTCAGCTGCCTGTCCCAGGTGCAGACTGTCTCCCTTGGTGTTGTGTGTTAGTCGCTCAGTCGTGTCTGACTCTTTGTGACCCCATGGTTCCCTGTCCATCACCAGCTCCTGGAGCTTACTCAAGCTCATGTCCATCAAGTCGGTGATGCCATACAACCATCTCATCCTCTGTTGTCCCCTTCTCCTCCCCCCTTCAATCTTTCCCAGCATCAGGGTCTTTTCCAGTGAGTCAGTTCTTCAAATCAGGGGGCCAAAGTATTGGAGTTTCAGCTTCAGCATCAGTCCTTCCAATGAATATTCAGGACTGATTTCCTTTAGGATGGACTGGCTGGATCTCCTTGCAGTCCAAGGGACTCTCAAGAGTCTTCTCCAACACCACAGTTCAAAAGCATCAATTCTTCAGAGGACAGCTTTCTTTATAGGTAAACAATGGGGAAACAATGTTTTACATTGAGAAAACAATGGAAACAGTGACAGACTTTGTTTTTTTGGGCTCCAAAATCACTGCAGATGGTGGCTTCAGCCATGAAATTAAAAGATGCTTGCTCCTTGAAAGAAAAGTTGTGACCAACCTAGACAGCATATTCAAAAGCAGAGACATTACTTTGCCAACAAAGGTCTGTCTAGTCAAAGCTATGGTTTTTCCAGTAATTTCCACATTAGGAGGAAACTAATCAGATATTGTAACTAAGGTCAGAAAGTTATGCTAACAGGGAAACATTTCATAGGCTAGGCATTTTGTCATCCATACCCAGTTGTCACAGAAGCATTGTACATGTTCTTTCATCAGTAGACTTTAAATAGTGCTACACATCATGAGTAGTTATACTCTGTGAAAAGTCCATTAGGAAATCCTTTTTCTATGCTAAACATGGAGGAGGACAACAATGTGGTTAAAAGTAAAATAATAACTTTAACCATTGATAGGGAGATAAACATTGAGTAAATAGCTCAATTAAAGTAGTGTGACTGGTCTTACAGGCCTGATTTGGATTCTTGGGTCTGCTGCCTACCATTGCTGTTGTCTTCTTATCCTTGTATGAATGTTGTTTGAGGTCGGCAAGTCAGCAGTCCTTTCTGTAGACTAGTCCAATGCGGAGGCCCTTCTTAAATGGGAAAAAAGAATTTGAGTTAATTCCCTTCAGTTTCTTTGTGCATGGGGTACTTAAGAATACCTGGCAAGAGTATTCTTTCATCTAGGTTGGAGACAGCCCTTTAATTAATGCTTTTTCTAGTATGCATAATCCCCTGTTTATAGGTCAGGGAGCATCTGATTTTCATCTAAAGATAGATTACAGTGATCTTCAGAAACAAGTTTAGAGCATCTTCTTAGTAACTCAGACTTTTCAATAATGTAGCATAGCAACAGAGTTCTTTTTGGGAAGTAAGTTTTAAACAGTAAAAATTGACCTCAATGAACAAAACTAGAATTTAGTATCTATTACAATATAATATTTTTCTTTCTAAATTACCTTCATTTTTAGCAAATATAGCCAAATTAAGATCAATTTGTTTGCAAAATGTCTGGTTAATTATTCACAAAGGCTTTTTTTTTTTATTTTTTCTTCTCCTTTATCATTTTGTTGTTGCCATCAATTTTTGTTTTTTTCAAACCCTTGTTTTGAGAGCTGACTTTCAATAGACTGCAGCAAGGGAGCTGCTCTGCTACACAGGAAAACCCCAACCCAGAAGCAGATCGCCTAGGAAAGGTTTAGCACTAGGTTCCTCACGAACATGTGGTGTGTGATGGGCAAGGGGGCAGTCACCTTTCCAGATGCGCCCCTTTTCCCAGGACGAAGGGCTCACCTCACCGGACCTGGTCCCGACACAAGGCGGGGTGCGCCATGCTCGGAGGGACATGGGTGGCAGCCTGCCGGCGGGGACAGCAGGAGACCCGCTATCTGAGGCCAATGGAGGCTCCGTCAGCACTGCCATATTGTTTCACTTGGACAGGATTCTGACTTAGAGGCCTTCGGTCATAATCCCTTAGATGGTAGCTTCGTCCCCTTGGCTCCTCAGTCAAGCACATACACAAAACACAAAGGCTTTTTTAAATTGACCATGCTGTAACTTTTCTTCAGAAATCTCAGATTGAACTTTTAAAAGGCCTCTCAAGGCCATGAAAGCCACAGCAAGGCTTTGTCACAGATTCTACCTGTAGATTTGGGTGAATTCTTCTCTCTTAAGGTCCACAAAATATTTTGAGATTCTTCGGTTGTTAAGAGATTACCTTCCTTATTCATTTGATAAAGGTTCTGGGAACCTGAGAAATTCTAGTTTCTGGAGGGGTCAGGTAGATATAAAAGATGTATATTTCAATTCCATTTACAGTGGTATAATTTACCAAGTTGTTATAATCAGCTTAAAGGGAAATGTTTCCTTATATCTCAGAGACAAAGATTAAAAGCCAATAGTGTCAGACAAAATAAAATCATAAAAATAGAAAAGTCATAAGAAAGGCATAACATTATATTTATCAGTTCATTCAATCCCATGTAATTAATTTTTGCTCTGCTTGAGCTCATTTTTTTCCATGAATTTTGTGTGCTTTACCTAATGACCAATGATAATAGTGACAGTGGTAATCTCAAGAAGTGTGTGAGATTTTGTTAAGGCTCATATGATTTGCCCAGTTGAAGTAGGTACCTTGATCACTAGAGACTGTAGAAAGTATACCCCAAGTGAAAAATGGATTTTACAACCATTTCTTTTTTCATTTTGAGAGTATCAGCCTTGCAACAAGGGAAGATTTTAACCCATCAAATAAAAAATGAGATTTGCCAGGGAGCCAGGAAGAGTCAAGCAGCTTTGTGTTTCCCATAGCCCAGTTGTTTAAATTCAGAACTATTGTTAACAATCTTAATTTCTCTGATTTATGAGCAGATTTTTGCCATGCTACTAGGACATCAGGATGGCAAATTCTGACAATGAAGGGTTAGTTTTTTGTAGGAACAGAATGGACTTTATCTATATGTGCCACAGTCTTTATAGATTCTATGTTTGCCTTTACGTGAAAATCCATTAGGGCATTTCCCTAATTCTCAGGTTCAGTCTTTGTGAGCCTCAATTTTGATGACAGATAGCATTTTATGTCAGGATATATATGATTTCCAGGAATTTCCTATGATTTCTGGAACACTTAAAATGTACATTTTAATAGATATAACATAAAGAAGGTTTAATGTTATGTTTTATTTTATAACACTTCTTCTGTAATTTAATCTACCAAATAATCCTACTTAAAATTTTTTCTGAGTTGCCTCAGGGGCCCTTTGGAATACTGAAAGTTAGCTAGAGAAAGAAGTTTACAATCTGTTATCAAAGGCAGCTCAATATATCAGGACAATTTTGCTCTCCTAACACAGAGAGAAAAACAAATTCCAACTTACTGTTAATAATAAAATTCATTTATTTAATGGAATTTAATCTAATGTCAATGCTGACAACGTACAAAATTATTTTCTCAAGGATCCTTTCCCACAAACCATTTATCATTTTCTAGATCCATATTAGTTTGTCCCTTAGTTTTCCATTTCATAAACAAGCAACTCTAGGACAAAATTATTCTTGTTTGCCCAACAAATGTGTTTCCAGTCTTCGTATCTTCTACCACCAACAACATAAATCCTGCTTTCTTTACACACTGAAATGTTTCCCTTATTATTTTAGTAGCTTTAGTTACATTACAATTTTTAACTCTTAAAAAACCTTAATCTCTAATGAAAATCAAGAAGCAAACAATTGTGTACTGTTTATCATACCAGTATATCCTGATTAGAAAACTTAAGAAAATATTACATAACTTCTAAATACATACATTTTTTCATAGCATAATTTCTCTTTTTAATGTGGTATAAGATATGTGACTAATAAGCCCAAGCATCTTAGTTTTTTCTCTTACAAAAAGGAAAAAATACATAAACTTAGACTTCTTAGCAATCAATGATGTAGTATTTTATCCTAATTAAATATGACCTAGACCTCCAATAAATTTTTATCATTTAGGTTAATTTAGTGAAATTCTAACATTTGAAGTTTAGTAAGAATCTGGAGAAACTAAAATATAATTATTTCTACAGAGTTCACCTGAAAGCTCCTATACCATTTCTATTGTATTACTTGTGATAGTATCATCATACCAAGTTAATTTTCTTGTTGACAAATTTGTAATAGATATAGTATGAATTTATTGACTTTTAGTAAATCTATGTACAATAAAAGTACCTAGAATTTGATGATTCTAAAGACATATCTGTATTAATCAACAAACAAACTAACTGTAATATCAGATTATTAATTTAATACTGAATATTTCCCAGATCAAGTGAACATGAAATTCACTTGGGTTATTCTCTATTGCATTTTAAAATGTTTGATTTGTAAACATTTACTTTTCTTTAAGCCAGGTAAATAGAGCTCATTTACAAAATAACCTCAGAATATTTTCCAAAGACAAAGACACAATCATGAGACATACTTATATCCAGACATACAGAGGCCTCATAGCCTATTTTAAAACTTATTCATGAGTCAGTTATTTAAATACAAAACATATTTGTTTATAATTAAAAAAATATTTATTGGCTGTATTGGGTCTTAGTTGTGGCACTCAAATCTTAATTGCATCATGTAGGATCTTTCATTGCAGTGCACAGATTGGCTCATGGACTCTAGTCACAGCACAGGTGGGGCTCAGTAGTTGTGGAGCGTGGGTTTAGTTGCCCCTAGGCATGTGGGATCTTAATTCCCCCACCAGGGATTGTATTGCAAGGTATGTTCTTAAGCGCTGGACCACCAAGGAAGTTCCAAATTAGTTTATAATTTTTATCTTTTATCCCCTCTCTATTGTAAAACAGCTCTAATTGCACCATGGATGCATAATTTAGGGATCCATTAATGGACCACTTTGAATCTTGGGAGTATTTTGACCAAGCTGTATTACAAAGGAAAATCACCTTTTTATATTTCATTGGCTTGTAACTAAAAGTAGTTCAGTTCTGGAGAATGCACCTCAAGCGGCTGCATTCAGGAAACAAATTTGAGTTTCCCATAGCCAGCACACTTACACACAAGACAAATGCAAACATAGACACAAGGAATAAAATTGCATTCCTGCAGGACAAAAACCAAAGGGTGAAGTACAACAGTTTTTTCCTAAGTTTTTCCACACGAGGACCCCTCTTTTAAACAACACAACAGGCAAGCAGAAAGACAAGGAATCATGACCTCGTATGTAATGGTAATTCACCTGGCAAATGTAAAACCAAAAATAAATTTACTTATTTGAATTTTTAAAAGCCGCTTTTCCATCCCGCACCCCTCCCCACACCTTTGGTTTGAAGTTCTATTAATTAACCCAAGGCTGAAGTCTCAAGTAAAGTGGGCTGTTTTTATATTTCAAGTATATGAAAGAGTTAACTTCAAAGTTTCTCCTAGGAGTGTGTTTGTTCTTTTAGAGCCAGAATTCTGAAAAAAGTATTTTATCAAGTCAGCTTTCTCTAACTTCATATATATAAACAAAAAACCAATTTGGGGATTTCAAAATAGTTTCATCATAACCAATTTTCTCTGGAGTCTGAAGAGAGTCATCTTTTTCCTTAGTCATAGGTTCATAGTGAAAGTGAAAGTCACTCAGTCATGTCCGACTCTTTGCAACCCCATGGACTGTACAGTTCATGGAATTCTCCAGGCCAGAATACTGGAGTGGGTAGCCTTTCCCTTCTCCAGGGGATCTTCCCAACCCAGGGTTCGAACCTAGGTCTCCCACATTGCAGGCAGATTCTTTACCAGCTGAGCTATGAGGGAAGCCCCCATAGCTATAATAAAATAGGTTCATAGCTATAAAAAAATCATTTCCCCAAAATGTACTCCAGAGGGCATTCTACCAAGACAACAAGAACCAAACACAAGTGTCACCTCCAAAGCCAAATGCTTGCATTCAAAGAAACAAAGAACCGGTTCACAAATAGGGTAGAAGCCTAAAAACTATTCCTGACTGCAGCAGGGTACCACACCAGTACAAAACAAATGGGCTTATTCTGGGAAAGAAAAGCTCAGGGTGGAGAGGAAGGGAGTTTTTGGTTGTATGCACCAAAGTGACTTACCCTCCTACATCAAGTCTGTCAACTGCCAAATTGTCAACTGTCAATTAGCAGAGAGACCAAAACCAAAGCCTTGTTTCCTTCATCACAGAACTGAAGGTGCTGGGAGCCAGTGACACCTGGTCTGTGGGAGGCACTTGGGGCTGTGCCTGGGACAAAGGTGCTCAGGCAGCTGGGATCCAAGAGCCTGCATCAGCCCGGAACTGATGTGACACAGGGAAGATGCTCACTTGGGACTTCTGCCCCATTGTGGGTGCCAAAATTGTTACTGAAGCAAACCTGGGTCTGCTGGCCCATGACCAGTAAAGCCAATATATTGACACTGGGTTGCGGTGAAGGAAAGTACAGCATTAATTTCAGGTGGCAAGCAACAAGTACAGTGCAACTAGTGTTTAAAAGGCCTGAGCTTCTTGAAGGATTTTAGGGAAAGATTTTTTAAAGACAGCATGAGGGAGAGGTTAAATGGGGCATGTGATCAGCACATGAACATTCTTCTGATTGCTTGATGGTGAGGTAATCTGGAGTCAACATCATCAACCTTTTGGGGTTAACATGCTGGTGGGCAGCATAGGGTTAAATTCTTCTACCTGGTGAGGCTTTCACTATCTGCAAAATAGCTCATAGGACGTGGCTCAGAACAGTATCTATAACCCTCGCTCAGTTCAGTTCAGTTGCTCAGTTGTGTCTGACGCTTTGCAACCCTATGGACTGCAGCACGCCAGGCTTCTCTGTGCATCACCAATTCCCAGAGCTTACTCAAACTCATGTCCATCGAATCAGTGATGCCATCCAACCACCTCATCCTCTGTCGTCCCCTTCTCCTGACTTCAGTCTTTCCCAGCATCAGGATCTTTTCCAATGAGTCAGTTTTTCGCATCTGGTGGCCAAAGTACTGGAGTTTCAGCTTCAGCATCAGTCCTTCCAATGAATATTCAGGATTGATTTCCTTTAGGATTGACTGGTTTGATCTCCTTGCAGTCCAAGGGAGTCTTCCCCAACACCACAGTTCAAGAGCATCAATTCTTCGGTGCTCAGCTTTCTTCACAGTCCAACTCTCATATACATACATGACCACTGGAAAAACCATAGCCTTGACTAGACGGACCTTTGTTGGCAAAGTAATGTCTCTGCTTTTGAATATGCTATCTAGGTTGGTCATAACTTTCTTCCCAAGGAACAAGCATCTTTTAATTTCATGGCTGCAGTCACCATCTGCAGTGATTTTGGAGCCAAAAAAATAAAGTCTGTCACACTTTCCATTGTTTCCCCATCTGTTTGCCATGAAGTGATGAGACAAGATGCTATGATCTTAGTTTCCTGAATGTTGAGTTTTAAGCTTACTTTTTCACTCTCCTCTTTCACTTTCATCGAGAGGTTCTTTAGTTCTTTGCTTTCTGCCATAAGGGTGGTGTCATCTGCATATCTGAGGTTATTGATATTTCTCCCAGAAATCTTGATCCAAGCTTGTGCTTCATCCAGCCCAGCATCTGACATGATGTACGCTGCATATAAGTTAAATAAGCAGGGTGACAGTATACAGCCTTGACATACTCCTTTCCTGATTTGGAACCAGTCTCTTATTCTATGTCCAGTTCTAACTGTTGCTTCTTGACCTGCACACAGATTTCTCAGGATGCAGGTCAGGTGGTCTGGTATTCCCCTCTCTTGAAGAATTTTCCACAGTTTGTCATGATTTACACAGCCAAAGGCTTTGGTGTAGTCAGTAAAGCAAAAGTAGATGTTTTTCTGGAACTCTCTTGCTTTTTTGATGATCCAGCAGATGTTGGCAATTTGACCTCTGGTTCCTCTGCCAGTTCTAAAACCAGCTTGAACATCTGGAAGTTCACAGTTCACATACTGTTGAAGCCTGGCTTGGAGAATTTTGCTAGTGTGTGAGATGAGTGCAATTGTGCGGTAGTTTGAACATTATTTGTCATTGCCTTTCTTTAGGATTGGAATGAAAACTGACATTTTCCAGTCCTCTAGTCACTGCTGAGTTTTTCAAACTTGCTGTCATATTGAGTGCCACACTTTCACAGCATCATCTTTTAGGATTTGAAATGGCTCCACTGGAATTCCATCACCTCCACTAGCTTTGTTCATAGTGATACTGCCTAAGGCCCACTTGACTTCGCATTCCAGGATGTCTGGCTCTACGTGAGTGATCACACCATCGTGGTCATCTGGGTCATCAAGACATTTTTTGTATAGTTCTTTTATGTATTTTTTACCACCTATTCTTAATATCTTCTGCTTTTGTTAGGTCCATACTGTTTCTGTCCTTTATTGTGACCATCTTTGCATGAAATGTTCCCTTGGTGTCTCTAATTTTCTTAAAGAGATCTCTAGTCTTTCCCATTCCATTGTTTTCCTCTGTTTCTTTACACTGATCACTTAGGTAGGTTTTCTTATCTTTCCTTTGTATTCTTTGGTAAATGGGTACATCTTTCCTTTTCTCCTTTGCCCTTCACGTCTCTTCTTTACTCAGCTATTTGTAAGGCATTCCTCAGATAGCCATTTTGTCTTTTTGCATTAATTTTTCTTGGGGATGGTCTTGATCACTGCCTCCTGTACAATGTCACAAACCTCCATCCATAGTTCTTCAGGTATTCTATCAGATCTAATCCCTTGAATCTATTTGTCACCTCGACTGTATAATAGTAAGGAATTTTACTTAGGTCATACCTGAATGGTCTTCCCTACTTTCTTCAATATAAGTCATACCTGAATGGTTTTCCCTACTTTCTTCAATTTAAGTCTGAATTTGGCAGTAAGGTGTTCATGATCTGAGCCACAGTCAGCTCCCGATCTTGTTTTTGCTGACTGTATAGAGCTTCTCCATCTTTGGCTGCAAAGGATATAGAATATAATCAATCTGCTTTTGGTATTGACCATCTGGTGATGTCCATGTGTAGAGTCTTCTCTCATGTCGTTGGAAGAAGGTGTTTGCTATGACCAGTGCATTCTTTTGGTAAAAGCTATTAGCCTTTGACTTGCTTCATTTTGTACTCCCAGGCCAAATTTGCCTGTTACTCCAGGTATTTCTTGACTTCCTACTTTGCATTGAGAAGCACCTAAGAGTCCTTGACTTTGTCTAATGGATAAGCCATTATTTTTTCTTGTTTGTTTTCCTTTCTGCATTTTCTCACTTTTCTGATTAAATTTGTTCTTTGGAACTTTGGGAAGGCCTAAGAGACTAATTTTTTTTTCTACAAACAAGAGGCAGGTGAAGAACATGGTAGCGGGACTATCCAGGGAGGTCCCATAAGGTTCTACTTGGTTACAGTCCAGTATAAAAACTGGAAGAGAAAAAGGGAACGAAGAAATTCACTGGCCTGTTTAAAAGAGGGCAACGGAGAGATAGTATGAAAAGAGAAGAGACTGGAAAAGTTAATCCTTCATAAGGACATGTGAAGGAACATACATTCTGTGAATGAGAGGACAATGAAGAGTTCTGAAGAGGCTGTTGCATCCCATGTACAGTGTGATACTGAGTATCAACAGAAAAATATCTTGGTTCAGGAACACCAATGAAGGCAATGATTCTGTATCCTGGAGACCAGGAGCTGGGGACTAAGGTAAACAGGGTCAAGAAAATATTTAAAGGAAGAACTTAAAGGACCTGGTAATGAATTGGACATGGCAGACTGGGGAGATGGAGGAAGTAGGTTTCTTACTGGGGTGAAATGTTTCTAGAAATTCATTCTTTAAAACCTCAGCTACCACTGTTATCCACTTTTATGATTTCAACTTCCACTTATACAACTTGCTCAGGTCTTTTAGTAAATCATCATATTTTACAAAGGTGATAAACACATGAAAAGACAAATTTAGGAGAGAAGAAATGGGTTTGTTTGGGAACATGTTGAGATTGACATGTCTATGTTTAATCTCAACTACCAATCTTGTCCAAACTATTATTTCTCACCCACAACCTTGCTATATCTTCACATCCATTTCCTCCAAATTTTTTCTTCATATAGAAATCAGCCTGATGTTTATAAAAGCAATTCCAAATATATTCCTCTTGGGACTTTCTTGCTGGTTCAGTAGTTAAAAATCCACCTTGCAATGTAAGGGTTGCCAGTTTGATCCCTTGTCAAGGAACTAAGATCCCATATGCTGTGGGACAACTAAGCCAGTGCATCACAACTACTGAGACTGTGCACCACAACCAGAGAGTCCCTGTGCCACAACGAAGGTTCCCACATGCTACAACTAAGACCCAATGCAGCCAAATAAATCAAAATTTAAAAAATATATTCCTCTATTTAACCTAATATGATGGCTTTTGCTTGCTCTAAAGACAATAGTCCTTAGCATAGGCCCCAGTTGTCTGCATGATCTTACCCCTGTCTTTTCAAGGAGACTTTTCTTAGGCTCCTCCTCTGAATGTGCTAACCTTCTTTCCCTATATGACATGCATTGCAGGACCTTTGAGCACGTTAATTTTCTCTGTCTCTGAAAAGGTTATCTATCCTTTCATACAATAACTTAATAAGTACATTTCGAGTGTATGCTTCATATTGCAGCCCAAGAAACTCTTCCTCACAATAAGGTTCCTTTGATTGTAAACTCTCCTTGGATCCTATATGTATTCTCTTTAAAATTTACAATAATTTGCAATTATATTTGTAATTACTTGTGTGTATTTGTGATTATTTTGTTAGTAATTATCTTCCTCACTAGACTATAAGCACTATGAGTTATACCCATAACTATAGCACATTGCTTGGCACAGAGTGAGGGCTCAATGAGTGGCAAAATGATATCATCAAAACTTAATACTCATATGATCAGTTAAAATATCTTGTTTTAATTTACTTTTTTGTGAGAATAAACAACTGTTCATTGACTAGTTCTTATTTATCTTTGAAATGCGTGTTCATGTACTTTGCCTATTTTCCCATTAGTATCCCTGTATTTTTATTATTGATTTGCAGCTGTTCTTGGGGTTCCCCAGGTAGTGCTAGTGGTAAAGGATCCTCTTGCCAATGCAGGAAACACAAAAGATGCAGGCTCAATCCCTGAGTCCAGCAGATCTCTTGGAACAGAAGTGCCAACCCACTCCAATATTCTTGCCTGGAAAATTACATAGCAGAGGAGCCTGGCAGGATACAGTCCATGGGTCCAAAAAGAGTCAGACATGACTGAGCACACACATAGGAGTTCTTAGGTGGTTGGATATTATAACTTTCATATGTATGTTTCAGATACAGCATATTTGCATAAATCACTATTTGTATTTTCCCTTTGGGGTTTTGTGTGTGTGTGTGTGTACACACATGCATGCTGTACTTTGAAATCTTTATGCATTCAGATTTATCAGTCTTTTCCCTTCTGACTTTGAATTCTTCTCATTTAGAAAGTGTTTCCGCACACCAAAATTTAAAATATACCCTACATTCTTCTAATACTAAATCCCCTTATATCTATGTCTCTTTCCTCTGTTTTGTTCTAGTGATCTATTCATCTATTCTTATACATATCATACTGTTTTAATTACTATAGCTCTTTGGGAGAGCATGTCCCCTCTTACTCTCTTTCCTGATTTTTCTAGGCTAGTCTTATGAGTTTGTATCTCTTGATAAACTTTAGAATAATCTGGCCTAATTCTCTATACTAATTCACTAGGAACTCAGTTGTGACTATTCAATTTGAAGAGAGAAAAAAGTGTATTCCTTGTAGGGGAACGATTAAAGAACATGGATTTCTCATCTGAAACTGCAGAGACCCGAAGGAGATGGCACAGTAATTTTCAAGTGCTGAAAAAACAAAACAAAACAAAACAAAAAACCCCAAACTGTTAACTCCTAATTCTGCATCTAGCAAAAATTCTCTTTAGAAATGAAGGGGAAATAAAGACCTCTAGATAATGAAGACCTTCAGATGAAGGAAAATGAAGAATTTGTCACCAGAAGGCCTAACGAAAAAGACCAGCTAGAATAAGTTCTATGCTTATAAAGGAACTGGAAACAAGAAGAGGGTTAGAGCCTCAAAAGAAAAAACAACAGTTGTCAGGGAATGTTTAACCAGAGGATTCCTACATGCTGTTTCTCATAAATCCTCTGTTCCTTATCAGCTTCTGCCAGAGGCGAGTAGAACTGCATGCAGCTCTCAGGACTGAGGTCATTGTGTGAGACAGGCTTGGGTCTCTCTTAGTCAGTTCAGTTCAGTTCAGTCGCTCAGTCGTGTACGATCTTTGCGAACCCATGAATCGCAGCACGCCAGGCCTCACTGTCCATCACCATCTCCCGGAGTTCACTCAGACTCACGTCCATCGAGTCCGTGATGCCATCAAGCCATCTCATCCTCTGTCGTCGCCTTCTCCTCCTGCCCCCAATCCCTCCCAGCATCAGAGTCTTTTCCAATGAGTCAACTCCTCGCATGAGGTGGCCAAAGGACTGGAATTTCAGCTTTAGCATCATTCCTTCCAAAGAAATCCCAGGGTTGATCTCCCTCAGAATGGACTGGTTGGATCTCCTTGTAGTCCAAGGGACTCTCAAGAGTCTTCTCCAACACCATAAAAGCATCAGTTCTTCGGTGCTCAGCCTTCTTCACAGTCCAACTCTCACATCCATACATGACCACAGGAAAAACCATAGCCTTGAGTAGATGGACCTTAGTTGGCAAAGTAATGTCTCTGCTTTTGAATATGCTATCTAGGTTGGTCATAACTTTTCTTCCAAGGAGTAAGCGTCTTTTAATTTCATGGCTGCAGTCACCATCTGCAGTGATTTTGGAGCTCAAAAAGTAAAGTCTGACACTGTTTCCACTGTTTCCCCATCTATTTCCCATGAAGTGATGGGACCGGATGCCATGATCTTCATTTTCTGAATGTTGAGCTTTAAGCCAACTTTTTCGCTCTCCTCTTTCACTTTCATCAAGAGGCTTTTTAGTTCCTCTTCACTTTCTGCCATAAGGGTGGTGTCATCTGCATATCTGAGGTTATTGATATTTCTCCCGGCAATCTTGATTCCAGCTTGTGTTTCTTCCAGTCCAGTGTTTCTCATGATGTACTCTGCATACAAGTTAAATAAGCAGGGTGCCAATATACAGCCTTGACGTACTCCTTTTCCTATTTGGAACCAGTCTGTTGTTCCATGTCAAGTTCTAACTGTTGCTTCCTGACCTGCATACAGATTTCTCAAGAGGCAAGTCAGGTGGTCTGGTATTCCCATCTCTTTAAGAATGTTCCACAGTTTATTGTGATCCACACAGTCAAAGGCTTTGGCATAGTCAATAAAGCAGACATAGATGTGTATCTGGAACTCTCTTGCTTTTTCCATGATCCAGCGGATGTTGGCACTTTGATCTCTGGTTCCTCTGCCTTTTCTAAAACCAGCTTGAACATCAGGGAGTTCACAGTTCATGTATTGCTGAAGCCTGGCTTGGAGAATTTTGGGCATTACTTTACTAGCATGTGAGATGAGTGCAATTGTGTGGTAGTTTGAGCATTCTTTGGCATTGCCTTTGTTTGGCATTGGAATGAAAACTGACCTTTTCCAGTCCTGTGGCCACTGCTGAGTTTTCCCAATTTGCTGGCATATTGAGTGCAGCACTTTCACAGCATCATCTTTCAGGATTTGAAACAGCTCAACTGGAATTCCATCACCTCCACTAGCTTTGTTCTTAGTAATGCTTTCTAAGGCCCACTTGACTTCACATTCCAAAATGTCTGGCTCTAGATTAGTGATCACATCAACATGATTATCTGGGTCGTGAAGATCTTTTTTGTACAGTTCTTCCGTGTATTCTTGCCACCTCTTCTTAATACCTTCTGCTTCTGTTAGGTCCATACCATTTCTGTCCTTTATCGAGCCCATCTTTGCATGAAATGTTCCCTTGGTATCTCTAATTTTCTTAAAGACATCTCTAGTCTTTCCCATTCTGTTGTTTTCCTCTATTTCTTTCCATTGATCGCTGAAGAAGGCTTTCTTATCTCTTCTTGCTATTCTTTGGAACTCTGTATTCAGATGCTTATATCTTTCCTTATCTCCTTTGCTTTCACCTCTCTTCTTTTCACAGCTATTTGTAAGGCCTCCTCAGACAGCCATTTTGCTTTTTTGCATTTCTTTTCTATGGGGATGGTCTTGATCCCTGTCTCCTGTACAATGTCATGAACCGCATTCCATAGTCCATCAAGCACTCTATCTATCAGATCTAGGCCCTTAAATCTATTTCTCACTTCCACTGTATAATCATAAGGGATTCGATTTAGGTCATACCTGAATGGTCTAGTGGTTTTCTCTATTTTCTTCAATTTGAGTCTGAATTTGGCAATAAGGAGTTCATGATCTGAGCCACAGTCAGCTCCTGGTCTTGTTTTTGTTGACTGTATAGAGCTTCTCCATCTTTGGCTGCAAAGAATATAATCAATCTGATTTTGGTGTTGACCATCTGGTGATGTCCATGTGTAGAGTCTTCTCTTGTGTTGTTGGAAGAGGGTGTTTGCTATGACCAGTGCATCTTCTTGGCAAAACTCTTGCCCTGCTTCATTCCGCATTCCAAGGCCAAATTTGCCTGTTACTCCAGGTGTTTCTTGACTTCCTACTTTTGCATTCCAGTCCCCTATAATGAAAAGGACATCTTTTTTGGGTGTTAGTTCTAAAAGGTCTTGTAGGTCTTCATGAAACCGTTCAACTTCAGTTTCTTCAGCATTACTGGTTGGAGCATAGACTTGGATAACTGTGATATTAAATGGTTTGCCTTGGAGACGAACAGAGATCATTCTGTCGTATTTGAGATTGCATCCAAGTACTGCATTTCAGACTCTTTTGTTGACCATGATGGCTACTCCATTTCTTCTGAGGGATTCCTGCCCGCAGTAGTAGAGATAATGGTCATCTGAGTTAAATTCACCCATTCCAGTCCATTTTAGTTTGCTGATTCCTAGAATGTCGACGTTCACCCTTGCCATCTCTTGTTTGACCGCTTCCAATTTGCCTTGATTCATGGACCTGACATTCCAGGTTCCTATGCAATACTGCTCTTTACAGCATCGGATCTTGCTTCTATCACCAGTCACATTCACAACTGGGTATTGTTTTTGCTTTGGCTCCATCCCTTCATTCTTTCTGGAGTTATTTCTCCACTGATCTCCAGTAGCATATTGGGCACCTAATGACCTGGGGAGTTCCTCTTTTGGTATCCTATCGTTTTGCCTTTTCATACTGTTCACGGGGTTCTCAAGGCAAGAATACTGAAGTGGTTTGCCATTCCCTTCTCCAGTGGACCACATTCTGTCAGACCTCTCCACCATGACCCACCCATCTTGGGTTGCCCTGCAGGCATGGCTTGGTTTCATTGAGTTAGACAAGGCTGTGGTCCTAGTGTGATTAGCTGACTAGTTTTCTGTGAGTATGCTTTCAGTGTGTCTGCCCTCTGATGCCGTCTTGCAGCACCTACCATCTTACTTGGGTTTCTCTTGCCTTGGGCATGGGGTATCTCTTCACGGCTGCTCCAGCAAAGCACAGCTGCTGCTCCTTACCTTGGACGAGGGGTATCTCCTTACCGGGCCCTTCTTGACCTTCAACGTGGGATAGCTCCTCTAGGCCCTCCTATGCCCGCCCAGCCACCCCTCCTCGGGTTGCTCCTCCCGGCCGCTGGCCCTGGCCTCAGGCATGGGTGGCTCCTCCCAGCTGCTGCTCCTGGCCTTGGGCTCGGGGTGGCTCCTCAGGGTCACTGCCCCTGGCCTCGGACGCTGGGTGGCTCCTCCCTGCCGCCGCCCTGACCTCGGACGCGGGGTGTCTCCTCCCGGCCGCCACTGACCTCGGACGCGGGGTAGCTCCTCTCAGCCGCCGCCCCTGACCTCGGACGCGCAGTGGCTCCTCCCGGCCGTTCCTGCGCCGTCGCAGCCTGGCACTCTGGGCCGCTATCCCTGACTTCAGACGTGGGGTAGCTCTCAGCCAAACATTCTCTTTACAACAAAACTGCTTAGTCTCACCCCCCTTTTCTTGAGATATAGATTGTCTCTTGACCTTGTGGCCATTATTATCCCTTTTTCCCTTGGTAATGGTTACTGTACGTTTGGTTTTCTGATCTTTATCACTGTCAAAAAAAATTTCTTGTACCACAGCCTATATACACTCACAGAAAAATCATTAAAGCACCTTTGCTCCATCAGAGCTCAGGTCCCCGTGTCATTTTTGTTTCTTTCTCTCCCCCCGCCCCCTCTCTCTCTCTGGCTAATTCTCTGGAGCGTTAGAGACCCGTTGTGCTCACTTTCCTGTCTGGGCTTCTAAGACCCTCTTGTGAAGGCGGCCTGTGCCTTCACCCCCACAAGAGGGCGCCTGGTGCCTTCGTGAGTGACACAAGCTCTGTACCAAGAGCTTTATTGGTTTTCTGCATAAACCAAGAAATATCAGCCTCTTCCTCTCTTTCACTTTCTTATCATCGATTCCAGACCACCAGGTTCTGGTCCATTAAAGGACCCCAACCAAGTGGCGCCCAAACAGGGACTCTGATATACGTGACATTTCAGACAGAGTGACTCCAGGAGGTCAGGGCCTATTGAGGTTGGTAAGTACTAAGACATGGGTCAAACGGCTGGAAAGCCCCATCATTTCTCTACTTTACTTCACCATTTGTTTAAAGTTCAGGGATTTCTGGTTTCATGCCAATGAATAGAGGCTTGCCTTCAAACAGTAGTCAAACATAATCCCTGGTTCCCTGATAAAGACAGTTTTGATTTAGAAATTTGGCACTGGGTCAAAAAAATGTTGAATGAGCCACTGGACAAGGAAAAAATATTCCAATTGATTTCTGGCCTCTATGGGCTCTCATTAAAGCCATAATGTTGCCATTTCAAGATAATTCTAGCCCTCACGATATTCGATGACAGACAGAACACTTATTGCATAAATATGAATTAGATGATGAAACACAACAAAAGGCCCAGTTAGAACAACATAAATATTTCAAAAATTTCCTACTGGCCCTGTCCCAGCTGTTCCAATTCCTCCTCCTCTGCCAACAGACATGAATCCAAAAGTCTCTCCTTTGTTAAAATGTAATGATTCTGACAACGACTCTCCTGAGATGTTTTTTGACACCAAAACTGACAATGCTCTTATAAGCAATTATGATAAGTCCTTGACACAGACTCATATTTACAAAAAATCAACACTTATTCACTCTCCTCCACAATAGAAGCTCTCTAAATCACTGGCTTTACAATTACAAGTTCCTGACGCTGATGGTTTTTCCGTCTTTCCAGTTTTAAAAAAATTCTGACACTCAAAGATAATACCTCAATATGACGGTATTAATCTTTTTCACATACAACAAAAAAAGCTGTAACTATGTATGGCCCACATTCGCCTTTTACTAGACAGCTTCTAAATGTTGTGACATCTTCTACTAAAAACTTTATTCTCTATGATGGACAAACTTTAATAAAAACTCTCCTTAAACTGAAAAAATATCTTCAATAGACAGTGTGGTTTCATGATATAGCCAAAGATCATGCTAACAAAAATGCTTGAGCTGACACGTTCCCAAAACCAAATTACTTATAAAATGTTAACTGGCTCCAGACAATTTGATACCATAAAAGCTCAAATACAATGCCCTCCCTTGTTACATAAACAATTAAAAACAGTGGCCCTTAAAGCTTGAGATCAAATTACTCCTCAAAGGGAACCTACAGGTAGTTACACTAAAATATTACAAAGACCTAATAAAAGTTACGCTGATTTTTTAGCTAGATTAGAAACTGCTATTTCCCATACTGTAATAAAAAAAAGCCAAAAAACAGCTAAAACAATTACTTGCTTATGAAAATACAAATGAAAAATGTCAAAGAGCTATTGCTCCAATTCGTGAGACTGAGACTATTATTGATTATTTGAAGGCTTGTCACAATCTAAGATCAAAAACTCAAAAGATACAAATGCTAGTTGAGACAATGGCTGCTGACTTTAAAAAAGAAAATAAAAGATGCTTTACATGTAGAAATAAAAACCATTTAAAAAGAGACTGTCCTAAAAAGGCTAATAAAAAACCTCCAAAAACTTGCCCTCGCTGCCATAAAGAAATACATTGGGCCAAAGATTATAAATCTAAATTTGATATTGATGAAAAACCTATTCCAAAAACTCCAAACAGGGGACCCCCCCCCCCCGGTCCCCTACAACAAAAACCAGAGACAAATTCTATCTTTTCCCTCAAACCCTCAACATCTGACAGTGCTGCTGTCGATATACCAGCCCTAAATGATTTTTTCCTTTACTCTCAAACAGTCCCTTCTAGAGTACCTACCAGACTTTTTGGACCTCTGCCCCCACAAACCTTGGGTCTTTTGCTTGGCCGATGTAGCTTGACTTCTAAAAAAATTACTGTTCACCCTGAAATAATTGATTCAGATTATAAAAATAAAATTCAAATTATGATGTCATCTCAGATTCTATGACAATTCAAAAAGAGAGACAAAATTGCTCAATTACTTCTTTTGCCTTACATTTCTATTAACTACGTTAATAATGTACAGACAGACAGATTTGACAGTACAAATAAAAAACAATCCTTATGGACATCATTGATATCTAAATGTGCCTGACCAAATATAAATATCAAAATTAATGGTAAAAGATTTTCTGGTCTCCTTGACACTGGATCTGATATTACTATTATTTCCAAACACTTATGGCCTAAATCCTGGCCCGTACAAAAGGTCTTTTGCCAAATTGCAAAAGTTTTTCAAACTAAAATACAAAAAGTCTGTCAAAGTGTTCAGATATACCCATGTGTGACACCAAAAGGCCAACCTACAATATTAAGACCTTATGTGATAAATGCCCCCTTAATCTAATAAAAAGAGACTTACTTATACAATGACAGACTCAGATATACATTCCACATTTTTTCCTAGGGGTCACTGCTCATTTAACAAACAAAACAATTATTTAAATAACTTAAAAAAATGATGAGCCTATTTAAACAGAGCAGTGGCCCCTTGCAAAAAAAAATTACAGGCTGCTAAAAAACTTATAGACACACAATTAAAATTAAAACATATTGAAAAATTTTACTTTCCTTGAAACTCTATTTTTGTTATATAAAAAAAAATCTAACAAGTGGCGCCTTTTAACAGACCTTAAAAAAGTTAATACATCTATAAAACCTATGGGAACATTACAACCAAAAATCCCATCACCTACTATTATTCCTCAAAGTTGACATATTGTTATTATTGATTTACAAGATTTCGTTTTAAATATACCTTTACACCCTTTAGACTGAGAGAGATTTGTTTTCTCTCTCCCTTTTCCTAATCACATTGGGCCTCATAAACGATATCAATAGATTGTGCTGCCTCAAAAAATGATAAATTCTCCCACCATGTGTCAATACTACGTGGCTAAAGCCCTTGAGCCTGTGAAAAAACAATTTTCTGACTTTCTCGTTGCTCATTATATAGATGATATATTGTTTTCGGCTCCATCTGTTTTAAAAACTCAACATATGTTTGATATAGCTAAAGAATGCTTAAAAACTCTTGGTTAATCATTGCCCCTAAAAAAATTCAAACCTCTATACCTTACCATTGCTTAAGATTTATTGTTGATAGACAATAAATTATTCTTCAATTAACTCAGATTCTTTACTGATAAATTATCAACTGTAAATGATTTTCAAAAACTCTTGGATGATATAAATTAGATTACACCCTCATTAGACATTGCTAATTATCAACTGACTAATCTATTTAATACTTTAAAAAGAGATCCTAATTTTAGATAGCCCTTGTTCACTTTCTCAAAAAATACGAGAAAAACTCTATTTAGTACAAAATAAATTACAAAAACAGTTTATTACTCACATGAGATTAAATTTACCTCTAAAATTATTTGTACTCCCTTCTCTTCATTCTCCCACAAAACTTCTTGCGCAACAAAAACACCCAATAAAATAGATCTATACCCCTTAAAAAAAAATAAAGTCACTTACACCTCACCTTGATTTAATTGCTCTCATCATTATCAATTAAAAAAAAAAACCCTAAAACTCTAATTGGCTTTGATCTTCATAAAATTGTAATACCTATCAATAAATCTCAATTTAAAAACACATTACAAACTTCCACCGATTTTCAAATAGCCTTTCTAAAATATTTTGGAGAAACTTCATTCTAACAAGCTATGAAATTTCTTCAAAAATACTAAAATTATTATTTCCCATATAGTCAGCTCACAGCCTATACCACAAGCTAAAGTTTTCTATATAGATGAGACTAACAATGCCAAAGCCTCATTCTGGTCTCTCAAAAAATATAAAGTCTCTTACACTAAATTCTATTCTGCTCAACAAAATAAATTATATACTCTTATTCAAGTTATTTGCCTACATCCTTACCCCATTAATATAGTCTCTGATTCCTTATATTCAGTTTTTGTATTAAAAAATATAAAAACCTCTACTATAAACTCCAATCAACCTATTATTTAACAACATTAAAAAAAATTACAATCCATTATTAAAAACTGTACTTCTCCCAATTATATTACCCATACTCAGACACATTCCTACCTTCCTCGTCCTATGACTATGGTAATAAAAAGACTGATAAACTTGTTTCTTTTGCTACTCCAAAAAACGATATGCTCTGTTACACAACAGTGCTGGCTCCCTACACCAGCTATAAAAACTCCCATACCGCCAGGCTAAAAATGTCATTAATAATTGCTCTACTTGTAAACCCCTACATCTTCAACCCATTACACAAGATATTAATCCTCAAAGATTACAGCCTAATAAACCATGACAAATGGATGTAACTCATTGTTCTAAACTTTCTCCATCTTCCTTCCTACATGTCTGTGTTGACACCAATTCTTTTATATGAGCCACACCTCTTCATGGTAAAGCTACACATCATGTTATAACTCACCTATTAGCCTGCTTTGCTATAATAAGAACTCCTAGTTCTATTAAAACAGACAATTGCCCTGCCTATACTTCAGTACAAACAATTTCTACAATCCTTTTCTATTAAACATATTACAGACATTCCTTATAACCACAGACACAAGACATAGTCAAACGAACACAGGACACTAAAATTACAAATAAAAAAAATTAAAAAAATACACAAAAACACTGCTGTCTTCCTTATCTAAAGCAGACTTTACTAAATTCCAACATAAGATATTTTCTAAACCTACAACTATTGTTCAGTTCAGTTCAGTTGCTCAGTCATGTCCGACTCCTTGCAACCCCATGAATCACAGCACGCCAGGCCTCCCTGTCCATCACCAACTCCCGGAGTTCACTCAAACTCAGGTCCATCGAGTCTGTGATGCCATTCAGCCATCTCATCCTCTGTCGTCCCCTTCTCCTCCTGCCCCCAATCCCTCCCATCATCAGAGTCTTTTCCAATGAGTCAACTCTTCGAATGAGGTGGCCAAAGTATTGGAGTTTCAGCTTCAGCATCATTCCTTCCAATGAACACCCAGAACTGATCTCTTTTAGGATGGACTGTTTGGATCTCTTTGCAGTCCAAGGGACTCTCAAGAGTCTTCTCCAACACCACAGTTCAAAAGCATCAATTCTTCAGCACTCAGCTTTCTTTAGAGTCCAACTCTCACATCCATACTTGACCACTGGAAAAACCATAGCCTTGATTAGATGGACCTTTGTTAGTAAAGTAATGACTCTGCTTTTGAATATGCTATCTAGGTTGGTCATAACTTTCCTTCCAAAGAGTAAGCGTCTTTTAATTTCATGGCTGCAGTCACCATCTGCAGTGATTTTGGAGCTACCCCCAAAAATAAAGTCTGATGCTGTTTCCACTGTTTCCCCATCTATTTGCCATGAAGTGATGGGACCAGATGCCATGATCTTCATTTTCTGAATGTTGAGCTTTAAGCCAACTTTTTCACTCTCCTCTTTCACTTTCATCAAGAGGCTTTTTAGGTCCTCTTCACTTTCTGCCAAAAGGGTGGTGTCATTTGCATATCTGAGGTTATTGATATTTCTCCTGGCAATCTTGATTCCGGCTTGTGCTTCTTCCAGTCCAGCGTTTCTCATGATGTACTCTGCATAGAAGTTAAATAAGCAGGGTGACAATATACAGCCTTGACGAACTCCTTTTCCTATTTGGAACCAGTCTGTTGTTCCATGTCAAGTTCTAACTGTTGCTTCCTGACCTGCATATGAGTTTCTCAAGAGGCAAGTCAGGTGGTCTGGTATTCCCATCTCTTTCAGAATTTTCCACAGTTTATTGTGATCCACACAGTCAAAGGCTTTGGCATAGTCAATAAAGCAGAAATAGATGTGTTTCTGGAACTCTCTTGCTTTTTCCATGATCCAGTGGATGTTGGCACTTTGATCTCTGGTTCCTCTGCCTTTTCTAAAACCGGCTTGAACATCTGGAAGTTCACAGTTCACGTATTGCTGAAGCCTGGCTTGGAGAATATTGAGCGTTACTTTACTAGCATGTGAGATGAGTGCAATTGTGCAGTAGTTTGAGCATTCTTTGGCATTGCCTTTCTTTGGGATTGGAATGAAAACTGACCTTTTCCAGTCCTGTAGCCACTGCTAAGTTTTCCAAATTTGCTGGCATATTGAGTGCAGCACTTTGACAGCATCATCTTTCAGGATTTGAAACAGCTCAACTGGAATTCCATCACCTCCACTAGCTTTGTTCTTAGTGATGCTTTCTAAGGCCTATTTGACTTCACATTCCAGGATGTCTGGCTCTAGGTGAGTGATCACACCATCGTGATTATCTTGGTCATGAAGCTCTTTTTGTACAGTTCTTCTGTGTATTCTTGCCACCTCGTCTTAATATCTTCTGCTTCTGTTAGGTCCATACCATTTCTGTCCTTTATTGAGCCCATCTTTGCATGAAATGTTCCCTTGGTATCTCTAATTTTCTTGAAGAGATCTCTAGTCTTTCCCATTCTGTTCTTTCCCTCTATTTCTTTGCATTGATTGCTGAGGAAGGCGTTCTTATCTCTCCTTGCTATTCTTTGGAACTCTGCATTCAGATGCTTATATCTTCCCTTTTCTCCTTTGCTTTTTGCTTGTCTTCTTTTCATAGTTATTTGTAAGGCCTCCTCATACAGCCATTTTGCTTTTTTGCATTTCTTTTCCATGGGGATGGTCTTGATCCCTATCTCCTGTACAATGTCACGAACTCCTGTACAATGTCATGAACCTCCGTCCATAGTTCATCAGGCACTCTGTCTATCAGATCTAGTCCCTTAAATCTATTTCTCACTTCCACTGTATAATCATAAGGGATTTGATTTAGGTCATACCTGAATGGTCTAGTGGTTTTCCCCGCTTTCTTCAATTTAAGTCTGAATTTGGCAATAAGGAGTTCATGATCTGAGCCACTGTCAGCTCCCAGTCTTGTTTTTGCACTAACACTTGTTTTGTATTAATAACTATTGTTAATACAGCTTGATTTGTTTTATTTTTTTAAATTTGCCACAAGAAGATATCTTGACAAGAAGAAAAAAAACATTTCAAAAAATTAAAAGACTCTTTTCCTCCTCTGCCCATTTGATACCAAGATAGGTTAAATAAACAATGAAAATCTGAAAAATTAATCTTATAGAAAAAATGGTATGCTATATTTCCCCAGAGAGATCCAACAAACTCACATGGCTTCCTTTTCAAAAGATCCGACCCAAGGGGTCCCCCAGCTTTCGAGATAGAGAAGAAACAACAACCCCCCCCCCCCAAAAAAAAATTCCAATATGGGCCATGGTGGCTCTAAAGATCTCCAAAAAACATCACCCTCAGCAATATCAACCTTATAATCTCCCCTCTTGGAGACAAATAAAAACCCTTACTAATCAAACTAAAAATCTGGTTTCTCAACAAAAAATGCCTAAAAGTCCTAAAAACCTCACTATGCTCACTTTGCTTGCACCTCCTCTGCTCAAAATGAACCAATTAATCACACTTACTGGACTTACATACCCAACCCCCCTTTACTTCAGGTTGTAAAATAGAAAAAAACCCAATCATATTAACCGATGACTCTATACATATGCCTTCTCCTTAGAGCCTTAAAGGGCCCTCACACCCTGAAAAAAAACAAACTAATTAATATCTCTCTAAGTTATAAAGTCTTTCCTTTGTGTATGAGCCAAACAAAATTATACATAAACATTAGCCGACAAACTTGGGCTTTTGTCCTGCCTCCAAAACAAGACTTTCAGACACTACTTAGATTATTTACTGCCCTTTGTCCATAAACCATGTTTATACTACTAAAACTTTAGAAAAAAAGTTGGAAAAAATAACACTATACAAAGAGTTTACTAATAAAAACTTTAAGTATATTCCTGTTCATTGGGACAAATGTCAGGCCAAATCAAAAAAAATTAATGTTTGTGGCTAGTCATACAATTGTCGATTGGAGACCCCATGGTATGTGGTTATCTAACTGCTCAGATGATATTAACAAAACTATATATGATTATGTTACTCAAGCAATATAAAAGGTTACTAATACTACAATAAAACATTACCATGACAAAAGACTTCTTAGATGGTTTGATGGTAAAATGGCCCCCCCTCATCCTCAAATCATTCTTGATAAACAGATTGGGCCTGAACAATGAGATATCTAAAAATTTGCTACAAACACCAAAAAACGTGAGACTTAGACCAGACATTTCACAAAACTAGTCATAGCCATAAGAATTATTTCTTTCACTACAATCAATCATATTTTATACAAGCCTGTGTTCCACTTCCTTTTGTTATAGCTATAAAAATTTTACAATTCAATAAGACTTTACATTCTGTAACTTACATAAATTGTAAATTATATACTTGTCTTAACTCCTCTATTTCCTTAAAAAATGACTCCCTTTTGATTCTTCGATCGCCACATAATCTGTTCAGTTCAGTTCAGTTCAGTTGCTCAGTCGTGTCCTACTCTTTGCGACCCCATGAATTTCAGAATGCCAGGCCTCCCTTGTCCATCACCAACACTGGAGTTCACTCAGACTCACGTCCATCGAGTCGGTGATGCCATCCAGCCATCTCATCCTCTGTCATCCCCTTCTCCTCCTGCCCCCAATGCCTCCCAGCATCAGGGTCTTTTCCAATGAGTCAACTCTTTGCATGAGGTGGTCAAAGTAATGGAGTTTCAGCTTTAGCATCATTCCTTCCAAAGAAATCCTAGGGCTGATCTCCTTCAGAATAGACTGGTTGGATCTCCTTGCAGTCCAAGGGACTCTCAAGAGTCTTCTCCAACACCACAGTTCAAAAGCATCAATTCTTCGGTGCTCAGCTTTCTTCACATCCATACATGACTACTGGAAAAACCATAGCCTTGACTAGATGGACCTTTGTTGTTGTTACCAATAAATCTCCCATGGCCCTGAAAAAAGGTCCTATGGCTAGACTTGCTTCCCAGTTACTTACTAAATTGCTCTGATGATCTAAACAATTCATTAGATGGCTGATTTTTGACATTTTGAAATTAATAGCTATTTACACCACTGCTGCTGTCACTGGTGTTGCTTTACAATCCTCAATTCAAACACATACTTTTATTCAAAATTAGACTAAATATCCACAAACTATGTGGGCCACTCAGGCTCAAATAAATAGAGATATTAAAAAAAAAAACCCCAAACTAAAAATGGCCATCAAATGGGTTAGTAATCAATTAACAGATATACAAAAACAGGTGATGCTAAAATGTGATTAAAATTCTACTCAATTTTGTGTTACTCCTCTTCATTTCAATAATAGTGCCTACAACTGAAAACAAAGCAAATTTCATTTACAAAACTTACATGATAATGCCTCTATAAATATACAATTATTACAAAAAATATTTAAAACCTTTTCTAATAATCTGCCCTCTTCCACTAATTTAGAAACTCTAACTAAACAACTAACTGATCAATTATCGGGGCTAGACCCACACAGATGGTTTCAAAACATTACTCACAACATCAAGTCTTAATTTTAGTGTTTGTCTTGACAATTATATTTGTCATCTACCGTTGCCTTCATACAAAGATTGCTAAAACTAAACAAACTCTTATAGCCAAAACTCTTTTTACAAATATTATAAATAAAATTTTAAAAAATGGGTAGAAATGGGTAGAAGTAAGGGTAAATATAATGGACTATTCTCATGAGCTTTTAAAATCACATTTGATAGTTGAAACAGAAAATTACACCACCATCTGATGTGGAAATCCAATGTATGTTGAGGAAACCCTTAAGGTAGTTATATTAGTGAGTGAGGAGGGAAGTAAGGTTTTTGCACTTCACTCTAATGGGAAAATGTCAAAAACCAGTAGACTATGTTAAGTAGGATGTGTAATATCTAATGAAACCACTAAAAAGGAAAAAAGAAAACTGTAAAGAGACACTCAAAAATACTTTCAATAATTAAGAATAGAATTCTAAAAAATGTTCAAGTAACCCACAGAAAAGTAAGAAAATTGGAAAAGAGGTATGATAAACAAGGAGCAAAAAATGTAAAAGTCCCAACTCATGCTTATGTACAAAACCAGTACATACTCATACTTAGCTATGAAAATGAAAGCAGAGAGTGAAAAAGTTGGCTTAAAGCTCAACATTCAGAAAATGAAGATCATGGCATCTGGTCCCATCACTTCATGGCAAATAGATGGGGAAACAGTGGAAACAGTGTCAGACTTTATTTTTGGGGGCTCCAAAATCACTGCAGATGGTGACTGCAGCCATGAAATTAAAAGATGCTTACTCCTTGGAAGAAAAGTTATGACCAACCTAGATAGCATATTCAAAAGCAGAGACAATACTTTGCCGACTAAGGTCCATCTAGTCAAGGCTATGGTTTTTCCTGTGGTCATGTACGGATGTGAGAGTTGGACTGTGAAGAAGGCTGAGCGCCGAAGAATTGATGCTTTTGAACTGTGGTGTTGGAGAAGACTCTTGAGAGTCCCTTGGACTGCAAGGAGATCCAACCAGTCCATTCTGAAGGAGATCAGCCCTGGGATTTCTTTGGAAGGAATGATGCTAAAGCTGAAAGTCCAGTCCTTTGACCACCTCATGCGAAGAGTTGACTCATTGGAAAAGACTTTGATGCTGGGAGGGATTGGGGGCAAGAGGAGAAGGGGATGACAGAGGATGAGATGGCTGGATGGCATCACCAACTCGATGGACGTGAGTCTGAGTGAACTCCGGGAGATGGTGATGGACAGGGAGGCCTGGCGTGCTGCAATTCATGGGGTCGCAGAGTCGGACACGACTGTGTGACTGAACTCAACTGAACTGATACTGTATTTTTGTTGCTATTTTTCTTCTCTTTCTCAAACATACTAAGATAATTGTTACCGATTTCTCTTTCCTCTGCCTACAACATTCTGTGGTCTCCACTCAAATATATCTTCTCAAAAGGTTCTTTAAAACTACTCCACCCAAGAACAGCTTATCTCACACTCAAATTATTCTACATCATATTGCCCTGTTTTGTTTTTATCATAGCATTTGTTTATACTAGATAACTTCTTCTGTTTTTAAAAATTTAATGATTATTGTCTATGTTCCTTCATTAGAATATCAGATCCTGAGTGCAGAAAACTTTTTTGTCTTATTTGGACCTTTACTTCACTGCCTAGAACTGTGGTAAATGGTATGTATAGGCTCATAAATTTTTTGCATAATTGAATATATTCAATAAATATGTTTTTGTAAATGTGCATTCCTTCAATGTATCAATTTACTGTAAATTAGTCAAATAGATAAAAGATTTAAATGTTAAAAATAAAATCATAGTCAAGTAATAGAAGACAATTTTATAGCTTATAACATAGAATTTGTGAGGTGAAATCTATGCTTTATAATTGATCTCCTCAATATGTCTTAAAAATCCTTTTCATCCATAATATTATAAGTATCCATATGATTGTATATGATACTTTTGTTGTTTCTTATATTGCTATTACAAATTACCCCTTTTGGAATTGGTGTTTTTTAGTGTAACGTAGGGGTGCAATGGGGCTTCCCAGGTGGCTCAGTGCTAGAGAATCCACTTGCAATGTGGGAGACTTGGGTTCTATCTCTGGGTTAGGAAGATCTCCTGGAGAAGGAAATAGCAACCCACTTCAGTATTCTTGCCTGGGAAATCCCATGGACAGAGGAGCCCATGGAATGCAAGGGTTGGACATGAACTAGTGACTAGATAACAACAGCAAGGAATGCGATGCTATTATTTTGTCCAAAATGTTTGGTTGAAGGTCCCAACAACATATATTTAATGAAACATCCTGCTCTTAATTTTTAAATTTACTTTTTAGTTGGAAGAAAATTGCTTTACAATGTTTTGTTGGTTTCTGCCATACAATTTAAATTTAAGTGACCCAGTGATTACATAAGCACAAATCAGAAGTATTATGTTCACATGGGCTCCCAGACTCTGTCACATGAAGGTAAATTCCTGAACAGATTTTTAAGAATAAGAATGTATATGTACACCCCCTCAGGTTTCTCCTTTTATTGACTTTTTCTTATTCTTTGACCCTCAGATCATAGTTTCAGCAACAGAGACCAGAAGCAGAGACAAATCAAACCTTCATTAAACTGATCTTATGAGCTAGGTATACAAGCTTTTATGGACATTTTCATTTTCCTTGGGCATATAGCTAAAAGGAGAATTGCTGAATCCTGTGGTCAGTTCATGTTAATCTTTTGAAGAAACTGCCAAACTGTTTTCCAAAGTGGTTGCACGTTGTTTTATATCCCCACCAGCAGTGTATGAGGGTTTTGCTTTCTCACACGATTGCAACACTTTTCTTGGAGTCTTTCACGTCTGGCCATTCTGAGTATCATGTTGCATCTTTGGTTATTTCTTAAGAGTTGAAAACATGAAACAGTCCAAATGTCCATCAACAGGTGAACGGATGGACTAACTGGTGTAATCATACAAGGAACTACTCAGCAATAAAATAACAGGCTACTGATGCCCACAAATTTCAAAAACATTCAGCTGACACAAAGGATTACCTACTGTATAATTCCATTCATGTGAAATTCTAGAAAAGATAAAAATAATCCATAGGGTTGAATGTGAGATCAATGGTTGCAGTTAGCAGTAGGAGTAGATCTGACTGGGAAGAGGCACAGGAAACATTTTGAGTGCTGGAAAGTTGTACATCTTGGTAGCAGTGGTGGTTATATAGACTCAGGCATTTACCAAAATGCATGGAACTCAGGGCTTCTCTGGTGTTCCAGTGGTTAGGATCCCGTGCTTCTACTCCATGCAAGGGCACAGGTTTGATTCCTGGTAGAGAACTAAGATTCCACATGCTGTGTGGCAAGGAGCCTCCCCGCCTCCCAAAAAGGCTTGGAACTTGAACTTTACGTTAAAATAGATATATTTTATCAATAAAATTTATTTTTAAAATGTGGTTCTGAAGAAAGAATGAAGATAGGTAGACTAAAACTTGTTAAAGGAACAATTTTAAAAATTTCGATTTATGTTTGGCTGTGCTGGGTTTTCATTGCTGTGCAGGCTTTTCTCTAGCTACAGTGAGCAGGGGCTACTCTCTAGTTGCAATGCTTGTGCTTCTCACTGCAGTGGTTCCTCTTGTTGCAAAGTAGAGGCTCTAGGGCTATCAGCCATCAGTACTTGGGGCTCCTGGGCTCTAGAGCACAGGCTCAATAGTTGTGGCTCAGGGGCTTAGCTGCTCCATGATATGTGGGATCTTCCTGAATCAGGGATCGAACCTGTGTCTCCTGCATTGGCAGGCAGATTCTTTACCACTGAACCACCAGGGAAGCCCTTAAAGGAACAATTTTTAAAATAGCAGGTCTAACCCCGTTAGAAAGCAGCAATTGACCAGAGCCTGGGCCCTGTGGAGGACAGCTCTATCGCTATTTTTTAAGGGGTAGCAAGTACAGATGCACTGGTAACACACATATGCCCCAGAGGTGTAAGGCAAACCCCAGAAAGATTTAGAAGCCTGATATCAATGATGTTTTTAGAAGTTTAGTGAACTAGGAATGCTGAGACAGCCCTGTAAAGTAAGGGAAAAGTTATTTAAATTTACACTTGACACCACAAAGAGGTATAACACTTAGTGGACCTCTCCGCATTAGGAAGGCAGTTTGGAACACACTTGGAAATTCTACTGTGAACAGTTTCCAATTTTGAGTGAAGCTCAGATCAAGAGCTTGGCAGCAGGCCCAGCGCTGTTGCAAGATTTCCTCCAGATGAAACTGCAAGATGCTTCAGCTCTTGCTGTGTTAGGACAGGAGGGAGATGGGATGCTGTGTGGAGTGGACTTCAGTCTCTAATAGATTTACAAAGGCCTCAGATTTGGGAGGAAGACCATGACTTCTGTGGCAGAGAACTATTTCACCATATCACTGGAGAAATAGATTCTGTGGCAACACATTCTAATAGAGACCAATCTCATCACCACCATGTGGTCCTTGACCAGTGACAGCCATCCTCTGATGGATTATCAGGTTCGTTGACTGCTGCTGCATCTCATCATATTGTGGAAATGATCTATTTGGAATTGGGCCCTGGAAAGTCCATAAAGTAAAATGATTAAGTGGGGAGTCCAGAGCCCTATGTCTTTCATGGGGACCTCCCTACGACCACTGGCTGAGGAGGAGACAACTCAGGCCTGGTTCACAGATACATCAGCACCATATGAAGGGCACCACTGATACGTGGAGCCCCCGATTTGTGAAGACCTTCCTAGTGGTCAAAGCTATGAGCAGGATACTTGGAAATCTGTTTTCTGTAGGAGGAGGGATGCCTGGGAACATAGATATGAATCAGTTTCTTGGCAGAAGTAACTCACTTGTCTGGTTGTTAGAATCCCAACAGGACACAAAACTGGGACACCAGGGACAAGAAAGTGTGAAAGAAAGGCGATGTGGTTGAACTTGGTACTTTGGTCATGGACATAAAGCGTGTGGAGTTTTGTGTTTCACACTGATGCCTAAAAGAGATAGAGAAAGCAAACAGGACAGAGAGGCTCATTTTGTGCAAATGCAGCAATATCTTTTAAGGCAGAGAAAGTGTAGTGATGGAATCATGATCATGGGTAAGTCCACTAGTTTTAACATTTATCTGCTGCCCAGAAGCAGTCAGTCTGACACACAAGAAAGTGGCCTGTTGACTGTTCCTAAATTTTACTGTATGTACTTGTGACCCAATGACAGGGTCTGTCCTCAATGACATCCAACTATATTTTTGATATTACAAAGATAAGTCCTTCATAAGTTGTCCCTCTATTTTGATCCTTAAGATCCCACGATCAATTAACCACTTCCAAAGACTTCTGTAGGTCAAGCAATTCTGATTACCACAATGACCTTGAGCCCACTGTAGTTGTAACGGATGAGGTAGGTGCATGGCCACTGGAACATGATCATTACCACAAGGCCCTTAAGGAGGGACCATTAACCCAGCAGTTAGAAGTCCTACTAGGTCAATAGTTAGACTTGCAGGGGTCCTGGGTCAGAGAGAGTTCAGTGAGAGACGGCTGGTGGCCTTCTCCCTGGGGCCCTTCAGACTTTCTGGCCTTGGGACAATGGGTGAACTGGGGAGCCCAGGGACAAGTTGGGGGCCAACTGGGTCCTGGACACCTGGCTCCCTCAGTGATGATTGCTGGACAAAGCCTGGGGACCTGACCCTGAGGGCCCTGCCAGCTGAGATCTGCCTCCTCAGCCAGGCGTGGGCACTGGTGGGAGGACTCAGACTAGGTCCCTGGACAAAAACTCTCAATCAGGGTGACCAGTCCATACAGGAAACCCCTGTTATTAAGCAGGGCCTGGACTTCAGAGGGTGAAAGTCAAGGCTCAGGACCTTAAACAAATAAAGTGAGGGATAATAATGCTGCTTTGCTGACAGGGTTTGCTAAGTATTAAAAGCTGCAAGGAGGAATGGAGACAGAATTAAATGCCTCCTCTTTTCTTTCTTCTTAACAGAAAATAACATTTAAAAAACATTTATTTATTTGTTTTTGGCTGCTCCGTCTTTGTTACTACGTATGGGCTTTGTCTAGTTGAAGAAATCAGGGGCTACTGTCTTGTGGTAGTGTGTGGGCTTTCCGTTTCGGTGGCCTCTCTTGTGGAGCACAGGCTCTATGATACATAGGCTCAGGAGTTGCAGCTCACAGGCTCTAAAGCACAAGCTCAGTAATTGTGGTGCTCAGGCTTAGTTGCCCCAAAGCTTGTGGAATCTTCCCTGACAAGGGATTGAACTGGTGTCCCCTGCATTGAAAGGGAGATTCTTAACCACTAGACCACCAGGGAGGCCCTGACATTTGTTTTGTTAGAGGTTTATAGGCTCACTGTGACCTGACCGTGACCTGACCATGACCTGACCTCAAGAACTCATATTTTTCTAGGAAGCTGGGGATCCCATCACCCAGCATTTTCTCAGGGTCCTGGCAGAAGTGTCTTCTAGTCCCTCTTGGGGGTCAAAATTGGGGGAATTGGTGAGTAAATTACTCATGATAAATCTACATCAACAACCATATTTCCTTCAGTATTTATATTGTGCCAGGGCATTTCTGATATCTTAGTACTGGCCTCTGCCCAGTTCAGCTTTCAGCTAATTAACTAAACAGAAACAAAGGTACCGACAGATCAACAAAATCAAAATCTTGCTCATTATAAAAGCTAATAGACATACTTCTACCAAAATGGAATAAGAAAACAGAATTTATTGATATTATTAACGAAAAATTCAATGTAAGCACAGAGAAGATTCCAGTTAGTAAGAACCTATAACTTGATGTCAATACATCACATAAATTACTAAAAATCCAGCCCTGGATATTCTATGAAGCAGGGGCTTCCCTTGTGGCTCAGTGGTAAAGAATCTGCCTGCCAATGAAGGAGATACAGGTTCGATCCCTGATCCCATATGCTGTGGAGCAACTAAGCCCATACACTACAACTACTGAGCCCGTGCTTAAGAGTAACTCTGAGCCTGTTAGCCGAGGCTACTGAAGCCCACATGCCTTGATCCCATTCACCATGAGAGAGGCCACCTCAATAAGAAGCCTGTGCACCGTAACTAGAGTAGCCCCTGATTGCCACAACTAGAGAAAGCCCATGCAGCATTGAAGACTCATCACAGCCAAAAATAAAACAAATGAAATTATTTTTTTTAATTTAACAAAAATCTATAAATCAGTGTGCAGAAATGTGAGTCCTATGGTATCTTCTGTGCTGCTACTGCTGCTAAGTCACTTCAGTTGTGTCCAACTCTGTGCGACCCCATAGATGGCAGCCCACCAGGCTCCTCCATCCCTGGGATTCTCCAGGCAAGAATACTGGAGTGGGTTGCCATCTCCTTCTCCAGTGATGAAAGTGAAAAGTGAAATCAAAGTCGCTCAGTCGTGTCCGACTCACAGAGACCCCATGGACTGCAGCACCAGGCTCCTCCATCCATGGGATTTTCCAGGCAAGAGTACTGGAGTGGGGTGTGAGTTGCTAATCCTTCTCAGGGTGTCGCCTAGCTTCTGGAATGGATGTGGTGCATCGGGTCTCCAAGCTACTGGCCACTTCCTGCACAACTTGTTTGACTGGCATGATTTCACTGCTGTGGTGGAGCATGCTGATGTTCTGTGCATGTTCAGATAGTCTGGATCTCTTCAAGCTATATTACAACAATCCAGGAGTAAAACTGAATGTGTAGTGCTGTCTGCTCCGTGGTAATGAAAATATTTCCTTTTTCCTGAGAAGGATACAAAGAATGCACTTGTGAAATCAAAGGCTGCATATTATGTATCTTAGGGCATGAAAATCTGCTTTAGAAACAATGCCATGTGTGCAAATTGGATCACTACTTGACTGAGCTTGTGTCCAGTCTATAGTCATTCTCTAGGCTACGTTGGGCTTCTACACCCTCTATACTATCTAATTAAACAGGATTATGATAGGAATAGTCACCTTGCCAGTCTTTGCTGCTGCTGCTAAGTCGCTTCAGTCGTGTCTGACTCTGTGCGACCCCATAGATGGCAGCCCACCAGGCTTCCCCGTCCCTGGGATTCTCCAGGCAAGAACACTGGAGTGGGTTGCCATTTCCTTCTCCAATGCATGAAAGTGAAAAGTGAAAGTGAAGTCGTTCAGTCATGTCTGACTCTTCGTGATCCCATGGACTGCAGCCTACCAGGCTCCTCTGTCCATGGGATTTTCCAGGCAAGAGTACTGGAGTGGGGTGCCATTGCCTTCTCCTTGCCAGTCTTTAAGAACACATTAATCTCTGCCACCCTCCCTGCTGAGCCCTTTACCTGGAATGCAATATATATATATATCTTTTTCAATAACTATCTTACCTGGGGAGTAAATTTTAGAGCCATCCATCTGGCCTCCTCACCATGGTGGCCCTTAACCAAAGACCAGGGTTCCGATGCAGGGGTTACTCTAATGGCTGAGAATGTCAATCCTGTCCAACAGCAGTCTCTTCCACCAGGGCTGATTTGGCCACTACTGAATGTCTAAAATGAGAGATGAAGACTTGAGTCCCCAGTACAGCACCATTACTAGGAGAGACCAACTAGCATTTGACTATTTTGGCCCTCAAAAGGCCAATGTTTGTCCTCACAGGAAAATCTAATATTCCAGGCATGTGTTTTCTTCCCTGCCCCCAGGGCCTCAGCCGGCACCACTATTCAAAAGCTTACAAAATGTCTGGTCAGCCAGTATGCCATCCCACATACACTGCATCAGTCCAGAGGACCCACTTTGCATTAAAGGATGTGCAAGACTATGTCCAGCACAAAAGGACCCACTGCATGTACCAGTAGCTGCTTCTGCAAGAGAGCTTTGGAACAGCCTTGTGAAAGCACAGTTGAAGCCCCAGCTCAGAAGCAATATTCTGACAGGACAGGGTACTTCCCTTCAGAGTGCAGTCTACGAAATGGACAAAGGCAGTGCTGTGTTCTCAAAGTGGAAGAACCCAGCAGTGAAGGTAGGCCTCACCAACCACCACTACCAAAGACCCTCCAGGGGCTGTTGTGCTTCCTGGACACTCCACTCCAGGCTGCAGATTTGAGGTCTTGAACCCCACAGGAGACATACATTTCACCAGGGACAGAGCGTTTCCCACTTAATTAATAAAGACAGACACGACTTGAGGATTGTGCTCCTTATAACCTGGGACCAGCAGGAAAGAGGAGCTGTGGTCTATGAAGGTTGTCTGATACATCATGAGGAGAATGGGCTGCCATCATACATGGGGCAGAGAATCTGAGTTGATGCAGGTAACCCACCAAGATCCTCCTTGGTGTTTCTTTGCCCACTTGTGATGGTAACTGGAGAAACACAGCAGCTTGGGTGTGAGAAGGGCATGGTGACCAGGGCCCAGAGCCCTTAGGAATGAGGATCTTGCTCTCACTGACGTTAGCAATGGTGGTAGCTGTGAGAATCTGGAATGCGTAACAGGTGAGAGCAAACAGTTGCAACAGGAGGGCTGTAGTTCTTCCTGATTTCCCTCTTCTTAGTCTCTCTCTAGACAAACCCAACCTCGGAAGGGATGCTCTGTGCAGTTGTGGAGCTGAACCACCCAGATCCCTCTTCCAGGAACAACCTGCTGCCCAGAGGCAGGGACTCCCTCCACTTGTCAGCTTGTCCAGAGTTGGTCTCAGGGGAAAAGGGCTGCTTCACCTGAGATCACTCTCTCCTCAGGGCAGCCTGCCTCTACTGACTGACAGCTCAGGGTTGTAAGGGCCTGAATGTCATGCCAAATATGAGATACTTTTATGAGTGATTCTCTTCAGAGCCTCTGCTGGTCTGGCCAATGTCTCCACAACCTACAGTGGAGTTTTGACTTTTCCTTTGACCAATCCATTCCCTTCTCTTCTCCCATTACTTCATGTTGATTCTCAATAAACATCTTGCACCCCAAACTTCACCTCAGTATCTGCTTCCAGAGGCCACAACTTATGATATAGTCTGACCTTGCTGTCAGTGAGGAGCAGCACTTGGGTTGTGATAATGAACACAACTTGAACCAGCTGAAACAAACATGGGGATTTATTATAAGGATATTTGGGATATCTCACAGAAAATCCAATTATCAAGGCAAGAAAATGGCAGAGATAAACCCAGACTTCAAGACAAGAACCAGATCCTGGAACCCAGCCAGGACGCTCATGACTTGGCTTCCGTGTTGGCTTCACACTTCTCTCATTGCAGCTATGCCTCCTTATGTGGTAGACACAGCCACTGTGTGGACACAGCCACTGACACCACTCACATTTATGTACCAAAGCTTCAGTTGTTAACATTATATAGACAAATTAGAGAGTCCTAGCTTTCCAGAAGCTTCCTAATGGGAAAGAGAAAACATGCAACGATTTTATCACCAGTGAAATACATGTACAGGTTCACATAGGTTGAATAGGTATTAACAAGGAACAAGGGCATTTCAGTGGCAGTAGATTGACAAAAAAGCACACACACACAAAAGCATAAAGACAGATTGTAGAGATTGTAGAACTCTCAAGTAGGTTAAGCACACAAAAACAAAACAAAACCAAGACTGTAAGAGGAAAGATAAAGTATTCAGAAATTATGAACAGGTATGGTTTTGTATAAAAGTACTCATATACCACGAGGACATTACAGCTTCAGTCCACAACTGTGTGTGTGTGTGTGTGCACGCACATGTGCTCAGTCATGTCCAGCTCTTTGCAACCTCATGGACTGTAGCCCACCAGGCTCCTCTGTCCATGGGATTTTCCAGGTAAGAATACTGGAGTGGGTTGCCATTCCTTCTCCAGGTGGATCTTCCTGATCCAGGGACCAAAGCCATGTCTCGTGTCTCCTACATTGGCAGGCGGATTCTTTACTGCTGAACCACCTAGGAAGCCAAGTCTATAATTAGCCACATGGTATTTCAATAGAAGAGTGTATAATCAGAATTGCATCTTAAAATAAATAGTATGTATATAAGTGCAAAAAATGAACTGAAAGGACGAAAAGGGCAAAAAATATGCATACAGCTGCTGAGTCATAGCTGAATTAGTTAATTGGCCTGCAGGCCAGCACTAGGTGCTCAGCATCTGAAAACTTGTTGGTATCATGTTTGTAGGCTAACAAACTCAATGAAATTGACAATCTGGGCACATACTGGAGTAAATGACCAAATGACTGAGATCTCGAGTGTAGAGTCCAAATGTCTATGGATGTATACGTTGCTATGTAATGCAGATGTTGGTAGATGTGTCTGGTATTCTTTGGGTTCATTTCATCTCAGGGTTCTACATGTGATCAAAAAGTCACATGAAATAAAAATGTCAGGAACATATATATCCATACAGATAATGGTGTCTGAAAATATCAAAGCCCACAAAGAAAAGCTGAACACAAGGCAATCCTGATATAGGTCTCAGAATTCATAGATAGGACCTCCAGAAGATCCAGTATTTAATGTAAGGAATATAATAGAAAGTATGCTCTGCAGGATTGCTTCCACACCAATGGAGGAACCTGGGAGGTGAAAGAGGAAAGGGAAGGAGATGCTCCTCCTCAAGTATTCCATCTAAATCTCATTTATTGAGCTTCACAAAACCATAAGTAAATCCAGCCTAACTTTAAAATTGGCTTTCTTGATGCAGCATTTGTAGCAGGAATCAGTGAGGGAAAATATATTTTTGTGGTTTACCAAGGTGTCTTAAAAATGTAACACTAAGAATCTCTAATTTCAGAATCAGAGGCCTCTTGTGACCCTTCAGAAAACAGAATGCCAAGTGAGTTCTACACCACACACTTGGGAGGTGGAACATCAGGTATTTTGATAAACAAAACCCCTGCTGCCAGCATCAGCCCTGGCACAGGATGACTGACATCAGACCCTTAGGAAACACATTCGCCCTTGGGATTCGATCAAAAGGCCAGTGAAGTTTCATCATCTCAAAAAGGAAGTTCTAAGATTAACTGCTTAATAGTTCAAAAATAATCTAGAACAGGAGTGAGCAAAACTAGGAAGTTTTTAGACAACAGACTCCTGGGCCCAATCCAAGACCCAACAAGCCAATCACTGGGCTGAGGAAAGAGACCCAGGATAGATGGAAAAGAAAAAATGGAAAACAACAACAAAAACCCACAAAGTAAAACACCACACTGTAACTACTTGTTCTTTTACAAAGGTCTGTTTCGCCAACCTGGTAAAATGACCTTAAGGTATTAGGGAGAAAAGTAGGAAGTCCATAAATTTATGTATGAATAAAAATTTGGGAAATAGGACTTTGTTGAAATTCTGGTACAACAGTTCATGAATTTACCCTCATTTATTTAATATTCCAATTTTCCAACAATGATGTAAAATTGTACGTAAAGAAAAAAATACTGCTAGAATCAAAGGTACCAAACACCACACTGTTAAAACGACTTGTGCATGAGAGAAGGCCTGCTTTTTCCAAGTATGGAAACTAGACTAGACTTTTCTGAATTTCACCATCATACAAAAAACATAGTTGATTTTGTCAAACAACATTATAGAGAGATTGCTACAAAAGTCTAAATAAACCTAGGCATGGGCCATGCATTTTCAGAAGGAACCACCCTTATAAAATGGTAAGCACACATAGGAAATTTCTCTTGTGCATGATATGACAGTTGAAAGGCAAGTGAAACACTAATATTTCCAATGATGAAATAATAAAAACTTGTTTTCTGATACCTGTCTGATAATCACAGAAATCTGCAGGAAGGCAAAATAGGCTTCCTGGGATACACAAAAAATATGGTTCTCACCACGAAATCCTCTATATTTTATATTCTCTGCATAGTGACTCTCAAGTACTAGTTTCTTAATCTAATTTTTACAGGATATTTTACGAAACACCAAAACATAATAGCAGCACACAATATTCATGACAATTCATCACAGTAAATTAAAATACAAGTTGTACTTGGGTGACATAGCACTTAAGATACACACACTGGATGCATGGAGGCACCTTGTTACACAAGGAGGGCATTCTGCTCCAAGTTAATGCCACTGAGCAGGAGTGCAGAGCCACAGTGCCCACTCCTCACAATTCACTCGTGCCATTCTGCAGTTCTACACTAGAATACTTATTAACCAGGTTATATATAAACTGTTTCTCAGAGTCTAGGATCCAAAAGACTTTATATAATGTTGGCTTTTGCTACTAAAGAGAAAGGTCAGTGACAACAGTAGAGCCTTTTATAAACTAAGAAATCATAAGGAAATGTGTTGATATTACATGCTACTTATTGAGCAGTAAGATATGTCCTATGAGTTACCATTTTTATAGTATTATTAAAATAGAAAAACCAGTGGCACATGGTATGTCTTCATAGACATCAGAGGCACTACAAGGCATGTACATCTCATGCTCCCAATTACATTACCATATGTAATTCCAAAATACAAAACACAGCCTGTGACACAGGAAAATAAGCCATTATTATATACCATGGAGAAATTTTATATTCCAAAGACTCAATTTATTCACATTTTTAGAAACTTCATACTTGAGCCTTAATATAATTTAGAACCAGTTATTTTTGGTACCCATGTCTATAAAGAGTGCATAGCTTTCCATTATAGCATTATATCTAGGGGCATGTATTTCTAATGTCTCTAAACCACAGGATACAATATGGTGGGGTTACTTGCAGAAGATTGTCCCATATTTAGTATTTTCAAAGAATTCATTCCTGAGGGCATCTTCTTATGTACAATGAGCTGTTATTTCTTGATGAAAATATCACCTCACTTGCTGTATTCATGAAGTTTTCCTTAACTCACTGGAATAGGGTTCATTTTCAGTGGTAATTTTTCCAATGGCTAATGAAATTTGATCTCTGGAAAGCTTTCTCATAGTCACAGTATTCTTCTGTACTGTTAATTTTCTACTGTAAAAGGTTTGACAACGGTTTGAAATGTTTCTGAAATCCACTGCAATTCATAGGGTCATTCTCCCTCTATGGATTCTAATATAAGAAACACATCAGTCTGCTGAAAGCTTCCCCGACATAACCTATTTAGAGTTCCTAACTTAAAAGTGTATTCAGACATATAATGTGATGTAACTATTATCTGAAAGATTTACCATAACTGATGAGGTAAGATCTCTGCAAAGACTAACATTAATACCATTCTTAGGATTTCTTTACTGTATGAGTTCTCCGATGATTAATGAGCTGTGACTTTTGGGAGAAGGCTTTCCCACATTCACTGCATTGAAAAGGTTTCTCTCCTGTATGGATTCTCTGATGATTAACAAGCTGTGACTTCTGAGAGAAGGCCTTTCTACATTCACTGCAACTGTAGGGTCTCTCTCCTGTGTGTGTCCTCTGATGTGGTATGAGGTGTGACTTCCGAGAGAAGGCTTTGCCACAGTCGCTGCATTCAAAGGGTTTCTCTCCTGTATGTGTCCTCTGATGATTTATGAGACTTGACCTCTCCCTGAAGGCTTTCCTACATTCACTGCATTCATAAGGCTTTTCTCCTGTATGAGTTCTCTGATGTCTAATTAGTTCTGATTTTTCAAAGAAAGCTTTTTGACAAAGACTGCATCCATATGGTTTCTCTCCTGTGTGAATTCTCTGGTGAGTATTGAGCTGTGACTTCTGGGAGAAGGCTTTTTCACAGTCCCTGCATGCATAAGGTTTTTCTCCTGTATGGGTTCTCTGATGTGTTGCAAGGCTTGACTTTTCACCAAAGGCTTTCCCACATTCACTGCATTCATAGGGTTTCTCTCCTGTGTGTGTCCTCTGATGTGATATAAGATGTGACTTCTGACAAAAGGCTTTTCCACACTCACTGCACACATACGGTTTTTCTCCTGTATGAATTCTCTGGTGATTAGTGAGGCTTAATTTTTCACTGAAAGCCTTCCCACATTCACTGCACTCGTAGGGTTTTTCACCTGTATGAGTTCTCTGATGTCTGACAAGCTGGGATTTCCTACTGAAAGCCTTCCCACACTTAGTGCATACAAACGGTTTCTCTCCTGTGTGTGTCATCTGATGTGATAAGAGGTGAGATTTCTGGGAAAAGGCTTTCCCACACTGGATGCATCCATGAGGCTTCTCTCCTGTATGGGTTCTCTGATGGTTAATAAGACTAGACCTCTCTCTGAAGGCTTTCCCACATTCACTGCACTCATAGGGTTTCTCTCCAGTATGAATTGTTTGATGTCTAATTAGCTCTGATTTCTCAAAGAAGGCTTTTCTACAATCACTACATCCATAGGGTTTTGTTCCTGTGTGGGTCCTGTGATGTGTGACAAGCTGTGACTTCCTGCTGAAGGCTTTCCCACATTCTCTACATTCAAAAGGTTTCTCTCCTGTATGAATCCTTTGATGATTGATGAGATTTGACTTTTCACTAAAAGCCCTCCCACATTCAGTGCATCCATAGGGTTTCTCTCCTGTGTGTGTCCTCCAATGTGATATGAGATGTGACTTCCGGGAGAAGGCTTTCCCACACTCACCACATTCATATGGTTTCTCTCCTGTATGTGTCCTCTGATGGGATGTCAGCTGTGACTTTTGGGAGAAGGCTTTCCCACACTGGCTACAATTGTAAGGTTTCTCTCCTGTATGAGTTCTATGATGTGTAATAAACTGTGACTTCTGGGGAAAAGTTTTGCCACATTTACCACAGCCATAGGCTATTTCTCTTATATGTCTGCTCTGATGTTTAATGAGACTTGATTTCTTACTGAAGCGTTTCCTACATTCACTGCATTCATAGAGCTTCTCCCCTGAACGACTTCTGTGATATATGATGATCTGTGACTTCTTATAGCTAATTTTATCACATGCATAGTATTTTAACCAAGTATCAGTTTCCTCAGTCTTGGTATGGAGAAATAATTTATCAAATATGTTTAAGTCAGCTGGTTCCATTCTTCCATAGTTTGCTTTTGGAATAAGAAAATCTAAATGATGTTTTAAAATTAATCCATCTATGTCACCTTCTTTGTTTGATTTCCTTAAAGGAATAAAGTTCGTGCTCAGATTAAACTTTTTTCCAAGTGCATCACATTCATGATCTTGTTTCATATTTTTAAACTTCTTGTTATCCTTGTGCCAAGTCATGTGACCGTTTACTTGAAAGACTTGATCTATGAAGAAAAAAAAAAGTCCTATAAGTCCTTTCATAGTTGTGTTTATTGAATAAAAACCTAGAAATGCTATTTGATGGAATTAAGGCCTTTTAATGTTCAGTTTCCTAGTATGACTGCAATATCTAACCTCTAGGTATTGAAAAACACTTTAAACACTGTAAACAAGAACAGAAAGCAGACAGTAGATTAAGTTTAAATGAAACTGACTACCAACTTGGGGCAAAGGGAGTAATCGCTGAACAGGCTACATGGGCTCACTCCACAGGTCCTCAGTGTCACCTGACCCCCTTCATCCACACTCAGAGGACACTGCAGCTCAGGTCAATTGTGGGACGCAACCAGCATGCCCACATCTCTCCACCAAGAGATGGAGAGATGGGCTGCAAGTGCATTCTTGGGCCATGTCCAGGGATGCCAGATACTCTGGAGCCTTAATATTCCCTGGGGCAATACTCAGTCACTGAGAAACAGGAGACAGAGGGTGGTACTAGCTTTCTGGTTCCCCAGAGGGTTCCCAGAAGCACACTGTTCATGCATTCCTCTCTCACCCCATCTCATTTCCTCTTCTCCCACTAACACTGTAGAGATCACAGTCCCACTAAGTATCTCAGGGTCTGCTTTTGAGGGACCTTGAATTAAGTCAGTGTCACACAACAGGAAACGAGGAGGAGGGCCCAGCTCTTCAGAGCAGTGCTGGATGCTTGGTGGTGCCATGTAACTCACAAAAGAAGATGAGAACTGGGATCTACACTAGCTAGTAATTTGGGAAGTTCAGACTAGGCTTAGTTTAAAGTGGGAATAGAGAAGTCTTTCAAAAGATGTTTTCCAAAAGTAAAAAACTTAGTTAAAAAAAAAAAAAAAGGTAGAAAAGAGGTAATTCCATATACTCCATGTCTAAGCTACAGAAAAAGCACAACAGAACTTGACCAACTAAGGGGAGAAGTGGACCAACAGTTTGGGAGGAATAATAATCCACTTTCTGATATAATAAGGCTGAACAGAGAGGGTTTCACATCAGAGACACCCAAAGTGGGAAAAATAAAGCCCTGATGGTCAAGCGCAGGTGTCTTTGACCACAGAGAGAAGGGAGGACAGAAGGAGATTAACCACATCAGGGGACAGAATACCTAACAAGAAGTCAAAGTCCCAGATGTGAAAGACTGGGAATAACATCATGGGCCAAACCAGCTGGAAACATTTCACTTCAAGCTACGAGCAAAGAAGCCACATGTAATGTGATTCACTTCAGTAGCTCATGTTAACTGTTCTGAATCACCATTAAAGGTTTGAGATTTTGAAAAGAGCCCTCTAAGGCACATTTCAAGGATGCCAAGCACCACCAGCTGAGAATGACTTCCACCTTCTCTCCTCTGTCTGGTCTTCATACACTCACCTAACGAGTCTGAACTTGGAATTTCTCCATCTCCTGTCCATGGCTCTTCTCCTTGCTCCAACTTAAGGATGACACCAGGTTTCATAACTTCATAACCTGTTCAGGGAAAATCACAAAAACCTTGGCCCCTACTGCATGGCCTTTGAGGCCTCTGAAGAAGAAGCAAGGTTTGGAATTAGCTGACCCAGTGAAGCCACCCACATGAATACCAACAAAGTAAACAATCCTCAGAGGAATGGTAACAGTCTCCCCAGTGGATAATATGGTCTAAGAATCTTTGACTTCTATAACTCAAGTCCAAAACCATAAACCTTTCAGAGGCTCTGTAGTTGGTCTGCCCTGGTTCAAATTCAGGCTCTTTCACTTCCTAGCTGTCAGGCCTTGGGAAAAATACTTAACTCTTTTCTTTGTTTCAATTTCCTCATTAGAAGAAAAAAAAAATAGTACAACACACCTGCCACACAGGATTACTCTTACAATTGAGTCAATATAAGAACAATATGTGAAATTGGGTAAATTACATGCCTCAGGAGCTTTGTTGCTGTTCAGTCACTCAGTCATGTCCGACTATTTGCGACCCCATGGACTGCAGTATGCTAGGCTTCCCTGTCCTTTGCTATCTCTCAGAGCTTGCTCAAACTCATGTCCACTGAATCAGTGATGCCATCCAACCATACTCAATCTTTCCCAGCATCAGGGTCTTTTCTAATGAGTTGGCTCTTCATATTAGGTGGCCAAAGTATTGGAGCTTCAGTTTCAGCATCAGTCCTTCCAATGAATATTCAGGATTGATTTCCTTTAGGATTGACTAGTTTGATCCTCTTGCAGTTCAAGCGACTCTCAAGAGTCTTCTCCAATACCACAGTTCAAAACCATCAATTCTTCAACACTCAGCCTTCTTTATGGTCCAACTCTCACTCACATCCATATATGACAACTAGAAAAACCATAGCTTTGACAATATGGACCTTTGTTGGCAAAGCCTCAGGAGCCTCACTACCACTATTGCTATTAACTTCAGAGGTGGCACAATGAAATTAAGACTTCATTATTGGAAGGTGAGGTTCAAATACTTTCCCTGGGACTGTCATAGTCCAAGAACTTTGATTTCTAAAATTTAGGTCCAAAATCATTAAAAAATTTGCAAGTCCCAGAACTCTCAGAAACTAAAAAAGAACAAGCAAGGTACTAGACACAATATGAGATCTTCTGGGAAGTTTTTCTTTTTTTGCCCATGCCACAAAGCTCTCAGGATCGTAGTTCCCTGACCAGGGATTGAACCCAGGCCCCCCTGAAGTAGAAGCACAGAGTTCTAACTGCTGGACTGTCAGGGAAGTCCTGGGTAGCTTTTCTTACCTAGGGACACAAGACTGCTATAATTCTCCAACATGACATCCTTGTATAAGTCCTTCTGATGGGGGTCCAGTAGCTGCCATTCCTTCTGGGTGAAGTCCACAGATAAATCTTCAAATGAGAATGACCCCTGTAAGAGCACAGTCCTAGTGAATCAGAAGCAGAAATCACTAGGTGATATAGGAAACAAGTATCAGAGCTTAAACACATCATTTTTATCACGGCAAGTTACAGAATGTCTATTGGGTCCCAACTTTTGCCCTCTATTTTGTGGGATAAAAGGCAATTATGCATTCTTTCATCCTCTCATTTACATGAGAACTGAAATACATGCGTTTAAATTTTCCAAACCACTAACAAAGTTTTCACTGAATGTCAAATTTGGCACCAGAAGAGGCAGCAACAAAAGAAAGATAATAAAACAATATCCTCAAAAACTTCTTAGGTTGTAGACATATACAAATGTGTACACTTATAAATAAAGCAAGTTGCTTTAAGAGTTGAGGCAGAAAGTCCAGTGAGGGCATGACATGCATCAGAGAGGGAGCCCAGCACTCCATCTATGGTCATATCGGTCTCTACTGAAGATGTGATACATGAAATAAAGTTTTAGGAAATTAGTAGTGGTTTCCATAGAAAAGGGGATGCAAAAGCATTCTGAGTGACATCAGGTCCAAAATGGGGACCCAAACTGCTAGGGTAACACAGTATAAACAGTTCAGTCAGACAAGGTCCCAGGGTACCTGTAGTGACTGGACTGCAGGCCACAGTGGGAGCAAGGCAGATGTGGTTACCACACCTTCTCACTGCTGACAATTAGCCATTAGAGATTTTACAGGATGGAAGTGATATAACCTAATTTACATTGCAGAAAGATATTCAGATATTAAAAAAATTAATTTTATTTATTTATTTTTATTTTTGACTGCTCTAGATCTTTGTTGCTGTGTGTGGGCTTTCTCTTGCTACAGTGCACAGGCTGCTCAGTGTGGTGGCTTCTCCTGTTGCAAAGCACAGGCTCTAGGGCACATGGGCTTTTGGTAGTTGTGGCATGCAGACTCTAGAGCAAGCAGGCTTAAGTAGTTGCAGCTCACAGGCTCTGGAGTGTAGGCTCTGTAGTTGTGGTGCATGGGCTCAGTTACCCCGTGGCATGAGGAATCTTCCCAGACCGGGGATCGAACCCCCATCTCCTACATTAGCAGGCAGATTCTTAACCAATGGACCACTAGGGAAGTCGTGGTATCCGGATTTTAAATCAAGATGGACTTCTGTCCCAAAGTCTCCTAAGATGACAAGAAAGCACAAACATACTCTTTCAAAAATTCAAAATACCACCAGAAAATAAGAAACCTGACTGTAAACAGCACATCACACACTTTGAGAGTGATGAAAGGGAAAAACCTACAATCAAGAATACTCTGCCTACCAAGCAATCTTGTTCAGATTTGACAGAAATCAAACACTTTACAGACTAAAGAAAACCTAAAAGAATTCAGCACCACCAAACCAGCTTTACAACAAATGACAAAGGAATGTCTCAAGGTGAAAAAGAAAATTAAGAAATGAAAAAGTCCACCAGTAAAGGCAAACACACAGTAAAGCTGGTAATCCACACACAAAGCTGGTGAGAAGGTTAAAAGACAAAGCTGGTAAAATCATTTATCAATAAGCAGTTAAGGGATCATAAAATAGATGTAAAATATGATAACAACAGTAATTGTGAGGGGAGGAGAACACAAATGCAGGCTTTTAAAAATGCATTTGAAATTAAAAGACGAGCAACTTAAAGTAATCACTTATATATACAGATTGCTATACAAAGACCTCATGGTAACCACAAATCAAAACATCTGTAATAATAGATATACATACTAGAAAAGAAAAAGGGATACAAGCCTAACATTAAAGAGAGTCATCTAATCACAAGAGAAGAGAACAAAAGACAGGGAAAAGGAGACCTACAGAAACAAATCCAGAACTTCTCTGTTACAAGACAAAAGACGACACTATATAATGATTAAGGGATCAATCCAAGAAGAAGATATAATAATTGTAAATACATATGCACCTAACATAGCACCTCAATGTATAATGCAAATGTTAACAGACATAAAGGGAGAAACTGACAGTAACACAATAATGTGCTGTGCTGCTGTGTTCAGTCACTTCAGTCATATCCAACTCTTTGCAACCCTATGGACTATAGCCCACCATGCTCCTCTGTTCACTGGATTCTTTAGACAAGAATACTGGAGTGGGTTGCCAGTTCGTTCTCCAGAGGATCTTCCTGATCTAGGGTTTGAACTTGCCATCTCCTGTGTCTCCTGCATTGCATGTGGATTCTTTACCGCTGGGCCACTGGTTTTATATATTACACCCACACACAAACACATAAAATAGGGGACTTTAACACTCTGCTTACATCAATGGACAGATCATGTAGACTAAAGAATCAGTAAGGAAACACTGGCCTTAAAAAACATATTAGACTAAACTGGTTAATATAAACATAGAGAACATTACACTCAAGACCAGCAGAATATACAATCTTTTCAAAAGCATGTGGAACATTCTCCAGATCACTGCAAAACAAGCCTGCATAATTTTAAGAAAACTGAAATCATATCAAGCATCTTTTGCAACCACAACATGGTTGAGGTTAGAAATCAACTGCAAGGAAAAAAAAAACTGCAAAAAACACAAGCACATGGAAGCTGTAATATGCCAGTGATTCAATGGACCACTGAACAAATCAAGGAGGAAAAAAAACCTAGAGACAAATGAAAATAAAAACATGATGACCCCAAACCTACGGGATGCAGCAAAAACAGTTCTAAGAGAGAAGTTTATAGTGATACAAGCTTACTTCAGAAAACAAGAAAAATCTCAAATAAACAAGCCAACCTTACATGTGAAGCAACTAAAGAAAGAAAAACAAAATCCGAAGTTAGTAGAAAGAAATCATACAGATCAGAAGAGAAATACCTGAAATAGAGATAAGGGAAGAAAAAACAAAAAAGGAAAAGATCAATGAAACTAAAAATTGGTTTTTTGAAGAGACAAAACTGACAAACCTTTAGCCAGACTCATCAGGAAAAAAGGGAGAGGGCCCAAATCAATAAACTCAGAAATGAAGTTACAACCAACACTACAGAAATAGAAAGGCTCATAAGAGACCACTACAAGTAACTATATACCAATAAAATGGTCAACTTGGAAGAAATGCAAGAAAAAGACATAAAAAAGGCAAAATGGTTGTCTGAGAAAGCCTTACAAATAGCTGAGAAAAGAAGAGAAGTGAAAGGCAAAGGAGAAAAGGAAAGATATACCCATCTGAATGCAGAGTTCTAAAGAATAGCAAGGAGAGATAAGAAAGCCTTCCTCAGTGATCAGTGCAAAGAAATAGAGGAAAACGATGGAATGGGAAAGACTGGAGATCTTTTCAAGAAAATTAGAGATACCAAGGGAACATTTCATGCAAAGATGGGCTCAATAAAGGACAGAAATGGTATGGACCTAATAGAAACAGAAGATATTAAGAAGAGGTGGCAAGAACATACAGAAGAACCATATAAAAAACATCTTCCTGACCCAGATAACCATGATGGTGTGATCACTCACAAAGAGCCAGACATCCTGAAATGTGAAGTCAAGCGGTCCTTAGGAAGCATCTCTACGAACAAAGCTAGGGGAGGTGATGGAATTCCAGTTGATGTATTTCAAATCCTGAAAGATGATGCTGTGAAAGTGCTACACTCAATATGCCAGCAAATTTGGAAAACTCAGCAGTGGCCACAGGACTGGAAAAGGTCAGTTTTCATTCCAATCCCCAAAAAGAGCAATGCCAAAGAATGCCCAAACTACTGCACAATTGCACTCATCTCACACGCTAGCAAAGTAATGGTCAAAATTCTCCAAGCCAGGCTTCAACAGTACGTGAACTGTAAAATTCAAAATGTTCAAGCTGGATTTAGAAAAGGCAGAGGAGCCAGAGATCAAATTGCCAACATCCACTGGATCATGGAAAAAACAAGAGAGTTCCAGAAAAACATCTACTTTTGCTTTACTGACTATGCCAAAGCCTTTGACTGTGTAGATCACAACAAACTGTGCAAAATTCTTCAAGAGATGGGAATACCAGACCACCGTATCTGCATCCTGAGAAATCTGTATGCACGTCAAGAACCAATAGTTAGAACTGGACATGGAACAACAGACTGGTTCCAAATTGGGAAAGGAGTATGTCAAGGCTGTATATTGTCACTCCGCTTATTTAACTTATATGCAGAGCACATCATGTGAAATGCTGGGCTGGATGAAGCACAAGCTGGAATCAAGATTGCCAGGAGAAATATCAATAACCTCAGGTATGCAGATGATACCACCCTTATGGCAGAAAGTTGACAGGAACTAAAGAGCCTCTTGATAAAAGTGAACGAGGAGAGTGAACAAGTTGGCTTAAAACTCAACATTCAGAAAACCAGGATCATGGCATCTGGTCCCATCACTTCATGGCAAATAGATGGGGAAACAATGGAAAGAGTGACAGACTTTATTTTGGGGGTCTCCAAAATCACTGCAGATAGTGACTGCAGCCATGAAATTAAAAGATGCTTGTTCCTTGAAAAGCATCTTTTCAAGAAAAGCTATGACCAAGCTAGACAGCACATTAAAAAGCAGAGACATTACTTTTCCAACAAAGGTCCATCTAGTCAAAGCTACGGTTTTTCCAGTAATCATCTATAGATGTGAGAGTTGGACTATAAAGAAAGCTGAGCACCAAAGAATTGATGCTTTTGAACTGTGATGTTGGAGAAGACTCATGAGTGTCCCTTGGACTGCAAGGAAATCAAGCCAGTCAATCCTAAAGGAAGTCAGTCCCGAATATTCATTGGAAGGACTGATGCTGAAGCTGAAGCTCAGTACTTTGGCCACCTGATGCAAAGAACTGACATTAGAAAAGAGCCTGATGCTGGAAAGATTGAAGGCAGGTGGAAAAGGGGACAACAGAGGATGTGATGGTTGGATGGCATTACCAACTTGATGGACTTGAGTTTGAGCAAGTTGCAGGAATTGGTGATGGACAGGGAAACCTGGCGTGCCGCAGTCCATGGGGATGCAAAGAGTCAGACACGACTGAGTGACTGAACTGAACTGGAAGAAATGGAAAAATTCTTAGCAAAGTATAATCTCTTAAGACTGAACCAGAAAGAAATAGAAGATATGAACAGATCAATTACCAGTAATGAGATTGAATTAGTAATTTAAAAACTACCAACAATAAAAGTCCAGAAGCAGATGACTTCACAGGTGAATTCTACCAAACATTTAAAGAGTTAATACCTATCCTTATGAAACTATTCCAAAACTTGCAGATGAACACTTCCAAACTCATTCTATGAGGCCATCATCACCCTGATACCTAAACCAGACAAAGGTATCACACACAAATAAAGAGAATTACAGGCTGATATCACTGATAAACATAGATGCAAAAATCCTCATAAAAATACTAGCAATGTGAATCCAACAATATAGTAAAAGGATGGATCATACACCATGATCAAAAGGAGTTTAACTCAGGGAGAGAAGGATTTTTCAGTATCTGCAAATCAATCAACATGATATACCACATTAACAAACAATAGAATAAAAACCATATAATCATCTCAATAGATGCAAAAAAGGCTTTTGACAAAATTTAACACCCATTTATGATAAAAACTCCAAAAAGTAAGCATAGGGGAAACATACCTCAGCACAATAAAGGCCATATTTGACAAACCCACAGCTACCATCATATTCCATGGTGAAAAGCTGAAAGTATCCCTTCTAAGATCAGGAACAAGACAAAGATGCCCACTCTTGCCACTTTTATTCAACAGTTTTGGAAGTCCTAGCCATGGCAATCAGAGAAGAAAAAGAAATAAAAGGAGTCCAAATCTGAAAAGAAGAAGTAAAATTATCAGTTTTCAGAAGATATAATACTATACATTGTTGTTTAGTTGCTCAGTCATATCTGACTCGTTTGCAACCCCATGGACTATAGCCCACTAAGCTCCTCTGTCTGGGAACCCCTGGGATTTCCCAGGCAAGAATACTGGAGTGGGTTGCCATTTCCTTCTCCAGGGTATCTTCCCAACCCAGGGACTGAACGCTTGTCTACTGCCAAGTCTCCTGCAGTGCAGGCAGATTCTTCACTGCGGAGCCACTGGGGAAGTCCCTGATACTATACACAGAGAGTCCTAAAGATGCCACCAGAAAACTACCAGAACTCATCAATAAATTTGGTAGAGTTTCAGGAAACAAAATAAATACACCAAAATCCATTGCATTTCTATATACGCAAGAATACACAGAAGAACTGTACAAAAAAGATCTTCATGACCCAGATAATCATGATGATGTGATCACTAATCTAGAGCCAGATATCTTGGAATGTGAAGTCAAGTGGGCCTTAGAAAGCATCACTACGAACAAAGCTAGTGGAGGTGATGGAATTCCAGTTGAGCTGTTTCAAATCCTGAAAGATGATGCTGTGAAAGTGCTGCACTCAATATGCCAGCATATTGGGAAAACTCAGCAGTGGCCACAGGACTGGAAAAGGTCAGCTTTCATTCCAATGCCAAACAAAGGCAATGCCAAAGTATGCTCAAACTACCACACAATTGCACTCATCTCACATGCTAGTGAAGTAATGCTCAAAATTCTCCAAGCCAGGCTTCAGCAATATGTGAACCGTGAACTCCCTGATGTTCAAGCTGGTTTTAGAAAAGGCAGAGGAACCAGAGATCAAATTGCTAACATCTGCTAGATCATGGAAAAAGCAAGAGAGTTCCAGAAAAACATCTATTTCTGCTTTATTGACTATGCCAAAGCCTTTGACTGTGTGGATCACAATAAACTGTGGAAAATTCTGAAAGAGATGGGAATACCAGACCACCTAACCTGCTTCTTGAGAAATCTGTATGCAGGTCAGGAAGCAACAGTTAGAACTGGACATGGAACAACAGACTGGTTCCAAATAGGAAAAGGAGTTCGTCAAGGCTGTATATTGTCACCCTGCTTATTTAACTTATATGCAGAGTACATCATGAGAAATGCTGGACTGGAAGAAGCTCAAGCTGGAATCAAGATTGTTGGGAGAAATATCAATAACCTCAGATATGCAGATGACACCATCCTTATGGCAGAAAGTGAAGAGAAGCTAAAAAGCCTCTTGATGAAAGTGAAAGAGGAGAGTGAAAAAGTTGGCTTAAAGCTCAACACTCAGAAAACGAAGATCATGGCATCCGGTCCCATCACTTCATGGGAAATAGATGCGGAAACAGTGGAAACAGTGTCAGACTTTATTATTTTGGGCTCCAAAATCACTGCAGACGGTGACTGCAGCCATGAAATTAAAAGACGCTTACCCATTGGAAGAAAACTTATGACCAACCTAGATAGTATATTCAAAAGCAGAGACATTACTTTGCCAACAAAGGTCCGTCTAGTCAAGGCTATGGTTTTTCCAGTGGTCCTGTATGGATGTGAGAGTTGGACTGTGAAGAAGGCTGAGCGCCGAAGAATTGATGCTTTTGAACTGTGGTGCTGGAGAAGACTCTTGAGGGTCCCTTTGACTTCAAGGAGATCCAACCAGTCCATTCTGAAGGAGATCAGCCCTGGGATTTCTTTGGAAGGAATGATACTAAAGCTGAAGCTCCAGTACTTTGACCACCTCATAAGAAGAGTTGACTCATTGGAACAGACTGTGATGCTGGGAGGGATTGGGGGCAAGAGAAGAAGGGACGACAGAGGATGAGATGGCTGGATGGCATCACCGACTCGGTGGACGTGAGTCTGAGTGAACTCCGGGAGATGGTGATGGACAGGGAGGCCTGGCGTGCTGCGATTCATGGGGTTGCAAAGAGTCGGACATGACTGAGCGACTGAACTGAACTGAATAATGAAATATCAGAAAGAGAAATTAAGGAAACAATCCCATTTACCACTGCATCAAAAAGAATAAAATATCTAGAAATAAACTGATCTAAGGAGGCAAAAGGCCTGTGCTCTGAAAACTACAAGATGCTGATGAAAAAAAAGGTGATACAAATAGATGGAAAGATACACTATGTTCTTGCATTGGAAGAATCAATACTGTTAAAATGACCATAATACTCAAGACAATCTACAGATTCAATGTAACCCCTATGAAATTAGGGCATTTTTTTCACAGAACTATTAATAGAACAAATAGTATTAAAATATGTATAGAAACATAAAAGATCCCAAATAATCAGTAAAGAATCTTTAATAGAGCTGGATGAATCACACCCTCTGACTTCAGACTATACTACAAAGGTACAGTAATCAAAACATTATGGTACTGGCACAAAAGCAGACATATACATCAATGAAACTAGATAGAAAGCCTAGAAACATACCCACACACTAGGGTCAATTAATCTACAACAAAGTAGGGGAAAACATACAACAAAGAAAAGATAATCTTATCAATATGCAGTGCTAAGAAAACTGGGCAGTTACACGTAAATGAATGAAAGTAGAACCTTGTCTAACACCGCATATGAAAATACACTCAAAATGGATTAAAGACCTAAATGTGAGACTGGATACTATAAAACTCCTTGAGGGAAACACAGGGAGAATACTTTTTGATATAAATCTCAAAAATAATTTTTTGGATCTGTCTCCTAGAGTAATGGAAATAAAGCAAAAATGAACAAATTGGATCTAATTAAACATAAAATCTTTTGCACAGCAAAGGAAACCAGAAACAACATTTAAAGACAACCTACAGAATGGAAGAAAATATTTGCGAATGATGTGACTGACAAGGTCTTAGTTTCCAAAATATACAAACAGCTCATAAAGCTCAATATCAAAAAACAAACAATTCAATCAAAAAATGGGGCAGAAGACATTAGTAGACATTTTTCCAAAGAAGACATATAGATGGTCCAAAAGCACATGAAAAGATGTGCACCATCACTAATTATTAAAAAAGTGCAAATCAAAACCTCAATAAGGTATCACCTCACAGCAGACAGAATGGCCATCATCAAAAAGTCTAAAAATAATAAATGCTGGAGAGGGCATGGATCAAATGGAACCCTCCTACACTGTTGGTTGGAATGTAAATTTGTGTAGCCACTCTGGAAAACAGTATGGAGGCTCCTTAAGAAACTAATAATAGAGTTACCACAGACTTGGCAATCTCACTCCTGGGCATATATCCAGAAAAGATTAAAACTCTTATTTGCAAAGATACATGTGCCTCTTAAGTTCACAGCAGCACTATTTACAATAGCCAAGACATAGAAGTGATCTCAATGTCCACGGAAAAATGAATGGTAAAGATATGGTATATATACACAGTGGAATACCAGTCATAAAAAAGAATGAAATCATGCCATTTGCAGCAACATGGATGGACCTAGAGATTATCATGCTGAGAAGTAAGTCAGATAGAGAAGGACAAATATTATATATCACTTATAAGTGGAATCTAAAAAAGTAATACAAATGAACTTATTTATTAAACAGAAACAAACTCACAAATATAGAAAACAAACTTATGGCTACTAAAAGGGTAAGGAGGGAAATGTGAAGGGATAAATTAGAAGTTTGGGATTAACATATACACACTACTATATATAAAATCCCATTGATAACCAACAAGGACCTGCACAGGGAGCTATATTCAGTATCTATAATACCCTATAATGAAAAAGAATCTGAAAAAGAATATATATATATATATATATATATATGCATATACATATAAACACTATAACCTAAAAGTAACACAACATTGTAAATCACCTATACTTTAATAAAATACTTATAAGTGATTGTTCATATTAGTACTACTTATAAAAATTTATTTATATAACAAATATACCAAAAAGTATAAATATTCCAAGTGTCCATCAAGTGGTGAATGGATAAATAAAAAAATGATATATTCAATACAATGGAATACTATTCAACAATAAGAATGTGTTTCTGACATATACTAAAACATAGATGGACCTCAAAAATACTATGCTAATTGAAAGAAGCTAGAAACAAAAGATTATGCTTTTATAAAAATCAATTTATGATATTTCCAAAAGGAAAACCTGTATAGACAGCAAGCAAATTAGTGGTTGCTTCAGGCCGGGGATGGGAGGAGAAACCGACTGCAAATGTCACAAAGATTCTCTTGGGATGATAGAACCCTTCTAATACTGGATTGTGAGGATGGTTATATAATATAAAGTTGCTAAAAAAAATTACTGAATTATACACTTGTCAGTGATGTCAGTGGATCCTACTGACATAGTTCAATAATGGTGTTAAAAAGATAATATTAATTTATGCCAACATATATGGCAACTTAGATAAAATAGATATATTTCTTGAAAGACAATGTACTCAAAAGTGACAGAAGAAAGAAGGTCTGAATTAGTCCTTTAACTATTACAGGAATTGACCCTCACAATTAAAAACCTTCCTTCAAAAAGCTACAAGTTTTAGATGGCTTCAGAGGTGAATCCTTCCCAACATTCAAGGAATAAATAAAATGATCTCATATAAATTCTTTCAGAGAATAAACAGTGCAAACTTCTCAATTCATTTTGTAAGGCCAGCAGACCTCTAATCCCAAATGAGACATGAACACAACAAAAGAACATTACAAGCTCTTAGAGAATCAAAATTCCTAACAAAGTGTTAGCAAATTGAATTTAGCCATGCAGAAAAGGGGCTTCCCTGGTGGCTCAGACGGTAAAAAATCTGCCTGCAACGCAAGAGACCCGGGTCTGATTCTTGGGTTGGGAAGACCTCCTGGAGAAGGGAATGGCTATCCACTTCAGTATTCTTGCCTGAAGAGTCCCATGGACAGAGGAGCCTGGAGGGCTACTGTCCATTGGGTTGCAAAAAGTTGGACACGACTGAGCAATTAACACACACACATGCATAAAAAGTATAATGTGGCCTGACCAAATGAAGTTTCTTTCAGTTATGTAAGATATTGATTCTGAAATCACTATTATATTAACAGAATAAAGGAGAAAAGCCATTATCATTTCAAAATGCAGAAAAGGCATATTGTGAAAATCTGTTCATTGTAAAACACTATCAACAAACTAGAAATAGAAGGAAATTTAATCTGATAATCATAATCTATAAAATATGCACAGCTAGCATCATCAGTTCAGTTCAGTTCAGTCGCTCAGTCGTGTCTGACTTTTTGCGACCCCATGATCGCAGCACGCCAGGCCTCCTTGTCCGTCACCAACTCCCAGAATTCACTCAGACTCATGTCCATCGAGTCAGTGATGCCATCTAGCCATCTCATCCTCTGTCGTCCCCTTCTCCTCCTGCCCCCATTAGAGACTTTTCCAATGAGTCAACTCTTCGCATGAGGTGGCCAAAGTACTGGACTTTCAGCGTCAGCATCATTCCCTCCAAAGAAATCCCAGGGCTGATCTCCTTCAGAATGGACTAGTTGGATCTCCTTGCAGTCCAAGGGACTCTCAAGAGTCTTCTCCAACACCACAGTTCAAAAGCATCAATTCTTTGGCACTCAGCTTTCTTCACAGTCCAATTCTCACATCCATACATGACCACAGGAAAAACCATAGCCTTGACTACACGGACCTTTGTTGGCAAAGTAATGTCTCTGCTTTTCAATACGCTATCTAGGTTCATACTTAATGGTACAACACTGAGTGTTTGGTCTCTGAGGACTGGAACAGCACTGTCCAATAGAATTTCTTGTGACGACTGAAATGCTCATATCTATATCATCCAATATAGTCACTGGCAGTCACCAGTGTCTACTGAATATGTCAAAGGTGACTAGAATCTGACTTTTCTATTTTACTTAATTTTAATTAAACAGTATGTGAAGCTAATGGCTATAGGTTATATAACTGGTTTTTGTGCCGTTTTTTGGGATGGCAGGTTTCTGTGCTATTAGTGGTGGGTCCCTCCTGAGTTTATGGAACAAGGTAACTCATGGTGGGCTGCTGGAGTCTCCAGGTGAGCACTGGCCATGCTAGAAGAACCAACCATTGGATTGGAGGGTTGCGGCTTTCAGAGAGATGCTATCAGTCCAACCTCCACGGAGCAGACAGGACTGGAGGCTGAGTTCCATCAAATGGCCAGGGATTTAATCAATCACACCTACATAGTGGACACCCAATAAAAACTCTGGATATTTCTGCCTCAGGTTAGCTTTCTGGCTGGTAAGCAGACACAGGCCAGGAGGATGATGCATCCTGATTCCACGGGGAGAGGGCACAGCAGCTCTGTGTTTGGGACACTGCCAGACCTCACTCTGTGTCTCTTCATTTGGCTAGTCCTAACTTGTGTCCTTTGTAATAAAACTAGTTTTAGGTATAGCACTTTCCTAAGTTTTGTGAACTGTTCCATTGAACCTGAGAGGGTCATAGGAACCCCCCAAATTTGCAGCCAGTTGGACAGAAGTGTTGTGTGTGGCCTGAGGACTCTCGAACTTACAGCTATCAACTAAAGTGAAGGCACTCTTGTTGGGGATGATGCTCTCACCCTGCAGAGTCTGTGCTAACTCCAGGTGGCTGGTGTCAGACGTGAGCGCCTGTGATGTGCTATGTAGTGTACAGTGCAGGCCTGGGTGTTCCTAATGAGACAAGGGTGTTCCTAATGCCACCTCTAGTCCACAAAGTACTGCAGGAAGTCAGAACAATACAATGCGAGGAACAAGTATAAATATTGAAAACAACATGTAAAACTGTCATAGATGGCATGATTGCATAAAGAAAATCCAAAAGACCCTACAACAATTAGAATTAGTTCATTGTGGACATTCTTTGATATCACATCAAAACTAATCAACTGGTCTCACAAAAATGAGCTGCAATGTAGAATCTTCATTCTACACTGAAGACGTGAATTTCTCACATGGTCACATTAAAATCTATTGTTTTATCTTGCTTCTTAAATGGATCATTTACTCATTAATGATTTTACAAATCATGCATTGGCCATGTGGGAAACTGGTCTCCTGAGTTTAAATCTCACAAAAAAATGGCTTTACCAGTTAATTTTATAAACATTTAATGCTGAAATAATTTCAATTTTATTAAACTCTTATATAACGTGGAAGCAACTTTTGATAAACTTTTTGACACTTGCATGATCTTGATAACAAAACTCAATAGGGATACCGCAAGAAGGGACAAGCAAAGGCCAAGTTACACATGAACACTGATGTAAAAATCCTAAGTAATATCACCAAGCTACTATACTGAATAAAATATAAAGAAGAAAATATATCAAAAATAAGCTGGAGTTTATCCCCAAAATTCAAGGTTGATTTAATACTTAAAAAAAATCATTTTGATATTTACTATATTAATAGATTAAGGAAAAACATATTATCACCTCAGTAGATACAGATAAAACATATCTGTAAGTGGAAGAATGTACATCACAAGAGCTACAGATAACAGAAAAATCTAACAGCTTTAAAAGAGCACATTTATGTTTTTCAAAAAGAAGGACTAGATTTCATAAGGGAGAATATAAAAGTATGAAAAAGAACAAACAGATGAAACAACACACCAAAAATTGAAAAATAATCAACATTTATTTGTTATAGAAAGTCTTAGCAAACTAGGAAGTCAGTGGAATTTCTTTTTATTAAAAAAAAGTATTGCTGGTATTTTTATAAACATGGAAATCTAACCAAATCTAAAGAAAAATTATTAGTTAGTTTCAATGGGCTTATGAAGTTCCTGAATACCAAGCCAATATGTAAAAATCTAGTATATTTCCATGTTTTGGCCATACTTTTAAAATTATAACAAAATTTTACGATAACTAAATTTTAAGCTACTAATTGTAGGGCAGATGCACAAACTGAGCCTTGATGTATTTTGTGGTACTAGAGAACAGCATTCTAGTTAGTAAATAAGAAAAAATGTTACAAGGAGGATGTTATCATTCTGCAGCTCCTAATGAAATGATCCATACAAGCAGTGATCATTTAAAGCCATAGCAAGACAAAGAGGGACCTGTGGGCATCGTGCACCTCCTGAAAGAAGTACCACAACAGCTTCTGAAGCATTCTTGCCAAGAAGTCACACTTGAACCTGATCAAACCTCAGTGTGGAACTTGCTATGATGATGGAAACATTCTTTACCCGTGCTACCCAGTTCGTGGCTGTCCAATCTGTGGTTACTAAGCACTTGAGAGGGAACAACCGTGACAAAGGGATTTAACTGAATTAACTTAAGTTCAGTGGTATGTGGCCAGTGGCTTCAGTACTGGACAGCACATCTCTGAATCTACCAATTTACAGGAAACACAAGTGACAACACACCAGTAACACCATGGGGATGCATTACCCACCACATCTCTTATTCAGAGCCTTCAGATAGTGAGAAACTACAGATCAATGGCCTGGCCTCTTCAACAAATGATTTGGATAGAAAAAAATACGCAGTGCCAAAATTAAGAGACAGATCAACTGCACTGTATGAACTTCACTTGAGTCTGATGCAAACAAATGACAACTTCTGAATTTATGAGAATAATGGAAACTTGATAATGGCTGGATTTGATGCTATTAAAGAGCTGCCTTCAGGGACTTCCCTGATGGTCCAGTGATTAAGAATCTGCTTTGCAATGCAGGGGACAAGGTTTGAGTCCTGGTTTGAGAACTAAGACTCGACATGCTGTGGAGTAACTAAGGCCATACACTGCAACTACTGAGCCCATGTGCCAAAACCAGAAAGTCTATGCACTGCAATGAAAGATTCTGAAAAGATGCAGGAAGAACCTGCATGCCACAACTAAAACCCGACACAGCCAAGTAAATAAACTTTTTTTTAAAGCTTTGAAAAAAATAAACTGAGGAAATGGAATGTATATTTCTTAAAAAAGAAGAAGCTGCCTTCATTGAAGAGGTTGTAAATGCAATGAATCTCAGAAACAAATGAAAGGGACAGTGAAAGAAGCAAAACACAAATGAGCATGAAAACAGCAGACAAAACCAACTGCAGTGTTTGTGAGTAAACGCTTAGGAGTAAAACTAAACAGACAAGCAAGGAAATGGTTACAGAAGCTAAAGTCCTGATTCCCTCTGTCAGGAAGAAGCTGTGATTGGGAGGGGATGTTCAGTTTCTTGAAATGAAATGGTGGTTTCATGGGTATTCATTTGATAATACATTAAGCTACACTTTAACATTTTATGAATTTTTCTCCATATGAATTCTGCTTCACAACTTAAGAGGCAAATAAATAAATAATTACAGTGATTAAGTTTGGCTTTGCCATACTACCTTTGGGTCACATTCTGTGGAAAACCATGAAAAATGGCTACAATACTCTTGTATTTATTACAATGTTTCCCCTGAGGACATTACCACTATATCATTTATTTAAAGGCTTCCCCAAGGAATGACCGATAAATACTTACTTTCCATGAAGAACTTTGCTTTTTCCTTTGGATAATACAATTCATATATTTATTACACTTGTCGAGAATTTGAGAAGTTTATAGCTCATTGAATAATTATGTTGGACACTAAGGCTTACAAAAATTGAAACTTTAAGAACTTCTCAAGGCCCTATAGTTATTGCATCACTGCTTTGATTTTGTCCCAGTTTGGATCTTCCATTCTGAGGGTATCTTCCCCTGACTTCTTAACAATGTAATATTTCCTTTTTTACTTAAGTCTTACATACCTCTTCTAATCCCCTGGAAAAATAATGAGGAATAAACACAAACTCACCTGTAACATGGTCATTTCTGCAGCCTGTGTGAGATGATCAGCAAGTCTGAGGTTTGTTCAGTCCTGTGGCCTCTGCTTCTACCCTGAAGCTCTGAAGTGAGGTCTCTAACACCAGGAATGAATTTCTCTGCTGGGAATGTCTTTCTTGTCTCACACGAGCAGGATTATTTGTGGGGAACCAGGATCTGTGAACCTGGGGACCAATGCACTTCAATTGGTATATTCATAGTGCACCTAAAATACCTTCCTTTCTTGCTAGGAAATAGGAATTCATAATCATCTAATGCCTGAGTGTGTTTTCTGTATAACTGACACAGGACTACCAGGGACAGAAATAGAATATGATACAAAAGAATGGCAGAAGTCTATGTCTCTGCACACAGATAAAGATTACTCAGCAGAAGTAATCCTAAAATCCAGTTAATGTCCACTGAGGACATTGAGAAACAGGTGCTGGGAAGGACAAGGCAGCTCTGTGTCAGACAGATAGACTTTTGGAAAGCTTATGCGATTTGTATTAAAACAGATCTGAGTTTTAATCAACTTTTTCCTTTTCCTGGCTTTGTGACTTTGGCTAAGAACAAATAGGAAACTAAGGTTTAAAATCTATAACATTCCTAATTTATGTCTGCCAATCATATCAATTTCTAAAAGAAGTATGTTAAATTCTCCTAATATTACAGATTGGCCAGTTTTTCCTTGTACTTCTTTTGATGTTTGGATTATATGCTTAAAGTTATGTTGTTTGATGCATAGAGAGTATATATTTCTGGAGAATTACTCTTTAGTCACTATGTAATGCCATGGGGATACTGAAGAATAAATGAGATATTAAAGGAAAAGTGACTAGTTCCTGGCAATAACAATAGCTCTCACATCTGAGTGCTTTCAATTTATATATAAGACAAAATACTAAGCACTTTATAACAACCCTCACAGACAACCCAAAAGGCATTTGACAAAAAAGCATTAAAATCTCCATTTTATAGAACAAAAAAGGAAACTTAAGAGTGTGGCAATGACTGTACAACTATTAAGTATCAGAAATGAATGCTATTTCTCTTTTTTGCTATGTTCAGGGTTGTTGTCGTTTAGTTGCTTAGTCGTGTCTGACTCTTTTTCAAACTCCATGGACTATAGCCCTCCAGGCTCCTCTGTCCATTGGATTTCCCAGGCGAGAGTACTAGAGTAGGTTGCCATTTCCTTCTTCAGGGATCTTCCTCACCCAGGGGTCAAACCTGCATCTCCTCAATTGGCAGGTGGATTCTTTTATGACTGAACCACCTGGGAAGCCCTACATTCAAGATATTTACTTCCAAAATCATAAAGTTATTTGTGTGTATTCATGTACACATATGTTCACACACTCACCATACATCCCAGAATTAGCTCTTATTTCCATGTACACATTCTGTCACCGTAGTTCCACAGAAACACAAATGAAGAACAGCTTGCTCATCCCTATGTCACACTAAAGCAGCACTTCAAACACCAACCTCTTCCCTTTCATGTCTTCCTGTGATTCAGCCCTTGGTATCAACTCAGAAATATATATTGAAGTTCTTTCCAGTTACACAAGAAATGATTCCTTTATATACCCTAAATTGTGAAAATATATTCATTTTAGAGCTGGAACTGGCACACATAAGAACTAAACAAAGAGAGACATAATTATTATTACAGAAATAAAATATGATGACAAAACTTATAAATGTATATAAACTAAATAAGAAAAATTTCTTTCTTGTGACCAAACATAACCACTCTTAAGAGGTGGTATAAACAATCTGGATATTTTTAACAAAAATATAAGGTCACGTTTAAAAACTGTTTTTGCTTTCTTCCCACTATGCAAACCATCTTTCCAGATCAACAGACATAGTACTGTAATATCAACAGCCTTCTTATTTAAACAAATAAAAATGTAGGAAAAAAAATCTATGCATATCAGAAAAAGAAACATAAAACATAGAAATATACATGACAAGAAATGTATACAGTTCATAGGCTAAAGCAAACTAAAACCACCAATGGGGACTATAAAAATAGACTTCCTCACACACAAATTGGCCTTTCTAGGACAGAAAGGCTTCATAACTCAGCCCTGAATGATTTATATTTTTAGTCAATTCCAATCACAATCTCAAAAAAAATTTTTTTAACAAGCAATTCTAAAGTTCACCTGGGAGAAAAAAAGGTACAGGAACAGCTTTGGACATTTTGGGAAACACAAGATAATGAGTGTAAATAGGTCCATGTAATATTAACATATATTGTACAATTATATTTTAAAAAAGTATTTCATACTGTCTCCAGAAAAGATTTACAGCTAAATAAAGCATAACAGCCCAAATATGTAAATCTCTCATGCAATAAATGTGGCACTTCACACCCAAAGTAAAACCTGATTACTTAATGAATAGGAGAAGTGATTAACACTTGAAAGAAAAAAAAGCCAGATGTCTATCTCATATATTACAACAAACTACAGTTGACCCTTGAACAATCTGAGGGTTAGGGACACTAATCCACCGTACCACCCATGCATTCAAAAATCCTCACATAATTAATTTTATAGTCAGCCCTCTATATCCAAGGTTCATATCTGCAGATTCAACCAACCTCTGATCATACTGTGGTATTTATTGAAAAAAAAAAAACAAACCACAAAAACACTGCATATAAGTGGACCCATGCATTTCATACCCCTGTTTTTCAAGGGTCAACTATCAGAGGAATCAGAACTTAAAATAATGAAAACCATGATAGTGTAATTTGGGAGAAAATGTCCCTGTACATGCTACAAAGGCAAAAGTAAAAACATTTTACTTAAAAGCCAATAGATTTAACCATTTAAAAATGTAATAACCTCTGTGTGGTTCAAGAAAAGTCAATCATAATACAAACATACACACATACCCCAGACAAGGAAGATACACCTCTAGTAAAAAAAATAGGTCATTTCCTTTGTGTTACGCTTTCACTTTATTTCATGGAATAAAAATTAAGCAGACAGCCAAATTCACAATGTGATCTTTAAATTTCCTTTGTCAGAAACTACTTGGCAAAGTTTAGTTGGGTTTCAGCAAAAATTTATCAAGAATAGAGAGAAATGTTGAAATGAGGCATAAGAATCTGAGGTGGAAAAAGTGTGATAAGCCATCAGTGTGGTAGTTTTTAAAAATTTGATATTAATTGCTCAGCACAATAGATTCGACCTTATTTTCATTTAATTTAAACAAATGTTTTTGCAGGTTGGCTCTTGAGAGCGCTCTCCCTGAGTGCTCTTCTTGACTTCCATGTGTTCCTTTAGCAAATGGAAGCCTACCCCTCTGCTATAAAATTTGACCCCTTTTAACTTCATGGGTTTGACTTTACCTCAGCAGTTTCCTGCATAGGACTGCAGTTCTCCCCATGACATGCGCACGTTCACCTGCAGGAGGAAGGGGCACCTTCATCATCATCCCACAGTTCCCACTCAGCATCAAGTCCTGTGGAATTACAAGGGAAAAAGAACAACGAAAAGTGACATTTACTCACACCTATCATGTGCCAGGCTTCCCTGGTGGCTCAGTGGTGAAGAACTTGCCTGCCAATGCAGGAGACACAGGTGGGATCCCTGTGTTGGGAAGATCCCCTAGAGAAGGAAATGGCAACCCACTCCAGTAATCTTGCCTAGGAAATCTTGAGGACAGAGAAGCCTTGCCCACCTGCAGTCCATGTGGTCCCAAAAGAGTCAGACACAATGTAGCAACTAAACAACAACTATGTGCCAGATGTTCTATACACCATGCTGTCTTTTTTGATGCATTCAGCATTCATTACAGAAGTAATACTGCACAAAAGTTCATGTGCCCCAAACAGATGATATATGCACGAATGGTAGATGGGGTCACTGGTTCCATGCAGTCTACCCCAGGGCCTGTGACCAAAGACCCACAACAGCTGTAGAAAGAGGGATGGGCAAATGTCTTGGGAGTCCCTGTTTATGTTCCCAGTACACGCACGATACAGTCCCCTGTCCAGAGACGATGGCAGCAGGGCAGACTAAGGAGAAAAAGAAGAGAAAGAAAAGATCTCAGGGGCAAGTTGAAAGAACTCCCTCAGAAAGGTCAAACTCCCCACTTGGGACAAAATATTTCAACTTAACATATTTGTGATAGATTGTAAGGGCTTTAAGCAGGATATGTAGCATATTCCCAATTTTGTTGTTTTTTTCTTAAAGGGAACAAATAAGGTTATTAACAATATACACATATTTATTGACTAAAAGATGTACAAAATGTTAGCGTAGCAGTGACTATTTCCTGTTGATTGGATCATGAATGATTTTCATTTGAACCTGTTTATCAATACACTCTAAACTGACGACAGTGAACATATTTTAAAATCCTTAACCCAAGAAAACAGGTAAGCAAAGTAGTTTCAGTCCAGCACCATGTGGCTGAAACAAACAGTAATGAATCGATAAGTAATCAATAAAATAGTGTTTTAATGACTGCAAAAAGCTTCCAAGCTAGGGAAGAAAAGGTCATTTCTTGCCACTCCCTCGGTTTCAGATGAAAAGCCTGAGACTCAGAAATTGTGAGTTGACTGATTCAAGCGGCAGTTGTGGGTCAAAGTCAGAAACAAGGCTTGAGGCCAACGCTGTCCTCAGCGCATTAGCAACTGTCAAAGTTGTTTGGCTTTTTTGTTAGTAGAGACGCCTCGGAAAAAATCCTACTGACAAAAGCAGAGGCAAGCTGGGTGGAGCCGGGATGTAGGCGAATAATCGGGTCGCCCCGCGTACACTCCCAGGGTGCCCCTACGACTGGCCGTGTGTCCCTAAGGTCGCGCGCGGCCGGGCACGCGCGTGGGAGACACCACCTGTACGAGCCGGTCTGGAAGGAAACGTCAAGGCGCTCTGAGCACTGGCCGCAGCGGAGGAAGGGCCTCCCCCCACCGCTAGAGCCCACCGGTGCCCACCGCAAGCCAGCCACTGAGACCCAGGCCGAAATGCGGACGCCCACTTGCAGCCCTGGCCCGACCCCCAACCCGGCCCCCGCGAGCCCTCTCAGCCCCCGCCGCCCGCTCCACAGGGATCCAGCCCCGGAACCTGCAAAAAACGCCTCGGACCACGGACGCGCCGGACGGGGACCGGGACCCAAGTGACCGCCCCGCCCCCGGGCTTTGCGCGACCCGGGAAGATCCGCGGGATTCCCGACGGCCTGGAGCCTAGCCGGGAAACAGCGCGCACGAGCACGCGGACACTCGCACAGTGGCCTCTCGCGTGGTAGCGAAAGACAAAGAGAGGGGCCAAGCCGGCTGCAGAGGGTTGCGCGTGCGCGCGGGAAAGGCCCTGCCGAACTACACTTCCCAGGAGGCCCTGGGACACGCAGCGTCAGGCGTCTTTGGAACGCGGGTCGGTCTTGGAGAAAACAAAAATAATTCTAACACATTTATGGAAAACAGATAGTAAAGTACAAAAAAAGCGCAGTTAATCTATAACTCAAGTGCAGTGGGGTAGGTTATAATTAAGTCACTATATATTTTTTAAAAGAGAGTGAAAGGTAGGATGCAGAAAGAAAGTGCAGAGCCACAGACCCTTAAGGGATTGAGAATCCACTCTGTATTAATAAATTCTAAATTCTTTATGGTTCTCAAGGAGCAGATGTGTCAGATTTGATCCGAGAAACGAGAAAACCTGGACGTGAATAAAAATGACAGTATCACGGAATCTGTGCCGAAAAGTATCCATCATTGTGTTTCCAATGAATTCTTTCAAACATCCAGTGATCAGAAAACTCTTATATTTAAATTGTTTTAGAGGAATTAGAAGGAGGAAAAGTTTCTATTTATTTAATAGCATAAAGGTACCAAAATGGACAAACTATGATTTAAAAGGAAGCACAGACAGAACTTGATTATTGCTGCCCATGCAAAAATACTGAAAAGTTATCAACAGATAATTTTTTGTAGGATATTTTGTTAATATTTTGTAGAAATAGAAATATTTTCGTAGACTAGAAACCAAGTGGATTCTATTCTAGAACTATAAGGGTAATCAGGGTATATATTAACATAAGTAAATAAGTTAAAGGGAAAAACATATTACCTCGATGAGATGAAAAAAATGTTTAACTGAAAAAATACATTATGGGTTTTAAAATATAAATTTAAAAAGTTGTTTCCTAATTTAGCCTGATTGAAAAAATATCCGTTTCAACTATTAAACCACTATGCTGCTTAAAGGTGGAATATCATTAGGAGTTAGAAACAAGGGATCCATACTCAGGATTCAGATTTTTTTTAACCAGGCTAATACTGATAATTTCCAGGTGCTCCAGTGATTAGAACTCCTTGCTTCCACTGCAGGGAGCTCGGGTTTGATACCTGGTAGGGGAACTAACCAAGATCCCACAAGCCTGAGTGGCATGGCCAAAACAAAGCACCCACTTCCCGGAAAAATAATTAAATCACTGTAATTTAATTATTTTATTCACGGAAAAACTAAACTAATACTTAAAATGCAGAACACAAGCGAGTCCAGGTTCATGCTGGCAGCTGCATGACAGGGCAATAAATCCAGAGGTGAGTTGCTGGGGCAATGAATAGTGACTTTATTTGGAAGGTCAGCAGACAGAGAAGATGGTGGACTAGTGTCCCAAAGAACCATCTTGTTGTTGTTGTTCAGTGGCTAAATAATGTCTGACTCTGTGACCCCCATGGACTGTAAAGCACACCAGGCTTCCCTATCCTTCACTATCTCCCGGAATTTGCTCAAGCTCATGTCCATTGAGTTGGTGATGCTATCTAACCATCTCATTCTGTGCCATCCTCTTCTCCTTTTGCCTTCAATCCTTCCCAGCATCAGTTTTGTTTTTGTTTTTCCAGTGAGTCAGCTCTTCTTATCAGGTAACCAAATTATTGGAGCTTCAGATTCAGCATCAGTCCTTCCAATGAATATTCAGGGTTGATTTCCTTTAGGATTGACTGGTTTGATCTCCTTGCAGTTCAAGGGACTCTCAAGAGTCTTCTCCAGAAGCACAAGTCAAAAGCATCAGTTCTCCAGTGTTCAACCAGAGTCATGGCCCAACTCTCACATCTTTACATGACTACTGGGAAAACCCTAGCTTTGACTAACAGACCTTTGTCAGCAAAGTGATGTCTTTGCTTTTTAATATGCTGTCTAGGTTTGTCATAGTGTTCCTTCAAGGGAGCAAGTATCTTTTAATTTCATGGCTGCAGTCACCATCCACAGTGAATTTGGATTCCAAGAAAATAAAGTCTGTTACTGGTTCTACTTTTCCCCCTTCTATTTGCCATGAAGTGATGGTACCAGATTCCATGATCTTAGTTTTTTGAATATTGAGTTTTATAAGAACCATCTTACCTGAGTTAGAATTCAGGCTTCTTTTATAATGAAAGGAGAAGGGGAGTGGTTGGTTTTTGCATACTTCTTAGTGTTGGAATCCTTTGTTCTCAGAGCTGTTCAGGTAGGTCTGGTCAAATGTTCATTTAAACCTCCAATAAGAGAAATGTTATTCTTCTGCAACTTCTTATCTCTGTGTGAATAGAAAAGTGTTATACCTTTAAAGGTCAGAGACTTGAGAATGGGTTATCCCGTAAATTTTAGACTATAGGCAACACTATTGTAGCAAAAGCAATAGAATACAAAGATTAAAGTAAAAGAAACAGATCAAATGTGGAGTCAGATTTGTTCTTCCCTATTTTACAAGGATGTGCGTCAACAATCACCGCTGAAGCATACACATTTTTACACCACTTGGGGCTTTTATTCCATAAATTGTCAATTCTCTTTGCCATTTTTCAATTGTGTTATCTATTCATGGAGCTGAATGTATATTGTTTACTAATCCTCAATATGCAATATATATTTTAATTTTTTCTGTCAATATATGCTTTATTTTGTTTATAAATTGTTGATCCCATAGGCTTTATTTTTGACATAAAATTTATCTAGCTTTTCCTTTATCGTTTCATTTGTGGTTTACTTATGTGTTCTGTTAAGAAATCTTTCTCCATTCTGATATCATAAAGGATTTCCATGTATTATCTTTTAATAGTTTCAGTGTTTTGCTTTCATATTTAACTTGTATTCTGTCTGAAGTTGTATGTGTGCACAGAGTATGAGATACTGTTCCAGTTTCATTTTGTTTCCACATCGGAAGCCAATTTCCTCATCTCCAGTTTGGTTGCTAGAGCTGCCATAACAAAATATCACAGATGGGTGGAATAAACATCAGAAATTTATTTTGTCACAATTCTGGAGACAGGATATTATGATTTTGTAGCTTTGGTTTCTTTTAAGGTCTCTGCTTGGCTTGCAGGTGGCTGTCTTCTTCCCATGTCCTCACATAGTCCTCCATCTGTGCATATCCTTGTCTTAGTCTCCTTTTTTTCTCCAGTTGTATTGATATATAATTGACATACAGCACAATATACATTTGGGCTTTCCTGGTGGCTCAGAGGGTAAAGAATCTGCCTGCAATGCAGGAGATGAGGTTTTGAACCCATCTCTGGGTCGCAAAGGTCTCCTGGAGATGAGAATGGCAACCCACTTCAGTATTCTTGTCTGGAGAATTCCATGGACAGAGGAGCCTGGCGGGCTATAGTCCATGGATCACAAAGAGTCAGACACAACTGAGCAACTAATACTTTCACTTTTTCACAATACATAGTTGGGGTGTATAGCATAATGATTTGATTTAAATACATCATAGAATGATTATGACAAGTTTAGTGATCATCACCTCATATAGATACAAATTTAAAGAAACAAAATGTTTTTCATTGTGATGAGAATTCTTAGATTTACTCTCTTAAAAACTTTTATATATAACATACAGCAGTGTTGATTGTATTTATCACGTTGTACATTACATCCCCGTCAGGAAGCATGTAACAGGAAGCTTCCTGTATGCTGTTTTGGATCTGTCATGAATCCTCCATCCCTTATTAATTCCTGAATATTCAGGAATTAAGTAGAGTAGCAAACTACCCCCAGGGAATGAAGAATGCATGCATTTCCTTCATTAGTTTTTCCATATGGTGATAAGTAACTATTTATGACCCTCTTCCTTTTTATGAACCATATGGTAAAAGTGATTATTTATAACCCTCTGTCTTTGATATGGATTGCCTTATGATAATTTGTAAGTTTGGACTTTTGATTTTTATTTTTGCTGAAAATAGTTACCTTATCACTTCATGGGAAATAGATGAGGAAACAGTGTCAGACTTTATTTTGGGGGGCTCCAAAATCACTGCAGATGGTGACTGCAGCCATGAAATTAAAAGATGCTTACTCCTTGGAAGAAAAGTTACGACCTAGATAGCATATTCAAAAGCAGAGACATTACTTTGCCGACTAAGGTCCATCTAGTCAAGGCTATGGTTTTTCCTGTGGTCATGTATGGATGTGAGAGTTGGACTGTGAAGAAGGCTGAGCGCCAAAGCATTGATGCTTTTGAACTGTGGTGTTGGAGAAGACTCTTGAGAGTCCCTTGGACTGCAAGGAGATCCAACCAGTCCATTCTGAAGGAGATCAGCCCTGGGATTTCTTTGGAAGGAATGATGCTAAAGCTGAAACTTCAATACTTTGGCCACCTCATGCGAAGAGTTGACTCATTGGAAAAGGCTCTGATGCTGGGAGGGATTGGGGGCAGGAAGAGAAGGGGACGACAGAGGATGAGATGGCTAGATGGCATCACTGACTCGATGGACGTGAGTCTGAGTGAACTCCAGGAGTTGGTGAAGGACAAGGAGGCCTGACGTGCTGTGATTCATGGGGTCGCAAAGAGTCGGACATGACTGAACGACTGAACTGAAGTGAAGACAGTATAAATACCCACACTATGTTGAAATAAACACCTTTGCTCCATCAGAGCTTGGGTCCCTGTGTCTTTCTTTCTTTCTCTCTCTCTCTCAGGCTAATTCTCTGGAGCACAGAAGCTCACTGAGCTCACTTTCTTGCCCGGGCTTCTAATACCCTCTGGTGAAGGTGCACTGTGCCTTCACCTCCTCGAGAGGGCGCCTGGTGCCTACGTGTAGCAGTGCAAGGCTTGTGTCAAAGGCTTTAGGCTTTTTGCGTAAACCAAGGAATATCAGCCTCCTACTCTCTCTCTCTTACTTTCTTATCGTAGACTCTGGACCACGAGGTTCCGGTCCATCAAAGGACCTCAACACATTCCTAGTACTTGTTTGTCTTATAACTGCAAGTTACTTCCTGTTACACAACATAATGTTAACAACTTGGGTCTTTGGACTCTTTAATGGATAGAAGTTGGTAAGTGGCCAGATAAGGAATTCAGACGAGGCTTTATTGGGACTCACACTGCAGAACAAGAAACAAGTGCCCTTGCTTGCTTTCTGAGATAGGGTAAGCTTGTCCCTTAAATGGGGTGAAGGTAGGTGTGGATCAGTGGGTTGGGCCAAAGGGGTGGCTTAGGGTGGTCTACCCACCCACTTTGTTCAGGGTTCATGCACAGTATCCTTCTTTTGCTCACTGCACATCAGAACTAGCAGTTATTTTTGGCCTTTATATGTCTTATTATTCATAATTTTTCCCAATTGCACATGTGTACAGTTATTTTTTAGTCCTTTATAGTTTCTTTGTTTTCCATTGTTCAAGGAGATGTTTGTCCATTTGCAAATCCTCCCAGGTTCCAGCCTATCTCAATTCAATATTTTTATACATTTCAAAATGATCACCATGTTAGGTATAGTTGCTGTCTGTTGTTACCTTACAACAGGGGTCCCCATCCTGTGGATCACAAACCAGTGTCAGCTTGCGGTCTATTAGGAACTGGGCTATACAGCAGGTGGTGAGCGTCAGCAAATGAGCAAAACTTCATCTGTAGTTACAGCTGCTCCCCATTGTTCGAATTACTGCCTTAGCTCCATCTCCTATCAAATCAATGGCAGCATTAGATTCTCATAGGAGCTCAAACCCTACTATGAACTGCACTTGCAAAAGATGATTTGAAGTGAAGCTGAGGCAGTGATGTTAGTGCTGGGAAGCAGTTGCAAACACAGATTATCATTAATACAATAAATGTTGTACACTTGAATCATCTCAAAGCCATTCCCCACCCCCACAGCCCTGTCTGAGGAAAAATTGTTCTTCCATGAAACCAGTCCCTGATGCCAGAAATTTTGGCTACTGCTGCCATATGGGATATTACATAATTATTGATAATATACTACACACTGTATATTTCATACCCATAACTGATTTATCTTGTAACTTAAAGTTTGTACCTCTTAATTACCGTCACCTATTTCTATCCTCCCAATCCCCCATGCTGTTTTTTCTATTTTGGCTATACTATGCGGCATGCAGGATCTTACCTGTGCCCCTTGCATTGGGAGTAACAGAGTCTTAATCACTGGACAGCCAGAGAAGTACCCCCTACCATGCTGTTCTGAAGAGAAAACTATTAGAACTAATAAATGAATTCAGTATAATTTCAGTAGAAGGTTGCAGATATCCTTTATCACCTTAAAAGGAAGTTACTTTCCATTTTGAATTTGTTAAGGACTTGATCCTGAAGAATGGCTGGAATATATTGAATATTTTTCTTTAGCTATATAGGTAAACATATATGTATTTTTATAATAACCTATTGCTGCATTAAGATTAATATGATGAATACATTAATAAACTTCAATATTAAATTATCTTGAATATTATTTAGTTATAAAGTTGAACAATACTGTCCTTTTGTGTGTTGGTCCAGTTGTTCAGTCATTATGTCCAACTCTTTGTGACCCCATGGATTGCAGCATACCAGGCTCCTCTGTCCTCCAGTATCTCCTGCAGCTTGCTCAAATTCATGTCCATTGAGTCAGTGATGCCATGCAAACATGTCATCCTCTGCCACCCTCTTAAATCTTTCCCATCATTAGAGCTTTTATCCCAAGTGAATTGGCTCTTCACATCAGGTGGCCAAAGTATTGGAGCTTCAGACTCAGCATCAGTCCTTCCAATGAGTATTCAGGGTTGATTTCCTTTAGGATTGACTGGTTTGATCTTATTGAAGCCCAAGGAACTCTCAGGAGCCTTCTCTAGTGCCACAGTTAGAAAGCATCAATTCTTCAGTGTTCAGCCTTCTTTATGGTCCAACTCTCACATTTGTACATGACGACTGGGAAAACCATAGCTTTGACTAATGAACCTTTGTCAGGAAAGTGATGTATTTGCTTTTCAATATGCTGTCTAGGTTTCTCATAGCTTTCCTTCCAAGGAGCAAACATCTTTTAATTTCATGGCACCTGTCACCATCCACACTGATTTTGCAGCCCAAGAAAATAAAATCTGTCACTGCTTCCACGTTTTCTCCATCTATTTGCTATGAAGTGATGGGACTGGATGCCATGATCTTAGTTTTTTGAATGTTGAGTTTCAAGCCACCTTTTTTACCAAGAGGCTCTTAAGTTTCTCTTCACTCTCTGCCATTAGAGTGGTATCATTAGCACATCTGAGGCTGTCTACATTTCTTCCAGCAATCTTGATTCCAGCTTGTGATTCATTCAGCCCAGCATTTTGCATGATGTACTCTGCATGTGTGTGTGCTCAGTTGCTCAGTTGTGTCCAACTCTTTGTGACCCCATGAACTATAGCCTACCCGACTCCTCTGTCCATGGGATTTTCCAGGCAAGAATACTGGTTTGGGTTGCCATTTCCTTCTCCAGTGAGTGCTCTGCCTCTAAGTTAAACAAGCATGGTGACAATATACAGCCTTGTCACGCTCCTTTCCCAAACTGGCATCAGTTTTTTCATGTCTGATTCAAACTGGTCCAGTTACTCTTCTACATAATAGATCACGTCACAATTTAATGGCTTATTATATCTCACACTTTCCTGGGTCAGAAATTCAAGATAACCTCAGCTAGGCAATTTTTGTCTTGGGATCTTTCATGTGATTGCAATCAGTCGATAGCTGGAGCTAGAACAGCAGGTGCTGTAACACTTGGGGTGGTGTAGGCATCTCTCACTCTTCCAGTAGTCTCAGGCCTCTTTAGTTCATCTCTTTGTGTGAGCTGTTTGCACCTCTTCATAGCACAGCAGCCTCAGGGCAGTTGGACTGCTTACCTGGCAGCTGAAATTCTTCATCAGGAAGAGCTTCTGTGAACAAGGTGGGAACTGCATCTCCTTTTATGACCTGGGCTTGGAAGTCTCACAGCTTCATTTCTGCTGCAATCTGCTGTCTATGAACAATTCACTAGCCCATCTGGATTCAAGAGGCAGGGACACAGACCTCTCCTCCCCATGGAAAAAGTGACAAAATCACATTGTCACACTGAAAGAGGGTGCCGTGTAAGAGGTGCTCTTGTAGTCATCTTAGGAATACACAATTACCACAGTCCTCTGGGTTTGACAGTTAATATCTGCAAACTATCACTATCTTCTGTTCCAAGACCCCAAATGTCTCATTACATTGTGGCATCAGATTGATCAATCTCATGCTAGAAATCAGGCCCTGCTTGGGGTGAGGCTCTTCAGGACTTCCCCCTTGGATATAGCTCTTACGTGCTAATTCTCTCAATCAAACTACCTGTTATCTTCATCTTACACACATGTAATGCAATAGTTAGACACTACTATTCCAAACTGGGGACAACAGGAGTCCTCATACAGCAGTTGCTGGCGACAGAGCAGCCACTGATCCATAGAAATTCCAAATCATGCTAGGTATATGTTACCAGTTCACTGCTCCCGTACAGTTCTGCATACCTCTTAGCAGCACCTTAGATCTTGATTCTGCTGAGTCATCCTTCCTTATTCATAAAATGTGATCCATGTTTGCCATTGAGTATCTTTTTCAGCCTCCTTCCTGTCCAAAAATGATTGAGAGCCCAGAGATCTCTTTTTTATTTTGTCCAGGTTTTGTCTTTTTCAGTTCAAGGTAATATGGGAGTTTTTATTTAATTTTCATTTTAAAACTTTTATTTAGTTAGTTATTGTTTTGGCTCTGCTGGGTCTTCGTTATTGTGTGGGCTTTTCTCTAGTTGTGGTGAATGGGGACTACTCTCTAGTTGCGGTGCACATGTTTCTCATTGCAGTGGCTTCTCTTGCTGCAGAGCATGGGCTCTAGGGCCTGGGGGCTTCATTAATTGTGGCTCCTGGGCTCTAGGGCACAGGCTCAATAGTTGTGTCACTAGGGCTTAGTTCCTCCACAGCATGTGAAAGCTTCCCAGACCAGGGATCAGACATGTGTCTCCTGCATTGGCAGGCTGATTTTTTACCACTGAGTCGCCAGGGAAGCCCCAGTATGGCTGTTTTTCAAAACTTTGTGGTGCATATGTATATATTTATATTATCTTTCTGTTTACAATTAGCTTTCACTTGTTCCTCTTCTTGCTGGGAACCCTACAATTAGTCATTGTTGTTTAGTCTCTAAGTCATGTCTGACTCTTTGCTACCCCATGGACTGTAGCCCACCAGATTCTTCTGTCCATGGGATTTTCATTACTTGCGGTTGGAGGCATGATAACTAAAGGGATAAAACGAGTGTCTAATAAAGAAAAATGGTGAAATTGGAACTTGTTTGAGTAGAAAGAAAAATACAGGACAAAATTACATAAGTATGGCTAATTGTAGGGCTTCCCAGGTGGCTCCCTGGAAAAGAATCCACCTGCCAATGCAGGAGACACAGGTTGGATGCCTGGGTTGAGAAGATTCCCCTGGACAAGGAAATTACAACCCATTCCAGTATTCTTGCCTGGGAAATTCCAGAGGAAACTTGTGGGCTACAGTCCACTGGATCACGAAAGAGTCAGATATGACTGAGTGACTGAGCAGGCATGCATATATCAAAATATTTTTTTAGGGATAAGACTTTGTCTTAGGGATAAGTCTTTGTTATCCCTTTCTGTGTCATGGAAGGTTTGTTTTTTTATGAGAAGTTTCACAGAGGCTTTCTTGTAAGATCCCTCTTTTCCCCTCTGAAGGGGTACATGAGGTACCCTCTGAGATTTTCCTGAAATCTTCCCTAAGGATCTTTCGGTCCCTGAGGACCTTTATTGCTTTGAGAATGCTTTCCTGGAATAAAAGACTGTACTAAGCCACTGATAATTCCTCATGGAGTGGTTCGTTGTTCAGTTCCTCTCTCCTCTCTCATATTATTATGAAAAGTGAAAGTATTTAGTCGTTCAGTTGTGTCTGACTCTTTGTGACCCCATGGACTGTAGCCTGCCAAGCTCTTCTGTGGAATTCTTCAGGCAAGAATACTGGATCAGGTAGCCATTCCCTTCTCCAGGGGATCTTCCTGACCCAGGGATCGAACCCAGGTCTACCTGCATTGCAGACAGCATTCTTTGCTGTCTGAGCCACCAGAGAAGTAGCATGAGAAAAAGGCAGGTAGCACAGTAACACTGTCCCTAGAAAAACTCTCAGCTCTACCATTAGAGGTCATTATGTTATTGAACCAAACTTGGGTCCACTTGCCCCCACCCAGCAACACCAATCTACTGACACTAGGTTGTGGTGAAGGTAAGTGCAGTGTTTACAGCAGGTGCCCAATGTGTGACCAAGCAAGGTGCATGGTTGGCTATTGCTTGATGGCTTTCAGGGAAAGTTTTTAAAGATAGGGTGAAGGAGAGGGATTACAAGGTGTGTGATCAGCCTGTGGACATTCTTCTGATTGGTTGGTGGTGAGGTAATCAGGGGTCAACGTCATCAATCTTCTGGTTCCAATCTCTCTGGGGCCTACATGCTGGTGTTCAGCATATACTTAATTTTTCCATCTGCTGCAGGTTTCAGTATCTGCAAAACATTTCAAAGGATATAGCTCAGAACATTATCTACAGCCCCTGAAAGAAAGAAAGAAAGTGTAGTCGCTCAGTCGTTTCTGACTCTTGGTGACCCCATGGGCTGTAGCCTGCTGGGCTCCTCTGTCCATTGAATTCTCTAGGCAAGAGTACTGGAGTGGCTTGCCATTTCCTTCTCCAAGGTATCTTCCTGACCCAGGGATCGAACCTGGGTCTCCAGCATTGCAGGCAGATTCTTTATTGTCTGAGCTACAAGGGAAGCCCCTGAGGAGGAACTAAAGATCTTTGACTTTAGCAGCTAAACTATTATTATTATTATTTTGTCTTGCTTGACTGTTTTCCTTTCATTCTGCATTTTCTTACTTCTCTGACTAAATTTGTTCTTTGGAACTTGGGGAAGGCCTAGGAGGCTAAGTTTACCCCAATGTTAACATTTTGCAAAACTATAGTATAATATCGCAGCCAGAGTGTTGACAGTGATACAATCCACAAGATTTAACTGTTTTTCCGTTTTATTTAACACTCATTTGTGTGTGTGTTAAGTTCTATTTTATCACCTGTGTGTTTATGCAGGGTTTCACAGGTGGCATGAGTGATAAAAGAACCCACCTGCAAGATGCAGGAGAGGCAGGTTTGATCTCTGAGTTGGGAAAATCCCCTGAAGGAAATGTTTATGTATTAATGACTACAGTTAAGATACAGCACAGTTCCAACACTACAAAACTTATTTTGTATTTTGATACTTTTGAAAATGAATTCAGTGTATTAAATCCTATTTTGTGAAAATTTTGTGGTGTGTAGAAGTATTAATAGAATTGACGTGGATAATCTGATGTGACATCCAAAGACCTTGCTAAATTCATTTTCCTCTTCCTAACTGTATCATTTACAAATAATTTCATGCTATTAAAAAGTTGAATAAATACTACGGAAACACAGAATTTTAAAAATTGTGAAGAATTCCTAAATACCTTTTATCTATATTTATACAACACTTACATTTGACCACATCTGCTTTCTCTATAAAAGAACATATTTTTCTTGAAAGGTATGAGCATGAGTTGCAGGTGTGAGTCCTCTACACTCCCCAAAGCTTCAGTGAGTTTCTCCAACAAGGTCGTTCTGTTATCTAATGACAGTTAAATTATAAAATTGAGGAAATTAATGCAAACACAGTACTATTATTTAGCATACAAAACTTATCCAGATTCCATCAATTGCCCAGAAAATGTCCAAGAAACAATATGGGTTCAGTGTGCAGCGCCCTGTCCCTTTAAGTGTTTAAACTGGAGCAGCCTTTCAGTCTCTGTCTTTTACATCCTCAATATTTTAAAAATTGCATGTCATTGTCATGGTAAATGGCCCAGACTTGGTGTTTGGTAGATACTGCCTCATAATTTCGATTCAGTTATGCATTTTGGGCTGGAATACTGTATAAATGATGTTTTGCCCTCTTCTGAGAATCAGAGCAACCAGTTCCCTGATGTTTGATTGTACCAATAGTTGCAATATTAGCTTTGTATAATTAAGGTGGTAAATGCCAGATTTCTTGTTTTCCAACTATAAGCAGTAAGCATTTTGTGGAAAGATGTTCTGAAACTAATGAAACTGTCACCTAGTTTTAGCATTCATGGATGACTGTTGCCTTAAAGAATCACTCTGCTGGCTACCAAGCTGTGAGTTTCCAATCTGTCATTTCCTTTTGTATTTATTGATAGTCAACTTTAAAAAAAAGTTTTCCCTTCTTCCCTAGTTGTTTGCTGCTGCTGCTACTGCTAAGTCGCTTCAGTCGTGTCCAACTCTGTGCGACCCCATAGACGGCAGCCCACCAGGCTCCCCCATCCCTGGGATTCTCCTGGCAAGAACACTGGAGTGGGTTGCCATTTCCTTCTCCAATGCATGAAAGTGAAAAGTGAAAGTGAACTTGTTCAGTTGTGTCTGACTTGTAGCGACCCCATGGACTGCAGCCCACCAGGCTCCTCCATCCATGGGATTTTCCAGGCAAGCGTACTAGAGTGGGGTGCCATTGCCTTCTCCGCCCTAGTTGTTTATACACATACAATTATATATCAATACAGATATATGAATTTTTATTTTATTCTTTTGAGTTGTAACCTGTTATTATTTGGTCCCAGTTTTGACCAAAGCCTTAGAGCTGTTTGTGATGCCCTTTGGGGCTTGTTCTGTGGCCCTAACGTGTGATCTGTGCTGCACAATGTTTCACAGTACTTGGAGAGTATGCATTCTGCTGCAGTGGAGCAGAGTGGTTCACATGTCTGTTAGGTCCAGTTGGTTTAGAGTGTTGTTCAAGCTGCCTGTTTCCTTGTCAAGTGTTATGGGGTCAGTTGTTTTCACAAGAGATATGTTGGAGTCTTCACCCCCCACCTCAGAATGTGACCTTAGAGACAGGGTCTTTATAGGGATAATCAAGTTCAAATGGTCATTAGGGTGGGCCCTAAACCAATAAAACTGGTGCAGGTATGTGTGTGTTTAGTTGTGTCCAACTCTTTGCAACCCCGTGGGCTGTAGCTCACCAGGCTCCTCTGTTCATGGAATTTTCCAGGCAGGAACTGGAGTGGGTTGCCATTTCCTTCTCTAATATGACTGGTATCCTTATAAAAAGAAAAAATTTGAACACAAATTAGACATGCATAGGAGAAAGTGATGTGGAGAGACAAACGGAGATCAATATCCAGAAGTCAAAGAGAGGCCTGGAACAGATTCTTCCCTCAGAATCTGCCAACTCTGTTGGCACCTTAACTTCAGATTTCTGGCCCCAAGAACTATGAAATATATGAAAAATAAATTTTTGTTGCTTAAACCACTTGTTTTGCAGTACCTTGTTACAGCAGACTAGCAAATGTATAAAGATTTTGGCTGGAAAATAGGGTGTTGCTTTAGCAAATACGTAAAATTTTGGAAGTGGCTTTGGAATTGGCAACTGATGGAAGAGTTTTGAGGTACTTGATAGAAAAAGCCCAGATTGCTTTGAGGGAGTTATTGGTAGAAATACGAGAATGTTAAGGTACTACTGGTGAGATGTCAGATAAAAATGAAGGACATGTTATTGGAAATTGGAGAAAAGTGGCAGATAACTTGACTGACATGTGTCTCAGTGTTTACCAGAGGACAGAACTTGTGAGTGATGAATTGGGATATTTAGCTGCAGAGATTTCCAAGCTAGGTGTTGAAGGCATGACTTAATTTTTCCTTGATGGTGATGGTAAAACATGGGAGGACAGAGATAAACTGAGACTGCATTGTTAAGCATAAAGGAACTAGACTGCAAAGGTTTGGAAGACTCTCAGCTAACTCATATTGCAAAAAGCAAGAAAGCAAGCTCTGGAGAGAACACCAAGCATGTGGCCAGACACTGTTTGCTCAAGGGATTATGGGTATGTGGCTTATGAATCCAATCAATCATTTCGGCAGAAATGCTACCAACTTGGACTCAAGAGAACAGAGAAAAAATGAAGGAACTTTGTGAAACTTCTGAGATTCTATAGGCAGGAAACAGGTTGACAGAGCTATCTAGCTGTGGACACAGACTGAGGATGGGGCCACTTTCTTGGTTCCAGAGGGTGAAGCCTCCTTTTCAATTCCAGAGAGCTGCCCCACTATTCAGAATTGAAGATGCAGGGCCACCATCCTACTGGGCTTAGAGAACAGAGCATTTAGCCACAGGCGATTATTCTCAAATCTTAACATCTAATGGAATTTACCCTGCTAGTTTTGGGGCTTCTCTGGGATCATAACACCTCTTACCCTGACAATTTCTTCCTTTTGAAATGGGAATGTCTATCCCATGTCTATCTGATTATTGTATTTTGGTAGCAAATAACTCTTTTGGTTTCATAGGTTCACAAATGGAGAAGAATATTGCCCCAGGATGAATCATATCCCAAATCTCACCCATATCTGATTTGGATAAGATTCTGGATTTAGAGTTGACGCTGGAGTGGATTAACATTTGGGTGGGGAGGAAATGTTGGGCAGGGGTGAATGTATTTTGCATGTGAGAAAGACATGAATTTGGTGGGGTTGGGGGGCAGGAGGGCCGACTGTTATGGATTGAATTGCATCCTGTCAAAAATACACTGAATTCCTAAACCCAGTATCTCAGAATATGGATTAGAGACAGGGCCTCTACAGAGATAATTAAATTAAAATTAGGTCTATACAATGAGATCTAAGTCAGTATGATCAGTGTCCTTATAAAAAGAGTACATTTGGACACAGCTGGTAACTGAAACATGGGGTACTGGAAGAATAAGCTTCCTCCTCCAAGGAATGGTCCACTTTTTCAGGGAAGGAAGGGCCTCTACATCAGGAGTTAGCAGGTTTTGGGGGCAATACTGTATCTGCCACAACCACTCAACTCTACCACTGTAGTGTATAAGCAATCTACAGCCAGATTATGGCTGGCTGTGTTCCAATGAAACTCGACTGATGGACACTGAAATTTTAATTAAATAATTTTGTCATTTCATAGTTTGGAAAAATTTTAAACCATTTAAAAATGTAAAAGCTTCTTAGCTTGCCATCCATAAAAGTATCAACCATCTGTATTTGGCCCGGGGACTGCAGTTTGCAAACTTCTAGGCTGTATCCCCGAGTGACAAGCATACAAAGTGTATCATGAGTTTGCTAGGTTGAGTCCTCAGATTCTTCACAGGATCCTCTACTCAAATGATTAATTATCAAGAGACACTTTTTCTAAATTTTTACATAAGGGATTGGTGCACACTTAAGGTAGATGACTCTGTATTTCAGCAACTGTGTCTTTGATTTCCATCATCTCAACCCTACAACTCTTGAGTAAGCAATTATTACCACAATATCAGAGAGCTGCTGACAACACTCTGCCTTGAGATGGGATTCAGGCCATCAAGTCCGGCCTTATGTTTAAGAGCTGATGGAACCAGAATTAGCCATTTCATCTGATGTCCTAGATTTCCTCATAAATTTAAAAGTTTTCTAGGACAATAGCTCCTGAGTGTTGCCATAATCTTACCAACAGAGTCCACAAGGTTCTTGGTGTACATAAGCAACAACATTATTTCATACTATGAGCTAAAAATATCCACTTTGGAATATAAGTAGGAATCTGAAAGATTTTATTCTTGTCTTAGGAATAAACCTAAACCACACACCCCACTTTTCTTTAACAGTTTACTAACAGTTTATTCCAGTGAAACTATTTACCAATTAAAGCCTTTCAGTTACAAGAAATAGAACTCATTCTTAACATTAGCAGAAAATAATATTTTTATTGCAAATATGAGGAAGCACACAGAACACCAGAAAATTAGGTTCAGAATGTCCAAAGTTATCCTGAGAAATTGAAATAGCAGGAACTAATTGATGGTCTTAGTAAAACTGTGGGACAAGAATGAATTCTATTTCCCTTCTGGTTCATGTGAGACTGAATTAGAGAATCAAACTTCTGGAAAAGAGGTTACCATGACTCAATCATGGCAGAATGCTCACCTATGGCTGGTGGGAAGGACACCCTGAGAGATACACCACAAGGATGTACACAACATAGGAGGAGTATTTCTCCAGAGAATTCTAAGCCAGTCTTATCCATCAATAGGGAGCAGACACTGAATTGCTAAATATAATCAATCTTCACTACCATGAGTGCTCTTGGAAAGCAGCCCTGTAATAATGGACAGGCCCACTTATTGAATAAGTAAAATCATTTGGATTAAGATAAAACCCTTTCATTTATTAAAATTCACATTATTTTAGTTATATTGCTAAGAAATAAAGAGACAATACTGATACTTAGCATTTAATATAAAGAATATTGGAGAACGTTATTCCACAAATTATCAAATATAACAAGTTACATTTAAAAATAAAATACCAAAATTTTAAAAAATGCTATGTAGTATTACTCAGGAAAGTCACACTCCATGCCCCTGAACCTTCAGAATATGTTCTTTGCTATTTTCCTATTAGTTATATACTAAAAAACAAAACAAGCCCACTTTATCCTCCACCAAGAAGGACTTTCTTCACTTCAAAACAGCATCAAATCTGGAACATGACTCCCCATGTAACACATCTTCTATGGAAAAGTGCTTTCCTGATTTATTAAATTCATATGGACTTAATATGCATTCCCCAAATTAAATCTTCATAATTATGCTACTGTATATGATACCATTACTGCTCTTTACTCCTTCAATCATTCTCCTGTGTATAAAGATTTGCATGACTTATTTCTGAAAGCTTTTGCATGTTCATTCCAAATATGATTGGTCCCTCCCCCATGACTAATTTTATTAGAATGTATTTTTAGGCGTTCCTGCTTATATATCCTGCTTCTATCATCATCTGAATTCTCTTGAGGATCAACTTCTGTGAATACATCCAAATCTATTCTGATTTCTCACTTGTGAGTTTTTCGATGTATACGAAGCCCTGAATTCCAACAGAAGGATTTCCCACACTCAGAGCATTTCCATGGTTTCTCTCCTGTATGAACTCTTTGGTGTTCACTGAGAGATGACTTCTGAGTAAATGCTTTCCCACACTCACTGCATTTAAATGGTTTTTCTCCTGAATGAGTTTTCTGGTGTATCTGAAGTGATGCCTTCCGGGGATAGGCTTTTTCACATTCGCTGCATTCATAGGGCTTCTCTGTTGAGTGAGTTCTTTGATGTATAATTAGCTGTGACTTCCCACAAAAGGCTCTCTCACAGAAACTACATTCATAGGGTCTCTCTCCTGTGTGTGTTCGCCTGTGTATAACGAGGTATGATTTGCTGCTGAAAGCCTTCCCACACTCACTGCATCCGTAAGGTTTCTCTCCTGCATGAGCTCTCAGATGTGCAGTGAGCTGTTCCTTCCTGCCAAAGGCTTTCCCACATTCACTGCATTGGTAAGGATTATTTCCTGTATGAATTCCCTGATGCACAACAAGTTGTGTCTTCATATTGAAGGCTTTGCCACAGTCACTGCATTGATAGGGTTTTTCTCCTGTGTGCATCCTAATGTGAACAAGGAGGTATGACTTACTCCTAAAGGCTTTCCCACATTCACTGCATTTATGGGGTTTCACTCCCGTATGAGTTCTCTGGTGCACAACGAATGGTGACTTCAAACTAAAGGCTTTCCCACATTCACTGCATTCATATGGTTTCACTCCTGTATGGCTTCTCTGGTGTAATATCAGTTGTGATTTCCAGCTGTAGGCTTTCCCACATTCGTTGCAACCATAAGGTTTCCCTCCTGTGTGAATTTCCTGGTGGACAATGAGTTGTGACCTGAAAGAGAAGACTTTCCCACAGTCGATACAGGAGTAGGGCTTTTCTCCTGTGTGGACTCTCTGATGAGCATTGAGGTTTGACTTGGCACTAAAGGCTCTTTCACATTTAGTGCACTCATATGGTCTCTCTCCTGTATGAATTCTGAGATGTACAATGAGCTGTGATTTACAACGAAAAGCTTTCCCACATTCATTACATACACAGTTTTTTCCTATACTATGAGTTCTTTGATGCTTAATAAAACATGATTCTTTATACCCATGAAATTGATCAGTATTCTTTCTTAGACAGCTTGTGGCTGAAGCTAAGTTTTGTGTCAAACTTTTTCCATGTGTTTTATATTTAAGGAGTCTTTGTCTTGAAGAAATGTGGGTTTTGCTCAGATGAAGTTTTCCAAATGCATTACAAGCATGGCTTCTCTGAACACTTTCAAATTCATCATGATTTTTCTGGTACCATTCTTCCCAACCGTCTAAGAAAAAAAAAACAACACTGTAATTTAAAAATCATAAATAAACCTGATATATAATTAAAGTGCTTTAGAACTGCTATTTAGTGAGTCTTTTTCTTCTGGTCCAGGCCTCTGACACTGGTTGAAAAGAAATAATGGCCAAGTGCACACACACACCATATAAGCAAGTGTAGGGGCAAAGGTAAGTGAAATAAACCACAATAAATCCCTCTACAGAAATGGGTGGCTGATTAGCAGTGATGAGAATTGTTTTTTAAATAGAAGTTTAAAAAATTTAGCCTGCACTTACTAATAAAATAATTGCCAACTACTTATGCCAATTTTATCATTTCAGGAGTTTACTAAAACGGTGAATTAACAGGGCACGTAATAGCTACGTATAACATTTAGGATGGTACAATGAGATATTAAAACAGGGATTGAGCCATAAGAAAATTAAGGCAAAAACATTTTAGACAGAAGCAAGAGAAACTCCTAGATTTGAGACTTGACAAGCAGGAGGTACTGCTCTTTGAGACTGAAATCACTGGGAGAGAGACATGTTTGGAGAAAGACAGAGGACTTTGTTTTGGATCTTATTATACTGGAGATCTTCATTAAATATTCAAACAGAGAAGCAGGTAGGCAGTTACACCTAAGTTCAGTGCTCAGTAAAAAGCAGGCATCAACAGCACATACAAGGTATTGAATGACATGAGGGATGAGGTCTTCTAGGGCACATGTGCAAATTAAAAGGGATGCCAAAAGAGCCCTGGAGAAGGTCACATTTAAGATTGGACAAGAGATGTAGAGAGAATGGGAAAGTCCATCTGTGAAGCCTGAACACTGTGATGATGAGAGTGACAGAAAGGCAAGGTTAAAGAAAAGCAGCAACAGCAGGGCAAGGTCTTGACAGCACCCATCAGACACAAGCCTAGTCACCCTAGGACATAACTGCTGTACTGGGGACTTCAGAAGCTGTCCTGTTTCCTCAGGACTGCTTGCTAAACATTTTCTTCCCCAAAGAAGAAAATGGTGGGAAAACTGAAGAGGAAGAGCAATTTCAGAAGTGCCTTCCGATTTCTGCCACTGAGAATGCAGAGTGGGAGACCAAGAGCTCTGTCCTGAAGCATATAAAGCTGGAACCAGATTGCAGGAAGAAGAGAGGAGGGGATTGGCAGCTCTGCTGTTACAACACTGGGAGGAAAAAGCTTCAGTTTTCAAGATGGTAAGTCCTTCCAGAGTTACAATATAGAGGAGAAGTCCAAACTTGGACAACTTGAAAGGGAAGAGAAAGAGGAGTCAGGGAAATAAACATAAGGTGATAAAAACCACTTAAGGCTAGGTTTCAGAATTCTTTTCAGAAAAGTGCCCAAGGGACTTCCCCAGTGTCTGGTGCTTAAGACTCCATGTTTCCACTGCAGGGGGTATGGGTTCTATCCCTGGTTGAGGAACTAAGATCCTGCAAGCCATGAGGTGTGGCAAAAAAAGAGAAAGAAAAGTTCCCAAGAAGGTAAGAGTTGTGATTTCCAAATGACTAGTGTGAGAAGAGTGAAGGAAGCAATGAAACCTCCTAAGATGGTCAAGAGGAGAGAAGGAAAAGACTGCAGGTAAAGTTGAGGGAATTAACTGCAGAGGCAAAAGGGAAAATAAGGCCTATGACCACAGTTAGGAATGTGTTCGAGGGAAGGAAACTAACCTAGAAAGCAACCTTTGAGCAGTGTGCAGAGAACAGCTCACCAGCCTCTTGGAGTCATGGGAGGAAAGTGACAGCCCTCACTTGAGGACTCTTGGGCTCATCCCGAGCTGCTCCAATGGTACAAGGGGTTAGAGAACAGTTCCCACACATGACACTGCCTGAATGCCAGCACAGTTTACTCCCCATCTCCCATCTTCATGGTATCTGCTCACCTACCTGGACAGCTCTGATGGGAAACTTCCAAGTTTATGATCCATGGCTCTTCTCCTTGCTCCAACTTGAAGATTAAATCAGGTTTGGTACCATGATACCCTGTTAAGGGAAAGTCACAGAGAATGTAGTCAGACTGCTGAGAACTAAGAGGTCAGGAGGGAGGAAAGAAAGCAGCTTGTTTGCACTTGGGGAAGATGACAGTGAGGAGCTGAGGGTTCAGTAGGGGCTAAGAACATGTGACCTCCAGAGGCTTCAGGGTAGATCAACAAAAGAAAAGGCAATGGTGACTTATGACTCATGATCTGGGCTTGTACAGGCTCATGAAGCTGTACTTACCTACAGACACCAGGTTACTATAGTTTTCCAGAGTCACATCCCGGTACAGGTGTTTCTGCACAGAATCAAGCAGCTGCCACTCTTCCCAGCTGAACTCCATAGATATATCGGTGAATGACAACAATCCCTGTAACAACACACACATTACTCAATAGGCTGCAATTACAGTTGGAGACATGAGAAAGATGTAGAGGACCCAGGAAAGGAGACTATCTATCCTCCACAGTCTGCCTCCTGTGCCCAGGCCACCACTTCTTTTGAGAGGGAATTAAAAATACTACTAATAATTGAGCCTCCATGTACCACATAACCTTTTGGGTTCTGAAGATTTCAGGATGAGTGAAACCCATTTTGGCCTCAAGAAGGTTTTAGTCTTGTAGAGGGAAACAAACGTCTATGCTGGGGCTGGGGCAGGGGTGGGGGAAGCAGTCAACCAGGAGCCCTATTTTAAGCCTTTTACTATTTTAAGCTTGATAAGAATAAAAATAAAATACAAAAGAACTACTAAAATTTTTTAATTGCCAAGCATAATCAAGAAATAAGGAAAAGAAAACTATTACGACCAAGACTGTGTGTATTACTCTAGGATATAGAAGCGATTTTAAAATTTGTAAGCGATCACTATACAAAGGCAGTTCTGCTATAATGTGATATGTATTTACAAAAAAAAAAAAAAAAAGAAATCACCACTATGAAAAGTCTCAGGCTTATGGGAAGAACAGGGCTGGGGTGTAACACCTTTATCACCACACATGAAAAAAAGTCAATAAAAAATCTTAATAAAAATAGTAGAGTTTTATACATGTTTAATGGTTAAGAAATATATAAATACCACCATGAATATGGCACTGTACCTTATAAAAGACCCGATATTTGTGTAAGAAGCACTGTAGTTTATTATAAAATGGTGAAAAGAGGCTTGCCTGAAATCAGAAAGCTCACAGCATTCCCTAACATATTGAAACAAATTTACATTTTTAAAGCAAACATGACAGCAGAATTGACTGTATTTATAAATTTGTTCCAATAAATACAAAAACTTAGAAGAGACAGAAACTTTCCTAGGAAAATGAAAGTAGCCAAAATTTTCCCAGAAAGAATTAGGAAGACCAGACTGATTAGTCCATGATCATAAAATACACTGAAATAGTAATCAGAAGTATACCCTCTCCATAAAGTAAATAGCCCCACACTATCTATAAAAGTAAGTTTTATCAATATCCAAGAAACAGAAAATTTCTCCCATTAGATGTAGAGCCAGGAAATGATGGTAAACTCATTATACAAATTTGTATAATCTCACAGAGAAGGCAAGACAGCCCAACTTGCACAATTTCATTTGTTAAAAATACCTAGGGCTTCCCTAGGTGTCCAGTGGTTAAGACTCTGCCTGCCAATGCAGTAGACCTAAGTTCAATCCCTGGTCTGGGAAGACTGACATGCCATAGAGCAACTAAGCCCATGAGCCACAACTACCGAACCCACACTCTAGAGCCTGTGCTCTGCAACAAGAGAAGCCACCTCAGGGAGAAGCCCAAGCACTGCAACTAGAAAATAGCCCCCAATTACAACAACTAGAGAAAGCCCAACAGTGGCAATGAAGACCTAGCACAGCCAAAAATAAATGAATAAATAAATCCTAAAATAAACCCCCAAAACCTAATGGGGACTTCCCTGGTGATCTAGTGGTTAAGATTGCACTCCCAATGCAGGGGGCCTTGGTTCAACTCCTGTTCAGGAAACTAGATCCCAGTGGTGCAGGGCTTCAGAGAACAGTTCCCACACATGACACTGTCTGAGTGCCAGTGCAGTCAAGTAAAATGAATATTTTTTTAAAAACCTAGATAAAAATACTAACAAATATTTAGATAAAAACACTAAAATGAATCCTATACGTGCATAAACAATAGTCTATGAAAGAAATTATTCCAAAAAATTAAAGGACACTCCAAACTTAAAAAAAAAACCAAAACTGTAACATAGAAATAAGTAACATTAGTACATTAATGGAGAACAATAATCTCAATAGAGAAACAAAGTACTATGATTAAATTTAACACCTTCAAAAATCAGAATTCAGTTCATTACAGGTAAAAGTAATTTCCCTAAACCTATAAAAAATATCATACTTCATGTGAAACATTAGAAGTGTTCCCTCTAAAATCAGGAACAATTTGAAATTGTTCTTCAGAAACAAGTTGAAATTTTCATATCAACTCTACTAGTCAGTGCTGTCCAAGAAGACCTGGTACAGTGGGAACAAAACAAAATACCAGCGATAAACACTAAGCAAGGAGGAAAAACTACTCTCATTGTCTAAAAACATCTGATTTTCTGACTAAAAAACCTAAGAGAAACAGCTGGCATAACATGAAAATCAATGAGACATATCAACAGGGTAGCAATTTTTTTAACAAAATCAACATGCAATGGCTATTTGATACATCAACAGTAACCAACTTGAAATGTAATAAGAAAAACCACAACACAAATTGACATAAAGTATTCAGGAATAAAACTTAATATAGAGAAAACATAAACAAAAATACATGTGATAAAATACATAAATGTAGAGGAAAAGAAAACACAATAGGGAACAAGATGGCGGAGGAGTAGGTAGATGTGGAGTACATCTCTTTCCACAGATACATCAGGAATACACTGTCAGACACAGAAGTGCTTGCAGAACACCAGCTGAGAGCAGACAGTACCTGACCACTGGAAAAGAATATAGAGAACCACACAAAACTTCATAGGATGAAGGAACTAGGGGGAGAAACAGGTGTATTATTAGGACTGGACCTGCCCTCAGAGGGTCGGGGAACTGAAGCAGGGTCCGATCTCCACATTGGGGCAACTGTCTGGGTCAGAGGAGAAACATTTAAGGCTGAGAGTGAAATAGCTGATCTGTGGCAGCTTAAATGGAATGAGAATCAGACAGTCCTTGCCATAGCCATATGTACCCTGGACGGGGACACAGGTGAAGGCACAGTGGCTGGGAGCTGGTGCATAGGATTGTGGAGCAATCCAAGGGCGAGGGCTGCTGTTGACTGCAGAGAGACGGACCGAGGGGATGTGAGGGAGGAAATTGTGGTGGGAAATGCCTGTGGAGGAAAGCCAGGCAGCCATGGAAGCAAGGCAATACTGCTGAGTCATGTGTAGGGGGTGGAGTCATCACCATAGCGTCTCTCTCCCTACATGATAGCATTGGCAGCTGAACCCATCAAGCGCCTGACACACTGAACTATAGAGTAGGACCCCACCCACGGTGCTCCTTTAAGTGACTGATGTGCCAAACTACAGAGTAGGACCCCAGCCAGGGGGACCCCTCTATGTGCCTGATGTGCCCAACAACAGAGAAGGACCCCAGGCAAGGGAGCCCTGTAAATGCCTGAACAGGTGGAGCTATGGAGAAAGACTAGCTAAAAGGCCTTCTGATCACCAGCTATCAAGGTCTTGAAAAAGACTCTGATAGGGCCAATAACTCCTGTGGCTGAGGCAGTCCATGTCCCTGCACACTTGGCACCACCAGGGTACCCACTACCCAAACAGCTGCACCACCTTCACATTCAACCCTCACTGGGGCAGAGCTGCCACAGGCAAAAAAGTCTTGCGTCTATGCACGTGAGGTCGCTTCGGCCATGTCCAACTATTTACGACCCTGTGGACTGTGGCCTGCCAGGCTTCTCTGTCAGTGAGGCTCTCCAGGCAAGAATAATGGAATGTATTGGCCAATACTGGTTGCAGTCCCTTTCTAGAGCACTATTATTTCCGTCTGCCCTAGCTGCCAACCCCCCTGAGTACCTGATGCTTACAGAACCCATGTGACTCAAGCAGCTGCACTACTTCCACACCTGGCCCTCACTGGGGCAGACCCAAGTCCTCCAGGGCAGACTCAGGAGCAAAGCCCAGTGGACAACCCACATGCAGAGGTGGAAATAAAACCACAGTTGAAACCCAGGAGCAGTGTGGCTAAGGAAGAGGACCCAAAACCTTCCCACCAGCTGTACCAGCTGCAGATCAAATCCACATGATCAGCTAGGCAGACTCTGTATCTATGGAATATATAAAAGGACATTGAGAGCTCCCACAAAAGAAAACACACTAGTTCTGATAGTTGTGGACATTGGAGACAATAACACATAGGAGTAGGACCAGATTAGAGTCTGAGCTGCCCCCCACATCAGGTCCAGAAACCAGCGCAGTGTTGGAAGGCACCCTAGTGGGGTGAGGTGGACTGTGACTCCCAGCAAGGGAAAGAATGCTGACAGCACTGACTCAAGAAAAATATTTACTATTCTTATATTCTTACTTGTTTGGTAGTTCCTTTTGGATTTTTTCTTTCTCTTTTCCCTCTGTTGTAGTTGCCAATTTTATTAGCACTATGAAATCTAATTAAGCTTTTGAGATTTTTTTTTCAATCACACTTTTTATTCTTGTTATAAAACTCTGCCTCTATGCTAGCCTTTTGCAGTTCTGTGGAGTTTTCCTTTTATTCTTTCTTTTTTTTCTCTCTCTTTTTTTAGTTTTAATTAAAAAAAATTAAGCCTATTATTATTTTTTCTACATTTACTCACTGTTTGCTTTCCCTGTTGTTCTTTTCCTCTTGCAATTAATCTTTAATGTATATAAATCTTCTTTATCTACCTCTGTTTAACTTTACATATCTATTCTTTCTTTTCTTTCTTCTTTTCATATTTGTTAGTTTTGGTTTCATTGCTTTATCTCCCACTTGCACCTTGTGTTAGTTTCATTTTCCAGTCTGTGGTTTAGTTAGTTTTGTTCTTAACTGGTAGATATCATTTTTGGTTTCCTTTGTTCACTAGGTCAATCTACTGTACTTTTATTTTTGTTGCACTGTTTTGATTGTGCTTATGGGTGTATAGGTGCGTTTTATATTCCATTATTTTAATTATTATTTGCCTGATTTTGTAACTGCCATTTGTCTGGGGTTCATCTTTGGTTTCTTGTTTTTGGGTATTTGTTTTAATCTCACTTAATGCCATAACAAACCACCTGTGGAATCTTCATTCTTGGTCAGAGGTCAAACCCTAAGCCTTTGAAGTGGGAGCACTGACTCCAAGATCCTAGACTACCAGAGAACTCCCAACTCTAGGGAGTATCAAATAGTGAGGACTCACACAAAGGAAACCACTTGAATACAAGACCTCGCATCACCCAAACACCAGTAGCACCCCGTGCAGGATGCCTCATCTCAACAAACAAGACAAAAATACAAACCCAATCATCAGCAGACAGGAGTACCACCTCACTCGTCTTCTGCACAAATCTCACTCTATGCAAAGCTTACACAAACCACTGGACCAACCTTAGGAGGGAAGAAACCAAAAGGAAGAAAGAATTCAACCCTGAAGCCTGGAAAAATGAGACCTCAAACACAATAAGTTAAAAACAAAAAACAAGGAAAAGGCAGAGAAACACTACACAAATAAGGGAACAAACTAGAAACATAGAAGTCCAAATAAATGAAGAGGAAATAAGAAAACTACCTGAAAAAGAATTTGGAATAATGATAGTAAAGATTATCAAAACCCTTGAAAACAGAATTGAGAAAATTTAAGAAACAATTAACAAAGACCTAGAAGAATGAAAGAATAAACATAGAGAAAAAACAACACAATTACTGAAATTAAAAACACTCTAGAAGGAATCAATAGCAGAATATCTGAAGCAGAAGAATGAATCAGTGATCTGGAAGATAAAATGGTGGAAATAACTTCTGAAGAGCAGAATAAAGTAAAAAGAATGAAAAAAGATGAAGATATTCTCAGAGATCTCTGGGACAATATCAAACACACCAACATTCGAATTATAGGGCTCCCAGAAGAAGAGAAAAAGAAAGTGTGTGAGAAATTTTCTGAAAAATTTATAGTTGAAAATTTCTCCAAAATGGAAAAGGAAATAGTCAATCAAATTCAAGAGGTGAAAAGAGTCCCATACAGAATAAACCCAAAGAGAAACAAGCCAAGACACATACTAATCAAACTAACACAGATTAAACACACAAAAAGAATATTAAAAGCAGCAAGGGAAAAGCAACAAGTAACATACAAAGGAAACCCCATACATTTAACAGCTGACATTTCAGCAGAAACTCTGAAGGCCAGAAGGGAATGGCAGGATATATTTAAAGTACTGAAAGGGAAATATTTACAACCAAGATTACTCTACCTGGCAGTATCTCATTCAAAATTGACGGAGAAATCAAAAGCTTTTCAGACAAGCAAAAGTTAATAGAATTCAGGACCACCAAACCAGCTTTACAACAAATGTTAAATGGACTTATACAGTCAAGAAATACAACAGAAGAAAAAAGATCTACAAAATCAACCCCAAACAATTAGAAAATGGCAGTAGGAACATATACATCAGTAATTACTTTAAACATGAATGGATTAAATGCGCCAACCAAAAGACACAAACTGGCTGAATGGATACAAAAACGAAACATATATATATATATATATATATATATATATATATATGCTGCCTACAAGAAACCCATTTCAGACCTCAAAACACATACAGACTGAAAGTGAGAGGATGGAAAAATATATTCCATGCAAATGGGAAGCAAAATAAAGTTGGAGTAGCAATCCTCATATCAGACAAAGTAGACCTTAAAATAAAGAAGATTGCAAGAGATAAGGAAGGTCACTATATAATAATCAAGGGATCAATCCAAGAGGAAGACATAACAATTGTAAATATCTTTGCACCCAACATAGGAGCACCTCAATACATAAGACAAACACTAACAGACATAAAAGGAGAAATTGACAGTAACACAATAATAGTAGGAGACTTTACCACCCCACTCACACCAATGGACAGATCATCAAAACAGAAAATTAATAAGGAAACACAAGTCTTAAAATGATACATTAGATGAGATGGATCTCATTATCTTCAGGATGTTCCATCCAAATGCAGAAGAATACACCTTCTTTTCAAGTGCACATGGAACATTCTCCAGGATAGACCACATCTTGGGTCACAAATCAAACTTCAGTAAATTTAAGAAAATTGAAATCATATCAAGCATCTTTTCTGGCCACAACGCTATGAGACTAGATATCAATTACAAGGAAAAAACTGTAAAAAACACAGGCACATGGAGATTAAGCAATATGTTTCTATGTAATGAACAGGTTACTGAAGAAATCAAAGAGCAAATAAAAAAATTCCTAGAAACAAATGACAATGAAAACGTGACAACTCAAAACCTATGGGATGCAGCAAAAGCAGTTCTAAGAGGGAAGTTTATAGCAATACCATCCGACCTTAAGAAACAAGAGAAACATCGAATAGACAAGCTAACTTTATACCTAAAACAACTGGAAAAACAACAAAAAAACCACCAAAATTAGGAGAAGGAAAGAAATTATTAAGATCCAAGCAGAAATAAACAAAAAAGAAATGAAAGAAACAATAATAAAGATTAATATAACTAAACGCTGGTTCTTTGAGAAGATAAAATTGACAAACCCTTAGCCAGACTCATCAAGAAAAAAAGAGAAGAATCAAATCAACAAAATTAGAAATGAAAAAGGAGAGGTTAAAATAGACAATGGAAAAATACAAAGGATTATAAGAGACTATTATGAACAACTATATGGCAATAAAATGGATAACCTGGAAGAAATGGACAGATTCTTAGAAATGTCCAATCTTCCAAGACTGAACCAGGAAGAAATAGAAATTATGAACAACTCAATTACAAGCACTGAAATTGAAACTGTAATAAAAAATCTCCCAAAAAACAAAAGCCCAGGACCAGATGGCTTCACAGGAGAATTCTATTAAACATTTAAAGTAGAGCTAATGCCAATCCTAAAACTCTTGGAAAAAATTGCAGAGGAAGGAACACTTCCAAACTCATTCAACAAGGCCATCACCCTGATACCAAAACCAAAGAAAATACAAAAAAAGAAAACTACAGGCCAATATCACTGATGAACACAGATGAAAAATCCTCAACAAAATTTTAGCAAACAGAATCCAACAACACATTAAAAAGCTCACACACCATGATCAAGCTGGGTTTATTCCAGGGATGCAAGGATTCTTCAATACATGCAAACCAATCAATGTGATACACCATATTAACAAACTGAAGGATAAAAACCATACAATAATCTCAATAGATGTAAAAAAAAGCCTTTGACAAAATTCAGCACCCATTGATGATTAAAACTCTTTAAAAAATGGGCACAGAAAGAACCTACCTCAACATAGGAAAGTCCAAATATGATAAGCTCACAGCAACCATTATTTTCAATGGTGAAAAACTGAAAGCATTCACCCTAAGATCAGGAGCAAGACAGGGGTGTCCACTTTCACTGCTATTATTCAACATAGTTTTGGAAGTCCTAGCTACAGCAGTCAAAGAAGAAAAAGAAAAAAAAGGAATCCAGATTGGAAAAGAAGTAAAGCTTTCACTGTTTGCAGATGACATGATACTGTACATAGAAAACCTGAAAGAGACTATCAGAAAATTATTAGAGCTAATCAGTGAACTTAGCAAAGTTGCAGGATACAAAATCAACACACAGAAATCACTTGCATTCCTATATACTAACAATGAAAAATCAGAAAGAGAAATTAAGGACTCAATCCCATTCACCATTGCAACAAAAAGAATTAAATATCTAAGAATAAACTTACCTAAGGAGACAAAAGAACTGTACACAGAAAATTACAAGACACTAATGAAAGAAATCAAAGATGACATGAACAGAAAACAGATGGAGATATATTCTGGGTAGGAAGAATCAATATTGTGAAAATGACCATACTACCAAATGCAACCTACAGATTCAATGAGGTCTCTCTCAAATCAACAATGGTATTTTTCACAGAACTAGAACAAAAAATGTCACAATTCATATGGAAATACAAAAGACCCCAAATAGTCAAAGCAGTCTTGAGAAAGAAGAATGGAGGTGGAGGAATCAAGCTTCCTGACTCCACATTATACTACAAAGGTACAGTCATTAAGACAGTATGGTACTGGCACAAAAACGGAAATACAGACCAATGGAACAAGATAGAAAGCCCAGAAATAAACCCATGCACCTATGGGTACCTTATTTTTGACAAAGGAGGCAAGAATATACAATGGGGCAAAGACAGCCTCTTCAATAAATGGTGCTGGGAAAACTGGACAGCTACATGTAAAAAAATGAAATTAGAACACTTCCTAACACCATACACAAAGATAAACTCAAAAACGGATTAAAGACCTAAATGTAAGACCAGAAAATATAAAACTCTTAGAGGAAAACATAGGCAGAACACTTGATGACATAAATCAAGGCAAGATCTTCTATGACCTGCCTCTTAGAGTAATGGAAATAAAAACAAAAGTAAACAAGTGGGACCTGATTAAACTTAAAAGCTTTTGCACAGCAAAGGAAACTCTAAGCAAGGTGAAAAGGCAACCCTCAGAATGGGAGATAATAAAAACAAATGAAACAACTGACAAAGGATAAATTTCCAAAATACATAAGCAGCTCATACAAATCAATGCCAGAAAAACAAACTCAATCAAAAAGTAGGGAAAACAGACATTTCTCCAAAAAAGATATACAGATGCTTAACAAACACATGAAAAGATGCTCAACATCACTCATTATCAGAGAAATGCAAATCAAAACTACAATGAGATATCACCTCACTCTGGTCAGAATGGCCCTCGTTAAAAAGTCTACAAACAACAAATGCTGGAGAGGGTGTGGGGTAAAGGGAACCCTTCTGCACTGTTGGTGGTAATGTAAATTGATACAGCCATTATGGAAGATGGTATGGAGATTTCTCAGAAAACTAGGAATAAAACCACCATATGACCCAGCAATCCCACTCCTAGGCATATACCCTGAGGAAACCAAAATTAAAAAGAATACTTGTATCCCATTGTTCATTGCAGCACTATTTATAATAGCTAGAACATGGAAGCAACTTAGATGTCCATCGAAAGATGAATGGATGAAGTTGTGGTACAAATACACAATGGAATATTACTTGGCCATAAAAAGGAATGCATTTGAATTAGTTCTAATGAGGTGGAGGAATGTACAGCCTATTAAACAGAGTGAAGTAAGTCAGAAAGAGAAAGATAAATATCATATACTATTATGGAATCTAGAAAGATGGTACTGAAGAGTTTATTTGCAGGGCAGCAATGGAGAAACATACATAGAAAACAGACTTATGGACATGGGGAAAGGGAAGGAGAGGGTGTGTATGGAGAGAGTAACATGGAAACTTACATCACCATATATAAAATAGATAGCCAACAGGAATTTGCTATATGTCTCAGGAAACTCAAACAGTGGCTCTGTATCAACCTAGAACGGTGGGATGGGGAGGGAAATGAGAGGGCGGTTCAAGAGGGAGGGGTTTGACTCATGTTGAGGTTTGACAGCAAAAAACAAAATTCCGTAAAGCAATTATCCTTCAATTAAAAAATAAAAAAAGAAAACACAATAGCCCAGATACAGGAAGCAATGTGTCTACTGACAGATGAATGGATAAACATACAACACACACACACACACACACACACACACACACACACGAATATTACTCATTCATTAAAAGAAAACTCACAATCTTGCCATCTGTAACAACATGGATAGAACTAGAGGGTATTATGCTAAGTGAAATAAATCAGACAGAAATACAAATACCATATGACTTTACATGTGGAATCTAAAAGATTAAATGAACAAATACACAGAACAAAAATAGACACATAAATACAGATACCAAAAAGGTGGTCGCCAGAGGTGGAAGGATGGTGAAACAGGTGAAGGGGATTAAGAGGTACAAATCTCTAGTTATGGAACAAATTAGCTACGGGGATTCAGCATAAGGAATATGGTCAATAATATTGTATGGGGTCAGATTACTAGACTTGGGGTAGAGATCATTTCATAATGTATGCAAATGTCAAATCACTATGTAGTAAATCTGAAAATACCATAATATCATGTATCAACTACATTTCAAATATATTCATATTTTTTTAAAAAAGAAACCGAAGGACCTGAGTAATTGAGTAACATTTATGATATATAGATTCAATATAGTATAAATATATTCTCAACAAATTAATTTATAATTTCAATGTATTATCAAAATACAAAGATATTACATTTTATTTCATCTAATGGTATTTTCTAATACTCATTCATGATAAATAAAATCATACATTTGGACTACAGCTGCTACGACTGGAAAATTAATGGTAAATCACAATCCATGAACATCGAGACCCATGGATGAAAGGAGAACTAAATGAGCCAAATTCCAAAGAGGGGAGAGCTCTTCCTGGATAAGCTAAGAGTGCTTTGGCTGTTTACTTCGCTGAGGGCATTTGTCCAGCCTGAGAACAGGCAAGGTGGGCTCAGCTGAGACAGAGGATGACACCAAGAGAAAGAGAAACCAGTAGAGCCTTCAGTGCCCACCCTGGACAGCAGGCTCTTCCCACCGAGTGTTTGCTGAGTGCGGTCAGTGCAGGAACTGGGCAGGAAAGGCAGACTGATTCTCCCATGGTTTCAAGGCACCAAGGACACAAAGGAAGGAGCCTGAGATCAGCACACCCCTTGAAAACAAGGTGATCCAAGTTTAACTAAAGCAGCAATCCAGTCCCAAACCAGCTTGATGCCTGTTTAGATGGAATGATCAGTCACTCCCCATCTGCACAACAAAGCAAAGGGGAAACAGGCTCTGGTAGAAAGTAACATTGAACTTCAGTCTCTGTGGTTCTTTTTATACCAATTCACATACACACACATACACAAGTAAAGAAAGAATAACAGAGCTAACTTGGCAAAATAACAATGGGGCAATCTGGGTGAAGGGTTTTTTTTTTTTTTTAAATACAACAGAGGAGGTTATTTTATTCTATTTTTGCTACTTCTCTAGTTTTGAAATCATTTCAAAATAAAACATAAAATACAATAAACTCCTTGGGCTCTCCAGATGATCGTTCACATACTTAAAGGGCCCTTCACAAGCTAGCCCTGCTCTCACATGCTCCCCATTCGGCCATATGCCTTCTTTCCACTTCACAATGCATCTGCTGGTTCCATGGCAAGGCCACCAACTTAGCTGCCTCCAAAGCCTGGAATGTGTCATGTTCTGTGCCTTCATCTGCCCATGATCATCAAGTTGTCATTCAGATTCTGCTTAAATGCTGCCCCAAGACAAGTAGCCACCCAGCCACTCTCATGTGCACAAACACCCACAGTTTTGCTCATGATGTTCCTCTGATATGTTTTACCATCTCCCACACCCTCCATGGGGTTATGGGCCCTGTTAATCTTGTTCACACACCCTAGAAAATTACCTGGCATAATAGTCAATTAATGTTTGCTAAATACATGCACTCAACAATAAGGAAATACAGTTTACATTTGTCAAAGTCTCTTAGGTCCTAAGGGCAATAAGAGCACAGACTCTGAAGACATTCTGCGTGGGTCTGAATCTTAGCTCTGCCATCCTAGTCTCCTTGTTTCCCTTACTAGTTTGGAACTGCGGGCCGCCTCCCCAGTTTCCTCAGCTGTACAGCAGGGACATACTTGCCTCACAGGGCCCTGAGACTTTAATGACATCACACACACAAAGTGCCTAGGCCAAGAGTGGTGTCTATTAATGTTATTCAATAGTTGTAAAGTCTTCTTTATTAATACGTCCTGTACACTTATAATGGAGAAGGCAATGGCAACCCATTCCAGTACTCTTGCCTGGAAAATCCCATGGATGGAGGTGCCTGGTAGGCAGCAGTCCATGAGGTCGCTAGGAGTCGGAAACGACTGAGGGACTTCACTTTCACTTTTCACTTTCATGAATTGGAGAAGGAAATGGCATCCCACTCCAGTGTTCTTGCCTGGAGAATCCCAAGGACGGTGGAGTCTGGTAGGCTGCTGTCTATGGGGTCGCACAGAGTCGGACATGACTGAAGCGACTTAGCAGCAGCAGCAGCAGTACACTTATAATGTTCATTCATTTTATATTTTTTAATTGCTATCGGAAATACATTCTCTCATTGTACTTTCTGTATAATTATTGTTTAAAGACAAAAAGTTCATTGATTTTTGAGGTTAATTGTATCCCTCAGGCCACCTTAATGAAATCCTTTCCCCCTGACACCAAAACCCTAAAAAAATACTATTACTATACTATTACTAACTGCTTCTTTACATCCTGTTGTCCACGTGCTAAGTCGCTTCAGTCATGTCTGACTCATTTTGACCCCGTGGACTCTGGCCCACCAGGCTCCTGTCATGGATTTTCCAGGCCAAGAATACTGGCGAGGGTTGCCATTTCCTTTTCCAGGGGATCTTCCAGACCCAGGGATCGAACCTGCATCTCTTATGTTTCTTGCATTGGCACTCCGGTTCTTTACCATTAGTGCCACCTATACTCCTAAAGGAAATCAACCCTGCATATTCACTGGAAAGACTGATGCTGAAGCTGAAGCTCCAATACTTTGGCTACCTGATGTGAAAAGCCGACTCACTGGAAAAGACCCTGATGCTGGGAAAGACTGAGGGTAGGAGAAGGGGGTGACAGAGGATGAGATGGTTGGATGGCATCACGGACTCCATGGACATGAATTTGAGCAAACTCTGGGAGATAGTGAAGGACAGAGAAGCTTGGTGTGCTGTAATTCATGGAGTTGCAAAGAGCCAGACATGACTGAGTGACTGAACAACAACAACCACCATCTATACTATTACTAGTCACTTCTTTACATCCTGCTGTCCTCAGCCTAATGCAATCCCTTCACCTCTTAGGAGGTGAATATCTGTAGCACACCTGGCATTCTGTTTGCTCTGGAAAAAGTGCTTTAGACCTATAAATTCTGAAATCCAAGAAGCACCTTTTGGCTTTAAGAAATACTTTCAAGGAACTTCACATCACGGCTTCTAAGAAGTTCTCTTTTCTCAAGTTTCTAGGGGAAAAAACCACTCTCCAAATGTTCTCTCACCTCTCCTGCACCCCAGCCCCTCTTTAATGCAGCCCTTGTCATTGTCCTGAGGCCTCTATTTGGTCCTTTTTGGGGCTCTACTCCTATGCCTATAACTCCTATAGTTAAAGGCACTAATATAGGTGTCTTTAATTGGTATGTTAGTGGAAAACTCCCACCTGAGTTACAGACTCAACTGTAGGCACCACATATTTAATACCTACGAAGCTACACTCTGAGGTCTAGTCGTAAAGAATCCACCTGCCACTGTAGTGGACATGGGTTTGATCCCTGGTCCAGGAAGATCCCACATGCCTCGGTGCAAGTAATCCCTTGCACCTCAACTAGTGAGCTCCTGCTCTAGAGACCAGGGACCATAACTACTAAGCCCACATGTTGCAACTACTAAAGCCCGCTTGCCCCAGAGCCTGTGCACAAGAGAAGTCACCGCAATGAGAAGCCCAGACTCTGTAACTAGAGAGTAGCCCCCACTCACTGCAACTAGAGAAAGCCGGAGCAGCAAGGAAGATCTACCCCCGCCACCACCTCCCCCAGCCACAGGAAAAGATAAATAAATCTTAAAAGAAGGAAAGAAAAAAAAAAAAGCTACATACACTCTGTCCCTGGATACTTCTTCCAACAGTGTTCTCAAGACCGGACACATCACCGGTGTACCAACAGCTCAGGAGTTCAGCATTCGCTGTTAAGTCTCCCTCTGGTTCAGTCCTCGAACCACCTGCACGGTCCCGAGGGTCCACTGGCTCTCTCCTCTCACAACACTGCTCCTTCCCGCTTTGAATCCTTAAACTCCTTCCCCGCCATCCTGCCCAACGACTCTGTGCGCCAGACCACAGCTCCTCTAAAACAAGAAACGTACGTGATTTCTTTGCACTGCCAGCATCAATCTCTGGATCCAGCTCACGAGGGTGCTCAGTATACAAGCATCTGAACAAGCTAATGAACAAAAAGGAGATAATTTCCCTGCTGATGCCCTGAAAATCTGGACGCGAAGACAACTCTATACTTGTTAGTGGAAAACCTGAAACGATAGAGGATCATTTCCTTCACAAGGGCCCTCACTGCCCTCGGAATTCAGGGTACGCTGTAGACAACAAAGCAGAGTAACTGCCCACGGACAGGGCACCGGACCCCAAGTGCCAGAAGACAAGGAACGTTTCTGGAGACTCAGGGGGATGGCGGGGAATAGGTGAGTTCAGGCCCTGGTGTGACCGTGAAGGGATGAAGAGGTCAGCCCTCACGGCCGAGTCAGCTTTCTTAAGTGAGAAAGTCCCTACTTACCGAACACGAAGCTGTCGGGAACCTGGTGGCCATCCCAGGCTGTTTCGTGCAGGGTGCGGAGGAGAGAATCGAACTCTGAGGATATCCCTGCTGGTCCCACCCTGCCCACCAAGAGGGGGTCCGCGAGCACCAGGCACTTGCCCCTCCGGGGCTGAGTCCCTCTTAGGGAAGGGGCCTCCTGGCCCGGGCAGAGGGAACTTGGACAATGAGTTTGTACCGCTCCGCAGCCCTGATGCGGGAGGGACCGAGGCCGGGCTGGCTGCCTCTACGCTGGGATCGACCGTGGGGGCTCAGTTGGTCAAGATCCTGGTTTGCACAGGATGTTCTTGGCCAGGGTAACTTCTCGTCTCAGCTAGCTCCTCAGTCTCTGAAACAGAACGCCCCCGCCCCGCCCCTGAGCACAGAAGCCCTGCGGGATACAGCCTGTTAGGCGCGTACTCCTTTACGCTACAGGGCGGCGCAGGCGGAAGTACGTCACGTGACGACCAGCGGCAGGCGGAAAACTACATCTCCCAGAATCCTCTGTGGAGGAAGAGGGCCTCGATAGACGGGCGAGGACTCATGGGAAAGGCGGGCAGGCTCTAAGAGAGTCGGTATCGGTCATTTCTTCCGCTGCTCAGAGAAGAGCCAACGTCTGGGCAGTGGCGGGTGTTGGGTCTTGAGGCCAAACCAAGTAGAGTTCGTAGAGGAAGGCACAGCAGAGAACAACACCGTGTGAGACTATGAGGCGCAGTGCACAGGTATAAAGCTGTACTGAATATCAGTGCACGAAATAATAGTTACCAACTTTACAGAGGAGAAAGTATATTAGATGAGAAGTAGAAGGACATCAGTATTGGGACACACAAACGTGCGGTTGTCCAAGACAGAGCAAACAATAGTCAACTGGAAAAAAAATGCACAACCTGAAAGTTGAGTGTTCTGTTTTATTCTGTGGACAAAACTGAGGACTTAAGCCTGGGACACAGCAGCTCAGATAACTCTGAGAGGGGACTGCTCTGAAGAGGCAAGGGGGAAGTCAGGATAGGTAGGAGTTTTTGCAACAAAGATCTAGTCGTTGGAACATCAAAAGATTATTGATTAAAGAAAACTAGATAGCTTAAGTTAAGGGATTTACTGCTTTCCCATCTATGGGAAGATACAAGAGTCTGAGCTCACTGAAACCATTCCTTTAATATGCACCTCAGCTATCTGGGGCCAGTATTCTGTGTTTTCTCATCCTGAGACCGCCCCCCCCCCCCCCCCCCCAGGCTCACAGGTGGCTGTAATGTGATGGCTTGAAGGCTGCAACATCCTTTGTTTACTGATATGGGAGGCAATATTTAACTATAAATTAAAAGCATAACTTAAAAAGGTCTTTCTGTCTGGAAAAAAAATTGTTTTAAAAAAGTCTTATCTTCAAGTGACAGCAAGTGAAATAGGGAAATACAAAACTGTAGACAACACTATGCATTAATTTGTGGGAGAAACTAAGAGCAATGATGACAGGAAATTTCATAATCTTAAGTAATTATATGGAGTAGGAAATGGCAATCCACTCCAGTGTTCTTGCCTAGAGAATCCCATGGCCAGAGGAGTCTGGTAGATTATGGTCCATGGGATAGCAAAGAGCTGGACACGACTGAGCGACTAAGCATAGCATAGCGTAAGTAATTATAGTAGTTACAACAGTGAAAACAAAACAGTAAGAATTGAATTCTTAAAAAGCTAAAGAACAAAGTAAGCCTAGGGCTTCCCTAGTGGTCCAGTGGTTAAGAATCTGCCTTGCAATGCAGGGGAGATGGGTTAGATCCCTGGTTTCAGGAAGATCCCACATGCCTCGGGGCAACTAAGCACAGGCGCCAGAACTAGGTGAGCGGCAACTCCTGCCACCATTTGAGGAAACTACTGAAGCCCAGGCACCTACAGCCCGTGCTGTGCAATGAGAAGCTACTGTAATGAGAAACCTGTGAACCACAACAAGAGAAAGCCCCACACAACAATGAAAACCCAGAGCAGCCTAAATAAATAAATAAATATTTTTAAAAACCCAAACAAGGTAAACCTAAAAAAGGCAAAGCAGAGGAAATACTAAAGAGAAAAAAAATTATCCAAACTTAGCAAGGACAGAAAAAAAGTGAAATAATCCTGTGAATCCAGTCAAAGTAACTGACATATATAGAACACTGTAACTAAAGATATTAAATATACATAAATTTTACATGCACATGGGGCATTCTCCAAGATAGGTCCTATGTTGGACCACAAAATAAATCTCAATACATTTGAAAGGACTGCACCCATAAAAAGTATATTTTCTGACAATGGTAGAACTAAATTAGAAATAAACCCTAGAAAAATGTAGGAAGTCCCCAAGTTTTTGGAAATTAAAAAACAGTTTCAAGTAATTGCTAACTCAAAGAAAAAAATCACAGGAAAATTAGAAAATACTTTGAACTGAGTTGAAGTGAAAATGCAATGTACTGTAAATGTCTACATCACTAGAAATCCAAATCCTGAGCTCTTTCTTTTATTCCACTTACCTCCAATTTAATCTTCCCTTTCTATCTGAACCCAGAACTGCTCAGTCGCTATTCACTTCAGTTCAGTCGCTCAGTCGTGTCCGACTTTTTGCGACCCCATGAGTCGCAGCACGCCAGGCGTTTGAGCATTCTTTGGCATTCCCTTTCTTTGGGATTGGAATGAAAACTGACCTTTTCCAGTCTTGTGGCCACTGCTGAATTTTCCAAATTTGCTAGCATATTGAGTGCAGCACTTTCGCAGCATCATCTTTCAGGATTTAAAATAGCTCAACTGGAATTCCATCACCTCCACTAGCTTTGTTCTTAGTGATGCTTTCTAAGGCCCACCTTAACTTCACATTCCAGGATGTCTGGCTCTAGATGAGTGATCACACCATCGTGATTATCCGGGTCGTGAAGATCTTTTTTGTACAGTTCTTCTGTGTATTCTTGCCACCTCTTCTTAATATCTTCTGCTTCTGTTAGGTCCATACCATTCCTGTCCTTTATCGAGCCCATCTTTGCATGAAATGTTCCCTTGGTATCTCTCATTTTCTTGAAGAGATCTCTAGTCTTTCCCATTCTGTTCTTTTCCTCTATTTCTTTGCATTGATCGCTGAAGAAGGCTTTCTTCTCTCTTCTTGCTATTCTTTGGAACTCTGCATTCAGATGCTTATATGATCAGTTGCTATTATGATCTCATAAAATTCCCAAGCAAACTGTATTCCTAACAAATCCCTAACATGCTCTATGCCCTGTTCTCTGATGGAAGGAAACAGCACTTAAGATCTTTCTTAGGCTGTTCTCCCATTTGAATTGTCATGTCATTTAAGTAAATTTAAATGAATAATCCCTAATACTACTGTCTTTTGAGATCTTACCGTATTAGACCTTAGTCTAATTCTAAGGGGAATTGAATTAATTCCCCTTATTCATAATTCTGAAACTTTTGTTATGATCTAAAACTGCTACTGCCTTAAAACAGTGCAGAACTATTTTTAGGGAAGAGGGTCTAGGATTGATATTGGTTTATAATGAAATGGCAGGAAGTCTTGGGAAAGTGTGTGACAGAAATAGACAGCTATAAGAATAATTAATGACAGTGTATAGCAAAGAGGAAAATAAGGAGGACATTAGAGTGTGTAAGGTATGATAGACTACAACACAGAGATAACCATTCTGTTCATAGAAGATTAGGGATAGTGACTGGGGCAACTGCATGCAAAAAGGAAGTAAAGCTACAACAAGGAATACATGCATACCTAATTGTTTCTATATTTTCCAGCGATTTAGCTTAGGCTTTTGCTGTCGTTTGTTTGTTTGTTTGTTTTAATTGGCATGGGAATTGATGCTGGAAATGAAGTAGAAGGTAGATGGGCTACAGGGCTGAGCAGCTGGAATTTGTCAAGCTGAGTTAATTGGAGTTTTGTTTTCCTTGACACTAAAAAGGAAACCGTTTAAGGTAGGAGCCGAACTCTGCTGAAGTAAATAGATAAGACGACCACGTCTATCACTTTTGAGATCAAGGAGACCTGCCCTGACTGCGCATGCACAGAAAGGCTCCTCTGGGGTCAAAAAGGAAGGGGGTGCTATCCCATAATAGGCTAAAAGATGCACATGCATATTGGGGAAAGCCCTGGTCCAGGTCAGATGGGGAGAAGGAAGTGAGATAATTGGCCAGAGAAAAACAAAGACCCAGAAGAACTACTCTCGGATAAACGATCACCTGTCTGGCACACTCCTTGTTAAGGAGGATGCCCACCCTCTTCTCTGGGTGCATATTTCTGCCCTGTTTTTGTCTTAAATAAATAAAATGGTTCTCTTTGTGCTCTCTCACATATTATGCTGTGTCCCTAATAACAAACTTTGTGCCTGTTTTCAAGTTTTTGTCTCCCTGAAACACTTGTTTTTAACAGGGACAAGAGCCAGAGAAGCTTCAAATCTAGCTTCTAGTCTCTGGTGGTTAGAATTCCTGGTTTTCACCCCAGCTACCCCAGGTTCATTTCTTGGGCAGAGAACTAAGATTCTGGTTCAAGCCACCACTCACTGCTGTCTCTGTGAGAACAGAAAAACCATGCTTAATTAATGCATTTAAAATTTTATTGAAGATTCGTTTGGATGCAAATGCCAGAAATATAGCTCAGATTAGCTTAAACTAATAGAGAAAATGTATTAGCTCTCATCTATAAATGTATATATATATAATATATAAATGTATGTGTAATGTATATAAATGTACTTTCCCCCTCATCACCTGGGAAGATATCACAAATGTATATAACATATGTATTATATAATGTATAAATGTGTAAATTATAAAATAAATGTATAGCTTTTCTATAATAACTGAAAGGAACAGGCAGTAGGCTTCAGGAATGACGTGACTCAAAACTTCAATCAGCATTACACTGCTTTCTCCCTTTCTCCATTCTTTCTGGTTGGCCTCATTTTCAGTCAAGCTTTCCTCATGAAGTAGCAGAGGAAACCTGACAATGCTTTCATAACCTTGGCTTATTGTATAAAACCAATACTTCATTGTCTGGAGCTCCACTGAAACCACATAGATCAAGCATAGGAGAAACCTTGTCTCCTAAAGAGAAATTGAGATAAATTATCAGAAGAAAGGGAATGGATGTAAGGAAGGCAAAAATAAAATTTCTTAAGTCCTCTATTTCTAGAATTACTGACTCCCCTGATACATGAATTCACCCTGGGACAGTCACAGCATGAGGAAGCACTGTGTCACATTTTCAATGCTCAAGTCATATTGCAATGCCTCCAAAGTCATTCTTGTCTATCCTAGTGAATTTTGATCTCACCATATTTATGAACTGCGGTAGGATTTGTAATCTGAACCATGTAAATTATTCTTATGGTCTTTATAGCATGTCATTCTTTGTTTCCTCTTTGCATATCTTTATTAATTTTTTTCTACTTAAGTTCTAAGCTTTGTGTAAAAAAGTACTCCTATTTATTTTATTCCCAATCTTGGCAACATTATTTTAGATATTGAATTTGTTGGTTGATTTATATGGAATATGCCTAGAAAAATTATTTCTCCATTAAAAAAATTATCTTTTTCTAACAATTTCTTCTCAGTCTCAGCTTTCCTGATCTTTCATTCTCTTTCTGTGGTTTTGAAATGGAACAGGACCCTATGGTCCTTACCCGCCATGTCCTCTGCCTGCCTTTTGTCTGCAGAAAACTTTAGTCAAAGAATAAGTTTAATTGGAGAAATGAGAAATGCAGAAACAAAGGAAAACAGTCAAAGGAGATCAAATAATATAGTCATTAAGCATAGTCAGGGACCTTCAGTTCTTTCTCAAGGGCTATAGATAATATTCTGAGTCACATCCTGAGAGCAGTCTTATAGATACCAAAAACACCAGGGTGAAGAAGTTAACTAAGTTATGACCAGACTGTACCCATAACATAATGGATCCTGTTGCCACAGTGCTGAGAACTGGCCTCAAAGAAATGGGAACAAATGTACCCTGGAACTGAAGATTCAGTTCAGTTCAGTTCAGTTCAGTCGCTCAGTCGTGTCCAACTCTTTGCGACCCCATGAATCACAGCACGCCAGGCCTCCCTGTCCATCACCAACTCCCGGAGTTCACTCAGACTCGCGTCCATCGAGTCAGTGATGCCATCCAGCCATCTCATCCTCAGTCGTCCCCTTCTCCTCCTGCCCCCAATCCCTCCCAGCATCAGAGTCTTTTCCAATGAGTCAACTCTTTGCATGAGGTGGCCAAAGTACTGGAGTTTCAGCTTTAGCATCATTCCTTCCAAAGAAATCCCAGGGCTGATCTCCTTCAGAATGGACTGGTTGGATCTCCTTGCAGTCCAAGGGACTCTCAAGAGTCTTCTTCAACACCACACTTCAAAAGCATCAATTCTTTGGCGCTCAGCCTTCTTCACAGTCCAACTCTCACATCCATACATGACCACAGGAAAAACCATAGCCTTGACTAGATGGACCTTAGTCGGCAAAGTAATGTCTCTGCTTTTGAATATGCTATCTAGGTTGGTCATACCTTTTCTTCCAAGGAGTAAGCATCTTTTAATTTCATGGCTGCAGTCACCATCTGCAGTGATTTTGGAGCCCCCCAAAATAAAGTCTGACACTGTTTCTACTGTTTCCCCATCTATTTCCCATGAAGTGATGAACTGTACCTACCTACAACAACCAATGGAGAATACAATGGCAACCCACTCCAGTACTCTTGCCTGGAAAACCCCATGGACAGAGGAGCCTGGTAGGCTGCGGTCCATGGGGTCGCTAAGAGTCGGACACGACTGAGCGAGTTCACTTTCCCTTTTCACTTTCATGCATTGGCGAAAGAAATGGCAACCCACTCCAGTGTTCTTGCCTGGAGAATTCCATGGACGGAGGAGCCTGGTAGGCTAAAGACCATGGGGTCACAAAGAGTCAGACATGACTGAAGCGTCTTAACACTCACGCTTGATCAAAAATGAAAAGGATGGTTCGCAGTTTATGAGCAAAGTGACCCCCGTATCCTAGAGCGCAGCCACAAGCGTTTTGCAACAGGAAACGGCACACCTGTTCCTCAGGGAGGCGCGCCGCAAACCCCTCTGGGAAATGTAGTTCTAAAGCGAGTGGGACTCTGGGAAATGTAGTTCGGTATGGACACTTCCGAGGCCCAGCCGCCTCGGCCTCGGCGCTGAGGACTAGAGGGGTAAGGGTGTGGGGGTCGGGGGCGGGGGCAGGAGTGCGGGCTGGTGGTGGCCTCTGCGTCCAACTGGGGCCGTGTGGTGACCCTGGCGCGGACCTGGCTTGGGGCGACCCTGGCGTGTGTACGAACCAGCACCGGAGCCGGGAACGGGGGCAGGTTCGGAAGGACTTTCCTGCTGCGGTGGCGTCGATTCCGGTCCAAGTGTGGGGCTACGTTGGAGGTGAGGCTGTGGGGGAGGGGCGTAGGGCGGCACGGCGGGGTGGGGTGGCGCGGGGTAAGGGCTAGAGGTGGCAGAGCAGCGCGGAGGCGGGAGGGAGCGGGACGGGGGCCAATGTTTGGAGGACTGGGGTTTGTAGGGTTGGATGTAGGTGGCGGTGGTGTGGGAGTCTGGAGGGAGATTTCGGGGTCCGGGCGAGGCTTCCGGTGGTGGTGGGCGATGAAGGGACTGTGAAGTAGACCGTGAAGCTGATTAATTTGGGAGTCACTTGAGGGTTGAGATATTGGAATGTCTGTGGAAATCAATAATTTGGGATTAGGGAGGGATGAATTGTTGTGAAACCAGTGGAGGGAAGGATTTTTTGGGGGGGGGGGCGGGGGAGTGTTTAGTCTTGGGAGGTGGCGACAGCAGGCGCTGGGAGAGAGGGAGCCCAGAGGTCACCCTCCAGAGTAAATGAAGGGCTGCATTGGGTCATTGTGCATTGGGGATGTGGATTGAGGGTTTGTAGGACTAGTTAAGGCTCTAGTGATCCATGATTTGGGTGCCTTGGATTGGGGACTGGACCCAAAGGGATGAATGATAAGGCCCTTGAGGGGAGCCTGTTTGGGCAGTGTTTAGAGGGCTCCGAGTGGCTGAACTGAGGATTTGGTTGACAGGCCTGTTGGTTGCTGCAGTGTTAGACTGTTCCCTGTGCTCCTGGAAAACAGGAAGGTTAAGAGGTGTCCCCTTCTCCAGGGTTCAAGGAAACACCTTCTTGCAAAGAACCCTGTTACCCCCACAGGACTCCCTTGTTTACCTGTGACAAGGCCATAGATAAATATGACACCATATTTATATCCTCTCATCTCAACTCCTCTCATCCTTTACCTCATCAATGATTAGCTGAACTGTTAGTCCTCACACATCAAAGCACTTATTAACCAAACTTCTTTGGTTCAGCTTCTCTTCTTCTTGCAGTTTCCTGAACTTTGGTGCACTGCAGCTTGAGCAGCCTTACAGCCCTGACAACCAACCACCTCCCCCCACCCCCCCATCGAGAAATGGCCAGCCTCTGGTGAAATGTCCTGTCATCTGCCATCTGGTCATCCTGCCCTTTGATCCAGCATCCTAACACCTTGCCGAGATGCTTCTACCTCTTAGGGCCACAGCGTTCTCCCTACTTCAGCACCCTGCACCACCCACAATAATAAATTCTTGGAGTGAAATATTTCTTTGCCAAGTCTGCATTTTTTAGAAGATTCACTTATTTATTTTGGCTGTGCTGGGTCTTTGTTGCTGCATGCAGGCTTTCTCTAGCTGTGGTGAGATTATTTATCTTGGCTGTGCTGGGCCTTCATTGCTGCATGCAGGCTTTCTCTAGTTGTGGTGAGATTCATTTATTTTGGCTGTGCTGGGTCTTTGTTGCTGCTGCATGCAGGCTTTCTCTAGTTGTGGCAAGTGGGAGCTGCTCTTCAGTTGTGCTCAGGCTTTTCCTTGTGGTGGCTTGTCCTGTTGTGGAGCCTGGGCTCTAGAGCACATGCTTCATTAGTTGCAGTGTGTGGGCTTAGTTGCCCTGGGGCATGTGGGATTTTCCTCGACCAGGGATTGAGCTGGTGTCCCCTAAATTGCAAGGCAGACTCTTAACGACTGGATCCCCAGGGAAGCCCTGCATTTGTTTTGGCCTGACAGTTTAGTGGTAGCTTTTTCAGTGGAGGGGAGTGACTAGGGTGGCCCGGGCTAGTGAGTGATCTGGGTCCGTGTTTGGGGTTCTGGTGACCGAGATGTCAGGTTGGAGGCTGTGTATCAGTGTTGGGGGTCTGTGCTTAAGTTGATGGGTGGCCTGCTGGGGGTTATGAGTGAGTGGAAAGCGGGGGTGGTATTTGAGATTGTTGGAGGGGCTGGGGGTGTTGGTGTTTATGTGGCGCTGGAGGCCCTTGCAGAGTGATGAGCTGTCGGGGTGTCAGCAAGTGGTGGGTGGGCACAGGGTGGACTAAAGAGTGGATATCAAGGAGGTGAGTGGCTGGCAGCCCTATGTGATGAGGGGCTGGGGACCACTGGGGGATTAGTGATGGGGGCTAGTTTAGGTGGTAGGTGGTGATGGGAGATAGCAAGCCTGCAGGGGACTCTGTGCAAGCACTAATGGGGCACCTGTGAAGGTGAGTGGGTGGGTACCCATAGAAGGGAGTGATGGGAGCTCTGCAGGTGTCCTTTGGGACTCAGCATGTGAGATTCCAGTGACAGTTTCTAGTCAGTGAGTAGACTGGAGATTGTTGAGTGTGGTTTGGAGGAGCCAGTGATGGGGTTTCTTGGTGGCATTGAGAAACCTGTGGGAATCGGAGGTAAGAGGCTCTGGGGTTGTAGTCAACTCATGGGTCTGTTGGGATTCCTGTGGCTGTGCGCAGGGCTGAGTGAGGGAGAGCCTGCTGTGACCAGGAGCAAAGGGTTCTGTGTTGTCTGATTGGGGATCGAGCTGTGGTGAGAGACTTTGGGATTCATTGATTCACACACTTCTGTGGATTGGTTTTGTCACTGGTGCTTGGTGATTGGGAGCTTTGCTAGAAGAGTGTTGGGGACCCACAGTGTGTGTAACTGATGGCCCAGACACCCTGGAGGGATGGTGGACACGTGGGGGTCAGTGGTTGTGTGTTCAGTTATTGGGGCTGGGGAATTCTCAGGTGGTCAGTTAGTGTGATTGAGGTGGTCTTTGGAACCTGTGTTTGAGGGGCTGTGGATGTTGGTGATTGCAGGGCCTGTGAGCGTGGTGTTTTGGGGTTTGGATGGATCATGTGTGGGCTCAGGGAAGACTCTCAGGTTGTGACTTCTATTCGATAACTATGTTGTCTTTGTTCTTTAACCCCTCTCATCCAGCACCCGTGTGGCCTTGTTGGTGAGTGATGGCTCCTTTTACCTGAATGTTTCCTTGTTTAAGAATTCTCAGTGACTCCATTGACTCTGAATCCTCCCACTTGTGTCTGATGCACCTTCAAGGCTGTGGTTGGCCTATGGCCTTCCAAAGGGGGCTCCACCTCCTCAGGGCTCAGCTAAGAGTCATCTCCAAGGAGTATCCTTCATCTACCCACTTGTCTGTCACATTTGAAGTTTCTTCTGAGCACTCTGACAGAAATTTTTTTGATGTTTGTTTCCCACCTGAGAGGGCAGGGATCATCTGTCTTATTTTGTGGTCTCTCCCATGTGTCCAGAGCAGGGCCCAGTAGTAAGAGACCTTTAACAAATTATTGCTTTCCTGGGCCATAAATGAGACTGTGAGTGTGTGTGTGTGTGTGTGTGTGTGAGAGAGAGAGAGTGAGCATGAGTGTGTGTGAGAGAGAGATCTGATGTGGATGTGAGAGCAGAGTGCAAGAGTATGTTGGATCCTGGGGGAGAAACAGAGTGACTGCTTTGGGTATTAGTACAGTCAGCACGTCCCCTTTTCCAGAGAAGCTGCAGGAGGGCTCCTGTGCTTCAACCCAAAAGGGGTCCAGATGAGATAGATGCTTCCAGGGCAGGTGGGCCTGCATCGCAAGGACCCCAGGTTTGGAAAGCATTGACTCTGGAGTCTCTTCCCTCAGCCTCCTGGACCACTGGGACCTGCCCTTGCCCAGGAGCCCCAAAGAGCTCCCTGCATGTCCCAGGAGGAGGTGCTTTTCCCTTGGGTGTCACTCTCTGCTCTCCCAGGATGTTTTTCTTGAGAGACCTGTTCTCAAGCACCACGCTTTTCACACTGGACTGAAGAGAGTCCAGTCTCATTGGGGAACGTTGATCTTTGTGTCCGCTGCACCCACACATGGGCAGAACCCATGGCATTACTCTCCCTTCCCACCAGTAGGAGTTCTTCCTGCCCTGGATGCCCTTGCTCTGCCCTCTACCACTGTTTCAATCAAAATCCCAAATCCAGTCTGTCTTCCCAGCCTGCCTGGTTCTTGACTCACTGCAGGTCCTCTCTGCACCTGGTCCACACTGGGACCTGCCCTCCCTCCCTGGCCTGTGTCTTCTCTCGATTCTCTCAAGGCCCTCGATCGATGATGCTGGGAGCTGGTCTGTGGTCTGGCCAGCATTAAGCAGTGTTCCTGGGTTTCCTTTCTCTTTCCCCTGCCCACTGAGCAATCTGGGGCTCCTAAGCAGGTGGTGATGAAAGCAGACTTCCTTTGTCTGATTCCAGCCCTCAGCCCAACCCTGAGGGTGGCAGGAAGGGCCTCGAAGGGGTCAGTGTTCTCTCCACTCTTGTTAGTGGCCCTGGAGTAAAACCTGGCAGTGTGCTGACACCCAGGCATAACTTTCTGCCCTCACTTGTGGAGGACGAGTCCATACATCTCTCTCTGTTCAACTGGGACACTCAGGATGCCTCCTTCCCCTTCCAGGCTCCTGCTCTGGATCTCCTATAGGAATTACATTCTCTTCTTTCTCAGTTTACTTTCTGGGAAAGTGTCCATTGATTGTCCATCACGTCTGGTCTTCCTTGTAGCCTGTCAGCCTGTGGGGACCAAGCCAGGAGCACGAACAGCTAAGGGGGCGTCCAGCAGTCATTCCCAGACCACAGGTTTGGACCACAGCACTGGACAGATCTCAGGAGGTGGAGTTTGTCCCTCGTGTCCCCAGGTTTACCAGGAACTGTGTTTTTGGACACTTCCTTTCAGGGGTACCCTCATGAAGGAAGTCACATCCCTGTGTGACACCGCCCCCGTGGCATCCTTGGCTCTGGTCCGGTGTCTGGCTGATGTCAGTGACCTGGCTCATGAGTGGTGGAGAAATTGAAAGTGTAAGTATTTGTGTGCATGAAGATGTAATATTTTATTTGTGATCATGCTGATCTTATCTGTTGGTCCATCTGTTCCGATAATTCTGCCTAAGGTGATCTCTGTTTTACAGTTTGTGATCTTTTAAAAAGTTTTTAAAGTAGTGGTGGTATTAATTTATGTGGTTATTTGACTCTTTGTGGATATAGTTTAACAAACCAACCCAGAAAACTTCTCCACAAAAATAGAAGAGAAAGAATAGTTTTATTATTGAATAAAAATTAAACCAGAATGTGATGCCCACTTTAGACAATCTGCTAAAAATATTGCAAGAGACAGGAAGAGATGGTGTTCTTTTCTATAGCCACGCAGGTACAACCTACTAGACAGACCTGCAACACAGTCTCAAGGGATCATTTGTCACGCAGAGTTCATCCGAAACTTACTTGGTAGTTGGAATGGCTACTGTATTAGCTACTTGCCTTCACCCAAAGGAAAAACACACTTCTCATGGCTTTATGGTGGGAGGTAATTTTCCAGCTTGGACCTGGGTGCCACAGTCAGGCCAGTCAGGCTGCTATCCTCCCAGAGACCAGGAGATAGGGATATGTCTTCCTGGATGATTTCAGAGACACCTCCCAGGTCCATAAGAAAGACATTGATGTGTTGTTAAACTTAGTTTTAGAAAAGATTTACGTACATCCCGAAGGGGCAGAGAAAGATTTTGTAATTATACATTTTCTACAGTAAATGCTCTTGAAATAGTGATCTGAGGGGTCTTTTCCTTTTTGTTCTCCCTTGTTGGTTGAACCACCAAGGCAGGTGGCTCCCATCAGGCATTCCCAGGTGGGAGCTGGGCTGCAGAGCACAACGTGTGCTGCAGGCCTGGCCTGGCTGTGGTTGGCTCGATTGACATGTGCCAGTAGCTTACTCTCCATCTTGTTCCTTAGGGCTAGCAAACAGCCCATCTGAGTTCCCAGTTATAGAGAACGAAGATTGAGGTCCCCAAATGGATGACATCATCTCAAATAAGATTCCCATTGCATCTCTAGGCCATGGGTCTCAGGAACAAGACTTGTGTGAGATAAGAAAGAAGAGGCCTTAGGACTTGGGGTGCATTCCCATCTTTGACCAGAGGTTCAGAGCATCAGGACAGAGAGAAGTCACAGAGAGAGCAGATTTCCCAGGACTGGGGGAAGATGATCAAGTCACAGGTAAGTTGTTTGTCTTCCAGTCGTTTTTATCTGTGGGTAGATGAGGCTTCCCGGCATTTCTACAACCAACAGGAAAGGTTTAAATACACTTAAATTACAGCCAGAGAAAATGTAAACCTGGAAAGGAAGGTGGTCAAAAGAAACACAAGGTGGTCCCTAGAATCATACAAAAATCTTGAAGTTGGGACGCAGACCTGTGAGAAGTAAGGTCCTGCACTGTTGGAATTGAGCTGCAAGCTTCCTTAGGTGTCCCCAGAAGCTGCCATAGAAAGAGAAACAGGAATAGCTGTGTGGTTTCCTCCGTCAGAAAGCAGACCATTACTGATTTAGCAGAAGCAAATATTTCCTGATGATTACATGTAAAGAAAATGCTTGGATAACTGTTTATGTAGATGGCATGGTGAATGACGTCCCGGAATGGGTGAACATATTTCCGAGGGCTATTCCTTGCAGGGATCCTCAGTGTAGGTGGAGGATGTGGGAGCGGGCAGCAGGCCTGGGCACACACCCTACTTTTGTTCTCCTGTTAGGGAAGAAAACCTGAATCATCTTGCAGAATTGGTTGTTACAAAACCTTCAAACGGCCTCCATAAATATTCTCTCAGTTGGAATTTCAATACATTAAAAAAAATTATTTATTAATTTATTTTTGGCTGTGCTGGGTCTTCATTGCTGCACAGGCTTTTCTCTGGTTGTGGAGAGTGGGGGCTACTCTCTAGTTGTGATGCACAGGTCTCTCATTGCAGTAGCTTCTCTTGCTGAGAAGTGCAGTGGCTACTGTATTAGCTTTTCGCCTTCTCCTAAAGGAAAAATACACTTCTCATATCTTTATGATGGAAGGTAATTTTCCAGCTTGGAACCGGATGCCCCAGTCAGGCCAGTCAGGCTGCTGTTCTCCCAGAAAACAGGAGACAGGGATGTGTCTTCCTGGATGATTTCAGAGACACCTCCCAGGTCTATAAGAAAGACATTCTTGAGTTGTTAAACTTTGTTTTAGAAAAGATTTGGTTGTTAACAAAAAAAAAGATCTGGGGCATGCGGGCTTCAGTAGTTGCGGCACATGGACTCAGTAGTTGTGGCTCCCAGGCTCTAGAGCACAGGCTCAATAGTTGGGGCGTATGGGCTTAGCTGCTCCGCAGCATGTGGGATTTTCCTGGATCAGGGATCAAACCAATGTCTGTTGCATTGGCAGGTGGATTCTTTACCACTGGGCCATCAGGGAATCCCTCAATACATTTTAGCTAGGAGTTTTTTGGCTTCTGTTGGCAAAAGCTGGACCGGAAGATGTCTGTTTTTAGCTCCTTTTCCTGACTTTTTTTAAATCTATGTATAGGTGATTTACAGTGTTGTGTTAGTTTCTTCTGTACACCAAAGTGAGTCTGTTACACATTTATATGTGTGTGTGTGTGTGTGTGTGTCTATGTATGTGTGCTAAGTCGCTTCAATTGTATCTGACTCTTGGTGACCCTGTGGACTGTTGCTTGCAGTCTCCTTTGTCCATGGGATTCTCCAGGCAAGAATACTGGAGTAGGTTGCCATGCCCTCCTCCAGGAGATCTTCCTGATGCAGGGATAGAAACTGTCTCTTACATCTCCTACACTGCCAGGTGGATACTTTACCACCATTGCCACCTGGGAAGTGCATGCACACATGCACACACACACATATTTTTCATATTCTTTTCCATTATGGTTTATCACAGGATATTGAATATAGTTTCCTGTGCTATTCAGTAGGGCCTTGTGGTTTATCTATCCTATATATACATACATATATATATATATATATATATATATATATATATATAATAGCTTGCATCTGCTAACCCCAAACTCGCAATTCATCCCTCCCTACCCCCTCTTCCTGACTTTGTTGACTCAAGAAACAGGACTGCAGTGTCCCTTCAAAGCGATTCCTGTCCAGCTAGCTAACCTCCATGCTCTTTTCCTCCCTCCCTTTCTTTCTTTCTTTTAAAAATTCTGTTGTTTAAACCACTGTAGGCTTTTCCCTGTTCCTGCTGTGTTCTGAGTCAGGAGTTCAACAGAGCTGAGAGGGCTGAGCTGCTGATAACCGCAGCACCAGGGTGATTGTACCAAAGCCGCTAATTACTGTGATGGCACAGGTGAGAACCAGATGCCGACGAAGGTGCCAACTTGCCATTACCTTTTCCTGAGAAGTGAATGGTGCCTTGGCCATGCGTGGGTAGCTTAGCATGGTTGTGGAGGTGTCTTGCTCTCACTGCCTGGGGAGCCATGAACAAAACCTTCTGGCAGGTTTATGGACTTGGGGGTTAGAAGGAGGGGAAGAGGAGTTGGGAGTGGAAAGTACAAGATACTGGGTCAGAGTAGGGACAGTGTCTTCAGGTTCCCTGCCCCCATCCCACTCTGCCCTACCACCACAAGGGGATTTTAGAGAGGTACCCAAGAAAGGCTTGTGCCAAAGGCTCCAGGTAGACATAGTACACCCCTCACCCCTCGAGTCTGTGGGGAGAATACATGTTGTGCTTCAGGTCTGGGGGTGGAGGTGGGGGCAGCATCACCCAGGAGGCCTGGAGATAAACCCTTGTGACTTGTGGTGAGACCTGAAGATTCAGATGTAGGTTTTTAACCAGGATCCAGATTCTTCCGTTCCACCGCTTGATTTTTTCAGGACCTGAGTGAGAAATAGGCTCCTCCATCGTGGACCTGAGCAGGTCAGACTTGGAGGGACTGAGACAGGAACCAGGGGATTAACCTGGGGCAGCAGCAGACAGCTGAGGAAGACCCTGGAGCGGGGTGATCAGGACTGCCTCCCAGGTGGTCTCAGCTGTTTCTGAATCAGGAAGGCTTGTCTCAGTCCATCAGGAGGCTTCTCGAGTTGCTTTGTGAGCCTTTTGTGATCTGGCACAGGACAGCGGTTCACTTAGCACAGCCCTGCAAGCAGGTGGAAGCTGGCTGGAATGCCTACCTGCTGGGGCTGAGACAGTGGGGTTCCCATGGCTGGGGGTACACACCAGGAGTGCAATCCCAGAGTCCCCAAGCAGGATACATTTTCATCAGGCAGTGAGGTTAAACAGGGCCTTTCTGTGGGCCTCCCAGGACATCAGCCTGGTCTGAATAATTTAGTTCAGTCCTTGGTTTGTGAGGAACTGCCTGGGGTGCTTAGTTCTAAACCGTTTGTCCAGGACCTCCCACCTCATGGGGTGCCAACAGTGCCCAGGCTGTGGTGTCTGGGAAGTGTGGGGGCCAAGGCCACCCTGTGCTGCTGGCCAGCAGCCCCATCAGGACAGGAAGGCCAGAAAGGTGTCAGTCTGCATCCAGACAGAGCAACACAGGAGTCATTTCTTTTGTTTCTTGTCCGCCCCCCCCCCGCCCCCCCCCCCCCGCCCCCCACCAAGGAGGAAGGGAAAGCTCTAGGAGCAAGTCTGAAAAACAAAGATCATTAATATCCTTCTCCCTCCCCTGTGCCTCTCCTGGTGCTGGGCTTTATTTTCTTTCTTCTGTTATCATTGGTGTGTCCCATTTGATAATCAAAACTTAATCATCTTCTGTTTTTATCCAGATTCTGTCTGGAAAGACCCTTTGTCCCTACACAGAGGGGCAGATATTTTTATGTAATTTAACTGGAGCAATCATGTTTAAGAATTGATTAGCAGAAACTCCTGAGATTTTAAAAGATTTAAAAATGGTTTTACATGGGCGCTTCCCTGGCAATCCAGGGGTTAAGACTTCATGCTCCCAGTGTAGGGGGCACAGGTTTGATGCCTGGTCAGGGAACTACTAAGATCCCACATACTGCACAGCATGGCATAACTTTTTAAAATAATGTAAAAATTTTTAAAAAATAAAATGGTTTTACATGATCTCCCACTTGTTGAGTCTTCAGGACAGTGTGGTAGGGAGTGGAAGTCTCTCCCAGTGGCTCCCACAGAGTCTGAGGTATCAGTGACTGTGAAAGGAGGACTGTGATCGCAGACAGCCTTTCCAGGCATCTGGCACAGTGAGACGGGCCCTGCCTTTCTGAGCTCTGTGCTCCAAACTGGGGTTACCTTGACCTCTCTCATCAGCCCCTTAAGCCTCTCCTTAAACTGTTAATTAAGACACTCACTGAACCCCACAGCAAATCTGGGGCTGCGATCAGATGCAGTGAATTCAATACCCAAAAAGGAAGTAAATGTGGTCAGGTGGAGCCTGAGAGTGTGACTTGCATTGGGGGAACCCACGAGGTTGGCCAGACCAGACCCCGAGAAAGTGTCAGAGTCTAGTGAAACCCTTTGGATGGGATGAGAAGCCCAGCGAGGTCCACCTGTTGAGTACATCCTGGCACAGGAGGCTGTCTTGGGGCAGTGTTTTCCACCTTGTCCAGCATCTGGAAGGTGGGACAGCTTTCCTGAATGTTTTGGCCCCTTCTGACAACGTGGCAGCACATGCATGAGGGCCCAGCCTGGGACAGTGTCGGTCTCCACAGCATCCTGTCCTGGATCCAGAAGGGGTTGAGCCGTCTCTTGCTTCGGATGGGGGCAGTTCCAGACTCCCTTTGGTGAGCATCCACACAGCTGACATCAGTCTTGTTAGGAACAGAACTTGGTTTCGTCCAAATGTGTCACCCCCATAGGGGGTTTGTTTTATCTGGGTTTGAAGCTTGCTGTGGGGTCAACTGTAGCTCATGAGGCGAGAGACTCAGCGTCCCCAGCATGCCTCTGTGTTCCAACCCTGACTGTGGTAGTCTCCACAGTCTCCATCACGGCTGGGGGTGGAGGCCAGCAGGGGCACACAGACACTACATCAGTGCCAGTTGCACACTCAGTAATGGGGCCCAGGATAGTTGTCTTTGGAGCTGGTGGCACCCTTAAGGCTGGGTGTCGGGTTTGGGGTGGGAGGGCAACTTCCCACCCTAAGACCTGTCAGGTAGAGCCTTTGTAATTGCTTGTGGTTAATCCTGAAAAATTCTGAGCCAGAATTCTCATACGAGTTTTAAAACATGTATAAATTCATGTAATTAACTTCACAGTCAGGACAGAATAGTTCTCTCTCTCCCAAAAGACTCCTGGGTGTCACGTTCCTGCATCCCTAACCTCTGGCAATAACTGATCTGTTCTCTGTCTCCATAGTCTTGCCTTTGCCAGAATTTTAGATAAGGTAACCATGAGTGAATAACCTTTCAGACTGACTTTTTGGCTCGTTCTTCAAAGTATTTGTCCTTTTTTCAAAAGGTGCAGACTCCCTGATGGATTTCAGGGAAGAGTTCTTTTTTCTTCTAGCTGTGCTGGGTCTTCATTGCTGCAAGGCTTTTCTATAGTCGTGGAAAGTGGGGGCTGCTCTCTAGTTGCAGTGCAAAGACTTCCCGTGGTGGTGGCTTCTCTTGTTGCAGAGCACAGGCTCTAGGCGCGCAGGTTTCAGCAGTTGCAGCTTCCAGGCTCTAGAGCACAGGTGCTATAGTTGTGGTGCACGGACTTAATTGCTCCTTGGCATATAGGATCTTCCTGGATAAGGGATCGAACCTGTGTCTCCTGCATTAGCAGGCGGATTCCTTATTACTGATCCACCAGGGAAGCCCCTGTTTGTCCCCTTTCATTACTGAATGGCTTCATACAGTAGTTCCCATGTGTGGAGACACTGGTTTGCTTCTCTGTTCGCTGGTGCAGGATGTCCTGGTTGCCTCCAGTTCTTAATAGGCTGTGTTCATCTGCATATAGGTTTGAACATAAGCTTTTGGGTGAGCATAAGTTTTCAGTTTATTTGGGTAAATACCTACGAATGGTCTTGCTGGGTAGGTCTGTGTTCAACTTAATGAGAAGCTATGAAAGTGTCCAGAGTCCCTGCCCTGTGTTCCCACAGCATGAACGGGAGTTGTTGTAGCTCTGCGTCCTCACTGTCATTTGTCAGTTCTGTTCTGTTACTTTTTCATTTTAGCCATTCTGATAGGGATGTAGTAGCAACTCAGTATTGTTTTAACTTGCATTTCCCCTATTGACAGATGATATTGGACATTTTTTCATATATTTCCATCTTACATCTTTTTTGGTGAAGCATGTGGTAAGATCTTTTGCCCATTTTTAAAACGATGTTATAGTTTTAGTGTTGTTAAGTCTCATTAACATGCTTTCTCAGATTTGCAACTATTTTCACCTAGTATGTGCCTTGTCTTTTCTTTCTGTTAATGGTGCCTTTCATAGAGAAAAAAAAAATACTAATTTTGGAACAGTTCAGTTTTATTAATTATTTCTTAAATGGACCGTGTGTATTCAGTGTTGTATCTAAAAACTCATTGCCAAATCCAGTCACCCAGGTTGTCTCTTGTTTTCTTCTAGAAATTTCATTGTTTTGTGTTTCACATTTAGGTCTGTGTTCCTTTTTTAAAAAGATTGTTTATTTGTTTTGGGCTATGCTGGGTCTTCGTTGCCATGCGGGCTTTTTTCTAAATGTGGTAAGTCGGGGCTACTCTGTAGTTGTGGCGCATGTGCCTCTCATTGCGGTGGCTTCTCTTATTACTGAGCACAAGCCCTAGGGCTTGTAGGCTTCAGTAGTCTCAGTACGTGGGCTCAGTAGTTTCGGCTCCTGGGATCTAGAGTACAGGCTTTATATTTGTGGCACACAAACTTAGCTGCCCCATGGCATGTGGAATCTTCCTCGATCGGGGATTAAACCTGTGTCTCCTGCATTGGCAGGCAGATTCTTTATCACTGACCCACCAGGGAAGCCCTGTGATTCTTTTTGAGTTGATTTTTTTGTAAGGTGTAGTGTGTATCAAGGTTTGCTCTTTTGCTGTGGGTTTCCAGTTACTTTAGCTCATGTGCTGAAAACTCCCTGCTCCGAGGAATTGTATATGCACCTCTCAAAAGCCAGGGAGCTTGCCTGTGGGGGTCCACTTCTGGGCTTTCCATTCTTTTCTGGTTACCTACATCTGTAACCTCTCACTGATACCACCTTGTTATCGTGTGCATTTATAGGAAGTCCTGAAACAGGTAACATGAGTCCTGCAATGTTGCTGTTCTGTTTCCAAATTGTTTTGGATATTCTGGTTCCTTTGCCTTTTATCCCCATACCCTGAATGTACTTGTATCATGGCCTCTGTAATGCCTTATTGCCTCTGGCCAGAAAAAACTGAAAAGTATATGAGAATATGATGTTTCTCTACTCATCTTTATATTTCTAGCACCTGGCATAGTTCCAGGCCCCTTAATTGCTGGAAAAAACATGTGTTCTAAAGGATAGCTAGTTCTACTTTAGACCAGAACTGCTCAAAGGGAGGAAGAGTGTTCTAGAAAGGTAGATGTGGTTTTAGTTCTGACAGTGACTGAGACCCATTCCTGTCACTTAGGCCTTGCACCTCATGAGGCAGATGTGCTCAGCTAAGTGGTTTAGTCACTCAGTCTTCTCCAACTCTCTGTGACCCCATGGACTGTAGCCCACCAGGCTCCTCTGTCCACTGGAGTGGGTTGCCATTTCCCTCTCCCGGTAATCTTCTCGACCCAGGGATTGAACCCACATCTCCTGTGTCATCTACATTGCTGGCGGATTCTTTACCCACTGAGCTCCCAGGGAAGCCCTTGCTCAGCTAAGAATTGTTCCGAAATCCCAGTGGCACCTTCTTTGAGAAACACTGCTTGTTTAAAGACAGCCTATTCCAACTTCTTATCCTATGGGGAGATGGGTGGATAAGTTTATGAATTCATAATGATGAATATTTTAATAACTCTTGTTTTTCTCTCAAAGAATAATAATGCAAGATTAGGATATGATTTTACTGTATAGAGAAAATTATCCCAAACCTCAGTGGCTGAAGTTTAAACATTTATCTCAGTTTCTGTGAGTTAGGAATCTGCTCACCCATTTGGTTCTAGTGGAGAATCTCACATGACCCTGTCTTCAAAATGTTGAGAAGGGCTGTGGTATGAAGGTCACACCCTTCAAGCTTACTCACTTACTTGCCAGGGTGTTGGCAGACCCCTGGTCCTTGCCATGTAGGCTTGTCCACAGAGTTGCCTCACCACGTGGCCCTTGGACTTCCCCAAAGAGAGCAGGAGAGGGTTCCCAAGGTAGAAGTCACGTTCTCTTATAACCTGGTCTTGGAAGGGAGATCCCTTACTTCTACCCTATTCCATTCAGTGGAAGTGACTTGATAAATCCAGCCCATATTCAGGACATGGGGCAGTGAGGGTTAAACAAAAGCACATTTCCAGGAGCTGGAGATCATGGGTCCAGCTTTCTGGCCACCTGTTGCTGTAGAAAAGAAAGCCTACATTCAGCAAAGATAATGACTTCAGATTTAACAGGGATTATACTTTTTTAGATATCGTTTGAAGATGTGGCTGTGAATTTCACATTGGAGGAGTGGCAGCTGCTTAATCCTACTCAGAAGATCTTGTACAGAGACGTGATGTTGGAGAACTATAGCAATCTAGTTTTATTGGGTAAGAATATTCTCATGTAGTACAGTGTATACCCGGTAACTGGATATGCACATACCTCTAAGATGTTACTGACTTTGGATTTAAGTTTCAGATGGCAAAGAGTCTTTGATTTTGACACTGAAGTGAAAGGTTTTTATTTGCTTTCTTTGTTTTATAGCCTCTGAGGTGAAATAGTCTTCATATTTAAGAGTCCCCTCAACCCAAGCGATTGGGACTCTCTGTGTTTCCAATTGACAGGTTATCAAGTTATCAAACCTGAGACCATCTTCAAGCTGGAGCAAGAAAAGCCATGGTTATTAGATGAAGAAATCCTAAGTCAAAACTTCTCAGGTGAGAAATAATCAGCTTAGTGGCAGACAGTGAAAATTAAATCTCAGGTTTTTGATGATAGATTGGTACTTTTGAAATGTTATTTGTAAAACTCTGGTTAAAGCTTCTCCATCTTTGGAGTTGACTCAGGACTCTGTGTCCTGGTCTCCACATCAGGATGTGTCCCCTTTGGTGGAGGTGGTGATGAAATGTGCCTCTAGTGGCACAGTCATGCAGGACCTTGCATTCTTGATCAGACCCTTCTTTGAGTTTCCCCAGTTGACTTTTTCTTCTCTTTTGCCCCAGTCCCACCTTCAGAGGTAGGCTTCTTTTCTCCTCTTTAAGAATTCATAAATTTTTCCTGTTTTAGGTGATGCTGTTACCTTTGAATATCCTTTATTATTTTTCTTTTCTCTCCCTAATTTATCAAATTTCTGTTTCAAACCCACATAGAGTAGACTGTGAGTCCATGGACAGAGGATAGACGTCTAATGCCTAAAAGCATTCTTCCTGCCTCCTTGCAGATAAGAACTTCAGGGTCAGCATCCAGGGCATCTTTCTGGTGCCTTTGATGTTTAGCTTCTAAAGCTTCTTGTTTATCCCTTCAAATAGTCTGTGGGGGTTTAAGACTTGCTGTGTGATATTTTACCTCCATTTGAGTTGAGGACTCTCACAGTATGGCAGCATCTTATCTGTGAGTTTTTTCCTGTGCCCAGAGGTCACTGTTGACTCCAGTTGAAGTAATTCCTTCCTTGTGTCTTTCACATGTTTCTCTGCATGTGGGCTTTTGTGCACACTTTTTCAATTAGATATCCTCCCCCTCTTTAAGCTCTGTTTTTTCACTTCCACAGTGTTTCTTGACTCCCAGCCTTTTCTGAAATCTCTACCTATTGAACAGTATTGTAGGAACCTGGGTCTGATCACACATTTTCTATAATTTCTTAACTAATTAGGTCTTGAGGTTTTTTCCTACATAGAAAGATGGTAACTAACTTATTATTCTCTGTTTTCTATGACATTTATGCTGTATAATTACTAAATATTTCATTAATTGGTGGTTGTGAGGCCAGGTAAAGCAAGATCTGTCTTATTTATCAAATAATTTCTTTAGTACAAAGGTTTTCCTCTAAGTAAATGTTTCAGCTTATTTGGGAAAATACTTCAAATTACAGATGTCTGGGCACCATTCACATGGATGATTAGGACTGGGTATGCATAGTTTGAAAAGCTGTCAAGATAGACTTTATGTTCCTCTGTTAATTTATAACCACCGCTATTTTGTGAAATGAGAGGAGTTGAGATAAAGTATGAGTCATGAGATAACATTGCAGGACCAGGGAATTTTAATTTAGAAGGTAATATAAAATAATTCATTGTTTGAACATAATACATTTGTGTCAAAATACAAAGTTAATTATCGGGATTAACTATATAGAAAGGAATTGCTTTAGAAGTTTAATGATAAGTGAATAGGGTTGTATTGAGGGCTTATTATGTACTATGTAGTGGGAGTACATCAGTGAAAAACTCAAACCTGTTCCCTACCTTCAGTACATTCCAGTGGGAGAGACAGAAGTAAGGTGATTACCTATATGATAAGTGCTATGAAGAGAATAAATGGGGTGTTTGTTAGTGTTCCCTTAAAATGATATGAAATAGGCATACTGGAAGCTGGGCAGGGAGAGGCTTTTGGGGTCAGTGGGGGCAGGGAGGAGTCCAGTGTTGTGAGAGGAAATTGAGGGCTGGAAGGAGCCAGGCATGCACGGGTGTGTATGCTGTTTTAAAAGCCCAGATTTATCAAAGGTTTTTAAGCAAGAGGTTTAAGCAAAACGTCAGAGTACATTTTCTAGAGATTGCTGTGTGGAGACTAGAATTGGGAGGGCGTGAGCCTGGAAGTGGGAATATCAACTGAAAAATAGGATGAAATGAAGGCTGAATGGATCAGAGTGTAATGGAAACAGAGACGTGGGGAAACAGACCAGTACCCCTACCAAGGATGATACTAGTAAAACATGGTCTGTGTGTTTGCCAAAGTGCCAAGATTTTAAAAAAATTTCTTTAATATGTTACTGGTGTAGTTTAACCTCAGTATGGTTTTATATCATTTAACTTATTAATTTGGATATATATCTTAATCTTATTCCTTGATTTGAATTAAAATTTATTTTTCTTTACTCTTATATTTCATGAAACAATTTTTTATAAACTCTTATTAAAGAGTATATAAATGGTATCTAACTTCCCTCTCTAGTCTTTAAAATGCCCATGAATAGTGTTATCATCTTGTACTCATTGAAGCTCAAAATGTTGAATCTTTTTTTCCCTCCTCCATATCTACAGCTCTAGGTAGCTCTTCCTCTGAAATTCTGATATATCTGAGAGTTGTTAGATGAGGCTTTTTCTCTCCCCAGATAAATTATCCTACAAAAAAGGAGTTATTGCTTTATATTTGCGATCTTGCCATATTTTTTTCATCTTGGGATTATTATCTCACAATTCCTAGTAAAGAATATCATAAAGTAAACAAGCTTAAAAGATCATTAAGGGAGATCACAGATAACTGTACTTACAGGGTAAAAAAGAAAACTGTCCTAATGTTATGCAAAGCATACTTATGGTTTTGAGTAATTTACATCATATACAGATGCAGTATATAGATGACAATTCAATTAAAGCATCAGAAACCTTAATAAAGGTGTTGATGCTGAGCTCTGGACAACTCTTAGATAATTCCCAAAAAGTAGTTCTCATGATGGTGAAGTTACAGATATCAGTGATTTGGGTGATGATTTTGAATGAGGATGCCTTTTGAATGTACTAATAGTACAGAAAACTAACATATCTCACCTTTCAGACATGAAAGTTGATATCCTGCGTTTGCTGCCATTATATTCAGTGTTTCTTCCTGTGTGACATTCAGCACTGTGTATTAATCTTGCTCTTCTCTGTACTGTGATACTCAGTACTTCTGATACTGTAATACTCAGAAGTACTCAGTCTTCTCTCATGGGAGTACCTACTTGCCCTTTTCTGATTTCTGTTAATAATGTCTGGGCATATAGAAGATAATCAGTAGGTCATTGTGGAATGAGCACAGTGTTTGATTAGAAATTGCTTGTCTTTTTTATCTCATCATGATCACTTGACTATATTTCATCTTTGCTTATTTTAAAGTTTGTGTTTATAAACATTTGTAATTTCAAAATCTGTTTTCACTTCTATTAAAAAGTTCAAAGCCTAATAAGTAGATATTGTATGTGGGAAAATTTTTTTTTTTTATGGACTGGGCTCATGCTCCATTTCCGATTTGTTCAATAAGCTTAATGATTAGGGAAATTTACACAGTATGGTTCATTTTTTCCTTTTTAGAAAAAGTCTGGCTAGATAATAATCTCAAAATGTGGCATCAGGATAATCAAGACAAGCTTAAAAGTTTGGAGAGAGGCCATGAATATGACATCTTTGAGAGAATGTTTCATTTAGGCATTAACTTTGATCATTTAGGAATGAGATCCCATAAATGTGGCACAAGTGAAAAAAGTGTGAAGCATCCTTTTGATTTTCTTATTCCAAAAAGTAACTGTGAAAGAAAGAAACTTGATGAGCTTAATAGGAAATTATTATTTTGTATTAAACCTGCCAGAACTTATGGTGGAATAAAATACTCTGATGGCAATACATGTAGAAAAGTCAGCAGTAAAGAGCCAGGACTCATTATGAGCCATATACCACACACAGGAGTCTGTTTGTGCATGGAATGTGGCAAGGTTTTTAATAAAAAGTCACAGCTCATTATACATCAAAGAACTCATACAGGAGAGAAGCCCTATGGATGCCGGGACTGTGGGAAAGCTTTCTCCCAGAAGTCATTGCTCACTATTCATCAAAGGACTCATTCAGGAGAAAAACCATATGGGTGTGGGGAATGTCAGAAAGCTTTCAGTAGGAAGTCACTGCTCATTTTACATCAGAGAACTCACACAGGAGAGAAGCCCTATGGCTGCAGTGACTGCGGGAAAGCCTTCAGCAGGAAGTCACAGCTTAAAAGACATCAGATAACCCATACGATAGAGAAGCCCTATGGCTGCAGTGACTGTGGGAAAGTCTTCTCCCAGAAATTAAAGCTCATTACACATCAGAGGACACACACAGGCGAGAAGCCCTACAGATGTAGTGATTGTGGAAAAGCCTTCTTTTGGAAGTCACAGCTTGTTACTCATCAGAGGGTTCATACGGGGAAGAAGCCATATGCCTGTAGTGAGTGTAAAAAAGCCTTCAGCAGGAACTCACTCCTCATTAGGCATCAGAGGATCCATACAGGAGAGAAACCCTATGAATGCAGTGAATGTGGTGAAGCCTTCATCAGAAAACCACAACTTGTTAAACATCAAATGACTCATACAGGAGAGAAGAACTATCAGTGCAGTAATTGTGAGGAAGCCTTCTTTAAGAAGTCAGAACTAATTAAACATCAAAAGGTTCATTTAGGAGAAAAACCCTATGGATGTGTTGAATGTGGAAAAACCTTCTTTGGAAAGTCACAGCTCCTGACACATCAAAGAACTCACACTGGAGAGAAACCTTATGAATGTAGTGCCTGTGGGAAAGCCTTCACTCAGAAGTCCAGCCTGGTGTCCCATCAGAGGACACATACAGGGGAGAAACCTTATGAATGCAGTGAATGTGGGAAAACCTTCAGTGAGAAGTCAAGTCTCATTCACCATCAGAGAACCCATACTGGAGAAAAACCCTTCGAATGTGGTGAGTGTAGGAAAGCTTTTGCCTGGAAGCCACAGCTTCTTAGGCATCAGAGAATTCATACAGGGGAGAAACCCTATGGATGCAGTGAATGTGGAAAGGCATTTGTTCAGAAAGTACAGCTCATTAAACATCAGAGAAATCATACAGGAGAGAAGACCTATGGATGCAATGACTGTGCAAAAGCTTTCTTTGAGAAGGCACAGCTCATTATACATCAGAGAATTCATACAGGAGAGAGACCCTATAAATGTGAGGAATGTGGGAAGTCTTTCACTAGGAAGTCACACCTTATGAGGCATCAGAGGATCCATACAGGGGATAAGTACTGTGGATGCAGTGAATGTGGGACTGTCTTCCACAGGAAGGCGCAGCTCCTGATTCATCAGAGAAGTCATATGCTGTAGACATGGGGTGAATGTGGTGAGTGTGGGGAGTCTGCCATCAGATGTCAGGCCCCTGACACTCCAAGGACATGTATGGGAGAGAAACTCTGTCACTGCAGTGACTGTCTCACCACATAGAATTTAGAAAGAGAACCTTTTTTTTGTTGTTTTGTTAAGTAGATGATATAGGAAAGTCTTCCAGGAAACACAACTTGTGACATATTGATGGCTCCTCAGTGTGGAAGTCTTATCAGTACTGTGATAAGTATAGGCCTTTCAGTCAAAAGTGCCAGGCTATTAAATTTTAGAAGACCTAAACAAGAGAAAAACTCAGTTGTTGTAACGAGTGAGTGAAAATTTCAACTGGGAAATGGTAGCTCAGAGTACACTAGATAATACATACCCAAAGGAAGTAACTTGAGTATTATATATTAGAGGTGTCATGCAGAGGAGTAGTCCTAGTACACTGAAGAATTTGATAAACATGATCCCTGTTGAAATAATTCTTTAAGGAGGTTATGTTTACTGTGTATAAATTATTGTAAGAAAATAGGCATTTAAAAGTGGTAGCTGTGTTTGAAGTGTGAAGACTTCTTTCTGCTTTCTGCTGGGTGGTATAATAAGAACCACATAAACTCTCCTGCTTTAAACAGCTAGGAACTACCATTTATGAAATAGTGGTTTTTAGACACATGTCAAGTGCAGGTTTATGATCCCTGGCAGGAGGTGGACAAAGTGAGTACAGCCCCACAACTGCCCAGCCTACTCCCTGGGGGCATTGTCAAGGCTGCAGGTCAGGGAGTTGAATGAACATGGTCTTGCTGAACTGAAGAGGGTTTCTGAGTTGGCATTTGAGGAGCCTCGGTATCTAGAATTTTCAGGTGAAGGGTGCTGGGTAAGAAGGAGCTTCCCAGAGAGAAAGCTGCATAAATCCTCAGTGAGTCCCTTTTGAGTATTTGGCTTTAGTCCTTATTTGCATGTGTGTTGAAGAAAACAGACTCTGAGAGCAGCTGGGCGGCAGGGAGCTAAACAAGCCCTGGAGCTTAGCACAGGCTGAGACAGTTTGTGTTCCCACCAGCCACTTGGAGGGGCATCAAGGGGAGTTCCCAGAACAGTGTTGTCTTGGGGAGGGTGGAAAGTCACTTAACCTAGATTCAAAGCTACTCTGGACCCACACTGTCTGATATCCAGAAACTTACCTGGCACATCAAGAGGCAGAAACATATGACTTGTAACTACAAGAAAAATCAGTCAATAGAATGAGGAAAGACTGAATTGATGGGTATTAGTAGACACGTATATTCAAATAGCTATTGTAAGTATAAAGTAGAAGAAAACGTGAATTTGATGAAACCCGAAGTGTAAGATACACTTTTAAAAGCTCAAATGGAACTTCTCAGGTTGAGAACAACTCTGAAAAATAAAAAATAAAAAAACCCAACTGGAATTAAGAACATATTAGACATAGAAGAAGGAAAGAAATCAATGAATTTGAAGAGTAAGAATGAAAATTATTAAATGATAAACACAGAGAAAAACACTGTGGGTGGGGGGAAAGGAGGACAGGAAATTAGTTAAAAGTGGTGTAATATACATGTAATGGAAGGTCTAGAGGAGAGAAGTGAGAGGGGGCAGAAAAAGGATTTGAATAAATGATGGCTGAAAAATACCCACATATGATGAGAAGTATAAACGCACATATTCAAGAAGTTCAAAGAGCCCAACACAGAAGAAACATAAAGATATGCCAATGGACATCACAGTCAGTTGATGAAAACTGGAGTTAAAGAGAACGATTGTTGGGAATTCCCTGGTGGCCCAGTGGCTGGGAGTCTGTCTTCCAATTCAGGGAGTGAAGGTTCAATCCCTTGTCGGGAAACTGAGATCCCCCATGACGTGTGGCCCGGTCAAAAAAAATTTTTTTTTAATTGAGCAACTGTAAAAAGGACAAGACACACCCACAGAGCAAAGAATTACAATATACTTCTGGTCAGAAACTATACAAACTATAGGACACCAGAGTGACACTATTAAATTACAAAAGAAAATAAAGAACCTCCCCTGCCCCACAGCCTGGAGTTCAATTGCCTGTCAAAAACTTCTTTCACAAATGAAAGCAAAAAGGACTTCAAAAAAGCAAAATCAGAGAGAGTCCCTGCCTTCAGGAAACATTGAAGGAAGTTTGGGGACAGCAGGAGAACACCACTCTGGAAATGAAAGGTTCTGGAAATGGTGAATGCATGGGTGAATATGAAAGATTTTTTTTCTTTATTTTAAAATCCTTTAAAAAGGTAATGAACTGCTTTAAACCAAAGTAACGACAGCATACTTTGGGTTAAGATCTACTTAGAAGTAAAGTGCTACAGTAGTACTTAAGTATGAATCTATAACGATAGTTGAAGAGACTTGTGTTGTCTGAGTCAGAGATGTGGGATGACTTGTATCTAAAGCAGCTACATGATGAAATGTGTCTGTGTTATGGATCTGTACATGTGCTCATGTTCTGAGTGTTCTCCATGTCCACACCATTTTCCTCCTTTCTCTGTATGCCCAGAGGGAGTGCACTGCTTCCTAGGATTTCTGCTTAGGTTTGGACAGATGAGGTGTGTGTCACCCCTGCTTCTCTCCTGCTGGCACACATCTGGGGGTGTCTATCCATGTGGCTGAAGCTCCCATGTTCACCACAGACCCTCCCCCTGCTCATCAGACATAAGGGTATTAACTGCTTCTGGGGACTTCACCATCCCTGGTTGATTTTCTTAATTCTGGACACACTTCTGTAAATAGTTTGTTTATTAAATATTCTTGAGTTAATGATTTTGAGTATAACGTTTGTTACAAATGATGAACGTTTGACCAAATTTTGAGTATCAGTTACTGGCCCATGGGGCATAGGCTGACATCTGTTGAGATTTCTCACACTCAAGATTGGTATTTTCTCTTTGTGTTTTAATAATTCAGTAAAAATTATAAATTCTTTGTGTGTTTTGTTTTGTTTTGCCACGAACATAAATGACTCTGGAGATTGTTACCATCTGCTCCATATGCTGGTGGTCTTGCAGCAATAGACTGAAACATCATGAGGTCTTTGTGCTACCTCTGGGTTGGTTGACCTTACAAGAAAGCATTATTATTTTTGTTAAATATGTATGGACAAGAAAAAGGTAACTCATTACTGAGTGAAGAAAGAAAGGAATGATGTACTGTACTTCCCTGTACTCTTATTTTAAAAACTTGTTCTGTGCAATTAAAATACTCTTGTTCCATATTTGGCTTTTTTTTTATTATGTATAATTCACACCGTCTGTCATCTATACACACGATTTCCCATTTCAGGATTCAGAATCACCCCCGGAGAACCTCTTCAAAGGCTCCATACTAGATTCTATCACAGACACCATGCCAAATTGAAAATCAACTTTTCTAAGATTAAAACAGAGGTTCTTCAGGTATAGATTCATGTGTGTGTGTGTGTCTGACTCTTTGTGGCCCCATGGACTGTAGCCTTCCCAGGCTCCTCTGTTTATGGGATTTCCCAGGCAAGAAAACTGGAGTGGGTTGCCATTTTTTTTTCCAGAGGATCTTACCAACCCAGGGATTGAACCAGCATCTCCTGCATAGGCAGATGGATTCTTTATCACTGAGCCACTTGGTAAACCCTACATGAAACATAATAAGTTAGGCTGAAGTAGACTTAAAGAGGCCAACATAGGTCCAGTGTAGCACCCTCCCTGTCATTTATCAGATATCCTTTTGCACCCAGTCATTCTCTGCTACTGCACACAAACGGCCTGTCTGTAATAGTGCTCTGTGATCTGTTTATGATAGTGAAATGGTTTCCCCCATTGAGATTCTCCCCTGACCCTTATTGGCCACATAGTGAAGGGAAAAGCCCTTCTCACTCTGGTTATCTTAGAAAATTCTGATCGTCTCCTGATTTCTGTCTGTAACTTAGAAGCAGGCAGCGTGACCTTGATATGTCATGATTAGCTCAAAAGAATGAAATGTAAGTTTAAGTATGCTTTTCTTCCACATGGGATAGATTCCTCTCAACACTGCAAGCTCAATCTCCATATCAAGTCACCTTGGTAAGTAGTGGATTTGTTCCAGGGCCAAGTCTACAGATTTGGTGATGCTATATGATTATTTATTTTCTCTGTGTGCTCTTTGTAGCTTTTTTTTCACAGTTATTACCCAATTCATCCAGACAGTCTTGACATCTTGTTATCAAGACTCTCTTAAAATGCTAAGATGAAATATACTAGGAACAAATTTATTTAATGCCTGAATACCTACATCATTATATTTAGATATTTGTGTATGTGTGCTCAGTTGCTCCTTTGTGTCCGACTCTTTGTGACCTCATGGACTGTAGCCCTCCAGGCTCTTCTGTTCATGGGATTATCCAGGCAAGAATACTGGAGTATGTTTCCATTTCCTCCTCCAGGGCATCTGCCCCACACAGGGATAAAACCCATGTCTCCTGCATTGGCAGGTGGATTCTTTACCCCTGAGCCACCTGGGAAGCCCCCAAATCATTAAAGATGCCCAGCAAAGATAATGTAGCTGTGAAGCAGTCACTGGTGAGATGAAAAGGAGAGAGAAACACAATGAGGTGATGTTTGTAAATTGAGGGTCTCAAAGCACTGCTGCTGCTGCTGCTAAGTCGCTTTAGTCATGTCCGACTCTGTATGACCCCATAGACAGCGGCCCACCAGGCTCCCCCGTCCCTGGGATTCTCCAGGCAAGAACACTGGAGTGGGTTGCCATTTCCTTCTCCAATGCATGAGAGTGAAAAGTGAAAGTGAAGTCGCTCAGTTGTGTCTGACTCTTTGTGACCCCATGGACTACAGCCCACCAGGCTCCTCCATCCATGGTATTTTCCAGGCAAGAGTACTGGATTGGGGTGTCATCGCCTTTTCCGCAATTAAAGCACTACTCTGATTTAAATTGTTCATTAAAAAACACATCAAGCTCAGACTCACAAAAATGTGCAAAATGGATTAACTTTCACGTGCTTGTTAGAGACTATGTGAAGGAAACAATGAAACCAGAGATGCCATCACTGCAGCCATCCAAAGTGGTATGGATGTGTCCCCAAACCATGATGTCACCAGACAGCTCTGAGTGCAAAAGCAAATCGTATATTTTGTCCTCCTGGGTATAACAGATTAATAGAAAGCAGAGTGCATCCAGTGATGGCGATGTCTACAGTCAGGACCATGTGCTCTGGTGTGAGGGTGGGGTCAGTGGTTGAGGATGAAGCCAGGCTGCTGCCCCTTGTTGAGGAGCAGGCTCTGCCCTGACTTGGGGCATCCAGAGATCAGAACATGGCTGTGTCAAATCACGCCTGCTGCTGATACTTCCTCAGTGCTGCATTTGAAAGGAAAACATCTGTACCCATATATATATACTGAGTAAACAGTTTGATGAATTAATATGTGTGAGTGTGATCATTAGGAACTGTAAACTCTAGTTTCCTTGCCAACGAGGTATTTTCCAAACAGTCTGAACTCACACCACTTTCCAACCTGTCATGATGCAGATACACTTGTCACAGAGAAAAAGCAGTTGGTAGTGATGGTACGAGTTCATACTCTGCCCAGAACTTAACTCACCTGCGTGGGACCTGGGGTCTGTACAGAGGAAAATAGTCTGTTTCTTTTACAAACTAATCTGGGGACTCCCCTAATCCTCTGAGTTTTAAAAGAGAAGGATAGGGCTTCCCTGGTTTCTTATGGTAAAGAATCTGTCTGCCAATGCAGGAAACAAGTGTTTGATCCCTGATCCTGGAAGATTCCACCTGCCACGGAGCAAAACCTGTGTGTCACAACTACTGAGCCTGTGTTAGAGACCTTGGGAACCATAACAAGAGAAGCAACTGAAAATGAGAAGCCCACACATCACAACTAGAGAGTAGCCCCCACTTGCTGCAACTAGAGAAAAATTCAAGCAGCAGCAAAGATGCAGCCCAGCCAGAAATAAATAGTTTTTTAAACAAGCATAGGATACTTAGAGATTAGTCATGCCAAGAGCATAACTTTCAAGAAAAAAGAGATGAGACATATATAAGAAGGTTCACCCACACCTACCCTCCACCTTCTGAAGAGGAGGGTCTGGGTAGGGCCATAGACAATTCAAGGTGGGAACCCATCAGATGCTGAATCCACATCCCCACTGAATATAGGGTAGTATTACCAGAGATGTCACAGCTAGGCCCCCAGATCCCACATCCTGTGTCTGGTGCTGTCCTGTCTTAATTTCCTTGCTAAATACAAAAAGGCAAAATGGTTGTCTGAGGAGACCTTACAAATAGCTGAGAAAAGAGAAGTGAAGGGCAAAGGAGAAAAGGAAAGATGTGTCCATCTGAATGCAGAGTTCCAAAAAATAGCAAGAAGAGATGAGAAGCCTTCCTTTCTTCTTGCAAAGAAATAGAGGGAAACAATAGAATGGGAATGACTAGAGATCTCTTCAAGAAAATTAGAGATACTAAGGGAACATTTCATGCAAAGATGGGCTCGATAAAGGACAGAAATGGTATGGACCTAACAGAAGCAGAAGATATTAAGAAGAGGTGGCAAGAACACACAGAAGAACTATACAAAAAAAGATCTTAATGACCCAGATAACCATGATGGTGTGATCACTCACCTACACCAGACATCCTGGAGTGCGAAGTTAAGTGGGTCTTAGGAAGCATCACTCTGAACAAAGCTAGTGGAGGTGATGGCATTCCAGTTGAGCTATTTCAAATCCTGAAAGATGATGCTGTGAAAGTGCTGGACTCAATACGGCAGCAAATTTGGAAAACTCAGCAGTGGCCACAGGACTGGAAAGGGTCAGTTTTCATTTTAATCCCAAGGGAGGGCAATGCCAAAGAATGTTCAAACGACCACACAATTGCACTCATCTCACATGCTAGCAAAGTAATACTAAAAGTTCTCCAAGACAGGCTTCAACAGTATGTGAACCGTGAACTTCCACGTGTTCAAACTGGATTTAGAAAAGGCAGAAGAACCAGAGATCAAATTGCCAACATAGAAAAAACAAGAGAATTTTGGAAAAACATCTGCTTCATTGACTACGCTAAAGCCTTTGACTGTATGGATCACAACAAACTGTGGAAAATTTTAAAGAGATGAGAATACCAGACCACTTTATCTGCCTCCTGTGAAACCTGTATGCAAGTCAAGAAGCAACTTTTAGAATTGGACATGGAACAGCAGACTGGTTCCACATTGGGAAAGGAGTACGTCAAGGGTGTATATTGTCACCCTGCTTATTTAACTTACATGGAGAGTACATCATGCGAAATGCCAGGCTAGATGAAGCACAAGCTGGAATCAAGATTCCTGGGGTAAATATCAATAAACTCAAATATGCAGATAACACCATCCTCATGGCATAAAGTGTAGAGGAACTAAAGAGCCTGTTGATGAAAGTGAAAGAGGAGAGTGAAAAAGCTGGCTTAAAACTCAACATTCAAAAAACTAATATCATGGCATCTGATCTCATCACTTCATGGCAAATAGATGGGGAAACAGTAGAAACAGTGACAGACTTTATTTTCTTGGGCTCCAAAATCACTGCAGTTGGTGACTGCAGCCATGAAATTAAAAGACGTTTCTTCCCTGGAGGAAAAGCTATGACCAACCTAGACAGCAGAGACATTAAAAAAGCATCAGAGACATTACTTTGCCAACAATGGTCCATACAGTCAAAGCTATGGTTTTTCTAGTAGTCTTGTATGGATGTGAGAATTGGGCCATAAAGAAAGCTGAGCACCGAAGAATTGATGCTTTTGAACTATAGTGTTGGAGAAGATTCTTGAGAGTCCCTTGGACTGCAAGGGGATCAAAGCAGTCCATCCTAAAGGAAATCAGTCCTGAATATTCATTCGAAGGACTGAAGCTGAAGCTCCAATTCTTTGGCCACCTGATGTGAAGAACTGACTCATTGAAAAAGGGACTGATACTGGGAAAGACTGAAGACAGGAGAAAAAAGGGATGGTAGAAGATGAGATGGTTAGATGACATCACCGACTCGATGGACATGAGTTTGAGCAAGCTCCTGGAGTTGGTGATGGACAGGGAAGCCTGGTGTGCTGCAGTCCATGGGGTCACAAAGGCTAGAATACAACTAAGGGACCGAACTGAACTGAACATCAGGTCCCATCTTTGACTCATGGCTGAGTATGGGTGTTATATGTCACTCTTTTGCCTTGTTGAGAGCTTTCCTGATGGAAGCAGTGAGAAACCACCTGCTCTGGCTCAGTCAGTGCTGTGCTGGTGACAGGTGATTGTGTCTCCGACATCTGTCTATTTAGTGCTCTAAGCTATTTTGAGACCACAGTCCCACCAGGTGGCAGGATTGGGCGTAAACTCCTCCATCTCCCTAGACATGAAGTGCTCTCTGTTATACTACTGTTAATTATGCTGTTTTCATCCCTGTAAAAGTCAGCTAATTTATTCGGATACCTCAAAGTCCTTACTGCCATTTGTCACAAACTAAAGCTGCAAAGATTGAGGGTCTGAAAAGATCACAAAAAGTATCTCATTTGGATTATTAGTCATTTTACTATTGCATAGTTTTTGACAAATTAAACTTTTTTGAGCTCTAGTTTCCTATCTGTAAATTAAAATGGGGTTGTGGAGTCTTGCAGTGCGTGTCCAGTCCATTCATCCTGTTCTGGGGCCTGGAATACTGGCACACACTACTTACCTTTGGGCAGCACTCTGGCCTGCCTAGCTGCAGCTGTATTCTATCCCAGTGGTGAGTGACTGCCCAGGTTTTGGGCAGGTGACTCAAGAAGTGTATTTACCAAAACCATATAAACAGGTGCTGAGAAGTGACCTCACTCAGGACAGAGCTGCTCTTATCCATCTCCCCTCCTTGCAGGGATAACCCAGCCATCAGCCAGGATGGAGAGTTCTAAAACTTAAAATGAAGCAGAGGGCTTCCCTGGTGTCTTAGTGCTAAAGAATCTGCCTGCCAATGCAGGAAACATGGGTTAGATCCCTCATCCGGGAAGATCCCACAAGTCATGGAGCAGCTAAGCCCATGTGGCACAACTGTTGAGCCTGTGCTCTAGAGCTAGTGAGCCACAACAAGAGAAGCTACTGCAGTAAGAAGCCCACACACTGAAACTAGAGAGTAGCCCCAACTCACCACAGCTAGAGAAAAACCGACGCAGGAACGAAGATCCAGCAAAGCCAAATAAATAAGTAAAATTATTAACAAGAATGAAGCAGAGATGTGACTCTAAGGAAAGTCCCTAGTGTCATTTGAAGTCTGGACCCACTTTTCCCTAAGGTAGCTACGCTCAAATCCTGTTTCCTAAGTTTCTTTTCTGCTTTAGTTGCATTTTGTCTCTTGCAATCAAGAGAATTTTGACTAAAATAGATATTACACCTGCTGGGCTTCCCTGGTGGCTCAGAGGTTAAAGCGCCTGCCTCCAATGCGGGAGACCCGGGTTTGATCCCTGGGTCAGGAAGATCCTCTGGAGAAGGAAATGGTAACCCACTCCAGTATTCTTGCCTGGAAAATCTCATGGACAGAGAAGCCTGGTAGGCTACAGTCCATGGGGTTGCAAAGAGTCGGACACGACTGAGAGACTTCACTTTCACTGTTTCTAAGATTCTTCATAAGACTGAGGTAAAAATAAATAGTGCATAGGCCTCTTACTTTTTTATGTGTAAAAACTGTGCTAACATACATATAATATAAAATGTACCTCCCTAAGTATTTTAAGTCTGAGTGTGGAAGAGCTGATGCTTTCAAATTGTGATGCTGGTGAAGACTCTTGAGAGTCTTTTGGATTGCAAGGAGATCACACCAATCCTAAAGGAAATCAATTCTGAATATTCATTGGAAAGACTGATGCTGAAACTGAAGCTCCAATACTTTGGTCACCTGATGCGAAGAGCCGACTCACTGGAAAAGACCCTGATGCTGGTAAAGACTGAGGGCAAGAAGAAAAGGAGGCGACAGAGGATGAGATGGTTAGATGACATCACTGACTGAATGGACATGAATTTTAGCAAATTCCAGGAGATAGTGGAGGACAGGAAAGCCTTGCATGCTCCAGTCCATGGGATTGCAAAGAGTCGGACATGACTTAGTGATGGAACAACAATTCCAGTGTGTTAAGTATATTCATAATAGTTTGAATATATTACCACCATCCATCTCAATAGCTCTTATCATCTTGCAAAACTAAACTTCTGTACCCATTAAATGCCCCAAGGCCCCTTCCACCAGCCTCTGGTTACCACCTCTCTACTTTCCACATTAGGTAACATTCAAGTGAAATGGTACAGTATTTGTCCTTATGTGACTGCCTTATTTCACTGAACACAGTGATAAACCTCGAGGTTTATCCATGTTGTAGCAAATGTCAGAATTTCCTTTGTTTTAAGGCTGGATCATATTCAATTGTATATATACATCTCATATTGCTTATCCATTTATCCATTGATGGACAGTTGGGCTGTTTACCCATTTTAGCTGTTGTGAATGATGTCAGTGTTAACATGGGTGTACAGATGTTGCTTTCAGGCCCTGCTTTTATTTATTTATTTTTTGGCTGTGTGGGGTCTTTGTTGCTGCATGGGCTTTTCTTTAGTTGAGGCAAATGAGGACTACTTTCTAGTTGTGGTGCATGGGCTTCTCATTATGGTGGCTTTTCTTGTGGAACACAGATTCTAGGGCACATGGGCTTCAGTGGTTGAAGCTCCTGGGCTCTAGAACACAGGCTTAGTAGTTGTGGTGCATGGGCTTAGCTTCTCTGAGGCACGTGGTACCCTCCTGGATGAAGGATTGAACCAGTGTCTCCTGCATTGGCAGGTGGATTCTTTATCACTGAGCCACCAGGGAAGCCTTTTGAATGTTGAGTTTTAAGCCAGCTTTTTCACCCTTGTCTTTCACCCTCATCAAGAGATTCTTTAGTTCCTGTTCACCTTTTGCCATTAGAGTGATATCATCTGCATATCTGAGGTTGTTATTTCTCCAGGCAATCTTGGTTCTACCTTTTAATTCATCCAGCCCAGGATTTCAAATGGTATACTCTATGTAGTAAATAATCAGGGTGACAATATACATCATTGTCATACTTCCTTCCCAATTTTGTACCAGTCTGTTGTTCCATGTCCACTTCTAACTGTTGCTTCTTGACCTGTGTACAGGTTTCTCAGGAGACAGGTAAGGTGGTCTGGTATTCCTATCTCTAAGAATTTTCCACAGTGTGTTGTGATCCACACAGTCAAAGGCTTTCATGTAGTCAGTGAAGCAGAAGTAGATGGTTTTCTAAAATTCCCTTGGTTTATCTGTGATCCAGTATATGTTGACAATTTGATCTCTGGTTCCTCTGTGTTTTCTGAACCCAGCTTGTACATCTGGAAATTCTTAGTTCATTTACTGCTGAAGCCTTGCTTGGAGAATTTTGAGCATAGTCTTGCTAATATGTGAAATGTGTGCAATTATATGGTAGTTTGAACATTCTTTGGCATTGGCCTACTTTGGGATTGGAATGAAAACTGACCTTTTCCAGTCCTGTGGCCACTGCTAAGTTTTCCAAACTTGCTGGCATATTGAGTGCAGCACTTTCACAGCATCATCTGTTAGATTTGAAATAGCTCAACTGGAATTCCATCACCTCCACTAGCTTTGTTCATAGTAATGCTTCCTAAGGCCCACTTAACTTTACACTGCAGGATGCTGGCTCTAGGTGATGATCACACTATCATGGTTATCTGGGTCATTCAGACTTTTTTGTATAGTTCTGTGTATTGTTGCCACCTCTTCTTAATATCTTCCGCTTCTGTTTCTGTTAGGTCCTTACTGTTTCTTCCCTTTATCATTCCCATCCTTACATGAAATGTTTCCTTGATATCTCTAATTTTCTTGAAGAGATTTTTAGTCTTTCCCATTCTGTTTTTTCTCCTCTATTTCTTTGCATTGTTCACTTAAGAAGGCTGTCTTATCGCTCCTTGCCATTTTCTGGAACTCTGTATTCAGTTGGGTATATCTTTCCCTTTCTCCCTTGCTTTTTGCTTCTCTTTTTTTCTCAGCTATTTGTAAAGCCTCCTCAGATAACCACTTTGCCTTCTTGCATTTTTTTTCCCCTTTGGGATAGTTTTGGTCACCACCTCCTGGGCAGTGTTACGAACCTCTGTCCATAGGTTCTGTGTCTACCAGATTTAATCCATTGAATCTATTTGTCACCTCCACTGCATAATTATAAGGGATTTGATTTAGGACATACCTCAATGGCCTACTGGTTTTCCCTCCTTTCTTCAACTTAAGCCTGCAAAAGAAAAAAGTTAAGTCTGAATTTTTCAATAGGGAACTGTGGGCTTTAATAATAGTAATAATAATAAATATATCAATGTTAGTGCATCAAAGGTAACAAATATACCACAGTAATTGTTGACTGTTGTGAGTTGTTTAGCCACTAAGGCGTGTCTGATTCTAAACAACCACATGGACTGTAATCCGCCAGACTGTTCTGTCCATGGGATTTCCCAGGCAAGAATATTGGAGTGGGGGATCTTCTCTACCCAGGGATTGAACCCGCATCTCTTACATCTCTTGCATTGGCAGGCAGACTCTTACCCCTGAGCCACGAGGGAAGTCCTATATTTCAATAATTTAGAAGTGTAAATGTAGGGGACACTGTCTGAAGATGGAGGGTGGAGGATATAAAGGAACTCTTCGTACTTTACAATCAATTTCTATGTAAAACTGAGACTGCTATAAAAAATGGTCTAGTGATAAAAAAATACTACACATGGGCCTTAAAAAAAGAATTTTACAAGTTTGTCTTTGTCATAGAAACAGGTTTTTAAATGCTCAAATGTGAACAGAAATTGATCAGGCAGTGCACATGTGATTTTATATGTAGACGTTTTTATGTATTTGCATAAATATATATTAAATAAATAACATATAAAGACTTTCTGAAAACCTATAAGCAAAAGTTCTTCACAGAATGTGTGAACATTGGACTAATGGGAGCTCTTATCCATTGTTGTGAATATACATCTTTATTTAATGTATTTAATATTAATATCCCTGGATACTAATTCTGTGTAATTATTGTAAATTCCTTCTGATTTGTTGCTAGTCTTTCCATTTTGCTTATGGTGATTTTTTGCTGGTGAATACACATTCATGGACTTCCCTGGTGGCTCAGATGGTTAAGGAACCTTCCTGCAATGCAGGAGACCGGGGTTCAATCCCTGGAGCAGGAAGATCTGCTGGAGAAGGGAATGGCTACCCACTCCAATATTCTTGCCTGGAGAATCCCAAGGACACAGTAGTCTGGAGGGCTACAGTCTATGGGGTTGCAAAGAATCAGACACGACTGAGTGACTAACTCAGTCACACAGACACACACCCATCTACAGGAGGACAGGGAAATGTGTAAGATTGTTCCTGGAAACAGGGTTGAATCAGTTGCAAAAGTAAAATTTAGAACAAGGTGGTAGAGGAGTAGGTGGATGTGGAATACATCTCTCTCCATGGATACATCAGGAATACACCTTCAGGCACAGAAGTGCATGCAGAACACCAGCTGAGAGTGGACAGGAGTACCTGACCAGTGGAAAAGAATATATAGAACCATGCTAAACTTGGTAGAACGAAGGAACTAGGGGGAAAAACAGGAGTGTTAGTAGGACTGGACCTACCTTTGGTGGGTGGGGGAACTGAAGCAGGGATCCAATCCCCACAGCGGGGCAGTTGTCTGAGTCAGAGGAGAAGTGTTTAAGGCTGAGAGTGAAACAGCTGATCTATGGCAGCTATATGGAATGGGAATCAGATAGTCCTTGCTAAAGCCATACATATGCTGGGCAGGAACATGGGTCTCCTGGAAGGGGCAGTGGCTGGGAGCTGGAGTTTGGGATTGTGGTGCAATCCCAGGGCGAGGGCTGCTGTTGTCTCCAGAAAGACAGATTGAGGGGATGTGAGGGAAGAGATTGTGGTGGGAAGTGCCTGTGGAGGAAAGCCAGGCAGCCATGGAAGCAAGGTGATACTCCTGAGTCACACATAGAGGATGGAGCCATCACCATGGCCTCTCTCCACATGCCAGCATTGGCAGCTGAACAATAGAGAGGCTGGCCCATCAAATGCCTGATGCGCTGAAATACAGAGAAGGACCCCAGGCAAGGGATCCCTCTAAGTGCCTGAACAGGCAGAGCTATGGAGAAAGACTGACCAGAGAGGCCTGATGGCCAGCTACGAGAGGCTCGAAAAAAGACTGGTAGGGCCATAACTCCTGACATGGAGGCAGTCTGTTTCCCTGCACACTTGGTGCCACCAGGGTCCCCGCAAGCCAAGCAGCTGCTCCACCTTCATGCTCAACCCTCACTGGTGCAGAGCTGCTGCAGGCCAAAAAAAAAAAAAGTCTGGTATTTATGCACGCAGTGTTACTTCCGTCCTGTCCGACTGTTTGCAACCCTGTAGACTGTGGCCTGCCAAGGTTCTCTGTCAGAGAAGTTCTCCAGGCAAGAATACTGGAGTGTATTGGCCAATACTGGTTGTCGTGCCCTTCTAGAACACTATATTTCCTATTACCCTAGCCGCCAATCCTCCTGAGTACCTGGTGCTGCCAGCACCCCTGCAACCCAAGCAGTTGCACCACTTCCACACCTGGCCCTCACAGTGACAAACCCAAGCCCTCCAGGGAAGCTTCAGGAGCTAAACCCCAGTGGATGACCAACATGTAGAGGTGGAAATAAAACCACAATTGAATCCAGGGGCAGTGTGGCTAAGGAAGAAGACTCAAAACCTTCCTACCAGCTGACAAGCTGCAGATTAAATCTACGTGATCAACTAAGCAGACTCTGTGTCCATAGAATATATAAAGGGCCGTTGAGGGCTCCCACAAAGTAAAACACACTAGCTCTGATAGCTGTGGACATTGGAGGCAAGAACACACAGGAATAGAACCAGATTAGAATCTGAGCAGCCCCCACAAAAGGTCCAGAGATCAGTACAGTGTTGGAAGGCATCCTAGGGAGGTAAGGTGGACTGTGAATCCCAGCATGGGAAAGGACTCTGACAGCAGTGACTCAAGAAAAACATTTATTATTCTTATTTTTTGACTTGTTCTGCAGATTCTTTTTCTCCCCCCTCCTCCCCCCCGCCCCCCCCCCCCCGCCCCGCCCTGCCTCTGTTGTAGTTGTTGATTTTTTGGCACTAAGAAATCCAATTAAGCTTTTGAGCTTTTTTTTCCTTCTTCCTCAGTCACATATTTTATTGTTGTCATAAACCTCTGCCTCGACGTTGGGCCTTTGCAGTTCTGTGGAGTTTTCCTCTTCTTTTCTCTTTTTATAATTTTAATTTTTTAAACATATTATTTTTTTCTACGTCTGTTCCTTTGTTTGCTTTTCCTACTGTTCTTTTCCCCTTGCAGTTAATCTTTAATGTGTATAAATCTTCTTTATCTATCTCTATTTAACTTTGCATATCTATTCTTTCTTTTCTTTATCTCCTTTCTTCTCAACATATTTGGTAGTTTTATTTTCATTGCTTTATTCCCCAGTTGGCACCTTGCATTAGTTTTGTATTCCAGTTTGCATTTTAATTAGTTTTGTTCTGGTAGATATAATTTTTGGTTTCCTTTGTTTGCTGGGTCAATCTATTGTACTTAATTTTTGTTGGACTGTTTTGATTTTGCTCATGGGTGTATATGTATATGTGTATATCCAGTCACAGTTTCTATTGTTGTTATAAACCTTTGCCTCTACATTGGGCTTTTGCAGGTCTGTGGAGTTTTCCTTTTTTCTTTCTTCTTCTGTTTTTTCCTCTCTTCTCTTTTTTATTATTTTAATTTTTAAAAACCTATTATTTTTTTCTACCTTCATTCCTTTGTTTGCCTTTCCTACTGTTCTTTTTCCCTTGCAGTTAACCTTTAATGTATATGAATCTTCATCTACCTCTATTTAACATTGCATATCTATTCTTTCTTTCCTTTCCTCTCAACATATTTGTTAGTTTTGTTTTCATTGCTTTATTCTCCACTTGGCACCTTGCTTTAGTTTTATTTTCCAGCTTGTGATTAGGTTAGTTTTGTTCTTAACTGGTAAATATAATTTTTGATTTCCTTTGTTTACCAGATCAATCTGTTGTACTTTATTTTTGTTGGACTGTTTTCACTTTGCTCATGGGTGCTTATGTATATGTGTATATTCCATTATTATTATTTATTTATTTATTTTTCAATTCTTTTTTTTTTTTTAATTTTAAAATCTTTAATTCTTACATGTGTTCCCAAACATGATATTATTTGCTTGATTCTGTAACTGCCATTTTTCTAGGGTTCATCTTTGGCTTCTTGTTTTTGGATATTTGTTTTACTCTTCCTTAATGTCATAGCAAACCACTTGTAGAATCTTCATTCCTGTCCAGAGATCAACCCCTGAGGCTTTGGAGTGGGAGCACCAACTCCAAGACCCTAGACTACCAGAGAACTAACCCTAGGAGATGTCAAATAGTGAGAACTCACACAAAGGAAGCCCCTTGAATACAAGACCTGGCATCACCCAACCACCAGTAGCACCCATGCAGGACACCTCATCTAAACAATAAACAAAACAAAAATACAAACCTAATCATCAGCAGACAGGAGTACCACTTCACTCAGCCTTGCCCATCAGAGGAAAAACAAACAAACAAAAACTCAGTACAAATCTTACCCTATACGAAGCTCATCTAAAACCACTGGATCAACCTTAGGAGGGCAGAAATCAAAATGAAGAAAGAATTCAACATTCTTCAAGGAAAGAATTCAACTTTCCTTGAAGCCTGGGAAAAGGTGACCTCAAACACAGTAACATTTAAAAAAGAAAGAAAGAAAAGGCAGAGAATTATTGGACAAATGAAGGAACAAAGTAGAAACACAGAAGTCCAAATAGATGAAGAGGAAATAGGAAAATTACCTTAAAAGAATTCAGCATAATGATAATAAAGATGATCAAAAACCTTGAAAACAAAATGGAGAAAATGCAAGAATCAATTAACAAAGACCTGAAAGAATTAAAGAATAAGCATACAGAGATAAACAACACAATTACTGAAATTAAAAATACTCAGTTCAGTTCAGTCACTCAATTGTGTCCGACTCTTTGCATCCCCATGAATCACAGCACGCCAGGCCTCCCTGTCCATCACCAACTCCCGGAGTTCACTCAGACTCACGTCCATCGAGTCAGTGATGCCATCCAGCCCTCTCATCCTCTGTCGTCCCATTCTCCTCCTGCCCCTAATCCTCCCAGCATCAGAGTCTTTTCCAGTGAGTGAACTCTTCGCATGAAGTGGCCAAAGGACTGGAGTTTCAGTGTTAGCATCATTCCTTCCAGAGAAATCCCAGGGCTGATCTCCTTCAGAATGGACTGGTTGGATCTCCTTGCAGTCCAAGGGATTCTTAAGAGTCAAGAGAAGAAATCAGTGAGCTGGAAGATAAAATGGTGGAAATAACTTCTGAAAAGCAGAATAAAGTAAAAAGAATGAAAAGAGCTGATGATAGTCTCAGAGATCTCTGGGACTATATCAAATGCACCAACATTCAAATTACATGGCTCCCAGAAGAAGAAGAGAAAAAGAAAGGGTAAGAGAAATTTTTGAAGAGATTATAGTTAAAAATTTCCCCAACGTGAAAAAGGAAATAGCCAATCAAGTCCAAGAGGTGCAAAGAGTCCCTTACAGGATAAACCCAAGGAGAAACATGCCAAGACACATACTAATCAAACTAACAAAGATTAAACACAAAGAAAGACTATTAAAAGCATCAAGGGAGAAGCAACAAGTAACATAGAAGGGAAACCACATACGCTTAACAGCTGATCTTTCAGCAGAAACTCTGCCAGCCAGAAGGGAATGGCAGGATATATTTGAAGTAATGAAAGGGGAAAATCTACAACGAAGATTACTGTATCCAGCAAGGATCTCATTCAAAATTGATGGAGAAATCAAAAGTTTTTTCAGACAAGCAAAAGTTAATAGAATTCGTACCACCAAACCAGCTTTACAACAAATGTTAAACGGGCTTATGTGGTCAAGAAATACAACAGAAGAAGAAAGATCTACAAAATCAACCCCAAACAATTAGAAAATGGCAGTAGAAACATATATATCAATAATTACTTTAAATGTAAGTGGATTAAATGCTCCAAACAAAAGAGACTGGCTGAATGGATACAAAAAGAAGACCCATTTATATGCTGTCTACAAGAAACCCACTTCAGACCTCAAGACACATATAGACTGAAAGTGAGAGGATGGAAAAATATATTCCATGCAATGCGAAGTGAAAGAAAGCTGGAGTAGCAATCCTCATATCAGGCAAAATAGACCTTAAAATAAGATTACAAGAGATACGGAAGGACACTATATAATGATCAAGGGGTCAATCCAAGAGAAAGCCATAACAATTGTAAATATCTTTCCACCCAACATAGGAGCACCTTAATACATAAGGCAAACACTAACAGACATAAAAGGAGAAATTGACAGTAACACAATAATAGTAGGAGATTTTACCACCCCACTCACACCAATGGACAGATCATCAAAACAGAAAATTAATAAGGAAACACAAGTCTTAAAATGATACATTAGATGAGATGGTTCTCATTGATATCTTCAGGAAGTTCCATCCAAAAGCAGAAGAATACACCTTCTTTTCAAGTGCACATGGAACATTCTCCAGGATAGACCACATCTTGGGTCACAAATCAAACCTCAGTAAATTTAAGAAAATTGAAATCATATCAAGCATCTTTTCTGGCTACAATGCCATGAGAACAGATATCAATTACAAGAAAAAAACTGTAAAAAACACAGGCACGTGGTGATTAAACAATATGTTTCTAAATAACGAACAGGTTACTGCAGAAATCAAAGGGGGAAAAAAAATTCCTAGAAACAAATGACAATGAAGACGTGACAACTCAAAACCTATGGGATGCAGCAAAAGCAGTTCTAAGAGGGAAGTTTATAGCAATACAATCTGACCTCAAAAAACAGAAAAACATCAAATAGACAACCTAACTATAATACCTAAAACAACTGGAAAAAGAAGAAAAACAAACAAAAAAACCCCCAAAATTAGCAGAAGGAAAGAAATAAAGGGCAGAGCAGAAACAATTGAAAAAGAAATGAAAGAAACAATAGTAAAGATTAATAAAACTAAAAGCTGGTTCTTTGAGAAGGCAAGCAAGATTGACAAACCTTTAGCCAGACTCATTAAGAAAAAAAGAGATAAATCAACAAAATTAGAAGTGAAAAAGGAGAGGTTACAGTAGACAATGCAGAAATACAAACGATTATAAGAGACTATTATGAACAACTGTATGGCAATAAAATAGATAACCTGGGAGAAATGGGCATATTCTTAGAAAAGTTCAATCTTCCAACACTAAACCAGGTAGAAATAGAAATTAAGAACAACCCAGTTACAGGCACTGAAATTGAAGCTGTGACCAAAAATCTTGCAAAAAGCAAAAGCCCAGGACCAGATGGCTTCACAGGAGAATTCTGTTATTTAGAGAAGAGCTAATGCCCATCCTTCTAAAACTCTTTCAAAAAATTGCAGGGGAAGGAACACTTCCAAATTCATTCTACGAGGCCACCATCACCCTGATACCAAAACTAGACAAAGACAACACAAAAAAAGAAAACTTCAAGCCAATATCACTGGTGAACATAGATGCAGAAATCCTCAACAAAATTTTAGCAAACAGAATTCAGCAACATATCAAAAAGCTCATACACCCCATGATCAAGTTGGGTTTATTCCAGGGATGCAAGGATTCTTCAGTATACAGAAATCAATGTGATACACCATATTAACAAATTGAAAGGTAAAAACCATATCATCTCAATAGATGCAGAAAAAGCCTTTGACAAAATTCACCTATTTATGATTAAAACTTCAAAAAATTGGCATAGAAGGAAACTATCTCAACATAGTAAAGGTCACATATGATAAGCTCACAGCAAACATTATTCTCAATGGTGCAAAACTGAAAGCATTCCCTCTAAGATCAGGAACAAGACAAAGGTGTCCACTTTCACCACTGTTATTCAACATAGTTCTGGAAGTCCTAGCTACAGCCATCAGAGAAGAAAGAGAAGGAATCCAGATCGGAAAAGAAGTTAAGCTCTCACTGTTTGGAGATGACATGATACGGTACATAGAAAACCCTAAAGATAGTATCAGAAAATTACTAGAGCTAATCAGTGAATTTAGCAAAGTTTCAGGATACAAAATCAATACACAGAAATCACTTGCATTCCTATATATTAACAATGAAAATTCAGAAAGAAATTAAGGAATCAATCCCATTCACCGTTGCAACAAAAAGAATTAAATATCTAGGAATAAACTTACATAAGGAGATGAAAGAACTGTACACAGAAAATTATAAGACACTAATGAAGGAAATCAAAGATGACATAAACAATTGGAGAGAGATTCCATGTTCCTGGGTAGGAAGAATCAATATTGTGAAAATGACTATACTACCAAATGCAATCTACACATTTGATGCAATCCCTATCAAATTACCAATGGCATTTTCCATAGAACTAGAACAAAAAATTTCACAATTCATATGGAAATACAAAAGACCCCAAACAGCCAAAGCAGTCTTGAGAAAGAAGAAGGGAGCTGGAGGAATCAATCTTCCTGACTTCACATTATACTACAAAGCTACAGTCATCAAGACAGTATGGTACTGGCACAAAAACAGAAATACAGACCAATGGAACAAGATAGAAAGCCCAGAAAGAAACCCTTGCACCTATGGGTACCTTATTTTTGACAAAGGAGGCAAGAATATACCATGGGGCAAAGACAGGCTCTTCAATAAATGGTGCTGGGAAAACTGGACAGCTACATGTAAAAAAATGAAATTAGAACACTTCCTAACACCATACACAAAGATAAACTCAAAATGGATTAAAGACCTAAATGTAAGACCAGAAACTATAAAACTCTTAGAGGAGAACGTAGGCGGAACACTCGATGACATAAATGAAAGCAAGACCCTCCATGACCCACCTCCTAGAGTAATGAAAATAAAAACAAAGGTAAACAAGTGGGACCTGATTAAACTTAAAAGCTTTTGCACAGCAAAGGAAACTATAAGCAAGGTGAAAAGATACCCCTCAGAGAGGGATAAAATAATAGCAAATGAAACAACTGACAAAGGGTTAATTTCCAAAATATACAAGCAGTTCATACAACTCAATGCCAGAAGAACAAACAACCCAATCAAAAAGTGGGAAAAAGACCTAAACAGACATTTCTCCAAAGAAGACATACAGATGGCTAACAAACACATGAAAAGATGCTCAACATTACTCATTGATTTTTAATTTTATTAAAAATCAAAACTGCAATGAGATATCACCTCACACCGGTCAGAATGGCCCTTATCAAAAAGTCTACAAACAATAAATGCTGGAGAGGGTGTGGAGAAAAGGGAACACTCTTGCACTGTTGGTGGGAATGTAAATTGATACAGCCACTATGGAAGACTGTATGGAGATTCCTTAAAAAACTAGGAATAAAATCACTGTTCAGTTTTAGTTCAGTTCAGTCGCTCAGTCATGTCCGACTCTTTGCGACCCCATGAATTGCAGCACACCAAGCCTCCCTGTCCATCACCATCTCCCAGAGTTCACTCAGACTCACGTCCATCGAGTCAGTGATGCCATCCAGCCATCTCATCCTCTGTCATCACCTTCTCCTCCTGCCCCCAATCCCTCCCAGCATCAGAGTCTTTTCCAATGAGTCAACTCTTCTCATGAGGTGGCCAAAGTACTGGAGTTTCAGCTTTAGCATCATTCCTTCCAAAGAAATCCCAGAGTTGATCTCCCTCAGAATGGACTGGCTGGATCTCCTTGCAGTCCAAGGGACTCTCAAGAGTCTTCTCCAACACCACACTTCAAAAGCACCAATTCTTCGGTGCTCAGCCTTCTTCACAGTCCAACTCTCACATCCATACATGACCACAGGAAAAGCCATAGCCTTGACTAGATGGACCTTAGTCGGCAAAGTAATGTCTCTGCTTTTGAATATGCTATCTAGGTTGGTCATAACTTTTCTTCCAAGGAGTAAACGTCTTTTAATTTCATGGCTGCAGTCACCATCTGCAATGATTTTGGAGCCCCCCAAAATAAAGTCTGACACTGTTTCCACTGTTTCCCCATCTATTTCCCATGAAGTGACAGGACCAGATGCCATGATCTTCGTTTTCTGAATGTTGAGCTTTAAGCCAACTTTTTCACTCTCCTCTTTCACTTTCATCAAGAGGCTTTTTAGTTCCTCTTCACTTTCTGCCATAAGGGTGGTATCATCTGCATATCTGAGGTTAATGATATTTCTCCCGGCAATCTTGATTCCAGCTTGTGTTTCTTCCAGTCCAGTGTTTCTCATGATGTACTCTGCATAGAAGTTAAATAAGCAGGGTGACAATATACAGCCTTGACGCACTCCTTTTCCTATTTGGAACCAGTCTGTTGTTCCATGTCCAGTTTGAACTGTTGCTTCCTGACCTGCATACAGATTTCTCAAGAGGCGGGTCAAGTGGTCTGGTATTCCCATCTCTTTCAGAATTTTCCACAGTTTATTGTGATCCACACAGTCAAAGGCTTTGGCGTAGTCCATAAAGCAGAAATAGATGTTTTTCTGGAACTCTCTTGCTTTTTCCATGATCCAGCAGATGTTGGCAATTTGATCTCTGGTTCCTCTGCCCTTTCTAAAACCAGCTTGAACATCAGGAAGTTCACGGTTCACATATTGTTGAAGCCTGGCTTGGAGAATTTTGAGCATTACTTTACTAACGTGTGAGATGAGTGCAATTGTGCGGTAGTTTGAGCATTCTTTGGCATTGCCTTTCTTTGGGATTGTAATAAAAACTGACCTTTTCCAGTCTTGTGGCTCGTATGACCCAGCAATCGCAATCCTAGATATATACCCTGAGGAAACCAAAATTGAAAGAGACACATGTATCCTATTGTTCATTGCAGTACTATTTACAATAGCTAGAACATGGACGCAACCTAGATGTCCATTGATAGATGAATGGTAAAGAAGTTGTGGTACATATACGCAATGGAATATTACTCAGCCATAAAAATAAATGCATTTGAGTCAGTTCTAATGAGGTGGATGAACCTAGAACCTATTATACAGAGTGAAGTGAGCAAGAAAGAGAAAAATAAATACCAGATACTAACACATACATATGGAATCTAGAAAAATGGTACTGAAGAATTTATTTACAGGGCAAATTTATTTATTTCTATTTACAGTGGAGAAACAGACATAGAGAACAGACTTATGGACATGGGGAGAGGGTAGGAGAGGGTGAGATGTATGGACAGAGTAACATGGAAACTGACATTATCATATGTAGAGTAGATAGCCAACGGGAACTTGCTGTATGGCTCAGCAAACTCAAACAGGGGTTCGGTATCAACCTAGAGGGGTGGGATGAGGGAGGGAGTTTCAAAAGGGAAGGGATATATGTATATTGTGGCTCAGAGGTTAAAGCATCTGCCTCCAATGCGGGAGACCTGGGTTCAATCCCTGGATTGGGAAGATCCCCTGGAGAAGGAAATGGCAACCCACTCCAGCACTCTTGCCTGGAGAGTCCCATGGACGAAGGAGCCTGCTAGGCTACAGTCCACGGGGTCGCAAAGAGTCGGACACGACTGATTGACTTCACTTTCACTTTCATGGCTGATTCATGTTGAGATTTGACAGAAAACAGCAAAATTCTGTAAAGCAATTATCCTTCAATAAAAAGTAAACTAATTTTAAAAACTAAAAAAAAAGTAAAAATTACTTTGGGACTTTTATGGTGTCTCAGTGGAAAAGAATTTATCTGCCAGTGCAAGAGATGGGTTTGATCCCTGATCCAGGAAGACCCCACATGCTGTGGAACAACAGAAAGCCCATGAGTCACAACTATTGAGCCTGTGCTCTAGAGCCCTTGAGCTGCATCTGCTGAACCTAGGAGTTCACATTAATCGTTTTTACAATGCTGGTTTATCTTGCTAGTTATAGGATTTTATTAAATCCCAGGATGGCTGGCCAGACCTCCTCCAGGGGCTCAGGAATCCCAAGACCCATTCCCTATCTTATCTATTTTGACTCTTGGCTTGCACTCGCTAGCTTATGTAGTCAGGGCAGTGTCCAGGCAGGTCAGAAGCAAGATTAGAGGCCTTCTCTGCTTTCCTGTCTCTGTAGACTGGAGAAGATTGCTTCTACTTAATTTCCCTTACAGTGGCCCTCAACCTGTATGCATGCTGGCCCTCTTCTGCCCAGATGACTGCTCAAAGTACTGATAGGATTGAAATAACCTCAGCCTGTGTGTCATCCCCAGCTGTCATGGTTGGAGGGTCCCTCAGATTGAGAGCTCTTGGACCTAATGCAGGTTCAGCAGCAAGTATGTGTGGGAGTATCCCTCTGCTAGAGCCATGTGACAGTGAGACCTGGTGTTGTGCCCTGGTATCTGACTTGGATCCCTGTTTTGTTGACAATCCCACACCCCTTGTAGCAGCATTCAGTCCGTTTCCCCTACTGCTTTTCCAGTGCCTATCCTCTTTCCCAGCCTTATCACCTCTCTCCATCAGGTCTGCTAACTTCAGTGCCATGACCTTCAGTGCCTTGTTTCCTGGGCCCACCAAGACCTTGCTTCATGTCTATTGCTGCCTCCAGACTGCTGGAAGCATTGTGTGGGAGATGGACTGCCCACCCTTGACTTGCCTGGCTCTGGTGAGCTCTCCTGTGTGTGAGTTCAAGATGGGTTCCAGCTAGTTTGTGATTGGTCACACTGCCCACTGTCCACCCAAGAGCAGTTGATATGCTGGCTAGACTTGAGGAAATGGCCTGGTGCCCCAGTCCCACTCCCGTGCCATAAAGGGGCTGAGCCTGGGGATGGCACTAAGGGATTCTTCTTTTCTTCTGGGTAGTTAGCCATCCTTGCCCTGGGCAGGGTATTTATTTGGTTGGGCCACAATGTTTCCCTTCCCCTTCTCTCACCTTGAGGGGAGTGCTGCCACCCACTGCTGCATTCCCAATGGCCTGTGTTCCATATGCCTGGGATGTTTTTGAGCGGATTCTCTGGGTCCTTGCAATGCACATGACCTGGTTGTTTCTGCTGCTAGTGTATACTGGTCTCAAAGATTAAAAAGCATGTATAAGTATGCATGGGGACTGAAACAGTATATGGCTCACTAAATCAGTTATGATTCTTTTGGTCACTCACTTGTCTCCTACTTGGATAATAGGCAATGCTAGAGTTGACTACACACCAGAGTAATGCATGCATTTATCAGATCCAACAACACTCTCCCCATAGCTATGACTGGGGGATGTGTACCATTGGCTGTGGTGATTCATTCAAGTGTTTGCCTAATCAGCCTTTGATGGTAGTTCTCATACCTACTTATGAGTGATGGGGAATCAGGGTTTGAGTCAGGAGAGGGAGCCTGATTAATGGCTCCCACATTCAAGGAAGGCAGCAGGTATGCAAGTGACAGATGCCTGGCCCAGAAAAGTAGTGATGAAAGGACCCTCTTTGATTTTCCAAGTCCTATAAATGACTGCTTTAAATCATTCCACAAAAAAAGAGAGATAAATTATTCCACAAGAATCGACTGAAGGGCAGTCAGGAATTCCATCTACAATAGGGCATATTAGAGATGTTGCAGTTAAAACACATCTGGCATGATTTTGGGAATGGGCGGCCAGTCCATCACGAAAGAGAGTCATTGCCCATGCCTGCCTCTTGGTACTCCTCAAACTGTTAGCCAAATGTCTGTGGGTCCAGAAGCATTTGCATTGAAAAAGCTAGGTCAAAGCAGGTCTGAGCCACTCGGATATCACAGCTAGGAATAATGGAATGCAACTGTGGTCCTATTTTGTTCATTTGCAAAACAGGCCACAGTTAAGAGATACTGGAGTATTCTTATTACACACTGTAGGTGAAATTCTTGAACTGGTGCGAGATGGACCAGAGAGCTGTGCCAAGAATGCTTTTATTAATCATGAATGAAAGTTGGAGGTTCAAAGAAGATCAGACAGCATCATGATTCTGACCATAGCTGATGGTGACTGACAATGTGGCTGTGTTGTTCTTCCCATATTCTGCTGGACAGCTGAAGGGAAATGAAAGTTTTTGGTTTCTTGGGGGGTATGGTTGCAAAGCTGAAACTTAAAAGAATTGGTGAAAGGGCATCACCAGGAGTGGAGTGGAGGTGGAGTTAATGTCTTAACTTGACTTAGCAGAGGAAATCTGACATGGACAGGATAGCTCTTTAGCGATTTTGTGGGTGGTGCTGCATGGCCACTGGTTGAGTGATTTCTCTGATTAATTCCAATAATGAAAGATACTCTGGTATGCCAACTTGTTATATGATCCCTGAGCAGTGTCTTCTAAAGTTTTTAGGGATACAGGTGGCATTCAGCCACCCCAAATTGAAGAAAAACAGGTCTGTGATGGTTTCAGATCGCTAGGGCTATGCACATGATACACTGAATGGATGAACATGTGCCTACACTCTTATCAGCAGGTGGAGGTAACCCACTGAATCCTTTTTGTGATGGAGATTGCAGTTATTCATGATTGAGGAGTTCCCAGGCCCACGCTGCTGAGTTCTCTAAGTGCAGGTTTTAAACTTGTGTTGAGTCCCTGTTTTCTGGTTCTTACCACCCATCACTACTACTGATAAGAATGTTTTGGTGAGGCCCTCCAAGTGCCCCTCTGGGGTTGGCCAATGGCCCTGATGTAGTGCCAGGTGGTGATGGTTGAACTTTAGAGGAAGTAAAAATAACAAGGTTTCCATATTTCCATAGCTTGTTTCCACAGGTCAACCTGTGAAAGGATCATTAGCAAGAGCATAGCAGTATCAGTGCTATCTTGGGTCACTGTGGAGCTCCACCAGTGTTGCATGGAAAGGAGGGAATAATGTGTGGAGACTGTCCTTCCACCTTTGTGGTGGTGTTGTTAAGGGCAGGAAGAGATGGGGTGGTGGGGAAGGGACTGGTGGGGAGAGGCTTCTTGCCGTCTTCCTGCTGGTTTCCTCAGTATTCCTCCTTGATTCCCATCTTAGATGTTCAGGGCAACCATGTCCATGAGGCCTTTGGTATGTCTTCTGCCAGGTCACCCCACCTACTGGGAGGTGAGTTGAGGGTTTGGGGACTGTGTCTCTTGTAACTTTGTTTCTGGCCTGGTCACCCCTGATTTTTGACTGCCCACATGTTGAGTTTGGGCTTCCTAGGTGATGTTAGTGGTAAAGAACCCACTTGCCAATGCAGGAGACCTAAGAGACCTAGGTTTGATACCGGGGTCAAGAAGATCCCCTGGAGGAGGAAATGGCAACCCACTCCAGTATCCTTGCCTGTAGAATCCCATGGACAGAGGAACCTGGTGGGCTGTAGTCCATGGGGTCACAAAGAGTCAGATACAACTGAAGTGACTTAGAACCAGTAGCACCAGCAATTTGACTTCAGTACTTCTTGGGATGTGTGGTGCAATCACTGAGGGCTTTGACATCCATGTGGCTACTACTGCCTGCTGCTGTCTACCTTATACTGGTTCATCAGCTCTAATCCTGCCAACCTTACGTTTCTCCTCACCCTCTAAACTTCAAGACTGACCCTGTCTGACTGTATTTCCCATTGTGCTCTGCTGACTTGTGACCCACTTCCTGTTTCAGTCCCCACTCTCTGTTACAAGACTTGGGGGTAGGTACAGGGAGGGCTGAGAGTTAAGTGTGAAAGAGCATAGGGGCGCTTGCATTTTGGGGTAGCACTGGACAGCAGCAGGACTGAGAATGTAGTGTGATGGTGCCTCTTGGGCCCCAGTCAGAGGCCCAAAGTGCTGAGGTCTGCTTCCTTTGGGTGGCCACAGAAGCAGTGTGGTTGTCAGTGGTGAGACAGAGGTTGTGGGTGTTCCATACCTGCCTTGCCTGACTTACTCTAATTACCTGGCACTACACAGGTGTGGAGGTTTGAAGTCTCATAAGAGTTACCTTTCTTGGGTGTCAGGGAAGTTTCACCAAAGGGCAGTGGGGAGGCCTTTTCCTTTTCCCACAGCCCATGTGCCCAGGTTGGGGCACCACACTGTACCATGGCCACACTGTGTGCACACATGCTCTCTATCTGGGGAGATGGGCCCCCATGGAGTTTGTGGGGCATCTGAGGTTTACCTGTGTGAGCAATCCTTGTTCAATTATCACTTACGTTGTGTGCCTTCATGGGGTTGTGGATTTGGTGGTGACTTTGCAGGGCCCATGGGCCCTCAGTCTGCATAAGTGCAGACATGGTGCCCCAAATCACAGCACACCAAATTTTCCTTTGACTGACTACTGCTTGCTTGAGGTACTTTTGGCAGGGATAGTAGTGGTGCTGCTTTCAATAAGAGAACAGTCATACACATTGTCAGCCATGATCAGGGCTTTCTGTGCATCCAGGGTCCCTACCTTGACCCCACCTGGGTGAGTAATGTTTGGGCAGGAGGTTTGCTGCTGTGTGAATGGCTGTGTCCCAGGGCTCTGTGCCTAGCAGTGAGATGTGAGATAAACCTGTTTTTCACCATGCCATACTTTTTGCATGCCAGTTTGGGGCTGGGAGTAACTGGTGTCCATCGCTCAGTGGGACTTTTCTGAGATCCTAAAAGATGATGCTGTTAATGTGCTGCACTCAATATGCCAGCAAGTTTGGAAAACTCAAAAGTGGCCGCAGGACTGGAAAAGGTCACTTTTCATTCTAATCCCAAAGAAACGCAATGCCAAAGAATGTTCAAACTACCGCACAATTGCACTCATCTCACATGCTGGCAAGGTAATGCTCAAAATTCTCCAAGCCAGGCTTCAACAGTATGTGAACCCAGAACTTACAGATGTTCAAACTAGATTTAGAAAAGGCAGAGGAACTGGAGATCAAATTGCCAGCATCCATTGGATCATAGACAAAGCAAGAGAGTTCCAGAAAAACATATATTTCTGCTCTATTGATTATGCCAAAGCCTTTGACTGTGTGGATCACAACCAACTATGGAAAATTTTAAAGAGATGGGACTACTAGATCACCTTACCTGCCTCCTGAGAAACAGTATGCAGGTCAAGAAGCAACTGTTGGAACCGGACATGGAACAATAGACAGGTTCCAAATTGGGAAAGGAGTACATCAGGGCTATATATCGTCATCCTGCTTCTTTAACTTATATGCGGAGGAAATCATGAGAAATGCCAGGCTAGATGAAGCACAAGCTGGAATCAAGATTTCCAGGAGAAATATCAATAACCTGAGATATGCAGATAACACTACCCTTGGGCAGAAAGCGAAGAAGAACTGAAGAGCCTCTTGATGAAAGTGAAAGGAGAGAGTGAAAGGGTGGCTTAAAACTCAACATTCAAAAAACTAAGATCATGGCATCCGGTCCCATCAGTTCAGTTCAGTTGCTCAGTTGTGTCCGACTCTTTGCAACTCCATGAACCACAGCACGCCAGGCCTCCTTGTCCATCACCAACTCCCAGAATCCACCCAAACCCATGTCCATTGAGTCGGTGATGCCATCCAACCATCTCATCCTCTGCCGTCCCCTTCTCCTCCTGCCCTCAATCTTTCCCAGCATCAGGGTCTTTTCAAATGAGTCAGCTCTTCGCATCAGGTGACCAAAGGAGTTTCAGCTTCAGCATCAGTCCTTCCAATGAATATTCAGAACTGACTTCCTTTAGAATGGACTGGTTGGATCTCCTTGCAGTCCAAGGGACTCTCAAGAGTCTTCTCCAACACCACAGTTCAAAAGCATCCATTCTTCAGCGCTCAGCTTTCTTTATAGTCAAATCAATATAATTAATATTGTCACAATCTCATTGATCATTTATCAAATTCAATTTATCCTGTTTATTATTCTATTTAAAATATCTTATAAATTAAGTATATGTATAATATATATAATATATTATTTATATATTATATATATTATTTATATATTATATATATTATATATATATATGTATAAAGTCCCCTCTTAAGAACATCTAAGTTAATCAACAACTCTTACACAGTTTCAGGTTTTCATTCTTTCATTCTTTTATTGATTTTTGGCTGCATCTGGTCTTAGTTGCAGCATGCAGTCTCTTAGTTGTGATGCATGGGCTTCTCTAGTTGTGGTGCACTGCTTGCTGAGCATGTGGACTGTGTAGTTGCAGTGTGTAGGCTTAGTTGGCCCATGGCATTCAGGATCTTAGTTCCCCGACCAGGGATTGAACCCATGTATCCTGTATTGGAAGGTGGATTCTTAACCACTGAACCTCAGGAAAGCCCCTGCAGTTTCAGGTTTACATTTATGTTTCAAATCATGCTGATGCCAAGTGATTTCTTGAAGTAATACCCAGTAACTTAAATTTTAGGATTTCATAATCTAAGTCTGGCACGACCTGTCAAATGTACCTGGGAAAGATGATGCCCCTTATTTCAGAGCTTTGTGTAGTTAGTACAACAGCCTCCCACGTAACAACTAAGTTTTGTTTTACTTGTAGTCCTAGGAATTTCTGAAACAGTGAAAGCAAGACCCTGGTTTTATTTAATACCTGTAGAAACTAGAAACCGACCTGTGATTCCAGCAGCACCAAGCCTGTAAAGTGATGTTCTGATTTCTGCTCCAGGGCTTAACTGTGGACCACACTGCCCCAGGGGGTGGCGGCTACTGTGATTACCTGTCACTTCATGAACCATGCAGGAAAGGCCTTCTGCTTTCACCCTTCATGCCTCCATCACATCCTTCAATCCCTGCTGTCACAGTAAATACAAAACTGCCTTTCTACTCTATCATTGGCTTGCAGATGTACTTCCTGTGATGTGATTTGGATCATCACAATTCTATTGACATCCCAAAGGAACCCACACAGCTACAGCATTGTTAAATGTTTCAGTTTGTCATTCTGTTACCCAAGATCCCTTTTACCACAGGCCCCAAATAATTGTGATCCAGGCATCTCAAACAAGATAAAATGGAGCAGGAATCTTGATAGACATCAAGATTTGCCATATGAAACAAATCTTGCCCTGAAGTAGGTGAACTTATTAAGAGAGAAATACATAAAACCAAAGACTGAAAAATAATCTTTTATCTGAAGATAACATCTTTCATTTGGAAATATCTCAAGTTGCTTTTCTCAAGTACAGGCATTCCAAATTACTGCCCTAAAAGTAAAATATGGGAACAGAATGATTAATTTCCCTGTAACTGAAGTATGTATTTCTATAAGAACAACTTTTAAAAATTTCCTGCTCCTTTAGGGTAATTTTACCCTCCATGTCCCATGACCCATATTTTCTTCTTTATGATGGCTTGCATGAAGTCCATATGACCAGTTGGAAACATATGGCCATCAATCTACCACCCATGTTATTTTGTTTATAAAGAGTAGAAACTCTCAAGTTCCCAAATGGGTGGATTGCTTTAAGAACAGATAGAAAGCATCAAGGAGATGGTCATGCTCCTCAAAGCCTTGGGGAGAATCCAGAACAGAGCAGAGTCTATATGTAAGTGTATATGAATATTTATATGTATATAGATATTTACATCTGTATGTGTAGAGATATTTATGTCTATATGTACAGAAACATTTATACCTAAATACAGAGAGATATTTATATCTATATGTATGCATATGTGTGTGCTAGGTCAGTCATGTCCAACTCTTTGCCACCCTATGGACTGTAGCCTGCCAGGCTCCCCTTTCCATAGAATTTTCCTGGCAAGAATACTGGAGTGGGTTGCCATGCCCTACTCCAGGGGATCTTCCTGAAACAGGGATCGAATCTGCATCTCTTAGCTCTCCTACATTGGTTCAGTTCAGTCACTCAGTTGTGTCCGACTCTTTGGGACCCCATGAATCGCAGCCCGCCAGGCCTCCCTGTCCATCACCATCTCCCGGAGTTCACTCAGACTCATGTCCATCGAGTCCGTGATGCCATCCAGCCATCTCATCCTCTGTCGTCCCCTTCTCCTCCTTCCCCCAATCCCTCCCAGCATCAGAGTCTTTTCCAATGAGTCAACTCTTCGCATGAGGTGGCCAAAGTACTGGAGCTTCAGCTTTAGCATCATTCCTTCCAAAGAAAGCCCAGGGTTGATCTCCTTCAGAATGGACTGGTTGGATCTCCTTGCAGTCCAAGGGACTCTCAAGAGTCTTCTCCAACACCACACTTCAAAAGCATCAATTCTTCGGCACTCAGCCTTCTTCACGGTCCAACTCTCACATCCATACATGACCACAGGAAAAACCATAGCCTTGACTAGACGAGCCTTAGTCGGCAAAGTAATGTCTCTGCTTTTGAATATGCTATCTAGGTTGGTCATAACTTTTCTTCCAAGGAGTAAGCGTCTTTTAATTTCGTGGCTGCAGTCACTATCTGCAGTGATTTTGGAGCCCCCAAAAATAAAGTCTGACACTGTTTCCCCATCTATTTCCCATGAAGTGATGGGACCGGATGCCATGATCTTCGTTTTCTGAATGTTGAGCTTTAAGCCAACTTTTTCACTTTCCTCTTTCACTTTCATTAAGAGGCTTTTTAGTTCCTCTTCACTTTCTGCCATAAGGGTGGTGTCGTCTACATATCTGAGGTTATTGATATTTCTCCCGGCAATCTTGATTCCAGCTTGTGTTTCTTCCAGTCCAGCGTTTCTCATGATGTACTCTGCATAGAAGTTAAATAAGCAGGGTGCCAATATACAGCCTTGATGTACTCCTTTCCCTATTTGGAACCAGTCTGTTGTTCCATGTCCAGTTCTAACTGTTGCTTCCTGACCTGCATACAGATCTCTCAAGAGGCAGGTCAGGTGGTCTGGTATTCCCATCTCTCTCAGAATTTTCCACAGTTAGTAAATTCAATTTAAAATCTTTAATTAAAACTCTACATGAAATATTGCTAAATATGGTGAATTGTTAGCAATATGAAAATAAAAATAAAATGAGTTATTACCTCAGAAAAGACAATTCTAACAAAAAATCTAGAAAAAATCAAGAAACTCCTGAGTGGGGTTAAAAAAGGAGACCCTTTAATGATGTTTGTGGGATGTAATTGGTAACAGTCATTATAAGGACCACTAAAGAAAAGCCTTTTAAAAGTAAATATAGAGTTACCATATGATCTGGGAGTTCCATTCCTAGGAATATATACAGAGAAAACCTGATTTTGAAAAACACATGCACCCAAGCATGCACTGCAGCAGCATTTAAAACAGCCAAGACATGAAAATAAACAAATTGTACCTGGACAGATAAGTGGACATAGAAAAAGTGATGCAGGTATAAATGGACTATTTCTCAGCAATGAAAACATGAAATAATGTCATTTTCAAAGACATAGATAAATCTAGAGATAATCATAGTATGTGAAGTAAGTCAGAAAAACAAATACCATATAGTACCACTTATAGGTGAGATGGAAAAAAGTTCATACCAATGAGTTAACTTACGATAGACAGTCTTAGAAAACAAACATGGTTCCCCAAAAAGAATAATGTGTAAAAGGGGTGAATTAGGAGGTTGAGATTAATTTATACCCACAAATATCTATAAAATACCTAATCAACATTCACCTACTTTAGAACTGGTGATATACTAAGCACTATGTAATAACTGATATGTGAAATAAAACCAAGATGATTAGATATATGTATGGGTAATACTGAAAAAAGTTTCTGTACACAAAAAATACAATATTGTAAGTCAGCTTTGCCTCAATAAAAATAAACATTAATGTAAATTAACACAAAAACAAAAGAAATAATGAAACACAAGTTTTAGTGGCTTTTTGTGCCATATTCCACACTGATGTACAATCAGAAACTAGGATCAAACTTAAGACTCCGGTTACCATAGTAACAAGAGAAGTACATGAAGCAACTCTGCCACCTTGTGGCCATTTCTACCAACAGCAACCTTAAAACTATTACCAATACGACCGTGTTATAGTCACAAGGAATGCTGCACTCTAAATGATTCCTGCACTTAAAAAATTTCCAAGGATAACTAAATAGAAAAAAATGTAAAACTGGATACTATCAAGAAGAAAAAAATCAACAGTAACTTTTACTCACACTGTTTGAAAAGAAAAACCCATGGAAACATGCTGAATATTGTGAATTATTGGAGATATGCAAGCAAAACTACCATGAGAGATCACTCAAAACTATAATAAGAGATCACTCTGCACCAGTGTGAAAGGCCATCTTCAAAACTCTATAAAGAATAAATCATAGAAAGGGCATGGAGGACAGATAACTCATTTATGGTACTTGAGGCACATAAATGGTAAAAGTCACTAAAGACAGTAGTATGGAGCTGCCCTAAAATGTAAAAATAAAGCTACCATGAGACCCTGCAAATCCACTCCGAAGAGCATAGGAAGAGAAAACCTGATTTTGAAAAGACATACAGCCATGTGCCCACTGGACTATAGTTTACAATAATCAAAAATGGAAGCAAAGAAAATATTTATAGGGAGATGAATGGATAAAGAAGTGATACGTGTAAACAAAGCTATATGACTCAGTAATGAAAAAGACTGAAATAATGTGATTTTCAGTAACCTAGATAAGCTTGAGATAATCAAACTAAGTTAAAAAAGTCCAAATCAAAAAGCAAAAATCATAAGATAGCACTTATAGTTGGAACCTAAAATATACACCAAGGAATGAAATGAGAATACATAAAGTCTCAGAGACGTAAAATCATACTTCTGGTTATCCAAGAGAGAGAAGGGGGCAGGTTAAAGTTGGAGGTTGGAATTAACATATACCAACTATAACATAAAATAGACAATCAACAAAAACATTTATTTCAAGTGAGGCCTATCAACACTCTGTAATAAGCTATATAAGAAAATTCCAAAGATGAAAAGACATATTATAAGTGGAAAACCATTCTGTATTCCAGTAACACACATGACCATGTATATCAATATTACTACAATAAGAAATACAAGTGTGTTCAATTTTAAAAGGGAGAATTAGACACAAACTTCCAGGTGTTACTTCTGGCACATTCCACTCTAAATCACAACACCAAATCAGCACTTTCACTAAAGCTCTGGTTGCCTAATAAGCAGAGCTGGCAGGAGGAAATCCTGGCACCTTGTAACCATCTCCCATATCAACAACTTTTACACCAGAGTTGAGTGGCACTTAATCTTCACAAGGCCTTCAGGGCGCTATATGAAACCTGACCTCAAGAAATGCCATGGGGTAAATCATCAATAAAAAAAATTTCAACAGAACTGATGTTCAAGAAGTCAGTTGCAAGAAGTATATTTTACTCACATTTTATAAAATATAAACACATGGAAAGATACTAAACATCACTAATTATTAAAGAAATGCTCATCAAAATTACAATGAAATACCACTTCCACTGGTCAGAATGCACAGTCAACAGAAATCTACGAAGAATTAATGCTAGATAGGGTGTGTGGACAGAATCCTCCATTGTTAGTGGCGATGTAATTTGGTGCAGCCACCATGAAAAATAGTATGAAGGTTTCTTAAAATCTAAACATAGAGAAACCCTATGATCAGCCAATGCCACTTCTGGGCTGAGATCCAAAGAAAATAAAAATTCAAAAAATTCAAAGGAACCACCCTGTTTTCAGGGTGGCAGTATTTATAATCACAAAGATATACAATCAACCAAAATGTCCACGGACAGAAAAAATGATGACAAAGTGGTACATGTATACAATGTAATTCTACTCAGCCATAACACAGAATGAAATAACACCACTGGCAGTAGCATGCAGGGACAGAGAGGTCATCATAAGGTTCAAAGCAAGTCAGAAAGAGAAGGACAAATATCTTATATCTTAAGACATCACTTGGAGGTGGAATGTATAAATTCATACAAATGAACTTAATTTACAAAATAGAAACAGACTTAAACTTAGAGAAACAACTTATTCATCTGAAGAAAATCTTAGGGAAGAGGGATAAATTAAGATTTTGGAATTAACATATTCACACAATATATATCAAGTGGATAATCAGGTATGACCTAAATCAAATCCCTTATGATTATACAGTGGAAGTGAGAAATAGATTTAAGGGCCTAGATCTGATAGAGGGCCTGATGAACTACGGAATGAGGTTTGTGACATTGTACAGGAGACAGGGATCAAAACCATCCCCATGGAAAAGAAATGCAAAAAAGCAAAATGGCTGTCTGAGGAGGCCTTACAAATAGCTGTGAAAAGAAGAGAAGCGAAAAGCAAAGGAGAAAAGGAAAGATATAAGCATCTGAATGCAGAGTTCCAGAGAATAGCAAGAAGAGATAAGAAAGCCTTCTTCAGCAATCAATGTAAAGAAATAGAGGAAAACAACAGAATGGGAAAGACTAGAGATCTGTTCAAGAAAATTAGAGATACCAAGGGAACATTTCATGCAAAGATGGGCTTGATAAAAGACAAATGGTATGGACCTAACAGAAGCAGAAGATATTAAGAAGACGTGGCAAGAATACACAGAAGAACTGTACAAAAAAGATCTTCACGACCAAGATAATCACGATGGTGTGATCACTCACCTAGAGCCAGACATCCTGGAATGTGAAGTCAAATGTGCCTTAGAAAGCATCACTACGAAGAAAGCTAGTGGAGGTGATGGAATTCCAGTTGAGCTGTTTCAAATCCTGAAAGATGATGTTGTGAAAGTGCTGCACTCAATATGCCAGCAAATTTGGAAAACTCAGCAGTGGCCACAGGACTGGAAAAGGTCAGTTTTCATTCCAATCCCAAACAAAGGCAATGCCAAAGAATGCTCAAGCTACCACACAATTGCACTCATCTCACACGCTAGTAAAGTAATGCTCAAAATTCTCCAAGCCAGGCTTCAGCAACACGTGAACTGTGAACTCCCTGATGTTCAAGCTGGTTTTAGAAAAGGCAGAGGAACCAGAGATCAAATTGCCAACATCTGCTGGATCATGGAAAAAGCAAGAGAATTCCAGAAAAACATCTATTTCTGCTTTATTGACTATGCCAAAGCCTTTGACTGTGTGGATCACAATAAACTGTGGAAAATTCTGAAAGAGATGGGAATCCCAGACCACCTAACCTGCCTCTTGAGAAATCTGTATGCATGTCGGGAAGCAACAGTTAGAACTGGACATGGAACAACAGACTGGTTCCAAATAGGAAAAGGAGTGCGTCAAGGCTGTATATTGTCACCCTGCTTATTTAACTTCTTTGCAGAGTACATCATGAGAAACGCTGGACTGGAAGAAACTCAAGCTGGAATCAAGATTGCCGGGAGAAATATCAATCACCTCAGATATGCAGATGACACCACCCTTATGGCAGAAAGTGAAGAGCTAAAAAGCCTCTTGATGAAAGTGAAAGAGGAGAGTGAAAAAGCTGGCTTAAAGCTCAACATTCAGAAAACGAAGATCATGGCATCCGGTCCTGTCACTTCATGGGGAAGCAGTGGAAACAGTGTCAGACTTTATGTTTTTGGGCTCCAAAATCACTGCAGATGGTGATTCCAGCCATGATATTGAAAGACGCTTACTCCTTGGAAGAAAAGTTATGGCCAACCTAGATAGTATATTCAAAGGCAGAGACATTACTTTGCCGACTAAGGTCCGTCTAGTCAAGGCTATGGTTTTTCCTGTGGTCATGTATGGATGTGAGAGTTGGACTGTGAAGAAGGCTGAGCACCAAAGAATTGATGCTTTTGAAGTGTGGTGTTGGAGAAGACTCTTCAGAGTCCCTTGGACTGCAAGGAGATCCAACCAGTCCATTCTGAAGATCAGCCCTGGGATTTCTTTGGAAGGAATGATGCTAAAGCTGAAACTCCAGTACTTTGGCCACCTCATGAGAAGAGTTGACTGATTGGAAAAGACTCTGATGGGAGGGATTAGGGGCAGGAGGAGAAGGTGATGACAGAGGATGAGATGGTTGGATGGCATCGCTGACTCAATGGACGTGAGTCTGAGTGAACTCTGGGAGTTGGTGATGGACAGGGAGGCCTGGCGTGCTGCGATTCATGGGTCGTGAGGAGCTGGACACGACTGAGCGACTGAACTGAACTGAACTGAATCAAAAAGTAACTATTGAGTAGCAAAGGGACCTCTACTGGACAGACTTTAATGATCTCTATGGGAAAAAAGCATGAAAAATACACATATATGTTTTTTATGTATACTGAATCAAGCACCTTCACACCTTAATCAATTCCAACTCCACCCCAATATGAAATACAAATGAAATTGCCAAAAAAACCCACAACAGCTTATGTCTAAAGCTTTTGACTGTGTGGATCATGACTAATTGTGGAAAGCTCTTAGAGAGATGGGAATACCAGACCATCTTACCTGTCTCTTGAGAAACCTGTATGTGGCTAAGAAGCAACAGTTAAAATGGAATAACTGATTGGTTCAAGATCAAAAAAGGAGTATAACAGGGCTGTCTGCTGTCACTCTATTTGTTTAACCTATATGCTGAGTACATAATGAGAAATGCCAGGCTGGATGAATTACAAGCTGGAATCAAGATAGGCAGGAGAAACATCAAAAACCTCAGGAATGTGGATGATACCACTCTAATGGCAGAAAGTGAAGAAGAACTAAGGAGCCTCTTGATGAGGGTGAAGGAGGAGAGTGAAAGAGCCAGCTTAAGACTAAATTTTAAAAAAGACTAAGATCATGGCATCTGGTCCCATTACTTCATGGCAAATAGAAGGGGAAAAGTTGGAAGTAGTGACAGATTTCCTTTTCTTGGGCTCCAAAATCACTGCAGACATGAAATCAGAAGACGATTGCTTCTTGGCAGGAAAGCGATGACATACCTTGACAGTATGTTGAAAGCTAGAGAGATTACTCTGCTGACATAGGTCCATATAATCAAGGCTCTGGTCTTCCCAGTGGTCATGTACAGTTGTGAGAGTTGGACCACAAAGAAGGCAGAACGCCAAAGAATTGATGCCTTTGAACTGTGTTGCTTGAGAAGACTCCTGAAAGTCCCTTGGACAGCAAGGAGATCAAACCAGTTCATCTTAAGGGAAATCAACACTGAATATTCACTGGAAGGACTGATGCTGAAGGTGAAGCTCCAGTATTTTGGTCATCTGATATACTAACTAATGACTCATTGCAAAAACTGAGGGCAGAAGGAGAAGAGGGTGTCAGAGGATAAGATGGATGGATGGCATCACTGATGCAATGAACATGAACCTGGGCAAACTCCGGGAGATGGTGAGGGACAAGAAGGCCTGGCATACTGTAGTCCGTGGGGTTGCAAAGAGCTGGACATGACTGGGCAAGTGAACAATAGCACATGAAGAAATGCTGCCACCATGTGGCTATTTCCCATAAAAACAACTTCAAAAGCTGTACAGATGGGCTGTTAACATTCACAAGGCCTGTGGGACTGTAAGAAAAAAAAAATCACCTGCGCTCAATAAATGCCCAAGGGGTGGTCATCGAAAAGACATTCCAAACAGGGCAGACTTCAAGAAGCCAATTTCAAGAGGTAAGTTTGACTCACACCTTTGAGAAAAAATCACATGAAAAGATGTCATATTTGCTAATTATTAGAGAAATGCAGAGCAAAACTACAATAAGGAATCACCACACACCTGTTATAATGGTCATTGTCAAAAACTTGACAAACAACAAGTGGTTAAGAGGGTGTGCAGAAAAGAGAACCCTCCTCCGCTGATGCTGGGAATGACAGTTGGGAGTAGCCATTAAAGAGGACAGTGTGAAGGTTCCTGAAACAATGGAAACGAGAATGAAATTAGAATACTCTCTAACAATATGCACACACAAAAAACCTTCAAATACTTTAAAGACCTAAATGTAAGGGCAGATACTATAAAACTCTTGAGGAAAATATAGACAGAACATGCTCTGACATAAATCACAGCAATTTTTTTTAATACATCTCTTAGAATCATGAAACATAAGCCAAAAAGAAACAAATGGGACATAATAAACCTTAAAAGCATGTGCACAGCAAAGAATACCATAAAAGAAAGAAAAGGACAACCCTGAGAATGGGTAAAAAATATTTGTAAATGAAGATAAACACCAGGAATTCATCTGCAAAACATACAAACAGCTCATATAGTTCACTATATAAAAAAGTGCAATAAAGAAATGGGCCAAAGACCTAATTGGATATTTCTCTAAGAAGGCATACAGATGGGCATTAAGCACATGAGAAGATGCATTACTAACTATAAGAGAAAAGCAAATAAAAAGCCCAATGAGGTATCACCCCATGCCTTTCAGAGTGATCATCTCAAAAAATCTCCAACAGTCGATACTGCAAAGGTTGTGGAGGGAGGAAAACCCTCCTGCACTCTTATTGGGAATGTAAATCAGTTCATGCACTAGGGAGAATAGTATAAAGGGATTTTAAACAACGGATCATAGAAATAAATGGGACCCAGCACTCTCACATGTAGGCAAAGATCTTGAGAAAACCAAAAATTTAAAAGACACTTGCACCCTTATCATCACAGTGGTACTAGGTACCATAACTGAGACACAGCAGCAGTCTATGTGTAGGAGGACAGATGAATGGATAAAGAAGATGGGGTACATATACACAATGAAATATTACTCAGTCATGAAGAATGAAAAAAATGCCATGTCCAGCCACAGGGAAGAAAGTAGGCATAATCGTACTAAGGGAAGCAAGGGAGACAGGGAAAGAAAAGTATCATGTGATATCACTTCTATGTGGACTCTACAGATGGATCCATATAAACTTCTTTACCAAAGAGAGATAGCTTCATAGACTTAGAAATTTATGGTTAGCAAATAAGAAAGGTGAAGGAAGGGACAAATGAGCTGGTTCAGATGATCACAAACACACTGCTATTTACAAAACAACCCACAAGGACCTGCTGTATAGCACCAGGAACCCTATTTAACACTCTGTAATAACCTATATGGGAAGAGAACGTGAAGATCAACATATATACCTCTATGTATGTGTGAATCCAGTTACTGTATTTGGAAAAGAAAAAAAAACCCACAGTATTTTAAGGCATCTATGAACTCTAGATTATACTACTGGAAAAAAAAAAAAATGCTGACTCTGTTTTTGCCTTTGTGGCCTGGGCTGGTGTCTCATCCCTGGAGCCTCAGCAGGCTTGGGTTCCAAGTGTGGAGTGTCGAGGGGCTGGTGAGGATGTGTTAGCCAATGTGCCCCCAGCCCCAACAGATCTGGACTGCCTGCTGCCCTCTGCATGAGCTCACAACCTCCAGATCCAGGCCAACCCTCCTGCAGTGAAAACAAACCTAGGGCACCCAAAGAATAGTTGAGCTTCTGGGCTGGAATCGCTTTGAAAAATCCCCTGGGTTGTATGTCTTTTGGTGATGGGGTTCTGCCTCAGGCTCTTTTCTTAAGGTCACCCCACCTACAGATGAGGGCATGTTCCCCAAGTGGTGTTGCAGGAACTGGGACGTGTCCCAGGAATAAAGGGGTAGAGGGAAGAGGTAATGAAAAGCCTTTGGTGTTTCTTCTGGCACATTCCACTGTAATTGACACTAGTTGACTGAGAAACCAGAGTAGGACATGAAGAAATGTTCTGGTGTTTCCTGTAACGAAAACTAAAAGTGGTTCTTAATATTCACAAGGTCTGTGGGGCTATAAGTAATAAACACCTGCCCTCAAGTAATGTCCTGGGGTAAATCTTTGAAAAAGAATTCAAAACAGGGGGCTGAGTTTCAAGAAGCCAATTTCAAGAGGTACATGGTACTCACACTATACAAGATCAAATAGCTCCTGGAAAGACACTCCACCTCACTCAATATTAAACAAGTGTGAATCAAAACTACAATGAAGAATCACCTCACACAGGTCAGAATGGCCATCAGAAAGATCGTCAAAAAATAAAAGCTCCAGATGCTGTAGGGAAAAGGGAATCCAACTACATTCTGGTGGGGATATAAACAGGTGCAGCCACCCTGGGAAACAACGTGGAGATTCCTTAATTAACTAAACATAAGGGACTATATGATCTGTGAAATCCACTCTGGGCTTATATCTGGAGAAAATCATAATTCAAAATGATACATGCACCCCTGTTTCCAGGGCAGCATTTTTTTTTTTTTTTACAGTAGCTGAGGCATGCAATCAACCAAAATGTCCAGAAAATGATGACTAAGTGGTCCATATATACACTCTAATTCTGCTCAGCTGTAACACAGAATGAAGTAATGCCATTGGTAGCAGCATACATGGACAGAGAAATTATCATAACGTGTGAAGTAAGTCAGAAAGAGAAAAACAAATATCTTAAGATACCACTTGCAGGTGGAATGCAAAAATTCATACAAATGAACTAATTTACAGAGCAGAAACAGACTCACAAACTTAGAAAAGCAACTTATGCTCATCCAAAGAAATGTTAGGGGGTAGGGATAAATTAAGATTTTGGAATTAACATTCACATTAATATATATCAAATAGGTAATCAAAGAGAACAGTACAGGGACCTCTACTGAACAATCTGTAGTAATCTATGTGGGGGGGGGACCCAAAAAAGAATAGATGTATGTTTATATATGCTGAATCAAGCACCTGTACACCTTAAAAAAAGCCCCACAACATTGGAAATCAACTCTATTCCAACATGAAATAAAAATGAAATTGCCAAAAAAAAAAAAAAAAAAAAGTGGAGCATGAAGAAATGCTGCTGCCTTGTGACTGTTTTCCATAACAACTTCAAAAGCTGTATTGATGGGAACTTAATATTCACAAAGCCTGCCAGGCTGTACATAAAGATCACCTGCCCTCAAGAAATGTCCTGGGGTGGTCATTGCAAAAGCACTCAAAACAGAACAGACATTCAAGAAGCTGATTTCAAGAGGTAAGCTTAACTCACTCCTTTGAAAAAAATCACACAAAAACATGTCAACATCAATAATTATTGGAGAAGAGGAAAGCAAAACTACAACAAGATATAACCATGCACTGGTCAGAATGGCCATTGTCAAAACCTCCACAAACAACATGTGCTATAGAGGGTGTGCAGAAAAGAGAATCCTTCTCCACTGATGCTGGGAATGACAGTTGGGTACAGCCACTGTGGAGGACAGTGTGCAGGTTCCTGAAACAATGAAAACGATCATGAAATTAGAATACTCCCTAACACCATACACAAAGTAAACTGCAAACAGTTTAAAGATCTAAATGTAAGGATGGATACTGTAAACCTCTTGAGGAAAATAGAGGCAGATCACGCTCTGACATAAATCACAGTAAGTTTTTCTTGAATCCACCTCTTAGAATCATGAAAAACAAACCAAAAAGAAACATATGGGACAGAGTTAACTTTAAAAGAAAGTACACAGTAGAGGAACCCTAAATGGAAGAAAAGGAGAACACTCAGAATGGGTAAAAGATATTTGCAAATGAAGTTCAGTTCGGTTCAGTTGCTCAGTCGTGTCCGACTCTTTGCTACCCTATGAATTGCAGCACGCCAGGCCTCCCTGTCCATCACCAACTCCTGGAGTTCACTCAAACTCAAGTCCATCGAGTCGATGATGCCATCCAGCCATCTCATCCTCTGTTGTCCCCTTCTCCTCCTGCCCCCAATTCCTCCCAGCATCAGTCTTTTCCAATGAGTCAACTCTTTGCATGAGGTGGCCAAAGTATTGGAGTTTTAGCCTCAGGATCATTCCTTCCAAAGAACACCCAGGGCTGATCTACTTCAGAATGGACTGGTTGGATCTCCTTGCAGTCCAAGGGACTCTCAAGAGTCTTCTCCAGCACCACAGTTCAAAAGCATCAGTTCTTCAGCTCTCAGCCTTTTTCACAGTCCAACTCTCACATCTATCCATGACCACAGGAAAAACCATAGCCTTGACTAGACAGACCTTTTTTGGCAAAGTAATGTCTCTGCTTTTCAATATGCTATCTAGGTTGGTCATAACTTTTCTTCCAAGGAGTAAACGTCTTTTAATTTCATGGCTGCAGTCACCATCTGCAGTGATTTTGGAGACCCCCAAAATAAAGTCTGACACTTGACACTACTTACACTGCTTCCCCGTCTATTTCCCATGAAGTGATGGGACCAGATGCCATGATCTTCATTTTCGAAGTTAGCTATAGGAAAATCATCTCCAAAACATAAAAATAGCTTGTGCAGTTCAATACCAAAAACCCCAAATGACTCAATAAAAAAATGGGACAAAGACCTAAATGGACATTTCTCTGAAGAAGGTATACTGATGGCCATTAAACAAATGGAAAAATGCTCAGCATCACTAATTATTAGAGAAAGACAAATCAAAATCCAATGAGATTTCACCTCACACCAGTCAGAATGGCTGTCCCCCCAAATTTCCAACAATCAATGCTGGAGAGGTTGTAGAGAGAAGAAAACCCTCCTGCACTCTTGTTGGGAATGTAAATCAGTACATGCACTAGGGACAACAGTATGGAGGTCCTTTAAACAATGAACCATAAAAATAAATGGGAGCCAGCAATTTCACACTTGGGCATAGATCTGGAGAAATCAAACCTTTAAAAGACACTTAAAAGACACCCTACGATCACAGCGGCACTAGGGATCATAGCCAAGACGTGGAAACAACCTATGTGTAAGAGGACACATGAATAGATAAAGAAGACAGATTATATACACACAATGCAATATTACTCAGCCATAAAGAAGGAGAAAATAATACCAGGTCTGGCCACAGGAAAGAAAGTAGAGAGATTATCATACAAAGGGAAGTAAGTGAGACAGGGAAAGACAAATATGATATCTCTTCTAGGTGGTGTCTGCAAATGGGTACATATGAACTTCTTTACCAAAGAAAAATAGCCTCCTAGAAAAGAGGCTTGATGTTATCCAGGTCAGCCTTCAGGATTTGTTGAGAAACAAAGTAGAGTTTCTACTTTTTTTTGCTGTATGTGGGTGTTTGCTTCTCTGTGCTACTTCTGAAACCTCTACACAGAAAGACAGTGTCTACTTACTAAAGCTTTTAGCCTAAAGGGATGTAAAATTACCAACGAAAAATTTCAGTTGGCCCAAACTCAGATTTGATATTTAGAGCATCTAACATTAGGAGAAGGCAATGGCAACCCACTCCAATACTCTTGCCTGGAAAATCCCATGGACAGAGGAGCCTGGTAGGCTGCAGTCCATGGGGTCGCTAGGAGTTGGACACGACTGAGCGACTTCACTTTCACTTTTCACTTTCATGCATTGGAGAAGGAAATGGCAACCCACTCCAGTATTCTTGCCTGGAGAATCCCAGAGACGGGGGAGCCTGGTGGGCTGCCGTGTATGGGGTCGCACAGAGTCGGACACGACTGAAGTGACTTAGCAGCAGCAGCAGCAGCAGCAGCAGCAGCAGCAGCAGCAGCAGCAGCAGCAGCAGCATCTAACATTAGAACAAAGACAAAACCTAGATCCAGATAGACTTCATGGTGTCCTAAATTTTCCATAACCCCAAACTAAGCACTAACTGTGAGATTTTCTTGGGCTAGTTGATTATTGCTGAAATTTGATTCCAAAATTCTCTCTTATGACTAAATTTCTATATGGTTTACTCAACAATAGCAACCCCACCCCACTTTATAAGAAGAACAAAGTGACTTAGCTTTCAAGCACTTAGAAGAGAGTTTGATGAACATATCTGCCCTTGGGAATCCCAAGGATTAGATTTCCTTTTCCTTTTTGTATGTGAAAAGCAAGTGATTTGCCCTTGGGACACTCACCTAAAAACATAGGGACCAGCATCAACCCACAAGTCATGAGCCAGCAGCTGGACCCTGTGGCACAGAGCTACTCTCCTTGCCTTAGAGCCATTATGGGCACAGCTTTTTTGGTTAAAGCCACAAAGAAAAAAAAAAATTTTTTTTTAAAATTTATACTTAGTAGTTTTTTGTATTCTTTTTTTTTTTTTAATTTTTATTTTTACTTTATTTTACTTTACAATACTGTATTGGTTTTGCCATACATTGACATGAATCCACCATGGGTGTACCTGCATTCCCAAACATGAACCCCCCTCCCACCTCCCTCCCCATAACATCTCTCTGGGTCATCCCCGTGCACCAGCCCCAAGCATGCTGTATCCTGCATCAGACATAGACTGGCGATTCGATTCTTACATGATAGTATACATGTTTCAATGCCATTCTCCCAAATCATCCCACCCTCTCCCTCTCCCTCTGAGTCCAAAAGTCCGCTATACACATCTGTGTCTTTTTTGCTGTCTTGCATACAGGGTCATCATTGCCATCTTTCTAAATTCCGTATATATGTGTTAGTATACTGTATTGGTGTTTTTCTTTTCTTTTTTTTTTTTTTTAAGTTTTTTATTTTTTTAATTTTAAAATCTTTAATTCTTACATGTGTTCCCAAACATGAACCCCCCTCCCACCTCCCTCCCCATAACATCTCTGTGGGTCATCCCCATGCACCAGCCCCAAGCATGCTGTATCCTGCGTCAGACATAGACTAGCGATTCAATTCTTACATGATAGTATACATGATAGAATGCCATTCTCCCATATCATCCCACCCTCTCCCTCTCCCTCTGAGTCCAAAAGTCCGTTATACACAGCTGCGTCTTTTTTCCTGTCTTGCATACAGGGTCGTCATTGCCATCTTTCTAAATTCCATATATATGTGTTAGTATACTGTATTGGTGTTTTTCTTTCTGGCTTACTTCACTCTGTATAATCGGCTCCAATTTCATCCATCTCATCAGAACTGATTCAAATGTATTCTTTTTAATGGCTGAGTAATACTCCATTGTGTATATGTACCACAGCTTTCCTTTCCATTCGTCTGCTGATGGACATCTAGGTTGTTTCCATGTCTTGGCTATTATAAACAGTGCTGTGATGAACATTGGGGTACATGTGTCTCTTTCAATTCTGGTTTCCTTTGTGTGTATGCCCAGCAGTGGGATTGCTGGGTCATAAGGCAGTTCTATTTGCAATTTTTTAAGGAATCTCCACACTGTTCTCCATAGTGGCTGTACTAGTTTGCATTCCCACCAACAGTGTAGGAGGGTTCCCTCACAAAGAAAATTTTTGTGGGATACATTTTAACCATTTTATACCTCTTTCAGTAGAATCTCTCCTGAGTTCTTATCACATTCAAGATTTATCCGCCAGCCATCTCACCTCTTATGAAATCCTCTTAACTGTCTCTAACATAATTCTTTTACATCATAATAAACTTAACCCAGATACTTTGCTCCACACTATCACCAACAAAGTCTTATATGACTGTTTATTGCTGATGGACCATCTCCTGACTCCTTGTAATGATCTACAGGAAATTCCATTGGGTAACAGTGACTTCTCATAGTTCACTGGTGGTTCTTATTTAAAAGGTCACAGTGGCAAATATTGTGCTGGCTATGCTATTACAACTCCTTTTGATGTTGTTAAGGCAGCATTTTAACCTATGACTGCTTCAGTCCACTATGCTAAATCAAATGCTATTACATGGATTTGTACTTTAGTCAAGGACAAAACTGCCAATATTATTCTGATAGCAGATATACTTTCAGAGTAGCTCATGATTTTGGAATGTTATGGAAACAGGGCTTTGTTACTTTTGTTGGAAATAAAATTTATCTCTAAGTTCAGAAATTATTAAATACATTACTTTTACCTTTCACTTTAGCTATTAAGATTTCTAGGCATTCTATGGATTTCTAATTTATATTTACTCAAAACTTTGATATAGCTCCATGTATTTGGGCATCTAGTATTACTTGTAAAAGTCTAAAAACTGTATTATTTTAGTGATACTTAAACATGTTTTTAAATGAGACTTGAAACTTCTAATCCAATCTTGGGAATATAAAGAAATAGCTACATTGTTAAAAAAAAACCCAGAAAATTAACATGTGGTACAGTATTATTAACTAAAATACAGATATTGTTTAAATTTCACATAATTTTATGCTAGTGTACATTATTTGTTTTCATACCTTATTCAAGACTCCATGTTGTATTTAATTGCATTGAACAGCTTTAGCTGCATGGAACAATTTCTGGTAAATTCTCTTTTCATTTTTATTCTATTGCAAATATTTTCTATTTCCATGTTATGGCTTATTAGCTACCCCATCATTTAAAAGTAGACATTTAATTTCCGAATACATGGGGTTTTAAAAATGTCTCTGATGTTAATTTCTCATTTTGATAGTAATTTCTCATTTAAATGCTTTCTTCTCTCCAGTTACCCTCTCTGTTTTTTCAGTCTTCTAACTTTACTGAAGCTTTCAATGGCTAAAGTGAAAGATCACTCTTGGTAGATACCACATTGCATTTGAAAATATGTGGGTTACTTTCAAACATCTTTTGATATTGATCTTTAACATAATTCCAAAGTGATAAGAAAACAGACTCTGTATGATTTCAATATCTTAAATCATCAAATTTTTGTGCCTGGTCTTATATCCCTGGATATGTTCCAGTGTCTCCTAGTTTACAGTTTACGGGAACTTGAATTTGTATCTTACTGTTGTGTGAAAATTGTATAAATCTTAATTATGCTGAATTGGTTCATGGTACTTTTCAGGTCTACTATATTTTTCTATTTCTCTGTCTATTCATTCTAGAAACTTTTGAGAGTTTGATATTGATACTCCAAATAAAAATCTTAATTCCTCTACTTAGAAGTTGTAATATATATTGGAACTAATGTAACCTTGTTCTGCATTTTTCAGTTTCCTGTGTTGGTTACTATATTTTCATAATTAAAAAAAGAGAAAAAGATCTGGAAGCTAAGGAAAATCATCTTGCTGATATTTTTACAAGGAATCATGCCTTTAAAGAAACCAATAGCAGTAAAATCTCTGTCCCGGTCCACAGGGATATGTCCCCAAATGGTAATTTAGAAAGACTGCATAGGGAGGCCCAAAAATTGTCCTCAGAAAAGAAAAACAAGATTGGAAATTCAACAATTGTTGGGTTGATAAAAAGCTCTAGTTTCTCTGGAGTCCTACTAGAGACTCTGGAATTCCCACTTCTTTCCTCACCACTGTACATGTAATAAACCACTTGTCTACTGAAAAACAATGATAGCATTCACAAATCTATATTGGTGGGGGAATAAAACAAGGCTGCAAAAAGTCCCTCACCTTTCCCACTTGTCCAAAATACAATCCAGGGAAGCCTAATCATTCTGGACGTTTTAAACTGTCTAATGGGCCATTCAAGGTTTAGAAATGAATTCCATATACCTTCCTCTGTCTAATAAATGAAAATGTGTTTTAGTAATGATCTGTATGTTTTCATTCTGAACTGAACTTTATCTTATAGAGAGGTTACTGCCTATCTTGAGACTAAAGTCCTTTTGGAAAAGATTATCCCTATTTGAGGAACTCGTCTCAAACTTCATAGCAATCGAGGAACCTGTTTAACTGACCAGGTGCTTTAACACGTCTGTGCTGTTGGCCAGTTTTACAACACTTTAACTGTGCTTACCACTAGCAGTATCAAGACTCAGAATTTGTAGAGGCCCTCCAAATACCTTGGTCAAGAGCATTGCTGTTTGTTCTTAAAAACTTCATATTCACTCCTTTTGGAATTCAGAAATTCTCACCTTTAGTCAGAATGCTCAAAGAACTTGGCTCCTGCTTCTTTTGACCATGGTTGATAAAAGGAGCGAAACTTCAATATTGCAAACGCCTAATTCCTTCTATTGAAATTGACATGTTTGGTAGACAACAAAGATCTTAAGCATCACAACTTGCTACCTAGAAACTTTGTCTTTTGGAAAAGACACTCCCTGAAGTATTCTCTCCAGCTTTACTGGAAAGGACGCTATTAAGTACTGTTAACCAACTCTTAATGCCACCAGATTCCAAGGAATAGGCTCTTGGATTCATGTGACACTTAAAACACTAAACCCCTACTGGACCTGCACTGTCATGTGGTGCCTGAAAATAAAGATTTCTCAGAGTCAAAGCATATGTCATGATGAGACAGTTTTCCCAGGGTATGTGGACCAGGCTTGCTGGAAGTTCGTTGTCAAACTTTGACAGTGACATAAAGCTTCAGATGATCTTCAATGTCTATTGCTGGGGTCCAGCCCCGGTGGATCCATGGAATTCGAAGGGTGGACGGAGTCGGCGAGGAAAAAACTTATTTATTTATTAATATAAGATTAGATTAGGAAGAAATAGTGTAGTAGGAAAATTAAGTGGAGAAAGAAGGCTGAATAACTTGGCTTACGGGGAAGGCCAATAAAGTTCCAGACAAGGAGCTTGCACCATCTACGTTGGGGCACCGGTGTCCGTTTGAATATCAGAGAGTGCCCCGCCTTGGGCTCTCTCTCTTATGGATCTTAGAAGCCAGGACAAGTAAGTAGACTTGGTGAGCCGCCCCGCTCTTCAGCCTGAAATTAGAGTAAAGAGGAGACACGGGAAGGAGAGGGAGAAAAAGAGAGAGAGAGAGAGAGAGACACGGGGGGAGCCTGATTCCCAAGAAACTAGGCCGAGAGACTAGTCTGAGAAACCGGTCCATCCTTTATTGTTCAGAAGGCTTTTTATACTTTTGATAATACATGGAGATCAATGGGTAACACAAAGTTATGCAGCGTTAGCAGCCCAGATTCTTATCAAAACCAGGCTTTTCTCTCTGCATACCTAATTGTATACACAAGCCTTAGGTGATTTACATCATCTTCTGGCCAAAAAGGGCCAATTAACATTTTACAGCCTTTTTTCTGATAAGGGTTTGTTAACTAGAAGACTTATTTGTGTTGATCTTCCCAAAGTCTGGTGCCATTCTCAGAAAGCACTAAATAAAGTTACATTCTTACATAGCAAAGATACAGCAATTTATAACAAGTAAAAGGAGTACAGTGATTTATAACAAAAGAAAAGTAATTAACTCAAAAGTCTAGTGTTGCTAACATCAAAACTACTATATATGTTTTTCCATATCCCATTTACATTGATTAACATCCTCCCAGGTGCCTAAAAGATAAAGAATATGGAGGCCTGGCGGCAATCATTGAGTCAACAGTGAAAACCCTTCACCAATATGATTTTTAACTCTTTAGAAAAGGCTCTGTATCTTTAAGATGCTTTAAGCTTTGTGCCTCTCGTGGTTGGGGGGCTGTAAGCAATTCACAAGCTGTAAGAGGTCCGGGGAACCTGTTAGGCAAGCTAGAGAGCTATCAGAGGGGTTTAACTGAAACATCCTTTCAAATGCAGAAGACTAAAGCCCTGATTTGACTTTTTCCAGAGAGTATCAGAAGAGCAGAGTACAAAAGCCAGCAGATTTTTGGTTTTTTGGGGTACATGCTCAGGAAATTCCAGGGGGAACTCCTGAAGCCTAATCACATCCTTGTGTTTTGTCAGGCTTCTTTCCTCATGGCCTTGTCATGGGCGGGATTCCTCACGCTGGCTCCCGGCAGTCTATAATCTTGATAATGTATGAAGTTTAGATAAAAAATGCCTGAGAGTTCTTTGTTACTTGAATGTGACCCTATTAGTTTCCCTATTTGTGCACTTCCCTTCCACATGAGACCCTAGAAACAAGGGAGGATACTCCTGACATTGAGGGACAAAAAGCCACTGAAACTAGGAAATGTAACTCTTGATCAGTGGTGTTTTCAGAGAAAGATCTTGATCAAAAGGGGGAAGTGTAAAAAATTGGTAAACATAAATCCCAGTTAAGTGGAGTTTGGAGCCCAGAGGGGGAGCTCTGATGCTTTGCAATGATAGCTGAGACCAAGAGGAGAATGAATCCTCTTCTTTTATGGCAAGGACTCAACAGTGAACAATCCATGGATTGTTTCCTAAAACCCTTCACCTTCCTTTTTCTCTCTAAGAAAGCATTCTCCTTCCCTTGCTATTAGGGGACTTGCATGCGGCTCACCATGGTTGCAGATCTTGAATTGCAATTCACAACTGATCCCAGAAAAAATCCATCTTTGCTATATATATATCTGTTAGTTTATTTGTTTAATGTCAGCACAAGTATTGGGGTCAAAATTTTTCCATCAAATGAACTAAAAAAAGAAAAAAAAAGGACTAGGCCCATTGTGTTCTGGAAATGTTTCTCCCCCATTAGAATTTAGAGCAAATTAAACTAATTATGGTTGAGAGGTCTGAAAGAATGTGGTCCACTGGAGAAGGGAATGGCAAACCACTTCAGTATTCTTGCCTTGAGAACCCGATGAACAGTATGAAAAGGCAAAATGATAGGATACTTAAAGAGGAACACCCCAGGTCGGTAAGTGCCCAATATACTACTGGAGATCAGTGGAGAAATAACTCCAGAAAGAATGAAGGGATGGAGCCAAAGAAAAAACAATACCCAGTTGTGGATGTGACTGGTGATAGAGGCAAGGTCCAATGATGTAAAGAGCAATATTGCCTAGGAACCTGGAATGTCAGGTCCATGAATCAAGGCAAACTGGAAGTGGTCAAACAGGAGATGGCAAGAGTGAACATCGACATTCTAGGAATCAGTGAACTAAAATGGACTGGAATGGGTGAATTTAACTCTGATGACCATTATATCTACTACTGTGGGCAGGAATCCCTTAGGAGAAATGGAGTAGCCATCATGGTCAACAAAAGAGTCCAAAATGCAGTACTTGGATGCAAAAACGACAGAATGATCTCTGTTCATTTCCAAGGCAAACCATTCAATATCACAGTAATCCAAGCCTATGCCCCAACCAGTAATGCTGAAGAAGCTGAAGTTGAATGGTTGTATGAAGACCTCTAAGACCTTTTAGAACTAACACCCAAAAAAGCTGTCCTTTTCATTATAGGGGACTGGAATGCAAAAGTAGGAAGTCAAGAAACACCTGGAGTAACAGGCAAATTTGGCCTTGGAGTACGGAATGAGGCAGGCCAAATGCTAATAGAGTTTTGCCAAGAGAACACACTGGTCATAAAAACACCCTCTTCCAACAACACAAGAGAAGACTACACATGGACATCACCAGATGGTCAACAGTGAAATCAGATTGATTATATTCTTTGCAGCCAAAGATGGAGAAGCTCTATACAGTCAGCAAAAATAAGACTGAGAGTTGACTGTGGCTCAGATTATGAACTCCTTATTGCCAAATTCAGACTTAAATTGAAGAAGGTAGGGAAAACCACTAGACCATTCAGGTACGACCTAAATCAATTCCCTTATGATTATACAGTGGAAGTGAGAAATAGATTTAAGGGCCTAGATCTGATAGACAGAGTACCTGATGAATGGAGGTTCGTGACATTGTACAGGAGACAGGGATCAAGACCATCCCTATGGAAAAGAAATGCAAAAAAGCAAAATGGCTGTCTGAGGAAGCCTTACAAATAGCTGTGAAAAGAAGAGAAGCCAAAAGCAAAGGAGAAAAGGAAAGATATAAGCATCTGAATGCAGAGTTCCAAGGAATAGCAAGGAGAGATAAGAAACCCTTCCTCAGTGATCAATGCAAAGAAATAGAGGAAAACAACAGAATGGGAAAGACTAGAGATCTCTTCAAGAAAGTCAGAGATACCAAGGGAACATTTCATTCAAAGATGGGCTCGATAAATGACAGAAATCGTATGGGCCTAACAGAAGCAGAAGATATTAAGAAGAGGTGGCAAGAATACACAGAAGAGCTATACAAAAAAGATCTTCACGACCAAGATAATCACGATGATGTGATCACTCACCTAGAGCCAGACATCCTGGAATGTGAAGTCAAGTGGGCCTTAGAAAGCGTCACTACGAACAAAGCTAGTGGAGGTGATGGAATTCCAGTTGAGCTATTTCAAATCCTAAAAGATGCCAGTAAATTTGGAAAACTCAGCAGTGGCCACAGGACTGGAAAAGGTCAGTTTTCATTCCAATCCCAAAGAAAGGCAATGCCAAAGAATGCTCAAACTGTGGCACAATTGCACTCATCTCACATGCTAGTAAAGTAATACTCAAAATTCTCCAAGCCAGGCTTCAGCAACATGTGAAGCGTGAATTTCCAGATATTCAAGTTGGTTTAGAAAAGGCAGAGGAACCAGAGATCAAATTGCGAACATCTGCTGGATCATGGAGAAAGCAAGAGAGTTCCAGAAACACATCTATGTCTGCTTTATTGACTATGCCAAAGCCTTTGACTGTGTGGATCACAATAAACTGTGGAAAATTCTGAAAGAGATGGGAATACCAGACCACCTGACCTGCCTCTTGAGAAACCTATATGCAGGTCAGGAAGCAACAGTTAGAACTGGACATGGATCAACAGACTGGTTCCAAGTAGGAAAAGGAGTACGTCAAGGCTGTATATTGTCACCCTGCTTATTTAACTTATACGCAGAGTACATCATGAGAAAAGCTGGACTGGAAGAAACACAAGCTGGAATCAAGACTGCTGGGAGAAATATCAAAAACCTCAGATATGCAGATGACACCACCCTTATGGCAGAAAGTGAAGAGGAACTAAAAAGCCTCTTGTTGAAAGTGAAAGAGTTGGTTCAAAGCTCAATATTCAGAAAACGAAGATCATGGTATCCGGTCCTGTCACTTCATGGGAAATAGATGGGGAAACAGTGTCAGACTTGTTTTTTTTTGGCCTCCAAAATCACTGCAGATAGTGATTGCAGCCATGAAATTAAAAAATGCTTACTCCTTGGAAGGAAAGTTATGACCAACCTAGATAGCATATTAAAAAGCAGAGACATTACTCTGTCAACAAAGGTCCATCTAGTCAAGGCTATGGTTTTTCCTGTGGTCATGTATGGATGTGAGAGTTGGACTGTGAAGAAAGCCGAGCACTGAAGAATTGATGCTTTTTGAACTGTGGTGTTGGAGAAGACTCTTGAGAGTCCCTTGGACTGCAAGGAGACCCAACTGGTCCATTCTAAAGAAGATCAGTCCTGGGTGTTCATTGGAAGAACTGATTTTGAAGCTGAAACTCCAATACTTTGGCCACCTCATGCGAAGAGTTGACTCATTGGAAAAGATCCTGATTCTGGGAGGGATTGGGGGCAGGAGGAGAAGGGGCCAACAGAGGATGAGATGGCTGGATGGCATCACCGACTCGATGGACAGGAGCTTGAGTAAACTCTGGGAGTTGGTGATGGACAGGGAGGCCTGGCACGCTGTGATTCATGGGGTTGCAAAGAGTTGGACATGACTGAGCGACTGAACTGAACTGAACTGAAACTGAATTATATTTTGACTATCAGGGAAAGGTTAGCTACTTGAAATCTTAAATAAGCTGAGTTGGACCTATTAAATATACAAATTAAGGACATTTAAAGGTATTAAACCTGAGACGCCATGAAAAACTCCAATTTACTGTTCATTTTGTTCTATTTCAAACAGCTATAGCTGAACGTCAAATAAAATCAGGCATTTTAGGGAAAAAAGCTCTTCCTGAGTTGTTATGGATCTGAAAATAAATCTCTTTATAATTATGTTTAAAGATACAATGAAATCTGTGTATTGAATCAAAATGACTTTATAAATAAAAATACTAGTTAATTTGTGAACTTTCTTCTTAAAAACTTTATCACTTTTTTTTTTTTGGTGGGAAGACCGCTTAGAAAAGTTTTTGTAATTTAATACAATTTCTTGGTAACTAAAGTAATTTTTCAGAGAATCACTGTGGAAAATGTATTTGTAAAATCTATTTCAGTTTATTAAAAAATATGAGTGTGTTTTCCATCAAAGTTTCCCACTTTTACCAATATTCATTTGTAAATCTTGTTTCTCTGCACTTTTCCTGTGAAAATATAACAGTGCAGTAAGTTTAATGAGAATTGAAAATATCAAAACAAGCAACTCACTCAAATTTATAACGCATCTATTTTCTGATTTGAGTAAAAATAAAACATTGAATATTAACGTTTCTTTGTATAATTATCATTGCTCTGTGTCTAGATTTTTCTGAAATTTTAAATATCATTAAAGAACAAGGTTTTTGATTATACTAAAGTATTATTTTTAAAATAAGAGGGACTTCCTTTGTGGTCCAGTGGTTAAAACTTATCTTCCAAAGCAAGGGGTATGAATTTGATTCCTAGCTGGGGAGAAAAGATCCCATATGCCTCATGGCCATAAAACCAAAAAATAAAACAGAAGCAATATTGTTACAAATTATATAGTCCATATAAATATCTTTTTAAAAAGTGAAAAATAAAATGACATAGGAAAGTATCACTTTTGAACTCAAATTCTTCATGCTTCACTTGCTACTGAGAGTAAAGTTATTTACAACAGAATCCCAAGTCTGGATATGCTCTGAGCCACTGTACACTTGACATGCAGAAAATTTTGTGTTTCATTTTTGGAGCCCTCTCCATTACTCAGGATCCATCCTCCCTGCATTTCCTGAGAGGCGACAAGCATGAGAGTCTGTCTGAAGATCTTTACTTCCTCTGTTTTGATATCCATGGCTTTTGTTACTCTCCTGGCGTGACCCCCAACTCCTCTGGCTGCCTGCCCTCTTGCTGTGTCCTCCAGCAATTTTCTGTCAGCCTTGCACCTCCTGCTTTTCTTCCATCAGCTGGTAGGTATGTTTCCTACAGCAGAGCTGGTGGACACAGCTCTTTCCTTCAAAACACAGTCATCTCCTTCCCAGAGCATACAAAGCCGGTGGGATTGGGGTAAGACAGGATGAGTTGAGACAGGGCTACTGAGGGAGCAGGCTGCACAGGATGTTGGAAGCACAGTCCAACTTGGTACCAGAAATGAATCCACTTCTTCCTCTGCCCCCACAATATTTCTGTCTTGCAGCTCACACCGGCCACTTCATACTGTAACTTTCCCTTCCTTCTTTCCATCTGTTTTTCCTTCCTTCAATGTATTCTAAGCACTTATGTGCCAGGCGTTATGCAGAACCTTTCACAGATAAATAAAAATGCTATTACAGTAAATTGTTCTCGATCTCAACATAGCTGCATCCCAGTTAGAATAGCTTTCATGTTCTTTTCCATAAGATTTCTGTGTCATTCAGAAGTCTAAACACACTGTAAATTTCAGGAAGAGGAAGCCTCTTATTCTCTCAACAAATAGCAGCAAATTCCCTTTTCAGTCCCAATGGAATTGGAAAACAAGGACACAAACCTTTCAAATCGAGGGATGTGTCTCAGCAAATCTTCAAATATATTTGAAACACACAGAACATTTTATTTCAGGGAACCAGCCCATCCTAAAGGAAATCAGTCCTGAATATTCATTGGAAGGACTGATGCTGAAGCTGAAACTCCAATACTTTGGCCACCCGATGCGGGGAACTGACTTATTTGAAAAGACCCTGATGCTGGGAAAGGTTGAAGAAGGGAAGAGAAGGGGACGACAGAGGATGAGATGGTTGGATGCCATCACCGACTCAATGGACATGCGTTTGAGTAAGCTCCAGGAACTGGTGATGGACAGGGAAGCCTGGAGTGCTGCAGTCCATGGGGTCGCAAAGCGTGGGACATGACTGAGCGATTGAACTGAACTGAACTGAACCCATTCGTGCCGTGCCCACCAAAGATCTCTAGGGGGCAGTATGGTCCAATGCTACAGCTCTCAGGGATGTTACGCATTCAAAACCTCAGGATGATTTTTATGGATTGGTTTCTCTCAATTTGGCTAATGAACCGTATCTAGGGAAAAGGTCACCAGAGGAGAAAGCAAGTTGTGTCATTTTATCATTCCCTCTTTGTCCTCCTTTTCTGGCAGATGATAAATGGGAAGAGAGACTTCGGGACACAGAGTTCTGCTTACTTCGGGGAGTGGAGGGAGAGGAGCATTTAGGACTGATGGCAGAGTATTGAATTCAGAGGAGATTTTCTTTTCTTTTCTTTTTTTTTTGTTTTTTTTGCTGTTGTTGTCAAGTCTCCTTGGGGATGCCAGAGGAGGAGGGTCAGCATTTCTGATGTTGGTTGAGAGGATGGCTGGCTTCTCTTTCCTAGTTTTTAGGGTGAGTTTAGAGCATTGCTTGGCTTAGAAAGGTGCTTAGGTGTCTGTGTTTCCCATGAGGTATCTGTGAGTCCACTCTGAGGAAAAGGGACCAGTTAGAGGGAATGAGGGTCCTGAGCAGAACCATACCAGGTTCACTGCTGAGACCCTGCACAGAAAAACCTGACCCCTGTGGTGATCTCTGTGGCAATTCAAACACAATGGGGCATCATCAGACCATTATTATAATATGGATGCTGTAGATGACAACAACTTGGTTGATACTGTATTATTTAAGAACTCTTAGAAGTTTTTGGAAACTTAAAGTATGGGCAACTTATGGACTCAAAAGTCAAGAGTTTTCATTCAGTTTATTTAACTAAATAAATATTGGATTGTGTTGGCATTTGCATGCTAAGTCGCTTCAGATGATTCCACTCTTTGTGATCTTGTGGACTCTTCGTGATCCAGCCTCCTCTGTCCATGGGATTCTCCAAGCAAGAATACTGGAGTGAGTTGCCATTTCCTACTCCGGGGCATCTTCCTGGCCCAGGGATTGAACCTGGGTCTGCTTCATTGCAGACAGGTTCTTTACTGTCTGAGCCACCAGGGAAGCCCATGTTGGCTTAAAATAGATGTGCAAATATAAGGATAGATTGTGTATATGATGAAGTTATCTCAAAGAGAATGGGCATTTAGAACACACAGAAAACCTGCTGGTTAGCAAAGAAAGTGATTTCCAAAGTGAGTGTGGAAGTTTCTAAAATAACTGTAATGCTTTATGTAGAATTTTTTGAGGATGAAATTAAATGAAATAATGAAGAAGATATCAGGTTTGATGCAGGATACAGGATGCTTGGGGCTGGTGCACTGGGATGACCCAGAGAGATGGTATGGGGGGGGAGGTGGGAGGGGGGTTCAGGATTGGGAACACGTGTACACCCGTGGCGGATTCATGTTGATGTATGGCAAAACCAGTACAGTATTGTAAAGTAAAATAAAGTAAAAAAAAAAAAAAATTAAAAAAAAATACAAGGAGCTCTTATTACTATTTTTAAGTACTATTCTAACTTTTTAAATTGATGTATAGTTGATTTACACTGTTGTTGTAGCTTCAGATGTACAGCACAGTGATTCAGCCATACATTTACATATATGCACATATATATATATATATATATATATATATATATATATATATATTCTTTTTCAGATTCTTTTCCATTATAGGTTATTACAGGATATTTGAACAGTTTCCTGTGCTATATAGTAGATTTTTTGGTGCATCTATTTTATACATAGTAGTGCATACAGATATTCATTCCAAGCTCCTAATTTATTCCTCTCCCCTTCTAAAATTTTCTTTATGAACTCCTAACCTAATCAGCACATAGTGGCTATTCAAAAACGTATTTATTTGAAAATGTCTATGTAACTTGAGATTTCTTTTTTTGCAGCAATAGCCTCTAATAATTATAACCATCAATGGAAAATATGATTTGATATATATTTGCTTTACATTTGACTTTACATAAAGGAGCCAGTACTTAATAGTAGAACAAATTCATGACTGAAAGCTATGTTTACTCTTGAGGTGTAAAGTACTTCTTGTCTCTCAAGTCCTTTTTTTCCCCTTTAAAACTTTTCATCAAAATCAGACAATCAAGGATTTCCCTGGTAGTCCAGTAGCTAAGTCTCCATGTTCCCAATTCAGGGAGCCTGGGTTCAATCCCTGGTCAGGGAAGTAGATCTCACGTGCAGCCACTAAAGATCCTCCACATGGCAACTAAGACCTGGTGCAGCCAAATAAACATTAAAAAAAAAGAAAAAAAAATTAGAGAATCAGTTTTACAAATTATTCTGGTTCTCATTTCACTGGTGCAAATTTTCTACTAGATAAAAGTAATCCTTAAATGTGTTTATTACTACAGCTTGGAAGAATGTTAAAAAAAAAACATAAAAAATGGGCAACAACTTGAAATTTTAAATAATAAATCATCAGATATTCAAGGCAGCAGATACAAGAAGGAGCTTAATAAATAAAAAATTATACTAAGAATTATATATAAATAGAATCTAACAGTATGCTATATTAAGAGATTTTGGTTATATATGTCAATCACAAGTTATTTGTTGGATAAGTTGCTAATATATGATCATTGTCATTTATGCTTGATTAATAACCCGGAACCTTTTTCTTTTTAGCTGATTTTATCTGCAGCTTCAGATTCTCATCTGTAAAGTGCAAATATTAACTCAAAGGCAGTGGTTGCTTTATTTTGGGGGGGAAGGGCTCAGAAAATTTGTTAAGTAAATTACTGCATGGATTTTTCAAGTGCTCAGATACATTAGGAAGCTATGTGTGTTATTCTAATCTTATCTTGAAAATACCAGATCTGTTTTTTAAATTTTAATTTATTACTTATTTTTGGCTGAGCTGGCTTTTTGTTGTTGCACATGGGCTTTTCTCTAGTTGCGGCAAGCCAGGGCTCTTCGTTGGGGTAGACGGACTTGTCATTGTGGTGGCTTCTCCTAGCAGGGACTCTAGGGCTTGTGGACTTCAGTAGCTGTGGTGCACCAGCTTAGTTGCTCCGTGGCATGTGGTATCTTCCTGGCCTAGACATTGAAACCTCGTCCCCTGCACTGAAGTATATTTACAGCGTAGTTCAGAAACCACTGCCTCATTTATAGGAAAGAAAATAGGGGTGTAAGGAAGTATTTTTAAGAGATAAAAAGTGACACGAAAGATTGTAAAAGCAAAATCTCTACGAGGTCAAAGAGGTGGTGGGAAAGTCATTAAATAACAAAAGTCGCTAGAAATAAGATATGTAATAAAGGACAAAATGATAAGTGCAAATAGAGCTGCTACACAAATAGTGAGAAGCCAGCGTGGGATGTGGTGGCTGAGGGTGGGCTTGTGCTGGCTTTGACACACAAGTACAGAGAAGAGGGACACAAAGATTATGCATTAAGGCTCAAAAAAGGAAAAGAAATGCTAAAAAACAGGCACTCATTATTTTTAAGAGTAACTGAAAGATTCCTCTTCTGTGAAGCAGTGAGAAGTGTGTGGTATGTAAACTGAATCAGGCTTGCATGCCAGACAGAACAAAAATTCCTATTCCTTAAAAAATATGAAGCTGCACTTCTAGAGGGACGAAGTAAACATGTTTTTCCTGATTCCTCCCATTAAGTAAAACTAAACCCTGTTCATTTATATGTAAGACAAAGCTCAGAAGACTTTGAAAGGTGGAGAGACGAAGGCAGCCCTGCTAAGAACATCAGGATGCTGAAACAGCATGGCCATAAGTGGCTCGAGCTTGCTTTTTGCCTCATTATGACCAACCTAGATAGCATATTCAAAAGCAGAGACGTTACTTTGCCGACTAAGGTCCATCTAGTCAAGGCTATGGTTTTTCCAGTGGTCATGTATGGATGTGAGAGTTGGACTGTGAAGAAGGCTGAGCGCCGAAGAATTGATGCTTTTGAAGTGTGGTGTTGGAGAAGACTCTTGAGAGTCCCTTGGACTGCAAGGAGATCCAACCAGTCCATTCTGAAGGAGATCAGCCCTGGGATTTCTTTGGAAGGAATGATGCTAAAGCTGAAACTCCGGTACTTTGGCCACCTCATGCGAAGAGTTGACTCATTGGAAAAGACTCTGATGCTGGGAGGGATTGGGGGCAGGAGGAGAAGGAGACGACAGAGGATGAGATGGCTGGATGGCATCACTGACTCGATGGACATGAGTTTGAGTGAACTCCGGGAGTTGGTGATGGACAGGGAGGCCTGGCATGCTGCAATTCACGGGGTCGCAAAGAGTTGGACACGACTGAGCGACTGAACTGAACTGAACTGAACCCAGACTTAGAGCTGAGTAAACCAGCCCCAGAAACACCAACAGACAAGTGAATAAATAGATAAACCTCCGAAGAGAGGCTTGCTCTCTCCAGCCAAAAGACCAGGAGAGAAGAAGTTTTGAAGACAGAAAACGTTCAGCCAATCATACACAGGAAAGGTATGACTCCACCCTCATTCACACCCATAAAGGCCAAATGGGAAGCCCAACTGTCCACCCCAGCCAGACCGTGAGGAAGCGCCCATCTACCTCCCAGGGTAACGTCAGAGAGCTGGGGAGGGACCTGGGGCTTTGATCTCACTGGGTGGTAAGGGGTCCACATGGTGCTGGCAGTGTTGATGTTAGTGGTGCTAGTGGAGTTGTTAGCAGAGGGCAAACAGGAGCCATAGCAGAGCCCTCTTATCAGTCCCATCCGAGTCACACTGGAAACCCAGCCAGTGGGGAGCAGACCCTCAACCCTGCCTTGCAGTCTAGGACCCTTCTCCAACTTGACAGTCATTGGGGCCAGCAGGAAAACCTGGATTCTGGACCATTTATCCCAGAGCAATGAAGACATGTAGTCACCCCACAACCTTTACACAAATATTTCTAGTAGCTTTATTTAAAGTAGCTAATAACTGGAAACAACCCAGGTGAGTGGCTAAACAAAGTAGTATATCCATACATTAGAATATTATCCTGCAGTAAAAACCAAAGAACTGTTGATACCCGGAGCAGCCTGGATGAATCTCCAGAGGTTTACTCTGAGTGAAAAATAGCAAGTCCCAAAAGGATTGGCTGTATTCTCATTTAAATCTCACTCTTGTCACCTGTATTCTCATTTAAATCTTACTCTTGAAATGACAAAACTACATAAATGGAGAACAAATGAGTGGTTATCGGATGTTAGGGAGAGTGTATTTTGCTACTAAGGGCAACATGAGAGATCCCCCTGGTGAGTACCTTGACTGTATCAACAGCAATATGCTGTTGGTGATATGGCTTTGCTTTGTATTTTTGCATTACCAATAGTTTTCCTGTTGGTGGACCTTTGATGAAGGCCACATGGGATCTCTCTGAATTATTTCTTGCAATTCCATGTGAGTCTACAATTATTTCAAAATTAACATAGTTTTAAAAATGCATGGGATTAACATACAAACTGTTATATATAGAATGGATAAACAAGAAAGTCTTATGTATAGCACAGGATAGCATATTCAATATCCTGGGATAAACCATAATGAAAAAGAATATGAATATATATATATTTTCACCTTACTGTACAGCAGAAATTAACAGTAAATTAACACAGTAAATCAACTATATTTCAATAAAATCTTTTAAAAAACAGGGACTCCCCTGGTGGTCCAGTGGTTGAGACTTCCAGTGCAGGGGGTGCATTCCCCTGGTTGGGGAACTTAGATCCCACATGCCTCATGGCTGAAAAACAAAAACATAAAAAACAGAAGCAATATTGTAACAAATTCAACAAAGACTTCAAAAATGGTCCACATTAAAAAAAAATCTTTAAAAAAATGTGGAGCTAATTAGGTGATTTTTCTGTTTTTCAAAAAGTGAAGTGAAGTTGCTCAGTCGTGTCTGACTTTTTATGACCCCATGGACTTTACAGTCCATGGAATTCTCCAGGCCAGAATACTGGAGTGGATAGCCTTTCCCTTCTACAGGGGATCTTCCCAACCCAGGGATCGAACCCAGGTCTCCCGCATTGCAGGAGGATAATTTACCAGCTGAGCCACAAAAAGTAGCAACATAAAAATGGATTAGAAGCAAGAACCTGAAGGAAGAGGACCAAATAGGAGACCAAAATTAATTTATCAACAATTAGTCCCTTCTCCTGGAGTAAAACAACTCATTATACATATTTCAGTATTGATGGCATCACCATCCTAGTGTTTCATAAGAAGAGTTGATGGTAGTGACACAGGGTTGCAGCTACTACATCCCAAGCTACCTCTGTCCTTTACCAAAAAGAGCTCAATCTCCTAAGAAATAGTCTTGTGCTCTGTGATGCTCAAAGGCCAGAGGAATGGGAACAGTGGTTAAAACACACAGACCATATTTAGCTCTAGGTCCTTTTATTTATTGTAGCAACGGCAGATATGGAATAGTCATTAGAAAGATTTTACCATAAACATATCCTTTTTAACCAACAGGAAGTATATATGAAGTATCGGTATGTCCAATGACACAAATGTACTTTAAGCATTATTGTCTTCATCTAATCTTAAAATGTGCCAAGATGGTTGATGTTTGTTATCTGTGAATTAAAGGAAGAGATAGGGAAGATGTGAGAAAGGTTTGTGATATTTCTGTTACATAGTATATTTCAGGTATACATGTATAATTTATATTTGAAAGACAAGTTGGTTTGCTGTTTGCCTGTGTTAGCAACGTTCTTATAGTATGTGACATGTGAGTCGTTGGCCCAAAGGATTGGCAGACATGAAGGTTTAATAATACCAGGTTACATATATTTTATTTGGACATAATACCTGCACATGAGAATAATGTGGTTTTCAATTTTACTTAATGGTACTGAGTGGAACATGCAGCATTGAATGCAGGAGATGCACCATTTCATTGCTGATGTTCAGAAGTTCTCAAGGAGACCAAGTGGAGAATAGAGAAACAAAAATAAAATAAATAAAGTACTGTTAGCCCTGGTAACTTAAGAAAAACACCATGGAACTTCTGCATACTTCCTTCTCCAATCCCTTTTCAAGTGCAAATATTTTTGGTTTATTTTAAAAATCAATTTATTTTTATTTGTATTAAAAATTGATGACACATTTTGTACAGCATTGAATTTTTTTTTTCATATGACATTTTGTGGCAGATCCAATCCCATCTTCCTTATCCATGCTCATGTTATTTCTGTGCAGAGGAGCTGACTGTGGAGTCCAGTTCTGCTTGCTGAGATGTGAGGAGAGGTTACTGGAGACTGTGGGGAAGACATACTCTGATTCTGTGCTCAGAGTCAAGAAAATCTTTCGCCAAGTTTACTATCTCCCCCTCTGCACTGGCACTTGATTTTGATGCCCCCTGTAGAGGCCAAATTGGGATCATAAGGTGATAAGTCAAAGAATGAACAGTCAATGGGATGTATGTAACAGAGCATAAAAACGGAGAGCCTGGCTTCTGGATGTCTGTGCTGAGCAGCTGAACCAGAGCCAGTCAGCAGCCACCTACCTTGGACAACTTGTTACATGGGAAAAGTAAATCACAATCTGTTGAAGTCACTAGTTATAAGGTATCTGTTATGTATTAGGTATATACACACTTGAAGCAAGTGTGACCTGAGTGTGATTATCCACACTACTGGATAATTCTCATATAGGTAAACTTAAATGTTATGGAATATTTCAGAGCAGATTCACCACAGCTTTTTTTTTTTTTTTTGGTTTATTTGCTTTTAGTGTACTGGAGGTCTTTATATTTTATAGAGAAGAGGGAACACCTCTGTGCATTACTGGTTTTCTGACCTTAAATCTTTAGGTAATGTCACTGAATTTGCTAGTGTAAGAATTTGTACTGTAATTTGCTAATGTAGGGCTTTCCATACATTTAAGGTAGATAGATAGTTTTATTCAGTATTACTGAAGAAAAAATAAACACTTTCAGGGATATTAAATGATTTGCTTAAGTCCACAAAGAAAATCCAGGACTTAAAGCCAAGCTTTCAGGTTCTGATCGTTTCATCTTTCCATAACATATACCCCTCTACAGTAAGTCCTAGGGAATAGCTCATGGAGACACTCAGCTACAGAAGATGTTAAATATGAAATGCTCTTAAGACTTTCCACTTTTCTGTAACTGTGCTTCCCTTTTGCTTATCTCTTAGCCTCCATCTATCAAACATTTTCTGCTAAGGTCTCCAGGGGGTCCAGCCAAGACCTCACTGCTCAGGGTCATCTGATAGACTGCATCTCTCAGAGTATTCATCTTCGGCAGTAGTTAAACTCTGACCGCAGAACTTTAGGGCCACAGGTCTCTGAAATCATTTGAAGGGATCCATGAGGTCAAAACTATTTCTATATCTTATTTGCCTTTTTCACTATGGTTTATCTACAGTGATGGTGTAAAAGCAGTTATAGGTAAACTGCTGACATCTTAGTGTAAAACAAAGCATTGACACCAACATATATTAGTATTCACTGTACATTTTAGTGCCACAAGTTAACTGTTTTTTAAAAAAGGTTGACTTCATTTAAGAGTGCCCTTGATGAAGCAATAAACATTTTATTAAATTTCAATCCTTGAGGGCAAGTTTTTTTTTTTTTCCTTAACATTCTGGATGACAAAATTGGAAGATCCCATAAAAAACTGCTTGCGTATCAAAGTAGAATGGTTTTCTTTAGAAAAAGCCTTAGTGTGATTAAGTTGTAAGCTGAACTAGCTGCTTCTTTATTAGTAGCACATTTTTACCTGACAGAATACCTGTCAGAATAACTGACAAACTGTGGCTATTCACACTTGGGTGTTTGACAGATGTTTTTGTGAAAATGAGCCAAGTGAACCAAACAGTATTGTTGTCAATGATAAAATTAAAGATTTTAAGCAAAAACTAGAGTTTTTGAAGACTCAGACTTGAGAGCTTGGCATCCTCTTAATTGTTAAAGACTTTTCTGATGAGATTGATGGTGATATTAGTGACTATGATGTTCTGATATTGTATATTGAATTTGGAAGATCCTTATAATTTAGCAACCAGTATTTTTCAAATGATCAGTATATATATTGAATTACGAAATAAAGCAAAAGAGAAGATCCATTCAAATTACAACATAAAACAATGGATTTTAATGGATCAGAATACAAAAAGTTATTAATATAACAAACTCCATATTGCAGTAGCCTATAAAAAAATGCAGCTTGCTAAGTTTTGGCATAGTATCAAAAAGAATATCCACAATTATCTGAAAGGACTATTAAAATACTCTGTTTCTTTCCAACTAAACCTGAGAGAGGTCAAATTCTCTTCAAATGCTTCAACTAAAGCAGCACATTAAAATAGTTGGAGTACAGAAGTAAATATGAGAACACAGCTATAATCAGATCAGTCAGACACTGATGACATTTATGAAATGTGAAGCAATTCCACACTTCTCAGCAATTTTTTGTTTGGAAAATATATTTTTCATAAAATGTTATTTGTCAATACTTAGCATGTTTGTTATTATTTAAAACACATTAAGAAATATTTTTCATGGCTGGCTGCATGAAATTATTATTAATATACATTTATTTATTTTAATTGTATGCTAATTACTTTACAATATTGTATTGGTTTTGTCATACATCAATATGAATCCGCCACGGGTGTATATGTGTTCCCCATCCTGAACCCCGCTCCCACCTCCCTCCCCGTACCATCCCTCTGGGTCATCCCAGTGCACCAGCCCCAAGCATCCTGTATCATGCATCGAACCTGGACTGGCGATTCATTTCATATATGATATTATACATGTTTCAATGCCATTCTTCCAAATCATCCCACCCTCTCCCTCTCCCACAGAATCCAAAAGACTGTTCTGTACATCTGTGTCTCTTTTGCTGTCTTGCATGCAGGATTATCATTACCATCTTTCTAAATTCCATATATATGCATTAGTATACTGTATTGGTGTTTTTCTTTCTGGCTTACTTCACTCTGTATAATAGGCTCCAGTTTCATCCACCTCATTAGAAGTGACTCAAATGTATTCTTTTTAATGGCTGAGTAATACTCCATTGTGTATATGTACCAGAGCTTTCTTATCCATTCATCTGTTGATGGACATCTAGGTTGCTTCCATGTCCTGGCTGTTATAAACAGTGCTGCACTGAACATTGGGGTACACCTGTCTCTCAATTCTGGTTTCCTCAGTGTGTATGCCCAGCAGTGCGATTGCTGGGTCATACGGCAGTTCTATTTTCAGTTTTTTAAGGAATCTCCACACTGTTCTCCATAGTGGCTGTACTAGTTTGCATTCCCACCAACAGTGTAAGAGGGTTCCCTTTTCTCTATACCCTCTCCAGCATTTATTGCTTATAGACTTTTGGATAGCTGGCTGCATGAAATTAAAAGATGCTTGCTCCTTGGAAGAAAAGTTATGATCAACCTAGACAGCATATTAAAAGGCAGAGACATTACTTTGTCAACAAAGGTCTGTCTAGTCAAGGCTATGTTTTTTCCAGTAGTCATGTATGGATGTGAGAGTTGGACTATAAAGAAAGCTGAGTGCTGAAGAATTCATGCTTTTGAACTGTGGTTTTGAAGAAGACCCCTGAGAGTTCCTTGGACTGCAAGGAGATCCAACCAGTCCATCTCAAAGGAAATCAGTCCTGAATATGCATTGGAAGGACTGATGCTGAAGTTGAAACTCCAATACTTTGGCCACCTGATGCGAAGAACTGACTCATTTGAAAAGATCCTGATGATGGGAAAGATTGAAGGCAGGAGGAGAAGGGGACAACAGAGGATGAGACGGTTGGATGGCATCACTGACTCAATGGACATGAGTTTGAGTAAACTCTGGGAGTTGGCAATGGACAGGGAGGCATGGCATGCTGCAGTCCATGGGATTGTAAAGAATCAGACACGATGGAGGTTCAGGTTCTGATCGTTTCATCTTTCCATAACATATACCCCTCTACAGTAAGTCCTAGGGAATAGCTCATGGAGACACTCAGAAGAAATATTTTTAAATTGCCTCATTTTAAATTTCCAACATTGTCTCTGTGTATATCCTACATAAACAAAAGTCTTTTGGGTTCTCAAAATTTTTTAAGAGTATAAAAGATTTCTGAGATTAAAATCTTAAAAAACTTGGTTTAGTATATTTGTTCTCCAGGTTACTTGTGTTTTTACTGCCTCCTTTTACTTTTTTTAATCCACGTAGAGAATTTTAGCAGTCTTTCAAATATGACTGTGAACATGAGGGAAGTAATTTTTATTAAAGAATGTTTTAATGCCTCGCTGAAGCATCTTTTTCTGCAGAAGCATAAAATCATCATTGGAACAGGGCCTTCCTCATCCTCCGCTTTTGAACTAAACCTCAGATGAGTAAAGGATCTGACAGGACTGGCCTGTTTCTCTTACAACTTCCAAAAAAGAGATGATAGAAAAGCTAGAGCTGGACTTACATCTACAAATAGAAAGAGACTTAGAGAACTCAGTTCCGCTCATTTGCTGTGTAAATACAGTACCTGAAGCCCAAAAGTGCTGTGTGACTCCTACAAAGACACATGACAGTTTGGCACATTGCAAACTAGAGCCCAGGTTCCCTGACACTGTGTTTCTTTCTGTTGTAATTCATATCTGGAAAATGACTTTTAAAAAATTGTATTTTTGCTTTTCGACATTATGGTGGGGTTGACCTTAATCTCATCTCAATTTGATGATTTCACCCTTCACATGATTTCTTGTGGGTAGAATACGACACAATTACTGGTAGTACAGCATACATTCCAGAGCTATTGTTAACTTGAAGTGATGAGTAAGTACAGGATGACCTTTGCTAATCAAATATAGAAACAGAAGACGCTCCTAGATTGTGGGAGTATTTATGCACATCTATGCGCCTACAGGTCTGCACAAGCTTTGGGAGTCCCCATGAGTCCACATCAGTGCTTAACTCAAGGAACTTGTGGCTTGACTCTTAACTTTTCTGTGTCCTTCCTTATTTCTGCCCCATGACATGGTTGAGACCAAAACGTATTTTCTCTACAAAAGCTATGTCACATGCAGAAAGCTATGTCACAGTCATATTAAATGTTTGGAAGTCATGCAATCTTTATCACTGAGGATATTTAAGGTGCTGAAAAGTAAACTAACTTAATTAAAATAATAATCACACCAACTGGATTTCTTCCTAAATGGGTTTATTTTTGCTGTCTTGTGACCATATATTAAGCCCATAACTTGGAACAAGTTCTCACAGAAGCATGTAATTGATCATAAAGTAAATAAACAAGAAAGTGTGAACAGAAATAAAGTATATATAAAGCCACAAATGAAAAACAACTCAGAAGTGTATGTCCCAGTATTTATGAGGCCCTAGCAGCAGCCATTTTGTGGTGTTTTGACACACTGTTTTTATAATTTGCATCATTGGCGAATTAGTTGATATTTTAAATTCTTTGACGATTTCTCTGTGGTTTCATGCTTGATTTCTTTCCAAGTCTTTGTTAAGGAACAGTTCTGTATGTTTTCCTTGCTGTTGGAGTTCTCTGATGGTGTGTCTGCTTTTATCATTGGTTTTGATTTCCTGTCTCATCCTGTTGTCTGCTTAGTCATTGTCAATCCAGACCACCCCCCCCCCCCCCCCCCCCCCGCCCCCGAGGCTGTAGTTTACCCATCCATCTCCTCTCCCCTGTCCCCCTACTTTCTCTGGTCATAGCTGTGCTGTGGTCCACAGCGTGTGTTCCCTTAGATGGGATTGTGCTTTGTCTTCATGTCTCATTAAATGGTGTTTTTCCCCCATAGCAGTATGTTGAATCGGTGTATCACTATGCAGTTACAGGAGAAGGCAATGGCAACCCACTCCAGTACTCTTGCCTGGAAAATCCCGTGGACGGAGGAACCTGGGTGGCTGCAGTCCATGGGGTTGCATGGAGTCAGACACGACTGAAGTGGCTTAGCAGCAGCAGCAGCAGCAGCCGTGCACACACACCGCTGAAAGGCAGTATGCAGCACAATGCGATGTGAAGTTTAGACAACCACCTTTTTAGTTTTATTAGTCTGGACTATCCAGTAGTTTAATTCAGAGACAGATTTGCTTTGAAAATCAAAAATACCAGTATCTGGTGTGTGTGTGGGTGAGGTGGTAGTGGAGTGTGTCGTATGCACACTAGAAAATAGCCAGCGTGTCACCATATGGTCTCACAACTCAGTTATTTTGAAGAGTTGGGAAAAAAATCTTGGAACATTCAGGTAGTCAAATGATCTTCTTACACTGCATCTGATAAATTACTTGATGCTATTGTGGGCTTAACCATATAAAAATAACTGGTGCCCCTCCTGCCTTTCCTTGCCAACACACAAATACCCATAGAAACTCAATATTATCCTAGGATGAAAACCAACACATTTTCTCTAAGATTATTTGTATTACTTATATGGCCAAAATTTTTTTCTGATAAATATCCTTGGTTATTTTTAGTGATCGGCAAGCTCATTCTGTTCTCTGAAAGAATATTTTCTTCAGAGCTCTGCTATCTCTGTTCGATGGATTCCTCATACATTAGAAAGAAGCAATAACATTTTTTCCCCAAAGTAGAGTTTAATAAAGTTAGTACGTCTGGACTCTATTGAAAGGTATCAATTATCCAAAAGATGGATGAGATTTTTTTATAAGGCAGTCTCCTCTACAGCTAAAGATAGAATAGAAAGGCTTTGAGTACAAGTTGTTAATGTTTCTGTCTTTTAAAAATAAAAAATTTAAAGCCATGAGGATCTTAATGAACACATTTTTAAATTATTTAGGACAAAGATGATAAATAGAAAAGCCTACTCTGATCATATGTTCTTTCCATGCTCATTTATCTGAACACCTCAGCAGAATTGCCAATAATTATATATGGCTATATTTAATATTAATTAAGATGTCTGCCCTTGGGCCAGAAAATGAAAAGAGCTGCTCCATTAGGCTGCTTCTAAGGCTATGTTCTTTCAACCTATGATAGCATTGTTTTGGGTCTTTAATACTCTCCAACACTTCAATAAACTTGGAGGTAAAAATGTTAAAATGAACAAAATTTACAATGTTAAAATGAACTATAAAATTTTTATCCTTTGTCACTCACTCGTCTGAGCATTTATTGTCCACTTACAGTGTGATAATTACTCTTTTAAGCACTGACATTGATATTTATTTATTGGCTGAGCTGCTAAGCAGGTGGGATCTTGGTTCCACAACCAGGGATTGAACCCAGATCCTGGTGGTGAAAGCACTGAGTCCTAACCACTGGACCACCAGGGAATTCCCCTGTTACCTATATATGTATTTTTAAAAAGGTATGGCCTCTGCCTTCGAGGAGCTTACTTACAGACCAGTAAAATTCAGAAGCCTCAGTGGCTAGGGAATTAGCTCCTCAGATGGCTTTGTCAGTGTGTGTGTGTGTGTTATTGTGAATTCTGCCTGGAATGTGTCTAGGGTCAGCTGGGAAGAGCAGGTTGAAGGAAAGTAAAGAGGACTGAATGCAATGCATTTATTTCAGTTTTACAAGGTCTGGCCCTCTCAATGTTCTCCCCACTGTCTTTGCCCTAAAGTTGGTTAGAAGAAACCAAAAAGCAGGGAATAAAAATACATTAAAAAAAATTATAGCTACGAGAAAGAAATGCATAGCATAGTTGCAGGAAGAGGCATTGTCAGGGCACAATTTGAGAAGATATAATTTCAGTCCTGAAGTGATTGCCTTCAGAAGAGTGAGACAACCTACCCATTAAAGATCTTTGACATGAGAAAAGCTGAAGTCCTCTGAGGAGAGTTGGATGGTCTCTGATATTTTGATTTACTGTTTGAAAGCCTTTCTAACCATAGGAAACAGGTCCCAGAGTAGGCCTACCAAGGACTGGAGTATGACGATTACTAAATGGGAGAGTTGTGTGAATACTGGTCACTGATGCAGTCTTGCTCTGAGCTGCTGCTGCATGGTAGCCTCCAGAACCTGGTGTGTGTTTCTTCCTCCCAGCCCCCACCCTTGCCACCCCTTCCTTTGTCTTGTCAGTCATCCTTTATGCAATTGTTTAGGTAAAATGAACTGCTTGGACACTCTCTCAAGGGATTCTGGATGTGATAATAACTCTGCTTGGATGATTAATCCTTATAGGCTAAATTCCATATATGATCCATATATGATCAATCACATATATGCTAAAATCTTGGTGCAGTGACATCATAGGGCAACAAACAGATAAACACGAAGATCCCTACTAAACTTCCAGTCCTTGCCTAAAATTAAGAGGATAGTGATAGCAGTGGTGGTGGCCAAGGAGAAGAGAAAACGAGAAACAATATTTAAAAAAGAAGAAAACATTTCTTGGAGAACACATGTTTATTCAAGGGAAGCTCAGTTTTCAGTTTAGATTCCAAGCAAAAAATTTCTCATTCCCCTGATGATTATGGAATAATCCTCAACACTCTGCCCTCATACAGCATTGCAACACAGAAGCCCTGTTCTTAGGGGCCTGGGGAGTCTGTGATCTGGGATTCCCATCTGCTGAGCTTTGGGGAATACAGAACTCTTTGAAATGTGCATTTTGTGTGTGTAATGTGTATTTTGTACTGAGAAGGTTTATAGCTTTTATTAACAGCTCAAGAAACTCTCTGACTCCAAAAAGTTTAAAGTCGCTGTTGCTTATGAAGCACTCTTCATCAAAAAATACAGATATAAAGCAAAGGATTCATTACAGCTAAAGACTGTTGCAACATCCCCCAACTAGACATTTTCAGAATACAATTTCCACAGAAATGTCTGGATTGAGAGAAGCTGCTCACAAGTTGACTTTTAAACAATACATGAGCAACTCCCTAGATTCATGAGCTCCTAAGCAGGGATTATTCATAGTTACCCACCAGCAACACACATGAGAGGCTTCCCATGTGGTGCAGTGGTAAAGAATCCACCTGCCAGGGCAGGAGATGCAGGAGATATGCGCTTGATCCCTGGGTTGGGAAGATCCCCTGGAGAAGGACATGGCAGCCCACTCCAGTATTCTTGCCTGGAAAATTCCATGGACAGGGGAGGCTGGGGGGCTACAGTCCATGTGGTCACAAAGAGTCGGACACAACTTCTATCTGGGTGCTATTTCTCATTTATATAAGGGACAAGAAAACCAGGGAAAATTCTACAAAATTCTTGCCCTAAATAATTATACCTAGAAAATATTTCTGTCATTTTAACTGAAAATATCATCCTTTGTATGCATGGCTGTTTTGCGGGAAATTACTTTCAATGAACTGGTTTAAAAATTAAAATATTAATGTGATATATTAAGGGAAGATATGTCAATATTTTAGTTGTGGATGATATTATAGAAGTATAGTTTGTCACAGAAACCATCCACTTCCATCAAAATAGTCTAAGGATAAACAGGTGTAGAATAGATTATATTCCATTTAAAACATTGCTTGCTTTATTGTTTTTAAATAGGCTTATGTGAAACTGTGCCTGCTGGGAAAAAATGAAATCTGAATGAATCATACACCCAAAGGTCATTGATCTAAAAATATAGGTCCTGTGAAATGGATAAACATATTCTACTTAGTGGAAGTCATCAAGTGAGAGGATTTTAGAATCCTTCCAAACCATTTAAGTCTCTGAGGTTGTTAATTAATTTATTAGGAACAGAGAAGGCAGCCAGTGTCTAGTGCAATGTGTCCACAGGGAGCAGAGCAGATGAAAAGTGATCCTACTGAGGGGGGACAGGGATCAAGGGGCTTCCCTTCTCACAGAAGGAAGGGAGAAGCATCTGTACAAAGGCACAGAAGAGCCAAGCCTTGGTACCTGGGGTTCTCCGTGAAGATGGACTTGGCAGGTGATCAAGAAGTGCTGTGGATGATGCATTGGGAGGATGCACTTTCGGAGCAGAAAACTAACTGGTGGAAGTAGGCCAGCATGTGTTGCCATCAGGACAGCAAAGATGGTTTCTAACAGGAATGAGAGAGTCGAGTGTCCCTCCTGTAGATGCTTCTACAGTTACTATGGACGAGGCTGCTGCTGCTGAAGGAACTGGGGCCTCTTGTGTGGAGGGAGGTAACAGGAATGTGCCAGTTTGTCTTTAAAAAATTTTTACTTTGTAACTGAGCCCTAACCAGGAGATGTTCTCTGATAAATATCAGAGCAAACTAGGTATGTATTTCAGAGTTTGGATGGCTGCCTTGCCATGGACGCTAGCAGGGTAAATCTCTTTTACAGGGATGCTTCATTGTGAGAAAACTGAATAATACTGCTTTGTTTTTGGGATAATACTGCTTATTGGTAAATAAATACACATAAATAAGGTGGAGTTACCAATGGTGGAGCAGTGATATCTGTTTACACTGGATGCAACCTATTTAGGGACATGTCATTAGAGAATTAAAAACAATAATAAAACCAATAAAAGTCAGGATGACATTTATTATCACTGTGCTGGTAATTATGAACATTATCAGTATAAAACAGTCAGTCTTCCCTGTCAGAAAGAACCCCACTGTCACCATCCACTGACTTCTTAGTGCTTGAGTACTTCCTCAGGATTGGTTCCAAGACCCCTGCAGATACCAGAATACAAGACCTTTAGGTAAAATGACCCCTGATATCCACGGTTCCATATACATGGATTCAACCAACCAAGAACTGTGAAAATGGAGGGCCGATGGTATATGTGTGGGCTTGCACACACACACTCACGTACAAAGACCCACATGGAGATCTCACTTCACTGAAAAGTTTATTCACATTAAAATTGGGAAAATGACCTTCTCAAGTTCAAGCATGACCTGGTCCAGGGCTCAACACTAGTCTGACAAAAAATCCTATCATGTCATTGAAAGGATAACTATGAAATATATATTTAAAATTTTTATTATTTCTTTTGTAATAGAGTTTCTCCATAGGGTTGATCTCTTAAGTCTATGAGGTAAATCTCCAATTAGTAGATGAGAATGTTATGTATTATAGTAACTAATTTTCCCAGTGTCATACAATTAGTAAACTGCAGGGTAGGAAATTTAATTCAAGTCTTCTGAATCTAATAGTTTACTATGAATATAACAAAATATTGATTTAGTAAAGTTTTATTTTCATAAATTCAGTGATTTTTAAGTAAAATTCTATTATCTCAAGTTAATATAATTGAACTTATATTTAGGTATTTAAAATTCACCTTGTTTTCTTAGGCACATAGAACAAAGGAAAACAACTATTTTAAAAATAGATTTTATTTAAATTCTAGCCAAAGTTTTCTTTGCAAGACATATTGCCGATGCCCAAAATAGCTTTTCATTTATGAAGACATAAATATAAAATACAGTCACAAGTGTATATGTTCTCTCATGTGTTATTGTGTTTATAAGTGTATGTTTCTGCTCCCTATGATACACTTAATCAGTCAATAGCACATCATCTCTGAGTTGTTAATATTACAGAACTTGTAATGAGTAGAATTCAAGAAATGCATTCTAACTGAGACTACCAGAGGATAATATCTGAAACATCTAATTAAAAAATACAAATCTCTAAAATGCTCAGTGATAGGAAATTTGTATTCAATGTTGAATTCTTTTAGTCTAAAAATGAGTTTAATTTAATTAGTTTTAGAATAAGCATAGAGATAATTTTGAATGTATTAAAGGAAACATTGCTTATATAATCACTGCTGTGAGTGGACTCCATCAAGGTATACAGTCAGTGGGAAAAGTAGGCAAGTAAACTTGAATCTACTTATCTTTTGGTTCAGTGCTCTGTAAAGAGCCTTGGCAACGTGGGGGAAAGACATTCACATCCAATTAGCTGTCATGAAAAGTGGTCTGATCTGGGTTGTGAGGTTGAGGGTTTCCTTCCTAAAGGAAAGAAGAAGGAGGGAAAAAGCTGTGACTGAGGCAGAGGGAAATATCATAGCTATCATGAAGGCATCATGGAGCCTGGTGAGTCTGGGGAAAACAAGTTGGTTATGGTCATATCATCGGTTGATCAATGAGGAGGAGCAGATGCTAGGTGATGTGGAAAGTAGACAGATCTAGTGTGCTAGGAGAAGGAATTTGAATTTATTTTCTATTTGTGGGGAAGTAAGACAAAAGCTGATAATTCTCATCCAAAAATCTCTTTCTTCTGGGGTCATTCCCTCTCTCAGAGCAGAGTGAGGCCATGTGACTGAGTTCTAGTGAATGGAAAGAGCAGAGATGGATGTCTGTTCTCTGGATGTGTCCAATATGTGCTGAAGGTGTGAAGACTTCTGTCAGCCTAATTGCTATCATTAGCACTTGATCTAAACTATTATGTTACCAGTGCTTGGTCACTACAACAAGTTCTAGATATTACAGAAGTTTGGACAGCCCTAACTAAACTGGGTACACTGGAATATTTCAATTTTGGAACTATAACTTTGGCAGCAAGGGGAGGGAATCATTTAGGAGACTACTATAATAGACTTGAGAACCTGAACTCAAAAAGGCATAGCGTTTATCTGATGGACAAAAAGTTTCCCACCCCAGCTGCTGCCTCTTCCACCTGTCCCTTCCTTCCTTCACTTCTTTTTAAATCTGGCAGATATGATGATATATAAATGCCACACAAAAGTCAATGGCAATTAAGATAAATGGAAAACTCACAAACTCAAGATCTTTAGCAGGTAAATTTGTAAGAGCTTGTGATGGATTTGATATGGTAGATGAATTACACAAAGACAGCTAGAATGAAGGTTTCCCTGGTGGTCCAGTGGTTAAAAACCTGTCTGCTGATGCAGGGGACATGGGTTTGATCCCTGGTCGGGGAAGATCTCACATGCCTCAGGACAACTAAGTTCATGCTCTGAAACAAGAGAAGCTACTGCAATGAGAGGCCTGTGCACCGCAACGAAGAGTAGACCCTGTTCACCATGGGTAGAGAAAACCCGAGTGAAGCAATGAAGACTCAGAGTAGTCAAAAGTAAATAAAAGAAAGAAAGAAAGAAAGAAAGAAATCTATATGACTCACAAGTATGGCTCACATAAGTGATTAGATACCATGTAGGAAATTTAGAAAAGGAACATGACTAAGGGACGGTAAATAAATATTAAGCACATTGACTTTGATTTGGTGTAAACCACTGAATAACTGAGGAAGACATGTCTAAAAGGTAAGTCAGTTTGGAGTTTAGCCAAGGGGACTGGGCTGTTGATAACTCTGCATGGTCACGTTTGTGTGAAGCAAAGAAAAGGTGAGGGAATGGCACAAGCCCTCAAGCTGGTGATGGGAAATTTTGATTTAAAGATGGACAGAAAGAAAACAGATGCCCTCAGGGAGTAAAAGGAGTGGCCAGAGGGATGGGATAAAAAACAAAACAGCAGGGGATGAATCACCAAAGCTAACGCAAAAGAGCATTTCAAGTTCCAAAATTCCAAAAGCAATTTGGGTAAGGACAAAAAATAATTCATTAGATAATGCATCAAGAAGGTCATTGTTGACTTTACAAAGAGCAGTTGGCAAGAAATGCTGGTGACAGAAGTCTGATCCCAGTAGATTAAGCCACGGCTGGATGAAGGACAGCATAGGACAGACAGCCCCCCCGGAATAGCTGATGACTGGATGATAACTATAGAGGGAGGTCAAGTCAAGACAGAGATTAGTGCTTTTTCACTTTGAATGGAGAAGCCTTTATCATATTTACATTGTGAAAGATAAGAACAGTTCTGCAGATCTGGAAGGAGAGATGACACATAACTGAAGTCTCTAAGGCCAGGGAGAAGAAAGTATGTAGCTTTGACTTGGGCGGGTGTTCCTTCTCCATCTACTGAGGGGAGGGAAAGTAAGATTTGAAGTTTATGCACAGTGTGTAGCAAGACTTTCAAGAGAGGCCTCCTGTGAAGGTATCTCTGTGATGAAATGAATAAAATGAAAATTAAATGATACAGAAAATGAAACTGTGAGAGAGAAGTGATGGGGTGGTAGGTCTGGACATTCTGGTCATAATTTGAGAGAAAGCACGCTGGCCAGGGCATAATGGAATTTGCTGGGTTGCCCTGAGGACTCCGATGGGACTGGACACCATGGCTTTGTAAGGGCACCTACTCTTGTGTGATTTTCTCCAGGCAGCAGGATAGCTGGAGACATACTACCAAACACCCAAGGTAATTTCAATCCAGAGTGAGGTTTCCAGGGCTTTTTAGATGAATAAACAAGGCAGCAGAAGAGGCAAGTAATGGTGAGTGGAGTCTCTGCTAAAATGTCGTGTCCGACTCTTTCCCACCCCACTGAGTACAGCCTGCAAGCGCCCTCTGTTCAAGGGATTTCTCAGGCAAGAATACTGGAATGGGTTGCCATTTCTTCCTCCAGAGGATCTTCCTAACCCAGGGACTGAATCTGCATCTCCTGCGTCTCCTGCATTGGCAGACAAATTCTTTACCACTGGAAAGCCTTATAGTTTATAATGTTGGCTAGTAAATTGCTTTAGATTGTGTTACAGATAGTGTGGACATAATGGGTTGGCACACAGTGTGGAAATGCAGTACCAGAGGGACAAAATAAAAGCTTATTTTAATCACTGACTTTTAGTCCATAAAACTTTATTTGAAGCATAAAGGATTTGCCAATGTATTTTACTGCAGCAGTCTTTAAGTGGGTATTTGGTACTGCCCTAAACTCCGAGTTATGTGTCTAACAACTTCTCCAAAGATGACAGCTAATTCCCTCCTGATGTGCTGGTTTGCCTTCCTGTAAAAACAACCTAAGTTCCTGAACTTGAAATGGTGATAACATATTTTTGCTTTTCACATGTCATGGGTTTTATTTAGCTTCATCTTGCTCTCAGGAAAGGACAGAATACCCAAGGGAATACATATCTTTTTGAAAATTTTTCTCTTGGCTTTCTTAGCTGACCTACTGCTCATGATGCAAAATCATTCTATCTGATATAAAATTGTCAGAGTGCAAAATGTCACGATAGAAAGGAACATGGTGCTAAATTTAAACTGGGAAAGGACTTTATCATCGAAGAGAGATTCAATTTTGTGCTCTTTAGTAATAATGGGGAGTGACACGTCTTTGCCACTAGCTGGCTTCTCTGTGTTGGTTCTGTTGCCAATAGCCACGCTGCTCTGTGGTGATCTTAATGGATGGTGACACATATTGTTGATTATGTTGACATAAATTCTTCTAACACCCCTTCTTTATGAATAGAGGATGGGATGGGGATGTTTCTTGTTGTTTTAACTATGTGCCAAACCAAATATCACTTATATTCTTAATGATTTATGTTAGAGTCTATTCACTTGTGAGGTATGACTGTTTAGTGTTTTGTGTGTTTATAAATCTCTTAGTTGGGTATATCTATGTGTATATGTACATCAGTTTGTATTCTTTGCAGCTAAAGTCCTAACATTAACAAATTATTTACCACAGTCAATAAAAATAACTGAGCAGTTATTGAGCACTGCTGGACCAGTTGCATAGCTAAATCACATGCATACGATAGAAACCCAACATTTCAACTTTATTGACATAGAAGCTAAGGCTCGGTCACCTCTCAAAGTAGGTATATTAGGTTCAGAGCTGACCCTAAAATCCACGTTTTAAACATGTACTCAATTATTCTTCTTAAATTGTTCTCAAACTAGCTGGGAGGAATGACTGCAGATAATTGAGCAAAGAAAATGAATCCCTTTCCCCAAGTTGTAAATATTTGAATTTTGTAATCTGTGATATTAGGTAACAAAACTTGGTTAACACTTGCCTGCACCAAATTATACAATTAACCTTGCCTTGGGGAAAATAGCTGTAAATGCAAGTATAATTTGAAGCTCTGTTCTTCTCGTTTTTATTTATTTATTTATTTATTTTTGGCTGCCCTGGGTCTTGGTTGCTGCATGAGGACTTTCTTTAGTTGCAGTGAGCGGAGCCTGCTCTCTAGTTGTGGTATGTGGTCTTCTCACCGTGGTGGCTTCCTTGTTGCAGAGCACAGGCTCCAGGCACTCAGCCTCCATCGTTGTGGTGCGTGGCCTTAGTTGCCCTGTTGCATGTGGAGTCTTCCAGATCAGGGATCAAACCTATGTCCTCTTCATTGGCAGGTGGATTCTTTATTACTGGACCACCAAGAAAGTCCTTCTCATTTTTAAATAGATTATTTAATTTAGTTATATGCATCATCTTCATTTGCCTTTTATTTATGATGCATGGTCAAAGATTAAAGAATTTACATGAGAATCCAAAGTCAACAGTAATTTAATATTATCTAGTCAATTTAACTGTTATGTTGAAGACGATTGTGTGGGGTTTTAAGATCTTCAAGAGAAGTTACTTTCTAAAAGGGAAATAATAGTAAGAGATAATGGCACTTTATCAGGTTGATAAAGGGAAATGTTCCCCAGTAAACTATGATTTTAAGCTATATACTAATTAAGATTTGGAAATTTAGAAAAATAAGGTGATTTAGTTTATAGCCTTCTGACTGGAATGCCTAGGGACATCAGTCAGAAACAATGTTCTGCAAAGAAGAAGAAAAACACTTTTTTCATATGAGGCACTGGACATGTTTGGGTTTTGTTGTTGATTTCATAATCTCAAAGCTCTGTGAACAAGATATTATTGCTCCCATTTTAGGTGAGGAAATTGAGATTTGAAGAGATTTTGTTCAGGATTACAGAGCAATAGCATAATTTGACTCTAAGGTCATGTTTTTAATCCCATGTCCATGCTACCTTCCATGGATTATAGAAAAAAAAAACCAAACATTTATTGAAATATAGTTGATTTACAATGTTATGTTAGTTTCCAGTGCACATCAAAGTGATTCCATTATACATACATATATATATATTTATTATTTTTCAGTCTTTTCTTCCATGTAATTTATTATAGAATATTGAATAGAGTTTCCTGTGCTATTCAATAGGTCCCTGTAATTTATTTATTTTACATATAGTGTATGTATGTTACTCCCAAGCTCCTAATTTGATCCTAAAATTTACCTTGTTATCATGGAATTGAGAAGTCATGAAAGAGCTTTGATTATCAAGCTCATCAAAATCTATATCAATAAGGATTTTTATTGTGCTTCTCAGAGCTGTCCATCAAAAAGTGTTTTGGTTTGTTTAGTAGTCATACCCTTGTCACATTAAAAGTGTTTACATATATTTTGATGAACTTGATAAAAACTGCTCTTTCATAATTCCATGATAACAAAGTAATTTTTGGTAATTTCATTATCTACTCTCCTTATTAGGTGAAGGATGCATGAATCATTTATAAGAGTAAGAATTGGGATTGGATTTATCTAACAATGTTTTATGAATGTGGATAAAACACATTGGTTTTTCTTTGCCTTATTGCCCCTTTGTTAGAAAACAATATGTTTCTTTACCTGCAAAGCTAAACACCACCTTCTAAACCATCGTGACCATCAAGGATCGCACTGCCCTGTAAAGGCTGACTTGCACTGGTCCTGCGACTTTTAACTTCTCTGTCTTTTTAACTCAACAGGTCACATAAATAAATATTGAAAGTAGGTTGTCATTCATTTTTGTTGGTCGAAAACCAGCTCGAAGGTGTGTGAGAAAGAAGAGTGTGGAGAATTATGCTTGAAGTCAGAGGAGCAGGAATCAAACTGTGCAGGACATAGGTCTCTTCAGATTCAGTTATTTTAGTCATCAGCTCCTCTGAACCAGAATTTCCCAGGACACTGTGAGAAGTTCTTACTTCTCCACCTAAACGTGTTATTATAGGAACTGAGTATCCTTTAAAAATTGTCATTGAATTTCCTGTTGAAAGCTGACAAATTCCATAAAAAGTACTAAATGCTTTTGCTTATCAAAGTGCCCATTCCTCTGCTAGATAGAATAAGTCTCCAACTTAAATAAAGTTTGAGATGATATTGAAGAGAACTTTTCTTAAATGACCTTAATGATGTGTGGCATTGATTTACTTTCATTCTCAAATTATAAATAAATTGCAATTTGCATTATTTTTTCTTGATAATGGAAGTAAAATAGTAAAGAAAAACAACTGGGTTATACATGCTGGTCCATTTTTATTTCATTTAAGCTAATAGAGGGCAAATTGGATGGAAAGCAAAATAAAGTTCTTTAGAATTACCATCCCTAAAGTGACCAGTTTCACTCTGATCATCATTATCAACTCTGCTGCAGGGAAGGCTGCGGTGCATCCTGGTGAGAATTCACCAGCTCCCGCACATGCTCACTGTATCATCCTGGCTAAGTTTCTTTTAACATCTCTATGCCTCACTCTCCTTGTCTGTCAGCAAGAATAATACCAGAGATGCAATTTTTATATGAATAAACGTTACGGATTAAATGTTTGTGTTATTGATATGTTGGACCCCATCCCCCTAAGTGAATGTCTTAGGATATGGGGCTGTTGGGAGGTGATTAGGGTTAGGTGAGGTCTTGAGGATGAAGCTCTCAGGAATGGCATCAGTGCCCTTCTGTTAGGACAGACGAAGAGAGGTGAATTCTTTACTTTCTGTCGTGGGAGGTTAGGAGGAGTACATCTGTGATCTGGAAGAGGGCCCTCACCACAACTCGGCCACATTGGCTCTGTAACTGCTGTTTATAAGGCACACAGATATGCACTTTATTACAGCAGGCCACAACTTAGCTAAGACAAATGTTTAGAATGTGCTCAGGACAGCGCTTGGTGCAGAAGGACTGTGCACTGAGTGTGAGATTTTAGCAGCTTTGTTGGGGTTTTTTTTTCAGTAGCTAAGTCGTATTTGACTCCTGAGATCTCAAGGACTGTAGCCCGCCAAGTTCCTCTGTCCAGGAAATTCTCCAGGCAAGAATACTAGAATGGGTAGCCATTCCCTTCTTCAGGGGATCTTTCCAACCCAGGGCTCGAACCAGAGTCTCCTGCACTGGCAGACGGGTTCTTTACCACTGAGCCACCAGGGAAGGCCATTAATGACTTTCTATCAATAGCAGCTTTACTTCACTGGGAAAAGTACAGAATTTGCATTTCATTTCCACTACTCTAGTCATACCATTTTCCTGGGATCAACTGAGATAAGATGAGTTTTTGTTGGGGCTCCATTTTGCTCAAATCATCTCCTCTGCTGGCCACACCCCCTCTACCCTCAATGGCCCGCCTCCCCTCTACTTCCCTGTGAAGCTGTTGCTTCACTTTTTCAAAGACCACTTCAAACACACCTCCTCTGTGTCATTCTCCCTATTGCTTATTGCAAGGTTGTGTTAGTTTCTGTGTTGCTGTAACAAATTGCTAGGAAGTTGGTGGCTTAAGACAACAGAAATTTACCTTCTCACAGTTCTGCAGGCCAGAAGTTCAAAATCAAGGTGTCAGGAAAACTGTGCTCCTTCCAGGAGCTCCAGGGAGAATAAGTCCCTGGTTCAGGAGCTTCTGGTGGTCCTGGTGTTCTGAGAGTCATAGCAGCATCTCTCCAGTCTTCTAGATCAGTATCTTCAACTCTCTCTCTGTTGGTCTTCACATTAGCTCTCTCTTCCTCTGTGTAATCTCCCTCTGCTTCTCACTTGTGATGGTTGAGGACCCCCTCACTTAGTTCAGGATCATCTCCCCAAATCAAGATTGTTAGCTTAATCACTTCTGCAAGGCCCTTCTTCCTGGTAAGGCAAGATTTACACATTCCATTGATCAGTATCTGGTATTTTTATTTTGGGTGGCCATTTTTTTGACTACTGCATAAGTGATCTTTTCTTTGAATATGCAAATATGTTGATATTTTTCTAATGGCACTAATCTCATTAAAAAATAATTATATGTCTCACATGTGTAGATATAATTATAAAAATAATTATATGTCTCACTATGCATTACCTGTTGCACTGTTTTTGATGTATTTTAAATCTGCTTTTATTATATTCAAGTGCTAGGCCTTAGGTTTACCAAACCAAGAAGACCAGATTCTTACATGCAAAGAGCTTGTAGCCTAGTTGAAGAGATGGACAAGTGAAGGAATAATTGCAAACAAATGTGAGGATGCTAAATATGCAGAGAAATCAGAGAGAGGCAGTCCCCTGGGGTCATGTACCAGTTCAAAGCACATGGGCCTAAAATTGCTTTGAATATAGAGGTTACGTCCAATTCATATATTTCTGAACGCTAATTACTAGAATCTTGATTGAGGACTTTCAATATTACTAACCTGAAATGTGCACGATATGTAATTAAAACCTAACATTTTAGTGACTATGACCCTAATTCTTTGAGGTATTATGCAGAATAAAGGCCTCTACACTGTCTCCTTTTCTTTAAAAACATTATTTTTAAAAACATAATTCCACTTGACTACAATTGCTTGTTCTTTGCTAAGATGATAGGGAAGCATCTTATATCTTGGTCTATTGACTTATTTATCTCCCTCCCTTTTGAAATAATTGCATCCTCAAAGGAAAGTAGGATTGTCTTACAATCTCTGCTCAACCTTCTGAACTAACCCTCAAGTTAATATCTAAGTGGCATAAAAGAGCTTTGATCTCTTCATTCTGATCCTCTGGTGATTGGCCCCCTGATGTGGAGGAATAAGAGTAGTTGCTTCTCTCATGATCCACCTTTTAGGATTTTTTTTCCGCCAAGGGCCTCAGGGGCATTGACTTTAGGTCAGAAGTGTTGCAGAGTTATGAATGTTACAGTCTGGTTACAACTACATGTTCACTTATGACATTTTTCTCTTCCAATAATTTATTCCCACCTGTGTAAACAACAAGGATAATCTTTTAATTTGTTTGTTTTAGTCTTAATAGAATTATTACATCCTGATTTTTATTACATTTTATAATACTTCTGGTCCCTTCACTCAAAAGCATCTTCTGTTCTGTGTGTCTCCCTGATAAAAAATTTTCACTTTAGTCTAGATAACCATAACTACAGTAAACTGGCTTGTTTGAACATAAAGAAAATTTTTCTATGACATTTAGTAAAGAGAGTAAAGAAGACTTTATTCAAGAGAGGCTCCTGAACTAGACAGCAGGCTCAGCTTCTGAATAAAGAAAAGTAGAAATTCATAGCCAGGACACAGGGGGAGGGGTAGTGATTAGGAAATCACTAAGAGAAAGCAGGAAATTTGGGGGGATGAACCAACTCAAAAGGATTTCTGCTGAAGGTGGGTCAGAGTGACCAGCTGTCCAGGGTGGGGATGAGGAATTTGATCTGACATTTAGGGTGGTCAGATATCAACAGTGGATGGTTCTGGCTGAACTGACCTAGTGGGATTCTTGCTAAAATTGGACCCTACAAGGACGGAGACAGGAGCCCCAGGGAGACTTTGGGTGAGCAGATATCTCAGAGGAGTAAGATAAGAATTTGATCCAAAAGAGATTCTCTTTTCTGAACATTCACGAGGACATTAAAAATATATGACAAAATCTTTCACCATCCCATCCTTGAAGGTAATTTATGCCTGCAGATAGTATGTGTTTCATGCACTGCAGGCAGTAGTTATTGCCATTCTTGAGTTAAATATAAGGACACTGAGGCTCATATTTGTAATTTATAGATATATGACATCATTAGGGCTTCCCCAGTGGCTCAACAGTAAAGAATCTACCCGCAATGCTGGAGATCCAAGAGACATGGGTTCAGTCTCTGGGTGGGGAAGATTCCCTGGAGGAGGGCATGGCAATCCACTCCAGTATTTTTGCCTGAAGAATCCCATGGACAGAGGAGCCTAGTGGGCTACTGTCCACAGGGTCATGAAGAGTTGGACACGATTGAAGTGACTGAGCACAGCATGTGACATCATTACTTTCTAGTAAATATATGTAAAGTAACATTTAAGTGAACCAACAACAGAAAAGAACACTGAGGCTCAGAAAAGCTAGGTAGACTTTCCAAGACCCAACAGCAAGGAAGTGCTGAAATGAACTAGTTTAGGATGACCTGGGATCACCAGTGCATAATTACAATGGAGAAACTGGAAGTTGGAGAAGGTAGCCACAGGGAGCTGGTCATCTGCTGTGATGGAAGGGACCTGGGGCTACAGGGGTCTGGCTCCACCCTCCTCCTGCCCCCAGCTTCCTACAACAACTTCCATTGTCCTAATCCATCAGGAAGGTAGGTGACAAGGGAGCTTTTCAATGCAGTCCACATGGGACATGGCCCAGTGTAGAGAAGAGGGTGCTGATATAGGGGAGCAAACAGGAGTTATCCATTTGAGGGGCAACAAAGTTAGGGTAATCTTTGTTCTGGGTTCAATGTTTGTATGTTGAAGCCCTCATATCCAGTAGCTCAGGATGTGGCCACATTGGGAGACAGATGTTTAAAGAGGCAAACAGTTTTTAAGACTGTGGCCATTAGGTTGGACCTAATCTAATTTGACTGGTATCCTCAGAAGAACTTTGAACACAGAAAGGAATAGAGGGAAGATGACATGAAGATTCAGGGGGAAGATAGCCATCTGCACACTGCGGAGAGAGGCCTGAAGCAGGTCTTTCCCTCATGGCCCAAGGTAGAAGCCAACTGTGATGCCTCAATCTCAGACTCCAGGCTGTGATAAAGGGAAGTTATTCTGTTTACTCCACTCAGGCTGTGGTACCTTGCTGTATCAGTTCTAGGAAATGAAAATATTTAAGGATGTGACCATGGAAATTATTGATTGAGGTGGAGTAGAGGACAATCAAAAACTAAGAACTGAAAAGCTTCTTTGAGTGGTTCCAACCCTGGTGGCTCAGAGGTTAAAGCGTCTGCCTGGAATGAGGGAGAACCAGGTTCTATCCCTGGGTTGGGAAGATCCCCTGGAGAAGGAAATGACAACCCACTCCAGTACTCTTGCCTGGAAAATCCCATGGAAGGAGGAGCCTGGTGGGCTACAGCCCATGGTGTCGCAAAGAGTCAGACACGACTGAGCGGCTTCACTTTCACTTTCTTTCAACCATCATATGGTCTTCCCTGGTGGCTCAGTAGCAAAGAATTTACCTCCAATGCAGGAAATGTGGGTTTGATCCCTGGGTGGGGAAGATCTCTTGGAGAAGGAAATGGCAACCCACTCCAGTGTTTTTGCCTGGGAAATCCCCTGGACAGAGGAGCCTGGTGGGCTATAGTCCATGGGGTTGCAAAAGGGTTAGAGACAACTTAGCAACTAAACAACAACAACCATCACATATGTGGTTGTTGAAATCAAGATTTATGACAGGTAGGGTTGAAGAGGCTGCCAGTGAGCCAGGAGCTAAAATCAAGGGAGACAGATTTATGGAAGGGTAGGTAGGATCTGGATGCCCTGAGGTATGGGAGATAGATGGTGGCAGCAGGAGAATGTGGTGATTTTATCATGGAGGAGATAGAATGGTCTGGAAGAGACAATGAGGAGTGGCAGGCCCTGGGGAGGAGGGGACAGCCACCACTAGAATGGCTTCGGAAAATGCATCTGTTTCTTTACTAATTTAACATGGATTTATTGAGCATCTGGTCCACACTCAGCACTCTTCTAACTCTAGCAGTGTATCAGTGAAAAAAATATTAAAACTCCTGCTCTTGTAAGGGAGAGACATAGTAATACATTTACTTAATGTCACGTGAGTGTATGTTCCTCGGTTCTTTGTCTCGTCACAGCAAAGATTTGGAGTGACGGACATTAAAGCCCCCTCAGCATGTCACAGCTCTCAGGCCTTGAATAGACCGTGTTATAGCTCCCAGGTCTCGAATGGACCATGTTATAGCTCTTAGACAAATCAGTGTTACAGCTCAGTGTTACAGCTCTATTTTATTTAGAAGATAGCAGGAAAATCCATCTTCGAGGCGTGAGGGCACGTCGATCTAAAGACACGAGGAGAAGAGCGCCCCAGTGCGCGGGAGAGAGAGAGAGAGAGCTAGCTTTGGCTCCTCTATTTATATGTTTCTCTCTCCCTGGGCCTGTCCTATGTAAATTGGGCCAGCCAGGAGTGTTGTTTGTTTTACCTGAGGTCCTCACTCCGGTCCTCGGACCTTCTTTTGTTTCATTTTCATGGGCTTTTCCCTTCCTTGTCTTGTAGCCACTACCATTTTGGACTCCTTTTCCCTGTTCTACCTACCTAACACTTAATAAATAGTAAACAGAAACAACAAAAAATTATATGGCCCTGAGAACATATTAAATATCATTGGGAAAAGTAGCACAGAATAAGGCGAGTTAGGAACATGAGTAGAGGGTGACATTATATATACATATATATATATATATGTATATATATACACACACAAATATGTATAAAATATATAATATATGGACACCAGGCTCCTCAGTCCATGGAATTTTCCAGGCAAGAATACTATAGAGGGTTGCCATGCCCTCCTCCAGGGGATCTTCCCAACCCAGGGATTGAACCTGGATCTCCTGCATTGCAGGTGGATTCTTTACCATCTAGCCCACTAGGGAAGCCCAATAAATAAATGTATATTATAATATATATAATATAAATATAAATATACTTTTAAGGTTGAAATTTTAAACAATAATTACGAATGTTAAACTGCCAAGAGAAGGGTGGAGAGCTTTTAGGTGTGTGATCGGCTGCTGGGTGAGGCTGCTGTGAGCTTCAGGGAAGGAGCTTGCAATGCAGGAGAGCTGAGGCTCCTGAGCAGCAAGAGGAGGGAAGGCCATTTGGAGGAATGCTGTGGAGGAGAATCCATACAAGCCTCACTTCCAAATCCCACCTGAAGAATTTCTCCCTAAACCCACTGTTTTCTGATACAGATCTACCTCCTCTCTGATCTTCACGGTCCCCTTCCCTGGCAGTTTTCTTCTGCTTGGTTCTAGGATCCTATCCTCAGACAGATTCCCTGTACTTCCTATAGGTATTACCCCAGGGCCTCACATACTGACTCTATTCTTATGACACCATAATTTACATTTTCATCTCTTTCTTAAAAGATATTAATCTTGAACTGTATTTTTTAGGCATTTCACATTAAAGGTTAATTCATCATTTTTTTCCCCAAACTAGCTTCCACTTCTTTCTTATCTATTTCCAAGACACCCAAGCAAAATCTATCCTATTGTCTTGGATTCTCTTCTTTTTTCACTGACACCCCTGGGATATGGAATATTTCCTGCCATATAAGTGAACCAAGGATGTCACAGTCATTAGCAATTGCAGCCACCACAGATGGTGAGCTGGTAAGCCCTGAGGGAACTCAGGAAGGAAGAGAATATCTGCCATCTAGCAGGCATCAGGCTGTAGCCACTCCCCACAATGAGCCTGGAGGAAACTCAGGATGTGAAAACACTGGCCCCAGACAACTGAGGCGCATCTCAAAGGTATGATTTTAGTGAGTCCGGACTCTTGCATCTTACCAAACATAGAAAAGTGCTAGGGGAATTGTTGAAGATGAGGGGAATTGTTGAAAACGGTGGAGGAGTAAGATAGGGAGATCACCTTTGTCCTCACAACAACATCAAAAATGTATCTGTATGTGGAACAACTCCTACAGAATACTTTCTGAACACTGGCAGAAGATCCCAGACTTCTAAAAAGGCAAGCCAAGCTCATCAGAATGAGGCAGAACAAATAGTAAAGATAAAAAATAGAGACAAAGAATTTTAGGGTGGGGACCAGTGCCCAAGGGAGGCAGTCATCAAGGAGGAGACATTTCCGTACACTTGAAAACCCCCTCATGAGTGGGGATGGAGGGTTCCCCTTCTGAACCTCAGAGGAGAATGCAGAAACAAGTGCTTAGAAGGCAAAACAGAAAGAATTCACCACAGAGATCATTGCTGAACAGCACTTCCCAGCCAAGAAGCAGCTTGCATGCCCTCCATGGGGGCTGGGTGTTGAGGTTCAGGCTTTAGGGGTCAGATGCCTGGAAGAGTACGGGCTTGACTGCCTTGAAGATACTCTGAAGGGGCTAGTATAACCCAGCTGAAAGAGTCTAGGGAAAAGCCTAGGCCTCCCAGAGAGGTGAGAGATCATTGCAATGGGGACCCTTTAACTTCCCACACTTGCAGAACATAGGAACCCTCCTTTGTGAATGCCATAGATGGGATGAGCAGCAGTAATGAACTACCCTACCCTAGAGGTAGATATGCCTGGCCAAAGCCCCAGCCAAAGTTGTCCAGTTCAGAGTCTAGTTCGGAGGCAAAACTAGACATGACTGAAGTTACTATCCCAGAAAGGGGGAACACAAACCGACTGGCCACTGCCAAAGCCAGGGTGAGTGCCTGAGGAAGGGACAAATGATTGTCCCTGTGGTCTTGATCCCAGAGGTAATAGCTCCCACTAAGCCATGAGCAGGCACAAGTTACGACCCATACATTCCTGGGAGCTTATGCAGTTTGGCTCTTCGAGGGACACAATGCCCAGGGCCAATCCCTCTGGGAAAGTGCACTACCCACTTCAGACTGTAGCACTTTCTTGCAGGCCTCAACTGCAGCAGGCACTCCCCAAACACCCCAGTTGTGGCTGCAATACCCCTCCCTCTCCCCAGCCTGACTTATTTTTTCATATTTTACAGTACTCTTTAGTTATATTGCATTTCCCCCATGTTTCTGATTTTGTATTGTTGTTAGTCTAGTTTTTAGTACTCATTTTCACTTGTGGATTTGTTTATTGGCTTGATTACTCTCTTCTTTTATGATTCCTATTTTTATCCTTTGTTTCCTTTTCTCTTTGCAAGTGTGTGAGATACACCAAAACACTACTGGACACAGCACTACCCTTCAGAAGGACAAGATCCAGTCCCATCCACCAGAGCAGAGGCACAAGCCCCCCTAACTAGGAAACCTTCACAAGGCACTGGTCCAACCCCACCCATAGGGGGAAGATTCCATAAATAAGAGGAACTACAACCTTCCTGCCTGCAGAAAAGAGACCTGAAACACAGTGAATTAAAAAAATGAAAAGACAGAGATATATGCAGCAGATGAAGGAACATGCTAAAACCCCACAAAACCAAACAAATGAAGAGGAAATAAGAAGTCTGCCTGAAAAAGAATTAAGAGTAATGACAGCAAGCATGACCCAAAAGCTTAGAAATGAAATGGAGGCACAGATAAAAAGAATGGAGCCATGCACTGAGAAAATACAAGAAAAGTTTAATGAGGACCTAAAAGAAATAAAAAATAGACAATCAACAATGACCAGCACAATAATTGAGATGAAAATACACTAGAGGGAACCAATAACAGAATAACAGATAAGCGAGCTGGAAGATAGAATGGTGTAAGTAACCATGCAAATGGAAATCTAAAGAAAGTGAGAATCACTGTACTCATATCAGATAAAAATATATTTTAAAGACTGTTCAAGAGACAAGGAAGGACACTACATAATGATCAAGGGATCAATCCAAGAAGATAGAGCAATTATAAATATGTATGCACCCAACATAGGAGCACCTCAACACATAAGACATAAATGCTAACAACTATTAAAGGAAAAATTGACAGTTGCACAATAATACTGGGGGATTTTAGCACCCCCACTCACACCAATGAGCAGATCATCTAGACAGAAAATTAATAAGGAAACACAAGCTTTAAATGATACATTGGACAGTTGGACCTAATTAATATCTACAGGGCAGTTCATTAAAAAACAGTAGGTTTCAATTTTTTCTCAAGTGCACATGAAGCAGTCTCCAGGATAGACCACATCTTGGGTCACAAGTCAAGCACTGGTAAATTAAAAAAACTGAAAACATTTCAAGCATCTTTTCTGATCACAATGCTATAAGATTAGATGTAAACTATAGGGAAAACATACCTGTTAAAAGCACAAACACGTGGAGGCTGAACAATATACTTCTGAATAACAAAGAGGTCACTGAAAAAAATAAGAAAAAAATACCAGAAACAAATGACAATAAAAACATGACAACTAAAATTTGGGAGAAGCAATAAAAGCAGTGCTATGAGGGAATTTTATATCAATACAAGTCTACCTCAAGAAACAAGAGAAACATCAAACACCTAGAAAAAGAAGAACAACCCCCCCCCCCCAAATTAGTAGAAGGAAAAAATCATAAAGATCAGAGCAGAAATAAATGAAAAGGAAACAATAGCAATGATCAATAAAACTAAAAGCTGGTTCTTTGACAAAGATAAACAAAATTGACAAACCATTAGCCAGACACATCATGGAAAAAGGAAGAAGACTCAAATCAATAAAATTAGAAATGAAAAAAGAGAGGTTACAACAGAACAGAGAAATACAAAGGATCATAAGAGATTACTATGAGCAACTATATGCCAATAAAATGGACAACCTGGAAGAAGTAGAAAAATTCTTTGAAAAATGTAACCTTTCAAAACTGAATAAGAAAGAAATAGAAAATCTGAATAGACCAATCATAAGCATGGAAATCAAAACTGTAATAAAAAATCTTACAACAAACAAAAGCCCAGGGCCAGATGGCTTCACAGGTAAATTCTACCAAAAGTTTAGGGAAAAGCTAGCACCTGTTCTGCTCAAAGTCTTCCAGAAAATTGCAGAAGAAGGAAAACTCTTAAACTCATTCTACGAGACCACCATCACGCTGATACCAAAACCAGACAAAGATACCACAAAAAGAAAATTACAGATCAATATCACTGATGAACACAGTTGCAAAAATCCTCAACAAAATTCTAGCAAACAGAAACCAACAGCATATTAAAAGGATCATGCATCATGATAAAGTGAAATTTATGGGGATGCAAGGATTGTTCAATAATGCAAATCTATCAATGTGATATAGCAAATTGAAGGATAAAAACCATCTCAATAGATGCAGAGAAAGCTTTTAACAAAATTCAGCACTGATCTCCAGAAAGGAGGCATAGAAGGAACATACTTCAACATAATAAAGGCCATATACAACAAATCTACAGCAAACATTATTCTCAATGGTGAAAGTCTGAAAGCATTTCCTCTAAGATCAGGAACTAGACATGGCTTCCCACTCTCACCACTATTATTCAATGTAGTTTTGAAAGTACTAGCAATGACAGAGAAGAAAAAGAAATAAAAAGAATCCAGATTGGAAAAGAAGTAAAACTCTCACTCTTTGCAGATGACATATTATACATAGAAAACCCTAAAGAGGCCATCAAAAAATTACTAGAGCTAATCAATGAATATAGTAAGGTCTCAGGATATAAAATTAATACATAAAAATCCCTTGCATTTCTACACACTAACAATGAAAAATCAGAAAGAGAAATTAAGCAAAAAAAAACAAAATCCCATTCACGTTTCAACACAAAGAATAAAATACTTAAGAATAAACCTATCTAAAATGATAAAAACCTGTATGCAGAAAACTATAAGACACTGATGAAAGAAGTCAAAGATGATACAAACAGATGGAGAGATATACTATGTTCTTGGATTGGAAGATCAATATTGCGAAAATGACTATATTACCCAAAGCAATCTGCAGATTCAATACAATCCCTATCAATGGTATTTTTCAAAGAATAAGAGCAAAAAACTTCACAATTTGTATGGAAACACAAAAGACCCCGAATAGCCAAAGCAATCCTGAGAAAGAAAAACAGAGCTGGAGGAATCAACCTTCCTGACCTCATACTATGCTACAAATCTACAAAGCTACAGTCATCGAGACAATATTGTATTGGCACAAAACCGTTAATATAGACCAATAGAAGAAGACAGAAAGACCAGAGATAAACACACACCTTTGGGCACCTTAGGGCTTCCCAGCTGGTGCTAGAGGTAGAAAGCCCACCTGCCAATGCAGGAGATGTGGGTTTGATCCCTGGGTTGGGAAGATCCCTTTGAAGAGGGCATGACAATCCATTTCAGTATTCTTGCCTGGAGAATCCCATAAGTATAGGAGCCTGATGGGCTACAGTCCATAGGGTTACAAAGAGTCAGACATGACTGAAGTGACTTAGCACACACATGGGCACATTATCTTTGACAAAGGAGGCAAGTATATACAGTGGAGAAGAGATAACCTCTTCAATAAGTGGTGCTGGGAAAATTGGAAAGTTATATGTAAAAGAATGACAGTAGAATGTTTCCTAACACCATACATTAAAAATAAACTCAGAATGGATTAAAGACTTAAATGTAAGGCCAGAAACTGTAAAGCTCTTAGAGGAAAACATATGCAGTACACTCTCTGACATAAATCACAACAAGATCCTTTTTAACCCACCTCTTAGAGTAATGGAAATAAAAACAAAAATGAACAAATGAGACCTAATTAAACTTTAAATCTTCTGCATAGAAGAAGAAGCAATAAATAAGGTTAAAAGGCAACCCTCAGAATGAGAGAAAATAATTGCAAATGAAACAACTGACAAAGGATTAATCTCCAAAATGTATAAGCAGCTTATATTTGTTTTTCAATATCAGGAAAACAAACAGCCCAATCAAAAAAAAAAGGTAGAAGATCTAAAGTAAACAAATGAAAAGATGCTTAACATTTCTCATTATTAAAGAAATACAAATCAAAACTACAATGAGGTATTACCTCATACCAATCAGATGGCCATCATCAAAAAAATCTACAAACAATAAATGCTGGGGAAGATGTGGAGAAATGGGAACCTTCTTGCACAGTTGGTGGGAATATAAATTGATACAGCTGCTATGGAGAATAGAAAGGACATTCCTTAAAAAAAAATAGGACTAGAACTACCATATGACCCAGCAATCCCACTACTGGGCATATACCCTGAGAAAACTGTAATTGAAAAAGACATATGTACCCCAAGGTTCATAGCATCACTATTTACAATAGCTAGGACGTGGAAGCAACTTAGATGTCCACCAATAGATGAATGGATAAAGAAGAGGTGGTACATATATACAATGGAATATTGTGTGTGTGCTAAGTTGCTTCAGTTGTGTTTGACTCTTTGCCATCCTTATGGATTGTAGCCTGCTATGCTCCTCTGTCCATGGATTCTCCAGGTAAGAATAATGGAGTGGGTTGCTATGCCCTCCTCTACAGGATCTTCCCAACTCAGGGTTTGAACCTGCTCTTATGTCTCCTGCATTGGCAGGCAGGTTCTTTACTTCTTGTGCCACCTGGGAAACCCACAATGGAATATTACTCTGCCATAAAAAAGAACAAATCTGAGTCAGTTCTACTGAGGTGGATGAGCCTAGAGCCTATACAGGCTGAAGTAACCTATACAGAGTGAAGTCAGAAAAAAAATAATGTATATGAATGCATATATATGGAATCTAGAAAAATGTTATTGATGAACCTATTTGCAGGGAAGGAATGGAGACTCGATGTACAGAATTGACTTGTGGATGCAGTGGGGAAGGAGAGAGTGGGATGAGTGGAGAAAGTAGCATGGACATATATACACTGCCATATGTAAAACAGATAGCTTGTGAGAAGTTGCTGTATAACACAGAGAGCCCAGCCTAACACTCTGTGATGCTCTAGAGGGGTGGGAGTGGGGAAAGGAAGGGAGACTCAAAAGGGAGGTGATATCTGTTTAATTATGGCTGATTTGCATTGTGGTACATCAGAAACCAACACAACATTGTAAAGCAATTTTCCCCAATTAAAAATACATTAAAAAAATAAGTGAAAGTCGCTCAGTCATGTCCACCCCTTTGCGACCCTATGGACTATACAGTCAGTGGAATTCTTCAGGCCAGAATACTGGAGTGGGTCGCCTTTCCCTTCTCCAGGGGATCTTCCCAACCCAGAGATTGAACCCAGGTCTCCTGAGTTGCAGGTGGATTCTTTACCAGCTGAGCCACAAGGGAAGCCTAAAATTAAGAATGAAAAAAAAAAAAAAAAAAAAGGAAAGAAAAAGAAAAATGCTAAATCCCTTAAGTTGGGATATCTGTTTTTTTTTTTAAATTTACAACAATATTTTGATATTCAGACTACCTGCCTTTTGTTGCAAAACTTCTACATAACCTGGCTCCTCCCCTCCCCTCCTCAGAGCAGTTCTCTCAGGGTTGCTTGAGGTGCTGTCTCCTGGACTTGAAGTCTCAAACATTCCCACTGAATAAAATGTAACCCTAAACTTTAAGGTTGTGAATATTTTTAAGTTCACTCCTCTTTGCCTTCAAACAATGATTTATTAGCTTTAGAAACACCACTGTCATCACTCTCCTCTTCTCTCTCTCGCCATGCTTACTGACAGTCTTCAGTCAAAGCTCTAATCAGCTTTTGTATGCACCTCCTACAGGTAAAGGTAAAGTTTCAAAGGCAAGTGGTCTATTCAAATATGTTACTATAATTACTTTCTTCCACCATGAACTGGCCACCTGAGAGCAGAACCATAGTTTATTAAACACTAAATAATTCAACACAATATAGTTAACTATTTTTAATATAGGAATAATAAAAATGATGTATTCCTCTTACTGGCAAATCCTTGGTTTAATAAACATAAAGACAAAGGAGAGCACAATTCTGAGAGCTTGTATCTAGCATTTAATATTTTGTTTATATGAATGCACTTCTTTAGAAGTTTATCTTTCCTTGAAGTTCAGCTCCAGATTTAGAGTTAAGGGAAGTAAACTGAGATAAGTATTATGACTGGAAACTAGGTGACTTGCAATTTTACTTTTAGAAATGCTCTCTGTTCTAAACTAATTTTTAATATGATGCTTTATGAAGATTAAAATAAGAGTGGTGCTCAGGTAGATATGCCCCAAAGCAGAGCTGTGTAAACATTTCCCTGATGTTGGCTCCGGGAGCATTGACTTTATTCTAAACATTCAAGCTTGGCATCACTGAGGATAGCTGGAAAGGCTAGAAGTTCTCAGAATGTGGCTTCAGATTTCACTTCTCATTTATCTCAAAATGAAATCAAACATTGCAGAACATGCTCTTACAAATAGACATTTTAACATTTTGAATTAAAAGCATACAACCTGAGGCTAGAAACTGGTTTTGAAATATTTGTCTCAGAAAAATTATTTGCTTATTTTCAGTTAAAATCTAGAGACAGTTTAAAGTGGAAAAAGTTTAAACTCCATTAGAAGAACCAGAGTTTTCTATGTAATTAATTGTTAATCTTTACTGTTACATTAATGAAATCATTTCCCTAAAGTATAAGGAAGTATAAAGACTTCTATCCAATGGATGCCAAGAATAGACCTGTATAGGTCCAAAATAAAAAATAAATACAGTTATCATTTAATACATCAGTCCCTTTCAAACTTCTCATTTTCATTTGCAGTATCACAGATAGAATACTCATAGTTTTTTTAAAAATCTACCTATATAGCGATCACAGTGTAATCAGCCTGGTAATTCAGAAATTGCTATCAATGTTACAATAGTTTTTTCAACATTTAATCATGCTTTTGAACTTTACACAGATGACTTCAAATTGTTTTAAAAATGAAAACCTTTTTTTTTGTTGTTGTTGTTGTTTGTTTGTTTAAAAGAAAAATTCAGGAGGCAAATGGTGTAGACATACAATACAAATGACCTTTTGGAAAGTTTTAGCTCAAATGGAGGAAATAGTAAAATGAGTGGAGGTTGGTGGAGAAAGTGGGATCAAAATAAGATTTTACTTTTTCTTTTGAAGATGAGAGAAGTAACACGCTTGTATGATGTTGGAAATACTTCAATAGAGGGAGAAAATTTGGGGAAACAGAAAATAGCAGGAAGATTGCTGGTGAATAAACCTAGTACACACATGGAGGAATGAAACTTAGATGAAAACACTGGTAGTTCAGTGAAGGCAAAGCTTATGGGACGATGCTGGTCAGTGGAAGATATGAAAAAGGAATCTGGAGATTCTTTTCTGACGGCTTCGGTTTTGTCAGTAACAGACAATGAAGGTTCCCGACTGGGAGTGATAAAGAAGGGAAGTTTGAAGAAAGGAAGTAGGGAGGGTCCTCAAGGGAGCAGCAGAGGGAATACCTCCAGCTTTTTCTCCTGTGGTGTCCACGGGCACATGATTTCCTGTTTTCCATCAACCATATTCAAATGCTTTGCTGTAGGTGTGTAATGGGTGGAGAGTTGGATTAACCGCTGTTGTGATTTGCAAAGCGAGAGAAAGAGTTGAGGATGATTTCATGGGAGTGATTAATGACAGTGGAATTTAAGCTGAATAAGGAGATTTAAAAAGGAAATGAAGAAGATGAAAGTTAGTGAAAAAAGGTAGGATCATGGGATTAGACACTGCAGCAGGTTTTTAAATCAGAGAATTACTGAGAATGTGCGGGAAGAAAAGGAAAGGAGATGGTGGTAAAAAGAGTTGAGTGAGGGGAACTGAGATCACAGGAGGGCTGTGTTTATTAGTGTTGACAAGGCCAGGGTGGTTGAGACATGGGAAGGGGAGAGCTGCAGAGGAGAGAAATTTAGGAATTGAGAGCCCAGGGACTTGGAAGAATCTATGTGTAAGCTGATAGCCAAGAACTCAGACGAGATACAGAATCAGGAGCAAATATTTGAGATACGTGCGCTTGAGAAACCATTTCTACAGATGACAGCCTCAGTGAGGAATGAGATTAAAAAGTGCAGGGTTGTCCACAGAAGGGAGGAGGTTTGATCTGAAAGCCACATCAGGAGCAAGTAGAACACCTGTTCCGGCTCCAAAAGGATGATGGTTAGGGGGCTGCGATGGGTAAACATAACACAAGCTGTCATCCTTGGAGAGGGCAATAAGGACATGGTTTCTCAAGGGATAACACTGAAGAGCAAAAATAAAGTTACGAACTATAATGAAACCGTTAACTCATTAATTTTGACAAGGTTCATAGCATGTAGCACAGTGCATTGTGCTTAGTAGGAAGTCTTTGTTGAATGTTTTACCTTTGTCTTTAATTTTTGTAATTTTGATCCCTATGCATCTTGTGTCTTGGTGTGTTCCTCCTAGGGTTTATCCTCCCTGGACCCTCTGTGCTTCCTGGACTTAGTTAGCTATTTCCCCCCTCTCCCCATGTTAGGGAAGTTTTCAGCTATTATCTCTTCAAATATTTTATCAGGTCCTTTTTCTTGCTCATCCTGGTGGTGCAGAAGTTAAAGCGTCTGCCTGCAATGTGGGAGACCTGGGTTTGATCCCTGGGTTGGGAAGATCCCCTGGAGAAGGAAATGGCAACCCACTCCAGTATTCTTGCCTTGAGAATCCCATGGACGGAGGAGCTTGGTGGGCTAGAGTCCATGGGTCGCAAAGAGTCGGACACGACTGAGCGACTTCACTTCACTTCACTTCTGGCACCCTTATAATGTGAATGTTGGTGCATTTAGTGTTGTCCCAGAAGTCTCTTAGACTGTTTTCATTTCCTTTCATTCTTTTTTCTATACTCTGTTTTGAGGCAGTGATTTCCACCATTCTGTCCTCCAGGTTATTTATCTGTTCCTCCACCTCAGTTATTCTGCTACTGATTCCTTCCAGTGTATTATTCCTCTCTGTTTGTTTGTTCTTTAGTTCTTGAGGGTCTTGGTAAACATTTTTTGCATTTCTCCATTGTTTTCCTGAGATCCGGAATCATCTTCACTGCTATTATTCTGAATTCTTTTTCTGGAAGATTGCCTATCTCCACTTCATGTAGTTGTTTCTCCGTGATTTTAGGAACCTGGAATGTTAGGTCCATCAATCAAGGCAAATTGGAAGTGGTCAAACAGGAAATGGCAAGAGTGACATTTTAAGAATGTTGACATTTTAGGAATCAGCAAACTAAAATGGACTGGAATGGGTGAATTTAACTCTGATGACCATTATATCTACTACTGTGGGCAAGAATTCCTTAGAAGAAATGGAGTAGCCATCATAATCAGCAAAAGAGTCCAAAATGCAGTACTTGGATGCAGTCTCAAAAACCACAGAATGATCTCCGTTTGTTTCCAAGGCAAACCTTTCAATATCACAATAATCCAAGTCTATACCCTGACCAGTAATGCTGGAGAAGCTGAAGTTGAACGGCTCTGTGAAGACCTACAAGACCTTTTAGAACTAACACCCCCAAAAGATGTCCTTTTCATTATAGGGGACTGGAACACAAAAGTAGGAAGTCAAGAAACACCTGGAGTAACAGGCAAATTTGGCCTTGGAGTACAGAATGAAGCAGGGCAAAGGCTAATAGAGTTTTGCCAAGGGAATGCACTGGTCATAGCAAACACCCTCTTCCAACAGCACATGAGAAGACTCTACACATGGACATCACCAGATGGTCAACACCGAAATCAGATTGATTATATTCTTTGCAGCCAAAGATGGAGAAGCTCTATACAGTCAGCAAAAACAAGACCAGGAGCTGACTGTGGCTCTGATCATGAACTCCTTATTGCCAAATTCAGACTTAAATTGAAGAAAGTAGGGAAAACCACTAGACCATTCAGGTATGACCTAAGTCAAATCCCTTATGGTTATACAGTGGAAGTGAGAAATAGATTCAAGGGACTAGATTGGATAGACAGAGTACCTGATGAACTATGGACGGAGGTTCTTGACATTGTACAGGAGACAGGGATCAAGATCATCCCCAAGAAAAACAAATGCAAAAAAGCAAAATGGCTGTCTGAGGAGGCTTACAAATAGCTGTGAAAAGAAGAGAAGCCAAAAGCAAAGGAGAAAAGGAAAGATATACCCATTTGAATGCAGAGTTCCAAAGAATAGCAAGGAGAGATTAGAAAGCCTTCCTCAGCGATCAGTGAAAAGAAACAGAGGAAAAGAACAGAATGAGAAAGACTAGAGATCTCTTCAAAAAAATTAGAGATACCAAGGGAACATTTCATGCAAAGATGGGCTCGATAAACGACAGAAATGGTCTGGACCTAACAAAAGAAGAAGATAATAAGGAGAGGTGGCAAGAATACACAGAACTGTACAAAAAATATCTTTTTACAACCCAGATAATCACAATGGTGTGATCACTCACCTAGAGCCAGACATCCTGGAATGTGAAGTCAAGTGGGCCTTAGAAAGCATCACTATGAACATAGCTAATGGAGGTGATGGAATTCTAGTTGAGCTATTTCAAATTCTGAAAGATGATGCTGTGAAAGTGCTGCACTCAATATGCCAGCAAATTTGGAAAACTCAGCAGTGGCCACAGGACTGGAAAAGGTCAGTTTTATTCCAATCCCAAAGAAAGGCAATGCCAAAGAATGATCAAACTACCACAAAATTGCACTCATCTCACACGCTAGTGAAGTGATGTTCAAAATTCTCCAAGCCAGGCTTCAGCAATACGTGAACCGTGAACTTCCAGATGTTCAAGCTGGTTTTAGAAAAGGCAGAGGAACCAGAGATCAAATTGCCAACATCTGCTGGATCATGGAAAAAGCAAGAGAGTTCCAGAAAAACATCTATTTCTGCTTTATTGACTATGCCAAAGCCTTTGTGTGGATCACAATAAACTGTGGAAAATTCTGAAAGCGATGGGAATACCAGACCACCTGACCTACCTCTTGAGAAATCTGTATGCAGGTCAGGAAGCATCAGTTAGATATGTACATGGAACAACAGACTGGTGGCAAACAGGAAAAGCAGTACATCAAGGTGTATATTGTCACCCTACTTATTTAACTTCTATGCAGAGTATATCATGAGAAAAGCTGGGCTGGAAGAAACACAAGCTGGAATCAAGATCGCCAGGAGAAATATCAATAACCTCAGATATGCAGATGACACCACCCTTATGGCAGAAAGTGAAGAGGAACTAAAAAGCCTCTTGATGAAAGTGAAAGAGGAGAGTGAAAAAGTTGACTTAAAGTTCAACATTCAGAAAACGAAGATCATGGCATCTGGTCCCATCACTTCATGGCAAATAGATGGGGAAACAGTGGAAACAGTGTCAGACTTTATTTTTCTGGGCTCCAAAATCACTGCAGATGGTGATTGCAGCCATGAAATTAAAAGATGCTTACTCCTTGGAAGGAAAGTTATACCCAACCTAGACAGCATATTCAAAAGCAGAGACATTACTTTGTCAACAAAGGTCCATCTAGTGAAGGCTATGGTTTTTCCAGTGGCTATGTATGGATGTGAGAGTTAGACTATAAAGAAAGCTGAGCGCCAAAGAATTGATGGTTTTGGACTGTGGTGTTGGAGAAGACTCTTGAGAGTCCCTTGGACTGCAAGGAGATCCAACCAGTCCATCCTAAAGGAGATCAGTCCTGGGTGTTCATTGGAAGGACTGATGCTGAAGCTGAAACTCCAATCCTTTGGCCACCTGATGCGAAGGTCTGACTCATTTGAAAAGACTTTGATGCTGGGAGGGGTTGGGGGCAGGAGGAGAAGGGGACAACAGAGGATGAGATGGTTGGATGGCATCAGTGACTCAATGGACATGGGTTTAGGTGGACTCTGGGAGTTGGTGATGGACAGGGAGTCCTGGTGTGCTGCGAGGGGTCGCCTAGAGTTGGACATGACTGAGTGACTGAACTAAACTGAACTGAATAGAGGGATCAGAGTGTCCATCTTATTGCTTCCATACAAGTTCCTAAGCTATTTTAAATAGCTTTTTAAAATATTTTCAATAGGAACAGATGTGTCACTTAGAAAGAGAATTTTACTATTAATCAGTTTGCCTTTATAATCTATTTTCTACACTAGATTTGCATGCAAACATCATACCAGGAAACCCTAGAAAATACTAAAGCTAATTAATTGCCAAGTCTGTGGGGAGGTGATATCTGTCTAAGCTTAGAAATGACAGTGATATCAAAAGAAAAGGACAGATTGGACTCTTTAAAAATTGAAAAATTTTGTCTGTCATAAATCCTGTAGTCAAACATATCCTAAAGCAAAAAGAAAACAAAAGAATGATAAAAATCATACAATGAATAGTTAATTTACTCAAAATATAAAAATGGAGAAGAAAAAATTTAAATATGAACAATCATGTTTGAACATTCATTAATGATACATAAAACTATTAAAAAACATTATTTGCTAGTAACATACTAGTCAAAAAAGACATACAAATTAAAGCATAAATGTGGAAGCATTTTCACCAATTAAATTAGCCAGGCATATAGAATAAAAAAATAGCCAATGCTAATCATTAGTGATAGCTATATTTTCTTTAATGGTAAGTAGTTGCTATAGCACTGCTTAGAAATCAACATTATAATATTAAGAGCAATAAAAAAGACATACTTGACATAGCAATATCATTTCTGGAAATCTATCCTGGGAAAATAATTACAAATAAGGAAAGTTAGATCCACAAAATGGTCATTTTGCATCCTTGACCTACTGTAAAGTGTACATGTGAGCATGCACTTATGTTTATATGTATGCAGATGTGTGTCTGTGTGCACAAAAAAGACAGTGTGTCAGAGAAAAAGAAGAGGGATAAATGAAAAGTATTCAAAAGATAAATTTGCTCTTTACCATCAATGGGCTAAATGAGGTAAAATATGTATTCTATGAAAAAATCTATATGATTTGTTATATTTAAGTGCAAATAAGGAACTATAATTTAAGTGTTTTGCCAGAATACAAAATAATATATTAAAATTGGAAATCCCAAATGTCAGATTCCTTACTTGGATCATTATGTAAATTATGATAAAGCACAGAATAGAAATGTAACTTTTAAGTATTATAAGTAACATATTTGTGAATGAAATATTAACAAATTGATAAGATAAAAGGCTTATATGGATAGTATAGTGAATTTATATTTTGTAGAATAGGAACCAATGGAATCAAGGGGATTAATAAGTTTTTTATTTTTTATTTATTTTAAAAATTAAATAACATATGTTGTCTTTTTTCTGTGCTGGGTCTTCGTTGCTGCCTGTGGGCTTTCCCAGCACAGTCTGCTGTCAGTTTGTGCATGGGCTTCCCACTGCAGTGGCTTCTCTTATTGCAGAGCACAGTCTTCCATAGTTGTGGCATGTGGGCTCCGTGGTGGTGGCGTGGGCCTAGTTGCCCTGCAGTACGTGGGATCTTTCCAGACCAGGGATGTAACAGGTGTCCCCTGCATTGCAAGGTGGATTCTTAATCACTGGACCACCAGTTAAGAGGCACTAATCAGTTTTTCAAATGGTACCAGAAGGCAGAGGCTGTCAGTATTTGTTTTAAGTGTTTGTATATTAAGGACTAAAAAATGTGACCAAATCCAGATTTGGTAAAACAGATTAGAATGAAAGATATATAAAGCTCCATGTGGTGAAACTAGGACTCTTCTGCTGGTAACAGTAACTTTGGGAGCAATCTGCCAAAACTATATTAAAATCTACATACTCTTCAATGTAACAAGTTCAGTTTTAGAAATTCATTCTAATGTTATATGCCAACCAATGTATAGAATTTATGTATAAGGATACTGTTTTTTGGTGCATTGTGAATAGTTTAATTTCAAAATCTGGTGCATCTATTACCTTAATTATTTTACATTATTTTAAAAATTCATAGAACCGTAGACAATTGTGTATCCATGTGTATGTTGGTGGGTTTTATTTTTTTCATTTTATAACTTTATTGATAAACAGTTCATGTACCATGCATGTGTGCTCAGTCCATAAATCCACTTATTTAAAGTTTACAGTTCTGTGCGTTTTGGTATATTTACACAGTTGCTCATCCATCACCGTGGTCTAATTTTAAAACATTTCCAGCACTCACCTAAAACATCCTGTACACATTAACTGTCTTTCCCCAGGTCCCCAACATCCCTCCCCAAGGCCAGAGCCCAAGGAATCACCAAATTCTTTCTATCTCTGTGGATTCACCTATTCTGATTACTTCATATAATTGAAATCATAGACTACATGGCCCTTTATCACTGGCTTCTTTCATTTAGCATAATATTTCCAAGATTTATTCATGTACATGACTTCATTCTTTTTTATTGATACATAGTACTCATTATATGGGCTTCCCTGGTGGGTCAGACAGTAAAGAATCCACCTGCAATGCAGGAGACATGGGTTGGATCCCTGGGTTGGGAAGATCCCCTGGAGGAGGGCATGGTAACCCATTCCAGTGTTCTTGCCTGGAGAATCCCCATGGACAGAGGAGCCTGGAGGGCTACAGTCCGTGGGATCACAAAGAGCTGGACACGACTAAGTGAGTAAGCACAGCACAGCACACTCATTATACAGATATACTGTATTCTGTTTATTAGTTTTGCTGAATTTTAGCATGCGGTGATGGTCACTCAGTCATGTCCGACTCTGCAACCCCATGGACTGTAGCCTGCCAGTCTCCTCTGTTCATGGTATTCTCCAGGCAAGAATACTGGAGTGGGTTGCCATTTCCTTCTCCATTTAGCATGTAACAGCATACATAATAGGTTGTTTTCTGCTAATTTAAACAAGATCATTTTTATCTATCCTACTTACATGTGAAAAGAGCATATTTTAGAAAAATGCTTTAAAATAAACAGTTCCCAGAATTTTCTAAAGCTGTGAGCTCTTATGAAATCAATGAGAATAATTCATGATGACTGGGAAGAAGAAAAAAACTAAGGGATATGTTGGTAAGAAAAAGAAACAAAGAAATTATTTGCTCTTATATTCTGTGAAATTTTCTTTTAAATTAATTCTGGGGTTTATTGTGTTAGAAGTTTACATTTTAATGAAACTATGGAGCTTTCCTGTCTACATTATTTCTTTAAGATAACAAAGGAAAAATTGAACATAAATGACATTTTCCTAGTAATCCCTAAATGTCTTGGGACACATTTTAATTTCCTTCACTGTGGCTAACAAGTAAATTTCTAGTCTCCTCCCTGGCTTGCATTTTAGAAGAGAGTTTTATGAACAGTGTAAAAGTCAAATCATAGTGGAGTTTATGTGCAAAATGTAAGGAACATTCATTTCAAAAGGAATCATGTACTTGAATATATTCCTCTTTCAAGTCTCATTTAATTTTGGTAATCTAGTGAATAAATCTAGAGTATACCATGTTATCGACAACTAATTTTCAGTTAGAAACAATGTACTGCATTGTACTTATATTTAGGTAGTAGTATCTGAAGTTCTGCACCCAGTGGGGAGAGTTTTTCCCACATCACCAAGCAATCCTCTGACTCCAGTCCCACAGGAGTCCCCCCATCCCTCTTCAGATGCCAATCACAAGCCCAGGTTGTCACCTGTGCTTCTGACCAGCTGGCTATAGATTGGAGATTTGATTTACTAAAACAGCTCACAGAACTCAGAGAAACATTTTACTTCCAAAATGACTGATTTCCTATTAAAAAAAAATATGACTCAGGAACACCTGGGTGGAAGAGATGCACAGGGCAGGTATGGGGAAAAGGTGTGGAGTGTCTTGCCCCCTCTCCTAGCACACTACCCTTCCCAAATCAGCATGTGCTCACCTGCCTCACACTTTTTGGGTTTTAATGAAGACTTTTAAGTTATTGTCCATTGGCAATTAATTCGATCTGTAGCTCCTCTCCCAGCCCTGAAGTCAGGGGATGGGACTGAAAGTTTCAATTCTCTGATCATATGGTTGGTGTTCTTGGTAACCAGCCCCCCATCCATAGGTGAGGTCCAGACCACCCCATTAACATAGCAAGACACTTTTGTCAACTTCACCACTTAGTAAAAATTCCAATGGTTTTAGGCGTTCTGTTTCAGAATCAAAAAGACAATATATTTCTTATTATAAATGACATCATTACAGTACTTCATTTTAAAAGTCTCTCATAATAGTTCTACTAGGTTTACTTTTCAATGAGACTATATCAGAGCAATACCAAGAAATGTAAAAATCATTCTATAAATTAATTCATAATCAGAGTGTTAATCTATCATAGGTTAATAAATAAGATAAAAGAGAAACAAATAATTATGAAAGATAAAGGAAACAATGCAGATGAATAATTTGTAGTCAAAAGTGTCCAGAACCACAGAACACTTACTTTTAAAAAATTTTTAAACATCATCATCATCAACAACAAAACTATCAGGTCATGGACCATGTTTATAGACCTGCTCAGTATTTTCCAGTTCTTAAATGCTGTGTCTAATGTGGTAGAATTTATATTATTCTTCCTTTATGACACACACTACTTCATATGCATTGGAAAATCTCTTCATATGGCTTCCTCTTCCTATAATATATGTCTTTGACCAACCTAGACAGAATATTAAAAAGCAGAGACATTACTTTGTCGACAAAGGTCCATCTAGTCAAGGCTATGGTTTTTCCAGTGGTCGTGTATAGATGTGAGAGTTAGACTGTAAAGAAAGCTGAGAGCTGAAGAGTTGATGGTTTTGAACTGTGGTGTTGGAGGGTCTTGAGAGTCCCTTGGACTGCAAGGAGATCCAACCAGTCCATCCTAAAGGAGATCAATCCTGGGTGTTCATTGGTAGGACTGATTTTGAAGCTGAAACTCCAAACCTTTGGTCACCTGATGCGAAGGTCATTTGAAAAGACCTTGATGCTGGGAAAGATTGAGGGCAGGAGGAGAAGGGGACAACAGAGGATGAGATGGTTGGATGGCATCACCGACTCAATGGACATGGGTTTGGGTGAACTCCGGGAGTTGGTGATGGATAGGGAGGCCTGGCGTGCTGTGGCTCATGGGGTCGCAAAGAGTCGGACACGACTGAGAGACTGAACTGATGGGTGAAGATCCATCTTTAGAGCCCTAGCCATCAACGTGCCACCCACGTTTTAGGCAGTCAATAAGGGATTACAGAATAGAATGTTGTGTGGGAAGAACTCTGAATAAGTCCTCAAGAGATCCAAGTTTCAGCGTGAAATTTTGAATTTGTGTCTGTGTTTCTTCACATCATTTATTTCATTCCATATCTGAAAAATAGAAGAGTTCACTGAAGAATTTAAAGATACCTTCAGGTTCTAAATTTGAAGCCCTTTTTCTACAGTATTTACATTCTTTTGGAAGCCTTTCTGGACAGACTGTTTCTCTTGCTAGCTTTACTATTGCTTTGAGTACACATATCTTTAAACAAAGAGATGGATTCTGTGTATATATTTTTTATCATTTGTAATTGTCTGTGTTTAGTCTCTCGTGTGGGGAGCTGGTACCAAAATTATAAGCTTTCATTCTCAGCCTAGTATTTGTGCAACCTGTAAGTATGAGTAAATGTCAGTTGCCTTGAAAATCTAGTTTGTTAGTTACCTCTTTATTTTTTTCGACTAAGGGAAGGTTTCTCTAACTTGTTCCCAGGAGAATTTAGTATTTTAGATGGCAACTTTCTGAGAGCAGCTCATCTTCTTCATCACAGACTTCACTTTGGAAAACCAACATTTTCAGAGCCTGTTCTAATACTCAAATTGATAGGGAGAAGCGTGATGCTCCCTGATCTAGTGTTTCTATCTGGCATTGTGACGATCCGTGTAGTGGACCTCTATAACCAGGGGATGCTAAGAGCTGGAAACTGCCACTGGGGTTTTTTTTTTTTCCACTGATGAAAAAATAAACAATGTTCCCCTGGTGAAAGCAAAAATTTTTTGCACACACAATATTCCCTAACTAATTTTCATTCCACTTTCAGTTATGAAGTGTGTCAAACCATTAGCTTACAGCTTAAAAATATAATCACGTAGAATTATACAAAGGTTTATATATATATATACATGCATACATACACATATATATGTATATACACACAACACACACACACACATGCCTATTTTTTCATCTTCTCCAGGACTTTTGAATGTATCGGGGAGAAAAAATTTCCTGTACTCTTCTAGGTCCTTCTGGATGATTATTAAATTGACATGAAACAGATTAATGGGAGAAAATAGAATTTTAATTTCATAAGTACAAGAGTTTACAGAAATATGAGACTCAAAGGAGTGACCAAAGCACACAGCTTTTAGACCTTTTAGATAAAGGAACAATAAATTTGAGAAGACAGACAAACTTAAGCTTGGGTATTAATTAGTGAAGAACTAAGCAGAGTTTGTTTGTGTAGCCTTCTTGGCCCTGAATTCCTGATCTCCAGCAATAAGGCTGCCTGTTTACCTCCTGGTGGGAGGAGGATATCTTTCACTGGAAGATGTATTTCACGCTTCCAGGGGGAACAGACAAGATGGTCAGAATATCCTTCTTGCTTTTGCTTGAATAATTTTATTCAAAATAATGAATCTGCCAAGAGGCACATTTTGAGCTGGGCTTTTCATTTTCTTTTTTAAAATTTATTTTTAATTGGAGGATGATTGCTTTACAATGTAGTGTTGGTTTCTGCCATACATCAACATGAATCAGCCATAGGTATATATATGCCCTCTCCCTCTTGAACCTCCCTCCCATCGCATCCGATCCCTCTAGGTTGTCACAGAGTGCTGAGTTGAGCTCCCTGTGTCATACAGCAAATTCCTACTGGGAAATATACATTAAATATGTAACATTGTACAGAAAGAAGTGACCAAAGCATCCCAAAGAAAAAGAAATGCAAGAAAGCAAAGTAGTTGTCTGAGAAGGCTTTACAAATAGCCAAGGAAAGAAGAGAAGCAAAAGTCAAGGTAGAAAGGGAAAGATATACTTGACTGAGTGTAGAGTTTCAGAGAATAGCAAGGAGAGATAAGAAGGTCTTCCTAAGGGAACAATGAGAAGAAATAGGGGAAAACAATAGAATAGGAAAGACTAGAGATTTTTTTCAAGAAAACTAGAGATACCAAGGGAACAGTTCATGTAGAATGGACATGATAAAGAACAGAAATGGTAAGGACCTAGCAGAAGTAAAGATATTAAGGAAAAGTGGCAAAAATACACAGAAGAACTATGCAAAAAAGTTCTTAATGACCCAGACAACCACGATGGTGTGATCACTCACCTAGAGCCAGACATCCTGGAGTGTGAAGTCAAGTAGGCCTTAGGAAGTATTACTGTGAACAGTGGAGGTGACAGAGCTCCAGCTGAGCTATTTGAAACCCTAAAAGCTGATGCAATTAAAGTGTTGCATTCAATATGTCAGCAAATTTGAAAAACTCAGCAATGGCCACTGGATTGGAAAGAGTCCAGTATTCGTTCCAATCCCAAAGAAGGGCAATGCCAAAAAATGTTCAACTACTATACTATTGCACTCACTTCACATACTAGCAAGGTAATGCTCAAAATCCTTCAAGCTAGGCTTCAAGCTAGCAGCAAGTGAACCGAGAACTTCCAGATGTATGAACTGGGTTTAGAAAAGGCAGAGGAACCAGAGATCAAATTGCCAACATTAGCTGGATCATAGAGAAAGCAAAGGAATTCCAGAAAAACATCTACTTCCACTTCGTTGACTATGTAAAGCCTTTGACTGTGTGGATCACAACAAACTGGAAAATTCTGAAAGAGATGGGAATATCAGACCACCTTGCCTGCCCCCTGAGAAGCCTATATGCAGGTCAAGAAGCAACAGCTAGAATCAGACATGAAACAACTGATTGGTTCCAAATTAGGAAAGGAGTATGACAAGGCTGTATATTGTCACTCTGCTTATTTAACTTATATGCAAACTACATCATGTGAAATGTCAGGCTGGATGAATCACAAGCTGGTATCAATGTTGTTGTGAGATGTATCAACAACCTGAGATATACAGATGATACCATTTTAATGGCAGAAAGTGAAGAGGAACTAAAGAGCCTTTTGACTAGGGTGAAGAGGAGAGTGAAAAAGCTGGCTTAAAACTCAACATTCAAAAAACTAAGATCATGGTATCTGGTCCCTTCACTTCATGGAAAATAGAAGGGGAAAAAGTGGAAGCAGTGGCAGATTTCTTAATCTCCAAAATCACTGTGGATGGTGAATGTAGCCATGAAATTAAGATACTTGCTCCTTGGAAGGAAAGCTATGACTAGCCTAGATAGTATATTAAAAAGCAGAGATATCACTTTGCTTTCAAAGGTCTGTATAACCAAAGCTATGATTTTTCTAGTAGTCATGTATGAATGTGAGAGTTAGACCACAGAGAAGGCTGAGTGCCAAAGAACTGACACTTTTGAATTGTGCCAGAGAAGACTCTTGGGAGCCCTTTGGACTGCAAGGAGATCAAACCAGTCAATCCTAAAGGAAATCATTCCTGAATATTATTGGAAAGACTGATGCTGAAGCTGAAGCTCCAATACTTTGGCCACCTGATGCAAAGAGCTGACTTATTAGAAAAGATTCTGATGCTGGGAAAGATTAAAGGCAAAAAGAGAAGGGGACAGCAGAGGATGAGATGGTTAGAGAGCATCACTGACTCAATATTGGGATAAGAATTTGAGCAAATTCTGGGAAATGGTGGAGGACAGGGAAACCTGGTGTGTTGCAGTCCACGGGATTGCAAAGAGTTTGGACATGACTTAGCCAGCAAAAAGCAATAAACAATGTATATGATTCAATGCTGCTTTTTCAGTTCATCCCACCCTCTCCTTCCCTGCCTTTGTCCACAAGTCTTTCTCTATTGCTGCCCTGCAAATAAGTTTGAGCTAGCCTCTTCTGAACCTCATCAGTTTCCTCTTCTGAAACTTTCCTGAAAGTTTCATACTTAGAAGTTGAGCTGGTAGCTGTGAAGCAAGAATTAAGCTAGTAGCTGAGTTATTGATTGTTCCATACTTCTTTTTTCCATGGATTGTTCCATGGTTCCATGCTTTAAACCAAAAATTTAGTCCTGAGAATAGGTTAGTTCAGTTAAACAGTTGTGATTTATAACACGGGGCACATTTTAAGACAGTATTATATAATACCAATAACCCAATCTCACTGTCATGTTTGAGGGCCTCATGAGCCAAAATTGCAGCAAAAATAATCTTAAGGGACAAGAGATTCAACTTTCAATTTGTACTTGATATAAATTTATCAACTGCTTAGATAAAAGTTGAAAAAGAGCAGACCAGTAGTCCAAATAAAATTTATTTTTTTCAAGCAGATAAAAAAATTAAGGTACAGTTTTATGTAAAAATATGATTGACATTAAAGCTTATTTTCAAAAGCCTTATAATAAATTTATTCAATTGTATTCACTTTGAACATGCATAAAATTACTTTCCCAATATTTCTTTTTCACAAACCTATAAATTTTCATCCCCACTTTGGTTTGTCCTTGATTTTTCAACCTCTTCAGAAATAAGCTTTACTTTAGGAAAAATTACTTTCTCTTTCCTCAGAAAAATGTATCTCCATTCTTCATACCCTTTCTTAACAAAAAACATATAGTCTACTTTTTTTTCCAAACACACATTTGTTTCCCTCATTAGTTCTAGTAATTATAATCTGATAACTCATTAGAATTTTTTAATCTTAAATACATGAACTTCCAGTAATATCTAAGAAGTAAGCAAATGTGAACTGTCAATTTTTTCTATATGAGCAGTCTTTATATTGGCAGATTTATGTGTTTATGTGCTTCCTTTAAGTACAATTTTTCAGTGTGGCAAAAGTTATGTTTCCTAAGAGACCCAAGCATCATTAGCCTCTGTAATAAGAGGTCAAAAGTTGTTAAACTTAGATGTGTTTAGCATTTAAAATTTCATTATCTTATCTTACTTAAAATAATCTGGACTTTCAATGAATCTCCATCATTTAATTAACTTAGCAAAGTTCTAAGGTCAGAAGTGACCAAAGAGATTTGGGAAACTATGTAAGAAGATACATCATAAAACAATCATTGCTAAAAATCTACCTTAAAACTCTCATCTTGCTTATATCTATTTAATTCATCTGTGTTTAACAATTATGCTCATGAACATTTTATAAGATGTTAAAGCAGTTAGCCATCCTTTTATATTATTTTTCTTGCTGACAAATTTTGTAACAGAATTAGCATGAGCTTATTTGACTTTTAGCAAACCTATGGTAGGATAAAAGTATTATTCTTCATGTTGATTACCCTAAAGCCATGTCTGTATTACTTAAACCAACAAACTACTTTCTATTTACTGAAAATTATTCTATAAAACATGAACTTTGGAGACATTTGAGTTGATTTCTATTATATCTCTGAAATTTAGAAATAATTCATAAGCATTTATTTTTAAGCCAAATAGAGCCCTTTCTCAAATTAATGTTGGTAATACCATCCAGAGGTAGAGGAGTACGGTAACTCTAATGTGCAAACATAGATGTACATACAAACACAAAGCTCTAATAGCTTTTGTTGTAAAATTTTAGCCATGAACCAAGTATAACAATATAAAACTCATGAGTCTGATTAAATAAGAGTTGAAATAAGTTGTTTATTTATTCATCTGATTGAAGCTTTCCTCTATTTGTGGAGGATGTTTTTAAGAATCATATTTGTCTTTGATATCAATCATATTGGTAATTACCAGTCATATTGGTAATATTAAGGAGGCTGTGAACTGGATTTTGAAAAAAGACCTTTCCAGCAGTTTGTATTTGAAAAAGCTACATTTCCTCTTCTTCTTTTCTTTTTTTCCCTTCAGACTTTACTGACTGAGCTAGCCAGACTCAGTTGCAGGCAACTGTGAGAAGGAGTGTTTATATTTAAAAACATGGTACAAGTTACAGTTTTAAGGGAGAGTGAAAGAATGAATTTTTCTGAGCTCCCTAAATCTGGTAAAAATCCCCTGAAGTGAAGGTAAAAGGGTTTTATAATTTAAAGGGCTTGCTGCTGTCCGGGGATGTAAATTATTTGGGGGTCTAAGACTTATTCACAAAAGATATTGCATAGGAAAGTCTGAAGCTGGCAGGACCTGATTATAGAACCTAGGAAAACAGATCTTATGTTTGAGACTTATTGCTTGTTTTGAATGTTTCTGTTAAATTTATTTCCTGACTTGTAATATTTACATGAGTGACCTGTATATCCTAGGTCTAGACATTAAGCTGTTGTGTTCTCTGTAAATCCTGTAGTGAAGCGAAGTTAAAATAGCAGCTGGGTGTTTATTGTTTTTTTCCTAGGGAAAATGGAGGAGTTTGGGGAGTTAAGGGAATTTGCTAATGAGATGTGTTCAGATTTCAACAAAAGGAATTTATATTGAATGGGGACTTTAATTTCCTTCCAAGTTTTATTTTCTGTTTTTTTTTTCTCACATTGTTAAGAGAGTTCCTAAGGCTAGCTGTTACATTTCTTTGTGTCCTCTTTTTAATTTGGCCATCCCATTTGTACCAATAAGACAGTTTTTGAGAACAAGAGCTTTCCTTTTCAAAAAAATATTTATTTATTTGGCTACACCAATCTTAGTGTCAGCATGCAGGGTCTTTAGTTGTGGCATGAGAACTCTTAGTTGTGGCATGTGGGATCTTGCTCTCTGACTAGGAATGGAACCCGGGTCCCCTTGCGTTGGGAACGTGGAGTCTTAGCCACTGGACCACCAGAGAAGTCCCAAGTGTGTGTGTGTGTGTGTGTGTGTGTGTGTGTGTGTGTGTGTGTGTGTGTGTGAGTCATTCAGTAGTATCCAACGTTTGCGACCCCATTGACGACAGCTCGCCAGGCTCCTCTGGATGAGAGCTTTCTAAAAATGTTTTCTTTCTTTCTTAAATATAATCAATTCAAAGAATCTATCATCTGGCCATTGACAAGTCCGATCTTTTAATCTCAATAGTGACTCAAACTGATAAGATTTTTTATGGCTTAACTAAGGGCTTAAGAGGAGTCTGGGCTTCCCAGGTGGCTCAGTGGTAAAGAATCTGCCTGCACTGCAGGAGACACAGGTTCAATCTCTGGGTCAGGAAGATCCTCTGGAGAAGGAAATGGCACCCACTCCAACATTCTTGCCTGGGAAACCCCATGGACAGAGGAGCCTGTTGGGTTACAGTCCATGGGCCTCACAAGGGTCAGACACAACTTAGAGACTAAACCACCACCACCCAAGAGGGGTCCAAATAAACTGCAAGAGCTGTGCCCCTCACAAGATCCATTCACTTCACTCCCAAAGATAGCCTAAGAAATCAAAGGCTTTGTCATACAGGTGGTAAGGATGCTGTAGAGAAAAGAGTGTCTTCAGCCCCACATGGGAAGTTGTAAAGCCTCCAGTTACAGGCCTGCTAATCTCTAACTGGGGCAGATGCTACTGGAATGGGGATTTTTCTAGCCTCAGGAAACGAAGGTTGAGACTATAAAGGTCTCTTAGGGACCTGATGTTTTCACAGGTCACAAAGCCAAACTCTTAAGACAAAGAACAAGGCAAAAGAAAAACTTCATCTTATAGTTTTCCTCCTTATGACAAATGACACAACAGACAACAAAACACATAGAAAATGGTCAATAGAAAACAAAATTTCTCAATTTTTTACCAGAAGCCAAATAAGCTAGTTTGACAAATATTTTCTCCTGCTAATCTAAATTTAGCAAAAGGAAAGAAAAGAGTTCTCACTATTCTCATTTCCATGGGGCCCTGCAGGCAGAGATTTAGGAGACTGACAGGTGTGAATCCTTACCTTCAGCCAGGGCTCCTCAGAAGTCCCAGGTTTCTCAGCTGCAGTAGCCTCAGGGCAAACAGCTTTCAGCTAGTCAAGTTTATTCTGCTGACTATTTATCCAGCTGTTGGGGAAGAAAATTTTTTCTCTATACTTCCGAGTTCTTCTGGCTGGTCTAACAATTAAATTCATATGAGACAGATTACAGAGGAAAATCAAATGTTAATTTTTTACTCTCAGTTGTTTATAGAAATATGGGACTCAGAAATGATCAAAGCAAGCAGCTTGCATACAGTTGACACTTGAACAACACACATGTTTTAACTATATGGGTCCACTTACATACCAATTTGTTTCAATAAAAATTTGAAACAAATTTTTTGTTGGCCCTCTTTTTTCAAATCCATGGGTTTTGCATACATAGATTCAACCAACCTCAGATCAAAATTTCAAGCCATGGTTGGAAGAATTCATGGGTGAGAAATCTACAGATATGGAAGGCTGTCCCATTTTATATAAGAGACTTGAGCACTCATGGATTTTGGTACACACAGTGACTCCTGGAACCAATTCCAATGGGAATAGCAAGAGACTACTGTAACCTTCTAGACAAGGTAGAAATTAAATTTTGAAGAACTGACAAGACGAAGAAGTTCAGGCCTGAGTACTAGTTAGTATAAAAGCTGAGCAGAGTTTGTTCATGTAGTCTTCTTGGCCCTGAACTTCTGATCTCTGGCAGTAACGATGTCTATTTCTGGTATGAGGAGAGTACCTTTCACGTGAGAGAATTTTCCTTCTCTCAGGAGGATGGAGGCAGGTCAGAGCACCCTCCTGTCATTGGCTGTTTCTTCAGTAACTTTAATTCAAAATGACCAATATGTCAAAGTGGCATATTTAGGGTGGCCTGCTCTGACCCCCATAAAATGTCTCTCATTTTCTAGAGATGAATGGGTCTAATTCTCTCTCTCTCTCTCTTTTTTTTTACATAGAATGCCTAAAGAGAAACCAAAGAAATTGCCCTTGATTGCCCTTGAGGGAAATGATGATAAAGGAAGTACAGGAAGGGAGCAAAAGAGAGGCAAAAAAGTGAGGAAGGAAGGAAAAGATTTATAACTATTTACAAATATATGGTAAAGGTGATGTAAGGAAGACCTAGCCCTGGGGAAATAACTGAAGTTTGGAAGTCTCAATAATGGGCAGACATATAGTTATATTCTTCAATCCTAAGGAAATTATAATTGCCAAAAACGACTACTTTCTAAAAATCTCTTACATTCTTATGTATAAATGTAGCATTCATGTTTTTTAACTGATGATGTTTATAATCATGCTTTTCATTAATACACTTCTAACTCCAATTCTGACACTGCTCAAAATAAAAAATTTTTATTATTTTAAGCTCACAAAGTGGATACCCACAGTAAGCTTTTAGGTAATATAGAGTTCCATGATTTAATTTAGAAGTACATTTAACTCCCCTCCTCCCCCCAGAGGCCATTTTGATGACATCACATAGATGTCATTTAGCCTTTTGGAGGTGAGAAAGATCCTTAATCTCTAATTCTAGAAAGTCAGCTCAGTGACCTAAACTGATGGAGGTTTGGGAAGGGTGGCTTATAGATATCATACAATTTTTTTTTAATCAGAGTAAAAATCCTGAGTGATTTGGGATTGTTCAGTTATAAAGTGTTTGGTGTCTTTTTGTGGGTTGAAAGAGAAATCATGGTTGTTCAATGAACCCTAACCTCAAAATGAAGACACTTAACAAGCAAAAAAAAATTAGCAGAAGCTTCACTTAGTTGTTTCAGAACTTTTATATTCAAGAAGTACATTAAAAATATAAATGAACAAATATGGAACCAAAGAAAATTTTCAATATACCTTGAAGATTTATGTCATATTTGCATTATGGTTAAGAACTCTTCCTAGATTCTTGTTTTGAAGTTTCATTTGTAAATTAGTATCATCTTCTCCCTTTAGTTTATGCCTCTAAGATACCTGGCTCAGCCCTTCCATAGTCTAGAATGCAGAGGCCATGTAGAAGTACATACCTTTCAGATATAAGTATCTTTTCTTACCATATCTCCTCCTTCAGCACCAGAAATCTAAGACAATACTCTAGGGGCAGTCTGGCAAATTTGTCCCTTTGTATGACTAATATTAGAGATATTTCTATATTTTAAGTCAAAGCGAGCTTTGTTATAATTTCCACCCTTAGGTTTTGCCAAAATCGTGGAAAATGATTTTAATATTTCATCTAGACTACTATCCTTCAAATATTTGAGGGCAATGGGCTTCTATTTTTATGTTATATACAGTCATATAGACTACAGTAACCCCAATTTCCTTTGACAATTCTCCATACAGAAAATTTTCAAACTGTTACTGTTTCCATCCAGAAAACAGCCTCTTGAGCAGGTGGTGCTTTCAACATGGATGGAATGTCAGTTACTCTCAGCCTATGTTTATCAATAAAGCCTGAAACAGCATTTGCTTTCTGGAGAGCTTCTTCATTACAGTAATTTATTTTAAGCCCAAAATAAAATGTCTCTAATTCTTTGTCACAAGCTGTACTCTTAGATAACTTTTCCTCACTCTGTATTTATCCAAAAGATTTTGTGACCTAAATGTAGGGTTCTGTGTTCATCCATGCATTTCTTCCTGATTTCATTTTCTTTGTTTCAGCTACCATCTCAAGCTGTTTGTTCAGTGGTGGTGAACCTACAATTGACTTCCTACAATGCATTACAGTAAAAATTGCAAACCTCCCTGTGGATTAGTGGCAGGAGGTGGTTACCCTTGATTTCTTCGGTCCTCTTTGGATTAGTGCACAGTTGGTGCCAACAGCTATTAGGCAGCATGAAATAACATGATTTAATTATTGAAAATGTTTGGATACACACTAAAAGTTTCTTGTCTAGTGTTGTAATTGAATTCATCAATGCCTAAAAATAAAATAACAATTTGTGAGTTTTCAAGTTTTGTCTTTTCATGAGATTTTATAAGAATTATTTTCCCATTACTTTTATGAATTTATTTTACTGGTCTGATACTCAAAGCTGAATTGTACATTGTAGAACTATGGGATGGCTCTGCTGACTCCTGACTCATGCCCTAAATTAAGGGATGGCTCTGAATATTTTCTCAAGGGTAACTTCTGCTTCTGCACTTGAACTACAAATTAAGACAGGCTTTCAAAAAGATGCTGGGGCTTGAAGAATGTTTTCAAGGACAGAAGTATAAAAAGACAAGCTGTTGTTGATAGATTCAAAATGAGATGCAAATACTGGCTTGCAGACAATTTGTCCTTCATAGGGAAAAAGTTCAGGAAAAAATCCTCTGTGATTCAAGGAGACTCTAGGGAAAGTTGCAGGATTTTTTTCTTTTTCTATCTCACTTTCAGAATTTTTAAAATGCCTTATGGTCCTCACTTCAGTCATATTAATTAAAGCATCTCACCTGTAGTCTTGATTTAGTTTCCTTTGCTTTGATCTGAGAATTCAAAAGGGATTGTGTGAGAGCGGAGGTTTGGCACATTATTTTTTATATTTAAGCATCTCTTGTGTTTAAATCCTTCCTTCAAAACCCAGCAATGGAGACATTGGGCAGGTTGTGAAATTTACTTCTGGAAATTTGGTTTTCTCCATGTAACATGGGTTTTTCTGTGAGTAGAAAATAACATAACACATCTAAGTCACCTGATGGAGTGTCTTGTATATTGCAATCATTTGCAAATTTTTGTCCTTTTCTTCTAGGTTCAAGCATTCTTACAACACTCTTCTATTTTACCCCCAAACAGATGAATATAAGAGTTTTGTTTAAGAGAGCTTGTTATAAAATATTAACAAGCTTACTATAATATCAGTGAAGATTCTGTTTAAAGTAGCACTGGTATTCCAGTCCATATTTCTTAGATGCTTTTATTCGTTTTGTTATCATTGTTTTTATTGCATAATTTTGTTTCTCAATAACAGGAAGAAAATTAATCTGCCCCCTTTGAAAACTAAAAGAACATTTTGTCTGACTAGAACTAGAAGTCTACTTACATTGAAATGATTTAGACGCTGTTTTAGAATATTTGATAAAAGGAAAATACCTTCTCTTTGGAAGGAGGAAAACAATAGGGTTAGTAACAGGACAATGTCTGTTCATTGATGATAGAGGATATTTATTGATGTGACTCTACTTGGGAAATAGAAATGACCATGGATTTCTGATACCTTTTAGTGGAATAAGGGAGAGAGAAAAGCTGCCTACCAGGGTTTTTATTATTGTTAGGTTGAAGTCCAGAAAAGGCGGACCCAGTATTTGCCTTCCCAGTGAGGTATCTACAAAAAAGTTTTAAAATATGCTAAAATTCACTTCCTTCTGAGTTTTGAGATATAAATTAAAGATAAAATTAGACACATTGGTGACAAGTGACAGTCTGTAAAAGCTACTTAATTATAACTCTGTAAGTTCTAAGACTAATTTTTAAGATAACACTATTCTAATATTTTTCATCACCAAAATTCCTTCTTCCCTTGCTATATTTTCTGTCCATATTCCAAAACCAAGACCAGGCAGCATGTTATATACTCTGATCTCAACCTGTACACACTTGCCCTGTCTAGTTTCCCAGAAGAAAGGTTCTGTCCTTGACTAAGAAGTAAGGAAGTTCTTTACATGCCTCACAACCTGCACAAAAATAAACACAGAATGGCTTAAAGACTTAAATATAAGACAGGACACCATAAAACTCCTAGAAGAAAGCATAGGCAAAACATTCTCTGACATAAATCATAGCAATGTTTTCTTAGATCAGTCTCCCAAGGCAAGAGAAAGAAAAACAAAAATAAACAAATGAGACCTAATCAAACTTACAAACTTTTGCACAGGAAAGGAAACCATAAAAATGAAAAGACAGCTTACAAAATGGGAGAAAATATTTGCAAACGATGCAACTAACAAAGGGTTAATCTCCAAAACATGCAAACAGCTCATACAACTCAACAACCAAAAAACCAACCCCGTAGAAAAATGTACAGAAGACCTTAATAAACATTTCTCTAAAGAAGACCTACAGATAGCCAACAAGCACATGAAAAGATGCTCAGCATCACTAATTACTAGAGAAATGCAAATCAAAACTACAATGAGGTACCACCTCACACCGGTCAGACTGAATAACATAAAAAGTCTATAAATAACAATTGCTGGAGAGGCTGTGGAAAAAAGGGAAACCTCCTATGCTGCTGGTGGGAATATACATTGGAGCAGCCACTATGGAGAACAGTATGGAGGTTCCTTAAAAAACTAAAAACAGAGCTACCATGAGATCCTTCAATCCCACTCCTGGGTATATAATCTCAAGAAAACCATAATTTGAAAAGATACATGCACCCTTATGTTCATTGAAACAGGAATGCTTCCAGGTTGCTTCAGGACATGGAAGTAACCTAAATGGGGGACGGGAGGGAGGGAGAGGGCTGTTTTAGGAGATTGCGATTGGCAGTTGCGAACTATTGTACAGAGAAGGGATAAACAGCAAATGCTACTGTTTGGCACAAGAAACTATATCCAATTTCCTGAGATAAACCATAGTGGAAAAGAATATTTAAAAAAGAATGTATGCATGTATATACCTGGGGCTTCCCTGGGGCTCTAGGTAAAGAATCTGCCTGCAATGCTGGAGACACGGGTTCGATTCCTGCATTGAGAAGATCCCCTGGAGAAAGAAATGGCAATCCACTTCAGTATTCTTGCATGGAAAATCCCATGGACAGAAGAGCCTGTCAGGCTACAGTCCATGGGGTTGCAAGAGTCGGATATGACTTAGTGACTAAACCACCACACATATATAATTGAGTCATTCTGTTGTACAGCAGTGATTGGCACAACACTGCAAATCAACTATAATTCAATAAAAAGTAAAAATAAAAATATTTTAAATAGAAGTAAATGAAGTTCTTTAAAGAATTTCAAGGTTTTCCTTTGTCAAGATATGATTAATAAAAGACACGGAAGGACTGATTCTTGCACATGATTGAAATCAGTATGATCTTAATCACTGTTCAGATTCTCTATGGAACAGAAACGACAATAGTTATACAATTAGAGGATTCCGGCCCTTTTGCGTCCTTTTACTTCTCTGTGATGGTCTTCAGTGTCCATTGCTCTGGTCACCCTGCACCAGTACAAACCTCTCAGGACCAACTTGACAAATTCATTTTCAATGGATAATAAAGCACTGGTGTGGGGAAGAGATTTGCATTTATATATCACCAAATGTCTATTAAATTTAACTCATTGTGAAGCATTAACAGGAGGGCATATTTTTTAGGTCAACAATGGATCTGCCTCTCACTAAGGAAAGTAGTGGAAAAGAAGTGCTCCAGGAATGTCAGGGTCAGTCTCACAAATTTACCTACTCCTCTTGATCCTGAAATGCCCCTCAGCTACATCAATTCTGCAAACTGTTAAAGAACTTACAAGGGCTCTGTTTACTCTGAGTGAAGTTTACTCTGCTCACTAATATTTCAGTTCAGTTCAGTCACTCAGCTGTGTCTGACTCTTTGCAACCCCAAGAATCGCAGTATGCCAGGCCTCCATGTCCATCACCAACTCCCGGAGTTCACTCAGACTCACGCCTATCGAGTCAGTGATGCCATCCAGCCATCTCATCCTCTATTGTCCCCTTCTCCTCTTGCCCCCAATACCTCCCAGCATCAGAGTCTTTTCCAATGAGTCAACTCTTCGCATGAGGTGGCCAAAGTACTGGAGTTTCAGCTTTAGCGTTGTTCCTTCCAAAGAACACCCAGGGCTGATCTCCTTCAGAATGGACTGGTTGGATCTCCTTGCAGTCCAAGGGACTCTCAAGAGTCTTCTCCAACACCACAGTTCAAAACCATCAATTGTTCGGTGCTCAGCTTTTTTCACAGTCCAACTCTCACATCCATACATGACTAATGGAAAAACCATAGTCTTGACTAGACGGACCTTTGTTGGTAAAGAATGTCTCTGCTTTTGAATATGCTAACTAGGTTGGTCATAACTTTTCTTCCAAGGAGTAAGTGTCTTTTAATTTCATGGCTGCAATCACCATCTGTAGTGATTTTGGAGCCCAGAAAAATAAAGTCAACCACTGTTTCCCCATCTACTTCCCATGAAGTCATGGGACCAGATGCCATGATCTTCGTTTTCTGAATGTTGAGCTTTAAGTCAACTTTTTCACTCTCCACTTTCACTTTCATCAAGAGGCTTTTTAGCTCCTCTTCACTTTCTGCCATAAGGGTGGTGTCATCTGCATATCTGAGGTTATTGATATTTCTCCCGGCAATCTTGATTCCAGCTTGTGCTTCCTCCAGCCCAGCTTTTCTCATGATGTACTCTGCATAGAAGTTAAATAAGCGGGGTGACAATATACAGCCTTAATGTACTCCCTTTCCTGTTTGCAACCAGTCTGTTGTTCCATGTACATATCTAACTGTTGCTTCCTGACCTGCATACAGATTTCTCAAGAGGCAGGTCAGGTGGTCTGGGATTCCCATCTCTTTCAGAATTGTCCACAGTTTATTGTGATCCACACAGTCAAAGGCTTTGGCATAGTTCATAAAGCAGAAATAGATATTTTTCTGGAACTCTCTTGCTTTTTCCATGATCCAGCGGATGTTGGCAATTTGGTCTCTGGTTCCTCTGCCTTTTCTAAAACCAACTTGAACATCTGGAAGTTCACGCTTCACGTGTTGCTGAAGCCTGGCTTGGAGAATTTTGAGCATTACTTTACTAGCATGTGAGATGAGTGCAATTGTGCCGTAGTTTGAGCATTCTTTGGCATTGTCTTACTTTGGGATTAGAATGAAAACTGACCTTTTCCAGTCCTGTGGCCACTGCTGAGTTTTCCAAATTTGCTGGCATGTTGAGTGCAGCACTTTCACAGCATCATCTTTTACTATTTGAAATAGCTCAACTGGGATTCCATCACCTCCACTAGCTTTGTTTGTAGTGATGCTTTCTAAGGCACATTTGACTTCACATTCCAGGATGTCTGGCTCTAGGTGAGTGATCACACCATCGTGATTATCTTGGTCATGAAGATCTTTTTTGTACAGTTCTTCTATGTATTCTTGCCACGTCTTCTTAATATCTTCTGCTTCTGTTAGGTCCATACAATTTCTGTTGTTTATCGAGCCCATCTTTGCATGAAATGTTCCCTTGGTATCTCTAACTTTCTTGAAGAGATCTCTAGTCTTTCCCATTCTGTTGTTTTCCTCTATTTCTTTGCATTGATCACTGAGGAAGGGTTTGTTATCTCTCCTTGCTATTCTTTGGAACTCTGCATTCAGATGCTTATATCTTTCCTTTTCTCCTTTGCTTTTGGCTTCTCTTCTTTTCACAGCTATTTGTAAGGCCTCCTCAGACAGCCATTTTGCTTTTTTGCATTTCTTTTCCATGGGGATGGTCTTGATCCCTGTCTCCTGTACAATGTCACAAACCTCCATCCGTAGTTCATCAGGTACTCTGTCTATCAGATCTAGGCCCTTAAATCTATTTCTCACTTCCACTGTATAATCATAAGGGAATTGATTTAGGGCGTACCTGAATGGTCTAGTGGTTTTCCCTACTTTCTTCAATTTAAGTCTGAATTTGGCAATAAGGAATTCATGATCTGAGCCACAGTCAGCTCCCAGTCTTGTTTTTGCTGACTATATAGGGCCCCTCCATCTTTGGCTGCAAAGACTATAATCAATCTGATTTCAGTGTTGACCATCTGGTGATGTCCACGTGCAAAGTCTTCTCTTGTGCTGTTGGAAGAGCATGTTTGCTATGACCAGTGCATTTTCTTGGCAAAACTCTATTAGTCTTTGCCCTGCTTCATTCCGTATTCCAAGGCCAAATTTACCTGTTACTCAAGGTGTTTCTTGACTTCCTACTTTTGCATTCCAGTCCCCTATAATGAAAAGGACATCATTTTGGGGTGTTAGTTCTAAAAGGTCTTGTAGGTCTTCATAGAACCATTCAACTTCAGCTTCTTCAGCATTAATGTTTGGGGCATAGGCTTGGATTACTGTGATATTGAATGGTTTGCCTTGGAAACGAATAGAGATCATTCTGTCGTTTTTGAGACTGCATCCAAGTACTGCATTTTGGACTCTTTTGTTGACCATGATGGCTACTCCATTCTCCTAAGGGATTCCTGCCCACAGTAGTAGATATAATGGTCATCTGAGTTAAATTCACCCATTCCAGTCCATTTTAGTTCGCTGATTCCTAGAACATCAGTGTTCACTCTTGCCATCTCCTGTTTGACCACTTTCAGTTTGCCTTGATTCATGGACCTGACATTCCAGGTTCCTATGCAATATTGCTCTTTACAGCATCGTACCTTGCTTCTATCACCAGTCACATCCACAACTGGGTATTGTTTTTGTTTTGCCTCCATCCCTTCATTCTTTCTGGAGTTATTTCTCCACTGATCTCCAGTAGCATATTGGGCACCTACTGACCTGGGGAGTTCCTCTTTCAGTATCCTATCATTTTGGCTTTTCATACTGTTCATGGGGTTCTGAAGGCAAGACTACTGAAGTGGTTTGCCATTCCCTTCTCCAGTGGACCACATTCTGTCAGACCTCTCTACCATGACCCGCCCGTCTTGGGTGGCCCCACGGGCATGGCTTAGTTTCACTGAGTTAGACAAGGCTGTGGTCCTAGTGTGATTAGATTGACTAGTTTTCTGTGAGTATGGTTTCAGTGTGTCTGCCCTCTGATGCCCTCTTGCAACACCTACCGTCTTACTTGGGTTTCTCTTATTTGGACGTGTGGTATCTCTTCACGGCTGCTCCAGCAAAGTGCAGCCCCTGCTCCTTACCTTGGATGAGGGGTATCTCCTCACCGCTGCCCCTCCTGACCTTGAACGTGGAATAGCTCCTGTAGGCCCTCCTGCGCCCTCGCAGCCACCACTCCTTGGACTTGGGGTTGCTCCTCCCGGCTGCCACCCCTGTCCTCAGGCAGGGGTAGCTCCTCTCAGCTGCTCCTGCACCGTCACAGCCTGACACTCTCGGCCACTCCCCCTGACCTCAGACGTGGGGTAACTACTCTTGGCCGCAGCCCCTTGGGCATGGGGTCTTCCCGGCTTCTGCCCCTGACCTCGGACTTTGGGTAGCTCCTCTCAGCTCTTCTATGTGTGCTGTCGCAGGATGATTTTTTTTTTTTTCAATCAGCTTAACCCAGATAAGCAGTGGTTCTCAACTTTTCTGAGCCGTGGACTCCTTTTTAAAGAATACAGTGGAAATTATAGACCTTTTCTTTAGAAAAATACTCACACGCTCATACATGATATTGTTCTGAATTTCACATTATCAATGGACTATTTAGAGTATGGCAAAGAGACTTGAAAGAAATGATGCCTCAAATATTTTGGAGTCCTGGAGAGCCTGGGTCTAGGACAAAAGGTTTAACCAGCTTCCCTAGGGGAAGATGAACGGCTGATGAGCAGACGTGGGGCAGGGTGGGCTGTTCACCATCAGTGTCTGTTTTGACTGCCGGGCATCTGTTCTGATAGAGCCTGATTCTCACAGTGCCTTGCCTTTCTGTTTTGAGGTGTGTTAATTTTGCCTTTTTATAAGGGAAACATCTTTGGATGAAGGAGGTCAGGGAGAAAGGCCAAAGATGAGAGAGTGTGGTGGGTACCATGGAGGATGGAAAGGAATTAGAGAGGGTATCACAGCTCTCAGTCCACTGGGAATTGCCCCAAAACCCAGCTTGTGCCCAGTGACTCACCGTTCAGGAGGAGTGAGCATTACATGCTGGGCTGCAGGTCCCAGGTGGGCTATACTGATGGTGAAAATATCCTTCCTCCCACTCCACCCCCACTCTCTGCCACATCTATACTCTTTGCAATATGAATTTTCTGCTTTTTCAATCATGAAGTAGAATCTATTTTTAATACTCTGAAACTGGCGTGAGTTTATGACTTGCTTTGGCCAAGGGCATGTGGTAGAAATGCGCATGTGCCAGTTTTGAGGCTAAGCTTCAAGCTCTGTCTCCATCTCCCCCTCTCTCCATCTCCCTCTCTGTCCCTCACTCTTCTCTTTCCTCTATCCCTGCCAAGAAAATATCCTCAGATGAGCCTGCTGGAGGAGGCACACTGGTCAGATATCCCAGAGCCTGTATGTGAAAGAATGTCCATCTGAGATGTGAAAACCTGCTGCTGACCATGGACACCTGAACAAGGTTTGTTGAATAGAGTTGGGATATCTAGCAGCACCCAGGCAACTTGTATATACATGACCTGAAGTAAATATTTGTTGCAACTCAGGCTGGTGAGGCTTTCTGGTCCAATGTTATGCAGCATTACTACAGAATTAAATAGCCCATACATCCAGGCTGGTTGGATATAGATCTGAACACTCAAGAGGATCTTCAAATGGACTCATCTTCTTCATAAGGCTTGATCTCGTGATCATGTCATATGGAAAATAGGGATCATTATTTTGAGAAGAGTAGTCCAGGCCTGGCACAGTCAAGTAGAGCATCCACTTAACATGATCATGCCAGGAATTGCATTTGGCTTTGAGGACAAGATGGTGGTGGGGGGCATGACTAGTCATGGGTTATCTTTTGGTGGAGCTGGGCTCAGGGTTACTTCAGGTCTTTAGTCCTGCTTTTGGGAAGCCAGTTGTTATTCCTTAGATACTGTGCCTGTTCTATTCTCACCAAGAATTGTACTTCACAGGCATTTCTGGAAGATTCTACTGGCAGTAGTTCTGGGTGGGAACAAAGCTGTATGAGTGTAACCTCTTCGGAAGCTTTACTCTTAACCTGAAAGTGAACTCCAGCAAGAAAATCCCTAAAAGGAAAGAAAAAGCTGCCAACTATTTGTGGTTATATTTCTAGGCTATGATTTGTTTACATTTTGTTAGCCCTTATCTTCTTTCAGGTTTTAAGGACTTGGATGATGATTCACACGAGGTCAAACACTGTTTCTTCCAAAACACAAAACTCTTGGGTGGAAGATGTGGGAAGACTGAGTGTCGGGTTTTCTGATCTTTGGTCCAGTGCTCTGCCTCTGAGTTGTGTCATTCAAGGGGAATTATTTGACCTCTTTGATCTGGTTTCCTCCTCAGAGACATTTCTTTAATGATGATTTGATTGCCTCATACAAGGGATCATGGAGAAAACAATGCTGTTGAGAACTTTGAGAGTTCTGTCTCACTCTAAAAAATAATGCTACTTTCTCTAATATTAAATTGAGGGTTTTTTTTTTTTTTTTTTTTCCAATCTGCAGAAATAAATGGCATAGAGACTTCTCTGGTGGTTCAGTGGTTAAGACTTCCCCTTCTGATACAGGGGCCTCAGGTTAGATCCTTGGGTTAGGGAGCTAAGATCCCGCATGACTCGGGGCCAAAAAACCCAAACATGAAACAGGAGCAATATTGTAACAAATTCAGTAAAGACTTTAAAAGTGGAACTTGCCTGGTGGTGCAGTGGTTAAGAATCCGCCTTACAATGCAAGGGACATCCATTTTATCCTGGTCCAGGAAGAATCTACATGCCTCAGAGCAACTACTGAGCCCATGCCCTGCAACTGTTGCAGGAAGGTGGACCCCTTCCAGGGCCCGAAACTGGGCTCTTGTCTAACACTAGGAAGTGAATTGTCCGAGGAGACACATGTGCAGACAAAGCAAGAGATTTTATTGGGAAAGGGCACCCGGGTGGAGAGCAGTAGGGTAAGAGATCCCAGGAGAACTGCTCTGCTGCCTGGCTCACAGTCTCGGGTTTTATGGTGATGGGATTAGTTTCCAGGTGGTCTTTGACCAATCATTCTAATTCAGAGTCTTTCCTGGTGGCGCATGCATCACTCAGCCAAGATGGATGCTAGCGAGAGGGATTCTGGGAAGTGGACAGACGGATGGTGTCTCCTTTAGACCTTTCCCGAACTCTTCCGGTTGGTGGTGGCTTATTAGTTCTGTATTCCTTATCAGGATCTCCTGTCATAAAACAACTCATGCAAATGGTTACTATGGTGCCTGGCCAGGGTGGGCGGTTTCAATCAGTGTGCTTCCCCGAACACAACTACTGAAGCCCCTGTGCCCTACTGCCTGTGCTTTGTGTCAAGAGAAGCCACTGCAATGAGAAGCCTGCACATGACGATGAAGAGTAGCCCCCATGCTCGGCAACTAGAGAAAGTTTGAGTGCTGTGATGAAGACACATCACAGCCAAAAAAAAAAAAAAATAAGTGTGGTCCACATAAAAAATCTTATAAAATTAATTCAGAAAAAAATAGAAATTAATGGCACAGATAGCTGGTTTGACCATCCAGCTCTCATTAGGTAGGAATAGCAAACACACAACACACACCACACATATATGTACACACACTTCTGCTTGCCACTAGGCACATCTACATTCATTTAAAAATCACTTTTATTTTCTTTTATTTATATTCAGTTCAGTTCAGTTCAGTTCAGTCGCTCAGTCGTGTCTGATTCTTTGTAACCCCAGGAATCGCAGCACGCCAGGCCTCCCTGTCCATCACCATCTCCCGGAGTTCACTCAGACTCGCGTCCATCGAGTCAACGATGCCATCCAGCCACCTCATCCTCTGTCGTCTCCTTCTCCTCCTGCCCCCAATCCCTCCCAGCATCAGAGTCTTTTCCAATGAGTCAACTCTTCACGTGAGGTGGCCAAAGTACTGGAGTTTCAGCTTCAGCATCATTCCTTCCAAAGAACACCCAGGGTCGATCTCCTTCAGAATGGACTGGTTGTATCTCCTTGCAGTCCAAGGAACTCTCAAGAGTCTTCTCCAACACCACAGTTCAAAAGCATCAATTCTTTGGCGCTCAGCTTTCTTCACAGTCCAACTCTCAGATCCATACATGACTACTGGAAAAACCATAGCCTTGACTAGATGGACTTTAGTTGGCAAAGTAATGTCTCTGCTTTTGAATATGCTATCTAGGTTGGTCATAACTTTTCTTCCAAGGAGTAAGCGTCTTTTAATTTCATGGCTGCAGTCACCATCTGCGGTGACTTGGAATGGAATTTGTGAATGGAATGTGAGAAGGAATATGGAGGGTTTGAGTTTCCTGGCATCCTTCAGGATAAGGTAAGTCCATCGGGAGCACGTGTGATCATCAGAGCTTCATGCCACACCTTCTGATAACACTTTAAAAAGCAGGAAGTCTTGGTTTATCACCATTCTGAACTTAAATATGTGATGAAGTTCACTTATAGGCTTTGAAATGGCACAGATGAAAAAATGAGTATGCTAAAATATTGCTTGTCTGTAGTTATAAATAGGTAACATGCAAAAATAGAAAATCTGGTTTATGATATGTGCTAGTCAGGCCCAGAGAAGCAGAATCAAAAGGTTATACAGAGATATTTCTACAACAGATTTGTGATAGAAATTTGCTCACGAGATTATGGAGGCAACAAAGTCCCAAGATCTGCAGTCTGCAAGCTGGAGGACCAGGAAAGCTGTTCAGTCCAAGTGCAAAGGCATGAATATAGGGAATCCACATCCAAGGGCAGGAAAAGGTGGATATCTGAGCTCAAGCAGAGATAGGATCTGTCCTTCCCCCACATATTCCCTCTATTTAAGCCCTCAGTGTATTGGATGGTGCCTGCATGCAAGGATAAGAGCCATCTTCTTAATCTACCTTTGAAATGCTAATCTTGTCTGGAAACTCCCTCATAGCCACACCCAGGAACGATGTTTCACCAGCTCGCTGGGCACCGCTTAGCCCAGTCAAGGTAGCCCTTAAAATTAACCATTACACTATGTTCTGTCTTGATCTGGGGCAATGAAAAACCATTTTTGGGCCCAAATTTCTTATCTACAATAGGGATTTGGGGCAGGGCATTACTATTTTTTTTTTTTTTTCTGCTATGTTTCTTTTTTGGACTATATAGCCATGCATTGCTAGAAAATGTCAGGCTTTTTGGTCTTCATGTGGTAATTTTTAATTTTTGACATTAATTGAACTTATGGAATGTAATATAAACTTTTCCCCATTTTGGTATTTTGCAGCATTAAGAATGAAGAAGAAAATAAAGGGAAAGCAAAAGACTATGAGAAGCTGTTTTAATCTGGATAAACTCAGTATCATAGCAAATGTCATTTTCATATGACCTTTCTTATTGAACAGAAAGCTAATAAAAAATTTGCTAGATGTCACTGACATTTGATTTCATTTTAACTATGAATCATTGGTTTCTGGGTGCTGGGTTCTTTAGCACTTAGGTTTCACACTGTTTTTCTGATCATGAATTAATTGATTTCATATTATATCCCAAAATACGTAAGACTCCATGGTCAAATATAGAATTTGTGTCCTCTGAACAGAACAACATTAGACTAAATTCCACAGCTCTACAAAATGGGTTGTTGCAAATTCATAGTTTTCAAACTCAGCTGAGCATTTGAACTACTTATCAGATATGATGACTGGGCAGAACATTTAAAATCCGGACTCTCCTAGAATATCTAGGAAGATGGTCAAAGTTCAGTGTACGGTGTGAAGATGTGACAGCTGTCAAGTATTCTATGTTGAGTCAGGTTGCCAGAGATGAGATTTTTTTTTTTAATTTATTTATTTTTTATTTCAGGATAATTGCTTTACAGAATTTTGCTGTCTTTTGTTAAACCTCAACATAAATCAGCCATAGGTATATATATATTCCTTCCCTTTTGAAACTTCCTCCCATCTCCCACCCTATTCCACCCATCTAGGTTGATACAGAGCCCCTGTTTGAGTTTCCTGAGCCATACGGCAAATTTCTGTTGGCTATTTATTTGACATATGGTAATGTAAGTTTCCTTGTAACTCTTTCCATACATCTCACCCTCTTCTCCTGTCCATAAGTCTATTCTCTATGTCTGTTTCTCCACTGTTGCCCTGCAAATAAATTCTTCAGTACCACTTTTCTAGATTCCATATATGTGTGTTAGAATATCATATTTATCTTTCTCTTTCTGACTCACTTCACTCTGTATAATAGGTTCTTGGTTCATCCACCTCATTAGAACTGACTCAAATACATTCCTTTTTATGTCTGAGTAATATTCCATTGTGTATATGTACCACAACTTCTTTATCCATTCATCTGTCAATGGATATCTAGGTTGCTTCCATGTTCTAGCTATTGTAAATAGTGCTGCAGTGAACAATGGGATAAACGTGATTTTTTTCAATTTTGATTTCCTTGGGGTATATGCCTAGGAGTGGGATGCTGGGTCATATGATGGTTTTATTCTTAGATTTTTAAGCAATCTCCATACCGTCTCCTATAGTGGCTGTATCAAATTACATTCCCACCAATAGTGCAAGAGTGTTTCCTTTTCTCCACACCCTCTCCAGCATTTATTGTTTGTAGACTTTTTGATGAGGGCCATTCTGACTGGTGTGAGGTGATATCTCATTGTGGTTTTGATTTGCATTTCTCTAATAATGAGCGATGTTGAGCCTCTTTTCGTGTGTTTGTTAGCCATCTGTATATTTTCTTTGGAGAAATGTCTGTTTAGGTCTTTTTCTTATTTTTTGATTGGGTTGCTTTTCTGGTGTTGAGTTGTATGAGCCACTTCTGTATTTTGGGAATAGATCCTTTGTCAGTTGTTCATTTGCTGTTATAGTCTCCCATTCTGAGGGTTGTCTTTTCACCTTGCTTATAGTTTCCTTTGCTGTGCAAAAACTTTTAAGTTTAATTAGGTCCCACTTGCTTACTTTTGTTTTTATTTCCATTCCTCTAGGAGCTGGGTCATGGAGGATGTTGCTTTGATTTATGTCATTGAGTGTTCTGCCTATGTTTTCCTCTAAGAATTTTATAGTTTCTGTTTTTACATTTAGGTCTTTAATCAGTTTTGAGTTTATCTTTGTGTATGGAATTACGAAGTCTTCTAATTTCATTCTTTTACATGTAGCTGTCCAGTTTTCCCAGCACCATTTATTGAAGAGGCTGTCTTTGCCCCATTGTATATTCTTGCCTCTTTTGTCAAAAATAAGGTACCCATAGGTGCATGGGTACCATAGGTTTATTTCTGGGCTTTCTATCTTGTTCCATTGGTCTATATTTCTGTTTTTGTGGCAGTACCATACTGTCTTGATGACTGTAGCTGTGTAGTATAATCTGAAGTCAAGAAGATTGATTCCTCCAGCTCCATTCTTCTTTCTCAAGAAAGCTTTGGCTATTCAGGGTCTTTTTTGTTTCCATATGAATTGTGAAAATTTTTGTTCTAGTTCTGTGAAAAATGCCGTTGGTACTTTGATAGAGATCGCATTGAATCTATAGATTGCTTTTAGTAGTATGAAAGTGAAAGTAAAGTCGTTCAGTCGTGTCCGACTCTTTGCGACCCCATGGACGGTAGCCCACCAGGCTCTTCCGTCCATGGGATTCTCCAGGCAAGAATACTGAAGTGGGTTGCCATTTCCTTCTCCAGGGGATCTTCCTGACCCAGGGGTTGAACCCAGGTCTCCCACATTGCAGGCAGACGCTTTAACCTCTGAGCCACCAGGGAAGCCCTTTAGTAGTATAGTCATATTACAATATTGATTCTTTCTACCCGGGAACATCTGTTCCTGTCATCTTTGATTTCTTTCATTAGTGTCTTATAATTTTATGTATATAGTTACTTTGTTCCCTTAGGTAGGTTTATTCCTAGATGGTTAATTCTTTTTGTTGCAATGATGAATGGGATTGATTCCTTAATTTATCTTTCTGAGTTTTCATTGTTAGTATATAGAAGTGTAAGTGATTTCTGTGTATTGATTTTGTATCCTGCAACTTTGCTAAATTCTCTGATTAGCTCTAGTAATTTTCTGATACTATCTTTAGGGTTTTCTATATATAGTATCCTGTCATTTGCAAACAGTGAGAGCTTTACTTCTTTTCCAATCTAGATTTCTTTTATTTCTTTTTCTTCTATGATTGCTGTAGCTAGGACTTCCAGAAATATGCTGAATAATAGTGGCAAAAGTGGACACCCTTATCTTGTTCCTGATCTTAGGGGGAATGCTATCAGTTTTTCACAATTGAGAATAATGTTTGCTGTAGGCTTATCATATATGGTCTTTACTATGTTGAGGTAGATTCCTTCTATGCCCATTTTTTGAAGCGTTTTAATCATAAATGAGTGCTGAATTTTGTCAAAGGCTTTTTCTGCACCTATTGAGATTATCATATTGTTTTTATCTTTCAGTTTGTTAATATGGTGTATCACATTGATTGATTTCCATATATTGAAGAATCCTTGCATTCCTGGAATAAGCCCAGCTTGATCATGGTGTATGAATTCTTTGATGTGTTGCTGAACTCTGTTTGCTAAAATTTTGTTGAGGATTTTTGCATCTATGTTCATCAGTGATATTGGCCTGCAGTTTTCTTTTTTGTGTGTTGTCTTTGTCAGGTTTTAGTATCAGGGTGGCCTGATAGAATGAATTTGGAAGTATTCCTTCCTCTGCAATTTTTGAGTTTCAGAAGGATAGGCATTAAGTCTTCTCTAAATGTTTGGTAGAATTCTCCCGTGAAGCTGTCTGGTTCTGGGCTTTTGTTTTGGGGGAGATATTTTATCACAGCTTCAATTTCAGTGCTTGTAATTGGGTTGTTCATAATTTCTATTTGTTCCTGATTCAGTCTTGGAAGATTGAACTTTTCTAAGAATCTGTCCATTTCTTCCAGGTTACCTGTTTTATTGCCATATAGTTGTTCGTAAGAGTCTCTTATAATCCTTTGTATTTCTGCATTGTCTGCTGTAACCCTTCCTTTTTCACTTCTAATTTTGTTGATTTGATTCATCTCTCTTTTTTTCTTGATGGGTCTGGCTAAAGGCTTGTCAATTTTGTTTATATTCTCAAAAACCCAGCTTTTAGTTTTATTAATCTTTACTATTGTTTTTTCATTTCTTCATTTCTGCTGGGATCTTTATGATTTCTTTCCTTCTATTAATTTTGGAGTTTTTTTTTTTTTCTTCTTCTTTTTCCAGTTGTTTTAGGTGTAAAGTTAGGTTGTCTGATGTTTTTCTTGTTTCCTGAGGTAGGATTGTATTGCTATAAACTTCCCTGTTCAAATTGCTTTTGCTGCATCCCATAGGTTTTGAGTTGTCATGTCTTCATTGTCATTTGTTTCTAGAAATTTTTTAATTTCCCTTTTTATTTCTTCAGTAACCTGTTCGTTATTTAGAAATGTGTTGTTTAGTCTCCATGTGTTTATGTTTCTGACACTTTTTTTCTTGTAATTGATATCTAGTTTCATAGCATTGTGGTTGGAGAAGATGCTTGATATGATTTCAATTTTCTTAAATTTGCTGGTTTGATTTTTGACCCAAGATGAGGTCTATCCTGGAGAATGTTCCATCTGCACTTGAGAAGTAGGTGTATTCTTCTGCATTTGGATGGAATGTCCTGAAGATAGCAATGAGACTCATCTCTTCTAATGTATCATTTAAGACTTGTGTTTCCTTATTAATTTTCTGTTTTGATGATCTGTCCATTGGTGTCAGTGGGGTGTTAAAATGTCCTACTATTCTGGTGTTACTGTCAATTTCTCCTTTTATATCTGTTAATGTTTTTCTTAGGTATTGAGATGTTCCTATGTTGGGTGCATAGAAATTTACAATTGTTCTGGCTTCCTCTTGGATTGATTGCTTGATCATTATGTAGTGGCCTTCCTTATCTCTTGTAATCTTTATTTGAAGGTCTATTTTGTCTGATATGAGGATTGCTACTCCAGCTTTCTTTCACTTCCCATTTGCATGGAATATATTTTTCCATCCTCTCATTTTCAGTCTATACATGTCTTGAGGTATGAAGTAGGTTTCTTGTAGACAACATATATATGGGTTCTTGTTTTTGTATCCATTCAATCAGTCTGTGTCTTTTGGTTGGAGCATTTAATCCATTTACATTTAAAGTAATTATATATATATATATATATATATATATATATATATATTCCTATTGCCATTTTCTAATTGTTTGGGGTTGGTTTTGTAGATCTTTCTTCTTCTTTTGTATTTCTTGACTGTGTAAGTCCCTTTAATATTTGTTGTAAAGCTGGTTTGATGGTATTGACTTCTTTTAACTTTTACTTGTCTGAAAAGCTTTTTGTTTCTCCATCAATTTTGAATGAGGTCCTTGCTGGGTAGAGTAATCTTGGTTGTAGACTTTTCCCTTTCAGTTCTTTAAATATATCTTGCCATTCCCTTCTGGCCTGCAGAGTTTCTGCTGAAACGTAGCTGTTAAGCATATGGGGTTTCCCTTGTATGTTACTTGTTGCTTCTCCCTTGCTGCTTTTAATATTCTTTCATTGTGTTTAGGCTTTGTTAGTTTGATTATTATGTGTCTTGGCATGTTTCTCCTTGGGTGCCTCTTGTACTTGATTGACTATTTCCTTTTCCATGCTGGGGAAATTTTCAGCTATAATCTCTTCAAAAATTTTCTCATACCTTTTCTTTTTCTATTCTTCTTCTGGCACCCCTATATTTCAAATATTGGTGTGTTTGATATGGTCCCAGAGGTCTCAGACTATCCTCAACTCTTCTCATTGTTTTTACTTTATTCTGTTCTTCAGAAGTTATTTCCACCATTTTATCTTCCAGCTCACTGATTTGTTCTGCTTCAGATATTCTGCTATTGATTCCTTCTAGAGTGTTTTTAATTTCAGTAATTGTGTTGTTTGTATGTTTATTCTTTAATTCTTCTAGGTGTTTGTTAATTGATTCTTGCATTTTCTCCATCTTGTTTTCAAGGTTTTTTATCATCTTTACTATCATTATTCTGAATCATTTTTTAGGTAATTTGCCTATTTTCTCGTCATTTATTTGGATTTCTGTGTTTCTTCTGTGTTCCTTCATTTGTGCAGTACTTCTCTGCCTTTTCATTATTATTATTTTTTAAGTTATTGTGTTTGAGGTCTCCTTTTCCCAGGCTTCAAGGAAAGTTGAATTCTTTCCTTGAGGAAGGTTGAATTCTTTCTTGCTTTTTGTTTCTGCCCTTCTAAGCTTGGTCTAGTGGTTTGTGTGAGCATAGCTGGATGGCATCACTGACTCAATGGACGTGAGTCTGAGTGAACTCCAGGAGTTGGTGATGGACAGGGAGGCCTGGCGTGCTGTGATTCATGGGGTCACAAAAATTCGGACACGACTGAGGGACTGAACTGAACTGAACTGAACTGAATATAGGGTGAGGAGAAGGCAATGGCACCCTACTCCAGTACTCTTGCCTGGAAAATTCCATGGATGGAGGAGCCTGGAAGGCTGCAGCCTATGGGGTCACTAAGGGTCGGACACGACTGAGCGACTTCACTTTCACTTCTCACTACCATGCATTGGAGAAGGAAATGGCAACCCACTCCAGTGTTCTTGCCTGGAGAATCCCAGGGATGGAGGAGCCTTGTAGGCTGCGGTCTGTGGGGTCGCACAGAGTCAGACACGACTGAAGCGACTTAGCAGCAGCAACAGCAGCAGTATAGGGTGAGATTTGTGCTGAGCTCTGTTTGTTTGTTTTTCCTCTGATGGGCAAGGCTGAGTGAGGTGGTACTCCTGTGTGCTGATGACTGGGTTTGTATTTTTGTTTTGTGTGTTGTTTAGATGAAGTGTCCTGCACAGCATGCTACTTGTGGTTGGGTGATGCCTGGTCCTGTATTCAAGTGGTTTCCTTAGTGTGAGTTCTCACTCTTTGATACTCTCTAGGGTTAGTTCTCTGGTAGTCTAGGGTCTTGGAGTCAGTGGTCCCACTCTAAAGGCTCAGGGCTTGATCTCTGGTCAGGAACCAAGATTCCACAAGTGGTTTGTTATGGCATTAAGTGAGATTAAAACAAATATCCAAGAACGAGAAACCAAAGAGGAACCCCAGGCAAATGACAGTTACAAAATTAGGCAAATAATAATTAAAATAATGTAATATACACTATACATATACACCCATGAGCAAAGTGAAAACAGTCCAACAAAAATAAAGTACAGTAGATTGATCGGGTGAACAAAGAAAATCAAAAATTATATTTACCAGTTAAGAAGGAAACTAACTTAAGCACAAACTGGAAAACAAAACTAAAGCAAGATGCCAAGTGGGGACTAAAGCAATGAAAGCAAAACTAACAAATATGTTAAGTGGAAAGGAAAGAAAGAAAAGAAAGAATAGATATGCAAAGTTAAATAGAAGTAGATGAAGAAGATTTATATACATTAAAGATTAACTGCAAGGGGAAAAGAACAGTAGGAAAGGCAAACAAAGGAATAAATGTAGACAAAATATAATAGGTTTAAAGAATTAAAATTTAAAATTATAAAAAAGAGAAAAGAAAAAGATGGAAGAAGAAAAAAGCAAAAAAAAAAAAAAAAAGGAAAACTCCACAGAACTGCAAAAGCTCAATGTAGAGGCAGAGGTTTATAACAACAATAGAAAGTGTGACTGAATATACACATATACATATACGTCCATAGGCAAATTCAAAACAAAAACAAAATAAAGTACAATAGATTGACCCAGGGAACAAAGGAAACCAAAAATTATATCTACCAGAATAAAGCTAATTAAAGCACAAACCGGAAAACAAAACTAAAGTAAGATGTCAATTGGAGAATAAAGCAATGAAAATAAAACTAACAAATATGTTGAGAGGAAAGGGGAGAAAGAAAAAAAGAAAGAATAGATATGCAAAGTTAAACAGAGGTAGATAAAGAAGATTTATGTACATTAAAGATTAACTGCAAGGGGAAAAGAATAGTAGGAAAAGCAAACAAAGGAATAAATGTAGAAAAAATAATAATAGGTTTAAAAAATTAAAATTAAAAAAAGACAAAAGAAACAAAAGAGGAAAACTCCACAGAACTGCAAAAGCCCAGTGTAGAGGCAGAGGTTTATGACAACAATAAAAAATGTGACTGAGAAAAAAAAAGTTCAAAAACTTAATTGGACTTCTTAGTGCCAATAAAATTGACAACTGCAATAGAGGAAGGGGGAAAAAAAAAAGAAAAAATTTTGAAAGAATCTACAGAATAAGTAAGAAAACAAAAATAATAAATGCTTTTCTTGAGTAACTGCTGTCAGAGTCCTTTCCCTAGCTGGGAGTCACAGACCACCTCACCTCCCTACGATGCCCTTCAACACTCTGCTGATCTCTGGACCTGCTGTGGGGGCAGCTCAGATTCCAATCTGGTCCTACTCCTGTGTGCTCTTGCCTCCAATGTCCACAGCTATCAAAGCTAGTGTGTTTTCTTTTGTGGGAGCTCTCAAATGCCTGTTATATGTTCCATAGACACGGAGTTGGCTTAGTTGATCGTGTGGATTTAATCTGCAGCTGTACAGCTGGTGAGAAGGTTTTGGGTCTTCTTCTTTAGTCACACTGCCCCTCAGTTTCAATTATGGTTTTATCTCCACCTCTACATGTGAGTCGTCCACTGGAGTTCAGCTCCTGAGGCTGCCCTGGAGGGCTTGGGTTTGACCCTGAGAGGGCCAGGTATGGAGGTGGTGCGGCTCCTTGGGTCACAGGGGTTCTGGCAGCACCAGCGGACTCAGGGGGCTTGGCGGCTAGTGCAGCAGAAAATATAGTTCTCTGGAAGGGTTATGGCAACCAGTATTGGCCAATATGCTCCAGTATTCTTGCCTGGAGAACCCCATCTCTGACAGAGAAGCCTGGCAGGTAACAGTCTACAGGGTCACAAAGAGCTGGACATGACTGAAGTGACCCTGTGCATATAGATGCAAGATTTTTGGCTGTTGCAGCTCTGCCCCAGGGAGAGTTGAGCATGAAAGTTGCGCAGCTGCTTGGCTTGCAGGTATCTTGGTGGCGTCAAGTGTGCAGGCACATGGACTGCCTCCACTGTAGGAGTTATGGCCCTATCAGAGTCTTTTTTCCAGCCTCTTGTAGCTGGCGATCAGAAGGCCTCTTCGGCCAGTCTTTCTCTGTAGCTCAGCCTGTTCAGGCACTTAGAGGGCTCCCTTGTCTGGGGTCCTTCTTTGTTTTTCCACGTGTCAGGCACATAGAGGAGTGCCCCCCTGGCTGGGGTCCTTCTCTGTAGTTCAGTGTATCAGGCATTTGATGGGCCAGCCTCTCTATTGTTCAGCTGCCAATGCTGGCATGTGGGGAGAGAGGCTATGGTGATGGCTCCACCCCCTATGTGTGACTCAGCAGTATCGCCTTGCTTCCATGGCTGCCTGGCTTTCCTTCACCAGCATTTCCCACTAGGATCTCCTCCCTCACATCCCCTCGATCAGTCTCTCTGCAGTTAGCAGCAGCCCTTGCCCTGTGATTGCGCTACAATCCCTAAACTCCAGCTGCCAGCTGCTGCCCCTTCCAGGAGACCAGTGTTTCTTCTGTGGCATGTATGATTGTGGCAAGGACTGTCTGATTCTCATTCCATTTAGGCTGCCACAGATCAGCTGTTTCACTCTCAGCCTTAAATGTTTCTTTTCTGACTCAGACAATTGCCCCTCTGTGGGTTTTTACCCCTGCTTCGGTTTCTTCACCCGCTGAGGACAGGTCTGGTCCTACTAACACTGCTGTTTTTCCCCCTAGTTCCTTCATCCTACCAAGTTTTGCATGGTTCTATATATTCTTTTCCAGTGGTCAGATATTCCTGTCTTCTCTCAGCTGGTGTTCTGCATGCACTTCTGTGTCTGAAGGTGTATTCCTGATGTATCTGTGGGGAGAGATGTACTCCACATCCACCTACTCCTCTCCTTGTTCTCTCAGAGATGAGATCTTTTGAGAGAGAAGATGATGAGACGATGAGACACATCAAAAGTGAACTGTTTGTTGGACACTTATAGATGACCGATTGAGAGTTAAATGTGCAAATGGGAAACTCAGAGTAAGGGTCCTGGCAGCCCTCATAGAAGGAACTTGCCTGCTGCCTCTGGAGGAAGATAATGATCACAATTCAACAGATACACTGAACAGGACTTATCTGTGGGGATAAAATTAGAATCAAAATCGAGTGCAATTGCTTCCTGTCTAGTACAGCCTACCATTAGAGCCTGTCTTCTGCATTCTCTCTTCTATTGTGGATCCTGAATGGAAAGGGAGCTTGGGGAGGGAGGTCAGGTCTTTTCATCTCCCCTCAGGTTGGCAGGGGCAGAGTTATAACATTCTAGAATCGAACAGTAGCTTCTTTACTGTTAAGAAATTTCTGAGTTTCCGGTTGCTCTTGTTAAGACTGGATTTAAGTGCTCTGAAAACAATAGCAACAAAGTTTTGGTTTGAAATAGAAGTAAATTTGGTTTGAAATAGAACTAAATAGCACTCACCAAAATTAGAGTGCTATTTTTTCTTTAATCTGTAATATTTATTTATTTATTTATTTTTTTACTTTACAATACTGTATTGGTTTTGCCATACATCAACATAAATCCACCACGGGTGTACATAAGGTCCCACTCCTGAACCCCCCATCCCACCTCCCTCCCCATGCTATTTTATATAGATTTTGTTAAGCAGAGAAAGCTATGGCACAGACAGTAGTAATGACTGACATTTGTTGAACGTTACCAGGTCTGAGTGCTATTCTGTGTTCAACATATATTAACTCACTTAATCCTCACTACAGTTTTGGGGTATAGGTAAAATCATTTTACAGAAGATGAAACAGACCCCAAAATCTAAATATTTTACCCAGAGTTAAACAGCTAGTAGGTGATCAAGAAAGATTTGAATTTAGTCTGTCTGTGTCTACAGATTATGCTCTTATTAAGTATTTAATATTTACTGTATTAATAAAAAACAAAGAACTTTGACTTCAACATAGCAGATTAAATCTATGTATTAGCACAACACATATAATAAATAGAGTGATAAACTACCACAGAGAAGGCTAATAGAATAAAGAAATAATTAGTGTGTTTTCCTCATTTAACCTAGGTTTTTACTCCACACTCTGTGAATAAAACTTGCAGTGCTAGTAGGGGATTCCCATCAGCACCTTTTGTTTTATTCTGTTTCAGCTCTTTCCTCACCAGAACTCTTGTCTCGTGTGGCCCACCATTCACACACACACACACACACACACACACACACACACACACACACACCTGTTGAAAATGACCTAGTGCAGAAAGGTCTTATTTATATATTAAGGATAGTTGTCATTAAGAAAGCTGGATTCTTATGAGAAATCTACTTTTAGGAAGAGGTTTTCAGTTCAGTTCAGTCACTCAGTCATGTCCAACTCTTTGTGACTCCATGGATTGCACCATGCCAGGCTTCCCTGTCTATCACCAACTCCTAGAGCTTACTCAAACTCATGTCCATAAAGTTGGTGATGCCATCCAACCATCCCATCCTCTGTTGTCCCCTTCTCCTCCTGCCTTCAATCTTTCCCAGCCAGGGTCTTTTCCAATGAGTCAGTTTTTCACATCAGGTGGCCAAAGTATTGGAGCTTCAGATTCAGCATCAGTCCTTCCAATGAATATTCAGGACTGATCTTCTTTGGGATTGACTGGTTTTATCTCCTTGCAGTCCAAGGGACTCTCAAGAGTCTTCTCCAACAACACAGTTCAAAAGCATTAATTCTTTGGTGCTCAACTTTCTTTATAGTCCAGCTCTCACATCCATACGTGACTACTGGAAAAATCATAGCCTTGACTAGACGGACCTTTGTTGGCAAAGTACTGTCTCTGCTTTTTAATATGCTGTCTAGGATGGTCATAACTTTCCTTCCGAGGAGTAAGCGTCTTTTAATTTCATGGCTGCAATCACCATCTGCAGTGATTTTGGAGCTCCCCAAAATAAAGTCTCTCCCTGTTTCCACTGTCTCTCCATCTATTTGGCATGAAGTGATAGGACCAGATGCCATGATCTTAGTTTTCTGAATGTTGAGTTTTAGGCTAACTTTTTCACTCTCCTCTTTCACTTTCATCAAGAGGCTCTTTAGTTCTTCTTCCCTTTCTGCCATAAGGGTGGTGTCATCTGCATATCTGAGGTTATTGATATTTCTCCTGGCAATCTTGATTCCAGTTTGTGCTTCATACAGTCCAGCATTTCTCATGATGTACTCTGCATAGACGTTAAATAAGCAGGGCGACAATATACAGCCTTGACGTACTCCTTTCCCGATTTGGAACCAGTCTTGTTCCGGGTCCAGTTCTAACTGTTGCTTGTTGACCTGCATACAGATTTCTCAGGAGGCAGGTAAGGTGGTCTGGTATTCCCATCTTTTTCAGAATTTTCCATAGTTGTGGTCCACACAGTCAAATGCTTTGGTGCAGTCAATAAAGCAGAAATAGATGTTTTCTGGAACTCTCTCACTTTTTCGATGATCCAGCGGATGTTGGCAATTTGATCTCTGGTTCCTCTGCCTTTTCTAAATCCAGCTTGAACATCTGGAAGTTCACGGTTCACGTGTTGCTGAAGTCTCGCTTGGAGAATTTTGAGCATTACTATGTTAGCATGTGAGATGAGAGCAATTGTGAGGTAGTTTGAACCTTCTTTGGCATTGCCTTTCTTTGGGATTCAGACAGTAATAGTGTCTGCCTACAATGCGAGAGACCTGGGTTCTATCTCTGGGTCTGGAAGATTCCCTGGAGAAGGAAATGGCAACCCATTCCAGTACTCTTGCCTGGAAAATCCCATGGATGGGGAAGACTGGTAGGTTACAATTCATGGGGCTGCAAAGAGTTGAATATGGCTGAGCGACTTCACTTTCTTTCTTTGGGATTGGAATGAAAACTGATCTTTTCCAGTCCTATGGCCACTGTTGAGTTTTCCAAATTTTCTGGCATATTGAGGGCAGAACTTTCATGGCATCATCTTTTAGGATTTGAAATAGCTCAACTGGAATTCCATACCTCCACTAACTTTGTTCTTAGTGATGCTTCCTAAAGCCCACTTGATTTCCCATTCCAGTATGTCTGGCTCTAGGTGAGTGATCACACCATTGTGGTTATCTGGGGTCATGAAGGATTCTTATGAGAAATCTACTTTTAGCAAGATGTAGTTGAATAAAGAATTACTGTGAGGCAGTTTTTGCATAGAGTCAGGAAAAGTGCTTTGAAAAATAAGATTAAAATATACATTATATATAAATTCAGTATGATCACATTTATCAAAAAGCACCAGCTGTTTTAAATAAAAATAATAATAGCTAACAATGGCAACCCACTCCAGTACTCTTGCCTGGAAAATCCCATGGATGGAGGAGCCTGGTAGGCTGCAGTCCATGGGGTCGCACAGAGTCGGACACGACTGAAGCGACTTAGCAGCAGCAGCAGCAACATATATTAAGCACTTACCATGAGTCTTTTCTTGCTTTGGGTTCTTTTAGTGGCTTAACTTAGTCCTTTTGATGGTCCCATCAGTTAGGCTCATATTTTCCCACTTTATGGACGAGGAAATAAAAAAATTCAAGAACTTGCCCAAGAACACAGTTAAAAATTTAAAGAAAATATTATTTAGGTGATCATTCAAATCATATTTCTCTTCTATTATTTTATGTCATCATGATTTTTGATTATTAGAAATGCAATTTATTGCTGATAGGTATAATTTGTGGTTATAATTTTATTTTTGCTCCTCTTCAGGGCCCTTTTTATGATCAGAGCAAAATTCTTGAGACAGTAAGCATACCAGTTCTTTTCTAATGGCACCTTAACATGCATTATTGTTGCATTTTATGCAAATAATTTTGATTGAATGATTTTCCTATGCAAGTTTCACTAATTGCATTTACTTGCCAGATATACTTCAACATTTTCAGTTCATGTTGGCATTAAAAGTCCGCTGAAAACACAATTCAATACTCAACTCAAAATACAAATTAAGCTAGATTTCATTATGTATAAGGAGCCTGAAAACCCAAATTACAAGGAAAACTAAGGAATAGAAATCTAGAGCCAGGTTTCAGACAGCTAAAGTTTTAGATAAAAATTCCTTTACAAGGTCATTGTTTGTATAGTTCTTAGCAAAAAGCATTTTTCATGTTTAGAAAGTGTACCTATACCTTCACATGTGTGTATTTTGTTTTGTTGAATTTTTATTAGCTTTAAAAAGAAGATTATTTTATTCTTTTATGATTGCCTTAATATCTCTCTTGATGTTTTTCTGTTATCATATTGTTACTATGGCTGCCTATTTGGAAAAAGACTATTGAAAGTGACTTGTGAAGGTACCTTCAGTGCATAGTAAGTCCTATGGTAATATCTATTGGACTTACTATCTATAGGTAATTGGTTCTTACATATCTATAGGTAATTGGTTCTTTGGAACTAAAACATAATGATTGGAAATTAATCTAAGTTCATACAAATATTAATGTATGAATTTTGAACATTTTTGATTGGATTAAGAGTAATTAACATGAGATATACCCTCTTTTACAAAATATTGGAGTATAGTTGATTTACAGTGTTTTGTTAGTTGCAGGTATACAGCAAAGTGAATCAGTTACACACACACATATATTTTCACTCTTTTTTAGATTCTTTTCCCATATAGGCCATTGCAGAGTATTGAGTAGAGTTCCCTGTTTTAGTTATCTATTTTATATATAGTAGTATGTATATGTTAATCTAAATCTTCCAATTTATCTCTCTCCTTGACCACCTTTCCCTGTTAACTGTAAGTTTATTTTTCACATCTGTAACACGACTTCTGTTTTCTGGATAAGTTCATTTATACTCCTTTTTTTTTTTTTTAATGGATTCCATATAGAAGTGACATATTTGTCTTTCTCTGTCTGATATCACTCAATATGACAATTGCTACCTAGGTTCATCCTGTTGCTTCCAGTGGCATTATTTCATTCTTTTTTTGTGGCTGAGTAATATTCCATTCAATATATGTCTGATATCTTCTTTATCTATTCATCTTTCAGTGGACATTTAGGTTGTTTCCATGTCCTGAATATTGCAAATAGCACTACAATGAACATGGGGTGCATGTATCCTTTCAAATTATGATTTTCTCAGGATATATGACCAGGAGCGGAATTACAGGATCATATGATAGCTCTGTTGTTAGTTTTTTTGCATCTCCTGCATTAGCAAGAGGGTTCTTTACCACTAGTGGCACCTGGGAAGTCCCTGTTTTTAGTTTTTTTAAGGAACCTCCATACTCTTCTCCATAGTGGCTGCACCAATTTACTTTCCCACCAACAGTGTAGACAAATTTCCCCTTTCCCCACACACTCTCCAGCATTTATTATTTGTATACTTTTTGATGATGGCCATTCTGAGTGGTGTGAGGTGATACTTCATTATAGTTTTGATTTGCATTTCTCTAATGTTAATGATGTTGAGCATTGAGCATTTTTAGTGTGTTTGTTGACCATCTGTGTGTCTTCTATGGAGAACTGTCTATTTAGATCGCCTGACCATTTTTTGATTGGGTTGTTTGTTTTTTTGATATTGAGCTGCATGGACTGTTTGAATATTTTGGACACTAAGCCCTTGCCAGTTGCTTCATTTGCAAATATTTTCTCCCATTCTGAGGGCTGTCTTCTCAACTTGCTTATGGTTTCCTTTGTTGTGCAAAAGCATTTAAGTTTAATTAGGTCCCATTTGTTTATTTTTGTTTTTTGTTCATTATTCTAAGAAGTGGATTGAAAAAGATCTTATGTCAGAGAGTGTTCTGCCTATGTTTTCCTGTAAGAGTGTTATAGTTTAGGTCTTTAATCCATTTTGAGTTTATTTTTGTGTATGGTGTTAGAGAATGTTCAAATTTCATTCTTTTAGAGGTAGCTGTCTAGTTTTTCCCAGCACCACTTGAAGAGACCATCTTTTCTCCCTTGTGTATTCTTGCTTCCTTTGTCATAGATTAGGTAACCATAGATATATGGGCTAATCTTTGAACTTTCTATCCTGTTTCATTGATCTATATTTCTGTTTTTGTTTCAGTAACGTACTCTTTTGATGACTGAAGCTTTTAGTATAGTCTGAAGTCAGTGAGCCTGATTCCCCCAGCTTCATTTTCCTATCTCAAGAAAAATGGGCAGAAGATCTAAATAGACATTTATCCAAAGAAGATATACAGATGGCCATGAAGTACATGAAAAGATGCTCAGCATCACTAATCACTAGAGAAAAGCAAATCTAAACTACAATGAAGTATCACCTTATACTGGTCAGAATGGCCAACATAAAAAAATCTGCAAAGAATAAATGCTAGAGAGGATGTTAAGAAAAGGGAACTCTCCTACACTGTTGATGGGGAAGTAAATTGGTGCAGCCACCATGGAGAATGGTATGAGGCTCCTTAAAATACTAAAAATAGTGCTACAATATGACCCAGCAATCCCACTCTTGGGCATATATCCAGAGAAAAATCATAATTGGAAAAGATACGGATTCTCCCAGTGTTCATTGCAGCACTATTTGCAATAGCCAGGACATGGAAGCAACCTAAATGCCCCCTGAAAGATGAATGGATAAAGAAGATGTGGTATATATATATACAATGAAATATCACTCAGCCAGAAAAAGAATAAAATAACTACATTTGAAGCAACATGAATAGACCTAGAAATTGTCATACTGAATGACGTAAAGCAGATAAACAAATATTATATGATATGTGGAATCTAAAAAAATGGCATAAATGAACCTATTTACAAAACAGAAATGGAGTCACAGATATGAAAAGCAAACATGGTTAACAGGGGGGAAAGGAGAGTGAAGGATAAGTTGGGAGATTAGGATTGACACATACACCATATTATACGTAAAACTGATAACTAATAAGAACGTATTGTATGATACGGGGAACTCTATTCAATACTCTATACTGAATGATCTATATGGAAATAGAATCTAGAAAAGAATGGATAGATATATAGCTGATTCACTTTAATGCAAAGACTAATACAACATTGTAAATCCATTATACTTCAATAAATTAAAAATTAATTTTAAAAACCTGGAAAAAGATAAAATCTCCTAATTGCAAGGAGGAACAAAAAGAAAATTCTTTGAAAAAATCATAAGTGGTATCAAAATATTTATTCTTTTGAGTAGGTTTGGCTCTAGAACTAGCCTTCAGTCATTATCAAAGACAGAAATGTTTCTTACTCAGGAAATCAGACAGGTCAGCTCATGTAGGTATGTGCATGGGTATGTCTTCTAAAAGAGCTCTGAAGTTGCTATGAAAAATGAAAGCATTTTTGGAATTAGTGTCTGGCTCCTAAGATAATTCTTTTGAAGAAATATTCATTTGGTTGTACAATTCACAAATATGGTAGTTGAGTCCATTTCATTTCCTTTAAAAAGTACTTTACAGCGTAGCTTTTTGGTCTGCTCTATTTTAAAGTCTGATTACACGTCCCCATGCCTCGAAGACTTTCCTACTTGTGGCCTCCATTCTGTCCCAGGTACATAAGAATGGTCAGCATCAGAAACTGTGAAAGCTGTATGCAGAAACTGCTTCAAAATTCCATTGGTTATTTTAACCTTCTTCTCTTCGTCTTTCAGAGTCAATCTGACCCAGGATCCTGGATTTCAGAGTTAACCACCAATGATCATAACTGCCTACATTTATGGTTTTTTCTTTGCTCCCGAATGTTGACTTATTCATGGGATTACACATTATTTTAGTTCCTTGTGGGATTACATGTTTATTTAGTTTATTTTAATTCCTAAAATCTTACAACTTCCCATGCACGCCTCTGGATCTGAAGTTCTTTGACTTCTCTGTGAATAAAAGTCCTGCTGTGTTCCTAGCCTTCATGAAGTCCAGAGCCCTGTTCCCACACCAAGATGAATGCAGATCATTAATTCAAAATCTTAATGGCATTTATTCCTAGAAATATGACTGAAGATCTTGTTTCAACTTTCCGTGTCTCTCTCTCTGTTTCATGATGATTTGAGGAGAAAAGTATGTGTCTTACACCATCTGCACGGTCTTCTCCTCACTGCTAGTTGCTTAGGCCCCAAAATCTGTAGCTTCCTTTAGAAACAAAATAAAACCCAAATTTCTTAGCAAACTCTACAAACCCTATGTGAGAGTCTCTCTTTTCTCTTCAACCTGTCTCCCTCCATCCTTCCCCTTATTCACCATCTGCCAGCCACTCTGACCTCTTCTGCTGCGGGAACAGACTTAGCTTGTTCTCAATTTTAGGATTCTACATTCACGTGTCTTTTGGAAATACTTGATTTTTTGATTTCTGCATGGTTGCCTCTTCTCAACATCCAGACCCCAACTCTTGCCTTCTCTGCTCACTGTGGGTTCCTGCCTCTCATTGCTGGTCTTCCTTTCTCACATGAATCAGAAGTAAGCCAGATAGCTGCTTTAACAATTTTTGGAGTTCTTGTGGCCTCTTCTTCCACAGAATTCTGAAAATGACAACCTAGCTTGTTTTCTTCCTGTATTTGCACTTGCCTTGATTTTAAAATCTCTCTTGGCTTTGTACATTGAGCTCCTTAGCTGAAGTGTCTGGTTCATAGAATTTGGACAGTTTTCTTGAATTCTGAACTTCTTTGCTTATAAACACTGTGTGGGTTTGTTTACTTGGCTGGTGTGAGCAACCAGGCTGTGCCACGGCATCGAGTCATGCATCTTCCCTTCATCCTACTCTGGCCCTGGCATCTAGCCCCTCAGCTAGGAAGCTGGAAGGGTCAACGCCTTAGGTGTCATCAGCAGCTTTCAACCCAACACAAGAAATGTCTCTGTCACTTCCTGCTACAGGGCCATCCAGCTCCTCTGAGCATAATTCTGGGGACCTGAAAATCTCTGTTTCACCAGCCAAACTATCGCTTCGTGAAACTCTAAGACATCCTAGAGAGTTTATCCTTATGTTTGTCTCTAACTGTTTCCTGGAAACCTCTACAGAATGATTCTAATTCTGCATCTTAGATCACATAGTATAAATTCCTGTCACATGCTGACCATCTGGCTATGTGGTTAAGTATGAACAGGATAAATTTATAACGAGGATAAGATCATAAGGGGATGAAGGCATGGAACTGAGAGGTAAGGGATCAGCCTAGATAAGCAAGAAAAGAAGTTACAACAAGATCACAGTGTCATGGTTTGGCAATCAAGGGGCCTTGTCTCCCTCCTCATGATCTGCTGATGCTGTTAATTTTCCCCTGAGAATTCAGGAATAAACAAGGATGCTACCTCTGAAAGGAAAGAGGCTCCCAAGAAGCACTGAAGGGAGAAATGAGGAACAAAAAGCCTTAAATCTTTCTAAAGGTGATTTGTGACATCCTCAACACCTGCTTTCTCATGTAGAAAATCAATTACACTCTATTTTTTTTAAATTACACTTTAATGTTTCTATTTTCTGCAGATTGGAGCCAAACCACTTTGAGCCTCGATTGTCTCTGATCCCTGTCCCCAAAGAAATTTCTCAAGAAATTTCCTAGCTGAGTTCTTATAACACAGCTTTTTTTTTCCTTCTTCTTCTTCTTTCTTTTTTCCTTTAGGTCTCACTGTGCAGTGTGTGGGATCTTAGTTCTTCAACCATGGATCAAACCTGCTCCCCCTGCATTGGGAGCTTGGAGTCTTAACTACTGGGCTACTAGGGAAGCCCCCAGTGTAGCTTCTTAATATTTTTCCTTTGAAAGTCAGACATCTGTCTATCTTCCCTTATTCCACCACTGTGACATTCATTGAGGCTAAAATGTCAAGCTTATACCTGTCTCTTGAGGTGCTGTGGCCCAGATGTTGGTGGTCTCTTTCCTTCTCTGATGGTGTCATTCCTCACATGCAGGACCATTTTAACCTCAGACAGAGGGGTCGCACAGAGTTGGACATGACTGAAGTGACTTAGCAGCAGCAGCAGAGGGGTCTTGGGACACAATTTTCATGAAACATGAATGTTAGCACACAGCCTGTGGTCACCTACTCAGCTTAGAGGGTTTACATGCATCAGAGAATCTTTTCTAGGCTTACTTTTTTCCTCCTCCATGGATGGTTCCTTGACTTTATTTTCTTGCTAGTTAATCAGTCCTTTCACCCTGTTGCACGAGACTCAGTTTTCTTTTTTGGTCCCTTTAAGTCCCTGGAAGAACTAAGTTCTCTCAGAGGGGCTTGAAACCCAAGGGCAGCCCTTGAGGTCAAAGTGAAGTTTCTCTCCATGGTCACCTGAATAGTGTTGGAGGATAGAACCCTCTAGAGTGTGGCATTGGCAACTGTGCTGTTAGTCTTCTCTCTGCTTTAAGAACGAGATTCTAATCAGTCCGGTTTGTAAAATATTTCTCAGTCCTTCCATCCTGAATATCTTCTGTCTTGTGTTTTATTTCCATTCTTCTTCCTTCTTTTCTGCATTGCAAAGCTGCTTGGCAGTGATTTTGCTTTATCATCTATGAGTTCCAATGTGCAGCCCAGGGAGCAAGTGAATGAATGTACTTCTCAAAGCTCTCAATTGCTTGTACATCAACATCTGCCCCTTCCTGCCTCAGCATCTTTTTCCAACCTCACTCTGTGGTCATTCAGCCTCCTTTTCTGGAAAGCACTTGCATTTTGTCAAGCTATAAGAATGCATATCAATAGCCAGTAGACTCTTTTTTCTGGTTTGATGTGATTCACTTAAACCAACACATCTCTACTTCATTATAATTCACCTGGATCCAGCCAGAAGAAATAGCCTCCCCTTCCTTCTTTTTCTCCTACACCACCTCATCTTTACCGTGCACACTGTTCCAAGGTCAAAAACACTGAAAGGCTAAGGAAAAATTCCATAAAAGTAATGTTTTTCTTCAAGAGTCTAAAGAAATGGAGTGATTTCCTAAGAAACTCACAAAAGATTAGCCGCAGGATGTCTCAATGAAACTCTTTATACTCTGGGAATTACACATCAGTGGTTGAATTTATGATACACCTAAGGTCTGCATCTCATCACATGAGACATTTCACAAGAAGAGAAATTTTAAAAAATAAAATTGATGAAGCCAGAAGACTTCCCCCAGATGTCATCACATTATCCCATCTCTCAGTCCCCAGCTCCGGGTCCCCTTAGTTTGTATCCGCTCCATCTTCCCACTCTTCCCTTCTTTAGACACCAAGACAAAACTCAACATAGTTACTAAAGCAACTTTTATTTTGACAGCTTTAGTATTTCATCATTAAGCCTTCATTTAGATGGAAAATGTCCTCCCACGCCTTTGACTGAAGATGCCTTTCTCATTAAGCCCGAGTTTTTGCCTTTTCTTACATAGCACACGCATACACAACCCACCTGCTTTGGGTTATTGTCCATCTGTTCTTTGAGACAAACCCTGTTGCATGTAAAAACAGTTTTTTTTTCTTTTTATGGACACTATGTTTCTGTGCAAATGGAATTTGTAATCCAATTGGGACATCATTTTAGACACATAAAAAAAGAAGTTTCAAGAACTTCATGACAATTGATTTATGGAATATCCTTGTTATAAAACGATAATAAGTTTATTTGTTTATAAGGAAATAGTTCTGATGGACAATAGACAGTTTTGATTTTTTGATATATAATCACTGGGACTGTAAGTTCAACAAAAAAGGGAGTTTCTTCCTTCATTGGAACTCTCAAGTGGAGCTGGAAGTCATGCAACCTGTAGGTTTTCAGAGCGACTGGGACTTTGGGAAGGTCTGGCGTTCTCCCAGCCTTGAGGATTCTAAAAGGAACACATGGACCCTCTTCCCAGCACATGCACATGCCTCCAGAATTCTCCATTCTGTGTCCACAGCTCTTGTGTCCTCTGAGGTCACAAATCATAGGTAAAGAACATTTGCTTTAGTCCAAGTCTTTATTTAAATTTTTTTAAATTAAAAAATTGGAGTATAATTGCTTCACAATGTTGTGTTAGTTTCTGCTGTACAACAGTGTGAATCAGACACATTATACATATATCCCCTCTCTCTTGAGCCTCACTTCCACCCTTCTAGATCATCATAGCGCTTCAAACTGAGCTTCCTGTGCTGTGCAGCAGCCTCTCACTAGCTGTCTATGACAAAGAAACTGAAGCTCATTGAAGCACACTGACTTATTTAGAATTCTAGTTATTTAAGCCTGTGTCCTGAACACAATTGGAGCTTCCTACCCAGGTTAAGTGTCTTATTCAGGTTTAAAGCCTAGGAATCATGTTATTAACAGAACAACCATTTCCTTACTCTAATAGATTGTGTTTTCTTATTTAAAGAATATGTTTGGATATTACATCTGCTTATTTTTTTTAATCAGTGAATAAATTTATAACATTAAATTCAATCACCTTTGCAGTAAAGGATACTGATCCCCAGGGGCTAATTGATCTTCTACAAGTCAGTTATCCATGGAGAAAAATTCAGAGTATTTTTCAAATGTTAGTTGCTCAGTCATGTCCGACTCTTTGTGACCCCATGAACTGTAGCCTGCCAGGCTCCTCTGTCCATGGAATTCTCTAGGCAAGAATACCAGAGTGGGTTGCCATTTCCTTCTCCAGGGGATCTTCTGGGCCCAGGGATCGAACTCCGGTCACCCGGCATTGCAGGCAGATTCTTTACCATCTGAGCCACCAGGGAACAGTCTCTTTCATTACCTTGTCCTTTGTGTTTCGATGATCTCGGAACTTAAGCAGGTGTTCATTACTAAAATTATTATTTTCATTTGTAACTTAATCTTATTTTTTAAAATTTATTTTTTAACTGAAGTGGAGTTGCTTTACAACATTGTGTTAGATTCAGGCGTACAGTGCAGTGATTCAGTTATATCTCTTCTTTTTCAGATTCTTTTCCCTTATAGGTTATTATAAAATATTGAGTATAGTATATTACTCAGCCATGGAAAAAAATAATGCCTTTTGCAGCAACATGCATGGACCTAGGGACTATCATACTAAGTGAAGTAAGTCAGACAGAGAAAGACAAATATCATATGATATCACTTGTATGTGAAATCTAAAGAAATGTTACACATGAACTTATTTACAAAATAGAAATAGACCCACAGATTTAGAGAACAAACTTACAGTTACCAAAATGGAGAGGATGGAGGACATAATTTTATTTTATAATAAAGAATTTGAAGAGACCATAAGGCCTGCAGATTGATTTTGCCAAAGGCAGCATTGATTTTAATCACCTCTGAGACTGTCAGCTCTGCTTTCCACTATTGGATCACATCAAGTATTAGAGGAAAAGAGTGTTTGGAAAAGTACTCTAAGAAAAATGAGGTGAAAATTAGAATTTCACTGCCTTTCTCTCTTCCGTTATGTACATAGTCTAATTCCTGTCTCTCTAACATGAGGTTGCACAGTGATTTAGGGCCACTTTAATCATTTTAATGTTCTCGCTCAGTTGTAGGGGAAAATGAAATAGCTGAGTTTATGCTAAAAATAAACCTCACAGCTTTGCTGGATTGCACAACCTTGAGTGTAAACAACTGTCCCCCCTCTTGGAAACTAATCCTGCCTGGCTTTTGACTTTCCCAAGAGATTGTCTAATAGATTTTTTAAGCTGCATGTTGAATAATTGTTTCCACAACCAGCACAGATTGGTTTTCTCAAAAGAAAAAATGAAAATGAAAGTTCTATCCAATTAAAAAAGAGCTATTAATACTCTGCTGGTCTGGAAAGGAAAAGCCTGAGCTTCAGAAGCCTCTGCCGTTTATCACAGAAACAAATTTTCACAGCAACTGAAAGAGTGGGGTGAAAAATTAGAAGTTTTATGAAGAACTAGAAAACAGACACTTCAGCTCTTTTTAGTTGGCATGGGGAGAATATTAACATCCCTGGCAGAGGGGAGCAGATGCCTTCATACTGGCCCCAGCAACTTTCCACCGCAGGGGAGACGGCTCAGCACAGAGTGGCCTGAGTTCACCCTGGGCTCTTGGTTATTATACCACATACATACAGCTGGCCATGTCATAGGGTGTCTAGATTTAGAATATTCTTTCTTTTACGATCTGATAAATGTTCCTTTCAATTAAATAATTTATTGCCTTGTCAACAAAACGCTTTGGAATTTCTGATTGTTAGAGAATCTAACCATTTGGCATTTCTTTTAACACTCTGCATTTTTAAAAAGTTTATTTATTTATTTTTGGCTGCATCAGGCCTTAGTTGCTGCATGCGGGATCTTTTGTTATGGCTTGTGAATTGTTCATTGAGACATGTGGTCTTCTCTCTAGTTGTGGAGCAAGCACTCAGTAGTTGCAGAGAATGGCTTAGCTGCTCTGAGGCATGTGGGATCTTAGTTCTCTGACCAGGGATTAAACTTGCATACCCTGCATTGGAAGGTGGACTTTTTAACCCCTGGACCACCAGGGAAGCCCCACCATTTAGTATTATTAAGCCCTAGTCAAAGAAAATGCCTGTGTGCATTTACATTCAAGCTTGGGTTGGGGTCCAGTCAAGTCGTTGTTAATGCTCCTATCAGTCACTGCAGTTCTAGTCCACCAGCCCATTTCTTTTTTTTAAATGTAAATTTATTTATTTTAATTAGAGGCTAATTACTTTACAATATTGTATTGGTTTTGCTACTTACACCCATTTCTTAACCCTCTGGTTCAAATGGACCCAGAGTCCAAGAAGGATAAACACACCAGTATCAGCATAAAAATCAGGGTGAGTGAGGACTTGTGTTTCTCAAATGTGGTCCCTTAACCACCTGCATTAGACTTTTTTCTTGGTTTTTGTTTATTTTTAAAGCAAATTCCTGGACTTTATTCATAATCCAAAGAATCAGAATATATGAAAACAGCTACCAAGAATATATAATTTTAACAAACACACTGGGGAAATCTCATAAAGGAAAGAAGGACTACCGCCCTCAGGTCAAAGGTACAAGCAATGAGAAAGCCCAGAAATGTTAGACAGGCCTTTGTGTCCTGCCCTGAAATGGTAGAGGTTTCTGGATCACAAAATGGGCCCTGCAGCTCCTGTGTCATGAGTTTATCATTAGTAGAAACTTTGAATGCGGCAGAAGGTGAAATAAAAATATTTTACCCATTTAGGACTTCATGACTAATTTTATTTTAAATTCATTAAAAAGAATGGAGTGCCTTTCTGATAACTATATCCCTCAAGGAGCCTAAAATACATTTCAAATTTGAAGGTAGACCTACTTTTTATTCATATTTAGACATTATAAATGAAATCTTTATGATAAATACACTGTTGAAATGTAAATATTCATTAAGCATGCCTGATAAGTAACTTCATTCATATCCAGCTCTTTGCAACCCTATGAACTCTAGCCCACCAAGTTCCTCTATTATTGGAATTCTCCAGACAAGAATACTGGAGTGAGTTGCTGTGCCCTCCTCCAGAGGATCTTCTTGACCCAGGGATTGAACCTGTATCTCATATCTCCTGCATTGGCAGGGGGGTTTTTTTACCACTAGTGCCACCTGGGAAGCCCAAATATTCACTGTATCAAGTTCAAAATCACATGAGTATTCATCAAGATATAGCATAGGCTGGACCATGAAACAACTCGCAGCACATTTCAAATATCTGAACTCTTAGGAGTGTATTCTAAGTGGACAGATGCCTTCTCTATACTGCCTAAATATATATATAAAATTAATAATATATATAAAAAATGTAACTATAAAATCATCATCAGATACTCAGAAAAGGTGGATAAGAAACAGGATATTTACAGTCTTGACTTATCTCCTCAAATTACTTTTAGTTATGAAGGGAAACTACAGAATTTAAAGTGATGGATCATGGCAGATACTGCACTCATCATTCACCAGAGTTAACATGTCCAAATAAAGGGCGAAACAACACAATGTTCCTTTTGTTGTGAGGCACAAAGGAGGACAGTAAAAAGAAGAACTGGTCATACCATGAGTTGGTGAAGATGTAAAGCAGGTGGAATTCTTTGCTGTTGGTATGAAAGTACATGGTTACAATGACTGTTTTGGAAAATTGCAATGTGCTCTCAATTAAAGTTGAACATGGGAATACTGACACCCTAGCAGTTTCACTTCTCAGTAAATATCTGCCAAAAGATAAGTACATAGTAGATATCTTAATAATGGCCCCAAACTGGAAATAACCCAAATAAACAAGTTGATAAATACATTTAAACAACATTAAATTATTATACCATGAAGCAGTTATACTATGTTATACCATGAGGAGCCTGGTGGGCTCAGTCCATGGGCTTGTGAAGAGTTGGACATGACTGAGTGACTAAGTACACAGGTTTAAACTTCCCTGTAGCTAATTTGGTAAAGAATCTGCTTGCAATACAGGAGACCAGGATTCAATCCCTGGGCTGGGATGATCCACTGGAGAAGGGAATGGTAACCCACTTCAGTATTCTTACCTGAAGAATCCTGTGGACAGAGGAGCCTGGTGGGCTACAGACCATGGGCTCTCAGAGTTGGACACAACTGAGTGACTGAATACACACACCCAAACTGTTATACCATGAAGCAGTTAATTACTGTTACACAAAACAGTATGAAAGCATCTCATTGACATAAATGGTGAGTGATAAAATACACACAAAAAACTATGTTTTATACAATTGTCATAAGGTCTAAAAGTCAGCAAAGCTAAGGTAGAATCTTAGAAATCAAATTGACATCTACTTTGGGGAGAGGGAAGTTTTTAGGGGGATGGGGAAAGAGGGAAGCCTCTGGGGTTCTGATAGTATTCTTATTTTTTATTCAAGTGGTGATTACATGGATATGATCTTGTAGTAATAATTTCCTGAGCTATTCACACAAGATGTGCACGTCTCAGTTGTATGTTACTACATATAATAAGCAAATAAGTAAGTAAATCCATGTTAAAAATTCTATCAAAAGACAAAAAGTCATAAATATAGGTATAAACACTGTTTGTGATGTGCATAATTTAACATGGTAAAGATATCATTCTTTTCAAACCAGGTAACAAATTCAGTGTATTTCTTGGAAATATTTTGGAAGAATTTTTTGAAGAGTAGAACAAACTGGTTAAGAAATCATATGGATGAAAAAGAGTCCACAAATAATAAAGATTATGAATAAGAGGAGGGAAGAGGGAAACTTACCCAAAGAGGTATGAAGACATTTCATAATGCCATTGCAATAAAATAAAACAAAATAAAATAGTATGGTTTTGGCTTGGGAACAAAAAGATGGAAGGAATGCAATATAGACACCAGAGTCTTGTTTGTTTAGGAAGTTTTATGGACTCGATCTCTACTGTTATCATTAACAACAAAATCATATTTAGTAGATAACTTTATGGGATTTCCTTATATGCAGAAAAATAAATTCTCAGAACATATAAACAAAACTAATCTCCAGATAAATTAAAGTCCTAAATTTGGCAGCTAAAATTAAAGAATATTAGAAGACACTAAAGGACAATAAATTTATGACATTACAGTTGAGAAATGTTTCATGGAGAAAAAGAGGATACTCAAAGAAAAATGAGTGAATCCACTACACAGACGGTTGAAAGGGGACGGATGCTTGGAGGGGTAACCAGTATGTGGGATAAGACACCCAAACATCAAGAATCCGAACCAAATGAGACAAATGTGGAAGTTTAAATAGTGAAATTCGGGAGGGGCAGAAGAAAACAGGTGTCCTTGCGCACATCTGGTGGGAATGTAACCTGGGTTCAGATGTTGTGGAGCCCAATCCCAACTTTAGTTAGTGAAAGGAATGGGATCTACCCAATAACAGGTTCTTCCAGAAAACCACCTCACAGCCCTGTCTCTCTGGGTTGTGTCTATTTCCTAGGACATACACCAGCTCACTAGCAGCAAGATGGGAGTGATGGTGGGAATAAAGAGGAAAATAAAAGGCAGAGTCTACCTTACAGATGACTGACTCCCTTTTGGCACCTGAGTTCTAGGTGGGGAAGGGGAAAACAGAAAGCACTGTTATTTGCAAACTTTCTTACTCATCATTTATCTTACTGCAGAGACAACTTATGTTTAGAGAGAAATCAAAGTAATGACAACTTTATTTAATTGTATGAATTCTGTGTTTCTCTGAGAAAAATGAACGATTGATATCCCTGTGAACTGGTAGCTTTCCCCACACACCCAAAGCTACAAACATTTTAAAAAGAGTCAGTCACAGTCCTTCAGATCTGGCTCTGGACCTCCTGTTGCCAGTTGGTCTTGTAGAACAGTGGTCCCCAACCTTTTCATCACCAGGGATTGGTTTCATGGAAGACAATTTTTCCACAGCCAGAAGGGGATGGTTTTGGGATGATTAAAGAACATTACATTTATTGTGCACTTTATTTCTGTTATTATTACGTCAGCTCTGCCTCAGATCATCAGGCATTAGATCCCAGAGGTTGGTGACCCCTGCTAGAGCCTTGGTTTCCTGAACTGTGGCTATGTAGGCAAATTATCTGGCAAAATACATGTAATACAGCTAATAACATAGGTGGAATTATAAGTAAATATTTCAGCCATGAGGCTTCCACACCAAGCCAGGTTCTTAAAAGATTGTTAAGACTAGAGAATGGATCACTTAAGGCAGAAATCTGATTTTTCATATGGTTCATCAAATGTGTTACATTAAAGGATTCATCGGGTATGAAAACACAGCATTTGGTTTGAATTAGGCCCAGGTACCTCCCTGAGATGCTGTAAGGTGTCAAGGGCCTTGTGGTTTTTGTAGTACCCCTTTTTCATCATAGAAATACCAAAATTCAATAGGCTAATAGCCTGGTTACTATCATTTAAAGCTTGGTGAGTGAAAGTTATTAAGGCTTCAAAGCTATGAAATAATCACAATAATGGTATCCAGTTTATAAAATTGGATGGAGGTTAAATCAAAGAATTCATGCACAAGACAGCATATAGTAACCTTTCAATACACATCAGCTACTATTTGGGGATTTTGTTAAGAATATCCTGGATATTTTCTGGGTTCTTCTTAGTATCCTACCTATATCTGAAGTGGATTTATTTATAGCCACCTCTGTGAATCATGAAGACTTATAAGCTTCTCCTGACACATTTCAGAATTACAATTCTTCCTAATCTACTCTCCAAAGTCTTTTCTTTTTTTCATTCTATACCTCATAGTTATTGAAATTTATTATTCCCAGGCAGACTTTTTGAAAAACAAATACAGGGAAACTTTGAAATGTTTGGTCAATATTAAGGAAAAATACAGGTTTCTGATCATAGTCAGTGTATTTTTATTAGTGGTGAAAAAATATGCCAGAGGTTGAATAAATATGGCTTTTCCTAAGAACTGCAACAATTCCGATAAATATTTTATTACAAAAACTTCTGCACCTACTTTTTAATCTGGAAAGTGGCCACTTGAGGACAGCTGACCAGATTCTTTCTGTCATCTTGTACAGTCACTTAATGTTCCAAAATTAAAATAGGAAATGGTAACTTAAATAAGAAGTAATTTGTATCAAAGAGAGCTCATTCTATCAAGAGCTTTTCTTTATTCAAGGAAGTAAACTTGATAGGTGTTCTCGTGAGACAGGAGAATTGTACTGTTTGTAGAAATAGAATGAATTAAGCAGTTTTAAGAAGAATTTAATAGGTTAAGGGGTGTGTGTATGTGCTTGTGTGTGTTTTAGTCTTTCAAAATGAGAATTAGAAGATTGATAAGTAAATGGCTTCACCAAACTATATGGCGTGGCTTTGCCAAGAGTATCCTTTGTGCAGAGCAATGTCACAGTGACTCTGAACTTCTTTGATGCTATTGAAGTCTTTCTGTTTGCAGTGTGTCGTTCTTGTAAGCTTTGTCTTTCCTGGGCGTTATGTTTGCTATGGAGGAACACACTGGAAATACCTGTTCTGGGACAGAGTTTGTGCTGAATGGCCCATTGTGGGTGTTTATGTTCACTTGTTTCCCTGAAAATGCCACCTGGATAAAGTGTCTGCTGGAAAAGCTATAACACCGCATTTTCAAAATAAACCAGCTCCTTGTTCTGAAAAACTTCTTTGCCTTTGTACGCTTCAAGCCTACATCACTCAAAAATTCTTTATCCATTCTTCATCTTTACATCTCATTACTTTCTACAGGTGTGTGATCACCCCACTCTTACAAGTATCATTCTTCCCTAAGAGCTACACATCATGGATTGAACTGTATCCTCCAAGAGGATGTGTTGAAATCCTAAGCCCCGGCACCTCCACGTATAGGCTCACTGCTGATGCAACTCATTGAGAAGATTACCCTAGAGTAGGGTGGCCCTTACCCAACATGAGTGGAATCCCTGTAAGGAGAGGATGTGAAGATACAGACACAAAGGGGAGAGGGAGATGGAGGCAGGGAATGTGGCTGTACTGACTCCCCAGTGCCTGGCTCCCCAGAACCTGGTCGGGTGAAAAGCCTGCTCCACTTGGCTCTTCAAGGGGAGCAGGGCCCTGCCAACACCTTCTCCAGCCTCTGACTTTCAGATAGAGAGAGAATGAACACCTGCTATTGGGAGTCACATCGGTCATGGTGCTTGGTTTCAGCAGTCCTGGGAAATAAACACAGTCCACAGGGAGGGGGTCAGTTAGGACATCTGCCCTTGGACCCCCACTGCCCAGCCCAGAGTGGAATGATGCTCCATGCTTGCCTCTGTTTTGCTTCTACTAGATTGTAAGTCCCACGAGGCCAGAGACTACATCTGATTCATTTCGGTCACCCCTGGAGAAAGCGTTCTCCCCAGATGGGCCTTGAATTTCTTGTTAAATGAGGATACAAAGAGTCTTAATTTTTATGTTCTTCATAATAGTGCATTTTATTGCCAAATAAAGTCATGGGTAGGTAATGGAAGCAGTCATACCCAGGAAATCCTGTTTAGCTCTGTTTACATAATTTCCTTAGTTCTGTCCCCAGATAGTGGAGAACTTCATATTTATGACTATTCCCAGAATATTGAAAAAAATAGGACAGTCTCTTGGGCTGCTCGTATCTGTGAGGACAGGCAGTGTTCTCACAGTCCTCAGCTGGGTCATCACTGGTCAGTGTCTGAACCTGGAGGGAAATGTCCAAGTTTAGTTTATGTTAGCAAACCCGTTGCTTCCTGAGTGCTTCCCTTGCCCCCATCAGCCATTTCTCAACAGGAAAGACAACAAACAGCCGTTTCATTGCCATGGCTGCTAGCAGTCTTGGTGGCACAAGAAGCTCAGTCGAGTTTATTACTCACTAGTAATAATAGCAAGAGGAACAAAGAGGATCCCCAAGGATGAAGTCACACAGTGTCAGTATTTTCATTATTCAGAGACCAGAAGCCACAGCACTGCCATTACCATAAACATGTCTCTTTCCTATTGGCAGATGTTTCACTTAAATAAAAATAATCAGGATTTGGGAAGATTCACCTTGGCAGCAGCTAAAATGCTAATCTCCTTGTGTCCCAGTTGTTACTCTGGCTGCTCTGGAAAATGCACTTGTGGAGGGGTGGTTGTGGGTGGAAGCTGGGCAAGCCTGATGAGCTGTTCACAGCTCCACACATGGGAGGAGGTTTGGAGTACTTTTAATTCCCTCATGATGCGCATAAGAATTTCTTTATTTCACAGTCTTCTACAATCCCTCCAAAAAGTGCTGGTGCTAAGAGGAAGGTAGTAGAAATTTCACAGTCCAGTCACCTTATTTTGAGTTCCTTGTACTTTGCCGACCAAGGTCCGTCTAGTCAAGGCTATGGTTTTTCCTGTGGTCATGTATGGATGTGAGAGTTGGACTGTGAAGAAGGCTGAGTGCCGAAGAATTGATGCTTTTGAACTGTGGTGTTGAAGAAGACTCTTGAGGGTTCCTTGGACTGCAAGGAGATCCAACCAGTCCATTCTGAAGGAGATCAGCCCTGGGATTTCTTTGGAAGGAATGATGCCAAAGCTGAAACTCCAGTCCTTTGGCCACCTCTTGCGAAGAGCTGACTCATTGGAAAAGACTCTGATGTTGGGAGGGATTGGGGGCAGGAGGAGAAGGGGACGACCCAGGATGAGGTGGCTGGATGGCATCACTGACTCGATGGACGTGAGTCTGAGTGAACTCTGGGAGTTGGTGATGGACAGGGAGGCCTGGCATGCTGCGATTCATGAGGTCACAAAGAGTCGGACACGACTGAGCGACTGAACTGAACTGTGCTTACATGATGAGTTTAAGGGGATATTATCCTTTCAGTTATCAAAAACTATTAATATCATAGAAATATTTGCAAGAAAGAGAAACGTGCTCATGCTTATTATGTTAAGAGTCAGTAGGGTGCATACACCCTGCCCCAGTGTTCATTGCAGCACTGTTTACAATATCCAAGACATGGACGCAAGTCAAATGTCCATCGACAGAGGAGTGGATAAAGAAGATGTCGTCCATATATACAATGGAATATTACTCAGCCATAAAAGGAACAAAATAGTGCTTTTGCTAAGATGTGGATGGACCTAGAGATTGTCATACAGCGTGATATAAGTCAGAAAGAGAAAAACAAACATAGTATCAGTTCAGTTCAGTCGCTCAGTCATGTCCGACTCTTTGTGACCCCATGAATCGCAGCACGCCAGGTCTCCCTGTCCATCACCAACTCCCGGAGTTCACTCAGACTCACGTCCATCGAGTCAGTGATGCCATCCAGCCATCTCATCCTGGGTCGTCCCCTTCTCCTCCTGCCCCCAATCCCTCCCAGCATCAGAGTCTTTTCCAATGAGTCAGCTCTTCGCAAGAGGTGGCCAAAGGACTGGAGTTTCAGCTTTGGCATCATTCCTTCCAAAGAAATCCCAGGGCTGATCTCCTTCAGAATGGACTGGTTGGATCTCCTTGCAGTCCAAGGGAGTCTTCCCCAACACCACAGTTCAAGAGCATCAATTCTTCGGTGCTCAGCTTTCTTCACAGTCCAACTCTCATATACATACATGACCACTGGAAAAACCATAGCCTTGACTAGATGGACCTTAGTTGGCAAAGTAATGTCTCTGCTTTTGAATATGCTATCTAGGTTGATAATAGCTTTCCTTTCAAGGAGCAAGCGTCTTTTAATTTCATGGCTGTAGTCACCATCTGCAGTGATCTTGGAGCCTGCAAAAAATAAAGTCTGACACTGTTTCCTCTGTTTCCCCATCCATTTCCCATGAAGTGATGGGACTGGTTGCCATGATCTTCATTTTCTGAATGTTGAGCTTCAAGCCAACTTTCTCACTCTCCACTTTCACTTTCATCAAGAGGCTTTTTAGTTTCTCTTTACTTTCTGCCATAAGGGTGGTGTCATCTGCATATCTGAGGTGATTGATATTTATCCCGGCAATCTTGATTCCAGCTTGTATTTCTTCCAGTCCAGCATTTCTCATGATGTACTCTGCATATAGTATTGCTTATAAATGGAATCTAGAAAGATATAGTAGAGATGAACTTATTTTCAAAGCAGAAATAGAGTCACAGATATACAGAAAAAACTTAAGGTTACTAAGTGGGGAAGGGGGAGTGGGATGGATTGGGAGATTGGGATTGACATATATGCACTCAGTTCAGTTCAGTTCAGTTCAGTTCAGTTGAGTTCAGTTGCTCAGTCGTGTCCGACTCTTTGCGCTACTGTATCCAAAATAGATAACTGATAAGGAATTAACTCTATAACACAGGAAACGACTCAATGCTCTGTGGTGACCTACATGGGAATGAAATCTGAAAAAGAGTGATGTAGGCATATCTATAGTTGATCCACCTGGACTTCCCTTGGTGGCTCAGTTGGTCAAGAATCTGCCCGCAATGTGGGAGACCTGGGTTGGGAAGATCTCCTGGATGAGGGCATGGCAACCTACTCCAGTATTCTTGCCTGGAGAACCCCATGGACAGATGAACCCGGCAGACTATAGTCCATGGGGTCGTAAAGAGTTGGACACAACTGAGTGACTAAACACAACACACAACACAGAGCTGTATAGCAGAAGCTAACACAATGTTGTAAAGCAACTATAGTGCAACAAAAATTAATTTGAAAAAAAGAGTCAGTGAGTTGTGGCTGGGCTGAGTGAAGCTTCTGACCTCAAGAGCAGGGTCTGGACATGATCCATAAGGAGCCTAAGTGCCTCCTCTTTCTGCCCCTTATCCCTGCCCACCCTGTTCTCTGTAGACCAGAATGCCCTTCTATGCTCTCTCAGCACGACAGCCCTGAATGACTCCCCTTATTCCCAAATTTCCATACTTCCTGTGTCCAAGGGCCACCACGAACTGATGCTAAGCTTCTGTGCATCTTAGTCCAGTTCCTGAGAGAGTCAGTCCCAATAGCTCAGCTTATGGACCAGATGGCCATTCCATCCAAACAGCAAACAGGACAGCAGAGCCCCAAAGTGTTCCCTGGCCTGTGGAGAGGAGGCCAGTGGAGAGCAAGTAGGCACTTGTGGTGGACTATGGAAAGTGCTCTAAAGATGTTTAGCAAATATAATCCTTTCTGATTGCAAAGTGTAATAGACATAAGTTGCACATTGACCTGGTGACAGCATTGATTTATCCAGCAACTGCTCCAACATTCTAATATAACGTTTTCTAAAATCTGGAAAAATTTACCTTTTGCCATTATAAGAACAAAGTGTAAATTTATAAATCAGGGATAGAATCCTATTTTCTTTAGCATTATTTCACTTGGTAATTAGCATTTATATTATCTCTGTAAAAAAAGATTAAGCAATTCTCATGATGCTTGACTATTAAGATTCATCTGGCATAGAATTTTCCTTCTCTTGCTTCTATAGAAGTCATAAATTCACAAGTTATTTTACAGTTCCTGAGAAAATTGAAGTTATTCCCCTTAGGAAAGTAATTTCTTCTATATATTATGTCTTCACCTATTAATTTTTCTCTCTGCTGCCATTATCCAACTCAGTTCTGTGCCTGTAGCATCAGGATTTATAATCACTCCTCTAAAAGAATGTTTTACTTGATTAAACTCTGTTCTTCCTGAAATCATCTAAAGTGATCCACTCAGAACACAAAATAGTGATTCTCTTTGATTTATATGCTGCACATCCACAAGAGTGGATGTACAATACATTTAAAAAGTTAATCTACAGAGATCCAGAGTATTTGAGTATGAATGTCTAAATGAAAGAGGTCACCTCTAAACCTTATACCAACCAGAACATAAAGCAACAAAGTACATAATGTTTATAAAAATAGGAAGTATAGACAAATTATTCTTCCTCCAGGGTTTACTAGTGTATGAAGGTGAAAGTGGTAGTCGCTCAGTTGTGTCCGACTCTTTGCAATCCCATGGACTGTAGCCCTCTAGGCTCCTCTGTCAATGGAATTCTCCAGGCAAGAATATTGGAGCGGGTGGCCAGTCTTTTTTCCAGGGGATCTTCCCAACCCAGGGATCTAACCCGGGTCTCTCACATTGCAGACGGATTTTTCTCCATCTGAGCCACCAGGGAAGCCTTTGCTAGTGTATAATTTGTACTAATAGCTAGCAGAGAGAAAGAAAACCTGAGCCATGGTCTCAGGTGTGTAATGCATGGTTTGTTTGTTATTTTATCTGTCTAATAGGTACCTGGCATCTTGCTGGTACTTAGCGTTTATTGAAGGCGTATAGGTAGATTCCCTCGTGGCTCCATGGTAAAGAATTTGCTTGCCAACACAGGAGGTGCAGTTTTGATCCTTGGGTCAGGGAGGTCCCTTGGAGAAGAAAAAGGCAATCCACTCCAATATTCCTGCCAGGAGAATTCCGGGGACAAAGGAGCCTGGTGGGCTACAGTCCATGGGGTCACAAATGAACCAGACACGACTTAGTGACTGAACAACAAAAATAGGGGGATTATTTAGGAGCTTTATGGGAACAGCACAAACAGAAAAAGCCCAGCACAGACTTTCTATTAACATCCATCTGCATTGTCAAATAAGGTAACCAGGCAGACTATGCCATCAAAGTGGGACTAGAATTTAGAATAGGATCCTAGGGTTAATAGAGGCCGTGTCAGTGTAAGAAGTGATGGTACAAAGACCCTCATCCCTGGGACCTGGATGATGGACTCAGGGATAAGGGCCCAGGTTGGCAGAAAGTGCCATTAGATGTTCACATTCACAAGAGGCTGGCGAAGGCAAAACCAAAATAAATAAAGGGGACGGTTCCGCAGACCCCTACCATGGACCACACAGTCACTGCCCAGAGAGCAGCAGTGTTACCGGCTCACATCCAAAAGGCACCTGAGTCAAATCTCTCATTCTGGGACAACGAGTACAGGGAACCAGCTCTCGAGTCAGGCTTACTGAGACAAATGAGGAATGACATCATCAAGTAGATTTGCTACAGTGAACGGGAGGCAGCTGTGAAGCGACTGATGCGGTGCAGACCTCCTCGAACCAAGTCTGAAGTAGAAACACTTTGCCTGAAGAGTTTTGAAAATAAATCCATCTTCTAAACCTGAAGATGACTGAAAATCACACAGCAACAGAAAGATAACATGGAAACAGCATAAAGCTGGGTAAAGTTTTCTAAAGAGACACATAGAACAGTGGCTTGAGTCAGATCTTTGGGATGATATGTGTATTAAAAATAATATACAGCTAAACCAAATATGCTTGTACTTTTAGGAATTAGTATTAACAAGAGAACATCTTAATAGTACTTAATACTTCATAAATATACATCAATGCTATCTTTAAATTTTATTTTATTGAAGTATAGTTGATTTATAACATTGTGTTAATTAATGCTCTACACAAAGTGATTCAAGTATACATAAATATACATTCTTTTTCATATTCTTTTCCATTATGATTTATCACAAGAGATTGAATATAGTTCCCTGTGCTATACAGTAGGAAATTCTTATTATCCATCCTATATGTAATTGTTGGGAGTGGATTGATGTTGAAGCTGAAACTCTAATACTTTGCCCACCTGATGCAAAGAGCTGACTCATTGGAAAAGACCCTGATGCTGGGAAAGATTGAAGGCGAGAGGAGAAGGGGACAACAGAGGTTGAGATGGTTGGATGGCTTTACCAACTCAATGGACATGAGTTTGGGTAAACTCCAGGAGTTGGTGATGGACAGGGAGGCCTGGAGTGCTGCAGTCCATGGGGTTGCAAAGAGTTGGACACTACTGAGCGACTGAACTGAACTGAACTGATGTAACAGTTTGCATTTGCTAAACCCAATTCATCCCTCTCCCACCACCCACTTGGCAATGACAAGTCTGTTCTCTATATCTGCGAGTCTATTTCATGGATATGTTCATTTGTGTCATGTTTTAGATTCCACTTATAAGTGATATCATATTTGTCTTTCTCTGTCTGACTTACCTCACTTAGTATGACAATCCCTATGACAAGTATGCCTTAGTATGACAAGTCCATCCATGTTGCTGCTTCATTCTTCTAAGACTGAGTAGTGTTCCATTGTATATGTGTACCACATCTTCTTTATCCATTCATCTGTCGATCATCCAAGTAACAGATATTGTTCAGCTGCTGTGTATCACACTTGCTGATTTGTGATCATTTATCACTCATACCTCGCTGACCGGCTCAGCTAGACTCTTGTGCTGAGCAGCAGAGAAAATGCAAAACCGTTTCATATATTCCTATCCTTCCAATATATATCTAGGTAACCCTCAGGAAATACTGTTTAACTAACTTAATTACAACATAATGGATTGCATATTCTCCTTGAACTATCCCTCCAGTTCTGACAGGAGAAGGTAAAGGTCTGTGCCTATAGGAGGAGCATTAGTGGTGGTGGGGAGGGGGTGTAGCGTGGCTGGCTGGGTGTCCTTGGTGACTTCCAGCTCTCTGGGTTTCAGTCCACTGTTATGGTACACACAAGATTTAGTCTGTATGGTCTCCAAGCTCCTAGTCTCTGAGGTCTAGATATTCACATTGTTAACAGAACACAGAACCTCTCTGACTAATATTTTAAGTCAGCTAGTAAAGTAATGCTCAAAATTCTCCAAGCCAGACTTCAGCAATACATGAACCGTGAACTCCCTGATGTTCAAGCTAGTTTTAGAAAAGGCAGAGGAACCAGAGATCAAATTGCCAACATCTGCTGGATCATGGAAAAAGCAAGAGAGTTCCAGAAAAACATCTATTTCTGCTTTATTGACTATGCCAAAGCCTTTGACTGTGTGGATCACAATAAACTGTGGAAAATTCTGAAAAAGATGGGAATACCAGACCACCTAACCTGCCTCCTGAGAAATCTGTATGCAGGTCAGGAAACAACAGTTAGAACAGGACATGGAACAACAGACTGGTTCCAAATAGGAAAAGGAGTACGTCAAGGCTGTATATTGTCGCCCTGCTCCTTTAACTTCTATGCAGAGTACCTCATGAGAAACACTGGACTGGAAGAAACAAAAGCTGGAATCAAGATTGCCGGGAGAAATATCAATCACCTCAGATATGCAGATGACACCACCCTTATGGCAGAAAGTGAAGAGGAGCTAAAAAGCCTCTTGATGAAAGTGAAAGAGGAAAGTGAAAAAGTTGGCTTAAAGCTCAACATTCAGAAAACGAAGATCATGGCATCTGGTCCCATCACTTCATGGGAAATGGATGGGGAAACAGAGGAAACAGTGTCAGACTTTGTTTTTTTGGGCTCCAAGATCACTGCAGGTGGTGACTGCAGCCATGAAATTAAAACACACTTGCTCCTTGGAAGGAAAGTTATGACCAACCTAGATAGTATATTCAAAAGCAGAGACACTGCTTTGCCGACTAAGGTCCACCTAGTCAAGGCTATGGTTTCTCCTGTGGTCATGTATGGATGTGAGAGTTGGACTGTGAAGAAGGCTGAGCGCCGAAGAATTGATGTGTTTGAAGTGTGGTGTTGGAGAAGACTCTTGAGAGTCCCTTGGACTGCAAGGAGATCCAACCAGTCCATTCTGAAGGAGATCAGCCCTGGGATTTCTTTGGAAGGAATGATGCTAAAGCTGAAACTCCAGTCCTTTGGCCACCTCATGCGAAGAGCTGACTCATTGGAAAAGACTCTGATGCTGGGAGGGATTGGGGGCAGGAGGAGAAGGGGACGACCGAGGATGAGATGGCTGGATGGCATCACAGACTCAATGGACATGAGTCTGAGTGAACTCCAGGAGATGGTGATGGACAGGGAGGCCTGGCATGCTTTGATTCATGGGGTCGCAAAGAGTCGGACACGACTGAGCGACAGAACTGAACTGAACTGGGCCATTCAAGACCTGTATTGTGTTGAACCAGAAAAAAATGTATTTCTCATGAAGATATGGGTGGTGTAACTTCAGATTTCCTTCCTCATCTAGACCCCTTGAGATTTGGGAATTGCTGGGAGGTGCAGCATTTTCTAGAGAGGGGGAGAAGTCAGGCTGCACCCAGGGAGCACAGCTGGGAAAACCTTTTGGGTAAACTGACTAAACATATTTCAGGGAAAGGAAGAATTACTAACTCCAAAAATTAGCTGTCTTTTTTCATTCTAAATTAGTATTTACATTCATACCTAGTTTTTTTTTTTTTTTTTTTTACTGTCTGTGAAAGTGAAAGTGAAGTTGCTCAGTCGTGTCCAACTCTTTGCGGCCCCATGGCTCCTCAGTCCATGGAATTTTCCAGGTAAGATAACTGGAGTGGGTTGCCATTTCCTTCTCCAGCGGATCTTCCCAACCCAGGGATTGAACCTGGGTCTCTTGCACGGCAGGCACACGCTTTACTGTCTGAGCCACCAGGGAGATCTTGTACTTTACTGTCTATACTTTTTATTTGTTTTTTAAAATATAAATTTATTTATTTTAATTGGAGGTTAATTACTTTACAATATTGTATTGGTTTTGCATCCAGTTTTATATTTGTAATCTTATATTTTTTCTCTTTGTTTCTTAAGAGAACTATCTCCCCCAAGTGTATAAACTTCAGGCTGCCCACCACCTGAACGGGGTCCCATGAACACATGCTTGTAAATATTGCCCTGACTTGTCTTTATTTCTAACCATGGATGGGTGCTTTCTCATCTCCTACACCAAGCATGTTCCCCATGCTTGTCCAGTTTCCATTTCACCACCCACTGAGATCTGAGAATCAAGGACTGTCCGAACTTGTACGGCAGTAAGTCATTTGGAGACTGAATGTCCTGACTGAGGTTTCCTAATCCTGGGTTCTTGACCCTGTTCTTGTGGTTCCCTGGATTTTCTCAGAGAATGTGCCTTGAGTTTGAGAACTAGTCTTCATATAAAATGGAGCACTTGGCATGTATTCTAAACTTCCCAGGAGGAGCAGTTGCATATTAACAGCCTTCTGCAGAGCGCCTGGTGTCGACCTGATGTGACGTTTGGTCTGACAACTCCATCCTTATCAGGAGGGCGGTGCCCCCTTCACTGGTCATATCTGGTCATTTTCTCACACCTGTATTGGCTCGTCATCCATGACATATAACTGCCAACATTCTGACAATACATCAATCTCTTGCTTCCTCAGGACCTTCTTCCTACATTTTTCAGTAACTGACCCATCAATCTTATGTTTCAAAATGTTGTATGGAATCAAGTAAATCCTGGTGACAGTCATTTCAGGAGCAAGATGCAGAGAAATTGATCAGCACGTGATACTTAATGATGTTCTTACATATGAAATACATTTTTCCCATCACTCGATGTCAAAAAATTCTGAGATATTTTTTATTTTTCCTGTTTATACTTCTCTTTGCTATTTTGATGTCTGTTGTTAAATCATTTTGTTCTTTGTATTGTTTTAAAGAAGATATTTAAATTTAAAAGCAAACCTTTTCCATTTTATTTGCCAAATGATTCTTTTTAGCTCAGAACACTAAAATGTCAATTTTTAGTGTGATTTTTAGAATACAGAAGAACACACATTGGGGAGAGATATATTTTACATTTCATTTATACAGTTTTATAAGCCAGTGTTATACATAGAAATGTTTATTATTTTAAGGGAAACAAAAAGTTCAAGAAATCGTGTTATATCAATCAGGAGAATACCATGGCCCCTACTTCTAACTAAATAGTTCTATTTTTAAAATTTATGGCATAGAACTTGTAAATTCAGAACATTGTATTCTTAGAGTGTTCAGGTTAAGATTTTCATGATATACAAGAAAAGAGAAACAGAGTGTTGTGGGAAATCAGTATCCCTTGGAACGACCAGAAAGTGCACCCACCAAGTAGCACTGGACATCACAACCACCTTTGAGGTGAATGCTTGAGAGTTCCTGAGTTTATGCAATAAAAGACTGTAGTGTCTTCTGGTAGTGTTTATCTGGAGTCCTAAGCAAACCCAGGAAAATCTGCTAAATGGGATTTGAATTCATTGGTACTGTCCCTTAAATGGTTTGTCTTCTCCTGTGGGGGGCGCGGGGTGGGTGGGCTTTACAGGTGGCACTAATGGTAAAGAACCCAGCTGCCAATGCAAGGGACTTAAGAGATGGGAGTTCAATCCCTGGGTCGGGAAGATCCCCTGGAGAAGGACATGGCAATCCACTCCAGTGTTGTTACCTGGAGAATCCCATGGACAGAGGACCCTGGTGGTCTATCATGTATGGGGTTGCAAACAGTCAGACATGACTGAAGTGACTTAGCACACACGCATGCACAGGGATGTGGATAGGTCAAATATATTAGGCTGAATTTTGTCTCCCATTCAGATTCATACATTGAAGTGTTAATTCCCAATACCTCAGAATGTGACCTTGTTGGGAAACATAACTGTGGCAGAGGTAATTAGTTTAAATAAGGTTCAAGTGGAGAGTGGGGTGGGTCCCTGACCCAATGGGAGTGGTGTCCTTATAAAAAGAGGAAGTTGGAACACAGACGTGCACACAGGGAGAACACCCTGTGAAGATGAAAGCAGAGATGAGGGAATGCAACCAAGGGAAGGAAGATCAAAGATTGTCAGCAAGCCCACAGGTACCAGGAGAGAGGCCCCAGACTGACTTCCTCGCAAGTGTCCAAGGGACCCAACCTCTAGGACTGTGACACAGTTCATTTCTCTTGTAGAAGCCACCAAGTTTGAGGTCTTCTCTTGTTCTTAAGAAAACTCTGTCAAAGTTGTTACGAGCTTTTCGGAAGAATAAAATGCATACTTGCCTTTGGAGCAAACTGAGTGGCACCCAAGTCTGTCCCACCTAATGTCTCTTTCTCCAGATCCTGTGGTTTCTAACCCTGTTCATGTTAGCATTGCTTTTTATATTAGTATGAGAAACATATTTGCTTGTATCATCAAAAAAAGAATTTGGAGTTGGATTTCACCACAAGCCAATAATTTCTCAGCTGAACAAATTAGTAAAATCCTCACAACTTCTTGCATCACTGGAATGTCCCCCGTAATCCCAAAAGGGATGGGCAGCTTCTGCCAGAGCCCCCATGCTGTGCACCTTCCAGACCCCGAGGAAGAAGCGTGTCAGCCCTGGGGGCTTCTCACAGTCCACAAACTGAGCTTCCCTCCCTCTGGCAGAGGGCAGAGAAGCGCTAGATATTTCTAGATTTCTTTCTTTTTTTGACATTACATTTGACAATAAACAAAATGTAGGTGGATCACTTGGAAAGTTATGGAAATTAGAGTTTTGTTTATAGAGTGTTTCCCTCAAGTTCTGTGTATTAATCACTGTCACTTAAAAGAGCTTCAAATAGTAGTACAGCCTCAGTCAAGGTCACATATAGATGTCTATAGCAGGGAGTTAGATGGCAGGGCAAACCTGAGCTTCTCAAGCAGGGGTCACGCTGGTCCAGGGGTGTTTCCAAGGAAAGCATGCAGACAAGGAGGGCATGGCAGTGCATCTGGGAGGAGAGAGACCACTGGTGTTCAGAGGGCAGGATCTGAATACTTGTTTCCTATAACAAGTAGGACAGTTTTGGTGAGAACACAAGCTCGGACTAATGCCTCCTCCAGTTGCACATGGGTTGGTGTTCTTCCTACACTGAACCTCCCCCAGGACCACAGCTAGGAGATGTTGATGGATCTCCTTTAGGTCTTTCCAAGTCATGACAAACATGGAAAGTGAATGGTGCAGGGTAGCAGGAATGGAATTCATAGTTCTGCCTAAGAATTAGAAATGGAGGGATTTCCCTGGTGGTCCAGTGGTCAAGAGTCCACCTGCCACTGCATGGGACACGGGTTCAATCCCCAGTCCAGGAAGATTCCCCATGCAGCAGAGTAACTGATACCCTGTTCTACAGCAAGGGAATCTACTGCAGTGAGAAGCCTCAGCATCACAACTAGAGAGTCGCCCTCACTTGTCACAACTAGAGGAAGTCTGCAAGCAGTAATAAAGACCCAGCACAGACAAAAGAAAAAATAAAATAAAATAGGAATGGAAGAACACTAATGCTATCAAAGTATTATTTTTCAACAAGCTATGTACAATTACACTGACACTTGAAAAACACGTATCCCCTAGCATTTTTTTTTTCCAGTATGAGTTTTTAGGTAGATTCAATGAGATCTTACATGAAAATGACTGCTAAAATCATGTTTGTTACATTTCAACCACTTCAAAAATCTGTTCTTCAAATTTTTCTTGTTCATCCCCCATGCGTGGCCCTTGGATTGTGAACAGTAGGAGGTAGACATATAGCTCTAGAAGAGGTTCTCCAAACCCAGCATGAAGATGCCAGAATGCATCTTACTGTGAGAGAGGTTGGGCTTTCCAGATGGCTCAGACAGTAAAGAATCTGCTGCAATACAGGAGACCCGGGTTCAATCCTGGGTTGGGAAGACCCCTTGGAGAAGGGTATGAAAACCCACTCCAGCATTCTTTCCTGGAGAATTCCATGGACCGAGGAGCCTGGCGGGCTATAGTCCATGGAGTCGCAAAAAAGTCAGACACAACTGAGCGACTAACACTTTCACGAGAGAGGTTGGTTATTTAGGGATGGGAGGTGAACATCTTCTGGGCACACAGTGTACAGTGTCAATATGAACCAGGGACAGTGCCCTGCAGGAAATAAAATGTGCCCTTTCTGTGTGATTGTCATGAATAGTAATGTTTCAAGTGAGGTCTTGGACAGTCTCCTGAAGAGACATACAGTAGGAACCCCTCAGATACGGATGCAAATTAAAGAACTACTTTGGTGAAGACTCAGTTATCAGACAGAATGTCTTCCAGTCCCTGCTCCTGGCAGGACTTCCATCCAAGTCTCTAGGACCACCTGCCTTTGATTGCATCTCAGCTCCAGCATCTGTACACTGCTCCCAGTTGGATGATCCTGAACTGGATGGTCTCTGTGTTCCTGAGAAGAGGACTTCTCAGCGTGTCCTCTTTCCTCTGTCCCCTGAAACTCTGCTATCATGGGTGGACCCAGCACTTCAGACTGACTGCGTGGGAGTCAGCAGAAGAGATGCACTCAAGTAAAGCGACCCTCCCAGCCTGGCCTGCAGTCAGCTTCCGAGTCTGTCTCTGCTGTTATAGGATGTAATTGTTTGACAGAGTCATGAATTTCGAGTCCCTCCCCAGAGAAAAGGTCTAAGCTACATAGGTGGCCTTGACAATGAGAAGCTTTCACTGAAAAATGGGGCTGTTGAGCTCAGGTGGAATGAACTTGCTGAAGAAGTAGATGCTGTTTGCTCCACGTCCCTCACTCAATGCAGCCATAGAGAGGGGACAGGTCCCTGTGACCCTGTGGTCCCTGTGAGCCCGTGCAGTTCCTGTCAAGGAGAAAGCACCACATGGGAGCCGGCAGCCTCGGGGTTTTATTTGGTCTTTGGTGGAGGGCAGCGGAGAATAGCAGCTGGGAACAGGGGCTGCATGCCTGGGACTCCAGGCACAGACTTCAGGTTCTCCATCTGCAAACAAAGAGCCCAGGAACCCAGAGCTGGAGGGCCCCAGCCTGCAGAGGCTGTGTATCTGGGGTGTCTTATTTCTAGCAGCTGCAGCTGAGTAACACAGGTCCGAGGACAACAAGCTGCAGGGCTGGGGGCCCACATCACAGCTTGGAAGTGATAGGAGCCCCAGGTCTGTCTCATCCCTGGGACAGAGGCAGCCAAAGGCTGGTGAGCAGAGCTGGGGCCCCACAGGCGGAAGCAGGCCCTCCCTTGGGATTTGAGGCCCTCCCATTGCATTCCTCAAATTCTTAGCAGTTTATCTTTGAATTTGTGTTTTGAAAGTGACAACTGATGGGAAGCATTTGCCAGGGGTTTCAGACCTCAGCTCAGGCCTTCACTGCTGCCCTTGGCCCAGTGAGGATCTGAGTCTAGGCACAGCAAAGGTGAAGGTCAGATGTGCACGGGCCCAGGAATAGGACAGTCTGCACAACCCAGGGAGTGTCTCTGGGCCCAAGGGAGTATAAGAAAAAAAGTAGAGAGACCTGGGGAACATAGAGGAAAGAAAAAAACATCCTTCCTGGTTTTTGAGCAAAGGGTCCCACGTTTCGATAATCTCAAGTCCTGTAACATGTCACTGACAGGCACCATCACTGTGATCAAGCAGTTGTCTGCATTCCCAGATGAGGTGAATGGCGGGGCCAGCCCATCCCTCTTGCTCAGGGCTGTCATTACTGATGCTCATCATGGAATTAGGAATATTAACAAATGATCACGCAACAATCAATCGGGGTCTACAGAGGGTTCACATCTCAGGGAAGAAAAAGAGCTCGCTTTAATTATATGTAGCTCCCAGCTTGACAAACTCTGCTATTGTTCCAAAGGCAATTATAACTAAATAGAACATTGCAGGTTGGGGATTTTATTTAAAAAATTTCAGGAGGATACACATTCTAAACAGAGCTGCTCATTTTCATTATTGAGTCTGAGTCTAATTTCTCAATATGTTTTTCTTAATAGGTATTGTTTTTCCATTATATTTATAAAATGATGTAGTATATGGATTTCTGGACATGAGCTTCATATGTTATGTGTATTTATTTTTATAGATTTGTACACATCTTCATGAGGCCCCTATAAAAACTGCCAGGTATGAATAATATCTAAATTCATATCTTTACTTCTCCAATTAAAACAAAAGCCACTTATGAATACAATTATTCACATTTTCTTAAGAAGATGATTTCTAAGGCTTTTCAATAATTTTTTCTCTCTCGAGTATTGCCATTTCTGTCAGTTTCTGTGTGTATTTAAATTTTAAAACTTCCAAGCCCATTGTGAAGTCTGACCACACCGCCTATGCAAGATTCTTTCCTGTTTTACTTCATATTTATTTTTCATTGACATTTAGTTGATTACAGTGTAGTGTTAGTTTCAGGAGTACAATAAAGTGACTCAGTTATACATATACACACATATGTGTATATACATTCTTTTCCAGGTTCTTTTTCCTTATAGGTTATTGCAAAATATTAAGTATATTACTTTATGTTTAAATTACATTTAAAAAAACACATAAGAATCGAGTACCCTTATCCTCAGGACACTCTTAGGTCTTGTTCAAGTAGCTGTCAGATACAGCCAATATTTTCTTTATGAAGCCCCTGCTTCCTTCGAGGAGTGGAAGCTATTTCCTGGCTCTGTGATTGGCCATGTGAACATTTTCTTGCCAATCGAATATGGCAGCAGAGACACTACTGCAGTTCAGAGACTAGAACTCAGGAGGCTTCCTCTCTCTGAAAGCTGCTGCCTGCCCACGCTGTCCTGCTGGTGGAGGAGAGCCCACACGAAGTGGGATGAGTCATTTAGCTCAGGCCCTCCTGGACCAGCCAGCTGACCACAGATGGAGGCACGAGCCTGGCCTCCTAGCTGATTGATCATGACTTCACGTCACTTCTGTACTCTCAGTCAGTTCAGTGGCTCACTGGTGTCCGACTCTTTGCGACCCCATGAACTGCAGCACGCCAGGCCGTCCTGTCCATCACCAGCTCCTGGAGTTTACCCAAACTCACGTCCATTGAGTCAGTGATGCCATCCAGCCATCTCATCCTCTGTCGTCCCCTTCTCCTCCTGCCCTCAATCTTTCCCAGCATCAGGGTCTTTTCAACAAGAAAAGACCCTATACTCTAGTCAACAAGACATAAAGACGAAGAAAAAAATCAGATTGATTTATAGTCACAATCAGTTCACAATTTAACTGGCTTGTGGACATCTACATATGCAGCAGCTATGCTACAAATATGCTCAGGTAGTCTAAGCCAAAATTGTCTGGTGGATTCCCAAAGTACATGCTTGCCTGGCATCTGTGAGGACAGCATTGTTCTCGGGAGAGAAAGAGATGGAAGCAGAGATAGAGACAGAACAGACAGAACAACAGAAACCAGTAATTGCCCTCAGGGACCTGGAGACAGGTCTACATGGCTGCACACACACAGAAGAAAAGTGGGAGCTCACTGCGAAGGAGACTGGAGAGCGTGGGCACTGAGTCATTGAGGCCTTTTGCTATTCCTTACTATGCATCACCTGTAGCACCTTGGGGTGGACACAGATGCTTCAGAGCATTGGGTATGTTAAAAGAGGTGGAGCTGGTAACACTGGGCATCCCAGTTACATTGTTCTACATTTGCCTATAACTCCAAGCCACAGACATCCCCCATTCAAAGTCACTTTCTCCTATTTCAAACATGGTGGTAAATATTTGGGGGTGGGGTGAGGAAGAAGGATATCTTACTATCTCCCTTGAGTTATCTCTGTGGCTTCTCTTGCCTCTTCCAACTCCTGTATAAAGCTGCTCTCAGTACCTCCCCCTAAATGGGTCCTGATCCCTTGTTCACACATCACTGGATTGTTGAATGTCTGTCAGGCCACACTGCTCTTCTTGACATCAGTTTTTCTATGCTGTAATACAATCACAAGAGGCTCTATGGGTATCTACTTTTCTTGAAAAGATTGGATAGAGGGAATTCCAAGGAAGGACTCCTATAGTTTGCCTGGAGTACTGGATCCTGTTTGATCACATTTGCTCTTTTATCCATCATTTACTTTAAAGGAAAATCAGGTTTCTCAAAATGAATATCATGTCATGTCACTTTCCTATTTAAAATTTTTTCCATGACCTTTTGTTATGCTTAGAAAAAGGTCTTCATTAATTTATTGGATCATATAGCAATCTCCTTCTCTTAAAGCTCATAGCTGCCTCTCCTACTTACCTTGTTCAAAGTAAATCACCACATTTTGTGATTCACCACAGCTGCTTGTTTTCTTGTTGAGGCTTACCATTCGAAATTATTTTGTTTCCATTTCCTTTTGGTTTAATCTCACACCTCCAGATAATACAAGTACCTTGACAGTACATATTGATATCCCTGTCTTCTTTGTTATTGTACCCTTAGAACCTATCATCAGTATGGCATAGAATAGGTGCTTAATAAATATTTGTTTAATGAATGAATGGAGAAATTAACAACAAAGTCTTTAAAGAAGGTAATTGTATTCATTAGCTACTTCTATTATCATGCTGCGTGACAAATGACCCCCAACCCAATAGGATAAAACAAACATTCATTTTTAATGATCTGTAGATTGCTGGGTGCAGCTTAGCTCCATGTTGCAGTGGTTGGGGCTCTACTTACACTGAGCATCAACAGATTAGGGGCTCCTAGGGCCCATCCTACGATGGTGACAGAGGCCCCTGACATCAAGCCCATCACAAAGGCACTTGGCTAATTATGTTATATCATGTCCAAGAAATGAGTCACACCATACAACCAAAAGTCAAGGGGTGAAGAATCACACCTCATCTGCTCTCCAACATACCATCAAAGTTAAGAAAAAAGGCCATGTCATTCTCATTTTGAAGTCCTGTTCTTTTTTACTATATTATGCTTTGTTATGATTCATCCAATGTTTTTAGGTAACATTGCCTTAACCAAAATGATAACTATTATTATTATTATCATTGGCATAGTCATTAAACTCAAGAAGTTAATAATAAAGACTTCCACAAAAACTTGCATCACTGTCGATATGAAAGTTCCATCTGATCTAATAAAATAAGGAAAATAAATAAAATTATTAAATTTATTAAAAATTTTTATTAAATTTTGCTTAAAATCAAAGGTGAAGAAAAATCTTTCAGAGGGAAAAGACACTCACAGAAGAAGAAAGATAAGAATGACAGGATCCCAAACACTGCCAATTTGGAATTCTATGCACAGAAGGAAAAAAAACTCTCAATAATTTAAGTTGAAATAAAGGCTTTTTAGGCCATAAAAATGCTGAACAACTTTTAACCAGTGGATTTATCAGACATTTTAAGGAAATCCTTCAGGCAGAAGAGAAATAATAGCACCAGATGGAAATTTGGATCTGTACTAAGTAATGAAGAACTATGGAAATGGTGAATATGTGTGTAAATAAAAAAATATATAGTTTAGATTTCTTTAAAAAGTAATTGTTTACATCAAAAATAGTAACAATATACTGTGAGGTTGTTATATAACATACATAGGAGAAAATACATGGCAACAGAGGGCAAAAGGTTGGTGGAAATCAACAGAAGTGTCCTGATATAAGGTCCCTTTACTATTGATGTGGTGGAAAAGTATTACATGAATCAAGCAAGAAGACATGCTCCATCAGAGATCCAGATATATAATCAACATAAACATTTTACTGATAGTACAGCAATGATAAAATATTAGATTAAATAAGCGGAATAAAAGTGGAAAGAAACAGATCAAAGTACCTACCAGAGTTTCATATATAATAAACAGTTCTTCTAAATTAATGGGGAAAAATGGTAGCCAACAAATGTGTTTATAACTAGATAACAACTTTGGAATAAAATGATATTTCTGCTTTTTTCTAAGGTTGTTATTTCAGATAAGGGATGATGACTAAAGATTAAAAAAATTAAATGATGTATAGGGTAAAGAGAGATATGAGCAAGATTTATATAATTCTATTATGGGCAATATTCTTACTAAAGAAAAAATCGTAAAGAAGAAAATTTTTTTTCTAACAGAATTTATTCTGAAGACATGCAGTTCTGATCAGGAGTTTCTTTGAAACCAACAGTTTCATTGGTTCAACAATGTATCAATGTGCCATTTTAGTTTTACTTTCATTAAAGACCAGATATTGCAGTCAGAATTCTACCACTTAGCTATAACCACTCTGTCCTTCATAACAGCAGATACAATAAATCAGCGAGTATCTACTAAGCTCCAGGCACATGTTCAACAGTGGAATTGTTATAATTAATACAAAAAAGTTGAAGTCTAGGTTCCTGTCTCAAAAAGCTTACAGTCTTAATAAGAAATTGTATTAGTATTTTTCAATTAAGGAAAATTTCTGGCACTGGGCTAACCACTATATATTGAAAAAATCATGAGAAATAAAAGACCAGATACAGTCCCTGCCTTTCTGAAGTTTATACATTTGAAACTACTAGAAAATAATTCAGTGGGACACTAAAATGATTCTTTGGTACACAATTCCTCTCCTTGCTCAGTTACATTACTTCCATCAGTGTCAACATCAGCTTCAAAAAAGCATATTCAGTATAACCTAAAAAATGTCAAAAATCATGGTTTTATAAAATAACAGATTCATTATTTTAAATGAATGAGTCTGTATATTAGTTTTCTATCACTAACAACAAATGACCACAAACTTAGTTAAAACAATAAAAATGTATTATCTTATAGTTCTGTCAGTCAAAAGTCTAAAGTGCATTTCACAAGGCTAAAATCAAGGTGTTGGCAGGGTTGCATTCCTTTGGCAGGCTTTTGGAATGAAAGCTTTTCCAGCTTCTAGAGAGAGGCTGCCTGCATTTTTTGGCTTGCAGCCCCTTCCTCCATCTTCAAAGCCAGCAGCATCAAACTGAACCCACCTCTGCTGCCACCTCTATGATTCGCTCTCTCTTCCATCTTCAGAGACTCTTGTACTGAACTGAAGGGAAAGCATATCTAATGTATTTTATAAATGAACAAACTTGAAAACCAAATTTTAAGCTGAGAATTGAATCATGAATGCCTGACAGTTAAATTCCTAATATATTGATTCCTTAGAAAATAATAAGAAAAAGAAACAAACCAATGAAAAGATAGGAAAATAATACAAATAATTTTCAACCACACACACACTCACACACAGATCTTCCTAACTTATTATAGGATTATATCCCAAAATCCCACTGTAAAGTGGAAAATTCTATAAGTCAAAAATGTATTTAGCCCCTAAGCTGTAAACAATGTAAAAGTCCATAACTGGAGAATGGGTTAGTAAGTGATGATGTATCCATGAAACGGAGTCTTACTCAGCAATTAAAAAAAAAAAAACTGATACATGCAACATGAGTGAATCTCACAAATATTAAGTTGTGTGAATGAAGAGACATTTTGAAAAGCACATAGTAAAAAAAAAAAAAAACAGTTAACACACTTAACCTACAGAATATCATACCTTATCACAGCCTTATCTCAGCTTAAGTTGGGAACTGGCTGTGTGCAAGCATGTTTGTGTGTTTTATATTGCATTCATGTATTTATGTATGTAAAACAGATGAAATATTTATACAAATATTTCACTGGCATGTTTATTGAAATATATCCTGAAAATAAAGTGAATTTTGTAAATAAATATTTAATGATGTGACAATATGTTTAAAGTGGATTAGCAAATGCTAAAAAAACAGATCACAAAACAATACATAGAATCTTATATTGTTAACAAATACATGTACATTTATGTGCAAGGAAAAAAAAATATAGAATAACATGAAAGAGGAGAGTGAAAAAGTTGACTTAAAGCTCAACATTCAGAAAACAAGATCATGGCATCTGGTCCCATCACTTCATGGGATATAGATGGAGAAACAGTGCAAACAGTGTCAGACTTTATTTTTTGGGGCTCCAAAATCACGGTAGATGGTGACTGCAGCCATGAAATTAAAAGACGCTTACTCCTTGGAAGAAAAGTTATGACCACCCTAGATAGCATGTTGAAAAGCAGAGACATTACTTTGCCAACAAAGGTCCATCTAGTCAAGGCTACGGTTTTTCCAGTGGTCATATATGGATGTGAGAGTTGGACTGTGAAGAAAGCTGAGTGCCAAAGAATTGATGCTTTTGAACTGTGGTGTTGGAGAAGACTCTTGAGAGTCCCTTGGACTGCAAGGAGATCCAACCAGTCCATTCTAAAAGAGATCAGCCCTGGGTGTTCTTTGGAAGGAATGATGCTAAAGCTGAAACTCCAGTACTTTGGCCACCTCATGCAAAGAGTTGACTCATTGGAAAAGACTCTGATGCTGGGAGGGATTGAGGGCAGGAGGAAAAGGGGATGACAGAGGATGAGATGGCTGGATGGCGCATCACTGACTCTATGGACTTGAGTTCGAGTGAACTCTGGGAGTTGGTGTTGGACAGGGAGGCCTGGCGTGCTGCAGTTCATGGGGTCACAAAGAGTCAGACACGACTGAGTGACTAAACTGAACTGAACATTTTAAGAGTTATTTGTGAATGGTGGAATTGTGATTTTTTTTCCTTCTTTCTGTCTACCCAATAAAGTTCTGTCATTAACGTAATTTTATTTTACATTTATAAAAGTAAAATAACACAAAATAAGTAGACATTTTTTTTCTGGTTAGCCCTGGGACAGAAGAACTGAGGTAGCAAGAAGAATTTGCTATAACTCACATGGTGGGGATGTTTGCATTTTCAATGTGACAGGTCAAACAGATGTCACTACTTACAATATTCCTCCTCATGATACTAAGCAGATTGGTTTTAACATAACTACTCTCCAATGTGATTTTCCCCTAAGAAGACTAACCACAGCTGTATACACTACTGTGCCCTTCATTTAACAAAATATTAAACTCACTTGAACCTTTTAAAATTATTCAATACTAATGTCACCAAAAACAGCAAAAACAAGACCGAGAGCTGACTATGGCTCAGATCATGAACTCCTTATTGCCAAATTCAGACTTAAATTGAAGAAAGTAGGGAAAACCACTAGACCATTCAGGTATGACCTAAATCAAATCCCTTATTATACAGTCGGAGTGAGAAATAGGTTTAAGTGACTAGATCTGATAGACAGAGTGCTTGATTAACTATGGACAGAGGTTTGTGACATTGTACAGGAGACAGGGATCAAGACCATCCCCATGGAAAAGAAATACATAAAAGCAAAATGGCTGTCTGGGGAGGCCTTACAAATAGCTGTGAGAAGAAGAGAAGCCAAAAGCAAAGGAGAAAAGGAAAGATGTACCCATTTGAATGCAGAGTTCCAAGGAATAGCAAGAAGAGATAAAGCCTTCCTCAGCAATCAATGCAAAGAAATAGAGGAAAACAATAGAATGGAAAAGACTAGAGATTTCTTCAAGAAAGTTAGAGATACCAAGGGAACATTCATGCAAAGATGGGCTCAATAAACGACAGAAATGGTATGGATCTAACAGAAGCAGAAGATATGAAGAAGAGGTGGCAAGAATACACAGAAGAACTGTACAAAAAAGATCTTCATGACCCAGATAATCACAATGGTGTGATCACTAACCTAGAGCCAGACATCCTGGAATGTGAAGTCAAGTGGGCCTTAGAAAGCATCACTACGAACAAAGCTGAAAGATGATGCTGTGAAAGTGCTGCACTCAATATGCCAGCAAATTTGGAAAATTCAGCAGTGGCCACAGGACTGGAAAAGGTCAGTTTTCATTCCAATCCCAAACAAAGGCAACACCAAAGAATGCTCAAACTACCACACAATTGCACTCATCTCACACGCTAGTATAGTAATGCTCAAAATTCTCCAAGCCAGGCTTTAGCAATACATGAACCGTGAACTCCCTGATGTTCAAGCTGGTTTTAGAAAAGGCAGAGCAACCAGAGATCAAATTGCCAACATCCGCTGGATCATGGAAAAAGCAAGAGAGTTCCAGAAAAACATCTATTTTTGCTTTATTGACTATGCCAAAGCCTTTGACTGTGTGGACCACAATAAACTGTGGAAAATTCTGAAAAAGATGGGAATACCAGACCACTTGACCTGCCTCTTGAGAAACCTATATGCAGGTCAGGAAGCAATAGTTAGAACAGGACATGGCACAACAGACTGGTTCCAAATAGGAAAAGGAGTATGTCAAGGTTGTATATTGTCACCCTGCTTATTTAACTTCTATGCAGAGTACATCATGAGAAACGCTAGGCTGGAAGAAGCACAAGCTGGAATCAAGATTGCCAGGAGAAATACCAATAACCTCAAATATGTAGATGACACCACCCTTATGGCAGAAAGTGAAGAGGAACTAAAAAGCCTCTTGATGAAAGTGAAAGAGGAGAGTGAAAAAGTTGGCTTAAAGCTCAACATTCAGAAAATGAAGATCATGGCATCTGGTCCCATCACTTCACAGGAAATAGATGGGGAAACAGTGGAAACCGTGTCAGACTTTAATTTTTTGGGCTCCAAAATCATTGCAGATGGTGATTGCAGCCATGAAATTAAAAGATGCTTACTCCATGGAAGGAAAGTTATGACCACCCTAGATAGCATATTCAAAAGCAGAGACATTATTTTGCCAACAAAGGTCCGTCTAGTCAAGGCTATGGTTTTTCCAGTGGTCATGTATGGATGTGAGAGTTGAACTGTGAAGAAAGCTGAGTGCCAAAGAATTGATGCTTTTGAACTGTGGTGTTGGAGAAGACTCTCGAGAGTTTCTTGGACTGCAGGAGATCCAACCAGTCCATCCTAAAGGAGATCAGTCCTGGGTGTTAATTGGAAGGACTGATGCTGAAGCTGAAACTCCAGTACTTTGGCCACCTCATGCGAAGAGCTGACTCATTGGAAAAAGGCCCTGATGCTGGGAGGGATTGGGGGCAGGTGGAGAAGGGGATGACAGAGGATGAGATGGCTGGATGGCATCACTGGCTTGATGGACATGAGTTTGGGTAAATTCCAGGAGTTGGTGATGGACAGGGAGGCCCAGTGTGCTGCAATTCATGGGGTAGGAAAGAGTCGGACCCACTGAGCCACTGAACTGAACTGAATGTCACCAAAGAAATTGGGTAAAAAGTTCAATTCAATATATATAAAAATAAAATGACAACGTTATTATTGATAAAAAATTTAACATCAAAAAATGAGCTCACTGGCTATGTAGTATATATTTTTTCTGACTTAGACTCTCTTGTAAAGATGTTTTTAAATTAATAGCATGTTTGCATGTCCTGATTAGTCCATATTGGTTATTTATGAAGCAGTAAACGGAGAGGTTTTTTTCTTTAATTTTATTGAAGTAGAGTTGATTTAAAATGGTGTGTTAATTTCTGCTGTACAGTAAAGTGATTCAGTTATATATATATATATTCTTTTTAAAAATATTCTTTTCCATTATGGTTTATCACAGGCTATTGAATACAGTTCTCTGTGCTCTACAGTAGGACCTGGATATTAAAGGAGAGTTCTTCAGATTCTCCCTCCCTCTTTTCTTAGTGACATACAGACTCCAGAAAATTCAGATAAGTGTGAAGGCATAAGCTATGAGCTTGACTCCTACCTGTCAGAATGAGAGGACAGTGGAGAAAGAAACGCATGGCCCTGTCTTGCTTTGAGGACAGCTCATGATGTACCAGCTCCATAGCTTCTGTCTTTCAATTTGTACAGTGGCAGCCACATAGCTGCTTCAAGATGAATTTCATCTCCAAATGTTTAGAAATGTCATGAAGAAATGGAGACTGCCCTTGCAACAGCATAGGTGAGCCTGGAAAACCTTATGCAAAGTGAAACAAGCCAGACACAGAGAGACAAATAGTTCTTGATCTCACTGATATGTGGAATTTAAAAAGTCAAACTGTGTAGAGTCAGACAACTACAGTGGGGGTTGTCAGGGACTGGAATGGGGGATGGGCAAATGTTGGTCCCGGGGCATATGCTTTGTGTTACAAGATGAATGATTTCTGGGCAGTGAACAGCATGGTGACTAGAGTAAACAATACTGAACTGTACACTTGAAGCTGGTGAAGAGAGTAGATCTTAAGTATTCTCACCACACACATACACAAAGATAGGTATGTGAGTGACAGATGCATTAATGAACTTGACTGACATAGTCATTTCATAGTGTATACATACACTGCATCATCACAACATACACCTAAAAAGAATCACATTGTACAACCTAAATATATGCAATTTCTATTTGCCAATTAACCACAATAAAGCTGGAAGAAATAATAAAAAACTGAAGAATCACTTCACTGAGTGTGATGAAGACCCTTGTCGGGGAAGGGGAGCTGTGTGTGGCCTTCAGTGACCAGAAGGTTCTGGAATATCAGGGCAACAGCTGTTAGTTCTGCTTCTTTGTCTGGATGTCACTTATACAGGTGTGTTAGTTTATAAAAATTCAGCAAGCTGTACACGTCTGATATGTGCCACAAGCTTTATACAGTGATAGTCACTTTAACCAGAGAAGGCAATGGCACCCCACTCCAGTACTCTTGCCTGGAGGGTCCCATGGACGGAGGAGCCTGGTAGGCTCCTGTCCATGGAGTCACTAAGAATCAGGCACGACTGAGCGACTTCACTTTCACTTTTCACTTTCATGCATTGGAGAAGGAGATGGCAACCCACTCCAGTGTTCTTGCCTGGAGAATCCCAGGGATGGGGGAGCCTAGTGGGCTGCTGTCTATGGTGTTGCACAGAGTTGGGCATGACTGAAGCGACTTAGCAATAGCAGCAGTCACTTTAACATTTCAGGTTCTGTGAAAACTAACCATTTGATCTGTATGCAGCCTAATGTTTTCTTAAGGATGACTTTTGTTAAAAACAATGGAAATAAATGCATTCATTTTACATGTTGAGTCCAGTTCAGTTCAGTTGCTTAATCACGTCTGTCTCTTTGTGACCCCGTAGACTGCAGCATGCCCGGCTTCCCTGTCCATTTTTATCATTGTAAAGCCAAAGTGTTTTGAGTTATATTGATACAACTTTCTTAGATAAAAGCCTTATTTATTTGTGAAAAAATCCTATGAGCACTTAAAAAATGCTTAGATTATGTTGCAATTAATTAGAATTGATTTCAAAAAATCTTACTTACATGTCTCTGAAATTGATTTTGTTCATCTGACTAGGTTTATCATAATCTTGGGGCTCATAGTTCTCCCTTTCCAGTGTGAAATTACTAAATGCAAATGAAACAATCATACCTTGGAATATCAAAGTGACAGAAGGTATTAGCAAAATATCTGCAAAATGGCTTGAGCTGTGTTAAATTAGTATGCCCAAACTGCTTTAGATGAGGCTAAAATAAACCTGAATCAGAGACACACTCTTAGAGGCATAGAGAAGACAGATGGAATGGTCCCAGAGGCAGGCAGATATGAGCACTCCTGGCAGAGTCGTCACAGGTATTTGGCATCAGCAGGAAAGATGCCTCATGACCAGAGTCTTGAATTAACTGATTCTCCAAGTACTAGCAATGCTCCAAATATTCCCTGAGCCTCAGTCTTCTTGTCTGTTGAACAGTAATCCTAATACTAACCTTTTGGTTTGTCTGGGTTTAGAGAAAATATATACCATGCACTTGGGTATAAACCTATAGCACAGCCAAGGACAAGAACACTGTGGAAGAAAGAACAGTTCTTTACAAAGTATAACGGCTGATCAAAGGTTATTTATTATCTTCATTTTACTTAAATGGATAAGTAAGAAACCATTCTGAGCAGATTGATCATTTTAACATGTATTTATGAATTATTTCCTACCATGAAATTTCTTAATAGCCTCCTAATTTGTGTGATCAATTAGAAATGTGGACATTGTTTCTAATCACTAGTCTAACTGTGCAAATTATTTATACCATGTGTCATTATGATGTAGCCCCATTTCCTTTTCTTCAAATGAGTACAGTTCCTTTCAAAGTAAATATTATCCAGCCATGCAAGTAGTTTGACCTTTCATGCCATTGTCTATCATTCATTCATTCATTCAACAAATATTTTTGGAGTAATAATTGTGTGTCAGATTGTTCTAGGTGCCCAGAATATAGTAGTGACCAACTCAGAGACCCAGTCCCTCATAAAGCGTATGACAAAGAGACAGGCAAAAATAACTGTAATAAACAAATAGTTTAGTATAGTAGTTGGTGATGTGTTATAAGGGAGAAAAAGGAACAGGGTAAGGGAGAATTGAGGGGGGTGGGTAGTTCTCATTGAGACGATGATACCTGACACTGAACGTGTCAGTGACACTGAGCAGGTTAGGGATTTAGGCTGGCTGTCATCTAGGGGAAGAGCATTCCAGGCAGAGGGAATGGCCAGTGCAAAACCCAGGGCTGCAGGGGGCTGGGTGGGGCTGGAGTGGAATGAGCCAGACTGGCTTCTGGGAGGACCTCAGCTTCTCTCCCTGTGAAATGCAATGTTTAAGCCCAGGAACTTACTGCATTTTTTAAAAAATGCATTTTAGATTTTAAAAGGATCAGCTGAGAAGGTACTTGGGGAGGACCAGGGTAAAAGCAGAGACCAGTTGAGAGGTGATGATCCAGATGAGAGGTGCTGGGGACTCCAGTGAGGCTGTGACAGTGGGGATGGCTGGATTTGGGATGTATTCTGAAGGAAGAATCAGGAGGAGTTTCTGACAGATTTGCATGGGATGTAACAGGACATAAACACATGCTTCTGTTTTCCCAGAAAATTATGGTGAAGGAAAGCATTACATTTTTAAATTTGAAAGCTTGTATACTTTTGTTTGCTCAAAATGCATGCTTTCTATAGATTGTACGCAATGAAACTACATGTGAAACAAATGAAAGCTTTGTACACTGATTTTTCAGAATGATATGCTGTGAGTCTCAGCAGGAGAGGTCTCTGCAAGGGAGTCTTGGATGCCTGGTGGTCCTGCCTGCCGTGTCCCCTCTGCTTGGACTTTTAGAGGGTACCACGTGGTTGATGCTGTCAATATATTTAATTTCCATCAACCAGAGTCAAAATGTCATTTAATGATTTAATTAATTGAGCTCTGTTGGCTTTTGACCTTGGGGTTTCCAAACCTGGGACTCAATCTGTCTTCCTTGCAATCTTTGCCAGGCTGTCTTAAGAATTTCATGTGACTGTCAAGGGAAAACTACCTTCAGTGCTTTCATCTGTCAGAATCCTGTCATCGCTGCAGACGTTGCTCATTGTGACTCAGGCTGTGAGGTGAGGCTTTGATTTTATTGTCACTTTCTTTTCTTTTAATGATCTGAGAGCACGCCTCCCTCCACTGCGTTGTGCACGTGCGTGTCACACTGCGTATTGTTACATAATTGCTTTAATGCAGAATGTGAGCTGTTTCATCCTCTCACTAAAAAGATAATTCTGCAAAAAACTTTTTCAATCCCCAAAGGTTTTATCTGACATTCTCACAGATGATGGAATATTTGAAATACTTATTAATAAAATAAATATTAAGTGATTAATTGATTGATTAGTGAAAAGCTGGGTCTCTTTTTCTCAGGGACTCCTAGGACTGTTAAAACAACAAAAAAACACAACAATTGGTTAGGGGAAATTTATGACTCTTCCAGACTTCAGTGAACATAAGATTAACTCTTACTCTTTTGCAGTGTCTATTTTTAATGCTTTTTACTTTATTCTTCATAAAGACAATCCATTTTGTCTCCTTTGAGAATCATAGAAATCATTCTTAAATACTTCAGGGAATAATTGATGTGTTAACCTGTGTTAGTCATTTAATTCACTTTACATGTGTTAACGTTTTATTTGGGCTTGGACAAATGTATAATGATATGTATCCATCATTATAATTATTATACACGCTATTTTCATCTGTATGCAGGTCAGGAAGCAGCAGTTAGAACTGGACATGGCACAACAGACTGATTCCAAATAGGAAAAGGAGTATGTCAAGGCTGTATATTGTCACCCTGCTTATTTAACTTCTATGCAGAGTACATCATGAGAAACACTGGACTGGAAGAAACACAAGCTGGAATCAAGATTGTCGGGAGAAATATCAATAACCTCAGATATGCAGATGACACCACCCTTATGGCAGAAAGTGAAGAGGAGCTAAAAAGCCTCTTGATGAAAGTGAAAGAGGAAAGTGAAAAAGTTGGCCTAAAGCTCAACATTCAGAAAACGAAGATCATGGCATCCGGTCCCATCACTTCATGGGAAATAGATGGGGAAACAGTGGAAACAGTGTCAGACTTTATATTTTTGGGCTCCAAAATCATTGCAGATGGTGATTGCAGCCATGAAATTAAAAGACACTTACTCCTTGGAAGAAAAGTTATGACCAACCTAGATAGTATGTATATTCAAAAGCAGAGACATTACTTTGCCGACTAAGGTCCATCTAGTCAAGGCTATGGTTTTACCTGTGGTCATGTATGGATGTGAGAATTGGACTGTGAAGAAGGCTGAGTGTCGAAGAATTGATGCTTTTGAACTGTGGTGTTGGAGAAGACTCTTGAGAGTCCCTTGGACTGCAAGAAGATCCAACCAGTCCATTCTGAAGGAGATCAGCCCTGGGATTTCTTTGGAAGGAATGATGCTAAAGCTGAAGCTCCAGTACTTTGGCCACCTCATGAGAAGTGTTGACTCATTGAAAAAGACTTTGATGCTGGGAGGGATTGGGGGCAGGAGGAGAAGGGGACGACCGAGGATGAGATGGCTGGATGGCATCACGGACTTGATGGACGTGGGTCTGAGTGAACTCTGGGAGTTGGTGATGGACAGGGAGGCCTGGCGTGCTGTGATTCATGGGGTCGCAGAGTCAGACGTGACTGAGCGACTGAACTGAACTGAACTGAAACAACCTCTGGGCTCTGTCCTATTTATCTCTTCCCTCCACCACCCCTGTAACCACTAATCTTTTTACTGTCTCCATAATTCTACCTTTTCCAGAATGTCATATAATTAGAATGGTTAATAATTATGTAGCCTTTACAGATAATCTTCTTTGCTTTATAATATGTGTTTAGGATTACTCCCTTTTCCCCTGTGGGTCTGTCTGGATGTGCAAATTTATTCACCTACTGAGTACCTGGTGACTCAGTGGAAAGAATCTGCCTATGATGTAGGAGACGTGATGAGAGCTGCGAGTTTGACCTGTTGGTCGGAAAGATCCCCTTTAGAAGGAAATGGTAATCCACTCCAGTGTTCTTGCCTGGGATATGTCATGGACAGGGGAGCCTGGCGGGCTACAGTTCATGGAGTCTCAATAGAGTCAAACACGACTTAGCAACTAAACAAAACAACTGAAGGACATCATGGTTGCTCTAAGTTTTGGCAGTTATAAATAAATGTTTATTCTATAAACATTTTCAATGTGTACACTATGAACATCTGTGTGCAGGTTTAAGTGTGGACATCAGTTTTCAACTGTCTTGGGTGTATGCCAAGAAGTTTAATTATTAAGGTCATATGTTAAAGAATGTCTAGTTTTATAAAAAACTTCCAAGCTGTCTTCCAAAGTGGCTGCTCCATTTTTACATCCCACCAGCAGTGAATGAGAGTTCCTGGTGCCCCACATGTCATCAGCATTTTGTGCTGTCAATGTTCCAGATTGTGTCCATTCTAATAGATGTGTCGGGTTGTCTTGTTTTTTGAGTTTGGATTTCCCTGATGACATATGATCTGGAACATCTTTCCATATGCATTTTTGCCATTCGTATATCTTTTTTGGTGAGGTGTCTTCTAAAATTTTTGGCCCATTTAGAAATAGCATTGTTTTCAATAAATAATGTGTTTGTAAATAAACATGTATTTATCCAATGTGTCTTTTGCAAACATTTTCTCACATTTCTAATTCTCTTGATGTTGTCATTCACACAGCAGAGTTTTTAATTTTAATGAAGTCTGGCTTATGGACTATTTCTTTCATGGATTGTGTCTTTAATGTTGTATGGTATTAATATATTTTGATTTTACCTCCTAGTTTGGAATGACCATTCAGAGGTTTGTGTCTCCTTTTTGATGCCAAGACTCTCAGGTGTAACTGGGATGTTATATGAACACGTGCATCACAATGTCACAGTGGCTAAACTCACTGGATGTTCAAGTCACACACTGCACAAGAATAACAACCTTATATTCAGAAAAGATAACTTCAACCAAATTAGATTTCCTGACTCAAAGCCAAATAAACTGTTATTCCCAGCAAAATAATTACATTCTTCAGAAAAAGAAGTCAATGTGATGGCAACTGCAGCAGCTGTATCCTTGTTAAAAAAACAAAAAGTAGAAAAGAAATTGCCAACTAAAGTAAAGACAAGGAAGGCAAAGTTCATTATTGCCAGAATATCAAGGAAGATATTCCCTGGAGGAGGGAAGGAGGATGTTATATAACTGGGATTTTCCTGGATAATATGTTGAAACTATGGAGTGATAAAACTTCAAATTATTGTTCTCAGAGATTCTCTAGTTTCAGGGTAGAAAGACAACACATGTGGCTTTGGTTCTGACCATTTCTTTCTACAAGGCAAATCTTGCTAGAGTGTTTTTGACTTCCAAGTATTGTGCCCCTGACCTAGTATTGTACTGGAGCTGGACTATGCTGATTCAAGGTGGTTATCTAAGCTCATACACTACCAACTTCCTCTTCAGTTCCAGCATGGTGGTGGTTTAAGATCAGCCAAGGTAGGGAAATATTTACACAACAGAAATTGGCAAACACTTAAACCAGTCCTGCCTACAAGTGTCCACTATTAATGAGTCTCCAGCATACCATTAGCCTGATCCCGTGAACTCTGATAAGCAGGTACCACTACTGTTTCCATCTCCACACAGAGACAGCATCTCCTTAGTGATGCTGCGTGCATAGTAAATAAGCCACTAATCATTTATAGGGTGAGAATTATAAGATCTTTTCTACAGTACGTTTCCTCTGTAGAGTGAACTAGTCTGCATCTTCTTTTACAGTTTATAAAATACATGAACATTTACAGACTCATTCCCATTTTTTCCTACAACATTCCCAGGTACAGTAATTATTATTCCATTTAACTTATGAAGAAAGTACAGAAGAGAGAGACTGTCAATTACTCAGAATCAGGGAGTTTATTTAATTGGTGTCTTCTTTTTTCCCTGCACTGTCATTGTGTGGAAGGACAGAAATATTATTCATATATAGATATTTTTGTTTTAATGTGTTAATTATAATCTTAATCCTTATAACAGTCTATCTTGATACTGTTTTGAAATTCAAGCTATTTGTAATTATTGCTTATAGCATTAGAAAAATTTTTGACATAATGATAACAGTAATTAACTTTAGATGCTTATTATGTGTGGATGTTGTGCTAAGCATTTACCTACACAATCTCATTCAACACTCCCAGGATACTATAAATACCCACATTTATATAAAGGAATGGATACAACAGTAGAGAACTTGCCCCAGATGGCACAGTGGAGGTGGGGATCTGCAGGATATCTCTGATGCTCCACTCTGTGGCTTTGATCACTGTGTAAACATTGCTGCAGCCACCACTTGGTGATTTCACTTCTCCATATTCATTTAAAGAGGTTTTTTCTTACACAGATTAGCTTAAATGCATTGTAATTTGCTACCAGATATCTTTAAACAACGACCAGATATGTCATTGTTTTAACTTTAATAATCTTCCTTCCTTCATGGATCTTGTCATTTATATATCAGTTCAATACCTATGCAGTGAAAAGAAGGCAATGTCCAGTTTTTAAGAGCCCTGCCTCCAAAGTCAGAGTTTATAAATGGGATTATTCATATTTAATTCAAAGGCTTGCCTAGAGGACTCCTTCTCAACCTTTCACAAGTCAGGACAAGTGCACAGAAAAATCACATCTGAGCAGCTGGCTGGGTGCAGAGGTAAGCCTGCCTCTAGCTCAGAGCTGGCTGGATCTGAGTATCTGGAATTACCTATCCCCACCCCTGCCCCCCAGGGAGATGTGTGGCCATGGGATCATGGGCAGCGTCGATGGGATCCAGGAACCTGGTACACAGATGACACTGTGTTAGTTCCACTTGATTAGATCTAGTTAGAGACTTCCCTGCATTTGATGCAAACTCAAGATTGTTCAGTTCAGTTCAGTTGCTCAGTCGGTTCCAACTGTGACCCCATGGACTGCAGCACACCAGGCTTCCTTGACCATCACCAACTCCTGGAGTTTCTCAAACTCATGTCCATCGAGTCAGTGATGCCATCCACCATCTCATCCCCTGTCATCCTCTTCTCCTCCTGCCTTCAATCTTTCCCAGCAAGAAGGTCTTTTCTAATGAGTCAGTTCTTCACATCAAGTGGCCAGAGTATTTACTGGAGATTCAGCTTCAGCATTAGTCCATGAATGTTAGAGAGCTGAAATGTATCTGCTGTGTGTCACTTTGTCACCGTTTCATCCCAACATCCCTCCCCTCCCCTCCATATTTTATGGCTGTAGGGCAGGAAATTAAAATATCAAGTGTTTGAAATGATGTCAAAAATCCTAGTCAAACCAAGTGTGGCGCCCTCCCAGTAGGAAAATGCAGGAAACCAGTGGTGTTAAGGAGCGGGAATCATGGGAAACAAAGAAAGCCTTTGCGTCACTTCCTCTCCGTGTGCTGACGCCCCTCCAGGCTGGCCGTTCTTTCACGCACTCAAAGACAGCCTCCGCCCTCTTCTCGATACTCTCATAGGGAAAAGACCTGCAACCTTGTTGCTCCCCAAAGTTGATTCTGTAATTAAAACAGTGTGATGTGTGATGACCTCAGCTGGAGCCTTGACACACAGTTAAAGGTCTCTCAGCTTGGCACTACTCCAGCCCGACACCTGCCGTGGGAAGGGGCTGTGGGTGCCTTCCTTCCCTGGACTCAGCCAGACACTGGCTGCCCTTACAGACATCCTGTGCCTCCCATGGCTGAGAACTGCTGTTTCCAGCTGGCCATCTAGGACTCCTTTCTCAGGCCCCGGCCATATGTTCTGAACATCCCTGGCATCCTTCTCAGGGGGTCTTCCTGTCCCTTCAGGGGACCCTTTAACACAAGCTACCAGACATCCCCTCCCATCCTTCTCCAGCACAGTCTGTCGGCCCACAGCAGATACACAGCTTAGAACTGTCATCACGCCAGTGCTGTTCCTTTCCAAAACATAAGACTGTGCTATAAAAGGACACTTCAGGCAGCTTATGACAACAGGCCCGACTCTGTGCGACCCCATAGATGGCAGCCCACCAGGCTCCTCCGTCCCTGGGATTCTCCAGGCAAGAACACTGGAGTATGTTGCAGAGAGAAAGCCAATTCTGACTTAATGTTGGAAGCTGTTTCTTTGACTTGATCTTCATTGCTTTTGTTATTATAATCATACTAGCCTCAGAGGATCCTGTCCCACACTGCCTGACTGTAAATTAAAGTGCAATTGTTCAGCTCAAAGAGAGAGAATTTGACCCTGCCCACCTGTGAATTGGGCTTCCCTGGTGGCTCAGATGGAAAAGAATCTGCCTGTGATAAGGGAGACCCGGGTTGATCCCTGGGTTGGGAAGATCTCCAGGAGGAGGGCATGGTAATCCACTTCAATATTCTTGCTGGAGAATTCCATGGATGGAGGAGCCTGGTGGACTACAGTCCATGGGGTCGCAGAGTTGGACACGACTGAGCGACTAACACCTACACATCTGTGAATAGAAGAGGTTAACAAACCCCTTCCAAAGTCTGGCCATTGAGTTGGAGATGTTTTGCAAGACTGAAAACCGTTTCACTTCACTTTCCCGCTGCCTCTCCCTCTCTATTCTACCTTTTGACTTTAGTTCCTCATTGCTTCTTTCTCTTCACTCTACAAAAGAACCTGGTATCCAGATCCAGACAAGATGGGCATTTTGAGATGGTAGCCTGTTATCTTCTCAGCCACCTGGCTCCTCGAATAAAGTCCCTTCCCAGTTATAATGGTAAAATCGCTACTAAACCAAATCAGAATTACTACCTATATTTAGATAATTTAATTTTCTAGGTATGTGACTTTACACAGGTGAAATAAAACAGAAACTCTCTGAGGGTGCTATGATAATTGAGCTTAAATTCATCAGTAGATTAAATCAGTAGCGTAGAGTTTTAAATTATCCCAAAGGACATAATTACAGTTTAGATGATGTGAAATTGGAAATAATGTTTACGATTTTAGCATGTGAGACTGGAACTCAAGGCAACCCTGATAGGAAATTAGAGGACAGAAAAATAATTATTCCTGCTACTCTAATCCTGGGAAGCTTGCCAGATTCCAGTCGATCACGCTGCAATCAGGACATCCTGGTGCCGTGGTTGCCTGGCAACCATTCTCCTCCCATTTTTTTTCTCTTCCAGGGGTGCAGGACACCATGTCATTTGGGACTGAAGTCTGCAGATAAGAAATTCAATCTCATGACATCAGCCAGAGCTTATTTGGTATGGACACAGCCTGGGGTTTAATGTCAGACAAACCCAAATTCAAATATTGACCTTGGAGAAGATAATTAACCTTTTTGGAATTTGCATTAAAGCTGAATTCAGGTTTCTGTTGCTATCCTAAAGTAGATTATCTCCATGAAACCTTTGCAAGCTGAAATGGTGTAGCGTGAAAAGGCAGTTACCTTAGGACACCTCTTGCTAATGCAGGCACAAAATTAAGATAAAGCGCAGATGCTCATGGCCACATTTCAGTGTTCTGGAGGTGGGATGCTGAGGTGCTGAGTGTGGTTTGGGGGAAGCACCATGGCCTTGCCACCCTCACTGCTTGGTTGTGCACCACTGCCTCTGTAACTGCTCAGCTACCTGCAAGACAAATGCTACTTTCACTTCCTGCCTTTTGTTCTGTAAAGGTGAATTTCTTTCCATGTGGAAACAGACACTAATGCAGATCTTTCCTAAAAGCAAAGTGGCATAAAAGGAAGAGGGGTGGGAGGAGGTTATCCACAGTTAACCAAGCAATTTTTTTTTTTCCATTCAAAAAAATAGTTGCAGAGTGCTGGGTAGCAGGAATTTAACAGTGAAGGGGAATGTGGTTGCTATCCTTCTGAAGACTACAGTCTAAAGGGTGTGATGACTAGATATGAGTAGCTGGGAATAAACAAGCATGCAGGCTGTGGTCGTGGCTGGGAGGGAAGCAAACAGCGGGATGGAGGTGGTTAGACAGAAAATACAAGGGGAGACCTGCCTTAGGGGAGTGAAATCGAAGAAGCTCCTTTAAACAGGGGACATTTAAGAAGAGACTCCGAAGGAGCCTGCCAAGAAGTGGCTCTGAGTTGGAGAAGAAGTCAGAATGGATTATGGCTATTACAGCACAAGGCAGGACTTGGCTGTGCATGAAGGGATTTATGTACTGGGCAGCATGTGGAACAAACAGGGAGACACAGCACTCTGAGTCCTGAAGAGTCCCCTCTGGGAGTGCCAGCTCAGGTCTCCAAAGCCCTGGCTGCAGAGGCCGTGGTGGGCAGTGGCAACCTGGGGAAACTCTGCCCTGTTCTAGTTCTTCCAAAGCCATCTGTGTAAAACCCTGTAGTGTGCTAGGAACCAAGGGTGTTAGCTTACAGTGAAAAACATTTTAATGCAAATTGGAATCCATAATTCCTTAACCTGCGTGAGTGTGAGCGCTCACTCATGTCTGACTCTGTGTGACTCCATGGACTGTAACCCACCAGGCCCCTCTGTCCATGGGATTCTCCAGGCAAGTATACTGGAATGGGATGCCATTTTCTCCTCTAGGGGATCTTCCCGACCCAGGGATCAAATCCACGTCTCTTATGTCTCTTGCATTGGCAGGCGGGTTCTTCACCACTAGCGCCATCTGGGAAGTTAATTGTTCACTGTGGATCATCAAAAAAGCAAGAGAGTTTCAGAAAAACATCTACTTTTGCTTTATTCACTACGCCAAAGCCTTTGACTGTGTGGATCACAACAAACTGTGGAAAATTCTGAAAGAGATGGGAATACCAGACCACCTGACCTGCCTCTTGAGAAATCTGTATGCAGGTCAGGAAGCAACAGTTAGAACTGGACATGGGACAACAGACTGGTTCCAAATAGGAAAAGGAGTACGTCAAATATTGTCACCCTACTTCTTTAACTTATATGCAGAGTACATCAAGCAAAATGCCAGGTTGGATGAAGCACAAGCTGGAATCAAGATTGCCGGGAGAAATATCAATAACCTCAGATATGCAGATGACACCACCTTTATGGCAGAAAATGAACAAGAAATAAAGAGCCTGTTGTTGAAAGTGAAAGAGAAGAGTGAAAAATTTGGCTTAAAGCTCAACATTCAGAAAACGAAGACCATGGCATCTGGTCCCATCACTTCATGGGAAATAGATGGGGAAACAGTGAGAGCCTTTATTTGGGGGGGCTCCAAAATCACTGCAGATGGTGACTGCAGCCATGAAATTAAAAGACACTTTCTTCTCAGAAGAAAAGCTATGACCAACCTAGACAGCATATTAAAAAGCAGAGACATTACATTGCCAACAAAGGTCCATCTAGTCAAGGCTATGGTTTTTCCAGTAGTCATGTATGGATGTGAGAGTTGAACTATAAAGAAAGCTGAGTGCTGAAGAATTGATGCTTTTGAACTGTGGTGTTGGAGAAGACTCTTGAGAGTCCCTTGGACTGCATGAAGATCCAACCAGTCCATCCTAAAGGAAATCAGTCCTGAATATTCATTGGAAGGATTGATGCTGAAGCTGAAACTCTAATACTTTGGCCACCTGACGCGAAGAACTGACTTATTGGAAAAAACCCTGATGCTGGGAAAGATTGAAGGTGGGAGGAGAAGGGGACAACAGAGGACGGGATGGTTGGATGGCATCACCAACGTGATGGGTATGAGTTTGAGTAGGCTCTGGCAGTTGGTGATGGACAGGGAAGCCTGATGTGCTACAGTCCATGGGGTTGCAAAGAGTTGGACACGACTGAGCAACTGAACTGAACTGAACTGTGAAACCTCAGTGCAGCATTGGGAACACTGAGCAGCTCAATAAATACATGTAAAAATCTGTAGGACAGGAACAAATGAATGATCCAGGCACTAAAGAATATCATAACACTAAGCTGTTTATTACATCCACTGCAAATCTTAATTAATTCTTGTTTAAAAGGATTTCATGTAGCCAAGATAAAAGATCCTGTGATGAAAATAACTATTGTTGTTATAAAGTTTGCAGCCTCTGTAAACACTTATTCAGTATCCTCCTCTGATTGCCTTAATTTTCCTTGTTAAAATATTTATTTTTTCATGGTTATTTCAAACTTGTTTATAATAAGCAAAATATGACAGTTTATCATTTTTTGAAAGAGGAAGAAAATTGCCTGTAAACCATGCCTCCATCATTAACTCTGTGACCTCTAGAGCACAGAAGGGAATTCTCATGACAAATTTGGATGTGTAGCATTTGGAGGAGGCAAATAAAATTGTGCAGACAGTTGTGGAGATTACTGCACACAGACTCTATCAGCTTCTAGGAAAGAAAGGACTTTTCCTGGTGGACACAAGTAGAGATCGTTTTTCAAATGTTGGTACCTTTTTCTTCCTTTTGACCTAAAGCCCGTTTACCACTAAAGTCTATCAGTCTCATCTTGTGTTTCCCCTACTGCCCCAGAATTAACTGAGCCTTTGGAACCAACCATCATTAAATTTATCGACTGTATAGATCTTTTTCAAATTCTCTTGATAATATACTGTAATTTTATGTTTTAAATTTATTTCCAAAACAATCCAAGCTGACCAAAATAAATATAGGATGATAGTAATGGAATAAAAGAAAAACAATTAGCCCCTCTCACAGAGAGAAATACAGCGTTTATTGGGTAAATGTTTTAGACAAACTTCTACATTTTGCTTATTTACATGTTTTTAAATGTGGTACGCCATCCATGGTTTTTTCCAGCCATTTTTAGCAAAACTTATCCATACGTAGATTAAAATTATTTTGTCCTTATTTCAGTAACCATATATGTTTATACATAATACACGTAATACGTATATCAGAATTTAATTTTATCAACCACTATTTCTTGACATAGAGCTAGTTATTAACTTTCAAGTCTTATAAACAGTGTCAAGATAATACCCTTAAATAAATTTTGCATGTACTTCTGATTGTCTTTAATATGTGGAAATGGAACTTATTAACCAAGATTTTATACAGTTGTCAGCATGTCATATCATTGCAAGTTGCCCTCCAAAAGTGTAAAAATTTATGCTCTCACACTGGGTCACATAACCATATCCTGAAACTAAACCAATGTGAAAATATAATGTGATGTTCAAAGTTGAACTGAGATTAAAATCATGTGCTAATTTTAATTAATGTGCTAATAGTAATGATAATTGAAGTATGCGGTAATTTTGAAGAAGGATAATGTCTCAGAACTGCCTTGGAAAATTAGCCGTCCGTCTCTTCTTGGCAAAAGGAGGCACGGAGGCAGGGGTTTAACTCTAGAGGATGTCAGATTCAATGCAGCTGGATTCAGAGGCGTGAACTGCTGTGAAGGGCATTCAGTGGCCATTAGAGAGCAGAGCACAGCCAGGAAATGACCCAGCACAGAAGGCTCCTGTTTACTTATCACAGAGAGACGGATGAGGTGCTATGATCTGCCCAGATCATAGCTCTTCTAGGCGTTAGAGCGAGTAGGAAAAGTGTGGGTGTGTTTCTCAGCCTCCACAGGCGTATTCATTTCAGGGAAAAGATGTGGACAATGGAAGAATTCCACAGCTATACAAGGCAGTATTTGAAAAATAACAATTAAGTTGCACAAGTCAGTGTAGTTTATGGGGAAAAAGGTGAAATTTGAACTGAATATTGCAGGGTGGGCCGAGCTGGGGTAGGAAGAAAAGCAACACAATCCAAACAATCAGAAATGAACTGGAATGTGGCATAACGAATTCTCATCAGACCCTTTGGTTGGAAAGGGAGGAGGCTGTTGCCAAGTGTCGAACGTGATGTGGAAAGATTTGCTAGAGCAGATATGAAAGAGTTGGATTCTAGGCTAAGAAAATTCCACTCTAACCTAGGAATTAAAGTGAGTCACTTAAGGGCCTCTGTGTAGGGACATAAAATGAAGGTCATGATTCATCTGTTGGTACAGGCATGCATAACAAATATTTATTGAAGACCTACTATGAGCTGCATATTAGGAAAGAGAATTAGATTTAAAACGTACATATATGTATTTATTTTTGACTGTGTCAGGTCTTAGTTGCGGTATATGGGATCTCAGACATATACCCCAGCCGGAGATTAAACCCATGTCCCCTGCACTATAAGGTGGATTCTCAACCACTGGACCACCAGGCAAGTCTCTCAGATGCTTTTTGAAAGTTGCTGGAAGAATAAAGCCTACAGTTTGCACAGAACTATTCATGGAAATACTAAAGTTACTTTGGCTTTGCTGCCATAGACAAATCAAATCATAGAGAACAAGAGTGCATGCTGGGAAGATATTTGTCCCTTGTCACATGTTCCCATATTCAGGGACCTGGGCTGTAGAAAAGCTCTGGTCCCCTCCCTACCATGTGGAATGGAGGTCACTGGGAGAGAAGTCATGTCTGCAGGGTGGGATCAAGCCCCTTCCAGGCTCTGTCTTGTGGAAACAGCCTGTCACTTCTCCCATCGTTCACACTGTGACCTTTCTGAGTACACTCTGTCCCTGCTGAAGGGACCCAGAGTTGCCCAGCTCCATCAGTAATAAAGTGGGTAACTGATTCTCAGGAAGTAAAAGTCTTTGTAAGCCCACTTGGCCACATCTGAAAACACTCTCTCAACCAGTTTTGCCAGGAGTGAAGCTGGCCCTTTGATCTCTTGGTGATTTCTGAGAGCTAAGTGTCCTGAAACAACGCAGGGAAGAAGTTATTTGCCCCTTCCCACCACGGAGCTGAAGCTCCAATACTTTGGCCACTTGATGTGAATTGAGAACAGCTGACTCTTTGGAAAAGACCCTGATACAGGGAAAGGTTGAAAGCAGAAGGATAAGAGGATGCAGAGGATGAGACGGTTGGATGGCATCACTGATTCAAGGGACATGAACTTAATTGAACTCTGGGAGATGGTGAAGGACAGGGAGGCCTGGTGTGCTGCAGTCCATGGAGTCACAGAGTTGGACATGACTTAGTGAGTGAACAACAAGAACCATGGGGTAAGCTGTGATATGGGGCACCTAAAATAAGTTTTCTTTCAGGCTTTTGTTTTCTGAAAGCCTGAATTCTAGAGGACATTTTGCAAGTAAGATTGAAAGAATCCTGTGCTTTTAGGAGAGTGGCTCTCAGATTCAGTGGGTAATCATGAGGGTCCCTAAGGCTCAGACAGAGACAGGGTCCCCAGGAGCTTTGGTTTTGTAGATCTGTGTCCAGTACCCTGGTAGATGAGCACAACCGAGGGGTGCATCTCACAAGTCTGGACTCTCAGCCCTGAGTTCCCAGCTTCAGGGGACTCCAGTGCCTGGGGCTGGTGAGCGTGGGGCTGAATTACTGCATGTAAAGTGGGATGACCATGTATGTCAGCCTTCCTGGAACAGCCCTGGCTTATTCTGTGTTATCCTGGAGTAATTTTAGGGCCTCCCTTTTAACACTTCAGTGGGCCCCATTTGGGATGATAAATTGTAAAGTCACCCTTAACATATTTCAGAGACCAGGCAGGACTGTGCAGTAAGGATTCTAGTGGTGAGAAGTGTGGACAATAGTGAAGTGAAGTGAAAGCGTTAGTTGCTCAGTTGTGTCTGACTCTTTGTGACCCCACAGACTGTAGCCCACCAGGCTCCTCTGTCCACAGGATTTTTCAAGTAAGAAATACTGGAGTAGGTAGCTGTTTCCTTCTCTAGGGGATCTTCCCCACCCAGGGATCTTCCCCACCCAAGGATCAAACCCAGGTCTCCTGCATTCCAGACAGATCCTTTACCATCTGAGCCACCAGGGAAGCCCATGGACAATAGTAAATTAGTAAGAAATCCTCAACCAAACCTCAGTAGATAGAAGCTCCTCACATGTAACTTCACATAGCCCTTTCCAGGGGCTGGGGTTGGATCCCATCTTCCTTTTCTGGCTTCCAAATCTTTACTTTTCAGTCTGTGATGTAGGACATGCTTCAGATTCTTCCAAAACGTCAAGGATAGATTTCTCACCAGGGCCCACACATTCAGTAAGACATAGAAATGCCTGGTATTATGGACTGAATGTGTGTGTCTCTGCCAAGTTCATATGTAGAAATCCTAGGTCCAAAGTGATGCTATTAAGAGATGAGGGCTTTGAGGAATGCTTAGGTTGTGAGGGCAGAGCCCCCATATGGGATCAGTATCCTTATACGAAGAGACACTGACGTGTTGTGGCCTCTCTCTGCTCTCTGCTGGGTGAGGAAGTGGCTGTTTATAAACCAGAAGGGCCTCCCAGAGTCCAACTGCATGGGATATATTGACCAGCCAACAGTGAGAAATGTCTGCTCCTGAAGCCACCTAGTCTGTGGTATTTTGTAATAGCAGCCAGACTGATTAAGGTGTTCAGGAACTTATATTTGGTTAATAACATATGGCTCAAGTGGTAAAAAAAAAAAAAAAAAAAAAAAAAAAACCCAGCTGCCAGTGCAGGAACCACAGGAGATGTAGGTTTGATCCCTGGGTTGGGAAGATCCCCTGGCATAGGAGATAGTTACCCACTCCAGTATTCTTGCCTGGAGAATCCCATGGAGAGAGGAGCCTGGCGGGGTGCAGTCCATGGGGTCACAAAGAGTCAGACATGACTGAGAACACACATGCACTATAATAACATGTAGGTTCTTTATCACAGGGCATCCTCCACTGCTGCTTCCCTGTCCACCTCCTTGTAGCCACATGGGAATCCTCCAGTGACCCTTCAACTCGTCAGCTAGGTCCCTCAGCTCAGGGCTTCAGCCTTTGATGTCTCTTCCTCTGGCGATGCTCTTGCGGACTTTTATGTATATTCTGCTCCCTCATCTGAAATCAGGTCTCTGCTCGAATGTCCTTTCCTCACTGGCCCCCCTACAGCAGACCTAGCGAAGGGCATTCATATAGCCCCTTCCTGTTCCTCTGGGCTGTCTATTCTCTTGCTGGGCTTTATTTCTCCCTTTAGTTTTTTCTTTCTCATTCGTTCTTCTTCTTTTTTAAAAAATGTGAATGTCATGGTATCTTAACTCTGGGGAGAAGTTTCTTTTTTTCTAGCAGATATGGGTTTTCTCATAGTTCATTCTTTAAGGTGAATTTTTATTGGAGTATAGTTGTTTTACAACATTGCATTAATTTCTGCTGTACAGCAAAGAGAATCAGCTATGCATGTACATATATCCCCTCTGTTCCCTTTGCTATACAGTAGGGTCTTATTAGTTGTTTATTATATACACAGTGTAAATAGTATATATGTGTCAATCCCAGTCTCCTAATTCATCCCACTCCCCTTTCCCTCCTTGGTGTCTGCATTTTTATTCTCTATGTCTGTGTCTCTGTTTCTGTTTTGCAAATAAAAACATCTATACCATTTTTCTAGATTCCATGTATATACCCTAATTTAATATATAATATCCCATAATTCTTAATAGTTTTTGGCACAATGTCCTTACTTGCATATCTGATTACTAACCCTCTTCTCCTCCTATAAGGTAGGCTACTAGATAGCATATTAAAAAGCAGAGACATTACTTTGCCAACAAATGTCTGTCTAGTCAAGGCTATGGTTTTTTCCAGTGGTCATGTATGGATGTGAGAGTTGGACTGTGAAGAAAGCTGAGCACTGAAGAATTGATGCTTTTGAATTGTGGTGTTGGAGAAAACTCTTGAGAGTTCCTTGGACTGCAAGGAGATCCAACCAGTCCATCCTAAAGGAGATCAGTCCTGGGTGTTCTTTGGAAGGACTGATGCTGAAGCTGAAACTCTAATACTTTGGCCACCTCATGCAAAGAGTTGACTCATTGGAAAAGACTGTGATGCTGGGAGGGATTGAGGGCAGGAGGAGAAGGGCACGACAGAGGATGAGATGGCTGGATGGCATCACCGACTTGATGGCTGTGAGTCTGAGTGAACTCCGGGAGTTGGTGATGGACAGGGAGGCCTGGCGTGCTGCGATTCATGGGGTTGCAAAGAGTCGGACACGACTGAGTGACTGAATTGAACTGAACTGATGCATTCTGTTAATAAGAATTTTCGAAGACTCCTCTCAATTTTGATATGCATTGGTGAGAAAGAAAAGGAGGTACAGAAAGAGAATAATAGTATTTATTTAATACCTTATATAGACCAGCCTCCAGGCAAACCCTACCTGTGAAAGTGAAAGTCATATCTGACTCTTTGCAACCCTGTGGACTATACAGTCCATGGAATTCTCCAGGCCAGAATACTGGAGTAGGTAGCCTATCCCTTCTCCAGCAGATCTTCTTGACCCAGGAATCAAACCAGGGTCTCCCACACTGCAGGCAGATTCTTTACCAGCTGAGCCACAAGGGAAGCCCCTTCCTACCTGTCTATTTATCTAATTACCTGTCTATCCATCCATCTAAACTTCTATCATCTATCTAATTATTTCTCTGTCATCTATCTAATTATCTATCCATCCACCCATCCATCCATCATCTACCTATCCATCCATATAATCACCTATTACCTATTTATCTAATTACCTATCCATTTATCTAATTATCTATCCATCCATAAAATCATCTATCTTAACCAGACATTCACACATCACATATGTAAAATATCATCTGAAATATCTAGAAATTAAAGAAAGATAATATTTCTCTTGAATTATCCAGAGACTTGCTTCAGGTTGACTCTAATTTCTGCTAAGAGATCTTTGAATATATTCCATTAAGTGTTGTTTAAAATAGCACCTAAATGCATCCCTTTAAAAGTACTAGCATCCTATGTTTTGTGAAGCATAATGATAAATCTGTCATCTTAATCTGCTTTTCTCTATCATTAGTTATAATGCAGCTATTAGGTTAACAATACTGCTGCTATATAAGGTGCACTAATTTTACATTAGGATTAAATGTTAAGGAAAATTATATCTTCCTTCAAGAAAATTATTGAAGTATAAATATAGTATAATAGTGTTTGAATACCTTTCAGAGAACATCTAGGCAACTGCTTTTTAAACAGAAAGAGGTCATTGAGGACACAGGCTCTAAATAATCCAGGTTATTATAATATCTAAAAGATGTCCAGTAATAGAATGGAAAATAGACTATTCTGAGTAATAAAATAATCCAGAGAGGACTTCAAGGGGTCGTTTGCTTTAGAATCTGCCAGATTTCAATTTCAAATGAAGTCCATGGAAAACTGAAATACTTAAGGTATGTCAGAGAGACAGATGGACAGGCAGCTGCAGTGCAGAGGCAAGAATGCTTCAGTCTCTCGGCCTTAGATTCCTTCTACACTCCTGACGCAGGAGTGAAAATATCTATTTAGATAACTGCTGGAAATTATGCCTGCAACTTTGATCTAAATCAGTGTCAGCAAAGTAAAGGCCAGGCAGTAATTTAGGGTTTTCTTGCCAGAAGCTTCTGTCCCAAGCACTTAACTCTGCTCTTGTAGATGAGAAGCTGCCTTGGACAAGGTAAGTGAACACGGGGAAGCTGGGTTCCAATAACAACTCTGATTTAAAACAAAACAAAACAAAACAAAAGATGACTAGCCACACTTGGCCCAGGCCATGGTTTGCTGATCGCTACTCTGAATATCAAATAGTACATTTTAAAAGCTTGTGGCAAATTCTTTAAGGGCTACTATCTCCTAGTAGAATTCATATGTCTGAGGTATTTCTAGATTTCAGATTTTTAACACATTTTGAATGAATTGTTTTTGTTTTCATATGCAGTTATTGAAATTAGACAAATATTTATCTGCCCCTCACTACAAGCTAGCTGCTTGTCTAGGTGCCAATGATGCCCTAGTGAATAAAAGGATCAAAGACCTTTGCCTCATGCTACTTATATCCCAGTGGGAGAGAGGTGGATGATAATATATGAATAAATCACATAGTATTTTTGAAGGTGACACGTGCCTTGGAAGCAGAATAAGGGTGGGACAGGGCAAAGGGGATGAAGACAGTGACGTGGGAGATGGTGACAATTTGCTTCATCAGACTGAGTGGTCAGGGCGGAGGTCATGCAAATGAATGCAAGCCAACTGGAAGATGCAGTACAGATGTCTGGAAGAGCTTCTTGAGGAGGAAAGGCCAGAACTAAGGTTGTAAACAGACAGGGGCCAGTGTGGCAGGAGGTGAGTGCTGACCAAGCAGTGGGGGGCGGGGGCAGGCAGCGATGCAGAACTAAACCAGAGGCAAGAATGGGGCAGGGCCAGACCCACTGGGAGGGCTTCACTCTTGCTGTGAAAGAAACACAGGACCTCTGAGAGACTTTAAACAGAAGAGTGGCCTAAGATGTTTACATCATCAGGGTGACTTTATTATGCTAGACCCTAAGCTAGTAGTAAAGTATGATGAAGGCTAGCAGTAAAGAGTGAGGCTCTAGTAACTCCAGGTATAACCTGCCCATATTCTTGAATTTGAGAAATTGAGTACTTCCTACCATATCAGTAAATAAGAATGTAACAATAATCAGCAATTGCAGGCACAATGGATAGTGAGTTGGTGAGCCCTGAGGAAACTAAGGAAGGAAAGAATTGCCATCCAGCTGCCATCAGACTGCAGCCACTCTCCACAGTGAGCTCTGAGGAAACTCAGAAGGTGAAAACACAGGATCCTGGCCCCAGAGAGCTGAGGTACATATCAGAGAAATAATTTCAGTCGGCCCAGACTCTCACATCTTCCCACACACAGAAAATGCTAAATTCCTTAACTTGAGATATCTGGTCTTCTTCATTTACAATAACCTTTTGATGTTCAGACTATCTGCCCTTTGTTGCAAAACCACATATCCTCACTCCCCTCTCACCTCCTCAGAGTAGTTCTGTCAGGGTTACTTGAGTTTCTGCCTTCTGGATTTGAAGCCCGAAACATTCTCACCAAATAAAACTCTCAAATTTTAGGTTGTGAATATTTTTAAGCCTATAGATTGAAGAAGATTATACTAGCCTCTTCCCCAAAACATAGCCATCCAGCACTCAGAAACCTCTGGGAAAGAACTTGCCACCATTTCGTGGGAATATACTTCTGCGGCAGATATAGAAGATGTTTTCTCCTTATCTTTTCGTGGCAGGCATGAGTGTGACTTACCACATCCAGGCTGAGTAATCCCAGGCAGACATGCATAAATCATGCATAGAGCTTGCCTCTGTGACATGTGTTCACCAGCAGATCCCAGCTTCATAGCCTTCATTTACACAGGTCACTTTATTTAGATGGTGCTTACTGGTAACATTAAGTCATCAGAGTTAATATTCTTGTGAAAATTCTCCCTGGAAGCCAACTCATTCATAATGAAAACCACGTTTTGAGCAGTGAAGTAGTCCAGCTGGTTACCCTGGTAGGACCTTTTCATCTTCTTGAGCTCACTTCAGCTTTCTAAGTATTGTGTGTTTACGTGAGACATTGTCTTCTGAATTCAAACTGAATGAAACATAAAGTCAGTGGCAGGCAAACATCTCTTTTCTCTGCTACCTGAGAAGCTGTTGTCAAGAAAACGCTCTGTTCATTGGAGAAGTGATCAAAGACTCTGCTTAGCTATTACTATGTCTGTGATCAGATGAAGTTGCTCAACCGGAAGAAGATTGCAAAACCAACACATGTGAAGAACACAACCAGAGAAATATTGCTCCAGAAGTAAATCCCCCTAAGATACAACAAGCTGACTTCAAGTCAGCCTACTGCCACAGTCGTTGTTAGCCTTCACCCCACCAATGCATCCACTTGTGGGGATTAGATCATTTGATGTTGCCGCATGAGAACCTTCACTTTGTGAGTCCCCTAATACACATGGTCTTCATGTTTTGTGGAAAATATACAGTTTTATTATTTCTGTTTATCCCTTTAGTAACTCAAAACTGAGACAGACTTAAATTGATTCCTATATAAACTCTTCAAAAAGGCATTTTATTAAGGCTTTGTTTTTGGTAGAAGTTTTTCCAAATCATCTTCATTAAGAGAACTATAGCAATTATAACTTCACAACTAATTCAATGGTAACCTTTTTTCCCCCAAGCTCCTCTTCTTTTCCATCAGTTCAGTTCATTTGCTCAGTTGTGTCCAACTCTATGTGACCCCATGGACTGTAGCACGTCAGGCTTCCCTGTCCATCACCAACTCCTGGAGCTTGCCTAAACTCATGTCCATTGAATCGGTGATGCTATCCAACCATCTCATCCTCTGTCGTCCCCTTCTCCTTCTGTCTTCAATCTTTCCAAGTGTCAGGGTCTTTTCCAATGAGTCAGTTCTTTGCATCAGGTGGCCAAAGTATTGGAGTTTCAGCTTCAGCATCAGTCCTTCCAATGAATATTCAGGACTGATTTCATTTAGGAGTGACTGGTTCTTTTCCATATTTACCTACATTCTCACTATCTTCTTTGGTAATTCTTTGTCTATTATTAAATTGTATAATATGCATGAAAAAGAATTTTAAACTAAGATTTAGTTTAAATCTTTGACTAAAGATTTAATTTTAAGTTAAGAATGTCTTTAAGTTTCATTTAGACTATCTTAGTAATCAATTTAAGCTGTACTTCACTGTGTGATTTTAGAATGCTATCCATTAAAATTTAGCTAAAAGTTTCAAAGAGTTATTAGGACCCTTTTAAGGCAGTTTTTCTTTTTGGTATTGTGTACCCTCAACTACACATACATCTCAGATTACTCAGGGCAATGCAGAAAATGGCTTGTCCACAGCATCAGGCCTTCTCTCTCCCTGCTTGTGGACCAAATACACTCACTCTGCACATGTATTAGTTAGACTCCCAGCAGGAAATAGATGGCAACCTCAGGCTCATTAATTGAGGAACAAGCATTTAATAAGGACTATTTTAAAAGAGGTGGGCAGCTCTTGAGAAAAGCAATAGGGATGACAACTACTCCAGGATGATAACGGTGGAACCATGATTATTCTTATTTTCCAAAGGGCCGGGAGAGGGGGCCATCACTGGAGTCCAGAGAATGAGAGAGTTGTGTAGAGAAGGAAAGTCCCCTGAGGGGAGCTTTGTCTTTGGTTGAAGGAAGGTCCCTTGAGGGGAGCTGTGTCTTCGGTTAAGGACTGTGACCCACTCATGGTAACCCTTATAAGAGGATCCAAAGAAACAAATTTCAGGACTTTATGCTACTCCATCCCCTGATCTCTTTTCAGTGTTCTTTCATTGGATGAATCCAACCAGAAACCAGAGAGCAAGGGAGACTTTCGGCTCATTTATCACAGGCCAGACTCCCAGGACACAGTGCAAAGTGCAGATGGTAGAGAATGGATCTCAAGAGGCCAATAGAGGCATTCCCATCACAGCTTCCACACAAGTTCACTGTCTACCTGGACAGTGTTCCTTCAGAAGGGCCTCTTGAGAGGCTTATATAAGAATCATGGCCTGTGTAATAAACTTCTATAATCAGCCTTTCCAATATATCTGTGATCAGCATGCTGTCATCAGTATTTTTTAAAATTTTAAGTGGTTAATTGGCACTTATCCTTAGTTTAGTGGAACTACTTAGGCATTGACAGGGGTTCAAAACATGAGCCTGAAGGGAATCAATACAAACAAGGGAGATTTGGATGATGACTGCTGGCACCTATTCAGACTTAATCTTTTTCAATAACGGAAAAGACTTCAGAATGTCATTAAATATTAAAATCAATTTGAAGTATTTTATTTATTCTCTTTGGACCAAAATGCAATTCATGTCTTTAGAGATACAGCTGTTCAAGGAAGCTCCAACATGTTGGGTGGTTCCCCAGCTGGAAGCTGACTGTCCACACCAAATATCCACCTCATGCCTTTCTGAGCCAGACACAGCTGTAGGCATGGAGGTGCCCACTGTTTGAAGATAGGTAGGTGTTCAGTTTGATTGCGCAATATTTTTGGCTTGTTTTTTGTCTGTTTTTAATTAGCGTCTTCAGATGTGTTATATCTTCTCAAATTCAATGTAGTCTGGTAGTTAACTAATATCCCCTAGAATTTGAGTTTATGACCTTTGGTCTATGCTCAGAAACAAAACTCTGGCCTGTGTGCAAATAAAGATGAAAAGGAAAGCATCTTTAGCCAATCAGGGCTTCCCTGTTGCTCAGACGGTGCACAATCTGCCTGCAAATGTAGGAGACTGGGTTTGATCCCTGGGTCAGGAAGATCCCTTGGAGAAGGAAATGGCAATCCACTCTAGTATTCTTGCCTGGAGAATTCCACAGACAGAGGAACCTGGAAAGCTACAGTCCATGGGGTTGCAAAGAGTCAGATATGACTGAGAGACGAACACTTTCATTTTCAGAGCGATCTAATCTGTGTCCCGCTCATAAAAGTATCTCAGTCATAATAACTAGTGTAGTTCAATTTATTGATTAGTTTGCTGTATTGACATTTTAGAATTTTTTTCATTTTAATATGTGATACAACTTAGCAGACTATATGTTAATGATCATTGTACGAGTTCTTCTAAGTGGTATACCAGATAACCATTTCTTAAACAAATTGCTTGAGTTGGATTTAGTGCATCTCATCTAACCAAGTCTCCTAAGGCTTCAAAAGGAATATTCATTCTTATTTTGACTCATAAAACAGCACAAGGACTTTAGGGCAAAACACAGTTCTCATTAGAATTGGTTTCCCTTCTAACAAGGTTAAATTGTCAGAATTTTCTTGGCTTTTTCTTGCCAAGGCTGTATATGATATTCTGATTGTATTCTCAGAATATTTGCTTGTTTCATGTTTGATGTCATTTTCAATTCCTTAGAGCTCTACTATGAATCCCTTCTCCACTCTTGGCTTACTTTTGCATTTTCCAGGGAAAAGATATCTAGGATTTCTCTTTCTATATTAACAACAGGTCCATTTTGAGGATCTACAGATTGCCCTTACTTGAATAAAATCAATAAAAGTTCTTTTCCATTGTAATCTTCTTGCAAATTGAATAAAGAAAAATTGATTGCATATTTGCTGCTATGATGAAATACCTGTTTCCAGAAAGTCCTAGACAGAGATCTTTTTCTTTCTTCCAGAATTGACTCAGTTTGGGGTAGGAACGTCTTTCTACTGAGCATTGTCCCTTCTGTTATTCTTCCAGAGAGGAGGGGAGGCTACTTTTGAATATAAGGTGATGGATCTACATTTCTGCAGTGAGGGGTTGGGGAGGGAGAGAGCTGCTTCTGTTGGAGCCTCCTGTGCAGCATTAAGACTGAACCAAGATGGAAAGATTTTCTCCTACTGAGGAGCTTTTTCATTTGCAATGAAAAAAGCCAAAATTTCTTTCTAAAAATTCAGGCTTAGACCAGTAAGTATTAAGGATCTGTTGTTTGGTATTGCAACCCAGATAACAGGCATCCAGGCCATATGGAAGAGCAACTCACTTGTACTGAATGGAAGATTTCCATGGAGGAATATTCAGGTTCCATGGAAAAAGATATGGAACATTTAAAACTAGCCTTACATTTAGGTTTCTTCCACATTCTAGGCTATTGTAAATTGTGCTGACGTGAACATTGTGGTGCACACTTCAAACTAATATAACATTGTAAATCAATTATACTCCAATAAAATAAAACAAACAAACATAAAACAGAAAATAAAACTAACCGTACATCTAATGGATAAAATGAAGGGAAAAGTTCAATGACATTTGTTGCATAGAGATTCCTGTACCTTATTTATGGATATTTTCCCCCCTTGCAATATTGTTGCTGTTGTTGTTCAGTCACTCAGTCATGTCTGACTGTTTGTGACCCAATGGCTTGCAGCACTCCAGGCTTCTCTCTCCTTCACCATCTCCCAGAGTTTGCTCAAACTCATGTCATTGAGTCGATGATGCCATCCAACCATCTAATCCTCTGTCAGCCTCTTCTCCTCCTACCTTTCCCAGCATCAGGGTCTTTTCCAGTGAGTTGGCTCACAATATAGAAGCAAATAATTGCTTATGAACCAGGGAACTTAATAATTTTTTTTCTCATAACAGAAGTCCATGTAAAAAATTCGTATCATTTTTACCCCTTACAATGGTATTTCCAATAGTGGTCTCAACTATAAAAACCAAGTTCAGGTTTAAGATTCACGATTTTCTGAGTTCCTATTGTAAGGTTTGTTTTATCAAAATGAATGTTTTTGTGAATTTATGTAGTTCACAAAATGCGAACCAAGGATATCTACTCCAACTGTGACCTATAGTGGAAAATATCCTGTGGCAAAGGGTTATCCATTCTTGCTGGGAAAATCTCATGGACAGAAAAGCCTGGTGGGCTATAGTCCATGGGGTCACACATAGTCAGACACTACTGAGGGACTAAGCACACAGCACGTGCAGAGTCTCCTGCAACCACTGAACGAGAGGCATTTAATGCCATTTCCACTGAGGCATAAATTGAATCACAGAGATACTTACACTTTATGTTCCACTGTGATCTACTAAGAGCCTAACAACTAAATGTAAATTTGTTGTTTAACAAATAAGTATTTAGTCTGTACTGTGTGGTGAGCATTTTTCAATAGTAACTGAAAAACCTTGAAGGCAGGAAATTGGAGTGGGAGGTGAGCTGCAGAAATACAATAGCCATCCAAAACAATACTAAGTGATTAATTCTTGAATATATTCCCTAAAGGGAAAAATTCAGGACTTCCCACTTATATGCGGAAGTGAGGCTCCAGCCACCTTCCTTTTTGTGGGTGATATCTAAAAGATAGGAGGAATTTGGAAGCATCCAGGGTACAGAATCATTGTTGATGCTTTTTAAATCTTAGGAAAATATTTAGGCTTATATGCACTCTAATAATGATCTGGTGGCTGGATTTGCCCAAGCAGGGTTGGAATACCTTATCATATGTTTAGATCAATGCCTGGCACTTCCTACAGTGATTGAGAACCAGAAAAATTAGAGCAGGGAAAGTCATGATTTTCTGAAATTCAGTTTCTCAAAGGAGAAATTAAATTCACTAATAGAAATATTATAAAATATGAATGTCTCAAAAACCTGCATTCAGGAATAAGATTTATGCTTCTTCACAATATTTACAGTTTATTTATTTCATCTGATTACAGGTTAGAAAGCTATTCTGTGTTATGTCATTGATACCCAGAATAGATGCATTTGGATATGAGCCTTAAAGAATTGATGATTTTTGAACCATAGAATATTAAAATTTTTGAACACCAGCACTTTGAATATTTTAGTCTGGATAAATATGTAGGATTAAACAAGTATGAAAAGAGACTATTTGGAGAGGTCTGACAGAATGTGGTCAGGCCTGGAGAAGGGAATGGCAAACCGCTTCAATATTCTTGCCTTGAGAACCCCATGAACAGTATGAAAAGGCAAAAAGATAGGACTCTGAAAGATGAGCTCCACAGCTCAGAGGAGTCCAATATGCTACTGGATATCAGTGGAGAAATAACTCCAGAAAGAATGAAGGGATGGATCCAAAGCAAAAACAACACCCAGGTGTGGATGTGACTGGGGATAGAAGCAAGGTCTGATGCTGTGAAGAGCAATATTGCATAGGAACCTGGAATGTTAGGTCCATGAATCAAGACAAATTGGAAGTGGTCAAACAGGAGATGGCAAGGGTGAACATCGACATTCTAGGAATCAGCGAACTAAAATGGACTGGAATGGGTGAATTTAACTCAGATGACCATTATCTCTACTACTGCAGGCAGGAATCCCTCAGAAGAAATGGAGTAGCCATCACGGTCAACAAAAGAGTCCAAAATGCACTACTTGGATGCAATCTCAAAAACTACAGAATGATCTCTGTTCATTTCCAAGGCAAACCTTTCAATATCATGGTAATCCAAGTCTGTGCCCTGACCAGTAACACAGAAGAAGCTGAACCTGAATGGTTTTATGAAGAACTACAAGACCTTTTAGAACTAACACCCAAAAAAGATGTCCTTTTCATTATAGGGGACTGGAATGCAAAAGTAGGAAGTCAAGAAACACCTGGAGTAACAGGCAAATTTGGCCTAGGAATACAGAATGAAGCAGGGCAAAGGCTAAGAGAGTTTTCCCAAGAGAATGCACTGGTCATAGCAAACACCCTCTTCCAACAACACAAGAGTAGGCTCTACACATGGACATCACCAGATGGCCAACACAGATATCAGACTGATTATATTCTTTGCAGCCAAAGATAGAGAAGCTCTATACAGTCAGCAAAAACAAGATTGGGAGCTGACTGTGGCTCAGATTATGAACTCCTTATTGCCAAATTCAGACTAAAATGGGAGAAAGTGGGGATAACCCCCAGACCATTCAGGTATGACCTAAATCAAATCCCTTGTGATTACACAGTGGAAGTGAGAAATAGATTTAAGGGACTAGATCTGTTAGACAGAGTGCCTGATGAACTATGGTCAGAGGTTCATGACACTGTATAGGAGACAGAGATCAAGACCATCCCCAAGAAAAAGAAATGCAAAAAAGCAAAATGGCCATCTGAGGAGGCCTTACAAATAACTGTGAAAAGAAGTGAAGTGAAAGGCAAAGGAGAAAAGGAAAGCTATACCCATTTGAATGCAGAGTTCCAAAGAATAGCAAGGAGAAATAAGAAAGCTTTCCTCATTAACCAAATTTCTTTGGTCAATGCAAAGAAATAGAGGACAAGAACAGAATGGGAAAGACTAGAGATCTCTTCAAGAAAGTTAGAGATACCAAGAGAACATTTCATGCAAAGATGGGCTCAACAAAGGACAGAAATGGTATGGACCTAACAGAAGCAGAAGATATTAAGAAGAGGTGGCAAGAATACACAGAAGAACTGTACAAAAAAGATCTTCATGATCCAGATAATCACGTTGGTGTGATCACTCATCTAGAGTCAGACATCCTGGAATGTGAAGTCAAGTGGGCCTTAGAAAGCATCACTACGAACAAAGCTAGTGGAGGTGATGGAGTTCCAGTTGAGCTATTTCAAATTCTGGAAGATGATGCTGTGAAAGTGCTGCACTCGATATATCAGCAAATTTGGAAAACTCAGCAGTGGCCATAGGACTGGAAAAGGTCAGTTTTCATTCCAATTCCAAAGAAAGGCAATGCCAAAGAATGCTCAAACTACTGCACAATTGCACTCATCTCACACACTAATAAAGTAATGTTCAAAATTCTCCAAGCCAGGCTTCAGCAATACGTGAACAGTGAACTTCCAGATGTTCAAGCTGGTTTTAGAAAAGGCAGAGCAACCAGAGATCAAATTGCCAGCTTCTGCTGGATCATTGAAAAAGCAACAAGTTTCCAGAAAAACTTCTATTTCTGCTTTATTGACTATGCCAAAGCCTTTGACTGTATGGATCACAATAAACTGTGGACAATTCTGAAAGAGATGGGAATACCAGACCACCGGACCTGCCTCTTGAGAAATCTGTATGCAGGTCAGGAAGCAGCAGTTGGAACTGGACACGGAACAATAGTCTGCTCCAAACAGGAAAAGTAGAATGTCAAGGCTGTATATTGTCATCCTGCTTAAGAGTACATCATGAGAAATGCTGGGCTGGAAGAAGTACAAACTGAAATCAAGATTGCGGGAGAAATATCAATAAGCTCAGATATGCAGATGACACCACCTTTATGGCAGAAAGTGAAGAACTAATAGAGCCTCTTGATGAAAGTGAAAGAGGAGAGTGAAAAAGTTGGTTTAAAGCTCAACATTCAGAGTACAAGATCATGGCATCTAGTCCCATCACTTCATGGGAAATAGATGGGGAATCAGTGGAAACAGTGGCTGACTTTATTTCTTTTTGGCTCCAAAATCACTGCAGATGGTGACTGCAACCATGAAATTAAAAGATGCTTACTCCTTGGAAGAAAATTTCTGACCAACCTAGACAGCAAATTAAAAAGCAGAGACATTACTTTGTCAAGAATGGTCAGTGTAGTCAAGGTTATGGTTTTTCCAGTAGTCATGTATGGATATGATAGTTGGCCTATAAAGAAAGCTGAGCACCAAAGAATTGATGCTTTTGAACTGTGGTGTTGGAGCAGACTCTTGCGAGTCCCTTGGACTGCAAGGAGATCCAACCAGTCCATACTAAAGGAGATCAGCCCTGGGTGTTCTTTGGAAGGAGTGATGCTAAAGCTGAAACTCCAATACTTTGGCCACCTAATGCAGAGCTGACTCGTTTGAGAAGACCCTGATGGTGGGAAAGATTGAGGGCAGGAGGAGAAGGGGATGACAGAGGATGAGATGGTTGGATGGCATCGCTGACTCAATGGACATGAGTTTGGGTAAACTCTGGGAGTTGGTGATGTACAGGGAGGCCTGGTGTGCTGCGATTCATGGGGTCACAGCCAGACATGACTGAGTGACTGAACTGAACTGAAAATGGTCTATGCGTCATAGATATAAAAATTAGCATCTCCCTTTAAAGAAAACATCGTTTGTTATTCATGTCCCTTACACAAGGTTCCTCCTCATAAATGCAATTTAGAGCCTGGCAAATCTGCTTTTTGTCACTTGAAAAGGAGATAAGGAACAAAAATTAAATCATACAACATGTTTCCATTTTCCCCTCAATTTAAGACTGAGTTAAATGATTTGTATGTCCAGAGTGGTCTTGGTTAACACTGAAAAATCTTCACCTACTCTGGAGGAGCCTACTGATAATCCAGTCTGCTGAGGTTTGCATCTGCAAGAAGCTGGCACCTGTGAGATTCATCCCAAAGCGACTCCTGGTCAGAATTGTGTTTAGATTAATTTCCCCCTTTATTCTGGATTCACCTCCTGCTTCCTAATTTTTGGTTCCTGTCTTTTTCAGCATCATGAAGGAATGGTATTTCAAGATCATCATCTACTTTATTCCTCTTTATACAACTTCCTTTTTGGTCCTTGGCATGGGATTTATTCCAAGACTAATTGTGCCCCTGGTAACAGGTCTCCTCTCAGACCTGTCTCCGAGAGCTGGCCTGAAGGGCCCAGCTTTCTGGGGTCTGATGGCCTTCTCCTGAGTCTGGGCTGTGCAGGCAATAAGCCAGATGAATGCCTCTTGTATTTTAGCATAGATTTCAACATCATATTTTTCTGAGTCATCATATCTGTATTTTAGTTATCTCTTTAAGTATGTATCCATTTTTATGAGCTCTCCCAAATCCCTTATTAAAAAGCATGGGTTTTATGAATTAAAATAATGATTATGATACAAAGAGTTTATTTAATAAAACATAATTCTGTAGTTTCTTAGAGGGTTCCAAATTGATTATTATAATAACTATAAACATAACTATGAAAATTCAGCTTTTCTGCTAAGACCACTAAACTGTTCTGTTGAAGATATATTTGTATTGATGTGTATGTGTGCATTTCTTGAGACTTTAATTTTTAGAGACACTTTAGATTCACAGCAAAATTGTGTGAAGTACAGAGTTTTCCCATCTACCCCTCCCCAACATGTGCACAGCCTCCCCCACATTATCAATATCCCACCAGATAGTACATTTGTTATAACTGACGCATCTACACAGACACATCACTATTATCCAAAGTCCATAGTTTACATTAGGGTCACTTTTGCTGTTGTACATTCTATGAGTTTGAACAATGTCAAATGACATCTATCCATCATTCATTTTTCCTCACTTTATTCAAGCTTGTTTCAGTTACTTCAGTCCCTTGCATATCTGTCTGGATCTATGTCTGTCTCTCAATCTACACATATATTTTGAAAATAATTCTCAGAGTTTACAAATTATTTGAGCTTACCAAAGTGGAAAAACCAGTCATTCTAATGACCTCTTTTGTCATTAAGAAACTCACCTAATAAAGAGACTTGGTCTGTCTGGTTGCATGGCAAAAATGTCTTTGCTTTAACAGGAGCAATAGAAATGCGGGCAGAATTAAGAGACAGTAAAATGAATAAAATAATGTGGATACAGTCTTCTTGGTATTGGGTTCATATCTCAAGTATGCTTTATAATAACTTTATTATTTAAAGCAAGTCATTTTTAAAAATGTATTTTCAATTCTTCAGTTATATAAATATTTCACCTACCCATTGTAAGTATTCATTCATTCATTCATTTCAGTTGCTCAGTCGTGTCCAACTCTTTGCTACCCAATGAATCGCAGCACGCCAGGTCTCCCTGTCCATCACCATCTCCCGGAGTTCACTCAGACTCACGTCCATCGAGTCCGTGATGCCATCCAGCCATCTCATCCTCGGTCGTCCCCTTCTCCTCCTGCCCCCAATCCCTCCCAGCATCAGAGTCTTTCCCAATCAGTCAATTCTTCGCATGAGGTGCTCAAAGTACTGGAGTTTCAGCTTTAGCATCATTCCTTCCAAAGAAATCCCAGGGTTGATCTCCTTCAGAATGGACTGGTTGGGTCTCCTTGCAGTCCAAGGGACTCTCAAGAGTCTTCTCCAGCACCACAGTTCAAAAGCATCAATTCTTTGGCGCTCAGCCTTCTTCACAGTCCAACTCTCACATCCGTACATGACCACAGGAAAAACCATAGCCTTGACTAGACGGACCTTAGTCAGCAAAGTAATGTCTCTGCTTTTGAATATACTGTCTAGGTTGGTCATAAATTTTCTTCCAAGGAGTGAGCGTCTTTTAATTTCATGGCTGCAGTCACCATCTGCAGTGATTTTGTAGCCCCCCAAAATAAAGTCTGACACCGTTTCTACTGTTTCCCCATCTATTTCCCATGAAGTGATGGGACGGGATGCCATGATCTTAATTTTCTGAATGTTGAGCTTTGAGCCAACTTTTTCACTCTCCATTTTCACTTTCATCAAGAGGCTTTTTAGCTCCTCTTCACTTTCTGCCATAAGGGTGGTGTCATCTGCATATCTGAGGTTATTGATATTTCTCCCGGCAATCTTGATTCCAGCTTGTGCTTCTTCCAGTCCAGCTTTTCTCATGATGTACTCTGCATAGAAGTTAAATAAGCAGGGTGACAATATACAGCCTTGATGTACTCCTTTTCCTATTTGGAACCAGTCTGTTGTTCCATGTACATATCTAACTGATGCTTCCTGACCTGCATACAGATTTCTCCAGAGGCAGGTCAGGTGGTCTGGTATTCCCATCTCTTTCAGAATTGTCCACAGTTTATTGTGATCCACACAGTCAAAGGCTTTGGCATAGTCAATAAAGCAGAAATAGATGTTTTTCTGGAACTCTCTTGCTTTTTCCATGATCCAGTGGATGTTGGCAATTTGATCTCTGGTTCCTCTGCCTTTTCTAAAACTAGCTTGAACATCAGGGAGTTCACTGTTCACATATTGCTGAAGCCTGGCTTGGAGAATTTTGAGCATTACTTTACTAGCATGTGAGATGAGTGAAATTGTGCGGTAGTTTGAGCTTTCTTTGGCATTGCCTTTCTTTGGGATTGGAATGAAAACTGACCTTTTCCAGTCCTATGGCCACTGCTGAGTTTTCCAAACTTGCTGGCATGTTGAGTGCAGCACTTTCACAGCATCATCTTTCAGGATTTGAAACAGCTCAACTGGAATCCCATCATCTCCACTAGCTTTGTTCGTAGTGATGCTTTCTAAGGCCCACTTGACTTCACATTCCAGGATGTCTGGCTCTAGATTAGTGATCACATCATCATGACTATCTGGGTCGTGAAGATCTTTTTTGTACAGTTCTTCCGTGTATTCTTGCCACCTCTTCTTAATATCTTCTGCTTCTATTAGGTCCATACCACTTCTGTCCTTTATCAAGCCCATCTTTGCATGAAATGTTCCCTTAAGAAAGCCTTGTAAGTATAAACCAGTTTATATGTTGATACTTTTATGCAGATCACAAAATATATAATGGTACTTTGTATCTTTGCATGTACAGTTGGATTCCATTCTGTGGGTAAGCTACAGTTTGCTTTTCTATTCACTACTTGAGAGACATGTGAGTTGGTTCTTCTGGGTGCTATTCCAAACAAAGACATAAAAGTCTTTGTGAGAACATGTGCTCATTTCTAGGAGTTGAGTGATATTTTACTTTTTACAAAATGCCTAAATTATATACAAGAATATTCATACCATTTTGTGTTACCACCAGCAATTTATGACAGTTCCAGTTACTCCACGTCCTCACTAGTACTTGGTATAGTAAGCCTTTATACTTTTAGATATTATATTTTACATACAGTGGTCTAATCAATGTGATTTTAATTTGTATTTGCTAATGACTTTGAGAATATTTGTGTCATTTGTGTGTTTTTAAAGAAATCATTGTAAACCCAAGACCCAAAGTTTTTTCCCCATGTATTATTCTAGAAATGTTATAGTTGTAAACTTTTACATTTAGTTCTTTTTTGAAAGTTTTGTTGAAATATTGTTGATTTATAATGTATTAGTTTCAGGTATATAGCAAAGTGATTTATATATATGTGTATGAGTCACATATGTTTGTATATATGAATAATGTATATATCCTTTTTTATATCTTTTCCATTATAGGTTATTGTAAGATATTGAGCATAGTTCCCTGTAATATACAGTAGGTCCTTGTTGGTTATCTATTTTATATATAGTAGTATGTATATTTTGATCCCAAACTCCTAATTTATCTCTCTCCCTTCCCCTTTGGTAACTATAATTCAAAAAGATATGTGCACCTCAGTGTTTGCAGCAGCATTATTTACAACAGGCAAGACAAGGAAGCAATCTGTGTCTATCAACAGGTGAATGGATAAAGAAGATATGGTACATATATGTATCAATACAGTGGAATATTATTCAGCCATAAAAGAGTGAAATAATGCCATTTGCAGCAACATGGATGGACCTGGAGACTATCATACTAAGTGAATTCAGACAGAGAAAGACAAATATCATATGGTATCACTTATGCGGAATCTAAAAAAATGATACAAATGAACTTATTTAGGTCTATTTCTTGTCTCTCTTCTGTTCCACTGATCTTATTTCTTCTTACACCAACATCACACTGTCTTGATCTTTGTATGCTTATAAGCCTTGAAGTCACAGAGTATGTTCAATAATTTGTTCTTTATTTAAAGGTTTTTTCATATATTCTAGACTTGCATATATGTATAAATTTTAGAATTGGATTATCAATTTTTAATTAAAAATCTGTTATAATTTCAACTGAGATCCTGATGTACTTATTAAAAAGTGTGGGGAAAATGAACATCTTAACAATATTGATTCTTTTGGTTCATGTACACAGTATATCTCTCCATTAGTTTTTTCTTCTCTCCTTTTATTTATTTAAAAAAATTTTATTGAAGTACTATTGATTTAAAATGTTGTGTTAATTTCTTCTGTGCAGCAAAGTGACTCAGTTGTATATACATACATACATATATATTTACATATATGCATATTCTTTCCCATTAAAGTTTATTGCAGAATATTGAGCTTAGTTCTCTGTGCTATAAGAGTAGGACCTTGTTGTTTATCCATCCAATGTGTAATAGTTTTCATCTGTTAATCCCAAACTCCAAATCCAACCCTCCTCCATCCCTCCTCCCCCTTGGCAACAAGTCTGTTCTTTACTAGTCTGTAAGTCTAGTTTTGTCTCCTAGATGTCTCTCCATTAGTTTGGACCTTTAGTTTTATTCAGCAATGCTTTTTGTTTCTCCAGCAATACTTTTTGGTTCCATTTGCCAAGTGCTGTTTCCTGAAAGACTTCTTTTAATGATTTAATTTACTATAGTTTATATCTACTTGTGACAAATTTGCTCACCTTTTATACATCCAGAAAAGTGAGTTTGGGGGCACTCATTTTCTAAAGATATTTTTGCTAAAATAAAATTCTAGTTTGACCGCTTTTTTGTTTCCAGAACTTTATTTAACTTATATGCAGAGTACATCATGAGAAACGCTGGACTGGAAGAAACACAAGCTGGAATCAAGATTGCCGGGAGAAATATCAGTAACCTCAGATATGCAGATGACACCACCCCTATGGCAGAAAGTGAAGAGGAACTAAAAAACCTCTTGATGAAAGTGAAAGAGGAGAGTGAAAAAGTTGGCTTAAAGCTCAACATTCAGAAAACGAAGATCATGGCATCTGGTCCCATCACTTCATGGGAAATAGATGGAGAAACAGTGGAAACAGTGTCAGACTTTATTTTTGGGGGCTCCAAAATCACTGCAGATGGTGACTGCAGCTATGATATTTAAAGACGCTTACTCCTTGGAAGAAAAGTTATGACCAACCTAGAGAGCATATTCAAAAGCAGAGACATTCTTTTGCCGACTAAGGTCCGTCTAGTCAAGGCTCTGGTTTTTCCTGTGGAAATGTATGGATGTGAGAGTTGGACTGTGAAGGAGGCTGAGCACCGAAGAATTGATGCTTTTGAACTGTGGTATTGGAGAAGACTCTTGAGAGTCCCTTAGACTGCAAGGAGATCCAACCAGTCCATTCTGAAGGAGATCAGCCCTGGGATTTCTTTGGGAGGAATGATGCTAAAGCTGAAACTCCAGTACTTTGGGCACCTCATGCGAAGAGTTGACTGATTGGAAAAGACTTTGATGCTGGGAGGGATTGGGGGCAGGAGAAGAAGGGGACGACCGAGGCTGAGATGGCTGGATGGCATCACTGACTCGATGGACGTGAATCTGAGTGAACTCCGGGAGTTGGTGATGGACGAGGAGGCTTGGCGTGCTGCGATTCATGGGGTCGCAAATAGTCGGACACGACTGAGTGACTGAACTAAATTAAACTAAACTAAACTAAACTAAACTAAGGGACTCTGTGCTGCTGATTCTGACTTACATTGTTTTCAAAGGAAAGTGCTGCCACTCTTTGCTCTTCTTTACCTATTTTTCTGTTTTCACTGAAGGCTTTTAAGTTTTTCTTTTAATCACAGTTTGAGGCTATTTAGTTATGATGTTCCCTGAGATAGTTTTTTTTTCCATGTTTTTTCTACTTAGTATTTTGAACTTCTTAGACTCATGTTGTTATAGTTTTCATTAAATTTGGAAGGCGATCTGTCCTTATTTCTGCTCCCCCTTCATCTCTCTCCTCTCCTCTGGGAACTCCAATTACATATATTTGAGAACAAGTATATTTTCATCTCTCATATTGTTCTTTTCCTCTCTAGAAGTTTTATATAGGTGCTTTTACATTTTTGAGGAGGTTCTCTTGAACATGTTTCCTCTTCCTTCTTGAATGTGTGAAATAGAACTACAGGTTCACACAGCTAATTCCATCATCTGGGCATTTCACAGTTCGTTTTTATTGATTAATTTTTTTCTTGGCTATGGCTCTTATTTTCTGTTACTTTGTATGTCTTTTACCTTTTTGATGCCAAAAATTATTCATGATACCATTTCTATGCTAAATGTTTCTGTGTTTCTACCAGGATGTTCTGATCACTTACCTTGGAGTGTGAAGTCAAGTGGGCCTTAGGAAGCATCACTATGAACAAAACTAGTGGAGGTGATGGAATTCCAGTTGAGCTATTTCAAATCCTAAAAGATGATGCTGTGAAACTGATGCACAGCATCAGTTTGATGCACTCAATATGCCAGCAAATTTGGAAAACTCAGCAGTGGCCATAGGACTGGATCAAATTTCATTCCAATCCCAAAGAAAGGCAGTGCCAAAGAATGTTCAAACTACTGCACAATTGTACTTATTTCACATGCTAGCAAAGTAATGCTAAAAATTTTCCAAGCTAGGCTTCAACTGTATGTGAACCATGCACTTCCAGATGTTCAAGCTAGTTTTAGAAAAGGCACAGGAACCAGAGATCAAATTGTCAATGTCTGTTGGGTCATAGGCAAAGCAAGAGAATTACATAAGAACATCTACTTCTGCCTCATTGACTATGCTAAAGCCTTTGACTGTGTGGATCACAACAAACTGGAAAATTCTTAAAGAGATGGGAATGCCAGATCACCTTACTTGCCTCCTGAGAAACCTGTTTGCATGTCAAGAAGCAGCAGTTAAAATCAGACATGGAACAACAGACTGGTCCCAGACAGGGAAAGGAGAATGTCAAGGCTGTATATTGTCACGCTGCTTATTTCAATTCTATGCAGAGTACATCATGTGAAATGCCAGGCTGGATGAAGCACAAGCTGGAATCAAGATTGCCAGGAGCAATATCAATAACCTCAGATATGCAGGTGATACCACCCTTATGGCAGAAAGTGAAGAGGAACTAAAGAGTCTTTTGATGAAGATTAAAGAGGAGAGTGAAAAACCTGACTTAAAACTCAACATTCAAAAAACTAAGATCATGGCATCCATTCCCACTACTTCATGGCAAATAGATGGGGAAGCAATGGAAACAGTGACAGACTTGATTTCCTTCGGCTCCAAAATCACTGCAATGGTTACTGCAGCCATGAAATTAAAAGACACTTGCACCTTGGAAGAAAAGCTATGACAAACCTAGACAGCATATTAAAAATCAGACATTACTTTGCCAACAAAGGTCCATATAGTCAAAACTATGGTTTTTCCCATAGTCATGTATGGAGGTGAAAGTTGTACCATAAGGAAGGCTGAGTGTCAAAGAATGGATGCTTTTGAACTGTGTGGTTGGAGAAGACTCTTGAGAGTCCCTTGGACTGAAGGAGATTAAACCAGTCAATCCTAAAGGAAATCACTCCCGAATATTCATTGGAAGTTCTGATGCTGAAGGTCTAATATTTTGAATACCTGATGTGAAGAGCTGATGCATTGGAAAAGACCCTGATGCTGGGAAAGATTGAAGACAGGAGAAGAAGGGGATGACAGAGGATGAGATGGTTGGATGGCATCACTGACTCAGTGGATATGAGTTTGAGCAAACTCCCTGAGATGGTGAAGGATAGGGAAGCCTGGCATGCTGCAGTTCATAGCTTGGAAGAAAAGCTATGACAAACCTGACAACATATTAAAAACCAGACATTTGTCTTGGAGCCCCAAGACTGTTTGGGTTCACAAAGAGTCAGTCATGACTGAGTGACTGAACAACAACAACATTGATATTTTAAAAATGTGTTCTGCAGTGCAGAACAAAAACAATTTTAAACTTTTTGTTTAAATCTTTTTAAAACAATTTTGAACTTGAGCGATCAAAACCAGTTTTAAACTTTCAGTTCTCTTAGGTGGCCCTGGCATAGCCTATAGTCTAAGGCTAATTTATCTTAGTATTGAAGCTGTGCTCTCCTAAGTAACACACTCTGTGAATGAAAAAGCCTGTTCACTCTGGCTGCTGAGAACATAAGCTCTTCTTAGCTGGTTGGGAGCCTGAGAGTCAGAAGTGTTTATTTCCCTGCATTCAGTGATGCCCTTGTGTGCATGACCTGATGAGTACTCTGCCTCCTTTGACTTCTGTAATTCTCTCTTCTGCCAGATCTTCTAAGGAAACACAGACTTCCTTGGTCCCCAGGTGCCTACCTGTCTCAGCTCCAGGAGACCACAGGTCCCTCTCACATCTCTTTCTGGAGCAATCACAGGGTGTCCACATTTGGTTCCCTTCCTCCAGAGATCAGTCCCTGTGCTGCCTGACCTCAGCCTCTGAGAACCAGTATTTCACATATTCTTTCCTAAGTTTTAGTTGTTTATGGTGGAAGAGTAAATCTGGACAATCTTACTTCAATTTCGCCTGACCATGTATGATTTTCAGAGTGTGTTTTTAACATTTCAAAGTAATCTCTCTATATTTCACCGGGCACACTAAGCGTGGGTGGCTGCGACCAGGCGCACTAAGCGTGGCTGAGAGGAATTACCCCACGTCCGAGGTCAGGGGCAGCAGGTAAGAGTGCCAGGCTGTGACGGCACAGGAACAGCCCAGAGGAACTACCCAAGTCCAAGGTCAGGGGTGGCGGCCGGGAGGAAACACCCTGCATCCGAGGCCAGGGGTGGCAGCGGAGAGGAGCTACCCCGCGTCCAAGGTCAGTGGCAGTGGCCAAGAGGAGCTACCCTGCATCCGAGGTCAGGGGCGGCGGCGGGAGGAGCAACCCGAGGAGGGGTGGCTGGGCGGGCATAGGAGGGCCTAGAGGAGCTATCCCACGTTGAAGGTCAAGAAGGGCCCAGTAAGGAGATATCCCTCGTCCAAGGTAAGGAGCAGGGGCTGCGCTTTGCTGGAGCAGCTGTGAAGAGATACCACACATCCAAGGTAAGAGAAACTCAAGTAAGATGGTAGGTATTGCAAGAGGGCATCAGAGGGCAGACACACTGAAATCATACACACAGAAAACTAGTCAATCTAATCACACTAGCACCACAGCCTTGTCTAACTCAATGAAACCAAGCCATGCCCACAGGGCAACCCAAGACAGGCGGGTCATGGTGGAGAGGTCTGACAGAATGTGGTCCACCGGAGAAGGGAATGGCAAACCACTTCAGTAGTCTTGCCTTGAGAACCCCATGAACAGTATGAAAATGCAAAATGATAGGATACTGAAAGGGGAACTCCCTGGGTCGGTAGGTGCCCAATATGCTACTGGAGATCAGTGGAGAAATAACTCCAGAAAGAATGAAGGGATGGAACCAAAGCAAAAACAATACCCAGCTGTGGATGTGACTGGTGATAGAAGCAAGGTACGATGCTGTAAAGGGCAATATTGCATAGGAACCTGGAATGTCAGGTCCATGAATCAAGGCAAACTGGAAGTGGTCAAACAGGAGATGGCAAGAGTGAACATCGACATTCTAGGAATCAGCAAACTAAAATGGACTGGATGGGTGAATTTAACTCACATGACCATTATATCTACTACTACGGGCAGGAATCCCTCAGAAGAAATGGAGTAGCCATCATGGTCAACAAAAGAGTCTGAAATGCACTACTTGGATGCAGTCTCAAAAACGACAATGATCTCTGTTCGTTTCCAAGGCAAACTATTCAATATCACAGTTATCCAAGTCTATGCCACAACCAGTAACACTGAAGAAGCTGAAGTTGAACGGTTTTATGAAGACCTACAAGACCTTGTAGAACTAACACCCAAAATAGATGTCCTTTTCATTATAGGGGACTGGAACACAAAAGTAGGAAGTCAAGAAACACCTGGAGTAACAGGCAAATTTGGCCTTGGAATGCGGAATGAAGCAGGGCAAAGACTAATAGAGTTTTGCCAAGAAAATGCACTGGTCATAGCAAACACACTCTTCCAACAACATAAGAGAAGACTCTACACATGGACATCACCAGATGGTCAACACCGAAATCAGATTGATATATTCTTTGCAGCCAAAGATGGAGAAGCTCTATACAGTCAACAAAAACAAGACCAGGAGCTGACTGTGGCTCAGATCATGAACTCCTTATTACCAAATTCAGACTCAAATTGAAGAAAATAGGGAAAACCACTAGACCATTCAGGTATGACCTAAATCAAATCCCTTATGATTATACAGTGGAAGTTAGAAATAGATTTAAGGGCCTAGATCTGATAGATAGAATGCCTGATGAACTATGGAATGAGGTTCGTGACATTGTACAGGAGACAGGGATCAAGACCATCCCCATGGAAAAGAAATGCAAAAAAGAAAAATGGCTGTCTGGGGAGGCCTTACAAATAGCTGTGAAAAGAAGAGAGGCAAAAAGCAAAGGAGAAAAGGAAAGATATAAGCATCTGAGTGCAGAGTTCCAGAGACTAGCAAGAAGAGATAAGAAAGCCTTCTTCAGCGATCAATGCAAAGAAATAGAGGAAAAGAACAGAATGGGAAAGACTAGAGATCTCTTCAAGAAAATTAGAGATACCAAGGGAACATTTCATGCAAAGATGGGCTCAACAAAGGACAGAAATGGTATGGACCTAACAGAAGTAGAAGATATGAAGAAAGGTGGCAAGAATACACAGAAACACTGTACAAAAAAGATCTTCATGACCCAGATAATCATGATGGTGTGATCACTCACCTAGAGCCAGACATCCTGGAATGTGAAGTCAAGTGGGCCTTGGAAACGATCGCTAGGAACAAAGCTAGTGGAGGTGATGGAATTTCAGTTGAGCTGTTTCAAATCCTGAAAGATGAATGTGTGAAAGTTCTGGACTCAATATGGCAGCAAATTTGGAAAACTCAGCAGTGGCCATAGGACTGGAAAAGGTCAGTTTTCATTCCAATCCCAACGAAATGCAATGCCAAAGAATGATTAAACTACTGCACAATTGCACTCATCTCACATGCTAGTAAAGTAATGCTCAAAATTCTCCAAGCCAGGCTTCAGCAATATGTGAACAGTGAACTTCCAGATGTTCAAGCTGGTTTTAGAAAAGGCAGAGGAACCAGAGATCAAATTGCCAACATCTGCTGGATCAATGAACAAGCAAGAGTTCCAGAAAAACATCTATTTCTGCTTTATTGACTATGCCAAAGCCTTTGACTGTGTGGATCACAATAAACTGTGGACAATTCTGAAGGATGGGAATACCAGACCACCTGACCTGCCTCTGGAGAAATCTGTATGCAGATCAGGAAGCAGCAGTTAGAACTGGGCACAGAACAACAGACTGGTTCCAAATAGGAAAAGGAGTACGTCAAGGCTGTATATTGTCACCCTGCTTATTTAACTTCTCTGCAGAGTACATCATGAGAAATGCTGGACTGGAAGAAACACAAGCTGGAATCAAGATTGCCGGGAGAAATATCAATCATCTCAGATATGCAGATGACACCACCTTTATGGCAGAAAGTGAAGAGGAACTGAAAAGCCTCTTGATGAAAGTGAAAATGGAGAGTGAAAAAGTTGGCTCAAAGCTCAACATTCAGAAAACGAAGATCATGGCATCTGGTCCCATCACTCCATGGGAAATAAATGAGGAAACAGTGGAAACAGTGTCAGACTTTATTTTGGGGGGCTCCAAAATCACTGCAGATGGTGATTGCAGCCATGAAATTAAAAGACGCTTGCTCCTTGGAACAAAAGTTATGATCAACCTAGATAGTATATTCAAAAGCAGAGACATTACTTTGCCGACTAAGTTCTGTCTAATCAAGGCTATGGTTTTTCCTATAGTCATGTATGGATGTGAGAGTTGGACCGTGAGGAAGGCTGAGCACCGAAGAATTGATGCTTTTGAAGTGTGGTGTTGGAGAAGACTCTTGAGAGTCCCTTGGACTGCAAGGAGATCCAACCAGTCCATTCTGAAGGAGATCAGCCCTGGGATTTCTTTGGAAGGAATGATGCTAAAGCTGAAACTCCAGTACTTTGGCCACCTCACGTGAAGAGCTGACTGATTGGAAAACACTCTGATGCTGGGAGGGATTGGGGGCAGGAGGAGAAGGGCACGACAGGATGAGATGGCTGGATGGCATCAGTGACTCGATGGCCGTGAGTCTGAGTGAACTCCGGGAGATGGTGATGGACAGGGAGGCCTGGAGTGCTGCGATTCATGGGGTCGCAAAAAGTCGGACACAACTGAGTGACTTAACTGAACTGATGAGGTGTTTAAAGGGAGCATAATTAAATTCACATGTAACTTTTGAGGAAACCCATGTTATCTACGGTCACCTCACTCCTCTGGTGGAAATTACTGCCATAGAACCTAATGCCTTGTGTTAGACCACACATTTTCACTAGACAACTAAGTTGAAAAATAGCACTTTTACTTTGAAGGTGAATAGCTTTGGATTTTAAAGAATCACTTATATGTGAGGTGATCTGATGCACAACCTTTCTCCTTAATGCCTTTGTTAAATTATTTCTTCCAAATACTGTTCCCATTTTCTTTTCACATCAAAGATTGAATCGTATTCATCTGAAGCTAAAAATTTCCAAATGAGTTGGAAGATATATGAATATAGAATTGACAGCATATTATTAATGTCATCTAATCAAACATGCCTTTCACTCTGAACTTTCTGCAGCTGATTTTTGGGTTTTTGGTGTATAAATTTATTGGTAACATTGATTTGCAAATATCAGACAAAATTTACAAGGTGCACTGGAATGACCCAGAGGGATGGTATGGGGAGGGAGGTGGGAGAGGGGTTCAGGATGGGGAACACATGTACACCTGTGGCAGATTCATGTCAATGTATAGCAAAAACCAATACAATATTGTAAAGTAATTAGCCTCCAATTAAAATAAATAAATTTATATTAAAAAAGAAGGGATTAAATAGTAAGCTTGCAAAAACACTATCCTTAGTAATGTTTCAGGAAAAGCAAGTGATTTTTTGAAACAAAATTTTAAAAATTATTATAAATATAACACTATCATGTTGAAAAAAATTTAAAATACAAAATAAAAAGGATAAAAGACTAAAATTACCCATAATTTCAGAATCAGAAACCTATCACTTACATTTTGGTATATTTTCTTCTACTCTTTAATTTTCTATATCATATAGGACTTTGTACGTTTACTTTTATTATAAAAAATGCAATTGAATTGTACATATTTTGTAAACTTGCAGTTTTTTGTTTTAACTGTTCATAGGCTTCTAATAGCTTCAATTCTCCCATTTTGTTGTTTAATATTAATGTTATGCTAGCATAAACATCTCTTCTGTTTAAAACCCAGATATTTATCACTGGCAAATATTACTAAAAGGAGCAAGTTGAAAGTTTAATAAATAGAAAAGTTATTTTTATTTATAAAGCTAAAAAGACAGACTTATGCTCAATATCTGAAATTTTAGTCTGTATTATAAACAAAACATTCAGGTTGAACATCTACCATAGGTTAATTATTTACCTTTGGTTAGTTATTTCTGGAACCTCTTCGGGGTGGACAATTTTTCTAAAGCTTTGTTTCTAGAATTATCCTTTTGTATTCTTCACAAGGGACTGGTAAATGTGTCAGGGCTGCCAGGACCTGAAGAGATGTCACTCACAATGGCATCCCTCTGGCTCCTGGCTCTCACTGTGGGTGTGAAGTTTTATGAGGACTGAGGCAGAATCAAGGTGACAGCACAGCCTGTCAGAACCCACAAATGTCCTGACTTTCAAGAGTGAAGAAAGCTCCTGCTACTCAACAATATGTGAAAGAAGATAATATTAATGATTTGCTTCCCAGAGTAGATGGAGGACAGACTGAAAACCACAGTAACAGAAAAGTAACTAATCTAATCACATGGACCACAGCCTTCTCTAACTCAGTGAGACTATGAGCCATGCCGTGTGGGGCCACCCAAGAAGGACCAGTCATGTGGAGAGTTCTGACAAAATGTGGTCCACTAGAGAAGGGAATAGCAAACCACTTCAGTATTCTTGCCTTGAGAACCTCATGAACAGTATGAAAAGGCAAAAAGATAGGACACTGAGAGATGAACTCCCCAGGTCGGTAGGTGCCCAATATGCTACTGGAGATCAGTGGAGAAATAACTCCAGAAAGAATGAAGGAATGGAGCCAAAGCAAAAACAATACCCAGCTGTGGATGTGACTGGGGATAGAAGCAAGGTACGATGCTGTAAAGAGAAATATTGCATAGGAACCTGGAATGCTAGGTCCATGAATCAAGACAAATCAGAAGCGGTCAAACAGGAGATGGTAAAAGAGTAAATGCTGACATTCTAGGAATCAGTGAACTAAAATGGACTGGAATGGGTGAATTTAACTCAGATGACCATTATATCTACTATTGTGGGCAAGAATCCCTTAGAAGGAGTAGAGATAATAGTCAACAAAAGGGTCCAAAATGCAGTACTTGGACGCAGACTCAAAAATGACAGAATGATCTCTGTTTGTTTCCAAGGCAAACCTTTCAATATCACAGTAGTCCAAGCCTATGCCCTGACCAGTAATGCTGAGAAGCTGAAGTTGAACTGTTCTATGAAGACCTACAAGACCTTTTAGAACTAACACCCCCCAAAATATCCTTTTCATTGTAGGGGACTGGAATGCAAAAGTAGGAAGTTAAGAAACACCTGGAGTAACAGGCAAATTTGACCTAGGAATACAGAATGAAGCAGGGCAAAGGGTAATAGAGTTCTGCCAAGAGAACCCACTGGTCGTAGAAAACACCTTCTTCCAAAAACACAAGAGAAGACGCTACACATGGACATCACCAGATGGTCAACACTGATATCAGATTGATTATATTCTTTGCAGCCAAAGATGGGGAAGCTCTATACAGTCAGCACAAACAAGACTGGGAGCTGACTGTGGCTCAGATCATGAACTCCTTATTGCCAAATTCAGACTTAAATTGAAGAAAGTGGGGAAAACCACTAGACCATTCAGGTATGACCTAAATCAAATCCCTTATGATTATACAGTGGAAGTGAGAAATAGATTTAAGGGACTAGATCTGATAGACAGCATGCCTGGTGAACTGTGGATGGAGGTTCATGATACTGTACAGGAGACAGGGATCAAGACCATCTCCAAGAAAAAGAAATGCAAAAAAGCAAAATGGCTGTCTGAGGAGGCCTTACAAATAGCTATGAAAAGAAGAGAAGTGAAAAGCAAAGGAGAAAAGGAAAGATAAAAGCATCTAAATGCAGAGTTCCAAAAAATAGCAAGGAGAGATAACAAAGCCTTCCTCAGCGATCAGTGCAAAGAAATAGAGGAAAACATTAGAATGAGAAAGATTAGAGATCTCTTCAAGAAAATTAGAGATACCAAGGGAACATTTCATGCAAAGATGGCCTCAACAAAGGACAGAAATGGTATGGACCTAACAAAAGCAGAACATATGAAGAAGAGGTGGCAGGAATACACAGAAGAACTGTACAAAAAAGATCTTCATGACCCAGATAATCACGATAGTTTGATCACTCACCTAGAGCCAGACATCCTGGAATGTGAACTCAAGTGGGCCTTAGGAGGCATCATTATGAACAAAGCTAGTGGAATGGATGGAATTCCAGCTAAGCTATTTCAAATCCTAAAAGAGGATGCTGTGAAAGTGCTGCACTCAGTATCCAGCAAATTTGGAAAAGTCAGCAGTGGCCACAGACCTGCAAAAGGTCAGTTTTCATTCTAATCCCTAAGAAAAGCAATGCCAAAGATTCTCAAACTACTGCACAGTTGCACTCACACGCTAGCAAAATAATGCTCGAAATTCTTCAAGCCAAGCTTTAGCAATATGTGAACCGTGAACTTCCAGATGTTCAAGCTGGTTTTAGAAAAGGCAGAGGAACCAGAGATCAAATTGCCAACATTCACTGGATCATCGAAAAAGCAAGAGCATTCCAGAAAAACATCTATTTCTGCTTTATTGACTATGCCAAACCCTTTGACAGTGTGGATCACAATAAGCTGTGGAAAATTCTGAAAGAGACGGGAATACCAGACCACCTGACCTGCCTCCTGAGAAAACTGTATGCAGGTCAGGAAGCAACAGTTAGAACTGGACATGGAACAACAGACTGGTTCCAAATAGGAAAAGGAGTACGTCAAGGCTGTATATTGTCACCCTGCTTATTTAACTTCTGTGCAGAGTACACCATGAGAAATGCTGGACTGGATGGAGCACAAGCTGGAATCAAGATTGCTGGGAGAAATATCAATAATCTCAGATATGCAGATGACACCACCCTTATGGCAGAAAGTGAAGAACTAAAGAGCCTCTTCATGAACGTGAAAGAGGAGAGTGAAAAAGTTGGCTTAAAGATCAACATTCAGAAAACGAAGATCATGGCATCTGGTCCCATCATTTCATGGGAAATAGATGGGGAAACAGTGGAAACTGTGGCTGACATTATTTTTTTGGTCTCCAAAATCACTGCAGATGGTGACTGCAGCCAAGAAATGAAAAGATACGTACTCTTTGGAAGAGAAGTTATGACCAACCTAGATAGCATATTAAAAAGCAGAGACTACTTTGTTAACAATGGTCAGTCTTGTCAGGGTTATGGTTTTTCCAGTAGTCATGTATAGATTTGAGAGTTGTACTATTAAGAAAGCTGAGCACCAAAGAATTAATGCTTTTGAACTATGGTGTTGGAGAAGACTCTTGATATTCCCTTGCCTGCAAGGAGATTCAATCATCATCCTAAAGGAAATGATTCTTGAATGTTCATTGGAAGGACTGATGTTGAAGCTGAAACTCCAATACTTTGGCCACCTGATGCGAAGAGCCGACTCGTTTGAAAAGACCCTGATGCTGGGAAAGATTGAAAGCTAGAGGAGAAGGGGACAACAGAGGATGAGATGGTTGGATGGTTCACCGACTCAATGCACATGAGATTGAGTAAACTCCGGGAGTTGGTGATGGACAGAGAGTTCTGGCATGCTGCAGTCCATGGGGTAGCAAAGAGTCAGACACGACTGAGTGACTGAACTGAACTGATAGATGGAGGATGAGTTATTTAATAAACAGCAATATACATTTTCTTTGTTTGTTTCTGTGTTTTTCAATCAGTCTGCCATAAGCAATCAGCTGGGGGTCCTTGTTAAAAATCCAGATCCCTCTCTCTACTCTAGACTGAATCAAAGTCTCCACAGAAGAGTCTACATTTAGCAAATTCTTCCCCATGCAATTCTGAAGATGTGGCAAGTTTGGGGGAAGAGGGAAACAATATGTATATACTTTTTCTAAGAGTATTAAGCTTCAGCAAATAATGTCCTCGGGCTGTGTTGAATGCATTCGTCTCTGCTGATCCAGAAAAAGCATTTCACAATCTTGCTGGATCCTAAGAGAAGCATTAAGAACACACATTATAACACTATTGCAAGAATGCATTTTATGTTATGTGTCTTAAAAATTTTTTTTATTTATTTGTTTTTAATGGGAAGATAATTGCTTTACAATATTGTGTTGGTTTCTGCCATTCATCAACATGAATCAGCCATAGGTATGCATATGTCCCCTCCCTCTTGAATATCCCTCCTGCCACATCCCACTGCTCTAGGTTGTTGCAGAACACTGGGTTTGAGCTTCCTGTATCATACAGCAAGTTTCCACTGGCTATCTAATTTTACACATGGATATGTATACGTTCCAGTGCTACTCTATTTGTCTCACCCTCTCTTCCCCTGCTGTGTCCACAGTCTGATCTCTGACTCTGCATCTCCATTGCTGCCCTGCAGATGGGTTCATCAGTACTATCTTTGTAGATTCCACATATATGCGTTATCATATATTTCCTTTACTCTTTCTGACTTACTTCGCTTTGTATAATAGGCTCTAGGTTTATCCACCTTATTAGAACTGGGTCAAATGTGTTTCCTTTTATGGCTGAGTAATATTCCATTGTATATATGTACCACAAATTCGTTAACCATTCATCTGCCGATGAAAATCTAGCTTGCTTCCACGTCCTACCAACTGTAAATAGTGCTGCGATGAACACTGGGGTTTATGTGCTTCTTTCAATTTTGGTTTCCTCAGTGTATATTCCCAGGAGTGGGATTGTTGGGTCTTGTGATAGTTTTATTCCTGGTGTTTTAAGGAATTTCCATACTTCTCTCCACAGTGGCTGTATCAATTTGCATTCCCGCCAACAGTGCAAGAGGGTTCCCTTTATCCACTCCCTCCCAAGTGTTTATTGTTTGTAGATTTTTTGATGGTGGCCATTCTGACTGGTGTGAGATGATACCATCATTGTAGTTTTGATTCACATTTCTCTAATAATGAGTGATGCTGAGCATCTTTTATGTGTTTATTAGCCATCTGTATTTGTTTTTTGGAGATATGTCTGTTTAGGTCATCTGCCCACTTTTTGATTGGGTGGTTTATTATTCTGGTATTGAGCTGAATGAGCTGATTGTGTATTTTGGAGATTAATCCTTTGTCAGTTGCTTTGCTTGCAATTATTTTCTCCCATTCTGAAGGTTGTCTTCTCACCTTGTTTATAGTTTCCTTTGCTGTGCAAAAGCTTTTAAGTTTAATTAGGTCTCATTTGTTTATTTTTTTAAATTTCCATTACTCTAGCAGGTGGGTCATAAAGGATCTCACTGTGATTTATGCCCAAGAATGTTCTGCCTATGTTTTCCTCTAATACTTTTATAGATTCTGGTCTTACATTTAGATCTTTAACCCATCTTTAGTTTATTTTTGTGTATGGTGTTAGGAAGTGTTCTAATTTCATTCTTTTATATGTAGCTGTCCAATTTTCCCAGCACCACTTATAGAAGAGGCTGTCTTTGTTCCATTGTATATTCTTGCCTCTTTTGTCAAAGATAAGGTGCCCATAGATGCATGGGTATATCTCTGGGCTTTCTATCTTGTTCTATTGGTCTATATTTCTGTTTTTGTGCTGGTACCACACTATCTTGATGACTATATCTTTGTAGTACAATGTTACATGTCTTTTTGCCACAGTAGTAAAACACATACATTATGATGTAATTGTGTAGGTTATAAGAACTAGAGCTTCCTGTTCAACAGATAATTTTTAATAGAAATCCTACTTATAATAATTGCTGTTCAGGTAGTTTCAGGGTGTCCCGTAGCTGTCACACTTGACTTGATGATAAGCAGAGCAGTTATTATCAACTCTAAGTTACCTTGTGTAAGTTTATTTTACACAATAAATGATGTGAATCATGCATTTAGTTTTGCAATCTCAATTATTTTTGCCATTTTTTATGAAATAACTCATTACTTTCCTGCTGACTGGAAAGTAATCAGAACTCCTTCAGGGAAAAGCCAGTTTCTCTATCAAATAAGGAAGCCCTTGAAGAGAGTACCATAATCAACTTTACCAAGGCGTGAGGACAGTAAGAGGCAAAAGTAAAAAGGATTTACCCATAAATATCCAGAAATACCTATTGTGAGATAAACACCTCACAATAGTGAATATGTACAATAGGAACTCATAAAAAAGTTGTCTCTTGGGAGAGATTTGTCTTCTAGACCCAAGTGGTGGCCTGGGAATATCGTGCAATGGCAGCCAGGAATCTGGACCAGTCTGTTGCCATTTGCCTGGTACTAACAATTCAGGCACATCCAGTAATTACTAATTGGAATTCACTACTTTTCCTGTTTGCAGACTTTTTTTTTTTTTTTTGACACTTTGATAACCTTAGCTATTCATATATTTTCATCCTTACATAAGATTTTTCCATTCCAGTCGTTTTAACAAGGATATGTGATATACTAATAACAAATTGGTGATAAGTGATTGGTATTATTTCTGTCAAAATTTTCTTCTCTTTATCTTTTAAAGTGCATTACACTTCATAATACGAGAAGAGAAGAGCATAGCTGACTTTTCTTCCAGCAAGGCACCAGCAGTGTTGATAACAGCATTGGGGCAGAGCAGGGCAGAGTCTGATCTGTGTAACGCAAAATGAGTTTCCAAATTTGGAGACACACACTTTAAACACTTGTAACTTTGGCTTTCCTTCCTTTAATCAGTAGGTTGACTAAAAGCAGCTGCATATATTGTCTTTGAGATAAGGCTTTGAAACATTGCAAAAGAACAAGGAAGGCAAATTCATTATATGTCATTTCTTTCAGTCTGGCAGGCAGATGATAAGAGTCCTATTTTCGTGAATTATAGAACATCCATCCTGCTCTTGGTTTTGGGAGCCTTAAATTGTCAAAGCTTCATCTCCATGAAACTTCATCCTTATCCTTAAATAGTTATTTTCATTACCTCTTTACTTTGATTAATTCTTTCGGTATAATAGCGTCAAATGACCTCAGCAGCTATTCTATACATATGCTACATCAGTACTCGTTTTTTACATTGTTATATTGGTACTTAATATACATATTAGTAAATGGGGCATTTTCTCCAATTACTTTGCTGCTGTTGCTGCTGCTAAGTCACTTCAGTTGTGTCTGACTCTGTGCGACCCCATAGAAGGAAGCCCAACAGGCTCCTCCGTCCATGAGATTTTCCAGGCAAGAGAACTGGAGTGGGGTGCCATTGCTTTCTCTGTCCAATTACTTTAGGGGTATCTATTTGTGATATTGTGACTTATAATAACAAATATATATTTGGTATTTTGGCACAAAACCTTTGGAATTTCCTAAGTGATAAAAACAACAAAGGTGCCTTTTATTTGTTAATGAGGTAGATTTTGGACTGACCTTAGGTAACCTAAGTATGGCGGCTAGTTGCCAAGAGAATCAACTTTGTGTTTAGAAGCCTGGAATGTTCACTCCCATGCCCTGACCTCCAGGGAGGAGAGAGGGCTTGGAGGTAGAGGTCACCAATGGCCAAAGATGTAATCAGTCATATCTATCTGACAAAGCCTCTGTACAAACACAGAAGGATGAAGTAGAAGCAGCTTCCTGGTCAGGGAACATGTGAAGATTCTGGGAGAGCTTGTGTCTGGAGAGGGTCTGGAAGTCCCAAGCCCTTTGCCCAAACCTCACCCTGTGCACATTTTCTGTTGGTTGTCCCTGGGTTGTATCCTTTTAAAACAAACTGGTAATCTAATGTCAACTAAGAAATAAATGCACAACCTAAAAGTTGAGAGGTATAATTTATTCAGTGGACATACTGAGGATTTTAAGCCTGGTAAGCAACATTTCAAGTAATCCTAAGAGAACTGTTCCCAGGAGGTGAGGGGAGGAGCCAGGTTATATAGGAGTTTTTGCAACAAAGGGGAGGTAGTTGGAACAAAGTGAAAGTAAAGTCACTCAGCCGTGTCCGACTCTTTGTGACCCCATGGTTTATAGCCTACCAGGCTTCTCTGTCCATAGGATTTTCCAGGCAAGAGTACTGGAGTGGGTTGCCATTTCCTTCTCCAGGGGATCTTCCTGACCCAGGGATTGAACCCAGGTGTCGTGTATTGCAGGCAGAGGCTTTACCCTCTGAGCCACCTTGAGCACTGAAGAAAGCCAGACATCTCAAGTTCAGGAATTTAGTGCTTTTCTATGTATGGGAAGATGCAAGAGTCTGGACTCACTGAAGTCATTCCTTTGACGTGCACCTCAGCTCTCTGGGGCCAGGATCTTGTGTTTTCACAACCTGAGTTCCACAGGGCTTACTATGGGGAGTGGCTGCAGTCTGATGGCTGCTGAATGGCGGGTGTTCTTTCCTTCCTGAATCCCCTCAGGGCTCACCAGCTCACTATCTATGGTGGCTGCAACTGCTAAGGATTGTGACATTCTTTGTTCACTGATATGGCAGGAAATATTCCATTTCTCAACATTATTTCCATTTTATGGATAAAGTTACTGAAGTTAAACAAAGTCACAAGACATGGTAGTACAGGTAAGTGTTCTGTGAGAGGGAGGGGTTAGAACATGAAACAGTCTGCCTCACACTTACTCCTTTACCAGATCACACTTAGGACATTAAGAAACATTGTTTTCTTATCAAGCCACTGCTACTAGTATCTAATACTGTCCCTCAGATACATTGTGAAATACGGTCACTACCATTTAACTCTCAAGATGTAGACTCATTAATTTCTTTAATTAAGAAAGTAACTCATTCTGTCATATTACGAATTATGAAACCATAAACTGGAGCTGGATTTGACATCTCTAGTAGCAAAAGTTGATATGGTCTGCCATGTTTTTAAAATGAAATTAAGAATAATATTATATTCACTACTCTATATGAAACCAGTATTGTTACCTAGCAGACATTCATATTCAGTGGCATGGTAGAATTCCATTATATTTTGAACTTTGTAGCTTCTTAATGTTACTGCCAAAATCCTGGTTCCCTCTCCACTGATGCCAAATAAAAATATGGAGACAAGGGTTTGGAGGAAATAGAAAGATGGGTGAGAGGAGAACACCACAGGCTAGCATCTCAAGAACTGTGCCTCCCTTTGGAGAATCTGAGGGAATCCTATAGGTGGGGCTTGCAGTCTGGGATATGTGATAAGGAACAAAGTAGTGAGAATCTTGAATTCTTCTTCCTGCATTACTTCCAAACAGTCAGAGCTGGCATCAAGTAGTCCAGTAATTGGGTCCTTCGTCTCTATGTTTATCACCCTCCAACATTTTTTCTGAAATACAAAAAGCTACAAGGAGTGGTCTGCAAAAGGAGTGTGGGGAAGGTAAGCACCAGGTACAGGATAGTGAAGTGTCAGGATAGTGTAGTGTAGGTTAGCTTTGTGAAATACTGATCTTGTTACAGACTCTGCAGAGTAGTAACAGTTAAAGCAAATCTGCTGCTGCTGCTAAGTCTCTTCAGTTGTGTCCGACTCTGTACGACCCCACTGATGGCAGCCCACCAGGTTCCCCCGTCACCGGGATTCTCCAGGCAAGAACACTGGAGTGGGTTGCCATTTCCTTCTCCAATGCGTGAAAGTGAAAAGTGAAAGTGAAAAGTGAAAGTGAAAATGCTCAGTCATGTTTGACTCTTATCGACCCCGTGGACTGCAGCCTACCAGGCTCCTCTGTCCATGGGATTGTCCAGGCAGGAGTACTGGAATGGGTTGCCACTGCCTTCTCCAAAAGCAAAGCTAGGAGTGATTAACTTTTCCAGGTTCATTTATGTTTCTTCTCTAGTCTTTTCACTGCTCCCCTTTCCTTTCCTTGTTCTCAGGAAAGGAAAAACTTCATTTCTATTTTTGCTGCAACATTAGTTTTAAGTCTGTAATTCATTTCTCTTGGAAAGTTTTAGGCAGTAGCCTTTGACCAAAAGCATTCAGTTAAAAAAAAAAGACTGACTTGAATATAACTCTTATTTTCTTTACACGAATCATCTTTGGGTAAAAGGCACTGAGGCAGGAGGTAGATGGGCTCTGGTGCAGGGTAAAGCAATTAGAGATTTATCCCCTGTGGACCAACACTCCAAGACAAGGATGGCACAACAACTGAAAGAGGAGGCTGGGCTCCCCGAGATAGAAGACAAGAGACCACATGTTTCTTATTCTCAGAGCCAGAGACCTTCCTGACTACACATGTGCAGAAAGACTCCTTGGAGGTCAAGAGAGGAGTGATGCTAAGAGATGCTACCTATAGGCCTCTTTAGTGGAATCCATCTTGGCTGAGAGATGCATGGACACATGTGGGAGGATCCTGAGACACACCAAATATGGACTCTGAACCAGGCAAATCAAATGACTGGTCAAAGGAAACCCAGAAGAAATGCCCCATGAAAGTATTTCAAATTGTCAATGAGCACACAACTCAGCGACTCTCTCTGAGCCTGCCTATGTGTCTATCCACACATGCTGTACTCTTTTTTACTCCTATTAAATAATTTACTTCTTTCCCCACTTTCCATCTTTGTGGAAGTTCTTTCTCTGCAAAGCCAAAGAGACAGGGTCTTATCACTGACTGACCACTTGTCTAGTGGCTAGACCCGACCTCAGTCTGGCTTGGGAACTGAACCCTGCTTCAAACTGCTGCAGGCTGAGGTCACTAAGATCTGGTCCCATCACTTCATGGCAAATAGATAGGGAAACAAGGGAAACAGTGAGAGACTTTAATTTTGGGGGCTCCAAAATCACTGCAGATGGTGACTGCAGCCATGAAATTAAAAGACACTTGCCCCTTGGAAGAAAAGCTATGACCAACCGAGACAGCATATTAAAAAGCAGAGACATTACTTTACCAACAAAGATCTGTCTAGTCAAAACTATGGTTTTTCCAGTAGTCATGTATGGATGTGAGAGTTGGACTATAAAGAAGGCTGAATGCTGAGGAATTGATGGTTTTGAACTGTGGTGTTGGAGAAGACGCTTGATATTCCCTTGGACTGCAAGGAGACCCAGCCAGTCCATCCTAAAGGAAATGACTCCTGAATATTCATTGGAAGGACTGTTGCTGAAGCTGAAATTCCAATACTTTGGCCACCTGATGTAAAGAACTGACTCCTTGGAAAAGACCCTGATGCTGGGAAAGATTGAATGCAAGAGGAGAAGGGGACAACAGAGGATGAGATGGTTGGATGGCATCACCAACGTGATGGACATGAGTTTGAGTAAGCTCCAGGAGTTGGTGATGGACAGGGAAGCCTAGTGTGCTGCAGTCCACAAGGTTGCAAAAAGGTAGACGTGACTGAATTCCTGAACTGAACTGAGGCCACCTGAGATCAGCAATAGGGTGAATTTTGGGTGTAAGTCTTTTGAAAAATCAACCTAGCAGTGTATCACAGTGTTTGCATACTAGGACCATTTTCGAAGGTCTCCCTCTTGAACTTTCCTCCAGATTTAAAGAAGTAATTGTTACCTTTGGCTGGACTCACAGCTCCTGGAGAAGACTGTCAACCACACCTGCCCTGATGCATCGTGATGTTGGGTCCCTCGAGTGCTTACAATGTGCTGCCGTTTATTCTAGGTGCTCTACAGTTCTCTCTCACTTACCAGCACAGTAAATCTGAGAAATGGAAAGCTCAAGCTCAGAGGGCTTCAGTCACCTGAAATCGCTCAGCTTGAAAGTGATGGAGCTGGTGTGCCAACCTGGTCTTGTGCTTCTCTGTTCAACACTGTCTCTCAAGAACAAAACAAAGGGCAGGACTTGGAATTTCATTTTTTTCAGTGCTGGTTCCAACATGGTCTCAGTAAGCAGTTATCAGAAGATGAGGAAGGACAAAGGAAGGAAGGAGAGAAGGAGAGACAAGGATGTGCAGTGAGGAGAATTTGGGAGAGAATGGGAAAACGATGAGGGTTGCGCAGAGAAAGGCGGATCCACACTCAGGACCTATGAGGTCACACCTGCTTTCTCATCATGAGGACTTCTCCTCCGGGCCTTAGCTTGGCAGACATTTGTTGTTCATTGCATTATATATTTCACTAAAAGTCTGAAATTTGTGATTTTTAATTATCTCATTTCTTTCACAATTATTAGTTGAAATACTTAAAGAAAACTCCCATAACTGGTACTATTTGGTTACTCTGAAATCCTTTGAAAGGAAAAAGCAGAAAAAACTTAGAACTTCATGCTTTTGAGATGATTGGTCTTGGGGAATTTCATGTTTTCCAGATCCTTTGACTTAGCAGACCCTTACAAACACTACCTATTCAAGGAAGCCGATTACCATCCACCCAGCAGCCCTAGGAATCCACGTCTCTGACCCTAGTCTTTGCGCTCTTAGAACAAAAACCACAGAAAACTGGGTGTATCCCTAAAAACATTTCAGGTTTTGAGGCATGGCTAGATACACTGTTATTTTATGTAAATAAGACAGAGTATATAATTATGGTTTTGGCAGAGGCTCATAGAAGAGATGAGTAAAGAGAGGGTTTCAAATATACTCACTTACTCATGAGCCGTCCCGCATTCTGTGACATATCCATCAAAGGAGCCCCACCCCGAGGGTGCCTCTTGGGAGGACACATCCATCTAACCCTGAAAGCCAAACCGGACACAGCGATTTTGGTGGGTATGATTTCACCTTCTCCGAAACCTCCACGCAGACAGAAGTGGGAAGTGGAGGTGTCTCCTGTGTGCAGAAATACATTTTCATGTCTTAGCCCCGAGTGTCAGAAAAAGCAAGACTTTATGTCCGATTAGGACCCAGTCTCTCCTGATGCAATCTCTTTCATTCCTAAGCACTGATTCCTGTGGACCTGGAATTGCTGCTGAGATGATAACATTTTTCCTGAGTAGTGCTTCTGACAGGAGAGAATGTAAAGCTAGCATCTCATCACCAACATTAGAATCCTTAATAAGCCATGTTCTGCTCCTCTCACCCTTTCTTTTGTCCACCACTGGCCACAGTGAAATAGTGAACTTAATACAATGGGTCTATTGTCAAGGGCAACACTTCTGGCCAGACATGATTTTGAACATGGCTCTGCTTCGTCGTGGGCTTTTCTGGTGGCTCAGTGGTAAAGAATCCATCTGCCAGTGCAGAAGTCGTGGGTTTGACTCCTGGGTTGGGAAGATCCCCTGCAGAAGGGAATGGCAACCTACTCCAGTATTCTTGCCTGGAGAATCCCATGGACAGAGGAACCTGGTGGGCTACAGTCCATGGGGTTGCAAGAGAGTCGGACAAGAGTTAGTGACTAAACAACACCTGCTTCTTCCTATTATAAAAAGAAGCAATTTGCTTATTAAATATCATCTTAGGTTTTTAATTTTAACACAAATTTCAGATGTGAAATCTTATTAACAATAAAAAGAATGTACAGGCATATATTTTTGGTAAACAATCTATTTGAATGTTTAGTAGCATCATATCCAATTTGAGGACCTAATCCAAAATCATGGAGGGGTTCATAGAATTAAGTTAGTTCTCATTTTCTTCATTTCTAAGAGAAAGAAAGATAATCCATATTATTCAATGTAACTATGACTCTATGATCCAGGAAAGATTTCATAGTCTTATGAAAAGCTTATCAGAAGCTGCATTTTGTATCCAGGTTTAAATGACTACTGGGAAGGAAATGTGAGGTGTCTATTTATGGGGTCTGTTCTCAAAATTAATGAGAAAGACTGAGAGGGCTCACATCATTAGTTGGAAAGAAAAGGGCACTTTATCTCACTTTTCTGTGCCTGCAAGTCCAGCCAGGAAAGAGTGCTGATGCTCACAGGAGATCATAGGCAGAAAGGATAGGCAGGCAGATCAACACTTGTCAGGAAGATGATTTGCAGGGAAATGATTTTTGGAACATTTCTAAGCCTCAGTAAATATCAAATAACTTAGGAGACACAAACAAAACTCAACTCAGCATGATATGAGTTGTCCATGCAATCCAGACAGCTGTGCTTAGGGAAGTGAATAGCTTTGTCTCATTGAAGTTTGAACATGGGCACAGACCAAGTTCAACAGCTGCTGCATACATAAGTTGTTACTTTTTTCTTTTTTTAATTTAATTTTTTATTGAAGTGTAATTGATTTGCAATGTTGTGTTAGTTTCAGGTGTTCAGTAGCATGACTCAGTTATATATTCTATTTCAGATTCTTTAAAAATGCACATGTTTAATTTTTCAACAGATTATTTACTTAAGATTTATTAATTTAGAAAAGGCCCCATGTGATGACTATAATTTAATGTCATTTTAAAAATTCTTGTCCTGATAAGACCTAATTAGTGTGAGAAAATTTTGTTAATGCTATCAGTAAATCAGATAAAAGAGAATGTCATTTTTTTGCCAGCATCAAAATTCCGGATCACAGATACATGACAACTGTTATGTTCTCATGCCAGAGCTTGAAAATATTCTGTTTATTTTTTTCTCTAAGACTGATCAAGGTCAAGTTCTTCATACGAGAATAAAGGCAACTTGCCAATGATGAGTTTTGGATCTAATGTGAGTGTTTTCCTAAATTTGGAAAAACCTTTCATGGACACTGCAATGCCTATAGCATAGAAGTAGAGACTGGATATTCATAACTGCCTTTAGTTCTTTACTGTTAAATCCTTTTAATATGATTATGGATATTACTCCAAAGCACAGTAAAAATGAGATACCTTTGCTCCCCATTTGCAATAGGTGGCTTCTCTTTTTCTCAGAAGAGAACATCTGATGTGAGAGGGCAGGTCTGAGGTCTGGGACCTCTCCTCACTCCCTCCTTGGCTGCAGGAGAGATTTCTTCTCAGCCCAGCAAGCTTCCTGTTGATGGAGCACAATCTTTCAGTTGTACTTTGGTTTAAAACATCCCTGCAAGGAAGGCTCCCAGACCCCAGGACCAAGGACAAAAGGGTCCTCAGGAGCTTCCTGGACACAGGCCCCCAGAAAAGGGTGAGAAATGCCCCCAATGTCAAGATCACAGGAAAGGTGCAGCCCCCGTGGGAAAGGGCACAGCTTCCATCCACACAGATAACACTCCCATCTCATCACTGCCACTTTAAACTTCCTTCTGCCTTTCTCCTTTCTCTGCATTTTCTGCTTTTGTTTTCCTTCCTCTTCTCTCACCAACAGGTCTTTTTCTTCAGTGTGTTCTTCCTTTTCCTCCCTCGCATCTCCCGAGCTCATTTCCTCTTTCTCTACTTCCGCTCCAGCTTAACTTCCTTCCTCACTGGGAACTTTCCTTTTCTTTTTCATCATTTCTGACTTCAACCACTGCAGAGGAGCATATGCCCTTCCATAGAACGATGGTTCTCCCCGGCAGGCACAGAAATGCTCAAAAGACATATTTGGTGTGATCTAATATTTCAATGTGGTTACTGAAAACTAAAGCTATGTCAGAGGATGTGAAGGGTTGGGTGGTAACTGCTGTGTTTCACAGTAAGTTCCGAACACATGAATGAGTTCTGTTCTGAGAGTAAGTCCAATTTGTTTCTAAGTCCAGCAAAGTTAGCCCAGGTACCCAACTAACACGATCGACTCTATAGTACTGCACTGAAATTGGTTTATAATACTTTTTCACACAAATAATACATTTAAAAAAATACACTCAATAAAGAAAACATTTTTTAATCTTACAGTGCAGTACCTTGAAAAGTACAGTAGTACCGTACAACAGCTGGCATATAGCGGCATATTTGCATCTTTGGAAGTTCACAACTCGAAAGTTTGTATGCAGGTACTTACTGTACTAGAAATTTGCTTAGTCCTTCTTGCTCCACTAAGGCAACTGAAGGTTTCTCCACTTGCTATGGAACCTTAAACTTAGAAGCAAACCTCAAGGACATGGGCCATGACCGTTTCTGATGAACTTGAGGCTTCCACCAAGAGGCAAGTTCCGCAGCCCCATCTGTCAGAAGAAGAGATGATGTAGCTTGTTAACGTTAAACCACATATTGTTTCCCTTACCTTGGCTTAATAAGTTAGGTATCTGCAACAATGATTCACTGGAAGATTAAACTACAACTCACCCTTGAACAACATGGGCTTGAGCTGCAGGAGTCCACTTATATGCGAATTTTTTCATAGATACAGTGCTTCTATTTTCCTTGTACAAAAATTTAGGTTAACAGACTGTAGGGGGGAGGTTGTGTTTGATTAGAGGTCAAACCCTTTGGATTTCAAAAGGGTTCAAATCTTGATTTCAACCAAACTGCTTGAGCTTCCTGCCCTGGTGTGAGGGCATTTTTTTGAGGCAGAGGTGGCAGCCTGTACTTTTTCCACTGAGAAAGGTCAGAGCACCTGATCCCTCGTGTGTCTAAGGGGCAGCTGTATGGTAGTTCCATCTTGCACTGACGTTGGAAGAGGATCGGCAAAGCTATTAAGCGAATAATTTCTTTTATCTGCTTTCGTGTATTTAAGAAGGACAAACTAGTAGCTTCCATGCTGGTCTAAAATTTTCCATTTAAGGAATTTTCTGTTTTAGCATTGTCTCCTGCCTCAATATAACAACTACTTTGTGCTGTTATAAAGTTTTTTTTTAATTAAAGTTAGTGTTTTTTAAGTCTTCTTCTTGGCAAAGATTTTAATGAAGAATAGATGTTACTCAGGTGGCAGAGTAGTGTGCAGTTTCCTTCTAAAGAAACTATATATTTCATGAGAAGAAAGAAAGATTGCAAACCATATAAACTAATTTAATTTTCTTTGTCATTCAAAGTACAGTTTGCCTCCTGAGGCTTGAATTCCTATACCAACTGGATTATTATTTTTTCTATCTTTGCAAAATTAGCAAAATAAGAAGTCAATTATCTTTTAAGTCCTTTCATGAAGTGTATATGAACGAATTGTACAAAATCATCACGCAAAAAAGAAATTGCCTATCAGATTCCCTTGCGAGTTTCATATCTGTCAGAAGGAGCATTCTCCTTTAGAATGAAAACAGGCCCACCTTCGCTAATTTTCTACTTAATAAGAGAAAAAGTAATTATAGACAGTTAACCATAGAATTCACCACTTATTAATTTTCTATTCTCCGTCTGACTAAATTTTTTCTTTCATTTCTCTTAACTGAAGTTACTAATTTTACCTAAAAACATCTTTATATGAGTCGGTGAGTTAAGCCTGAAGTCGTGTTATTTCAATGAGGTTAATGCATATTATAAAAGACCAGATCTTTTTGCACCTTTTCCAGAGCAGCAACACGTGAAGCCAAAGTGAAATATATTGAAGGAAGATTTTTAGTAAGAAAGTATGTGGCCTGTTCATTCATGAAATTGTTGACTTAGGGTCGGATCACAACTCCATGCACACTGACATTTCTGTTTGCTTGCTCCTGGGGACAAAGAGCAGCAAGCCTTGCTTAGCAAGGAAACAAAACATATCCAGTCCTTTCCAGAAACATCCTGAACTTCCTCAAGGCGGCTGAATGGACTATGGGGAAATTTTATTTGCTCTTGGTCAAAGGAACAATTAATTCAAAACAGATTTAAATCGGGGCAGCTGTAAGGCATTGGGTTGGAAAGAGGAAAAGGAAAAGAAAAAATTGTTCTGTGTTTCAAGAGAGTTTAGGAGATTTCTTTCAAGTCTAAAAGTTGCAACCAAAGAACACAAAGTTTAACTAAAAATAACAGCATTATGACTCTTGGAAAAGAAGCAAGACTTTTTTCAATAAAATAATCAGTACATCTGAGCGATCTACTATACCAACAGTCCTATAACATTTATACATTTATTGATGTTGCAACATGGAACAGTGTATATATTGGACCAAAGTTGTGCTAAAATAAGGCAACACAGCAAATGTTTGACTACAGAAGAGTTATTTTATAGTGTAAGCCTCCATGAATAAAAATATACATGCTTATCATCAAACTGACACCAGATGTAGGATGGAGCAATAATTCCTACAGTTTGGTTTCAATAATTTATATATTAAGTGCTTCCATTTTGAGTCAATTTCCTAATACATGTGAATATAAAATTAATTTCATATTTCAACTAGAGAACATACTACATAATTTTATATAGTCTATTCCATTAAGAATGGTCCTTAAAGATTTGATGAGACCATGATATTGTGCAAGTATAAAATGCCTTGGGAGTTCTTTGCAAAATAGATAGTGTACATTTCATCTGCAAAATATGTCTATAAAACTATATAACTGTATGCAAAAGTATCATAATATGAACTTTGTATTTACTTTGTAAGTATCTAAACCATTTGTAGGAAAGAGTAAACTACTTTTTGTGTTTTGATAATAATCTATATCAGAATTTCCAAATGAACAAAATAGAAAAAAGTACTTGAAGCCATAAGTTATATTTAGGTATTTGTCAAGAAGCCAGATTCCATGGGTTTTGAATATCTGACCCTTTGGCATCTTCCCACATAATCAGCTCTTTAACCCAGACTTGGAGTAAAGGGAATAACAGTGTTTTTTTCCTTCTCTGTTTAACTTGGCTTAGCTTTCTGTAGAAACTCCTCTTTCCCACAGCTTAATTCCAAACAAATTGTAATGTTAACAATACTCTTACCGTGGTTAATTCAACTGTTTTGCCTGTTAACCTGATGAAAGGCCAACATTAAATTGTTTCCTTTTTAGGTGAGAAAGTAATTAGGAATTTCAACCTATGATTGACTTGTATTCTTATTACTGAATTTCCTTTTTTTTTTTTTTTTTTGCTTTTGAGCAAGATTTTCCTCTTTCATTGCTTTTGAGTAAAAATTTCCAGACATGGAGAGATCTTAACGACAACAAAAAAAACCTGAGGGGGATGATACCAAATGATTTAGAAAAATACATTTTCCCTTCCTGAGTAACCAATAAGTAACAGAATGCTGGAAAATGGGCCTCAGACAAACCTTTGATATGATCATTTTTCCAGGGTAAATTTGAGATGTTCAAATGTCTTGTTGGTTTTTTGTAGTCTTCACAGAGAAAATACATGGATTTGAAAAATAATTGTATTCTGAATCAGGAGAAAAAAAATATCTGTCATGCTTTTGATGGAAATTAAATAGCTAGGGGCTGGAGAGCAAGATGATTTAACCCTATGTGAGGGGCTGAACATGACTATCAGGACAGAGTATTTCAGCTTTGCTCGTTTGACAAAAAAGCAGGAACCATGAAATATGTCAAAAGTCTCTACTCATGAGGCAAAAGTGGGGTCCAAGGGCTGCAAAACTGCTGCCCATAACACTGGGCCAGGAGCTGGCTGGTCTGTTCCTGTGTTTTTCAGGGGGTCAGTGGCATGCTGCAGTCCTGCAAAGCATTTAAATGACGTCCACAGTGGTGGGGCACAGAAGGTTGGGGCAACAGCCTTAGTGATTACACGTGATGTAGAAATGCTGTTAATGTATTCATGGTTTAAATGTTTAGTGTTAAACAGATGTCTGACTTTGCTTATCCAGAGCTGCCCACATTTATTTCAGCAAAGAATTTCCCTCTCTGTTCCTTGCCATACACACACACGTACACACCATATTTTTCACAAACCAGAGAACATAGGTGTTCTAAAAAAATGCATCGTTGTCAGTGATGGTCTTCATTGTTGTCAGTTGTCTAAAACTAGGATTGGATGTATTGGTGCAAAAGTTGGAAAATATTAAGGACTTTAGAACTCTCAGGATACACATTTGGCTCTTCTTATCCACAGGTTCCTTGTCCACAGAGTCAACCAACAGTAATTCAGAAGTGTTTGAGAAAAACTTCAGAAAGTTTCAAAAAAGAAAATCTTGAATTTACCTTGCTCCTGGCAAATATTGGGGCTTCCCCAGTAGCTCAGTGGTAAAGAATCCACCTGCAATGCAGGAGATGCGGGTTTGACCCCTGGTTCAGAAAGATCCCATGGAGGAGGATGTGGCAACCTATTCCAATACTTTTGCCAGGAAAATCCCATGGACAGAGGAGCTTGGCAGGCTATAGTCCATGGGGTCGCAAGAGTCAGACATGACTGAGCATGCATGCCTTTGCAACTATTAACTAATAGATTTGCATTGCATTTGGTATAATCTATAGATGAGTTAAATTATATAGGGGATGTGCAAAGCTCCCATGCAAATACAACACCATTTTGTAGGAGGGACTTGAGCATCCATGGATTTGGGTATTTGAAGGGGGTCCTGGAGTCAGTTCCCTGTGGATACTGAGGGAACACTGTATTTAGTGGTCTAACACTACCCATGCAGGCTAAGTTCAAAGGATCTAAAAATGAATCACATAAGAGCTCAATTTTCAGCTACTTAGAGAAGTCTATGTTGTCTTGCCTGGGAAATCCCATGGACAGAGGAGCCTGGTGGGCTACAGTCCATGGGGGCGAAAGAGTCTGATATGACTTAGGGACTAAACAACAACAACAATAACAACCACACCAATGTTAATCTACAGAAACATGGACTCATTCCCTTTGGTATGTGTATCCAAAGCAGCTATCTAACATTGTTACTCAAGGCTGAGTAGACATGGGGACCAGTATTTAAAGATGTATCCTTCTTTCCTTGCTTTTTATTGTTAATTGAAGTTAGGATCTCCTCTAGGGCATTAGATATTTTCTAGAACCGTAGTTCCTCTTCTTTCCCATAGAAAATTAATTTTTCCCATTTAGATAGGACCATAAGAGCAAAACCTGGCCCTTATTTCAGTCATAAATATTCTTGAATGCAATGAATGTAAGTGATATTTTGTTTAATATAGTACATAAAAATGAAAACCAGGCCATAGAAGATACGTTGGATAAGCCTTGTCTCATCCTACACACTGTAGGAGGGATAAATGTCTAAAGAGGGGCGAATTGGAAAGATATTGAAGATATTATGATGTAGGAAAAGTGTAACCCATGAAATCTGTTGAAGGACTCTTCTGATTTGGAATTAAAACATTTTATTGCTCAATCCTATAGCTTCCAATAATTATAAAATAACACACTCACAAGTGATCATTTGGGATCATTTTATTTTTGTGACTCCCATACTCTGAAGATTCACAATGTGTCTGCAAAATGGACAATCCTGTTACTAATAACAAAAGTATCTACTCCCTACTCCTGTTGGAGGAAACCAGGGGAAATATTTAAATGTCTTTCTATATGTAATATCATGACCTGTATACAGTAGTCACTTAATAATTCTGCTACAGTTGTGCTCATGTCAAATATAGGAGAGTCCTCACTTCCATTGCTGGAAGGTACTAGGAGGCTACACAGCATAAAATGAGAAAATAAGGTGCATATAAGGCAATGGCACCCCACTCCAGTACTCTTGCCTAGAAAATCCCATGGATGGAGGAGCCTGGAAGGCTGCAGTCCATGGGGTCGCTGAGGGTCAAACACAACTGAGCGACTTCACTTTCACTTTTCACTTTCATGCACTGGAGAAGGAAATGGCAACCCACTCCAGTGTTCTGGCCTGGAGAATCCCAGGGACAGGGGAGCCTGGTAGACTGCCATCTATGGGGTCGCACAGAGTCGGACACGACTGAAGCGACTTAGCAGCATAGCAGCAGCAATGAACATTCATTTAGTAGGAGTCCTAGATACTTGCCCCCAATTTATTTGCTCTGCAAATATGATATGAGATCAATTAATCTTTCTGACATTCTGATATTTTCCTTCTGGACTAGAAATAATATCACTCATTTCTGGGCATGTGATTTTGTGAAATTTCATCATGATAAAGAAACGCTGGGTTGGAGGAAGCATAAGCTGGAATCAAGATTGCAGGGAGAAGTATCCAAAACCTCAAATATGCAGATGACACCACCCTTATGGCAGAAAGTGAAGAGGAACTAAAGCGCCTCTTGATGAAAGTGAAAAAAGAGAGTGAAAAAGTTGGCTTAAAGCTCAACATTCAGAAAACTAAGATCATGGCATCCAGTCCCATCACTTCATGTCAAATAGATGGGGAAACAGTGGAAACTGTGGCTGACTTTATTTTTATGGCTCCAAAATCACTGCAGATGGTGACTGCAGCCATGAAATTAGAAGACCCTTACTCCTTGGAAGGAAAGTTATGACCAACGTAGATAGCATATTGAAAAGCAGAGACAGCACTTTGCCAACAAAGGTCCATCTAGTAAAGGCTATGGTTTTTCCAGTAGTCATGTATGGATGTGAGAGTTGGACTATAAAGAAGCTGAGTGCAGAAGAATTGATGCTTTTGAACTGTGGTGTTGGAGAAGACTCTTGAGAGTCCCTTGGACTGCAAGGAGAGCCAACCAGTTCATCCTAAAGGAGATCAGTCCTGGGTGTTCATTGGAAGGACTGATGTTGAAGCTGAAACTCCAATACTTTGGCCACTTGATGCGAAGAGTTGACTCATTGGAAAAGACCCTGATGGTGGGAAAGATTGAGGGCAGGAGGAGAAGGGGACGACAGAGGATGAGATGGTTGGATGGTATCACCGACTCAATGGACATGGGTTTGGGTGGACTCCGGGTGTTGGTGATGGACAGGGAGGCCTGGCATGCTGTGATTCATGAGGTCACAAAGAGTTGGACACGACTGAGAGACTGAACTGAACTGAAACCATATTTTGAAAAATGCCTACTTATTTATTTATATTTGGCTGTGCTACGTTTTCATTGCTGTGCTGTGTGAGTGCTTTCTCTAGTTGCAGTGAGCAGGGCCTACTCTCTAATTGTGGTATGAGGGTTTCTTATTGCAGTGGCTTCTTTTATTGCAGAGCACAGACTCTAGGCATGTGGGCTCAGTAGTTGTGGTACACAGCCTCAGTTGCCCCAAGGCATGTGGAGTCTTCCCAGACTAGTGATTTAACCCATGTCCCCTGCATTGACAGGCAGGTTCTTAATAATTAGACCAATAGGGAAATCCTCTATATTTCTGAGAGAGTATTAAATCATAGCTAATCACTAGCTTGGAATCGTACAAAATGGCAATTTTTCCTTTTTATCCATATTTTATTTCCTTGATTTAATTTGATCAAATAATAGCACAATTTAAAAAATATTCAGTTATCAGAAAATAAAAGCTCTTGAAGGATGTAAACAAAATATGTCCATGCATGAGACAGGCGACTCAAAGCTGGTGCACTGGGACAACCCAGAGGGATGGGATGGGGGTGATGAGAGGGGGGTTCAGGATACAGGGGACACATGTACACCCATGCCTGATTCATGTCAATGTATGGCAAAAACCACCACAATATTGTAAAGTAATTAGCCTCCAATTAAAGTAAATTAATTAATTTTTAAAAACCGTATTCAATCTCAAAATTCTTCAAAATCACATACAAGACCCTTAAGTAATTCTTTTAGTTTCAAATATATTTACAATTATGTGTGTGATAGTATTCACTGCTGTGCTGTGCTTAGTTGTTCAGTAGTGTCTTACTCTTTGTGACCCCGTGGACGGTAGCCCACCAGACTCCTCTACCCATGGGGATTCTCCAGGCAAGAATTCTGGAGTGGGTTGTCATGCCCTCCTCCAGGGGGTCTTCCCAACCCAGGGATGAAACCCAGTTCTCCCACATTGCAGGAGGGTTCTTTACCACCTGAGCCACCAGGGAAGCCCAAGAATACTGGAGTGGGCAGTCTATCCCTTCTTCAGGGGACCTTCCTGACCCAGGAATTGAACTGGGATCTCCTGCATGTCAGGCAGATTCTTTAGCAGCTGAGCTACTAGGGAAGCTCATGATAGTATCAGTTAGTTCAGTTCAGTCACTCAGTTGTTTCTTTCTCTTTGCAACCCCATGGACTGCAGCATGCCAGGTTTCCCTGTCCATCACCAACTCCTGGAGCCTACTCAAACTCATATCCATCACGTTGGTGATGCTATCCAACCATCTCACCCTGTCATCTCCTTCTCCTCCTGCCTTCTATCTTTCCCAGTATCAGGGTACTTTCCAAGGAGTCAGTTCTTCACATCAGTGGACAAAGTATTGGAGTTTCAGCTTCAGCATCAGTCCATCCAATGAATAGTCAGCAATGATTTCCTTTAGGATGGACTGGTTGGATCTCCTTGCTTGCAGTCCAAGGGACTCTCAAGAGTCTTCTCCAACAACATAGTTCAAAAGCATCAATTCTTCTGCACTTAGCTTTCTTTATAGTCCAACTCTCACATCCATACATGACTACTGGAAAAACCATAGTTTTGACTAGATGGACCTTTGTTGGCAAAGTAATGTCTTTGCTTTTTAATATGCTGTCTAGGTTGGTCACAGCTTTTCTTCCTAGGACCAAGCTTCTTTTAATTTCATGGCTACAATCATCATCTGCAGTGATTTTGGAGCCCCCTCCCCCCCCAAAAAAAGTCTCACTATTTCCATTGTTTCCTCATCTATTTGCCATGAAATGATGGAACCAGATGCCAGGATCTTAGTTTTCTGAATGTTGATTTTTAAGCCAACTTTTTCACTCTCTTCTTTCACTTTCATCAAGAGGCTTTTTAGTTCTTCTTCACTTTCTGCCATAAGGGTGGTGTCATCTGCATATCTGAGGTTATTGATATTTCTCCCAGCAATCTTGATTCCAGCTTGTGCTTCATCCAGTCCAGCGATTCTCATGATATACTCTGCATAGAAGTTAAATAAGCAGGGTGACAATATACAGCCTTGACATACTCCTTTCCTATTTGGAAGCAGTCTGTTGTTCCATGTCCACTTCTAACTGTTGCTTCCTGACCAGCATACAGATTTCTCAAGAGGCATGTCAGATGGTCTGGTATTCCCATCTCTTTCAGAATTTTTCAGTTTGTTGTGATTCACACAGTCAAAGGCTTTGGCATAGTCAATAAAGAAGAACTAGATGTTTTTTCAGTGTTCTCTTGCTTTTTCAATGATCCAACAGATGTTGGCAATTTGATCTCTGATTCCCCTGGCTTTCCTAAATCCAGCCTGAACATCTGAAGTTCACATATTGGTGAAGCCTGGCTTGGAGAATTTTGAGCATTACTTTGCTAGTGTGTGAGAGGAGTGAAATTGTGCAGTAGTTTGAGCATTCTTTGGCATTGCCTTTCTTTGGGATTGGAATGAAAACTGACCTTTTACAGTCCTGTGGCCACTGCCGAGTTTTCCAAATCTTCTGGCATATTGAGTGAAACACTTTAACAGCATCTTCTTTTAGGATTTGAAATAGCTCAACTGGAATTCCATCACCTCCACTAGCTTTGTTCATAGTGATGCCTCCTAAGGCCCATTTGACTTCACATTCCAGGGTGTCTGGCTATAGGTGATTACACCATCACGGTTATGTGGGTCATGAAGATCTTTTTTGTATAGTTCTGTGTATTCTTGCCACCTCTTCTTAATATCTTTTGCTTCTGTTAAGTCCATACGATTTCTGTCCTTTATTGTGCCCATCTTTGCATGAAATATTCCCTTGGTATCTCTAATTTTCTTGAAGATATCTCTAGTCTTTCCCATTATATTGTTTTCCTCTATTTCTTTGCATTGACCACTGAAGAAGACTTTCTTCTTCTTTTCAGTGAAAAGAACATTTATTTTGGGTATTAGTTCTAGAAGGTCTTGCAGGTCTTCATAGAACCATTCAACTTCAGCTTCTTCAACATTACTGGTCAGGGCATAGAGTTGGAATACTGTGATACTGAATGGTTTGCCTTGGAAACAAACAGAGATCATTGTGTTGTTTTTGAGATTGCCTCCAAGTACTGCATTTTGGACTCTTTTGTTGACTATGATGGCTACTCCATTTCTTCTAAGGGCTTCTTGCCCACAGTAGTAGATATAATGGTCATCTGAGTTAAATTCACCCATTCCAGTCCATTTTAGTTTGCTGATTCCTAAAATGTCAATATTCACTCTTGACACCTCCTGTTTGACCACTTCCAATTTGCCTTGATTCATGGACCTAACATTCCAGGTTGCTATGCCATATTGCTCTTTACAGCATCAGACTTTACTTCCATTACCAGTCACATCCACAACTGGGTGTTGTTTTTGCTTTGGCTCCATCTCTTTATTCTCCACTGATCTCCAGTAGCATATTGGGGACCTATCGACCTGGGGAGTTCGTCTTTCAGCATCCTATCTTTTTGCCTTTTCATACTGTTCATGGGGTTCTCAACGCAAGAATACTGAAGTGGCTTGCCATTCCCTTCTCCAGTGGACCACGTTTTATCAGAACTCTCCACCATGACCCATTGTCTCAGGTGTCCCTACACGGCATGGCTCACAGTTTCATTGAGTCAGACAAGGCTGTGGTCCATGTGATCAGATTGGTTAGTTTTCTGTGACTGTATTCCATGATAGTGTTTATATATATACTAATTTAATGTCAAAAGCATCCTACTAAAAGGTGAGCATTCCATGCTTGATGCTGAGACTTTTTTATGTTAATTGGTATAGTAAACAAAGTTCACAATTTTGTAGAGATAAAGAGATTACTACTGATTCCATCCCCGGAATTTTCTTGTAGTTAGTTGAAACTATAGAAACTAGTTATATAAGTCATATAAGTTATATAAGTCATATAATGAAGCTATTTTCTAAGATGCCATCATCCATTCATTTATTACCTTGCTCATCAGTATTTGTTGAGTAGTTGACATGTACTGGGGATAGAATGGTGAGCCCATCAGACAGACTAGGGGCTCCATAAAGCCATGGAGTCCACTCTGTGTCCATGTCCATGTATGTTGACCTATTTGTTAAGAAATTAACTGAAAAAGTTAATGTCCCCTTTTAGGGTTTGCTTTATTTTAGATTCTAAAATTTGATCACTTTCTTTTTCATATTCCTTGGATTTTAGAGTTTCATTACTTCAAATTAATTCAAAATATATTTGAAACATAAAAGCAAACAAGTCTTTTTATGGAAATGCTAAAATCAATGTTTTATAAATTTGTTGAGAACTGTGAAATTTGCTTACCATCTCCCACGTGATATGGCTCGTTTATCTATGGTAACAGCAATGGAAAAAAATTAAAGCTATTCTATATTTAATCATATTGCCATGTGACCAAAGTATGATTTCTGATGGAAATATAAATGAGGCTGCTAAAATATGTCAAGAGATCTAATCAGAACATTAAATAATACTTTTCAAATACTAGGTGGGAATATTTTCCTCACTCAAGGTAGGGAGTTTTTAGATGTCAAATGTGTTTCACCATTTAAAAAGAACTGATAAAAATTACCCTCTTAAACAATAATTATCCTGCTTTCATTGATGTTTGGGTAATTTCAACACTAAGTTAATGGAATTAAAAAAAATTTTTTTCTTGATGAAATATAATTTATTAATATCTCAGTTGTGGTGTTTGTACAAATGAGGAAGATGATAGGATGATAGTAGTAAAAACCCATTACATTATACCTTAATGTTTGTAACTTATTCTATTTGTTTCAGTGGCTGTAATGCTTCCCTTTTCCACCTCAGTCACCCACTCCACCAACACTGTGTTACGTGTTTGTTGATCTAACCCAACTCTGCTGTGTTTGGTTTTCTCACAGTGATGTTTGAACCCCATCACTCACATATGCACACCCTCTCCATAACCACATTTGAAGACCACTATACTTGCAAATTTCTCAAATTGTCTGTATTATACCCCTCTTTAATTCACTAGCTACTCATTCCTTGACCTCTAGAATGAAACAACTAACCTTCCACAGACCATTGAATCTGACCCCTACAAGATCATCAAAGACTCTTCATCTTTAAACATACCCTTCCTTCATCCTTGCCACCCCCAGTGCTAGGCTCTCAGAAATAATATGAAGTCACCCTTTGTGTCAGACAAAGGGCTTTGTTGCAACAGAAACTGGTGCTGGCCATCTGTATCCAGGAGGATAGAGAGGTGGTGTGCCATGATCAAGTAGAATTCATCCCAGAGACACAGTGGTGGATGGATCTGCAAAGCAGTCATGTGATGCACCAAGTTAACAAAACAGAGAAAAAAATCATGATCATTACAAGAGATGCAGAAAAAGCATTGAACAAAATTGAGCATACACTGATGATAAAGACTCCTAATAAAGCAAGTGTAGAGAGCAGTACCTCCACATTGTAAAGTCATTGGATGGCCAGCCCACCCAAGAGGACTGCTCTCTTGATTTCTGTGCATCTCCTGCCCGACCAGTCCATGCACAATATCCACCCACTCATATGACCGACCTTCCCTTTAAATCATGGAGCCCCAGTCAGTAACTGTCTATGTGCTTTCCCCCAACCCTTGGTCCCCAGCTAGTTATTGATCCACTATGATACGGGATCAATGAGAAACATCCTCCCCTGTTGGTCCTTAACATGAGGGACTGTGAGGGGCATTTTGTTCTGCTGTTTCCCTGGAAACCCCTCAGCCAACCTGATGTCAATTTCCCCTGTAACTGGGTACTTGCTTCTCCCCCAGTAGCAAAGACTGAAGCCATTTTCTGTCCTGCCCAGTGTCTGCAGCACACTATGGGGTGTTGCTCCAGAGCCTTGCTTCACACATGAAAGATTCCCCATCCGTTAAATCATTGATGTCTCTGGCACTGACTCCAGACCCTTTCTTTGGTCTCAAGGCTGGGCTTGCAGGCATGTGGCATACAGTCCAACCTTCATATATGATAAGCCACTGTTAAGCTATGGTTTTTCCAGTATTCATGTATGGATGTGAAAGTTGGACCATAAACAAGGCTGAGCACAGTTCAAGGCTGATGCCTTTGAACTGTGGTATTGGAGAAGACTCTTGAGAGTCCCTTGGACAGCAAGGAGATCAAATCAGTCAATTCTAAAGGAAATCAACCCTGAATATTCATTGGAAAGACTGATGCTGAAGCTGAAGCTCCAATACTTTGGCCACCAAAGTATTGATGCAAAGAGCTGACTCATTGGAAAAGACTCTGAAGCTGGGAAAAATTGAAGGCAGGAGAAAAAGGGGATGACAGAGGACAAGATGGTTGGATGGCATCATTGACTCAATGGATATGAATTTGAGCAAGCTCTGGGAGATGATGAACTGCAACTGGTGTGTTGCAGTTCATGGGGTCGTAAAGAGTTGGAAACAACTGAGCAACTGAACAACAAAAAGAGAAAAAAAGGAAAACATTCCTCTTTACAATTACATCCACAAAAGCAAAGCAAAATACCTAGAAATAAATTTAACCAGGAAGTGAAAGACATTTATATTGAAAACTTTAAGACATTAATGAAGGAAATTGAAGAACACACAAATAAACGGAAAGAAATTTTGTGTTCATGGGTTGAAAGAATTAATACTGTTAAAATGTCCATACTAATCAAAGCAATCTACAGACTCAATACAATTGTTATCAAAATTCCAAGAGCATTTTTCATAGAAATAGAACAAATAATTATAAAATTAGGATGAAACCAAATATCCAAATATTTAGTAATTAACAAATTAGTTAACAAGTTTACTAGACAAATTACTAAATTACTTAACAAATTACTAATTACTTCTCCAGGATATGGAGAAAATGTAACTCTCATGCACTGTTGGTGGAAATGTAAATTGGTGGAGCCACTATGGAAAACAGTATGAAGGTTCCTCAAACAGTTGCAAACGGAACTGCCATGTGATTCAGCAATTCAAATTCTGGGTATTTATCTGAAGAAAATGAAAATACTAACTCAAAAAGATACATGCATCCCCATGTTCACTGCAGCACTATTTCCAAAACCAAGACATGGAAGCAACCTACGTGTCCATCAATGGAGAACTGGATAAAGAAGATGTGGTACATTTATACATACAATGGAATATTATTCAGATATAAAAAAGAATGAAATCTTGCTCTTGGTGACAACATTGAGGTCCTATGTTAAATAAAATAAGTCAGCCAGACAGAGAGAGACAAGCACCAGCATCATAAGATCTGTCTTACATGAGGAACTTAAAAACAAACAAAACAAAATCAACACCAAACCCAAGGTCCTAGATACAGAGAACAGATTGGTGGTGGCCAGAGGCGGGGGTGGGGTAGGAGAAAAAGGTGAAGGGGATCAAAGGACAAAAAGAAATAAGAAGATAAGATAAAAAACAGATAAATCATTCATATATGTTACTCATAATCCACCTTAGAAGTTGCAGAAACACACCAAAATATTAAGTACCACAGAAAAGTAAATAAAGAACTAATGAGTTAAAACTTAGATTATTAATTTCTTTTCCTAAGAAAAATAGTTTCCAGCCAGTGTGAGCCTCGTGGGCTGTGGGAAGATGACGAGAACATGTCCTTGTGGCTGGAGCTGTTGTGCCTACACAGCAGACACCTTGCATAGCTCAACCTCCAAGCTTCTCCAGGAAGATGTCAGTCTCATCTCTTCACATGAAAGCAAAATTCTCCCGGCCTACATCTTTTATCAACCCTAATGATTCTTCTTTTTCTCATCTCTTTTTTAAAAAATCTCCACTGCCTGACAGATATTTCCACTTGGATGAATTACTGTCATCCCAAATTCAATATGTTTAGACTTAAATGCATACTCTTTCTTCTCCTCTTTTCAAAGAAACCTAATGCCACATTATCCCAAGACATCTGTACAGCTAGCCTTTTACCAGGCTGAAAACTGTTAGTTATTTTTAATTCTCAGTACACTCCTGTTCTGGTTCCTATGTTCTCTTCCAGCTTGTCCATCTGAGATATCAGTTTATTTAATTTACTATCCATTAGTGACCTCATGTGCAGAAAGCCTGGGCTTTGCAACAGGTCCCCTGCTAAGTTTCACTTAAAATGTCAACAATAGTAAGTCCAATGAGGTTAAGAAACTATTTGAGAAATAGTCACTGTTAATAGAAAAAAGGGAAAGAAAGAGGGAGGGAAGGAAGGAAAGAGGGAAGAAAGGAGAGAGGGAAGGAAGGAAGTAGAGAGGGAGAGAAAGAAGGAAGGAAAGGAGAAGGAAAGGAAGGAAGGAGAAAAGCAAGGGAAGAAAAGGAAAGATAATGTAAATAAAAGAGCACTCAATAAAACTTGGGAGAACTGGTTCTCCTTGTACTAGTTAGCTCCAGTAAACCACTAAACACTGTTGGTTTTCAGTAACTTGAGATGGGGATATTAGTCTGTGTAGCATGAGATCTTTCCAGTCCTGACACTTTATGACTTTTCTTCAGAAATCCCTGTTTTCTAGATTGCAATCCTCAAGCTAGATTATGAGAGAGCCCTGGAGTCAAGTAGAGACCTCAGCAGGCCTCGAGAGGTGCTCAGGTTACTAGAGGGGTGCTAGAGAGCATGCAATTCCCTGGTGTCCCCATCCTAAGAAATCAGGGCCTGCGATGCTAAGACGGGGTCAGCTGCAGAACCTGAGAGGCTTGGTCAAGGATAAGATAGGACATCTCTTGTCCATGGCTACTAGATGTGGTGCAGAGAGAGGGGTAAGCCAGGACAGCATCTTAGGAAGACTGAGTCAAAGCCAACCAGACCACCAAACAAATCTAAACCATCTAAAGGGCTGGGGCATCCATCCAAGACATGGAAACAACCTAAGTGCCCATTGGCAGATAAATGAATAACAGTGTGCTGCATGTGTACAACGGGATATTGCTCAGCCATAGAAAAGAAGGAAATAAGGCCACTTGCAGCAACATGGACGCAACTGGAGATTATCACACTAAGTGAAGTAAGTCAGACAGAGAAAGGTAAATACCATATGATATCGCTTTTATGTAGAGTCTAAAATATGACACAGGTGAACTTATCTGTGAAACAGAAACAGACTTGCAGAAGCAGAGAACAAACCTGTGGTTGCCAAGGGGGAGGGGGTCAGTGAGGAGTGGAGTGGGAGTTTGGGGCGAACAGTGGTAAACTGTTTCATGTTGCATAGAGAGTGGATAAACAACAAGGTCCTACTGTATAGCATAAGGAGCTATACTCAATATCCTATGATAGATCATAATGGAAATGAATATTCAGAAGTTTATATAGCTGAATCATTGTACTGTACAGCAGAAATTGACACAACATAGTAAATCAGCTATACTGTAATTAAAAAAACAAAGGACTCAGGCAGACAGGAGAAAAACATATTGGGGTGGTCAAAAAATTCATTCCGGTTTTTCTGTAAGATGCTGTGGGGAAACCCGAACGAACTTTTTGGCCAGCCCAATATATGAAGCAGAGAAAAATTCTAGAACTTTTCTCTCAGGAGAATTTTGTCAAAGGTAGATAATGTCCTCTGGCTAAAACTTTGACCTGGCTCTGTCTCTGTGTGTGTGTATATGTGTATGTGTGTGCATGTGAATGTCTCTTTGTGTGAATGGTAGTTTGAAAGGAGTATGAAAGGTTAAAGATAAAAAAGCAATGGGCTAAAATATGAATGAGATATTATATAATGAATGTAAATATATGTAAATTATTCTGTTAATGTTTTCAAGACATTTGATAATGAAGGAAAAATATAAGTAACAGCAGAGGATATAGATTGAAAATAAATATTTGTTGAGAACCTACTGATGCCTATCTGTTGCTTCTAAAGAGTCAGCAACATATTACACAAACCTGGACCTCAAACTGTGCCATGATTTTAATGTAAAACTAAAATTACCACAATGCTAGACTAAAATTATCCTGCTTAGCATCTTCGTTAAAAACCACACACTAATAAGAAAGCACGTACACCACACGAGTTAAGAAAGACTGTGACTTGCCAAGCCTCTGGGAAGCTCCTGCAGGTTTGCCTGAAACTTGGTGACCCCCCCACCCCCACCTTACGTTGGTGGAGGAGGATGAACTTGCCTTTTCAGGCTGTGGAGTGGTCACTGGGTATGACCACAATGACAACGAACACATTCAGGGGACTCATGGGACAAAGATGCAGTTGAGGCTATAATCTACCAATAAAACATTCCTCCCAGCTCTGTTCTTTGCAAATGTGTGAGGACAGAAAGTGAAGCTAATATAGGTTGGAGGTCAAAGGTGACAGTTTTCCTCTTAGCTTTCCATCTGTCACTGCAGCAAAAATCCCCAAGTACCACTGTGCTCAGGCAGCTCTGAAGCTGAAAACCTTGCACAAGATTTGCATGTGAGAACAGGTTTACTCTTTTCTGTTTTTTTTTTTTTTTTTAAATTGAACTATAGTTGGTTTACACCTTAGTGTTAGTTTTAGGTATACAGCAAAGTGATTCGGCTATACGTACATATGTTATCTATTTTTTCCAGACTCTTTTCCCATGTTGGTTATTACGTACTGTTGAGTAGAGTTCCCTGTGTTACACAGCAGGTCCTTGTTGCTTCTCTGTTTTATATTTAGTAGTGTGTATATGTTAATCCCAAGGTCCCAATTTTTCCCTCCCCCTTTTACCCTTTGGCAATCATAATGATACAAATGAACTTATATACAAAACAGAACTAGATCCACAGGTCTAGTTTACTCTTGACTACTTTTCCTCCATTTATTTATTTCTCATTCATTCATACAACCTAACTATTGTGTAAAATTTATGCTCTAGGTCCTAAGAAATAGAAATAAAGTATTAAAAAAAAAGGGTGGGGGGGCCCTGGGCTCACAGAGCCTACCATCCAGGAGGGGATACAGACAATGGCCAAATCATTGCAATGCAGTGAATGTTACTATTACGGGAAGTGCTATAGAAACACAAAAGGTGCACCGAGTCGAGGAGTGAGAAATCGATTTTTAAGAGAATGACACTTCAGATGAGACATTGAGTTAGATGAGGCAAGACGAAGACTCTTGCAGAAACATGCATCAGTGAAAGAAGGCTAAATCATGCCGACAGAACAAAAGAGATCTATAGATCTCAGTGGTTTATGTGCCCCTCGTGGGTTGGCTGCAACTCTGAGACAGGCTGGGACCTGGAACCCTTTACTGCGGTGCTTGCACCTGGACAAACATCTCCTCAAGCCACAAAATACAAAGAAACTATAAGGGCTTAAAAATAACTGTCATGGGCAGTTGGGGCAAATTATGGATAGCAAAATACAAAAAAGACCAAAAATATCCAACAGCTGCTTCTGAAGAGCCTGGAGCAAAAGGAGGAGGTTGGGATGGACGGGTCATGGTGGAGAGGTCTGACAGAATGTGGTCCACTGGAGAATGGAATGGCAAACCACTTCAGTAGTCTTGCCTTCAGAACCCCATGAACAGTATGAAAAGGCAAAATGATAGGATACTGAAAGAGGAACTCCCCAGGTCAGTAGGTGCCCAATATGCTACTGGAGATCAGCAGAGAAATAACTCCAGAAAGAATGAAGGGATGGAGCCAAAGCAAAAACAATACCCAGTTGTGGATGTGGCTGGTGATAGAAGCAAGGCCCGATGCTGTAAAGGGCAATATTGCATAGGAACCTGGAATGTCAGGTCCATGAATCAAGGCAAACTGGAAGTGCTCAAACAGGAGATGGCAAGAGTGAACGTCGACATTCTAGGAATCAGCGAACTAAAATGGACTGGAATGGGTGAATTTAACTCAGATGACCATTATATCTACTACTGCAGGCAGGAATCCCTCAGAAGAAATGGAGTAGCCATCACGGTCAACAAAAGAGTCCGAAATGCACTACTTGGATGCAATCTCAAAAATGACAGAATGATCTCTATTCGTTTCCAAGGCAAACCATTCAATATCACAGTAATCCAAGTCTATGCCCCAACCAGTAACACTGAAGAAGCTGAAGTTGAACGGTTTTATGAAGACCTACAAGACCTTGTAGAACTAACACCCAAAATAGATGTCCTTTTCATTATAGGGGACTGGAACACAAAAGTAGGAAGTCAAGAAACACCTGGAGTAACAGGCAAATTTGGCCTTGGAATGCGGAATGAAGCAGGGCAAAGACTAATAGAGTTTTGCCAAGAAAATGCACTGGTCATAGCAAACACCCTCTTCCAACAACACAAGAGAAGACTCTACACATGGACATCACCAGATGGTCAACACCGAAATCAGATTGATTATATTCTTTGCAGCCAAAGATGGAGAAGCTCTATACAGTCAACAAAAACAAGACCAGGAGCTGACTGTGGCTCAGATCATGAACTCCTTATTACCAAGTTCAGACTCAAATTGAAAAAAGTAAGGAAATCTACTAGACCATTCAGGTATGACCTAAATCAAATCCCTATGATTATACAGTGGAAGTGAGAAATAGATTTAAGGGCCTAGATCTGATAGATAGAGTGCCTGATGAACTATGGAATGAGGTTTGTGACATTGTACAGGAGACAGGGATCAAGACCATCCCCATGGAAAAGAAATGTAAAAAAGAAAAATGGCTGTCTGGGGAGGCCTTACAAATAGCTGTGAAAAGAAGAGAGGCAAAAAGCAAAGGGGAAAAGGAAAGATATAAGCATCTGAATGCAGAGTTCCAGAGAATAGCAAGAAGAGATAAGAAAACCTTCCTCAGCGACCAGTGAAAAGAAATAGAGGAAAAGAACAGAATGGGAAAGACTAGAGATCTCTTCAAGAAAATTAGAGATACCAAGGGAACATTTCATGCAAAGATGGGCTTGATAAAGGACAGAAATGGTCTGGACCTAACAGAAGCAGAAGATATTAAGAAGAGGTGGCAAGAATACACAGAAGAACTGTACAAAAAAGAGCGTCATGACCCAGATAATCATGATGATGTGATCACTCAACTAGAGCCAGACATCCTGGAATGTGAAGTCAAGTGGGCCTTAGAAAGCATCACTATGAACAAAGCTAGTGGAGGTGATGGAATTCCAGTTGAGCTATTTCAAATCCTGAAAGATGATGCTGTGAAAGTGCTGCACTCAATATGCCAGCCAATTTGGAAAACTCAGCAGTGGCCATAGGACTGGAAAAGGTCAGTTTTCATTCCAATCCCAAAGAAAGGCAATGCCAAAGAAAGCTCAAACTACCACACAATTGCACTCATCTCACATGCTAGTAAAGTAGTGCTCAAAATTCTCCAAGCCAGGCTTCAGCAATATGTGAACAGTGAACTCCCTGATGTTCAAGCTGGTTTTAGAAAAGGCAGAGGAACCAGAGATCCAATTGCCAACATCCACTGGATCATGGAAAAAGCAAGAGAATTCCAGAAAAACATCTATTTCTGCTTTATTGACTATGCCAAAGCCTTTGACTGTGTGGATCACAATAAACTGTGGACAATTCTGAAAGAGATGGGAATCCCAGACCACCTAACCTGCCTCCTGAGAAATCTGTATGCAGGTCAGGAAGCAACAGTTAGAACTGGACATGGCACAACTGACTGCTTCCAAATAGGGAAAGGAGTACATCAAGGCTGTATATTGTCACCCTGCTTATTTAACTTCTATGCAGAGTACATCATGAGAAATGCTGGACTGGAAGAAACACAAGCTGGAATCAAGATTGCCGGGAGAAATATCAATCACCTCAGATATGCAGATGACACCACCCTTATGGCAGAAAGTGAAGAGGAGCTAAAAAGCCTCTTGATGAAAGTGAAAGAGGAGAGTGAAAAAGTTGGCTTAAAGCTCAACATTCAGAAAACGAAGATCATGGCATCTGGTCCCATCACTTCATGGGAAATAGATGGGGAAACAGTGGAAACAGTGTCAGACTTTATTTTTTAGGGCTCCAAAATCACTGCAGATGGTGACTGCAGCCATGAAATGAAAAGATATGTACTCCTTGGAAGAAAAGTTATGACCAACCTAGACAGTATATTCAAAAGCAGAGACATTAATGCCGACTAAGGTCCGTCTAGTCAAGGCTATGTTTTTTCTTGTGGTCATGTATGGATGTGAGAGTTGGACTGTGAAGAAGGCAGAGCACCGAAGAATTGATGCTTTTGAACTGCTGTGTTTGAGAAGACTCTTGAGAGTCCCTTGGACTGCACGGAAATCCAACCAGTCCTTTCTGAAGGAGATCAGCTCTGGGATTTCTTTGGAAGTAATGATGCTAAAGCTGAAACTCCAGTACTTTGGCCACCTCATGCGAAGAGTTGACTGATTGGAAAAGACTCTGATGCTGGGAGGGATTGAGGGCAGGAGAAGAAGGGGACGACTGAGGATGAGATGGCTGGATGGCATCCCTGACTTGATGGCCATGAGTCTGAGTGAATTCCAGGAGTTGGTGATGGACAGGGAGGCCTGGCGTGCTGAGATTCATGTGGTCGCAAAGAGTTGGACATGACTGAGTGACTGAACTGAACTGACACATGCTGTCTGCACTAAGCCATTCCTCCCACCTGAACCCTGGACACACCCCTACCCTCGAGGACCCCATGTAAGGAACCAGTTTGCCCCCTCTTGGGGAGTGAGCAAGAAACCTTTTACTTGTTCTTGCTATCCCGAATGTAGCAGGGCCCCCGATAAATCCTTGCCTAAATTTCTTTTCTGGCCTTTAGTCAATTTCTACTGATTGGGAAGGGCAAGTATCCCATTTGGTATCAGCTCTGGTCTGCCCTCTACCTTCTTTCTCCAAGACCTGAGTTGACAGGTCCTTCATCTGGGCCATCACTTGTCTTATGGCAGAAGGCAGACATCCTGTTGAAGTACAGAGCTATTATCCCCAAGTGAGATGTGCCACTTTTGCTTACATTTCACTGGGCAAAGCAAATCATGTGGCCAAGTCCACAAGGTCAGGGTGGGTAATTCCCAAAGGGCATGGCAGGAAACTGTACTATGAACTGGACTTGGTAGCAGAAGACTGAGACCTTCCATCAATGTTGTAAACAAAGGGACAGACAGGTCACTGAAGTGGTGCAGTCTCAGACTTCAATGGTTGCCGTGCTTGGTGATCTTAGATGGTGAAGCGGAAAGTGACAAGGCAAGATCTGGGGTAGACAGGCTCCACAGGCCGCCTTAGAGAGAGGATTTCATCACGAAAGCTCTGGGAGCCTTTGCTGGCTGATTGCACTACGGAAACTGGATTGGAGAGAAGTCAGGTTGAGGGAAGTGTGGACATTAAGCCAGGTGAAAATTTACAAAAGGCAGTAGGAAAAAGATAATAGAATTTAACGGGTGTTTGGAAAATTGAATCAGCAGTGGTTGGAGAATTCTTGTATATGAGGGATTAACACCAGAACATGAAAGGAGACAGCCAAGTTTTGTTCAATTCCCAGAAGAGTGGTCCCAAGCCTGACATAGAAACACAGAGCGGAGTCAGGCTAGGGAACAAGATGGTAAATCCCATTTGGGGACTTTTGATTCTGGCTCTTGGAAGCCATTCCAGCAAAGGTATCAGTGAGTCAGGACATATTTAGGTCTAAGGTTATGGAAGAAGGGAAATCTGAGCTAGAGATGTACAGAGTTAATCAGGATATAGGCTCAAACTGAGATGAATGGCTGGCGTCACCCAGATGCTGTGTGAAAAAAGAGGGGAAAGGATGGAAGAAGGCAGCACAACACAAACACCTTTCCAGCTGAGATTTTCTAGCCCTTTATTAAACACACACTTTCCAGACTTTTATTTCTCTGTCTTAGAAGAAGTGCTCTCATTCCCAAAGAAAAGTTTGGGACAGGTTTTCCCACTGTTCTCAACATAGCGTGATCAGAAGGACAATTAAACCACAAATGAAGCAACTTGGGTTCCAATTTTCAGCTTTGCTCATAACAACCATGTGTCTGTGTTGTTCAGTTGATAAGTTGTGTCTGACTCTTTGAGACCCTATGAACTGCAGCACATCAGGCTTCCCTGTCCTTCACTAACTCCCAGAGTTTGCTCAAACTCATGTCTATTGAGTTAGTGATGCCATCCAACCATCTCATCCTCTGTAGCCCCCTTCTCCTCTTGACCTTAATCTTTTCCAGTATCAGAATCTTTTCTAATGAGTCGGTTCTTCGCATCAGGTGGCCAAAGTATTGGAGCTTCAGCTTCAGCATCAGTCCTTCCAATGAGCATTCAGGGTTGATGTTCTTGAGGACTGACTTGGGAAATACCTTAATCAGCAGTGTCTGAACTTTCTCATCCTGAAATAAGGGTGTTAACACCTCAGCTCCCTCCTGAAGGAGCTTGTCAGGGCTGGGAAAGCTACATAGTACAGGTGAAAGCTCCTTGAAACTTGAAGTGCCTTTTAAACACAAGTTGGCGTTATACCATTCAACCGAGGAGGGGAAATTCCAAGATCTATTTTGAGATCTCATAAAATATGAAGGAAATAGAAAGTCCCTTGCCAAATCTCATAAAAGCAAAATTGACAACGTTTTTGACATGACTCATTCTTCTCTTGAAAACAAACTATCAGATAAGGGTCGGCTCCTTTCAAATAGAAACTTACGAAAAATAGCACTTTTAAGAAATCTTGTTGGACTGAGATTGCTATTGTTTCACATTGCTCATTTTTGAGGTGTTTGTTATTATTTACACATGATTTAGCCTGTAGCCCTGACCCCAACCCTAATATTTATATTTTCCCCTTCAGGCAGATACATTTAAATGGTAGCAAAATATTTAAGTTTTCTAATTATGTCACCAAATTTTTAGTGATCTTTTTTATGGGCCCCTCAGTATTAACCAAAAGCTTTGAATATCCACATACTTAAAAGAAGATTAATTCTAGAAGATTTCTCTAGAGATGTGAATTAGAGTGTTTCTACTGCCAACAGTCCAGTGAATGTGTTTTCTGTAACTGACATTTTCAAACAGTAATTATGATCCCCTTTCCAACACTTTTTATTTATTTAGATTAGAGTAACCTTCATTGTCATTGCTTATGTGTTTTGTTCTTGTAAACTCCCATTTAAATCACTGTAGTGCCCTCTATCCAAGCAGGTTATGGGAAATTTTGGGCTCTTAGTTGTAGGTCAAGTGTTATTTTAAAGACTCTGTCAAGAGTGGGAACTTGTGCTTCAGCTTACTATAGTTTTTTTATTTTCACAGCCAAAAAGTGTTCCAAATGTGAAAATATAAAATTCATCATATGCCACAAGAACTATCACAATTTAGAGAGAAAAAGAACTTCACTACACATTTAATTAAGTTTCTTTAAGCTTTAAATGTTAAAACACTCTTGATGCATATACATAATAGAATTTGTTTTGTCCTTGAGTTAGTTTCTAAGCTATAATATACAAGCTGGAGGGGTAATAAATGTTAGGTATACAGACCATTAATCACCACACTCACCCCAAACATTATCATTTTATGTGTTCTCAGTCAATCCTTAGAATTTTTCTCAACACAATGCTCTGGGAAGCCACGTCCAGTCACTTACCTGTTTGCCACCCTGAGGCCAGCAGTCTTCACAGGTGATAAATACCAATAGTCAAATGTATTTCATCCTACTTTATCTATAGTAGATGTATCATGTATGTAAATTTTATCTTTGAATATAAAAAATCTTCCATAGAACTTAACCTATGCTATAAGCATTAAAGCTATAGGCAACTACCTATTGTTTTTTTACAGGTATGCCAAAGCCTTTGACTGTGTGGATCATAATAAACTGTGGAAAATTCTGAAAGAGGTGGAAATACCAGACCACCTAACCAGCCTCTTGAGAAATCTGTATGCAGGTCAGGAAGCAACAGTTAGAACTGGACATGGAACAACAGACTGCTTCCAAATAGGAAAAGGAGTACGTCAAGGCTGTATATTGTCACCCTGCTTATTTAACTTCTATGCAGAATACATCATGAGAAATGCTGGCCTGGAAGAAACACAAGCTGGAATCAAGATTGCCGGGAGAAATATCAATCACCTCAGATATGCAGATGACACCACTCTTATGGCAGAAAGTGAAGAGGAGCTAAAAAGCCTCTTGATGAAAGTAGAAGAGGAGAGTGAAAAAGTTGGCTTAAAGCTCAACATTCAGAAAACGAAGATCATGGCATCCGGTCCCATCACTTCATGGGAAATAGATGGGGAAACAGTGGAAACAGTGTCAGACTTTTTTTTTTAGGCTCCAAAATCACTGCAGATGGTGACTGCAGCCATGAAATTAAAAGAGGCTTACTCCTTGGAAGAAAAGTTATGACCAACCTAGATAGCATATTCTAAAGCAGAGACATTACTTTGCCGACTAAGGTCCGTCTAGTCAAGGCTATGGTTTTTCCAGTAGTCCTGTATGGATGTGAGAGTTGGACTGTGAAGAAGGCTGAGCACCGACGAACTGATGCTTTTGAACTGTGGTGTTGGAGAAGACTCTTGAGAGTCCCTTGGACTGCAAGGAGATCCAACCAGTCCATTCTGAAGGAGATCATCCCTGAGATTTCTTTGGAAGTAATGATGCTAAAGCTGAAACTCCAGTACTTTGGCCACCTCATGCGAAGAGTTGACTGATTGGAAAAGACTCTGATGCTGGGAGGAATTGGGGGCAGGAGGAGAAGGGGACGACCGAGGATGAGATGGCTGGATGGCATCACTGACTCGATGGACATGAGTCTGAGTGAACTCCGGAAGTTGGTGATGGACAGGGAGGCCTGGCGTGCTGCGATTCATGTGGTCGCAAAGAGTCGGACACGACTGAGCAACTGAACTGAACTGAACTGAGCTGAACACTACTTATGGAATAATAAATTATGACTCTCCTACTACTACTGTCTCTGTCACTCTTTGCTACCATCCCAAAATGATGAAGTATTTGCTAATTGTTAATCACTAATGACTATTTAGCAATCATTCCTACACTCATTTCAAATAAACTGTGAATTTAGGAAGGAAACAGTAAGTTGATTTTAAATCTTATGCAAACTTTTGTTTTATCACTTCCATGACTACAGTGAATTTTATCAAATCTCAGCGGATCTTTTCATTACTGTTTGTAAAGCAGTAATAAAATGGACATTTATTGTGCACTAATGTGGAAAGTTATCATTATTCTTCCAGAGCACATCCTATGCCTCTTATTGAGAGGCATTTTCCTTTTTCACATTCCACTGGACTCTTCCAAATGAAAGTCCCCTAACTGCATTGTAAAATTGCACCATGTAGCTCTTGAGATCATGCAGATGTGTGTTGACAAAATAGTTACTTCAAACTTTGTGCATGGCCTTAAAAAAAGTGTTTTAATGACTAGGAAAGGAGATTTGTTCATGAAAACAAGTGACAGTAAGCAGCTGTTCCTGTTTTAAACATTCCATCTGTTGGACCACATTTTCTATCTGTCCCCTTTTTAAGTCAAATCTTCAACAGATTCATCTTAGTCATTCATCTGTCTGGTTTGGTACAGTTATGAGACTTGTAAAAAACTAGTTGATGAATTTTACCCTGTACCCCTGGTGGGTCTTTTGGCAGCTTTAATGATGGCATCACTGACTTGATGGACGTGAGTCTGAGTGATCTCCGGGAGTTGGTGATGGACAGGGAGGCCTGGCGTGCTGCGATTCATGGGGTCGAAAAGAGTTGAACATGACTGAGCGACTGAACTGAACTGATTGTAGTGCACAGTTCTTACCTGATGGCATGAAATCAATTTCCAAGTGCTAAGGAAAATGCAATAATCCCTGGCGCCTGCAATGCGGGAGAGCCGGGTTTGATGCCTGGGTCGGGAAGATCCCCTGGAGAAGGAAATGTCAACCCACTCCAGTACTCTTGCCCGGAGAATCCCATGGAGGGAGGCGCCTTGTAGGCTACAGTCCACGGGGTCGCAAAGAGTCGGACACGACTGAGCGACTTCACTCACCTCACTCAAGGAAAATGCAATAATATATCATTGTCTATAGCACAACAAAGAGATCTTAAAAATACAGTTCAGGTAAAAACACATCCAAAAATATTGTCTTCAGAAGTGTGTCTGATATCAGCACATAGTATGTCTCTTTGTAGACAGCCCACACTTAAAACTCGCTTTGAATCAACTTAATAAGTCTTTGATGGCTAATTATAAAACATTCTTTATGTAAAAAAAAAACATAAATTGCTATTTGTTGATTTTTATTGTGTATTTTTGCTGGGGTATAATTGTGATTGTATACTCACTAAAATATACTTAAGACTGCACAAATCACTAGTCATACTACTTACATTGGATAATCATATTTTCTACCATAGAAAGTACTCTGTTGCTTCAGAAAGGCTCATAATTCATGGGTTACATCACAGCATTGTCAGTCTCCCCTGAATAACCACATGTCTCAAATGAGAATTAAAATTACTTATGCTGTGATTGTGTGGCCTTGATAATTACCAGAGAGCCTAAGAGGTCTAATTTCTATGACTGAAGCATATTGATGGGGAGGGGGGGGAAAATGAGTATTCCTGGGCTCTTTGAACCAGAAATCAATGATTTGAGGTTTTCTAAGTTAATTATATGATATGTTGTTAAGATTTTATTAGATGACAACAGAACTAGTGAAATGTCAGTCCATTTAAACAAAGAGCTATTTAAAATGCAAAAGTTTTAATATGTTCACAGATATAGACGAATAGACCACAGTTGACAAGTTGAGCTCCTCTCAAGAATATTTTCATCAGGGGCTTCCCTGGTGGCTCAGTGGTTAAGAATCTGTCTGCCACTGCAGGAGACACAGGTTCAGTCCCCGATCCGGAAAGACCCCACATGCCACAGATCAAGTAAGCCTGTGCACCACAACTACTGAGCCTGTGCACTGGAGCCCAGAAGCTGCCACTACTGAGCCATGTGCCCCAGAACCAAATAGAAGCCGCTCCAAGGGGAAGCCCGCGCACTGAAACTAGGGAGTGACCCCTGCTTGCCACAACTAGAGAAAAACCTATGTAGTACAGCCAAAAATAAACAAAGAAAATTTCAAAACAGAATATTGTTATCAAAAATAATAGAAAACTAATCTCCTGAATGAACTTAGAACCATCTGGAATCCAATATTGGCAAAGCAGTAGTCAGTAACTTGGTATTGACACGTCACATAATACCCCCATGAGGTCACAGAGACTCTGTGACCTTGAGGTAAAATGTACATTTGAAAGGCACATATGACTGAGAGTCTGGGGGTCTTGCAACTTGACAACACTTAGCAGCTCTGAGCACCCGAAAAGAAGGATTGATATCAATGCTTTGATCAGTAGTTTTGATGACAGAAAATGAGACAGTATAACCATGATATGACTCTTGACTTTATGTCAAGATTGTCCCTCAGTTTGTTAAGATTTCCTCAGTTTTATTCAAGCCATGATTTGTCAAGATCCAGTTTTTAAAAATTTTTTAAATTAAATTATTTTTTTGATGTATAGTTGATTTACAATGCTGTGCTGATTTCTACTGTATAGCAAGGTGATTCAGTTATACATATATGTATACATTCTTTTTCACATTCTTTTCCATTATGGTTTATTACAGGGTATTGAATAGAGTTCCCTGTGCCATACAATAGTTCCTTGTTGTTTATACATTCTATACGTAATAGTTTGCGAGTCAAGATCAGTTTTAAAGTGTTTTCAAAATTATAGTTTTCAGCAGAGCAATCAAGAATGTGTGATTTGCTTGAAAAATATATGGCAGTAGATCCTAGAGTCAAATTTCTCCCTATAGTATTGCAGTGTTTCCTTGAGTAGGAGGTGAGGAATGACATCAGAGTGAGCATCTTAAGGCCCTGTGAGCTGGCACCCTCTCTGGTCTGAACCTCCTTCCTACTAGACTCATGACAATGAGTGGATTGGGGCCCATCATTCTCTGTGTGGGGCAGACAAGGAAAACCATCTTTACTCTGAAGAATGAATTGGACCCTCAATTTCAGACCAGTCAAGGAAGCTCAGACCTCAGAGAACTTGTAGTCAAGGAGTATGTGCATGCTAAGCCACTCAGTTGTGTCCTACTCTTTCTGATCCCATGAACTGTAGCTCCCCAGGCTCTTCTGTTCATGGGATTCTCCAGCAAGAATACTGAAGTGGGTAGCCATTCCCTTCTCCAGGGAATCTCCCCAACCCAGGGATTGAACCTGGGTCTCCTGCATTGCAGGCAGATTCTTTTACCTTCTGAGCCACCAGGGAAGCCTCAGAAGTAGACAGGTGTACACAAAATACTACAATAAAGTATCTAAGTCCTAAAAATTCATGTGAACAAAACAGACAAAACTCAAATTGCATTCAGCATTTGGGCATGGGAAGGGAAGACCTCACACATGAGAGGGAGTGAAAGCAGGCAAGGGGAGGGGTGGGATCCAGGACAGTGCCAAGACCACTCTTGGCTTCTCTAATCTTAAGGGTAAGAAAAAATCTCCATGGAAGGGTCTGCAAGGTGCTGAGGCTGGAGCTTGCTCACAACAGAGCCAATTTACCTGCATCCCGGAGCTGGAAATGCCTCCTGGGGAGAATGGATGTATAGGAGAGTCCAGTGCAGCAGGGGTCCCGAACGGATACACAGAAAACAGAATGTGGCCTCTGATCTCTCCCTGGACCACAGATCAGAGACAGAGGAATTTGTTCGCGTGCATTTCCAAGGCCACCATTTCTCTACTTGGTCTTTTTAATCTATTCTTTACTTCATTCTAATCTCTTTATTCCTTTCAGTCTCCACATCAGCTACACTCATCTGCTTTCAGTCCTTCTGACTTGCTGTTTCCTGTCCTCAGGGATCTCGCGTATATTGTTCCTTCTGCAGGAAACCCTCTTCCTTCCCTGACACTCCATCCAGCTCCCATGCACCCTCCATATCTCAACCCCAGCTTCGCTCCCTCTGCATCTCCACCTCTCACCTGCACCTGCAAAGATCAGGTTCTCGTATTTCTCTGTACTTTCCTTTTATAGCACTTGGCTTGTTTCTGACTATGGGGCTGTGGGCAAAATCTTAAACTGTTTTGCTCACCACGGTATTTTGTTAATATGTAGCTAGACTCTATTTAATAAATAAAAAGTATTATTAAATCCATCTGAAAAGGTCGTCTTTGAGAACACCTCCCTACCCTCTTGTGTTTACTTCTGTGATATCCCCCATATCTGAACCTCAGCATGAAATTCTCAACCAGATGTTTTATTCATTTTCCATTGCACCTTCTCTTCCATAGTCTCAAGCATCCAAAGAAAAATAATCTTAGCTTTTTTAAGAGTAAGACTTAAGGGAAAAACCCTTAGTGTCCACTTTTCGTCTTTGCTATTCTTTTGATATATCTAACTTGACAGTTATAAAAATTTTCTTCTGAGAAAGAAAAGTGCTCTGAACTGCTGGCCCTTTTAATGTGGGGCATAGGAAATTTCTGTTATAAACAGAGGAAGTCAGATGTTTCCTTTTCCACAACTTCTAAGAAAATTATTATTGTTAACATCTATTCCCACCTAGGAATAAAAGGAATTTAATATAAATCCAAGAAAATTCCTCATCACAGAAACAGATTTGCTTCATCTAGAGAAACAGAGGTCAAACCACATTCTCATCAACTTGATGGGAATATTTGCAGTTTGTACACAAGACAGATAAGCATAATTTAATTATTGATAAGAAATACCATTTGCTGGTAATGTAAGAACACGATTTTATGTTTGTCAAATGTCTGAATCTTGTAATGATAATATTGAGTCTCTATAGATGAAATGACGGGCTTGAAGTCAAACACTTGTCCAAGTCAAACTGTAGCTGCCTGAGTCTTCCCATGTAACTTATAGTCTAAACCAGAATTTCTGAGAGTACAGAGGATACTACAAGTAACTGAAATTATGCAACTTTTGACATATTTATTTTTTCAAATAAGACAGCAGTAGTATATTATGGAGACATGCATTTTTAAAAAATATGTCTATTTTCTTTTTTAAGTAACTAATTAATTAATTTTGGCTGTGCTGGGTCTTTGTTGCTGCACGTGAGCTTTCTCTAGTTGTGGCAAGCAGAAACTACTCGCTAGCTGCAGTGCCTGGGATTCTCATTGCAGTGGCTTCTCTTGTTGCAGAGCACGGGCTGTAGGACTCACAGGCTTCAGCAGTTGCGTTGCGCAGCCTCAGTAGTTACAGCACATGGACTTAGTTGTTCCACAGCATGTGGGATCTTCCTGGACCTGAGATCATAGAGCACTCCTCCTCTCCATGTTACCGCAAAACCAACAGGGCTCTTGTATAGCTGAAATTTGCTGCAAAATGCAAACTCTCTCTGAAGCCCAGAATCAAGAGATAAAAACAAGAACACTGAAGGAATTTGAAGCCTCTTGCCCCTACAGCTCAAGTAAACATCAAGAAATGCTTCCCAATGCTTCTCATAACAAAACTTCTCAGATTAAAGGCCTATTTCTTTCTTTTTCTACTGGTCAATACAAAATGTCCATCTTTCTCCAGAAAATTACAAGGCATGCCAAAGGCAAGAAGAGACATGATCTGAAGAAACAAATGAAGCATCAGAAGCAGACTCAGATATGACGCAGATGTTGGAATCATCAGGCAAGGAATTTAAAGTAAGTAAAATTAGTAAGTTTAGGTCTCTAATGAAGAGAGGACAGTGTGTAAGAACAGATGGGTAACGTAAGCAGAAAGATGGGAACTCTAAGACAGAGTCAAAAAGGGATACAAATTAACTTTATCTACAAGATAGAAATAGAGTCAAGGATGTAGAAAACATCCGTGGTCACCAAGGGTAAGCAGGGGTAAGCAGGGAGAGGGATAAATTGGGAGACTGGGGTTGACGTATACACGTGTGCTTGCTCCGTCATGTCTGGCTCTGGTGACCCCATGGACTGTAGCCCTCCAGGCTCCTTTGTCCATGGGATTTTTCAAGCAAGAATACTGGAGTGGGTTGCCATCTCCTTCTCCCAGGGATCTTCCTGACCCAGGGATCTAAACCATGTCTCCTGTGTTTCCCACATTGGCAGGTGAATTCCTTACCAATGAGCCACCTGGGAAATCTTGACATATACACGCTACTATATATAAAATAGATAACTAATAAAGACCTGCTGTATAGTGCAGGGAACTCAACTCAAAGCTCTGTAATGACCTATATGGGAAAAGAATTAGAAAAAGAGGTGATATATGCATACATATAATTGATTCACACTGCTATACACCTGAAAGTATACTAGCACATACTAGTATACTGTATATAGCACAATATTGTAATCAACCATACTCCAATACAGATTTTTTTAAAGAGAAATTGTAGAAGTCAAAAAAAGTACAACAGAAATGAATGCTTTTGATTGATTGATTTTTTTTAGTAGAATATGACTCGGTCAAGGAAAGAATCAGGAAATATGAAGATATATCAGTGGGATCTTTAAAGATCTTTGGATCTTTAAAGCCAAAATGCAAAGACAAAGGAAGAACAACAACAACAAAAAGAATAGAATACTTAAGAACTATGGGGAAATTTAAGAATGTAAAACATATGTATAATTGAAATACCAGAAGGAGAAAAACAGAGAGCAGAACAGAATAAATATATAAGTAATAATGGGGGAGAACTTCCTAAAATTAATGACAGACACTAAAGCACTGATACAGAAAGTTTGGAGAACACCAAGCCGAAGAAATTCCAAAAAAGTGCCACTTAGACACATAATACTCAAGCCGCAAAGATACAAAGAAAAAGAAAAAATCTTAAAGACATTGGAGGAAGGGAGGGAATGCTGTCTGAAAAAGAATAGGGTAGGAATCACATTGCACTTCTCATGAGAAACTGCAAGAAGAAACAGGAGTAAGATAACATGTTAAAAGAAAAAAAAATTCCTCTAAGCTAGAATTATACATCCAGCAAAATTAACTTTTGTAAGTGAAGGAAAAAGGACAAACACGAACTGAAGATATCCACTGCAAACAGACCTGGCCAGTAAAAAATGTGAAAAGAAATTTTTCAGAAAGAAAGAAAATTCTAAGGTCAGAAACTTCAGTTCAGTTCAGTTCAGTTGCTCAATCGTGTTCCACTCTTTGCGACCCCATGAATCGCCTCCCTGTCCATCACCGTCTCCCGGAGTTCACTCAGACTCACGTCTATCGAGTGGGTGATGCCGTCCAGTCATCTCATCCTCTGTTGTCCCCCTTTCCTCCTGCCCCCAATCCCTCCCAGGATCAGAGTCTTTTCCAATCAGTCAGCTCTTCGCATGAGGTGGCCAAAGGACTGGAGTTTCACCTTTAGCATCATTCCTTCCAAAGAACACCCAGGGCTGATCTCCTTTAGAATGGACTGGTTGGATCTCCTTGCAGTCCAAGGGACTCTCAAGAGTCTTCTCCAACACCACAGTTCAAAAGCATCAATTCTTCGGCGCTCAGCTTTCTTCACAGTCCAACCCTCGCTGGAGAAAGAATAAATGTATTTTTTCTTTTTCTTATTTTAATTTATTTAAAATAGCACTGCTTTTTAAAGGAACTATAGTAGGATATATTGAGTGTTTATAACATGTATAATGTAAGTGACACGAATGACATAATGTCATAGAGATGGGAAGGAGAATTGGACATATTTTGTTATAAGTTATCTACACCACATATGAATCAGTGTAGTATTATCTAAAGGATAATAGATTACTTTAAAAGTAGTAAAACAAACAAAAAAAACCTTTAGGACAGCACTCATTTTTATAAAGGCAGTATAACTGATACACTAAGATAAGAGATTAAATGAAGTCATGTAAAAATGTTCATTAAGCCAGAGAAGACAGAAAACAGGAGAAGGAAAGAAACAATGAATGCATGCAATGAATAGAAAACAGTTACAAATTTGGTGGATATTAATCCAACTATATCAATAAATACCTTAAGTATAAATTGTACAGATATAACACACAGATTGTATAGTGGATTAAAAAAGACTCAATTATACATTATCTATGAGAAACCCACTTTAAATATAAAAAATTTATGCTAAAAACAAAGTAATGAGGAAAGAAATACCATGGTAACACCAATCAACAGAAAACTGTAGCAGCTGAATTAATCTAAGAGCAAGCCGACTTCAGCATGAGGAAAACTATCAAGTATCTAGGGTGGATTTTGACAAGCATAAGAAAATGAATACCAAAAAGTAGTGCATATTGCAATGAACTTGAAAGGAGGGAAAGTAGAGAAAATCAAATCAAAAGCTGGTCATTTGAAAATATAAAGAAAATTGATAAATCTCTTAGTCAGTCTAATAAATAAAAGAATAGAGAAGACACATATTACACACATCAGAAATGAGAGAAGGGCTATCATTATTGCTTTCATGGACATTAAAGAGTGATAAAAGAATGTTATGAACAATTCTATGCCCATAAATTTGATAACTTAGGTGAAATTCCTTGAAAGACAAATTACCAAAATTCACACAAGGAAGAATAGATGAGCTGAATAGACTTATAGGTATCAAATAAATCAAATTAAAAAATGAATAACTTTCAAGAAAATAAATCAGCAGGCCCTGATGGTTTCACTGGTGATTTGTACCAAACATTTAAGGAATAAGTGATAATATTCTATATAACTTTTTCAGAAAATAGGAGCAGAAGGAACATCTCCTAATTCATCCTACGAAGCCAATATTCACGTAATATTAAAACCAGGTAGACGTTACAAAAAAGGAAAACTACAGACTAAAGTGTATAGTATGGAAAGGAAGAGGCTGAGTGATGGGATTCTGGGGAAAAAATAAGATATAAAAACTAAGGGAATATGAATACACTATGGAATTACATAATAATTTATCAATGTTGACTCACCATTGTTGTTGTTCAGTCATGTCCCACTCTTTGCAACCCCGTGAACTATAGCATGCAAGCCTTCCCTGTCCTTCACTATCTCCCAAAGTTTGCTCAAAATCATATCCATTGAGTTGGTGATGCCATACAACCATCCCATCCTCTGTCATCCCCTTATCCTCCTGCCTTCAATCTTTCCCAGCATCAGGGTCTTTTCCAGTGAATTGGCTCTTTGCATCAGGTAGCCAAAGTATTGGAGCTTCAGCATCAGTCCTTCCAATGAATATTCAGGCTTGATTTCCTTTGGGGTTTTTGACTGCTTTGATCTCTTTGCTGTCCCAGGGACGCTCAAGAGTCTTCTCCAGCACCACAGTTTGAAAGTGTCAAATTTTCAGCGTTCAGCCTTTTTTATGGTCCGACTCTCACACCCATACATGACTACTGGAAAAACCATAGCTTTGATGAGAGGAATCTTTGTTGGCAAAGTGATGTCTCTGCTTTTCAATGCACAGTCTAGGTTTGTCATAGCTTTTCTTCCAAGGAGCATCTTTTTAATTTCATGGCTGCAATCACTGTCCACAGTGATTTTAGAGCCTAAGAAAATAAAGCCTGTCACTGATTCCATAATTGGCTTATTAATTATATCAAATGTATGGTATTAATGTAAGATGTAAAATCATAGGAGAAACTGAATGTGGGGTATATAGAAACTCTGTGTTCTAATTTGAATTTTTCTATAAATATAAAACTGTTCTTAAAAATAAAAGTATTTAAAAATAAAATTTCACTCTATAAAAGAATATTAAGAGAGTAAACAGGTGAGTATATTTATTCTTGTGACAAACATGGTTTATAACTATAAGTGAACACGTAAACTTTTTTAAAAAAATTACATTCAACACAGAGAGTGAAGGAAAATGAAGAAACAGAGGAATATATTTCAAATGAAAGAACAGATAAAACCTCAGAAAAAGACATTACTGAGGTGGAGATAAGTGATTTACCTGATAAATTGTTCAAAAGGTGCAAACGTCTAGTACTTACAAAATGAATGTCACAATGTATTGCAGAGGGACTATAGTTAGTAATTCTGTCTTTTGTATTTGAAAGGTGCTATTAGTGGGACTTCCCTGGTGGCTCAGATGGTTAAGTGTCTGTCTACAATGTGAGAGAACTGGGTTCGATCCCTGGGTCGGGAATATCCCCTGGAGAAGGAAATGGCAATCCACTGCAGTACTATTGCCTGGAAAATCCCATGGACAGAGGAACCTGGTAGGCTACAGTCCATGGGGTCTCAAAGGGTCGGACACGACCGAGTGACTTCACTTTCACTTTCAAGAGAGTAAGATTTAAAAGTTCTCAACACAAGAAAAAATGTGTAACTGTGAGGTGATTCATGTTAACTAGAGTTCTTGTGGTGATACTCTCGAGATATATACAAATATCAAATATTATTATAAAAATATTATGTTGTATAAATTGACACAGCCACTATGAAGAACAATATGGAGGTTCCTTAAAAAACTAAAAATAGAGCTAGCTACCATCAGTTCAGTTCAGTCGCTCAATAGTGTCCGACTCTGTGACCCCATGAATCGCAGCATGCCAGGCCTCCCTGTCCATCACCATCTCCCGGAATTCACTCAGACTCACATCCGTCAAGTCAGTGATGCCATCCAGCCATCTCATCCTCTGTTGTCCCCTTATCCTCCTGCCCCCAGTCCCTCTCAGCGTCAGAGTCTTTTCCAATGAGTCAACTCTTCACATAAGGTGGCCAGAGTACTGGAGTTTCACCTTTAGCATCATTCCTTCCAAAGAAATCTCAGGGATGATCTCCTTCAGAATGGACTGGTTGGATCTCCTTGCAGTCCAAGAGACTCTCAAGAGTCTTCTCCAACACCACACTTCAAAAGCATCAATTCTTCGGCACTCAACCTTCTTCACAGTCCAACTCTCACATCCATACATGACTACTGGAAAAACCACAGCCTTGACGAGACAGACCTTAGTCGGCAAAGTAATGTCTCTGCTTTAGATTATGCTATCTAGGTTGGTCATAACTTTTCTTCCAAGGAGTAAGCGTCTTTTAATTTCATGGCTGCAATCACCATTTGCAGTGATTTTGGAGCCCAAAAAATAAAGTCTGACACTGTTTCCACTGTTTCCCCGTCTATTTCCCATGAAGTGATGGGACCAGATGCAATGATCTTCGTTTTCTGAATCTTGAACTTTAAGCCAACTTGTTCACTCTCTTCTTTCACTTTCATCAAGAGGCTTTTCAGTTCCTCTTCACTTTCTGCCATAAAGGTGGTGTCATCTGCATATCTGAGGTGATTGATATTTCCTGGCAATCTTGATTCCAGCTTGTGTTTCTTCCAGTCCAGCGTTTCTCATGATGTACTCTGCATAGAAGTTAAATAAGCAGGGTGACAATATACAGGCTTGATGTACTCCTTTTCCTATTTGGAACCAGTCTGTTGTTCCATGTCCAGTTCTAACTGTTGCTTCCTGACCTGCATTTAGGTTTCTCAAGAGGCAGGTCAGGTGGTCTGGGATTCCCATCTCTTTCAAAATTGTCCACAGTTTATTGTGATCCACACAGTCAAAGGCTTTGGCATAGTCAATAAAGCAGAAATAGATGCTTTTCTGGAACTCTCTTGCTTTTTCCATGATCCAGCGGATGTTGGCAATTTGATCTCTGGTTCCTCTGCCTTTTCTAAAACCAGCTTGAACATCAGGGAGTTCACGGTTCACGTATTGCTGAAGCCTGTCTTGGAGAATTTTGAGCACTACTTTACTAGCATGTGAGACGAGTGCAATTGTGTGGTACTTTGAACATTTTTTGGCATTGCCTTTCTTTGGGATTGGAATGAAAACTGACCTTTTCCAGTCCTATGGCCACTGCTGAGTTTTCCAAATTGGCTGGCATATTGAGTGCAGCACTTTCACAGCATACCATATAACACCGCAATTTCACTCCTGGGCATATATCCAGAGAAAAACATGATCTGAAAGCTTACATGCATCCTAGTATTCATTGCAGCACTATTTACAATAGCCAAGACATGGAAGTAACCTAAATATCCATCGACAGAGGACTGGATAAAGAAGATGTTGTACATATATACAGTAGAATATTACTCACTCATTAAAAAGAATAAAATAATACAATTTGCAGCAACATAGATGGACCTAGAGAGTGTTGTACTGAGTGAAATAAGTCAGCTAGAGAAGGAGACATATTGTATGACGTCTTTTATAAGTGGAATCTAAAAAGAAATGATACAAGTGGTCTTACTTACAAAACAGAAAGAGACTCACAGACTTAGAAAGTGAACTTATGGTTGCCTGAGGGGAAGGGACAGTTAGAGAGTTTGGGGAAGTCATGTACACACTGGTATATTCAAAATGGAAAATCAAGAAGGACCTATTGTATAACACATGGAACTCTACTCAATGTTATGTGCCAGCTTGGATGGGAAGGGGGCTTGTGGGAAAATGAATATGTATGATTGAGTTTCTTCACTGTTCATCTGAAACTACCACAACATTGTTAATTGAATATACCCCAATACAAAATAAAAAGTTTAAAGTTTGAAAACAAAAGCATTATGTTGTACACCTGAAACTAATACACTGCTACATGTCAATTATGTCTCAAATGGAAAATAAAAGAGTACAATATAAATGTTACAAAGATTGTCACCAAGTTCAGGAGAACAATGGGTGAACAAAGTGAGAACTTCAACAAAGAGGTAGACAATAAAGGAAAATACCAACTTGAAGTCACAGAGATGGAGAATACAATATTTGAACTGGAAAACACAGTAGAGGGCTCAACAGCAAAGCAGGTAAAACAGAAGGAAGGGCCAGTGAACTGGAAGACAGGGCAGTGGAACTCATTCAATCAGAATGGCAGGAAAAAAAAAAAGAGTGAAAGAATGAAGATAGCGTAAAGGACTTAAGTTGTGTAGCTCAAAGCCCTTGAAAATACTGAAAAAAAAATTCACATAATAGGAATGTTCTTTGCCTCTTTTAGGAAATAGGATTAAAAGAAAATAGGTTATTGACATAAAATATGGAATAAGTATAAATTAAACTTGTTTTATGCACACAGATATAGAAATATTTTCTAGCCTAACAAAAGGCGATGTTTACCCCGTGCTTTCTTTACTTGTGCTCAGAGAACTAGCGCAAGTGCTGAAAGTGTCTGTTTCTGGGGTTTTACCCTCTTTTCTCAACCTAACTTTAATCAGGGTTAAGTTATACAAAAGTAAGTATTTGAATTTAGAATTTTAATTTCTACTTAATGGATGACCCCATCCTTAAGTTTATGGAAGAATATTTCTAGCACATATGGAAGAAGTGAAAGAGAAGATTCTTTTCTAAATTTTATCCCACCCTCTGAGCTCCCTATGACATTAATATGATCTCAGGTTATAACAGCAAGAATGAAAGAGATGAGCTAGCCTCACCCACACCCCATATGGAAGGGAAGCTTAGACAAGAGATGTTAGAAAGCTTATCATCTGCAAACAGAATCTCCTCAACAAATGGTGTGACTGCTGCATGTCAAGCTGATAACCATAAAATAGGTGTAAATAAGGGCTCACAAGGAAAATTAAGAGTTTTCTGAAAACTCACTTCAAGCACAAATTATTTATTGGAAGTAATGAGCTTTTGAGAAAGGTAATAGCCTGCAGCATTCCAAATTAGAGTAGTCTTCCTACTGAAGCTTCCCTGGTGGCTCAACGGTAAGGAATCTGCCTGCCAATACATGAGACATGGTCTCGATCCCTGAGTCAGGAAGGTCCCCTGGGAGAGGAAATGGTAACCCACTCCAGTATTCCAGTATTCTTGCCTGGGAAATCCTATGGACAGAGGAGCCTGTCAGGCTACAGTCCATGGGATCACAAGAGAGTTGGACACGACTTAGAGACTAAACAACAACAAATACTACTGACTCAACAAAAGGAAAAATTACAATCAAGTAAAACATGTAAACTGGAAACACTGATCATATGGTAACAGTTAATCTGCTGCATGTGATTCACCAGGACTGTGGCTGCTGTTCCACTTACTCAACCACACGGCCGTGTTAGTTGCTCATGTTCTTTGTTATTGCTTCCCTGATATCTATAGAAATGACTGGTATTGATAACTTCCCTTCCTTAATATTAAAGAAAAGTCCAATATCCTCTCAATGTCTCTCTCTCCTTTCACTGACTCACAATTACGGCTCCAAACACACAAAAGTCTGTTCTCCAGAGACCACTCTTCCTACTGCACATCATGACTCTGACCTTGTAAAGAGGAATAGAGGCCCCTCATGATAAAACTTGAGGGAAAACACATTGAGAAAAGATGTGCAGCAACCGACAGTGCTGAAGAGCCTACGGGTGAGGTGAGCGGAGGCTCAGTGTTCAGTACTTCACATGTGTGAGTGCAGGAGGGTGGAGGGTGCAGGAGGAGTGGTCTTGATGGAGAAAGAAACAGTCAGAGACAATTTGCCAGGAGGAATTCTTGTTCCATGCTTGCTCTCCCAACATCATTATTATTAGCACACTCTCCATTCTCATAAATGATGTAGTTTAGACAATAAATCATTCTGTCAGTAACTTAATGCAGCCAAGATTTTTCATCTACTAATGATGTCTGCCTTATTTTACTACTTTCCCATACTTAAGTTTATATCAAATATGTTAAATTATTTTTCATTGTAAATTATTTCCATATTTTAGCTGACAATTCCTAACATCCTTAAAATTATCCCAATCTATGCACCAGTCTCACCTTGCATGAAGAAAGGAAAATTGAGACACAGCAACTTTACCATTATGATCCTGTTTTCCCATCTAGCAACAATGTTCTAGTATATCACATTTCTAGTTACTTTAATTTACTCATTTTAACTCCCCAAAGATTACAATCATAATGTGCAGAAAGAAAGAGAGAAAGCACAGAAGTAAATATAACAAGGTTCCTGCTGCTGCACTATGATGAAAATAATTAACTTGACTTGATAACTAACTTATTAAAAGTGCTTGGATATGGCTTCTAGGCTAAAATTATTGTTATGCAAAAGCCATCAGTCTTAGAAGATTCTTATATCTTTTGATCTTAGATTAGATTACAAACGCACAACAAGAGCAGATACAAAGTACTTGGGTATTCTTTATAGCGTTTGTTGAATTAGTAAAGATAATATCAAACCATTATTAAAGAGTATGAATATAGTTGTGAACTTTCTTATAAGCTTTTTTCCTTGCCTTCCTGATTCCCTTTGTTATAATTATCTAACAATTGTGTGTGACCCTTTAAGCAGTTTCTGTGTGTGTGTGTGTGTGTGTGTGTGTGTGTTTTCACTGTCAGTATTGTTTGGTTGGTTGTTATTACAATAAGAAGTTTACTTCTTTTTCTTTTAAAGTACATCATGAGTCAAAAAAGGAATCTGAATCAAGCACTAAGCTCTTTATTTTCTGAAATTTGATAATATATACCTTAGAAAACACCAGAGAATGCAATGATACCTTCATCTTCATTTCTCTCGACACCAAGTCACCTCTCACCCAGCCACCTGCTCAGCAAACATCTGGGAGCCCTGTTCTGTGTCAGGCACTGTGCTGGGTGCCACACGACTCTACAAGGTTACCCAACCTCTCTGAGCTGCAATTTCCTAGTCCATAAAATTGGATTTATAATTTAACTTCCACAGAAAATTGTTAAGCAACCTGGAAATCCCAAATTAAGCTCATCAACTCTCTGAAATGACTCATGACCCTCTGTGGGTTCCTACACACCGTCCAAGTATTTCTATTACATTCTGTATATCTATTTTGCAATTATTTTTCAATGTCCTTTCAGCCCATAGACTGTGAACGCCAGGAGGGACTATAATTAGATAATACCTCTTAAAATTCACAGCGGTTGGATTACTAGGCGACTAAAATATTATTGAATCAAGTGAAATAATTAACTAATTAATTGAAGCATTACCTTTAAGTGGCATTTGTTGCCTCATGAAATGGTAGACTATATGTTTAAATATGTGAACTTAATTAATAAATATGAGATGTAATTGATTGAACTAATGTAATTGGTGAACTAATGTGCCTATCACTCTCAATGTCTTGAGCTTTCTCAGTCTACCAATCAGCCCAAAAGGGGACCCCCCAGAGCTGTCTTTCCTCTCACTCACCTCCCCATTGTGTTCTTCTGCAACTTGCTCTTTTTCTAATACCGTCTCTCTATGGCCAAACTCAGAACTGGTGGATTTATTTACAACTTAGATGAGCAAAGTCAATATCCTATAAAATATATTGTATGTGGGAAAAGGCCCAAAACATACTGGTGTGGTGTTTGCATTAATGTTTTTGAGCTATGTTGTTACGCCAGACGGTTTGTCATCAGTCCTGCCCTTTGCTACCATCTCTTTAGCACGACAAGAAGGGAACTTGGAAACTACGGATCTCAGAATCCTTTTCCAACAGACTTGAGATTGGATTCTGAGTTCACTGGAGGTTTAGCCAGCAGAGAGAAGGAGCGTCTCTGGTCCCCTGGGCAGCAGCAGACACAGAGGGACTTATGTCCCCCACATGCAGGCAGCTGGCATCACCAGCACCTTCCTCTGATTCCCACACTCCTCACCAAAGTCTTCATACAGCTCTGTCTAAAATGCATCAGGAGATTTCTGTTTTCCTGAAACGAAACAATCTGACATAGTGTTCATAATAAAACATATATTTTATACCTGAGATATTAAAGTGATGACATTGGTTAGACAGTGACTTCTCTTCCCTCCCACCTCTCCACCCTGTGTCCATCACCTTTCTCTGCTTTATTTTTCTCACACTACACACCACCATCTGATGACCTACATTTTTTGTTAATATTTTTAGTTGTCCCTCATAGTGGAAGCACCATGACAACAAAGGTCTTTGTTTTACACATTGTTAAGTCTCCAGTTTCTAGAACAGTGCCTGCTGTGTGATTGTTTTTCTACTAAAATATTTTAATGAATGGGTGATTCTGAGGGAACACTTTTTATTCCGGAGAGAATTTGTGTTTGCTTCTGCCAGGCTCCTGCAGTCTTCTCAACACAGGATCACTTTTAAATTCAAGGTTCCACCTGCGGACTTTCAAGCCACTGAATATGCATGAATTTCTGAGCTGAAACCGTGGACTTGCAGGCTTCAGATCAGGAAAACTCAGGAGAGACTGTCTTCTCTAGGTTCTGAGGCAACACTGAGGAGAAAATGCACCCCCACCGTATAAGACTTCTATTGTGGCATCACTTCCTATCTGCGCTGGTTCTGTCTTGTCCCCCGACCGAGCTCCCAGGCCCTTGCCCACAGCTTCAGGTGATGAGCTCCCAGGAACTCCTGCCACTGTGCTTGCTACCACTGAGGCCCTTTTTCCCCCTCTCTATTCCTTGCTTTAGCTTGTTACCCTTTCTAAACATCCCGCCTGCTTAAACCCTAAAATCCCATTTTAATTTTACTCAGCGTCATCTGCGGTTCTCTACCAGGGAGGGCTTCTCTGCATGTCTGCTCCCGTGTTGGAAAGGGGAGGCCCTTTTTATTGCTTGCATTATTCCTATAATCAGACCAAAATAGATCCTCTAGAAAGGAAGAAGAATCTGGTAAGACACTACTTCCCATAGGTAATATTGTCAACTGTTTAAACACTGTATTTTATAAATATAAGGGCAGCAGCCATAACTGTCATTTTCATAAAGTGAGATTTCAACAAGTCTGCCTCTGCATAATCCGCCTTTTCTTTATGTCAAAACAGAGCTCTCTTTACTCTGAAACTCAGATCATTTTCTTGTTTTGAACCAGGGCTCAAGATATGCCTTTGGGCCCCATCCAGCGAGATGATCCCTTAAGAGCATCTTAGTATCCTTGGATGCCTTTTGTAGCTTTGAGATCTATGTCTTTCTTGTTTCCCAGAAGAAGAAGCAAACATTTATGAGTGAGACTCAAAGGAAACATCTTGTCTTTGCAAGTAAAGTGAAAACCAAAAGCAACAATGATATCCATTCCTTAGATATTTCTGGCATAAACTCATCAGCTCACTGGTTCAATACATCCTCAGGGTGAGGCTCTTGTGTTGGAATAATGATCAAGGCAAACTCCCATGAGACTGTTCAGGGAGAAGCATATTATTTTTGTCATGCCATATTTGTGGTTCTAAATTATAAAATAAAATATAGGAAGCAAAAAATGTTTAAAAATTTTTTAATTAAATTTATTTTTAATTGAAGGATAATTGCCTTACAATATTGTGTTGGTTTCTGCCAAACATCAACTTGAATCAGCCATAGGTATACATATGTCCCCTCCCTCTTTAACCTCCCTCCCACCTTCCTCCCCATCCCACCCCTCTAGGTTGTCACAGAGTCCCGGTTAGAGTTCCCTGAGTCATACAGCAAATTCCCACTGGCTATCTGTTTTACATATGGTAGTGTGTATGTTTTCATGTTATTCTGTCCAGTTGCCCCACCCTCTCCTTTCTTCCTCTAACCTGTATCCATAAGTCCGTTCTCTATGTCTGTGTCTCCACTGCTGCTCTGCAAATAGGTTCATCAGTACCGTCTTTCTAGATGCCATATGTATGTGTTAGTGTATGCTATTTTTCTCTTTCTGACTTACTTCACTCTGTATAACAGGCTCTAGGTTCATTCATCTCATCAGAACTGACTCAAATGTGGTCCTTTTCATGGCTGAGTAATACTCCATCGTGTATATGTACCACAGCTTCTTTATCCACTCATCTGTTGATGGACTTCTAGGTTGCTTCCATGTCCTAGCTATTGTAAATAGTGCTGTAATGAATGTTGGAGTACATGTGTCTTTTTCAATTTTGTGTTCCTGAAGGTATATGCCTAGGAGTGGGATTGCTGGGTCATATGATAGTTGTAGTCCTAGTTTTTAAAGGCATCTCCATACTGTGAAAGCAGAGAAAGTTTTATGTTACAATATTTGAAAGGAGACAGGGCATGTTACTGACTAGAATATTCTTTTTGTTCCTTTTACCAAAAAACAATGTTGAAAACATGTTTTTCTACATAGATGGCTCTCTTTCCTGTAGGTCAGTATGTCATATAGGTTTGGAATGTTCCTCTTAAAACTTAAGGGCTCATATATATATGGAATTTAGAAAGATGGCAATGACGACCCTGTATGCAAGACAGGAATAAAAGACACAGCTGTGTATAATGGACTTTTGGACTCAGAGGGAGAGGGAGAGGGTGGGATGATTTGGGAGAATGGCATTCTATCATGTATACTATCATGTAAGAATTGAATCACCAGTCTATGTCTGATGCAGGATACAGCATGCTTGGGGCTGGTGCATGGGGATGACCCACAGAGATGTTATGGGGAGGGAGGTGGGAGGGGGGTTCATGTTTGGGAACACATGTAAGAATTAAAGATTTTAAAATTAAAAAAAAATAAATTAAAAAAAAATAAATAAAAGACATCTGCTCCTTGGAAGAAAAGCTATGACCAACCTAGACAGCATATTAAAAAGTAGAGATATTACTTTGCCAACAAAGGTCCCTCTAGTCAAAGCTATGGTTTTTCTAGTAGTCATGTATGGATGTGAGAGTTGGACTATAAAGAAAGCTGAGCACTGAAGAACTGATGCTTTTGAACTGTGGTGTTGGAGAAGACTCTTGAGAGTCCCTTGGACAGCAAGGAGATCCAACCAGTCCATTCTGAAGGAGATCAGTCCTGAATATTCATTGGAAGGACTGATGCTGAAGATGAACCTCCAATCCTTTGGCCACCTGATGTGAAGAACTGACTCGTTTGTAAAGACCCTGATGCTGGGAAAGATTGAAGGCAAGAGGAGAAGGGGAAGAAAGAAGATAAGATGGTTGGATGGCATCACCAACGTAATGGACATGAGTTTGAGCAAGCTCCGGGAATTGGTGATGGACAGGGAAGCCTGGTGTGCTGCAGTCCATGGGGTCACAAAGAATAGCACACGACTGAGCAGCTGTACTGAACAACCAAAGCTGAAGATGTTCCCATCCACCTTGTCCCCTTACTGGTGCATAAAAAATTGCTACATCAGACTATAGATTGTTTATTCTTCAAAGAAATATAGTATATATTTTAATTAAAAAAAAAAACTTAAGGGCTCAAATGGAGATGCGGACTTAGAAAAGAGACTTATGGATGTGGGGTGAGGTGGGGAGGAGAGGATGGGATGAATGGAGAGAGTGGCATGGAAACATATACATTACCATATGTAAAACGGACAGCCAATGGGAATTTGCTGTATGACTCAGGGAACTCAAACCAGGGCTCTGTGACAACCTAGAGGGGTGGAATGGAGAGGGAAGCGGGAGGGAGTTGTAAGAGGGAGGGGACATATGTATACCTACGCTGATTCATGTTGATGTTTGGCAGAAACCAATACAATACCCTAAAGCAATTATCCTTCAATTTAAAATAAATAAATTAAAAAAACTGAAGGGCTCAAAGATTCTCCTGTATTCATATTTATATATAAAAACCTCTCCTCATTTGGATTAAATGCATTCCTCTAAAAGAGTTATTCTTTTAAGGCTGTGATTTTTTAAAACTCTATTTCAATTCAGCTTTGCAGGACCCCCTGAAATCGGGAGATGCTCAGCCTGGTAAGGAAGATACTTTACCTGTAGGAGTTCTGGGGTTTTCTTCAAAGACCACTGACCAGATATGGCAGATGCTAAGGAATTTTCAGCTTTTTGTCAAAGGCTTATTTTCTAATATGCCTTGCCATGAAAGGAACCTGGGACAAGTCAAATTTTGGTAACGTTTAAATAACTGGGATAAGATTACCTGAGTGTGATTGCCTTAATATTTTCTTTTATAAGCAGCTTTATTAATATACTTCCAATGCTTTGTCTACTTGTTTCAGGAATCTTCCTTTCTCTCCTCCCTCCCTCCCTCCCTCCCTTCCTTCCTTCCTTTCTTTCTTTCCTCTGTGTCTGAATCAGTGTCTCCTCTCTTTCATTCTATAAGTGCATAAATAAGTGGAAACTCATTATTACATCAATTTAGTTAACTGTTCCATTAGGACATAAAGCTTGTTAAAGATGTCTCCACTGCTCACATGCAGCTTAAACTAGCGTCAAGGAAATTAAGGCAGTATAATAAACAGTTTGAAGTGCCAGTGTTGAAAATCCTATTGCATAACGGTGTCGGGAATGTGTACCCACCAAGGGACTTCTTCACTAAGACATCTTTACTACCATGAAATATTCAGTGTTTCTGATTGTGACCCTCAACATCAGAATGATCTATAGGTGCTTGTTAAAGTGTAGGTTCCTGGGACCTGCAAGTACCCAGAGAATCAGATTTCATCAGCCTGTGCTGGGCTTCTTTGTTTTGCACAATTAGCAAGCTCTTTGCAAGATGGCCAGAAGGATTCACACTCTGGTTTTAGAACTAGGCCACCTGAGTCTGAGCCCTGCTTTTGCCATTTGCTACCTATGGATTTAGGGGAAATTGGTTAATTTCCCTATACTTCAATTTTCTTGTATGTAAAGCAGATATAATAATAGTACTCACCTCAAAGGATTCCTGGAGGAAAGGAATGACCTAACAGATAGAGTGCTTGGAACAGTGTCTAATATATAATTACATCCTACAGTGCAATCTACTATGATTCTTTCCTGACAATTAACATTTACAACCTCAGAAAATAATTCATTCATCCCTCTTTAAGTAACTTTGAAAGTTGTTGATGTTGTTTTCAGCTCTCATTTTAAAGCCAGCTTTATTGAAATAAGTATGTGTGCGTGCTAAGTGACTTCAGTCATGTGCAATTCTTTGTGACCCTATGGACTGTAGCCACCCATGCTCCTCTGTCCATGGGATTCTCCAGGCAAGAATGCTGGAGTGGGTTGCTGTGTCCTCCTCCGGGGAAATCTTCCAGACTCAGAGACTGAACCCACATCTCTTACATCTCCTGCATTGGCAGCTAGTTTCTTGACTACTAGCACTACCTGTACATACAATAAAACACCCATTTTTAGTGCAAAATTCAATGAATTTTGATAAATACATACACCCTCATCATCCCCACCACAATCATGATATGGAACATTTCCATCAGCCAGAAAGTACCTTCTGCCCCTTTACTGGTAATTCCAAACCCTGGGTCTAGGCAACCAGGGTCTGCTCTCTGTCTCTATAGATTGCCTTTACCTTTCCTAGAATTTCATATCAATGGAAACATGACATGTGTACTCTTTTTGCCTGTTTTTCTTCTTTTTTTCCTCAGCATCATTTCTGTGATTCATCTGTGTTGCTGTCTAGATTAGTAGTTTCTTTTCTGCTACTGAGCTGTGTTTCATTTATGGATGTACTATAAGATGATTTTGAACTGTGGTGTTGGAGAAGACTCTTGAGAGTCCCTTGGACTGCAAGGAGATCCAACCAGTCCATTCTGAAGGAGATCAGCCCTGGGATTTCTTTGGAAGGAATGATGCTAAAGCTGAAACTCCAGTACTTTGGACACCTCATGTGAAGAGTTGACTCATTGGAAAAGACTCTGATGCTGGGAGGGATTGGGGGCAGGAGGAGAAGGGGACGACAGAGGATGAGATGGCTGGATGGCATCACTGACTCGATGGCTGTGAGTCTGAGTGAACTCCGGGAGTTGGTGATGGACAGGGAGGCCTGGCATGCTGCAATTCATGGGGTCACAAAGAGTCGGACACGACTGAGCGCGACTGAACTGAACTGAACTGATAAGTTGCTCATCCACCCATTTGTTACTGGGCATTTGAGTTGTTTCCTATTTGGGGTTACTATAAGTAACTCAAGTAACCTATTTGTTGGCAGCTAGTTTCATTTTTCTATTTAAAAAAGACTAAAGTCAAGAACTCAGAAAATAGTCTGTCTTCACATGATCAATTTTGGGAAAACTTGAAGACTTGTAAGAGCATGGTGTGGTGTGAGGGACTAAGCTGGGGAAGAAAGAGCAATATGGAAAACTAAGTGTATTAAATTTTTTTTTTTTAATTTATGTGGCCACATCATGCAGCATGTGGGACCTTAGTTCTCCAACCAGGGATCGAACCCAGTCTCTTGGCAGTGAAAGGGCAGAGTCTTAACCACTGGAATTTCCCTAAGTGTATTTTTTAACTAAGTTAGAATAAAAGCTTTGCCTTAGCTGTGGACTTTTTTTTTCTTTACAGACAACATATCTTCGTGTGACTGAACTGTTCTTTTTAAACAAGTTTGCTCATATGAAATATCTTTTACATATTTTTTACAAATATCTTTACATAACATGTGCTGTGCTTAGTCGCTTAGTCATGTCTGACTCTGCGATCCAACATAGTTATGCTCAATAAATACTTTTGAACTAGTTTGCAAAGTTTATTTTGCAGTATCCATTAGCCCATTTATCTTAGGACCTTTTTCTGTTACTCTTTCTATCTTATGTTTTCCTCTCAGTTTCTTGAAGCCAGAGCAGTGGTAAGTTATTCCTGTGAGGGAAGCATTTTAAAAGCAGCATTAAATATGTTGAGATCCATAAAAGAACATTTTGGCCTCCTTTCGGAGCACAAACAATTTATGAATACAGTGTTATGTAATGATATCAGGGCTAAAAGAGTCAATATAATTAATACTCTGGGACATAAAATTAAAATACAGGGATCTGTTGTGTTAATACATTTAGCAGATTTTTCAAATATAATTAACAAAACCTCTCAGGATTGCCAAAGCACGAGGACATCACTGTTTACCTAGAAGAGAATGGCGTGGCATCTGGATAAGCTGAGGATTTCCCAAATCACCAAGTCCTGGTTCCTTTCTGCTTAATGCTTCTTCCTTCAAGTTGTCTCTTTCCTTTCACATTTTCTGATAAGCAGCAAGAAGAAACCAGCCTGTTTCTTCAACACATTGCTTAGAAATTGCCTTTGGTGAATATCCAAATTCATCGTTGCCACATAAACTGCAGACGACAATGCTGCTGCTGTCTGCCACTGTATAAGGATTTCCTTTCCTCCATTTTCTGGTAATGGGTTCATTTCCATCTGTGCCTTCCCTGGCAGTACTTTTGCCAGCAGACTATTCATGATGTGTTAGGAATTCTCTCAGATTATGGAGGCTTTCTCTGCCCTGCTTCTGACTCCTCACTAGCAGAGTTAACAGTCATATGTTTACTAACAGTAATGTAAGCTTAAAAATATTCACAGCCTAGGACAGAGCTATACTATATTCAACAGAAATTTTTAGGACTTGAGCCCAGGAAGCAGCATCTCAAGAAACCCCGAAAGAACATCTCTGAGAAGGCGAGGGGAGGAACCAGGTTATATAGAGGTTTGGCAAGAAAGGGCAGGTAGTCTGAACATCAAAAGATTATTGCTAATGAAAGAAAACCAGATATCCCAAGTTAAGGGATTTAGTGCTTTTCTATGTATGGGAAGATGCAAGAGCCTGGCTTCACTGAAATCATTCAGTGAGCTGTCTGGGGCACCTCAGCTGTCTGGGGCCTGCATCCTGCGCTTTCCTCTGGGCTCACCAGCTATGGTGGCTGCAATCACTGAGTCCTGTGACAACCTTTGTTTACTGACATTCCAGGTAATATTCCACTTCTCAAGACATTCCAAGTAACCTAGGCTTTTTAAAAAATCATTCTCCACAAAATTCTTCCAGTTTTGCTCCACTCCAAAGCTACTTTACATTTGGGGGATTTGTTACAGCAGGATCCCAGTTCGGTATTGGTTTCCCGTTGCTGCTATAATGAAAAGCCACAAATCTAGTTATTTAAAAGAATGGGCTGCTGCTGCTAAGTTGCTTCAGTCGTGTCCAACTCTGTGCGACCCCATAGACGGCAGCCCACCAGGATCCCCCATCCCTGGGATTCTCCAGGCAAGAACGCTGGAGTGGGTTGCCATTTCCTCCTCCAATGCATGAAAGTGAAAAGTGAAAGTGAAGTCGCTCAGTCATGTCCGACTCTTAGCGACCCCATGGACTGCAGCCTACCAGGCTCCTCCATCCATGAGATTTTCCAGGCAAGAATACTAAAGTAGGGTGCCATTGCCTTCTCTGAAAAGAATGGGCATGTATTACCTAATATTTCTGGAAGTCAGAAGTCTGAAACGGGTCTCACTCGGCTAGAATCAAAGTGCGTATCTGGCTGCTGCTTCTCTGGAGGCTCTTGGGGAGAAAGGGTTTTCCAGCCTCATCCTTGTCCAGAGGCTGGACACATCTCTTGGCCACTCACTCCTCTCCACCTACAAAGCCAGTCATTCTGGTCAAGACTTTCTCACAGTGCTTCCCTCTGACTCTTTCTGATGAGGACACTGACACATTTGCCTCCATCTTTCATTTGTAAGGACCCTTGTGTGTGATCTTCCCATCTCAAGGTCAGTTGGTTACAATCCTAATTCTATGTGCAACCTTAGGGAGAAGGGGGTGGCAGAGGATGAGATGGTTAGATAGCATCTCCTACATAATGGACATGAATCTGAGCAAATTGGGGAGCTAGTGAAGGACAGGGGAGCCTGGCAGGCTGCAGTCCATGGGTTCACAAGAGTTGGACATGACTTAGCGACTGAACAACAGCAACAAAACTCCCCCTTGCCAAGTGCCATAATCTATTCACAGGGTTCAGGGATCAGGAGGTGGTGTTTTGGGGCCAAGACCAGAGTGGCGGGTATGGGGCGCATTATTCTGCTGACCAAATCACTCTAATGCTTACAAACACCATTGTTTTGAAAAAGTAGAATGAACTATATTTCTATCACCTTTGAAGATCCCCTGGAGTAGGAAATGACAACCCACTCCAGTATCTTAGCCTGGAGAATTCTACAGACCATGGGGTCATAAAGAATCGGATGCAACTGAGAGATCAACACTTTCATTTTTTAACTTTTGGAATCTCCAAACCCACGTTGCTTCATGAATGTCTGTGACAGGGCCAGAAATTTAGAGACTCTGACCTCATGCTCTTCCACTTTCCTTAATTAAAACCTCACATTGCAAAAGTGACATGGATGCTAACATGGTCCCAACCATCACAAGTTACCTGGTATCTAACCAGGTGCATTTCAAACAAATTGAAGGTAAAGGAGGAAAGAAGAATAATAGAGAGAAAAAACATATAATGAAGTTCGACAATTTACCTTGATAAACAGTACAGCCAGTGCTTTGCTTGCTAAAAAATAAAGAGAAGTTCTGCTTCTGAAATATTTTTAAAAAGTACATGTGCCCTAGTACCCAGTTTCCTCACATTTCTCCCTCCTGCCCCCACCTGCTTTTCTCTAAATCCCCCTTGCTTTGTGAACTTGTGGTTCTGGTTTATGAACTAGACCAAGAAGCCAAAGAGATGAATTCTTCAGTCTCAATACTGTTAATTTGAACTGAAACATGTCCCAGATAAAAAGGAAAGACATTGGTTATAAAAATGCCCAGGTTTAAACAGATTCATAAAACCCATTTCCAGGTCGAGCACACTTAATGAGCTGACTGCAGACCAATGCTTCCAAAACTGTAATATGCATATGAGTTAACAAGGATTTGTTCAATAAAAGTTCTGATTCAGGTTTGGAGTGAGGCCTGGGGACTATATTTCTTTTTGTTTGTTTGTTTGTTTTAGTCAAGTTTTATTTTGTCTATTTTTGAGTATTTATTTATTCATTTATTTATTTGGCTGCATTGAGTCTTAGCTGTGGCATATGGGATCTAGTTCCCTGGCCAGGGATTGAACCTAGGCCCCTTCATTGACGGAGTGGAGCCTTAGCCTCTGGATCACCAGGGAAGCCCCTGAAACCTGTATTTCTGACAAGATCACAGGTCATGGTGTGGCTGCTGATTCACAGACCACACTCTGAGTAGCAAGGAGTTAGACGGCATCTCTGGCTGTCATTGTCATTTGCGAGTGTGAAAAGAATACACAGTTGAATGCTTGCGTGCTGTTGCCAATTGTGCAAACAGGGGAAACAAAGCATCTTGAGAAGAAAATTTTGATCTTTTCTGCCTGAGAGACAAAGTTACAGGGAAGTTGTTTTAAATCGAATACTTGTCCTTGTTAATATTTTGATGACGTTGTCATGACGACTTTCCTGTGCTCAATAAAGTGAAAACAAGTAGGTTTTAAACTACACATCATCTATAAGAAAGAACTGATCTCAAAGATGATGAAATATTCAGGTGTTCATTTATCCACTTAAGGATCATTTTACTGAATCCCTACTGCAATTCATGTTCATTTCTGGGCACTTAGGCTGAAAAGATGTCTTCCTTAACATCAAGGAATTTTTGGTAAGTTTCCAGGGCACATCAGTCATTCAGATTAGAGAATGTCTTTCATCGCCCTTCAGTGGTTCCTGTACCTTTTGCTTTTTCACACAACCCGCAGAGAATAGGGCCACAAAGAGAATAGAAACCACAAGCAGACTTCCTTTTGTTACACTTCGCTTTACTGACTTTTTTTCTACAACTTGAAGGTTTGTGACAACTCTGCATCAGGCAAGTCCATCTGAGCCATTTCCCCAACAGTATTTACTTGTTTCATATCTATGTCACATTTTGGTGATTTCAAAGATTTTCCTGATTATTTTATTTGTTATGGTGATTTTTTAAAAGATATTTTTTATGTGAACCATTTTGAAAATCTTTATTGAATTTGTTACAATATTGCTCCTGATTTATGTTTTGGTCTTTTGGCCCTAAAGCATGTGGGATTTTGGTCCCAAAGCTCCCTGGCTAAGGATGGAACCCCCACCCCCTGCACTGGAAGAAGTCTTAACTGCTGGGCTGCCAGGGAAGTCCCTTAGTGATCTTTGATTTTACTACTAAGATTTGCAGAAGACTGACTGATGGTTGGCATTTTTTAGCGACAAAGCATTTTTTTAGTCAAGGCAGATACATTGTGTTTAGACATATTGCTATTGCACACTTCATAAATTACTGCATAGTGTACACCTAGCGTTTATATGCACTCTTGTTCAGTCACTCAGTTGTGTCCAACGCTCTGTAACCCCATGAAATGCAGCATGCCAGGCTTCCCTGTTCTTCATTATCTCCCTGAGTTTGCTCAAACTCATGTTCACTGAGTCAGTGATACCATCCAACCATCTCATCCTTTGACGCCCCCTTCTCCTTTCGCCCTCAGTCTTTTCCAGCATCAGGATCTTTTCCTGTAAGTTGGCTCTTTGCATCAGGTGGCCAAAGTATTGGAGCTTCAGCTTCAGCATCAGTCCTTCCTATAAATATTCAGGATTGACTTCCTTTAGGATTGGCTGCTTTGATCTCCTTGCAGCTCAACGGACTCTCAAGAGTCTTCTCCAGCACCACAATTTGAAAGCATCAATTCTTCAGTGCTCAACCTTCTTTATGGTCCAACTCTCACATCCCTACATGACTAGTGGAAAAACCATAGCTTTGACTATAAGAACCTTTGTTGGCAAAGTGATGTCTCTACTTTTTAATACACTGTCTAAATTTGTCATAGCTTTTCCTCCAAGAAGCAAGCATCTTTTAATTTTCATGGCTGTGGTCACCATTTGCAGTGATTTTGGAGACCAAGAAAATAAAGTCTGTCATTGTTTCCATTGTTTCCCTATCTATTTAACATAAAGTGATGGAACTGGATGTCATGATTTTCATTTTTTGAATGTTGAGTTTTAGGCCAGCTTTTTCACGCTCCTCTTTCACCTTCATCAAGAGGCTCTTTAGCTCCTCTTCACTTTCTGCTGTTAAAATGGTATCATCTGCATATCTGAGGTTGTTGAAATTTCTCTGGGCAAACTTGATTTCAGCTTGTGATTCATCCAACCCAGCATTTCACATGATGTACTTTGCATATAATTAAATAAGCAGGGTGACAATATACAGCCTTGACATACTCCTTCCCCAATTTGGAACCAGCCAGTTGTTCTGTGTCTGGTTCTAACTGTTGCTTCTTAATCCGTATACAGGTTTATCAGGAGGCAGGTAAAGTGAAAGTGAAAGTCACTCAGTCGTGTCCGACTCTTTGTGACCCCATGGACTATACAGTCCGTAGAATTCTCCCAGCCAGAATACTGGAGTGGGTAGCCTATCCCTTCTCCAGCTGATCTTCCCAACCCAGGAATCGAACTGGAGTCTCCTGCATTGCAGGCAGATTCTTTAGCAACTGAGCTATTAGGGAAGGTGGTCTGGTAGTCCCATCTCTTTAAGAATATTCCACAGTTTATTGTTATCTACACAGTCAAGGGATTTAGCATAGTCAATGAAGCAGAAGTAGATTTTTAAAAAAAATTATTTTGCTTTTTCTATGATCCAACAGATATTGGTAATTTGATTTCTGGTTCCTCTGCCTTTTCTAAATCCAGCTTGTATATTTATTTGGAAGTTCTTGGTTCATGTGCTGCTGAAGCCTAGCTTGAGGGATTTTGAGCATAATCTTGCTAGCATGTGAAATGAGTGCAACTGTACAGTAATTTGAACATTCTTTGGCATTGCTTTTCTCTGGGATTGGAATGAACACTGACATTTTCCAGTCCTGTGGCCACTGCTGAATTTTTCAAATTTGCTAGCATACTGAGTGCAGCACTTTAACAGCATCATATTTTATATGCATTAGGGAAAAAATTCATGTGGCTTGCTTTGTAGTGATATTTGCTTTATTTTGGTGGCCTGGAGCTGAATCTAGAATGTCTGAGGAATTGCCTGCACAGGACACTTGTCTAGCTGAGAGCTAACCTTGGTGAAGCTGAGTAGGTCCTGGTAGAAAGGACTGAGGTAAATGTAATCCTTCCTAAAGAGTTTGTGTCTTAAGATGGTAAAGGCATGAGTGAATGAGTTAAGCAATTCATAATCCAAGATGGAGAGGCATTACTTTGCAAATAAAGGTCCTTCTAGTCAAAGCTATGGTTTCTCCAGTATTCATGTATGGATGTGAGAGTTGGACTATAAAGAAAGCTGAGTGCTGAAGAACTGATGCTTTTGAGCTGTGGTGTTGGAGAAGACTCTTGAGAGTCCCTTGGACTGCAAGAAGATTAAACCAGGCAATCCTAAAGGAAATCAGTCCTGAATATTCATTGGAAGGACTGATGCTAAAGCTGAAACTCCAACCTTTGGCCACCTGATGCAAAGAACTGACTCATTGGAGAAGACCCTGATGTTGGGAAAGATTGAAGGCAGGAGAAGAAGGGTATGACAGAGGATGAGATGGTTGGATAGCATCACCGACTCGATGGAGTTTGAGCAAGCTCGGGAGTTGGTGATGGACAGGGAAGCCTGGCATGCTGCAGTCCATGGGGTCGCAAAGAGTCGGACACGACCGAGCAACTGAACTGAACTGAATCCAAGATGAAGGCATGTTGAGAAGAGTAATGCCAGTAGAAGATAACAAACAACAAAAAAACCAGGTTTTATACAACCCTACAATGTATGACAACTAGAGGTGGACAAATGAGACCATCTGGACTCAACTTATTCTTCCACCTCATTTGCCTATACTTTCTTTCTTTCTTTTTTTTTTTGGTGTATTTTGGAAATGGCACCACTTCCTTCTTATTGAAAAAGTTTTTTTTAATTGAAGTTGGTTTACAATTTTGTGTTAATTTCTGCTATACAGCAAAGTGATTCAGTTTTATATGTACATAGTGGCTCAGATGGTAAAGAATCTGCCTGCAATGTGGGAGAACTGGAGAAGATCCCCTGGAGAAGGGAATGGCAATCCACTTTGGTGTTGCCTAGAGAATTCCTCAGACAGAGGAGCCTGGCCAGCTACAGTCCATAGAGTCACAAAATGTTGGACACAACTGAGCAACTAACACTTTGACTTTTTTCATATATATATATATATATATATATATAATATTATATTTTTTTCATTTTATTTTCCATGATGGTTTATCACAGGATACTGAATATAGTTCCCTGTGCTAAAGAGTTGGACCTTGTTGTTTATCCATTATACATGTAATAGTTTGTATATGCTTGCTAATCCCCAACTCCTAGTCCGTCCTTTCCCTCTCTCCCGCCTTTGGCAATCACAAGTCTGTTTTCTATGTCCTTGAGTCTGTTTGTGTTTTACAGATAAGTTCATTTGTGTCATATTCTAGATTCCACATATAAGTGCTATCATATGGTATTTATCTTTCTCTGTTTGACTTACTTCACCTAGTATGATAATCGCTAGTTGCCTCCATGTTGCTGCAGATGGCATTATTTCATTCTTTTTTATGGTGAGTAATATCGTATTGTATATACGTACCACATCTTCTTTATCCACTCATCTAGAACATCTAGGTTGTTTCCCTGTCTTGGCTATTGTAAACAGTGCTGCAATGAACACTGGGGTGCACTTATCTTTTTGAATTATAGTTTTGTTTGGATATATGCCCAGGAATGGAATAGCTGGATCATATAGTAGTTCTATTTTTAGTTTTTTAGGGAAACTCCATATGGAGTTTGTTCTTCAAAGTGCCTCTACCAATTTATATTCCCACCAACAGTGTAGGAGGATTCCCTTTTCTTTACACCCTCTCCAGCATTTAATTTTTATAGACTTTTAAAATGATGGCCGTTCCGGCCAGTGTGTTCATTGTTCTCTTTTTGAACATCGGGGTCCTGTCTTCCCACCTCCAGGCCTTCATTCACAAGTTTGCCTCTACCTGAAAAACACAAAAGACAAAACTTTCTTTATTTTATCTTTTTTCAAATATGACCTACCCTGTAGGGTCTGTCTCTAATAGTGTTCTGTTGCAACGTATTTCTCCTGTCAGAAGAACTCTCTTCTTCCTCTGAGTTTTCAAATCATTAACTTTATCTTTCCTAAAATAGCATGAGCTCCCCTTTCAACTATGTGTTACTGGGTATTTCTTATGTTTCCTCCTAGGTCTTAAATTCTAAGTACTCTGAGGATAAAAGCTATTTTGACCCAAGAGATTATCAAGTGTTGCAAGCAGAGAAATAGAAGGTTCCAGAGACAGCAGAACCAAAAAACACAAACTTACAGGTCTGGACTTTCCCCCAATACTAAGACAAATTTTAGTTAAATGCATTTTTTTCTAATTTAAATGTCTTCTTAGTTTGACTGATGTTTGCCATGAGAACAGCATAGTTGTCAAGGTTGGGAGATGAGTCTAAAACTGCCGGACTAGGTGGGTAAGTTTGGGAAGAAATATTAATATAAGAACTGGAGATAACCGTAAACAATCTATCTCAGAGTTCCTGGGTTTGAAGAAAGATCGCATAATAATCATGATTAATTATGAATTCAAAATGAAACAGCATAATGAGTTTTTTTTAGTCAGAAAGGTGAATAAAAACATTTATATAAGACTTTATTTTTCTGTGCTGGAATACATACACACACACACCCTGCACACCCACCAAACAGAACTAAATGTACCAAACCAAGCAGAATCAGGACCTTACTGGAAAGATGTAAATACTCTGCAACCATAGAACTGCATTTACAAAAGAGTGGATTGGCGTTAACCTGAGAACCAGGGCACGAAAACCATCCACGCAGACATCAATTTCCAGCAGAAATGCTGGAGTTTCTAACTACGGAGAACTACAGTTTTTCCGGCCCAGTGCACAGCAGAAAATATATATTTTTAAGTGGGCCAAATTTTCCTTGCGTTCCCTCCCTCTTTTTCCTTTCCCCTCGTTTGTCCCCGTCCCCTGGTGTCTGTCACCACACAGGAACTGCTGGGAAAGCGATTGGGCGGCTGGAGGACTCAGTTCCCGGGCCCTAGTCGGGTCGTCGTGGTGGGTGGGACTCAGTACCGAGCTGATTTTCCACGATCTGGTTTCACTGCAGTTTTTCTCCACTCCGGCTGCTAGACTCCGGGCAAAAAGCAGGGAGTCGCCTTGGGGAACCCTCCCACCCCAACCCAAGGCGACCGACCGACTCCTGCGAGGAGGGCGCGCCGCGAGCCTACAGAGGCCTCGAGTGACCTCACCATGGTGCGTTTCAGCCTCTACTTTCTTTTTCAGTCTTTCGTTGCAGGGAAGGGGAGGGGTTCCAAAAAGAAGTCAAAGGCAGCAGGGAGAGGCTGTAAGGGATCCTTGGGGCGGGGGGAGAGAGAGAGAGAAAGAGATGGAGACGCTGGGAGAGACCCAGGCTGGAGCTGGCTGAGCGTGGGCGCAGCGCGGGAACCGGGTCTGCAGCGCTTTGCGCCTGCCCCGCCTGTTGAGCAGGAGCCGAGTAAGCGCTGGCTGCGGGGAAACCGGTGCAGGGACCCGCAGGTGCCGCCGCCGGGTCTCCTCTCCCGCCCACCGCCCCCTCATCCCCCACCCCTGCCGCCCCTTCGCCTTCTGCGTTGGCAGCGCGGATCTGCTAGGTGCGCCCGGGAGCTACCGGCGATCCCGGAACGCAGCCCCGAGGTCTGGGACGCAGCCGAGTAAGTGGTCGCCGTGTGCCCGCGCGGGTCAGGGCTGCCAGGGGAGCGGCCCTCTCCGCGGCCCCCTGCCCAGGCCTATCCCCCTCCCCTCCGGGAAGACTTCCTGAGCTCCCAGCTGTCCAGCCCTGGGGCCGGCCGGATTCCCACGCCAGGGAGGAGCGAGGGCGCAAAGAAGACGGCGCCCGGGGCAGCTCAGGGCCCGAGGGACCCGCGGCGGCCGAGGGCGGAAGGCCAGCTGTGGGTGGGCGCCGGGCCGCGCCGAACTGGCGGCTGCACTCCAGGGGCCCTGGCGTGAGAACGCGGGGAGCTGGACGATGCTCTTCCACGGCCCGGGCGCCGGGGGGTCGGAGCCCGCAGAGGGAGGCCGCGCTGCGCCAGTGGCTCGGTTCGCGCTCCTACGGGGCGGGCGGCGGCAATCCGGTATAGCTTAGCGGGGCCGCCCTCAAACTTCCACGGGGGCTGCCGGGGCTCTACCAAGCAGTGAATGTGCGTGCGCGCGTGTGTGTCTGTGCATGTGTGTCGGGGTGTGTGTTCGCGTGTGTTTGTGAGCGCGCGTGTCTGTGTCGGGGTGCCCGCTCGCGCGTGTGTTAATTGCTGCTTGGGGTGTGTGATTCCCACTGTGATTTGGGGGAGCAGTGAGCAGGGGTCTGCGTCTCTGTGCCCGGAGCCCGTCTTGGATGGGCTGAGCAGCCTCGCGGGGGCACTTGTGTGGAGGCTGCTTTGCACTGTGGTCACGTGGTTTCAGGCTATGGATTCCCTGCGTCTTCTTTTGCTCCCTCACTTCACAGGATTGTGCCTTCCTTTTACACTTGGTGAACAGTGTGTATCTTCCGAAGTAAACCAGAAGGTTGAACGTGTCGCTTAATTGTGACTAGTGCATCTTGGTTTCCAAAATACTGAACCCCTTCGGAATGTTAAGAACAGGTCATAAAACATAGTTCTAAATCAGAGCTTCATTTATAACGTATCATGATGGTGATTTTATTAAATGTTTACCTCTTCACTAGAACTGCTCTTAGGAGGAACATCTTTGATCCTCTGATGACACATGGGTAAGCGCTGGAGTCTTCAAGTGATGGATGTAAATTTTTATATCTTGGTTCATAGTGTAATACTAATCTGTTGCTTTTCCTAAAACGGCTTTTGTTTTTGTTTCTTAAGGAGTTGTCATTTCTGGTACTATATTATGAAGAGTGGTAAAAGTCAATAATGGCAACAATATAACAAAAATATGAATGTCTAAAATGTCAAAGCAAATCTTAATTTGTCAAAAAGCCATGCAAACTTTATTAGGCATTTGGTGATTTAGGCATTAGGCATTTGCTGGTGTAGTCTGCACTCTGTTCAGTTATTACACAGCTTGGTTTGTGGATTGCTTCCAGGGGTCTAGAAATTTTACTTCAACATCTGGGTCGCTGCATTTTAAGGGAGATAATCCAGGGTTCTCAGATAATTTAAAGTGATTTTTGACCCAATAGAAAAATAAAAACCACAGAGTTTATAAACTATTCTTTTCATGTCAAAACAGCATGCTTTTTGCATAAAGCCTGTGTAGGAAAATTCTAGAATAATTAAATATTGTTACAGTAATTAAGCATCTCACATAAAACAGACCCACTTGTATGTTTTAAAATGTATCTGTTAGGAAACTTAAGTAGCTTAAGTTTATTTAATAGAAATTTGTAATTAATAGGTGGCTACCTTCTGCTGCTTCTTGTGCTGTAAGATCTTTTTTTCAGTACATGACAGAGAAAAAAGGAATTTTATTTTTCTCTCATTGAAATCCAACATAAATATAATGGAAAGTACTTATGCATGGTATAATGTTTTGTAATGTATGAATATAAGAAGCACCTTAAAGGTCTGCTACCAGGTACCTGGGTATAAAATAACATGTTCAAGGCACCTTTTTGTCATTCTTGAGAACATAGAAGGAGATGCGGCTTCACAAGGCTTGGTCCTCATAGCTATTATAACTATGATCTTATGTTAAGATATTATTTTGAAAAACTTTAAATCAATCAAGATTGGATTAAAATTGGATTAATTAATTGGAATTAATTGCATTAATTAAAATTGGATTTAATCCAATATTGGATTAATAAGTAAAGAAGTAAGTGAATTCAAATCGTTATTTCTATTATGAATGTCAGATTTGCCAGGAAGTTGCTTAGCTTCCTTTTATTTGCTAGGAAATAAAACTTTTATGTCATTGATTTTTATACCACTTAATTATAAATATTTACCCAAGCAACTTTTGTTAAATGTTACTATTTATTACTTTTTGCATATTTGTGGAAACATTTTTATTTCTAAAACATCAGTAATTTAACTGGTTTTTCATCTCTAGCCTTCTAGATGTTTTCAGTAAGCATTTGTTAGGTGGCTGTGCAGTAGTTTTGGTTGGGTCTCTCCCTTTTGATACAAGAAGAGTTTTTTGGCAATTTTAGGTCTTTAGATGAATAAATTTAGCCACTCATAGACTAGTTGACTCATTTGACACTAGAGTAATTTTTTGGCTTTCCTGACTTACATATGCTTCTTCTGTTTTTCTCAAACAGTTTGGAAGTGTCTGACCTAGTTTATTTCTCTGTCCCCTGAGTGTAGGCCAATAGGCTTGTGCTTCCTATAGCCTTGAGGCTTATAGAGTATGAACAGAAGTATTTGCTAGGAGTGAGGGGTTTTAGGCCAGTCACCACCAGCAGTAGTAGGTTATAAAACTGGAGGGACTCTGGGCCATATACCCTTGTGGGCACACCCCACCCCCCGTGCCCCCCACCCCCACACACAAATGTGATTATCAACTGCTTGTAGTTGCTTTCCTGGAATTCTTTGTTAATAATCTTATTATTATTATTAAAATAAAACCTCCCTTGCAGAAAATCAAAGGCAACTCAAGTTAATTCACTCACCACCTCCTCCTTCTCACCACAGTAGGAATTAGTAAGAAGCCCAAAGAAGACAATGGCTTTGGGAGTGAGCACTCCTGGGAAGGGGTCTGGGCAGACCAGGGAAAGCTTCTTCATTCTGAATTTTTTCCAGGTCTGACGTAATTCTGCTTGCCCTTTCGCTATGCTGCCTTACGTCAAAAATACCCATTCAGACAGGTGACCCAGACAGAGAAAGACATTTATCATATGATGTCACTTATATATGGAATCTAAAAAACTGGTACAAAGGAACTTATTTACAAACCAGAAATAGGCCCACAGACACAGAAAACAAACTTATGGTTACCAAAGCAGAGAAGGGAAAGGATAAATTAGGAGTTTAGGATTAACATACAAAACTACTATATATATAATATAATATATTATATATATATATATAAAGTAGGTAAACAGTGGGGACCTACTGTATAGCACAGGGAATTATACTCAATGTTTTGTAATAAATTATAATGGGAAAAGAGTCTGAAAAGGAATATACCTGTGTGTGTGTGTGTGTGTGTGTGTGTGTGTGTGTGTAACTGATCACTGTGCTATACACCTGAAACGGAGACAGCTTTGCAAATAAACTATACTCCAATTAAAAAAATACCTGTTCATATATCTTCATCACTACCAAACTCAAATCACCCTCAGGCTATTCATCTTTGGATTCAAGATGCCTGGCACATGGTGGGTGCCTAATAAGCTTAACTGTGTTATCTTCATAATAATTTTTTCTTCTTGATAGTTATCGATTCAGGTTTTTGATGCCTTGGTGCTGTGGGTATTTGGTTTGGGAATACTGTCTCTGGATTAGCATCTGTCTTGTGAGAAGCCTGCAGGAAAGAACACTGCTATGCTTTTCTCCCCGTGGGGCTTGCTGCTGGTTCAGAGCTGCTTGTAACCGCTCATCCACCACTGCCCAGCTACCTTTTGTCTTTCTAAGTTTACGCCATTTACCCTCTCCCCATGATCTGTGCTTATTGACTTCCTGAACATTCCACTTGCCTGGGGAATCTACACTAAACAAAGGATTTGTTTTCTATGCTTTGACCAACTGTAATCGCCTATAACTTAATTCAACATCTAAGCATTGGATCCACAGGACTGCAGTCCACCTCCCTGGGCCTTTCTGCCCAGCTGAAGAAGCTGAGCATTTCAGATTCTTTTTCTGACCTCAACCCCTTGTCCTTCCGATAAACCCCTTTACTCAAAACCACTTATACCCTCCTTTCCGGTGACTACTCCTTAGCCATTTCCAATTTTCTCAGGTTTTCCTGTCTTTACTCAGTGCAATGATTTTGGCAAGAAATGTCAGCTGTGCTCCATCCCTCTGCTCTCTTGCTGCTAGACCTCTTAGCTTCTGATTCCCTCCAACTTCAGCTTCAGGGGTGGTTAATAGCTCCAGGCCGTTATTTTATTCTTTCTTGGATAATTCTATCAATTTCTCCATGAGACATGTGGCAGAGTTTCCCAGTCCAAATTATCTTTAGTTTTTCCATTCTTAGCAGGTGACCTTATTTCCAAATTCAAGGTGAATATTAAGATTGATTTAGTAAGCTACTTACCAAGATTTATCTTGAATGTGGAAGGCATTCCTTTATGTGACCTGTTCTGAGCATAATAATTCTTTTCTTATATTGAGCTATACTGTTTGCCTATATGATATTCATATCCAAATTTTTACCTTTTAGAGTACTTAGACAGAAAGCTTTTATATATAATATTTGAGACATGTATGGCTTCTCTGATAACTCAGTTGGTAAAGAATCCGCCTGCAATGCAGAAGACCCTGGTTCAATTCATGGGCCAGGAAGATCTGCTGGAGAAGGGATAGGCTACCCACTCCAGGATTCCTGGGCTTCCCTGGTGGCTCAGATGGCAAAAGAATCCACCTGCAATGTGGGAGACCTGGGTTTGATCCCTGGGTTGGGAAGATCCCCTAGAGAAGGGAACAGTATTCTGGCCTGGAGCATTCCATGGATTGTATAGTCCATGGGGTCACAAAGAGTCAGACATGAGATCTCTATGGTAATGTCCATTTTCTTCAACTCACCCTTAATTGGCATAGTTTGAGTATCTTATTATCATTAGGGAATTTCTCTTTTGGATGCATTCCTGTTTTTCTGAAAGTGTGGTCCTGAGAGCTGAAGCAAGAGGAAAGGACTAACATAATTAATCTCCTCTAAATACCATATGGTAAATCATCCTAAAATCAAATCTGCCCTCTATTCCACTGTATGTTTTGCATCCATACTACACTGTTTAATTAGGCACCGTTTTGCATTCTCCTCTGCAAGTATACTTCTTTTCCTCAGTTTGCACGTTTAGCCACTAAATGTGGGACTTTAAAAAATACTTACTGCAACTAAATATAATCTTTACCTTTAGTTAGCCTATTGTTCCAGAGGGTCAGGATATTTTCAGATTTTAATTCAATGAGACAGGCTAGCTATTCTTCATTTAGAGGCATGAGCAGATTTAATCAGGATCAATTAATACCTTCTTCCAATACCTGTACAGAATGGAGAATGGGCAGAACATTTAGCCCCAGATGCCTCCCCTCACGAGTCCCTGAATTAATCAGCCATCTTTAGAAGGCTGTTCATGTTGTGTTATGGTCAAGTAACTCATTCCTCAGAGTTTACATTCCTTTGTGTGGCCCAAGTGGGTATATTCTGTGACAGACTTGATCAGATTCCTTGCTGGTATGCATTTCCACTTTCTGCAGACTAGCTATCAAGTAAACCTGTAAAAACAGAAGGAAATAATCCCAGGCTCCTCTGTAATGATGGGTTCCTGTGTCTCCCTAGCTGGTAGGTAACGATGCTTCATGTTTTGAGTGTGTACAGACCATAATGTTGAGAATCTCGTGGGAGTAGAGCCTGGAATCAGTGTCAAGTGCTCTTGACTATAAAGTTGGTGGAATCCACCTTCTGTGTTTTGAGAATTGAGACCATGGCCAGATTCCTTGCTCTCTATCAACCCTTCCTTCATCATAATGTTTTAAAAGATGATTTTAACTGTACACATCCACACATGCTCTCAGTACTTTGTGGTGAGTTTTTTCCAAATTAATGGATTTAAACTCTTTCGGAATATTTAACTTCATACTCTTGCTTGGACCTTAAATTTGTTACTTAGGTTTTTGTCTTGCCTTTGCCAAGATCATGCTATTTTCTTGAAGAGCTGAGATGAAACTATACCAGCATCTGGTAGTTCTGCCTGTCCATTCAGGTAGCATCGTTTGAATATCTTTGCCACCAGCAATCAGTGTGCTCTTCCCACAGCTAAGGAACACGGTTAGCACTTCTGTATCTGGCAATAAGAATGAGAATTGAAAGAACATATTTTGAATTTGTGATTTTTCAAAACACATGATTTTTCGAAAGCTTCAGCTTACTTTATGTTTTAGGACACAGTTTTCAGAGGTTAGTCACTCTTTTGTACCCCACGATGAAGTGTATTGTGGAGTATGTATGTCACTGAGGAGGATGCAAAGTTTATGGCAGTCCTGCCTGCCGGAAATTAAAGTCCGTGTGTGGAAGATACCAGCACCAGAACAGTCTCAGAATTACATAGCAGCACTCGACCGGGAGACGGATATTTGTGCTGCAATTGTGTAAGTTCTCAAGAACCTCAGAAGCCATAGTCCCACAGGAGGGAGGTGCTGAAGAAGGCTTTCTGGGCAAGGGCTGGTGCTTAGGGGAGGCTTTACAGCAGGATGAGGTTGCTGGATGTTGCAGGACCTGTGGAGTATAAATATATGGGAGGGTGGAGAGGGTCGGAGGCAGACGAAAGGAAGGGGCCGTGCAGGATGCAGCTGGGTGTGTAGGTGTGAGAGGTGTGCAAGTGTGTGTGAGTGTGTGAGGGTATGTGTGGACGAGAGTGTGTGAAGGTATGTGTGTGTGTGTGAGGATATATGAGGGTGAGAGTATGTTAGGGTGAGAGGGTGTGTGGGTGAGCGGGTGTGTGGCAGTGTAGGTGTGTGAGTGTGAGAGGGTGTGTGAGGTTGTGAATGTGAATGTGTGAAACCATTTATGGGCGGAGAACTGCATAGGCAGTTCTTCACACCCTGCAGCTCTGTAGTGCCCCTTTGCAGGAAACAGGATGATATCCCATCCTTTTCTAGATTCCCTGCCCCTCTCTGGGTTTCAGGGGGGCTGGTACCTACTCAGCCTTTACATCTCAGTCTGGGCTCTGCTTCCCAGAACCTTAGTTGCTCTTCCACATCTGCAAGAGCTTGTTATGTTTCTCTGCACCTCCCTGTTCACTCCCCATCCTATCATTATTCTCTGCAATAATTTATTTATTGGGCTATAGTTGATTTACATGGTGTGTTAGTTTTAGGTATGCAGGAAAGTGAATTGGTTATACATATGCATACACATGTATCTATTCTTTTCAGATTCTTCACCCTTATACATTATTACAAAATATTGAGTATAGTTCCCTGTGCTATACAGTAGGTCCTTGTTTATCTATTTTATATATAATAGTGTGTATATGTTCATCCCAAACTCCTGATTTATCTCTCCCTCCCTTTCCCCTTTGGTAGCCATAAGTTTGTTTTCTATGTCTGTGGGTCTGTTTCTGTTTTGTAAACAAGTTCATTTGCACCATTTTTAGATTTCACGTATAAACAATATCATATGGTATTTGTGTTTCTCTGTCTTATCCTCTGATGTAATGGCTTCCTGAATTGTCTACAATGGGAGGAGTTACCATCTCAGGTTAGTTCCCATTCTGTTCACAGACATGTAATAGAAGTGCTCCAGAAATCATGAATATTCGATTGAAATTGTATGATGTGAAATGGGCAGCTGGGAGCAGTGAGTGTTGGAGAATATTGGTAAAAAGATTTACAGTAAAATGGGGTTAGGTTACAAGATCAGGATAGACACTGAACCTTTCTTTCTTAGGTTATGTGAAACCATTTTGGGTTTTTTTGAGTTTTGAGGAAGGGCTGTGTGGCTTAGACACCACTTTTAATTAGACTTTCATATATCAGTTTGAACACTTCAGAGTTTGGAATGCATCTCTAGACGTAACAAGGAAATTGGGTGGCTCCTCACCTTGCACCGGGTGTTTCCATCCATGAGGTTGACAAAGAGAACTTTAATACTCTGTCTTTTAAAAGATTTGTTTACTTACTTGGCTGCATCGTATCTTTTGTTGCAGTGCACAGACTCTCTAACTTTGGCGCATGGGCTTAGTATGAGGGTTCCTCATTTCCCAACAAGGGATCAAACCTGTGTCCCCTGCATTGCAAGGCGGATTCTTAACCCCTGGACCACCAGCAAAGTTCCAGTGCTGTGTATTTTTATTAGTTATGTTGTGTTACTAGTCTAATTTTATATGTATGCACTGGAATTGTTAGCTCCTTATTCTCAATTTTCAACCATTTTGCAACTTCAGATATGCTCAGTTATAAGTAGTTAAATGATATGTGGCTCATATGATTAAGTAAACATGGGACACAATTTCACTGTTTCATTAGTATAATATGAACTTTTAAGTGGTGTGTTTGTGAATACAAAGCTTCAGTTCAGTTCAGTTCAGTCGCTAAGTCGTGTCCGACTCTGCAACCCCATGAACTGCAGCACGCCAGGCCTCCCTGTCCATCACCAACTCCCGGAGTTCACTCAAACTCACGTCCATCAAGTCGGTGATGCCATCCAGCCATCTCGGTTAATTCTTCACCATGGATGAAGAATTTAGAGGATTACAAATGTAATGTGGAAGACACTTGGATAAATATACTAACACTATTGAGACTTGATGTGTCAAGATTTGAGGCAACAGATTTTTATGCTGGATTAGCACGGTATGTTTCCAAGTGTGATCAGCAAAAGGCAGTCCTCCCCATGAAAATTCTGGGGAAAAATTCATTTTTTTCAATGTCTTAAAATATTTGCAGTCACTAATGATAATTAACATTCTTTGTTTATCTCCACAGCAAATAACAGTTTAATATGCCACAGCCTCTATTTCTGGGTCTTTTTTGTGGGGACTGTTTAGAATAATGTTCTTAAGCTCTTACTGTGTCATTTTATGCTAAAGAATTTTCCCAGTGGAGTAAGATGTGATAGTTTTGGATAGAGTCTGAGGGTAGCAGGCCATCCTAGCTGAAGTCACTATCTCTCTCCACCTCTGTCCTAGTTTATTTTACTTAGGCTGGATTATCCCTACAACTCACCTGACGGCTTGTCCAGGAACAAGAAGGCTGGGTATCACAGGTGTCATAAGGTCACACTCTACAAAAGTTTCTCTTCCATTGGTCCTGCCCCACGGTCAACTCTTTTGGATTGATCCATTCCTTTGGAGTGGACACGGGGTAACTGTTCTGTATCTTTCTTCCCTATTAGTTTTCTTTTTTGCTGGCGAAGGAATGTCCTAACTGGAGGTGGCTAGAACATTTTTGCTCACCTGCCTTGATTATCTATCTAAATCAAACCAAGTAAAATCTGTTTAGTTCTTCTTGTCTTAATATTGGCTCTGTTTCAGTGCATGGTGGATGTTGGGAGCTGGGGTGCTGTCAATGTGTTTTACACACAGTAAAATGGCATTTGGCTGTTTTTTCTGTTTTTTTTTTTTGCAGTAGCTGTCCTTGATAAAAAACATTGGTCACTGCGTGAGTACCAAGAATTTTTGCTGCATGCTAGGTGTCACACACCCTTTTAAGCGGTGTAGAAACCCCGTGGTGCTCAGAGCATCAAGTGGATAATCTGACAGCATACTTTACGACTAACTCTGGTCCCATGTTTCAATCATGCTCCTACTTGAATTTTGTGTTACAGCTATATTGTCTTAGCTGCAGTTTGTCACCAGATTCTTTCTTGTCTTGCCTTTTTCCTTTGCACAAATTTTTCTGCTCCTTGGAATCCTTTTTCTTGTTTCCTATGCTTTGTTGTTCTTACTTACTCAACAAGGCTCATCTTAAGTCATTTATTTGAGGAAGCACTTACCAAAGTACTGTGTCTGGGTTAAAACAGGCTTTTCTGTGTCCCCATGGCACAGAACACCTCATAATAGAGCACACTTCACTAAATTTGTGTTTTTATTCTGTCCATACTCCTACATGAGACTCTCCTTTATGATCTAGTGTTGGCTTGTTTTCGTTTGGTTTTGTTTTTAATTCCTGAAACCTCGTCCTTTAGAATGCAATAATAGGTACTTAATAAATAACTTGCAGGATGTATGAACAAATGAATAAATGAATGGTTTGATGGATGGGTAAATCCAGGGGTTCAGAGAGACAGAAAGATTAAAGATTTTACGTAGGTAGAATAATTATAAAGAAAGGTCTTAAAGAAAGCATGGGCTCCCCAGGGGGGTCAGTAGTAAAGAATCTGCCTGCCAAAGCAGGAGATGCAAGAGACGCAGGTTTGTGCCCTGGGTCTGGAAGATCCCCTAGAGTAGGAAAAGGCAATCACTCCAGTATTCTTGCTTGGAAAATCCTATGTACAGAGGAGCCTGGTGGGCTACAGTCCATAGGGCCACAAAGAGTTGGACACAACTGAATGACTGAACACAAAGAAAGCAAATGTGATGAATTCCAGGGCAGAATATGAGCTTTAAGAGGAAAGTTATAGTCTCGTCCAGGACTGGAGAGAAGCGTGCATCCTTGGTCGATGGAGAGTGAGTGTAAGATGAGGGTAAAGTGGTGGTATAGCCACACAGTTAGTGAGACTTCAAGTTTTTCATCTGTGAGCAGTAACTAGGCATTTGGTAAAATAACTCACAATCAGTATATAATTGTTTGAAATAAAAAGGAATATATTTTCAATATTTAACACATTCAGGTTGTTCCAGTTGAAGTGTATGAAAAAATCCATCCTTACCCTGAAGCACAATTGATAAGAGAGGAGTGGTTTCGTGTGTCTTAATACAGCTATAGATATTCTTTTGGTATAAAAATTTTGAAATTTGAGGAGTGATCATTTCATAAAGGTTGCTTGTCATATAGGATCTGAAGCCATTAAAATCCATCCTTCTGTGAATGGAGCCTTTATTCCTCCATGAGTTTGGAACATCATGGTCACTGAAAAATTCTGGTCCCCTTGTTTTGCAGATCTTCCAGATATTGACAGACTACACTTTATTATAGAATAGGTGAATAATCACATTAATTAATATCACCATGATCTCATCAAGAAAACTTGAAGTATTGGGAAGCTGTCCAACAACCATGGTAGATGTACACGGTGCAGCTGTGGGTTGAGGAAGTTTTCCAGTTCTCTCTTTTCAAGCCAAAAATCTGTCCTTAAATAGAAGAAAACTATAAATAAATTATTCTTTAAATTAGAATAAATATTATTAAATTTTAGAATAATAACTGTAAAGCTGAAAATTTCAAATTAAGAAGAGTTACTATAATTTAACATCACTGCAAAACAAAACCCACAAGAGTGGTTACTTCTTGTGTTTACATGTAGGTGTAAGAACAATTGGGAATTTCAGAATAATGATTTATTGGACAATAATGAAGTTAACAGAGATCAGAGCAAGTACAGCCAATGATAGGGAGAAGGAGCACAGTAGAAGTTCTGAGAACAAACCGAGTTTACCTCCCCCAAATACATACATTTATAACATTCATACCTTAAAGCTCCTACTCTAGAAAAGTCTACATAGGCAGCATTTCATTAGTTGTAGAATGGTGGCATTGCAGCTGTCATGTGGCTTCCAGGAAGCTGCACAGTGCCCTTGGGAGAGAATGAGAATGAGAAGGACACAGGCTATCTGAGCGCTGGCATGAAGGCAGCTGTGACCTTGCACGTTCTGTGAGTGACTCTTGAGACATCCCCCAGGGTGTGCAGAACTTTGCACACTTTGACAACTACTGCTTTGGTAACCAAGCCTTGAACAAAGAAACATCAAGGGGCTAGAAAGATGTAAACCTAATTTCAGGCAATAATAGTCAACATTCATTAAGTACATACTATATTCCAAGCACTGGTAAAACCGAATTACCCTTCTTGAACCCCCCAGGAATTGTTCTACCCTCATCATTTAATTTAAGATGCGGAAGCAAAGTCAAGAGCAGAAAAGTAATTTGCCTAAATATCATACATCAAATTAGTGGTGGAACCAGTCTTTTTAGCCAAGCATCTTTTAAAAACTATGTTTACCACCTTAACTACTTACATATAAGTGTTTCTGATGGCTTGCATATAATCAATAGTGTTTGTTTTTAAAATAGTCAGATTAGACTCTGTAGCATAATGAGCTTTAGAGTTGGGTTTTGATGGTTTATGAACTTCCAAATAAAATACATGACAAGAAAAATTAATACATTTAATACAAATGATAGAAATATTGTTTAATCAAAATAAAAGTATCATTAAATTCTTCACCAGTCTAAAGTTATGACTGTGATGCTTAGGAAATTGTTTTCATATTAACTCTTAAAGAATATTTTGTTGGATTTACAACTTAAGGTAAAGAGTTTTTTCTTCTTTCAGCCCATACATTTTTGTTGCACTATCTGCTAGTCTTTATTGCTTTGGTGAAAAGTAAGTACAGATCATATCATTTCCTCTCTGTTTCTTTTTTTAACCTCTGGATTTTTTTTTTTTTAAGTTTTCTTTTTATCTTTGAATTTCAGAGGTCTGATACCATTATGTCTAGGTGTAGTTTTCTTTGTGTTTATCATGTGTGGGTTTTAATGAACTTTTTGGATCTGTGTTGGATACTATCATTAAATATGGAATGTTTCCAGCCATTATTTGTTCAAATTTTTTTCTACTTCCATTTCCTCTCTTTTTTTTCTGGACTCTAAATGCATATATGTTAGGCCTTTAGATGTTGTCTTACAGATTTCAGATCTATTTGATCACTCTTTGTTCTCTTTGTGGCTTTGTTGGAGTTATTTCTGTTAACTTGACTTCATGTTCACTGATCCTTTCCTCTGATGTTAAATGGAATTCTTTATTTCTGTGATTTTTAGCATTTCCAATTGTTTCTTTTTCTTGGCATTCTGTTTCTTAATGGAAACCCCTCTTATGGCTGCTATTCAACTATACCACTGGATTCTAATGTATATTTCTCATGGTTGTCTTAAAGTTCTGTCTGATAACAGCATCTGGGCCATTTCTTGGTCTCTTTCTGTTGACTGTTTTCTCTTGATTGTGGGTCACGTTTTTCTTCCTCTCCTCATGTCATGTATCAGGTGTGTGTGTCATATACCACATATGCATCTTAGCTGAGGGGTTCTTGGTGTTCTGGTCTCTCCTGCAGCTGCTAAAAGTCTGATAAAAAGCCTCTGACCTTTGGGAGATTTTGCATCTTCCACTACTTCTTCTGGGATGAAAATAGCACAGGTCTCATCTCTCCTGGGGCTTCTTGTCTATTTACTTTGGAATTTAGTTCATTTAGGTTTCTTGTAGTCCTCCACTGAGTTTTTTTCCCTTAAACTTGGCTAAGGTACAACATATATTAATACAAACAACCTCAAATACAAAAGACAGACAATAATTAGATAAGATTTGACAGCTGTACACAAGCATGAAACCACCACCACAATCCAGATAAAAATCACTTTTGTCATTTCTCCTGTGTCCTTTCCCAATCAGCACTCTGTCCTCTATTTGCAGGAAATCATTGTCTGTAGGTATAGGTTTGCTTGCAGGGCTTAGATTTTATACAAAGTAATATTTCAGTGTGGACTCATTTGTGCCGTCCCATTCACTCACATAATGGTTTTGAGATTTATCTTTGTTGTATGTGTCTTCTGGATAGTAGTCCTTTTCACTGTATGGCTATTCAGCATCTTTTCCATTCACTCCCGTGCTTCAAGACATCTCAGTTGTTTCCAGTGTTTGACTATTACAAGTAAAGCTGCTTCATGAATATCTGTGTTCAAGCCTTTGTTTGTATATATATTTACCTTCCTCATGAGTAATTACCTAGAAATGGAATAGCTGGGTGGTATGATTGAAGAAGGAAATGGCAACCCACTCCAGTGTTCTTGCCTGGAGAATCCCAGGAATGGGGGAGCCTGACGGGCTGCCATCTATGGGGTTGCACAGAGTCGGACATGACTGAAGCGACTTAGCAGCAGCAGCATAATAGGTTATGTCAGCATTTTCAGAAACAACCAAACTATTTTCCAAAGTGATTGTTCATTTTTTCATTCCCACCAGCAGTTTATGAAAAATTCCAGTTATTTCTTATCATCATAAAATCTTTACATTGTCACTTTTAAATTTTATACATTCTAATGGGTTTTTGTCTCATGACTAATATTATTGACATAAAGAGATGTTTATTGGTTAGTATTAGGTTTCGGTGAGATCATAGGGTGGGAGTACAAGCTCATACAGCTTGCTGCATGACAGGCCAATAAATCCAGTGATGAGTTGTTGGGACGAGGAATATTGGCTTTATTCAGAAAGCGACCAGATCAAGAAGATGGTGGATTCATGTCCAAAAGAACCATCTTCCCTGTGTTTGGATTCTAGTTTCTTTTGTAAAGCAAAGGAAGGGAGGTGAGGCAGTAAGGTATAAAACGTGATTTTGTTGTTGTTGTTGTTATTCAGTTCCTCAGTCATGTCCTACTCTTTGCGACCTCATGGATTGCAGCATGCCAGGTTTCCCTATCTTTCACCATCTCCTGGAGTTTGCTCCAACGTGTCCATTGAGTCCATGATGCCATCCAACCATCTCATCCTCTGTCATCCCCTTCTCTTCCTGCTTTCAATCTTTTCAAGCATCAAGGTCTATTCTAATAGAATAGAATAAGTCTGTGGCCAAAGTATTGGAGCTTCAGCTTCATCATCAGTCCTTCCAATGAATATTCAGGATTGGTTTCCTTTAGGATTGTTTGGTTTGATCTCCTTGCTGTCCAAGGGACTCTCAAGAGTCTTCTCCAACACCACAGTTTGAAAGCATCAATTCTTTGGTGCTCAGCCTTCTTTGTGGTCTAACTCTCACATCCATACATGATTACTAGAAAAACCATAGCTTTGACTATATGGACCTTTGTTGGCAAAGTAATGTCTCTGTTTTTTAATATACTGTCTGAATTTGTCATAGCTTTTCTTCCAAGAAACAAGTGTCTTTTAATTTCATGGCTGCAGTCACCATCAGCAGTGATTTTGGAGCCCCCAAAAATAAAGTCTGTCACTGTTTCCATTGTTTCTCCATCTATTTGCCATAAAGTGATGCGACTATTTCATTTCATGGAAAATAGATGGGGAAACAGTGGAAACAGTGTCAGACTTCATTGTTTTGGGCTCCAAAATCACTGCAAATGGTGATTGCAGCCATGAAATTAAAAGACGCTTACTCCTTGGAAGAAAAGTTATGACCAACCTAGATAGCATATTGAAAAGCAGAGACATTAGTTTGCCAACAAGGTCCGTCTCGTCAAGGCTATGGTTTTTCCAGTAGTCATGTATGGATGTGAGAGTTGGACTGTGAAGAAGGCTGAGTGCCGAAGAATTGATGCTTTTGAAGTGTGGTGTTGGAGAAGACTCTTGAGAGTCCCTTGGACTGCAAGGAGATCCAACCAGTCCATTCTGAAGGAGATCAACCCTGGGATTTCTTTGGAAGGAATGATGCTAAAGCTGAAACTCCAGTCCTTTGGCCACCTCATGCGAAGAGTTGACTGATTGGAAAAGACTCTGATGCTGGGAGGGATTGTGGGCAGGAGAAGAAGGAGACGACAGAGGATGAGATGGCTGGATGGCATCACTGACTCGATGGCCGTGAGTCTGAGTGAACTCCAGGAGTTGGTGATGGACAGGGAGGCCTCGCGTGCTGTGATTCATGGGGTCGCAAAGAGTTGGACACGATTAATAAATTATTGCAAATATTTTGTGGTTCCAGCCAGACCCTGGAGAAGATGGGTAACTTTTTCTTTCTTGCAGCCATTCACATGTGGGCCTCCTCAGAATGTTTCTTGTGAGCTGAACAAAGGTATTTTAACTTAATGCTAAGGCATGGGAAGCATTGTTCCCAGAGAGAGTCTGTTTTGTACACTTCCAGCTATTAGAATAGATATTCCAGCTACTGTACACTTCCATCCCTTTAGTAATTCATTTGTAGCAAAAGCAATAGAACACAAAGGGTAGAGAAAAAGAAGCAGTTCCAATATGGAGTCAGATGTGTTCTTCCCTGTTACAGTAACTTGTGATAGGGTTGGTGCCCTTTTCACAAGAGACACCCAAGAATTATCATTCTCTCTGTCTCTCTTTCTCTCCCCTTCTTGTGAAGGCACTGTGAGAAGGTAGGCATCTGCAAGCCAAAAAGACAGCTTTCACCAAAACTCGTCCATGCTCACGCCATGATGTTGGTCTCACATGTGTAGAACCTGAGAAAATGTGTTAGTATTGCTCAGGCCACCCAGTTACCCAGTATGGTGCTGTGTTATGGCAGCCTGTCTGACCACCATACTGTGACTGTCTTCAGACACTCAACGAACACCTCTTTTTGTATAGTGCCCTCTTCTTTCTCCTTCTCAGCACACTTTTCTTATTTCTGCTCCTCCATCTGAACCATAACACCCTTAAGTATGAATATTCCCTAGAATCTTCCATTTGGCTCTTTTCCATTTCTTTTGTCGCCCTTCAACATTGAACAGTTTGAGTTAAAGTCCTGGTTTGAATGACTTCCTCTATGTGGAGAACCACAGATTCATATCTCTAATCTGTTTTATGCTATTTAATTAAGGACTTGAATTTTTAGATGTATCTCTATCCATATGTCCCACTTAACAGTTCACGATCCATGTGTACAAAACACGGTGGACCATCCTTCTCTCAACCTGGCTTCTGCTGCCAGTTTCTATTCGTGGCACATCATCCTCCCAGGCAGAACTTGAGTCATCCTGCTCCTCGGACCTAGTCAGTTGCCACTGATGCCGACTTTAATTTTGGACTATCTCTGGCACCATCCTTTCCTGAACTCCCCACAACTTCCTGTATCCCCTCCGTTCACCCACACTGTCCTTCTTTCACAGCATGCCCTTCTGCTCATGACTTCACGTCCAATCTCTCGTCATTTTCAAATGACCTTAGTGAACTTCATGCATTTCTATGTGCAGTGAGATTTTTTCCCTTCCCCAAAAGGTAGACATTAAATAATAAAACGGAAAAGGAAGATAATTGACAAATATAATAAAAATGAAGAGGACAGCTCATACAAAACAATAAAATAGGAAAGGAAAATATATAGGAAAACATTTTCAAAATAATTTCTTCTCCAGTTGTTACATATTTGTGTTTCTGTTGCATGTCCAGAAGGACCTAGGGAAAATAAAGGGAAAAGATGGAGTCACCCATATAATAAGGACTTAATACCTCTATATCCCTTCCATGTTTATACCAGATGACTCCAAGCTGATAGTCTTGTCTTTTAATTTCAGCATAAAATAACTTACTAGAAGCCTACAGCTGGATAAATTGTGACCTGCACTGGCTTGTTAGATTAAGGCTGGAAACATACTTAACTTTCAATTAAGTGGCAGAGACAGGGTAATGAATAAGTCAGGCTATTTAGAAAATATGTTTGGAGAATTAAAGAAAGACTAAAGATAGCTTCTTGAGAAAGTGCAAAAGGTGATGAGAAAATCATGAAAAAGAGCCTGGGGAAATGTTTTAGAAGCTGTAGATGCCAAAACAGTCTTATAGTGTGCGTTCATATTGGTGTGGTATGAAGATGAAGTGTAGCATGTACAGTAACTTTCAGGTGTGAAACTTGAACTCAGAGTACCAAGTGTGAAGTTCTTGAAGCCATTGCAGCTGTGGTGGGGGGCCCACAGAAAGCGGGGGCTTCCCAGCCTTTCAGTTGAGGAGGCGATCAGAGTGCATGGGAGTGAACTCTGGACTCCAGGTCAAATAGCCTCCCTTTAAGAGTAACCTCTGACCCTCAGCAGCTTTGGGTTTGGGCCAAGTCACAAGAATCTGGATTTCTGTTCTGCCATCTGTGAGTGGAAAGGATTGCAGTAAATAATCTCTAATGTCTCTTCAGGCTCTGAGCTCGTGTTATGTAAATGCTGTGTCTTTGTGTAAACGATACTGAAATGAAGGAGAAGCATTGTTTGGGTTCACTGTGAACAGGAAAGTTTCTTGGAACTTTCCCTGTTTGCAGGCAGTTAGAGATGAGAAGGCCTTAGAACAATGTTGTTGTGGTTTTGGATTTAATGGAAAAGGACTCACTCTCTCAACATGTCCTTTGCAGTATCCAGATATATACCTGCCAACCCATGCTCAGAAGCCAAGTGTCATTTCTGGTAATGATTTCTTTTGAACCAATGTGGCCCAGATGGTCACAGAGAATCTGCCTGCAATGCAGGAGACCCGGGTTTGATCCCTGGGTCGGGAAGATCTCCTGGAGGAGGGCATGGCAAGCCACTCCAGTATTCTTGCCTGGAGAATCCCATGGACGGATGAGCCTGGTGGGTGATAGTCCATGGGGTCTCAAAGAGTCAGACACAGCTGATCTGTCTAACACTTTCAATCATAATGTAAAAATTCAGAAAGAATTGAATTTCGGTTGGAATTTGCTGCATTTCTTTGGCTGACCCGGTTCCAGCATAAGCTTCAAGCATCGCGTGTCAGTGTCAATGACAAAAGACTGTTTTCTGTCTCAAGACTAAGAAAGAGCTGAACAGAACACTTGAGAAGGCCCCTTCCTGCCCAGTGGCCTCTAAACAGTCGGTGGCCTGTGCCCCGTGGACCTACCAGAGAGACTCTCCTCCAGTGTTGCCAGGACGGAGCCCTGGTTGAATGGTAGGGAAGGGGAGGGAGTCTTACTCAAAACCTCTCTTCTGTGTCAGTGTTACTCCAATCCACCTCTATTTTTTCACCTTTTTTTAGTCTTTTCCTTAGGATTTTAAAGGAAAATTTCTCAGAAAAATATACTTTCCCATAATTTATTCCTCTGCTTTACTATAAAGACCCCTTGCGTGTGTCAGAGACACCCACAGACTTTCTAGTTGTCTTCTGACTCTACTTGCTTCCCCAAACCATAGAGATAAGAGTAAAATTTTGCACAAGGGGGTCCCATGAGAGTTCACGGGGCCCTGAGAGGGCATCTCACACTTGCATTTCTGGGATGTCCTGGCTTCATTCCTTCAGTCCAGAGGCCCAATGGTGGGTATGTACTGGGGAGACTGTATAAACTGTATGTACTGGTGGAGGAATTTGAGGAATAATCCCTGTGATATAGAAAAGGTCCCCCATTTATCAAAGACACCCTAGCACATTGGGTTTATAATCAGATGGGCCTGGGTTCACTTCCTGTTTCTGCCACTCACTAGCAATGATCGAGGATAAATAATCTGTGTTTTAGATTCCTTTTATGTAAAAGATATAAATGCACACTCCCCATAGGATGGTAGTGATGATTCAAGGAGACAATTTATATGGTGTTTTATAAGATCAGCAAACTGATTCTATAAATGATCAGACAGTAAATAGTGTAGGCTTTGGTGGCCTTGGGGGTCTCTTGCAGTTACTTGGTTCTGCCACTGTTGTTCCAAAGTTGCAGCCTTAGGCCATGTATAAATGAATGAACTTGTAAACATGAAAACCCCTGTTTCCCCTGTATTATCAGTACTTCATTTCCAACACTGAATGTGTGTGTTTCCTCTCCCCAGAAATTGCGACACCAGCTGGGTGTCCTACAGTTTAATTCAGTTCTGAGACCATATCCCTAGAGTTAGTGTCAGATCCCTTAGGTTGAGGGCACAGTCCCACAAGACTGCCCCGGCTTCAGATCCTAATCTCACATTCATGCCTCTGGTGCTTCTGACCAACTAACCGTGAATGAAAGGTCCGCACATCTCCCCTCTTTGTGTTCCATAATAGCTAGATGAGCTCACAGAATTCAGGAAAATAGCTTGCGTACTGTACACGCATTTATTATAAAAGGATACGATTCAAGAACAGTCAGATGGAAGAGACACACAGGGAAGGTGTGGGGAAGAACCTGGAACTTCATGGGCTCTGGGCGCCCCACCCTCCTAGCACCTCCACATGTTCCCCAGCCCAGGAGCTTGCCACCACAGTTGGGGTTTTCTATGGAGGCTTCATTATGTAGGCATGATGGTTAAATCATTGGTCATCATTTGCAGACATGGATGGACTTAGAGACCCACACAGAGTGAAATAAGTCAGAGTAAAACAAATACGATGTAATATTACTTATACATGGGATCTAGAACAATGGTACAAATGAACCTGTTTGCAAAGCACAAAGAGAGACACATGTGGATACCAAGGGGTAGGGGTGGATGGGATGAACTGGGAGATTGAGATTGACATATGCATACTACTATGTATAGAATGGATAACAAATGGGAACCTACTGTATAGTGTGGGGAACTCTACTCAGTGCTCTGTGGTGACCAAAATGGGAAGCAAATCCAAAAATGGAGGATGTACGTATAGATATGGCTGATTCACTTTGCTGTACAGCAGAAACTAACACAACATTGTAAAGCAACTATACCCCAATAAAAATTAATCAAAAAAATAAAAGCACAAAAAAAGAAAAAGCATTGGCTATTAGTGATTAACTCAAACTTCAGCCTCTCCTTCCCCTACCCACCAGAGATCTGGGTGGGATGTAAAGTTCCAACCCTCTAATCCCAGGTTGCTTGCTGTGTCCTAAGCGACCCAGGGGCCCTGGCCACCAGCTACCTCATTAGCATTAAAAAAAGACCATCACTCTGGAGATTCCGAGGGTTTCGGGAGCTGTGTGCCAGGAAACAGAAAAGAGCAAGAGTGGGCAGAGACCAGATATATGTTTCTTATTATGGCACAACATGGCGGTGTTCCAGTGAGACTGTATTTATGGACATGGAAATTTGAATTTCATGTTGTGCTCATTTATCATGAAATATTCTTTTGGTTTTCCTTCACTTCAGCGTATGAAGACCATTCTCAGCACAAGGGCTGGACAAAAACAGGCATCAAGCTGGATTTGACCCACAGGCCATGGTCTGCCAGCCCCCTGAGTTTCCGGGTCTTCCTCGGGGCTGGTTTACCTTCCTCTGACCCTCCCACTATTCCAGGACCAGCATCTCCTCCACCACCCACACCTCTGTCATGGTGCATTTCTTCCTGGTCTCCTTGTTTTGCTCTTTGCTGGTTTCCACGTGGCCAGGCCTATATGTCTTCATTAATTTGTTCTTGGTTAGGCTGGAGAAGGTTCCGTCTCCAGCAGAGCTTACAAGTCTTAGGTTTTTATGACTGTTAGTTTGTGGTCCTTTTTTCTCAAGGATCTTGGTAAAAGTTCCAAGGGCTGGACTAGAAGAATCAAGACTCACTGTTGTGTCTTCTTCCAGAATCTTCCTTCCAAATGTGATAGGTTAGAGCTCAGATAATTTGACTTTCTTCCAGAGTGAATCCATGCTCATGAGGTCACTCTTCTTTCCCATCAAGAAGTCACTTGGATGCCTCCTCATTGTTCAAAATATTAAATCAGATGCTCCATAGATGTGACAGTCAATACCAGAATTGACTTTACTCTTCTCAGAAACCCATTTTAGTCAGATGTTGGGTGGCTTATCTTGATTTCACAAGTATCTTAAACATTTTCCTAAGTGTCTCACCTCTCCCTCCTCATCACCTAAACCTTTCTACAAAATAAACAAACTTTGAGAGGTAAATAGATAAAAGGGTTACCACTGAATCAATTTTGAGAAGAACAGGTAACTTATAAAAGCAAAAGCCGGAGATGGACTTTGTATAATAAGATTCTTTTGTATAGTAAGATTCTTTGTATAATAAACACGAACCATTTGTCAATCTAGCATTCTAGGAAAAGAAAATCAGATACCATGGGATTCCTGTTTTAACTTGGTTTTAATTTTAAAATGTTCCACATTGGAAATAATTTGGATTTATTGAAAGTAGTATGCACTGCAATGACATGAGATTTGCTTGACTGATATAACAAGTTTGGTTTAATGAGTGGAAAAAGAGATTTAAAATCTAGCATAGTTCTTCAATGTTTATTCTAATATTTTATTAAAGAAATTTGGCATGCAACTTATTAGTTAATAGAATTACATAAGATGAAACCAAAATAGAATCTTAATGCTCTGGGTTATGCTGTATACTCCATTATGTTGTAATTCAATAAACAGAACCCTAACTATTGACATAGATACGACTTTCTTGGTATGCTGTAATGTTCTTCAAGTGGAGAATGTTTTCTGTATTTGTGGTACACTAAGTACCTGCTATGAAGAAGGCAATGGCACCCCACTCCAGTACTCTTGCCTGGAAAATCCCATGGACGGAGGAGCCTGGTAGGCTGCAGTCCATGGGGTTGCTAAGAGTCGGACACGACTGAGCGACTTCACTTTCACTTTTCACTTTCATGCATTGGAGGAGGAAATGGCAACCCACTCCAGCGTTCTTGCCTGGAGAATCCCAGGGAGGGGGGATCCTGGTGGACTGCCGTCTGTGGGGTCGCACAGGGTCGGACACGACTGAAGCGACTTAGTAGCAGCAGCAGCAGCAGCAGCAGCAAGCATCTGCTATAAATGAGTTTACTTGGCTTTGAAAAGTGATGATTAAAAGTGGCATAGGTTTAACATATTACCTGTCTTTCTGAGAAGATAGAATACATTTGTCAATCATTTATTTAGTTACTTCTGTGAGCCTGACTGTCCTGTGGAATGCCTTTGCATAACTTTTCCCTAATCATTCATATACCCCTGTTTCCTCATCATTTTTGGGGCAAGGTGACAGAAGCTCAGTGAAGTTAAGAAAATGATTCAATATCACTGTGTTGCTGAGAAGTAATTGGGATGGTTGACTTCACAGCACATGTAGGAAATAGTTATTAGGATACCTATTTCCATATGGAGAGAGTTGGGGTGAATTAGCTTAGGAATTTGACTAAAATCACAGAGTTGATAAAGGTAGAGTCAAGAGGTAAACACACAGCCTTTGGTGCCAGAACCTAACTCAGCCTTTGGTCCTGGAACCTGACTTGGGTCCACACACCTGGTCCGTTTTGAAAGTTTCATCAGTGTTTACTACCTAAATAGTAATGAAATCTATATATAGTCTTAGAGAATGTGACTTTATTGTTTTTTTCCCTAAGTAATTAAGTAGGATTTCACCTTACTTGTAAATTTCAATCAAACACTGTTGAAATACAGGCATTTCTCATACAACATGATACAAGTGTTCCTAAAAATCTCTGTATGCTGCAAAATTATGCACTAAAAATAAACGGACTTATGGGAAGAAATTGTGTTGAAGTGAAACCAATCAACACTTATGGCACTAGCTAAAGCTGTAACAGTCCTAACAAACATACAAGCTTAGTTAAAAAGACAAGCTGAATTCTGATGAATACCGCACTACAGTAATTATAGGACTGGTTTAAGGGGAAGAGGTAGCTTGACGGGAAGGAACTATAGGAAAGTAAAGAGCCTGATGAGTTATTGAGAAAGGGAAGTAAACAAGGAAACTAACAAGACAGGGCTTGTATTCATGCTGAGCTGAGCGGACTTGCAGGGGTAAATGGGGGTCTAGGTGGCCCCTATTTTACACTGACATTATCTTCCATTAGTGAATATGAGCCAAACCACATCACAGAAATACACAGTATTTATCTGCACATAGATGAAAACGAAATGGCTTTTTATAGGATAAAAAGGAATCACTTGTCTCTTGTAACTCTGCAGAAGAATCACCATATTTTCCGTAAATATATTCATAAAAAGATGAAGTCATTCTAAGGAACTATTTGAGCAGTATAAATGTGATGTAGATTCTAGGAAGAACTGGAAAGTATTCCACATATTTCTGGAACAAAATATTGAAACATTTATTTGATTTCCTTGTGACCTGCCATTAAGAGGGAATGATATTTAATTTGAGGAGATACTAACTGTATGCACTTAGATTTCAGTGATAATCCTGGTAGAGAGGTTTAAAAGCACAGATATTTAGAATTTATAGTCCCCAAAGTTTTGCTCTTTAATTAGTCATAAAGCATCTTGTAACAGTTTGCTATAAAAATTGAGAATCAAAAAGTGATAATTCTTAAAGTTAAAATCTCCCAGCTCTAAAGTATCAACATTGCTCTTATTTCAAAGTTGTCACTGAATTGCCTGCTGAATCTAAGAAAGGTATGGATCACGCCCACCTTATTTTTTAAGAAAGAATTAACGTAGTATGTTAAGCATTTGTGTCCGGTGCTGTAGCTTTAGCAAGGCAGTTATTTTCAGGAAAAGGAGAGTTCCTTGTGTTTTGGGTCCCCAGGACTGAGGTTGCCATGACCTTTAGAGGTAACTTCCTTGTTCTGTGGAGGGTGACCAGCATGGGCTCTTAGTAACAAAAATTTAAATTAAGCATCTTCCGCTTGTACAGAGAGCTGAAACTGCCTTGCACTGTGGAGATCAGTAGCCGGCCTGGAATCTGAACTGCTGTCGGCTTGCCCATGTCTGGGCTTTGGAATAAGGAGGAGCTGCTGCCTTAAAGAAGGCTTCAGAGGAGAATTGGAGCAGCCCAGTTCCCATGAATGGTCATGTAATATTGCAAACCCCACATCTGGGCTTGGTTATGACTGAATAACCTGGTCTTGGAAAGTGAGCTGTGGACAAATTTAAAGGGTGCTCTTCTGGATCCTGGCCTCCCCTGGGCTATGGTTTATTGATAAGGTGAGTCGGGAGCCTGTGGGCTCCCTTTCCTTCAGCCTCACGTTCCACTAGGAGACGAAGCCTGTGGGTTCTCTCTCGGAGATGCTTTGGGATTGATCTGCTTTTTATCCGCAGGGCCACTGTCTGACCCAACCCAGATCAGCCGCCTGTCCAACTCCGACCTGTCCCTCATCCTGCATTTCAGATAATCTCTTGAAAATACAATGGTATTCTCACTTCTTAGTCACCCAGCCTTTAGAAGAGAGTGGTGGCTTAGGTAGCATGGTTTACATGCCCCCCGATCTGTACGTCCTGACCTCCGCTGGCTCATCTGCATCACCCTCCCCAGGTTCTTGCTGGCCGCATGCCCTAGCCAGGCTGGGCCCGTTCATTTCCTGGGATGTGCCCTGGTCTGTCCTCGCCTCCAAGCATACTTACTGTTTTCTCTGGGGCTGGCTTCTCTCAGCTCATGGTCACCATTCAGCTTGGTTGTCTCTTCCTCCTGGGGCTGGATTGGGATCCCTGGTGTCACTCTTGGAGTGCAGTGTGCACCCCCTTTGATAGCACACGTCACACTTGGAGCTGCGTGTCAGAAGTAGTTTTCCTAAAGGAATCCTCTTACACTGTTGCTAGGAATTTCAACTGGGACAGCCACTATGGACAGCCACTATGAACAGTGGAGAGATGCTTCCTTTAAAAACTAAAAATAGAAGTACCATATGATCTAGTAACCCCACTTCTGGGCATATATCTGGGGAAAACCATAATTCAAAAAGATCATGCCTCCCAGTGTTCACAGCAGCACTCTTTACAATAGCCAGGACATGGAAACAACCTAAATGTCCATCAACCAAAGAATGGATAAAGGAAATGTGCTTTTATACAATGGCATATTACTTGGCCATAAAAAGGAATGAGATAATTTCATTTGCAGCAACATGGATGGACCTAGATATTATGATACTAAGTGAAGTAAGTCAGAGAAAGACAAATACCATATGATATCACTTATATGTGGAATCTACAATATAATACACATGAACTTATTTACAAAGCAGAAACAGACTCACAGACATAGAGAACAGACTTATCACTGCCAAAGGGGAGAAAGGATGGGAGGGGGGATAAATTAGGAGTAAAAAATTAAAAATAGTCTAGTCTTCCTGTTAGATTGTAAGCTCCACCTGACTATGATGACTTTTGCCCATGGCTCTGCCCTTGCACCTGGAAGAATGTCCCACATATAGCAGGCCACTCATAAATGCTTGTTGAGTAGACTGGAATGTGAGCAAATGAAGGGATGAAGCAGAAAGCAAGATGCAAGCCAGTGCATCAGAGAATCTGTGGGAATGGAGCTTACGAAAAGCAAAATGCCAGGGGAAGGTCAGGTGTGTTTGGAGCTTTAACTTTCAGGAGCTCATGGCTGAATTTAGCAAGGAGGTTTGGGTGACACAGTGAAAGCAAAGCCAGAGCCTGGTCGGTGAAAGAATACATCTTGTGTAAACGGGCTGAGTGCTGCACAGGGCTGTGACTGCAAAAAGAAGCAGAGCTGGCATTGGAGCTGGGAGCAGGGGCGTCATGAAGGAAGCCAGCTCTCCCTTGCCCTTTCCCTCCACTCAGGGAGGCACAGTTTTTCTACTACTTTGTCCAGCTTCCCTGGTCTGTCCCAGGGGACTGTTCTGTAAATACTGCTTCCTGCCAAGTGAAAAGAAACACATTTTGAAGGCCTGATTTTTGAAATTTTATTGAACAATTTTTCAGCTTTGGAGGAATGAAAACATTTGATGTTCTGAATGTCAAGCTGCTTTCTTGACATTTGTTTATGAAGATGATTGTTACAATTTGGGTGGGGCATGCACACTTTATCCCTATGGATGGAGTTTGTTTTGAAGTTCTCTCTTCTTTCAGCTACTCTTCTAAATGTGGATTTTGGAATTTAATCTTAAAATACATATTTCTTGAATCACAGATTTCGGTATGGCTGGGTGCTAAGCCTGGCATGTGACCTGCTATTGTAAAACAGGCTTTCTGTGTGAGAGAGTATGTATGAGGTGCTTCCCTATCTCCCCTCCCCAGGGTTTTCACATGTGGAAAACAAGGGTTTGTGCTTAATTCTTTCCTTAGAGATTAATGATGGAGTATCTCATTAACTACACAGCAATGCATCCTGGTTACTTTAAAATTTTTTATATTGGAGTATAGTTGATTTATAATGCTGTGTTAGTTTCAGGCATACAGCCAGTGAACAGTTATGCATATACATAGATATACTGTTTTTGCATCCTGGTTATTGATATGAGGTCAGTGCTGCTGCTGCTGCTGCTGCTGCTGCTGCTGCTGCTAAGTCGCTTCAGTCATGTCCGACTCTGTGCGACCCCATAGATGGAAGCCCGCCAGATTCCCCCATCCCTGGGATTCTTCAGGCAAGAACACTGGAGTGGGTTGCCATTTCCTTCTCCAGTGCATGCAAGTAAAAAGTGAAAGTGAATTAGCTCAGTCGTGTCCGACTCTTCGCGACCCCATGGACTGCACCCTACCAGGCTCGTCCGTCCATGGGATTTTCCAGGCAAGAGTACTGGAGTGAGGTGCCAGTGACGTGCCATTGCCTTCTCCGATGAGGTCAATAGATGGGTCTTTATTGTCACTCTAAAGGAATTAATCACTTACCAGTAAAGCGAGAAAGCATTCAGTCGATTTGGAGGCTGTTTAATCATCAGCCTGGGGGATGGCAAATACCTCTTTGAATTTCTGAGAATATCTCTCCCACTGCCTGCCAAGGCCTTGTCACCAAATTTATCACTTCAATTCACTTGTTTTTTTTCCCTCCCATGTCACTACCACATCTACACCCAGCTCTGTACTGCATTCAGGAACTGACCCAACCATTTCTGAAGTTGCTGCTGATGTTATATGAAAGAATCATCACTGGTTTCCCTGAAGAGCGTAGTCTATCTTCCTGGCAACCTGGCAAATGACTGACAAACACGAGTTTCCAAGGTATTGGCATTGGCTGCATCTGTTCGTAGTGTAATTTCATCAGCTGCACAGACGAGGGATGCTAATTAGTTTGTTGATACATATGTGATTTAATGAGACTAAACACTTAACTGATCTTGAAGTAGGCACAGTTTGTTTCCTGTTGCTGTTTTTACTTTAATTAAAAAAAAAACAAACATGTTAGGCACATTGGCTGGAAATTAGAGCACTGTGTCATCTTGGAGAAAAAAGAATTTCCAGGAAGTCTGACTGGTCATTTGTGTCCTGCTCTAATGAGATTAAAGAGAAGAGGATAAAATATTGGGTTTGAGAACAAGGGTTGAAATCCAATTTAAATAGAAGATTAAGCATAATGGAAGAATTTTCATAAACTACATTATATTGGAATCCTGTGGTTCAATACTAAAATTATAATATGTACCAGAATAACTGATTTTAGGAAGAAATTCCAGACCCGCATCAGCTCCAACATATAATCTTCTATTTTTAGGGCCTTTTTTAAAGTGCCCTCTTTTCTAGTTATTGTATTATATTTTTATGTAACTGAAACTATGAAATTCAATTAATACAATTTTTCTTCCTAAAAATTCACATAAAACAATGGTATTTTGATTTTTATTAATAAATATTTATTTAGAATTATCTACTAGACTCTTCTTAATTACTTTCAAGTTGTGCAAAACCGAATCCAGAGAGGTTCTCTATTTTGGGAGTGGGAAGAGGTGATGAGGAAGTAACTCTAACCCCATGGTTAAAATTATATTTGTATTAAAATGCTTCATCTAATTTGCTTAGCTTTTTGCAAACACGAGTCAGTACTATGGCCTGCGCAGCCTGTTTTCATGGGACCATGTCCATGCTCTCTCCTCTGTGTATCTGCTGCAGTGGCAGAGTTGAGGCATTGACCACATACTGAAGTGACCCACTCTGCCTTTATGGGGAGGTTGGACCCCTGATCTACACCATGCCGGAGGACAGGAGTTAATAAATAGTAATAGGTGGCGCTCCTGCCAATGCAGGAAACATATGAGACGTGGGTTTGATCCCTAGACAGGAAGATCCCCTCAAGTAAGAAATGGCAATCGACTCCAGTATTCTTGGCTGGAGAATCTCAAAGACAAAGAAGCCTGGCGGGCTACAGTCCATAGGGTCACAAAGACTCGGACAGGACTTAGCATGCACGCTCAATAGTGTTGTTGAGAAACATTAAAGACTAAGAAACAGCTACTTGTAGAACTGAATCTTAAACAGATCTTGGAGGAGAGCTGTAGATCCGCAGGTCTTTCAGAATCCAGGAACCGGTGCTCTATCACGAGATCACCTCTAGGCACCCAGCAGCCTCTGAGACAGACCATGCCCTCTTCTCTGCTGGCAGAATATGGTTTCTGCTCCTTAATGCTGAAAGGATCTCCCTTGTAACTTCCTAAAGATTCATAAATTATGTATGAACACAGATTTGGGGTTTGACTTTAAGAAACAGAGTCACGTAGGTGAAATCTTTGAAAATGACACAAATGAACTTATTTACAAAACAGAAACGGACTCACAGACATAGAAAACAAACTTACGGTTACCAAGGGGTAAAGGGGGAGGGATAAATTAGGAGTTTGGATTAAATGTATACCTATAGCTGATTCATGTTGAGATTTGACGAAAAACAACAAAATTCTGTAAAGCATCTATGCTTCAATTAAAAAAATAAAATTTAAAAAAAGATACACACTAAGGGAAAAGAATCTGAAAAAGAATAGATACATGTATGTGTAAAACTGAACTATTTTGCTGTACACCTGAAACTAACACAACATTGTAAATCAACTGTACTCCAATATAAAATAAAAATTAAAAAATAAGAAGAAACAGAGAGTGCCAGCAGTTTCTTCTGGCGTGTCAGCATCCGTCATCTTCCCCAAACCTGGTAACCCAGCAACACCCCAGGGGCTATCAGGTGTGAATTCAGCTTCCTTGTTTGTCCCAGTTTGGAAAATGAATTGTCCATTGTTCTAAGCCTATCAGTAATTTATCTGTGACAAATTATAAGGTGGTGTTATATACATTAGGAACATACTGAGAGCACAGAGGTGCATAGAAAAGACACAAAGTAATTGAACTCCAATTCCAAAGACTGAACTATAATCCTTTATCCTGGATGATTCAAGTACCACCAGCCAGCGAGCAGGATAATTACGTTCTTGTTTGCTTTCTAATGTAAACTTATAAACCATATCTTCAAGATAAATTAATTCCAGTGTATAAACTAAGCCTGATTGTTTAGAAACAAGTGTAATTTGGTAATACATGAATTTGAGTTAATTGAAACCCATTGGTTGTGGAATCAGATGGACCTATGTTTGAACCATAGCTCTTGCACTTTTAGCATTTCAAATCAAAGATGACACAAACGTTGAGCCTCTGACCCACTGGTGATAAGAATACCTATTTCAAGTGGTTGCTGTGAAGCTTAAATGTAAATACAGGGCTCTTAGCACTGTACCAGACCATGTGTTCTTTTCCCTCTTTTTTGAGTTTTTTCATTTTCCAAGTATGGAAATACTTGGTGGATCCAGTTAATCAACATCATTGTATTGCTGACAAGCTGAATTTACAACCAGATGGTTCCACTGAAAAGTTAACTAATGAGACATGGGTTGTGAATTGTGTGAAGACTCCATTACAATATCAACAAAAACAAAAGTGCAGGGGAAAAGTGGCCAGAAGGGTCATGCTCCTAACTTTGGGGACTCCTAGGAAGAGAGGCCTTCTTGGATTACTCCAGTGTCATCTGGATTTGGATTCAAAGTCTCCAGTAAATCCAATGGCCTATTCTTAGGAATCAGGAGTCTTTTTAAAAAATATTATTTGTTTTTCATTTTGGTGATATTTTAAAAATATTTTACTATTTATAGAGATAAGTCTCTTTGGCAGTAATCATTTCAATTAATTTTTTTCATGTAAAAGACAATGTTGCAGATCTAACAACGTATACTTGGGCACCATTCTATAAATATCTTTTCTTCGGGTATGTTTAGGAGACATTATGCATGCTATTCTGATTTTTTAGAAAATACAGACTAATGAGAATTTAGTAGTATGAGCAGTGATATGACATAGTTTGAGACCCAGCTTCTGTCATAAAACCACAATATTTCACCCTTGTGGAATCAAATAAGACCAAATGGGCTATAAAAATGGGAATCAGTAGTTTGTGCTAAAGACATTTTGGAGAAAATTATATTCCATTTGAAAAATATTAAAATACTAAAAGCAAGTATTTTTCTAGTATACTAGAATGCACACATAGAAAATAAGATCTTTACTAAACGTTCCATCCATTTTATAATGGACATTTGCACCAGGTTTTCTTTTTTTTACTTGAAAATGACATAGGACTGTATGGTCTTCACTTTCTCATACCTGTATTTTTCTCTTTCCATAGGAATACAGAGTCACTCCTCTTTCTCCTCTGACCTTCTGCAGCCCCTGGACTCCCTGGTCACCAGCATCTCTGGTCCACTAGTGGCTTCTGTGTGTCCATCCTGGTAAGAAGAACCAAGCCCAGGAGCGATCACCATGTTCTGCGCGAAGCTGAAGGACCTGCAGATCACGGGGGACTGCCCCTTCTCCCTGCTGGCCCCAGGGCAGGTCCCCAGAGAGCCCTTGGGGGAAGCCACAGGGAGTGGGCCAGCAGCTACCCCAGGGCAGCCGAGCGTCTGTCCAGGTGTCCCCGACAAGAACCCGCCCGGAAGGCTTCCCCGGAGGAAGACCAGCCGCAGCCGAGTCTATCTTCACACTTTGGCAGAGAGTATTTGCAAACTGATTTTCCCAGAGGTGAGTGCCTGCCCTTTCAAGATCTTACTGACATTTTGAAAATGGTAATAGGGTGTTTTCCTAAGGAAAATGTGAACATTCGCTTTCTCACTTTCAAGGCTATAGTAGGTGTAGACAATTTGACAATTTTCTGAAAACGTTTAAAAACATTTTTAAAAAGCAATCATTTTCTTAAATTGTGTTTAATCTTAAAATGTTTAGTCTTGCATTCTTTTCCAAAGCATCCTGCACTCTGACAAGCTTTATGACTTTGAGCAGCTGTTTCATCCTCTTGCCCTCAGCATCCTTATCTGAAAATAGACATGCTCACAGTCCTGGGTCCCTAGAGTTTGCACAAGCATTGAAGTCAAGTGAAGTGAAGTGAAGTCGCTCAGTCGTGTCCGACTCTTTGCGACCCTACGGACTCTAGCCTACCAGGCTTCTCAGTCCATGGGATTTTCCAGGCAAGAGTACTGGAGTGGGGTGCCATTTCTTTCTCCAGGGGATCTTCCCAACCCAGGGATCGAACCCAGGTCTCCCACATTGGAGGCAGATGCTTTACCCACTGAGCCACCAGGGAAACCCTGCACAAGCATTAGGTGAACTAATCCACAGCTCTCACCACCCACCAGGACCCATTAGTTACTTATGGATGGCAAGCTATTTTTTTTTTTTTTAATGGATTCATTAGCTATTTGTTTAAAGCTAAGTTCTTTGGAGAATAACTTATTCTCTGCTGGGTTTCCCTCATCTAGTTCCTAAGAGCATCATCTGTTCTCACCAACTTGCTGAGGTGGGAAGACCACCCCCCCTCTCCTTATTCTGCTGGGTTTGTCAGGGTCACAGGCCTGTTCATGACACCCCTGTCATCAGTTTGGACATGGCTTGGCCTGTGGGGTGCACAGCCTAATGCTGTTTTGGAATCTGGAGCATCACCCTTAAAGGGATTCAGGAAAGACAAACACTGTATGGTCTCATATGTGGATTATTAAAAAACAACAACTCATAGAAAAAGAGATCATACATATGGTCCCCAGAGGCAGAGGGTGGGGAAGGGGATTAGAGGAAGGTGGTCCAGAGATGCTGGAAGATAAGATAAATGAGTACCATGGGTGTAACTCATGGTGACCCTGCCATCCTGTGTGGTATGTAGGAAAGTTACCAGGTACATCCTCTGGGTTCTCATCACAAAGAGAAAGTTTTTTGTTTTCCTTTCTTTTCTTTGTGCTGCATCTGTATGAGAAGATGGATGTTAGCTGAGCCTATTGGGGCCATCATTTCACACTATATGTAAATCAAGGTGTCATGCTGTATGCGTAAACTTAAACAGTGATGTATGTCAATTATTTCTCAATAAAACTGGGGGAAAAAGAGAAAACGGAACGCTGGGGACAGGCCATAGAGCTAATTAGGTAAACTATGTTTGGAATAGACAGGGCATGTGGAGAGCTCCTCACCCCATGGGCCTAAGAGAAGAGCCGCTGAAAGTCTTCATGGCATGTCTTCTTCCTTCTGTTAGTATTCACAGTTTTATGCAGATTCACTTAGCCTAGAAGATTGGGCATTGAAAAAACCAGATTCTGGCTCTCATAATTTATTGACGAATTTTAATTGACTCCACACCAACCCTTTGCCTTGTGAGAAACACTGAAGGACCACAGGCTGCTGACTTTTAGGACTGGAGGGAACTTCAGAGGTAACCTTGTTTCATTCCCAAGAAGGACCTGAGAGGCTAAGTGACTTGGGCAAAGTCACACAGCTTTTGAAGGATATAGCAATTACTGCTGCCAGCAATATGGGCTCAACTGGCAAGGAAGAGACTTGAAGCTTGAAGAGTGGATAAATTAGAATTGGCAGGAAGTTGAGGGAACTTATTTCAAATATAAGATAAGCACAGTAGTAGACTGGCTAGTGGCCTTTGAGATGGAAATATTTAATTACTGTCTCCCCGCTCCAGTCACCAGCGGCCAGCATTGGCTAGGATGAGGGATGCAAGTCTTCCCAGGCAGTTGGTTGGTGTCAATCTGGGAAGCGGTTGGCACCCTCATTTCCAAGGGCAGAGCACGGGGATGAGCAGATGGTGAGGCTGGGAAGCTGGAGAGCAGCCATGCTTTCCCCAGGTCCTGTCATTACCCTGTTGGCTTCATTATTTTGTTTGATAAATTCTGAATTCCTACAATGGAAGTCATGCACATATTGGAATCTCTTTTAAAAACATTCAGAATATCAAATATATGCATTCTTATTTTCCCTTATTTAGGATAATCTGTGTTGGTTGTTTGTGGGCTCATAGCTTTGAGTGTGCTGTCACAGTACAGCACACTTCTCAATTAATAGTAGAGAAAGCCAGGCTGAGGACTTCCAGGAGGCAAGAGGGCTGCCCTTGACCTGAAGAACCAGGACTCTTTCTCACAACTGAGGCCGTTTTCATTCACATTTTAGTGAACATCCCAGGGCTGGATACATTCATGCTGAATAGCAACCAAACTAGATTACTTCATCAACTATTCAAACATCGAGGTGTCTTTGATTAAATAGGGCTTTTTAAAAAACATCTTTTTTAAGTGGACAGATTTAATGCTTAGCCTACTGTTCAGTTTCAGTCCCATCGGTAGCCCCAAAGAAGAGACTCCAGATAACATTTGATGGCATCCTCATTCTTGTTTTTGATAATTAGATGTAAACTCCAGTTATGTTTTATGTGGGACAAGTATTATAGTTCATTATCCTTAGCAGATTTAGAGTGGGAGATGGCATTCCAGAGTTGTGGAATCATAGGTTACAAAGGTCTTATAGCTCATCTAGTGCAAACTTTTCATTTGTTTGAAGAAATTAAGACACATAAAATTTAGATCACTTGCTTTAAGATAACTAGGGGAGATGGAAAGGTCTCTGCACCTCATTCATAATCTGTTGCTCTTCTATTATATTATTAGCTGATTTTTCATGGAAATTCTCCCCAATAATCCTGTAAGCTCCTCAAGCAGAGTGTTTTTAAAATAACTGCATCATGATCTTAGCTACAGTTGTAGCAAATCAGAACCATTTTCTGAACTAAATCGAGTCACATTTGCTTATATGAGGGCTTCTCAGGTGGCACTAGTGATAGAGAACCCACCTGCCAGTGCAGGAGACATAAGAGATGCGGGTTCAATCCCTGGGTTGGGAAGATCCCCTGGAGGAGAACATGGCTAACCCACTCCAGTGTTCTTGCCTGGCGAATCCCATGGACAGAGGAGCCTGATGGGCTGCAGTTCATAGGGTCGCAAAGAGTCAGACACGCGGCTGAAGCAACAGCACAACACACAGCAGCACACGCTTATATGAAGGATATTATCCCAAATCAAACACCTTGTGAGATTAAGGGGATCTGAAGGAACTCCTGAAGTCTCTGAATGTGTCGTGGAATATTGGGTTGCAAGAAGGAAAAAAGAAGTGGTATTCCATTATCTTTATGAGCTAAAATTTCCTTGGTCTAGAAAAACCTGAAGAACTATAGAAAACATCCCATCCCAGGTCCTGCCATACTTAAAACCTTTCAATGACTTTTCTTTGCTCTTACATAAAAATAAACTTTCTTAATGTAGCCTCTAGGCAAAAAGAAAAAATGCAGAAAAGTTAAAAATCATCTGAAATAGCAACTAATCCATAAACTAGACCTATGAAATTCCATTCAGAGTGTTCCCAGCAATACTGGATCAAGCGGCAGTTGTGGCTGAAGCGTTAATATACTGGTATCCTCCAGGGCCATCCTGCAGTCGTTGATTCTGTGTCATAAGGCGTGAGATCTCAGGGAAGTTGAGTCCTGCTCCTGACTTTCTTGTGATCTGCATCGTCTCAGGGTGTAGGCTCAGGATGTGTTCGAGAAGCCTTAGCGCCAAGGTAGGAAGCTCTAGGCACCGGCAGCCTTTACCAATAAATGTTTTGTCTGAAAAACTTGTGGGTTTTGTTTTATCTTGTTTTGAATTTATAACAGTTTTCCAGAGGAGCAATGGTGTATGATGAGAACGGACACCAAAGCCTGTTAAGCTGTAATATCACTAACGTATGCTGCTACAGCTTGGCTAGGACTTCAGAACTTTTTACTTAAAAAAAGCAAATTCTTTTTTAAAAAAAGTTTTATTGGAGTAGAGTTGACTTACAATGTTGTGCTAGTTTCAGATGGTATAGAAAAGTGAGTCAGTTATACATCTCATATTCATTCTTTTTTCAGATTCTTTCCCCTTATAGGCTATTGCAGAATATTGAGTAGAGGGCCCTAAGCTCTACAGTGGGTCCTAAGTTCTGATTCAGCATAGAAAGTCAGGAAGACACCTGTTCGAGGAACTCCAGCAATGAGAGAGGGACCATTTGTCCTTTCTTACAATGACAGCATATATGTTAGGAGGAAAAGACAAGAAAAAGAAGTTCCTGGTGGCAGTGGGAAGGAAATGAAAGACCAGGAAGAATACAGACTGAGAATGGTAAAAACATGTCCTAGTGTTTAACCAAAAGGTCAAGAGGAGAGAGGATGGTGATATTTCCACCAGTACTCGAGGTGAGGAAGGAGAAAGTCTTCAGGGGCAGAAATGGATGGATTTTCTTTCCTTGTTGCCCATCCCAAGTTCCTGGTCAGAGCCATAAATCATGTATAGGCAAATGTAATTTGAATTATTTTAACTTGGAAATAATATAAATTGTGTTTTTGAGCAAGCTGCAATGGTAACATCTCTGTACTGAGTTGTATTGCTTCACTGATGCGGATGTTACAGACTAAGCCTTCAGGACTTGGAATGGCTGGCAGGGGAGATGATGTGCCTTCATTCCTTTCTTCCTTCATTCCATCAGTATGTAGGTAGCACCTCCTGTGACCAGGTATTTTCTAGGTGCCTGACATGCGGTGGTGAACTAAACAGATCTTCCCTGCCCTTTTGGAGTCTCTATTCTAGTGGAGAAGACAGAAAATAAAGAAAAAAAAATGTCAGGATGCAAATGCTTGAAGGACAATAAAGATCTTCTGTGTAGGCAGTGACCATCATGTCACTGATGACGCCTCTTCTAGGTGGCTCAGTTGTAAAAAATCTGCCTGCCAACGCGAGAGTTGTGGGAGACACAGCTTCTATCCCTGGGTGGGGAAGATCCCCTGGAGGAGGAGGTGGCAACCCACTCCAGTATTCTTTCTTGGGAAATCTCATGGACAGAGGAACCTGCCCGGCTACAGTCCGTCAGGTCGCAGAGAGTCAGATGCGACTGAGCACGCGCGCATGCACTTTCTGTCTGACTAGGTTTTAGAGAAGGACAAAACTCCCCGTAACCCAGAGTTTCATGGGGTTTCATCCACAAAGACTTGCTGGTGTTTGTGATTCCAGAGTCACTCTATGAAGTCAAAGACCCTTGATGGGGTGAAGCTGATACTGGCAGTCTTATATATAACTGATGGGAGTGCCAATGACTACAAACTTTTATGAAATTGATCTCGAAAGAGCTACTGAAAATTGAGCTACTGAAAATCCATAGATTTTAAGGATTCCACTTAAAAGAATATAACCTGTAGAAATAAAAAGCAATACATAAGAATAAGAAAAAAACAACAAAAAAATTCCCTTGAGATATTGAAGCCTTCTTAAGCACACTAGGCTGTCCGCTCCTGCCTCCTTTAGGGTCTCAAGTCTAACGTTTCCTTCTTCCTTCCCTGATTTAAAAGAACATGGCTGCATTTCCTTTCCTAAACCTGCTCTCTGCCTGCCAGGCAATCACCTTTTGCCACAGGGTGCTGGGCCCTTGCTCAGAATCTGCCTGCTGGCCTGGCACCCTCCAGCCCTTCTTTCTCTCTCTCCTTGTCTAAACCATCAGAAAAATTGTTATATGGGTAAATTTAAATTCTATTTTATTTCTTTTCAGCACTTGTATTGTCTTTCAAGAAATTTCACATTTAAGTTCTATTAATATATGCTCTTTAGAAACTGAAAGTTCTTTTTATAATTTCATTAAAACAGAAGCTTGGTCGATTTTGCTTAACTTTACTGTCTCACTTGATCAGTGGAAAGTCCAAGAGGGATATAAATAGTTCTTAAGGAAAAAGGAATTTCACAACTTGGGACAGAGCCAGAGAATTCTCCACTGTCCTCTGGATAAACTACAGAAGGCGGCTGTATACACATGCAGATACATAGAATTTTTTTTTTTTTTATGGAATGTAGAGAAGTTACCAATGGTTTATTTTCCACTTATTAACTGGTTAGGGAGAGCAAGCTGCTAAGAGATATTAATTGTCAACCAATATTTAAAACTATGCAGGCTTACATACAAGTATTTTGCAGTCTAGGAAGATTCATGAGATACTCAGAAATCAGTAAAAGAGAAGTACACTGTAAGTATTTTATGAAGATTGTTCAAGGAAAAGAAATGAGTACAAGTTTGGGGAAATCCAAGATTTGTTTCAATCAGTAATCAACTGAACTCGGTGACAGATTGGATTTAAGGGATAAAAGAAAGGGAAGAGACAGATGCTCGGAGTTTCTAGAGCAGGAAGAGACAAATGATACATGAGCAGAATGTGAGATTGTGGGAGGGTGGAGGATCTCAGCGTGGGGTAGGGGGCTGCTATGGGTCTGTGGAAGGAATGAGGGTCTCCTGGCTTGAGCCCCGTTGAGACTGATGTCCTGGCTGCACGTTCAAGGGATTTCTTGACCTGGAGGAAGGGGTGCCTGACTTCAGGGGTGCCTGACTTGTGTGATTCCAGCTTGGTGGCTGTCGGAGCCACCCACCAGGGACACAGCCCACATCCAGATTCAAGTCAGTCTGAGTGCTTGGCTTCTTCCCAAATGTGAGAGCTGTTGAAAATCAGTCCTCTTTTCCCCAGGGGTAGTTCAACCACACTTGTCATTAAAGTAGCAATGCTTCTGCTACTTCCTGACAAGCACTCAGAAGAAATTTTTGTGAAGTACGTATCTTCAAGAAAATGATTATTTAAGGGAGTGTTTAAAACTTTTCTTTTCAATTTTCAGTTTGAGCGTCTGAACCTTGCCCTTCAGAGAACATTGGCAAAACACAAAATAAAGGAAGACAGGTAAATTGAAGCATTTCAGTTGCATGAATCTCCTGTTACTATCACTGACACAGCTACTAATAACCAGCGCTTAGTGGTGTCTCGCATATATGAATCACTTTGCTATGCCAGGAACTCGGCTAAGCAGTTTAGCTGCCACGAATCTGAAAGGCAGTGTGTTCATTTTTCACATTTCATATGTCACTAAGCTCAGGTTTCTATAAAATGTCTAGAATTTTATAGCTGTTTAGGAAATGGCAGAATGGAGTTTCAAGCCTGGGTTTTCAGAGCCCATGATTTTAACCCTATTACTCTGTGCTTCTCCATTTAGTAAACTCCCAAAAGGCCTATTCTTTTCTGCTAGGGTGTAATTTCTGAAATACTTAACAAAGTTAAGGCATAGATCAGAGCAAACTCCTGCTTGAAGAACAATGCCAAGAATCTGGGGCTAGGTCCCAGTGCAGCCTGCCTGTCCCTTTGCCCCAGCCTGAGCCACAGTTTTTTAAAATTGATTACTTTACAATATTGCACAGGTTAAATTTTTAGCTCCCGCATCAGGAGGGAAGGATGTGGGAGCAAGAGGTGGGTAACTCAGGAGTGGGGCAGCAGCTGGATCAGTCCTTAGGGAGGTGTTTTGGTATTTTCCTAACTAGCTTGGTTATACTGATTATACTGATATTCAAATACCTGTTCCATTCATACTTTCTCTTTACTCTGTCTTTGAAACTTTCTTTAAGAAAGCTTTCTGTAGCAGTTTCATATATAAGGTGAATTGAAAAAACCCAAACAAACCCTGGTTTTTAGAGTTCATTTTACAAATACATCTTGGCACATTTACTGCTGGTGGACAACTTGATTTGGCTTTGTTTTGGTTTCCCGGAAATTGAAGGATTATTTGCTGTGTAAATACTACAATAAACACTTGCGTTCAAATTTCAGAATTGAATTTGCAACTTTTGCAAACCAGTACCTTTGTCGGGAATATTTTATACATTCATCCATCTGTCTGCTGCTCAGGAGGGGATCATCTGCTCTGTGCGTTTTCTGGGCTTAATTTCACTCGCTGACTAACTGGTCCCAGGCTGCAGGCAGCAGGCAAGCCAAGAAGGGGTCAGAGACAGGTCCAAAAAGAGAGTGTGAATCTGTGTGTCTGACAGAAGCTGTGTTTGCAGAGTGATATGGACAGCATTCCAGAAGCCTCTGACCTTAATTCTCAGTCCGGCTGATAAGATAGGCAGCAAGTCCTGGAGCTGTGCTACTGTGTCTGTCTGCCTGAGGCCTTGGCAGCCAGTTGACTCAGAATTTATTCCCAGGGCTTGGTGTCCTGAAATGTGCCTAAGCTCAATGCTGATATTCAATTAGGATGTGTTCCCAGATATGGAACTCTTAAAAAAAAAAAAACAAAAAAACAAAACTCAAAACTTAAAAAAATGATTTTATTTGAAATTTTGAAAAATCTTTTAACCTCTTCTTTGACTTCTTAAAGAGTTGATCATACTGTTAAACTGTCCTAATGATTATACCACTGTTGAAATAAGAAGAGGGACTTTTTCTCTTATGAGACTGCCTGCTGATAATGCCAAATGGCTTTTCTCTGCTTTGTTTCTTTAGTTCTTGGCTATGCTGGGCCTTTTCCCCCATCTTTCTGGCAGGTCGGCTGCCATTTCTACTGAGGTCAGTGTGCTGACTGCTGAGGGGAACTTCACTTCCCCACCCACCACCATTTTTAAATTTTTAAATTTATTTATCTTTAAATTGAAGGATAACTGCTTTACAGAATTGTGTTGGTTTCTGCCAAACATTAACATGTATCAGCCATAGGTATACCTATGTCCCCTCCATCCTGAACCATCTTCCTCCTTATCCCACCCCTTTAAGTTGTTACAAAGCCCTGATTTGAGTTCCCTGAGTCATACAGCATACCCACCACCATTTTTAAGTGAATGAGTTTTATACAGTCATTATGATACCCTTTTGGGTTGGTTTTGAGCTTTTGCTTTTATCTTTTCCTAGGACCTTTTGATCACATCATGTGTGAATTCATGGCTGGTGTATGTGTGCCTGTGTGTATAACACACTTACGTTTGCTGGTGCACATGCAGACATATACCTTATTTTTAAATTTTTTGAAGGTAAAGTTAGGGAACTTATTTTGAATGGCACTGTGTGATGTTTGATTTAGCTAAGCTTTGCTGGGAATTGGTAGAAGAGTCCTCTGAGCAGCTTTGGGTTAATTCTTCAAAAAAAAAAAGAAGTTGCTTAAATGAGAAGAAGGAACAAATCTGAAGACCGACTAATACAGTATATTACAAGGGGTTGAGGGTATCTAATTCAAACTAGGTGTAATATCATAGCCTGATCCCCAAGTTATTTAGATAAGAATATATTTCTGACTGTTGTTGTTCAGTTGCTAAGTCACATCCAACTCTCTGTGACCCCATGAACTGAAGCACTCTAGGCTTCCCTCTCTCTCACTATCTCCCAGACTTTGCTCAAACTCATGTCCATTGAGTCGGTGATGCCATCCAACCATCTCATCCTCTGTTGCCCACCTTCTCCTCCTGCGCTCAATCTTTCCCAGCATCAGAGTCTTATTCCAATGAGTTGGCTCTTCGCATCAGGTGGCCAAAGTATTGGAGCTTCAGCTTCAGCATCAGTCCTTCCAATGAATATCCAAGGTTGATTTCCTTTAGGATTGACTGGTTTGATCTCCTTGTAGTCCAAGGGACTCTCAAGAATCTTCTCCAGCACCACAGTTTGAATGCATCAATTCTTTGGTGCTCAGCCTTCTTTATGGTGAAACTCTCATATCCAAACATGACTACTGGAAAAACCATAGCTTTGACCATATGGATCTTTGTCGGCAAAGTGATGTCTCTGCTTTTTAGCATGTTGTCTAGGTTTGTCATAACTTTTCTTTCACGGAGCAAGCATCTTTTAATTTCATGGCTGCAGTCACTGTCTGCAGTGATTTTGGAGCCCAAGAAAATAAAATTTGCCATTGTTTTCACTTTTTCCCCATCTATTTGCCATGAAGTGATGGAACTAGATGTTATGGTATTAGTTTTTTGAATGTTGAGTTTTAAGCCAGATTTTTCACTTTCCTCTTTCACCCTAATCAAGAGGCTCTTTAGTTCCTCTTTACTTCCCACCATAGAGTGGTATCATTTGCATATTGGAGGTTGTTGATATTTCTCCCAGCAATCTTGATTCCAGCTTGTGATTCATCCAGCCCAGCATTTCACATGTTGTACTCTACACATAAGTTAAATAAGCAGGGTGACAACATACAGCCTTGACATACTTGTTTCCCAATTGTGAACAGTCCATTGTCCCATGTTATAAGCAGTATACCTCTATGTGATCAAGTAGCCAGTGGGGTGATTTTCCTTGTCAAGAATTTTTTCTTTTGAAATTTCTCTACATGTATCATGCTTTATTGAAATCTGTTTGATATAGTATTTTCAACTTATGCCTATTTGTGATCTTGGCTTGTCTCATAGCAAACTGAACCACAAAATAACTTGGATTATCTTTTAATATGCTTTAGTAGTTTTGTAAATTTGATTTTAATCAGTTATCACTATCAGAAATCATCAAAAAACCAATTAAGCAAACATGAATCAACAAGTTGTCCAGTTGAAATTACAACTTTCTATCAGTCAAAATGTATGCTGTTATCATATATAATTAATCATATATATTAAATTATGTTAATTATTATTAATATATAAGTATATTATAAACATGTGTTACTTAAAGCAGTTCAGTAATTGAATAAGGAATAAATTTTATATTAGATGAAGGATGAAAGTTTAATGTGATGATGCCTGATAGTTAAATATATAGAACCTAAAACCTAAAAGTAGCATATACTGTTAATTTGCTTTAGAAAATAAATAAGGACTTACTTCGAAGTGAAATCCATCAGTAGGTAGGTTTTTCTTCTTGGTTGGTTTATCAGAAAAGCCCATCCTGATTTATTATCATCCTTGGCCATTTTGTACCATTGGGTTTTCTGCCAGTACAAACCTCTGTACTATTAGCTTATATGAAGTTAGTTTCAAAGGTAGATATACTTTATGAAAAGTGATGAAATAGTCTAGGTCATGTATATTTGGGGGTTTTCCAACATTGATTTGGTTTGTACATGTCACTGCTCCTTTCCTTTAAACTCGACAGTCAAGATTTGCCTCTACAGAGAAGGTAATTTAAATTATTTTTTGTCATCATTTCTGTATGTTATAATCTGAACTTTTAGCATTCATTTGTCAGTTTATAATTTAAGATGTTGAAATAATTTCAGGAAATCTTTGGAAAGAGAAGACTTCGAAAAAATAATTGCAGACCAAGCAATTGCAGCAGGTAATAGAATTAAGTATATGAAATTAGAAAGTAATTTGCTTATAGAACTATTTCACCTGTAAAGTAAAATTTTCTGTTCCTAGAAAATATTTACCTGGAGAACTAATATTTTCTTTAAAATATTCATGTTTATTTGTTGGTAACATCCAATGTGAAATGTTAAATACCATGTTTTTTGTTAATGTGAAGAATAACTCTTTTCCATACTTATACCTTTGTTTGACCTCAAACGTTTCCTCTTCTTACAATGTTTATTTGCTGAGAAGCAGGTAAAGCTGCCTGGCAGGCTGATTCATAGACATTCATATGCTTTGGTCTTGAACTTAGTAACTAAGTGTCCTTTATTTATGCATGAAAAGTTCTACTCAACATAGTAACATAAGTAATTTTTTAAAGGTTGGAAGCAATTATGAGAAATGTGTGAGCAGTGCTCACATATTAATACTTAGTTTGGAAGAATCAAGCAGATGAGTGACTTTGTCATACTGTCCTTTTCAAAGTTTGAGTACATGGACCAACTGGTGAGGTTTTTTTTTGAAGTAGAAGATTTGAAGAATTTGCTTCTGCTGCTGCTGCTGATGGCTGACTTGCACTGAACCCTCACTTGCACTGAACCCTCTCTCTGGGTCAGGCACAATTCTAACATGGCCCACAAACACCACAGAAGTGCTGTGAACAGGGCATCCACCTTTCTCCTAAGTTATAGATGAGAAGAATGTGCTACAAAGAGTTTAAAGAATAAAGGAGACTAGTGAAGGAAAAGTTGTGGAAAGTAAATGATAAATTCCCAACACATTTTCATTCAGGTAACATTAAACAACAAGAATGCTATTTTGCTCAAAAAAAAAAAAATTTACTACTATTATAATATATTACTTTATATCATCTCAGGAAAAATGACAAAATTGAATTTTACCGCTAGTGATATAAATTAATTCTATATCTGATGCTTATATTCCAAGGGGGCTAGCTAGTACCCCTTCACAACATGTGCCACTGTTTCTGATGTTAACAAGGTGGGAAAACTTCTTTTGAAAGAGACTTAACCCTGTGATTCCAATTGCTCTTTTATAGTTAAGTTTCAGGGTGATAAAATGTCATATCTTATACTCAATTGATCATTCTTTCATAATTAACCAATTTGGGTTTATATTTGGAGTTACTTGAATTTTAGAAATGAATTTATGCAGATAATTTGAACAAAGATGATTAATTTTGGTTGGAACTCTTATTAGCAGATATAAAGCAAGCTAAATTGTCAGATAAGGTAAAATATAGCTCTGCCAAGATGATGCATATGATACGGCAGAAGATGTGTTCTGTGCTTTCAGGAGTTCCAGTGGAGATCATCAAAGAATCTCTTGGTGAGGAGCTTTTTAAAATATGTTATGAAGAAGATGAATACATCCTAGGTGTGGTTGGAGGAACCCTGAAAGATTTTTTAAATAGCTTCAGCACCCTCCTGAAACAGAGCAGCCACTGTCAAGAAGCAGAAAAGAAGGGCAGGTTTGAGGACGCGTCCATCCTATGCCTGGATAAAGATCCCAATGTCTTATATGTTTACTATTTCTTCCCCAAGAGGATCACTTCCCTGATTCTCCCTGGCATCATTAAGGCAGCTGCTCGCATACTGTATGAGACAGAAGTGGAGGTTTCCTCGACGCCGTCTCGCTTCCACCAGGACTGCCGTGAGTTCGTGGACCAGCCCTGCGAACTCTACTCCGTCCACGTCAGGAGCGCCCGGCCGCACCCGCCCCCTGGGAAACCCGTGTCCTCGCTGGTCATCCCCGCCTCGCTCTTCTGCAAGACCTTCCCTTTCCACTTCATGCTGGACAGAGATATGAGCATCCTGCAGCTCGGCCATGGCATCAGGCGGCTGATGAGCAGGAGAGACGTGCAAGGGAAGCCTCATTTTGACGAGTATTTTGAGATCCTGACCCCCAAAATCAGCCAGACGTTCAGCGGCATTATGACCATGCTGAACATGCAGTTCGTGGTGCGAGTGAGGAGGTGGGACAACTCCGCGAAGAAATCTTCCAGGGTAAGAAGAACAGTTGTCCTGTTGTGATATGGAATCAATGATTTCACTTTTAAAGACTGGGTGTGAAAAATGTAAAAATATACTGTATCACTTCAGAATATTTTAAACGTTTTTTAATGTGGACCCTTTTTAAAGTCTTTATTGAATTTGTTACAGTGTTGCTTCTACTTTTTGTTTTTTGGCTTTTTGTGTGAAGGGAATGTGGGATCTTAGTTTCCTGACCAGGGGTCAGATTTGCCGAGTCTTAACCACTGGACTGCCAGGGAAGTCCCCAGAATTTTTAATAAAATATTTCTGTTTAAAATAATTCCAAAATACTTTGAAGGCTTAAAACAGGATTCCTTGTGCATTCATTTGCTTGCTTACTTAAGGCATTACTTCACAAATATTTTTTGAATGCAGTCTACATTTTAAAATCTTTGTGTGCTGTGCTGTGCTAAGTCATTTCAGTCGTGTCCGACTCTTTGCAACCCTATAGACTGTACCCTGCCAGGCTCCTCTCTCCATGAGATTCTCCAAGCGAGAGTACTGGAGTGGGTTGCCGTGCCCTCCTCCAACGGGATCTTCCCGACCCAGGGATGGAACCCACGTCTCTTACATCTCCTGTGTTGGCAGGTTTTTTACCACTAGCGTCACCTGTAAAATATTTATGGAGTATTTTATAGCTGAATTACAAAAATGCTTATGTAAAAATATGGCTTCGATCATCATGAAATAGCTGACTTAATTTGGATAATAAGAGGAATTATACAACAAAGAAACAAAATGACTTGTTTCTTAGAGGAGGCAACTAAATGGGTTCTTAAGTCAATATTTAATAGACTTGGAAAAAATCAATAACTTGTTTGATTAACTGTTGGAAAATGTGGGAGAAAGTGTTCTGCTCTCATCTCATAGTAGAGAACCGTGCATGATTTAGAAAAGAAGTTTGGAAACCACAGTCAGTAGTATAACTGACCTCATAGAAAGGCTCATAATGCACCTCTCTTCTGGACAAGTTAACCCAGAAGACAAACTATCTGTCCTCCCAGATGGAAACAGCTTTATTACTTTTTATCATAAACACAGTACAACTAAATGTTTTTAAAAAGGTACTACTTTAAGCTGTCCATTGCAAAATCAAAAACATAATGTACATTTTTGTTTAAAACAAAAAAGCTACCTTTTACAGTTCTTTTTTATCAGTAAATGATATCTGTGTGTGTCCTTCCATGTCATTAGACACCGGTTTCTTTCACGATGGGATAAGGCCGTGTCATATCCCATTGAGTGGTCGTCCTGTACTTTGGTTAACCATTCTGTTGAAGGACGTCCAGGCTGCTTTTGTGGCTCTGTTTTGTTAACACGTATGTACACATCTGTCTCCTTCACCCAAGTGAGCTTGTGACCCGGAATGAACACGTAAAGCCCCCTCGCCCAGGGGTCCTGTGCACCCTTCTGCTGATGGCTGCTGCTGAGAGAATGTTGGAGCAGAAGCATCAGTGTGGCACGCAGTGAGAAAGCCTTGAAGCAAGAATTTGGGGCGTTGTTGATTGAAAAATCATGATTTCTGTGTAACCTATGAAACTGGGAAATATTTAGGGCAGGAGGAGAAGGGGGCAACAGAGGATGAGATGGTTGGAAGGCATCACCAACTCAGTAGACATGAGTTTGAGCAAACTCTAGGAGACAGTAGAGGACAAGGAAGCCTGGTGTGCTGCAGTTCGTGGGGTCACAAAGAGTTGGACACGGCTTAGCAGCTGAACAGCAACAATTCTCCAGTATATTTGCCAGATGTATGCAGGCATTTTAGAGCTCATAGTAAATTGAAACCATAAGAGAGCCTATTGTTTTTGTCAACAAGTAGAAAGAGCTCAAGTTTAAAAACAAAGGTGGGGTGGGGGGACTAAGATCCTGCAAGGTGCGTGACTTGTTTAAAAAAAAAAGGATTATCACTGTACCTGTTTCCTCACTTTTTGTCTGTTGGGAACGTGAATAAGCCACAAAGCTTTGTCCTCCTTTTACACAGGTGATGGACCTCAAAGGCCAGATGATCTACATGGTGGAGTCCAGCTCCATCCTGTTCCTGGGCTCGCCCTGCGTGGACAGACTGGAAGACTTCACGGGCCGAGGGCTGTACCTCTCTGACATCCCCATCCACAACGCACTGCGGGATGTGGTGCTGATCGGGGAGCAGGCCAGGGCCCAGGACGGCCTGAAGAAGAGGCTGGGCAAGCTGAAGGCCACTCTGGAGCAGGCCCACCAGGCCCTGGAGGAGGAGAAGCGGAAGACGGTGGACCTACTCTGTTCCATTTTCCCCAGCGAGGTGGCGCGGCAGCTGTGGCAGGGCCATGCCGTGCAGGCCAAGCGCTTTGGCAATGTCACCATGCTCTTCTCGGACATCGTGGGGTTCACGGCCATCTGTTCCCAGTGCTCCCCGCTGCAGGTCATCACCATGCTCAACGCACTCTACACCCGCTTTGACCGGCAGTGTGGAGAACTGGATGTCTACAAGGTAGGGGGCCAGGCCTTGGACGGGGAGAGTTGGGCAGTGGGCCAGGAGCCTGTCCTGGGAGCAGGCATCTTGCCTTCGTTGTATGGGTGTCTTCTGGCTCTGAATCTGCTCAGAGATGATTATTCCAGAAAGGACAGCCACTGTGTCTTTCACAGAATGCAGGGTGACAGCAAGGGAGTGGGCTGCCAGACAGAAAGGTGACATTTTAAAGTCAGTGAGCCTGACACTTGGACTGTGAAAACTGAGATGAATTGGTTTGGGTTTTGTTTTCTGTTTTTTTTTTTTTTTTTAAGTATTGATTTTTTTTTTTTTTTTTTGGCTGCTCTGGATCTTATTTGCAGCATGCTGGATCTAGTTCCCTGATCAGGGATTGAACCTGAGCCCCCTGGATTGGAAACTTGAAGTCATAGCCAGTAGACCACCAGGGAAATACCAAGACGGACTGTTAAGACTGAGATGTTTCAAAGAGGGAGGATGTAGCCTTTCCATCTGCAAAAGTAAAGAAGCAGGAGGATTACATGAATTGTCTTACAACAGATTCATTCAGTATAGAGTAACAGGATGCTTCTAACGGCCAGGGAACAGAAACCCAAATCACGTGCTTGTCTGGTGACCAAGGGCAGGAGACGGCCTATCTTCAAATCTCGTTTTCTGCCTTGTTTGCTTTGTAAGCAGAGAAGGTTAAACAACCTTTCCCATTTCTGAAACAGAGGATATAATATCCATTCACAGAGTTTATATGCATGAATAACATGCTTTATGTCCTGTAATCTTCATGAACGGAGCTCTTATAAAGATTACGGTAAAAAAAAATATCTGTTATTCATCAGTCAGCAGGGTTTACTGAATGCCTGAAGGGTACCAGGCATCATTCTAGGCCCTGGGGATGCACAGAGATTGTCCCTGAAACATAATAAACTATTTTTAATGTAACTATTGTTAATAAGGGGCTCCCCAGATGGCGCTAGTGGTAAAGAACCTGCTTGCCAATGCAGGAGACATAAGAGATGCAGGTTTGATCCCTGCATTGGGAAGATCCTCTGGAGGAGGAAATGGCAACCCACTCTAGTATTCTTGCCTGGAGAATCCCATAGACAGAGGAGCCTGGCGGGCTGCAGTCCATGGGGTCACACAGAGTTGGACTCGACTGAAGTGACTTAGCACGCATTGTTAATAAGAGAACCAATGAAGAGATTCTGCCTGTTTCTTTAGAAGTAAAACATTTTCTTACTGATTTAATGTTTTTTACATAGTTCTCAGCATTGGCTTGAAGAATAAAGCATGCTTCTCATTTATGTGGCTTGAATCATGTTTTAATTTGCCACATAAAAAAACTGACATTTCAGAGCTTAACCTAACATGAAATAAATAAATGATTAAAGAGGAAACAAAAATTATTTATGGGACAACGTAAGCCCTGCTTGGTTCCAGTCTAGATGCTCATGGTGAAACTTTCTCTTTAAAACATTTCTAACAGGAAATTCCAGACAGAGCTGTGTTTCCCTGGGAAAAAAGAGGTCCACGTATAATTACAGATAAAATAATTGGCTTCAGTTAGGTTAAGCCTGATGGCCTCTTGTGGAATTCACTGTATTTATTTGTAGACAGCTCATGTCTTGAGAAGGTCTCCTCTCAGAACTGTGAGGAGGGCTCGCTCTCCTCTGCAAACCGCCCAGCGGCTCACAGAAGCCGCCCACTGCCGCACGGTGCTCCCTGCTGAAATGTTTAAAAATGTCACTCCTCTCTAGCGTTCAGAGCCTTACTCCTCATGGCGAGGATGGGGCGCAGAGTCTCCTGGGGATCCAGCTGCTGTCCCAGCCAGTGGGTCTGTGTCCTCGTTTCACCTGCTGTTCACATCGACGCTGTGTGGAAACACTGGAGATGCTGTGAATAAACGGGGAGGGGGCCTCCCCTCAGAATACACTTACGATACAGAGCGTGTTCCATCACCGGCTCACCGTGTTCATCACTGGCTGGCTTCTGGGGAACAGCGTGGCTTGTTTATCCCAGTCCCCAATTGGACCAGGACCCCATTCGGTTTCATTTCCTTTCTTTCATTCTTTTGGTCATTTTCCTGCTTGTTTCATTATTTATCTAGTGGTTTAGCATATCCTTACTGGTCCTCCAGAGTTTGCCAGAGTGGTGGGGGTGTGGAGTCCAGTTCCTGTGATAAGAGTCCCAGAGCAAGGAGGGGCCAAGGGAGGGACACACAGACAGAGGACAGGATAGACTCCCTGTGACACCGGGGACGGCATGCCATGCTTGCCAGCAGGGCTGAGGGGGCCTCTCCCCCTACTGAGTAGCTCTTTGAGCCCTGTGACAGGTTAGCCCCTAGGCTGAGTGCATCTCCGTGTGCGTGGCCGAGGTGATGCTGTCGGGTGCCAGGCTCGCTCGCTGGTGAATGTCCTGGGCCCCAGTGGTGGAGGAGTTGATGAGACAGCAGACTCAGGGAGCTTGCTTTCCACCAGGAAAACAGACAACAAAAGCATGAATTCACAGCACCCCAGTTGGTGTGCTCTCTCTGGAAGGAAATAGAGCAGGTGCAGGGGAGCCAGGTGAGGGGATTTCACAGAAGTGGCCGGAATCACCTTCCTTGCAAGGTGAGTTTTAGCAAAGCCTGAGGAAACCAAGGACGTGCCTAGTGGTCACCTGCAGGAATACTGATCCAGACAAAGGAATAACAAACGTTTGCTATGTTTGAGGGAAAACAGGAGGCCAGCAGCTTGGGACAAAGTGAGCAAGAAAGAGAATAAGGAGAAGGATTAGAATCAGCGGCAGCAGAAAGGCAGGACAAGAACTTTGGGGCAGCTTAAGGGCTCTGGCATTTATTCTGAGTGAAATAAGCAATTGTTGATGCTGTCCCCCTTTCTCTTCTCTCCCACCTTCAGCCCTCCAGATTGCCAGCTTTGGATCAGAACAGTGATATGATCTAGGTTACAATAAGAATTTGGAGGAGAAAAATGCACCTATTACAATTTGGTAGCTTATTTGTGGATTTAAATGAACTGTTAGCTTTCTATATTCAGCATGACAAATGAAAATCACTCGTAACAACAGCAATCATGACAATGATAATAACTGATCAATACATGAAATTCACAGAAGAGATTGATTTCCGATAGCTTTCCAATCACCATTGTCTCTGCCTCCCACTTGACATCTTAGTCTCTGTACTTTATGATTAATATTCATGTAGACAGTTTATCATTGCTGTGGCAGCACCGAAAGTTCTTTGAAAAGTTGCAATGTCAGTTTTAACCTTAACTGTATTCATAGGACCTTGATTCAATAGTGACTTTGTTCAAAGCACTGTATTTTATGCTGAAAGACTATATCACCCAATATCTCAAACATATTATAATAGATTCAAAGTACGTCATTTGCTTCTACAAAGTCCATTTTACATGGTGCAGGAAGAAAGAGGTGCAATGATGTGGGGGAATCAGTGGCAAGTCTGGGAGCAGACACCCCTCCTGACACTGTATTCAAAGCAGGGTGCTACCTCTCAGCTTAGAAACCTTGTGAGTTTCCTGGAAAGAAAAACCTTTTCCAAGAGTCTGTGATTGACTCTGATGTTCCATTGGCCCATGAAGGTGAGACTTCTGCTTCATGATGTAATTTCTGCTCTATGATGTACACTGTGGTGCTTCTTGGGTTTTTGTTTTTTGTTTTTTGTAATGTGGAAAATCTGTTGTGCATAGGTGGAGACGATTGGCGATGCATACTGTGTGGCTGGGGGTTTACACAAAGAGAGTGACACCCACGCTGTTCAGATCGCGCTGATGGCTCTCAAAATGATGGAGCTCTCTCATGAAGTCGTGTCTCCCCACGGAGAACCTATCAAGGTGAGGCTGTTCACGTGTTGTTCAGGAGATGTCATGAGAGTAAATGCTGGTTAGTTAGTCTTGCTGTATCTCACTGTTCTCTGAACCCAGGGTAGGCAAGGTGCCAGTGGGAAAGCTGGAAGAAAAGGCAAGGAGCTGTAGGAACTGCAGACATGTTTATTCTCTCCTGACTGGCACAGCAGCCGTAGCAGCAGATAAGCTGTATTTTCTCATGGTTGACCCAGTGGACACAGCCATAACCGTAGCCATAACGCAGCCTCAAGGGCTTTTCAGGTGGAACTTCTATATGTTTACAGAACAGAAGTGGCCCATGCCCAAGTGGGTACATTATGAGATGCATGTGCAGTGCTATAAGTTAGCTCAGCTGTTACATAACCACGTATTTACAACACGTGGGGCCAGAGTGAGAGGCCATGGGGTGAGAGAGCCTGACCACCACCACCAGCTTGGCTAGTTAGCTTTTTCCCTACAGTTAGTTTTCAGCAGAATGGTACATCCATCAGGGTTTAGTTGCATAGAGTAGATCTCCAGCTCGTTGAAGCAGCAGAAAATCTGTAAGTGGCTTACAGATCACTAGGACCAAGAAAGCCATCCATGACTTGAGCTCTCAAAGAGTGGATCCTAAAGCCATGCTTCAGAACCATGGCTTCCTCTGTGATCTGGAAGCTGGTTCTAGAACCACACAGCCACAGCCAGGCAGGAAACCATTGTGCTCAGAAAGTAGCTGTCTCCACTACTGGCTGCACAGCAGAGTTGCACCCACTGCAATTGCATCAGCAACGTGGAAATACTGCATCATGACTCTCACAGATTGAATGACTGGAAACCGGGCTCCCTGCTCAGCCTGGGAGAGGGAGCACGCGGGCTTCTGCTGTGCTCACAAGGGAAGTTGTAGGCAGAAATCCAGGTTCCCAGAGCTCATGCAAGGGCGTCTGATTCACCAAAACCTCAGTACATCTAGAAACTTCAAGGGAGTTTGAAAAATGTGGTTTTGGGTTTTCTGAGCCCGGCAAGGGAGGAATTTAACCAGAATGAATGTGGACTGGTAATCTAGTAATATTTTCCAGGACACATAAAATTCCAAAATTTCTAAATAAGCCAGATCCCAGAATAATAATGTCTTATTGCAGATGATAAAATAAAATTCACGTGCCTGGCTTAGATTTAATAGATAACACATGAACAGATATCTTTATTTGTCCCACTTGAAGTGAATCAGTCACTTAACTTTTATAGAACAGTCCTCAATTGATGACCTTCAGAAATGGGCCTTTGAAATAATATGGAATCCTATCTGGCATGATATAAAATACAGAGAGAAGGAGGAAAAAGAAGTTTACCTAGAGCTCTGGCTTATACCATAAAGAACCTGCCTGCAATGCAGGAGACCCAGGTTCAGTCCCTCGGTTGGGAAGATCCTCTGGAGAAGGGAACGGCTACCCACTTCAGCATTGTGCCTGGAGAATGTGATGGACAGAGGAGCCTGGCAGACTACAGTCCATGGTGTCACAAAGAGTCAGACATGACTGAGCCATTAACTTTCACTTTCTTTTTCTCTCCAGTGTTAATATTAATAGAAGCTGTATGTGTAAGCCTTCACAACTATTTTTTAAGAGAATGGTTGTCCTAGTTATATACTGATGTGTGACATGCTTCCCTAAAGTTAGTGGTGTAAAACCACAGAGCTTTTGTGATGCATTGATTCTGTGCAGTGGAATTTGGATGAGGCGTAGCACGAATATCTTGTCATTTCTCACAGTATCTGGTACCTCCACTGGGAATTCTCAGTGGTTGAGGGCATGCAGAGTAGCTGGGATTACATCACTTGAACCAGAGCACCATTTCAAGATGCCTCACCTGCCTGGTTGTGGTTGGGCATGGCAGAGGGTGGACCCAAGCTGGGATTGTCAGCCCAGTGCTTACATGTCCTGCTCCGGCTGGGCAGCCTTGGGATAGTCACAGTTCTTTCCTGGGGGTGGGTGTCCACTGAACAAAGTCGGTATCTGCTGCATGGCCTTTTATACCTTGGCCTTAAGAGATACATGGTGACACGTCCATTGTATTGGTCAAACCAACCTTAAGCCTGCCCAGAAGGGAGAAGACATAGATGCCAGGTCACAATAGGAAGAGTGTGAAACAATTCTCCACAGTGTTTTAAAAGCATCACAGTGTCTGAATTTTCCAGATGGTTAATTTCTATAATTTTTTAGAAAATAATTATATTTTGTTTCGTTTTTTTGATGAGGAATCTCATGGCATCAAAGTGAATACATAAAATATCCGGATTAATAATAAACCCAGTGATCTCCACTTAAATGGGTTCTATAATTAAGATGTGTATGTTTGGGGAAGGGGTTTAGTGCCATGATTTTTGACATTTGTAGAAATGTACTTTTACAGTATTGCAATTGCAAGAATTATTTATAGCTAATTTCAAAGATGGTTACCCAGGTGATAATAATTTAGCTTTGCTGCTGCTGCTGCTGCTAAGTCGCTTCAGTCATGTCCGACTCTGAGTGACCCCATAGACAGTAGCCCATCAGGCTCCTCTGTCCCTGGGATTCTCCAGGCAAGTTTTACTGACCTATAAATTCAAGTTTAAACATGCCTTTTTATTTGTACTGACCTAGGAAACTTCTGATGGCCTTAGGGGTTACTCATGAATTACCAAAAGTGCAGACTGTTTTTAGTAGTGAGAAAAAAACACTAATGTGTGTCACGGGAGCAGTTGTGACTTAAACATTTTACTTAGTATATATATATAATATATGTAATGTATAATATAGTTGAACCACATTGTTGAGGAATCCACAATTCAGTGATGGACAAGGTCAGTCAAGACTCTACTGGATTTGAAGCTGTGGTTTAATGAGAAGAGTGCCCAAAGAAGATAAAAACTTATGAAAATATGCCTGGTATTTATAAGCAGAAGATAGCCTTTTGTCACCTTTTCTTGGTTTGTCTAAATTGTTCTTTGTTAATTGTTTATGTATAGAACCATATTCTCCTAAGGAAGAAAGAGCCGGATGCAATAGAAATCTGTTTTTGTGCTTAAAGTAAAACTGATGAAGAAGAGGCTTTAAAAGTAATCCAATCTTGAATTCTTTAGCTGAGGAAAGAGTTCAAGGGAAATATGGAGATTTAGAGAAAGTCAGACAACCAGATGCAGAGAACAAGCCAGTGGTCACAATGAGAAGCAGGTAGAGGAAGAGGGCAGGGAGTGGGGGTCAGAGATACAGACCACTAGGCATGAAATAAGTTACAGGATGTAATGTACAGTGCAGGAAAAAGAGCTAATGTTCTATAATAACTGTGTGGGGCATGATCTGTAAAATATTGAACAATTATATTGTACATCTGAAAATAATAACATAAGTCAAGTATACTTCGATTAAAAAAGTCAGACTGCCAGCTATTAGCAGAATTTTGGTTTCTAATGCAAATCCCCTGATTTATGATGTAGTGCTTTTGTTTAAAAATGTTGCAGAATACATGGTTTAACAAATGATTCTCAGAAGTTTCTAGAAGAGATCTGAAATTAGCCATAAAACTTGGGAAGTCTGGAGTCTCCTGTATTCTAAATTACATCTAAGTGACTAAGTCCTTAGCCTCTGTGTACAGTACAGGGATCTAATGGAACTTGTTTTAAATGGTCAACTGAACATAGAATTTGAAAATAGCAAACATGGTGTCTGATTGTCATCTTAAACATCCTTACTCTCACTTGCTTCATTGTAGCAGTGATTTAAAAATCTGTGCCTCCTCTAAGATCAGCCAGTTTTCAGTCTAAAAGATCCCAGTTTAAAACATTGTCTTAACTGCTCTCCAAATTATCCATAGCTTTCAGAATTCCTAAACATTCACCTCAGTGTATTCTGACTGCCTGTTATACCCAGATATGGCACGACTCTTATTTTCCATGGACCCAGATGTTGTTGACTGAAGTGTTTATAGTCGCTGCGATCCAGGCTCAGCAATGCCAGCTTTCTGCTTCCTCTGTCATCTTCTGCTTCAATATTACAATCCTTTGTCTCCCCAGGTTGGTCATTTGAATAGTGAGGTAGTGTCTGGCATAAAGTTGTGTGAGCAAAATACCTAAACACCCACACTTTATATCCTGAGAAGTGACCATGTTTTGGGAAACAGCTTCTGGGCTCCAGAAGTCCTGTCTCTCTCACCCAGTGGACAGAGCAGGTTCACATAGCCTGCAGAGACTTCGTCTGGTCACCATGGCGACTGTGGTAGGTTCGTGGGGGGCTTTGATTCAGATTGGAAAGACGGGTGAAATACACATTGTGTGATAAACCCAAGTGCATCCATGGAGAAGCGAAGAGGGGTGACTGATGCCCCATCAGTGGTTCTTCCTTGGAAGGGAGGAGTAGAGGAACATCAGCTGGAGGTTTGGAGGAAGGAGGAGGTGTGGGAAGAGCGAAGAGTATAATAATTTCAACAGGTCCACAAACAGCACTGACAAGCAGGAGTGTTTTTCCAATGGCGAGAACACTGACTGACTTTTCGCTTTCAGATGCGCATTGGGCTGCATTCTGGGTCAGTTTTTGCTGGAGTTGTTGGAGTTAAAATGCCTCGTTACTGCCTTTTTGGAAACAATGTCACCCTGGCTAACAAATTTGAATCGTGCAGTGTCCCCCGGAAAATCAACGTCAGCCCAACCACTTACAGGTATGACCCCACTGAGCGCCTGAAATGTACTCTTGTCATTTTTGTTCATTGATTTGTCTCATTCTTCGTAACATTTTCTTGCTTAGATAATATTAGAGAAAAGCCATAATTGTGTCATCCTCATTTTAACTGTTTTTAAACTACTTGTTAGTCTATGGGAATGACCCTCCTGAGATACCTGTAGCCTGGCTGACATCCTCAATGTATATCCTGTCTCCCCCATTATTACCCTTTAAGCAAAGGGTAATAATGTATTCCTTCTCATGGGCTTGGAAGGTATTCTAACACTGACCAGAGTTACAGAGACCACACAAGTTGATTGGCATGGTCCCCGAAAAGAATGCCCTTAATTCATGTGCCACATGTGTATACATTTTCTCTGCTTTGAAAAATCAAATTATAATGGAAATTCTTGAAGAACAAAAAGGTTTTCCAGATCTAAGCAAGTGAACTGCTATGATGGTTTCATAGCGTCTTCTTTCTACTCCAAACAACTTTCCTTTCCAGCCCTGATTCTAACTTGAAAACCTTGCTTTGTTTTGCACAAGAAAGGTTGAAACCTGCTAAGAACCACGCCAGCTTCATGCTCAGATCCAGTGCACCTGGCTCCCTGGCACCCTTAACTGTGTGTGGTTCTTGTCCTGGGGACCGACAGCCCTGCTCTGGATTTGCTGTCCTTTCAAACATTTTCTTTTGAAAATATCAGCCTTCTCTGTGATCAGTTCCTCCAATGAAATGATTCTTCCCATCAAAATACAGCCATATCTGTTTACTTACCTCTTTAAAGGTAACGTCTTTGTTTTGTTTCCAATACTATCTCTGCTGTCTCCTTGTGTTCCTGCTCCTTTTCCAGAAAAACTCTGTACACAGGTCGTCTATGCTCAGGGCCTCCCTTGCTCTTCAGCTCACTCTGGTCAGTGTTTGTCCCTCACAGGCCACTCCAGTGGATCCCAGCAGGGTCATGGGCACCTCTTGCAAAACTCAGGGTCAGTTCTCTCTCCTTATCTTCCTCACCATCTCAGGATGTTTTGAATATCTTCTTCAGGCTTTTGTGACAACGGATTCACCAGCTTCCCTTGTGGCTGCGCCTTCTCCTTGTCTTGGTTGCTGCTGTCTCCACAAAACCGTTCCCCACCAGGTTATTGGCATCCTTAATCAGTAGAAACTGACTAGAGGCCAGATAGAAAATTTAGGCAAGGCTTTATTGGGGCCCCTGCTGCAGTAGGAGGGAGTGAGAACAAGTAACAACAAGTTTCGCTTGCTTGCTCCTGGAGTGGAGGATAAGCTAGTTGCTTTTATGGGGTGAGGGTAGGGTGTGTCCAGGGGTCTGGCTGAAGGGGTGGCTTAGGTGGATTCCCCATCCCTCTGGTGGTGTTGAGTGCAGGGGCCTGTGCAGTACCCTACTTTTGCTTCCAATCCCCTGCTTTTGCTCCTCAGAAGTGGCAGTTGGGTTTTTGGTCTTTTTGTATTTTTTGGTCCAAAATTTGCTCCAGCTGCTTATGCACATAATTATTTCCACTCCCACAGTTTCTTTGTGTTTTGTTGCTGGAGGAGAAGTTTGTCTAGGTGCAAGCATTGCAGCAAAGGATCCCCAGGTCCCAGGCTGTCTCAAAACCAGCAAACTTTGGAAAATTGTCCTGCCCAGGGCCATGTCTGTATTCTCATGTTTCCAAAATTTTATGATTTACCACTTTTATCTCTAGCCTGACCCATGATTCTCCACTGAGCTAGACTCATATAATTCTGTCCTGTATTTCTACTCGGATGACTAATTGACCTATTAGATGGCTAATGTGATCATATTAGAACAACTGATTTCCAGTTCTACTTTCCATGTGGATAAAATCTACTTCCCACCCAGCAAAACTCCATCAGTCTCTTTAAAGAGCAGCAGTGTCTACCTAGTTACTCAAACCAGGGACCTCAGAGTGATCCCTCCCTTCTCCCCATCATGCCCCACCCCTGCCTCCACATGTGTGTCCTGCACATAGTCTTTCTCACCTCCTCCAATGCTACCACCCCAGCCCAGCATCACCCTCACTCTTGCATCTCGTGTGCCTCCTCCTTGGCTCATCCTCCACACAAGAGCCAAGTTCTCTTCCTAAAGCATAAGCAGATCTGTCATCCCTGCCCTACAAGCCCTCCTGTGGCCTCCACTGCCACCAGGATAAAATCAGACTCGTAACCACAGACTCAAGTGGTATCTCTGGTCATAGTCACATCAGCTCTTACCACCTCATTTTCTTCCACTTTCTCCTTATTTCATGGATCTCCTGCAACCCCAGCCTCATTTTTATCCATCAGACTTGCTAAACTGATTCCTGAATGGAGGATGACTGCTTTCCCTTTCTCTCCTGGGTCATCTCCTGTTTTCCTCCTTCTCATGATCTGACCTTAAGTCAGATGTCGCCTCTTCAGGGACACATTCCTCACCTGCCCTGGACACACCCTCGCATGGTCATCTCAGCTCATCCCTGTGCCTGAAATGGTTAAGTTCAGGACAAGGGTAGATTTTATGAGAATTTATGCAGATATAAAAGGTGATTGTTTCTTTGCAGAGCTTAAATGATAGAATGTTAGATCCTGGTATGGTATTTCTCAACACAATAATATTAGGAAGCTTACCTTCCTTGAAATATTTATGAAACATGTACAGTTAGGATACAGACTACATCCCCACACCCCAAAATATCCACTACCTTCAAACTTCTGTTTCCAAATTCTAATCAGTAATTTAGAAAGTAGCAATGTAATAGCAGTTATACATTCCTTTCTTTTAAATGTCATGCGGAGTTTTATTCTCGGGGACAATTTTCTGCATTTTTGTTTTTACGGAAGTGCAGAGAACTCACAGAGACTAGGTTTGGTATTGTTTGAGTTTTGGATCAGTGGATTGATGAGAAGGGTGTGTGATGATCCAAGATCATTAAAGACAAAACTGGCAGATGGGGCATAATGGAGCCACCCCTGTGGGTGGAAAGGTTGACCTAGGAACTCCTGAGGTGACACGGAAGCAGGACTTGGATTCCATGAGGGAACAAGGAGCGTAAAAGGCAGATGACAGAATTAAGAGAGTTGATGCAGCCGCTTGGAGGACATGGTGTCCAGTCTGGGGGAGTAAGAAAACCACCTTCTGCATGTGAGCATCCGCCCTGGGACTGTTGCTGCTAATCTTGGATCTTTCTCCCCTCAAGCTTTTGTCTAAATGGCTTTATATTTCCAACCTGTTTTTCTTATAAGTCTGGATCTTTTAAAAAAGATGATTTAATGAACATTTCTAATTCCATGACACTGTGTTTATCTGTAAGTTTCTTCCAAAAGCATGGTTGTAGTCAGAAGACATGTCTTATGGGTCCCCAGTACAGGGCTTACCAGCTGTGTGATCTTAAGAAAGGCTCTTAATACATTCTAATGATTTGCTTTAAAGCCACTTCTAAATGCGCCAGATACAAAAACAAAACCAGAGAAAAATAGACTCCCACTCAACCTGTCCATATTCTTTGGCAACTTGCCTTGAATCCATTCAATATTATGTTTTTGAGATTTTTTTTCTTGATAAAATGTAAATCCAGTTCATATAAATCTAGTTCACTTAGTTAAAGTATTCCAAATGCAGTGGTAAGCTGGTCAACCAGCTTGGGGAGTGAAGTAGATACTCCCAGACTTCTAGCATTTACCATTTCTAAAGTATAAACACTACACTGTGGCTGGTTTCAGCCTATCAATGGTTTAATTGGCTTGCAGATTCCTGAGTATCTAACAGTTGGTTCTCCCAGGCAGGTCAGAGATAAATCTAACATGTCACTGTGATATAATATGTATTCTAGGATATAAGTAAGCCACTCTGTTTTCTGTCCATGGTTAATTTCAGGATAGCCAGTTTTTCATTATTATGCAAAGTGATTTGATAAATATACTTATATACATGTCTCTAGATAACATACCTATGAATGATATTCCCAGATGGTGAGCTTCATTACTCAGTTTCAGCTTTACACAGCACAACTCAGCTGTCCAAACCCATCTGTGTTCCATTGTGTCTGAAGGTTTCTATTTCCCAATGCCTGATATTATCAAATTAATTGTTACCAATATGGCAGGTGTTATGTGACATCCAATTGATGATTAATGAATCTTGTTTAAACAATTTATTTAATCTTCATAACTGTCCTAAGAGACCTGTATTATTATGAAAGTGAAAGTGAAAGTGTTAGTCACTCAGTCGTGTTTGACTCTTTGCAACCCCATGGATGGTAGCCTGCCAGGCTCCTCTGTCCATGGAATTATCCAGGCAAGAATACTGGAGTGGGTTGCCATGCCCTTCTCCAAAGGATGGAAGAGAGGAAGCTAGAGATGGGGTTCCATCTCCAGGGGATCTTCTCAACCCAGGGACTGAACCCAGGTCTCCTGCATTGCAGGCGAATTCTTTACCATTTGAGCCATGAGGGAAGCCCTGTGTATTATTATAGTTCCTTTTCAAAGGCTAGAAATCTGACATCTTTGCTGTTATTCAAACTTAGATCTACCACACTTTGAAGCTTACACTTTCAATACTGTGGAATTCTGTAATTTTTCACTATATATTACCAACTACTATGCCTTATAAATAATAGGTACTTGAAATATTTACAAATCCATGACTAAAACATCATTTCACTTGTTTTATTCTTTTGCAGACTACCTATTTATTGATACGCTTATAAAATTAGTTAATTGAACACTCTTGTGTATTCTGTCTGAGGTTTGTAATCCTTGAGATCTTCATGTCTGTATAGCAGTTTCCTCAGTACATATAGAGCATCACAGTTCTGAACTTTAGCATGATATCGTCACTCTTTTCATTTAGATGTCCCATTGCAGGCTGGGGAGTGGAAGGGAAGATATGGGTAATTTTCTGTAGAAGCTGGTTTAGAGCTTGTTCTCATCCATGGCCTGAATAATAGATCAGAGAGATGCTTATTAAGTTTGCATTTGACAGAGACCTCGGGAAGCAAATGGGAAGAGGAGCCAGTAACTTAATCAGTGTGATTAGAATTTAAAATAAGTTTATCCTCATGGACCAATGAAGCAAATAATAAAAGCTGGTAGAACATCTGAATTTAAGAGGAAATTTAATTCTTAAGAATTTAAGAAGAAAACATATTGCAAATATCAGATAGTAAGTAGAGTATCCATGTATGCAACTAAACCTCACTTTAGTCCTACTAACCTAGAATTCATAAAAACTTTATCCAAAGAGATCCCAAAGTTATTTCCCCATTTTGTGTGTGCACTCAGTTGCTTTGGTTGTGCCTGACTCTTTGTGACTCCGTGGACCGTAGGCCACCAGGCTCCTCTCTCCATGGAATATTTCTGGCAGGAATACTGGAGTGGGTTGCCATGCCCTCCTCCAAGGGATCTTCCCAGTCCAAGGACTGAACCTGCATCTCCTGCATTGCAGGTAGATTCTTTACCACTGAGTCCCTGGGAAAGCCCCATTCTCACATTATATGTGTATGTCTGTATGTCTGTATGTCTGTATGTATATATATATATATATATATGTGTATATATATATAGGGCTTCCCTGGTAGCTAAGCTGGTAAAGAATCTGCCTGCAATGCAGGAGATCCTGGTTCGATTCTTGGGTTGGGAAGATCCCCTGGAGAAGGGAACAGCTAGCTACCTGCTCCAGTATTCTGGCTTGGAAAATTCCATGGACTGTATAGTTCATGGGATCACAAAGAGGTGGACACGACTGAGCGCCTTTCACTTTCACAGATATATATGTGTGTGTATATATTATATAGAACTTTTCTTTCAAAAGTTCTTGCCCATGATTATTTCTTGGTAATATTTACAAAATGAATGGATATAGTGTCTTATATCTTTCAACTCCTTCAGTTCTGTAATATTATTTTCTTATATTATTAGACTTTGCATCATTTGGGTTTTTCCCACTACTATGAATTGCACTGTTGTATAGATTATGGATGATATCTTTACAAAAATATTTTATAGTAATTTTTCCTAATATGAGTGTAATCCATTATCTGGTGGAACTTTCTGTTATTGTGAATTGATTCTTCATTGTTCTTCTGTGAAGAACAATGTGTTTGTAAATATCATTAGGATTTTTCTGTCAATCACACTGAAGATGGTGGGTTTATCAACATTCTCAGGAATGTTCCCTTAGTTATGTTGCCTTTTCTTGACTAGACAGTTACGTCAATGTTGAGTTTTATGATCAATATCTGCCTTTTAATCTTTCCAGATTACTCAAGGACTGTCCTGGTTTTGTGTTTACACCTCGATCAAGGGAAGAACTTCCACCAAACTTTCCTAGTGACATTCCTGGGATCTGTCATTTTCTGGAAGCGTATCAACAAGGAACAACTTCAAAGCCATGGTTCCAGAAGAAAGATGTTGAGGAAGCCAATGCCAATTTTTTAGGCAAAGCTTCAGGAATAGATTAACCAAACACACACCTGATTGTTAGCCTTTGGGGTTTGACTCCTTGGAACGTGAGTGGACCCTCTGAGAGCACACTGGCATGGTGGTGAGCTGAGGATCAGTACTAACATTTCAGGAGCCAAGTCACCATCTACTTTTCCTTCCACTTAACATGACAAAAATGTATTCACTTCAATATTCAATTTTTCAGTGAAAAACAAAGAAACCTCAAAAAGTGACTTTGAGGGGATATTTCTGTTATATAAGAATCACTTATTACCTGTACTCAGAACTCAGCACCTTGTACATAAATCAGGTAATGTAGTGACCTGTACCACCTGGTGAGCTGTCTGCGTACTCTGCCCTGGCTGAATGCCCTGGTTATCAAAGTGCTTGTGGTTGTGTTGGTTGCCTTAAAAATGCTTTTTGAATAGAAACGATAGTCTTGAAACCATAAGTTCTTTGAACCTTTCAACTGTACATTTTGTTACGTTTCCTCATTTAACAGTTAGCCTATATAATAAGATAGACTGAGTTTTTTTTTTTCCTGTTGCACTTTTTTCTTTTTCCTTTTCTTAAAGAAAATAAGCCATTATGGGTTAGATGCAATATGAATCTAAAGTAGTTCTCCTGTAAATATCAAGATGACTTTATAAAAATATTCTCTGCAACATAATATGTCATAAAAATAAGTATTTCCTTCTTTGACATTTGTAAAAGTCTATACATGGTAACGGCTCTTTTAATTCATAATAGCAATTTCATTTCTATTAATTCATTTTTGTGTCATCTTCAGGGTAAAAGAGGGTTATGGCCTATATTAAAATGCAATAATATCATTATGATTTACTTTAACTGAAGCAACATGGAGTAAAGGCAGCATTCAGGAAGCGAGCCCTAAAGTCAGAAGTGAAGTACTTACACACACAGGAGTAACTTGGACCTATTTCAGCAGACACCCTCCATTGCCAGGCTGAGCCACAGAAAGTTGCATTAGGAAAATCTAAGTTCAGAAGTCGGAAATAAGACTTGTTCTTTTTGCTGATAGCTTATTTTTAAGTATTTGTGTTGAGCACTTTGGTGTGTATATATGTCCTCAGAATCAAGCTTTTGTCTTAAGTACACATCTGTGAATATTTTATTTTAGTGAAATAACTCAATGATATTTTTAAAGGGAATGTTAATGTTGATGAAGAAAATGATGCTGTGATTTCATTCTGGAACTTTCAAAACATTTTTCTGGAACATAAACTTTTATTTTTAGTGATGTTAGTCTAAGATCTCTGCTGAACTAAATAACATACAGAGTTTGGTTGGAGATAAGACCTGATTTTTAAATGAATACAGCTTCAAAGCTAGAGAAAGAGGAACATAAAAGTGTTTAAGTCACTATTAGCAGAGTTATAGATACAGCAAACTCTTATTTGTGGATCTGAGAAGTAATTCAGCTTAAAAATTTAAAAATTACATCCATTGGTCCCCAGGCTAGTCCATGGTGACCTCAGGAATACCAGTAATTTCTGATAGGTCTCTTAGCATCCCTGTGTATTACTATATATATTACAATAATTATTATTTACTCAATAATGATCCTGTGTCTTGAAGCACTGATGTGGCTCATTAAATGCCAATCCTATTACTGGGGACTACCACAGGACTTGGAAAAATATAGTTATAATCTTTCAAGCATATGAAGTTAATAAAAGAATTTAAAAGTAAAATAAAGACTTAAATATATTTTTCGTTCTGGAACTGAGCCCTTATTACAAGGAAAATATTAGAAATTAAGGAAAATTAAAAAGCATAAAATGTGTGTTATTTATCACCTGTTTAAGCAGACCCACATTTGCTAATAATTTACATTCCAAAAGTTGTAAGTTAATTGGAATTCAAAAAATATTATCTCTCTGTGTGTATAAATACATGTACACACACAGAACCAGTGAAGGAAAATATAAACAATCTGTTGTTCAGTCGCAAAGTCATGTCCAACTCTTTACAGCCCCATGGACTGCAACATGCCACGTTCCTCTGTCCTCCATTATCTCCTGGAATTTGCTCAAATTCATGTTCACTGAGTCAGTGATGCTCTCCAATCATCTCATCCTCTGCTGCCCTCTTCTCCTTTTGCCTTCAATCTTTCCCAGTAGTAGGGTCTTTTCCAGTGAGTCGGCTTATTGCATCAGGTGGCCAAAGTATTGGAGCTTCAGCTTCAGCTTCACCATCATAGCTTTGAACATTCTTTGGCATTGCCTTTCTTTGGGATTGGAATGAGAACTGACCTTTTCCAGTCCTGTGGCTACTGCTGAGTTTTCCAAATTTACTGACATATTGAGCGCAGCATTTTCACAGCAACATCTTTTAGGATTTGAAACGTTCCGCTGGAATTCCATCACCTCTGCTAGCTTTGTTCGTACTATTACTTCCTAAGTCCCACTTGACTTCACACTCCAGGATGTCTGACTCTAGCTGAGTGACCCCACCATCGTGGTTATCTGAGTCATTAAGATCTTTTTTTTTCTTTTTTTGCATAGTTTTCCTGTGTATTTTTGCTACCTCTTCTTAATCTCTTATGCTTCTGTTAGGTCCTTACTGTTTCTGTCTTTTATTGTGCCCATCCTTGCATGAAATGTTTCCTTGATATTTCTAATTTTCTTGAAGAGATCTCTAGTCTTTCCTACTCTATTATTTTCCTCTATTTCTTTGCATTGTTCATTTAAATAGGCCTTCTTATCTCTCCTTGCTATCCTCTGAAACTCTGCATTCAGTTGGGACTATCTTTCCCTTTCTCCCTTGCTATTTGCTTCTCTTGTTTCCTCAGCTATTTTTGTAAAGAATCCTCAGACAACCACTTTGTCTGCTTGCATTTGCTTTTCTTTGGGATGATTTTGGTCACTGCCTCCTCTACAACGTTACGAACTTCCATCCACAGTTCTTGAGGTACTCTGTCTACCAGGTCTAATCTCTTGAATCTATTCATCACCTCCACTGTATCATCATAAAGGATTTGATTTAGGTCATACCTGAATGGCCTAGTGGTTTTCCCTACTTTCTTCAGTTTAAGACTGAATTTTGCAATATGGAGCTCATGATCTGAGCCACAAACAGCCCAAGGTCTTTCTTGTCTTTGTTGACTGTTACAGAGCTTCTTCATCTTTGGCTGCAAAGAATATACTCAATCTGATTGCGGTATTTACCATCTGGTGATGTCCAGGTATAGAGTTGTCTCTTGTGTTGTTGGATGAGGGTATTTGCTATGACCAGCATTTTCTGTTGACCAGACTCTGTTGGAAACAATCTGAGGGAAATGTAAGCAATCTGAGTGAAAGCTACATGGGAATTCCTTGTACTGTTCCTGCAATCTTTCCATAAGTTGGATGTTTTATCCAAAGAAAAAGTTATTAAAATATGTTTTCTCAAAAATATTCAATCACTTGTTATAGATTACCTAGCCCAGTGTGCAAAGGCTTCTTAACTATGGGATGCTACGTAGCCAGATGGACACACAACATTTCCATGATGGAATGCACTCAAAATCTGCAACTTGGATGCTAAACACCTGGAGGAATCCCTTTCTCATCTCTGCCTTATCAATTCTAGAGTATGTACTTGTCAGAGACACATTCAGGTCTGGGTCACTGAAGGTGCCCAGGGACAGAGCCTGAGGGTAAGTTCACAAGAAAAGTGAAGGACCAAGACAGAGGCTTGAGACTGGCGTGGAGTTGAGAATGGAGAAAGAGTGGACACAGAAGGTCTCTGACAGGGTTGAGGGCTGAATCTTACCGCCAAGTCAGCTGTTCTGTAATACAATTTGAGTCCCCAGATGCCTATTCCTCCTGAGAATTCCAGAAGCTGTTCTTCTGTTCTGTTGTGTCCATGACTTCTTGTCCCATTATTTTGAGTGCAGTACACAGAATAAATTCACTTGTCACATATAGTTCTCAAGTGAGCATAGAGTTCCCTTGAAGTCTCCCAGAGATATCTGCAAAGTGAAATGCATAGAGTTCAAAGATCTGTTCCCGTTTTCCCTTCTCTTTCTACTTCCATCTGGACTTCGTAAGACAACACAAAGTTTTTGACCTAGCACTGAAGAAACTCATTTCATGTGTTTGTTCATCTTTTACTGAATGACTACTATGTGCCAGAAACATATAATGCTGTTTTTGGAATTCTAAGTAAGGCCTCTTTTATTAAGAAAGAAAATTGGAAGGTGAACGTAAGAAAGATAATCACAAAATACCGTGGAACCTGAAGGAGGAGTGCCTGCAGAAGGGTCTTAGTCTTCGAGGAAGTAGCTCATCAGGCCAAGGGGAAGGACTGCCAGGCAAGTGCACGTGTGCACACAGACACAGAGGCTTGGGGTGCAGGATGCACTCTGCATCCTCAGGTGCCTGGAATGAGCGGTGGTGAGGGGAGGAGAAAAAGGACAGAAAGTCCATTTGTCAGAGTGACTATGATTGTTAATCATTGTTATTATTAGTTATTATTCATTTCCATGGAGCCCTTTGTTCAAAATGGCTTAAAAAGGAAAGAAAGAAGCAAAACAAGCAGACCGTTGGCTTCTGCCTCCCTCCCCAACAGTTTTCAAACCACTTCAAGTGCAAAAGGAAGGAATGTGATGCTGAGATGTGAGTCTGTGCAAGCATGCCAAGAGCAGCGTGGATGAGGATGGAATTTACCTGTGCAGATGACTAAATGAGCATCCATCTGTATCTCAGAAGAAAATGACGCAGGACAATAAGTATGGACGCAAAGCTGGGATGCCTGGCCTGGAAATTTCATGTCACTCTCACTTGTCCTTCACATCCTTTGGTGGGAAAGAAGAAATGGTTGCTCCAGTAGTTTTTTTTTTTTTTTTACTACTAACCTTTTCTCCAAATTACCCATCCGTGACTTGGCCAGACCCTCCGGGGCAGCTATGGTGAGGTGAGGAGCAGTTGTGGACACAGGGCAGGCTGCTGGGCAAGGTAAGGGGGAATGAAGGGAGGAGTGACTGGGGGGCACGCACGCCCCCATCCCCACCCTGAGAGTACTAGAGCAAAGCCTGAATGCTGTCTAGGCTATGTAATGCTCGAAAGACATGTTCACGTCTCTGCTGAAGTGACAGGTAACCATCCCAAAGAGAATGGGTTAGTGGATTATCCTGGCTGTAAGTGCGTGGGTTTTACCTGGATAAGTCGTTATTCCTCAGAGGAAAGGACTCTCTCATGGGTATTTGTCAGGGTGGCATCACAGGGCACTGCCCTTCCCTGAACCATGAAACAAGGAGCTTGTGTGTCTGATTGTGGGCCTGGGTGCGTTTCCCTCGGGGACAGTTAGGTAAAGGAGGGTTCGCAGGGTAAAGGATGACAGATGTGGCACACGTGAAGGGGGAGGGCGGTGGATGGGGGGAGTCTGGCCAGAGGCCTTGCAAAGCCTGTCAAGAAGGACTTATCATCTCCTGCAAAACCAAACCTGCAGAGACTGCCGCAGAGATGCTAGGGAAGTGCAATCCCCCGGGTCTAAACACAGGCTAAAAGCAGGGACAGCTTGCTTTATTCAGCAGACTTTATAGTGTCGCAGTGTACATTCTCTGTTGGAATTCGGCTCCAATCCTGGGAAAACTGTTCTCTCCTGAGAAGGGGGAGGATCCCTCCCAGTGCGAGAGGCAGGCAGCTTCTGGAAGTGATTAGCCCTTTGCAGGCCGGTTGCCTTCAGTTTCCTTCTGCTCTTTGTGTGTTTGGTTCCAGATTGTAGGCGAAATGTGGCTCCCTTTAAATGCTTCTTTTATGGTGTTGGTGATGTGCACTGACTTGGTGACGTGCACTCTTGCAACATTCTACATTTTTGTGCCACCTATATTTCTCCTGAAGCAGCTTTGCCCTTGACCTGTCACACATGCATCTGTTTTGACCAGCTCACACAATACACACACTCTTACCTCTAAAACTATTCTTCTTGCTTTCAGTGCCTGCAAAAAATAGGTTTCATAAATCCATAGATTCCAAATTTAGAAAAAAAAAAACAAACCTAAGCAAAAGAAAAAAAAAATGATATCCTAAAAGCCAGTCTTTTTTTTTTTTTATCAATGCAAATTCTTTTTCATCATAATAAATTTAGTGTCAGGAAGATGGGATAGAAATTGGGATGACATTTAAGTTGCAGGTCTAGGACTTAATCTCAGAAATTTTGGTAGAAGATTTGCGATAAAGGTCTGCTGCCTTTCAGTTTTTTTCAAGTATTTCATGTGAAAATATTAAATTGCAACTAAACCTTATAGATTGGGAAGAAAATCACTTGGCAAAAAAGGACTTTGCATAATGCCCAAATCTTAAACTGGCATCTAAGATGTTTGTTTAGTCTGAAATGTTGCCAAACCCATCTGTACTGAAGAAAGAGCAGTGAGGTAGTCTTGGGGGAAACTAAAACAAAGCAAAGCAAAACAAAGATGCTGTTGTAGAAGTTGGACACTCCAACACATTACATACCCAAGAAGAAGGTAAAGCTGAAGGCTTTTGGGAAGTCACAGAGATGAGGCTCAAGAAATTCTGTGCCTTTGGAAGCACTGGTAGCCGGTGAAGTTGTTCAATCACAGTGAGCTGCCTGCTTCCACAAATAAATTGTATCTTGGAAAATTGAAGTGGATAAAAATATATTAGTATTTGAGAATGTTCTGTTCCTTCACCTCCTCCCACATGTAAGTTAAAGATGCCCTGCAGAATCCTATGACACAGCTTGATAACCACTAATTTCAAGCAGTGTTCTCCAACCTTCTGGATTCTGCACACCATTAGTAGTAATAAAATTTTTAGTAAACTGACAATATGTTATGAATCCATAAAATACATGTTATCATATATGTATTATTATTTATGATTAATATAATATGCTGTTCTCAATCTGATATACTACAATATAGTAAGAAGTTTATCTTTAAGAGAGCATGAAAATAGATAGAAATTATAGTATTTTCTTCACTTACCCTAGTGAATTGTCTTTATATTTTACTCTGGAAACTGTTAAAACAGGCTGGTGGGTCTCCACTTTGAGTCACAGATCACTTTGAGAACTGGATAAAAGATAAAAGATAAGACCATCACCCTCCCAAGCATATGCGCATGCTCTTATGCCCCAAGACAGATATGAATTTCCAGAGGTTTGGGGATTCCTTGGAATCTACTTCTGGGCCACCCCAGTGGGGTAGCAGAGACCCTCAGACCAAGAACTTGTTATCTAGAAGGGAGAAAACAGCAAGTCCTATTTGGAATGAGAGAAGAATGAAGAATCAGAAGTCTGTGAATTTTGGCTTAGATGTGACCAGTTGATTTGTGAAGTACAAAGGGAATAAGTTCTTTCACTCCTGGTTCTGTGGAACGATTCGTGGGGCTTCACATATGAGCAACTAAAGTTTTCTTCTTAGCAAATATTAAACATATCTCTCAGTGTATTTTCTCAAGCTTTTGGTAACTGTGCATTGCTCTAAGTATCTAGCAATTTTTTTCAGGATTAAGTATTTCTTTTCATTGTTCCTCTATGTGAAATAGGAGAGCCACTGAGCCTTGCACTGAAAACTTCCTTAATACTAACAACACTTCTTTTATTATTACTTTCACGGTTGTTTTAAATAACGCATTTATTTTGAGTTCTACTTCTGGCAGAGTTGCAAAATCTATCAGAAATTTATCCTGTGTCTCAGAAGCTTGTTAAATATTGCTGCCACATAAATATTGTAATAAAAGTGTTAAATAAAAATCTTAAAATGTTAAATGAGTTCTGTTTAAAAAGAAAATGAACTGTCGATTTAAGCAAAAACAACATTTAATACTTTTGTTTTCTTGTGGGTCTTGCCGTTTCAGACAGAGGAACCCCCCCCCCCCCGCCCCCATACTACTAGTATGACTGAAATATATTTCTTTAGGTATGTAAAACTCCTATTTCTGACAAAACTCATATTCAAGTTTTTCAAATCACAAATAAAATATTTTTTTAAAAGAGAAAAACCTTACATTTAAGACTAGAACTATGCTCAGCTTATTCAAGTGCAATGTAATGGTTAGTAGCACCAGCTCTGGGTCAGTTTGTCCTGGCCGCATGCCGCTAGATGTTTTTCCATCACTCTCTTGCATTTTGTAGAGAAATAGGACTGACTGCCTTCATTCTACATGATCTTTTCAAGGATGTTTGCACAACAAGCGCCTTAGAAAATAGCAATAATGCCTTCCTGCAGAGCGAAAGGCAGGCACAGTTACTACCCATTATAAAACATTCGTGTTCCTAAGCTGCGGTTTCTGTCCTATAACTCAAACCACTGTATGCAGAGATCACATTGTCTTGTGGAAATGGAGTTGGGGGCAGGAAGCCAGTAAAAGACACTCTGATTCTCTTTGTCTGCTGACATCGCTGTGAGCCATGAAGTCTTCTGTCCCTGACCCAGAGAATGCATGTGTCTTCTTCCAGAATTCATGAAACTATGGCAGTTTAACCTGTTAACTCACAAGTAGAGTAAAATCTCACTCTTTGTAGTCTTGACAGTTTGGCAGTGAGGCTGATGGAAAATGTGGCTTCCTGGAAGAGGGTAGATGAGGGTCTTATGGGCTGCTCAATGGGGCTTGAAGGGAGAGTCCGTGGGATGTGGTAGCAATGATGGTGACCAAGTTGTATGTCCCACAAGGTGATAAGTGTTTGTTTTGTCAGCTAGTGAGGAAGGCTCATGGGGAGTTTCATGTCAAGTACCAGGGAGGAGGTTCAAGTTCAGTTGTCTCAACAGTGACTTGGTTGTTGCAACAGTCCTCTGGGTGGGAACTTTCTCCCCAGTCAGGCTGCCAGCTCAAATCCATATGGTCACCATAACCAGTACTAAGAACAGTGCTGGACTAGAGCAAGGTTCCAGCCTCTTCAGACCACATTCATGGAAATGGACGTTCACACTCAACACAAAGGAAGACCATCCACATGCCCTGTGAGCGGAAACCAGATGAATCCCTGAAACACTGGCTAGTTCACTTGTGAGGTGCCTGTGCTATGTTGGAAGCATCGTGCCTGTTAGGGAAGAATGCAACTCCTGGGAACTCCTAGGCTTAGCTCTCCTGACAGACTTTCACTTGAACCTCAGATCTTTGCAGAAATGGCAGTCAAGGTTTCGATGAAATTTTTCAGTAGTCCTGGCTGCCACAAGTGAGCTTGGTTCTTTGGGGGAGATTTCCCTGAGAAATCTCATGGAAACCACACAAACTCGCATGGAAACCACCGAGAAGGCATTGCTGTGGGGTGAACTGTGTCCCCCCAAAATCCATATGTTGAAGTCCCTGGTCCCTATTTGGGAATAGGGTCAGAGCAGGTGTAACTAGCTGTGATGAGGTCACATGGGGCAGATAGACTAGACCCCTAATCCAACATGACTGGTGTTCTTAGAGAAAGGAGAAATCTGGACAGAGAGACACTAGGAGAACCCATATGAGTATGAAAGCAGAGATTGAAGTGATGCTTTTACAAGTCAAAGACTACAGATTATTGCCAGAATCACAGAGGCTATGTGAGAGGCACGGGAACAGGTAGTTCTCACAGCTGTAAGCAGGAACCAAACTGCTGACACCTTGGTCTTGGCCTTCTCATCTTCTGGGCTGGGAGACAGTAAATCTCTGCTGTTAAGCACCTGGATACTTGTTTTGGCAGCAGCCCCAGAAAACTCAAGTAGCCTTGGTCGTGTATTTGAACCTTTTGGGCCCTCAATTGGGTTACAGTGCTGATTAATGTGACTGGAGAGACTGACATCGACAAGTGATGGAAGGGACACTCACACCCTGGAAGACACCCTAGGCCTCACATGTCAGCTGGGCAAGAATTTAAGGACATTTTCTTGGAAACAGGGCAACACATGCCCTAGATTAAAGTAATCTCCTTAAAAAGAAGTTGCTGCCTTGCAAGTGGTGCTCTCATCAGCTGGAGTGAGTGAGCCCCACACCCCCAGCTGGAATTCAATGTTGCAAAGGCTGCCGAGCCCACGGTCCCCAGGCTGAGATGGACAGTGTGAGCCCAAGGACCCCAACTTCTGCCCCAGGGTGTTGGGCCCCAACATTGGACGTTCACTTTGCTGAGCCATAAGCTGCCTCCAAATTAAATGTGAAGGCTCCTCACTTAGCCAGTGGAGTGGGCTCACCTGCCCCCTACCCTGCGTTTCCTGACCGCTCCTACTCAGGCCTCAGCGGCTTTAAGGAGAAAGACAGGGATGAAGTCAAGGTCTCTCTGTCTGGGATGGGATCACAGGTCATGAGCACTCACCTGAATATTGGGTAGGAGGAGTGGGAAGGGACGAGGGAACTGAAATGTTATGTTTACAAGTCACATCCTAGGTCATTCCCTGGTGAGATAGGGCATGTGAATTACATTAATGGGATTTAGGCTAGGTGGCGCTAGTGGTAAAGAACCCGCCTGCCAATGCAGGAGATATGGGAGATATATGTTTGATCCCTGGGTCGGGAAGATCCCCTGGAGGAGAGCATGGCAACCCACTCCAGTATTCTTGCCTGGAGAATCCCATGGCCAGAGGAGCCTGACGGGCTAAGCCCATAGGGTCGCAAAGAGTTGGACATGAGAGCGATTTAGCACACACACACGCGCATAGTGGACAAGGGAAGCAATGTGTTTGGGACCTTTTAGGCTAATCCACATCCCATGGACGGAGGAGCCTGGTAGGTTGCAGTCCATGGAGTCGCTAAGAGTCAGACATGACTGAGCAACTTTACTTTCACTTTTCACTTTCATGCATTGGGGAAGGAAATGGCAACCCACTCCAATGTTCTTGCCTGGAGAATCCCAGGGACGGGGGAGCCTGGTGGGCTGCCATCTATGGGGTCGCACAGAGTCGGATATGACTGAAGCGACTTAGCAGCAGCAGCAGCAGCAGGCTAATCCACTACTGTTGTTACAACTGAGTGTCCACTTGGAAGTGACCTTTCTGTTTTCCCACTTCCTTGATTCCTGGTGCTGAGGAGATGCTCCTGACCAAACAGGCACCCACGACCCCAGGAGCTGAAGTCTTCAGGCTGCAGGACTCTGGGCTGATCATTTTGGTGACTAGAGCCCCTGGCAGAGGGAATCAGCCTTCACCAGAGGTCCCTCTTGGGGTTTAGACCTGTCACCTCCCTCACAGCGATGAAAACCTCCTCCCACCACCCTCCTTACCCTGCCACCGTGTAGCCTAACTGGCTGTTCTGAGGCTTTGGTCGAAACCGAATGCCTGACCAGAAGGATTGTGCTGGTCTCTCCAGCCTGCTCTTCCATCTGGGGACAGCCTGACTCAGTCTCAATGATTAACGAGGTGGGAAGCACCCACAGCCTCACTCAGTAAGTGGAAACGGTTTAAGAATGCAGTTGCCTAACCCTGCAGCATCTCAGCTTCACAGGAAAAGGCAGCAGCTGTAGAATTGGGGGGCATCATTATTCCCCCCAAAGCTACTGGCTCAGCGGAGCCCTTGGTGCACAGAGACCTCTAACTTGTCTGGGCCTGGTTTGCTGACAGATTGGCCAAGCTGAAACCCAGGGTCCTACTCTATTTTTGCTTATTCTTGGGTTATACTAATGTCCTATGTCCTTCAAAAACTATACACCCACAGGCTAAAGGCTGCTTTATTTGGGGTCCTGACTGTGGAAATGAATCATGATGTTGTTTCCTGACTGTGGAAATGAATTGTTCATGTTCGTGTAAATGCCTACACTAAGGACCTGCTTTCGAAGGACAGTGACAGAACTCCTGGGGATGAATGAGTCTGGATCACTCAGATTCCCACCATTACCACTTGGATGTGTCATTGTACTGAACACAACATAGTCGCTATTGTAGATCAGGCCCCAGCACAGCTCAGATTCAGAGATTCCCCCCACCTGCTAGGCTTGGGACTCCTGCCAAAGGTAGACCCACATGTCTCCTGGTGAGACTGCCTACTGGCTCAGAGCATCACCCCTCCCCCAGTCCTGGCAGACAGGCCACATCAGACTTTGACACCACCAGTGCTGACAACTTTTTAGGTCATGATCCTGAAGTTCCAAGCAGATCAGCTCACTGAAGTCATGTTATTATAGCCCTTGAAAAGAAGCTATATTCTGTTTTCAGGCTTGGGGAACATTTATAATCTAACAATGGTGTAGTTTTATTGCAGAATTGTGCTAATGGTCAAGTTATTTAGCTGACTTTCCATGCTTCCTGTCACCCACAAACACCTAGGACTGCAGACCATGAGAGCGGGCTTCTCAAAAATAGACTAAAATTTCTATTGGCTCCACCCCCATCACCTCTCCTGATTTACACACCTTAATAAAGAAGTATGTTACTGACTTCAGTTGGTTAAAGAAAGTAATCACCTCCTCTGGGCTGCTTCCTGGGTAATGAATAGGATGAAAAGAATAACTAAAAGTAGAGCTACCATATAATCCCACTCCTGGGCATATATCTGGAGAAGACCATACTCCAAAAATATACATGCATCTGCATCCCAATGTTCACAGCAGCGTGGTTTACAATAGCCAAGACATGGAAGCCACCTAAATGTCCATAGACAAATGAATGAATAAAGAAGAGATGGCATATTTATACAATGGGATATTACTCAGCCACAAAAAGAATGAAATAATGTCATTTACAGCAACATGGATGGACCGAGAGATTATCATACTAAGTGAAGTCAGTCAGGAAGAGAATGACAAATTTCATATGATATCACTTATATATGGATTCTCAAATATGACACAAATGAACTTACCTATGAAACAGAAACTGACTCACAGACCTAGAGAACAGATCTGTGGTTACCAAAGGAGAAAGGGGGTTGGGGAGGGATAAATTAGGAGATTGGGATTAGCAGATATACACTACTGTATGTAAACAGATAAATAATAAGGACCTACTGTGTGTGGTGTTGGAGAAGACTCTTGAGAGTCCCTTGGACTGCAAGGAGATCCAACCAGTCCATTCTGAAGGAGATCAACCCTGGGATTTCTTTGGAAGTAATGATGCTAAAGCTGAAGCTCCAGTACTTTGGCCACCTCATGCAAAGAGTTGACTCATTGGAAAAGACTCTGATGCTAGGAGAGATTGAGGGCAGGAGGAGAAGGGGACGACAGAGGATGAGATGGCTGGATGGCATCACAGACTCGACGGACGTGAGTCTGAGTGAACTCCGGGAGCTGGTGATGGACAGGGAGGCCTGGCGTGCTGCGATTCATGTGGTCGCAAAGAGTCGGACATGACTGAGCGACTGAACTGAATTGAACTGTATAGCACAGGGAACTATACTCAGTATTCCGCAGTAAACTACAAGGGAAAACAATCTGAAAAAGGAATATATGTGTGTGTGTATCTTAATCACTGCGCTGTACACACGCAATGCTGAAACTAACACAGCATTGTAAATCTACTATACTTCAATCTGTTGGCAGCCCAGATATTAACAAGAAGACCTAGAAAGTTCAGTTTTAGCTTTGGTTCAGCTGCTTGGGTCCCCTTGCCAGACTGACACGTTCCAGATCACAGGGATGAAGAGCTTTTGGTGGAGCATCTTCTGGTCCATTCCCTGCTCAGTGGCTCACCCAGGCCTGAGTGGGGAATAGAACTCATGTCTCTAAGTTTTATTAAAAAACATACCTTTGTCCTTCCTGTACCTGAGTTTTCCAGATGAATGGTATGGGCTAAATTAGGAGAGAACTGGGAAAAGGCTGAAGTCATAGCTATTGAAACAGGTCATAGGTTCACGATGGTAGAAGGGGGCCATGATCCTGGTCCCTAGGGAGGGGCCACCTTGACCACAGATCAACAGAGGAAGAATATTCTTGGTCTTTGTCCTCCAGAGATGCCAGAGCCTTTCTCATGAAGGAACAGGCCCCGTGTGTGCAGCCCTCCAAACTGTTTTAAATGCCTTAAATTGTATTGATTCTTGGGCCTGCCATTTCCTGCCAGACAACCCTGACTGTGATCTAATCAGTGTTTCCCTTCAACTGACTGATTCCATCAGCACTGCAGGGCCTGGCTCCAGCTCCTGCAACTCCTGCACAACTGCCTGTCTTCCCACTCTCTCCTGTAGTGGCTCCTTGGCCTTTTCTTGTGCAGAATGGATGCCTTTGGCTGCTGAAGTCAGAGACACCACCCAGGTCCTGAAGACACTGCACTCAGACTCAGCTCAGTATTCAGGGACCTTAGGAATGATGATAAAATTGCCTGGATTTTCTCCTTGAGGTCGTGGTGGAGACTGAGCCATCACTAACAGGACCAGTTTGAAGAGGGCTGGCTCTGTAAGACAGGCCTGGTGGTTGATGGACTTGTAATGCTGGCTGGGTCAAGAGTCCTGGGGGTCAGGCATGGTTAGGGTCAATCCTGCAGGGTGGTTTCACTGCCACTTGGAGTCAGATGGTAAAGAATCTGCCTACCAAGGCAGGAGACCCTGGTTTGATCCCTGGGTTGGGAAGATCCCCTAGAGCAGGAAAGGGCAAACCACTTCAATATTCTTGCCTGAGAAATCCCATGGACAGAGGAGACTGGTGGGCTACAGTCCATGGGGGCACACGACTGAGATGAACTTGAAGCTTAAGCCAAATTGAAAAGATTAGGGCACAGTTTTCAATCAGATTAATCCAAGCACTACATTTGTAAAATAAACCAAATGCCAGGATAATGTAGAACTAGGGGTAGATTTTGTTGGGAGACAATTCTATATGTCCCCTCATATTTGTGCCCATTTCATGACCAGAGTCTCTGACTACCTTTGGTCCACACTGTCTTTCCAGGGATGTATACATGGCTAGCTGCCTTAGAAATAGAGATAGCACCTCCCTCTGAAGCAAAGGGAGGCATGCCGACCATCTAGCAGAAAGGATTCAGCTCCTTAAATCCAGGACTCTTGTGTGCAAGTCAGCCTACTACATGCACAGCCATGGTGTGGCCCTCCTTGTATCCCCCTGTGAGAATTGGGACTTGGGAAACTGGCCACTCTGGCTACTGCTATTGATGTCAGGAACCTGTGGTCCTCACCACTATCCCAGGAATCTCATGTCTTCCATCAGCATTCTTGAGATAGCAGCAGGCTAACTTGTTGGTTTGCAAGGTGGATGTGGTTAGTATAGGATGCTAACTTTAAAAAATCAGACTATTTTATCTCTATTTTGCATAATAATCTAGATCAAAGCTATCACTAGGGAATTTCGGTACATTTGGCATCACTGTCCCATCAAAGAATGTCGGTCCCTGAGTCACAACAGTATCATTTGGGCTGATAAATCTTCACCAGTCCACTGCATTTCCCAACACTCCCTTTTATTTTAAATGTTGCAAAACAAAGAATAGCATTTGTATTGCTGGAGGTTTACAGGAACACTGTGATCTAACCTAGAGGGAACAGCTGCAAGAATAAGGGATTCCCACACCAAGAAGTTTGCAACAACCAACCACACCCCCTACCATTTTAGTATAAAAGAAGCCTGAATTCTAACTTAGGTTAAGATGTTTCTTAGGACATGAGTCCACCACCTCCTTGGGTTTGCTGGCTTTCCAAATAAAGTCACTATTTCTCACTGCAACAACTTGTCTCTTGATTTATTGGCCTGTCATGTGGCCAAAAGGATGAGCTTAGATTGGGTAACAAACCTACCCAAACTGCCTCATCACTTCAGCTCTGTGGGTTTTAGAGCCGTGATTCTTGAAAACCTCTTTAGTATAGCAAAACCTGCTCTATGAAAATTATGATAAAAGGATTGTTCACTGTGTCAAAAGTCTTCCTCTAGAGACTCCCATATTGTGTACGTGTGTGTGTTCAGTCGCTCAGTCAGATTCAACTCTTTGTGACCCCATGGACTGTGGCCCACCAGGCTCCTCTGTCCATGGAATTTTCCAGGCAAGAATACTGAAGTGGATTGCCATTTTCTACTCCAGGGGATCTCACATCTCTTATATCTGCAAGAGAGACACACACAGCTATCTGTGGCCAGTACTATGACAGAATTGTATCAAAGAAAACCTCACTTTACAGAACCTGTGTTCTTGACAACTACACTCAGTTCTCAAGACAATGAAATATAATGCATTCCTACCATGAACTATAGGACTTTTGCCTTAAATTTATTCCCTTGTTACATCTAAATATGACTTGATTCATGATCTTAACAACTGTGTGTAGTTGTCAAGAACCCAGGTTCTATAAAGTGAGGTTTCAGTTCAGTTCAGTTCAGTCGCTCAGTCGTGTCTGACTCTTTGCAACCCCATGAACTGCAGCACACCAGTCCTCCCTGTCCATCACCAACTCCCGGAGTTCACTCAAACTCATGCCCATTGAGTCGATGATGCCATCCAACCATCTCATCCTTTGTCGTCCCCTTCTCCTCCTGCCCACATTCCCTCCCAGCATCAGAGTCCTTTCCAATGAGTCAACTCTTCACATGAGATGGCCGAAGTATTAGAGTTTCAGCTTTAGCATCAGTCCTTCCAAAGAACACCCAGGACTGATCTTTAGAATGGACTGGTTGGATCTCCTTGCAGTCCAAGGGACTCTCAAGAGTCTTCTCCAACACCACAGTTCAAAAGCATCAATTCTTCGGCTCTCAGCTTTCTTCACAGTCCAACTCTCACATCCATACATGACTACTGGAAAAACCATAGCCTTGACTAGACGGACCTTTGTTGGCAAAGTAATGTCTCTGTTTTTAATATGCTACCTAGGTTGGTCATAACTTTTCTTCCAAAGAGTAAGCGTCTTTTAATTCTATGGCTGCAGTCACCATCTGCAGTGATTTTGGAGCCCCCCAAAATAAAGTCTGACACTGTTTCCACTGTTTCCCCGTCTATTTCCCATGAAGTGATGGGACCAGATGCCATGATCTTCGTTTTCTGAATGTTGAGCTTTAAGCTATTTTTTTTCACTCTTCTCTTTCACTTTCATCATGAGGCCTTTAAGTTTCTCTGCACTTTCTGCCATAAGGGTGGTGTCATCTGCATATCTGAGGTTATTGACATTTCTCCTGGCAATCTGAATTCTAGCTTGTGCTTCTTCCAGCCCAGCGTTTCTCATGATGTACTCTGCATAGACATTAAATAAGCAGACTGACAATATGACATACTCCTTTTCCTATTTGGAACCAGTCTGTTGTTCCATGTCCAGTTCTAACTGTTGCTTCCTGACCTGCATATAGGTTTCCCAAGAGGCAGGTCAGGTGGTCTGGTATTCCCATCTCTTTCAGAATTTTCCACAGTTTATTGTGATCCACACAGTTGAATGCTTTGGCATAGTCAATAAAGCAGAAATAGATGTTTTTCTGGAACTCTCTTGCTTTTTCCATGATCCAGCAGATGTTGGCAATTTGATCTCTGGTTCCTCTGCCCCTTCTAAAACCAGCTTGAACATCTGGAAGTTCACAGTTCATGTATTGCTGAAGCCTGGCTTGGAGAATTTTGAGCATTACTTTACCAGTGTGTGAGGTTTTCTTTGATACAATTCTGCTACAATACTGGTCGGAGATAGCTGTATGTATCTCTCTTGGAGATGACATGGTGGTGGCCAGTTTGCATCCTAAAACTAGGTGAAGTACAGGCTCTAACAGCCCTGAGTTCAGTCCTCAGGTACTTGTATCAACAGCTTGATTACTGTGAGTAATCTACTTGATGACTGTAAGACCAGACCAAGTTCCAACTCACACCTTTGCTTTCTGTTTACAGAAGGAGTAGCCATCTTGTTTGTAATCTGGATTCCTAACAAGAGGGCAAGGCACAGGTCCACTCTGTTTGGATGGACAGGGTATAGGGAAAATAGTTTCTTCAGTTTCCTGCCCTGGGAAGGCTGTATATGGCACAGAAAATAGTGGCATCGCTAGGGTGAGCCATTTGCAAGGCTGCCAGCTGGTACTGTGTTAACATAGCTAATCCTCAAACAGACTCTGAGTTTTGGTGCCCACATGAGCAATTCATTTCTCACATAACCAGTCATTCAGGGCCTGACAGACAAAGCTGTCTCCTCCATGATGTACCCTGGGGAGAGGGTCCCCTCCTCCCATGGAGGAGATGGGAATGAAAATGGGAAAGTCCGTGAGGTGGGTTATGTCCAGGCTGGGAGGTGAGCACATCTCTTATGGGGCTGGAATTCCAGGACGTGGCCAGCCTCACTGCAAGAGACATTAGGAAGAAGCAGGGTCCTTGGGTAATCAGTGTGAGCTCTGGCACAAGCATTCACTGTGGCCCCCCAGGGTACCAGGCAGTACCTGTCCACACCCCGCACCACATGGTATCTGGAAGCTCCAAAGAACCAGGAAACTGAGTGATTTGCCCAGATCAGGCTCATCATCCATGCTGCCAGAAGCAGTGTAACCTTGGGAGTGGGAGACAATGGGGGAGAATCATGATGTGGCAAAACCCACCAGATCCTCCCCAAAGGGAGTCAGATGTCCCTTTGCCTCTTCCGAGTTAGGACGACCACAGATGGTGCTCTCTGGACTGTGTCCATCATCTCTGGAACCTACTGGACCAGAGCCCAGAACCCTCTAGGGAGAGATGAAACACATCTATTATAAGCCTGGTGGTTCCCAGTTTGGGGGTAGGGCACCCTCGGGAGGACATAACCAAACAAAGAGCTTGTCATCACCTTGCAAAGGGAGGAAACATCTCTCACGGACAGGCTGTGTACAGTCACGTCCATCTGCTGCAGTACAGGTTGTAAAGGGACCCCGGAGGGGTGCGGTCTCTCGTAACCAGATACTCTGGACAATCAGGGCTTGCCTGCTGGGGGCTTCCCACCTGCCAGCTGCACACTGAAGGCGGTGTCTTCCCAGATGGGTTTTGCACTAAGAGCAGGGACTAAGTGCACTAAGAACACTGCCAAGGGACTGCTAACAGAAGCTCATTACTGCCAGGGCTGGACGTCATCTGTGCAGAACTTCCTTGTAGCTACCGCAGTCTGCTTGAGAACCTCTTGAAGTTTTCCACCTGGAGTTCCTGTTGTTCATTTTCCAACCTGGACAGCAAGGGAGGGGAGCCGGGAGTGCGGAGCATGTGACTTACCCTGGGGACTGGACAGGGGTGTCTGAATGTGGACCACCTTTTGTAGAATCAGTGGAGGAAGGGGGTGCTTGTTAAAGTTGCAGATTCCTGCAAACCACCACAGACTCATCAATTAGAATGATAGGGTCAAGGCCCAGAAAGCTGCACTGTAAAAAATGCCTCAAGAGGTTTTAATCAGAGTTTTCAATTCCAGGAGCCTACTCTAGTCCCCTTCGAGAGGCTGGGTAACTCTGTTAATGTTTCCCCACTGGATGGCAGAGTCTGCTAACTGAAGACACTGCTACAGCCATGTGGATTGCTAGGTAAGCGCTGAAACCCACAGCTCCCTACTTCTGGGACCACAGCCACACTCACAGAAGTGAAAGGAACCTCAAGCTTCCTGGGCCCATCTCCCAGGCTAGATAGGTTAGAGCGTTGATATTCCTGCTCCAGCCCCCTGAGTCTAGAGCAAATGAAATAGACTGACCATGCACCATCAGGAAGAGAAAATGACAGTCACTAAGAATCTGTGCCATGGAGAGGCCACTCAGCCACAAACCAAAAATGAAGAAGGAGAATCAGTCTAGAAATGCCAGCCCAGGGGCCCACAGGGGTTTTCCTGCATTTGTGCTCAGTTGTACAATCAGTATCTTCAGCACAATCCGTGATAAATCACAGTTTTGATTTGTATTCCCAGGCTCATCTCTGAAATGTGACTCATTTCCTTTGGGTTTTTTCTCTGCCTCTAAGATGAAGAGTTTCATCTGATTCTCCTCTTCTTTTTTCCCAGCCTCCGAGCTTCACCGCTGGCTTATTCTCAGACCACATTCTCAATTCCTGGGATGAACCACCTCCCTTTACATATTCCTGATGTTCAAATGTGATGAGAAAAAAAGAAAAAAAAATAGTGTTGGGAAACAGACAAGGATTTTGATGGTGATGGAAGGAGGGTTTCTAACTGTAGAAAGATAGGCAGGAAAATACTATAGATGCTATACTGTACTTAGCAACACAAAGAGCCCCCAATATTAAATAAGGTTATGTCTTGAAAGAAGTCACCCCCTCCCCCCACCAAATCCACATACTTATGTAAACGATGCAACACAACTAACTCTTTTGGGTCACTTTTCTTGGAGGAAATGAGTAGAATTACACATAAATTCCCCTGCCGAAGAGAATGCAACCCACTCCAGTATTCTTGCCTTGAGAATCTCATGAATGAAGGAGAGCCTGGTGGGCTACAGTCCACGGAGTCACAAAGAGTCCGACACGACTGAGCGGCTTTCACTCACTCACTCACTCACACATAAATTGCATCTCCTCCGCCATTTTCACAGTCTTCCTCATGATTCTGTGGGTTATCCAATATTCCTATGTTTCTTTTCCTCTTAAGTCAGCATAACTTCTGTGGCTTGTAGTGCAGCATTTTGAGATGCACAGACCAAGATCCATTATAATCCTGGGGAAACACCCTTCCTTCAGAGAAGGGTGTGGTTGTCCACTGAAGTGGGGGGTCCTATATCATGTATCAGGTACATCAGTGGGATGTGTGTGAACCACACAGAGCACAGCCAACAGGGGGAGGAGACAGATATACCAGGTGACAGGACTGCCATCAACACCTTTGACCTCTGCTTCTGCTCTCCCAGCTTCCCTGCCTCTGATCCCCCCTGCCTCTGCTTAGAAGACACTGGACCCACTCAGAAAATCCGAGGTCCTCTCCCCATATCAGTATTCTTGACTTAGTGTGCGAAGCCCCTGTGGTCAGGTAAGATGACATATTCCCAGGCTCTGGGGATGAGGACACAGATGCCTTGGAGTGGGGGAAGACAGAGAGGCAGTGGTCTTTCCCCCGCAGCACAGCAGATGCTGCAGATGCAGGAAGGACCACATCATAACCCAGGACTCCCCACCTCACAGTCCACACTACTATGCTATTTTTTTTTAATGTGAGAAAACTCTTGGTTTCTCTAAAATCATCTTTACCTATATTAGATTGGAAAAACCACAGACTTCTGTAGCAAGCCAAAAATGTAGCTTGCACAGTCTTGGAAAGTATGGCCAATTGTTTGCGGTCTTTTTTTTTTATTGGTTTCTTGGCAGGGATGAAAATGAAAGCAACAACGTCCAAGAAGAAAGAAACAAAGCAGCTTGATAAAGTGAATGCCCATTATTTTGGTGGATAGTACATAAAAACATACCCCAGGGTGGCTTGAATTTCATTCACTTAGGATAATAGATTGGCATCAGGCTAGAGCTGCTTCATTCTGCTTATGTTGGCTCCTATCTGCGCGGCTGGATTGACAATAAGGGGAAGGATGCGGAAACCATGGCTTTTTCTATAATGCCAGTTTTCTACAATGCCAGCGTGGGATGTAAGCTTTATCTCAAATACAGCACATGTGGACATGGAGTGTTTACATTGCATATGTAGAAAGACATTCCTTAAATGGATCATGAAGTTCACATTCAGTGAGTATTTACCTGTGTCAAGCACCAAAATATGTCTTTACATACATTATACATTTCCTCTCCATGACTGTCTTACTTCAAGAGGTTTAGTAAGCTGTCCACAGTAACACCAAAGGCCAGAAGCTCTATGAATCCCATTTTCTCATCCCCTTCATGGCATCTTCTTACAAGAAGAATGTTCAAAATTCATATAATTCAGACAGAAAATTGTTACTGACCAAAGTTCTTAGCTTCCTCGGTGTGTGTGCTAAGTCACTTCAGTTGTGTTCAACTCTTTGACCCTATGCGTGGTAGCCTATCAGGCTCCTCTGTCTATGGGGTTTCCCAGGCAAGAATACTGGAGTGGTTGCCATGCCCTCCTCCAGGGGATATTCCTGACCTAGGGATCGAACCCATGTCTCTTATGTCTCCTGCATTGGCAGGCATGTTCTTTACCACTAGTGCCACCTGGCTTTTTTAATCACTGGAAATTGATCAGAGGTCAGACAAGAAATTCAGGCAAGGCTTTATGCGGGCCCATGTTGCAGCAGGAGGGAGTGAGAACAAGTAACAGGTTCGTTTGCTTACTCCTGGGGCTGGTGCCAGGCGGGCTGGTTCCTTATATGGGATGAGAGTAGGAGTGTGTTCATGGGTGGGGCTGGCGGGGTGGCTTAGTGGTCTCCCCACCTTGTTTGTGGTATTGAGTGCAGAGGGCATGCATAGCACCGTGCATTTGCTCTTTGCTCTTCAGAAGTGAAAGTTTGGTTTTGGTCTTAATGTATCTTTTGTTCATAATTTGTCCCAACTGCTGCATGCAGGCAGTTATTTTTAGTCCCTTAATGTTTCTTTGTATTTTGTTGTTCTGGGAGATATTTGTCCAGGTGCAAGCACTGCAGTGAAGGATCCCGGGTCCCAGGTCCCAGCCTGTCACAGAATCATGTAATAAAGACAGCAATTTCAATGTGTAATTAAATTGTACTATATGTAAAATACATGCATATATGTTGACTCATTCAATCCTTATCAAAATCTTCATTTCAGTTCAGTCACTCAGTCATGTCTGACTCTTTGCAACCCAATGGACTGCAGCACACCAGGCCTCCCTGTACATCACCAAATCCCGGAGTTTACTCAAACTCATGTCCATTGAGTCGGTGATGCCATCCAACTGTCTCATCCTCTGTCATCCCCTTCTCCCACCTTCAATCATTCCCAGCATCAGGGTCTTTTCAAATGAGTCAGTTTTTCACATCAGGTGGCCAGAGTATTGGAGTTTCAGCTACAACATCAGTCCTTCCAATGAATATTCAGGACTGACTTCCCTTAAGATGGACTGGTTGGATCTACTTGCAGTCCAAGGGACTCTCAAGAGTCTTCTCCAACACCACAGTTCAAAAGCATCAATTCTTCGGTGCTCAGCCTTCTTCACAGTCCAACTCTCACATCCATACATGACTACTGGAAAAACCATAGCTTTGACTAGATGGACCTTTGTTGACAAAGTAATGTCTCTGCTTTTTCATATGCTGTCTAGGTTGGTCATAACTTTCCTTCCAATGAGCAAGTGTCTTTTAATTTCATGGCTGCAGTCACCATCTGCAGTGATTTTGAAGCCCCCCCCAAAATAAAGTCAGCCACTATTTCCATTGTTTCCCCATCTATTTGCCATGAAGTGATAGGACCAGATGCCATGATCTTAGTTTTCTGAATGTTGATTTTTAAGCCAACTTTTTCACTCTCCTCTTTCACTTTCATCAAGAGGCTCTTTAGTTCTTCTTCACTTTCTGCCATAAGGGTGGTGTCATCTGCATATCTGAGGTTTTTGATGTTTTTCCCAGCAATCTTGATTCCAGCTTGTGCTTCACCCAGCCCAGAATTTCTCATGATGTGCTCTGCATAGAAGCTAAATAAGCAGGGTGACAATATACAGCCTTGACGTACTCCTTTTCCTATTTGGAACCAGTCTGTTGTTCCATGTCCAGTTCTAACTGTTGCTTCCTGATCTTCATATAGGTTTCTCAAGAGGCAGGTCAGGTGGTCTGGTATTCCTCTCTTTCAGAATTTTCCACAGTTTGTTGTGATCCACACAGTTGAGGGCTTTGGCATAGTCAATAAAGCAGAAATAGATGTTTTTCTGAACTCTCTTGCTTTTTCCATGATCCAGCGGATGTTGGCAATTTGATCTTTGGTTCCTCTGCCTTTTCTAAAACCAGCTTGAACATCTGGATCAAAATCTTACAGAAGGTATTAATATAGAATTACTATTTATAAAGTCTTCATTTTACCGACAAGAAAAATGAAGGAAAATGGTGTGAATTGCCCCAATGTACACAGCTATCATGGAGAAGGAAATGCCAACCCAGTCTGGAGTTTTGCCTGGAGAATCCCATGGATAGAGGAGCCTGGTGGGCTACAGTTCATGGGGTCACAAGAGTCAGACATGACTTAGCAACTAAACCACCACCACCACCACCACACAACTATCAAGTTGTGGGGGGAGGTGGGGCAGGCAGTGGCCTGTTCCCCACAGTGCAGCAGATGCTACAGGTGACATCTCTTTGGACTCTTATCTACTCTATCAGATAATATAATAAACAAACAAACACCACCTGCTAGTTCTTTAGACACATGATGGAAGAGCGCTACATCATAAGGAATGGGCTGTGGTCAAGGGTTGCCCCTCATCAGCTTGTGAGCCCCTCTCTCCTCAGGCCTCAGGTTCTCACATCCAAAATGAGCAAACCAAAACCTTACAGATCACAAGATCAAGAACAGGAAGTAATGTGAGTGAAAGTACTTGGTCAACTGCAAAGGCTATTTAAAGGTAAAGCATTTTTTTTTTAAACTAAAGAGCATTAGACTCATTTCAGTGGAACAAATATCGTTTCACACTCCAGTCTTTTCAATAGGGGTATTGATGCTTCTCAAGTGAAGCACCACTAAGGGCCCTTTGAATCTGGTTAAACCAGTTTAGGGCTTTTTGTTTCTACATTTTGGCTTGATATTTTTTATCATGTGGAGGAAGGATCCTTCAAAATGCATTCTAAATGCCATTTTAATAAATACATATGTTTGAGGGACATACTACAGAGTACATTCAGTGCAATTATTCTGCTTCAAAAGCCAATGAAAATTATGGGGGAAGGATGGGGGGAGGGATAATTAGAGGGTTTGGGATGGACATGTACACACTGCTATATCTAAAATGGATAACCAATAAGGACCTACATAGCCCAGGGAACTCTGCTCAATGTTACATGGCAGCCTGAATGGGAAGGAAGTTTTAGGGGAGAAAGCATACATGTATATGTATGGCTGAGTCCCTTTGCTGTCCACCTGAAACTATCACAACATTGTTAATTGGCTATCAGTTCAGTTCAGTTCAGTTCAGTTCAGTTGCTCAGTTGTGTCTGACTCTTTGCGACACCATGAATCGCAGCACGCCAGGCCTCCCTGTCCATCACCAACTCCCAGAGTTCACTCAGACTCACGTCCATCAAGTCCGTGATGCCATCCAGCCATCTCATCCTCTGTTGTCCCCTTCTCCTCTGCCCCCAATCCCTCCCAGCATCAGAGTCTTTTCCAATGAGTCAACTCTTCGCATGAGGTGGCCAAAGTACTAGAGTTTCAGCTTTAGCATCATTCCTTCCAAAGAAATCCAGGGCTGATCTCCTTCAGAATGGATTGGTTGGATCTCCTTGCAGTCCAAGGGACTCTCAAGAGTCTTCTCCAACACGACATTGGCTATACTCTAATATAAAACAAACAATTAAAACAAAAGTCAAAACTATGGTTTTTCCAGTAGTCATGTATGGATGTGAGAGCTGGATTATAAAGAAAGCTGAGTGCTGAAGAATTGATGCTTTTGAACTGTGGTGCTGGAGAAGACTGTTGAGAGTCCCTTGGACAGCAAGGAGATGAAACCAGTCAATCCCAAAGGAAATCAGTCCTGAATATTCAGTGGAAGGACTGATGCTAAAGCTGAAGCTCCAGTACTTTGGCCATCTGATGTAAAGAACTGACTTATTGGAAAAGACCCTGATGCTTGGAAAGATTGAAGGCAAGAAGAGAAGGGGACAACAGAAGATGAGATGGTTGGATGGCACCACCAACTTGATGGACTTGAATTTGAGCAAGCTCTGGAAGTTGGTGATGGACAGGGAAGCCTGGCATGTGGCAGTCCATGGAGTCACAAAGAGTCGGACATGATTGATTGACTGAACTGAACTGTGCTATACAGTAGGACCTTGTTCATTCATTCTATATATAACAGCTTGCATCTGCTAACCCCAAAGTCTCAATCCATCCTTCTCCTCTATCCCTCCCTTTTGACAACCATCAGACACGACTGAGAGTCTGAACCAAACTGAATGAGAATGGGAAAGATTTTATCACATCAGCATAGGATAATTTCAACTTTTTTGTTTCTAATAAAACACTCATTCAGGAAAAACAGCTTATGCTCCATATAAATGGATAATTTGCTTCATTTTCATTATTTTAAACTCATATTTGTTAGAAAATTCGTATATTATTTATCTTTTAGTTAGGTTTGGATATTATTTTTAGCAAATGAGAAAATAATAGAATTTGAAAGGTGAAAGGTAGACACAGCAAATGATGATCAGATTGTTACTTGTCATTCAAAGCTCCCACTTGTCTGGAGCTTATTCACTCACTGATCTCGAACAGTAAAGAGCAAAGTTGGACCGGTCTTTAAAGTTTGTGAGATGCTTTCAAATAGGTCTCCTTTGATTCCCCTGGCACCTTAGCTGAGGAAAGTGGGCCAGGCACTGTTGTCATGATTATAAAGTGGGGTATTGGAAACCCCAGGTTACTTACCAAGCAGAAAACCGCCAAGGTTGATCCGATCGTCAGACTGCCAGGTTTCAGTTCTTTTCACTGCACATTTGCTGCCAGTTGGACACACTGCATTTCTGTAAGGTGGACACTAGAAGTTTTGTTACTTTAGAGGCTTTCATTGCCCGAAGCATCAGACTTGGGTTAAGCCATTTGCTGTTCACAATAAACCTGCGAGGCAGGTGATATTTTTGTCTTTGTAGCACTGGAGTGTATTTATCTGTATTTTCCCCATTTGATAAGTGAGAAAACTGTAGCTCAAAAAATTAAGTGACCTGTTCAATGTCACTCCTCTACTAAATGGTGAGAAATAAGCAATCTGACTAAAGAATTGGTACAACTAATGGTACAATACACTATATTGTTCCCATAGCTGACTTTGTTCTTTGCTTTTTCAATTAAGAAAAGATAAAAAGTGTGGTATTCAAACAATTGAATCTGCAGTTCTCATTCTCCCCTATTTCCTTTTGTATCATTAATATTCAGTATCTAACCAAACACAGACTAGAAACTTCAGCACAGAATTGAGAGGCTTCTAAATGCTGTTTAGAAATAGACACATTGAACTTAAGCACTAGGTTTCAACCATCTCTGGGTGGGTGAGAGAGGAAAGTATATTTAGCTCTGGCTTCAAGAGAATTTTAAATCTTCTAGGGCTTCTGAGAACAATAATTCATGACTTTACTAATTATTACTTCTTAAAAGGCTGAGACTTAAAATTTTCATTGTTCCCCAACAAAGCAAAGAGCTTAGAGGTTTCCTGATATAGAAAAAGAAAGTTTTTACTAAACGGCCTTTAAAATATGTTTCAAACCTCAAAGCAGCTGAGTCTTTGACGTATTAATGGTAAATCTATTTTTATTTAGAAAGTCTATAAGTGTGGACTGTGGCCAAGGTAAGACCAGTTACTTTTTATTTTAACCTAACTCCAGAAGCATAACATGAGAGCTGAATCTGGTGTTCATAAGTTTCCTCAGGAATAAAATGTATTTTACTTAATTATATATATTCCAAATATAGGTGATGAGTTCATTTATCTTAAAGTTTTAAATTATTATAACATCAGCAGGATGCATCACTTTAAATTCTCTTTTAATTTCTTTCCATTTATTTATGGAGTTCAAGTATTACATATATATATTATATATATATAATATATATATATTTTATATATAGCATACATATTTATATAATGTATATATACATTATATATAAATGCATATATATTCAAATATATATGTATATGTTTGCATTTTTTTGTTTATAAATTTCAATGGCACAATAAATATTGAAAGGAATTTGGTACAAACAAGTAACTTCAGAAAGTGTTTCTTTTGCTATTCAAAATATCTTTTTCATGTAACTAAAGTTGCAGTTAATTTGCAAATTAAAGGAAATCTGAATGTCACTGCTTTAGGAATTCGAATTATAGAATCTCTTTTTTCCATTGATCCAGAACCACGTCAAATAACACGTCATCCAGAACTTACTTTTCTCTTTGCTCATAAGAATTCTGCATTCTCTGCTATAAGTACTGAGTGACTGTATTAGCGAAAATCATGGGAGGTGTGATTACTCTGTGCTTACCGAGCACTGAGCACCTCGAACTTCATGAAGAAACAAACAACTGAGCTCTGAGCCATGCAGATGAAAGAAGCATATGAGTATCAAGTAAAATGTATAAGGAATCATTGAAATTAAAGCACATGATGCTCCACGACAGGATCCAAAAACAGAAGGCTTAATTCCCTGGTAGAAAAAATCTGGCAAAACACCAAAGCTCTGAAAAACAATGCACAAACAGGAGAACAACCCCCAAAGGTTTCTTTCCTCTTTATCTCCAACCCAATTACGTATCTTCCCATCACTGGAAAAGCTTTGGGAACAATGCTTACAATAGCTTAATGTTTAACTTATCCAACACATTTATTTTTATTAGCTGAAAATGTGAGTCATTTCAGCTGACACTTTGGAAAGCCACATATTACCTTTTTGCTTATTTATTTTTCATGCATTAGATTGATCTCAAATAGTTTATGTTGACTCCAGGCAGGCTAAGCATTCCCCAAGCGCCTCCTTTTCCTCTGTAGCTGGTTCTTCTGAGTTTGGCCGTCCAGACCGGAGTGCAGTAATAGATTGTTTCCAAGAACACAGGACAATCTTCTTGTGACCTGACTGCTCTGCTCCTTTGTCAACAGCAGTGACAATGGGGAAGTGCTTGCAAAAGCCTATAACCCCTTTGGGGGCCCTCATGGCTGGGAGGTTCCCTTTTCCTAAACGTCATGTGCTCTGTATTATTTGGGGGCCAAACAACCATTGGCAAGGTTTCCTTTACACTCAGGTGAGTATAAGATAATCAGAATATAAAGCATTGTAATTTACTGACAAATGGGGCCATGAAGGCTACAGGGTGAATTCAGAGAGAATAGTTGGCAGGGGTCCTCATCCCTCACTTCTCCTCATATCTTTGTCTAGGTGGACTTCCCTCATTTTCCATCACAACAGTGCTATATTCTCTCCCTTTTACTTGCAAAGTCTAAGGTATAGCCCACTGCACTGCAGCCCGCTCTGGACTGAGACACAACTGTTGTTCAGAAGAACACAGGTTGAGAGATAACAAAAAGTCTTTTTAACAAGTTACAAAAATATTACATCTGCATACTTTGAGAATGGCCATTCTGACCGTGTGAAGTGGTACCTCATTGTAGTTTTGATTTGTATTTCTCTAGTAATTAGTGATATTGAGCAATTTTCATGTGCTTTTTGGCCATCTATACATCTTCTTATGCGTATTTAGATATTCTGCCCATTTTTTGATGGGGCTGTTTGTTTTTTGGATATTGAGCTGAATGAGCTGTTTGTATATTTGGAGACTAATTCCTTGTCAGCTGCTTTGTTTGCAAATATTTTCTCCCATTCTGAGGATTGTCTTCATTTTGCTTATGATTTCCTTTTCTGTACAAAAGCTTTTAAGCTTAATTAGGTCTCATTTGGTAATTTTCTTTTTATTTTCATTACACTAGGAGGTGAGTCAAAGAGAATCTTGCTGCAATTTATGTCAAAGATTGTTCTGCCTATATTTTTCTCTAAGAACCTTACATTTAAGTTTTTAATCCATTTAGAGTTTATTTTTGTGTATGGTGTTAAGGAGTGTCCTAATTTCACTTTTTTACATGTGGCTATCCAGCTTTCCCAGCATCACTTATTGAAGAGACTTTTTTTCTCCATAATTTGAAAAGACCTATGCACTCCAATATTCACTGCAGCACTGTTTATAATAGTCAGGACATGGAAGCAACCTAAACATCCATCAACAAAGGAATGGATAAAGATGATGTGAGATACATATACATATCTCACAGATTATATATATATATATCACGGAGTACTGTGTGCATGTATGTGTGTTACGTTGCTTCAGTCATGTCTGACTCTTTGTGACTCTATGTACTGTAGCCTACCAGGCTCCTCTGTCCAAGGGATTCTCCAGGCAAGAGGACTGGAGTGGGTTGCCATTTCTTTCTCCAATGCATAAAAGTGAAAAGTGAAAGTGAAGTCGCTCAGTCATGTCTGACTCTTAGTGACCCCATGAACTGCAGCCCACCAGGCTCCTCGGTTCATGGGATTTTCCAAGCAAGAGTACTGGAGTGGGTGCCATTGTCTTCTCCATATACACACTACAACATATAAAATAGACAACTGTTAAGGACCTACTGTATAGCACAGGGAAGTCTGCTCAATATTTTGCAATGGCCTGTTTAGGAAAAGAATCTTAAAAAAGAGTGGATATATGTATAACAGATTCACTCTGCTGTACACCTGAAACTAACACAATACTGTACATCAACTACACTCCAGTAAAAATTTAAAAAAAGTATTATATCTGCATAGAAAAAAAAAAAGGTACAGAAGGTCATGATACAAAAAGTTAAAATTTTTTTTCCTCCAACCACTGGTTCTAATAACAGATGATAGACATTGCAAAGCTTTTCTATGCATTTTCCCAGGAAGTTACCTTTATGTCAATATGTGTGCTCTTATTATACAAATTGCACCTTACTCTATACAAAGATTTTATATACAAAAATTGAAGGTGATCACATACATGTGTCGCTTGTTTATTCAGCAGTGCATCTTTCTGCGTCATTATGTATCTAACTTTTTCATGATCGTATGGAGTAATGGTCTATTTTAATGGTTAAAAATTAATATTAAAAAACGGTTCAACATTTTAATAATTGTATGAAAGCCTCTGATTTATAAAAATTCCACCATTAGTAATAGAAGTGAGTATTTTACAGGTTATTCTTCGTCTTGTTTGCTGTTTAGTATTTCTGTATCAATTATGTTTCAACGTAGGCCTCTGGTAACAGAAACCAGTACAACTTTTATTGCTGTGACATTTTTCTCTTTTCTCATCATAGAATCTCATCCTGGCTTCTTGGCTCCACTGACACTGGTGACTGGAAGCAAGGCTTGCCTTTCCTTCCCCACTCTTGATCTAACCCCAGTCAACCATGTCCATGCACTTCCGGCACAGAGTTCTCATCAGCAGACCGTTCCTGCTGGCTCATCTTTTCCCTGCAGTGGGGCTCAGGGCATTAACCAACCCAAGTACCTGGAAGAAAGGAGATGACGAGCTATATAATTAAAAGTCTGTTCCTTCGGTACTGGGCCTTTTCCAGTTCAGCAGTTCACTCTGAGAAACAGCAACAGAGGCCAAATTATGACCGGCCAACTTGGGACTCTCTGAGTCGCGGCTCCCCGCTGTGCAGTGGGGTCAGGTGTTCCATCAGGATGGAGCCCCTGGACCTGGCAGACAGTTGAGAGAACGGCAGAACTGATTTAGACAGGCGCTCACCCAAACAATAGTACTGAAAATTTTGGTTGGCTCACTCAGCTCGTCTCATTGACGAAAAGTGAAATGTGCTAAGGGGAGTATTATTAGCTTTCAGCTTGCCATAAACTGTTGAGGGAACAAGCCACAAAGGAAATGTTCATCTGCAGCAAGATGATAAAAAGGAGGAGGATGCCGACCACGAGGGCATATTCCTTTTAAGGCTTGTGCGTTGCAAACGACACACGCACACACACACGTTGCAAACGACACACACACGCGTTGCGAACGACACACACACACCCCTTCTTAGTATGTGCTTCCCCGAGGGCATATCTTTGCGTAACAATACATTTGGTGAGACCACAGCATCTGCGTTCTCCCCGCTCCAGAATCGGTGCCCGAGCCCGGCTGCGGCCTCTCCACCGTCACTGCCGCGGCCTCAATCCTCGTCACGGAGGCGGGGGCGGGCAGGCGCGGGAGCGCGGCGGCACCGGAGCATCCGAATTCCCTCCGCGGCCGCTGATTGGTCAGGAGCCGGGAGGCGGTGGCAGCCCCTCGGCTCGGTTTGCGGTAGCTGCAGGGAGGTGGCCATCAGGGCGCGCCGGGCCGGGGGCGCGGGCTGGGTGCGGGGTCGCCGCCGCCGCCTGGGTCCCTCGGCCGAGCCGGCGCTGACACCATGGTGAGTGGTCTCGGCCGCTCGGACCGCGCCTCCCGCCAGCGGGGCCTGGCTGCCCGAGAGAACCGGCTGAGCGCCGAGGAAGCGCGCTGGGGGCCCCGGGAGCGCAGCGCTGGGCGCGGGGCGGCCCTGCGTTTCGCCTGCATCCAGAGCGGGGAGACGGGAACGTCGGGGGTTAGCTGCGGGGGCGGTTGGTGCCTGGCTTCCCGGGTGTCCGCACGGCGGGCGCCTTCCCGAGCTCGGGAAGGGGACGAGCGGCCGAGGCGCAGGGGCGCCGGGCCACGGCCGGCCCGCGTGTGTGGGTCTGCGCGCTGCGGCCGGAGAGGCGTCGGGCTCGCGCCCCCTCCGCCGGGCTCTCCTGGGGCGCAACCTGCCTTGGCGCGGGTACAGGTGAGCGTGGGAGGGGGTGGCCTGGGGATGGGGCGGACAGTGACGGAGACAAGCTGCCCCTGAATGGGGCGGAGGTTGCGCCCCTGTACTACCCCTCCTTAGCACCTGGACCCCAAATAGAGCGGAAGCAGGGGGCAGGGTACTAGGTTCCCTGGCGCCGTGGCGGCAGCTGCGGCGGCCTGGCTCCCAATTCCCTTCCCACCGCAGCCGGTCCCTGACGCTCGGGTCTTCCTGTCCCGCAGTATGGATTCGTGAATCACGCGCTGGAGCTGCTGGTGATCCGCAACTACGGCCCTGAGGTGTGGGAAGACATCAAGTAAGTGTAGGGTCCCCGCGCCCCGCCGCGCCCCCACTTCCTGCCCGAGGCGCGCATCCTCAGCGTAGCCGCGCTCCCACGCTCCCGAGCCCGGCCGGGGGTGGCGGGGTGGGGCGGGGCGGCCCTGGGGGAAGGATCCCCAGGGTCACCGCGGCCTCTCAACCCGGCCGAGCGTGGGAACGGCCCTGGCGGCTCCCAGGCTCCGAGCCCGGGAGGCTCCCACGCGCAGGGGCCCCGGGGACCGCAGAGGCCTCCGCAGGAACGAAGACGGCTTGCTGGTCGTTCACACACTTTGCAGACTTGTACGATAGATAAATAGGGAAGCCTTTTCGGTCTGCTGAAACTCACTTTTGAGACTTCCTATCGAGCAACCGTGAATCGACCTCGTTTATTCGTCTGAAATAAAGTGAATCCCCCGCCCCGTTTATTTTTGGTTTCTATTACTGTGGTGAGGCAGGAGGGTATCCTAGTTTTCGTCTGTGAGCCCAGTGCTTGGGATGTGAACGGAAATACCGCAGCCCCTGGGGGTTTCAACCTGCTGCAGTGACGGTCACCAGCTCTCTGAACACCTTGAGCATTTCAGTCCAACATAGATCTTTTTCTCTCTCTCACTCTGGTAGAATTTGCCTTTCACTTGTACGGTTGACCACAACCGAGCAGCCACATTAAAAGCCACCATTATGTGGACTTGCATTTTGGGACAACACTGTAACTGTCATGTTCAGTTAGAGGGACAGAGACTGGTACCCGGGTGGACAGAGAACACACTGTTATTATTTATTGTCTTTCCCTGTGCTCACTGACTTCATTTTGTTGTATCAAGTAGGTGATACTTTCATGTTTTTTCCCCTAAATGTATTACAGTTAGTGGCGGTGAATTCTAACAGGCTCTATGATGAAGTTCCACCAGATTTCTTACACAGATCTGTTTCCATGGAAATTACCAGAATTAAATACAGAGCAGTAGACTGCCACTTCTCCTTCCCTTGAGTCAGTATCCTTGAGCATTATTTCGTGTTCCCTGAGCAGTTTATGTTACCACGGAGTACATCCGCATGCTATAAAGAGAAGTAGGGGTTTTGTGATTATGGGGGTCAATCAAATAAGAACCTAGGCACGAAAGCTTACTTTGGGACTTGAACTCTCTATCTACCTTATTAATACCTTCATAATTTTTATTTTGCTTGGCAGATAGTTACAGAGAGGCAGGGATCAAGAGAAAGATTTTTCACAATGTAACCTATGTATAAGACTACTTTAAATTTAGTCATTTTCTTTGTGAATTTATGAAGGCATCATGTATACCAACCATGTGGTAATTTCTCATCCATAGGATAGAAATTCCCAAATTTCCTAGTGGATGTGTGATGACAATGAACATATTCAGAATTTTCAGAGCACAGGATGGCTCTTGTGGTTAAACAGTCATGCATAACTGGATTTAGAACATGTGTCTTCCCCATCATAGATTTCGATGATGTCAAATACAGAAATGAAAATTTGTACCTCATGGAGAAAAGTGTAGGAAATTTAGAAATGAAATTATCAAGTGCTTCATTTATACTGGGCATATTTTCCACAGAGGTGGTCAGAAATATCTAACGATTTACAAATTCCCTTGATGTGAAACCTTAACTCTGCCAAATCACACTAAGAACGTTGTTGCATTCTTCTTACAAATGTATTAATTTTAGTTAAACATAAATATCTTCTAACTCATGAATTTATTTTTAAGTTGCATCAAACAGTATTCTTCATCTGTTTAAGTGCTAATAATTTAAATCAGATGAAACTTTTTTTTTTCTGGTAAAATGAAGCAAATCATATGAATCTTTTTCAAGGATTATGTGCCCGTGCAAGAGAAATGCTATTAGTTTTACTGGTGTTTGCAATTCAGGTATTAAGTTTGACTATTTTTTTTTTGGTTTCAGCATCCCCCTTGATAGAGCCCATTTTGTCTTGGCTACAATTTAGTATCTGGATGAGAGAACCTTGCTGACTTTTCTGCATGGAGGGCCTTAGAACAGTTCACTGTTGGGACCCCTGAGGAATCCCTGGAAGAGTATTTGCTTAGAGCCTCAGAGATCCTCACTGCCTGGGCCAGGATGGAAGACTTTGGCAGGGTTTAACTTTGAAATGCTCCCTGGGAGATTCCGAGTTCTCTGACCTCACCACCTACTCCAGGGAGGATCTCTGTAGTCATGGGTCCAAGATACTTTCAGTTGTACCTTTTAATGAAAACTGAATATATGAAAAACATTTATTTTTCATCTCAGTAAATACCAAACTCCTCTAGCTTCCTTTTTGCACTGTGAAAAGCTATCTAAATTGATGTTTATAAAATTTCATATCATACTCTTTTGGTTTAGGAGGAAATGGCCATCCATCCTCCTTCAGAAAGGATGCCAAACATTTAATGACAAGTAAAATCCAAAGTAACAGATTCCAGACAGAAAATCCTAAATGGTAAGAGCCAGAAATGCTTCATTGTAAACTCCCTATCCACTTACACTCTTACCAACAATATAACCATTTCACAAGAATTTTAAATTCCACTGTTTATTTTTTAATTGTTTTCATTTTACTTTACAATACTGTATTGATTTTGCCATACATCAACATGAATCCACCACCCAATCCTGTTAAAGAAAAAGAAAGATTGTCAAGACTGAGGGTCAGCAAACTTTCTCTTAAAGGGCTGCTGCTGCTGCTGCTAAGTCGCTTCAGTCTTAGTGTCCGATTCTGTGCGGCCCCATAGAGGGCAGCCCACCAGGCTCTGCTGTCCCTGGGATTCTCCAGGCAAGAATGCTGGAGTGGGTTGCCATTTCCTTCTCCAATCTTAAAGGGCTAGATAGTAAATATTATAAGTGTTGCAGGCTAAGAGTAAATTTTGAAGATATTATGTGCATCATCTTTAAAATGTAGCCATTAAAAAATGTAAAAGCCATTCTTAGATCCCAAAGTGGCAAACGACCCTGTATGCAAGACAGAAAAAAAGACACAGCTGTATATAACGGACTTTTGGACTCAGAGGGAGAGGGAGAGGGTGGGATGATTTGGGAGAATGGCATTCTAACATGTATACTATCATGTAAGAATCGAATCGCCAGTCTATGTCTGACGCAGGATACAGCATGCTTGGGGCTGGTGCATGGGGATGACCCACAGAGATGTTATGGGGAGGGAGGTGGGAGGGGGGTTCATGTTTGGGAACACATGTAAGAATTAAAGATTTTAAAATTAAAAAAATAAACTAAAAAAAAAAAAAAGTAAAAGCCATTCTTAGATCCCAAAGTGGCAAAAACTGTCAGTGGGTGGGACTTGACTTACGGATTGTCATTTGCCCCTCTGATCTAGATCATAACTGCATTTAAAAAAGCCAGAGAGACTTCTGAATTTACCTCAGATCCTGTTTTATTGGTTTCCTTTCAGTTTTGAGATGGCCCTTTCTGGAAGCCATGCTTTCTAAGTGATGAGAAATATCAATCATTGTTTCAGGAAAACATGAAGCCAGGATATATGTGTGTATATATATGTGTATGTATCTAATATATATATGTATATATTAGCAAAGCCCCTAAATATGTAATTTAATAACCATTTCTGTCACCCTGCCATTGGCCCTGGCTAGACTAACATTGATTCAAACTACTGGGTTCAGAATCTTGGTATGAGATTTGGAAATAAACTAATGGCTCTGTTAGTTGATAAGTATTGGAGTGAGTTCCCCTAGAAGATTGTCAGGAAGATGACTCCCCTGTGTAAAGAATGCATACGTATTTGGTATGTTTTTATGTGATTTACCTATACAGGGCAGCGTACTTTTTTCATTCATTGACTCAAGTCTTCTTCCATTCTCTAGTTAAGCTTATTTTTAAGGAGCATAGTCAAGTGTTTGAGTAATGAGGATAGAAAGTTTATGATATGTTAGTTTCTACTGTACAGCAAAGTAAATTAACTATACATGTACATCTATCCCCTCTTTTTTGGATTTCCTTTCCATTTAGGTCACCACAGAGCACTGAGTAGAGTTCCCTGCGCTGTACAATAGGTTTTCATTAGTTATCTATTTTATGCATACTATCAATAGTGTATATAGGTCAATCCCAGTTTCCCAATTATTTCCACCCTCTTTTTCCCCCTTGGTATTCATGCATTTGTTTTCTACATCTGTCTGTTTCTGCTTTGCAAACAAGATCATTTATATTCCAATAAAAAATAATAAAAAAAAGTGCATAGAATCACCTCCAAATAGCAATTGAGAATAAAGAGTGGCAGGACTTCCATGTTTTATGTATTAGTTTTTGTTTATTTTGGTTTTTCTTTTCTTAGCATTTTTAAATTGCAGTATAGTTGATTTACAGTCTCATGTTGATTTCAGGTGTATAGCACAGTAATTCATTTATACATACATATATAATGTGTGTATGTATATATTCATTTTCAGATACTTTTTTTCTTACAAGTTATTATAAAATACTGAGTATAGTTTCCTGTGCTCTATCTTTCTTTTTTGTCTTCTTTTTTTCACAAAGGGAACCCATGTTGAATTGGAAAGCTTTCCCCAAAATGTGTATGATGTAATCCTTGCTTTCAAATACAGTCTAGAGATATCAGACTGTTTCTAATCTTATTATATCTTGATTTTTTTTGCCTGTAACTCAAATGTGGAAACATTGGCTGTTGGATAATATATTCTGATCTTCCAGTTTTGAAAATAATGCTCCTTGGTGAATTTGCTAATCACGAATTAATCATTGTGGTTCATGTAAGCAGATGCTTGGCTGTAGGCTAGTTATATATGACTTTCCCAGTTGCATAAACGTCCCAAGACTAAACTCTATAAGGAAACGGATAATAACTACTTCATGGGGTTTTATATTGAATGATGTCTGCAAAGTGCTTAACACAGTTCTTGATGAATAAGTGCTTAGTAAATGGTTGCTGTTACTTGTGTTACTCTAGAACCAGAGTTTTCAGGTTTTCCCTTTCCAGCTCCCCTGAAAGATAAGAAGCACCCTTACATGGCAATAATTGATTGATTCCCCATACTATACCTGTTTAAGTGTGCACTCATTGCTCTAGGACAGATAGTGACTTCTTGTCATTTCACTTTCTCTTTCCCTTTCTCCATCTCATGCAGCTGGTACCTGCCCTTTGGATTTGAGGTGCTCTGAAATGCTCATCTTCTCCTTCCCAGCTCTGAGCACTTTCCCTTCTTACTATGATGGTCCCCATCGAGTTTTCTGCATCCGACCGGTCCCATTTCTACCCCTTCTGTGCATTATGGGAAGGCTTAATCTCATGATGTTGTTTTTCTGCTGAAGCTTTACTTTGGAATCAATCCTACATTATATTCTTCTGCCTCCCAGTCTCTATATGTTATTTGAAGATGCAGTGTATGTTCTTTCTCTTTTTTTTAATTCATTAGTTTTTAATATTTTGGATCCCATGTGTAAGTCATAACACACAGTATTTGACTTTCTTTGTCTGACATTTCACTGAGCATCATCCCCTCCAGTTCATCCATGTTATTGTAAATGGCAGAATGTTATTCATTTTTATGGCTAGTAATATCCCATTGTATATATATTGCATCTTCTTTATTCATCTGTTGATGGACACTTAGGTTGTTTCTATATGCTCTTTTTTGATTTTGTTTTGTATTTTAGACTGTACCATGGAGCATGCAGGATCTTAGTTTCCCTACCAGGAATTGAACCTGTGCCCTCTGCATTTGGGGGTGTGGAGTCTTAAACACGGGACTGCCAAGGAAGTCCTCATATGCTCTTAGTAGTCATTTTATCAAAACAAAACCAAGTCGAGTACCACACTTTGCCTTGTTTTAATCAGATTTTCATATTCCTGTGGCAGTATAATTAAAATTTTATACCTTCCTGTATTCTTGCTCAAGTGGGTTTTAAAATATTAAGTCCTTTTTTATTATAAAACCTGTTTAAAATTTCTGAAGTCCTTTCCTCACTAATTTCTCATGAGTGCCACAATACCCATTTGAAGTAAGAAAGGCCTTTCTAGCTCATTTTTTCCCCAACTTTACTGAGATATAATTGGCACACAACATGGTGTAAGTTTAAGGTGTTTTATGTATGGTTTAGACACATTTGTAAATTGCAGAACAATTCTCACCATAATATTCACTAAAACTTCCATCCTGTGGCATAGTGACTATTTTTTGTGAGAAGGTTTAAAACCTACCCTCTTGGCAGCGTTTAAGTCTGTGACACAGTGTTAGCTGTAATCACCAAGCTGTGCACTGATCCCCAGACCCGTTCATCTTGTAACTGGTTGTCTGTACTCTTGGAGCAACACCTCCCTGTTTTCCCACTTCCAACCCTACTGACCACTCTACACTGTTTCTCTCAGTTTGTCTGTTTTACTTTCTACATATACAAGTGAGCTCAGTGCTCTTTGTTGAATGATAAAGTTGAGTCTCAGGAGGTGGAATGGCTGTCTAAGGAAGGGTGCCAGAAAGCTGTAGACTCAGACCAGGCTCTGCTCTTCTGATGGCAGATCCGCTGCTCCTTGTAAGATAGAAAGTGTGGAAGTGTTAGTTGCTTAATCATGTCTGACTCTTTGTGACCCCATGGACTGTAGCCCACCAGTCTCCTCTGTCCATGGAATTCTCCGGACAAGAATACTGGAGTGGGTTGCCATTTCCTTCTCCAGGGGATCTTCTCAACCCAGGAATCGAACCTGGGTGTCCTGCTTTGAAGGCAGATTCTTTACTGTCTGATCCACGGGCACAATACCAAAATAGGACCTAATGAAGTGACATACAAACATGAAGCTATATTCATTTCATCCCCCCAAACTTCCTCAGTGCAAATAAATGAATACATTGATTTAAAAAATAGGTGAACTAGGTAATTGTTACAGTCAGGACCTTTTTCTTTAGAAAGACCTGCTGGTCAACCTGGAAGGTGGAGGGAGGCCCAGTGCATCCACTGGAAGCCACCTATGCCTGTGGAACTGGGTGCTTAGGGCAGACCCCTTCTCATGACCCCCTAGGAAACCCGAGGTCCTTATCTCAGGGCTTTTCTTTGATGGTTTGAAGTATCTCCCAGCCAAACAATCTGGGTTTTTGTTTTCCTTACATCTGTCATCTTTGCGAAATTGAAAAAAAATCTTAGATGCATATTACTTAATTACGTGTCACAGGAGGAGCTTTGTCCATTAACATGTGAGGCTGAGGAGTGGCCTGAGGATCTGTATTCCCCTCTCATTCCCAGACCTGCGTGGATGAACACTGACTGCCCCTGGACCTGGCCCCCACAGACAATGTCCTTCCTGCCCTTGCTGCTCTCCAGAGTGAGAAGGTCTTGCAGATGTTTCTCGTCAGCATGTCGGAAAGTGATGGTCATAGTTTATACTGTGCAGACATCACCAGGAAAGCACACTTAAGGAAAACTCTAGAACCGGCCCCACTCAGAGGCTGATGACTGCCAGGACATAGGGCCGGGGGGCTTTTCCATCATTGCTTTCTTTGTTCATTCAACAGAAAACAGGGGAAACAGTGTCTCTGTTTATGTCTGGCCAAGTGGAGTGGCTTTTTCTGTATTGATACCGAGATTAGAGGTGTCTACTATATGAAAAAGGGGAACTTTTTTTTTAATCTGTAAGAAATTTTATTGTGATACAGAAACTTTTCTTACAGGAATGTAGCTTGAAGAGTAATTTGGGGTATATAGAAAGATTTAACCATAACGATGTTGAACACAGCCCCTTATAATAGCAAAGTAGTAGGAACAGTGAAACTAATCAAAGATAGAGAACTGTTTGTTTGTATACAGGTTTTAAAAGGTGTTTCAGAGAAATATAAGACACAACAAGGAAGAGGTGATCTAGCAAGCATTTTAAAAGGAAACAGATCAGTATTTCTTCAGAGGTCTGACAGATTTTTCACTGAAAGTTTATTAATGAAATTAATTCAAAGTTGAAATTAATTCAAAGTTAATTTCATTGAAATTACTGAGATAATTATGGATTCAAATGCAGTACTAAGAATGGATGGACAGAAGCCATGAACCTTGACCTTCTTTCCCCTAGTATGTTTCAAACTGTAGTGTAATGACATTAATACATCTAGCTTATTCATATTTTTCAGTTTTACTTAAAACCCTTTCTGTGTATCTGTTCGATTTTATCACATGCACAGGTTCACATATCCACAACCACAGTCAAGATACAGAACATTTCTATCACTGCAAGGATCCCTCATGTTGTCCTTTATAACCTGGAAAGGGAAACATTCTGACGTGTTTATTGTTCCTTTTTTTTTTTTACTGCATTTGGTTGTGCTGGAGAGTCTGATCAGTTGCCAGTTATGTTGAGTCATGAAACACTACCTTGTTCCTCTATTGAGATTCTTTGTGGTCATTCTTCAAATCAGCCAACATGGGAACGTTCAGCCCTCAAACCCCTCTTGCTCTCAGCACCCTCTTCTCATGGGCAAGTTTTCAAGCCAGTTTTCAAGTTCCTCAACTAGGCTTTCCCATCCAGGGAGGGCGACACCTGTGCTCGGAAGGGTCTCACTCCATGCTTCCCACTCCTGCCTCCAAATGAAAATATTTTCCAGCCTTAAGAAGGTGAGAAAAAATCTTACTTTTTTATTTTTTGCATTTTTATCTTTAAAATTGAGGCATAGTTGCTTTACAACGTTGTGTTGGTTTCTGCTGTACAATAAGTGAACCAACCATATGTATACATACATCCCCTCTCTCTTGAGCCTCCTTCGCCCCCTGACCCCTGCCATCTCATTGCAGAGTACCAGGCTGGGCTCCCTGTGTTATACAGCAGCTTCCCACTGGCTGTGGTTTACATATATTGGTGGAGATAAGTCAATCCTACTGTTTTCAATTCGTCCATCACCCCCAACCCATGTCCACATGTCTGTTCTATATGTCTGTGTGTGTGCTCAGTCACGTTCGACTCTTTTGCGACCCCATGGACGGTAGCCTGCCAGGCTTCTCTGTCCATGGGATTTTCCAGGCAAGAATACTGGAGTCGGTTGCCATTTTCTACTTCAGGAGATCTTCCCGACCCAGGGATTGAACCTGGGTCTCCCACATTGCAGGCAGATTGTTTTACCACTAGCGCCACCTCTACAAATCTTACTTAAGGTATGGCTTCTTTCACCTCCAGAACTGTACTTTTCCTTCGTAGTACATGCACAAGTTTATAATTACTTATTTGTACTGTGATTGCTCTCTGTCTTATCTCACTAAACTGTAGCATCTTTAGCTAGCAGAAAGCCTCTCTGTGTATGTGTGTGTATAATATATGTGCATTAATTATCTTTCTGATTTTCAGAGAATAGAGCACGTCTGTATGTATCACACATATTTCTTTTCTGTAACAAGGATTTATTATGTCAGAATGGTGACATCTTCAGCTTCTATTTAATAAAATATAAGCTCTGTTGAAATGGGCATTTCTTATATAAGCAATAGCAGAAGATATAGCAGTAAATTATAACATCTCTGTTTGGAAGGGTCAGAGTTCACACATGGATATAATAAAAGGATTAAGAACACTGCTTTTGGATTACCAGTTGCATAAACCTTCAAGACACTGGGTTGGATTCAGGACAAGACTAACTCCTTTAGCAAGTGTCTCAAAGGCAGGCCTGTGTGGTGCTGTTTAAAGGCCGTGTCTAGACTGTAGATGGGCTTCCCTGGTGGCTCAGCTGGTAAAGAATCCTCCTGCAATGCGGGAGACCTGGGTTCGATCCCTGGGTTGGGAAGATCCCCTGGAGAAGGGAAAGGTTACCCACTCCAGTATTCTGGCCTAGAATTCCATGGACTATATAGTCCATGGGGTCGCAAAGAGTCGGACACAACTGAGCGACTTTTGCTTTCACTTTCAGACTGTAGGTAGATGTTTATGATGCTGAAAGTAAATTTTGGAGCCAGATGAGGATGCTCCCCAGGACCTGCAGTATTGACTGTAACAGCTCCTGTACGTAGGACACTCACCACGTGTTCCACAGTCGTGGTCCTTTTTAGGCTTTGTTCTTGTTAACTCACATAATCCTCATGCCTACCCTAGAGGACAGATTTGTTCTTTATTCTTATTTTAGAAATGAGGGAACTGAGGCTTCATGACTAACTCCTACCTCAAGCCACCATGTCTTCATCATCAGAGCAGAGATTGGGGCACAGGTGGGCTTGTAATGATAGTATTATGTGCTTTCCCATAAACACAAAGGACTCAACAAACTTCTCTTTTTCAAAGATGATTTAGCATGAGGACGGGCAGCATACATGTGTGTTACTGCTACTGTCTTTGTTTTTGTTTTCCTATACTTTTCACGCGCTTTTCCAGGTACATGTGGCTGTTACATTTTTAAAGGTGGTTTTACTCAGAAATAGGGCTTCCCAGGTGGCACTAGTGGTAAAGAACGCACCTATGCAGGAGACGTAAGAGACTTGGGTTTGATCCCTGGGTTGGGAAGATCTTCTGGAGGAGGGCATGGCAACCCACTGCAGTGTTTTTGCCTGGAGAATCCTCATGAACAGAGGAGCCTGGCAGGCTACAGTGCATAGGGTCACAAAGAGTCGGACACGATTGAAGCGACTTAGCACTTACTCAGAAATAGAACGTCTACATCTACAAAGAATATCAGGGACTCAGGACTTTTGAGCAGCTTGTGTGGTTTTGGAAACACTCTGAGCTGTGGTGCTTGTGAGGAGAGTTCAGGATGAAGGACACACAGGGCTGAGGGAGTCATTTGTTTTATGAAGCTGCTGAACAGGGCTTCTTTGAAATGTTTGCGATTGTGTTTTCAGAACTGGGACAATTTACTTATGAGAATGTCTTGTGCCACCACTGGACACAGTCAGAAAAAATACTGTTATGTATCCAGAGTGGGTCTTTGGTTAAACCTGTGTTACCTGTGAAAGGATGACTGTCACCACTTACAGGACTTGGATGAATGAAGACACTGGCCTTGGAGGACTGACCTTCACCATCTGGTGAGCGGTCAGAGCATAAGGCCTCTCCTCCAAATCCCTCCAAATTAGTGTCTTCTTTAGGGACTCAGACTTTCTGGGAATCTTCAGATCATGCTGTTGAAAATCGAGGGGCTGTTAATGCTTTCATAACCGCTCCTAAAAAAGCTATGTAGATTTTTAATTTGTAAATGACATAAGTAGTTATTATGTTTCATGGTGGGAGGTTTTAATTTTAATGATTGGACACAACCCAGCCTTGAGGATGTCCTTACCTCTCTGTAAATTAGACAGACCATCCTGGGATTTATTGTCAAGACTCTGCATACTGTCTTTAAATACAGCTTGTGGTAGGGTAACAGTGTTTACAGGATCAGCAGCCCTGGGAGCTGTCATGAGTTGGGCTGATTGATATAAACTGATTTTTCTGCCTGAGACCAGACTTTGAGACTCCTGTATTCAAGACGCCTGTGTTTAGCCTCTCCGGTATTAGAATTCCTGTTCTCACACCTTCTTAGGAAGCTTCTTTGCCTGCTAGCCAGCAGTTTCTGTAGTATACTCAACTTACCTGAAAGGTTCATAATAGCAGGAACTCAGCGTCAGAATATGAATTCAGTTTCTGTCCATTCACATCCCTTAGGCAAGGAAAATCCCTTAGGTATGAGTTCTGAGAAATGCTTCCTGGATATTTCTCACAGCTTTTGTACCTACTTAAAAAAGATAAATAGTAAAGACATTCCTCAGTTTGAGAATAAATTGGACTTCTGCCAGTAATGTTTGATTGTTTGATTTTTGGTAGGAAGTTTGGAAACGTGTGAAGGATATTTAATTAATTCATTTCTTTTAAAACATGCACGCATTCACTGAGTGCATACTCTAATCTAGGCACCTGTGTTTAGACATTAGTGATTAAAAAACAAAACCCAAACCACAAAACCAAAAAAATCCTACCATAATAAACATGCCCTTGTGGGAAAAGGTAATTGGTGTAAGTAAATGATCAATTTAAATTCCAGCAAATAGCCATCTCTAAAAGTAAGTAGGAAATCAGTTGCTACTGGGAAAATTTTTCATGGGTACAGGCTCAATTTTCAGATACTTTTTATGGCCGCAAATGAATAGAATTGTTTCCTGTTTTGTCTCCAGGTGAAATTCAGGACTTTATTTTTAAAGCTCTTTGGAGAGATGGAGCGTGCTTTGTTTTGGCTGCCTGAAGTCATGCATTCTGTCAGCTAATGACAGATTGAGTACAGCTTTGGTTTAATGGTTTGGATGCTGAGTGGACCCTCCCCCCTTCTTCCACTAGCTGTTTCCTTGTCCTCCTCCTGCTCCCCCCTCCGTCTTCCCCACTTTCTGACTCTTGCCAGTTAGATGTTTGGGGTGTTGAGTGTGTGAGGAGCCCTCTCCCTAGATGGGTTGTGCTGCTGTTGCTCAGTTCTGCCTGTGAGGAGTGAGCTTGTGCATCCTCTGGGGACATGGGGTGAGCCTGGTCCTTCTTCCCCCTGCTGTGCAAGGGAAGGCTGTGACCTGAGGTGTGGATGAAACCAGGTCAACATCTTTCTATCTGGGTTTACTTGGTTGAAGAAAATGCCCTTTTACCTCATCTGGACTTACTTAGGCCAACTTAAAACAAAGCTCTCTCTAAATATTTATCACTGCCTGCAGATTCCTTTCATAGAATAATGCGCCAACCAGAAAGAGCTAATGCTTAACCCCGGAACAATTGTTAAGTATACAGGTAAAGATAACACACCCTGCTGTTAGTCGCACTGGAAACTGTGGAAACCTATATTTGTTTGGGTTTATCCAAGGGATTTTTATAATTATAATGGGAAACAACAGAATGTAATAACACAAACCCAGATCGTTTGATGATAGCAGTTTCATTGGTTGCCATTTGATAGATGAACAGTATTGACTACATTTTAATCCAATTTGCCTATGGCTTGATATGGTACTTTTTTGTCACCTGAAAATCATTGGAGGAAAAAAAGTCTTTCATTTTCAGTTTTCTATCATATTTCTCAGAGAGGACTGTGTTTTCCTCACATGTAAAAAAAGCATGCTTTAAAATGTATTAACATATAAAACAAAATTGGTGCTCAAAAATATATTCTGAATAATGAATGAGTCTAGAAAACTTGGTCAAGGTATATGGCTGAATTTGGGTAATTTAAGCACAAAAGGAACTCTATGCGTAAAAAATAAATCAAATATTGTTAGAAATGATGTATCTGTATATTTGATTGATCCTTTGCTTTTAATGAGAAAAACACTTGAAAGTTGTGGGATGAGAAAGTGAAGGATAGAGAATTATAAGGTGATATTACCTGGATTATGGACGTTGTTCATGTGATCTGAATAGTAGTTCACATCCCAACTTTGCCTACATTTGTTGGTCACCCTCTGTGATTCTGGGTAGCTGGTGAAAACACATTTTCTTCCCTCAGAGATCAGGTACATTTGAAGGATTGTTGTTATCACATCTGTGCTCTCTGGAGGCCAAAATGTTTGGCAGCATAGAGTCTGAACAAGCCTAAATTTACCTTTCGGTTAGAAGAAAAGCAGTGTTGAGAATTGAGACATTCTCTCAAAATGTCTGCTGGCTCCAGTGGCCAAGTTGCTGGAGAGTAATTTTTTGGATATTTACTTCTTTTGCACTGTAAATTCTCCTGCTCAGTATAATGGAGGAAACCAATTATCAATGAAATGTTTGTAATATCCTCAATTAGCTTTTACTCCGAAAAGGGAAGAATTTGAAGAATGGGCTACAGAAAGAATTGAGTTGGGTCCAGAGAGATTAGGTCCTAGACCCATATGGTCTCCTGGAGCCCCTGCTGGGACATAACTTCAGGATGCTCGTGTGGTCACTACATACCCTTGCATCCTGCCCCTCCTCCTACATCCCCACTTGTCCCTTCATGCTGACCTCATAATAAATTATAAAATTTGCATATATATTATGTGAACATAATAATTTATGCAGACTGTAATAACATATGACCTTAATAACATATGCTTATTGTTTGTTTCCACCAGCTAAAGTGTAAACTCTAGGAGGGCAGGGATCTTTATGTTTCATTTATTGATACATTAAACATGCTCAGAAGGGTGCATGGAGCATAATAGATATTCAGTTATTTGTAGCAAGACTTCTCCCCCAGGGGAAAAAAAGAATAATTAAAGGGTGACCCAAAGATTTCTGAGACGAAAACAAAAAAGGAATACTAACTAAGCTTATTGAATAATTTATCGGAATTCAGTGTGAAATTTTTGAGAGGGCGATTATTTCCTTTCATGTACTACTCTTTATACTTTAGGCTTCCTCCAGGGAGCATGTTGGGCTGATTATTCCAGGAAGTAAAGCTTAAAAGATAAGGGCACTTATTTTATTAAAGCAAGAGAAAGAAGAGGGATGCATTGACTCATGGTTAGGGGATTTCTAGGGAAATGGCCATTTCTCTGCTTTATGCAAAATTTTGTATTCTGTTTAACAGTTATGAATTGATGACTGTTTCTGAAAATCTAAGTGCATTACAAAAATTTATGTTGTTTGATTTATTCCGGTTGGAAGAAAAAAAGTAGGGCATAGTGAGAGCATGAGTTAATTTGTTCTTTATTATATATTTAATTTAAAAATTTTTATATTTTATTAAATACCCTAAATCAGAGTCTTCAGAATTCCAGTGTGTTGTCCAATGCTGTTTCATAATAAAATGTTAGTTGTAAAATGAGAAAAATTAGACTCTATATATCCTGAAAATCAGCAATTCCATTTCTAGGAATTTATTCTAGAATAAATTAGAATTTAATTTAATTCTAACTCTAGAATTTTCATAGAGAAACTTAAGTATTAGCTACAAAGATATTGATTGCAAGATTTTGTTTGGACTTGTGGAAAAAAAGTATTTAATATCGACTAAAACCTCAACATGCCTAACCAAAGCAATTTTATGTAGTCAAGGTATAGAAATATATTGATTGACATGAAAAGATGTCCATCAAATAGTAAGTCAAAAAGGAGGTTTAAAAACTGTATGATCTGGTATGTGTTATATACAATTATTTTCAAGCACAAACAACTTGAATATAATATTAGCAGTGAGTGAGTGAGTGATAGTTGCTCAGTTGTGGCAACTCTGTGATGCCATAGACTATAGCCTGCCAGGCTCCTCTGTCCATGGGATTCCCCAGGCAAGAACACTGGAGTAGGTTGCCTTTTCCTTCTTCATTATTGGCAATGTAGACACATAATGCTTCAGGAGCTTAGAACATACTTTCATACCCTCTCTACAGCTGTGGAAGGAGGGTTATATTATTGGTTTCATTTTGGAAGAGAGAGGTTTTTAAAAATTTATTATATTGAAGTATAGTTGAGTTACAATGTTGTGTTAATTTCTTCTATACAGCAGAGTTTTATATATATATATAGTATATATATATACTATATATATATGTATATAATTTCCATTCTGGTTTGTCACAAGCTATTTAGCACAGTTACCTGTGCTGTACAATAGGACCTTGTTGTTTATCCATTCTGTATAAAATAGTTTGCATCTGCTAATCGCAAACTCCATCCCTCCCTGGAGAGAGATGCTCACGTGCTTTCTGTGATTTGTTCATTTGACAGGTAAGTCCTGGGCTCTGAAATTCATATCTCCGTGCCCACCAAAATCATGCATTTCGCCCTACATGTACTGTTATGTGGAACTGCAGGTGTATACATGGTCCACTCTGCAGAACACACAGTGTCTGGGGGCATCTCCATCCTACCTGAATATCAGCTGTCCTGCTGTTTGGAGCACATACAGTGTCATGGCCACAGGTGGCTGCTGTGACAGCCCTGCTTCGAGGAGGAGAAGGCAGTGAGGCTGCGGGGTGGCATGGAGGAGCCGTCCCAGCTCCTGAGGTGACAGTTCACCCAGTTTCCTTCTCCCGGAGCTTCGGGGCTGAGACAGCTGGGTTGGGCATCAGAGGTGCAGATGTGCACTCTGCCTGTGTTTGTGCGTCTCACCCAGACAAGGTGTCTGACACCTCAGGCAGTGTTTTGAACGATGGATTTTTCCTCCTCTTTAGATGCTGGTTTGAGAAAAATGGGCTTCCGTGTTGACTTAAATGGTAAAGAATCCTTCTGCAATGCAGAAGACCTGGGTTTGATCCCTGGGTTGGGAAGATCCCATGGAGTAGGAAATGGGAACCCACTCCGCTATCCTTGCCTGGAGAATCCCATGGACAGAGGAGCCTGGTGGGCTACAGTCTATGGGATTGAAAAGGGTCAAACACGACTGAGTGACTAACACTCCACTTCACTTGAGAAAAATAACCCCAGCCCTATCAAAATAAATATACAATCATTTGACCGCTCGTCAAATGATAATTCTGATTTCCTTTCACTAACCCCATGTGCATTTTGAGCTGCTGCATTTGTTATGCGGCGGATGTGATGGAAGATATCATCTCTCCACTGGGCACCTCAGACTCACATGTTTAATACGAAGCTCTGGATCTTATCTCTTGGTCTGCATCCCACTGTCTGTCCTATTTCAGCTCCTGGTGACTGCTACCTTCAGCTGCTCTAGCCAAAACCTGTGTCCTCTGGTGTCCTTCCCTTTCATCCTGTGTCCAGTTCACCAGGAACGTGTGGAAGCTGTCTTCAGATTAGCTGGGGTCGGGGCCACTTGTTCCCTCCACTGCTTACACCCTGAGTCCTGTCATCAGCCTTTCTCACCTGAATGTCCCAGTGGCCTCCTAGCTGGTCTCCTCCTCTGTCCCTGCTCTGTTCTTGCTCTGTCCTTTCTCTGACCTTGCTCTGTCTTTGCTATTACATTGCTATGACCTTGTTATGACCTTACTGTGTCTTGCACTGACCTTGCTATGACCTTGCTCTGTCTCTGATATGATCTTGCCCCGTCCTTCTGTGACCTTGCTCTGACTTTGCTCTGTCCTTGTTCTGACCTTGCTCCATTTTATACGCCTTTAGTCCATGCCCAGTGCAGCTGGAGGGTCCATCCCCTCATTGAGGCCTCCGTTGTTCCTCCTGCACCCTGCTAGTGCTTTGCACCTGCGAGCTTCCCAGGCCTCTCAGGGCTCCCTGCAGAGATGCTTCACAGCTGACTCCACTGCCAGCTTCTCCATGATGCTTCTGGTTTTGTACTTGAGCCCCCGGCCCCCACCACCTTGAGCAGCTTTATTTTTCTCCAAACTAGTTACCATTATCTATCATCTATGTATCTATCTAGCTATCATCTATCCATCTATCATCTGTGTATCTGTCCATCTACAGTTCAGGCTTTCAAAGAGTTGGACACAGCTGAGCAACTGAATTGAAGTGGACCTATCTATCTAATATTTATCTTAGCTTTATGCCTCTTCTGTCCCCTGTTCTAGAATACATTTGTCCCAAGAGCTCCCTACTTATTCCACTAAAGGGTGAATCTCTAGGGCTTCTAACTGTGCCTGGGACACATAGGGACTCAACATATATTTGCTGACTGTTCACTTAATCAAAAGCTATTTCTTGATTATATTCATTATTGGGTATAGTTTTGGGCATTAGAGTACTATACAAATGTTATTCTTGTTAAAATTACTTAAATATATTATTTTTAATTTGGAAAGGGAGATGTGAAATAAGATTTTTTTTTTGGATAGGTACGTGAAATTGATTTAAACAAATTTGCTAAAAGTGAATTCTCTTTCAAGTAAAAAATCATTTTTATATGATCATTGTAGGTATAGTATCTGTTCTTTCCTTTCAACTTTTCACCCTGTCTGCCTTGTTTTTGTTTTCTAGAAAAGAGGCACAATTAGATGAAGAAGGACAGTTTCTTGTCCGAATAATTTATGATGATTCTAAAACATATGATTTGGTTGCTGCTGCAAGCAAGGTCCTCAGTAAGTTGAACGCGACTTTCTTTCTTTGGCTAAGCTGCACGTTGATGTCCAAGGGCATGCATGGTCCAAGGTCGCATTGTATAGTTGCACAGGTTGTGCACTGTACAACCCTGATGGGAGGACAGTCACATATAGTATTAGGCTCAGGCTACACTAAGTTGTGTTATTCTTTTTACAAACTTTTTAGAGAATAGAGGAGCTCTCTGCCCCTCCCCACAAAAAGCCATGCGTTGAGGAAGCAAAAAATTGTTGATACTTAATGTAATAAGTTAATAATGTAATAATAACTTAATGTTGCAGTGTCAACATCACAGTAATTACAAAAATGTATTATGTAGAAAATCTTATCTCCAAATCTCTTTTGTGATCACAAGTTTTGTTAGGTAATGGTAAAAGAAACAAGAAACTGAGATCTACATGAGGCAAAACTCATGCAAAGAAGGCAAAGTAGAAAAAAAAATGCTTCATTGGAAAAAAGTTGTTCTCAAAGTAGTATCTATTATCACTATAGTACTTAATTTATAGTGAGGCTACAGTTTGCATAGACTAGATGGATGCTTTTTAGCTTTGTCAAAATAGCTAGAAGAGAAAAGGCTACCTTTTGTAAAATACAAGAATTATCATAAAAGTATGGTAAATTGTTAATAAGAAAAATATCCAGCATCACTAGTAATCAAAATTGACACAAATGTGAAATAATTTTTATATAAGTTTGGCAATTAAAAAATTAAAAATCTAGTGTAGTCAAGGGTAGAGTTAAAGGGGAAATCATACACATTTTAAATCTGATGGGAAAATAAACTGTTTTGGAGAATAATTTTGCATCATCAGTCAAAGTTTGTTTAAAAATGTTCAAATTTTAGAAATATTTAGAAAATTTTCATAAAGACATAGAATTATTTGCATTAAGGTGTATGTGTATTTTCATTTCAGAGTTACTTATATTTTCAAAAGTTGGAAAAGCCTGCATTTTGAGCAGGTGGGCATTGGTGAAATGAATTGTTGCATATCTATGTTAAATAAGACTGATTAAAATTGATATTAAGAAAAATTTTAATTTTAGGAAATAACAGTAATTGAATATTAAGAAAAAGGCAGGATTTTAGGCTATATATTATTTGTAACCTGGTTATTAAATATGCGTATTTTTATAAAGAAAAATGATTTTGCACCCAAATATTTGCCTGCTGGCTCAGACGGTAAAGAATCTGCCTGCCAATGTGGAAGATTTGGGTTCAATCCCTAGGTTGGGAAGATACGCTGGAGAAGAGAATGGCTTCACACTCCACTATTCTTGCCTGAGAAGTCCGTGGACAGAGGAGCCTGGCAGGCTGTAGTCCATGGGGTCACAAAAAGATAGAACTGAGCGACTAACACTTTCACTTTCGCTTTTCATCTTCATGTGCATTCTTGATGATTTTAAAGATCTTCCTCTTATTTTTCAGAAAAAGTAAGCTATACCTTACATACAAGTTTGAAAAAGCTCAAAATTTTGTCACAGAACCTAAGAAACTGGTTGCTTTGCTTTTAAGTACAGACTTAAACTGTTAACATGTCAAATGCTCTCTCCTCAGATTTCATTGTATTTTCCTGGCCAGATATTTTTCCTGTGATCTGTTCACTGTGCAAAGAAATTGAGGATATTAAATATTTTTGTCATGCACTTATCTTTATTCCTGCCTCTAATGATTTTCTACCTCTAATACATTTTGTTTCTGTTGTTGCCTCTCAAATCTATAAACCAGATCTCAATGCTGGAGAAATCCTCCAAATGTTTGGGAAGATGTTCTTCGTCTTCTGTCAAGAATCTGGTTATGATACAATCCTGCGTGTCCTGGGATCTAACGTCAGAGAATTTCTACAGGTGAGCAGTTTGAGGTCCTGGTCTAAAAGTTCTGATTTTCTTATTCTCCCACGTGGGCTCTAGTTTGTTCATTTGGCTGGATGAGTTGGCTGCTGAAATGAAATCATAGGGGCATTTTCCCTAATTCATGTAAAATAAGAATTATTAGATGGTCTTGAGTACATTTTAGCATTTTTCCTTCATATTTTTTCTTTAATTTTTGGTTCTGACACTAAACATTCAAGTTCTAAGCTAGTGGTCTCTGAAAGACTCAACGTGTTGTGATCCATTCAACTGCTTTTTAAAAAATAAGTTTTTGTGCTAGTAGCTGTGCTTTTATGTATATAACCTGGGCTTGTTTTCTATTTCCAAGTCATTCTGACTTTAAGTAATTAAGTAATTCATCAGTATCTGTAAAGTTCTACCTGAAGCTCATTGTTTCAGGGAAAGAGCCTGCCACCAAAACACGTTTGAGAATCATTGCTCTGAGTTACATATTAGTTAATCTACTCTGGAGAGGAAAATAGGAACTCTTCCAGAGTCAGTCTCAGGTGAAGTCAAGATAAATAATATCAGCAAAGGCTTTTGTTTTCTTGTTAAACTACTTAATTTTTTTCTTTTTACTAGTGAATGACACATCAGGTGGGAGACTATTTTGGGATCAACTGTCCTATTTTAAGCACGGGCATTTTTGAGACTCTCATCTTAAAATGTGCTAACATTGAACATTATGTGGTTGTCTGTAAAGGATATTTCTAAACTGGCCGCTGAGAGCAGCCAGATCTTGCTGGAAAATGATGTCAGTGCAGGACCAGCTGAACTGGAGCCCAGCTTGGAGGGAATGTAAACGACTTTCAGTCCAGCTGCGCTATTGATTTAACAGCCAAAATAAGAACTTGAGTGTTTAATCAAAATGTCTGTTGTTTACATAGTGACATTTTTCTTATAAACTTAAAACAGCATTAAATCAAGATGGAAACCGGTTTACAGTCTCTGCCATGGATTTACCAAACTACTGGTGTCCAAAAAAGCTGCCACTTCCAAATGAAGTTGCTGCCAGGAGATACTTAAATTAACCTTTAACAGGCTGTATTTAAATGAATTATTTTACATGGATTAAAGTTTGAGATATGGGGAGGGAGGTGGGAGGGGGGTTCAAGATTGGGAACCCATAGACATCCGTGGCAGATTCATGTTGATGTATGGCAAAACCAATACAATATTGTAAAGTAAAAAAACAAAAAAACAAAAAAAACAAAAAAACATAAATTGGACTTCACTGAATAAAAATATTTTGAGATTTGGGTGGTTAGAATACATTCCCATTTTTAATATTTCTGTTGACTCCTTGTCACTTTCTCCACTAAGTTCCAGTTGCAGCTCCTTTCTCTTAATTTTATCTTTCTCTCTCGATGGTCACATCTGTGCTGACAACACAATCATGCAAATAGTTTACTTTTACCTTTACTCATTGTGACTGTCTGCTAAGTGTCCAGTGGCTCAGTTGAGGACTGGCGACTCCTGGTGGTTTCTCCTGGTTCAAGAGGTGTCCTGCCTGCAGGCTTGCCTCTAGGGTAAAATGCACACTGGGCTTCAAAGAGAATGCAAATAGCTCGGGTGTGTTTAATATTTGATTACATGGTAAAATGATAATGTTTTGGGAATACTGAGTTATATAAAAATGTATCATAAACATCAATTTCACCTGGTTCTTTTTCCTTTTTAAAATGTGCCTACTAGAAAATTTAACATATGTGACTGATGTTTGTGACTTGCTTTAATGGCTCCTAAAGCCTTTTATTTTCACTGGACAGCATTGTTTTAAATAGTTCTGAGTCCGTTTTTATCAAAGTCAACAGGCAGGTTTAAAATTGCATGCAATTTTATTATTATTTTTTTTTTTTTGGTGCAAGTATGAACAGTGAGGAAATTGGAAAGTTAGAATACTATAAAGTTTTCATTAATATTGTTTTTGTTTGAATTTCTTTCTGGTTTTGAAATTGAATATCTTGATGGCAAACTGGTTGTATTAACATATTGCTTTCCTGAAAAGTAGAAATTTATGGTATGAGTAGGCTAATTTCAAATAAATTAAATGGACTTTTTAAAAAAAGTGCCTATGAAATAAAGCAACTGATTTTCATAAAATTTTTTAAGGTTCTAGCTCACATATAAAAATCGACACTTTACATTACATAAAATAATAAAACATTCTTTATGGTAGACAGCAATCCTTTGTAAAAGAGTAGGATAAACTAGGCCTTATTTTAAAGATATTTAAAAGATTTATTTGTGTCTTTCACCACTTGGTTTTAACTAATCATTAAATCCTTAGAGTCTGTTTCCTAAAAACTGAATTTTTCAGAATCCTACCACTTGTCTTCCTTTCCCCTAGCCTTCCGTGGAACAGTCCACCATTCTCTACAGAATACATAGGTTTCCTCATCTCTCTGCATGACTCCTCCATCTCCTCGCCATTCTGTAACTGGTGATTTTTCTTAAAAGCAAATATATCTCATTCCATCATTTACTTGCTTAAACCCTTCAGTGATTCCCAGTTGCTCCTTGGAAATGTAAAAAGCAATTAAAATAATTGAAACTACTTACACCCCCGTCTGTCTCTCTTCCTCTCCTGCAGCCCAGCCAAACAGAATTTCTTTCAGACCATATTTTTTTTCTAACTAGCTTTCTCCACCTTCTGAGCTTTTGCACCTGCTCTTCCCTTTGTCTGGACAGTCTTCCTGCTCCTTTTCACCTAGATTGATCTTCTTCATCCTGCTGGTCAGATTACTTCTTCCGGGAAGGTTCCACTTGGAGTCAGGGAACTGACATTTCTCATGTTTTCGCAGTGTGTGTATCTCCCTACCCACGGGAGTTCTCACTGTAGATCATTTCCTGTGTGGGACTGGAATGTAAATCCCATGAGGCTGGGGGTTGTGTGTAGTCCCTTAATGATAGAATCATCACAGATAATATCTGGGAATGAAAAAAACATATTTTAAAAATGAATAGTTGCTGTTTATACAAAAATAGGAAGCAAATACCCCAATAGCTCAAGATTATTTCTATTAAGGGTAAAAAAAATTCGTTTTGAGTGAGACTATATAACTTTTCTAAGAGATTGATTATAGATTGAAGTATGGAAGAGTAGACATACTCTAGACCAATTTCCTTTTCACATGGTTGTGGCAAATTAATTAATATGCAACTGACATGACTTACTTCTCTTGAAATTTTCAAAATGTTTCCCCTGACATTTCCATCCGATGCTCTCAGGTAACAATAAAACAGCTACTGAAATTCTAACATGGGAGACCACTGCCCATGCCCTGGGCCGGGCACCTCTGTTCACTTGCATCCTTCTAGGGGGCCTTCCTTGGGGGTGTCTCTCCCAGCCTCTCAGTTGGATACATTATTAAGAACTACTGTATTAAAATACATATTTTCTGCTTTTCTTGAAATAATTTTTATGTTTTCTGAGTACCAGGCATAGTATATAATAGGCGATCAGTAAAGAGTCTTTGAATGATAGAATTAGTTAATTCTGAGTTATATGTATATATATATTTTATTTGGCCATTAATAGGCTATTTTATCTGGTTAATAACGCTATTCCTTTATAAAAATTTTATAATCAAGTATGTGCTGTGTAGATAATATCTGTAGTTCAGTTCCAGAAAAATATTTGTTTCTCATTTAGCTTTTGTCGTTTCCTTTGATTCGTGTATTTAAACAATTTGACAATTTAAACAGCTTAAATAATGGACAATTCTCCTTTGAAAGGTTTTGCTGCCAATATAAAATTCCTGGTTCTGTTTACCCAATCTCCCTTGTGTTTTCAAAGTCAATTTAAGAATTTTTACATCATGCCTATTTTTAATCTACCTCAAGACTTTCACAAAAAATAGCTAAAAATTCTAAGTAGGTAAAGTAATAAAATATAAGAAACATTTTTATAGGAAGCTTTTTAGAAAATTACTCTTCTCTATACATTACACAATTTGGAATTGATTTTTCCTAAATGTTCTGTGAAACCATCAGTTTGAGGACTGTTGATAAAAATAGATAATCCTTGCAATTAATTATTATCCTTTTCCTGATTTAGTAACCAGAAATATGATTTATTATAAAAAGATAAACAAAAGTAGAAAGACATTTTGATTTAGTTTTTTGAATTTTATAGATTTTTTTCTGGATTTCTTGTCTTAAAGGTTAGACTGTATTTCACAAGAATTTTTTTCTCTATTTTTCTTATTCTTGAATTAGAAATAAAATGTGGTTTCATGCTGCTTCTGTAGTAAATTTCTACATGAAACTTTTAGTGTATTGATTAAAATAGTGCAGAGAATATATCAGATTTGAAAGTTCAATAAAATGCTGGTAAGGAATGTCCAATCTGATGGTATTCCACCTTAATCCATGCTCACCTTGGCTTTTGATATCCTGTTGCATTATTGCAGCCTGTCTTTTCCCAAAATTGCTGCAATATGATTGTACTTCTCCCCCATGAAAAGTTAGAGCTCGCCCATGTCCCCTATGACAAGGTAGAGCTCCCATCCCTTGGATCTGGGGTGACTTTAGTGATTATTTGATCAGAAGAGTATAGCAGAAGGAACATTCTTAATACTTCCTAGGCTAGTTCATAAGAACTCTTGAAATTTCCGTGAGTATCTTGAAGCACTTGCTCTTGGGATGTTCCCTGGAGGTACCCACCATGAAATGAGATGCTTCAACCACAGCAGCGGTGCTGCTGGCTGAGCCCTCAGGTGTCTGGGTGACCCATCTTGGGAATCAGCCTGGTGGAGCATTATAGTGACTCCATGGCAAACTTCCATGGCACTCCACTCTGAGAACTTCCCACTGAGTCCAGATAACCCATAAAAACATGAGAATAATATCACTGTGTTAAGCAAATAAGTCTGAGGTGCTTTGATATGTGGATAATTGGAACAGTGTTCTCTGTGCTATTTTCCCCTTTATTTTTTGTGTCTGTGTTAGTAGGTATATGTCCATATGTACACATATTTACAGAGAAGTTGAGCTTTGATTAATCTGAGTTTGAAAAGATAAGATTGTATATGGCCTCTGGGACTGTAATCCAAGTCAGTTCACAGCTGGGCTACTGATCCACTTTTAGTGGTGGTATATTATTTTCATGTAAGATATTCTTCACCTCCCCAGTAATTTTACAGACATAAAATGAAGCTAGATGAGTGTGGAAGGCTGTCAAGTTGACTACTGAAAAATAAAGAAGCCATATATAATCTTAGAGGCCAGTTAGGATTTAAGTTATGAACCTGCTTAAATAGCATAGGAATCTCAGTAGAAAAGCCAATACTCTCCAATCATTAGCCGGAAACCTCAGCTTCTTCCACTTTTACTGTGGGTATGGGGCTGTTTCACTCACTCTCCCAATTCATATATATCAGAGTCTTCTGCCAGGGCTTGTGTTCAGCCTGTAATGGGATTTCCTTAAATCTGTGTTGGCTCCAGGTTTTGGCTTCTAACAGACAACACTGTAATTTGGCCAGCCTGCTAGGAGCAATCTGGGATTGATGGCCCATCTAAAATTCTTAAATGTTTGTGCAAAGTGTTATTTTGGGAAAGCTGAGGTTTTTTCCTGAACAGCTGTGAAATTCTAATACTTCCCTAAATTATTTATAATATTTTTTAGAAAAAAATGCACCATTCATTTTATTTTTAACTTTTGAATTTCAAAAGGAACTTTTCTCAACATCCACATGCCAATTTCTGTAATCTGTATCTACTTGAAGAACATGCAGAATGTGAGAGCCAAGAGGTGAGTTTAATCAGTGTCTTACTGAGGACTATGGCCGGGGAGACAGCGTTTCAGGGGCCTCTGAGAAACTATCCCAAAGACCTGAGGGTGGAGGTCAGTGTGTGTGTGATGTTGGCAGAGAGGGGCATGCAGTCAATCACACATCTCCATACAAAGCTGCTGCTGGTCACAAAGAGCAGGTATCATAGTTAATGTTTTTAGTGCTTCTCTAAGTGTGGAGGATGCAAGAAGCCAGGTTCATGAAAATTTTCTCCTGAAAATATCTGAGAGCCTGTTCTAGCAGTTCCCCTCATTCTTCATCCTCATCCTGACTTCTTTCTGGGGGGTGTTGAAGGTCAGCGGCTACAAGGGCTCTGGGACTAAATTCTTATAGAACACAGTGGCAAGTGGCATTCCTTAATTGGCACCTGAAATTTTAAAATTTGATAAGTTAGAATTTTTAAAGGAAGATAATATTTTGGAATTTTAAGAATTTTTCTTTGAATAATGTATATATTTTCACAGTTTTGCAAAATACAGTCAAATGAATATAAACAAAATTTTTTTAACATGAATTTAAAAGCAGTATAATAAGTGAAATAGTTTACACAGGTAATTTTATGACTTTTCATTTTTTTATTTAATTAAAATTTCTCTCAAGATGATAGTAATAATAGGTAGTTTTAAAAATACTGTTTAAATAATTTTAGTGACTCAAGTATAATTTCTTTTTAAATAAATCCTTGTGTTAAGTTGATTCAGTCATGTCAGACATTGTGAACCCATGGACTGTAGCCCACCATGCGCCATGGAATTTTCCCAGCATGAATACTGGAGTGGGTTGCCTTGCCCTCCTCCAGGGGATCTTCCTGACCCAGGGATCAAACCTGTGACTCTTAAATCTCCGGTACTGGCAGGCGAGTTCTTTACCATTAGCGCCACCTTTACATTATTTATTTTAGAGAAGAGTCTCTGTATCTTTTCAGTTGGAAAGCTACTTCTCAAGGAGTTGCTTGAAGTAGAAAAGACAAAAGTATCATTAAATATTGAGTCTGACTTGTTCTGACCTCATACCCCTCACACCCTGACCTTGGCGTTTCCCATCACCGGGGGTGAATTTCTGCTTTACCTAGGTCCTGCTTGCTTCAGTTTTTCACATTAAAATTCTGACATGACATCTTTCTTAAAAACTTGAAAAATGATTTTCAAATTACGTGACTCTCACAAGTAAATACTGTTGTTGGGCTTGCTTTTTTTCAGATGTGTGAGGAATCAAAAGAAAGGAAATACCATGCCTCATTCCTTTCCTTAAGCGGAGAGAGATTTGCAATGATTGATTTTTAAGGCTTTTTCCTGATAATAAACTTCAGTAATGCTCTCAAATAACACAAATGGTTCCCTTCTCTCCATCCACTAGAATAAAGATTCATTTTTAAAAATTAATTAATTTTGGGAGGGGCTGTGCTGCTTGGCTTGTGGATCTCAGTTTCCTGACCAGGGATTCAACCTGGGGCCACAGCAGGTAAAGCCTGGAATCCTAACCGCTAGGCTGAGCTTAACCATCACTAAGGGGACTCCTTAGAATAAGGATTCTTTAAAAAAATTATTTACTTGTTTATTTTTATCTTTGGCTGCTGCTGCAACAGCTTTCTTCAGTTGTGGCAAGCAGGGGCTACTCTTCTGTTGCAGTGATGGGCTTCTCATTGCAGGGGCTTCTCTTGTCGCACAGCACAGTCTCTCTAGGGCTCGTGGGCTTCCATAGTTGTGGCTCACGGGCTTAGTTGCAAGTGGAATCTTCCCGGACCAGGAATTGAATGAACCCTCTCTCCTGCATTAGCAGGCAGATTCTTAACCCCTGGACCACCAGGGAAGTCCTAAGGGTTTCTGAAGACTGAAAAATCTCTTTCTCCAAACGTCTAAGGCAAGGCCTTACTACGCCTATTTATGTGCATCATTTAGGAAGTTTTAATTAGATACCCTGGAAGCAGGGGAATAAGGTATTTAATTCTAAGAAACTTCCCTCTGTACATATATATATAATGCTTATGTTTACCATATTAGAAAGAGAAAATTTGCATTTATTTTGAAACATTCCAAAATCTTTAAAAATATGAATCTTTGGAGTATTTCTCAAAGGACTAGTAAATCTCTTTTGTGTCCTAAATCTGTGGTATGTACTAAATGTAGAACTTGTTTCCTAGGATGCTAGCATTAGTTTTTCTTCTATAAATGACGAACCTAGGAGACTTGGAGTAGATGAGTTCCTGAGAAACAGTTCTCTCATCTTGCATGTAGAAAAAATGGTAAAATTATATCAGAACATTAAGAGAAATGAAATGAAAACCTCAGACCAGTCTTTTAATATATTGAGGCAAAATAGATGAACAAAGCTCCTCTTATTCCCTTCCTGTTTTCTCGTGTCATAAAGCTAAGAAGAATGATGTGAAAGCATATTTGAGGTTGGCTGCACTGTTTCCTGGGAATCTACTTGTGCTGAAATACATGTGTTACCATTCAGCTCTTTTCTTTGTATACCCACCTCCATGGTTATATTTAGAAATTGAAGAACACCAGTTTCAATATGAACTCTTGTTCTTCAGAATATATTGCTACAACCATGTGGAAGAATAATTAGCTTTGTATGGATGGTATTATAAAATGTAGACAGACAAGGTTTTCTCTTGGCTATTTTGAGTGTCTTTTCTGTGACTTTTGAGGTTGCTGCAGACAGTTGGAGGCTGTGAAGAAAGCACATTTTTGGCAATACTAATGTACTCAGTTGGAAATAATTTATTTCTAATCATAAATTCTATTTTTCATGATAGATAGGCAGTGGTAATAGCTTTAATTTTGAGAGATTAAAACCCCGTAAGGGAAGCTGTAACTAAAGAAATCCCAAGAGTATTTTTATGGTTAGATACTATCTAAAGAAAATCAATATTACATTAAGTGGTGTTAAATCTTTTATGCTCCAAGAAAGCACTTTAGTTGTCCATTTAATTAACAGCAAATTCAACAAAACAGTCAGTCTCTGGAGAATTGGTTACTGCAAAGACTTAAAAGATTAACATTTGACTTCCTGCGTTTTGGTTTCCCACTTGCTTTGAATTGATAAATTTAAGTAATTTTTGTTATTAATACCTCAGTACCATCAATAACTTTATTTAAAGTAAATGTTAAAAAGGCTTTAGGTAATTAAATTATTTAAATTAAAATGGCTCCACATTTAGGGAGCAGTGCCAGTCCCTGTGTGACTCCTGACCTGAGTTCTGGGCTGTTCTGGCCCATCTCTCACTTTCTTTAGCATCAGTGATGCAGAGAAAGTAAATGGTACCATGGTTACCGCCTCCTGCCGTCTGCTTAGCTGCACATAGAAATGTGCACATGTAATATGACTGAAGATGAAAATAGATAAGTGTGAAAGTGATATGGGCATATTGACCTAAGATACACTGTATTTGAATATTTCATAGAAGAAAAAGTATAAAAGAATTAATATGTATATTTCAAGTTAGTGTTTGACTCATTTGAAATTTTTTTTCTGTAAAATGAGCCACAATCCAGTACCTGAGCCTGACTACATTAGGAAATTTCTTAAGAAACAAGAACAACAGTTTAATTTAGCAGCAACAAGCTGAATTTTGACTTTGTGGGAAACAGAGATCTGTATAAAACCCTTCTGGTGATTTCCTTTCTCACCAGATTTTTGCAGCATCAGCAGAGGGGTGTGAGGGGTCTGGCAGGGTTATGAAGAGCAGGCCTCATGTCTTCCCTTCCCAGGAAAGGATTCCCAGGGGAAGAACTTGTCATAGGAAACCCCGCTGTGTTACTTACCAAGTAAAGTGACTTGCTACTGCTGCTGCTGCTAAGTCACTTCAGTTGTGTCCGACTGCAGGACCCCATAGATGGCAGCCCAGCAGACTGCCCCGTCCCTGGGATTCTCCAGGCAAGAACACTGGAGCGGGTTGCCATTTCCTTCTCCAATGCATGAAAGTGAAAAGTGAAAGTGAAGTCACTCAGTTGTGTCTGACTCAGCAACCCTGTGGACTGCAGCCTACCAGGCTCCTCCGTCCATGGAATTTTCCAGGCAAGAGTACTGGAGTGGGTTGCCATTGCCTTCTCTGAAAGTGACTTGAGGCTTCTGTAAACTGACCATCCACAATGCCTGCCACATGGAGTTCCTTTCTCATGGCAGCAGCAGCCTCTGGCGGAGTCAGGGCCACTTGGTATTTGAGTTAAGAATTGGCCTGGCTTAATTAGAAAAGGTGTAAATTGAGGGAAGAAAACAAGATCTTAGCACTAAGCGTGAATGCATTTCAAAAAGAAACCAGGGTCACCAGTTGAGGAGACAAGCTGTTCATCCGAGTCAGAATGCCAGTCTCTGAGGCCTCAGCTCTCACCTGTGCTCTGTGTCTTTGGACCCTGGCTTCACTCTGAGGTGTTGCTCCCTTTCATGCACCCAAAGCCACCCTGAACATTGTTGGGTGATTTAAACCACGAACTGCTTGCAGTCAGGGACTGCATCCTGCGGATCTGATCTAGCTCTGTACCCTGCCCCCGCCTGCACCGCACACCCTGCAAGACATGCATACACATGCTTTATACAGTGGACATGTGGTGCACATACAGTGAGTAGATGGGATGAGCATGTGGCGGGGGCCAAGCTGCAGTGCCCTGATGGAGTCACCTTGTACCATACTCGCTCCACCTCCTTTCTGATGTCTTACTGGATCCTGTTTCCCTAACCTGGCCCCTTTGAAATGTTCAGAATGCAAACCATCCTTCAGTTTTAGCCCATCTCCAGCACCTCCTTTTCAGATGTGCTCCTTTTTTTCCCCCGAGAACACCATGCATGCTAAACCGCTGCAGTCGCGTCTGACTCTTTGTCACCTACGGACTGTAGCCCATCAGGCTCCTCTGTCCATGGGATTCTCCAGGCAAGAATACTGCAGTGGGTTGCCATACCCTCCCCCAGGGGATCTTCCCCACCCAGGGATCAAACCTGAATCTCTTATGTCTCCTGCATTGGCAGATGGGTTCTTTACCATTAGTGCCACTTGGGATGCCCCAAGAATACCATAACAAATCTTTATTGCAAAATTGTACTTAAGTATCACATTTCTTACTGAAATCAGCTCTAATATGAAATTTACAAACCATTTAAATATGAGTTTGAAATCTCTGCATACTGAGTAATACTTATATGTGAAATATATATGAAATCATATTATTTTTCCCGAGCATGTTCTTTATCTTTATTTCTGGTATTTAATCCTAGTTTTAAATGCCTTTTCATTTTAAAATTGTTCTGTCTTTTTAAGAGAAAATCTGAAAATTTGATATTGTATTTCTTATTGAAAAATCATTTTCAAGCTGTAACTCAGAGGGGAAATAACTCTGAAGACAGGTCCAGCTTGCTGCCTTCTGTCAAAAAGACCCCAGCACAGAATCCTGTCCCTATATTCCCCTCTGAATTGGCCCCTTGCAGAGGTGAGAGGAGTCTGTTGGGGTATTAGATGTGCTCCTGAGGCCTTTGGTATTCTGAGATCATTTGCTTTTCCCATTCTCTTTAGCAATAACCACCAGTTGTTGATAGATTACTATTTGATCAGTGAATTAGCTTTTTTATTGTTACAGTAACAAATTACCACATGCCTAAGTGCTTAAAAGAACACAGATTTATTATCCTATAGTTTCCTAGGTTGGAAGTCTAAAAGGGGTCTCCCTGGATTGTAATGTAGATACCAGCAGGACTGGGGTAGGGGTGGCATTTCCTTGCTTATTCGGGTGTTGGCAGAATTCAGCTCCATGTAACCACACATAGACCCGTGGACCAGTTTTCTTACTGGCTGTCACGGGGTGCTGAGCAGGTCCCCAGAGCGCCACCCCCCAAGGCCCTGCACAGGGTGTCCTGCATCTCAAATCCTGCTTCCTTCTCAGCTTTCTTCCCTCCTTATAACCAGGAAACGTTCTTGGCATCTAAGACTCAGTCACTCATGGGATTAGGCTCTGTCCACCCTGGTAATCCAGGATAATCTTCCCAACTTCCCAACCCCACTTTGCCACATGAGGTAACATATTCAGAGAGACTAGGTCTGGAAATCTTTGGGCCAACATTATTTTGCCTACTACACCTGAGCGTGCTAGTGTTTTATGTACATCATTTTAGTTCTTTCTCTTTTATCAGAGGAAATCAAGTGGTAAATTGGCCACATTATCATGAGATGACACTTGTTCAGTCGCTCAGTCGCGTCCGAATCTGCGACTCCATGGACTGCACCACGCCAGGCTTCCCTGTCCTTCACTATCTCCCAGAGTTTGCTCAAACTCATCTCCATTGATTGGATGATGCCATGCAACCATCTCATCCTCTGTTGCCTCCTTCTCTCCCTGCCCTCAATCTTTCCCAGCACTGGGGTCTTTTCCAGTGAGTCAGCTCTTTGCATCAGGTGGCTGAAGTATTGGAGCTTCAGCTTCAGCATCAGTCCTTCCAGTGAATGCTCAGGGTGGATTTCCTTTAGGACTGACTGGTTTGATCTCCTTGCAGTCCAAGGGAATCTCAAGAGTCTTCTCCAGTACCAAAGTTCAAGAGCATTAATTCTTCGGCACTCGGCCTTCTTTATGGTTCAACACTCACATCTGAACATGACTACTGAGATGACAGTGGCATGATTTAAATCCAAGTCTGCTTGATTCTAAAGCCACGTTCCCCGTGACTCCAACACTGTGCTGTGCTGTGTGTGTCTACTATATGTGCGTAGCACATACACACACACACACTAAGAAGTTACGAATGTACTGAAAAGCCAAGTCAAAGGTATAGTTGGCATCATTTCTTCTGGTGATCTTTAAGCAAATCTGTTGTTGTTTTTCTTTTTTTAAATATTAGAGGGTGATACTAGATAGTGGGAATTTGGTATGTTCTGAATTAATCACAAAGCTATAAGAACAGAAAATATTTATTTGCAAATTTATTAGTTTTCCAAGACTTCAGTTCTGAAAGGTTCAGTTTCACAGGTTCGCTATGAGGCTGTACCTTGATTGGAAACTCTGAAGAAATTAGACTGATTTAATTTCCAAAGTGATTTTAATTACTAAAATATTATTTCACAAAAGAATATACTAACATTTTCATATGCTTATAATTCTGATATAGTTTTTTGAATTAATAGTTAAGGTTTAGTATTGTTAGAGAAACAAATGGTGATATGTGATCACTTTGAGAATTCCATACTATTTATCATAACAAATATACGGCTGTTCAAACTGTAAATATGCATATCTTTGCTTTAGCTCATAAATGTTTTTTTTTTTTCTGCTTCAGGCATCCTTTTATATCCCCCTTGTTTGTTTACCCTTCCTTAAAATATTTCTACTGTAACAATCAAGATGTTTTTCTTTTTTTAAAATCTACTTTGTTGAAGTATAGTTGATTCACAATGTGTTAATTTCTGCTGTACAGCAAAGTGATTCTGTTATACATATATATATATTCTTTTTCATTATGGTTTATCACAGGATAGTGAACATATTTCCCTATGCTATTATGTAGTAGCACTTTGTTGGTTATCCATTCTGTATATAATAATTTGCATCTGCTAATCCCAAATTCCCCATTCATCTCTCTCCCACTCTCTTCCCCCTTGTTAACCACAAATCTGTTCTCTATGTCTCTATGTCTGTTTTTGTTTTGTAGGTAAGTTAGTTTGTGACATAGATTGGATTCTACATTTAAATGAAATCATATATTTGTCTTTCTGTCTATCTTACTTCAGTTAGTGTGACTATCTCTATGTCCATCCATGTTGCTACAAAGGCTGAGTAGTATTCCATTCCATATGTACCCCATCTTCTTCATTCATTCACACAGATGCTTTTCTTAATTGTATTACCTTAGTTTCAGGCTCTCTGGGTTCTGGCCTTGTCAGGATGCATCCAGGGAAGGGTGTGCCCTGGGAGCATTCATGTGAGCCGTCCATCTGCCCCCAGACTCAGCTCTGAGTCTGTCTGCTCTCTCACCCTGCTCTCCTGAGAGTGACTGCCGCTCAGAAGCAGGATTTACTCATCACCGTTTCCTCTTCCCCGCAGAACCTTGATGCTCTGCACGACCACCTTGCTACCATCTACCCAGGCATGCGGGCACCTTCCTTTCGGTGCACTGATGCGGAGAAAGGCAAAGGACTCATCCTGCACTACTACTCAGAGAGAGAAGGGCTGCAGGATATTGTCATTGGAATCATCAAGACAGTAGCTCAGCAGATACATGGCACTGAAATAGACATGAAGGTAATGGGCAATAAGGGGGGCTCCTCTGAACACAGGTGACATGTGGAGTGTTAGAAAGACTCCCAGTTTGCCCTTGGACATCGCTGTTAGTGGACCTCAGCAGAGGTAAAGATCAGCCATAACAGTGGTGACACAGGCGATCTTCTACACTTGGCCTTGGAATGCATTATACAGGAGAGTTTTCCTTGTGGGAGCAGATTTTTCTTTCCATTTATACATTGCTTAAGGCAATGAGAAATTTAATTTGCGATTCCTGGAAATCACACTTGCTGGGAAGCAGGAGAATCTGTGACTGGCTTAGCTGCGGCCTTCAGAATACAAAAACCCATGGACACATTCTAAAATAATATGAAGTATTATTTCACTGTTCATGGCTTCTTTATGGATTTTTTTTTGGGTCTATCCCTGAAATGTGGTTATAATATCTCATTTTGTGAGCCAGAAGTTTTGCTTTTTTTTTTTTTTTTTAAATTAGACTGTTTTGTAAAAGCCCGGTCTCATACTTGCTTTGTTATTGATGATGCCCACTGTTTTGAGTGATGATTTTAAGGTATTGGTACAATAACTGTGCAGTAAAAGGAACCATTGTTTTTTCTATATTTCTGACCCAGAGAGCTGCTCCCAGGCAGCTGTGTTTTGTGTATCTTCATATTTAAACACAAGAGCCATTTTTTAGTGGCCCTAAATTTGACAAAAGTGGGGAAAGGGGTGCCCTATTACTGTTTAGTTTTTTCACAAATGATAACATTTTATTATAGAAAAAACATCCCCAATATAGGATTTTATAAACACTGGTAGGTGAACAAGTGCAACTTTAAATATAAATACAAAGTAAAAAGGCAAAACCTACGAGCCTTTTGCTTTTTAAAGAAATGTCATGTTCTCCAGCAGAGGTGGTCTCACCAGAGCACAAATGCGACTCCATCTCCTGCAGAGGCTTCAGGTTCACTTTCTGAACTGTGCCGAGTCGAACAGTTTCAAAATGATGGCAAGAAGTGGCATGAATAAATCACTGAGACTGATTCTTTTGCTTGGAAAAGGCTCCCCATCACATTCTGACAGTTTAAAGCCTATGCTCTGATCGTGTTTATTCACAAAAGCCATCCTTCCTAGACTTACTCCACAGTATTTTCATAGACCTGGGTACATTAGTTCAGGATAGTACTGGCTGTTGCACAGCACGCAGTAAATCCAGCTACTTTCTTCTAGTTTCCTTACCTTTTTTTTAAACTGTCATTCTTTCTTTACGGAAAGTCTAATAGTCAGTGTACTTTCTTGCATATACAGTTACATTCTAACATATGTGGGAAGCCCAAACTTTAAGTATAGTATTACACAAATAAAACTTGTAGCATTTAGGTTGATTATATTAGGAAAGTATCCTGCATATTTAATCTAGTAACGTTGCATTACATTTCAATTTTTTTTTCTTTTCTGGAGTTTCTGTTAATTCTGACATGATCCCCAGGTGCATTCTTTGTTTTCTTACTACTGGAAAGTAGGAAACATGGAACATGACGTTATCAAATCCAGAGACATTTAAAAATTAAAAACTTAGGTAAAGGATTGAAATTCATCCATGGTTAGGAATCTCACTGGAAATCAATTAAAATTCAATATGCCTTTCATCTCCAACTTTGGATTCTAACACCAAACTAACACCTCATCTTGAGTGAGGGAGCCTGTGTCAAGGGGGTTGTAAAACACTGGTCTGCTCTTGGTTTGTTAATTACTTAGCCAAGTCAAGCAAGAAACAGGTACATAGAAACTTCTGGAAAGAAACATTAACTGGTGCACACTTGGAAACTACAATTGCCATGGTGATTATAGAGTCTTTGCTTGGGAGGTTGACAGCAGAAGCACTCTATATACAATTCAAGCTTTTACTTAGTCGTGGTAATCACTTATAGACACTATACAATATGGGTTGTTCATTGATTCCAGTACTCCAAAATAAATGTCTAAAATATTTGTAGTTGGTATTTATATTTGGTGTATTTAGTTTTTTCAAGGGCAATGTTTTAATTTCCTGAGGTATTCTTTTTTTAATTAATTAATTTTTTATTGAAGGGTCATTGCTTTACAGAATTTTGCTGTTTTCTGTCAAACCTCAACATGAATCAGCCATAGGTATACATATATCCCCTCCCTTTTGAAACTTCCTCCCATCTCCCTCCGCATCCCACCCCTCTAGGTTGATACAGAGCCCCTGTTTGAGTTTCCTGAGCCATACACCAAATCCCCATTGGCCATCTATTTTACATACGGTACTGTAAGTTTCCATGTTACTCTCTCCATACAGCTCACCCTCTCCTCCCCTCTCCCCATGTCCATAAGTCTATTCTCTATGTCTGTTTCTCCCATTGTTGCCCTATAAATAAATTCTTCAGCACCATTTTTCTAGATTCCATATATATGTGTTAGAATGTGGTATTTATCTTTCTCTTTTTGACTCACTTCACTCGGTATAATAGGTTCTAGGTTCATCCACCATCCTGAAGTATGCTTAAGTCTGTAAGTCTTATAAGTCTGGAGCTACCAGATAATTTAACTACTTAAGAAATAGTAGACCATGTCATAAAGTGATAAATGAAGGAGAGGTTACAAATATAATCAGAAAAGCTGTCTTGCAAATTTAAGCAAAGCAGAAGAGTAGAATTGAGGAATTCGTAAACTTGGCTCGCATATAATTCAGTTCTTCTAGCTGAAATGGACAGAGTAAAACATCAAAATTTTTAGATTGCCTTGTGTTGCTTTGGAGACTTTAGGGAGTGAGTCTTCTTGGGGCAAAATTTTCCCATCGTAAATGAGAATACTGATCTTTAACCAGTGTAGATTGATGTGGAAGTTTTAATAGTAATACCCTGATTTTACCATCAAACAATATGTGGGAATATGTATATAAGAGTCCATATTAATTGCTATTTGTTCCTCAGTGTCAGAGTTTGGTGCAGTGAACTAAGGAAAAAGAGGGGAAAGAGCAGTGCTTTGCCCTTATTTAGCTGCAACTGAAGAAATACTCCCCAACTGCCTCCCATTTTGATCTGGCTGCAACTCGAGATGTTTTTCCCTTTTTAAGAGGACATGTTGGTTGCAGTTTCTTAAACCCAAAAGAAAAAATCTTTTTTATACCTTCGGCATGTATTTGCTTGTGAATAATATTTAGAAATGTAGTTATTTTTTAAATTAGAGAGTTTCGCTCATATCAGGATAACTCCCATAAAATAAACTTCTAGATTTAGAATTAAATCAAAGAATATAACTTGGGGAGGGGGATTTTTATGCATATTGTCAATCTATCCTTCAGAAAGGTTAATCAGAATACCCTTTCATTAGTGATATATGAAATGACTCTTTTTTTTTCTGTATCCTACCTAATATGGCACTACAGTTTTATATGCTTGCTAGTTGATAGATAAAAAAGTCATCACATATATTTTAAGGTATGTATTTCTGTCATTTAGTTTTCCTCTGTTTCCACGCAGCACTTTTTATCATATTAAACAGTACTGCTCTGTCTGATGTGTCCATCATTTACCGTACATGTGTGCCTGGCTTGAGGGGGTGCTGAGTCTGTGGGGACAGGGGGTGCTTTACTCCAGATTCTACCAAAGATGCTGCATGGACCACTAGGGGACTCCTACCAGATTTGCAGTTTTACTGTGAATAATTATTGTCTTCAAATTTCCTAAATCAGTATTCAAAAATAGTTTTCTATATTAGGCATATATAGTATTTGCATTGGGCTTCTCTCATAGCTCAGTTGGTAAAGAATCTGCCTGCAGTGCAGGAGACCTGGGTTCGATTCGTGAATTGGGAAGATCCCCTGGAGAAGGAAATGGCAACCCACTCCAGTATTCTTACCTGGAGAATCCCATGGACAGAGGAATCTGGCAGGCTACAGTCCATGGGGTCGCAAGAGTCGGACACGACTTAGCGACTAAATCACCACCAGTATTTGCATATTTAAACATTTTAAAATTAACCTTCTAAATGTGGTTCTCATTACCAATTTCTTAGGTATTTAAATATTGTAACCAAATGGAAAGGCCAGGACAGTTAACACCATTTCCCTCTTTGGCATCCAGGTTATTCAACAAAGAAATGAAGAATGTGATCATACTCAATTTTTGATTGAAGAAAAAGAGTCAAAAGAAGAGGATTTTTATGAAGATCTTGACAGATTTGAAGAAAACGGTACCCAGGAATCACGCATCAGCCCGTATACGTTCTGCAAAGCGTTTCCCTTTCACATCATATTTGACAGGGATCTTGTGGTCACTCAATGTGGCAACGCCATCTACAGAGTCCTTCCCCAGGTAAAGGACATTACATTCCCTGGGAGCCTGAGATGAAAGGCCACCGAAATGTTCCTGTTATACGTGGCCACTGATTCACTTAACCTTTGTTTATCTGTCAGGGAACATGGAGCACTTGGTATATCACAGAAGTTCTGTAACTGTAAACTCAGGATGTTTGCGCATACTGCAACTTTGCCTAGGACAGCTACTTTTTTTTTTTTCTCTTTTAATCACAAGAGCAGTGGGAGAATTTTACAGAAATAGTGGTCTTGTTTTCATGAGAAAATGACTTTCCAGTAACAATCAGCTTTCACTTAATTTGTTCATCATTGAGCAAATAGCCACTGTTTATCTGCTGTCTGAAAATAATGTTGAAAATCAGTTGACACTTTTAGGCAAAAGAAAGGAATTTAAAATACACCAAAGTACTAATTAAGTGCCCTTTTCTTTTCATCTGCATTTTAGCTCCAGCCTGGGAACTGCAGCCTCCTGTCTGTCTTCTCCCTGGTCCGTCCTCACATTGACATCAGTTTCCATGGAATCCTCTCACACATCAATACAGTCTTCGTGTTGAGAAGCAAGGTAATCAAGATGTTATTTCACTCAATAGGAGGAAGTAAGGTCTGTTACAGTTTCGAAGTGTTCCACAGGGATAATTAGCTACAAAAACATTCTGTGAGATTCAGAAGGTGCAGAGAGAGCAAAACCAGACCCCGAAGGGAATCCTGTTTCAAAAGCAATGGTGCTAAATTGGGGGTTGTCTAAGGAGCAGTGGGATTCTAGTCATGGATCAAAATGAACAGAGTGAATTTTAAAAATGCCTTGCCTGGATGGGCCAGTCACACATGAGTGAACCAGTTATGCTTAGTTGCTCAGTTGTACCCACCTGTTTGTGACCCCAGTGGACAGTAGCCTGCCGGGTTCCTTTGTCCATGGGACTTTTCAGACAAGAATACTGGAGTAGGTTGTGATGTCCTTCTCCAGGGGATCTTCCTAACCCAGGGATCAAACCCAGGTCTCCCACGTTGCAGACTGGTTCTTTACCATCTGCTCCATGGAAAATGAGAAATGAGAGTCACAGTATTGCCATAAGGATGTCAAAGTAGCAAAGCTCCTCTCTTCGTGGGTTCAATTTGCATTTCTGCAGTGATGTCAGGTTGTCTGGTTGTTCCCTGGCAGACTCCGGTGAAAGGCCTCTTCTGTTCTGCCTGGGTCCCTGTTCTCCCTTATGGTTTGGTGGGAATGAGGTCCCTGTGCCCTTCTTGGGAGAGATGCACGTGTTGACTGTGTGTCTTGCCTTTTCCAGGAAGGGTTGTTGGATGTAGAGAAATCAGAGTGTGAGGATGAGCTGACGGGCACTGAAATCAGCTGCTTACGGCTCAAGGGTCAGATGATCTACTTGCCTGAAGCAGACAGCATACTTTTCCTGTGCTCACCAAGGTAATCACTTTTAGATGAATTATAATGGATATAAGCGCCCATCTTTTGCTAAAAGGAAATTCAATAACATTTTATTCAGTTGTTTCTACAAAGTATACTTAGATGTTACAACTCTTCTTAGACATCTCTCTATAACAAGGATAATTTTGTTGAACTTGTATAATAACTCAGAAGAAATCATGTATTCTCTTTTATTTGCCACATCTTAATCAATCTGTTGAGTGTTTATGCCTTAGGTCAGTGGATATGTAATCTGAAGTTAGCTAATTCTGTAGTTTTGTACCTTCCAGAGAGGCATCATGGAGAAAACAAGTCTACAAAGCATTTATTAATAATATGATGGCATAAATACACAGGTGTATTTGGCACCAAGAATTTATTTTTCTAATGATTTCTGGATTTAAACTATTTTATGTTAAAAACATTTGTCTACTTTAACTGAGATACGCTATGAACAATGCAGTATTAAGTTAAAATTTATGTGAATTATGTGACATAGTAAACATCAGAGGGAAGTACAACTGTAGGCTGGCATTTTTATAGTTTGACAAAGCACTTTTCTAAAAGATACGTGGGAATTCAGAGTAAGTAATGTGTCTAAATTTATGTTAGAACAGTAGAAACATAATTATAAAACTTGTTGTTAGGTAATATTTTGTACATTTTTAATTTGTATAGCCAAAATGTATGCATATTATTTAGTAACAGTTGACAAAGCATGTTTTGGAGGGCTATTGATTAAAAATTTAAAGTCCAAATAATCACTTTTCACTTGAAAATATTGTTTCAAAATTTCTGAAAAAATTAGTGGATTTTGTAACAGCCTTCTTTAAAATTATTAAAATTTTAATAATTATTATTATAAATATATTAATATATAATAATAATTATTATTAGAATAAAAAATCTGGTATTAAAGATTATATAAGACTAATGATGGAGTTTTTCCCCTGAGAATATATTATGAAAATAGAGACAAAATTAGGGAATATAAACTCATATTTTTTATCAATAACCTCCATTAATCAAACTGTATCTGCATCTGCTATCAATAAATGTCTTTTCCTTCTGCCTTTTTCCAAGTTGAGCATTGGTAGAAAGATAACTTTTAAATAGAGACAGTTCTTATTCAGGGAGAGAATGGTTTCTTTGGAAGTACAGGCAGAAATTTGGAGTCTACTTGCTAATTATCATATGCAGAAATAGGATACATAGTAATATAATCACCAGTTGTTATATGGGACTTGTGTGTGTGTGTGTGTGTGTGCTCACTCAGTCGTGTCTGACTCTTTCCTACCCTGTGGACTGTAGCCTGCCAGGTTCCTCTGTTCATGGGATTCTTGAGTAGGTTGCCATTTTCTCCTCCAGGGGATCTTCCTGACCCAGGGATTGAACCTGAGCCTCTTGAATCTCCTGCATTGGCAGGTGTAGTCTTTACCACTGAGCCACCTGAGAAGCCTTCTTATATGGGAACTGCTCGTGTGTATAAAAAAATTGGTACTCACATTCCATAAGATACCAACTAAAAGCACTTTAACTTGTGAAATGTATAGTTCCAGGAGGACAGGATAGTTTGGGGCTTCCCTGGTAGCTTAGCTGATAAAGAATCTGCTTCCAATGCAGGAGACCCAGGTTTGATTCCTGGGTCGGAAAGATGCTCTGGAAGAGGGCATGGCAACCCACTCCAGTATTCTTGCCTAGAGAATCCCATGGACAGAGGAGCCTGGCAGGCTACATATAGTCCATGAGGTTGCAAAGAGTTAGACACAACTGAAGAACTAAGCACACAACTCATTAAGATAATAATAAGTTTTTTGAACAATGACATGATTTGATTTTCTCTCTCAATATGAGCATTTTAATGATTCATTTTCAGTTTAAACTTACAGACTTTTTTTTTCTCTACTAATTGGCCAGTCTTGAAACCACTGGTGGATGATCTGGCTTCTTTCCTGAGGGGTGTGTGTCAACAATAGCCTCTTTGATTCTTTTATTTTTCTTTATTGGTGTGCTCATTTTTTGCTTTTTTAATGGACATTCTGAGAATTCATTTCAGGGAGACATTTTGTTAATCCAAAATTCTTTAGTAAATTCACAGCACAATTATGTCAGTTTAGAGAAATTATTATTATGAATGACTGGAAATAGTTATTTGGCATTTAAATAATTAAAGCCAGTAATGTAACCTTAAGATATTTTAACCAAAGACTAAATTTTTAAAAAACAGTCTAATTTTTATTTACCAGATCTTCACTGAATCAATAAATATTACATTTTCTAAAAATGACAAGTCACAAAGACGCATACAATTCAGCAAAAATAAATAGATGAAACAAATAAGCCAAAGAAAATAAGAGTAACAGACGAAAGTGGAGCCAGAAATTAGTGTGTAAAAATACATGTTAGAAGTCAAGAGTACAGAAAATTCATTTTGAAGATGGGTCATAAATCTGGTGTCAACCTCCAGTCATTGTGTCTGAAAGAGAAAACAACTAGTTACAAGAATCGTAGATGCCATAAGATGACAATCAACTGGTTTTGTAGAAGCAGCATTATTATCCTGGATGTAAAAGAGAGGAAAGATAACTTTTTTTCAAGACTGTGTTTTTGATGTGGACCATTTTTAAAGTCTTTGTTGAATTTGTTACAACATTGCTTCTGTTTCATGTTTTGTTTTGTTGGCCTCAAAGCATGTGGGATCTTTGCTTCCCAACAAACGCGCACCCCTGCACTGGAAGGCGAAGTCTTCACCACTGGACCGCCAGGGAATTCCCAAGATAACTTTTTCTTCATTTTTTTATAGTGAGGAAAACCTCTGGCAATATAAACAGCCTTGAGATAAAAACCTGAGTGGGTTTCATAAAGCAGCTTTTCACATTATCTTTCAATTTAGGCTGACGACATAAAAAAATGCAGTTTGGCAAAACTGCACTTCAAGTTCACTTCTCTTTGATAGATGTTTACATATTAAGAAGAATGAAGTCATATTCCTCTTGCTTTTATTGAGTTTTCTTCAGCCTGACCTTTTGAATGGCAGGCAGTGGCAGGATTAGACTCCTTGATGGAAACCAGGGTGGTGTTGCCGTGGGAGCATGGGGTCTGACTGTGTGTCCTTCTCCTTATGACAGTGTCATGAACCTGGATGACCTGACTCGGCGAGGGCTGTATCTGAGTGACATCCCTCTGCACGATGCCACTCGGGACCTCGTGCTCCTAGGAGAGCAGTTCAGAGAGGAGTACAAGCTGACCCAGGAACTGGAAATCCTTACGGACAGGCTGCAGCTCACGTTACGAGCCCTGGAAGATGAAAAGAAAAAGACAGACACGTAAGAATGTAACCTCTGGTTACAGATGACAGGCAGGGCTATCCTGCATGGTGGATTCAGTGGCTCTCCTGTAGTTAAGGCTGACAGACTGTGACTGGGTCCAAGCTCAGGTTACTTGCCTCATGATAGGCCAGTAAATCCAGAGATGGGGTGTTTGGGCAAGGAATAGAGACTTCATTACGAAAGCCAGCAGATGGAGAAGATGGTGAACTCATGTTCCAAAGACCTGTCTTGCCCGAGTTAGAATTCAGGCTCTTTTAACTGAAAGGGGAGGGACTCAAGCCAAGCGTTTCCTGGTTCCCAGCAGCCTCCAGAGGGGGTGTGTTAATTTCTTCTTGCCTGCAGCCACTCACAGGTGGGCCTTGTCAGGACATTTCCTGTGAGCTGAATAAAGATATTTTAGCTTAATGCTTATCACCTGGGAGGCAAAGTGCCCAGAGATTGGACATTACATATAATTTAGGCTTCAAGGCAACATCACTTTAGTGATTAAATAGTAATAGCATACAAGGGTTCTTCTCTGTACAAAGACTCCAAGCTGTGGAACCTGTCGCAGTTACGGAGTCCTAAATAAACTCTTCCGCGTCACTTAAATCTGTCAGGTACACAGAAAGAAATCAGTCATAATAGTAATGGGGATATGTCTTCTAATTTTACAAACGAAGCTGAAAGAATATACGACAAATCATGTCTCTGCAAATCATTAGAATAACTCAAGTGCGTGTTTTAAGTCTGACTGCCCGTTCATCCATTTCTTCATGCAGGAGTGTGTACCGAGAATCCTCTCTGTGCCAGGGCTGCCAGGTGCTGGAGTACACTGAACACTGAGCTTAGATTTGGCCATTATATTTTCAAAGAGTTCTTGAATGCCAAATTATTTTAGGATTTGGCAGATACGAATCTGACAGACTGTAGTGTCATCTATGATGACAACGATTACATCTGTAATTTGATTCACGAACAAAAGTATCAAAATATAAAACTACAAAACTATGAACAGTGCTTTAAATTTTGAAATAGTGGGCAAGTAACATATAAGATCGTATTTCATTTTCAGGTAATTTATTTAAACAAGTACACATTGTGCATACCACTTGGCCTTGCTTGAGGAATAGAGATATATTAGAAGTATATTAATTAAAATTAATTAAATACACGAAATCACTGACTTGCATAAGAGAATTGTACGCAGGGTCTTATGTGTTCATTTTTAGCATTTGGATAATAGGAAGCAATCTTAGAGAATTGACCTGACCTTCCTTCCTGTAGGACTATTTCACTCTACTTGACACCATAGCATTGGTAGCAGAATCACTTCCTGTGATGTCTGATGTCTAATCAGACTTTCTTGCATTGATACATGTGTTGTTGCCCATGGATGGATGCAAGGTAAACATGTCAACTGTTTGTCAACAGCATAGATGGATAGAGAATCCAGGTGAATGTCTATCTTTGTCCTTAGCCTCTTCCTTCACTTCTCCTACTCTGTATAATTGAAGATGAAAATAATAGTTTATTTGAGATCACTTTACTTTCTTTGAAGCCCTAACCCCTTAGTCTTTCCATGTATTTTTCAAATCTCCACAAGTATACGGGATGAGGCAGGTACTCAAAATCCCTCCTACTGCTCAAGAAACAACTCAAAATTGTATATTTTATTAGTATGTGGAACAGCTTCCTTCATGAAAAATAATACAATGTGAGATGGTGTTTAGAACTGAGGCTCAAAGTTGTCTGGATTTGTTAAGTTTGAGTTGCTCAGATCCTGCTCGGCTGTTAAATTGGAAAATCACCCAGGTTTCTCTCTTTGTTGATATTTGATTTTCAAAGTGATTTAATTATAAACATTGACTACTAATTTTCGTTGAAATGAAGTCATGCTACTGTTCACATGTAATATTCAAAATAGCCTTAAAGCATTTTATAAAATGTTCTATGTTTGAGAGTGAGAATGAAAGACTGAAGAAATTCCACTGAAGCCAGAAAAAAAAATGTGACCTCAGCTTCTTAAACCTAGCCCTGAGTGACAGCTGGCTTTGGGGAGAAATAGGCTGGGAGGTGTCATTTGCTCCTCTGGTTGTCTAGTCCAGGAGACTCTCAGGTCTCAGCTCTCGCCTCCTGTGTGCTTGCTCCCCTCCTCCCCACGCCAGTGTCTTTTTGTGCCATTGGCCTGGTCTCAGGGTCGTCAATGAGAATGAGATCTTTTCTTTTCTAGACCAGTTTCTTACTTGCTTTATCAGTTTCTTCCACAGAGAAGTGAGGCAGGAAGGAAAACCTGTTTTCTTTTCTTTCTTCCTTCTGTCCTTCCTTCCTTTTATTGAAGTCTAGTTGATTTACAGTGTTGTGTTAGTTTCGGGTGTACAGCACAGTGATTCATTTATACATGTATATTCTTTTTCAGATTCTTTTTCTTTATAGATTATTAGAAAATGCTGAGTATAGTTCCCTGTGCTGTACAGTAGGTCCTTGTTGGGGACATCTGTTTCATGTCAGGTGACAAATGTTGAGGCAGACAGCTTGCCCCTGAGAGGTGACTGTGTCCCTGGGAGCCCATGGTGTTGCAAGAGTCAGACACAGCTTAGCGACTACACCACCACCACCACACCACAGAGCTAAGTGCTGGAATGACTTCTTTCATCCCATGAATATCGCAGTTGGGGAGTGGAAACACAAGGCACAGAGAACAACTTCAGCTTCCTGGTGTCTGTCCTTTGTTTTGTCTGTTTGTTTTGTGTGGCTTATTTTGATATACTTTGAATTGGTTTGGACTGGGAGAGGTTTGGATTGGTTTAAAACAAACCAATTATTTATATTTTCTAGCCTTGACTTATGAATGTGGCTAATGATGGCTCCTAGCAGAGCCTTCACTGTGCACACGGCACCAGAGGCTCTAAAGTGGGCAGTAGAAGCACTGAAGCAGCTCTCAGCAGCTCTCATGCTGGCTCTGTCCTGCTCCCTCTGGACAGGTTGCTGTATTCCGTGCTCCCTCCATCTGTGGCCAACGAGCTGAGGCACAAGCGTCCGGTGCCCGCGAAGAGATATGACAACGTGACTATCCTTTTCAGCGGCATTGTGGGCTTTAATGCCTTCTGCAGCAAGCACGCGTCTGGGGAAGGGGCCATGAAGATTGTCAACCTCCTCAACGACCTCTACACTAGATTTGACACTCTGACGGACTCCCGGAAAAATCCATTTGTTTATAAGGCAAGTCCATGCCCTGTCTGAATGCAGTGCCATTCATTACTCTGAATTTTCAGACCCTGTCTTCCAATGGCACGGCAGTCACAGTCCCTGACTGTAGCCCTGCAGCCTGGGTACAGTCAGCTCTCATGCATTCATTGTTTACCATTTTCTTAAATAATTACCTCTTGTTCTAAAATAGTCTCTTCCCTGTTCCTCAAATGAATGGAGCAGATGCTTCCCTAGTTAAAATATTTAGCAACTTATTTGCACTTACGTGAATAAATCTGTACACGTGGTTTATCACACATAATATAAATGTAGCATTTGTTTCAGTGCTCTGCCAGAGATATTTTTACTGAAAGGTATAAATGATTTGCACAGTAGAGAAGTCAGGGAGCATAGGAGGGGTGCCAGGGACTCAGACCTGCTTTTAGATAACATCAACTGGAAATAAACATTCATAAGGCATTTCTGCCCATGGTTTCGGTTAGAAAAGAATTAAAACATTGAAAAAATGAAGTCAGTGGAATATTGCTTAGTAAAGGCAAGAATGTGATCTAAAACCGTCCCCAGGCATCTAGAGTCATAGCAGTGCCCCAGGGACTATTTATTTTTATGGCCATTCCTGAGGAACAATGTAACACGGTGTGAGCACATCATAAAAATAAATGGTTAATGACCAGGATGAACCACTGAACTTAGGGAAGTGGCGCTTGGGCCCATCAAACCATCACTGTTTTAAGGGGAAATAGGGTCATAAATTATTCTGCTGGGTCATAAGGATGTCTAAGGTGAGAAACTAGGACTTACTAAAAGAAAAATAATACTGTGTTCTGTCCCTGCCTGTAATCAGACTTCAAGTGCCAGGTGTGTACATTTTAAATACTGACCAGTTTTCTTCTTGGCATCGAATATATTAGAATTTTAAGAGATTCAGGGGAGGAAAGTTGAAAGTTATTGATGGCAATTGGAAAAGCATGTTTTGTGTAAGGGTGGCACATGAGTCAGTCCTGCTTGTACTAACCAGTCTGTGCCCTACCAGGTGGAGACTGTTGGGGACAAGTACATGACGGTGAGCGGGCTGCCCGAGCCGTGCATCCACCACGCACGGTCCATCTGCCACCTGGCCTTGGATATGATGGAGATTGCTGGCCAGGTCCAAGTAGACGGTGAATCTGTTCAGGTTAGTAGGTAAAACACATATTTTAATGGTAGTAGTAGGCCTTTTGTTGGAGAAGGAAATGGCAACCCACTCCAGTATTCTTGCCTGGAGAATCCCAGGGACAGAGAAGCCTAGTGGGCTGCTGTCTATGGGGTCGCACAGAGTTGGACACGACTGAAGTGACTTAGCAGCTAGCAGACCTTTTGTACAACTGATTTATATTCTTGACCAGCTAATCATTAATTATGCATAAGGAATTGCATCTTGACAACAAAGATTAAATATTTTTAATGTTTTAATTGAAGTATATTTTACAATGCTGTTAGTTTCTACTGTACAGCAGTATGATTCAGTTATATACATATGTATGTACATTTTTTTCATATTCTTTTCCATTATGGTTTAATGCAGGATATTGAGTAGAGTTCTCTGTGCTATACAGTAGGTCCTTGTTGTTTATCTATTTTATCTATAGTAGGGTATATCGCTAATCCCAAACTCCTATTTTATCCCTCCTCCACTCCCTTTCCTCTTTGGTAACCACGGGTCTGTTCTCTATGTCTATGCGTCTGTTTCTGTTTCATGGGTAAGTTCATTTGTGTCAAATTTTAGATTCCACATATAAACGGTATCATATGATATTTGTCTTTGTCTGACTTATTTCACCGGAGAAGGCAATGGCACCCAACTCCAGTACTCTTGCCTGGAAAATCCCATGGATGGGGGAGCCTGGTAGGCTGCATTCCATGGGGTCACTAAGAGTTGGGCACGACTGAGCGACTTCACTTTCACTTTTCACTTTCATGCATTGGAGAAGGAAATGGCAACCCACTCCAGTGTTCTTGCCTGGAGAATCCCAGCGATGGCGGAGCCTGGTGGGCTGCCGTCTATGGGGTCGCACAGAGTCGGACACGACTGAAGTGACTTAGCAGCAGCAGCAGACTTACTTCACTTACTATGCTTGGTCCCTCCATGTTGCTGCAAATGGCATTATTTCATTCTTATGGCTGAATAATATTGTATTGTATATATGTACTACGTCTTCCCTATCCATTCATCTCTCAATGGATGCTTAAGTTGCTTCTGTGTCCTGGTTATTGTAAACAGTGCTGCTGTGAACATTGGGGTGCATGTGTATTTTTGAATTAAAGTTTTCTTTGGATGTGTGCCCTGCAGTGGGATTGCTGGATCATATGGCAGTTCTATTTTTAGTTTTTTAAGGAACCTCCATACTGTTCTCCATAGGGGCTGCACCAACTTATATTCCCAGCAACAGTGTATGAGGGTTCCATTTTCTCCATACCCTCTCCAGCATTGTTATTTGTAGACTTTTTAATGATGGCTGTTCTGACCAGTGTGAAGTGATACTTCATTGTAGTTTTGATTTGCATTTCTCTAATAATTAGTGATGTTGAGCATTGTTTCATGTGCCTTTTGGCATCTGTATGAACAAAGACTAATATTTTATTGAACCTGCTATATTCTTCCATAGAAATGGGAAATCTGTCCATCTATTTGAAATTACCTTCTTTATTCCATGTGCTGGAAGTCATGAGGATGAGATTAAAACCCCCTGTCCCTTCTGGTTTATTTTTTAAAATCTCTTTCCTAAATCTAAAGTAAGGGTCCAGATTCATACTTTTGAAAGCTTCAAAGAATGTTTCTCTTGAAAGCCAGATTGTGTGAGGGATTTTGTCTGTAATATGTTTGGAGTTCTGGAGAGTTCTTATGATTTTTATATGATGACTCTGAATTCTTTAGTCTAGCATGAGCAATAACCCCTATTATTGAATGTATTGAACCAGAGCTTTGATTCTGCAGATAACGATCGGGATCCACACGGGGGAGGTAGTTACCGGAGTCATAGGACAAAGGATGCCTCGCTACTGTCTTTTTGGAAACACCGTCAACCTCACAAGCCGGACAGAAACCACTGGAGAAAAAGGGAAAATAAATGTGTCTGAATATACATACAGGTCAGAGAACACATCTAGGATCTACTGACTAAAAACATGTCTCTTTGCAGCTGCTCTAATTCCTTGGGTGATTTTATTACCTTTTAGAGTTATCAACTCTGCTTTTAGGATTACTATTATTTTTCAATTAAAAAAATGGTGCATTTTTCTTTTTTTGGTCACACCATGGTATGTGGGATCTTAGTTCCCCAACCAGGGATCAAACCTGGGGTCCCAGCATTGGGAGTGTGGAATCTTAACCACTGGACCACCAGGGAAGTCTTTGGATTATTTATTTTTTATTTGAGAAGATTGTATCATTATTTCGGTTTTAAATGATTCTGCATACTCTTAGGAATTTCTGCTGTGGTATTGTTACTAAAGCCTTGAGGTACATTTAAATAATTTACTGTGTGTCATTCCTGTCTCCGTTTATAACTTTGATGTATGTTACTTTCTCTGTGTGACCATACACCAAGCTTCTCTGCCTGTTCCCTGCCCCCTTTTAGATGTCTCATGACACCAGAAAATTCAGATCCGCAATTCCATTTGGAGCACAGAGGCCCTGTGTCCATGAAGGGCAAAAAGGAGCCAATGCAAGTTTGGTTTCTATCCAGAAAAAATACAGGAACAGAGGTATGACTCATCAGAGTATAATTCCTTTTTTAAGACAGGCTATGAATATGGGGAGCTAAATCATAATCTCTGAAAATATGTTTCATTTGCAAAGAATTCTTGCTTACATGAACATGTAAGTACAGCAGTGGAAACGCTGACCCATTAGTGAGCTGGTTAGAACAATGCAGCTTCTAGGGGAGACCTGATGGCTGACAGTTTTGTCCTCTAATGAAATTAAAACCAAAAGCACTGGAGAGAGAAGCCCTGGTTTTGGTTCTTCTGCCATAATCTGGCTGGAACCCCACAAGTGAGTGGGCGGTGAGGGGCATCCCTGGCCCCCTCCCCAGTGCCTTGGGTTGTCACGTGGTCACTGCCAGGGCTGAGACACGACCATCTTCAAGGGTGGTTTCCTAACCACAAAGCTCCAGATCCTTCTAAGGCCATGCCATCGCCTTGTGGAGTGTTTGGGGATCTTTGGACATACTAATCCCTGGTGAGTCTTTCCTGGAGTTCAGTTCAGTTCAGTCGCTCAGTTGTGACCAACTCTTTGTGACCCCATGAATCGCAGCACGCCAGGCCTCCCTGTCCATCACCAACTCCCGGAGTTTAGCCAAACTCATGTCCATCGAGTCGATGATGCCATCCAACCGTCTCATCCTCTGTCGTCCCCTTCTCCTCCTGCTCCCAATCCCTCCTAGCATCAGAGTGTTTTCCAGTGAGTCAACTCTGCACGAGGTGGCCAAAGTATTGGAGTTTCAGCTTCAGCATCAGTCCTTCCAATGAACACCAGGACTGACCTCGAGAGAAGAGGGATTTATGCATGTCCAGAATCTAAATACTTCCTCAGGGAAGATGTAGGTTCATGCTCATGCTATGGCTGCACTCAAGCCAGAACCCATGTGCTGGGGGGTAGCACTGGGGTGTGCTCGGGGGTCCTGTGGTCCACTGTGGCTCACGACACCAAGGTCCTGCCAGCCTTGCCCCTCTTTCAGTGGCCTGCGTCAGAAACAAGCCCGATGCTCTATTCCCTGTTGATGTACTGATTCTGTAGAGGGGGAGAGACTCTTCGACTGTATAAATTTTCCTGGATGCGCACATTCCCTAAAAATGCTTTCAGAATAGAAGTCGTAAAAGGAATGAAATGCCAAGTTGTAAAATATTTATCTTTATCTTCTTTTCACTTTAAATAATTTACTTCTGGCACTAGCATGCTTCCTGATGTTCTTCTGATAAATTAGTTTGCCTGAAGCATTGTTCCTTTTGTTTGGGTGGCTCTGTTTCAGCCAACCTGATGGTGGGAATGGCTTAAAAAAGTGGTGGATATGAATGCAGAGCAAATTTTATTAAAAAAAAAAGAAAATATTTTGAATTATCTACAAGCTTTCTTATCACTGAAAACTAATCCCCTATTTACTTCACTTTTTAAAGGAAGCAGAGCAGGATGAAAACTGAATCCTGGACTGTGGGGTTAAGATTGCAGGTTGAGGTCCAGTCTCCCCCTAACAGATGCCGTGCCTGGGACCAGTGATTCCCTCCGTCCTTTTCCTGTTTCCCCAAGCCTTTCTCCTGTGTATCTCTTTCCTTATTCATTATTCAACTTTAGCTCTGCTTTTGATTATTTTTGAGGTTTAGTATGTTATCTGAAGTTTGGCTTTGTGTGGCTGATGTGAGCTTCACATGTCTTCAGATCGACTATGCATCACCTGGCATGGTGGTTTTCAAGTAGTGGGCACCCAATAAATATTTGGTGAATTTAATTAAATGAAACTGAACGGTATTCAGCCATGTGTGTGTGTGTATATATATATATATATATATATATATATATATATCATGGTTTTCCATATTTGTTCAGTGTCTCTGTGCATATTTTAATGACTATAACATATAAAAAGGTTTTATCGTGTTGGTGCATATCATTATAGAAATCGTTTTCTAAAGGAGTGAATTCAGAATTTTAGGGGAAAAATGCAATATAGTTTCAGACTCCCCAGATAAGAATATATCATGCTAAGAAAACAGTGTCTGTTTAGAATTATGTTAATTTCCCTTCAGAAATAGAGAATATACTTCTTTGCTATTAAACTATCAGGTTATTCATTCAGATCATGTGGCAATTACAGTTCCTCTAAAATGCTATCCTTTGCATTGTATCCTTTGCGTTATAAATCTCATTAACCCCATGCAGCTGTTGGTGAAGGCAGCACTGTTTGACAATGAGCTATTGCATTAGTTTGGAGGAAACGTTATGGACTGTAACTGCATCCAAGGATGAAGCTGGAATCACAGCTGGGGTGTTTCGGTTGGTCAGAGCCCATCTTGGCCCTTTCTTCCGAGAAATGAGCTCCTTTGTCTTAGCTCACAAGAACTTGATTCTATCCAGGGTGCCATCTTGAGAAAAGTTACTTTAATTTCAACATAGAATGCATTCCTGTTGGAATCATCACCTGTTGTTCTTCATTATCTCTGATAATTTATTAATATCTATCTTTATAAAATACAGGACCACTACTTTTGTGTAAAAATGTTTGTCTTTAAATTTAGCATTTCCTATCAGCACGTTGATAACTTGTATAAATGTTCAATGTTCATGTGTAAGAGAACCTGTAATAAATTATTTTTTCCACTTGTCTAGATGGTTTTTGATTCAATAAAAATGACGTGAATGCTCTTATCGGTCTTTTGACTAGTGCCATTTTTGGAAAATGTCTTATCATTTTGCCTCTGATAGACTTTCATTTTGATTCCCTGCTGTTATGGTAAAGCTGGGTGGCTCCTATTCCTCAGGACTATTCCCATATGATATCTTTTTTTTAGGATCAACACGGTGACAGCAGCAAGACCAGCACTGGGTGGTGGGGGAGTGGATACACAGATACATGGGAAGTGACATCAGCTCTTGAAGAGCTCCCCGCATTTTGGTAGTGAAAGACATGTATCTAAGTAACTATTTGATATTCATCGTGATTTTATTGTTCAGTTGCTCAGTCATGTCCAACTCTTTTTGACCCCATGGACTGTGGCACACCAGGCTTCCCTGTCCTTCACCATCTTGCTCAAACTCATATCCATTGAGTCTATGATTCATATTGATAAAACATATTCAAGACACAGAAAGAATACTTTGAGAATGAGAACCAAGAGGGATCAGAGGGAGGAGGAGGGAACCAGCTGGATTTTGTGATGGTTTTGTCTAAAGCTGAATGAATTCATCCCTTCTCTGTGGTTTCCTTCTGTTCAGCCCTCTTGCGTACCACCAAAAAGACTCCCCCCAAGACCCAAAATGTTATGTAAAGACAGGAGTTCCTCACTTTGAACTGAGGATATATGTCTGTGTTTTTTGTGGGGGAGCTTACCAGGTGGCTCAGTGGTAAAGAATTCGCCTGCCAATGCAGGAGATGCAGGAGACTTGGGTTCCATCTCTGGATCAGGAAGATCCCCTGGAGGAGAAAATGGCAACCCACTGCAGTATTCTTGCCTGGAGAATTCCATGGACAGGAGCCTGGTGGGTTAATGTTCATTAGGTCACAAAGAGTTGGACACGACTGAGTGACTCAGGCAGTCAGTCAGTTCAGTTGCTGAGTCGTGTCCAACTGTTTGTGACCCCATGGACTAAGCGCACACAAATATATTTTGGAACCAATTCATTATTCCATTTTATTTGCATCTGTGATTCACCAGATGATGTGTTCTGTTTCTTTGTCATTGAAGGGTGTGACGTTGCGATTTGTAATAAAAATTCTATATGATTGGTCCTAGTCCCTATCCTCATTTTTGGCTCAGAGCTCCGAAAACCACAGGAAATTCCTAAGTGATGAAAAATGACAAAGGCACCTATTGTTACATTAATAAAGTGACTCTGGGACCTCAGTGGGGTGGGGGCTGAAGGTGACTGTTGCCAGGTGAGCCGACTAGGAATCCCACCCTGATCTCCATTTTCTGGGAGGGGAGACGGTTGTCATTTAGTCGCTGTCTTGTCCTACTCTTTTGTGGCCCCATGGACTGTAGCCTGCCACGCTCCTCTGTCCCTGTGAGGGGAGCAGGTTTGGAGCTTAAATCCTTGCCAGGCCTCTGTGATGAAGCCTCCATAAACCTCAAAGGTTGGAGAGCTTTTGGGCTGGTGGGCAAGGGGAATTTCTGGTGGGTGTGAAGCTCTGTGTCTCTTCCATCAGGCTGTTTCTGAATCACATCCTTTCATGATAAACCAGTCATCTAGTTAGTAAAATGGTTCTCTGAGTTTGTTTTTCTCTAGCAGAATAATCAAACCTAAATAGGGAGTGTGGGAACCTTGGCCCTATCGCCAGTTGGTCAGAATCACAGGTGACAGCATGACTGCCTTGGTCTCTGAAGTGGGGGATGTTCTTGCAGTACTGAGCCATTAACCTGGGGAATTGGATGTTATCTTTGGGTCGACGGGGTCAGAACCGAGTTGAAGTGTAGGACATCCAGCTGGATTCTGAAAATTGCTCTGTGGTGTGTGAAGAAAACACACCCCACATTATAAATGGGTGCAGACTGTTGAAGGGGAAAAAGGAACCAATTCTCTGCTCACCTCTAAGATTTCCCTTTGCAACCTCGCTAATGGCTCTCAGAACCGCTAGAGGGCAGCAGAGGATGCTGTTTAGAATCTAAGGGCCGGATAGGGGAGTGAGGACACAGGGTCTCTCACAGGAAGTGCTGCTCGCTCATCTTCTTGGCTCAGCACTGAAGGGCACTTCCTGTGTGTATCCTCGAATTTTTCCCTCCCACCGTCCCTTACCGACAGTCAAAAGTATATCATAGAAATAATTGTTTTTACCCCATTATGACCATTCGTGTAGCTTGAAATCTATTCACACGTATCATGGTCAGAAATTTCACCCACAATTTTCATGCTAATTCTGTAGGAAGGTGTGAAAATTTGTTAAAACAAGCAATTTGTTCAAGAAACTATAATTTCGTACAGAGTCATTTTAGGTAAGTTGCATGTAGCTCATGTTAAAACGATTGCTTCTTGCTACTTCTGCCATATTGGAGAGATGACATATAATAGGGTAGATTTTAAAAACCAAACTAAAACAAAAATCACTATACAGAGAGTTGAGAGCCCATATCCAGTTAATGCAAGGCTAACCCTTTGACTTTGCCACATTCTCTAACTTCTTAAATCCCTAATCTGTGAAAAGAGCTGGTCAAGATGATGTCTAAAGAAGATTCTTGCTCTGAAATTCCAACATTTCTTTGGTGAAAGTTCCAGAGCAGGGATGCTGTGATTTTGGCCTGACTGCTGGCGAATTCTCAGAAAAACAATCCAAATTCTTAACTGAACTCTTTTTAATAGTCAAGGAACAATGAGATCAACTGGGGGGCTTTAAAGCAAATTTCTAAGAAATAAACAGCTCTCTGGAAAACACCTGCTGAAGACTTGACTCCAAGCTAAAATCACAATGACTAGGTCATATTAGTGTATTTGTATTAATGCATATGTTTCTATTATAAGGTAGCCCTAGAATATTTACCTAATCAGGTTCAAATTCTTTAATAAAGAGTTGGAGTTTTGATTCTTTAAATATAAGGGGAGAAAATGTACCTCTATTTCATGCAGAAATCGTTTTGAATAGAAGATAGCCTCTTAAAAATTAAAGACAAGAAGTGTCAATGAGTGGTATATATAGAGGTTTTTATTATTACTAATAATATTTACTGCCCATTTTATACTAATTTACAAAACATTCCCCAGTAAAAAAAAAAAAAAAAGAAAGAAAGGAATCCATAGCCAAGAAAGCCTTCCTCAGTGACCAATGCAAAGAAATAGAGGAAAACAATAGAATGGGAAAAACTAGAGATCTCTTCAAGAAAATTAGAGATACCAAGGGAATATATAATGCAGAGATAAAGGACAGAAATGGTATGGACCTAACAGAAGCAGAAAATATTGAGAAGAGGTGGCAAGAATACAGAGAGGAACTAAACAAAAAAGATCTTAATGACCCAGATAACCACAATGGCATGATCACTCACTTAGAGCCAGACATCCTGGATTGTGAAGTCAAGTGGACCTTAGAAAACATCACTACAGACAGAGCTAGTGGAGGGGATGGAATCCGAGCTGAGCTAGTTAAAATCCTAAAAGATGATGCTGTTAAAATGCTGCACTCAATATGCCATGAAATTTGGAAAACTCATCAGTGGCCACAGAAATATAAAAGGTCAGTTTTTATTCCAATCCCAAAGAAAGGCAATGCCAAAGAATATTCAAACTACCACATAATTGTACTCATCTCTCACACACTAGCAAGGTAATGCTCAAAATTCTCCAAGTGAGGCTTCAAAGATACGTGAACCAAGAACTTTCATATTTTCAAGCTGGATTTAGAAAAAGCAGAGGAATCAGAAATCAAATTGCCAAAATCTGTTGAGTCATAGAAAAAGCAAGAGAATTCTAGAAAAACATCTGCTTGATTGACTACTCTAAAGCCTTTGGCTGTGTGGATCACAACAAACTGGAAAATTCTTAAAGAGGTGGGAATACCAGACCACCTGACCTGCCTCCTGAGAAATCTATATGCAGGTAAAGAAGCAACAATTAGAAATTGACATGGTACAACGGACTGGTTCCAAATTGGGAAGGGAGTATGTCAAGGCTATATATTGTCACCCTGCTTATTTAGCTTATATGCAGAATACATCATAAGAAATGCTGGGCTGGATGAAGCACAAGTTGGAACTGAGATTGCTGGGAGAAATATCAATCACCTCAGATATGCAGATGATACCACCCTTATGGCAGAAAGTGAAGAGGAACTAAAGTGCCTCTTGATGCAAGAGAAGAGTGGAAAAGCTGACTTAAAACTCAGGTTCAGAAAACTAAGATCTTAGCATCCAGTCCCATCACTTTATAGTATATGGATGGGGAAACAATGGAAACAGTGACAGACTATTTTTTTGAGCTCCAGAATCACTGCAGATGGTGACTGCAGCCATGAAATTAAATGATGCTTGCTCCTTGGAAGAAAAGTTATAACCAACTTAGACAGCATATTAAAAAGCAGAGACATTACTTTGCCAACAAAGGTCCATCTAGTCAAAGCTATTGTTTTTCCAGTAGTCATGTAGTTAGACTATAAAGAAAGCTGAACGCTGAAGAATTGATGCTTTTGAACTGTGGTGTTGGAGAAGACTGTTGAGAGTCCCTTGGACAGCAAGGAGATGAAACCAGTCAATCCCAAAGGAAATCAGTCCTGAATATTCAGTGGAAGGACTGATGCTAAAGCTGAAGCTCCAGTACTCTGGCCATCTGATGCAAAGAACTGACTCATTGGAAAAGAGTCTGATGCTTGGAAAGATTGAAGGCAAGAAGAGAAGGGGACAACAGAGGATGAGATGGTTGGATGGCACCACCAACTTGATGGACTTGAATTTGAGCAAGCTCTGGAAGTTGGTGATGGACAAGGAAGCCTGGCATGCTGCAGTCCATGGAGTCACAAAGAGTCGGACATGATTGATTGACTGAACTGAACTGTGCTATACAGTAGGACCTTGCTCATTCATTCTATATATAACAGCTTGCATCTGCTAACTCCAAACTCTGAATCCATCCTTCCCCCATATCCCTCCCTTTTGGCAACCATCAGTCCGTTCTCTATGTCCTTGATTTTTTTCTGTTTCATAGATAGGTTCATTTGTATCATTTTTAAGAGTCCACATAAAATGAGAAAAAAGTAGTTCTATCTGAGAGATTTTTAGAAAAATAAGCAGTAAGAAATTGGACCTTTTTATAAGTTACTAACATTTAGTAACTTAATGTTTTGAGATGAAAAAGGACCTTTCATTTTCACATGATCATTCTTTTGAAAATTTTGCATAAGAAGCAATTATGAGGCACAAAGCAGCACCTATTATCTTTTGACAAATCTAAGCCTCTTTATAAAGATCGAGTTCATCACTTGGGAACCACCCACACTCCATTTCTCCTGTTCATTTGTATTCCTGTTAAAGATGGTTCTTTCCCTGCCGACCTCAAACTCCCCAAAACTGCTATTTTTGCACTGACAAGAATATTACCCAAGTATTAACTAAAAATGAATCATGCAAAAGACAGCTAATAGATGTTTTGCACACATATGTACATGAACAGTTTTTACTTTGCTTGTGCTCAGCAAAGTGTCCCAGAACCATAGGGACTCTTCAGACTTTAGTGGTAGTAAATGTCTCTACCACACTGACACAAGCCCTTCTCTGGGATTTTTGTCAAAAATTTGCTCTTGGTGTATGAGTTTTTGAGGTTGAGAAACTCTAAATACAGCTCTTTGCATTTCCTAATATGTAAAGCCCTTTTAAAAGGAATTCTTTCAAAAATAGCAATGGCACCCCATTCCAGTACTCTTGCCTGGAAAAATCCCATGGACGGAGGAGCCTGGTGGGCTGCAGTCCATGGGGTCGCTGAGAGTTGGACACGACTCAGTGACTTCACTTTCACTTTTCACTTTTATGCATTGGAGAAGCAAATGGCAACCCACTCCAGTGTTCTTGCCTGGAGAATCCCAGGGACGGCAGAGCCTGGTGGGCTGCTGTCTATGGGGTCGCACAGTTGGACACGACTGAAGTGATTTAGCAGCAGCAGCAGCAACACTATAATAAAAGTTACAAACTCAGATTTTTTTTTCACTTGGTAAATAGCCATTTATTGAGAGTCATTTTGATTCTGAGCACAATATTAAGGAATCTAGAGAGGAGATGGTATAAAAATAAGTACACACAGAGACATCAATTTAAACCGTTGATGCCTTGTGACAGTATTTTATCAATATATTTTTTTAAAAAATAGACATTGCATGGATCACTATGAACAAAGCTAGTGGAGGTGATGGAATTCCAGTAGAGCTATTTCAAATCCTGAAAGATGATGCTGTGAAAGTGCTGCACTCAATATGCCAACAAATTTGGAAAACTCAGCAGTGGCCACAGGACTGGAAAAGGTCAGTTTTCATTCCAATCTCAAAGAAAGGCAATGCCAAAGAATGCTCAAACTACCACACAATTGCACTCATCTCACATGCTAGTAAAGTCATGCTCAAAATTCTCCAAGCCAGGCTTCAGCAATATGTGAACTGTGAACTCCCTGATGTTCAAGCTGGTTTTAGAAAAGGCAGAGGAACCAGAGATCAAATTGCCAACATCTGCTGGATCATCGAAAATGCAAGAAATTTCCAGAAAAACATTTATTTCTGATTTATTGACTATGCCAAAGCCTTTGACTGTGTGGATCACCATCAACTGTGGACAATTTTGAAAGAGATGGGAATACCAGATCACCTGACCTGCCTCTTGAGAAATCTGTATGCAGGCCAGGAAGCAACAGTTAGAACTGGACATGGAACAACAGACTGGTTCCAAATAGGAAAAGGAGTACGTCAAGGCTGTATATTGTCACCCTGCTTATTTAACTTCTATGCAGAGTACATCATGAGAAATGCTGGACTGGAAGAAACACAAGCTGGAATCAAGATTGCCGGGGGAAATATCAATCACCTCAGATATGCAGATGACACCACTCTTATGGCAGAAAGTGAAGAGGAACTAAAAAGCCTCTCGATAAAAGTAAAAGAGGAGAGTGAAAGAGTTGGCTTAAAGCTAAACATTCAGAACATGAAGATCATGGCATCTGGTCCCATCACTTCATGGGAAATAGATGTGGAAACAGTGGAAACAGTGTCAGACTTTATTTTTTTGGACTCCAAAATCACTGCAGCTGGTGATTGCAGCCATGAAATTAAGACGCTTACTCCTTGGAAGAAAAGTTATGACCAATCTAGATAGTATATTCAAAAGTAGAGACATTACTTTGCCGACTAAGGTCTGTCTAGTCAAGGCTCTGGTTTTTCCTGTGGTCATGTATGGATGTGAGAGTTGGACTGAGAAGAAGGCTGGGCGCCGAAGAATTGATGCTTTTGAACTGTGGTGTTGGAGAAGACTCTTGAGAGTCCCTTGGACTGCAAGGAGATCCAACCAGTCCATTCTGAAGGAGATCAACCCTGGGATTTCTTTAGAAGGAATGATGCTAAAGCTGAAACTCCAATACTTTGGCCACCTCATGCGAAAAAGTGACTCATTGGAAAAGACTCTGATGCTGGGAGGGATTGAGGGCAGGAGGAGAAGGGGCCGACAGAGGATGAGATGGCTGGATGGCATCACTGACTCGATGGACGTGGGTCTGAATGAACTCTGGGAGTTGGCGATGGACAGGGAGGCCTGGCGTGCTGCGATTCATGGGGTCACAAAGAGTCGGACATGACTGAGCAACTGAACTGAACTGAACGGAACTGATGGAGAAAGAACAGAAATGATAATCTATAAAACAACATATAATTTATGGTTAAACAAACTAGAACATTATAAAAACATATTGTATATTTTTTAATGTAAATACAGAAACATAATCAGCACTGAGAAACAGTCAAAAGGAATATAAAAATTTAAAGGATTCATTAGACATTTCAAAGCACAGAAGAAGGAAATTCTCTGATAATTTCAACAAATTTCAGGGACTTCCCTGGTGGTTCAGTGTTTAAGAATCCACCTTTCAATGTAGGGAACTAGAGTTAGATTCCTGGTTTAGGAACTAAGATCCTGGCCTGTGCACCATAACTAGAGAAGCCCACAGGCTGCAAATGCTGAGCCCACAGACTCTGGAGCCCAAGCACCACAACTAGAGAACCCGAGTGCCACAACAAGGAGCCAGAACAGCCAAAAGTTTTTTAATTAAAAAAAAAATTCATAAAATTTGAGGTGTGAATGATAAAAATAACACAGCAAAAGAGACACAGATGTATTGAACAGTCTTTTGGACTCTGTGGGAGAGGGCAAGGGTGGGATGATTTGGGAGAATGGTATTGAAACATGTAAATTATCATATGTGAAATGAATCACCAGTCCAGGTTCAATGCATGATACAGGATGCTCAGGGCTGGTGCACTGGGAGGACCCAGAGCGATGGTATGGGAAGGGAGGTGGGAGGGGAGTTCAGGATGGGGAGCACATGTACACCCATGGCAGATTCATGTTGATGTATGGCAAAACCAATACAATATTGTAAAGTAAAACCAATACAATGTTGTAAAGTAAAGAAAAAATCATTTTTAAAATGGCATTTCTTGAAGTGTTGTCCATATTGTAACCATTAATTGAACTTAAAAGACAGGAACAAGCTGAGATAGGGGTGATCGTAACTCCTGCTGTCCTTGAAGCTCACAACAAAGCTTACACCAGGTGGCAATCAGGGGGCAATACTACAATCACTACAGAGCACCCTTGTCCCCAGCATTGTTTGGAACATTTTGCATGTGTTGAATCCTTGTAGCAACTCATTAAATGTCCTTGTTACTGCCTCCATTTTATTTAGAAGGAAACAAGGGCACATAGAGTTTGAGTTCCTTGCTTGAGGTCAGAAAATAGTGAGAGAAGAGCCAGTAATTATACATTCTAAGCAGACACAGAGCCTGAGCTTCCAACCAGTGTCCTCTGACATATTCCAGATTACAAGTGAGCAGAGAAGCCAGCAAGTGATAAGTTTCCAGAGTGTGTCTTAGAGTTAGATGATTGTTGGTCAGGTAATGTAGTTCTAGTTGGACAGATGGACAAGAAGTGTGAGGTGTGACAGGTGGTTTTGGCCCCAAATCTGATGATGAGCACTGCAGGATTTGGAGGCCTGTGGCACAGGCAAGGGACCAAACAGGTCTAGAGAAGGGGCACAAGGTAGCAATCACAGGATAGAATAAGAGAATCCATATGATGTGCACCAGGGGAAATGTCCTACTAGTGATGGGCCCCCTCTCTGCCTGAAAAGCAGATTGCCCTGGAGCTTTCAGGTTGTGAGATTAACTAGTTCCAAGAGTGAGCTGTGGTGAGCTGTGGGAGTAGAGAAGTAGCATCATTAGCTTCATGCTTCATGAAGGCACCTGCTCAGAGTGCAGAGTGCAGCCTTCCAGGGACACAGAGGAAGTCCTCCAGGGGATGGGCACATTGAACTCCTGCACCTATCTCCATCATTAGTGTTTTCTCATTATTGGTGGGGTCTGCTACTAGGGAAACTTTTTTGCTTTTCATTTCTAAAGCTTTGAACAAGGTCTCTCAAAAAATATAGAAGACATTTTCCTTGTTTCCCATACTAAGGTCTGTATTTCTCCTGTATACAGATACAATCCATTCCCATTCTTCTACTTGTTATAATGTTGGTGACTAAAAGCAAATACCTCCATGACACTGAAATGTAAAATCTAATCAATCTCCAAATAAAAGAGGACCTGACTTCTTCAGTGTTTCTTATGATGAATTTTATTTCAGCAATAACATAAATAATGATAATATCAGGTCGTAACACAAAGGATTAGAAGAAATCTTTCTGAATTCATGCTGATTTAAATAAATGATTGAAAAAATAAACAAATAAGGGAGAGAGTACAGCTGTTCATTATGAAGTAATTCCAGCAGAAATAATTATGAATTAAGCAGCTAGTTGGGGATGAAAGTGAAAAATTTGATTGAGTCTGAGTAATAGATCTAAAATGAAATCAAATTAACTAGTAGGTACCCAAAACTTAGCTATTCCATATTTTTGGCTAGGAATTTTGCTTCCCTGTAAAAAGTAGTTGGAGTACTTTGTGTTATACTCTACTTAGCATAATAGGAAATTTCATTTTTCTCAAAATATGCTCAGGGAAAAATGCTATACATGTATTTATACTACATTTCCCTTTTATTGTTATATATCTTTGTATCAAATATTACACAATGCTGTGTCTAACATACTGTATATTTGTTCGAGAGACTTCTCTAGCTTGTTGGCTAAAATTGTCAGATGTTGAGTCCCTATATTCTGTTTTCCATATTCTATATGCTTAACAAATACCCAAGTTTGTCTTCTCACTAAGCTATTGTATAATAAAATTTCATATATTCTTTCACAAAATGTTAATATTGTATTATTGTTGTTGTTTAGCTGCTAAACATGTCTGATTCTTTTTGATCCCATGGACTGTAGCCTGCCAGGTCCCTCTGTCCATGGGATTTCCCAGCAAGAATACAGGAGTGGGTTGCCATTTCTTTCTCCAGGGATCTTCCTGATCTAGGGATTAAACCCAAGCCTCCTGCATCTCCTGCACTGGTAGGCGGATTCTTTACCACTTTAAAGAAATTCTTTACCGTTTCCACCAGGGAAGCCCCAAATATTATGTACACTATTAAATCTTTGAGAACTTTCCCTTATCTTAAAAAAATACAGAGATATATCATCAATTCAATTTAACAAAATTTTAAAGAAGTTTATTTCCATTTGTAGCCATTACAAACAAATAATGTCTTAGTGAGCCTCGTAACTTTTTGTGCTCGTTTCTTATTATTTTCAGAGCATACAGTCAATAAGAACAATTTCTTGATAAAAAACAATGTTTTCTAATGTATTCAAAGTTACTCATCAGACAGAGAGTGCTTTAGGAGAGTGTTTATTTTCCTGTCCATAACAAATAGTGCTGTTAGTGTCTTTACATTCATTAAATCTTCTGGTCCTGAATTTTATCTCGTGATTATGTAGTGAGTTTTAGTATATACATTATTTCCTGGCATTCTTACATGTCTCTTCCTTGGGGAAGGGCATATTTGTATCCTTTGACCTGTTTATGGATAGGATGTTTGTTTTTATGGGTACTTTGGAGTACACTGTGCAACAGAGATGCTAGAACTCTGTTAATTCACACAGTACTTCCCTCTAATTTTCATTTCCGCATGTGATGTTGGTTTTGGTTCAGCATAGTATCCTGAGGTGGATTTCTCTTCCTTGTCCTTAGACATTATGACACCGCTGAACTTGTAGAGTCATAGATCTGTGTAGCAGAAGTATTTTATGTGCAGTTTTTGTCTCTGGAATGCACAGTTCACAGAGATTGCTTTCTTTTACAGTTGTCTAAATCATGCTTATAAAACCACATATCCCCAGTGTGCATGCAACTGTGTGCCCTTTCCTTCTCTGAAAGTGAAAGTCACTCAGTCGTGTTCAACTCTCTGCGACCCCATGGACTATACAGTCCATTGAATTCTCCATGCCAGAACACTGGAGTGGGTAGCCTTTCCCTTCTCCAGGGGATCTTCCCAACCCAGGGATAGAACCTAGATCTTCCACACTGCAGGCAGATTCTTCACCAGCTGAGCTACCAGGTAGGCCTAAGAATACTGGAGTGAGTATTCTATCCCTTCTGTAGTGGGTCTTCGCAGCCCAGGAATCTGAACTGGGGTCTCCTGCATTGCAGGTGGATTCTTTACCAGCCAAGCTACCAGGGAAACCCTCTCCTTCTCTAAATCATATTTTAAAATGAGTGCTGATTCTTTAAAAGAATCAAGACTGAGATTAGAATTATGCAGTCCCTGTGTCATAGGGGTGCTGCTGCTGCTGCTGCTAAGTTGCTTCAGTCGTGCCTGACTCTGTGCGACCCCATAGACAGCAGCCCACCAGGCTCCCCCATCCCTGGGATTCTCCAGGCAAGAACACTGGAGTGGGTTGCCATTTCCTTCTCCAATGCATGAAAGAGAAAAGTGAAAGTGAAGTCGCTCAGTCGTGTCCGACTCTAGGTACCTCCTTTCTTTTCCTTTTTTACTCCCTTCTTTCTTTCTTTTTCCTCCCCTCACTCCGTCCCCCCTTCCCCCTCTCTCCCTCCTTCCTTCTCCCTCTCTCTCCTCCCTCCCTCTCAAACCAAAAATAATATAAGGCATTTCATTGTAAGAAAGCTCCCTTTGGCCTCAAGAGGATAAGGGAATAGCTCCAAGGTGATAATGACTTGCTCTTAATAGAGACAAAAACTTTGCCAGCACTTTAGAAAGATGAACTCATTTACTGAGGATATTTGATTAGTCACTGTAGAAGTCACGTTTAATTGATGGTTTACTGTGATTTGGGGCTTTCCAGGTGGCTCAGTGGTAAAGAATCTGCCTGCAATACAGGAGATGTGGGTTCGATCTCTAGGTCAGGAAGAACCCCTGGAGAAGGCAATGGCAATGCACTCCAGTATGCTTGCATGGGAAATCCCATGGACAGAGAAACCTGGCAGGATACAGTCCATGGGATCACAAAAGAGTCAGACACAACTTAGCAACCAAACAACCGCAAAAACAAATACTGTGGTTTGTTAGCACATGAAAAAAAATTGAATGTCATCTGAAGCTTACATTTGAGTTATCTGAACTACTCTACCTCTTTTTTCAGATAACTTAATGTAAATGTGTGAGAACATGGAATAATGAATTTGCTTAAAAGTTGGCATTGTGTGGATAATAACTCGCTATATTGTAAAAATTGTTGAGCAACTTTGGCAATGCTCAATCTTCTTTTTCATTTTCTCAAAACCTCTAGCTCTGGAAAAGTTTGCGTCAATGGATTCTCTTTTCTTTTTAGCTTTTATTAAAGTAGAGTTGATATACAATGTTGTGTTAGGTGTGCAACAAAGTGAATCAGTTATACATATAAATATCTCCACTCTTTTTAAGATTTTTTTCCCATATAGGTCATTACAGAGTATTGAGTAGAGTTTCCTGTGCTATAAGGGGACTAATGCATAGTACTATTAGTTTTTAGTTGTCTAGTTTATGTATCAGTTCAGTTCAGTTGCTCAGTCATGTCTGACTCTTTGTGACCCCATGAATCACAGCACGCCAGGCCTCCCTGTCCATCACCAACTCCCGGAGTTTACCCAAACTCATGTCCATCGAGTTGGTGATGCCATCCAGCCATTTCATCCTCTGTCATCCCCTTCTCCTCCTCCCCTCAATCCCTCCCAGCATCAGGGTCTTTTCCAATGAGTCAACTCTTCGCATGAGGTGGCCAAAGTATTGGAGTTTCAGCTTCAGCATCAGTCCTTCCAATGAACACCCAGGACTGATCTCCTTTAGGATGGACTGGTTGGATCTCCTTGCAGTTTAAGGGACTCTCAAGAGTCTTCTCCAACACCACAGTTCAAAACCATCAATTCTTCGGTGCTCAGCTTTCTTCACAGTCCAATTCTCACACCCATACATGACCACTGGAAAAACCATAGACTTGACTAGATGGACCTTTGTTGGCAAAGTAATGTCTCGGCTTTTGAATATGCTATCTGGATTGGCCATAACTTTCCTTCCAAGGAGTAAGCGTCTTTTAATTTTATGGCTGCAGTCACCATCTGCAGTGATTTTGCAGCCCCCTAAAATAAAGTCTGACACTGTTTCCACTGTTTCCCCATCTATTTCCCATGAAGACCAGATGCCATGATCTTAGTTTTCTGAATGTTGAGCTTAAAGCCAACTTTTTCACTCTCCTCTTTCACTTTCATCAAGAGGCTTTTTAGTTCCTCTTTACTTTCTGCCATAAGGGTGGTGTCATCTGCATATCAGAGGTTATTGATAATTCTCCCCGCAATCTTGATTCCAGCTTGTGTTTCTTCCAGCCCAGCGTTTCTCATGATGTACTCTGCATAGAAGTTAAATAAGCAGGATGACAATATACAGCCTTGATGTACTCCTTTTCCTATTTGGAACCAGTCTGTTGTTCCATGTCCTGTTCTAACTGTTGCTTCCTGACCTGCATACAGATTTCTCAAGAGGCAGGTCAGGTGGTCTGGTATTCCCATCTCTTTCAGAATTGTCCACAGTTGATTGTGATCCACACAGTCAAAGGCTTTGGCATAGTGAACAAATCAGAAATAGATGTTTTTCTGGAACTCTCTTGCTAGTTTATGTATAGTAGTGTGTATATGTCAATCCCAATCTCCCAGTTTACCCCTCTTGTTTCACCTTTGGTAACCATAAGTTTGCTTTCTACATCTGTGACTCTATTTCTGTTTTATAGATAAGTTCATTTGTACCATACTTTTAGATTCCACACATAAGGGATATCATGTGATGTTTGTCCTTTTCTGTCTGACTTACTTCTGTATGACAATCTCTAGGTCCAACTCTAACAGGATTTGTAGATTTAAGTCCCTTTTTATAGGATTTGTACTCCAGCTATTCCCCATTCTTTGTTCTGATTTTGAATATAGACATTCCAATGAGTTCATTTTTATTTTTGCTAAGGTTCACATAATTTGATGATAAATACAGCATAAGGGGAATTCTGAATTCTCTCACTGCTGCTGCCTGTGTGAATTGTTAGAGCAACATCAGACAGCAATTTGACAGGAGACAGTCAAGGTGGAGAAGTATGTTCCAGAAAATCCCAGAAATTTCACTTCTAATAACATAACCTAGATATATGTGTATGTACAAATGAATCACTTTGCTGTGCACCCAAAACTAATACAACATTGTAAATCAGCTATAAAATAAAATAAAAATTAAATTTAAAAATAACCAAAAGGGATGTACAGACATTCATTGCAATATCTTTGCTATAGGTAAAATACTGAAGTTATGTGAATATGAATTAGTTGGGGAAAAATAAATAAATCATGATATATTTATTGGTAATTTTGTGCAATAAATAAACTAGATCTTCATATGTTGGCATGGACACATAGGAAACATGTAAAATAAGAAAGCAGGCTTTAGACTGACACATTTAGCATGATTCAATACATGTAAAACCTGAAGGATATAGGGCAAAAATGTGATATTAGTCAAATTTGGTATTAGTTAAATAAATATGGCTGTTTATCTTATTTTCTTAAATTTTTCAGTTTTTTAATTATATTTAATAATCACTAAGGTGTCAATTGCATATAAATTGCTTTCTGTGTTAATTTCTATATATTCAATTATCTTATTTAACTACTGATTTCTTATAAAATTTAAGTAATTTTAAAATGTCTGATTACATGTCTTAGCATGTTTAGACAAACAGGAATGAAGCAGACATTGAAGAGCCCGAGAGAAGCTAAATAGAGAAGGTGTAACACTGAAGAGTGGGAAAGATTGCAGAGATCCCATGCGAAGAGTACTGCTGTAAAAGGGGAGAGGATGAGGAGAGTTATTAAGGAACAAATCACCATGGAAACTTTGTGGGACAGAGAAGAGCTGTCCTGGATTAAAAGGCCCAGAAAGAATTTAAAAAAAAGAAAAAAAAAGATGCTGACTATGTAAGATGGACAGCTTGCAAAGGGTGACGGGAAGTTGCAAGCAGTAAGACCATTTGAGGTGAGAGGAGTGGTCACACTATGACATTTGTCATATAGTAAATTGTTGAGAGGAGGTATGGAATTCCAGGAGAGTATTTGATATTCTGGTTTCAGAACTGAAGGCCTCAGTTACGACAGAGACATGAGAGAACATGAGAAAGGAGAGAAAATGTCCAAGGAGAACAAACAGGATTTTGTGATTAGAGGTGGAACACATACTCAGCAGAAACAGCATTGTCGGAAATTCAGACACAGCAAAATCTAAACCTCCGGTCAATAAATAGTACTTAGTAACAGTTTAGTGGGCAAAGAACAGCTCGAGAACTGGGAGCTTTTCAAGAAATAACCTGGTTTCATTTTCGCTTGTGAGATGAGCTAGATTCCATTTTGCTTAAGTGGCTTTAATGGTTTTGTCTGCTCTGGGAATTCTCAAATTTGTATAGAATCTTTTTTAAGGTTTTAAAAAATGCAGATCATTTTCTTAAAGTCTTTATTGAGTTTGTTGCAATATTGCTTCTGTTTTATGTTTTAGTTTTTTGGCTGTGAGGCATGTGGGATCCTAGGTCTCTGACCAAGGAGCCAACCCACACCCCTTCATTGGAAGGTGAAGTATTAACCACTGGACCACCAGGGAAATCCCCATTTTTAACAGTGTTCATGCTCACAGCATTAAAGAGTCTTCATGACAGCCAGGAATTGTTGCCAATGTGCCCCAGACACTCTGCTCTGAGGACATGTGCTGTCACGTGAGGCAGTGGTGGCCTCCAGTTCTGGGGCTTCTCCAGCTTTTATTCCTTGCTGATCATGGGGGTTCTCAGGGTCTGTAACCAGCTCTTAGCTCCAAGGCAGCTCAATAAACACCCCCAACAATGCAGGTGCATGTGTTTCCCATGACCCACAGTGCTTGGCCTAATTTTCAGTTATCTTGGTATTTTGCTGGAAGTTTTAACTTTTGTTTTAGGTTCAAAGGATTCATTAACAAAAGAAACCACTCATTTTATACAAATAAGTAATTTCAATATTTAATAGAGAATTATCTAACTTGTTTTCAATATAAAATCATTAAAAGAAAAGAGAAGCAGAAACAGTAGAGGAGAGTAACAGCATAAACATCACCTAACTGGGGCCAACTAACATCCAGATTTAAACAGCGCTGGGACTTCCCGGCATAACAGCAATCTGGAGTCCACATTGAGAAAAGGTCCCAGGCAGTGCATCCACCCCACTGGTGGGACTTCAAAATTGCAAGTTTGGGGGTTCCCGCTTAGAATCCCAGGCCACAGATGGATATCATCATCAGTTTGCAAGCAAATTGCAGCTCTGACTTCACGTCACTATTTTTTACAATGCTGTTGTTTTATCTTGTTAGTTGTAGGAGTTTGTTAAGACTCAAGCTTGGTTGGCCAGACCTCCTCCAGGGGCTCAAGAATTCTAAGACCCGCTCCCTATCTTATCTATATTGTCATTCATCTTACCGGTAATAATTGGTGTACTTGCTATCAGGCACACAGTCAGGATAGTGTCCAGGCAGGTCAGAAGCAAGGTTGAAGGCCTGCTCTGCTTTCTTGGCTCTGAAGCCTGAACAAGGCTGCTTCCATTTAACGTCCCTAACACTTAGCTCTGAGCCAAGTTGACTCCCATAAATCTCTTGAATTTTCAAGGTAATTAATCCTTGAGGCTGGGGGAGAGGCCACAGAACCAATCCTTTATTCTCACTTCCATCTCCTTGCTACGCGTCCCCCAGGCACTGCTTGTCATTCTTACTATAGTAATTTCTATAATAGTCAACCCGTAGAAGCAGACTAACGAAAACACTGATGACTGTTAGGACTTGCAGCTTCCAGTGAAATGCAGGGATTCGCTTTCAAAACATGCTAATGATGACCACAGGTCTCACAATTTTTTTATATTCCTTAACCACTTGGATTATTCATTTCCTTCCTTAATCCATTATTTTTTGCACCTTCCAATAGCTTTTATAGAGAAATTCAACTGCATATGGTTACTCTCCCGAACTTAAATTTACCTCTTTCTCTGGCCAAGTAATCTCATGAGCTCTGACATCGGTGGGGAGTTTTAGGTTAATTCCTGAAAACTTACGTTTATCCTGAGATTATAGTTTACTTAAGTTTCATTTATTTTAAGGTTTACAAGTAAATCATAAATCTTTTATTATGACATATAGCTGCTGTGGAGCGCTTCAAATATACTTTAATAACACATCTCAGTTAACAGAAGGGCTTCCATGGTGGCTTGGCAGGTAAAGAATCTGCCTGCCACTTCAGGAGACTCTGGTTTGATCCCTGGGTCTGGAAGATCCCCTGGAGAAGGAAATGGAAACTCACTCCAGTATGCTTGCCAGGGAAATCCCATGGGCAGAGGAGGCTTGTCTATGGATTCCAAGTGGTGCTCATGGTGTCCAAGAGTCGGACACCACTTAGTGACTAAATTACAACTCAGTTAATATTACAATGTTATGTCTCAAAGTTTCCCACAAAGATCTCTTTTTATACAAACTGCACTTCCAATGAACAAAGGAGTTACTGGAGGCCAGTGGTCACTAAATTTCAGGTCCATCTGGACTGGGGGAGTATTCCATACCTTAATCTTTAAGAAACAGATTTCCAGTGACACAGGATTCCAGGTATCATTTTGACACACTGACATTCTTCCTTCTGACTCATTCAATGTACTGTGGGGAAAGTTCTTTGGTAATTCAGAGTGCTCTGGCCAGAAAATTATTGTCACACTGTAGTTTGTGGATAGTCATGCTTCAAATGCATCCCTCTATTCAGAGTTTCCATCATCCCTCACCACTGCACTTTAAAAAAATATAAATAATACACTTCATTTTTTTGAGCAGTTTTAGGTTGACAGAAAAATTGAGTGAAAAGTAGGGAATTCCCATACACCCATTACTCTACCACCTCTGTTTTACCCTATTATTGATGTTTTGCATTAATATGTACGTATGTTATAATTGATATCCCTATGTTGGTATATTATTATTAACACAAGTCCATAGTTTACTTGAGAGATCACTCTTTTTTTTTAACATTCTCTAAATTTTGACAAATGTCTAATGTGTCCCCCACTACAGTATCGTGCAGAATATTTTCACTGTCCTAAAAATCTTCTGGGTGTTACTTCCTGTCATCCTTGAGTCCTGTAAACCATTGATTTTTCTTCTTACATTTTTGTCTTTTTCCAGAACACCATATAGTTGGAACCATACAATATGTTGTCTTTTCAGATTTGTTTCTTTCACTTAGCAATGTGCGTTTAAGGATCTGCTATGTCTTTTTCATGGCTTGGAGCTTATTTCTTTTTACGCTGTTGCACTTTTAACACAATAGGTTTTATTGTAATCAAGACATTAATGAAAGATATAAGCCCTTTCCCAGCATGGTTGGAAAGTACAATGTTCCACTGGTTTAGAGATATGAATAGTGTATCATGGCTACACATAATCCTCTCAGGCATCCTCTAGTAATGCCAGGACCACTCGGCTCAACACACCAAGTTCTATTTCCCAGGTACCTACTCTCTTAGGATGTTGAGATCGATATTATCTAAGCCAGTGGTGACACTTCTACCTGTTATATTTTATGCATGTACATGAATAGTACCCTCCAGAGGCAGTGAGTTCAAACATTCAGCTTCTATGTGCAATTATTTCTGAAGATTCTTTGGGTGACTCATCGGTGACTTATGGCTGTGTAAAAGCATCTTTGTCATAAGCATGACTTGAAAAATAAAACCCAGTGATGATTTCAGCCTGCTCTTCGTTCAGGCAGGTCATCAAGGGGTGCTAATGATACCTCTTCTGCTATGAATTCAAGTAGTTTTTTCGGTTAATTTTATAAATAGACTTAGGGTCACTTTTCCATCTTAGAGGAAAAACAAATCCAGGGATCTTTTCCCTATGGTTCATGAACTGCTGCTCCTGAGAGAATTAAGAACATTAATTCTTTCATGCAAGCCCTCTCTCAGGGAAAGTACGACAGCATCCTTCCTGATGTTATTTGTATTCACAAGCTCCTTTCCCATCTCCCCAGTTTCTCCTTGTCTGTTGTTGACCTGTTTTAACTCAGACGTGGTTTTATGGATTCAGTCAGACTACCCACAGTCAGGCAAGTAGCAGAAATCTCCTTTATGGAATGTTCCCTTTTGTCCAGTCCTAAGGAGCACCTTCCAAAGGCAAAGGCTCTGGGACCACTGTGGCCATGAGCAGGGGGCCAGCATCCTGGTCAGTCCTAGGCGAGCCGCACAGTGTGCATTTCTCTGTTCTCCTGGGGATATTTATACTTTCAGGGGAATTGACAGTGTGGTGTCAATTGTTTGCACAGTGATGCTCCCCTCCTTCAGGACACACAAGTGCAACCCTTGATGAGCAGTGACTAGATCCAGGAAAATAAGGAAAGTATTTTGAGATGAGAAGTCAGTGTGTGATCATAGCATCTTCAGCCTTCATTCTCATCCCTGTACTCTTTGAGAAACCTTCTCAAAGATGCTCCTCCTCCACTGTCCCTCATAGTGTCAGCTCAGCTCTTCAAGACTATCACAGTCTCTGCATCTTTGAGTAAAAGTGTTTTGAGTCCAGTTTGAAGGTGGTAGGAAATTTCCTAAGATCAGACAGCTTTAAGCTTCTCACTGTTTGGTGTGCTGACAGCAGTGATGTGTCACTTTGGTCCATGAAATGTAGCGGGTAGAATCAAACAGAAGCACAACCTGTTGCATCAAACCCTTAACGACGAGACTGGCTTCAGTCAAAGGGTAATACAGCCCAGGGTAGAAATCACGCCTATTCCCGTCAGAACCACTTTGAAGCCACCAGGGTTACTGGTAAGGATTTTAACAATCTACATGCTACTGTTTGTCCTTAAGCATCTTACCCAAAGCCTTTGAAAGCAGTTCTTTTCCTCTCAGTCTTCTGGACTGTGCTTGACCATATGGGAAAGGAATACACCATCTTCCTACCTATTATTATGTAGCTGGGACATCTCTGTGCTCACTTACATTCATTTGCCAATTAACCAGCTCCAGGGCCAGAACAATCAAGCCTCAGCCTTCATATGCCACATTCCCTCTGTGTCAGCCATGGGGTTTTCCAGGCGGGCATCTCATAAGCTGCTCTGATTCTCCTTCAGAATTCCGACAGAGATTTCCAAAATCACCTTCCTCATTGAGAGAAATTCCTAATTGTCCAACTATTGTGGGCCCATTTGACTGGCCACACATATCTATAAATATCCAAGTATTATTCTGGAGTGGGAATCCCAAGGGTCAGTCTCCCCATTGAGCCTTCTGTTTTCCCATTGTGTGGACTCACTTTTACCTTCTGCAACCAAAGTGTTACCCTCTAAGTGTGAAGGGAGGCTGGTTTCCAAACTGACTTTCAGTTAAGAATTTTCCATCAGTACCCCAGGCAGCTTGCTTTGAGATAGCAGAGAGGGGATTGTAACGTTTAGGGCATAGAGCAATAGGAGCTGGCCATTGAGATTTTGTTCACTGGCTTTATTTTTACTTGTAACATTTACTTGTTGAGTCTCAGAATATTCAGTTCTGTGCATCTTTTTTATACACCATGTTCATTTTTTAATTTTCATTTTTAAATTAATTTTTGTTGGCGAATAGTTGCTTTATAATGTTGTGCTAGTTTCTACTGCACAGCAAAGTGAATCAGCTATACATACACATATACCTCCTCTCTTTTGGATTTCCTTCCCATTTAGGTCATGACGGAGCACAGAAAACAGTTCCCTGAAATTAGTTATCTATTTTATACATAGTATCAGTAGTGTATATATGTTAGTCCCAATCTCCCAATTCATCCCACCCTATCCCCTTACCTGTCTTGGTGTCCATGTTTTTCTCTACGACTGTCTCTATTTCTGTTTTGCAAATAACATTATCTATACCATTTTTACATTTCATATATGTGCAATAATATATTTGTTTTTCTCTTTATGACTTATTTAACTCTGTATAACAGTCATATATACATCCATTCACATCTTTGCAAATAGCACACTTTTGTTCTTTTTATGGTTGAGCACTATTCCATTGTTTATATGTAGCTTCTTTATCCACTCCTCTGTTGATGGAACGCTAAATTGCTTCCATGTCCTGGCTATTGTAAATGGTGCTGCAGTGAACACTGGGGTGCATGTATCTGGATTGTGGTTTTCTCTGTGTATATGCCCAGGAATGGGATTGCTAAACCATATGCAATGTGTATGTTGGGCTCTAGTTTTAATTTTTTAAGGAACCTCCATACTGGCTTTAAATGCACAGCTACAAACTGGTTTTGGATACAATGTTCTTCTTCCCTTCCCTCCATGTGCTCCAGAGTCCACATCAAATGTGCTCCCTGAGTACCATTTCCATTGCAACAGTGACTCTGCTGAGTTGCTCTGTCTTTATTGAAAAGTCCTTCTGATATTGCAGTTATGAGGGGACTTAGATGTCTCAGTGGCAGGATATATCTTCAGCAAAACCTGGTAACACATGAACAATTGACTCCTGAAAGAATTCTAAGTAGTTGCTGCATCTGGTGACTGACAGTCTTAAATTTTCAGTATTTTATGCTGAGATTTGATATTAAATTTCTACCAAAGACTAATCTGCATATATCCATTTTCTGATACTTCCAAAGAGATTCTTACTTTAATTAAAGTTACAGTAGTCACTGTGGATGGAAATCAGGCAATTCTAGAGGTTCTCAAATCAAAATGGAGCAAAAGATGAAACTGACTTATTTAAGTGATAAGCCACTAGTGGCAAAGCCCTCTATCTTATGTGATAAATGCATCATTAGAGGGCTTTTTCTTTCTTGCTCCCCAACCCACAGTTTCCTGTTCACCCTAATGCCTTCCACTGCAGCAGCACTGCACCGTCCAAGCTGCCCTTTCAGCTTTAAGATACTGCCTTCCGCAGCTTCAGCTTTCTTTATGGCTTCATTCCTTCTTAAGAGGAGGTTTGTATTAAGGACTCAAACCTTTATCCACATCCACCATCACTCTCTTCAGTGTTGTATCACTTCAGGGGGACCCGTTATTGGCTGTCATGTCACAAACGGGTTTGCTTGTTTCCACAATATTTAAAATGCTTCAGAAGGACTAGACCTTTTTTTTTGCTGGGCGGAGTGGGATAGGCAAGGGGGTAGAGTTGCAATTTTGACTTTCAAAGCAAAAAATCTCTGTGTGGCTACCTTCATCAATCCCCAAAGAAGTAACACTCATAAATGAATACTCGTCGCAAGGACTCTTCTCCATTTCATTCTCTTCTTGATTCCATTGCATTTACTCTCTGACTATTTGCTTTTGATTATTTAAGCAAAGAAATGAAGAAAACAGATTCCCAGATGGGTGATGGTACCTTTCAGCCACATGGTCCAACTCTTACCTGGCCTGTCTATTACCATGTGCTGTTTATTTATTTATTTTTGAACATTCTAATTTAGTTAGTTTTTCGGCTGTGCTGGATCTTCGCTGCTGCTCGGGCTTTTCTCTAGTTGTGGCGAAAAGGGGTTACTCTCTAGTTGCAGTGAGCAGGCTTCTCATTGAGGTAGTTTTGCTGCAGAGTATGGTGTCTAAGGTGGGCAGGCTTTAGCAGTTGTGGTTCTAGAGCTCAGTAGTTACAACTCCCGAGCTCTGGAGCACAGGGTCAATTGCTGTGGTGCACTGGCTTAGTTGCTACACAGTATGTGGGAATTTCTCCGACCAGGGATCAAACCCGTGTCTCCTGCCTTGGCAGGTAGAGTCTTTACCACCGGGCCCCCACGGGTGCCCCTCCCCCGCCACCCCTGCCACCTGCTGTTTAGATGGTTCATTTAGTAACAGAGTCACAAAGAGAAGAGTAGACCAACTGCCTGAGGGATGATGGCAGCACAGCAAATCTTGAATTTCCTCCCGAGATTAAGGATGTATACACAGATATTAGAGATAAGCACTGTGTTCTCCCAATATACTACAAATTTACTTTCACATACATTTCTCGTAAGTATCCACCTGTACAGGAAATAGACATAGATATTGTCCCTCCAAAAATCAGTTACATAATAGGACTTTCCAGACAAAAGAAAAGAAATCATGCTGAACTTTCCCCAAAATAAAATCTCTCAGAAATTTTATAAAGCACAAATTACATGCGCTGCTTCCTGAATAAAGAAGTATCTTGTCTCCTCAAATATAGTGTATCTATCATGTCTAACTTATGTAGTTAATCATAAAGAGTGTCTTTTCTATTGCACATGCTTTCAATCATTAATAAGTATTTCTGAAATGCCTACTATATCATCTCGACTGTTCTGGGTACTGGGAATTAATCAATTAATTCCATGGTGGAAAAAAACCCAAGACAGTGCTTGTTTCTTTTTTTAATATATAAATCAATATGTATGTGTAATTAAAGACACAGACAGAGATGAAGTATGTATAAAAAGATAGATATCTCCAGGACTATAGCATAAAGTAACAGAGCAGTGAATAAGCCGTGAGTAAATCTGAAGGTATCGTGAAGAGAAGAACAAATGCTTTTGTCCTAAGTGGACATCAGCATACCTCGATGCTGTCTTTATTCCCCAGGTGATTCTGAGGTGCAGGAGTGCCCTGGGCCATTTCAGGGATCTTCAGCAAGAACAAAATGCATATCCAGTAGAAATTGGTGAATATATACTCAATAATTTCTATAATTGTAATCACACTGGCCCCGCAAAATAGGCCCAGCTGACCACCAACATCTGCTGTAATAAAGCCAATAAAGAAAGTGAATAAATCATGCTTATTCCATAAAAAGCAAATTAAACATGACTAGATTTTAAATTATTTGAAGCTCAAAAGTTAATAATAGCTGATATATGAATATGAGCTAATGGTATTAAGTTTAGCATAAATAATGCAGTAGCAATAAATAATACCTTAGAGTAACATTCACATAATTATCTCAAAAAAGGGAGTGAAAGAAAACATAAATTCTATTTCCAAAAATACAACTCAAGGACTTTGGAGGGTATTAAATCTCGGCAAATTCATAAAACATCCTAGACAATCACACATTCATTTCTAAGTGGAGAACAGAATGGAGAACAGAAATTGGACACCAGGACAGCCTTACTGGTTAATGATACTTTCCAGAAACATTTCCAAGCAGTTTATGACCTCAAGTGTCCAAACAATTTCTTTGTAAGCATTTGCAGTATTTCATGAACTAAGACATATGAACACAGTACTGCCTTCTTTTTAACAAGTTTTTCAGCATCTATAAGTCTTTATTGTTTGTGCTTTTTTGTGGCAAAATGTATATAGAATAAAATTAGCCATGTTAGTCAGTTTTAAGTGTACAATTCTGTGGCATTAAGTATATTCCCATTGTCATAAAATCATCACCAGCATCTGTCTCCAGAACTTTCTCATCTTCCCCAGCAGAAACTCTGTCCTCATTAAATACTGACTCATCACTGCCCTCTTCCCCAGTCCCTTGCATCCACCACCCTATTTTTTGTCTCTGTGAATCTGACTCCTCAAGCACTGCCTTTGTAAATAGATTACATTACTAATCTTATCCTCTTTGCCCTGAGCCATTCTTAGGACAACGTTATTTTTGTAAGACCTGGCTTCGGATTGAGTATGAACGTGAAAGTTGCTCAGTCCTAGCTGACTCTATTGGAGAAGGCAATGGCACCCCACTCCAGTGTGTGACCCCATAGACTCTATACAGTCCATGGAATTCTCCAGGCCAGAACACTGGAGTAGGTAGCCATGTACTTCTCCAGGGGATCTTCCCAACCCAGGAATCAAACCCAGGTCTCCCACATTGTAGGTGGATTCTTTACCAGCTGAGCTACCAGGAAAGCCCATCCAAGAGCACTGAGGATTCTGCATTGTGTTGAGGAGATTGGCTCAGCCACCAGGGTTTGACCTTGGTCACTCAACCTGACTCTGATTCCTGTTCTGTCTGTTCCACAACCTCCTCTGAGAGACAGTGAGATCTGGAATTCAGTGGTTAAGTTTGCCAAGGACTGAATGATGGAGAAGCATGAACAGGTAGTGTTTGTAACTTAAATGCAGATTTTACTTTTTTAGGTTCTTTGCAGCCCAGTCTGGGTGGAATTTGTTGCAGAGGTCAGTGACGCTGATATTCGACCCAGACATGGGGTTAGTTACATCTGGGTGAAGGCAGATGCTGAGTGACCATGAGACCATGCACTGTACCCTGTACTGCGCACAGTCATGGCTGATTCTTTCAACCCCATGGACTGCAGCCCGTCAGGTTCCTCTGCTGTCCACAGAGTTTTCCAGGCAAGAATATTGGAATGGGTTGCCATTTCCTCCTCCAGGGGATCTTTCGAACCCAGGGATGGAACTCATGTCTCTTGAGTCTCCTACATTGGCAGGTGGTTCTTTACCACTGCGCCACCTGGGAAGTCCATGAGCCCTGCCTTATTTGTGAGCACCCTGCTGCATTTGCTGGAGTCATGTCCAGAGACTGGAAAGGTGTCAGATTTACATGACAAGTGAAAGACAAGCACCATGGATTATTTTTTTCCATTGATAAGCTAAACCTTAAATATGAAAGGAAAATAAACTGATAGAAATTTTTTTAAAATTGAGGAACAGACATTTCTACAAAGAAGACATGCAGATGGCTAACAAACACATGAGACGATGCTCAACATCACTCATTATCAGAGAAATGCAAATCAAAACCACAATGAGGTACCATCTCATGCTGCTTAGAATGGCTGCCATCAAAAAATCTACAAACAATAAATGCTGGAGAGGGTGTGGAAGAAAGGGAAACCATCTTACACTGTAGGTGGGAACGCAAACTAGTACAGCCACTATGGAGAACAGTGTGGAGATTCCTTAAAAAACTGGAAATAGAACTGCCTTATGATGCAGCAACCCCATTACTGGGCAAACACACCAAGGAAACCAGAATTGAAAGAGACACGTGTACCCCAATGTTCATCGGAGTGCTAGGACATGGAAGCAACCTAGATGTCCATCAGCAGATGAATGGATAAGAAAGCTGTGGTGCATATACACAATGGAATATTACTCAGCTATTATAAAGAATGCATTTGAGTCCATTTTAATGAGGTGGATGAAACTGGAGGCGATTATACAGAGTGAAGCCAGTCAGAAAGAAAAACACCAATACAGTATATTAATGCATATATCTGGAATTTAGAAAGATGGTAACGATGACCCTATATGCAAGACAACAAAAGAGGTACAGATATAAAGAACAGACTTTTGGACTCTGTGGGAGACGGTGAGGGTGGGATGATTTGAGAGAATAGCATTGAAACATGCATATTACCATATGTGACGTAGATGACCAGTGCAAGTTCGATGCATGAAGTAGGGCACTCAAAGCCGGTGCTTGGGACAACCCAGAGGGACGGGGAGGGGAGGGAAGGGGGTTGTGGGTTCAGGACGGGGCGACACATGCACACCCATGGCTGATTCAGGTCAATGTGTGTCAGAAACCACCACAAAATCTAAAGTAATTGGCCTTCAATTAAAATAGATAAATTAAAAAAAAATTGAGGAACAGCTAGATAATACTTACCAAGTAACTCAGAGACACTCACTGCTTTTTGCTGCTGGGTTATCTTATAGTTTAAGTCACTATAGTTTATTTCAATATTCACAAGATTCTCCCTGGGGATAAAAAAGAGTTCATTGAGCTCAAGATTGTCAGACCAATTTTATTTTTTCAGCTTTTGAATTACTTTCTCTTTTTTGGTTACTCATATAAACATTGCCCACACTTGAACATGTGGAATATAATTAAATTTATCTGTCTTTGATATTTGCCAACTTTCAATCATATGAAAAGAAATCTATGGTTCTGCTGATATTTCTGACTTTGTCATTTTGACCATGTACTTGAGGTAGGTGGGCAAGCATATTTTATCAAACAGTTAGGTATCTTATTTTGTACCTTTAAAATACTTAGACCTAAGCTATGTTGCCCTCTTTATAGCATCAAACCTTGCTTCTATCACCAGTGACATCTACAACTGGGTGTGGTTTTTGCTTTGGCTCTGTTTCCTCATTATTTCTGGAGTTATTTCTCCACTGATCTCCAGTAACATATTGGGCACCTACCAACCAGGGGAGTTCATCTTTCAGTGTCCCATCTTTTTGCCTTTTCATACTGTTCATGGGATTCTCAAAGCAAGAATCCTGAAGTTGTTTGCCATTTTCTTCTCCAGTGGACCACATTCGAAACAAGATTGATTGTATTCTTTGCACCCAAGGATGGAGAAGCTCTATACAGTCAGCAAAAATAAGACTGGGAGCTGACTGTGGCTCAGATCATGAACTCCTTATTGCCAAATTCAGACTTGCCAAACTGAAGAAAGTAGGGAAAACCACTAGACCATTCAGGTACGACCTATATCATATCCCTTATGATTATACAGTGGAAGTGAGAAGTGGATTTAAGGGACTAGATCTGATAGACAGAGTACCCGAGGAACTATGGATGGAGTTTCGTGACATTGTACAGGAGACAGGGATCAAGACCATCCCAAATAAAAAGAAATGCAAAAAAGCAAAATGGCTGTCTGAGGAGGCCTTACAAATAACTGTGAAAAGAAGAGAAGTGAAAAGCTAAGGAGAAAAGGAAAGATATTCCCATTTGAATGCAGAGTTCCAAAGAACAGCAAGGAGATATAAGAAAGCCTTCCTCAGTGATCAATGCAAAGAAATAGAGGAAAACAATAGAATGGGAAAGACTAGAGATCTCTTCGAGAAAATTAGAGATACCAAGGGACCATTTCATGCAAAGATGGGCTCAATAAAGGACAGAAATGGTATGGACCTAACAGAAGTAAAAGATATTAACAAGAGGTGGCAAGAATATACAGAAGAATTGTACAAAAAGATATTCATGACCCAGTTAATCATGATGGTGTGATCACTCACCTAGAGCCAGACATCTTGGAATGTGAAGTCAAGTTGGCCTTAGGAAGCATCACTACGAACAAAGCTAGTGGAGGTGATGGAATTCCACTTGAGTTATTTCAAATCCTGAAAGATGATGCTGTGAAAGTGCTGCACTCAATATGCCAGCCAATTTGGAAAACTTGGCAGTGGCCACAGGACTGGAAAAGGTCAGTTTCATTCCAATCCCAAAGAAAGGCAATGCCAAAGAATGCTCAAACTATCGCACAATCACACTCATCTCACACGGTAGTAATGTAATACTCAAAATTCTCCAAGCCAGGCTTCAGCAATACGTGGACCATGATCTTGCAGATGTTCAAGCTGGTTTTAGAAAAGACAGAGGAACCAGAGATCAAATTGCCAACATCTGCTGGATCATCGAAAAAGCAAGACAGTTCCAGAAAAACATCTATTTCTGCTTTATTGACTATGCCAAAGCTTTTGACTGTGTGGATCACAATAAACTGTGGACAATTCTGAAAGAGCTGGGAATACCAGACCGCCTGACTTGCCTCTTGAGAAACCTATATGCAGGTCAAGAAGCAACAGTTAGAATTGGACATGGAACAACAGACTGGTTCCGAATAGGAAAAGGAGTACGTCAAGGCTGTGTATTCATTCTCACCCTGCTTATTTAACTTCTATGCAGAGTACATCATGAGAAATGCTGGGCTCGAAGAAGCACAAGCTGGAATCAAGATTGCCAGGAGAAATATCAATAACCTCAGATATGCAGATGATACCACCTTTATGCCAGAAAGTGAAGAACTAAAGAGCCTCTTGAAGAAAGTGAAAGAGGAGAGTGAAAAAGTTGGCATAAAGATCAACATTCAGAAAACTAGTATCATGCCATCCGGTCCTATCATTTCATCGCAAATAGATGGGGAAGCAGTGGAAACAGTGGCTTTATTCTGGGGGGCTCCAAAATCACTGCAGCTGGTGACTGCAGCCATGAAATTAAAAGACGCTTACTCCTTGGAAGGAAAGTTATGACCAACCTAGACAGCATATTAAAAACCAGAGACATTACTTAGCCAGCAAAGGTCGGTCTCATCAAGGCTATAGCTTTTCCAGTAATCATGTATGGATGTGAGAGTTGGACTATAAAGAAAGCTGAGCACTGAAGAACTAATGCTTTTGAACTGTGGTGTTGAAGAAGACCTTTGAGAGTCCCTTGGACTGCAAGGAGTCCAACCAGTCCATCCTAAAGATGATCAGTCCTGAGTATTCATTAGAAGGACTGATGCTGGAGCTGAAACTCCAATACTTTGGCCAGTTAATGCGAAGAGTTGACTCATATGAAAAGACCTTGATGCTGGGAAAGATTGAAGGCAGGAGGAGAAGGTGATGACAGAGGATGAGATGGTTGGATGGCATCACCGAATCAATGGACATGAGCTTGGGTAAACTCTAGGAGCTGGTGATGGACAGGGAGGCCTGGCATGCTGTGGTTCATGGGGTCACAAAGAATTGGACACGACTGAGTGAATGAACTGAACTGAACTGTGTTGCCCTCTGTTGCCCTGGGCTACCCCCCCATTAGGAGAGGTTCTGACCACCTTTTGTGACAGTCTTAGCTGACTTATTCTATTCTCAGCCTTTATTCTAACACGGTAGCCCTCACAGGCACAGACAGAAGGTTTGGCAGATGGCCTTTTAATTCCCATTCGACAAAGGTAGTATTTATTTTTGTCTCAGAGGTTGTTTAGTATTGAATTAGACATGACATTGTGTTCAGTACTAATCACTATAGCTTCATTTTAAATGCATTCATGTCATGTTGGTATTTAGGGAAAATAATTTTTCTCCTGACCTAATAACTTTTCTGTGCTTCATTCCTGAGAAACTGGAAAAAGACATTGAAAGTAAATATCTACTGAGTATATGATTTACAAATGCTTGACTGTGTGTCTAACTTTAATTAAAATCTGGGTCCTGTTCTTTGTGACTTATGTGGTCCTGGAGAAACCACCTTCTTTTCCCGGGTCTTGGTTGCTTCTTCTGTAGTCAGGATTTCAGTTCTGTGGCAAGAAGCAGTTAAATAATATATGCAAAGAACTGACACAGAACCTGCATCTATTGTGCTTTTAATAAGTGGTAGTCATTTACCTTACATCATTAGTATTTTGGGCAGAGACAGTTTTCTCACTGTTTTCTGGAAATCTTTATATGCAGCCAGAGTGGCTAAATAACTTTTTTGAAATAACTCTTCTGTACACTTACCATCTTCAACCCAGACACTACCTTTAAATTCATTAATACATCAAATTGCCTCTTGGTATTCTACTTGATGTTCAACAGACATTTCAAATATTCCAAGTCAAACTTTATATATTTCTTCATTTTTAATGCAATAACACTTCACAGCTAATCCATCAGTAAGTATTTGCTTTACCTTCAAATATACCCAGAATCCAACCTCTCACCCATCCACTGAGACCACCTTTGCCTAAACCTCCATCATCTCTCACCTGGATTTTTCTAGTCGCTTTCTGGTTTCTCCTTCTACTTCTGACCTTAGTATACTCCATCTCAACAGATACCCTCTGCTCTTCACACAGGAACCAAGGCAATACTTTTGCAACTTGTAAATCATATCACTTTCCTGCTGAGAGCTCCCCAGAGACTCGCCCTCTGTGGCATTATGAGATTTCTGTCTACCACTGACGTGTTCATGGTGACTGATGCTTACCCATCCTTGGCTATCATCTACTCTGCCTCCTGCCACACCAATTTCCAGGCTATTCTACCCGTATATAAGATGCGCTTGTCAGCCTAGGACTTTTCTTGGCATGCGGTTTTCCTTCCTGAAGTGCCTTTTCCCCATTAATATTGAGACCAGCTCTGATATCAACTTAAAGCCTAACAATTTTCAAAGTGTGGTCATAGACCCCTATTGTGCATGCCTGCTTAGTCGCTCGGTATCAGATTCTTTGAAACCTCATAAACTGTAGCCTGCCAGGCTCCTCTGTCCATGGGAATCTCCAGGCCAGAATACTGGAGTAGGTTGCCATGCCATCCTCCAGGGGGTCTTCCTGAACCAGGGATGGAACCCACACCTCATGGATTGCAGGTGGATTCTTTACCACTTGAGCCATCAGGGAAGCCCACACAGACCGCTAGGGGTCCCTGTTATCTCTTCTGGAGTTCACAAAGTCAAAATTATTTTCATAAAATACTGACATGTTATCTAACATTTCCACTATGATTGTTATTTCAAGAAAGCTGCAGTAGCCGCTTTTGATGTGGAACATCATTTTCACTTGAAGGAATGGCTGACAAACTATAGTTCTTAAGAATGTGAAATTTGGCAGAGATTTTCAAAATAATAAACAAAATGAGTTTGTTGCATCAAGAATAACTGATAAGACTTGAGGTCAATAATAAATTTTAAGCTTTTAAAATTAAAGCTTAAAAATTAAGCTTTTAAAATTAAAGCTAAAGTTAAAATTCTGGAAAATTTATGTCTGCTATGATGAGCTTGATAACTCAACTTTAAAGACTTTTATGATAGGAAACAGAGAAGGCAATGGCAATCCACTCCAGTACTCTTGCCTGGAAAATCCCATGTATGGAGGAGCCTGGTAGGCTGCAGTCCACGGGGTTGCTGAGTTGGACACGACTGAGCGACTTCACTTTCACTTTTCACTTTCATGCATTGGAGAAGGAAATGGCAATCCACTCCAGTGTTCTTGCCTGGAGAATCCCAGGGACAGCGGAGCCTGGTGGGCGGCCGTCTATGGGGTTGCACAGAGTCGGACATGACTGAAGCAACTTAACAACAGCAGCATGATAGGAAAAGTAATGTTATTACATTGCAATGTGTATTATATAATAAAGTAGATTGATATTTGGAAAATGCTCATAGCTAAAAGAAATTTTCTAATGCCCAATAAACGATGTTCCAAACCATGCACAAATAAAAGACCCATTCAAAGTGCAAGTTTGTATAAAGCGCAAGTGAGTGTAAATAGAATTGCATATGAAAAATTCACTGATATGTTTTGACATTTCAGAGATGACAGCTTTCAAATGCCACCCCACCCCTTTCTTGTCCTCAAAGAGTTAAAGTGATGAGAAAGCCATGCTCTTCCCCCTTTGGCACCTGGGAAAGTTCAACCACACAGACCCTGGCCCTCATCTCAGATTGTTTGTCCAAGTCCTACCTCAAAACCATAAGGCCAGGCAGACCCAGCTGCCTTTTCTTGTTCTCTCACAAACCAGGAAAAGTTCTGCCTGGGAGCCTGCCCTTCTGTTCACAGAAAGTGTCATTATGTGAACAATAAGTACATTTTTTCATACCCTCCTGATGCATGTATGGCAGCATGAATCTCAACAGTGCCATCAAATGTTGAAACTGGAGCCTATTATACAGAGTGAAATAAGCCAGAAAGAAAAACACCAATACAATATACTAACGCATATATATGGAATTTAGAAAGATGGTAATGCTAACCCTGTATGCGAGACAGCAAAAGAGACACAGATGTATAGAACAGACTTTTGGACTCTGTGGGAGAGGGAGAGGGTGGGATGATTTGGGAGAATGGCATTGAAACATGTATAATATCATATATGAAACAAATCGCCAGACCAGGTTTGATGCATGATACTGGATGCTTGGGGCTGGTGCACTGGGACGACCCAGAGGGATGGTACAGGGAGGGAGGGGGTGAGGGGGGTTCAGGATGGGGAACACGTGTATACCTGTGGTGGATACATGTTGATGTATGGCAAAACCAATATAATATTGTGGAGTAATTAACCTCGAATTAAAATAAATAATTTTATATTAAAAAAAATAAGGAGTTGACCTCAGTCCCTCTGGGCAAATCACAAAACACCTACTGATGTTAACATGTAAGAAGCTAGTCTTGTTGATTTTTGATGTATCATCAAAGAAAAATATCACAATTATCTATAAAGGCTTTAAAAATAGGCCTCCCTTTTTGAACTATACATTTGTTTCATGCAAGGTTGTCTTCATGTTCTCCAACCAAACAACATAACCCAACAGATTAAATGCAAAAATGAGAATCCAGCTGTCTTCTGACACTGAAGACCCCTACCACATCCTAAAACAATACTACTCCTCTTCCTAAACATTTTTGAAAATAGTTAATCTTTATAAAAACTTTTACTTGCATTACTGTATAGCACATTCATTATTGTTGTTTTAAGTGAATCAATAAATTTAAGAAGTCACACCTTACTTTCCTAATATGGCAAATATTGATACTTAAAACTCACATGAAGGAGAACTCATTGGACTCCTCAGTGATTCTGAAGACTGTAAAGGGACTTTGACACTGACAAGTTTGAGAAGCACTGGGTCTTTGCTCAGCTATCACCCTGCCAGGACAGTCTTACTTGATCTCAGTCCTTCATGCTGAGACCAGCCCTCCCCGACTCTGACTCCTTCTTTTCTTTCCCTTCCCCTCCCAGGCACTCAGCACCATGGCTGGTTGCCCCATATATTTATTGTCCATCTTCACTCCACAGGGCATGCGTGCAGCATGGCAGGGGTTTATCTTTTATGCACAGAAGTATCTCTAGTTTTTAGAGCACTCTGGAATACTGACACACAATAGGCACTTATTTCCAATTTGTGAAATGGACAAATAAGGGAACAAATCAAAGAAGAAAACAACGAATGAATAAATTTATAAATATTTAACCTCTCTGTCTTTTAAACTGAGGTAAAAATCAACTACCTGATGGTTTTCATATGCAACAATAGTTTCATTAAGAAAGATCCTATTATGTAATGTAATATGTAAATGGGAAAAGATTTTGGAATAGATATATGTATATGTGTAACTGGATCAGCTGTACATCTGAAACTAACACAACATTATAAATCAGCTATCAGTTCAGTTCAGTTCAGTCGCTCAGTCGTGTCTGACTCTTTGCGACACCATGAATCGCAGCATGCCAGGCCTATAGTCCAATATAAAATAAAAAGTAAAAAAGAAAAAAGAATAGGTTCTATTAGCAATGATTCCTGGAATTATGTGGTATCTTTAATAGCTGGGAGGCATGGTTGTAAATCACTCTCCTGATTGTTTACCATTTAGAAATCAATATTCCCAAATAGAATTAATTCAAAATATATCATTAATATGTTTACTTAATTTCCATTGGTTTAACCCTGGGTAACAGGGGAATGTACTGCGTTTAAGTAGCTAAGCAAGGGGTATCATAATATTTGCAAATAATAAAACAGCAGCCAAAGTGAAGGAAATAATAAAGTTGTTTTGGAAGCTGAGAAATTTTAGCAATATTGCAATCTTTTTGTGATCCAAATTTGCGTGTAAACTGATAATACTGTTTAATTTCCCAAGCACAAAAGTTAGAGCCATTTTCCAAAATTATCTATTTGTGTTTTGGAGAGAAGATAAATTCAACCCCTATAAAAATATCACAAGGTTTACTCAGCTCCTCCAAAGTGAGTGACTTGCTAGTAATTTGGGTCTCTTTGAAACTACATTTCATGGTGATAGGAAAATTTTTCAGAATTTAGATCCAAGAATACTTGTTTATGTCAAGAGGTACAATTATAAAATAAAATCTGGATTTTAATGAGGGTAAGAAGATCAAAGAAAAAATAGAGTGTTTATCCCATTTATAAAACACTAAAAAATGCTTCCACATGCTTAAGTTTTAGTGATGGATTAATTGAGGGGAATAATTTTTTTTATAAACCAAATCATTTTATACAAAATTTACTTGAAAATTCATTCAATTAAACAAAAATTTATTTTGCTAATGAAATTGGCCTAAATTGAGCCACAATTCACTTCCATAGGGTCTGCTTCAATCAGGCTAATCTTCTCACCTCCTTCTTGATGGAATCAAGCAACTGCCACTTGGGGCTCCAGACTGGTCATAGTCTTGGGCTGGTTTGTGCCACCACCATCACACTTCATGGTTAAATTAAGAGTGCTTTAAACCCTACTGATGCTAAGCTTTTGTAACTGCTTTCCTAACAAACTGTATGCTCTTTCCTGGTGGCTCGGTGGTAAAGAATCCACCTGCCAATGCAGGAGATGCAAGTTCGATCCCTGGGTCAGGAAGATCCCCTGGAGAAGGAAATGGCAACTCACTCCAGTATTCTTGCCTGGAAAATCCCATAAACAAAGGAGCCTGGTGGGCTAGAGTTCATGGGGTGGTGAAAGAATCAGATACCACTTAGCAACTAAACAACAGCAACAAACTCTTCATGTTTTCTGATTAACCACTCTTCGATTTTTGATCTCTGTACACAAAGCAAATTTTTAATTATATATGTGATTTCTAACCCCTGGCTCTGTCTAGGATTTGGACAGCCCTGAGTCCAGCTGTGTTTGTTTAGCCACTCGTCTTAGCCCTCCCGGCACTGGCCTCTGCTAGTCACAAGCCTGCAAGGTCCCCATGCGTCACTTATAGGATGAGGTTAATGGGTAGCTACTTACAGTAATATAAATTTCAGGAGAAAAAAACAACAATATTCTCTAGAGTCATTTTGTATAACAATGAGTTTTTTTTTCTGACTTCACCAATATGTCTCTAAAATAAAGCCCACATCCTCTGCATGATAAACAGGGAGCCCAGGAGATTTTTTCCAGCCAAAAAATCACATGAAGTGCTCTTCTCAGGCACAGCTAAGTATAATAGGAATAATATTATAAATACATCAGTTTTCCATATTAAAATGAAATAGAGGCATCTATACTAGAGACAGAAGTGCTGACAAAGATATAGCTGCAAATTTTCTAGCTTTCTATCTTTCATCCAAGTGTTTAAAGTGATGCCCTATCAATCCCATCTTAATGAAAACACTTTTTCTTCCTGATTTGAAAGATCATTTTATTGTCTAGGAGTTTATACTGGGAGAATGCTTTTTTGTTTGTTTCATTAAAATACATACCAGCTTAAAACCTGAAATATGCTTTCAAAGTCAGATACTTGGCTGTACAAAAGTAAATCCACATTTAATTAATTAATATATTTTATTATAATAGACTTAAGTGCAAACACCAAATGTATTATATTGATATTTCAGGTCCTCGACTTAAAAAATATGAATAAAGTACAAAGATAAATATTATGATGCTGCCTGATTTTTAAAACATTTTTTATGAAGTTTGATTTATTTCTGATAGGAGAGTGATATAGCAGGAGATCTAATATAATCTTTAGTTCATCAAAATTGTTGTGATGTGTCCCTGTGGAAAATATACAGAGACCAGAGTTTAGGTTTGGGGCATAAATTCTCTGTGTGCCACTAAGGACCTTCACAGGACAGTTCACTTGAAATGCATTAACTTTACTCCTTTCCTCTGTAAAATGAGAATAATTTGTATTCCCTTTAATTAATACAGTTATTAGTATACCCAAACTTTATAAAATATGTGGTTGTGCTTAGCTGCTCAGTCATATCTGACTCTTTATGACTCTGTGGACTGTAGCCCGCCAGGCTCCTCTGTCCATGGGATTCTCCAAGCAAGAATACTGGAATGGGTAGCTGTTTCCTTCTCCAGGGAATCTTCCCAGCCCAGGGATTGAACCCAGGTCTGCTGCATTGCAGGTGGATTCTTTACCATCTGAGCTACAGGGAAGCCCAAGAATATTGGACTGGGTAGCCTATCGCTTCTCCAGGGGAACTTCCCTACCTAGGAATTGAACTGGGGTCTCCTGCATTGCAGGAGGATTCTTTACCAGCTAAGCTGTAAGGGATTTTCATGTTTTCAGTCATGTTAGCATTATTCCCCAGTTGGGCCAAAAATGTAAGATCATAAGCAAATTATTCAGTCCTTATTTCACTTTTCACTCAATTAAGTTAAGGGATTGAAAGACAAGCTCTTTTCTACCTTTAAAATTCTAGGCTTTCATTGATGATTCACTGCTGTCAGCCCTTGCTTCCTGTGATTGATTAGAATTTCATTCCTGGAGTCTTTGAAAGTAAAGAAAATATGTATGTTAATTAGAAATAATATACAAGGCTGAAACAAATACCTGATATATTGCTGGCTTTGATTCAACTTCTTGGAAAGATATTTCAAAGCTTTTTGGCTCGGAAAAGTAGAATAAGAAATGAACGCAGGGTATTCTGTTTCTTCACAAGGTACAGGGCAGCTGGAATTGTGTGTTCCCACCGTACACAATCCCTTAACTTCAATGTGGTCTGAGATGAAAATTAGGACAGGATATTTGGAGAAAAAGATTATTTCACAGTGGGGAGGACAGAGCTTTTCAAAATTTTATCATTTCACTTTCACTGTGCAAGAATACTGGGGTGGGTTGCCATTTCCTTCTCAAGGGGATCTTTCTGACCCAGGGAATGAACCCACATCTCCTGCTTGAACGTGGATTCTTTACAGTCAGAGCCTTTAGGGGGAAATCCCTATGTTTAAAACAGTGGTTAACAAGTTCAATCACTGCTTCCTTAACAAGTGGTATTTATATTCTGTTTACATTTTAGTACAAATAGAGCAAAGAAGACAATATAAATCATAGGGGTTAACCTTGAATTCATGGTGTCACTGGATTCATATCTTTGTTAGAAGTAAGAATTTCTTACCAGAAAGTCTCTGGGCTTGTTTTCATAAGATATTAGACATTTGGATAAAAGATGGAAAGTTTTTGTGACCTTACATCACCTTGAGAGGAACTTAGAAACATCATCTTGAAAGTGAGTGACACAGGTTTAAACCAAATGTACTCTTGGGCTTGTTTCAATAAAGATGGTATGCATCGTGCTATGGGGTGCTGAGGTCCTTGGGTCTGGGGATGCAGTGACTTTCTCACTTAGTTTCCTGTCCTCTGGCTTCTCCTCAGCAACCACAACCCCCATGTGAGTGTGTCTTGGGAAGGGAGTGGTGTTTGCCCACAGGCACTTTTGGACCAGTAACTGGGCCCATCTTGTTGCTCTTTGTTTTCAGTAAATGTTCCAGTTCTTGTTTTCCTTGTGGTTTTGTTACTGAAATTCCAGTGAATCCTTTGTTCACCAAGACCTTGAATAAGAACCAACTTTGGGCTTGTTTTCTAGATTCTCCTATTGATACTCCTCTGAGAATGACTTTTGTAGGCATCCCCTGGTTCTGAAAGATGACTGTCAATAATCTCCACGTTTTCCCTACACACACACACACGCACCCACATATACATGCACAGACACATACATGCACGTGCACGCACACATGCACTCTTCTGATCCCATTTCCCCATAAAACTCCCCCAAGAAGTAACTGCATGTATAATGTTTCCCCAAACTTCACATTCATCCTTTCTCAGGGAAAGGAAATGACAAGAAATTTAACAATGTAATTTTAACTCCTCACTTAGTAATGTGACTTCTGCATATTCAGCTTGTAAAGCTGTTTAAAAATATCAGATCATTTCTACCCGTGCCCATTCCATGAAATATTTTACAGCCATTAAAAGGAGTCTCTGAAATCTGGTCCTGCTTTCCTGGAGATATTTCTGCAACAGGTTAGATAAGCAAGTTACATAGAAGGGTATATATAGTATGATTCCATTTTAATAAAATAACCAATGACTTAAAATCATAAATAGAAAACTATATTTGTGGAGAAAATTATGGTAGAATGTATTGGAGTGTTAACATTGGTTGAGAGTTAAGGTAAGAGATATATAAGTGAAAGAAGCTGTCCCCAGTGTGAGTGTAATGTACATTGTGATTCCATTTATGTAAAAACTATCCATACACACTTATATATAAGTAACATGTAATGAAATGAATGAGGAAAAGAATGATCATCTAAATTGTGACAGTAATTTTCAAACTGATGCTATTTCTATTGATTTTCAAGTGATTCTTTCCTACTCTGTAGTGTTTGAACTAATCACAACAAGTGTGTTTTATGTATGTAATAAGAAAAACCAACAAAGCTACTTTCATTATAAAAATGTTTACAGTTTAAAAAAATTAGAGGTAAAAACCACAGCTCTCTTACTGTCACTTTGACAGTGCATATCTTTGATTCAGACGTATTTTGAAGTAAGAAAGGCTTTTCATTGTGTTTTACTGTGTAAGCTATTGTTATTAAATTTAAAAACATTGAAAAACTACCTCTTATAGTCTCTCTTGTTTCATTTCTGAACGATCTATAGTATGATTTAAAGTCTTGTATGATTCTGAGCAACTTTCATATAAATCTTGAAAGTAGAGAAATAAATTAAGCCACTTACCGAGTATAGGAGACACACAGTTGTAAAACTTTTGTAGGTCACACTCTATCCCATTTCCTTAAAAATAAAAAGGGTAAATATAGAGACTTTACATTTTATGAAATGAGTGAAATAATGACAAAAACACTCTTCATCTATCCTTTTGCAAAAACTAGTATGAAAACACGGTACCCGATGAAAATGCAGACTGGGAGGAAGAAAATAATGTTTTTGTTTTCTTCCATGTTTCTTTCCATTTATCCATTTCATTTAAAGTCTTAAGACCCTGATGCTAGAAAAGATTGAAGGCAGGAGGAGAAGGGGATGACAGAGGATGAGATGGTTGGATGGCATCACTGACTTGATGGACATGAGTTTGAGCAAGCTCCAGGAGTTGATGACGGGCAATGAAGCCTGGCATGCTGCAGTCCATGGGGTTACAAAGAGCTGGACGTGACTGAGAGACTGAACTGAACTGCAAGTAAGAATAATGATTTTCAACTGTTCATATCTTTGGAATTTAAACTCACTTTTATGTTTGTCGTCTCATTCTTTCCTACGGTGATTGTAAGACGTGCAAATCACCATTTTACAAACGAAGAAACCAAGTTTCAGAAAGTGGCTTGCCTAAGCAGTTAGGGGCCTTAGACTCATCTCTTCTCCTTCTATCCAGCTCCCTATATCCGTTGATTTAAATATGCATAGACCCACGCACCTGGTGGGGCTGCCTATCTAGTGGTAGGATGGGGCAGGGAAGTAGCACTCTCTGTGGAGCACCTGCTGTGAACCTTGGGACAGAATCAGAGCTGGGTTTCATCCCAGGCTGATTCTAAAACTTCAGTCTTTGCATGTTCATGCAGCAGTTGTCTCTTGCTATAACCCATGCATCTCTGGGGTGAGCTCAATGTTTATTCAATGGTCCTGAAAACAAACAACAGAGAGTGTCACTTACAGTCTGTGGAGAAGTTCAGCTGACAAGGGGGAAGTGCGCTTTGGGAAGAAGTGAAAATAAAAAAGGAAAACTCTACCTTGAACACTGAGTCTATGAGAAGTCTCTCTTACCACACTGTGGCTTACTTCTTGAATGATATTTCTCTCATTACCAAGAACAATGTGCTTCCCAAGTGGCTCAGTGGTAAAGAGCCTGCCTGCGATGCAGGAGACGCAGGTTCAATCCCTGGGTGGGGAAGATCCCCTGGAGGAAGGCACAGCAACCCACTCCAGTATTCTTGCCTGGAGAATCTCATGGACAGAGGAGCCTGTCATAGGCCAGGCCATGGGGTCGCAAAGAGTCAGACACGACTGAAGTGACTGGGCACATACACATCAAGAACGATGACATTTTGGAAATGATCCACATCTGAAAGGCTGATTTTTAGAACTACCTCTACCATTTGCTAGTGGGAGTTCTTCAGCTAGTTCCTTTAATGTGTATAAATCTCATTCCTCATCTGTTAGCCGACTTGGATAACTAAGTATCAAATCAAATAAGATATATTTCTGTAAGCACCCCAAAGTTTGTGCAAATGTCGTGCTTTGTGTTTTACATTTCATTTTGCCTAGTGTCCGGTTCTTATTAGTTATTTCATTTTTGTTTTTGTTTTTGTTTTTTTTAGAAATAATACATTTTAAAACTGTGACATTATTTTTCATATATCAATTTGGACCCTTTCCTATAACTTTGGAATTTTCAGAGCCAGAATTAGCAGTTTTATAGAATGCCAGTTTTGGAGGAGCCACAAGACCAAAAATAAAAATTTTAGAAAGAAGGAAGTGATGATTCTCAAAATATCTGAGAAGCTGTTTGCCAAGTTGCAACCCTTGTTGTAGGGGCAGCATTATCATGTTCATGTGTGAGTGTGTGTGGTGTGTGTGAGTGTTTGTGTGTGTGTGCATGTGCATGGGGTGTGTGATGGGCCATCACATGGGGAACTGGTAAACTTGTAGGACCAGACTGGTTTCACCCTTTAAATCACTCTACACTTCTTCATAAATACACTGGAGAATAGGGTGAAGGAAATCTGAATAGAAATATCCAGCTGTTACATGGAGTGAGTTCTGTGTCAAGCAGTTGTTTTGAGGCTACCTGCATACTCACTCCATCCCTGTTATGACTTGTCAGGCCATGTAGGTTGGATACATTATGCTGCTCCTCACTTTCCAGGAGCTGCAGAAGTTAAATGCAAGGCCAGCTCCATCCACCCTGCTCCAATGCCCTGTCCAGGGCTCAGCTCAGACATCCGTGGCTCTGAAAGCATTTCAGACTGGATGCAAAGGGGGACTACAGAGTCTTTCTGACAACAACAAAAAGGTCTCAACAAGGAAATATTCAGTATTGGTAAGAAGATCTACTGTTTCTTTCAAACAGAGAAAATCTTGATGAGCAGCTTAAGAGCACCCAATTGAAAATGTTGAAATCAGATTTGGGGACCGGCTCAGACAACACAAGGCTCTTTTCTTTTCCAGATATCTCTGCTAGGAGGTTTATTTGTCAGGTGGATGGTTTTCCAGCATAGAATTTCTTAAGAATGTGCAACAGCTCTCTGATACCTTTATTTCCATGTTTCAGATTAAGTAAAGAGTTATAGAATGGGACACAGCCTCTATTTACCAGGAAGAAGGAAAGGCAGACATCCACACTGCTTCCTGATGTGCCAAGCTTTGCATTCCTGCAAGCAGCCAGAGGTGCTATAGGTCCTGAAGTTCTGCAGTTTCAGGTGGGGATTGCATTCTCCCCAAGGGTATTCCTGATGGACTGTCTTAAGACAAAATAAACATCCAGGTCAGAAGATCTGTCTGACTCAATACACCCCTTTTCTTTTCTCTCAAGCCTTTGATATTCTTTAGTTGACTACATTTGTCCACTATGCCTACTCTATTAACCTGAAAACCCCTAAAGTTAAGTCTACTGTTTGCGCTTTAATATCCACCCTAAATGCTCTGTGTTGTTCAGTTGTTCAGTCACGTCTGACTCTTTGCGACCTCATGAACTGCAGCATGCCAAGCTCCCGTGTCCTTCACCATCTCCTGGAGTCTGCTCAAACTCATGTCAATTGAATCAGTGATGCCTGTACCTGTAGTGAATCAATAAAATCAGACAAAGTGCTCCAAAACTGAACTCCTACAAGGAAAAAAATCATTTATTGACATATTTTAGCTTATTTATCAACCCACTCACAAAACAGCAACCAAAATTATACACACAAAAAGATCCTTTAAAACAGAATCGAAACATGAGAACAGTTTATGGTTGCCAAGGTTGGGGGAAAATGGGCTGAGAGTTTGGGATTAGCATATATAGGACGGATAAACAACAAGGTTCCACTGTATAACACAGAGAACTATATTCAATATCCCATGAGATATCATAATGGAAAAGAATGTAAAAATGATGTATATATATAGATATATATGTATAACTGAATCACTTTACTGTACAGAAGAAATTAGCACAACATTGTAAATCAACTAAACTTCAATTAAGAAAAGATCCTTTGGTGGTGGTTTAGTCCCACCAAAGATCCTTTACTGAGTACCTAATATATGCCAGGCAATATGGTACTGTTTTCTTTATATTATTTCACTTAAACCTCAAAGTAACTGATTTGGCCACCTGATGCGAAGAGCCAACTCATTGGAAAAGACCCTGATGCTGGAAAAGATTGAGGGCAGAAGGAGAAGATGGTTGGATGGTGTTGGAGGCTGAGATGGTTGGATGGCATCACCAACTCAGTGGACATGAGTTTGAGCAAGCTCTGGGAGATGGTGAAGGACAGCTTGAAATGCTGCAGTCCGTGGGGTCACAAAGAGTTAGACACAACTGAGTGACTGAACAACCACAGAGTAACTGTGAAAGGACACATTAGCCCTTGGCCCTCAGTGTGCAGAGAGGAGATGGAAATTCAGGAAGTTAATCCCAAAAATTACAGAGCAAGGGGCTGCCAAGTGGAAACCTGTCAGACACTGGGATTCTAAGACCTGCTCTGCCCACTGACTTTTTCCTTCCTAGAAAGTCCTGTTGAGAAAAACCACAGTTCAGCCACATGGACTTCCTTCTTAATGTCCATTTTCAACTCAAAATTCAAAGTTGACTTGGGTTTGCTGGGCTTCCCAGCACTCACTTACACTGTATCCGTGAATTTGGTTTTGAGCCTCCCAGTAATGGAAACGTATCTGAACTGAAACTGTTGAATTTCTGGTGATGTTTGAAATGCAGGAGAGAAAAGAGTTTTAATGAAATGTGTTATTATGTATTTATGGGATCATTACCCCACTGAGGGACACAGCCTTTATTTATCAGGAAGAAGGAAAGGCAGACATCCGCACCGCTTCTTGATGTGCCAAGCTTTGCATTCCTTCGAGCAGCCGGAGGTCAGAGTTCCCTCAGACTCTGAATTTTGTGATTATATGTATGTCTTTATTTGATATTTACCTTCACCTGGCGGATGGTCACCCGTGTATGCATTCCCACTGGTGAGGACAAGCCCAAACCATCAAACTGCGGCACCTTCATGGGTGAATGGATAACAAAGGTGATCCCAGCGTCAACGAAGCCAAGGGTTGGGTCATCTGTAAATTCCTCCTGAAACAAACAAGTATTTCTTCTCAGATTACAAATTGATGTCAATTATGCACAAGATGAGTTTGTGCAGAATTTTGTGCAGAGTTACTCTCATGATAGTATTTGAATAACTTAAAAATCAAATACTTCATGTCAATATGAGATCTCCTTTTATATAAAAGCTGTGAAAATTAAACACCTAAAGACCTACTTTTCATGGTTAAGCTACACATCAAGGCCTCGGTCATTTTCTCCCCGTCACCTCTTGCCTGAGGCAATTTGAATAGAAATATGGAAGGTATGGTATCCTGACTGTCAGCCACCTGGTTCCCCTGGCCGTCTCCTCACCTGCCTCTTTAGTTTCTTTCTCCTTGGCTGTTCTCTTTACTTATTTGTCTCAGAAAATCCTTTGGCCCTCTGCTTCTCCTTGCAGTTAAAATATTTGGCCTGACTTAAAATTCAAATTTATTTTCTCCTAAAAGTAAAGACTTATACTACTTCTTTAGCACTAGTGCTTTTCTTCTGTAAATCGTATGTCAGATAAAGAATTTTTTACAAGAAAACAAATATGTATATGTAATTGTTCATTACATAAAAGCATACATTTCAGGAGCTCAAGCTTTGCTTTTTTATTGGTTAGGTTTCTTGGTTGGCTTTCATATATTATCATAAAACCAAATTTCTGGTTTATCGTTTCTCTTTTTTTTCCTAAGAAGCCAGTAATTCTTCATGATTAGGATCAGAAAGGGCTTTTGGAGGCATACTGTGTTTATTCCTGTGACTCTGAGGCAGGAAGAGCACACTCCCAGGGAGGGGTCAGAGTGAGCCTGTTTCACCAACCCACAGCAGCGAGCACAGCTGGAAGGAACCCCAGCAGTGCAGACATGAGCACCAGACGTGGTTCCACTTCCAAAAGGCAGGACTCAAAGCAGCCGGTTTGTCAGAGAGGCACAAGAAATTTAAGATCAAACTTCTGGTGACTTTATTAGTTATAATTTCAAGTTATAAGCAGAAGGGGTGGCCTTGATGAGGGGCTAGGATGATTTTTCTTGTGAACGGTTAACTGCACATACAACAATAAACTTGCTCAGTCTTGCGTTTGATACTCAGGACCCTGTTCTCCTAGCCCCCCTGTAACTCTCTAAGGAACACTTGACTGCTAGTCTGGGGAAATATCTCAGCTCTATTTACTTACTGAACTTTGCACTCAATTTGCAGATTTTAATTGCACTCTAAAAACACTGGGGGAAATTCTAGCTTATAGAAGTTATTATATAATATTTGAAGTGAACATGTGGCTTATATTTAAATAACTTGAAAATATCAATGAACTAGATATACAAATCTGGCTGTGTGTATCACAATGTGCAGTGCTGCGGACTCTTGAATGGAATACAGGGGAAACTATGAAGCGTGGCTTAGGAGAAATTCCTGGAAAGTAACCAATCGTCTTGTTCACTTGGATTGGGGAGTAGTTTGGTGAAATTCAGGGGTGCTACCTTTATTTTTCATCTCTTCCATTAATTGTGTGATTCTGAATACTTCATTCAATAGCATTTCAAATCTTCATTTACCAGATCATAACAACGGAGTAGAATACCTCTAAGTGTGTAACACTACAAATGATTGTGCAAGATGGAGGGTGAGGATCAGCCTTGGGTGAGAGTTACACCAGGTAGTCTTGAAGGAACACTTCTGAATTTCTTAGGAGCCTAGACAGCTGCCACCTAGGTCTAAACACTTAGAATCTACTTACGCCAATTACAAATTTACAAAACTGGCTTAGGCAAAGCCTACTGATACAATATTTTTGCAAAGCAATATTTTTCATCACCTTTTCAGACTATAGATTTCTATGGTTTGTCAAATATCTCTGTACGGCTTCTTTCTAAAACATATTGCCTATTTTCATGAAAATCTAAACATTTATCTGAACATTAAAAATTCATAGGTCTTCTTGAATTACTATATACACTGAGATTTAGAAATCTTTAGTTTCCTTGTTTTCTGACATGAACATTTCCAGCATCATAAAAATGACAGTAAGTAACATAGCTAAAAATGTCCAGGTTATTCCTCTAAACTGCACATTTTCAATCTCCAAGTCTGTAGTTTCATCCTGAGAGTCTTGACTAAATTAATAATTTAAAAAAAAAAAAAAAAAGACATGTGGGAACGATTCAACAGGGCACAGCGTCCTGAAACTCCTGTGCATTCTTGTTTGGCTTGAACCTTGGTGAAGTTTAAAGAAATTCAATACCTGATTGACATTGAAGAGCAAGTGTAAGCCTCTTCCAGAAACACTCACTTTTTCCTTCGCTTGGATATTTTCACCATGATTAAAGGTAAAACAGTTTCCGTATTCAGTGAAGACATGTGCAAAATCCTCCAATATGAAAATAAACAAAAGAAAACACAGTCAGGTGAGTATTTTTGTCCTTTCAAAGTTTAAATGCCTATAACTTTCTTTTCTTACTCATAGTGCTGAGTGAGAAGCAAAAACATCAGGAAGAATAGAAATCTGGCGATTTTAGTCTGTATTCCAAAAACAGCTTTCTTTTTTTTTGTAAAATGCACCTGTCAATTTGTATCTGCTTAGCTAGTTGAGACATTTTCATATGCAGTTGACCCTTGAACAACAGGGATTTGAACTGCATAGACTCATTGTTTTAAAATAAATACCCACCACAGTTCAGCTCAACCTATGGTTGGTGGAATCGTCAGCTGGGACTTGGAACCACAGATAGGGGTTTCCCTTTAAGGACAATCCTGCAAGAAATATCACCAAATATTTCTGTCTTCTATCTTTCCTTATCTAACTGTATGAAAAAGGAGGCATGTCCCATGTGTATTCATACCTCCTGATATCATAAGGCTGAGCTAAGGACATGTGCTCTTGGAGCAAATTTAAACTGATTCCCCATGGGAGTAAACTTTACCTCAATGCAAAATAATACAAAGAAGTAGCTTGTTATATTGATGAAATTTGAAGAAATAGTGCAACATTACCTCTGGGCCACATGGCTTTCCAAAAAATTCACATTCTAACAATGTGCTGCTGTTGAGATAAAAACCATTTTCCTTGACAAACTCTGTAATGCTGAAGTTTCGCTCACTTGCAAGGAAATCAATAGCCTCTTTAGAGCCAGTAGAATTGGTACTGATTTCCTGAAGATGAAGGACTTTGGATACGATATTCCATAAGAAAAAAATAATGCCAAATGTGGCTGCAGCTTCTGCTTGGAACCTATTTGTGGAAATAAAGGCATTGTTTAGAATAATAAACACTTGTTACCTCAAAGATGGTATCTGAACTCTATCCTTTTCTCCTCGTATCTCCTATATTTTCCCTCATTTGTAATACATTCAAGCAAAATTGGATTACTAAGAGGTCTTTGTCACCTGCTGCAATCTATCTTGAATTTCTACATATAATTTCATTTATCTAGAATACCTTCCAGACCTTGCTCTGGATACATCCAAATGGATCTTCACAACCCAACACTGAGAGAGGTGTTAGGAGCTGTTAACACTATAGGAACCAGATTTCCAGGGTTCACATCCAAGCCCCGTTGTGCTCTATGCTGAATCTGTGTGGCTGCCTCAACTGCATTGCTAGACTTCTCCCTCTTGTCTGCATCTGTTTACAACCTGCAGTTCATTGCAGAGTGGAGGTGTGGTTGTTCTGTACATTGTGAATGTGGATCTGCCACCCCAGCTTGTCTGCACTGGGCAGTTCCCCCAGCCCTGTCTAGTCTCCTCAGACAGCTTCTGCTCCTGGGTCAAGCAAGGGTGCAATCTGAAAAAAGATGCCAACTCCTCCTGCACCACCAGGATCGGAGATGAAACACACATTCCCAGCTCATGTTTGTTTCCTTCATTTCAAATCTATATTTTTTTCTGGCCAATATTTTTATTTTATTATTTTTTTTACTTTATTTTACTTTACAATACTGTATTGGTTTTGCCATACATCAACATGAATCCACCATGGGTGTACACGTGTTCCCAATCCTGAACCCCCCTCCCACCTCCCTCCCCATACCATCTCTCTGGGTCATCCCAGTGCACCAGCCCCAAGCATCCTGTATCCTGCATTGAACGTAGACTGGCGATTCATTTCTTATATGATATTATACATGTTTCAATGTCATTCTCCCAAATCATCCCACCCTCTCCCTCTCCCACAGAGTCCAAAAGCCTGTTCTATACATCTGTGTCTCTTTTGCTGTCTCGCAAACAGGGTTATCATTACCATCTTTCTAAATTCCATATGTATGTGTTAGTATACTGTATTGGTGTTTTTTTTTTTTTTTTTTTTCTGGCTTACTTCACTCTGTATAATAGGCTCCAGTTTCATCCACCTCATTAGCTCATGATTCAGCTGTATTCTTTTTAATGGCTGAGTAATACTCCATTGTGTATATGTACCACAGCTTTCTTATCTTCCTTTCTAAGCACAGATCCTGCTGACTTCAGATCCAGCACCAGAAACAGAGGCAACAGACCTGCAGAGACTGCTTACCCAGCCCCTATGGTTCAGTGGGCTGAATCCCTATAATAAACCCCTGGTTTTCTGCCATCCACAGAGGTTCTGCTTCTTGGATGGAGCCCTGACCGTTACAGCCTTAAGGCTATGACAGTGCATTTTCTCATCTCACTGTCACACAGCTTCCTCACTTATGAAACTGGTATTTGTTAATACACCAATGATGAAGGTTAATATATTGATTTATTTAAATAACATGTCAAACGATCATTTAGATGATTAAACTATTTTTCCTAACATATTTCAAAGAGTGTAAGGTAAATATTTATTAAATAAATGCCTCATTATTGTCAAAGCAACTTGCTGGCAATCAAAGCAGAAGTAATGTGTTTGCCCTAATAAGTGCCTTGTAATTCTTTTATTTTGCTGGACAGTTTCTGCTTTGCATTCTGTATGGTTCTTTATTTTCATACCTTAACTTCTTTCAATATGTGATTTTCATATTTTGGATGTTATATTATATTATTACACAATTTGAAATGGAACACACTTCCTCTCCTCAAATCGGATGCCAGACAGCATAGAATAAAATACATACCCAGCTGGTAAAGAATCTGCCTGCAGTGTGGGAGACCTGGGTTTGATCCCTGGGTTGGGAAGATCCCCTGGAGAAGCGAATGGCTACCCACTCCAGTATTCGGGCCTGGAGAATTCCATGAAATGTATAATCCATGGGGTCGCAAAGAGCCACTTTTCATTTCATTCTTGGTGAGCATACAGGACCATGCGGTGCATGGTTTGTATGTGACTTTGCTTCTATGTTACAAAATCTATATTTTATTTTCACTTTCCTTTTGTATTATCTGTAACGTAATTTTTCATTCTCAGGACAGTCACATTAAACCCTTTCTCAGTCAAGGCGGGACATACACAAAACCAAAAACAGGAAAAAAAACCAAAACAACCAAACCAACATCATATCCGTTTAGAGATGCAAAACAGCTTTTTTTGACCAGGTTTTAATAGAATACCTTATGTAACTAGCTCTAAGCCTCGCAAGACCTCTCTTAAAACCACTGCCCCAGGTCCCAGAACCCTATAAGTATTCTCTTTGAACTCTTTTCTTCAGAGACACTATTAAGCCTCCACCCTTGTGGTATTTTATCTAACTAGAATACATTTAACACTCTTGATTTTCTTGGGCAAACGTGTTTTTAGTGATCTTTTGGGAAGTTAAAAACCGACACTAGTAACAAATTTTGTGAAGAAGTGTTTGCTCTAAACGGAGGGATGAACCTTTTGCTGACTTCAGGTTTCTAACTCTTTGACTGACAGGGGACCAAGGGTCTGCTCCAAAGCCCTGTGACCTTGGAATCCTACACAGATTGAGCCCACACCACCTCACACAATGTTCACTGCATTCTTTTCATGATGATTATGCAGAGAAATGAAGAAATTGTTACAGGTGTGGGAGGTCTGAGCACAATATATTAAAAGGTTAAAGAGGAGAGCATTTTAGAACATTATTTTAGAACTATTTTTTATACTATTAATAGATCATGGAGTAATTTAGGGGGATGAATTAAACTTAGTGAATAAAGTCCAACAGTATTTGGAACAAAAGAAGTGATAAATTTTGTGAGACATTTTTGTTTAGCATAAAATCTAAGTGTTTTTCTCCAAGTTTATTTTCAACTTTAATTCAAGCTCCAAAACTCTTCCAAATATAATTTTTCAGAAACCTTGTTTAGTGATAGTTTGTCTTACTCTTTCATTTCCTATACTGATAAGTCTAGTCAAACAAAACAATAAAAATATGATATGTTTAAACAGTTTAAGAACTGATAACCAATTACCAAACCCATCTTTCTTAGGTGTGTTAGTACCTCTAAGTACATTTCCCCAAATTATATGGCCCAAATGAGTAAGCTTCTTTTCAAGTCCACGTTGATGCCTTACTCAGTCCTTTGTTGAGCTCCATCAAAATAGATCCAAGTGTATGTGTGTTAGAATCAATTTCCAGATCCTCTGCTCTAACTCAGCATTTAAAAAGAAACACCCAGTGAAGTGAGCCAGAAAGAAAAACACCAATACAATATACTAACGCATATATATGGAATTTAGAAAGATTGTGATAATAACCCTGTAGGCGAAACAGCAAAAGAGACGCAGATGTATAGAACAGTCTTTTGGACTCTGTGGGAGAGGGAGAGGGTGGGATGATTTGGGAGAATGGCACTGAAACATGTATAATGTCATATATGAAACGAGTTGCCTGCCCAGGTTCAATGCATGATACTGGATGCTTTGGGCTGGTGCACTGGGACGACCCAGAGGGATGGTACGGGGAGGGAAGAGGGCGGGGGGTTCAGGATGAGGAACACGTGTATACCTGTGGCGGATACATGTTGATGTATGGCAAAACCAATACAATATTGTAAAGTAAAAAAGAAAAAAGAAAGAAAATGAAAAAGAAAAAAGATTTTTAAATTACCTAATAAAATTACATATACTAATAAAAAAAGTAAAAATAAAAAGAAACACACACAAAGATTCTTCTCCAATTTATGAAAGAATTTTTACCTGTCAAGCATTACAAATCTTAGCATATAATGCACCTGGTGTATAGCAATCTCAAGGCCTGTAACAGGCAAACACTGGAGGAAGACTCCTCTAAGAATTAATCAAAGCTCCTTAAACTTTGTCTTGTCCTGTTATGCACATATTTCTGGTTAGGGTGAAGCTTGGCATTAAACATAGGGTATTTGAGCCTCTACTGGATCCTCTGAATTGAGAAAAGTTGAAGTAATATGATAAAACTTGTCATTTCATTTTTATTTTCTGAGTTACTAAAAAATAGGGTTTTAAAATTTTTATTGGAGTATAGTTGCTTTATAACATTTTGTTAATTTTTACTGTACACAAAAGCAAATTAGTACTCCTTCTTTTTTGGACTTCCTGCACATTATTTTAAATGAAACTGGGTTGCTGTGTGCAAATTCCAGATTATTGCAATATTAAAAAATGTGAAGTGTATTGAAGTGAAGACACTTAGTTGTGTCCAACTCTTTGTGAGCCCATGGACTGTAGCCTACCAGGATCCTCCATCCATGGGATTTTCCAGGCAAGAGTACTGGAGTGGGTTGCCATTTCCTTCTCCAATTAAAAAATGTACACAGGTTAAAATTTGCATGATTTTTATCAATGAAGTAATTAAATGTTATAAAATCATAAACATTTATTCTTAATAGTCAATCCTTATCATATTTTATCTCCTAATATTTATTTATCTCAAAATATTTATTTTTGATCTCCTAACATTTATTTTTCTCATTGTATTTATTTTCGACCTCCTAAAACTAAGACATTAAGTTATTTAAAGCTATGGTTAAAATTTTAGCTGCCAATTTAAAATTTGCAACTGAAATACATAGTTTTTCAAACTTCCTTTATATGGAACATGAGGGAAAATGTTTGAAGACCACTGGCTGTGAGAACAGGGGAGTGCACAACCTAAGTTCTTTTCTTGATCCATCAGTCATTTGCTAAAGAGTGTTGGTGAGATGCTGGTGAACTGACATTCAAAGTATCTATTTTTAAAATCAGACTTTAAGAGTTGAAGATGTCTCTAACCACCACAGTATTGATGATGTATTAGTTGTTACCTAAGAAAGAGTAATTTTCTTATAATTAATAATTTTCCTCTTCTGTAATTTTGGTTTCTACACTATTGAATCTCATTTTTCATCTGGATATTACCTATATCTAACTGCAGGGTATACTATCAGTTTTTTCTTAATGCCACCATCCAACACCAGAGTTTAAATCATTGATTTGAGATTTGAATTATGCAAAATAAACTTTTATACAAATAAAAATTTAATAAAAACATGATAGTACTTAAATTATAGGGTATTAAATATTTTCCTTGAGATCATTCTTCTTTTTTTAATCCATGCATTTCCTGATCAGCACTGCTTGAGTTGCAAATGTAAGTTTAGGTACCCTGTGTGTTTCTTCATTCATTTCAGAGGGTTGTCTAACACAATGTGATTTTTTTCTTTCATTGGTTATTTCGTGTGTGCTGTTTAATATCTCTATATTAGTTAATATCCCAAATTTCTTCCTATTATAGACTGCTTATTTCACTCTGTTGTATTTGATAAACATACTCTGAATGATTAAATATCTTCTAAATGTATGAAGCTTGTTTTATGGTCTTGATACAACTTGCCCTAGAAAGTGTTCCATGCGCACATGAGAAGAGTGTGTAATCTGCTGTTATGTAGAGTGATCTATAGGTATTATGGGCCTAAGTATTACACACTTGCATTTTAAAACAAGCAAGAGAAGAAAGAAGAATAAACACACATTTATAATGTCTTTTATTTTTTTTATTTTTTTATTTATTTTTTTTTTTTATAGTTTTTTATTTTTTTAATTTTGGTGCTTTTAGTTTTTCATATGGATTTGAAAATTCTCTGAGTTCACTTGCTTTAAGTCTGAAGAACTTTTTAGTATTTCTTGTATGATGGGTCTGCTAGAATGAATTCTCTCTGAATGTTTTTATTTTATCTTCATTTTAAAGATACATTTTTGTGCAAATTTGGGGAGTTTTGACACAATATATTAAAAAGAAATTTTTCTTCTGTATTTTCTCTCCTCTTCTGGTACTCCCATTTTACATATATTTTTATGTTTTTTAGTATCCCCCATTTCTCTGAGGCTCTTTTCATTTTCCTTCATTAGTTTTTCCTCTCTATTTCTCAGCTCACATACTTTGTTAATTTATCTTCAAGTTCATTGATTCTTTCTTCAGCCACTTCAAACCAATTGCTGAGTCCCTTACTGGATTTAGTGAATTTTTCATTTCAGTTATTATACTTTTCAAAACCAGAATGTCCCTTTGGTTCTTTGTATAATTTCTGTCCTTACTGATATTGTTTGCTTCATGAGACATTATATCTTCCTTTCTGTCTTCAATCACAGTTTCTTGAGTTATTTGTATTATAATAGCTGCTTTGATGTCTGCTAAGTCTGATACCCCATGCCCAAGGTAAGAGAAACCCAGGTAAAATGATAGGTGTTGCAAGAGGACATCAGAGGGCTGACACATGGAAACCATAATCACAGAAAACTAGCCAATCTGATCACACAGACCACAATCTTGTCTACTCAGTGAAACTAAGCCATGCCTTGTGGGGCCACCAAAGATGGGAGGGTCATGGTGGAGAGGTCTGACAGAATGTGGTCCACAGGAGAAGGGAATGGCAAGCCAGTACAGTATTCTTGCCTTGAGAACCCCATGAACAGTATGAAAATGCAAAATGATAGGATACAGAAAGGGGAACTCCCTGGGTCGGTAGGTGCCCAATATGCTACTGGAGATCAGTGGAGAAATAACTCCAGAAAGAATGAAGGGATGGAGCCAAAGCAAAAACAATACCCAGTGGTGGATGCGGCTGGGGATAGAAGCAAGGTCTGATGCTGTAAAGGGCAATATTGCATAGGAACCTGAAATGTCAGGTCCATGAATCAAGCTAAACTGGAAGTGGTCAAACAGGAGATGGCAAGAGTGAATGTCGATATTCTAGGAATCAGCAAACTAAAATGGACTGGAATGGGTAAATTTAACTCAGATAACCATTATATCTACTACTTCAGGCAGGAATCCCTTACAAGAAATGGAGTAGCCATTATAGTCAACAAAAGAGTCCGAAATGCAGTACTTGGATGCAATCTCAAAAACGACAGAATGATCTCTGTTTGTTTCCAAGGCAAACCATTCAATATCACAGTAATCCAAGCCTATGCCCCAACCAGTAATGCTGAAGAAGCTGAAGTTGAATGGTTCTATGAAGACCTACAAGACCTTTTAGAACCAACACCCAAAAAAGATGTCCTCTTCATTATAGAGGACTGGAATGCAAAAGTAGGAAGTCAAGAAACACCTGTGGTAACAGGCAAATTTGGCCTTGGAATGCAGAATGAAGCAGGGCAAAGGCTAAGAGAGTTTTGCCAAGAGAATGCACAGGTCATAACAAACACTCTCTTCCAACAACACAAGAGAAGACTCTACACATGGACATCACCAGATGGTCAACACCAAAATCAGATTGATTATATTCTTTGCAGCCAAAGATGGAGAAGCTCTAGACAGTCAGCAAAAACAAGACCAGGAGCTGACTGTGGCTCAGATCATGAACTCCTTACTGCCAAATTCAGACTTAAATTGAAAAAAGTGGGGAAAACTACTAGACCATTCAGGCATGACCTAAATCAAATCCCTTACGATTATACAGTGGAAGTGAGAAATAGATTTAAGGGACTAGATCTGATAGACAGAGTGCCTGATGAACTATGGATGGAGGTTTGTGACATTGTACAGGAGACAGGGATCAAGACCATCCCCATGGAAAAGAAATGCAAAAAAGCAAAATGGCTGTCTGGGGAGGCTTTACAAATAGCTGTGAAAAGAGAAGCCAAAAGCAAAGGAGAAAAGGAAAGATACAAATATCTGAATGCAGAGTTCCAAAGAATAGCAAGGAGAGGTAAGAAAGCCTTCCTCAGCAATCAATGCGAAGAAACAGAGGAAAACAACAGAATGGGAAAGACTAATTTTCTCTTTAAGAAAATTAGAGATACCAACGGGACATTTCATGCAAAGACAGGCTCAATAAAGGACAGAAATGGTATGGACCTAACAGGAGCAGAAGATATTAAAAACAGGTGGCAAAAATAAACAGAAGAATTGTACAAAAAGAGCTTCACAACCCAGATAATCACAATGGTGTGATCACTCACCTAGAGCCAGACATCCTGGAAGGTGAATCAAGTGGGCCTTAGAAAGCATCACTACAAACAGAGCTAGTGGAGGTGATGGAATTCCAGTGCAGCTAGTTCAAATCCTCAAAGATGATGCTGTGAAAGTGCTGCACTCAATATGCCAGCAAATTTGGAAAACTCAGCAGTGGCCACAGGACTGGAAAAGGTCAGTTTTCATTCCAATCCCAAAGAAAGGCAATGCCAAAGAATGCTCAAACTACCGCACAATTGCACTCATCTCACATGCTAGTAAATCAGTGCTCAAAATTCTCTAAGCCAGGCTTCAGCAGTACGTGAACTGTGAACTTCCTGATGTTCAAGCTGGTTTTAGAAAAGGCAGAGGAACCAGAGATCAAATTGCCAACATCTGCTGGATCATCGAAAAAGCAAGAGAGTTCCAGAAAAACATCTATTTCTGCTTTAGTGACTATGCCAAAGCCTTTGACTGTGTGGATCACAATAAACTGTGGACAATTCTGAAAGAGACGGGAATACCAGACCACCTGACCTGCCTCTTGAGAAACCTATGTGCAGGTCAGGAAGCAACAGTTAGAACTGGACATGGAACGACAGACTGGTTCCAATTAAGAAAAGGAGTACATCAAGGCTGTATATTGTCACCCTGCTTATTTAACTTCTATGCAGAGTACATCATGAGAAACAATGGGCTGGAAGAAGCACAAGCTGGAATATAGATTGCCGGGAGAAATATCAATCACCTCAGATATGCAGATGACACCACACTTATGGCAGAAAGTAAAGAGAAACTAAAAAGCCTCTTGAAGAAAGTTTAAGAGGAGAGTGAAAAAGTTGGCTTAAAGCTCAACATTCAGAAAACTAATATCATGGTATCTGGTCCCATCACTTCATGGCAAATAGATGGGGAAACAGTGGAAACAGTGTCAAATTATTTTTCTGGGCTCTAAAATCAATGCAGATGGTGATTGCAGCCATGAAATTAAAAGACGCTTACTCCTTGGAAGGAAAGTTATGACCAACCTAGATAGAATATTGAAAAGCAGAGATACTACTTTGCCAACAAAGGTCCATGTAGTCAAGGCTGTGGTTTTTCCAGTCATCATGTACGGATGTGAGTGTTGGACTGTGAAGAAAGCTGAGCATCGAAGAATTGATGCTTTTGAACTGTGGTACTGGAGAAGACTCTTGAGAGTCCCTTGGACTGCAAGGAGATCCAACCAGTCCATCCTAACAGAGATCAGTCCTGGATGTTCATTGGAAGGACTGATGCTGAAGGTGAAACTCCAATACTTTGGCCACCTCATGCGAAGAGTTGACTCATTGGAAAAGACTCTGATGCTGGGAGGTATTGGGGGCAAGAGGAGGAGAAGGGGACGACAGAGGATGAAATGGCTGGATGGCATCACCGACTCAATGGACATGAGTTTGATGGAACTCCAGGAGTTGGTGATGGACAGGGAGGCCTGGCGTGCTGCCGTTCATGGGGTTTCAACGAGTCGGACACGGCTGAGGGACTGAACTGAACTGAACTGCAGTCTGATATGTAAGTTGGGCAATTTCTGTTGACTGTTATTTAAGATCCTCCAACTATTTATGGCTTCATAGCTCATTTTTTTTTTTACCACTAATAATATTTCATTGAGTTGTAGGAGTTGCTTCTATATTTTGGTGGTTAGCTTCTAAATGGCTGGTTTTTTTTGAGTAAAATGTACCAGTTATGGTTGTTTCTCTAGGGAAAATTTCTGTTAAGGTCCTCACACTGGCATACTCAAAATGATATGTGAAATTTCTTTTTGATATTGGCTATCTTCAACTAGCCTTTGCTTTTGTTAGAACATATACCTTCTGGACATCCCTCGTGGTCGATTGGTTAAAAAACTGCCTGCCAATGTAGAAGACGTGAATTCAATTCTTGCTCTGGGATCCCCTGTGAGGCAGGACAACTAAGCCCATGCATCACAACTACTGAGCTCACGCTCCAGAACCCACAAGATGCAACTACTGGGCACATCCACCCTAGAGCCTGTGCTTCACAACAAGAGAAGCCACAACAATGAGAAGTCTGTGTTCCACAACTAGAGAGTAGCCTCCCACTGGCTGCAAGTAGGGAAAACCCACACACAGCAATGAAGACCTGGTGCTGCCAAAAATAAGTGGATAAATTAAAAATGTTTTAAATAAGTAAAATTTTAAAAAAGAACACATGCCATTTAAAATACAGTATGGTGCAACTGTATTGAATATCTTTATGGGGCCTTTGATTTAGTTTTACTCTTTGGCACCTTGACACATATCTTGAAGTAAATCTAACTATTACCCATGCTGTAATATCAACTATATATTGAACCCCTGTGCTTCCCTTGTGGCTCAGATGGTAAAGAATCTGCCTGCAATGTGGGAGACCCAGGTTCGATCCCTGGGTTGGGAAGATCCCCTGGAGAAGGCAATGGCAACCCGCTGCAGTATTTGTGCCTAGAGAATTCCATGGACAGAGGAGTCTGGCAGGCTACAGTCCATGGAGTCGCGAAGAGTCAGACACAGCTGAGTGACTAACACACACACATTGAACACCTGTCCAAAGAACCACCCCAAGCATGAGACAAAATGGTGTATATACTACTTGAACTAATGTAACAGAAAATACATCAAGCAGATATTACATCATTTTGTACACAGAGGAGTTGAAACTTTAAAAGGTGAAGTGATTTGTCCATGGCCAAATAGCCAATTAGCGGTGAATCTGAAGGAAACCACCTCCCCCACCCGCTAGGTGAAAATCCCATGTACAGGATTTCAGGTTTGACCACAGGCAGTAACAAGGGTTTTCATGAATGGCCTCATGGGAAAGTTCCCTCCCTACTCACCACAAGAGACCTGGTACACAACCAGGGACTTGCAGATCTCTGGAGGGAGTTGTGGTCAAGAATGCAATAGCAATAGAGTGCTAAACCAAGTGTGTGCACAGGTCACATGCGTATGGAGCTGGACACATTCCTATCACCATAAACACCTCATCCTGAACACATGGGAACATTTCACATCTCCAACTTTAGCACAGTGCTTTCCTGTATCTTCAAGTTATTCCTCATCTCCTCCTACAAACTGCCTGGCCACCTTTTGACACTCACACTCTGTGACACTTAGACAGGGATGTCACTGTCTGTCCTCTGTGCTCACAGAGTCCTTGCACATACCCTTCATGTAATCTATAGTCACCATATATATTGCATTGTTGTTGCTGATGTTTCTCTCTTTTTGGCTAATTGAAACAAGCTTTTTAAATGCAAGGATAAAGACTTGCACATCTATTTAACCACAGGGTTTGGTGCTTAGCCTAGCATATAATTGTGGAGGGAAAAAAGAAAGAAAAAAAGGAAAATAGAGAAGAAATCAATAAGCTTCTTAGCCCCCAACATTTCTGTTATTAAGACAGTTTAAGACCAGAAGTGGTTTTGTGTATATTAAATAGCACACAATAAACTATTTCAGCCATCCAAGAAAGATTACACCTAGCAAAGTTACAGAGACTTATTAAAAGTGTAGCTTTTACCTGTTTAAATTGCAGAAGGTCACAGCTGGGAACTCTATCCTTTCCACATACTGTACCTCCATAGATGTCGTGGTGGGCCACCTGAAGTAGTTGACGAGACGGCTGTAGACCTGCCAGACAAGGAGACTGATGGAACCCAGGACCACCAGCAACCAGACCACCTTGCGAATCCTACTCGGATTCCGGACAATGTTGTGGACTCCGTGGAAGGAAGTGGAGATGGCAAAGTCATGGTCAAACTTCCTACGGTCAGTGTGAGGTGGCAAAATTTTCTTTGAAAGGTAGAGCTTGATCTTTTCCAAGAGTCCTTACATTCAACCAAAGACAAAACAAGCAATAAGTTAGGAAAACCTAATGCTGTATGTGAAAAACACAACTCACATGACCTTCCACATGCTCCCTGACTCAAAATTCATCTTGAGTTGCACAGATTCTTCAGGAGTCAAGAAGTGTCTACTACAGAGATCTAATAAGTATGTGATGCCTCTCATGAGAGAATGCCTCTAGTTAATGCAAACCTACTTTAGCCCATTTCTTATTCTAATAGTGTGTTTCTCTTTAGTCAAATGGGAAAAACATTCTCTGCCTAATGAGTTGGTTGTATTAGATAAAATAGCACCTGAGGATAGCTTGGCACCTCACCCAGACCATGATAAGTACTCAATTCATACTAGCAACTTGTGTTTTTCTATGAATTTGGTAGTGATGTGGTAGATGGAAGAGTTTCATGTCTAAAATTCTCATTTAAGAAATGAGTTCTTGGGTCTTCCTTGGTGGCTCAGTGGTAAAGAATCTGCCTGTCAATGCAGGACACATGGGTACAATCCCTGATCTGGGAAGAGGCTACATGCTGTGGCGCAACCAAGCCCTGTGTCACAACTACTGAGCCTGTGCTCTGGAGTCCAGGAGATGTGACTACTGAACTCAGCATGCTGCTGAAGCTCGTGCACACTAGAGCCCATGCTCCACAACAAGAGAAGCTGCTGCAATGAGAGGCCCACGTACTGCAACTAGAGAAAAGCCCAGACAGCAACAAAGACCCAGGGCAGCCAAAAATAAACAAATAAATAAAGAGAGATGGGTTCTGTCTCGCAAATGCTCATGATTAACTGAATTAACTTTTATATCCTTTGTTTCAGTTCAGGAAGTATTCTTCAACTAATCAGCATTAATTTAATTCCAAAAGGTTTCATTAAATCATTAGTTAATATTCCCCAGGTCTCTAATCAATTAACTAAGTTTAAGTTATGGGATATACAATGATACATAAAGACACCTATGAACATTTTCTAAGGGACTCTATTTCATCTGCAAAGCATTAAAGCACAATTACAAATTATTTTATGATTTTTTACACAGATTCTACACTGAGCAGGAAATTATGTATTAGTCTGATTAGCTTGACTTTGTACTAAGATTTTATAATATCTCCACAAACGGTTTTTTAAAATTGTTTGAATTTTAAACAGGTTATATATACACATATATAATATATATATCCTGTCATGTGGTTATATATTAATACATACTATTATATATATATGGGGGTTCCCAGGTGGCTCAGTGGGTAAAGAACCTGCCTGCAGTGCAGGAGGCGCTGGAGATATGGGTTCAATTATTGGGTCAGGAAGATCCCCTGGAGGAGGGCACAGCAATGCTCTCCAGTATTCTTGCCTGCAGAATCCCATGGACAGAGGAGCCTGGCACCCTTCAGTCCACAGGTCGTAAAGAGTTGGACATGACCGAAGCTAATGAGCATAGCACATTTTCTTTATATATATATATATTCCTGCATGCGGAATCTCAGCTTCCTGACAAAGGATCAAACTCATGCCACATGCAGTGGAACAGCAGAATTTTAACTTACTAGACTGCCAAGGAAGTCCCTAAATATGTGTATTTAGAATAACTGCACAGCTCCAGAGCAAAATCAGAAATGTATGAAAAGCTTTTTGTTATTATTATTCATGAGCAAAATAAACTTAATAATGCTTGTTTACATACTATTTATCCATTAGCTATAATACATGTGGGGAACTGACTCTGACAGGACAATTCAGTCTCAGGGAACCTGATGCCCTTCCATCCACAAGGGAAGAGTGATTTAGCAATCAGTATTTGGTCAACTGCAGTGTTTCTGGTTGTAAACATTACTCTGAAAAGTGTAAGTTTTAAGTAGCTCTGTCAAAACTCAGCTCATTTATTATAAATCTACTTCTTGACAACTGCTCTGACTTTCCTGGGGTGTTCTCCATCATTTGCTAGGGCTTAGAAAGAATTCTTAAAAATATTTTTGGATGGATAGTGAAGCAACAAGGTCATGTATTACAGTGAGGAAGATTAGAATTTGTTTAATAAGGAGTCTACCAGTCTACAAAGCAAGAAACTTCTTACTTTCCCACTGAAATGGATACTTTGTAATTATTACAAGTGGCCCTTGCATTGAGTATTGATCTTTACAGAAGCATTCTAAAGAACATCAAACAAGTTTTGCTGTATTTTAATATAAAATTTATAGGCACATGATAAATAGAAGCCAAATCAAATATAACTGCAAGAACAGATTCTGGTATACAAGGATATTTTAAAACCACATATATTTGACTCCTGCATACAAAATAACACTTTTCCTAAGTAACAGAAACTGTATTACTTATAGTATATCTAAGTAATATTGGAAATCAAATTTCCCCAATGAAAATATAACCTCCCTTTCCTTTGTTAATTTCTGGCTTTTACAGATAAAAATTCTTCCTGTTCTGAGGATTTTACTCCTTACCCACCTTTCTTAGCCTGGGTGTTTGATTTCTCAAACTGCTCCATCTCCAATTTCAATAAGCAGGAGTCCTTGAGGTCTAACCAATTTCCATCAATAACCATACTCATTTTGTGGCCTTTATATAAAATACAGCAGTTGAGGCTATAAAACGTGGGAGCAATTTAAATGTTTGTGTTGCTATGTTTTGCCTCATAAAGTGCATAACCTGCAAACTGAACACACTGGCAGAACCAGCTATGGGCCTCCATGGACTCATGAGAAGCTATCATAGTGAAACCAAAACACATAATTAAGGAAACAATTTTCTCAGAACTAAAGGGACAATCCCTACAAATATTTGTGGTTTTAGAATCCCCCTGAACAGGCTAAGTGACTCTGAAGACTCACCTGGGAGAAAGTCTTCATGGTCTTTATTTCCACCTTTCTTTACATCACTTTGAATCAAAATGCAGTTGGAGTGAAATTTGTGGGGATAAAGATGTCTTTTCCTCATTGAATTTTCTTTCTAAATAGTGGATGAAGGTTTTGAACAGAAATAATAATCACATGAAAATGACAAGATAAAACCCCAGAAAAATATCTCCTTGAGAGGAAATGGTTGTTGAAAGCATTCAAACTCAATGGAGCACAAAGGCTGGTTATTTGTTCATAGGAACAATTCTGAGAAATTAAAAGAATTTATAATATTAAATAATAAACTGGAGACTATGCATTGTTGTGTTTAAACGGCACCATCTCTTGACAGAACTGCGGAACTGCCTGTATCACTACTTAAAGCCTTTTAGAGTCACCATGGTAACATTTCATATGATCACTAACCTTTAACATGGTAAGATATGTGTTACATGTATTTTCTTGGAAGCTTAGGACTCTAAGTTGAAACTATTCTTATATGGAAGCAAACTAAGAAATTTCAAGAGATGTAAATGAAACTCCTGGGATGACTTCCCTAACTATGAAATTAAAGATTTCAGGAAGAGGGTCAATCGTAACGTATGAATTTCTCCCTTAGAGGGCTCTCCTTTGGGGTTAATGACAGCCTCAGTTACAGTCTGTTAAAATCCAGGTGCTCCTCACTTACGTGATCACTCTTCCTTCCCCTGCACGCCCTCCTTCTTTTCTTCTTCTGAGCAACTTTCTGCAGCATTTCTGGAGGTTACATGTTCATGTCCTGTCAGTTACTCACTGTCTGAACTTCTAGGGGCAGACTCACTGGGTGATTGAAACTGAAGTTTGGGAACAGTCTGGTAGGTGATGGGGCCAACATGGAAAGGGCAGGCCAGGTGGGGGACAGTAATAAAAATGGGAGTGGGTGCCCTGGGGGGAAAATGCTGGAAGGGAAATCGAGAGAGAGAAAGATAGCCTCCAAAGCCACATTTTATCTGCATCATAGTTTAACGAAGGCTCAGGCATAACCAGGGCTTCCCTGGTGGCTCATCAGTAAAGAATCTGCCTGCCAGTGCAGGAGGCACAGGGGCCGTGCATCCAACCCCTGGGTCAGGAAGATCCCCTGAAGGAGGGCATGGCAACCCACTCCAGTATTCTTGTCTGGAGAATCCCATGGACCAAGAAGCCTGGGGGGCTACAGTCCATGGGGCAGCAAAGAGTCAGACGAAACTGGAGTGACTGAGCATGCAAGCAGGCAGGCATAACTAGAAATATTTCTTTTTTTGATTTCTAAAATTTTTTGATGTGGAACATTTTTTTTCAAGTCTTTATAGAGTTTTTTAATAATATTGCTTCTGTCTTATGTTTTGTTTTGTTTTGTTTTGATCCTGAGGCATGTGAGACCTTACCTCCCTGATCAGGGATCGAACCTTTACCTCCCGCATTGGAAGGCACAGTCTTAACCACTGGACCACCAGGGAAATCCCTACTAGAACATTCCTAAAGTCCCTTTCATGTATTCACTTCCTCTCCCTCTTGCTCACAAATTCTGGTTACTTCCACATAAGACCTCAGTGCAAACAGAAAAGAAGAGTGAAACAGAAGGTTGGCAAGACCTCTCCTGTTTTGCCTACCCTTTACTTGATAGAGAATAGCATTTTAAAAGCCTCTTATTTTTATGTGTATTCCTCACATGTGACACAATTAAAGACTGTGGTTGCTCTGGTCTGCCTGCCCTGACACCTCCCCCTCTGGCTTCTACTTTAGGATGGCCTTTCCAACATTGCTTCCTTTTCTCCTCTGCTCAGTTTTAAAAATATTTCACTGTCACTTTCCTCTATCAGCAGCTGGTAGTAAATTTGAACTCAATCTTTGTCTGGTGAGGAAATACCCCCATTTACTTCATCATGTCCTTCTGTGAAATCTAAGCCCACCATCCATCTCACAAGTGCCTCTGGTTTCTTCTTTGTTAATTAATGTACCTCTTTAAGCAGCTCAGTGAAAACACAGAACCTCCCACTCCCTTCCTTCTGCTTGCCCAGCTCACTGCCCTTGATTTGCACAGCAAGGGCCTTTGGCAAAAGATCCATCTCCAGATTCCTCCCATCACCACCCCTTAACATGCTCACAAACAGACAAAATCAAATTCAGGGGGAGTCCAGAGGTTTCTAAATTATTATCTACCACTCTTGCACCAATAGTATCAGCCGCAGAAAACCACTTATTACTACTGATAAATACAAAAGGTGAAATAAAGAGAGTGGATGGGGCAGGGGGAGCATTTTCTCTGCCCTTGCATTTGAATTCAGAGCATAAGCAACATTAAGAATTTTATGCAGTGTCTAGAGAAGTATATTCTGGCACCACATTCATTATGCAGACACATTTTTATTCTATTTTTCAAAAAAAACTTATGTGGTTTTTTTTTTTAATGTTGTTGTTGTTGCTTGTTTTTTGCCACACAGCATGTGGGGTCTTAGTTTCCTGGCCAGGGATTGAACCTGCACCCCCTGCATGGGAAGCGTGGAGTCTTAACCGGTGGACCACCAGAGAAGCCCCAAATCTTATGTGTTTTTAATAACATTTTTGATCCCATTGAATCGACTTACATCTAAAGGTATCAAAAAGATCATCTTTAGCTACTACTTTTAAATTTACCTTTGAATTAAAACTTTTACTTTCTCTTTAGGAAAACGCATAACCATTAACAGTAATGCACAACTTTTTTAGATTTAGACAGATCTGATAATGACTATATGATCTGCAAAGGAAGACAATGTAAAAAATACCTTTTCTTGTATTATTTTGAGACACTCTTCTTAATAATCTTGGAAAGGACAAAATAAAGCAAACTCACAGCTTAGCATATCTTAACAAATACTTTCTGTCATTTATCTGTTGTTGTGGGTAAGAATCCCTTAGAAATGGAATAGCCCTCTTAGTTAAAAAAAAAAGAGTCCAAAATGCAGTACTTGGGCGTAGTCTCAAAAAAGAATTATCGTTTTTGTTTTCAAGGCAAACCGTTCAGCATCACAGTAAGTCTATGCCCAAGTCTATGCCCCAGCCACTAATGCCAAAGAAGTTGAAGTTGAATGGTTCTATGAAGATCTACCAGACCTTCTAAAATTAAGACCAAAGAAGGATGTCCTTTTCATCATAGGGAATTGGAATGTGAAAGTAAGAATTCAAGAGATACCTGGAGTAAAAGGCAAGTTTGGCCTTGGAGTACAAAATGAAGCAGGGCAAATGTTAACAGAGTTTTGCCAAGAGAACACACTGGTCATAGCAGACACCTTCTTTCAACAACACAAGAGATGACTCTACATATTGACATCACCAAATGGTTGATACCGAAATCAGATTGATTATATTCTTTGCAGCTGAAGATGAAGAAGCTCTATACAGTCAGCAAAAATAAGACCTGGAGCTGACTGTGGCTCAGATCATCATCTCCTTGTTGCAAAATTTGGGCTTAAATTGAAGAAAGTAGGGAAAACATCATTCAGGTATGACCTAAATAAAACCCTTTATGATTATACATATGGAGGTGAGAATAGATTCAAGAGATTAGATCTGGTAGACAGACAGTCAGAAGAACTATGGACAGAGTTTTGTAACATTCCACAGTAGGCAGTGACCAAAACCTTCTCAAAGAAAAAAAAATGCAAGAAGGCAAAGTGGTTGTCTGAGGAGACCTTACAAACAGCTGAGCAAAGAAGAGAAGTGAAAGGCAAAGGACAAAGGAAAAGATATACTCACCTGAATGTGGAGTTCTAGAGAATAGCAAGGAGAGATAAGAAAGCTTTCTTTTTTTTTTTTCTTATTGTTTCTTTTAAATTGTTATTTATTAAAAACCATTTCTTCCTTAACCTTAGTATGGTCATTCCTGCTTTATTTGGCTATTCATTGCGTGAAAAAGTCTCTTTTCCTCTTCTCATTCGACATATTTTTGTCTTTGTGTTTCAAAAAGTGAGTTTTGAATTGACAAAATGCAGTCATTTTAAATTGAGAGTGATTGACATGACATTAATTTCAGGTGTACAACATAATGATTCAGTATAAGGGCATATTGCAAATTGATTACCACAATAAATATAGTTAACATCCATTACAACACGTAGTTTCAACATTTTTCTTGTCATGGAACTCTTAAGATTTACTTTCCTAGCAACTTTTGAATATATAATTCAATATTATTTATAGTCATCATGTGGTATAGTCTATCTGCAGCACATTTATTTTATAACTGGAAGTTTATACATTTTGATCCCCTTCATTCTTTTTGACCACCCCTCATCTCTGGCAGGCACTGATACCCAATACCAAATGTGTATTTATGAGATCAGATTTTAAAGTATTTCACATGCAAGATTGATCATACAGTATTTGTCTTTCTGTGTCTGATATAGTTCACTTAGCACAATAACTTTAAGGCCCATCCATGTTGTCACAAGTGTCAGGATTTCCTTCTTTTTTAATGGCTATATTATATTCTATGTATGTATGGATTGTGTGTTATAGACATGTAATGGAATATTTATGTACATAATTTAAAAATGTATTCTTTTGAGAGTTCCTTGGTAGGCTGATGGTTAGCTTCCTGGTTTTTACTGCTGTGGCCTAGGTTCAGTGCCTGAGATCCTACAAGTGGAGTGGCCAAAATATAAATATACATATATTCTTATAATATATGTTTAAAATTGTGAGTCCCAATCAATTAAAGTGATTATTAATACTAAAGGACTTATTCCTGCTGTTAGTTTTTGTTCTCACATATGTTTTTTGTTTCTCAGTTCTTCCAGTATAGCCTTATTTTTTGTATGAACATTTTTTTTCTAGTGTGCGTTTCTTCCCCTTTCAAATTTTTGTATATTTTTCAGCTAATCTTTTTTTTTAATTTTTACTTTTACTTTATTTTACTTTACAATACTGTATTGGTTTTGCCATACATTGACATGTATCCACCACGGGTGTACATGCGTAAGTGAACACTGCAAATAGAGGAGAACAATAGAATGGGAAAGACTAAAGATCTCTTCAAGAAAACTGGAGGTAACAAGTGAGCATTTCATGCAAAGATGGGCACAAAAAAGAACAGAAATGGCAAGGACCTAACAGAAGCAGAAGATATTAAGAAGAGGTGGCAAGAATACACAGAACTATACAAGAAAGTCTTAATGACCCAGATAAGCACGATGATATAGTCACTCATCTAGAGCCAGACAATCTGGAGTGTGAAGTCAAGTGGGCCTTAGGAAGCATACAGTTCCGTTCAGTTCAGTCGCTCAGTTGTGTCCTACTCTTTGCGACCCCATGAATCACAGCACGCCAGGCCTCCCTGTCCACCACCAACTCTCGGAGTTCACTCAAACTCATGTCCATCAAGTCGGTGATGCCATCCAGCCGTCTCATCCTCTGTCGTCCCCTTCTCCTCCTGCCCCCAATCCCTCCCAGCATCAGAGTCTTTTCCAATGAGTCAACTCTTCGCATGAGGTGGCCAAAGTACTGGAATTTCAGCTTTAGCATCATTCCTTCCAATGAATACCCAGGACTGATATCCTTTAGAATGGACTGGTTGGATCTCTTTGCAGTCCAAAGGACTCTCAGGAGTCTTCTCCAACACCACAGTTCAAAAGCATCAATTCTTTGGCTCTCAGCTTTCTTCACAGTCCAACTCTCACATCCATACATGATCACTGGAAAAACCATAGCTTTGACTGGATGGACCTTTGTTGGCAAAGTAATGTCTCTGCTTTTCAATATGCTGTCTAGGTTGGTCATAACTTTTCTTCCAAGGAGTAAGCGTCTTTTAATTTCATGGCTGCAATCACCATCTGCAGTGATTTTGGAGCCCCCCCAAAATAAAGTCTGATACTGTTTCCACTGTTTCCCCATCTATTTCCCATGAAGTGATGGGACCAGATGCCATGATCTTCGTTTTCTGAATGTTGAGCTTTAAGTCAACTTTTTCACTCTCCTCTTTCACTTTCATCAAGAGGAAGCATTACTATAAAACAAGTTAGTGGAGCAGATGGAATTCCAGCTGAGCTTTTTAAAATCCCAGAAGGTGATGCTGTTAAAATGCTGCATTCAATATGACAGCAAATTTGGAAAACTCAGCAGTGGCCACAGGACTAGAAAAGGTCAGTTTTCATTCCAATCCTAAAGAAGGACAATGCCAAAGAATGTTCAAACTACCACATAATTGCACTGATTTCACATGCCAGCAAGGTAATGCTCAAAATCCTTCAAAGTAGGCTTTTGTAGTATGTAAAGAGAGAACTTCCAGATGTACAAGCTAGATTTACAAAAGGCAGAGGAACCAGAGATGGAATTGCCAACATTCTTTAGGTCACAGAAAAAGCAAAGGAATTCCAGAAAAACATCTGCTTCTGTTTCACTGACTACACTAAAGACTTTGACTGTGTGGATCACAACAAACTGTGGAAAATTCTTCAAGAGATGGGAGTACCAGACCAGTTTACTTGCCTCCTGACAAACCTGTATATAGGTCAAGAAGCAACAGTTCGAATCAGACATGAAACAACTGGCTGGTTCCAAATTGGGAAAGGAGTATGTCAAGGCTGTATATTATCACCCTGCTTATTTACCTTAAATGCAGAGTACATTATGCAGAATGACAGGCTGGATGAAGCACAAGCTGGAATCAAGATTGCTGGAAGAAATATCAACAACCTCAGATATGCAGGTAATACCACTCTAATGGTAGAAAGTGCAGAGTAACTAAAGAGCCTCTTGATGAGGGTGAAAGAGGAGAGTGAAAAAGCTGGCTTAAAACTCAATGTTCAAAAAACTAAAATTATGACATCCGATCCCATCACATCATGGCAAATACATGGGGAAAAATTGGAAATGGGTTTCATTTTCTTTGGCTCCAAAATCACTGCAGATGGTTAATGCAGCTATGACATTAAGATGCTTGCTCCTTGGAAGAAAAGCTATGAGAATCCTTATAGCATATTAAAAAGCAGAGACATCACTTTGCCAGGAAAGTTTCAAGTAGTCAAAACTATGGTTTTTCCAGTAGTCATGTATAGAGGTAAGAGCTGGACCATAAAGAAGGCTGAACACTGAAGAACTGATGCTTTCAAACTATGGTGTTTGAAGACTCTTGAGAGTCCCTTGGACTGCAAGATCATACCAGTCAATCCTAAAGAAAAGGAACCCTGTATATTAATTGGAAGGACTGATGCTGAAGCTGAAGCTCCAGTACTTTGGCCAACTGATGCAAAGAACCGATTCATTGGGTAAGACCCTCGTGCTGGGAAAGATTGAGGGGAGGAGGAGAAGGAGGCCACAGAGGATGAGATGGTTGGATGACTGACTCAATGGACATAAGTTTGAGCAAACTTGGGGAGATGCTGAAGTACAGGGAAACCTGGCATGCAGCAGTCCATGAGGTCACAAAGAATCAGACTCGACTGACTGGACAACAACAATAAATAATTCTATTTTGCTTTGGGTTTGTATTAACACAAAAACAGAGCTGCTATTTTGTGCTGTGCCCTGTGTGTAAGCATTGTGGGTTAGTGTTTTTGTATTTGTTACAGTATATTGGTTTTTTTATAAAACACTAAATGAAAGAAACTAGCTACTGTATCATATCTATTCAAAGCAAATAAATTCACATATTTAAAATGATAGCATTTGTCACAGAAAGGAAACTTATGTTACCACCAAGTCCAAGCCTCATTGCTACCTCCACCCTCACCCAGACAAGAGGAGAAGGAAAATAAATTCCATGATAGCAGGGTTCTTTTTTTTTTATTTTTGCTGTTGTTGTTTACCCAACAGGGTAGAAAAATAAGTGGTAAGTAAGAGGTAGTCAACAAATATGTCGAATGAATACAAAGTCTGTCCTAGCCTTGTACTTTTCTCATTATGCACATGCTATCATGATACAAGAAAATTATAGTCATTAATTTTGTACTTTTATTTTGAAAAGTACAAACTTAAAACTGCATAAATTGTGCAATGAATACCTATATGCTGCTGCTGCTAAGTTGCTTCAGTCATGTCCGACTCTGTGCGACCTCCTAGACGGCAGCCCACTAGGCACCTCCGTCTATGGAATGGGTTGCCATTTCCTTCTCCAATGCATGAAAGTGAAAAGTGAAAGTGAAGTCGCTCAGTCGTGCCCGACTCTTAGCGACCCCATGGACTGCAGCCTACCAGCCTCCTCCGTCCATAGGATTTTCCAGGCAAGAGTACTGGAGTGGGTTGTCATTGCCTTCTCCGAATACCTATATACTCTACCATAATCCATTCATTTTTAACATTTTCTCACATTTGCTTTATCTTCCTTGTTAAATAAAGGACTAAAATCCATCCTCTTATTGCTTAAGAAAAAAGACATCTTCCTGTGTAAATATAATGTAAAAATCACACTCAGGAAACTTAATTTTGATGCAGCAGTACAATTTAATACTCATTCTATACCGAACATTTCCAAATTTTTCCCCAGTCGAATTTTATAATATTTTATTTGCTAATCCAAAATCCCTTCAAGGATCATGGGTTTAATTTCCTTATCATTTGTATTCATTCACTTTTAATCCAGAACAGTTCCCTAGCCATTAGTTTATTTTTTTTGTCTTCTCATCATATTGCTGTTTTGAGGAATTCATTCCAGATGTTTTGCAGAATGTCTCTCAAATCAGGGCTGTACAGTTTCTTCTTCATTAATTAGGCTCAGGTCAGGTACTTAAGGTCCCTGGAGAACCACTCGGGGATTGGTGTTCCTCACAAAGCATCAGATCAAGGAGCATGTGACCTCAGTCTCTTGTATCATTGATGGCAGGAAGCTTGATTGCCTGGTTAAGGGAGGCCAGTCATATTCCTTCTTTGTAAATGCACCTTTTCCCTTTGTAATTAATAAGTAACCAGAAGGAAGTTAGACTTGTTCCCAACTGTTCACCCACTGATTTTAGCATAAATCAATGAGTCTCATCTGAATTAATTATAGCTATGGTGTTTATAGAATGATATTCTCTTTCTTTATTCTTGCTATATTTTTTGTCACTATTCTTCTAAAAGAAGAGCTTTATCTTCTGATTTCCCTTATTTTTTTAAAATTAGTTTTGAATTGTTGTATACATTAAAACTTATTTCTGTGGTTACTACTTTTTAAAAAATTATTTAAGTTGACAACTTTTCTGGAAGGACTAATTGAAATATGTTTGCTGTATTTACTCCTGTCTCATCTTCCATAAGAATCTATTAAAAATTAGAAATTAAAAATACACTTTAGACAAAAATGTGTTAATCTGAGAATAAAAACTTGTGATTTTTTCTACTCAGATCAATTAATTTAAAGCACCAAAATACTTAGCTTTAGGAAAGAGATAGGATTCATAATTATTTTAGCACTCAGTTATTTGGGTGGCTGTCAAGAGTGGTAAGGTAACATGTAGACATGCTAACTTTTGGGGGTTCCTTTTAAGTAACTCAGTTTCCTTTTCTGTCTTTATTTTACATCAAATAAAGATAAATAAATTTATTTATCTTTGTGTTTAGATATATTAGAAACAAAGCCTCTTGGCTCAACACAAAATTGAATCACAGACTCTGTTTCTTTATCTCTTGACACTTAATAAGATGTTGACCTTGTTATCCAAACAATTCTGAATTTCATTTTAGTGCTCTGATTCAATAAAATGCCCATCCTTCAGTTTTTAAATATAGGAAGCTACTGTTTTCTACACATAGCAGTAAGATAGACAAGAAAATGTCACATAGCTGTAATATCATCATTAATAAACATGTATTAAATGTACCTCGATGATATCCTAATTATTTGTATGTGGAAAAAGCCCACCCCCAGCTGGTACGTTCAACCTTCTGAAAATGGAAAGCTCTGGGGACTCCAGCTCTGCCACAGCCTGCCATTGGTCCATTCTGTGGGAGGTTTGTTTGTCACTCAGTGCCTGCCACGCCACAAGGGAAACGGTCTCTGTTGAAACACCTCTGGGTTTTCCTCACAGCACTGAACATGTTTCTGTTATTGGCCTAAGTAGGGGAAGGACTCTACTAATGCTTAACCTGCAGGCTCAGGAGGTTGTGAAACTATGTGTTCATATAGTTCATGATGCTGGGGTCAAGGTTAGTTGGATAGGGTCAACTTATCCAAACATTCTACTGGGGATTTTATGTTCCTGTTTCTTTTCTCAACTCTGATCTCTTATTTCTTTGTGCAATGGCATATTTGGAAAAAATTTACCTGCATTCCAATTACTTAGAGGAAAAATAGTGATTCCTCACAATTTTCATACGTTTGGAAACTATTCTAAAGAAGACTATAAGTTGTGTGCTTAGCGTATCTTCAAGAAAGAAGGCAAAGCAAACTCAAAGATGGTGAATTTTTAAAATTGAACATTCAACAGGCATAGATTGTCAGGAATAATAAGAATGATCTAATTTTTCTCATGATCTAATTTTTCTCATGATCTAATTTTTCTCATGTGAATTTCACACACTAGAGGGGGGTAAATTAAAAAAAATTCATGCCCACTGGAAACTTCAATATGACCTTATTTAGAAATAGAGTCTTCATGGATGTGCTCCGTTAAGGATCTCAAGGTGAAATCATCAGGATTTTGGACACACAGAGGAAGCCATGGGAGGTGGAGGCAGTGATTGGAGGGACACTGTGCCTTAGCTGAGAATCTTTGGGAGCTCCCAGTGGCTGGAGGAGGCAGACATTGTATTTGCGGTAAATTATTTTAGCAGTCCTAAAAATCTCTTGGGCTTCCCTGGCAGCTCAGTGGTAAAGATCTGCCTGCCTATGGGAGAGATGTAGGGTATCCCTGGGTCAGGAAGATCCCCTGAAGAAAGAGATGGCAACCCACTCCAGTATTCTTGCCTGGAAAATCCTGTGGACAGAGGAGCCTGGCAGGCTACAGTCCATGGAATCACAAGAGTTGGACACGACTTAGCCACTAAACAGCAACAACAACAACAAACTTGTACACACAATGAAGAGATATCTGGTGGATTTTTAACTGGATTTGTAAAAAAGTTGTGAGATTCCTTGGCAACTAAGCCTCATGATAAATCCTAGTTTTCCGAAATAAACAGTAAGTTTCTATGTGAGACGAAACTCTTTGCAACTCTATAGCAAACAAATGTGACAATCCAGATGAATGCCAGGAAAGATATTGACGATATTGAGAAATGCTTCATGAAAACTATGTCACAGCAAAAGCCCAAAATCTCTGTAAGGCTTTCAATAAGTCAAGAACAATGAGAAATACTTTTACATCATACTTGGGTTTAGCATTAAATCTGTGGGGATAGTTGTCTTCATTCAACAGAGTCTGGACACCCTGCTGTGGTTCAGATGCTGCTCCCAGCTCTGTAAGAGGCATCTGTGGGCAAAACAGAGATGCCTGATTTTGTGGAGGTGCTAGTTTAGCAGGAGATGACAGTAAACCTAATCAGTAAGTAAATTACATAATGAGTTAGAGAAGGAACTGTGCTAGAGAAGAAAAAGAGGTAAAACATGTAGGAGAGATCAAGGGTCCTCAGTTGGAGGAGATGGTGTAGATGATGCTGGGGCAGTCAGTGTGTAACAGGAAGGAATAAACCTGACTCCATATTGAATCTGTTCCTTCTATGTTAACTCTGTTCTAGGGCTGGGGAAGACAGAAGATGAAAATAATGTGAAGAACCAAGCTGAGGTTCTTGTGGATGATTTTAAAGTGAATTCAGTAGAATGACACAAGAATAAAACACATGTATAGCTTTTAAAATTTTCTTATAGACTTTAAAAAAGGAGAAACAGGTGAAATTGGTTTTAATCATATATCTCATGCAACAAAATAACTAGTATATTATTTGGACTTGTTATCAACATGATTATTAAAGAGACATGTTTCCACTCTTCTTTTAGCGCTTGATCTTCAAAATCTGGTGTATATTTTACACTCACATCTCTGTTTGGACCAAGAACACTTCAAGTGGTCAATAGCCACATGTATCTGATGGCTACTGTGTGGGTGGTGCAAGAGCAGGTGGTGGCTCCGGGGGTGACTGGCTGAGAGAAAAGGAACTTCAAGATTCTTACAGGAGACAGAGAAATCAGAGGACAGATTGGACAGGCTGTGCATAGGGCAGTCTACATGCACTGAAAGTTTCACGAATAAATAAAGGACAACCTCTGAAAGGAAAGCCAACCTGCAGGTAGGTAGAATCCTTGGGAAACATGAAAGGACTGTGCAGGACTCTGTCCTTCATATCAACAGTGACGAGTGATATAGTTTTCAGAAAGAAACAAAGAATAGTCTGAAAACAAGAATAAGAAGTGAGTGGACCACTGTAAAAAAGAATTGAAATAATACCATTTGCAGCAACATGGATGGACCTACTGAGTGAAGTAAGTCAGAAAGAGAAAGAAAAAGAAAATACAATATGATTTCACTTATATATGGAATCTAAAAAGATGATACAAATGAACATATTTACAAGACAGAAATAGACACACAGACATAGAAAACAAACATGTGGTTAACAAAGGGGAAAGGTGTGTGTGAGGGGGTAATTTAGGAGGTTGGGATTAACATGTACACACTTCGTTGTTGTTGCTGTTCAGTCACTGAGTCATTTCCAACTCTTTGAGACCCCATGAACTGCAGCACATCAGGCTCCTCTGTCCTCCACCATCTCCTGGGATTTGCTCAAATTTCATTGAATTGGTGATTTTATCTAGCCAGCTCATCCTCTGCTGCCCTTGTCTTCTTTTGCCTTCAATCTTTTCCAGCATCATGGTCTTTTCCAATGAGTCAGCTCTTTTCATCATGTGGTCAAAGTATTGGAGCTTCAGCTTCAGCATTAGTCTTTCCAATGAATATTCAAGGTTGGTTTTCCTTAGAATTGACTGGTTTGATCTTCTTGCAGTCTTGTCAAGAGTCTTGTCCAGCACCACAGTTTGAAAGCATAAATTCTTCAGTGCTCAGCCTTATTTATGGTCCAACTCTCTCAACCGTACATGACTACTGGAAAACCATAGTTTTGACTATATGGACATTAATATATATAAGAAATAGATAAAGAACAAGGACCTATTCATAGAACAGGGAACTTTACTCAGCATTCTGTAATAACCTATATTACAGGTTATAGGCTGTCAAAGACTCTGAAAAAGAATATGTGTATGTGTGTATATATATATATCCTTTCAAGGAGGTGCCCTTGGAAATTTCCTCCTTTCTGGCTTTGCCCTCACTCTTCTTTCATAAGATTCCATTCTTCTTGAGTCCTTGACTTTTTATAAGGAGTGAACTGGAAGATCTCAAAGAAGATGGCAGAATGGAAGGACATGTGCTCATCTTCTCCTGTGAGAATTCCAAAATTGCAACTAACCACTGAACAACCATCAACAGGAGAAAGTTGGATTCTACCAAAAACAGAGACCCCATATGAAAAGGCAAAGGAGAAGCCCCAAGATGGTAGGAGGGGTGAAATCACATTTAGAATCAAACCCCATACCCACCAGAGACATTAGGAGGGGTAAAACAAATCTTGTGCTTACCAAGCCCCAGAGTTAAATAAGCAGGGTGCCAATATACAGCCTTGACATACTCCTTTTCCTATTTGGAACCAGTCTGTTGTTCCATGTCCAGTTCTAACTGTTGCTTCCTGACCTGCATATAGGTTTCTCAAGAGGCAGGTCAGGTGGTCTGGTATTCCCATCTCTTTCAAAATTGTCCACAGTTTATTGTGATCCACACAAAGGCTTTGGCATAGTCAATAAAGCAGAAATAGATGTTTTTCTGGAACTCTCTTGCTTTTTCCATGATCCAGCGGATGTTGGCAATTTGATCTCTGGTTCCTCTGCCTTTTCTAAAACCAGGTTGAACATCTGGAAGATCACGATTCATGTATTGCTGAAGCCTGGCTTGGAGAATTTTGAGCATTACTTTACTAGCATGTGAGATGAGTGCAATTGTGTGGTAGTTTGAGCCTTTCTTTGGGATTGGAATGAAAACTGACCTTTTCCAGTCCTATGGCCACTGCTGAGTTTTCCAAATTGGCTGGCATATTGAGTGCAGCACTTTCACAGCATCATCTTTCAGGATTTGAAATAGCTCCATTGGAATTCCATCACCTCCACTAGCTTTGTTCATAGTGATGCTTTCTAAGGCCCACTTGACTTCACATTCCAGGATGTCTGGCTGTAGTTGAGTGATCACACCATAGTGATTATCTGGATCGTGAAGATCATTTTTGTACAGTTCTTCTGTGTATTCTTGCCACCTCTTCTTAATATCTTCTGCTCCTGTTAGGTCCATACCATTTCTGTCCTTTATTGAGCCTGTCTTTGCATCAAATATTCCCTTGGTAACTCTAATATTCTTGAAGAGATCTCTAGTCTTTCCCATTCTGTTGTTTTCCTCTATTTCTTCGCATTGATTGCTGAAGAAGGCTTTCTTATCTCTCCTTGCTATTCTTTGGAACTCTGCATTCAGATGCTTGTATCTTTCCTTTTCTCCTTTGCTTTCCACTTTTCTTTTCACAGCTATTTGTAAGGCCTCCCCAGACAGCCATTTTGCTTTTTTGCATTTCTTTTCCATGGGGATGGTCTTGATTCCTGTCTCCTGTACAATGTCACAAACCTCCATCCATAGTTCATCAGGCACTCTGTCTATCAGATCTAACCCCTTAAATCTATTTCTCACTTCCACTGTATAATCATAAAGGATTTGATTTAGGTCATACCTGAATGGTCTAGTGGATTTCCCTACTTTCTTCAATTTAAGTCTGAATTTGGCATTACAGAGTTCATGATCTGAGCCACAGTCAGCTCCTGGTCTTGTTTTTGCTGACTGTATACAGCTTCTACATCTTTGGCTGCAAAGAATATATATATATATATAAAACTGACTCAATTTGCTATACACCTGAAGCTAACAAAACATTGTAACTCAAGTACACCACAATATAAGATAAACAGTAAATTTAAAAAAGTGAGTAGTATTTCTATCCCTGGCTGCTGGGGGCCAGTGTGAGGAACTCCACCCATGGCAAAGGTCATGAGGAAGGAGGCTTGGCATAGGCAAGGAAACCCCCTGTTCCCAAGCATCTAACCCCAAAACCAGAGTCTGTTTTATGCTCTCCCCCATAGCCGTTTCTCTTGGAGAAGGAGTAAATGTGCAGCTCCAAGGCAATAAAAATTCTTGGGCGTGACAAGAGTGTTTCAGCTTACGGACTCCTCTGAAGGTTATCTAGCCCACCTGTATAGGTTCATCTGTTCACATGTGATTGTTTACATCCTCCCAACCTGAGAGGCATGAGATGTTTTAGACTTACTAAAGGCAAATTCTTTTGGGGAGTTGGAAATTATCAGTATAGTGGGTTGGTTAGGAATTATATTGGTGAAGGGTTTTTCATTTGTTGTGTCAATAATTGCTGCTAATTCCCTGCTCTGGGTGGGACAAGGATGTCTCAGGTCAAACCTCTCTGCTGACAGACTAGCTTGTGTGACAGGATTATCCATACTCCTGCCACTATGCACATGATTGTTTACTACCTCTTAACCATAAACAGCACAGAGAGTTTTGCAGTATTTTGAGAGTCTTAATTAGCATAGGGCTTTTTCTTCTTGTTGAGTCAATGATTGCCGCCAGGCCTCCATATCCTTAGGCATCTGGGAATATATTAATCAATGTATTTGGAATATAGAAAAGGAAATATAGTAGTTTTTGATGTTAGCAATACTAGACTTTTTGAGTTAGTGGATTTTCTCTTTTGTAATAGATCATTGTACTTTGTTATAAATCACTGTGTCCTTGCTATGTAAAAATGTAACTTTATCACTATCTTAAGACTAAATAGATCTTAAGGGGAACATTGGTGAAAGAATTTTCATTTGTTGGCTTGATGTTTGCTGCTAAATCTCCATATTCCCTGCTCTTATAATGAATATAACTAGCATATAGGAGAAATAAGTATTAACCTTTAAGCATATAGGAGAATTAAGTATTAACCTTTAAGATTAATCATGTTAACCTTGGGTTAAATAAATTCCTTTCTTGATTGTAACTCACTACACCCTCATCCTATAGGAATGTAACTTTATTTGGAGGGTGGTGCCTGGTTTAAGAAAAAACACCCTTGGAAGAAATAAGTTTTTTGGTTATCAGAAAGAAAGGATCATAAAATGTCAGCAGGTCTCACTCATGGCCAGAAGATGATGTAATATCCCTAAGACCTTTTTTTAATACATTTATGTGAAGCACCTGATTTTGATAAAGGTCAGGACTGCTGACCCCCATGTGACTCTCTATTCATCCCTATATGTAACAAAAGGTATATAAGCAAACCCCCCAAAAAAGAAATTGGATCAGTTTCCGGAAAGACTGATTCCCCCATGTCATTTCTTTCTTGCTCCCTGTTTTTCTGGCTGAATTCCCATCTGGAGCATGGATGCTATTCCACGTAGACCAAGTTATTCAGCCTGTTTTTCTCCACTAATCTTCCTACTACACTATCCGTTTCTAATCTCTCTATATATCTGTAATTAAATATGTATTTTTCCAAGGACGCTGATGCCGTCCCCACCTTCGAATTCCCTGGATCCACTGGGGCTGGACCCCGGCACCTGGCCATGGTGGAAGAGATGCAGAGAGAAGAAGCAGGCATATTAGAGAGGGCTTCTTTGGGGATAAGTAACTTTGGGGAGATTTTCAGGACAGTGAAATGAACCAGTTAATCAAGAGACACTGGTTTGCTTACAGCTCTTAAGAAATGAGCTCTTTTTTGCTGGGGTTGAAAAATTTCATAATAAAACTAGTCAAATACACACATCTTTGTCAGTTTGATTTTTCAACATAGGTAAACAGACTTGACTAAATTTATAATATTAAAAATAACTATTTTTCTAGATATGGGGATATTTGACTCAAGTTAAAGATTGGTTCTTTCTGGGAAGTGGAGCCCTGGTAATCATTTTTGAGTTGCTGCTGTTTGTATTGATATTGTTTCACAATGTGTACATTTTTGTAGGAATAAAGAAAAATTCAAAGACCTATTTTTCCTGGAGTTCTTTTAATTTTATATAATCTCTCTCCTGAAGAAAACATGGGGTTTAAAAAAAATAATTGAATAACACTGTTCTCTCTGTGTGTGTGTGTGTATAATACCATGTTAGGTAATACACACAAAGGAGAGCCACAGTTACCAAATATTTAATAAAGAAGGAAACCCCAGGCTGTGTCATCCCCAAATATACTTCTTTGACATGAAAATTATGTCGAGTTGAAGGCAATTCAGAAGCAGTAAATGCAGGAAAAGCTCCCCACTTTCTGCCTAAAGCAGGAATTTTCCCTTTTTGCTGGAGTCAGACTCTTTATTAGCCCAAATAAAGTCAGCTGAAGACTCTACAAACAAGCCTTTTTCCCTTAGCCCTTATATCCTGAGTTACTTCTCCACTCTTTACTACACCAGACCCCTTTGTCTTGTTAATTCTTCACAGATTTATTGTTTCTCGGTCCAAGAAATATAAATGACTCCTTCCAGGTCTTCACTCCCTTATGAAGGCTCCTGTGTACATGTATAAATTCTGTAACATTTGTGTAATTTTCTTCTTTTAATCTGTATTTGTCAGTTTGATTTTCAGAAACAGCCAGGTACCCTCAAAGTGTCAAGGAACATGCTTTTCTAGCCTTCTGCAACAATCCTGAGCATTCTTTGTACATGAGCTAAATCAGACTTCACCAGGACAGACAAAACACCAAAGTAGGTGGCTAACCACAGCTATCCTCTGTTGGTATCAGTGTTTTCTCAGGACTGCTGAGGAATCTCTATTCATGTGCTAAATTAATCTCACAATTGAGGAGACAGCCATGGTTATTTTCCTTCTGTGACCTGAGATCTACCCTTGGCTGGGGGCAGCAGCCATGGTTTGCAGGGCCCATGGCATTTTACAATAGCCTTTTAAGCTTGAGGTGACTGAAAGCTTTAAAATGAACCACTATACACTTAAGTCTGTATGATAATTTGAATTTAGCAAAAAGTTTAAAGCTGCCATTATTTTTTCAACGTAAATAATGTAGTTTTTCTTTTTCATTATGGTTCATCACAGGATACTGAACACAGTTCCCTGTGCTATAGAGTAACGTCTTGTTGTTTAGGCCTCCTATATATAATATATATACTAGCTTACATCCACTAATCCCAAACTTCCAATTCATCCCCCTCCAACCCTCCTCACCATTGCAACAACACATCTGTGTGTGAATCTATTTCTGTTTTGTAGATAAGTTCATTTGTGTCATATTTTAGGTTCCGTATATGAGATATCATATTTATCTCTATATGACTTACTTCACTTAGTATACTATGTTGCTGCATATGACATTATTTCATCCCTTCTTATCGCTAAGTAATGTTCCACTGTACATATATTTATACGACATCTTCTTTATCCATTCATCTGCTGATGGATATTTAAGTTGTTTCCATATTTTGGCTATTGTGAATAGTGCTGCTATGAACATAAGGGTACATGTATCTTTAAAAAAAATTAAATTATTTTAAAATGTAACAAAGATGAATATTTTTAATGATGAAAGGTACAATTAACAAAGAATATAGACCTCATAAACCATTAGACAGCTAACAGAAAAGAAACAAAGGTATATAAAGCAAAAATCAGAGGAAATATAAGGAAAAAATATAATCATAGTGAGACATACTAACATTTCCCTGAGAATATTTTATCAAGTGCAGAAAAATAATAATAGGAGTATCTTGAAGGATGTTATTAATAATTTAAATATAATAGTTTATATTTATATTACTCATATCCTACATAAATATATTTAAAATTTTATATCTATAGGTTATTAAATTTCCATAGGAAATTTACAAAAACTGGAAAAAGATAAACATTACTAAATTTCAAAAAGTAAAATTCTTTTTTGTGTGATCCAGTTATACATATACCTATATCATTTTTGAAATTATTTTCCATTATAGTTATTACAAGGTATGACTATAGTTCAATAGTCAATCACAAGACATTGACTATAGTTCCCTGTGCTGTGCAGTAAAGCTTTGTTGCTTGTTGCATATCTATTGTTTTAAATTAGAAACCTAGCATTCTACTCATACTAACTCAAAGTGGAATCAAAATGTCATAAATTTTTTAGTTAGCCGAAATTCGTATGTTTTCTCAAATATATATATTATACATATTATTTATATATATGTATGCAAAAACCTTTCTATTATGTTTCATAAAGGCCTGAGAAAGAACGTAAAAAAAAGAGATGGAGAAATTGGAAAAAATAAACTAAATGAAATAGAAGCACTGAATATGAAATAGAAAAAGTGAAAAAACTAGATAAAAGTAAAAGATTTTAAAATATTTCAGTTGTTTTTAAACATGGCTGTTCATTAGAAAAATATCTGGAGCTTTGGAGGAAAAAAAGCAATACCTGAGCATTTACATTTTTCAAAAAATTTCAAGATAATTCTGATATGCATCTGGATTTTAAAAGTGATTGCAGGTTTTTCTGTTAAATGGTAGTTTTGGTGATATAAAATTCTATTGTTTTTCTGTTGACCAATCATGATACAATGGTATTAAGTGAGTAATAGTTACATAATCACAATAGTAAAAGATGTTTATCAGTTTTCACAGTCAATAGAAAGTGAAGTGGCTCAGTCATGTCTGACTCTTTGCGACCCCATGGACTGTAGCCTGCCAGGCTCTTCCATCCATGGGATTTTCCAGGCAAGAACACTCGAATGGGCTGCCATTTCCTTCTCCAGCCTATCTTCCTGACCCAGGGATTGTTTCCAGGTCTCCTACATTGCAGGCAGACTCTTTACCATCTGAGCCACCAGGGAATCCTCACAGTCAATAGCCAGACAAAAAATAAAAGATAATTACAATTGCAAGCCATATTGGGAATGTGATTACTCTAACAATGTAAAATAATTACATTGTTTTTTGGGGTTCAAGCAGAGTGATGTGCTAAGTGCAAGTGCATACATGCACGTGTTTGCATCTGCTCAGCCAATCTATTTCTCTTAGTTGGTGCATTAATCCATTTATATTTAAGGTAACTATTGACATGTATCATCCTTTTACATTGTCTTAATTGTTTTGGGTTTATTTTCTATAGGTAGGGCTTTTCCTTCTCTTGTTTCCTGCCTAGAGAAGTTCCTTTACCATTTGTTGTAAAGCTGCTTTGGTGGTGCTGAATTATCTTAACTTTTGCTTGTTTGGAAAGCTTTTGATTTCTCCATCAAATCTGAATAAAAGTCTTGCTGGGTAGGGTAGTCTTGGTTGCACGTTCTTTCCTTTCATCACTTTAAATATATCATGCCATTCCCTTCTGGCTTGTAGAGTTTCTGATGAGAAATCATCTGATAGCCTGATGGGGGTTCCCTTGTATGTTATTTATCTTTTTTCCCTCATTGCTTTTAATATTTTGTCTCTGTCTTTAATTTTTGTCAGTTTGATTACTATGTGTCTCAGTGTGTTTCTCTTTGGGTTTATCCTGCCTGGGACTCTTTGTGCTTCCTGGACTTGGTTGACTATTTCTTTTCCCATGTTAGGGAAATTTTCAGGTATTATCTCTTCAAATATTTTCTCAGGTCCTTTCTCTCTTTTCCTTCTGGGACCCCTATAATGTGAATATTGGTGTATTTATTGTTGTCCCAGAGGTCTCTTAGGCTGTCTTTGTTTCTTTTCATTCTTTTTTCTATATTCTGTTCTGTGGCAGTGATTGCCACCATTCTGTCCTTCAGATCACTTATCCATTATTCTACCTCAGTTATTCTACTATCAGTTCCTTCTAGTGTATTATTTATCTCTCTTTGTTTGTTCTTTAGTTCTTGTACGTCTTTGGTAAACATTTCTTGCATCTTCTCAATCTTTGCCTCCATTCTTTTTCTGAGATCCTGAATCATCTTCACTATCATTATTCTGAATTCTTTTCTGGAAGATTGCCTATCTCCACTTCATTTAGCTGTGTTTCTGGGGTTTTACCTTGTCCCTTCATCTGGGATATAACTTTCTGCTTTTTCATGCTGATTAACTTTCTGTAATGTAGTTTTTGTTTTAGTTGTTATAGGAATGTGGTTCTTGCTTCTTCTGTCTGCCCTCTGATGAAGGAGGCCAAGAAGCTTGTGTAAAGTTCCTAATGGAAAGGCCTGGTAGTGGGAAAAACTGGGTCTTGCTCTGGTGGGTAGGGCCTTTTTTAGTAGGCTTTAATTCATTTATCTGCCGACAGGTGGGTTGCACTCCCTCCCTGGTACATTTTTGGCCTGAGGTGACTCAGACCTTGAGTCTATGGGCTCTATGATCAGGTTAATGGTGATCTCAAAGAGGGTTTATACCAAGGGGACCTTCCCAAAATTGTTGCCAATGCCCTCATTCATGTGGTGAGCCCCTGCTGAGCCATACCTCCACAGGAGACCTCCAACATTAGCAGGTAATTTTGGTTCAGTCTCCTGTTGGGTAACTGCTCCTTTCTTCTGAGTCTTGGTGTGCAAGGTTTTACTTGTGCTCTCCAAGACTGGAGTCTCTGTTTTTCCCAGTCCTGTTGAAGTCTTTTAATCAAATCCTGCTGGCCTTCAAGGTCAGATTCCCTGGGGATTCCCAGTCCCTTTGTCAGATCCCCAGGCTGGGAGGCCTGACATGGGGTTCAGAACCTTCACAACAGTGGGAGAACTTCTTTGGTGTTGTTTTTCTACAGTTTGTGTGTCACCCACCTGGTGGGAATGGGGTTTGATTTTATCATGATTGTGCCCATCCCTTCTTTGTCTCTGGACATGGTATATCTTTTCCCACTAGCTGCTGCTGCTGCTGCTTCTAAGTCGCTTCAGTCGTGTCTGACTCTGTGCGACCCCATAGATGGCAGCCCATCAGGCTCCCCTCTCCCTGGGATTCTCCAGGCAAGAACACTGGAGTGGGTTGCGATTTCCTTCTTCAGTGTGTGAAAGTGAAGTCACTCAGTCGAGTCCGACTTAGCAATCCCATGGACTGCAGCCTACCAGGCTCCTCCATCCATGGGGTTTTCCAGGCAAAAGTACTGGAGTGGGGTGCCATTGCTTTCTCCTTCCCACTAGCTATATATTAAATATTTCACACATGGTAGTGCAGTTATGTCAAACACAATCTCCCAGTTCATCCCACCTTTCCCTTCACACCGTGTGTCCAGACTGAAAAAAAAAAAAAAGAAGCCTTGCAGAATCTAAGCCTGCATGCATACAGCCAGCATTTGATGACTGAAACCTTTATTTTGATGACTGTCGTGAAATCAATGAGGGTAATTCTGTCTCAGAGTCCCACTAAAGTGATGTGTTGAAACTGCAAGGTATTAATACAGCTTCATATGCTGTTCAGGGACTCATAACCCTCAATGAAACATCTCCTGACAGAGATGAGTCCTGGCTTAGCCCCTCCCCCAGCAGCTTCCTACCTACACCAGGGAACCTCTGTTTACTAGAACAAAGGGCATTTCTCTGTTTTATTACCAGGACTGTTTGTGGATTTCCCAAGTAACCGACTTACCTTTATTTTAACAAAACTGTGACTTGTGTACTTATCTAATTTCCTTCTTTGCATTGGCTACTAGAAAACTTAGAAGCAAATTTTGGCTCCCTCTCTAAAAAACTCTAGATTCTTATAGCTTGCCTTATGATAATATCATTTCTGGCTTAATCTTATTTCCCTATATTCATTCTCTTTTTGCTCTGTTCTCTGTTTAATTTTAGCTATCTTTTTCATGTTCATTGAATTTATATTATAAATTGCCTGAAATTTTTTTTCTTTTGGAATAAGGGAGGTATAAACACATAATAAATAACTATATTTTTATCCCACTTCCTGCATGTGTTTTGTTTAGTTAACCCAGTCTCCTTTTAGAGAAGCAGTGTGACATAGGAGAATGATTATTCCCTTCTTGGAGGCAGAAGATTTTTAAATGGTTTTACTCCAATCCTGTCTCTATGTAGATGTTGCATTTAAGCCATATTTTGTAATTCTCTGAGCCTTCATTTTCCCACCTGTGAAGTGAGATGGTTAGAAATAAATGGCCTAGGTTAAGAACTGCAAGCCAAGGAGTTTGGCTGAGAGGGAAAATGCAACTTGCATGGCCCTCTGGAGAAGAGAGAGAATGAAGTGGCCCTGGCATTTGTCTGGTTTCGTGCAGAACCGGTGCTGGTCTAGGATATGTGGACAACTGGAGTTAGCTCACAGTGTGGTGGCCATTTAAACAGACATCTCTTACAGAGCTGTTAAGAAGAAATTTTCATTTAATCAGAATTATTGTTTCTAAACACAGACTCACTGATGATTCAGTTCCAACATCTGAAGTGGAATGAGTAGTTTGAAACAGATTTTTAAATTCTTTCAAAAAAGTTTTCTTTTTAAAATGGTATCTTCATTATACTTCTATATCTTAAATTCCTCAGAAAATAGCATGCCAAGGGATTGAGAATATGTTTATGAAAAGTAAGTTATTTATTCCCATTAAACAGCAATAGTTTTGCATTCTTTCTGTTCAGAATTCCAGCTAACTGTCCTGCACCTGCACATGGAGAGAACATTCAATTGTGATAGGTCAGGCTCTTGAGGAATCTTCTTACCCCTCCATCCTAGCCTTGAAGATACTTCCTATGCAAACAGAGGAAGGCTCTGGTCACATCTCCCCCATGATACAGGGAGCTGTGCATTCATGTTTATATTCATGTTATCACCCATAACCCTACATCTGTCCCGGGCAAATGAGACAAGAATGCAGGTGAACTGAATGAGTATCTACTTGTTCACACCAGGCACATAGGGAGTGTCTCAGCCTCCTTACCTGGTGACTAGGGCACTGTTGAGGTGCTTGCTACAACACCATCTGTAGCTGCAGGGGGCCATGATGGAATAAGAGACAGCACTTCTGGACACTGTGGACATCTAGTCATCTGGAACACTGTACCATGTTGGTGTGAAAAAGTCAATGGACACAGTTATGTATGAAGTGTGACTACAATAAAAGAGAAAAAGCTAAAAGAAAAAAAAAGCCATCCCTGTGCTCTGCTGGAACAGGTCTTTCCCAATTGTGTGAACAGACAGAAGTGCTGGCAGGATGGCAGCATCACACAGCCCCGTCACTGTTGACAAGCAACACTCAGGAAGACCTGCCTTGAAACAAGTGTAGGCAGTCACCTGGGGCCAAGCACATGCTATCAACAGATATTAAATTACCTGTGTGAATTTAACTTTTTTGGATATCAACAGTCTTATGTGAAAGTTTTTATAGATTTGCTTTGGAGATAAAATATACAAGAATCAAGCGTCCTTACATTTATTTTGTCCATCCAGATCTGGGCCTGGCTGACTCCTTGGTACCATTTGGGTTCATAGATGACACCTCTCGGATGGCCTTGCCTTATCAATCAAATGTCCCAAGCCCTGTCTCATGATCTTATTTTATTTTATCCATTGTGATCTAAAATTTTCATCTTTCTTAATTTGTCTTAATTTTTATTTTCATTTTTTCTTACTAAGGGTATTAACATTATTATATAGATATTTTCTATTCTGCTCATCACTTTAACTCTTGAGCTTAGAACACTTTATGACATAGTCACATAGTCACATATAACATAGTTATAATATAACATATTATACTTTTAAATAAAATTATAATAAAGTAGTTTAAGTTAACACTTAAGATTATTTCTATTTTGGTACACTATTTTAAAGGATTTTCCACTGTTGGACAGACGATAAACTAAGTGATTTTAACTTCTGAAACCCAGGCTGTATTTTAAATACCTAGGATTTTATGTGATAAAAATTCTGTGTAGAAAATACTACACATGAGTTTCTACACCAGAGCTATAAATCTTTGGGTGTTTGGATGCATTACTTTTATTTTATTTAATTTTATTTTTTTTTACTTTACAATATTGTATTGGTTTTGCCATACCTCAACATGAATCCACCACGGGTATACATGTGTTCCCCATCCTAAACGCCCCTCCCACCTCTTTCCCTGTACCATCCCTCTGGGTCATCCCAGGGCAACAGCCCCAAGCATCCTGTATCATGCATTGAACCTGGACTGGTGATTCATTTCATATATGATATTATACATGTTTCAATGCCATTCTCCCAAATCATCCCACCTTCACCCTCTCCCACAGAGTCCAAAAGATTGTTCTATACATCTGTGTCTCTTTTGCTGTCTCGCATACAGGGTTATCATTACCATCTTTCTAAATTCCATATATATGTGTTAGTATACTGTATTGGTGTTTTTCTTTCTGGCTTACTTCACTCTGTATAATCGGCTCCAGTTTCATCCACCTCATCAGAACTGATTCAAATGGATTCTTTTTAACGGCTGAGTAATACTCCATTGTGTATATATATATCCATTCATCTGCTGATGGACATCTAGGTTACTTCCATGTCCTGGCTATCATTAACAGTGCTGTGATGAATATTGGGGTACACATGTCTCTTTCAATTCTGGTTTCCTCAGTGTGTATGCCCAGTAGTGGGATTGCTGGGTCATAAGGGAGTTCTATTTGCAATTTTTTGAGGAATCTCCACACTGTTCTCCGTAGTGGCTGTACTAGTTTGCATTCCCACCAACAGTGTAAGAGGGTTCCCTTTTCTCCACACCCTCTCCAGCATTTATTGCTTGTAGACTTTTGGATAGCAGCCATTCTGACTGGCATGAAATGGTACCTCATTGTGGTTTTGATTTGCATTTCTCTGATAATAAGTGATGTTGAGCATCTTTTCATGTGTTTGTTAGCCATCTGGATGTCTTCTTTGGAGAAATGTCAGTTCTTTGGCCCACTTTTTTTTTTTTAAATTTTACATTATTATTATTTTTTTAATTTTTATTTTACTTTATTTTGCTTTACAATACTGTATTGGCTTTGCCATACATTGACATGAATCAGCCACGGGTGTACATGAGTTCCCAATCCTGAACCCCCCTCCCACCTCCCACCCCATATCATCTCTCTGGATCATCCCCATGCACCAGCCCCAAGCTTCCTGTATCCTGCATGGCCCATTTTTTGATTAGGTCGTTTATTTTTCTGGAATTGAGCTGCAGGAGTTGCTTGTATATTTTTGAGATTAGTTCTTTGTCAGTTATTTTCTCCCATTCTGAAGGCTGTCTTTTCACCTTGCTTATAGTTTCCTTTGTTGTGCAGAAGCTTTTAATTGTAATTAGGTCCCATTTGTTTATTTTTGATTTCCAGTATTCTGGGAGGTGGGTCTTAGAGGATCTTGCTGTGATTTATGTCAGAGAGTGTTTTGCCTATGTTCTCCTCTAGGAGATTTTTAGTTTCTGGTCTTACATTTAGATCTTTAATCCATTTTGAGTTTATTTTTGTGTATGGTGTTAGAAAGTGTTCTAGTTTCATTCTTTTACAAGTGGTGGACCAGTTTTCCCAGCACCACTTGTTAAAGAGATTGTCTTTTCTCCATTGCATATTCTTGCCTCCTTTGTCAAAGATAAGGTGTTCATAGGTGTGTGGATTTATCTCTGGGCTTTCTATTTTGTTCCATTGATTTATATTTCTGTCTTTGTGCCAGTACCATAGTGTCTTGATGACTGTGGCTTTGTAGTAGAGCCTGAAGTCAGGCAAGTTGATTCCTCCAGTTCCATTCTTCTTTCTCAAGATTGCTTTGGCTATTCGAGGTTTTTTGTATTTCCATACAAATTGTGAAATTATTTGTTCTAGCTCTGTGAAAAATACCGTTGGTAGCTTGATAGGGAGTGCATTGAATCTATAGATTACTTTGAGTAGTATACTTATTTTCACTATATTGATTCTTCTGATCCATGAACATGGCATATTTCTCCATCTATTTTTTTTGTTTGTTTTGTTGTTTTTTTCATATTTTATTATTATTATTTTTCTCCATCTATTAGTGTCCTCTTTGATTTCTTTCACCAGTTTTTTATAGTTTTCAATATATAGGTCTTTAGTTTCTTATTCCTAATTATTTTATTCTTTTCGTTGCAATGGTGAATGAGATTGTTTCCTTAATTTCTCTTTCTATTTTCTCATTATTAGTGTATAGGAATGCAAAGGATTTATGTGTGTTGATTTTATATCCTGCAACTTTACTATATTCATTGATTACCTCTAGTTATTTTCTGGTGGAGTCTTTTGGACATATTACTTTTAATTTGGCTGTTTAAACAGACTCAAGCATTGAAGCAAATTTGGAACTAGTGAAAGAAAACAGCATGGCTTACTTCCTGGAGAAACTAATAAACTTGCCTTACAGTTCAGACTCTGGATTCTGCAATTTTATCATGTAATATTAATATAATCAAGGGTAAAATCAAAGTCAAATCAGCAAATCATTATCCTGAAAACTGATTTCTTTATAGTATAAGATAACTAAAGATATTCCTAGATTTACAGAAATGAGAAACATGGGACCTGATTCTTGATAAAGTGGAGAATCAGTAAAGATATGTAAAAAGAAAAACCTCAGTGTTTCACCCGTTGTACGTCCTTTAGTTTTTTTTCACAGAACAGTTTACTTCCTGTCACCAACAGTGTACAGGTTTTTCCCCCACACCAAGCAGTTATCTTTTTTCCCTCTGGACTTACTGATAACTGGTGTTACATCAATGCAGACTTAAAACCCCACCTTGGATGTGGGGCCAGGACAGAAAGAGGGTGGGCAGCAAATTAACCTGAAGACCAAGCAGAAGGGAGGTAACCAGCCAGGGGTCAGGCTGTTTCCCCAGACGGGGCTGCTGTGGAGGGTGGCCCTCACAGGCAGAGTCTCTGTCCCAGAGAAACAGGTGCAAAGACCACCAAGAGCTCCCCACAAAAATCATGAGAGGGGCAAGGACAGAAAGCATCCAAAAGGAAGGAAAAGGAAAGCTGGATACCAGCAGGTGGCTGCCCTATGACTTAACTGGATTCTAACTCTGTCTACCTGGATATCACATCAGATTCCCCATGTTGAGACTCAGTCCCACAGGACTGCTCCCCACCCCTCAGACATCAATTGCAATCATAGTTCCTCTGGTCACCCACACCTTCTGTCTGATTTGACTACAAATTGGAGACTCCTATGACCCTGTCCTCAGGTTTGATTACTCACTAGAGCAGTTCACAGAACTCAGAGACACACTTACTTATATTTACCAGTTTGTTTAAAAACACAGATGAACAGCCAGATGAAGAGGCGTATTGGGCACGGTGTGCGAGGAGGGGTGCAGAGCCCTCGTGCCCTCTGAGTGTCCCCCACTTTTGCAGCACCTACCCGCACCTCCCCTCAGTCACCTACCTGCAGCCTCTCTGAATGCCATACCATGGGGTGTGTGTGGAGGCTCCATCACACTGGCAAGATCCATCTTTAAGCCCATTCTCAGCCATGCTCCCTTCACAAGAGAATTGTGGGGGTGGGGCTGAAAACCCCAAGCATCTAATTATGGCTTATTCTTTTCAGTGACTGTTTCTCAGCCAGGACCCACCTGGAGTTGCCTTATTAGAACAAAAGACACTCCTGTCATCCAGGAAATGACAGGGCTTTGAGGAGCTGTGTCAGAGCTGGGTTCAAAGACCAAATATTAGAACAGAAGTTGTTTCCATCACCCTTTGACATGGACCATTTTTAAAGTCTTTATTGAATTCATTACAATATTGCTTCTGTTTTATGTTTTTTTTTTTTTTCGTTGTTGTTGTTGTTGTTCAAGCATGCGGGATATTAGCTCCCTGACCTGGGATCGAACCTGTGTCCCCTGTACTAGAAGGTGAAGTCTTAACCACTGGACCACCAGGGAAGTCCTGTCCCAACACTCTAATCACTTAAGAAATTACAAAGGTTTCAAGAGATCTGTGCCAGGACCTGTTATCTCCTAGGATGTTACTGAAGTCTACCAGCTGGGAAACACAAGGCAGGCTATGTAGGAGAGAGAGCAAGGACTTAGAGTGAGAGTCTGGGTTATACTTTGGCTCTGTCAACCACCAGCATGTGCAGCGTCAGTTCTTAGAGGACCAAAAACATATAAACCTTTGTACAGCCCTAGCACGGTGTTTGGCACATAGTGGACATTACAAAAACTACACAATTATTTTCTCTTTCTCTTTACTGAATTTTCTCTCCATTCCTGGAAATCATTTCACACATATTGGCCAATTATTTGGAAGTGACTGATTTAAACTTTGAACTGAGAAGAATTAAAAACACAGAAGATGATTAACTGCACCTGAACTACTTATACTGAGTAGGTGTTTAGCAAGTTGTTGATGTACTTACCTATGTGTAAATATTTGTTCTAAATATACAAGTCATGATACTTGAGATTCCTAATTTGAAAACAAAGTTCATTGACTTTCTTCTAAGGTTAACCATGTTTAGCCTCTCCTTTGTAAATACTATCAATAGGCTCTTTCTCTGCTAAATAGCTAAGTTTTTAAATTGGTTTTTGACTCTCCTAAACAAAGGGTGATGGAAAGGGAAGTTAGAAACATTAATTGCATCCTTTCAAAAAAAATATTATGACTTAATTTTATATCTTCCTTACTATCATAAACAACTACTTTTTGTACAAATAATTGGGTGGAACATACATATATCATGGGCAGTTAAATGTTGAGAATCCCTTATGTCCATTTGGTGATTATTCTAGGAAAACTGAGGCCTGGAACTATATTTTTTATGATATCATATATATAAAAAACCCAGATTTGATCCCTGGGTTGGGAATATCCCCTGGAGGAGGAAATGGCAAACCACTCCAGTATTCTTGGCTGGAGAATTCCATGGACAGAGGAGCCTGGTGATTTGTAGTCCATGGGATTACAATGAGTCAGACACAACAGAGTGATTAACATGTTCATATGTGGGATTATAAAAAATAAAAATATATATTTTAATGATATATAGTTGATTTACAGTCTTGTGCCAATCTCTGCTGTACAGCAAAGTGACTCAGTTATATATATATACACATTCTTTTTAATATTCTTTTCCTAAATGGTTTATCAAAGGATACTGAATACAGTTCCCTGTGCTATACATTAGGACCTTGTCTGTCCATTCTAAGTGTAATAGTTTGCATCTATCAACCCCAAATTCCCAGTCCCTCCTTCTCCCTCTTGCTCCTCTTGGTAACCACAAGTCTGATCTCCATAACTGTGAGTCTGTTTCTGTTTTGTAGATAGGTTCATTTGTGCCATATGTTAGATTACACATATATGAAATTGTATGGTATTTGTCTTTCTCTGTCTGACTTGGTTTACTTAGTATGATAACATCTAGTTGAATTCATGTTGCTGCAATATTTTCATTATTTCATTCTTTTTTGTGGCTGAGTAGTATCCATATATATTTATATATATGTATATACATCTTCTTTATCTGTTCCTCTGTTGATGGACATGTATGTTGTTTCCATGTTTTGGCTGCTGTGAGCAGTGCTGCTATGAATGCAAGGGAGTATGCATTTTTTTGAATTATAGTTTTGTCTGGGTAAATTCCAAGGAGTGAGTTTGCTGAATCATATGGAAATTCTATTTTTAGTTTTCTAAGGAATCTCCCTACCGTTTTTTATGGTGGTTGTACCAATATGCAATCCCACCAATAGTGCAGGAGTGTTCCCCTCTCTCCACACCCTCTCCAGCATTTGCTATTTGTAGACTTTATAATGACGGCCATTCTGACTGGTGTGAGGTGGTACCTCACTGTAGTTATGATTTGTATTTCTCTAAAAGTTAGTGGTGTTGAGCACCTTTTTCTGTGCCTACTGGCCATCTGTATGACTTCTTTGGAGAAATGTCTACTAAGGTCTTCTGCCCATTTTTTGATTGAATTTTTAGTTTTTTGTTGTTGGGTTATATGAGCTATTTGTAGAGTTTGGAGATTAAACCCAAATATTATCTTTCATTCCATAAGTTGTCTTTTCATTTTTTAATCATTTTCCTTGCTGCACAACAGCTTGTAAGTTTGATTAGGTCCTATTTGTTTATTTTCATTTTTATTTCTATTGCCTTGGGAGACCAATCCAAGAAAACATTGCTACAATTTATGTCAGAGGATGTTTTGCCTATGCTCTTTTCTAGGTGGTCATAGTCATCATAAATCCACACAGAGGGAAGAAATAGTTCCTTAATTGATTCATGATTAGCAACATGAGTCTCCCTTCTCTTTAAATTGGTGTTCTAATAGTGTCTTTTCTGTTTTTTCCTGGGTCTGTCATAATAATTACAACTGAGCAAAATTTACTTATTGATAGCTTTTCCAAGTTTTATCAAACTTTGCATAGTTCCTACTTCTACAACTAAATTTAAATATCAGCTAAAATGCACTTTAATTCTCTTGAGACTCCCATCTATGGGACTAAAGCAAAACATCAACAATAACAATACAAGAACAACCAATGAAAGACTACTTCATATAACAAGTGGCGATTTGTCACACAAAATAAATCAATGAAAATGGATTGTGGAATGGCTGCTATGTTTATAGAACTTTCTTTGCTTGGAAAGGAAAATGATTTTGACAAACAAAAAGGCAACTACTCAGTTCCTAAATGTTCTGCATCTCATGATGAATAAGAGTTTTCCATATGGCTTTGGTTTTCTCCAAAGCAGAGCTTGAGGCAAGGGCTTGAACAGGGGGAGCTTATATGGAAATTGGTCCTAGGAGGAGGTAGTGAGGAGTGGGGGACATGAGACAGTCAGGGAAGGAGGAAAAGCCCAAACCAAGATTCCTTATAGAGGTAGATAAGTTGAGGTTCTCTTGCGGATGTTTTGAAATGGGTGCAGGGTACCTTTCAAAATTATCTTCTGAAAAATAGAATGCTGGGTCATTTATCCATGAGAATTTCCATTCTGACTCCTTATTTCCTTGTCTGCCACCATCTTTAACTGTTGAGCAAGAAAAATGGGAACAGGTGGTTTGTGGAGTAGGGTTGCGGGTGTTGTCCCAGTTCTAAGTGAAAGAAGGAAATGGGACATTCCACAGCAGATTACAGATGGTCTTTCTAAACCAATACTGCAATGGCTGAAGGAATAAAGGAAATTCTCTTCACTTTCTAAATTGAGCCCAACACCAGTTCTTGCCAATTCTTTTCTTTGCTCCATCTCATAGGCTCCCTTTCTTCACCTAATCTTAGACCAAAGAAAGAACCTGAAACATTGGTTTTTAACAGTTCATTTTTTATATACTTTTAATATTTTTAGGACACATGCTGTGCTGTGTTGTACTTAGACCCTCAGCCGTGTCTCTTTGAGACCCCGTGGACTGCAGTCTGCCAGGCTCCTCCATCAGTGGGGATTCTCCATGCCCTCCTCCGGGGGATCTTCCAAACCCAGGGATCAAAACCAGGTCTCCCACATTACAGGTGCATTCTTTACCAGCTGAGCTAACAGGAGAATGCTTTTAGGACATACCTGTGGACAAGGTTATTTTGCTTCCCAGGTTTTTAGTATTTTTTTTTAATTTTTATTTTTACTTTATTTTACTTTACAATATTGTATTGGTTTTGCCATACATTGACATGAATCCACCACGGGTGTACATGAGTTCCCAAACATGAACCCCCCTCCCACCCCATATCATCTCTTTGGATCATCCCCGTGCACCAGCCCCAAGCATCCTGTATCCTGCATCGAACATAGACTGGCAATTCGTTTCTTACATGATAGTGTACATGTTTCAATGCCATAAGAGATGGGTGATTTGTAGGGACTCCTTTGGGTCAAAAATTGGGCATGATTCTTGTCTTCTAAGCATGGTCATCAGCCAGCTTTGTGTCCAGTGTTTCCCTTCTGAAATTCATGTGTGCAGAGAGTTATGTGTGTGAGAACACATGATGAGTTTGGAAGACTACCACGAAACATTGTCTATTCCCATAAGTCTGTCTTCTCTTTTCGCTTTCTTTGATGTCTGAGCTGCTCACCATGAGATTTCTTGGAGTTAAAATTACCTTTCTACAAGGTCTGTATAAACTATCCAGTACATAAAATATATTTGGAGCAATAAGTACTGTATTGATTATAGAAGTTTTAAATCCGATCATGAAGAAAAAATTTTCACTATGAGGTAAGCATAAGACTGACAGATTGATTTCCAAGTGGCAACATGTAAGTATTAACAAGACGCTGGCTAGAATACAACCAGTCCTAAAATTGCATTATACTTTCTCTTGCAAAAATAAATAGGAATATTTGTGTATGAGGGATCGTTATTGTAGTTACTGTCCTTAGGTTAACTTATGTATTCTCTGATGCACTGATTTCACATCTTTGAATAATCAGTTCTCATGTTGCATGACAAGTAACTAAACTGACCCTACTTAGAAGATCTGAGGGCTTCCTGAGTGGCTCAGATGGTAAAGAATCTGCCTGCAATGCAGGAAACTCAGGTTTGATCCCTGGCTTGGGAAGATCACTTCGAGAAAAAAAATGGCTATCCACTCCAGTATCCTTGCCTAGAGAATCCTACAGACAGAGAAATCTGGTGGGCTACAGTCCATGGGGTGACAAAGAGTTGGATGTGACTCACACACACATACACACACACACACACACACACACACAAGATCCAAGTGGAATCTTATTTTAAAAAAGAAGAAAAGTTTTTGCTTCTAAAATATCTAATTTTTGTAATTCATAGTGAAAGAAGTTTCTTTATTTGTTTCACTAGTGTAGGGACCAGTACGTGGAGAACACTCTTCAACCTTAAAGAGAGTAGAATAAATGATTTAGCTGTATTCTTTGTAAAGTCATAGCTAGTTAAACAACCACGTGGAGAAAGAGGAGCTATTAAATGTTCTCATCTTCCAAACACTCCAGGCCAGGATACTGGGACCTGTTTCTGTCTCTCTTGCTGACAAACCCCTGTCCTGGGAATAAGCAATTGCCAGATGTATCTGTAATAAGGGCTTCCCATGTGGCTCAATGGGCTTCTCTTGTGGCTCTGCTGGTAAAGAGTCTGCGTGCAATGCAGGAGACCTGGGTTCAATCCCTTGGTTGGGAAGATCCCCTGGAGAAGGAAAAGGCTACCTACCCGCTCCAGTATTCTGGCCAGAAGAAGTCCATGGACTGTATAGTCCATGGGGTCACAAAGAGTCGGATACAACTGAGTGAATTTCACTCACAGGTGCCTCTGTGGATAAAGAATCTGCCTGCGGTGAAGGAGACACAGTGAGGTGGGTTAGATTCATGGGTCAGGAAGGTCACCTGGAGAGGGGAATGGCAACCCACTCCAGTATTCTTGCTTGGGAAATCTCATGGACAGAGGAGGCTGGCAGGCTACAGACCATGGGGCTACAAAGAGACAGCACAGCTGAGGTAACTGAGCACATACACACACCTGTATATCTGCAAAACCCCAAGGTAATACGGGGGTCAAGAGGTGGCTTACATGGTTTTCAAGTTCTTAGAACATTTTCATGCTGTTTATCTTTCTGTAACACTGCATTAATGTTACAATTTATTATAGTCATAAAATCAGAATTTTGCTTCCCTGGTAGCTCAGCTGGTAAAGAAGTTGCCTGCAATGAAGGAGACTCCAATTCAATCCCTGGGCTGGGAAGATCCCCTGGAGAAGGGAACAACTACCCACTCCAGTATTCTGGCCTGGAGAATTCCATGCAGTCACAAAGAGTTGGACATGACTAACTGACTTTCACTTTCAAGATCTTTGAAACTACAGTCAATTTTAAGCATCTTCATTTCTTTGGATGAAGTTGATACATATACATGTTAATTTTCCCCTATCACAAATAAGTCAGTGGTAGAACTATGGACAGAGGTTCGTGACATTGTACAGGAGACAGGGATCAAGACCATCCCCATGGAAAAGAAATGCAAAAAAGCAAAATGGCTGTCTGGGGAGGCTTTACAAATAGCTGTGAAAAGAAGAGAAGTGAAAAGCAAAGGAGAAAAGGAAAGATATAAGCATCTGAATGTAGAGTTCCAAAGAATAGCAAGGAGAGATAAGAAAGCCTTCCTCGGTGATCAATGCAAAGAAATAGAGGAAAACAACAGAATGGGAAAGACTAGAGAAAATTAGAGATATCAAGGGAACATTTCATGCAAAGACAGGCTCAATAAAGGACAGAAATCATATGGACCTAACAGAAGCAGAAGATATTAAAAAGAGGTGGCAAGAATACACAGAAGAACTGTACAAAAATAATCTTCACGACCCAGATAATCAGGATGGTGTAATCACTCACCTAGAGCCAGACATCCTGGAATGTGAAGTCAAGTGGGCCTTAGAAAGCATCACTATGAACAAAGCTAGTGGAGGTGATGGAATTCCAGTTGAGCTGTTTCAAATCCTGAAAGAAGATCCTGTAAAGGGGCTGCACTCAATATGCCAGCCAATTTGGAAAACTCAGCAGTGGCCACAGGACTGGAAAAGGTCAGTTTTCATTCCAATCCCAAAGAAAGGCAATGCCAAAGAATGCTCAAACTACCGCACAATTGCACTCATCTCACATGCTAGTAAAGTAATGCTCAAAATTCTTCAAGCCAGGCTTCAGCAATACATCAACCATGAACTTTCAGATGTTCAAGCTGGTTTTAGAAAATGCAGAGGAACAACAGACCAAATTGCCAACATCTGCTGGATCATGGAGAAAGCAAGAGAGTTCCAGAAAAGCATCTATTTCTGCTTTATTGACTATGCCAAAGCCTTTGACTGTGTGGATCACAATCAACTGTGGAAAATTCTGAAAGAGATGGGAATCCCAGACCACCTGACCTGCCTCTTGAGAAACCTATACGCAGGTCAGGAAGCAATGGTTAGAACTGGACATGGAACAACAGACTGGTTCAAATAGGAAAAGGAGTACATCAAGGCTGTATATTGTCACCCTGCTTATTTAACTTATATGCAGAGTATATCATGAGAAACGCTGGGCTGGAAGAAGCGCAAGCTGGAATCAAGATTGCCAGGACAAATATCAAAAACCTCAGATATGCAGATGATACCACCCTTATGGAAGAAAGTGAAGAGAAACAAAAAAGCCTCTTGATGAAAGTGAAAGAGGAGAGTGAAAAAGTTGGCTTAAAGCTGAACATTCAGAAAATGAAGATCATGGCATCTGGTCCCATCATTTCATGGGAAATAGATGGGGAAACAAGTGGAAACAGTGTCAGACTTTATTTCTGGGGGCTCCAAAATTACTGCAGATGGTGATTGCAGCCATGAAATTAAAAGACACTTCCTCCTTGGAAGGAAATTTATGACCAACGTAGATGGTATATTAAAAAGCAGAGACATTACTTTGCCAACAAAGTTCCGTCTAGTCAAGCCTGTGGTTTTTCCAGCGGTCATGTGTGGATGTGAGAGTTGGACTGTGAAGAAAGCTGAGTGCTGAAGAATCGATGCTTTTGAAGTGTGGTGTTGGAGAAGACTCCTGAGAGTCCCTTGGACTGCAAGGAGATCCAACTAGTACATTCTAAAGGAGATCAGTCCTGGGTATTCTTTGGAAGGAATGATGCTAAAGCTGAAATTCCAATACTTTGGCCACGTCATGTGAAGAGTTGACTCATTGTAAAAGACTGTGATGCTGGGAGGGTTTGGGGGCAGGAGGAGAAGGGAACGACAGAAGATGAGATGGCTGGATGGCATCACCGACACGATGGACGTGAGTTTGAGTGACCTCCGGGAGTTGGTGATGGACAGGGAGGCCTGGTGTTCTGCAGTTCATGGGGTCACAAAGAGTCGGACATGACTGAGTGAATGAACTGAACTGAACTGAATTGAACTGAGAGCCACTGGAAATGAGGCTTTTGACCTCTAATGACTGGTGAATTAGACATAAACTCACCATTGAGATAAATAGGAAAAGCCATCTCTGTGTGGTTCTTTGTGCACTGCGGTGGTGGATAGGGAGGATGGAGTTTCTGCTCTGGCTCCATGGACCCCAAAGCAAAAGTTAGAACTTAAGCCAATCAATAATATTTTCTAGAAAAAATACTTTCTCATGGACATGCTTTGGACTCCAGTTATGTTATTCCTGTTTTAAAATTACCTGCAGACAAAGTGGGTTGACTCCCAGTGCCCTGTAGTCAGTATGCCCAAGTGTCAGTAAATTAATAATACGCATTTAAGTTCTAATACAGTAAGCAGCCTGACTGCTGCTAATTATTAAATGAGATTCAAACCAGGAAAACTTTGAAGAGGGGCTGAAATTTGGGTTTAAGTGTGAATCCTGTCTCTGTTGAATACTGGATTTCTTTCTCCAGAGACACTCAAGGTCCATCTTTGGCTTTGGCGTTGTAAAAATATCCAAATCTAAGACCAAGAGAATAAATATTTGTTTTTTTAACAAGCTCATCCTCTTATACATTCTAACACTATGCAAATGTGTTCTTGGAATAGAATAGTTAAATCTGCGGGTTTTAAACTTTGCCTCTCATCGATTTATTTACGCTTGTTACTTTGGATATGAAAGCAGAACTTACCAAGTCAAATACTGTTGGCAGAATACTCAGGTCTATAGCAAACAAACTGCCCCAAACATAAATCCACTCTACAGTCTGCCAAAGTTCAGCTTCTGTACCAACTGAAACAGAAGTCCCACTAGGAGATGCAAAGGGGCTGATTGGCTGGGGCAGGGTGGGCAGGGTACATAAAAGGCAGCTGTGGACCATCTGGGGAGTTCAGTCTCATCATCCAGCTATAGTCAGAGCTCTGGGCTTCCCTGACAGTGTATCTTCATCATGAGTGGGTGCCCCTTCTTAGGAAACAACTTTGGGTGAGTATTTACCTCTATCCTGAGTATGGTTAAGCTCTTAGGAAGGTCAAATATGAACAGTAATTTCAGAATTTCAAGAGCAAGAGTGAAAACTGTCAGCCTTCTTCCACTGTTTAATCATCTACTTTGAAAAGTTAGGAATAAGAGAATTCTCGTTGCTCCTGTTATTCGGTACTGTGCTTTCTCAAACTCTATTTTTTCCCCTTTTACTTCTTTCACCTGCAGATATACTTTTAAACCCCTCTCTGCACAAGGCAGTGAAGAAGACAAATCACAGGCCGGTGTGAATAGAGCCAGTAAAGGAGGACTTATCTATGGGAACTACCTGCAAGTAAGTGGCAGGGTCCTTACAAGGATTATCTTTCATTTTTAGGACCTAAACTCAGCTACATGACATTTTCATGTTTGGGATTGTTTTGTGTTTGTTTTTGCAGTTGGGCTTCCCTGGTAGCTCAGCTGGTAAAGAATCTGCCTGCAATGTGGGAGACCTGGGTTTGATCCCTCTGTTGGGAAGAGCCCCTGGAAAAGGGAATGACTACCCACTACAGTATTCTTGCTTGGAGAATTCCATGGACCGTATAGTACATGGGGTCGTAAAGATTCTCAGTCACCCAACAGTTTTATGGATCTAAAGATATCTCTTTTTATAGAAATGTATGCTTTTTCGAGCATATATTTTTGTTAGAAAATTCTAAAGACTTGCATGTAAAGATTCACCTGCCCAACAAAAGTACAGTAATGGTAGAGAAAGCATAGATAACTGGCTGGCATTGCATGACCTGTTCACGTGAGACCTGGTTACTAAATCCCAGCCTAGAATTGTAAATGTAGCCAGACAATTTCTCTTTTAAATTATTTATTGTAAAGTGGAAATGTTGAAGACATATGTTTAGATGAAAGAAGGGTGCTACAAAGAGGTATTTGAACATTATTTTTATTTTATCTCTCTCTCTTTTTTTTTTTTTTTTTTTTTTTGCCACTTGGCATGTGGGAACTTAGTTCCCTGACCAGGGATTGAACCCTCACCTCTTGCAATGGAAGCATGGAGTCCCAACCACTAGACCACTAGGGAGGTTGCTGGAGATTATTTTTAAGATGTGAAATGATTAGAGTCCTTGATGACTTTGTTGATGGGTTTCTAAGGATGAGCTGATAGGCAATGTTAAGACCTTCTTAGAACTGACTCTTTAGGAGAATGAAAGAAAAGCAGACACACAGTAGGCTAAGCAAGTTATAGAGCTTTTATGGCACTGGCTTCAAGAGACGGAAGAGATATGATTTCTCAGTGAAGGTAATAGTATGTTTTAAGATAGATTCCTGGGCTTCCCCAGTGGCACAGTGGTAAAGAATCCACCTGCCAATGCAGGAGACTCTAGAGACTCGGGTTTGAACCCTAGGTTGGGAAGATCCTTTGGAGGAGGGCATGGCAAACCACTCCAGTATTCTTGCCTGGATAATCCCATGGACAGAGGAGCCTGGTGGGCTACAGTCCATTTGGTCGCAGAGAGTCAGACATGACAGCACACACACATACACAGATATAATTTCTTCTGAAAAGAATAAAACTCATAAATTCAACCCACTCCTTGTGAAGAGACATTAATTGTTTAAAAGACAGTAGATTGGTTCCTGAGTATTTGGGAGACTTTTTTTTTTTTATCATATCATATTCTACTTATTAAAGTTGGTAAAAATCAAGTTTTGCAATTTCAATATCAGTCTTTTTGTAGTATTTTTTTCCAGTTTTATTGAGATATAATTGACATATAACTTCACATAAGTTTAAGGTGCCCACATGTTGATTTGATTACACATACATATGGCATAGTGATTACTACCAGAGCATTAGCTAATGCCTGCATCATGTCACATAATCACTTTTCTTTCTTTTTTTTTTTTTTTTTGTGGTAAGAACACTTAAGATCTAGTATACGGTGCATTGTCGTTAACTACAATCACTATGGTGTACACTAGATCCCAACTGTAACTTATTCATCATGTAAGTAGAAGTTTCTACAAAATCAGTTTTTCTATTTTTTTTTTTTTGTTTGAAGTTGGAAAAAGTTTTGAATGCACAGGAGCTTCAAAGTGAAATAAAAGGAAATAAAATCCATGATGAACATCTTTTTATCATAACTCATCAAGGTAAGTTGCACACAGGGTTGAACAGTAACTATTCATAATAGTTTCCCACTAGTAATGAGGAAAGTTACAATGCATTTAACTGAAGAATGGTGAAGAGTAAAGGATCACGTTTGTTAGGATGCTTGCAAATACTTTGCCATCAGATAAATTATCATAGGTCCTCCTTTGGGGATTTATTACAGTCTTCTTTCTGTTACCTCACTAATTGGATCAGGTAGGCCTTTGTCCTTAATCCAAAGAGACTTTTTATTTCTTGGAATTCACAAAGAATCTGAAAGTTAAGATAGCACTACTTGTCAACTCAGAGCTATTTTCAAGAAATAGATCACTCACATTTACTGTAGCTTTACATGTCCTACAGAAATCTGGTACTAAACAGGAATATAAATGTTATCTAAAATGTGTATTCATTCTCTCCAGACTTCTAACCTCTGGGTAGTGGTTTTTTAATGTAGGAGTCCATGACTTTGGAAGTTTAGGAAGTCTCGGAACTCTTTGAATTTTGTGCAAGATTTCACAAATATGTGTCTTACAGAAGTCTGTTACCCCAAAATATTAAGACTTACTCTAAATCCTTTGTGTCATAATACTGTCCTCTGGTTGATCATTGCCCCGTGTCTCATGCTGATCAGTGATGCATTTCTAGATGTTTCTTTGTTTTATCCATTCTTTCTGTCTTTTCCTCAAATGATTGTTTCTTCACTGACTGGCTAATATAACCAACTTCTTTGAGAAAAAAAAAGAAAGGAAAATAATTGGCTTAATGTGTTACTTCTTCTGTTTTTTATGTTGACATTCTGTTGGTGGCTTATACCAAGACAAAATCAATGAGGGCAGAATGACAGCAGGTCAGCATACATCTAGAATCAGAAATCTATTTCGAATTCCATCTCTACCATTAAAGATGATGCAACCTCAGTCTGGTTTCTGGACCAGTAATTCTCTCCATTTCCCCATCTGTACAATGGGAGGAATGATTACATCTTCTCATTCACAGAGCTCCTGTGAGGATGACATGAGATAAGGTGTGTTACATACACACTTAGTTCAAGGTACAGCATGCAATGAGCTCATAGTAAATGGCAGCTTGCATCATTTGATGGAGAAACTTTCCTTCCATCAGAACACAAGGTCAGCAGGTCATGGGACCTGCTACCCAGAGTTAAACTTGAAAAATTGATAAATAAACTGATCAAAAAATATTTGATTTGCTCTTTTTGTCTAAAGATGGAAATTAGATTTCTAAAGTCTCCTTAGCTCTAATTTAAGGGTATAATTTTATTCCTTTCATTAGTACAGAAGCACAGCCTTTGCCCAAACAGAATGCATGAGCAATCATTAAAATGATTCATTTCCATGTTCCCCTAATGACTACGTTTGCTGTTTAATTTATCTATTTATAAAACAATCACCCAGTGTTTATCTTATCTCAAGCATTATGCCGGGAGCTGAGGGAAACTGCTGAATATGACAGAGTTTCAGCCTGTTCATAACTTGTCCTCCCTGTAGAGTCTAAATCTCTAGGAACAGAATGTTGTCATACTCCTTAGGTTGTGCGCATGCATGCTTAGTCACTCAGTGGTGTCCAGCTTTTGCAATGTTATGGACTGTAGCCCACCAGGCTCCTCTGTCCATGGGAGTATCCAGGCAAGAATACTGGAATGGGTAGCCAGTTCCTTCTCCACAGAAGCTTCCCGACCCAGGGATCGAACCCTTATTGCAGGGATCAAACTTCTGTATTGCAGGCAGATTCTTTTCTGTCTGAGCCACCAGGGAAGCCCATTCATTAAATTAATGAATTATTAATATCTCACTTTATAGATATTCAGTATTACTTCTGTTTCTCTACACACCTCCAGCTTCCACATGGGAAGATAAGATTATTTGCTGTATCCCAAAAGACATTTACAATATTTTGTTGAAAGAAATCAGTTCAAAAATAACATAAAGCATATAGATAACATAGCTGACATATTAAAACATTCATTAAAATGAGGCTATTTTAACTTGATCACTAATACTTGTTTGTAGCATAGTATAGGGCTATGTTGGCATTTATAGACTTTTAAGTTACATTTTTATTTCTCTTTCAATGTGTTAGCTTTGTCTTTCATATAATTACAGTCAAAAGGCTCCCAACTGATGATGATCTTCTCTTTGCAGCTTATGAACTCTGGTTTAAGCAGATCTTGTGGGAATTAGATTCTGTTCGTGAGATCTTTCAGAATGGCCATGTGAGTTGCTATGTCACAGTATTGCTTTCATACTTTTCTTTGAGAGTGTAGAAAATATTATTAATGGGAAAAGTTTAACGCCAAATGGTGGAATTAGTATTTAAGAGGAAAAAAAGTTTCTAGTGTAGAGAGTTTAGTCTTCCAGTGTAATTATCACCATGCCCTTGCTTTAAGATGCCTTTCAAATTTTATTTTCAAGTCCCTTGTTTAGAAATAATTTTTTTCCGCTGCAAAAAGTTGTTACAAATGACATTGGATTGCCAGGACAGCTAATGTAGATTCTTTAGTCAATAGCTACCAGAATTGTATTTCTAATGAACGTTTGCTATGGGAAGATAGGAGCAATGATGAGGGAGGTTAGACAGGAGGAGAGGTGGAGATAGGGAAAGAGAACAGACAAGATGAGGAGGATGAGGAGGAACAGAGTGGGAGGAGGAAGAGTCAGAATCCTGGTGATGTTCCCTCAGTCTCCCTCCCAGCTCACTTCTTGCACACGTACCTTCCTCCATCCTTGGAGGACACAGGACACAGCCTTGTGTTCTCCAGCTCAGAGCCCCTGTGCCAAGAGGGCTGGGAAGGAGAGAACATCCATCCTCAGACAGTGAACATCATCCCCATCCATCTCCATGGCAATTCCTGCCCTTGGTACAGAATAGAGGAACCCAAGTGTCTGCTTAATCCTTAGCCACAAGTTTCCACATTCTCCTAACCTTTATTCCTCAGAGCAAAAGTAAGAGAGACATTTGCTTTGAAATCAGTGGGAGTTGTGTTCTAGAATTTACTTAATTTGTCCTTCCATAGAATCTCTCTAGTTTTAATGAAAAAAAAATGATTTTAATGTTGCAGACACTCCTTGCAAACAATTCAGAGTTGCCATTAGTTTAGCTTCTACCTAAGGCACATTTTAATGCAAATGTTCCTCTTTAGAGTAGAGATAACATCCACAGGAGTGTATTGTTACTTTTACTCTATTTAGTGTCTCCCAGAATTGAGGATTGATTACTCAGTGTCCTGTCTCCTAACACCCAGGTCAGGGATGAGAGGAACATGCTGAAGGTGGTCACCCGAATGCACCGGGTGGTGGTGATCCTCAAACTCTTGGTCCAGCAGTTTTCCGTCCTGGAGACCATGACAGCCTTGGACTTCAATGACTTCAGGTGTGCACGCGGCTTTGCCAGCATGCAGGGGTTACCCTTCCCTTCTGATGGGCTGGAAAGAACGTGCCTGCTATTTTGTGTGGCGTTAAGGAGTCAGTCTTGCTGACGGTCTGTCACTGTGAGCACTTGGGAGCCATCATCTCGAAGCATTTGAGTAGCTATTGAAAATATTTCATCTCTTCCTTTTGCATATGAACATAACAGGATCCATTAAATTCAATTCAACATGTGTACCCTGGTTTTAATCCAAAAGGATTTTAGACAGCTTAGCAAAATGGCTTAAAAGGCTGATATAATACACATACTAAATTTAAATGATTAAAAACCAAAAATACAAGAGAAACAGGAATGATATATAAAGAAGCATGTCACCAAAACCGACAGTATAAGTTATGTATTGAACTATACATTTTATTTTTTATGTGTTTTAAAATTTTTATTTTATACTAGACTACAGTTAATTAACAATGATGTGTTAGTTTCAGGTGTTCAGCAAAGTGATTCAGTTATACATGTACATGTATCTATTATTTTTCAGATTCTTTCCCCACTTAGGTTATTATGGAATATTTAGCAGTCAAACTATAAATTTTATAAGAAAACTTTTTCATAACTAAGATTTGAGAATAAATTTTAAGAGCATGGGGTGCAGAAGCAGTGTCCTCTACATGGTTGGTAATCAAATGAAAAGAAGTGGAATTCCTTTTTAGTATATACTTAACAAATTGAAGTCTTAGTACCAGTTATAGAGAGAACATATAGAGGGATGTGAGGGTTGTGGCTGGTGGGAGTAATCACATTTTGTGATGCCCTGTTTTGTGCTAGGCAACACTCCATTCATTTCACTTGTAGTCTCGCAGTGCTGAACTTTGAGAATTGAACTTTAAGGAGAAATTGAAGAAAATTTACAAAGGAACTTTTAGCACTACTGAATAAGAAGTATTGCTCAATGTTCATCTGTCTTTACCTTAGGAAAAAACTTAGTATACACACATGCATGTACATCTATGCATGTGTATATATAAGTACACATGCGAACACACATACACAGATATAAACACACATTGGTACACATAGGACCCTTCACAAACTATACAAACATCAGCCTGCAGAGAGGATGATGGCGAGGAGCTCGTCCTGATTTGGATCAAGTCCAAGTCATGGGTTCAGCCCTGGGCTGTTGTGTCTGTGCCTGGTGACACCTGCAGAGTCACATGATCACCACCTTCCCCCCTCCCCAAGAAGGTAGTGTTACAGTGATTGACGATGTACACCTTTCCCTGCTCTTCTCTCCCGGGACCTGTTCTCGAAGAGAGTACTTATCCCCGGCGTCCGGCTTCCAGAGTCTGCAGTTCCGCCTGTTAGAAAACAAGATAGGGGTTCTGCAGAGCTTGAGAGTCCCTTACAACAGAAGACACTACCGCGACAACTTCAGAGGGAAAGACAACGAACTTCTGCTGAAGTCCGAGCAAGAAAGAACGCTTCTGCAGCTGGTGGAGGTGCGTGCGCAGACGTAACGTTTCGCTCAGCACGTGTCGTTCACTGAGCTTCTGCACGGTCCGGACTACAAAACTCGTGTCGAAACTGGGTTGCATTTGTTGTAAATAAGAGAAGAATGAATTTATAAAAATACTTCAACTGGTAAATTCCACTAATTATAATATTAAGAACTCTCTTGAGAACTTCAGATGTATTTCTATAGTCAATGATAATGTTAACATTTAATAACCTCTATATCTTATTAAAGCAATCCTTTTAAACATTCCTGCTAAGCAACTAGCCTTGGGTTAGTTGATTTTTAAATTGGGTATGGTTATTTACTGAGATTTACTTTAAAATATTCCATAATTGAAAAGTTCCACAAGTTGAGTATGTTTCTTAATTAAACTACATCACTAAGGTTCATCACTAAGGTTCTGTCCTTCAGAATTTCCCCCAGTCATATCTAATTCTCTGTGGGTCTGTACATGGTCCTGAGGAATTATTAGTTTCTGCACAAGAAAATGATTAAATAAGGATTGTACAGGCTTGATTTCCTGGACAAAGGCTTTTACTTTGCAAATTAAACCTTTATTTTAGCAAATTATGCTCTCCTCACTAATCCCCTGGGCATTGTAAATACAGATTTAGGTTAATATACTATTAATGCCACTAAAGAGGGCTTCCTTGGTGGCTCAGACGGTAAAGCGTCTGCCTGCAATGCGGGAGACCCAGGTTCGATTCCTGGGTTGGGAAGATCCCCTGGAGAAGGAAATGGCAATCCACTCCAGCACTCTTGCCTGGAAAATCCCATGGATGGAGGAGCCTGATAGGCTACAGTCCATGGGGTCACCAAGAGTCGGACACGACTGAGAGACTTCACTTCAATGCCACTTAATGGCTATAGAAAAAGAATCACAAAGTTAAATTCAAAACTAAGAATAGACTACATGAGAGCTCACAGAGATGCATGGACTCATTTTTATTTCAAGATTAAAAATCCTGTGGAATCTTGAAATTATTGAGTAGCTAGCTGATTTCAAAGTTGCTAAGTACAAAGTATCCTTGCATATAGATCAAATCAAATTATATATGTTATGATTCCTTCAGCTCCTAAGACATAAACTATTTTGAGAATAAATCAGTATACCTCATTAAAACAACATATACATATGTTCATAGATCTATAGAACAAAATTGGAATATCTGTAATAATTTGTTAATAAAAAGTAAAATTTTAATATGGTTGCCTTCTACATTAGGAGAAAAAAACACTGCTGTTTTATAAATGAAGAAATTGAAGGGGAGAGGGGATGTAGCTCAGTGGTAGAGCATTTGACTGCAGAAATTGAAAGGAAAGAGAAACATTTACATACAAAAAGATTAAGGATGTACTGACATTTTCCTCAAAACCAGGAAAATTTTATATTTCAAGTTCACAGATGTATGTTACAAAACATTTACATATTTTAAATTTTACAGTGTATTCACTTGAAAAATATTTACTTCAGGCATGGCTGGAAAGAACCCCAGGTTTAGAGCCGCATGGATTTAACTTCTGGGGAGAGCTTGAAAAGAACATTGTCAAAGGTTTGGAAGAAGAATTCACGAAGATTCAGGTATTTGTGAAACCATAAGTAAACATAAGTTTACTATAGGAGAAGTTTTGGGAATTTTATTTTAATTTTATTTTCTCTTAGTTTTTCATTTTCCTTATATTCTTTTTCTTTTACATGTGCATCTGCTTGGAATATATTACATAAGTGATTTAATTTTATTGATGCATAATAAAAAAAATGAGGGAGTTTATTGTAGGTAAGATTTTGAGGAGATGAGACTAATAGACATTTTTCATTTTTCTTGAAAGTTTCATGTTATGATTGCCTCTAGACAGAAGTGGGCTCATAAAGGACCAGTCAACCAATACATTAAGTCACATAACTTCCCCTGCACTTGTGTGTGCTGAGTTCTTCCTATTGGCTGAGTTCTTCCTCAGACAATGGCAAACTTCTCTCAGTTAAAACAATACTGTTGATTCCTCAGATTCTCTCATGTTACGGGCCCTCTTGTTTCTTCATGACCAAATTTTTGGAAGAGTTGTTTCAGTTCTACATCTTGAGAGGCTGCGTGCACCATGCAGTGTTATCACCGTCATGGGTCAAATTCCCCTTCCCTTCTTGGTGACCCTGCAACATACCCTTCTGCTACCTAGTTCATTTGCTTCTCTCCCTCCATTGGCAAAATGTAAAATATGAGTATTTACCTCGCAGGGATATTGTGACCATTACATTGGATTCATATTTGTAGGGTATTTAGAACAGCAGTGAGTGTAATTATTTATTTTTCTCCATCTAGTTCTCACCTTGGTTCAGTCTGCCTTCCTGTCATTCACAAATGACCCCCCGTACATAAATCCAATGGCCGTTTTCTCTTCATGTTATTTCACTTCCTACTGGCTTTAATACTAATGACTACCTACACTTTCTTGAACATTTCCCCCCCGCCTGCCCCCCATGGTTTTGGTATCAACAGTTTGTCCTCACCTAGCTTTCTGACCCTTACTTCTCCAGCTCTTTCATGGATTCATGTTTCTTTCTGAAACCAGTAACTGATGGGGATTCACAGTACATGGGCTCAGGTCCCTTGTATCCTCTTTTTCCTCTTCTACCAGGTGAACTCATTTACACCTGCTGCTGTGGCATCTGCTTAGACACCAGTAATTCTCAACTGTTTATCTCTAGCGTATTTGGCTCTTTGAATTTCAGATTCCATTCTTCTTTCCCAGATAACTCTTTTCCAGTCTTCAGGTCTTGGTTCAAGGAAAACTTCAGCAGGAAGGTCTTTCCTGACTTCTCTGCTACTATAAGTTGTGATGGTATGACATTGCTCCTTTACTTCACTGCCCGTGGTTGCAATTATTTAAATTTTTTTTCAAAAAATTGAGGCATAGTTGTCTTACAATGTTGTATTAGTTTCTGCTGTAAAACAAACTGAATCAGCCATATGTATACAAACATCCCCTCTGTCTTGAGACTCCAACCCCCTGCCCCCGGCCATCCCATCCCTCTAAGTCATCACAGAGCACCAATCTAAGCTCTCTGTGCTATACAGCAGCTGCCCACTAGCTATCTATTTTAGAGTAGTGTATATATAGGGCTTCCCAGGTGGCACAGTGGTAAAGAATCCACCCACCTCTGCAGGAGATGCAAGAGCAGTGGGTTCGATCCCTGGGTCAGGAAGATTCCCTGGAGGAGAAAATGGCAACCCACTCCAGCATTCTTGTCTGGAAAATCCCATGGACAGAGGCTACAGTCCATGGGGTCACAAAAGAGTCAGACATGACTGAGCGACTGAACACAAACATGCATAGTGTATATATAATCCCAATCTCCCAATTTATCTTGCTCTCTTGCCCTCTGTTTCCAACTCTCCATGTCCACACATTTGTTCCCTACACATTTATCTCTATTCCTGCCCTGCACTGTTTATAATAGCCAAGATCTGGCAACAACCTAAATGTCTATCAACAGAAGAATGGATAAAGATATAGTACATTTAAAAAATAGAGTATTACTCAGCCATAAAAAAGGAACGAAATTAGGTCATTTGTAGAGAAGTGGATGTACCTAGAGTCTTTCACACAGAGTGAAGTAAGTCAGAAAGAGGAAAAATAAAGTATATTAATGCATATATGTAGAGAAATGATACAGATGAACCTAGCTGTATATTGTAATTTAACAAGTTTTCAGTGTTTCAGTCCCACCAGATAGAGATCAGGGGACTCAGTTTTTGCTCACAATTTTTTCTCTATCACTAGCCTGACATTTACTGAATAAATGAATAGTCCATTGGCCATAGAAGGCACACACATTCTGACCACATGATATGCTTGATTTGGTAAATGGAAGTCAGCTGGAGTAACTGATTTTTGCTCCTAGTAATGAGTTCTAAGTAGTGCATGTGTTGAAGGCAGGAAAATGCAAATTTCCTTAAACAAATCAATAAATATCAAGTGAATAAAAATATGACAGTGAAAAATATCTAAGGAATTGTATTTATAGAATATTGCACTGAAGATAGAATTTCAGTAGAATTAGTAGTTTCTCTGACTAGGAATTCTTAACTTTTCCTAAGTGGAATTAATTTACTCCCTGTATTAAATAATTGTTGTCTAAAATTAGACATTATTGACCCCTCATAGTCACTCTAGTTTTGCCCAAGTTCATTTATCATAACATTTATGAAAAGAGTGTTTGAGTTTAATAAATCATTTAAACTTAAACAAAATGGTAGAAGCAGTGGGCATGAGGGAGGGCCTGGCTCATAACTTCCAAGCTATAGTCTTAGATGATACAGTACATATCCTAGGGACATCTTTTCTACACCTGGGCTAGTCTATTTCTCACAAGCAGTATTTTCTAAAATAAGAATTTATTTTCTCTTGGGAATATTAATGCAGCTTTTCTCCCAAAGGCTAAGGAAGAGTCAGAGGAAAAGGAGGAACAAATGGCTGAATTTCAGAAGCAGAAAGAGGTATTACTGTCCTTATTTGATGAGAAACGTCATGAGCATCTCCTTAGTAAAGGTAGGCATTTCTGTTCAGAGGATCCTTTCCCTGGAACATAAGACTGTGAGACCAAAATACCGAATCCTACTTCAGGGGGATAAAATGGATGATATTTCCATTCATAGAAGTAAGGATTTAAAAATTTATCTTGCAAGTTATCTGTATCAATTTTTTCTTTTTTAAAAGTGACAAAACATATTTAACAAACTTAATAATTCTATAATTTAGTTGCATTATTTTCAATGAGATATTCATAAATGATACAGGAACTAAGTATTTAGAGGAAAAAAGGTCACGTCCTTTTGTCTGTGGCTTTTTATTGCATGATTTCTAACTCTATTTAAAAGTTTTGAGAATTTAAAGTGTGTGTGTATATACATGTATGTATTATTTTGTCTTTTAAGATCTAATACTAAAATAATGTTTTAAATGATAGTTTTCCAAATTCAAGCTAAGGGATTAAATATTTAACTAACATTCACATTATTTTCTAAAAACATGAACAATTACTTACGGTGATGATGCCAAATTAACATGAGTGCCTTAAATTACCTATTAAATTAAAACTTGTTCCATGTCTTGCAGGAGAAAGACGGCTATCATACAAAGCACTTCAGGGGGCCTTGATGATATATTTTTACAGGTAAAAACAAGTCAAAAGAAGAGAATTTGAAGCAAAAAATTGAGGAGTAGATATAGATAATGTATCCAGTATAAAGTTTATATATTGCAATCATAATTTTAAAAAAGTCATTTAGATTTGGGGAAAAGCTTAGAAAATAATTGTGAAGTTTCATGAGGTTTTTCTTTTTTTAAATAGTAAGAGTCCAATGTTATCCCTGTCATGGGTTATACACACACACACACACACACACACACACACACACACACACATGTTAATCAAATATCCTTTTCATTAAATTCTGTGACATTGTGTCCTAAGGACCCGAAGTTAAATCTGTCTCAGAATCTTAGCCATGAAATAGGTTCTGTCATTTAACGACGTTGTTATTCCTGTTTTATAAAATGACAAAGAATGAAGTAGAAGCACCATAGAAATTGCTGTTCTGTTTGCTCTGCAATTTCAAGTCTAATTGTCATCACTGCCCACCATGTCTGAGGCCCATCTGTGTTTCATAAATTGAATGTGTCAGAGCAATAGATGCCATGCTTGTATAAAGCAAAAAAAAAAAAAAAAAAAAAACTATGTTTACTGCGTGTCTTACTTGAATTCATTTAGTTTTTTAATCCTCTCTCACCTATTTTTCAGACTGGCAGCAGCATAAAAAACAGTTTTGACTGTTTTCCTCAATTCTTAGTGAATATATGCTATTCAGGCTTATGTATCCTCTGCAGAAAATACACCGAGAGAGTTGACAAAGGAGATGAAAACTGAAAAATATATATAAATAAAATTATATATATAAATTAAAAATATATATATAATTTTATTTTATTTATATGTATTTATTATGTATATATGTATTAGAGGAAACTTTAACAGGCAGTCTTTGTTTTCACAGTTTAATATCCTTGCCTGGAAGAAGTTTCTGGCTATATTGACTAGAAAACCTTAGATGGTGTTTGCATCTGCCTTTTATGAGAATGGGGGTGAGGTGTGACTCTGGTTACTTCATGTACTTCAAGGAATGTTCTAGAATCTTTAAACATACACTGCAAGATGAATTGTGTTATCCCCTAAGCCTGGGAGAGTTATCTAAGCTGTCACAGCTCCCCAGAGGCATAGGGGATGTTGGTTTGGAGCCCAACAGATTGTAGAGTATGTATTCTTTCTGACACATTGGACTTGGCTGGACATGTTTATGGTCCAGATGATGGTGGTTTTGTTCCCTAGGGAAGAGCCCAGGTTCCAGGTCCCTTTCCAGCTGCTGACTTTCCTCATGGACGTGGACTCACTCATGACCAAGTGGAGATGTAAGTTCTTCCCCCCAACCTGACCCACAACCCTGCTCCCCTTCAAGTCCCCATTACCCCTCTGTCCTCCACTTGTGTATGTGTGTGTGCATGTGTGTGCGTGTGTGTGTGTGTGTTGGGGGGGATGGGATACTTTGTGAAAAAACAGCTCAGAAATTTCTCTGAGGCCACCCAGCCAGTGCACATGGCAGGCAGTTTTCAGGGCTCATATGTCCTTTGGGGGCCCAGGAAAATGTTGTGTTTGATCAGGAAGAAAAGTGAAGTTGCTCAGTCGAGTCTAGCTCTTTGCGACCCCATGGACTGTAGTCTACCAGGTTCCTCAGTGCATGGAATTTTCCAGGCGAGAGGACTGGAGTGGGTTGCCATTTCTCTCTCCAGGGGATCTTCCTGACCCAGGGATCCAACCCGGGTCTCCCGCATTGCAGGCAGACGCTTTACCGTCGGAGCCATCAGGGATCATCAGAAGGAAAAAGTAAACTTTAGGTCAAAGAAAATGTTCCAATTTATAATAGTAACGTATTCATCTTTGTGTCAATACAATTTGAAAATATAATGCCAATAGTTTTGTTTTAATGGAGGAAGGGCCCCATGAAGGCAATAGGAACAAGGGCTCATAAAAGTCACCGTGTGCCCTCACCCCCCGCCCTGGCATCCAAGAACTAATCCTAGGGAAGAATGGATGCTCCGCCCAGCCTGGACCAGGCAGAGTGCCAGGCAACCTCCCCTTGTGCCGCATCGGCTCGCACGCGAACCTCCCATATGGAATGATAAAGGGGAGCCTTTTCTCAGAGGCAATAATCGTTCCGACCCATCCCCCTCAGCTCCCTGGAGCTAATGTGTGTGTTCACCTAGATAACCACGTGTGCATGGTGCACAGGATGCTCGGCAGCAAGGCGGGCACCGGCGGGTCCTCGGGGTACCAGTACCTGCGCTCCACCGTGAGGTAAGCCGGCGTCCCCCTCACCTCCGCGGGGCCACCAGCACCTGTTTCTCCACGGAGATGTGCCTTATCTAGGCAAGTCATTTACACTTGCTCCTGTTGCTCCTGTCTGAACTGCTGGCAACACATTTATCCTTAAATTAAGGAATTCCTACAGGAGCTTTTGGAGATCACTGTAAACATCCTTATTTCTGGAAGGTCATCAATTGGATCCTGGGATGAGATGGGGCACCATACCAATATTTTCATCACCTGTGAGGGAAGGAACCAAGTTAACCCAAGGAGAAATGTTTTCAACTCATTCACCCTCAGGTTTGGGCTAGACTAAAATAGGTATCATTAATGTCACCGATGTCCTCTTGGCCAGATGAATGACACAGCTTGTTTACTGAAGTGACTTTTATAGTATTAAAAACCTTTACGTCTCCAGAGTGCCCTTTACAAGGAAAGAGGGCAATATTAACTGAGCACTCCAAACATGCTAGAGAGATTTCAAGGACATTTATTTTCTTATTTAGTATTCCCAATGTTATAGATAGATGCTGCTGCTGCTGCTGCTAAGATAGATAGACACATCTGAGAACTGGAAAACTTATATGGCCCCTTGGGAAAGGAGAATCAGCTCAAGAATAAATGAGGTGTTCACATTTAATCTCTAAAATTCTTAAAAAAATTGTAGTTTTTTGAGGTATAGTTGATTCACAATGTTGTATTAATTTCTGCTGTACAGCAAAGTGACCCTGAAATTCTTTGTTGTTCACCTATTTTCATCCCTAATCTTACCACCTGATTAACTAAATTATAAAATGCACAGTTTCAGTTTTCATTATTTTTATAGATCTTCATTTTCCCAGGAATAAAAGTTAGATTGAATGATTCTAAAAATTTATTAGTTTGAATTTTTATAATCATTACACATTTTCTCCTTTCCTGGAAATAAATTCTGTGAGCATGAAACCATAAATGATCACAGAAAACGAGCACACCCATCAGTGGTGATGGGAATAGTGAACACAAACCACCTTCCTAGTGTGTCACTTTCTCACTTTAAATCATCACAAATTCCTGGTGAGAGGAAGGCATTGTGGTTTTTATGTGATGAAGTTGGAAACCAAAACACTAAGCTTTGGACAACTTGACCAAGGTTACATGAGTTGCAAATTACAGCAATATATGAACCCAAATTTGATTTTAAAGACAAATGTTCTTCTGCAAGTGAAATGCAAGTGAAAATAGTTGGCTAACAAACACAAAAGCAATTTTAAAGTGAAACCCACTCTTATAGGCATTTATTATATAATCTAAGATGGTGTTTCAATATATCAATGCACTCATGTCTGTTGGCAGCTACTTTACAGGTGGGAAATATTTTCCTATGAACAACTGGGAATTTTATTTGCTTTCAATTTATTATTTTGCATCCCACCCTTTAAAAATCAGAAACAGGAATACATCTTTATCTTCATGAAAGTAGCATGACAGTAATAACTCTAGGTTTTGCTCTGGCCCAGTCTGGTCTGGATTGCTGAAACACATAATATTGCTTTATGGACATAAACTTTGGATATGGAATAAAAAAGAAGCAATCTTAATACTAACATTACTTGATATATATAACATGTAACATATATATATATACTTGATATATATAACATGTAACATATATGATAGAATATAGAAATTTATTTGAAACTTTAAAAAATCTTTCCTATCAATAATTCTAAAACATCTGTATATATGTGTTTTTTCAGTGACAGGTACAAGGTATTTGTAGATTTATTTAATCTCTCAACATATCTGGTTCCCCGACACTGGATTCCGAAGATGAACCCAGTCATTCATAAGTTCCTTTACACAGCTGAATACTGTGACAGCTCTTACTTCAGCAGTGATGAATCAGATTAAAATCATCTGCAAAAATCTGTGAATTTGCTTCCTCAGTCCATTTAAAAAATTTTCTATGAATTTTCATGACTATACAGAGTCCTAATGTATTATATGTACTTACCTATATATACATATATAGCATATATTAAACATATAGCACTGTAGCACTGATTCAAACCTAGAAATAATTTTATCACCTCATGTTTGTGATAACAGACTAAACATTAAGATAAGAAATTCAGTTAAATTATAACATTGTACATAGTGTGTTTTCCTGTTAAAAACAATGTCCTAGTACTTATCTTAATGTAACCATGTAATGTAATGGTTATCTCATTTCAAACATTGTAAGCTTGTAAACTTCAGCTGTTTCAAATATTTTATGCAATAAAATGTGTCATTCTGTACAAAGAGGTGTTCAGTCAAACATTTTGCAAGTATTAAGATTGTTTGTTGACATATATTGTTTTGGAAACATTGATTGCATCTGTTAGGACTCTTGGTGACCAAGGACAGAAATCTATCTGAAACTTAACTCAAAGGGGTTCACTGGGCAGTTACTCCAGGAGACCCTGTATGTGAGAAAAGCTTGGGAAGCTTGGAGCCCCCAGGGATGGATGCGGGCCCTGGAGACCTTGGCACTTGGGGGGAACTGGGTCTCACCTCTCTTTCTCAGTAGGGGTTGGCCTTGCTCTTCCCTGTTATGGACCAGTTCTGTCCTCAGGCTGCATCCATGCTTCAGCACCTCTAGACTCCCAGAGGGAAAAGTGCTCTTCCCAGCCCCAAGGCTCATGGTCTGGGAGGCAGAGCACACCCTGAGGCACGGCAGAATTGAGGTGACCAGGGGTATTCTTTCTAGAAGGCAGGAGACACAGATAAACTAAGAAATGACCATGTTTATTTGTCATGAAAAGTGTGAGACCCAGAGTTTAGATCAGACAGGAGTTCCTTTCTTCTCTTTCTAGCATGGCCTGGCAATACTTGGTAGAATTTCTGTTATGAAAATATTATAAAAAAAATTTGGGATGTAGAGTAATATTGACCAAGTGATTATCTCTGTAAGAAGCAGGTTCTTGATTCTGAACTATTCTTTGGTCTCAATTGCAACTTTTTCTTATAAAAATCATACTGTCCAGTTAATCTCTAAATTACATATAATTGCTTTTGCCTATATGTGTGTGTATATATATATGTAGTACCTGATGGTGGTTAAGCTGAAAAATCCAAAGACAAATAGCATGGTGGCTGGTGGTAGTCCCTTAAGTTTGACAGTAAATGCACCTATTAATTACCTATTTTGATACAACGAGGTTAATCCCCAGTTTCCTATCTGTTTAATGGGGATAAAGTTTACAATTTTTGCTTTTTCTCATGAAGTAATGAAGAAACATGTTAATGGATGTTCTGTCACCAAGATGCCTTGGAAGTTTGAAATAAATGTTGTCAAGACTTATTCTTTCAATAAGTAATCTTATTTAATTATTTTTATCTCATTTCTTGGTGTGCTAGGTTATACAGCTGTAAGGGTTTTTTCAAATGATGTATCACTAATTCTTATGTAAATGTCAAATCCACTTATGTACTATGTCTGCGTACAGTTGTGTCTGACTCTGTGCTACCCCACGGACTGTAGCCCGCCAGCCTCCTCTGTCCATGGAATTTTCCAGGCAAGGACACTGGAGTAGCTTGCCATTTCCTACTCCAAAACCACTTATAATGACCCACTTAAACTTGCTTTAGTTTCCACATTGCACTTTTAATAATTCTTAGATAAATCAAGAAATCAAGGCTGCCCAGTTCAGTATTCACTCTGAGATCCCAGTGAAATCACATTCAGGAACATATTGATGTTTTTCATTATGACTTCTACTAAATACATGATGATTTCATTGCTCCGCTCTTGGCCTCACTGGGTGAATGCCCAGCAGCTTGTCAGAGCTAGACCACAGCACACACCCACGTGGAATAGCAGCTGGTGAGGCTGAGAAGCCAGTGAAAGAGTTAATGTTTAGGCAGGCAGTCCAAGGCCCTTTAAGAGGTGGTCTTGCTCAGGCTGTCCTTAAGCCTTGTGCAACAATGTATCTTGCCTGAGATACATATTTAGGTCTGGAACTAATGATCACACAGCACAATGTCTTACTCATGGAAATGCTTTTCTTAGGCTCTAAGTTAATGATTATAATTGTGACAGATCTTGCCTGGGAACCTGTTTCTCAAGACTTATACCCCTGATTGCACAGCAACAGTGTATCTTGCCTGGAGACATTGCAGGGAACTCTTCTCCCTGGCTAGCTAATTTTGTGCCAAAGTTATTTCAGGATGCGTGCCTTGGGAAAGGGTCTGGTGAACTCTTGCAAACTTGAGGTATTCTTTTTATGTATTCTCAGCAGGTAGTTGAAAAGTATATAAGGTCCTGCTTAAACTAGTGAGGCAGGTACTCTCCTGCCCCCTTCCATTGCCTCTTCCTGGAAGCTTTCTTTATCCCTGTTACTTTAATAAAATCTACACAAAGCTCTGAGTGAGTGAGACTGTCTTTGGTCCCAGAGTTAAATCTTTTCCTTCAGAGACCTGAATCCAGCAGCACCATTTACTGTGAGCTATCAACAGGAAGTGGCTTCTTTGGGAAATCTCTTTCAGAAGAGTTGATGTGTGATCTTTTAGGCATGAAGAGACCCTTAGAAGGCTTAAACGGGGGTGGGGGGGATAACATGATTGTGGTGTCTTTTAAAACTGTCAACCCGGGAACACAGAGTAGATGGATTCACATCCTGTCCACCACAAACACCTTGGGGGACTGATGAAACAGTTTCCCATCCTCAGGTGATTCCTGGTCTGGGGACCACACTTGAGAAACCTTGGATTAAAGGACACGGACTTAGTGGGTCAACTCCTGGGCAGTGGGGGTGAGAGATGCTAAAGAATATGCACTGAGGGGAGGATGGAGAGAGGAGATGGAGAAGTGGCAGGTGATCAGGTGATGGATCATGTATAGCCGAACTGGTAGAACACTCAAGATTCCCCTCAATTTCATTGATTGGGTCGATGTATAATGCTCATGATGTTACCAAAAACAGAGACTCTAAGAGGTGTGGGGAGTTGTTTTGTTTGTGTGTGTGTGTATGTGTTTCTCTAAGGAGGGAAAGGAGATGGTTTACAGACGTTTCAGTTAAGGTGTCTATGTGCATGCATGCTAAATCGCTCCAGTCATGGCTGACTCTTTGCAACCCTATGGACTGTGGCCCACCAGGCTCCTCTGTACATGGGATTCTCCAGGCAAGAATAGTGGAGTGGGTTGCCATGCCCTCCTCCGGGGATCTTCCCGACCTAGGGATCGAACTCTTGTCTTTATGTCTCCTCCACCGACGGGAGGGTTCTTCACCACTAGCACCATTTGGGAAGCCCAACATGTCTATAGGAAAAATTTAAAAATCAATATATATATGGATTCAGAGCTGAGGAAACTCCTGTGTGAATATAAAACACATTAACACTGTGTTCACAAAATGTAAGTCATACACAAGGACAGAGTCTTCTTAAGTCAGTCAAATATAGATTGTTTCATTATTAATTTTATAAAAATCCACAAGAGCTGAAAAGTATGCATCGTTTTGTAATTAAAGATATTATTTGTAAAAGAATATCAGAAAATCATTTACATTTTACAAGAATTAGTATATCATCACAAACTAGGACAATCAAGACATATTTCTTTCTGGTACAGTTGGATATTTACAATATTAATCAAATAAAATATCAATTTTCATTCTGAAGCATTTCTCAACCTGAGTCAACACATATTCGCTTGAAATTGTTTCTGGCTGGTGTAAGGAAAAGAAATAGTGTCCTGTTGTGGATTTTCTTTTTCTAATAAGGAGACTGATAAAGGCCAATCATGAGAGAAAAAAAGTGGATGTCTCAACTGTGTTCAGTGGTTGTTGCTACCTTTACAATTTTGCTTCTCTTGAGCTTGGAAAGTGATCATGAATCTTAGAGAGGAAATGCTTAAACATGTAGTATTTGAGGCAGCTGTATTAACTCCTGTGATACGACTGTACTTGTATCAATCAGAAGAGCAGCTTTCATACTCTGAGGTTCTTACACAGCCACACTGACTAAGCAAAAGAGGAGATGACCTCAAGAACCAGGGACGAGCTGAAAGCCCGAAGGATGCACAGAAAAGTAGCTAGGAAGGGAGTCTGAAAAACATGCAGAAAACTGGAAAAACAGGGGCTGGGGAGCTCACATTTTGGCTAATACAGTCTCAAATTACTGAGACTGAACTTTGAAAGGAGTGGTGCCTCCACATGACAGAGGAGCAGACAGGTGAGGTCCTGACATGGATAAAGCCTTAGAGACAACTGGAATCAAATAAATGGTTATAAAATAGAAATAGAAGGTAAAAAATGAGACTTCTCTAGCCAGGGAAGCCAGACCATGAGGAAGATTTAAAGTTTCATAGTTGAGAGTAAGAGAAAATGTGAGAAAATATAGGAAGGCCCACTGCTCCTCAATCCAGGGAGAACCAAGGAGGAAATAAAAAGTGCTGGAGGGATGTCCCTGGTGGTCCTGTGGTTGAGACTTGGTGTTTCCAAAGCAGGGGGTGCAGGTTTGATCCCTGGTGCTGGAGCTACAGTTCTGCATACCATGAGGTCAAAAAACCAAAACATAAAACAGAAACAATATTGTAACAAACTCAATGAAGACTTTAAAAATGGTCCACATTAAAAAAAAAAATGCACTGAAATCCTACTGATAGTGAAAATTCACAAATAACAATTTGTCTCTCATGCAAGGCTACTTGAGGTTTTCCCATTACATGGTTGCCATATGGGTTACTTTGTTTCAATCAATTGTTTGTCTTAAAAAGTGATTGTCTTTTTGGCTCTTTCTACATGACCTCTGCACGGGTCAAGGGGTGAGCACCATTTTGGGGGATAAAGCAACTGGCATTTCACAACTCTTATGAAATTCCCTCTGGCAGGCTGGGAACACCTCTGTGACAGGCACACACAGTTCTAGGTTGGCTGTTCTTGTGTGTAGGGGCAGCTGAGGCCGGTGACTGTATCCCATAAAAGAAAAGGACTGTTTATCCTCTCTTTAATCCTGTTTGAAATATGTCACTAAAAACAAACAAATGACAAACAGAAACAGCAATCAAACAAAACCAGATAATAGATGCTTCAGAATGAAGAGACCTAAAACACTTCCTAATCTGACCTTCCTCCCAGGAGGAAACTGTTCCCAGTCTTCCTCCCAGGCCATCGTGCTGGTCTTCTTCCATCTGGCTTGGGCAGTTCATCTCTCTCTAAGAGAATTTTCATTGCTTAGTTTCAACATGACCAGGTCTTAGAACCTGGCTTTGTGGGAAGTTGCAAAAGCATAATGATGAAATGCCAAGAATGAAGTGTCAGATCTCATTATGAACCTTCAGTTTTGTATTCGACTCTCAATCTGTCAAACATGTTACACGAATACAGCCGAAACAGAATCTGCAATACCTAAGGAAAAAAGGAAAATCATTGGTACTACTATATTTTTTCTTTACATGCTGTTTTTTTTTTTTTAACTAACGTGAATGAGTTAATTATGCACCACTATGATTTAACCCTTCATCACTAATTTTTAAAATTTATTTTTAATTGAAGGATAATTGCTTTACAATATTGTGCTGGTTTCTTCCACACATCAACATGAATCAGCCATAGGTCTACATATGTCCCTTCCCTCTTGACCATTCCTCCCACCTCCCACTGCTCTAGGTTTTTACAGAGCCCCGGTTTGAGTTCCCTGAGTGATACAGAAAATTCCCATTGACTATCTGTTTTACATATGGTAGTGTATATGTTTCCATGCTACTCTCTCTGTTTAAAAAATATGAAATGCTCCACTAATTCGCATGTCATCCTTGCACGGGGGCCATGCTAATCTTCTCTGTATCGTTCCAGTTTTAGTAAATGTGCTGCTGAAGTGAGTACTACATGTCTTTTAAATATTAAAACAGTTTTGATTTGGGTTCAGAAAGTTAATATCTACCAAGAAAACAGCTTACTGGTTCTAGTTACCTGTCCATATAAACATGGCAACCTCAAAAGTAGATAGAAATGCTTAATGTTTTTATTTCAAGAAACTATTAAAAAAACTCAAAACAACTCATCAACTGAACAGATGAATGTATCTGAAATATGGAATGCACTCATATATACTTTAGAGGCAATACAATAATTTATAGGATTATTTTATACATATAACTTAAAACCTTTAAATTCTAAGACTTGAACTTTAACAAAATTTCAGTCAGTCACAAGTGTGCTATGCTTCCTTAGCATGAAAGAGCACAGATCACAATGCCATGGTGGAAGCGATGAAACATCCTATTTAAAGACTGGATTTGTGTGATTAGCTGTGTCTCTAAAATTTCTTGGGGCCACAGAATTGCCACCTGCCTTCGGTGGTTGTTTATGAGAGTAATGTGATTGTACCAGGGATTTAACTTTCAGGAAACACTTTCAGAAAGGATGTGGGCTCCTATGTAATGACTAACGAGGCAGGGTGTGCAGACTTAACTAGAGAACAGAAAGAAATGACCCCAACCGCCCTTTGTAGCTGGCGGCTGGGAGAAGTGGGGGCAGGGAACAGAGTTGTGATCGACGTGAAGATGAACCAGTGTTTGAATTATGTCCCTGCAACTCTCCTTCTAGAGCTTTAACAGCAGCCGCCCCTCAGCCCAGATGCAGGCACCACACTCCACAGTCAGAGATAAACTGGAGGTAGCAAGGGTTCAGGAACCACATCAGCCGTCTGCCTGCAAAGCCCCTCACGGATGCTGAAAGGAGAGGCGTGGCTGGGGTCTGGTGCTCTGGCTGCAACACTCCAGTTACCAGTTAGTGGAACAATGGCGCTGTTGTCACTAGGTTGAATCAAAATATAAGCTCTCACCACTTAACCACTGGTGGTCCAGTGGTTAAGAACATGCCCTTGCAATGCAGAGGGTTTCGGTTCAATCCCTGGTTGGGGAGTCAAGATCCCATTTGCTGTGGAGCAACTGAGCGTGCTACTGAGCCAGCCTGCTCTGGAGCCCAAGCTCTGCAACTAGAGAAGCCACCACGTGGCACAGCAAGACAAAGCCTGCAGGCTGAATAGAAGACCCAGCGCAGCCAAAGTAACATATAAATATATATATAAATATATATATATATGAAGAAGCAAAAAAATATATATGCTCTCAAAATTTTCCATAACTCTTTTTTTTTTTTTTAAACTCAGAATTTATCGTTAAGAACTTCAGTAAACTATTCCTCAGCTAAAAACTCTATTTGGTCCTATTCAAGAGGAGTGGCTTAAATTAGCATATTTGTTTCATTGCTCTAATTTCTCTTTGCAAATACTGCATTTTGAACTAGAGAACTGTGCTCCAGTGGTCTACGGGCAACAGACCACTGTTTCATATTTTATCCACTTCAGTAGCAATGCCAAATCAATTATAAAAACATCTAAAAATGACTCTTTATCATTTTATCACAAATATTACAACCTGGGGCATACCACAACTTTTAAAAAGTTGTATATTTGTTAGAACTAATGAGAAATTAGATAACTGGTCTCATACATAATATAGTTTGGATCAACTCAATTCAGAAAACTTGCTGATTTTCCAGATCAAAAGTTTTAGAATAGGGTTTGAATATAGATTTTTAGAATACATTTAAAATACTTCAATAGCTACTTAAATTTGTTGTTCTTTAATAAAAATGTTATTATTCAACAAAAGAGTGTGTCTGGTATTTTCTTAAGCCTCTCAATTCCAGAGAACAGAATTTTTTGCTAGAATTTTATAGGTGGCAAGAGGTATATTAAATCTGAAACAACACTAATACTCAGATTTTCATTCAGTTTGATACAAAGAAAAAGTGATTCTTGATGATCCTAAGGTAGGCATTATAATGCATTAAATAGTCATATACTTATAAAAGCAAATTTGGAAAATTTTGGAGAAGTTCAGCTTCTTAAGTGGGTTTTTGGAAGTGGTTAGCTTTGGTAAATTATTGCTATATCTTATAATGTTCTGCTCATTACATTGGTTTTTACTATAGTCCCTTTTAAAAACATGAATATGTGTAGTAGTGTCTTGTTTAAAAAAATACTATTATATTTTTATCAATTAGTTGAAGGATGACCATAATTACTGTAACAGTGGTTTGAAAACCCTGGATGAATACTATGGATGGGACAGGCTTATAATTTTAATCTATTCAGTCTCTTTCTTGACATTGAGCCAGGAATTTTCAATATCAGTTCAAGACTTACCGCAAATATTTCCTCCCATTTTCACACGGACATAGCCATCGATGCCCCATGAAGTTCCCCAGGAGTTCCGTACAATCCAGTATGGGATACTTCCTACAAAATATAAATCAGACCCTGGAGAACATAGCTGTGGTGAAAGAATGTTCATTTAAAGCTCAGATGGCGCAGTGGTAAAGAAGCTGCCTGCCAATGCAGGAGATGTAGGAGACGTGGGTTCGATCGCTGAATCAGGAAGATCCCCTGGAGGAGGAAATGGCAATCCACTCCAGTATTCTTGCCTGGGAAATCTCATGGACAGAGGAGCCTGGTGGGTTATAGTCCATGGGGTCTCAAAGAGTCAGACATGACTGAACACTTCCTGAAAAGTAGAGTGGTTTTAAGAAAACAAATGTACAAAAAAAACCCTAAGAAAATGCTAACAAACTAGCCAAGCAAACTGAACTGTACTAATGTCACACTGCAATCAATGGAAAAGGGGTTTGAATTCATTTTGCTTGTTACATTTAATACATAAAATGAAAACACACATATATACACATTTCCAAGCAATTTGAAAAAAGGAAAGGAAAAGAACTGATAAGTATGATGAAATAATAAGCACTTCTCTTTTCCCAGAAATTATCCTAAACATTGCAGATGGAGAATGTCCAATATTTAGATCAAGAATTTAGTGTCATTTTAACACGGCATCTACCAAAAATAGACCAGGGCATCTGCAGGGCGTGTATACCTGGAAGTTTAGGGCAGAGTTATAAAGCTCATGAGAACTTAGATGTAAGAGGACCAAGGTTCAGCATTTTAAAGGATGGAATCATGTGTCAAGCTGGAGTTCAAGCTGCAAAGCAATCAGTCACGTCTCACCAGCACTCACCTGTTTTATCAAAGCCCGTTACAAGGACAGCGTGATTTGATTCTCCACTGGAGCAGTGATGCTGTATGATGCCTCCCAGGTAATCTTGCCAGCTCATGGCATCCACCACCACTATCAGAGGTCCTAAGGCAAGAAGTGCTTTTGCCATTTTGTCTTCTTGGCCACTATCAAAAGAAAAACAAATTTAGTTAAGAAGTTTAGTTTCCAAGGTAAAAACATTTTACAAAAGTGATGTATTTAATCTGTATATGGCAAGGAGTAGGTTTGGTGGCAATTATCAAGTTCTGAACAATGGAGGCTGTAAGAAGTCTGGAAGACTGGCAGTCCAGGAGTGCTATGGGGCTCCAGGACACCAGGATCTGGGTTCTTCTTATATGAGGCTTCCATTCCCAAGATCACTTCATGGTCCAAGAAGGCTGCTAGAGTGCCAGCCATTTCACTCATATATTTCAGACAGTAAGAAGTAGAAAGGGGAGGTGCGATGTCCCTGTTGAGATCTCAGAAGTGATCACACATTCTGCACACATCTGCATGTGTCTCATTGGCTAGATGTCAGTCCCACGGCCAAGGTTAGTTTTAAGAAAGTTGGGAAATTAAATTTTATAGCTGGTGGACAAAGTACCATGCTAAAATATAAGGATTCTCTTAATAAGGAGAGTGGAAAGCCTGGATGTGGTGATATCTCATCACCTCTGCCACACCAAGTAAAAATCAAGAGAGCAGACAGCCTAGGTTAGTGAATATCAAATAAAGAAAACTACAGAAAAGAGTTACCCAAAAATGTGGGGGGCGGGGAGTGTAGTTATAGGGCGGGAGGGATGTTAAGATGCCAGGAGAACTAGGGCCGAACTGGAAAGAGAACAGGGCATGCAGTTCTGCCTTCCCACCTGGACCTGAATTGATAAAGTCTGATGTTACATAACATGCAGCCTTCATCAATCTTAAAAGTACATAATTAAACCATTAATTGCGTTTTTAAAGGTCAGCTTTGTGGGTGCAGGACACTGAAACCAAGTTACCGATATTTCGGCCCATTAAGATAGCATTTGATAGTTTATTGCTGTAGCAAAGCATGGAGGATTAGTGGCTAGAAAGAGTAGATAAGCCCTCATCCTGCCAGCTGGAGACCGGTTTCTATCAAGGGGATATTGTATCCAAAGATGAGGGAAAAATATGAGTGCCTACCAATGGGATTTGCTGAAATAGAAACCACAAGTTCATTCTAAACAATCACTCACATTATCTGTTAAGGAGACAATGTTTTTGGAGATTTACAAGCAGGCATTTCTAATTTTTGCTGCTGTAAAAATAATTGGTTTTCATTAAATAGAGTCAAAATTATAAAATTCTGGAGAACATGATAGGGTATGGGCTTTGAGGTTCCACAGAGTTGGTTCAAATTCCAGTTTCATGCCACAGCTACCACAGCCACCACATCCACCTTCAGAATCAACATAAAGACACAATTATAGGCATAGATTTCATAGCCTGCCTAACCCACAAATTATACCCCAGGTTTATAATAAACATTGTGTCCTTCTTTCGTTTCTAAGTTATCTAATAAATTAGTTTTCTTCAGCATAGGTTTTAGTGTATAATGTCTATTTTATTTAAATTTGCAGAATGTTTTGTAATGCAACTATGAAAAATATGATGCTGCTGCTGCTAAGTCGCTTCAGTTGTGTTTGACTCTGTGCGGCCCCATAGATGGCAGCCTGCCAGGCTCCGCCGTCCCTGGGATTCTCCAGGCAAGAACACTGGAGTGGGTTGCCATTTCCTTCTCCAATGCATGAAAGTGAAAGGTGAAAGTGAAGTCGCTCAGTCGTGTCTGACTCTTTGCGACCCCATGGACTGCAGCCTACCAGGCTCCTCTGTTCTTGGGATTTTCCAGGCAAGAGTACTGGAGTGGGTTGCTATTCTGCCTTCTCCGGACCAACACGATAATCTCCATATTAACCAGAAGACAACTGCCTCCACCTTTTAGAGATAACAAAAGCTATCCAGTAAATTATTCCAGTAAAATCAAAGATCATTTTACAGAGATGGTGTGAGGGAAGGAGAAGGATGAAAGAGAGAAGGTTTGAGGGAATTGCAGAAGGTGGTGAACACTATGGGTCATGGAAACAGTTTAGTTATGGTCTCTGCTTGAGGGAGGACCAGGAAAAAGATTTCATAGTTGCTGGAAAACAGGAAATAGGAGGGCACCTGTGGTCTAGACCAGCAGGGAAAGGCTCCAGGGAAAGGCTCCATTTAGCCCCAGAGCTGTTGTCACTTATCTTTCAGAAAGGTGTGGGCCAGAAACAAGTTACAATATATTCCAAAAAATATCTTTATATCCATTTTAGCCCAATATGGAGTTACTATCATATTACCAAACCTTGTTCCACGAGCTTACTATTACTTTCTCAGATCAGTAAGAGACAAATCCCGCAGCCTTTAAGAATTCTCCTAAACGTTACTGTCACAAAGATTTGGTGATTAGGGCGAGTCCTACCTGTTATAGACCCTTGATGAGCGCATGGATTTACACTTCATCTTCCCTATGGCATCCTAGTTTTCCTGTCCATAGTTATACGTGACAGGTTCTTTCCCTTTTTATTTATTTAGTCATGGTCATATTCTAGTTTGGCTTCTGAAATGTTTTTCCTGAGGTCTGATGAGCAAAAATGCAGGAGGCAGCCTGTGTATGAATGATCATTCTGCTTTAAGGCTAGATTATGCTTTTTGGATTCAGAAGGGTTTTCTATGTAAATATATATTTTCAGAGTTAGCAGACAATTTTGTGAACTTTTTGGCTGATAGCTATGATCTGGGCTGGTGTTGTCTGGGAATACTAAAAAACTAAGCGAGCATGATGATAAAAATAGAGGTCAGGGGAAACTCCTGGGAGATGATGTACACCAACACGGGTGGGGCATCATTTCTGACATGCATATTCTGCCCATCTCCGGAGGTCCTGGTAGGACTGAGGGCCCGGTTACCCCCAGGACTAACTTGTTTCCTGAGGACACTCGGCTCTCTGGTTCTGCTTCACATCCTAGTCCTCCCAGCTTCCTGGGATTACTTTCTGTGTGTTTGTCTCACGTGGACCTGCTGTTCTCTATTTCTGTCTTAGACTTTCCAACTTCCTGCCTGGCAATTCCATTCTTTCAGTCTTTCATGGCAAAAATCCTAGAGTCCTCCCTGACATTCCTCTCTCTTATCCTCACAAATATCCCTCAATACGCCCTGTGGGCCTTTATTCTCTATCCCATCTAATATGTCTAAGACCATTCTTCCAACACTGCCCCAAGATCACCCCCTGATGACCTCTGTCACTCATCCCCTACAGTCTAGTGTCTCTCCATGACATGACACAACACGATAGAACAGGACAGTCACAGTGGCTTCCTCACTGCTCTACAGCTATGCCAGACCCATGTCTGCTGCAGGGCCTTTGCACATACAATCCCTTCTGCCAGGAGCTGTGTTTCCCCAGGTGCCTGCAGGGTTAAGTCTTCACTAAATGTTACATCCTCCAGGAACCCTTTCCTGAGACTGCAACCCCCTACCCCTGTTGTTTTCTCTTCACCTCATGGCTGTTTAGTTCTCTTTAAAGCTATTTCATCTAGCAGACCATTCCTATTTTTATTTCTTTGGTTTACTGCTTGTCTCTATCACTAAAATACAGTCCAGAGGGCAGAGCTTTTGTCCGCTGTGTTCACTGCCAAATCCCCAGAACCTGAAACGGTTCAGTAAATATCTGAATGAATGAATAAATCAAAGGAAGGTATTCTTGCAAAGAGAGTCTAATGTGGTTAGCTTGGCACCGTGTTCTTAGAGTTTCATATTCTGTGTGATGGGGGGGTGGGTTTTCACAGTGGCCTCTGCCTTCTGATCCAAGGACAGATGAATCTTGCAGTCACCTTCGCTTTGTCTCTCTCTCTAAAGTAGACCGGTGCCCATTATTCTTTTATTTCTTCCTAACTTTCTCAATCTGCTCCTTGTGACAGGGATGCCTTGAGTTCTCTCTGATCACACTGTGACCCTCAGGAAGTTCCTGTGCACACACTCATCTTAGACTCTCCAGGAGCTGGCAGCATAGGAGCTCACTTGCTCATTTAGAAAGTCTGTGATCTTCACCCTTAAGGGAGGTGGGGACCACTGTACTCAGGGGCCCTGCCCATTTATCACGATTCTGTGCATCCTGCCCTTGGGGACTGAGCTGTCAGGTGACAGTTGCTCCGGCAGCTGGGAACTGAGGGGACGGTCAGCCCGTCCTCAGACACATGGCTGCTGGTGTGGGTTCCACTTTGTTCAAGGATCCAGAGTCACTCATGATTTCTTTCAGATTCCGTAGGGACATGCCATCTAGACCCAGAGATGCTTTTATATTCAGTAAGTAGTAGACCAGTCTTTACTTTAGCCAAATTTAAATTTTTTTTTTTGCTTTCTCTGTTTCAAAACCCTGTGCTAAGCTTCCTTCATACTTCTAAATAATGAGTTGGATGGTTCTGTTTCTCATCTCTGAGCACCTATTTTGCACTAAAAAAACATGGTCATGATGGGTCTTTAGCTGGCTTTGAGTGCCATGTGTTTTTAAAGCATTTTTAAATGATTGTTTCCCTTGAACTCACCCCAAGTCATCATGCCCTTCCCATTCCCACACAGGTCCCTCCCTCACCCACCCCTGCATCCCATCACACCTGCAGGATGAGCTCGTCACCTGCCTCATTATATACTCTGTCTACTTGCCTCTAACAGGAAAACTTCATTTTATGTCTTTGTTACAGTCAATGACTTGAACAATATAGGGAACAGAGAGGGGGTTCAAAAATGCTTCTTGGTAAGTAAGACTGCTTGACATTAGCTTCAGACTCTACAGAAAGCAAGTTTTTTTTTATTATTATTAATTCAAGAGTAAGACTGAAATGCGCTAAGGGTAATTGTGACACTGAAACTTGGTAGGAGGTGCTAAGTATCAATTATACCTTCAAAGGAATTTAAATGTGTTGATTTAATTGCCTTATTTCTGTTGGTAGAGATATGGAAAAAAAGTAGATCATATTTAAGAAACAACATCCACAGACCTCCATGGTGACTGCCAATTCATCTCTCTAATAAAAGTGTTAGTCGCTCAGTTGTGTCTGACTCTTTGTAACCCTACGGACTGTAGCCCACCAAACTCCTCTGTCCACGGAATTCTCCAGACAAGAATACTGGAATGGGTGGCCATTCCCTTTTCCAGGGAATCTTCCCGACCCTGAGGTAGAACCCTGGTCTCCTGCATTGCATGCGGATTCTTTACCATCTGAGCCACCAGGGAATCAAGTGTATTTTAAAACATTTAAAAGTATGCAGCATTGCTGCCAATCAATTTATTAATTCCAAGTAGTCAATAGATAATAACTTAAGAAATAGAGAGAAATCCACAAGAGAAGGAGACATTGACCTGAAGTCATATGCAGAATAACCTTTGATTGAAGATCCAGAATGTGAGTCGGAAAAGTAACGGCAGAGGCCATTCTGGGCCTGAAATGGGTATTCTGAATCTCTCACCAGCTTGACTTGCAGCTGAAAGAAAATAATCATCCAACATGATCTATGTCACATGGTTGTGTCAAAGATCAAACAGAACTTACTACAAGGAGTCTCAGATTCCACTTGGTCACATTATCTGGGTTCTCTGAGTTATGAAAATCTTAAGTTAAATCTTTAAGTGTTTTTTATGGACAGCCTAAGTAATTAAACTCTGTTTGTCTTTGTCTTTTGGTCCTGTTTTCTCTATATCTCCTGTTCCTGGAACCTCCATTGATTCGATAATAAAGTCTGGTCATCTTTCTCCTGAAGGTTCAAGAGCATAAACATCTTCCTTCTACAGCTCTGGCTCTGGGTTATCAAGCCTTTGAGGTCGTGCATTATGCTCACAAGCATCCTTCCATCCACTCTCTGTGCCATTCATCTGGCGGTGACTCCAGACACAGCAAACGAAGAAGAGAGGGATGCTCAACTTTGCGAACTCTGTCTTGACAGCTTTTCACAGTACACAGCAGCACCTTCATCGCTGGCTTTACGCCACTGCTGCTGGACCAGGACAGTGTCAGAGGGTGTGTGCTGGGGGTGGGTGGGAGGTGGGGAGAGGACCAGGGTGCTGCCCATCTCAGCTACTGACCTGGCAACGGGGTCTCACCTCCCAGGGCTCAGTTCTGCATCTACACATAGGCACCCAACCAGCTGACCTCTAATCCTCTTTTAACCTGGGCATTCAGAAGTACTATGGAAATGAATAACCATATGCTGTCATTTTAAAAAAAGATAGGTCATCTGCAAAAAAAGCAATTACCGAGTAATATTAGGGAGTAAACATAAATATTTTTCTGAACAGAGATTGCAGGTAAGATTTTTCACACTTTGGTTTCTCTCTTGATGGCTGACCTGCTGCTGCTGCTGCTAAATCGCTTCGTCGTGTCCGATTATGTGCGACCCCATAGATGGAAGCCCACCAGGATCCCGTGTTCCTGGGATTCTCCAGGCAAGAACACTGGAGCGGGTTGCCATTTCCTTCTCCAATGCATGAAAGTGAAAAGTGAAAGTGAAGTTGCTCAGTCGTGTCCGACTCAGTGACCCCAGGGACTGCAGCACCAGGCTCCTCCATCCATGGGATTTTCCAGGCAAGAGTCCTGGAGTAGGGTGCCATTGCCTTCGCCAATGGCTGACCTACACAGAAGCAATTCTTATTTTTTGGGGTGGAGGGCTTAAACAACTGACATTTATTTTCACACAGTTGTGGACACTGGAAGTTCAAGGTCAAGGTGCCAGCAGGGTCAGTGTCTGGTGAGAACTTTCTTTTTGAGGTGCAGACGGCCACCTTAGCACCATGTCCTCACACAGGAGACAGAGACCCTGCCCTCTTCATTCTCTTCTTCTGTCACAGTCCTATCAAATTAGGGCCCCGGGCTGTTGATCTCGTGTGTGCATGCTAAGTTGTTTCAGTTGTGTCCAACTCTGCGATGCTATGGACAGTGGCCAGCCAGGTTCCTCTGTCTATAGGATTCTCCAGGCAAGAATACTGGAGTGGGTTGTCATTTCCTCCTCCAGGGGATCTTCCCAACGTATGTATCGAACCCACATCTCCTGTGTCTCCTGCATTGCAGGAGGATTCTTTACTGCTAAGTCATCAAAGCAGCCCCTTAAGACCTCACTTAACCTCAATAACCTCCTGAAGACCTCATTTCTAGATATACATAGTCAGATATATGGGAAATCTTTGGATTAATTCAAGCTCTGGTTAGCTACATTTCCAAACTTGAAAATATTATTTAGTAAATGACAGACTGAATGCACAGTAAACAAGCAGCTTAAAAGACTGCAGAGCCACTCACCTTATTGAGCCAGTACAAAGCGTTGAGCGGGGATCCTCCGTTGCAGCCGTAGTTGCTGTAAGAACAGTCTATCACCTGCTGAACACTCAGCACCTCCAAGGGCTGCCCTTTTATCGCACACACAGACTCCACTGCACCTACCACGCTGAAAGCCCAGCATCCGCCACACTGAGATAGAATGATGATAGAAACAGAAATGGAATGATATTTGTTATCTAACAATGTGCAAATCACGCCTATTGACATCTCTGACAACACAAATGATCAAATCATGCAAGCAGAATCTGGAGGCCTACAGAATATAAATGCTAATCCTGCTGATTTTCAATTAAATTCTATTATAAGCATCAAAATATACTATTTATTAAAGGTAAATTGGTAGTATCACTATTGCAAGTTAGACATTGCAAAATAAAAGTGAACTTTAGAGATTAGGAAAACACTTGGACGTTCTTTTTAAAAAAACAAGTCAGCACAAACATAGGTAACTGACTTGTAGTTGCCAAGGGGGGAGGGGGTGGGGGAGGGGTGGACAGGGAACTTGGGATTAACCGATGCAAACTATTACTTATAGGATGGATAAACAACAAGTTCCTACTGTACAGTACATGGAACTATATTCAATATCCTGTGATAAACCATCATGGAAAAAATATGAAAAAGTGTGTGTGCGCTTCTCCCCTGACACTCTGCTCTGCCCTCCAACACCTCCCCTCCAAGGGCAGAAGGCAGGGAAAAGGTGAGCAGAGCCGGGGTGCATGGTGCATATTTGTTCTCATTAACAGATAAGCATAGGACCTGGATGAATGACTTGTTAGCCCGTCAGGATTATGAATGCACAGGTAATGTCCCAATTATAGGAACCCACAGCAATCGTTCCTCATTGAAATACTAACAATTTTTCTGACTCTGGGTCTCTTAACTTGCTTTTATTGGCTAAACTAGAACAAAGGAATGAAAGGGAACGGAATGAAGATTTTTCACATAAGAAAGAAGAATCGCAGGAAAGGCAGAGATGAGAATGGGATTTGAAACTGGGTGGAACCACCTTAATCCTGGGGCCAGGTGCTGCAGGAAAGAGAGGAAGGGCAGCTGGTGGTCCTTGTGGAGTGAAGTTCTGAGGGATTTCATGTGGCCTTATCTACACCTCTAGCTCCAGGGCATGTGGACAGTACAGCATTCACTAAGGGATGCTATTGCAGGCTCTGCACCCTTTGAAAAAGGTAAATGCAGGTTGCTCCAGGTCACCCACCTACTGCTGCCCCAAGAGGGTGGTGGCTGCTTCAAAACATCTTTCCTTTAGTACAAAGATTCCTAAATGAAAGTTCTACTTTAAGACACCGTTCAGTGCTTCCTGCATAGACTGGGTTTCAGACTGCATCACTCATCATTAGAATCCAGTAATAAAGCATATGATATGGTGGTAATTTCAATCCACAACAACAAATGCAGAATCTGAGAAACAAAAATGATCTCATCGTAATGAGATGGTCACTGGGGAACTGTTGGATCCAAAATGCTGGCCTTACAAGAGGACGCTGAGTGACCTGTTGAGGTTCCCACTGCAGACAAACTGAGACCACATCCCTATAGGGATCAACTTCTCCTGGTAAGCTGACTTCCCTGTGCCTGGCAGGGGTGCAGGGCACACGCACCTGTCCTCAAATGTTTGCCAGCAAGATGGCTCATTGCGGGCCATGAGCACCCCACCAGCATCTGGGGTTCTGCTTTCCGTCTGATTCCAGACAATCTTCACAGGCACACGCAGGACTTCTGCAAGGTAAATGGCTGCATTTTTAAAATTTATCTTTTCATTGAGTATAGTTGATTTACATGTAGTATTAATTTCTGCTGTATAGCAAAGTGAGTCAGTTATATATAAACACACACACACATTCTTTTTCATATTCTTTTCCATTCTGGTTTATCACAGGATACTGAATATAGTTTCCTGTGTTGTACAGTAGGACTTAGTTGTTTATCCATTTTTATATGTAATAGTTTGCATGTGCTAACCCCAAACTCTCACTACATCCCCTTACACCCCTCCTCCCTGGCAAGAGGGAGTCTGTTCTGTGTGTTGTGAGTCTGTATCTGTTTCGTAGATAAGTTTATTAGTGTCATATTTTAGATTCCACATATAAGTGATATCACATGGTGGTAAATGGCTGCATTTACTGCAGGACTTACACATTTCTTTATCATTTAACACAGGTCAAACTGTGCTGTTACTTTTACTACTTTCTTGTTCTTTTTCTTTTTAATGTGTTATGAATTTTTAGTGTGGAGTCTTAACCTCATTTCTCCTACAATCCCTTTAATTTCCATTTTATGATTTTGCACAGTTGGTAATTTCCAGGAACGTCTATGTCATATCAAAGCAGATCTGACAGCTTTTTTAGGGACCACAGATAAAACATGTGTGATTCTGCAGGGGTGGGGCTGGGGGCAGGGTCTCTGAGGGAGCTCAAGGGATGGACCCAAGGGTTCAGGGAGCACTGAGGGACCAGGCGCCTGATTTTGGGTTGTTTCCCTTTGGAGCTACTTAACTTGGTCAAGTTCACCTCCTTCAGCCTTCCACCCACTGTTCTGCAGAGTCTTGGGAACCGTGACACCGGGCAGCAGCCCCGAGTCTGCGTGCTGAGTGGGGGCCAGGCAGGCAGGGAGGGACACCCGCAGAGCTCGGCCCCCGAGTGAAGCTGGGCCTAACAGCGCCTCCTCCCTCCGGGGGATGGGGGGCAGTGGCCTCCTGGTCTCATCGTTCTGTGATGACCGAGGTGTGAATTTACCTACTGAAAGGATGGTTCCATCACAAGTTTGATTGAACTTGACCCCAAAAGTGACTCCCATCCTAAAGTGATTAAAAAGAAAAAAAAAAACAAAAAACCTAAGACATACCGTCTTCTGGTTTCTCACTTGGGTGACGACATGCTTATCCCTCCAGTCAAATTTTAACGGCAAAGACAGGTTGGAGATGGACGTGTACTCTTCTGCTGGAAATCGGGGAAACCTGGAAGGGCTGCTTCTTAAATAAATAGCTGAGGACACACACAAGATGCAAAGACAACCAACATTATATTACAGGGATTCCTTTCAGAGGGATGTTTCAACAGAAACAGTGGAGCTTCTGATAAAGTCTGCTTTTTATTCTTTTCCATAATTGGAATGGAGTAGACAAAAGCTATAAAAGATGAGAATTCTTCCAGTAGGGCTGGGTTGTCACATGAAATGGTTTGACAGAAGTTGGTCAATAAAAAATAAGTATAACTGACATCATCTGTTTTATCATAACCAGGGGGGTCTTGAACAGAAATAGCATAGAAAACTGGAGAAGGGATGAGTTGTTATTCTTCAGAGCCACAGGGAAATGTCTGCATTTATGGTATTTTGTTCTTAAGTGATTATTAGAAGAAAGTGGCCATGAGCTTATTTCTCCAATGTCAGCACCAGGTACTTGCTTGAGACTTTTAAGCATTTAATCACTGTTAACTATTACTCAGTTTACTAACTTCACAACTGAAGATTCTCAAGAATTAAGGAAAAAAATTAAAATCAGGAAACTAATCAGCTAATAACCCCAGAGCCCATACCTTTAAACTCTTCAGGAAACAAATATGAAAACTGGTTTATTCCATAGACGGCAGTGGAGTTTTCATGGGGAAATAGAGAATTCAAGTATCGCTGTCTATTAAGACTTTCCTAGAAGAGGAAGAAAAAAAACCACACTAATTTCTATCAACTATGCTAACTTTCTGGAGCAATGTGCAAATAACTGACTTAGAAATAGTTTTCAGATGCAAAAGTAAAAGCTTGATTTATTTCTTGTGGATCACAATGAAAGGTTATCTAAGATAATAGATTAGATTTATAAATGTTTTGTATTAAAAATACTATCTGACTTCAAGAATAATTTCTGAGGCTGGGAAAGGAATGTCTTATCCATTTATAATTCCTCTTTACCAAGCATTTGAAAGCACTAAACATGCTTATTTAACATAGTGGAAAAAAGAAAATAAATTGCAAATAAATACCAGACACTAGTAGGGATTGTAACCACTAAATGCTTATGTGATCTATATCTTTATCTTAGCACAATGAATGAAGCATGAAAAAAGGAATAAATAACTAATGGATAAATCAGTGTGGTTCTATCTGGGCTTTACAGAGATCTCTATTTCATTTGGGTAAAAGGCTTTGGGAAAGAGATTCAATCCTGGAAATGTCCCAAGAAGATGGCTCCGTTTGTCTGTCTGAAGAGAAAATTAGATCCTTGTTTACAGATTCCTCCACTTTGAATTTTGTGATAAGTATGTTAGACTCATCTTTTACACAAACAAGCTTCAATTTGCTAGTACTAACCAACTCTGAAAAGCAGAGACATTACTTTGCCAACAAAGGTCCGTCTAGTCAAGGCTATGGTTTTTCCAGTGGTCATGTATGGATGTGAGAGTTGGACTGTGAAGAAAGCTGAGCGCCAAAGAATTGATGCTTTTGAATTGTGGTATTGGAGAAGACTCTTGAGAGTCCCTTGGACTGCAAGGAGATCCAACCAGTCCATTCTAAAGGAGATCAGCCCTGGGTGTTCTTTGGAAGGAATGATACTAAAGCTGAAACTCCAGTCCTTTGGCCACCTCATGCAAAGAGTTGACTCATTGGAAAAGACTCTGATGCTGGAAGGGATTGGGGGCAGGAGAAAAAGGGGATGACAGAGGATGAGATGGCTGGATGGCATCACCAGCTCGATAGACGTGAGTTTGAGTGAACTCTGGGAGATGGTGATGGACAGGGAGGCCTGGCGTGCCGCGATTCATGGGGTCGCAAAGAGTCGGACATGACTGAGCGACTGAACTGAACTGAACTGAGCTGAACTAACTCTGTGGAGTAAATACAACTTCAGGAGACCACCATTTATTAAGTTTCTATCTTCAGCTACTCTAAACTTGCTTGTTCACTTATATGTTTATTGGGTGTCTGTCTCATAAACCTGTAAGCAAAATGAGGGCCAGGCTGGTCTTATTCATTGCTGTTTCTGCCTCACTGAGCACATGCCTGGCACACAACAGATGCTTAATTAGCACTTTTTGTTGAATAACGCATAATTATATTTTATATACATCATGCCCTTGATAGCTCTAAGCTATGTTTTTTACATATGTATATATAATTATTTTTCAGACTGTTTTCCATTATGGGTTATTACAAGATAATGAATATAGTTCCCTGTGCTATACAGTAGGAACTTTTTGGTTATCAATTTTATATATAGTAGTGTATATCATTAATTCAAAATTCCCAACCCCATTACCCTTTGGAAACCATAAATTTGGTTCCTATGTCTGTGAGTCTATTTCTGGCTTATATATAAGTTCATTTTTAGGTTTCACATGTAAGTGATATGGGTATTTGTCTTTCAATGTCTGACTTTCTTCACTTAGTGTGATAATCTCTAGGGTCATTCTTATTGCTACAAATGGCATAAGCTGTTTATTTTTAAGCAAATCATTCCTGGGATTTATCATGATCGTATTTTCCTTACTGAGCATTTGTGGAAAGATTGCTAATCTATGAAATTATCAACAGTTATCGAGTTTCAGGCATTCAAAAGATAATCTTGATGAAGCAAGGCTTTGATTTTAATTTGGGAAGAAGATGTATGCATCTAAAAATAGAACTGAACTACAAAGCGAGTGTGTGACAAATATAAGCCAGTGACTGTAAACTGCTGAGCAGTTTAGAGGGTTCCTTGGTCCTAAAGGCATCTCCTGAACTTTACTGTGAGTTGGAGGGATGATGGAGGACCTTTATGGATGCACAGGAAAGTACATGGCAGCCACGAGGGTGGGCCTCACAGACAGACTGCAGTAAGGAAGCCCAGGTTCCCACAACCTGGCCCACAACCAAGCACTCAGGTGTCCTACTAGGGGGAGGAGCTCCCCTGAAGGTTGGTTTGTGATTAACGCATCCCCACGGATTCCTGACCCTGCCCTGGCCTGCAAGGTGTCCAGGGCACATCCCCCAGGCCCTTTCTCCCCCTTTTCTCCACTTAAGAGCTTTGCTCTAGTCAGATGCTCTCCCTGAGCCCCTCCCTGCACTTTCTCAGTCCTGACTCCTGTGATAAAGAAAAAAGAAGAAAGAGAAGACACATAAATCACCACTATTGGGAATGAAAGAAGGGTGACAAAGATGCTTCAGGCACCAGAAGAATCATATTTTGAGCACTTGAGGCCAACAAGTTTGATAACCTATGCAAAATGGACAACCCCCAAGGAAGACATATATCACCAAATCTGGATATAACAAAAATAGAGAATTTGAACAATTTTTTATCAACTAAAGTCATTAAATTCCTAACTGAAAATCATCCCACAAAGAAAACTCCAGGCCCAGATGGCTTCACTGGTGAATTCCATATAACTAAAAAAGAAATGCCAATACCAACTGTACACACACATTCATGGGAACCCCTTGCAACTGGTTATATAAGGTCTGATTGCAAAACCAGACAAAAACACCTCATGGCAAGAGAAATATACACCAATAGCCCTCATGACTGTAGATGTAAAATCCTTAAAAAAAAATCAGCAAATCAAATTCAAAAATTTATAAGACAATAGATCATGACCAAGTGAGGTTCATTAAAAGAGACTACATTGGTTTAGTATTTGAATATCAATCAACATAATACACCCTACTCATGGAATAAAAACAGGATCACCATATGATATTTTCAATAGATGTGGAAAAAGCACTTGACATAATTCATAATCCTTTCATAAGGACTCTCAGCAGTGAATGAAAGGAAACTTGATCAACCTGACAGAAGGAATTGATGAAATGCCTACTCTGACCGGAGGCCAACTTCTAACAGAATCCATTTGTGTCTTATTCCCCACTGAATCAATCAGAAAACCTAGACCATCTCATTATCAACTACAAATTGGCACCTGCCACAGGTGCTTGCCATCTTCCTCTACAAGGATTAAATCATGGGCCATTGCAGCTGCTGACCTTCGATACCCCGAAAGAAGTTCTGTGTGAAGATCAGAAATGACGTGCCCTGTGCTCAAGGAAAAGTTGGCAGGACAGCTCTTCAAGAGGTATCTTCAGAAGCCAATTTTATGAGCTCAATTTCTACATCTCCTACATGATAACATCTGCTCCTCATGATTAGCAGAAACCTTCTGCAAAAAATATGTGCTTGAATGCATGTACTCCCTTTTCACTAAAATTACATATATACTGAACTCCCCTGCTACCTCTCTGGAGCAGTTTCTCAGAGCTATCTAAGATGCAGTCTCCCATGCTATAGTTCTCATTTTGCCCCAAACAAAAATTAACTTGCAACCCTTATATTGTGCTTTTTATTTTTAAAGTCAGCACATTATACATGCATCAGTCATGTCCGACTCTTTGCGACCCCATGGACTGTAGCCTACCAGGCTCCTCCGTCCATGGGATCCTCCAGGCAAGAATACTGGAGTGGGTTGCCATTTCCTTCTCCAGGGGATCTTCCCCACCCAGGGATCGAACCCGGGTCTCCTGCATTGTGGGCAGACGCTTTACCATCTGAGCCACCAGAGAAGCCCACATTATATAGTAAATGTTAAAGTACTAGATAAATAGATGGACAGATGAACAAATGAATGAATAAATTTTGAGCCAAGATTTCAAGTTTCTGGTATATTTTAATTTTGGCAGTATATGCATTAAGCTAGAACCATTAGAAATTACCAACTGAACAAGAGTCTTTTACATCAATTTCACCTCTTAACGTTTCAGTTAGATAAAAACTGTGGTTTAAAGTGTTCTGGATAAAGTTTATTTGGAGGAAATAATCCAGATCTTCAGGGGCTGTTAATAGCAAACTGTGGCTCATTCTTTAGGATCATTCATCATAAAATGATCTATTTAAAGAAACATGCCTCCAAGTATGTATAACTTAATTTTTTTAAAACTGGCACATGTATCATCAAGGTAAGCATTTTAAATGTGAAGCTTCTGAAATTTTAGGCAAAATCACATGTACACTGCCATATAAACATTATTCTGAAGTGAGTACATACAGCTATCATTGGTTCCCTTAATGGGTTTGTAGCCCCAAAGTGGTCAGGAGACCAGCTGCTCTTGGTCAGACAGGGAGCATGAGTAAAGGTCAGTGCACAGCTGGGTTCCAGCCTGAGGAACAGGCTGAAAAAGAGCAGGGGCTTCCTGAGCACCAGAAGCTTCTAAGGAGTGAAAAGGTGGGGGCTGGGTGCTGTTTCCCCCTTTCCTGTCAGTTATCCCAGGAGGGGCCTGGTCTTCACCCAACAGTAACTGAATGACAGTTTGTGAGCAAGGATCACAGATGCCACCTAACTTCCACTCATGGAATATTCGAAGTGAATTTAGGAAAACTCCTGGCCCTCCATATTTGTTACTTTTTACCCTAAAACCTATTGGTTCTCCCTAGCACAACAGAGTGTACTTTATAACTCTATTTTAATTTTTAAACATTTAAAAAAAAATTTAACTTGATTATGGAGCCAGGGAATTTTCTAGAATCTGTACATAATTTACGCCAGATAGGTAAGCAAAGAATTTCAACTTAACCAACTCCTAATCTGACAATTTTAAGGAGTAAAGTTTTCCAGAGTTATACTGAGCATCAGTCACAGTTAGTCTCTCTTGTCGGGGCAGAGGGAGGCTTCCTAATGCTCAAGCAAGGCCCTTTCTACCTAGTCTGCCCCAGGTTCAAACAGCCATCAATGCTCAAACACAGTTTCCAGCAGTGGAAAGGAGTCACCAACATCTCATGAAGTCAAGTCCCATGAGGGGCAATTGCTTTGGAAATTTTTCAGGCTCTCTCCACTCAAGATTTTTAAAATGTGCTCAGAATCTTTATCACTCTGCCCTCCTCCACCTAAAACAGAAATTCTATCTTCCAACAAGCACTCTTGTACTTCTCACACGAGCTAGCTTTATTTCCTAGCTGCCATTGTCTGGGAAGGGCCTCTAGTATGAGTAACTATATAGTATGAACAAATGCACATATATCTATGAATTATACAAATAATACATATTTAAGATTATTCTTGCCTCCTTGTGATTCCAATCCCCAAATCTATTTTTGAGGAGGATGGCAGTGCTTTTATTTCTTCAGTCAATGAACACATCACCAGGATAGGTAGGACTGATTATTTTCTCCCAAAAGGGTTTACTTCACCATCACATGTCACTAAGCTCAGGGCAGGAAGCGAATACAGCACAAAAACTTTGTTCTCAAGCAATTATACCAGTGCTTCTGGTTTTGAAAGCTAGAGCAGTAAGTAGGAAATAAAAAAATATATATCTTGGTTTGGGCAAAAATACAAATAGACTCAGGTGAGACTGGCACTTCCCACACACTGTGGCTTCAGGGGACCAGCAGGAGAGGTAGAAGGGAGCACAGCCTCAGAATCCCTGGCAAACCTCAAGAAAATACCAGGGAAAAGAATAAATACAACTCCAATAAGCAGCAGGATTACTGACTTCATACTTCCTGATTAGGAATGAATGAACTTTCTTTGACAGCAAAATTAAACCATGATAATGACCTCTCACAATTTAAAACTATTAGATAGTATCGGATACTATTAATAGAACACACTGAGGTCCACTCTAAATCATTCTCTCTTGCAGCTTCCTTGGTTTCAGGAAAAATATTGATAAGCTCAGCTAACTGGTGTGCTCCTGAGTTTTAACGCTGGGGTGCCATCTGAGATTATGAAGCCTTTTCAAAACAATCTGAAAAGGAAATTAAACACTACACCCTTCTCTAAATCAGTCTCCACCACGTCAGGTGAACTTTTAGGGTGGGTAGTTCAAGGAGCCCGGGTTCAGGATAATCATAAATGGGCAGGATTCCCTGAGCTCTGGATAAAATTCTGATTTGAGGAGGAGGTGATCAGTGTCCCCCTCCGGAAAACGGCCAGGTTTCTTCCGCCTACTTCTGGTTCCAGTCCCTGAAATGCACAGTCTGGGGAGGCTGAGAGAACGCCCGGGGGCCTTGGACATAATCAGGCTTCCCTGGTGGCTCAGAGGTTAAAGCATCTGCCCGCAATGCGGGAGACCTGGGTTAGATCCCTGGGTCGGGAAGATCCCCTGGAGAAGGAAGTAGCAACCCACTCCAGTATTCTTGCCTGGAGAATCCCATGGACGGAGGAGCCTGGTGGACTACAGTCCATGGGTCGCAAAGAGTCGGACACGACTGAGCGACTTCACTTTCACTTTCACTTTGGACATAATCGGTGGGCAACTTGGGACGTATCATATAAACCCTCAGGCACCCATCCTTCCTGGAGGACCAATCTGTGGGTCAGCATGCCCTGGGAAACCCTGGGACGGAGCCCGGTCTGGAACCCGGGCGCGTCACCGGACTGAGTTTAGGCGACCCCCTAGGGATGGCGCTCGAGTGCCACCTCCCCTCGCCCCCACCCCTGGAAAGGACGGCGCAGGTATTCTCTGGGGGTGCTCGCGTGGCCCCTCCAGCCCGCTCAGCCTGGGGACAGGGGGCCGTGCTCGCGGTGGAGCTCAGGTGCCCCCTCTCCCAGCCCCGGGGCCAGACAGGGTAAGCGACCCCCGCGCGTGGCACTCGCGTGGCCCCTCGGCCCCAGGACATGACGGGACTTGAGATTCTCCCCCACGCCCGCCCCCGCCGGCCCCGGAGTGGACCTCAGGTGCCCCAGTCCCACTTCTCGCCCCGGGAAAGGACGGGGCAGGTAACGCGCCGGGATCGGCTCGAGTGGCACCTCGGACCAGCCCAGCCTAGCCCCGGGCTGGAAAATCCGGGAGACTCCGGGGTGTGGAGCTCAAGTGCTCCGCCCTCCGCCCCGGGACCGGAAGGGGCCGGCGACCCCGGAGGTGGGAGTGGGTGGGGCTCGCGCGGCCCCGCCGCCCCACCCAGCCCGGGGCTGGAAGCGCGGGAAGGGACCCGCGGGCGTGCGCGGTACCCGGAAGGCGGCGGCCGGGTGGCGGCCGAGCGGCGGGGTCAGGGCGGCGCAGGAGCCCAAGCAGCAGCAGCAGCAGCAGCAGCAGAGCAGCCAGAGGCGCCACAGCTCCATCCCGCGCTTCCTCTTCGGTTTCGAGCTCCTCCCTGCCGGCGGGTCCGGGGCGGGGCGTGGGGCTGAGACGGCGACGCCCCCTCGTTACTGGCGGCTCTGAGCCCGGATGTCGGGTAGGCTGCAAACTGTAGGGTTCACGCTATTTTCAGTGCGAGCACCTGCCCTGGACCGTGTGCCCTGGGGTAGTTTCACTTCTGCTAGAAAAGAGCCTCTTTACTCGGAAGTGTGACAGTGCAGACAGCTGTGTGACCTGCACTTCCTGCGTCAAGTCGAAGTTTTATCTTTTTTCTTTTCCATCTCAGATGGAAGGATGCAGGCAACAGTGGAATCCAAAGGACCTTAATTCTGTTTCTCTTTGTGATGAGCCCTGACTTTAGGAACCCAATTCCAAAATGCTTGTGAATTTACACAGACATTCTTTCAGCAGGTGTTTATAATTGCGTATCAAAACACAGTTGTGAAAATAATACACCACGTTTTGACGATTTAGATCATAGCCAGTTCAAAATTTGGAAATCAGTTTCTGAAGGTAGCACTTCTTACATTTGTGTTGAAATTTAAATAAAGTATTTCAAACGCTTTGTGAGATGCCCAGCGCGTTTTAAACGCTTGATTTATCAGCTATTTTGTTTTTAAGGTAGCTTTTCCCCTCTCATTACGCTGCTTTCCCCCTGTTCAGCTTAGTTCATAGTAACCCATCCTTCACGTTTTCTTCTCTCTTTCATTTATTTATTTTTTTTCATTTATTTTTTTAAGTCATTTCACTTCATATCAACTTAATCCTAGAGAATGGACCGTAGACACAACAGAAGTAATGTTCAAATCAGTTAACATCCCAATCTGGCAGCATTTCCAGTTAAGGATTTTCTGGTGAAGGTGGAAGGTCCCCTTTAAGGATGAAAGTGGCTCTTTTGCTCTCTCTCTCTTTTTTTCCCCCCATTTCTATGCCTTCAAACCTTAACCTAATTGTAGGAATGAGATCCTTAGGCATCAAAACTAACTCCTGACTTACGCTCTCCTGAATGCACACCATACCTAGCCTGACCTATTGATTCTTCTAGATAAAAAGAGATAAGAATGAAGACTTCATCGGCTAAAGAGTGGCTCCCTTTCTACCCAGAACAGCCCCCTGAGCAGTCCTGCTGGTGGATCACACAGGCAAGATAACATCTGAAGAGTCAGCCAGCCTGCAGCTATGGAGGACCACGCAGAACCCACCCTCCTGCTTCCCTGACTTACTGAGACTCTCTGCTCCCATCCGTTTTTCCCTTGAAAACATACCATGACTGCTCAAAATCTTTGGAGTTCGTCTCAGGACATGAATCCACCTTCTCCCCAGAATGCCGGCTTTTCTGAGAAAAGCACCTTTCCTTTCTGTTCACACTTGCCTTTTGGCTTTTGAGCTGCAAGCAGCTGCAACCTGAGTTCAGTAGTAACAAGGAGACCAGGCCACTTGTAACGTGCATTGTCATCGGTGTCCAGGATGGCTTTTGGAAGGGCACAGATTTGTTTCTCAAATTTAAAGTGCACGTTGAATGCAAATTCTAATGCAGGAGTTCTGGAGTCGGTCCCGATTCTGCTTTTCTAAACATCTGGGCCTGCTGCTGGTGGCATCAGGGTTCCTGTTTGGAACAGCAAGCAGTGTACCAAACTTGCTGCTGTTTCTCTGCTCCCCTAACTCAAGAGGGACATGAGGAGAAGGCTGGGGTATCTTTCCCAGGGAAAATTCATACTTTCCTGGTCATTTTATCTCTGCTCATTTCCTTGCACAGTGAATAGTACTGAAACAGAGCAGGGCCCTATGGTTCTTGTTCCACATGGCCTCTGTCTGCCTTTGTCTGTGAAGAAACTTTAGCCAAAGAAGTTGTTTAATCAGAGAAGTGGGAAAATGCAGACCCAAAGGAAAACAGCCTGACAGGACAAAGCAATAATAGTTCAGTTAGTAAGCAAAGTCAAGGACATTTTGTTCCTTCTCAAGGGCTTTAGATTGGGGCTTCCCTTGTAGCTCAGTCGGTAAAGAATTTGCCTGCAGTGCAGGAGACCCGGGTTCGATCCCTGGGTTGGGAAGATCCCCTGGAGAAGGAAATGGCAATCCATTCCAATATCCTTGCCTGGTAAATCTCATGGACAGAGGAACCCGGTGGATTGCAGTCCATGGGGTCGCAAAGAGTCGGGCACGACTGAGCGACTAACACGCACACACTAAGCCATAGCCTGTGAGCTGTTCTAAAGATATTGAAACCCCCACCAGGTGAGAGAAGTTAACTGCATGATGACCAGACTGTAGCCGTGACAGTAGCTGCCACAGTTCTGAGAACTGGCCTGAAGAAATGGAAACAAACTGACCCTGAAACTGAAGATTAACTGTACCTAAAACAAGCAAGATGACACTGGTCAGACCTTCAATAACCAACTTCAAGGTGATGGTCAGAGCTAACTGTGCTGTTTTTGTATGTAGCCCCCTCCCTCCATCTATAAAATCTCTTGCCCTCTGACTGTCGGTGTATGTGTGTGGGGGGTAGGGTGGAGGGGGTGGCCTTTGGTCAGGCATGTGCCCTCCCCAAAGGTTGCCAGAATCCAAAGGCAAATTCCTTTTCACCAACCTAGCCTCCTTAATGGCTTTTGAACAGTGAGCAGCTGGACCACTTTTGGTTACAGGTAGTGAGTAATACTGTCTTCCCTGGCTTCAGGGCAGCTACGTGATTTGCAGGGTCCCGTGTAAACAGAATGTTAGTAAGGACTTTAGGATGGCAACAGTAGAACATTAAACCAAGGATGAGTCTCTCTCGTACAGGGTCCTATGGGGCTCCCCAGGCCACACACCCACACAGGCAGCTTCCTGGGTCTTTCTGCTATAATCTTTTCTAAACGACTTTCAGGAGTCTTCTGAATTGATGTCATGGTCAGCCCTCTTAGACTTTTTAGACTTACTCTCTGATTTACATCTTCAGTTTTTACCTAGTACAGTGAGTCATGCTATTATGATGGAAAATTGTTAATAAAGATAATGTATGTTAATAATGTATTAAAAGTAAAGACATGAAAACTTTTTTCTACGCATATACGATGAGATGATTGCTCTCGGAATGTAGGTGGTAAAGATTTAATTTAAACGGTGAATTTACAGGTCAGTGTTCATATCATCCCTGGCAGTTCTGCATCTAGACCTTCCTTGTAAGACACTCAAGCTAATATATATACAGTGAGTCCCCTATATACGAACCTTCAAGTGGCGAACTTTCAAAGGCATGAACATGGGTTCACATGTTCAGTCGCAGAGACTAGTTCACATGTCTAGTGTACATTGTGGCCTGCATGCATCCTCTACCAGTGGTTGTGCTTTTGTGTACCTTACTACAGTACTCTATAGAGTACAGTGGGGCTGTATCTTTATTTCAAGTTCAGGATGTCCAGAAGCAAGTGTAACAAGAGATCCAGAACACAGGAAATGGCAGGGGAATCTTCTTTATCGGAGGAGGCACTGTTAGCTTTTGAGGCACGAGGGCCTGAATGTAGAATGGTGCACAAAGGTTGCAGCAGCCATTCAGAATTCAACCCAGTGCTACTGTGTCATCTATGATGAGGAAAGAAGAGCTGCTACCCAGACCTTACTGGGCCATTTTTTTTTCAAGAGGGTGAGAGAGTCAGTTCCTATGCAGGTTGATAAGAAGTCCGGGGTCCCTGAGGAGGAGGAGGTGGAGGAGGAGGAGGAGGAGGAGGAAGGGGTCTCTGGGGCTCTCAAGGAGGAGATAGGGGTCTGGAATTCTCAAGGAGGAAAGGACAAACATTTTTTCCCCTATATTCCTTAATAAGGATTATAAAACAATAATGTATCCTGCTTGAGAGCATGTTTCTCCTTCCTGAAAACCTGACTAACTCTGTTATCTTAAAATGTATATTGTGGGAGTGGGTCTAGTAAGATCTTTACAAACTTGAGACATTCTTTTGATTTACTGTGATCAGTTAAAAAACTGTGTAACTTCCTTGCTAGTACTAGTAAAGGGGGGCACTCTCCCTCCCCCTTCTGATGTCTGTGTCAGAAGCTTTCTCTGTTCCTTTTTATACTTTAATAAAACTGCTACACAGATGCTCTTGAGTGATCAAGCCTGGTCCTTGGTCCTGAAGCTAAATCTTCTTCTTTGGAGATCAAGAATCTGACACTGTTGACTGTAAGCTATCAAGGGTAGACAGAATTGAATCCATCAAGGAACCAGACCTATGGCATCAACGTCAGGAGTGAGTGACTTTGCAGCTTGCCCTCTGTTGCTGATGACTCTTCACCTCTACCATCTCCCCCCTCCTCTCCCTCCTCCGGTCAGTAACTCTTCTTGCCTGTTCACTCAGTGCCAGCCCCTGTATGCCAGCTGTTGTACTGTGTATGTGTGTGTGTGTTAGTCCTTCAGTCATGTCCGACTCTTTGCGACCCATGGACCCACCAGGCTCGTTTGTCCATGGAACTCTCCAGGCAAGAATACTGGAGTGGTTTGCCATTCCCTTCTCCAGGGGATCTTCCCAACCCAGGGATTGAATCCAGGTCTCCTGGATTGCAGGCAGATTCCTTACCATCCGAGCTACCTGGGAAGCTCTGTTGTACTGTACTACTGTATTTTTCAAGATACTGTAATGTAGGATTAAAAATGTTTTTATTTTTTGTGCCTATTTTTAATGTATTATTTGTGTGAAAAGTTTTATAAGCCTTGTTTACAGTACAGTACTATATAGCCAATTGTATTAGTCGGGTACCTAGGCTAACTTTGTTGGACTTATGAACAAATTGAACAAGCATGTTCTTGGAAAGGAACTTGTTCATATTTAGAGGAGTTACTGTGCGTGTATATGTGTACATATCTGCAACATCTTGCCAAAAAAAAAAAACAAACCTCAAAGGGACTTTTTGGTCAACCCAATATAAACAAAAGTTTTCATTCAGATCATAGCTACTGTTTATTGACAACCTACTGAGTCAGAAAATTTTAATAGAATAGCCACCTAACCCCAGGAATATTGGTATGGGGGAAAAAAAACATTTAAACTAAATTTACTTTCTAAGCTCCCATCAACAAATATATGTTGAGCACCTGTTAAGTACCAGACATGGTTCTGGTTGATGAGGATCTGTTAGTAAATAAGTGATTAAAGTAATAAAATTCCCTGCCCTCATGGAGTTGGTGTCAAGTGAAGAAAGATACACATAAAAACCAGTAAATGTGTTACAAGGCAATGAAATGGATACAGAGAGTCAGAAGTGTGAGCAGGTGGGGCTGCAATTTTCAGTAAGATGTTTGGGATGAACCTCCCTAAGGAAGAGAGTAAGGAGTGACAGTGAGATGCTCTTGAATCTGGGGAAAGAGAAGCAGATGGAAGGAATGGTCACTGCCCATCCTTGAGGTGGGACGGTGACTGCACTTTCCTAAAACATCAAAGACAGCATAAGAGGAGAGGAGAGAAAGTGGGAGAGAGCAGAGGATGAGGCGGGCAAGAAACTCTCAGGCTATATGTCTCTGAAGGTTAAAGGGGAATCAAAGTTATTTGTCAAATGGTTTTTTGAAAAGTGATTGAGAAAGCTTTTATCTTGAAAATGAAAGTTTCACTCAGACGCTCAGTTGTGTCCAACTCTTTGTGACCCCATGGACTCTGTACGCCAGGCTTCCCTGTTTATCACCAACTCCCAGGCTTGAGCAGACTCATGTCCATCGAGTCAGTGATGCCACCCAACTATCTTATCCTCTGTTGTCCCCTTCTCCTCCTGCGTTCAATCTTTCCCAGCATCAGGGTCTTTTCCAATGAGTCAGTTCTTTATATCAGGTGGCCAAAGTATTGGAGTTTCAGCTTCAGCATCAGTCCTCCCAATGAATATTTAGGACTGATTTCCTTTAGAATTGAGTGCTTGGATCTCATTGCAGTCCAAGGGACTCTCAAGAGTGTTCTCCAACACTACAGTTCAAAAGCATCAGTTGTTCAGCCCTCAGCTTTCTTTGTCGTCCAACTCTCAGATCCATACATGACTTCTGGAAAAACCGTAGCTTTGACTAGATGGACCTTAGTTGGAAAGTAATGTCTCTGCTTTTTAATATGCTGTCTAGGTTTGCCATAGCTTTGCTTTCAAGGAGCAAGTATCTTTCAGTTTCACAGCTGAGTTCACCATCTGCATGCAGTGATTTCGGAGCCCAAGAAAATAAAGTCTCTCACTGTTTCCATTGTTTCCACAAGTATTTGCCATGAAGTGATGGGAGTGGATGCCATGATCTTAGTTTTTTGAATGCTGAATTTTAAGCCAACTTTTTCACTCTCCTCTTTCACTTTCATCAGGGGGCTCTTTAGTTCTTCTTTGTTTTCTGCCATAAGCGTGGTGTTATCTGCATATCTGAAGTTATTCATATTTATCCCAGGAATCTTGATTCCAACCTGTGCTTCATCCAGCCCAGCATCTCACATGATATACTCTGCATATAAGTTAAACAGGGTGACAGTATACAGCCTTGACGTACTCCTTTCCCAATTTGGAATCAGTCTGTTGCTCCATGTCTGGTTCTAACTGTTGCTTCTTGACCTGCATACAGATTTCTCAGGAGGCAGGTAAGGGGGTCTGGTATTCCTATTTCTTTAAGAATTTTCCACAGTTTGTTGTGATCCACACAGTCAAAGGCTTGGTAATTTTTAGAATCAGTCATGTCCAACTCTTTGCGATCCCATGAAACTTAGCACGCCAGGCCTCCCTGTCCATCACCAACTCCTGGAGTTTACCCAAACTCATGTCCATCGAGTCGGTGATGCCATCCAGCCATCTCATCCTCTGTCGTCCCCTTCTCCTCCTGCCCCCAATCCCTCCCAGCATCAGGGTCTCTTCCAATGAGAACTCTTCACATAAAGTGGCCAAAGTATTGGAGTTTCAGCTTCAGCATCAGTTCTTCCAATGAACACCCAGGACTGATCTCCTTTAGAATGGACTAGTTGGATATCCTTGCAGTCCAAGGGACTCTCAAGAGTCTTCTCCAACACCACAGTTCAAAAGCATCAATTCTTTGGTGCTCAGCCTTCTTCACAGTCCAACTCTCACATCTATACTGCATCTATGTGGGAGGTAATTTTTCTCATTAACTTTGTAGTATAGCACATAGCACTTTCTTCATTTCTGTGTTAGTTGTTGCTACACAATAATGACCCCAAACTTAGTAGCTGAAAGTGCTAACCTTTATGATCTCATATAGTCTCTGTGGAGCAAGCAGCTAAGAGGGACCTAGCTGGGTGGTTTGGGCTCAGGCTCTCTCATGCGGTTGCAGATGTCAATGAGGATGTTGTCACCTTCAAGCCTTCACATTACACCCACCCTGACAGTGAGCCCTAAGGAAACACAGGATGGAAAGAGGGTGCCTACCATCCAGCAGTCAGTCCTGCAGCCAACCTGCATTGAAGTACCCCAGGGTGACTCAGGCTGAGAAAACACAGGATACTGGCCCCCGACTGCTGAGGTGTACATCAGAGGAATGATTCAGTGAGCCCAGACTCTTGCATCTTCCCTAGAAAATGCAACATAGAAAAGCTCTGAATTCCTTGAGATATTTGGTTTTCTTTGACGAACAGTAATTTTAGAAGTTCCTACTACCTGGTGTTTGTTGTAAAAGCTCCTATATACCCTGGCTCCTCCCTTGCCTCTTTGAAGAGGTCCTTCAGAGTGATCTGAGAGGGCTGTCCCAGGCTTACATCATCAGGATGTCTGCCAAATAAAACATAACTCTCAACTTTATGGTTGTGCCTTTTCTTCCCAGTGGACACAGACCAGCTGTTGGGAGCAGCTGAGGTTGTCTGAAAGCTTCACAGGGCTGGGGTTGAGATTTCAAGCTCACATCACTGTTGGTGGGAGTTCTCAGATGTCCTCAGGCTTTTGGACAAAAGCCTCAGGTCCCCACCGCTTGAGCTCTCCCCAGGGCTCCATGGGGCCTGTAAGCTGTTTTCCTCCAGAGTGAGGATTGGAGGTGTGGGGAGAACAGGCAAGGGAGTGACTGAGATGAGGCAGCAGTGTCTTCTGGGACCTGACCTTGAAGTCGCACAGCATGCTGCTGCCCAGGGTTACCTAGACCAAGCCTGGTCCGGGCCGGGGTTGGGGGGCTGGGGAGGGGAGAGGATACAGGCTGTGAACACCAGGAGCTGGGCCCACTGGTGTGTCTGGGAAACCAACTGCCAAGGCCTCATCTGAATACAAGCGGTCCTACAGCCCACATGGTCACCTGTGTGTGTATGAAAATAATCGTGACAATAATCCAGCTCTTTGTCTGCTTCACAAATGCTTCTCAAGTTCTGTGATAGTCAAATCATTATTATTTCTACGATCTTGTCATAAACCTTCTGGGTTTTCTTTCTTTAGCTTATAATCATTTTACTTTATTTTAAAATGATTTTGCTGTGCAGCACAGTTTGCAATAGCTGAGACATCGAGGCGACCAAAGGTCTATTGACAGAAGAATGAATAGAGAAGCTGTGGTACACATATACAATGAATATTACTCAGCCATAACAAAGAAGGAAATAGCACCATTTGCGACAACGTGGATGGGCCTGGAGATTACTTATCTAAGTGAAGTAAGCTAGACAAAGACAAATATCACAGGATATCACTTATGTGTGGAATCTAAAATATGACTCAGATGAACGTATCCATGAAAGAGAAGCAGGCTCAGAGACACAGAGAACAGGCTTGTGGTTGCCAAGGGGGAGGGGTGAGGGGGGGAGAGATGGATTGAGAGGCTGGGATTAACATATGCAAGCTATTATGTATAGGATGAACAAACAACAAGGTCCTCTGTGTAGCACAGGGGACTATATTCAATATTCTGTGATAAACCATGAAGGAAAAATATGGAAAAAAATATCCATAACTGAACCTGTGCTGTAAAGTAGAAATTATCACAACATTGTAAATCAGGTAAATTTCAATTAAAAAATAAAAATAAATAAAATGACTTTGCTATGGAGTTGTTTCATTTGCTTTTCTTTTTTTTACTTTACAATATTGTAATGAACACCCATGTTTTTTATTTTCTAAGCATTGTTCTAAGTACTTTACAAGAATTACCTTTATTGAATCCTCATGCAAACACTTGTAGGAGATGGTATTATCCTTATTTCTGCTGTGTGTGTGGGAAACTGAGACACAGAAAAGTTGAGGTACTTGCTTGAGGTTGTGCATCTGACAACTGGTCCATCTGAATCAGCGGAGTCTGGCTCTCATCTCCGCTATGCAGCCTTTCCAGTCCTTCATCCTCATTTTTGAATGCTTTATTAAATTCTGAACATTCTTGAGAGATGCATTACAGTACTCATTGAATGAGTACTGTGATGCATGAGATTTTGTAAATTTAAATCAGCTAAAGTTTGTCAAGCATAAACTGAGGAAGCTCCTAGTTTTAAACGGGGAAATGTTTCAGTGGATATTAATTTTATAAGAGATTAGTACTTTAGTGATTTTTTCATGATATGGGAAATTATATACCATCTAACCTCATGATTTCAGGATTTCAGATAATGAATATACTGATGAAAAGGATGCTTACCCACTACCTCTTATCCTTACAACATCTCTGCAAGGTAGGAATTCCTCCCTCCACAGATGAAGAAACTGACTTGCATAGTGAGAAAAAAAATTATTTAAGACCCTAGGTAGTCAGTAGCTGGGATGAGATGTAAATTAAGCTCTTACTTCAGAGCCATATTGCCCTCAGTTATTCCAAGGAACATTTGTGGTTGTTCCTTCTTCTTAGTTTTATTTTGTGTTGGCTTTTCTTTATTATTAATATTTTTGTAGTCTACTACAAGTTTTCTATATTTTGATATGATTACAGAACAACATGACACTCGATAGTGTATTCGAGTCCTTGTATCACCTCTGGGTTGAAGAGCTGCTTTTCTCCTTTTTAACTTTTCTCTTCCCAGTACAGGAGGGGATTCTATTCCTCCAGCCAATTAATTAGCTAATGTCTGGATTGAAATATTTTATTTTCTTCGGCCTTGAATTTTGCACTGAAAGATTTATTAATGCCACAAAATCGTCCCCCACCATGCATCCCCTTACGTTGTTGTTGCTAACTGGGTTCATACAGTCATCACAGTTGTACTGACATCCTGCATTGGCTACATTTCATGGAAGTGAAGTCGTTCAGTTGTGTCTGACTTTTTGCAACCCCATGGACTGTAGCCCATTAGGCTCCTCCATCCATGAAATTTTCTAGGCAAGAGTACTGGAGTGGGTTGCCATTTCCTTCTCCAGGGGATCTTCCCAATCCAGGGATTGAACCCCGGTCTCCCACACTGTGGACAGATGCTTTACTATCTGAGCCACAAGGGAAGCGGAACTCCATAAATCCTGAATGAGAAAATACATTATAAAAATCTCTAGGTACCAGACTTTCAAATTTCCTTTCAGGCCAGAGAAGAGAGATGCTGTCTGAACAGTCACTGCTGATGGGTCGGATCTGTAGGCTTTAGAAGGAGTTCATTCCATTTTCTCATCCACAGGGAAACTGCAACTGGGGGCTGCCAAAAATGTGGTTAAACAAAGGACAAGGTGGTAACTCCACCCACCAGCTTCTAACCAGGAGGGAAAATGTCATTCGTGAAAAGCCCTAATGTATATCTCCTTTCTCCAAACAATTAATTAAATGAAATATCCTGAGAAACAACTGAAACCTCAAATGGTTTCCATAGAAACTTCAATCCATTCTATGTGGCTGACATTTGAGTAAATGTGAACAGAGAAAACCTTTAGCTTTGCTGCGCTGCATGTACTATGGTGACAGCTAATGGGTTTATCTTAAAACCATTATTAACTGCTCATAACAAAATAGTAGCAGTTCTCTTCTTATAGACTTAAGGTGATTCCATGTGTGCTGTGCTGTGCTAAGTCAATTCAGTCAGGTCCGACTCTTTGCAACCCTATGGACTGTAGCTTGCCAGGCTCCTCTGTCCATGGGTTTCTCCAGGCAAGAATACCAGAGTGGGTTGCCATGCCTTCTCCTAGGGGATCTTCCCGACCTAGGAATCAAACCCACATCTCTTAAGTCTCCTGCATTGCAGGCAGGTTCTTTACCACTAGTGCCACCTGGGAAGCTCTGGGTGATTTCATAGTCTTAAGAATGTTAGAAAAACCCAGGATTCATAGGTATCAACAATACATTTCACATGACAGTAGTACTTTGCAAGAGCCTAAACTCCCTTTCTCTTTCATGTAACCATTTTAAATATCAGAAATGGGTCCTTTTCATAATCTAAGAAAAGTAATCCTAATATTCTTTATTCTGTGCACATCATTAGTACTTATGTACTTTATGTTTTAATACTTTTCCATTCCCTGAGGTTAGATGGAGCCTGAAACAATTACATACCTTTTGACTTTTATTGCCTGTGCGAAAATCACATTGCTGCAAATATAAGATGTGAGAGAAAAGGAAGACTTACAGGGAGGGACACACATTAGAAAAATAAAAAATACTGTCCTCAGGTGGAATTTGCATAAATTAGGGTGGCTCTTACTGACCATATATCTAGCATTACACTCAACAGTCACAGAAAAATCTATAGTCCAGGAAGTATACGAAAAAGAGAACTACTCGGAGCCGAACGACCGAGGCAGTTAACTGCAGGATGACACAGCTTCGTGACTTTGAAGGATTCAGTTCAGTTCAATTCAGTCGCTTAGTTGTGTCCAACTCTTTGCGACCCCATGAATCGCAGCACACCAGGCCTCCCTGTCCATCACCAACTCCCAGAGTTCACTCAAACTCATGCCCATCGAGTCGGTGATGCCATCCAGCCATTTCATCCTCTGTCGTCCCCTTCTCCTCCTGCCCCCCAATCCCTCCCAGCATCAGAGTCTTTTCCAATGAGTCAGCTCTTCACATGAGGTGGCCAAAGTACTGGAGTTTCAGTTTTAGCATCAGTCCTTCCAATGAATACCCAGGACTGATCTCCTTTAGAATGGACTTGTTGGGTCTCTGTGCAGTCCAAGGGACTCTCAAGAGTCTTCTCCAAAATCACAGTTCAAAAGCATCAATTCTTCGGCGCTCAGTTTTCTTCAGAGTCCAACTCTCGCATCCATACATGACCACTGGAAAAACCATAGCCTTGACTAGATGGACCTTTCTTGGCAAAGTAACGTCTCTGCTTTGGAATGTGTTATCTAGGTTGGTCATAACTTTCCTTTCAAGGAGTAAGCGTCTTTTAATTTCATGGCTGCAATCACCATCTGCAGTGATTTTGGAGGCCAAAAAAATAAAGTCTGACACTGTTTCCACTATTTCCCCATCTATTTCCCATGAAGTGATGGGACCAGATGCCATGATCTTCGTTTTCTGAATGTTGAGCTTTAAGCCAACTTTTTACTCTCCTCTGTCACTTTCATCAAGAGGCTTTTCAGTTCCTCCTCACTTTCTGCCATAAGGGTGGTGTCATCAGCATATCTGAGGTTATTGATATTTCTCCTGGCAGTCTTGATTCCAGCTTGTGCTTCTTCCAGCCCAGAGTTTCTCATGATGTACTCTGCATAGAAGTTAAAAAAGCAGGGTGACAATATACAGCCTTGACATACTCCTTTTCCTATTTGGAACCAGTCTGTTTCATGTCTGATTCTAAACATTGCTTCCTGACCTGCATACAGATTTCTCAAGAGGCAGGTCAGGTGGTCTGGTATTCCCATCTCTTTCAGAATTGTCCACAGTTTATTGTGATCCACAGAGTCAAAGGTTTTGGCATAGTCAATAAAGCAGAAATAGGTGTTTTCCTGGAACTGTCTTGATTTTTCGATGATCCAGCAGATGTTGGCAATTTGATCTCTGGTTCCTCTGCCTTTCCTAAAACCAGCTTGAACATCTGGAAGTTCACAGTTCACGTATTGCTGAAGCCTGGCTTGGAGAATTTTGAGCATTGCTTTACTAGCGTTTGAGATGAGTGCAATTGTGCGTTACTTTGAGCATTCTTTGGCATTGCCTTTCTTTGGGATTGGAATGAAAACTGACCTTTTCCAGTCCTGTGGCCACTGCTGAGTTTTCCAAATATGCTGGCATATTGAGTGCAGCACTTTCACAGCATCATCTTTCAGGATTTGAAATAGCTCAACTGTTATTCCATCACCTCCACTAGCTTTGTTCCTGTGATGCTTTCTAAGGCCCACTTGACTTCACATTCCAGGCTGTCTGGCTCTAGGTGAGTAATCACACCATCATGATTATCTGGGTCATGAAGCTCTTTTTTTGTACAGTTCTCCTGTGTATTCTTGCCACCTCTTCTTAATGTATTCTGCTTCTGTTAGGTCCATACCATTTCTGTCCTTTATCGAGCCCATCTTTGCATGAAATGTTCCCTTGGTACCTCTAATTTTCTTGAAGAGATCTCTAGTCTTTCCCATTCTGTTGTTTTCTTTTATTTCTTTGCATTGATCGCTGAGGAAGGCTTTCTTATCTCTCCTTGCTATTGTTTGGAACTCTGCATTCAAATGGGTATAGCTTTCCTTTTCTCCTTTGCTTTTCACTTCTCTACTTTTCACAGCTATTTGTAAGGCCTCTTCAGACAGTCATGTTGCTTTTTTGCATTTCTTTTCCATGGGCATGGTCTTGATCCCTGTGTCCTGTTCAATGTCAGGAATCTCCGTCCACAGTTCATCAGGTACTCTGTCTATCAGATCTAGTCCCTTAAATCTATTTCTCACTTCCCCTGTATAATAATAGGGGATTTGATTTAAGTCATACCTGAATGGTCTAATGGTTTTCCCTACTTTTTTCAATTTAAGTCTGAATTTGGCAATAAGGAGTTCATGATCTGAGCCACAGTCAGCTCCCAGTCTTTTTTTTTGCTGACTGTATAGAGCTTCTCCATCTTTGGCTGCAAAGAAGATAATCAGTCTGATTTCGGTGTTGACCGAAGATCAGGAGATGTTCACATGTAAAGTCTTCTCTTCTGTTGTTGGAAGATGGTATTTGCTATGACCAGTGCATTCTCTTGGCAAAACTCTATTATCCTTTCTCCTGCGTTATTCCTTATTCCAAGGTCAAATTTGCCTGTTACCCCAAGTGTTCTTGACTTCCTACTTTTGCATTCCAGTCCCCTATAATGAAAATGACATCCTTTTTGGGTGTTAGTTCTAAAAGGTCTTGTAGGTCTTCATAGAACCATTCAAATTCAGCTTCTTCAGCATTACTGGTTGGGGCATAGACTTGGATTCCTGTGATATTGAATCGTTTGACTTGGAAATGAACAGAGATCACACTCAGCTTAAATGACTTCTTAATTGATCACAGTCTTTTTCAAATTAATAAATTGTATTTTTAGAGTTGGTTTAGGTTTGGCGCAAAATTGAACAAAAGCACAGTGAATTTCCACATATTTCTTGTCCCTCCCCCTGCACATATGATATCCCCCACCATCAGCATCCCCACCAGATAGTATGTTATAATCAGTGGTCTATATTAGCTCATCACTCTTCTCCATTGGTGCTCACTCTTGATATTGGATAGTTTATGGATTTTGATGAATGTGTAATGACATGTATCCACCATTATAGAATCATACAGAATTGTTTTACAGCCCTAAACATCCTCTGTGCTCCTATTCATCTTTCCCAACCCCTAACCCTTGGCTACTGTCAATCATTTTATATTCTCCATAATTTTGCCTTTTCTAGCATGTCATATAGTTGGCATCATAACGTAATTCAGCCTTTTCAAATTAACTTAACTTTCTCTTAGTAATATGTATTTGTTTCCTCCATGTTTTTTCAGGGCTTAATAATTCATTTTTTTTTTTTAGTGCTAAATAATATTCTTTAGTTTGGATCAATCACAGCTTATTTATCCAGTCACCTACTGAAGGATATCGTGGTTGCTTCCAAGTTTTGGCAATTATGACTAAGTCTTCTACAATATAAACATCCACTTGCAGGGGTTTTTTTTGTGTGTGTGAACAGAAGTTTTGAATTTCATTTGAATTCTACAAAGGGCTATTGCTGTTTTGTATGGTAAGAGTATATTTACTTTTGTAAGAAACTGTCAAGCTATCTTTCAAAGTGTCTGTACCGTTTTGCATTACTGCCATTAGTATATTTGATTTCCTGTTGCTCCACAGCCATGACAGCAATTGGTGATGTCAGTGTTTTGGATTTCATTCATTCTAATAGGTGTGTAGTGGTATCTCCCTGATGTTTTCATTTGTACTTTGGTAATAACATATGATATTGAATACTTTTATGTGTTACTTGCCATCTATGTATCTTATTTGGGGAGGTGTCTGTTAAGATCTTTGGCCCATTATCTGTATGGGTAGATTATATATATATATATATATATATTCTTTAAAAAATTTTTTAAATATAAATTTATTTATTTTAATTGGAGGTTAATTACTTTACAATATTATATTGGTTTTGCTGTACATCAACATGAATCCGCCACGGGTGTACATGTGTTTCCCATCCTGAACCCCCCTCCCCCCTCCCTCCCCATACCATCCCTCTGGGTCATCCCAGTGCACCAGCCCCAAGCATCCTGTATCCTGCATTGAACCTGGACTGGCGATTCGTTTCATATATGATATTATACATGTTTCAATGCCATTCTCCCAAATCATCCCGCCCTCTCCCTCTCCCACAGAGTCCAAAAGACTGTTCTATACATCTGTGTCTCTTTTGCTGTCTCACATACAGGGTTATCGTTACCATCTTTCTAAATTCCACATACATGTGTTAGTATCGGATGCGACTGAGCGACTTAGCAGCAGCAGCAGCAGCATACTGTATTGGTGTTTTTATTGTTGAGTTTTAAGAGTTCTTTGTATATTTTGAATAGCAATTCTTTATCAGCTATGTCTTTTTCAACGATTTTCTTCCAGTCTGTGTCTTATCTTCTCACTCACTTGACATGGTCTTTCATAGAAAAAACTTATACATTTTAATGAAGTCAGTTTATGATTCATTTCTTTCGTAGGTTGTGAATTTGGTATTGTGCATTGAAAGTCATCACCATACCCACGGCAGTCTAGGTTTTCTCCTGTGTTATCTTTTAGGATTTTTACAGTTTGCTTTTTGCATTCAGGCCTCTATCTACTCTGAGAAAAGTGTAAGTCTGTGACTAGGTTTGTTATTTTATATGTGGAAGTATAGCTGTTCCAGGACCATTAGTTGTTGAGATAGTCCACTGTATTGCCTTTGCTTATTTTTCAGAGACCAGTTGATTATAATTAATGTGTCAGAGACCAGTTGATTATATTATATGGATCTACTTCTGAGGTTTCCATTTTATTTCTTTAAGCTGTATGTCTGCTCTTTCACTGATACCATGATGTCTTGATTACTGTAACTTCATACAAAGTTTCAAAGTGAGTTAGTGTCTGTTCTCTGACTTAGCTCTTCTGTATCCTTTGTCTCTCCATATACACCTCACAATCAGTTTGTCAATATCTACAAAATAACTTGCTGGGACTTTGGGATTCTGTTGAATTCACAGATTAAACTGGGAAGAACTGACATCTTGACGATATTGAGTCTTTCTGTCCATGAACATGAGATATTTTCCCATTTATTTAGTTCTTCTTTGGTATCTTTCATCAGAGTTTTGTAGTTTTTCTCATACAGATCTTGTAATATTTTTGAATTTTTCTTAAGTATTTAATTTCAGGGATCCTAATATAAATTATATTATGTTTTTAATTTCATGTTCCACTTGTTCATTGTTGTTCTCTCATAAAAGAGACTGACTTAACCATATTAACATTACATCTTTCAACATTGCTGTGATCACTTACCAGTTCCAGAAGTTTTTTAGTTGATTTCTTCAGATTTTCTACATTGATTAATCTGTTATCTGTGAACAAAGACAGTTTATGTCTTCCCTCTCAATCTGCATAGTCTTAATTTTCTTGCCTTATTGCATTAGATAGGACTTCAAGTATGATGTTGAAAAGCAGTGCTGAGAAAGAGTATCCTTACCTTGTTCCTGATGATTACCATTTTTAATACTATATTCGTTCATTATGGTCTTTAAGATAATTCTTGAGCTGAGACCCTAGATAATACCAGAGTGCATGTGACAAAAAGTGGATAAAACACAGCCTTGTGTGTCTGTTAGTCACTCAGTCATGTCCGATTTTTTGTGACACCATGGACTATATATAGCCTGCCAGTCTCCTTTTACCATGGAATTTTCCAGGCAAGAATACTGGAGTGGGGTGCCATTTCCTTCTCCAGGGGATCTTCCCAACCTGGGGATAGAACCTGGTCTCCTGCATTGCAGGCAGATTCTTTACAGTCTTAGTTTTCAGGGAAGCCAAAAACACAACCTTGGATTTGGGTAAACATGAACCCTTCTACTTGTTTGCTTATTGTCTGTGTAACCTTAAGGAATTACTTACCCTTCTTGGGCCTCAATTACATTCTATATAAGTTAGACATAATTCTTAGTTCTGGTGTTATAAGGATTAGAGATAATGGATCAAGAGTTCTTAGGCCATAGCTGTTGACTCATAATAGTAGCTATGGGATAAGATGCAGAACCAACATCTGTAGACTTTACTCTCTTTATTGTTAAGTCCTTATGCAAAAATCATTCCATATTTGCAGATGGTAGCCTTACTTTGTCTTTTCTGCATCTTAGTGAACTTTTCTAATCTCAAGAGTGCACTAGTAGTCATATATCATAAAAGCTAGCTATTATTATTATCAGGGATATATGGTAACTTCCTAATGACTAACTTGTTTAGGTTTTATAAATGTCATAATAATTCCTTCTTAGATAGTCTCACTGACCCAACAAATTTGAACATTTTTTGTTTAAGTTTTTATTTCTTCCTTTAGAGATATTTAAGGAAATAGGGTTCTTGGAGTTTTAAACAAAACAGAGGAAACATGAATGGCAAAGTCAGCAGCATTATTTTTGCATGGAACTTGGGGAGAGAGATTGGCGTGTGAAATTCAGTCACTGGCTTTCTCTGTCCATATGATGCTTTAAAAAGATCTGATAGCACATGCTCTATCATTGACTTATTATGGGCAAACGTAAGACTGTTAACCTCACATCTCAGGTGGGTGGTTGAGAAATACCTGAAAAAGTTAAACAAAGCCTAAGCAAACACAAATCCTCCTGCCACGTGACTATAGAATTATGAAACAAAGCAGACCAAAGATGAAGATGATCTGAACTCCAGACTTTTTAGAATCATTAGGATCAAACCCTAGAATCTAATCTCTTTAGTTTGCAGATGAGAAGTTTTCTAATGAGATGAAACACTCCTAAATTTCACATGGTCAGCCCCTGAAGAGCCAGAGATTAACACAGTATTTTGGCTGCTACTGCTTCTCTGAGTAGACACATCCTCTCATTTTTAAACTAAAAATTCTTTTTTTGCAACTTGAAATGCAGTCACTGCTGATCTGCCTTGTGCAGTCAACCAACAAAAATATACACCTGAAATAAATCCTCTTTCATTCCTAAGCTCTTAACAGATCTTTTTTCACTTACCAGGGATAGAGTTTGAACTGTTTAGAAGATCAGTATTCACTGGTTGATTTAAGATACTTAATCTGTTTTTTTGATTCACATCCCAATAGGTTGGTAGTGAATATTAGTTATTAAATAAAGTAGTATTATTCTGTTAGCAATAAGATACTTAATTCAGAAAGAAGTTAACATTGTTTAGCTCCTATTTTCATACTAGGCATTGCATTTGTATAGTTTTCATATATATTGTATTATCTCACCTCATCTTCAAAAATTCTTTGTTCCTTTCCTTATGTCTCCTGATAATGGAATATTAGAAAATGCACTGTTGTTAATCTAAAAGAATTGAACAAGGTAAGAATATGATGGCTAAAGAGGTTGGGCTCTGAGTCAGAAAAAGCAGCTTTATACTGCTCTTTACATTTATTTGCACTTCCCTGGTGGCTCAGAGGTTAAAGCGTCTGCCTACAATGCGGGAGACCTGGGTTCGATCCCTGGGTCGGGAAGTTCCCCTGGAGAAGGAAATGGCAACCCACTCCAGTACTGTTGCCTGGAGAATCCCATGGACGGAGGAGCCTGGTAGGCTACAGTCCGTGGGGTCGCAAAGAGTCGGACATAACTGAGTGACTTCACTTACATTTATTTATTGACATCCTGGTACATTCCCCATACGTGTTTTAGCGTCCACACCTGAAAAATAATATATCAAAACAGCCTATGCTTGAAAAATTAAGTGAGATGAGGTATGTAAAGTTTTACCTTGCCTATCTCTTAGCTAATGCTCATTCATGTTAACTCATGTTAGAATATGTATTATTATTCCTACAAGAAAATGTTGCATCCGTGTGAGTGGGTAAAGCTTTGATGCTTTTAGTGGACAGGTGATCCAAATTGATTTTGTTACTATTTACGAATTTTATTTTAAAGTATAGGATTTCACTTGACATTAATTAAAACAGAAATTGTACTTACTGGTTTCCTTAAATGTGTGTCATTTCAACTCAGACCACATGAGGGCAGCATGGTACTTTTAAAAACAGAGAAGTGCCTGGCTGGAGTTGGGGGCGGATATCTAGTGTAAAATCTATAGAAATCATAGGTACAAAATTAAAACGGGAAGACTCCATAATGACTCTCTAATCCAAGCTTTCTTTTTAAAAAGAAAGAATTGCGGTCCAAAGAGGCCAATTAGCAAGTCCCCTGTCACACAGCTGGCATCTACGGCTGCAGGGCAGAGAACCAGCCAACAGCACTAAGGAAGCAATAGTAATTGCGTTATTGGAGCACGTAAGTACTAAGGACGTTTTATTATGCACTAATATTGTGTGCGCCGCTATTGTAGAGGAAATTGAGTGTTTCTGATAACGAATTGGCCTCCAGAATCTTCCTTTCTGAAGAAATAGAAAAACAGAAAGAGTCTCATTTTCTCAAGATGTAAATGCGTCCTTCAAGGCAGAAGACTGAACTGGGCGACTTCTCAAGGTTGTCATTAATATTTTGCTCATAGCCCTGTGCTTGTGTGCGGCCTTTAAACTGAAGTGCTGACTCCAGGATCCAATGGCCAGCAAAGGAGGAGTGCACACCTACCTAGATATCTAGTATGTATCTAGTATACCTCGTATATCTGCCCCCTTTCTTTAACCCAGTTTTCTCCACACCCCACTTCCCAGCCGCATACAAACACATACACACACACATCCAGGAACATGCAGAAACATACACCCCAGTGGCATTGTCACAGCCTGGGGACTTGTTGGGGAGAGTTACTTTAACTGTGCACCCATGGTCTTCATCACACACACCCCTTTCCCAAACTCCACCAATAAGCATCAGGATATCTGGTTCAGGAGGATATGCTTTCGTGAACTCTGCTGCCCCCACTTCCCTTACCTCCTTCGTATCTTTTAAATTTTTGCAGTTCGTCCCTGCTCTACTGTCACGGTCATCACTCATTTGTGTTAGTCAGCCTTGAAAAGTGGACATCATGATGTTTAATTTTATGTGTCACCCTGACTGGGGCACAGGGGTCCATGAGGGTGTTTTTGGGTGAGATTAACATTTAAGTCACTAGCCTGTGTAAAGAAGGTTACCCTCCTGGATGTGGGTGGGCTGTGGGCAAGCAGGTGAAAGCTGAATAAAAAGATGAGAACAAAATGGCTAATCTGGAGAATCACTCCTAATTGACTCCTTTCAAACTGGGACATCGGCAGTCTTCCGCTTCAGACTCAAACTGAAACCCTGGCTTTTCCTGGACCTGAAGGCAACTGACCTTCAGACCAGAACATTACCATCAGCTTTCCTGGTTTGCAGGTCTTCAGACTCCATCCTGTAGAAGACGCTGGGTCTCCAGTTGACTCACCCTGCAGGTCTTGACACTTGCTTGCCTCCATAATTATGTGAAAAGCATCCTGCATAATTCCTTGTAATAAATCAATCAAGCAATCAATAAGTTCCTATATTCTTTCTTTTTTCTGGAGAATCCTGACTGCTGCAGATACTCTGGTTCTCTTCCATCTGTTTTCAACTGAAACCAGAGTATCATTTGTACAATTTACTAATTATAACTATCCATTAACTTGACAAATTACCAATTAAATGTGAAATCCCAACCTTATGCTAGCACTAACCTTGACGCTTTAGTGATCAGTCACAGTTTTTGACATTTAGTGGGTGTTTAACAACTATGTGTTGACTCAATGAATATGTAAATTCTATTAGTTATCTTTTGAAAGAATTTTTGTTTCTATCAGAGCTCTAGCATTTTTCATTCCATCTATAAGTGAGCATATTGTAGTTATTAACTTAGTATAAAGGAAACACTTATTTCTCTATTGATCGGATACTGCTTTGTCCAGCTGCAAACCTATATGTATTATAGTTTTAGGCTGAGGGATGAAAATGATGCCAAGTATGATTAACATAAAGAAGCTTAATATAACATGTTAGTTGTCAGTCAATGTTAGATGATTAGATCTTTAATTTATTAAAGCCTATGATAGCACCTTGAAAGTATAGATACCTACATTTCATAGGTAAGAGAAATGAGGGCCTTAAGAGTGGTTCATTTGGCCAAGTCTATATAGTTAGTAAATGAGAGAATAGAAATAAGGTCCCCAAATACCCAGTCTTTGTCATCTCATCATTGGCAAATTTCTTCTTTGTTGACCTGTACCCAGCAACTCCTGAAATTCACCCCCTGGAAACCACCGTCATCTATGTTAAATTTCTTTGGTGACCTGCCCACTATGATGATCCCACCAGGTAACATGCTTCTCCTTGCTCCCTGGACATCAGCATGCCGCCTTCCTCACTGTGTCTCTTGGTCATTGCAGGTATATTCACACATGAGGATCTTGCCTGTCTTCCTCTGAGCCTGGAGCTCTCTCCTCCCCAATCCCCATGTTGCTGGGAACCCACACCACTCAGCCCTTTATTCCTTTAGATTCAGCTCAGATGTCTCCCCCAACCACCATAATTCAAGCAGCACACATTCTGGAAGTCATTTCCTACCCCATTTCTCTGCTTATTTTCTTCATAAAAGTTAAAATATAAAAAATATTTCATTTTTAATTTGTTTGCTCTTATCTGTACCCCAGGCAGATAATTTCTACAAACTATAGACAAATCCCCATCATGCTAAAAGCCTACAAAATAATCTTATGTTTTGTAGAGTGTACATTTCAGATAATCCTTGTGTGATCTCTGATGACTGGCCTTGAGTCCATGAAACAGTCTGCAGTTCATGACGAGAAGACTTCTATATCAGATGCTTATTTGAAAACAAGGTTCAAGACTAAATGATAAAGTCTTCCTGCAATGCAGGAGACCCAGGTTCAATCCCTGGATCAGGACGATCCCCTGGAGAAGGGAATGGCAACCCACTCCAGTTTTGTTGCCTGGAGAATCCCATGGACAGGGGAGCCTGGTGAGCTCCTGTCCATTGGGTCACAAAGAGTCAGACGTGACTGAGCTACTAACACTTTTTCACTTTCTCTTTCAAATGTAAAGTGCTGTCTATGTCAGGAATTGCATTATTTAAATGCATTTGTATAATCTGGATGGAATTTCTAAGCTTTGAAATTGGAAGGGCTACATGTATGTGATACTAGTGTTTGTTTTGAATAAAAGATATGTGTGTCTTTAATTATCAAAGATAATGTTATAACTTTGTCTCACTTACTTAGTACCATCCGAGTAGGATTATCTGAAGCCTTCATATGAATGGGGTTACCAAAAATCAAATACAGGAATAGATGTCATGTAGAAAGTGACTGGAAGTCTTAATGACAGAGGCAGGGATAAAAGCAGAAACTGTTCTATTCTGCCATAGTTCATGATTTCTCTGATATCTAGGAAGCCCAACAGCTTATTTTTAGCCTTTACTTTGACTGAAATATATAAAATTGAATTGCAACATTGTTATTAATAATCTAAATTCATAGTGTATTTTGATTGATTTGTAACTTTCAATGGTTTTGAGAATAAACATTCTCAACACTATGTTGAATGGGGACTTCCTTGATGGTCTAGTGTTAAGAATCTGCCTTGCAGTGTGGGGGATGTAGGTTCGATCCCTGGTCAGGGGTCCCTCATGCCTCGGGGCACCTAAGCTTACTCAACAATAGAAGTCTGCAAGCTGAAACAAAGATCCAGCATAGTGTAAATAACAATAAGTAATAAAATTTAAAGAAAGAAAAGACCCAGAGGGATGGTACAGGGAGGGTGGAGGGAGGGGGTTCAGGATGGGGAACACGTGTATACATGTGGCGGATTCATGTTGATGTATGGCAAAACCAATACAATATTGTAAAGTAATTAACCTCCAATTAAGGATACAGGATGCTTGGGGCTGGTGCACTGGGATGACCCAGAGAGATGGTATGGGGAGGGAAGTGGGAGGGGGGTTCAGGATTGGGAACACGTGTACAACCATGGCAGATTCATGTTGATGTATGGCAAAACCAATACAGTAGTGTAAAGTAAAATAAAAAAAATAAAATAAATGAGTTTATATAAAAGAAAAAGATAAAATGATTCATTGAAACACATTTATAGAAATTGAAAAATTGTATCCAATGTAATTGAGAAAAATGACCTCATCACTGTTCATTTATTTTTAAAATGGCCAGCTAGATCTCTTTAGAATGATGTTAATAATTTATTTACAACAATGTTTCAAAACAGCCCGGATTGTCTGGACTTTGACCTGCAGCATCTCTATCTTGAAGGAAGAAAGCAATCCCAGGGCAAGATTCCATTTTAGGAAGGACAAACACTATCTGTACATTGTAATTTTCCAAAGTGCATTTTCTGGGAGTGCATTTCCAAGGAATGCCACGTTACCAGCCTACTTGGACCATGTGCAAAATAATGTATGAAACTGGGGAGACCTCTAGAGGGGAAAACTAATAGTGATTCCTCTGTATTAAGACAGATGGCCCTGTATTACTGGGGACTCTAGTCTTCTCAAACTGTGTCTGGGGCAAAGAAGGAAAGAATTACCGTGATATTCTCATCTCTAAAGTCTTGTGTGCTCCAAACATAAAGCTATGTCTGATACATTTGTTTAGACTTTTAAATTACTAGCATATTTATTCATCTGTAAGGATGCTCCTTTTTAGATTTGTCTATTTCATTTTAAACACTGTAAAGGTAGACATGATTGCTTTCTTTAAAGTTATTCACAGGGCATCCTAGAAAAATTTTGTGAAAAGTGAATATCCAGTGGTTGTTGTTAATTGCCTGTGTTCTCCACTTTGCTACTGCAGACGTGGCCAAAGACTGTCTGAATGAATCCCACCTTTGTTCCAGTTAATAATCCTGCTTTTGGGAGAAGTGAACCCTGCTATTTAAAACAAGTAATAAATATGTGTCATGCACTGAGGGAAAGCTCTCATTACTCCATGAATAAAAAGCTGTGATCCAAATGAAAGGCTAGGTTATTTTATTGTTTTGAAAGGTCAGAAAATTCAGAGTTTTGGAGACATTTTGGCTTCACATCTTATTCACACATCCGTAACTCATAATTATACTTTTTAAAAGTAGCAAAACTGACAAAACCTAGAAAAAACTTTGTTGTTGTTATTCAGTTGCTAAATTGTATCTGACTCTTTGTGACCCCATGGACTGCAACTTGTCAGACTCCTCTGTCCTCCACTATCTCCCAGAGTTTGCTCAATTTCGTGTCCATTGAGTTGGTGATGCTCTCTAACCACTTCATCCTGTGCCTTCTCCATCCCCTTTTGCTTTCAATCTTTAAATTTTCATAGCATTAAAAATAAAACCATTTAAATAAACATAGGTACATTTTCAAAGATGGCTGGGAACACAAATGCTTTAAAAATTCATTCCAATCAACTTTGAAATATTGGTTCTGAGGTTTTGCAAAGTTATGACCTGGAGGGTTTACAGGGTCATATCAATTAAAGAGCCTGGGAGGTAACTCTAGTTTCATTTTTTTTCAAAATAATTTTTATGATATGTAATAGAATTTCTTGTAAGGAGAGAATGACCTTTAGCTCAAGGGTGTCATTTCTTAGATGCTCAGTACGACTATATTTTTTCAACTACCAAATTGATTTTCTAGCAATCAAATTGAACTAGCAAATGTACCATGCATTTGAAAAATCTAAATGGTATTAATATATCATTTCAAAGAATGACAAAACTTCTGTAAATTATGAAAATATGTTTATTTTCTGTGGTAACTGGGATTACTTTTAAACACCACTTTTATTTTCTGTATCATAAGTTCTATAACATTAATATGTACCTATGCTGAGATCTTTCCAAGTCTGTGGTAACACAATTACCAGATCTACAGTTCATTATATCTTTATCTTTAATGAGAGCAATGCAACCTCATTACAACATTGCAGTAAGATTTTTTAAATACGAAATTGAAGCAAGAATAATGTAACAAAAATGCCTACCAGAAATCACCTTTCTTCTGTCAACTACATTGGAGGTAATGACAATTCTGAGTAATCTCAGTGAACTAAATATTTGGCAGTTCAGTCTCTTTTCATCAATGATTAGAACTTTCCAAGGGAAACTTAACAGTTACACAGAATGGACAGGAAAAGCACACAGAGCTTTAAAATCATCCCACAGAGGACAAAAGAGCCAGGATCCTTGTTCAGAGCATGAGGGGGATGGTCAGACACAAGGGAGCTCATTGGTACCTCTAATGCAGTTTGGCTCCTGTAAGTGATAGATGCTGAGCAGAGGACTTGTGGGTGGCATGGCAGCTACCAAGGTCAGAAGAAGGGGGACTTGTCTCAGTGGCTGTCAGGACCAGGGGCTCTGGGAGAGAATGAGGTCTAGCTCTGCATAAGGCTGATCCTGTAGTTAGTCAGTTATTGACTCATCCACAGATGGTGGTTAGATCACCCAGGGATGGATCCAGGCTATGTACACCCAAGAAACATCAAGGGGTCCATGGAAGAGCCAAGGTGGCGTGGAGAGGCTGCACAGACCTGAGAATCCATTCATCATGCTTCCTCAAGGGCCAGAGGGTCCCTGCACTCCGAGAAACACGGCTTCAGGGGTGACCTGAAGGAGAACTGAGGAGCTGAGCTAACAGGCTGAATTCCATCCCCACTCCCTTTCCAGTCCCACATTTTGTGTGGAAGCTTGTGAGGAAGGCAAGAAAAGCTATACAGTTAAAAGCAGAGACATTACTTTGCCGACTAAGGTCCGTCTAGTCAAGGCTGTGGTTTTCCCTGTGGTCATATATGGATGTGAGAGTTGGACTGTGAAGAAAGCTGAGAGCCGAAGAATTGATGCTTTTGAACTGTGGTGTTGGAGAAGACTCTTGAGAGTCCCTTGGACTGCAAGGAGATCCAACTGGTCCATTCTGAAGGAGATCAGCCCCGGGATTTCTTTAGAAGGAATGATGCTAAAGCTGAAACTCCAGTACTTTTGGCCACCTCATGTGAAGAGTTGACTCATTGGAAAAGACTCTGATGCTGGGAGGGATTGGGGGCAGGAGGAGAAGGGGACGACAGAGGATGAGATGGCTGGATGGCATCACGGACTCGATGGACGTGAGTCTGAGTAAACTCCGGGAGCTGGTGATGGACAGGGAGGCCTGGCATGCTGTGATTCACGGGGTCACAAAGAGTCAGACACGACTGAGTGACTGAACTGAACTGAACTGAACTGTAGTTGGAGTAACTTTGTGACAACATTAGAGGGGGAAGAGCAAACTGTGGCTGGGCCAAACATGCGTGTTTCCTGCCATTTATTCCATGTCACTATTTCTCAGACTTTTCTTTGCCATTTTTATATATTTGTGGTGATAATATCATCCAACATTGACTCACATCTTCAGTTCAGTTCAGTTCAGTTGCTCAGTTGTGTCCGACTCTTTGCAACCCCATGAACTGCAGCATGCCAGACCTCCCTGTCCATCACCAACTCCCGGAGTCCACCCAAACTCATGTTCATTAGAGTCAGTGATGCCATCTCACCATCTCATCCTCTGCTGTCCCCTTTTCCTCCTGCCTTTAATCTTTCCCAACATCAGGGTCTTTTCAAATGAGTCAGCTCTTCGCATCAGGTGGCCAAAATATTGGAGTTTCAGCTTCAACATCAGTCCTTCCAATGAACACCCAGGACTGATTTCCTTTAGGATGGCACATCTTCGCTTCACCCTAAAAGTGGTGGCCTGGATTCCCTCCCCCCACCCCCGTCCACACACACACAGTTTGGAGAGAACAACCAGCAGTTGCAGATGGACACACCTGCAGAATCAGCCCCATGAATGTGAGAAGCCCAGTCCCTTCAAGACTGAGAGGCAAAGCCCGAGGAGGGAAGGAAAAGCCATCAGCCTCCTGAGAGGTATAGTGTTGGTGACGGTCCTGAGTCCCTCCAGCCCAGCCCCAACCCCTGGCCTTGGTGACCATGGTGGGGCTAGAGGGGAGCATGTGGGATAAAGGCTGGTTTGTGGAAATGGACACCAAGGGCAGCCTGGAGTCTGGTGTGCAGGTGGATGCTCCTTTGGGCACCCCACATTTTACTTGGCCAGGGGCCCATGTGGGTAGGGAGGAAGGAGATCTGGGGGAGAAGAGGCTTCCCTGCCATGTCATCAAGGCAAGAACGTATATTTTCATGGGTCAGATGGAGGTCTCCTGGGGCTGAGCTGCACTCTCTTTCTTTTTCTTTTGTAATTTAATTTTTATTTTATAGTGGAGTAGAGTTGATTTATTCTGTTATGTTAGTTTCAGGTGTACAGCAAAGTGAATCAGTTATAAATAAATACATATCAGGCCATACTACAGGGAGGGAGCACAGCTCCACCCATCAGCAAATAACTTAAAATGTATTAAGCCTGTCTCTGCCCACCAGAGTAAGACCCACTTTTCCCCACAGCCAGTCTCTTCCATCAGGAACCTTACACAAGCCTCTTATCCTCATCCATCAGAAGGCAGACAGAATGGAAACCATAATCACAGAAAACTAATCAAAATGATCACATGGATCACAGCCTTGTCTAACTCAATGAAGTTATGTGTTGAAACCGAAATAGGTTCAAGGGATTGGACCTGATAGAGTGCCTAAAAAACTATGAATGGAGGTTTCTAACACTGTATAGGAGGCAGTGAAAACAATCTCAAAGAAAAAGAAATGCAAGAAAGCAAAGTGATTGTCTGAGGATGCCTTACAAATAGCTGAGAAGAGAAGCAAAAGGCAAAAGAGAAAAGGAACAATATACCCAAGTGAACGCAGAGTTCCAAAAAATAACAAGGAGAGATAAGAAAGCCTTCCTCAATGATCAGTGCAAAGAAATAGAGGAAAACAGTAGAATGGAAATACTAGAGATCTCTTCAAGAAAATTAGAGATACTAAGGGAAAAGTTTTTTTGCAAAGATGGGCACAATAAAGGACAGAAATGGTATGGACCTAACAGAAGGAGAAGATACTATGAAGAGGTTGCCAGAATATACAGAACTTACAAAATAGGTCTTAATGACCTGGATAACCACAATGATGTGGTCACTCACCTAGAGCCAGATAGCCTGGAGTGTGAAGTCAAGTGGCTTTGGGAAGTATTACTAAGAAAAAAGTTAGTGGAGGTGATGAAGTTTCAGCTGAGCTATTTCAAATCCTAAAAGATGATGGTATTAAAGTGCTGCCCTTAATATGCCAGCAAATTTGGAAAACTCATCAGTGGTCACAGAACTTGAAAAGGTCAGTTTTCATTCAATTCAAAGGCAATGCCAAAGAATATTCAAATTACTGCTCAATTGTGCTCTTCTCGCATGCTAGCAAGGTAATGCTCAAAATCCTTTAAGCTAGGCTTCAATAGTACGTGAACCAAGAACTTCAAGATGTAAAAGCTGGATTTAGAGAAGGCAGACAAACCAGAGATCAAATTGCCAACATCTGTTCGATCATAGTAAAAGCAAAGGAATTCCAGAAAAATCTCTACTTCTGCTTCATTGACTACTCTAAAGCCTTTGGCTGTATGGATTACAACAAATTGGAAAATTCTCAAAGAAATGGGAAAATCAGACCACATTATCTGCTTCCTGAGAAACTGGAAGGTCAAGGAAACCTATGCAGGTCAAGAAACAATAGTTAGAACTGGACACGGAAAAACAGACTGGTTCAAAATTGTGAAAGAAGTATGTCAAGGCTGTATATTGTCACCCTACTTGTTTAACTTATATGCAGAGTACATCATGAGAAGTACCAGGCTGGCTGAATCACAAGCTGGAATCAAGATTGCTGGGAGAAATATCACCACCTCATACATGCAGATGATAGCACTCTAATGGCAGAAAGTGAAGAGGAACTAAAGCGCCTCTTGATAAAGGTGAAAGAGGAAGGTGAAAAAGCTGGTTTAAAACTCAACATTCAAAAAACTAAGATCATGGCGTCTGGTCCCATTATGTCTTGGCAAATAGATGGGGGAAGAAATGGAAATTATGAAAGACTATTTTCTTGTGGTCCAAAATCACTGTGGATGGTGACTGCAACCACAAAATTAAAAGACACTTGCTCCTTGGAAGAAAAGCTGTGACAATCCTAGACAGTGTATTAAAAAGCAGAAACATCACTTTGTGGACAAAGGTCTGTATAGCCAAAGGTATAGTTTTCCAGTAGTCATTTATGGATGTGAGAGTTGTACCATGAAGAAAGCTGAGTGCCAAAGAATCGATGCTTTTGAACTGTGGTGTTGGACAAGACTCTTGAGAGTCCCTTGAACAGCAAGGAGATCCAATCAGTTAATCTCAAAGGAAATCAACGCTGAATATGCATTGGAAGGATTGATGCTGAAGTTGAAACTCCAATACTTTGGCCACCTGATGCAAAGAGCCAACTCATTGGAAAAGATCCTTATTCTGGGAAAGATTGAGGGTAGGAGGAGAAAGGGGCAACAGAGGATAAGATAGTTGGATGGCATTACCGACTCGATGGACATGAGTTTGAGAAAACTCCGGGAGATAGTGAAGGACAGGAAAGCCTGGCATGCTGCAGTCCATGGGGTCGCAAAGAGTTGGACATGATTGAACAACCGAACTGAACTGATCCTCTTTTTCAGATCCTTTCCCCATTTAGGTTATTACAGAGTGTTGAGTAGAATTCCCTGTAGTATACAGCAGGTCCTTGTTGTTTATTTATTTATTATATAACACTGTGTATGTGTTAATTCAAAGCTCCTAATTTATCATCCCCTTCCCCCCCCTTGGTTATCTTAAGTTTGTTTTCTAAGTCTGTGAGTCTATCTGTTTTGTAGATAAGTTTGTTTGTGTCATATTTTAGCTTCTACCTGTAAATGAGATCATGTGATATGTCCTTCTCTGGCTTATTTTACTCATGAAAGTAAGTACTTTACTTATTTTTATGTTCTTTACTTACTATGATAATCTCTAGGTCCATCCATTTTGCTACAAATGGCATTGTAGTATTTCCTTGCATATGTGTACCACACCTTCTTTATCCATTCATTTGTCAATGGATATTTAGGTTGCTTCCATGACTTGGGTGTTATAAATAGTGTTGCAATGAGCATTGGGTATGTGTGTGTGTGTGTGTGTGTGTGTGTGTGTGTGTGTATTTTTGTGAATTATGATTTTCTCTGAATATATGCCCAGCAGTAGGATTGTTGGTCACATAGTAGCTCTGTCTTTCTGGAAAGCTCGCTCTGTAGGGGATCTAAGTAGTAGTGGGCTTGTTGGATCATTAGGGGCTGGAGTTGGATTGTCCTGGGCACTGAACCAGACCCAAGTCTATCATTTCCGGGAGTTGTGCACTAGGGGGACCTCAAAGGATTTCATAGATGTGTTCAAGGAGGGGCTGGCCCTTGGGTGTCCCCCTGAGAGAGGGCAATGCTGGCCAGGCATTGCCAGCTAGAGGAGCAATGATGACCCTCCAGGGGGGTCTTGGTTCAGCAAAGTAGCCTCTGCCCTGTCCCTCCCTACCCCCATCATCTGGTCATGACGATCCAGGGCTTCAGGCTGACAAGGGCATCGGAGATGGGGGGAGCTGACCCTGTCTCTTTTCTTGGACAACCTCACAGCAGCATAAGGGGAAGTGTTGAATTAGATCTGAGACTGGAATTTTAACTTGGACTGGACCACATTCTAATAAGGAAAAATACTCAGAAAGGTGTGAAATCGGCTGTGATGACATTCAGGGACAGGAAAGGGCATTCACGTGAGGACAGTTAAGAGGAGTGACTGGAAAAATACAGCCATTTCATGTTCATAGCCCCAGTGATCTGTTTTTCAATGAAGGAGCAGTTATGAATTCAGATCATAGTAATGGAGACTATTTTATAAGGAAAGCAGGGAGAGTAACTTTTACTGAGCACTTTTTAACAGTCAGGTGCTTTGCCGATATCTCTTATCTTATTTATTCTTGTGGTGAGTTACCCACAATTCTAATCCTTTAACCAGTGAAACTGAGACTGAGAGACATTCAATAACTTACCCAAGGACACAGCTAATTAATGATGGACCTAGGGTTACATTTAGGAAAATATGAGGCTAAAACCAGCTATCCACAGCCACTGCTTGAGATGGACGGTTAAACAGGCTGCATAATAACACTTCCTTCTTGTCTGCTTTCCTTCTCATGTTTTATCCAGGATGAAAATCATTCTTCAAGGGACAGTTGATGCTAGTTGGGTTTGTCAAATGTATGTGAGGATTCTTTGTCAGTTCGAATATGAATTCCTGATACTAAGTGTAGTGTCTTGCCTTAGTTGTGAATTTCCTGTTTGGGTGGTGTGGTTGATGCTGGGTCAATTCCTAGGCAGGTTGATAAGAAGTCCGGGGTCCCCCCAGGAGGAGAAAGGAGTCTGGGGCTCTCAAGGAGGAGAAAAGGGTCTGGAATTCTCAAGGAGGAAGAAACAACAAATGTCTCCCCCCCCACCCCCCATACATTCCTTAGTCTTACTCACATAAAATGTTTTTTTTGTCTGAAACCTTTGAAGTTACAAATGGTTGTCCAGGCTCCTATGAGTGCCACAGCCTCCTCCAACTATTACTTGGGGCCCCTGAATCAGAGATCCTCAATATCAGGGTTAGGAGAATATGTTGCCTCAACAGTTTGAGAATGACACCCCTCAACAGCAGGAAGTAGTTATGGAAGCAAAATGACGCCCTTTTCCCCTGGCAACATAATTCTCCTAAAAGAAAAGGGGGAATGAGAGAGTCAATTCCTAGGCAGGTTGGTAAGTAGTCCAGAGTCCCCCAGGAGGAGAAAGGGGTTTGAGGCTCTCAAGGAGGAGGAAAGGACAAGCATCTTTTTTTTTTTTTTTTTTCCTACTTTCCTTAGTCTTAGTCACATAAAATATTTTTTTCTTTAAGCATGGAATTGATGATTGCACAACAAATAGCTCAGTTTAAAGTCTGTACTAAGGATTTTATAACAATAATGAATCCTGCTTGAGGACAGTTTGTCCTACTTGAAAACCTTCTAACTAATCCTGTTATCTTAGGGTGTATATTATGGGAATGGGTCTGGTAAGATCTTTCTATTGTTAGTTCTAATCCTGTCATCTTAAATTGTAAATTGTGGGAGTGGGTCTAGTAAGATCTTTACAACCTTGAGACATTCTTTTGATTTATTGTTAATAATCAACTAAAAAAGTATATAACTCCCTTGCTGACCCTAGCGAGGGGGGCACTCTCTGTCCTCCTTCTGATGTCTATATCAAAAGCTTTCTCTGTCCCTTTTTATACTTTAATAAAACTCTGCTACATAAAAACTCTTGAGTGATCAAGTCTGGTCCCTGTCCCGAAGCTAAATCTTCTTCTTCGGAGATCATGAATTGGACACCGTTCACCATGAGCTAGCAATGCCATGGAGATAAGGTTCACAGACAGATGTCAACACAACTCTACAAACATGCCCGTCCTCACCATCTGTTGGAAGTGAAGGGTCTGTCAGCATTTCATAGCATGTTCCCCCCGGGACTGGAGACAAACCTTGCTTCTGGACACGTGTTCACTGGGAATGACTAGCTTCTTTTCTGTTTGTGTCTGATTCAGATTCCTAAATTCAAGTTTCAATTTCCATTTTGAAGAGGGGACAGTGCGGAAAGAAGATGCAGGATGAGGGATTGGGCAAGAAAATGGTTCTCTTAAAAAGTTTGATGCTGAAGATGTTTATAGTACAACTCTGGAGCCAAGCAGTGACTGAACCATTGACTCAGATATTCCCAACTAAGGATGACAAGATCCTACTATAAAGATTAATTTTTCTGATGCTCCTCTCTTCCCTTCAGTTCAGTTCAGTTCAGTCACTCAGTTGTGTCTGACTCTTTGCGACCCCATGTATGCAGCATGCCAGGCTTCCCTGTCCATCACCAACTCCCGGAGTTTGTGCAAACTCATGTCCATCAAGTCGGTGATGCCATCAGCCATCTCATCCTCTGTTGTTCCCTTCTCCTCCTGCCCCCAATCCCTCCCAGCATCAGGGTCTTTTCCAATGAGTCAACTCTTTGCATGAGGTGGCCAAAGTATTGGAGTTTCAGCTTCAGCATCAGTCCTTCCAATGAACACCCAGGACTGGTCTCCTTTAGGAGGGACTGGTTGGATCTCCTTGCAGGCCAAGGAACCCTCAAGAGTCTTCTCCAACACCACAGTTCAAAAGCATCAATTCTTCGGCACTCAGCTTTCTTCACAGTCCAATTCTCACATCCATACGGGACCAATGGAAAAACCATAGCTTTGACTAGACGGACCTTTGTTGGCAAAGGAATATCTCTGCTTTTGAATATGCTATCTAGGTTGGTCATAACTTTCCTTCCAAGGAGGACGTGTCTTTTAATTTCAAGGCTGCAATCACTATCTGCAGTGATTTTGGAGCCCATCACTGCCGAAGAGTAAAATCTGACACTGTTTCCCCTGTTTCCCCATCTATTTCTCATGAAATGATGGGACTAGATGCCATGATCTTCGTTTTCTGAATGTTGAGCTTTAAGCCAACTTTTTCACTCTCCTCTTTCACTTTCATTAAGAGGCTTTTTAGGGCCTCTTCACTTTCTGCCATAAAGGTGGTGTCATCTGCATATCTGAGGTGATTGATATTTCTCCTGGCAATCTTGATTCCAGCTTGTGCTTCTTCCAGCCCTGCGTTTCTCATGATATACTCTCCATAGAAGTTAAATAAGCAGGGTGACAATATACAGCCTTGACATACTCCTTTTCCTATTTGGAACCAGTCTGTTGTTCCATGTCTAACTGTTGCTTCCTGACCTGATAGAGGTTTCTCAAGAGGCAGGTTAGGTGGTCTGGTATTCCCACCTCCTTCAGAATTGTCCACAGTTTATTGTGATCCACACAGTCAAAGGCTTTGGCATAGTCAATAAAGCAGAAATAGATGTTTTTCTAGAACTCTCTTGCTTTTTCCATGATCCAGCGGATGTTGGCAGTTTGATCTCTGGTTCCTCTGCCTTTCCTAAAACCAGCTTGAACATCAGGAAGTTCACGGTTGACGTATTGCTGAAGCCTGGCTTGGAGGATTTTGAGCATTACTTTACTAGCATGTGAGATGAGTGCAATTGTGCATTAGTTTGAGCTTTCTTTGACATTGCCTTTTTTTGGGGATTGGAATGAAAACTGACCTTTTCCAGTCCTGTGGCCACTGCTGAGTTTTCCAAATTTGCTGGCATATTGAGTGCAGCACTTTCACAGCATCATCTTTCAGGATTTGAAATAGCTCAACTGAAATTCCATCACCTCCACTAGCTTTGTTCGTAGTGATGCTTTCTAAGGCCCACTTGACTTCACATTCCAGGATGTCTGGCTCTAGGTGAGTGATCACACCATCATGATTATCTGGGTCATGAAGATCTTTTTTTGTACAGTTCTTCTGTGTATTCTTGCCACCTCTTAATATCTTCTGCTTCTGTTAGGTCCATACCATTTCTGTCCTTTATCAAGCCCATCTTTGCATGAAATGTTCTCCTGGTAATCTCTAATTTTCGTGAAGAGATCTCTAGTCTTTCCCATTCTGTTCTTTTCCTCTATTTCTTTACATTGATCACTGAGGAAAGCTTTTTTATTTCTCCTTGCTATTCTTTGGAACTCTGCATTCAGATCCTTGTATCTTTCCTTTTCTCCTTTGCTTTTTGCTTGTCTTCTTTTCACAGCTATTTTTAAGGGCTCCTCAGACAGCCATTTTGCTTTTTTGCATTTCTTTTTCATGGGGATGGTCTTGATCCCTGTCTCCTGTACAATGTCGTGAACCTCAGTCCATAGTTCATCAGGCACTCTATCTATCAGATCTAGCCTCTTAAATCTATTTCTCACTTCCACTGTATAATCATAAGGGATTTGATTTAAGTCATACCTGAATGGTCTAGTGGATTTCCCTACTTTCTTCAATTTAAGTCTGAATTTGGTAACAAGGAGTTCATGATCTGAGCCACAGTCAGCTCCCAGTCTTGTTTTTCCTGACTGTATAGAGCTTCTCCATCTTTGGCTGCAAAGAAGATAATCAATCTGATTTCGGTGTTGACCATCTGGTGATGTCCATATATAGAGTCTTCTCTTGTGTTGTTGGAAGATGGTGTTTGCTATGACCAGTGTGTTCTCTTGGCAAAACTCTATTAGCCTTTGCCCTGCTTCATTCCGTATTCCAAGGCCAAATTTGCCTGTCATTCCAGGTGTTTCTTGACTTCCTACTTTTGCATTCCTGACTCCTATAATGAAAAGGACATCTTTTTTGGGTGTTAGTTCTAAAAGGTCTTATAGGTCTTCATAGAACCATTCAACTTCAGCTTCTGCAGCGTTACGTTGTAGCATAGGCTTGGATCACCGTGGTAGTGAATGGTTTGCCATGGAAATCAACAGAGATCATTCTGTCATTTTTGAGACTGCATCCAGGTACTGCATTTCAGACTCTTTTTGTTAACCATGATGGCTACTCCAACTCTTCTAAGGGATTCCTGCCCACAGTAGTAGATATAATGGTCATCTGAGTTAAATTCACCCATTCCAGTCCACTTTAGTTTGCTGATTCCTAGAAAGTCAACGTTCACTCTTGCCATCTCCTGTTTTACCACTTCCAATTTGCCTTGATTCATGGACGTAACATTCCAGGTTCCTATGCAATATTGCTCTTTACAGCATCAGACCTTGCTTCTATCACCAGTCACATCCACAACTGGGTATTGTTTTTGCTTTGGCTCCATCCCTTCATTCTTTCTGGAATTATTTGTCTTCTGATCTCCTGTAGCATATTGGGCACCTAATGACCTGGGGAGTTCCTCTTTTGGTATCCTATCATTTTGCCTTTTCATACTGTTCATGGGGTTCTCAAGGCAAGAATACTGAAATGGTTTGCCATTCTCTTCTCCAGTGAACCACATTCCGTCAGATCTCTTCACCGTGACCTGTCTGTATTGGGTGGCCCCACATGGCATGGCTTAGTTTCATCGAGTTAGACAAGGCTATGGTCCGTGTGATCAGATGGGCTAGTAAGAGAAACCAAGTGAGACAGTAGGTGTTGCGAGAGGGTATCAGAGGGCAGACACACTGAAACCATTATCACAGAAAACTTGCCCATCTGATCACATGGACCACAGCCTTGTCTAATTCTCTTCCCTTAGCTTCCATGAGTTACTCAATCTCCCAGTTTTGAGTTTCCATACTTGACTCTGTGCTCAGTATTTTATTGACTCTTATGTTCATGTTTCCTAGTTTACTTAAAATTGTTAAATTATTAGAGATAGGACTGAATTACACCAAATGCTTCCTTTTATCCTGTATAGTAATGTCTTCACAGGGACATTTCCTTTTAACACCTGCAGATATACAGTAGTTTCAGATCTTAAGACCTCATTTGCTTTTACTCTTGACATTAGATCCATTTGGAGGTTATTTTTTTTCAGTTGCATATCTGTAGAAATTTAAATAACCTGGAATCCCTCCACCAGTCAATAGCTAGTCTCATAGCAGTAGGCAAAGCTTTAGTCTCCCATGAACACACAGTTACTCTAAGTTGAAGAGGAAAAAGAATTCATAAAACAAAAGACCTATACAAACTTTACTAATAATTTAAAAGACAAGTTTCAGGTTACAATTAGGGATACTTCTAGCATTGCATATGTCTTACGTTTTGATCTCTAACTTCACAATTGTGCTCATGGCTGACTAACTTCAGACCAACTTCCGATTAACTTCAGGCCACCTGAGTAGTTTATTGGGGCAGGTGACCAGTTTAATCTTATCCATCCTTGTTAAGTTTTTGAGACTTGTTAGAACAAGTATCAACACTTTAATTTTTGTTTTCCATTCTATTTTTCAAAACATAACAGCAGATACTTTATAAAAGCCAATAATCACCACCAACGAAAACAAAGTCAAAGAACTGCATAAACCCTGCTTTACTGACAAAAGTGGTGATGTTCTGAAATTAAATTGCTGGTCAGAGGACCATCCAGAATGAGATAGCTCCAAATATTTAGCTGTCAGATGCTGTACCAATGTTTGAGTTTGGCAAACAGAAGGAGACTTAAGGTTCCCAGTGAATGATATATACAGGTATAGTTTGTGTAAAATTTGAATTTAAAAAAATTTCAGTCCAAGTTTTTTACATTTGCATTTACCAAAGCCCAAGTTTTGCTGTATGTTAAGGAAAGGAAAAAAAAAAAAATGAAGAAAATCCCATATAGATTATCTTGAATGCCCCTGCTATCAACTTTAAAGGCTGCTGTGGTACCATTCCAGACGTAATGTCTGTAGAAGGCGAGGTTCAGAAGGTCACAGGCTGTGGCCAACATTGGCGAGGATGAACTGAGAGGGAATGGAAGGTGTCAGCTGGTTGATGTAGGCAGTTGGTTTGATGGAAGCTGCTTAAAAGTACCTATTCCCGATTCACCTAACCAACTGAGTGACCACCTGAATCCAGTGATTACTATCTTTAGTAGTAATAGTGTTAGCTGCTCAGTCATGTCCAACTTTTTGCAACCTCATGGACTGTGGCCTGCCAGGCTCCTCTGTCCATGGGATTCTCCAGACAAGAATATTGGAATGGATTGCCATTCCCTTCTCCAGAGGAGCTTTCTGACCCAGGGATCGAACCCAGGTCTTCTTCATTGCAGGCAGCTTCTTTACCGTCTGAGCTACAGGAAAGATCACTTTATCTTTAGCACCTGTTTACTCTTTTGAGTTGAAAGCACAGAAGTGATGGCCTGGATTCGCTGTAAAAAATGATGAGTGATGCCAAGTTCTTTTAGTATTCCCACGAGCCCTCTCTTCTAAAGCACTGTTTCCATTCCACTGAGTGGATGTTTGAAAAGCTACCTTAGTAAAAACTCTGAACTGTAATTTTCTCTTTAGCTGAATGAGAACATCTGAAAGTCCATCTCCCATTTTCTTTCATTGACATTAACTCAGTTTGACAGTCTGCACCCAAGAGAGCTATACATCACAACATGAACGAGAGTTAGCCAGACATTTAAATGCTTTTCCAGCCCTGAACTCACAAGGCCATTTTTAACAGTTATTTTGTTTGTAGACTGCTGTTCAAGGTAAGTTCCCAAGTAAAGTGACTGCCATTGTTCTACATGGAGTTCACCTCTATTTGACAACCTAATTTTTTCTTATTTATTTTATTGTAAAACACATGAGAAGCCCCAGAAGCTAACTTTTCTTTCTTTCCCATTCAATATTCATCCACTTGTGAACTTATGACAAACTGGTGGCCGATCACAGTCATGAAAAACAGACGATACATGACAAATCAATATAAATTGTGCACATAAAGCTGAGCACATTTATATCTAGGAAGTAGAACACACACTTAAGCCTTCAAACAATTTTGTCTTAAATCAGTCTAAATTGAGGGATCCCATTTTCCCATCATTTTTTTCTGGTTCTTTAAAAATTGCTCCTAAATTGAATCTATCATTTTTGTGTACCATGATGAAGACCTATGCTTAGGTGCTCAATCATGTCCAATTCTGTGACCCCATGAACTGTAGCCCACCAGGTTCCTCTGTCCATGGTATTTTCCAGGCAAGAATACTGGGGTGAGTTGCCATTTCCTATTCCAACTTTGTGATTTATGTTACTTTAATTTGTTGGAGCAAATAAAACTTAGAACCCACATTTTACGTTCTTATTTTGTCTTTCTTTCCTTCTTGCATCATGACATTCTATGTGGTTCCAATTTCAGCAACTATCTCTAACCTGATGAAAATATCTCTGGTCTCTTCATTTTTCAGTGCTTGACATTTGTTTGGATGTATGTTGAGTTGGCTGCTTTGCCAAGGCAATGGGGACTTTGGCATAACATTAGCTTTACTTTTATATCTTTTTTAGAAAAAATATTTATTTGGCTGTGCCGTGTCTTAGTTGCAGCACTAGGGATCTTTGATATTCCTTGTGACATGTGGGATCTTTTAGTATTCTTGCCTGGAAAATCCCATGGACAGAGGAAGTTGTGGTGGGCTACAGTCCATGGGGTCGCAAAGAGTCAGACACGACTGAGTGATTGAGCACATGCAAAGTCTAGCTGCATCACGTGCAATCTAGTTCCCTGTCCAAGGACTGAATCCAGGTCCCCTGCACTGGAAACATGGAGTTTTAGCCACTGGACCACCAGGGAAGTCCTTACATAACATTAGCTTTTATTCTTAGTCATTGTTTCTAAGAAAGGCCCCTAAATTCATTCTTTAAAAATACCTCTTTGTATCTTAATGTGCAAGACACTGGTTCCTACAGTGGAAGAATTTACCTCCTGGTGTGGAATGAAAGGCATGGACACAACACAACACAGTCTATGAGGTTCTGTGTCATCCAGAGGTAAAGGAAAAGTACTGGTGGTCCGGAGGAAGGAACAGTTGTCATCGGAGACTTCTAGCCTCAGAGAATCTGACATCCTTGAACGACAGTCAAGAACTCGATGTGCAGAAATAAGGTTGAAGGCAGAAGAGGGCAGGGCACCATGGATATTTCAGTGGCTTGGTGTTTCTCTTAAAATAAAAAGTTAAGCTCCTTTCTTTAGCAGGCAAAATGGACATCAGTGATTTTCCTCTTTGGCTGAACTTCAGAATCTAACCCTGAGCTTCATTTAGACATTCAGATTAACTCATCTGAAGGTCATCTGATGAAGAGCCAGAGTTGGGACTTACTAAGGGGAGTATTGAGGCCCCAGCCTCCATCTCAGATTGCATCCCCCACCACGTTCTTCCCTGTTCACTCAGCCTCCACTTTGCAGACTCCCACCTTGCCTTTTGTTTCCCAGGAGCATCTTTGCTATTAGGATAACCTACTCTCACTTCTACCCAGATTACTATTTCAAAGATGACAAGAGCTCACTTTTACTGAGCACTCACACAGTCCCAGGTGCCCTATAGTACAAGGATCATGACAGGTACTCATTCATTTAATCCTCCTTATGGTCATATGAGATGTCCTCTTTGTGCAGTTGAGGGACCAGAGGCACAGGCGGTGATGTTTGTATAAGTGTGCAGCTGCCCTGGCATTCAATGTCCTTGAGCCTCAGAGTCTTGATGCTAAACTCCATCAAGCTACCTCCTTTTTCCTTCATGTTGTTGAAACCTTTATCCATTGTCACTTTTTCTCAGAAGCTTTGTTACACTACCCTTTCTAAAATATCCCCCACCTCATCCCACCACTCTGAGCTCTGGCCCTTCCCTTGCTATTATAATCTTCATTTACATTTTCTGGGCCAAGTCTTTCCTCCACTATCATGTAAATTCCACAAATCTGATTTCTTCCTCACTCTGTATCTGTAACACCAGAAAAATGGCACATAGGTTTTCAACACATATGTTGTCAGAGCAAAGAACAGATTTCCAGTTTAAGGTGGATCCAAATGGGGATAGATTTGTTCCAGGCATTGTCTTCTCTGAGGTGTGCCTGGCACAATGACGTCATGATTTGAAATTCCAAAGGGAAGACTGAGGCTATGGACTTTTTGGCTTCACATGCTTGGTGTCTGCTTGAACATGTTGGGAACGTGGCTTCTAGGGTGGACACCTACAGCAGACACCCTGCTGTGGGCACCGTACTGTCCTTTCCAAGTCCCTGTGGGCAGAGTTGTCCTGAGATTCCTTCTCCAGGAGACTTGGGTGAGCCCAGCTCCGCATCCCTGCAGGATGAATCCTGAGGGCAGGAGCCCATCACAGTGCTGCTGGTCCACTTGCCAGTGACCACCTGGTGGGGCAGGTGTGACAGTTCTGGCAAGTGAGACCTGAGCAAAGGTCTGCAGGGGCTCTTGGCAAAGGGCTTCTGGCTCTTAAAGTGAACACAAGGGAACGGGCTCCTCATCTACCCTTTGACACTCTCCCATGTGTAAGGAATTCCTGAAGAGGCCAGTCTGACTTGCAAGCATAAGATTAGACAGCCTGACAGTTAAGAAGACAGGCTTCCAAATGGGATGCTGGCGTATATCCCCAGCTTGGCCACGTGATGGCCACCTGGTCTTGTGCAAGGTACCCAGTCTCCCATGACTCCTTCCCCTTCTCCGTGAAGTGGGCAACATTGGATATTCTAAGAATAATTTAGTCAATATGTACTTCAAGTCCCCTCATGTGAAAATAAGAATAATAAGAGGTCTACCGAGCAGGACATGAATTAAATGAGTATGACATGAATTGAAACATGTCTAAGGCACTGATGCTGAGGTTGGTGTACAGACGGTGTTCTTGAGTGTAGTGTGAAACAAAAGAACAGATGGCAAAGTCAGGCAGCCCCAGAGGCAGTGCAACTGAAGCCCCGATTGCACTGAATTTGGAGCTGCCTTAGTTTCAAAGTGCTTTTATATAGGATTTTAAAAAGTAATGTCATAACCTGAGCCTTTAGAATCAGGGTTTTCTGTATCATCCAGTGAAAACCATCTTAACTGATAGGTATCACCTGTAGGTGCACAAATAGTAGAGCTGTTGAGATAGTGAATCATAAGCTTCTTTTTCTTAGTTTGGACCCTGGCCAGGAAGACAGGAATATTCATGCATACTGAACAATCTGCCTTCACAAGGGTAAGAATCAGCATTTTAATTCAATCCTCAACGTTTAAATTTAAATGCTCTCCACCTCAAGGACCAATGGAGCTGATAGCAACTATAGGGCCCAGTTCTGAATGCAGATACTGTGAAGCATCCTAGCATCATGCAGAGTTTTAAAAATCTTCCTCTCAGGCTAAAATGACAAGAAAAGCTTGACATTTTACTTTCTTCTCTATCTAGCTCCCATGGCTAAAATTCTCAAGTCCAGAACATGCACTGTTCAATTATCTGACAACTCCTGAATCTCACTGGAGCAAAAAGAGTTTGATCGACGGGTCCAGCTGTGACCACTGTGTAGCATGAATTTTCTGATGGCCTTAAAATGTTGGCTCTGCAGCTGTCATCTGGAACTTGAGAGTGCACTAGCATTAAAACGCCAAGCAAGAGAAGTGGCATTCTTCAGGGCAACATCAATATACAATTTGTTACATATTCTCGTGATGCTGTCACCAGTGTGAATGAATGTTTTTGTTTTTCTTAAATTCTTGTGTTAGTGTAACTGAGCAGTTCTGAAGGGAGTTATCTCAGGCCACTTATTTTCCCAGTAAAGGACTGTTTGCTGAAGTTTTATTTTCTTCCTGCCTATACAATGATGCTGATGATGGCTGAGATGGTGGAAAGTGATTGCTGGTTCCTGCATTTCCACAGTTCGTACAGTTTATTAGGGAAACCAATGAAGGAAGGGTTAGTCTATGTCTTTCTCACCAAGACTGCCATAGGGGGATCAGGAGAGTTGAAGGAGGGGCCAGAAGCAGGAAAACTTCTCTAAGTCAGAGAAGCATGGAGACAATGAAGCAGCAGGCTCCAGGCTTGTCTCCGAGCTATCTCTGATTGTTTAGGGCACTCAGGTAGGGTTATTCCCATCTTCCATGGAAACCACCTACCTGGTCCCTCTAGAAGTAGGGGAGAAGATGAAATTTCTACAGAAACTTTAGTGTCATGAAGGACCTGGGGTTTTCAAATGGCCAAATAAAGAATGATAAGTTTTTATATAGCATCATTTTAAATGACGCTTACTTATATGCTTTCTTCGTTGTGCTCCAATGACCTGCATCTTCCCTATGTCTGTAGGAGTAAAAGCAATCTAAATGTCACTGGGGTATTTTGATGTCCAATTCTGATAGATCGTTTATGTGCTTTCAAGGTCACCTTTTCCATTGACAAACAAAAAGAAAGCAAAAATTATTATTTAGTTGGAAATATCTGCTTTGATATTACAGAAAGGTGAACGAATTTCTTTCAAGCTACTTCTCTCTGAAATTTATAAACATTAACAACATGAGCCATTATATAGAAGGCTATCTTTCTCTTCCTTTCTCTTGGAGTATTTCTGCTCTAAACCCACTCAGATGTGCTTAGCATAGGAACAATTTGTGACCTTCGTCACCACCAGTTCCCAGCAGATGCTTGCTGCTGTTTTGGGTAATATCAAGAAAGAGAAGAATTAGCTGTAGATATATGGAAAGCTTGGTAACATTATAGTGAGCATTCAGAGATTTTTGTTTGGAAATATTCCACATAAAGCAGAAACCCCTGTATAATTTTCAGAGTTACTTACTCACATGAGATATATTGACCTTTGTTTTTCTTTGGCTGAACAGAATTTCCCAAGAGTGGCTTCCATCTGTTCAACCCATCATTTGCCCACAACAATCAATAATGATTTAAGTTCTTTTGGTCCAGGGACAATTTTTTTGTTTTGTTTTTGTTATTTTTCAGATCTGAAGGTCAAAGATTTAATTAAATTTATTCATTTCCTTTACTGACTAGTAGGAAAGCTATTAATATCTTACTGCAGTGTAGCTGGGACTGGTCCTATGAGAAGTCTTGGTCAAAGGGAAGGTGGAATGAAATGTCACAGCTATGAAGATTCAAGTGGACAAGAAGTTACGTTTGGCTGATTGCTTTGAGCTTGGAATCATGGTGATGATTGTAAGAATTATTGGAAGGATGAATGAAATAGATTTTCCTATTGTTTCCTTTTTATTTCAGGGTGTATAATGAAAGGATAGTAAAAATTTACAAGCCTAGGTACAAAGTAACAGAGTTTAGCAATATTGTTAGATAATTTCTGTTTTTTTTATAAACCTTCTTGCTATTCTTCACCCATTATAGTGTTAAGAATTTTTGGTAACAAACTAAGAAAAAAAGACATTATATATATATTTATATATTATTATACATTGTGTATATATATATATATATATAAGAGCAAGAGTCTACTTCACTCAGATAATGATTTGCATTTAATGTATGAGAATGCTTGTTTTTGCATTTTTACCTAAAATACTGAATTTTTTTTTGTTGCTTGCCATTGAATAAATTTTTCATTATTTATATGATACAGAAAACTCTTCCTACTTTTTATGCATTTAAGTGGCCAGTTTGTTCTGCATTTATTTGTACCTATTTATAGCATCTTTTAAAATGTCCTGTGCCCTGTATAAGAAAGTATCTTCTCTTCCAGTTGATTAAACACAGAAAAAAGCAAAAACAAAAATCAGATTGAAAATATTAAAACATTGCGATATCAAAGGTAGACTAAGATAGAGGCAACATTTATCTAACAGGGGTTCAAAAGAAAAAACAAATAAAAATAGAGAAGAAGCAAAATTAGTGTAAGTAATAGATGATATCTTGGACTGATAAAAAAATAATTCCTCAGATTATAGAAGTAACTTAAGTCCTGATATTTAATTAGGTGCTGAGATTTATCATAGAAAAACTACAGAACAACAAAGATGAAGGTAAATATATTAAAGTGAACAGTGATAAATCATACATTATAAACAATTGCAGGAATTATAATTTGACTGTAAATTTCATATTAGTGAAGAATGAGGAATTAAAAAAAACATGACCTTGAATATACTGAGAGAACATAACTATCAACCTAAATTTTCCTTCAATAGTGAGGGTAAAATGAAGATACTTAAAATAAGGGTTAATTTTTGTCAGTCATAAAATTTTGCTGAAATGAAAGGAGGAAGTTTTTAGAAAAGAAGAAAACTATAGTAAAAAATTAAAATGATGCTGGTAAATGCATAATTTACATATATGAAAAATATAAAAACAATTTAGTGATGATAAATTAAAAAATTGAGATTGTAAATACACAGAGGGACTACTTTGCCAGGCAAATTTTATAGTGTAAGACGGATCAAAGCTCTCTAATTATTAGTAGTAATGCAGAAATATTAATGTACATCTTTATTAAGTCAAATGTACACATAAAAATTTAGGAGTAATCAACAGAAGGATAGGTTCTTAAATATAGCTAGAGAGAAGATGAGTAGATTGAAAGATGTATTTAAAGATATTATTCAGAATGAAGTACAAAGATTAATCATATGTAAAAATGAGAGCGTAAGATAAGAAGAGTGTTTAGAAAGTTGAATACACCACTGATCGAAATTCTGAAAGAGAAGAACAATGAAGAGAGGTAACTTTAGAAGTTATAGTGAGAGTATATTGTTTAGTCACTCAGTCGTGTCCTGCTGTTTCCAATCCCGTGGTCTGCAGCACAGCAGACTTCCCTGTCCTTCACGATCTCCTGGAGCTTGCTCAAACTCATGTCCATTGAGTCGGTGATGCCATCCAACCATCTCGTCCTCTGTCGTCCCCTTCTCCTGCCTTCAATCTTTCCCAGCATCTGGGTCTTTTCTAACGAGTCAGCTCTTGGCATCAGGTGGCCAAATATTGGCACTTCAGCTTCAGCATCAGTCATTCCAGTGAATATTCAGGATGGATTTCCTTTAGAGGTGACAAAAGATTGCAATCAGCAGATTCAAGAGGTCAAATAAATGAAAGCATATTCATCTTCTGTGAGACTGTATTATTACTCTCAAACATTTCCTGATCCTTCCTATGGAGGAAAATATTTTTCACCCAATTAATATTGAGCTTGGCAGTGCAACTTGTTTAGTTAATGAAGTGGAAGTATCAGTGTCAAGGTTCTCATCTAAGCTGAAGTGTCAAGAGTTAGTGTGTATTTTGTCCAGCTATTCTTCCCTTTCATTCTCTTCCTGCCGTGATTCCAGGAAATGCCCTAAATAAAGGCTTATCTACCAGTCTAGATCCCAGACAAATGAAGACATGGAGCAAAGCCATGGTCAACCCTCAATGGGCATGTAGCATAGATGAGACATAAATATTTGTTGTTATAATCTACTGATACATTTTGAAGGTGTTTTTGTGATTGTTGTTTAAACTAACTAGGCTGTTCTCAATGTGAAATGACTCTGCTCCCTGGGGATATTTGCAATTTCTGGGGGCACTTTTGGTGGACACAGCTGGGGAGGGGGCTGTGGTCTAGCAGGCGGCACTGACTGAGTAAAGCCCAGGTATCTGCTAATCCTCCTACAAGATAGGGGACAGCCTCCACCATAGAGACCTATCCAGCCTCAAATGTGGGTGGTGCCAGGGTGAGGCCCCCTGACCCTGTCTCTCCTCCTGGTTATAGGCACCCAAACACAATGCAGCTAATGGCAGATCACTGCAGACATATGGATCTTACAAGGAACCACAGACAACTGGCTGATTACAATCCAAGAACTAACAGTTGGATGGTCAGCTGATTGTTCCATAGAAACCAGGGGACAATGGCTACTGCTTCAAAATTCTGAAAGAGATAACCACAGACACAGAAGTATGTAGTCTACAAAACTGTATCTTAGACACGAGAGCAAACTAATGGCATTTTCATGTAAACAAAAACTAGGACATTTACCACAAATAAACCTTAAGCAAAGGGTATATTCCAGCCTGTCCTGACTAAAAGCACCTCTAGTTGAGAGGTCTGAGAGGGAAAAAGCAATGGTGAGCAAGCAAAATTGTAACCTGAGGGCATATTTCAGTAAACATGGAGTATACAACATTATACCTCACAGAGTCAAAGAAAAATGAAGAGCTAAAATCCATGATAACCATAATATACAAATTAGAGTTAATATTTTCAAACTTCTTATATCATTTGAAGTTGAGTGTGGTTCAGTATAGAAATTTAAACTGCTAAGGTTTCTGAGTCAAAATATACAAAACCAAAATTGGCAGTGCTGACAGAGAAAAAAATTGAACAGTGTGAGAGTTGTGAGTTAAATTTTATCTGGGGCAAAATGAGGACTGCAGTCCAGGAGACTGCTTCCAAGACAGCTCTGAGAAACTGCTCCAAAGAGGCAGGATGGAGGTGGGGGCGAAGGTCAGTATATGTGTGGTTTTGGAGAATGGGTACCTGTAGTTAAGCACATATTTTGGCGGATGCTTGTTGCTAGTCACAAGAAGCAGATGTCTCTGTTAATTATTTTAGTGCTTTTCTAGATAGGAGAGGAGAAGGAAATGGCAACCCACTCCAGTGTTCTTGCCTGGAGAATACCAGGGACAGGGGAGCTTGGTGGGCTGCCATCCAAGGGGCCACAAAAACTTGGACATGACTGAAGTGACTTAGCATGCATGCATGCTAGATAGTAGATACAAGAGTTGGGCTCATGAAGTCTTCTGAAAATATCTGTCTGAAGACCTGTTCTGTCAGTTTTCCCCAGAGCACAGAGCACCTCGTTTCTGGTCTCTGCCCTGAACTCCTTTCAGGGGGTGTTGAATGTCAGCAGCTACAGTGGCTACTAACCTAATCCTCGTGAAGGCAGATGGCCAGGGACAAATTTTGGTTGCCAGCAGATACAAGAGAAACTGACAAATTTAAAGTTATCTTGGGTTTTCCCCATCATGTGTGAGTTCATTCCATGCCCACATCCAAAGTACTTGCTAAATGAGTCTGTAAAGCAAGTCTTAGAGATACTAAAATGCAGGTTGGGCTTTCCCCACCCCACACTCCCCCCCCAGTTTGATAGTATAAGTTTTTTCAATCCATGGGCAACATTGGACTAATACCTAGATGGAAAACTGTCAGTTAAATGAATATACATATATGAAACCCCTTCAAGGATCACAGCCTTGTCTTGGTGAAGAGGCTTCTGAAACTCAGTGAAGCCATGAGCCATGCCATGCAGAGCCACCCAAGATGGATGGGTCATAGTGGAGAGTTCTGACAAAACGTGATCCACTGGAGAAGGAAATGGCAAACCACTCCAGTATTCTTGCCATGAGAACTCAATGGGAAGTATGAAAAGGCAAAAAGATATGATACTGGAAGATGAGTTCACTGGATCAAAAGGTGTCCAATATGCTACTGGGCAAGAGCAGAGGGCAATTACTAATAACTCCAGAAAGAATGAAGAGCCTGGGTCAAAGCAGAAATAATGCTCAGTTATGGTGGCGCTAGTGGTAAAGAACCTGCCTGCCAATGCAGGAGATATAAGACACGGGGTTGATCCCTGTGTCTGGAAGATCCCCTGGAGAAGGGCATAGTTACCCACTCCAACATTCTTGTCTGGAGACTCCTATGGACAGAGGAGCCTGGCAGGCTACAGTCCACAGGGTCACAAAGAATTGAACACAACTTAAGTGACTTAGCATAAATGCAGTGGTGGTGAAAGTAAAGTCTGATGTAAAAAAAAAATATTGCCTAAGAACCTGGAATGTTTTAAAAAGGGAAAGGAACCAGAGATCAAATTGCCAGCATTCATTGGATCATAGAGAAAGCAAGGGAACTCCAAAAGCACTTTACTGTCTCCTGAGAAACCCGCATACAGGTCAAAAAGCAACAGTTAGAACTGGACATGGAACAACTGACTGGTTCCAAATGGGGAAAGGAGTACATCAAGGCTATAAATTGTCACCTTGCTTATTTAACTTCTATGCAGGGTACATCATGAAAAATTCTGGGCTGGATGAATCACAGGTTGGAATCAGGATTGTCAGGACAAATATCACCACCTCAGATATGCAGATGATACCACTCTAATGGCAGAAACTGAAGAGGAACTAAAGAGTCTCTTGATGAAAGTGAAAGAGGAGAGTGAAAAAGCTGGCTTAACACTCAAGAAACTAAGATATGGCATCTGGTCCCAACACTTTATGGCAAATAGAAGGGGAAAACATGGAAACAGTGACAGGTTTTATTTTCTTGGGCTTCAAAACCACTGCAGACAGTGACTGCAGCCATGAAAGTAAAGATGCTTGCTCCTTGGAAGGAAAGCTATGACAAACCTAGACAGCACATTGAAAAGTAGAGACATTACTTTGCCAACAAAGGTCTGTCTAGTCAAAGCTATGGTTTTTCTAATAGTCATGTAAGGATATGAGATCTGGACCACAAAGAAAGGTGAGCACCAAAGAATTTTGATGCTTTCGAATTGTGATCCTGGAGAAGATTCTAAAGTGTCCCTTGGACTGCAAAGAGATCCAACTAGTCAGTCCTAAAGGAAATCAATCCTAAATATTCATTGGAAGGACTGATGCTTAAGCTGAAGCTCCAGTTATTTGGCCACTTGATGCAAAGAGCTGACTCATTGGAAAAGATCCTGATGATGGGAAAGATTGAAGGCAAAAGGAGAAGGGAATGGCAGGAGACAAGATGGTTAGATAGCATCACCGACTCAATGGACATGAATTTAAGCAATCCCTGGAAGTTAGTGAAGGACAAGGAAGCCTGCAGTCCGTGGGGTCACAAAGAGTCGGATAGGACTTAGTGACTGAACAACAACATACATGAAAATGTAACAAACAGGATTGCATGTTTCCATATTATTTCTGAGTCAGACTCTGACTACCGTGTGGACCAACATTGCCAGGATTGCATCTAAGATTCATAGCTTTATTGTATTCATTGATAATGTGAATCATAAAATAAAGGTAGCATTTTATTTCTGTTATATGACCCAAATAATGTAACATTAATTGTTTAAAATCACTGGGGGCATTATCAAGTATGCCAATTACATGTGAAACAAATGGAAATTTAAAACGTACTTTTCTCATTCATTCACTGTACACCACCGTATATTACTCTACACTTTAGCCAGAGATGAGCAACAGGCGGATAGAGTTAAAGATCAACCTTATAATTGTGATGCATAATTTCTAATTTTAACACTGAGGCCTTTGGGAAAAATACAGAGAAAAAAATTAAAATTATAAAGAGAAATTAAATATGCGGTTCTGGCAGGACACAAACTGGTCTCACAGAACATTTTAGTACAGGGGTTAATGAGAATTTGTTGGAGTGGTTTCATCTGTGAAATTAATAGCCTCCATATATTTCTTTTACTCATTTATTTTCCTTAGGCAGAGGTATTTTATGTTATTGAGTTGGCACATTAGATAAGCAGATATTTTTCTCAGACACATAGCCTAACTGGACATACTGATCGTTATTTTCATGTTTTACTGCAATGTGAGAAAATAAACAAATTAAAAAAATATTTTTCTTCCATAAATTGAAAAAAATTAAAGTAGAAAAAATTTCATTTAATCAATTTTGAGCCCACTAATCACTTTCTGTAATATTCCCCACATTTTTCTGAGTTTCACTTTGAATGGTGATCTGCATGTAACAGCTCACTCAATATCATAAATTACTATTACATACTTAATTTTCATGCTTACTTTGGGAAAATCGGCTAGAGCTTTTAATTTCTCCAAGTCCTCAAGGTGACTCCTAGATTGCTTCTACAGCTCCATTTGCAAATATGTGAACTTTCTTCTGAGAATTGAACTATGAAGACTCTCATTATACAGTTGCCAAGAGAGTAAATGAATTAGGACAAGCAGAAAAAGAAAACATAATCATAATAATAACTAAAATTTTTTTCAGGAGTTTTCCATGAACTACACAAGTAATTTACATGTCAAATTCATCTAATTCTTGAAAAATCCAATACATAAGATTGCTATTAAACTCATTTTATAAACTGGGAAACATATAATTAAAATTTTGTTCAGTTCACAGAGATCTGGCCTTTGTCCCCAGTTACTAGGAAGTATCCTCTAGACTCTTGGAGTTACCTGGGGGATGAGGTATCCTAGTTATTCATGGTGGATCTTCAAGTCCACACCGCATGGTTTGTGCTAATGAGATGGTTCTGTTAGTCACTCAGTCGCCCCAAGGACTTCAGCCCATCAGGCTCCTCAGTCCATGGGATTTTCCAGGCAAGGATACTGGAGTGGTTTGCCATTGATTGCATTATGCTAATGAGGAAGACTTACCATGTGATTAGAGGATGAGGGCTTTTGGCCAGGTGACCATCAGTTCAGCCTCCAGGAAGCGGGGAGCTGAGACTGAGTTCAGCCACATGGCAATGACTCAATCGCCCAAGCTTACATAAAGAAACACAGGTATGAACTCTGAATATTGAGGTCTGCTGAGCCCCCTGGGTTGGCGACAGTCTGGGTTGGTGACAGTCTGTACACATTCCTGAGAACCAGGAAGCTCACATTTGGAACACCCCCGCACCACACCCCCCTATTCCACTCTGCACCTCTTACCTTGGCTGATTCTCATTTGTATCCTTTGGCTATAATTAAACAGTAATAGTAATTGCATCACCCACTCAATGGAAATGAGTTTGAGTAAACTCTGGGAGATCGTGAAGGACAGGGAAGCCTGGTGTGATGTAGTCCATGGGGTTGCAAAGTGTCAAACATGACTTGGGGACTGAACAACAGCAACAACAATTGTATACAATAGTAAATATAAACATACTAAGTATATCTAATTTTTATGAATGCTGTGAGTTGTTCTAGGAAATTCTTCATCTTGAAGGAAGTTGTGAGCACCCTCAGATATAGTCAGCTGGTCTGAAATGAGAGGGGTCCTGCAGACCCTCAATCTACCAGCTGGAGTGTGAATCAAGGGGAGTTTTGTGAGGATTGTTCCCTTAGACTTCTCAGTCTGGCAATCTCATTGCAGAACCTGGGTGGACTTTGTGGTCTGGAACCTCTGTCTGTATCCTTCAGTCTGGCTGACTGTGGGTAGAAAAAAAAAAAAAGGTTTATATATTTTAGCTCATTTGCTCAAAATTCTGGAGTAAATGTTTGCACGTTTGGTATCTAGATCTAGCAGTGTAGTCTGATTCCATTCAGTTTGCCTCAATCCGCTTCATAGAACTATTGAATGAGAAGATACAGCAAGTTACCTACATAGGAATGATTTCCTTTCCAAGAGTGTGTTTGTAAGTCCAATTTGTTTGTAAGTTCAACAAAGTTAGCTTAGGTACCCAACTAGCACAATCAGCTATTATAGAATTGTACTGTAATATGTTTATAATGCTTTTCACACAAATAATAAATAAAAACAAATACAAAGAATAAAGAAAACATTTTGAATCTTTCAGTACAGTGCCTTGAAAAGTACAGTAGCACAGTACAACAGCTGGCATACAGGGGCTGGCATGGAGTGAACAGGCAAGAACAGTTACTGACTGGAAGAAGGAGAGGAGGTGGGAAATTGTAGAGCTGAAGGATGGTCAGCAACAGGAGATGGGGGACAATTTCACTACATGCCTGATGTTGTAATAAAATCAATGTAATAAATGACATTAATGAGATGGAGAAAAACAACATGATGGTCTCAACTGATGCAAAAAGGGCATTTGACAAAATTCATGATAGAAACACTCAACAAACTAGGTACAGAAGGAAGCTATCTCAACATAATTAAGTTCACATATGAAAAACCCAAACCCAACATTATATTCAGTGGTGAAAGACTGAAAGCTTTTAAGATCAGGAACAAGATAATATCTACTCAACATGGTACTTGAAGTCCTACTTAGAGTGATTAAGATGGTAAAGGAAGAAAGGCATCCATATTGGGAGGGAAGGAAACAGTCTCTGTCCACAGGGGATAGTTCCAAAGCTACTGCTCTGGTCCAGGTGAGGGAGGAGAGTGGCTTGGATACTTTGGAAGTTGTGTCAGAGAAAGCCTTTCTTTTGGATTGACGTTTGAACTGAAACCAGAAGGATGAGGACAGATACATGAACAGCCAAGAACAGAGCTTTCCAGACCCTTCTGCTCCAGGTGGGAGTGCTGAGCCATGCAGAGAGGAGGTATGAGCTAGATCATTTTTCTTATTTTTTTTAAACATCCTTTCTTCTTCCTTTTTTTTGGCTGCACTGCAGGGGGTGTGGGATCTTAGTTTCTCTACCAGGGATCCAATCTCAGTCTCTGCATTGGAGCAGGCAGTCTTAACCACTGGACCACCGGGGAAGCCCCAGACCACGTCTGTTCTTGGTGCCCTCTGGGGATTTGAAACGAACTCAGAAGACATTTCAGATCATGGCCTTGTGGTATACACAGCAAGACATTTGTACAATAACAGGAACAGAATAGAGGATAGCCAAACAGAGGCAGAAGAATCTTACTGCTGCATCAGAGGGAAAGAATAATCTAATTCAATTTGTCTATTGACATATATCTATTTGAAAAAAAAAAAGTATTCATGCCTTGAAGGATGAGTATACTTTCAGTAAAGAGGGACTGAGGGGAGCACAGTCCAGACTTTGAGACTGACAGAAATAAGTTCCAATGGAGAGTGTCCTAGTTTATTAAATTATATCCAATAAATATCCTCTTACCTTAAACAAATACTCCCCCCTCAAGGTGAAATTAAGGCGTGTTACTTTAGCTCTCACTCAGTGCTATACTGGTGGGTGGTACAAGGTCACCTTAGGAAACTCTGGTAACAGCAGCCATGTGCGTGCATGCATGCTCAGCCGCCCAATTGTGTCTGACTCTTTGTGACCCCATGGACTGTAGCCCACTAGGCTCCTCTGTCCATGGGATTTTTGAGGCAAGTAGGTCGCCATGGCTCCTCTGGGGGATATTTCTGACCCAGGGATAGAACGCATGTCTTCTGTGGCTCCTGCATTGACAGGTGGATTCTTTACTACTGAGCCACCTGGAAAGCACACAGCTATACTTTTGTTCTATTTTGAGAACTTGCTTGTACAAAACAGCAGAGGGGAAACTGATTAAGGTTTTCAAACAAGCAGATGTACCACCTCTGCTTTGTGGACCCTGTTAAATAGTGATAAGCACAACTGACTGGTGAAGATATTAACCATGTTTTATCAGCAGACATATAACAATAATTATGGTTACTAAAACAGGATCTCCAGCTAATGCATGTGAATAATGCATCACCTCACACTTCACAATTACACTTTGAAATAGGTAATATTATGCCAATTTGCAGATGAGTCCACTGAGACCCAGTGAGGTATAAGCTATAGTCAAAAGACATTCACCTGTGAAATTCTAAGCTAGAGTCGGATAAAGTCCAGCTGACCCTTGAGGCCAAGTCTCTAGTTATTATACCCCACTGGCAATTCAGTGTTACTACTGACTTTTAAGAGAATCTTGGCTTGGAATGTTGTGTAATGTCAATATTTTTAACTAGATATTTAGAGATCTAGTTGAACTCTTTTTTGGGGCACATTTTATTTTTTGGACATTTCAAGTAAGGTTGAAGTTGCTCCCAAATAAATACAGCACAAACACAACCAGAATTGTGTTTTCAAGGGCTAAGTTAATCTTTCGGTAAGTGCTTTTTATTTCAGTTCAGATTATTCTGTTAAGCAAATAAGATTAAGCGCTGTTGTATAGTTGTTTCAAAACAAGTTTCACACCAACTTAAGAGAAGCCTTTGTAGAATGTTTGTTTCATTACTTTTGATTAGTTGATCAGCAACTTGTAACACAACATTCAATTTTGTTCTCTGTGAAAATGTGCAGCTTAATAGGTTTCATATGTTGTTGTTCAATTTATCTGCCTCTTAGGAGAAGTCATTAAGTGGAAGAAACCAGCTTTTGGAAATGAGTTTTTCATTTGCTGGTACAGGCATTTACTTTAAAAAGGCATCATTAATCATGTAGTTAAACCACTAATTAAAAATGTTTTACTTAAATTTGCTTTATTTTCCTGAACAACATGAAACACCAGTTTATCACGTGGATGGCATGCAAAAACCAAAGGCCTCACAGTCCCAGTTGTCATTAAAAGTTAATAATAGTTCAGCTTTGCCTTTCTTTTGTCACGTGCCCTTGTGTATGTGCATATAGCTTTAGTCACTCAGTCCTGTCTGACTCTTGGTGATCCCATGGACTGTATCCTGCCAGACTCCTCTGTTCATGGAATTCTCCAGGCAAGAATACTGAAGTGGGTTGCCATTCCCTTCTCCAGGGGATCTTCCTGACCCAGGGATCAGGCCTGGGTCTCCCACATTGCAGGCAGATTCTTCACCATCTGAGCCTCCAGGGAAGCATGTGTGTATATATGTGTGTGAGAAATATTCTACTCAATCACATGTGTGAGATAGTTTCTATTAACAAAGAAATCACCTTTCAAAATATATGTTAACTTTAAAGCAAATTATCTGAATATACAAAATGTATCAAAAGTAAACATTTACCTTATAATTGCTGGAATTTTAGTTTTTATTTCTATTGGTGTCTTTTTGTTGGTTTAAATGAAAATAATTGATTTCTAAACTCTCCATTAGATAAGGATCATGTTTTTAAGGAAACTAATGTGTTCTAGCTCTTCTTTTTAAACAAATTTTTGGAACATCACTAGAAGATAAGAAGCAGGATATTTGGGCGGAAAAACAATAGAATGGGAAACAAAGAGATTACTGTTTTGCTTACAACCTGCCTCCAACTTGCTATGAAGTGCAGATCACTACAGCTCCTGGGGACTGAACTTTCCAAAACTTGCAAAATGACAAAGTTAAAGCTCATGGTTTTATTTTTGCTTCTAGATGTAATGTACCATGATGTTACACTATCGTTTCATTTTTAGGTAAAGAAACACATTTTCTAAGAACATAGATATACAAAATAGTTATTTTCCTCACATTCCTTGCCGTTTTACAATGTTTTATATTATGTTACTTGATTTGAAGGTTCTGAACCACTGGATAAAGGTCTGATCTCAAATGAAGAAAATAAGGAAAATGATAAATGCTGGGATATCACCTGTTTTCCTTTTTCCCAAAAGATAAAAAGGAATTGTGTTGTCTTACTGTTTCACATCATCTAAAGACAAAGACATTCCTGTCTCCCCAGTGTGGCACTGTGTGCTGAGGTTAATAAAACCTGGATACTTACTAGTACGGATGCACACTGCAAGGCTTCCCAGGTGGCTCAGATCATAAAGAACCTGCCTGCCAATGCAGTTGGTCCCTGGGTTGGGAAGATGCCCTGGAGAAAAGAATGGCTACCCACTCCGGTATTCTTGCTTAGAGAATTCCACAGATAGAAGAGCCTGGCAGGCTACAGTCTATAGGGTCGCAAAGAGTCAGATACTACTGAGCAATTTTCAAACACACTTTTCACACACATGCACTTCAGAGCAGAATCTTGTTTTGTTCTTTTTTTTCTTTTTGGCATGTCAGAATTGAGAGCAATAGAGAAATATGACTGAAAGTGTAAAGAGATCATCCACATTGCTCTAATTTACTTGAAAATGTTAGCTATTTTTGGTTTAGGAGGTTGATAGCTTAACTGTCATTGGTGTGAGTGCTGATAAAAGAAACCATGGCAACAAGTGACATTGGGAAGTGGAGGGGACCATTCTGCACAGCAAACCACCAGCATTATTTACTTATTGTTTTTCCTGTGCTTTTTTCCCTTCCTGAAAATGTTAAATGTAGTGTAAGAGCATGAGTTTTAGAGTGAGAGTTGGCTCTAGTTGAACACCTTGGGCAGCCTGATAAATCTTAGTAGATTTAATTATCATCTGTTGTGAAGTGGAGGTCAGTAGAGCTTACTTCATGGATGTGTTTGACATTTGAGTGAAATGACATCATCCACTTGACAGCATCTATGGGGTTCCTGCTGTTTCCCATGCATGGAAGGAAAATGAAGAGTCAGAATGGAAGGGTTCCTATCCTAATGGATCCTATATTCCACGCAAGTTATGAATAAATGTATATATGGTTCCTTGAAGTGATAATTAGCAGACATGCACACTGTGTTTATGAAAATCTATTAGATCCTTACTCTCATGTAATACAACTATTCATCTGAAGCTTGACTACATTGCACAGCACATTCACTAAATGATTGTTTAGAGTCCTCTCGAATATACAGAACTTACCTTATATAAGAACTTACCTCACTCTGTATAATCGGCTCCAGTTTCATCCACCTCAGTAGAACCGATTCAAATGTATTCTTTTTAATGGCTGAGTAATACTCCATTGTGTATATGTACCACAGCTTTCTCATCCATTCATCTGCTGATGGACATCTAGGTTGCTTCCATGTCCTGGCTATTATAAACAGTACTGCGATGAACATTGGGGTACACGTGTCTCTTTCAATTCTGGTTTCCTTAGTGTGTATGCCCAACAGTGGGATTGCTGGGTCATAGGGCAGTTTTATTTCCAGTTTTTTAAGGAATCTCCACACTGTTCTTCATAGTGGCTGTACTAGTTTGCATTCCCACCAACAGTGTAAGAGGGTTCTTTTCTCCACACCCACTCCAGCATTTATTGCTTGTAGACTTTTGGATTGCAGCCATTCTGACTGGTGTGAAATGGTACCTCATTATGGTCTTGATTTGCATTTCTCTGATAATGAGTGATGTTGAGCATCTTTTCATGTGTTTGTTAGCCATCTGTATGTCTTCTTTGGAGAAATGTCTATTTAGTTCTTTGGCCCATTTTTTGATTGGGTCATTTATTTTTCTGGAGTTGAGCTGCATACAGAGTTAAGTAAGCCAGAAAGAAAAACACCAATACAGTATACTAACACATATATATGGAATTTAGAAAGATGGTAATGATAACCCTGTATGCGAGAGAGTGAAAGAGACACAGATGTGTAGAACAGTCTTTTGGACTCTGTGGGAGAGATAGAGGGTGGGATGATTTGGGAGAATGGCATTGAAACATGTATAATACCATATAAGAAATGAATTGCCAGTCCAGGTTCGATGCAGGATACAGGATGCTTGGGGCTGGTGCACTGGGATAACCCAGAGGGATGGTACGGGGAGGGAGGTGGGAGGGGGGTTCAGGATGGGGAACACGTGTACACCCGTGGTGGATTCATGTTGATGTATGGCAAAACCAATATAAGATTGTAAAGTAAAAAAAAAAAAAGATAAATGGTTAAAAAATAATAATAATTAAAAAAGAAACCAAACAAACAAACAAAAAACAAACAAACAAACAAACAAAACAAAAAAAAACCAACAAAAAAAGAACTTACCTGCCACGGAAACCCACTAACTTGGGGGGAAAGCACTAATATATAGATGCTACTGAGCCAAAGTCATCAGCATCCCCCAGGCCTCACTGAATGATACATTCAGATGTTGGAAGACCTGAAACCTTCCCCCAGTGTCATCTGTTTTCTAGAGAAGCACCTTTGACCATGACCCATGAACAAGTTCTGGAGCCTTTCAATTTTCTTTCACTGCTTGAGTTTTCCTATTATCTTTTTAATATCAAAATGCCATATGGCTTATGGCCAGTGAAGAATAAAGTACATTCATGAATCTGAAGCTAATGTTATCTTTGTTCTGGACTTTCCCCCCGTCTGTATACTTTAGCCTAAGATCACATTAACTCTTTCGTCAGTCAGGTAACACAGTTGTTATTATTCAAATTACTATCAGAACTGGTTAGACTTTTTAAATTTCACTTCAACTTTTAGCCTGTCCTTCCTTCCTTCCCTCCTTTCTTTGTTTCTTTCTTACTTCCTCCCTTTCTTTAGTTCTTTTCTAGCTCTGTTCCCACTCCTTTTCTGGGACTGCATATTTGATGTTCTGAAACCCAGTTCAGGAACAATATTTCTTTTCACGAGACTGATTTGAGAATTATGGAGATGATCATTTCATTGTCTCTGGCTTATGTTGTGTTGATACTTGGGTGTAATTTAGCATCCTTGGGTGTGGTTGTTTAAGCAGTTGCATATTCCCTTATGTTCCAGAAGGAAATGGTGACCCACTCCAGTATACTTGCCCGAAGAATCCCCATGGACAGAGGAGCCTGGTAGGTTACAGTCTATGGGTTCGCAAAGAGTCAGACACAACTGAGCATTAACACACATACATTCCCTTATTGCAACTCATTTATCAGTCTGATTTAACATGAAAATCATAAACTCCATGCACCCATCTTATCTGAGTGTGGATAGCTTGTGCATCTTAGATCAAAGTGCTTCATGTTCAGCCTCTGCTGGTGCCTCTGCCTGGTGACCTGGCCTGGAGGGCTGCTTCTGTGATCTTCTCTGGACTGGCTACCCCTCACCTCAGAATTCTTCTTTCATTTCCCATTTGTGAGGACCTGAGACTTGTAGTTTTGGGAGTCTAGGATTTCACGTCTTCATCCCCATTTCACTTCATTTCCTTCTTCACTGCTGACTTACATTGTGTCTTGTGTTTTCTAAGTTACAGCAGAAAAAGAGGAAGCTTTGTGCGCTTTTGTTTATGAAAGAGACTTTTGGTTTGAGTTTCAAGCTTGCAACGTCACCCATTGGACAGTTATTGGTAAATTGACTCATCCAGTGTAGCAGTGTTAAACTTGACAATTTTAGTGAAGTTTTCATGCATTAGAGAGAAATTTAGAAAATCATTGTTTGCCCTGACTTTGCTTCCACTGAAAGAATATACAATCATACTTACTAATTAGAACAACTCTTTGTTCTGGCCAAAGAGACATGGATCAGAAGCTCAACCAGCAGCAATACTCACTGGGAGGTGTCATAATTCTATGTGCTTGTTCATCTGAAAGTTGGGTGAACATGATTTAATGATGACACCCTCCCAGCTCTTGATTTTAAATTATATACAACGTATGTCTAATTCCTTGAAAATTCTTTTAAGAGAGTATTTTCTTTGATTTTTTAGATTTTTTTTCAATACCTGTTAAAGCTAATTTTTTGTTTCAAGATAATTGTAGTGATTGCATGCTCAGTTGTGTCTCTTAGTGAACCCAGGGACTGTAGCCCACCAGACTCCTCTGTCCATGGAATTCTCCAGACAAGAATACTGGAGCAGGTTGCCATTTAATTCTCCAAGGAATCTTTCTGACCCAGGGATCAAACTTGAGTTTCCTGCATCTTCTGCATTGGCAGGTGGATTCTTTATCACTGAATCACCTGGGAAGACTGAGATAATTGTAGACTCACATGAAGTTATAGGGCTTCCCAGTGCTCTGATGGTAAAGAATCTGCCTGCAATGCAGGAGACCTAGGTTTGATCCCTAGGTTGGGAAAATTTCCTGGAGAAGGGGATGACAACCCACTCCAGTATTCTTGCCTGGAAAATTCCATCGGCAGAGGATCCTTGTGGGCTGCAGTCCATGGGGTTGCAAATAGTCAGAGATGATTGATTGACTAACACTTTCATGCAGTTATAAGAAGTAACACAGAGAGATCCCAGGCACCTTTACTGATCTCCTTCAGTGGTAAGATTTTGTAAAGTGATCACATTACATGTACATTAACACAACCAGGAAATTGGAATTGGTGCAGTGAAAATGCTGAACATTACCATCAGCACAGGGGTTCCTTCAATGGCCCTTCTACACCACATCCACTTGCTGCCTGCTCACCTCACCTTTATTCTTAACCCCTGGAAACCACCAACTTGCTCTCCAGTTCTGCAATTTTGTCACTTCTGGAATATTACATGAATATAATCATACAATATGTAAACTTTCAAGATTGGATTTGATAATTCAGCTTATTTCTCTGAAGATTCATTGAGGTTGATGTGCATATCAATAGATACTTTTCCTTCATACTGCTAGGTAATATTCCATAATATTTATATATCAATTTTTTATATCTGTTCTATTAATTTTTTATGATCTGTTCTCTCACTGAAGATGGTAATTTCCAATCTGGGGTTATTGAATCAAGATACTATGAACATTTGTGTACATATTTTTTTACAGAAAATGTAAGTCTTCATTTCTCTGGGATAAAAAAAACAAAAATGGAATTGCTAGGTTGCATGGTGGCTGCATGTAAAAATTATTTCCATTTTTATAACTATAATTCTCAAGTAACACCTCAATGATGGAAATTATACAAGAAAGGCTTTTTGAAGTTGACTGTTCACAAATTAAATCACATTTTTAATATAATACCATGGCTGTATGTTTTGAAAAATGAAGAATTAAGAAAAACGTCTACATTAGTAATAATTATTCCCTAGTTAGTAGCTTTATTCCATAGCTCCATAAATGCTAGCTTCATTATGTATATTGCATTTTTAATGGGCAGCCTCCAGTGAATTTCTATAGCACTTGCTCATTTCACAAGGGTAGTAGTGGAGCTAATTATGTGCTGCTCTGTCACTCCATAGCCATTCTGAGCATTGGCTATTATCCTGTCCCCAGGCATTATATTTTCATAATCCAGCACTGAAAATAGGTTTAGGTATTTAAGTGTTGATTAAAATGAACTTTGTCTTTCTTTTCCACTACATTGTTCATCATCAAAGGGTAGCAGCCTAATTCAACTAATGCGTTTGGGATACGACAAAGACAAAACTCATTAGGGTCTTGGGTGGTTAAATTGTTTGAACATTATGATTTCTTTTTAAAATTTTATCTTTTATTGAAGTATAGTTTAATACTATACACTGATTGATTTACAGTGTTGCGTTAGTTTCATTTTGATTTCTTGATGAAGCATTTTTTTCCCTGAGATCACAGGCATGATGTCATTCTTTACGTTAAGAAAAAACACTTGACCCAGAGAAACTTTTTTCCCTACAGTTATCTATTAGCTAGATATATGTTTGAAGAAAGTCTTCATTGTTCTGGTTTATTTAACTAAAGGGTTTATGTGTTTTTTAAACTTTAGTTTAAAGTAGACTTTTCAGTGTGTTTTGCTCAGTTTTTTTCTTAAATAAACAGAAATACATTTCATAGAATTATGCAGGTTTATTCCAATTGTGTAGTCTGGTTAAAACATAATTTAAAATATAATACATTTTAATGCTTTAACACACATTTTATTTATTTACTATTTGCCTTATATTTTTTTGGAAAGGACATGTTAGTTCCTGTATTGAAAGTTTTATTATAACCTATGAAATCACTGTAATTAAGTATTAAAATTTCTAAAGAAAAATATATGGAATTAGCACCTGAATGAGAGAGACTTCCATCATCCAAGGTGCTCACAGCATGTCATTCATGAGGTTTACAACTGACTTTCAGGTTTGAAGTGTCTCCCTTCTCTATGTGCAAAATTGGAGCAAACATTTTCTAATCTATGAAAATATCCTTCTAATATAATAGCTATCTTCTGTCTCAAGTTGTTTGATCCAAGGGGAATTATATGAACAGTAGAAACAAAATAATCATTTGCAAGATAATCTAAAGTGAATATTTATGTTATTTGTGAGAATGAGTTTAACTTAGTAACTGTTAATCATTAGAGAGGTGAGAAAAGATCACTGTGCCTTGATCAGTCAATAGATTTCCCTTCTGATTGGGTTTCTAAGAGTCTGTGTATGGGGAAGTCTCAAGGAAAAAGTGCATCTAAATCACCAGTTAAGGGCCTTTCCCCCAAATCCTCATCTGGTTCTCATATTGTGGGCTAGTGACCTGAACCATGTGTAAACATCAAGAGTGTTTCAACTTCAGACCAGGTGCAAAGGTGTCTGGAGCTTCTTTGTCCCTTTTCCCCAGATCCATCCCAAGGAACCACCTTAAAGAGAGGACATCTGAATGCTGGCTACCAAACCAGCTGCACCAAAGTGAAGGAGGAAGTGAGGAAAATGCATGAGAGAAGAAAGCAACTGACCTCAAGCAGTTCTACTTATCACTTTCTTTCCTCACCTGTAAACTCTGGTCCCCCGGATGGTCTATGTGCCGGTCCCTGTGGACTCCACATCTTCTGTGACAACAGAGCATGTCTTCCTGTGTGTCCTCTGGGGTGGATGGGAGAGACTGAGGCACTGAACTTCCAGAGATGACAAGCCTGGAACCAGGGATATCAGAGATCACCTCACCTAACCTCTTGATGTTATAAGTGAGGAAGAGAGCTGTACCTACTTTTCCAGGTCCACAATGCTGTCTCAATTCTAATTTATCATGCTGCTCAATTTAGACACTCTTTTTCCAAATTTTCTTACTCATTTCCTAATTGAGGCTCAGTTCTTTCAGGCTGTTTCAATGTCATAGTATCAAGTTCATTAAAGTTGTATTTTCAGTTCATGAGAGAAGCTGTGGGGTTCCACCCTCACAAAAGAAAGAAGGAAATAAGATGACCGGTGAAGTCCTGTTCCATTAAAATCGTCCATAACAGCAGATGGCTGAGTTTTCATCTGCTGATTTTGTTTCCTCAACAGACCTCCGTGGAGGCCATGAATGTCCTCTCTCAATATTTCTAGAAGGACTGTTGACATCTGAACTCTTCCTTTCTCAAAACACTCATCCTCTGCGGTTGTATGAGGTTCTTCTCTATCAAGTGTAGTGGTAAGATAGAAAACAGTCCCTACAAACAAAAACATAATCCATTTTACTGGTAACCACTATGAGATAAACCCCTTCATGGATCACTGCCTTGTTGTGGTGAAGGGGCTCGTGTAACTCAGTGAAGCTATGAACTCAATGAACTCTGTGACGAATAGAAGAGGAAGAGGTGGAAGTAGTGACAGATTTCCTCTTCTTGGGTTTAAAAATCACTGCAGATGGTGACTGCAACCATGAAATCAGAAGATGATTGCTTCTTGGCAGGAAAGCGATGACAAACTTATACAGTGTATTGAGAAGCAGAGTCATTACTCTGCTGACAAAGGTCCCTGTAGTCAAGGCTATGGTCTTGCCAATGGTCACATACGATTGTGAGACCTATACGATAAAGAAGGCAGAGCACCAAAGAATTCATGTCTTCAAACTGTAGTGCTGGAGAAGACTCCTGAGAGTCTCGGACAGAGAGGAGACCTAACCAGTCAATCTTAAGGGAAATCAACCCTGATTACTCACTAGAAGGACTGATGCTGAAGCTGAAGCTCCAGTATTTTGATCACCTGATGTGAACAGCTGACTCATAGGAAAAGTCCCTGATGCTGAGAAAGATTGAGAGGAGGAGAAGAGGGCATCAGAGGAAGATATGGCTGGATGGACTCACTGATACAATGGACATGAACTTGGGAAAACTTCAGCAGATCTGAGGGATAGAGAGGCCTGGCGTGCTGTAGTCCATGGAGTCCCAAAGAGTCAGACACAGCTGGGCAACTGAACAACATTACGGATAAAACTTGGGGATGAAAGAAAACAAAATCATCGTGCGGAATAAGTTGCTCAGTTTATAAATTCAGCAGAATCCTCGAATCACAATCCAGTGCTCTTTAATACCTAATGTGCATGGGAATTCCCCGGAGTTCTTGTTAAAGTCTAGCTCTTAACCATTTTTTCAGGGTCTGAGACCCGGAAACTTGCATTTTAGATAAGAACTCTCCACCTCCCCTCACTCTCTGCAGCTGGTTCTTTTCTGACAAATCCTGAGGAGCATGGCCTTTTGACTGACTGCTGAAGACCCCCTCCAAATGGGGGGATTCTGGAAGTCATGTGCTATGGTTCCTGCCTCAGCCTCCAGGATGGTCACGGCTAAAAAGGCTGATGGGATTCCTGGTCCCTCCCAGATCCTCCTCCTAATGACTCCTGTGGTCTTTGTAATCTGTTATTATTGTCAAATCTCATTTTCTTCCATGAAGATTATTTTCCATTTTATTTGCCTCACCTACTGTTTCAATTTGTTTATGAAGAACTTCAAATGGGTGATCTTTAAATACCTCTTTGCCTTACAGAGCTATAATTCCCAGATTCTGTCTAGTCAATTTAGGAATGAATGACTCATAGTTGACAGTGATGAAACAGGTTTGATTTCAGTATCATATCAGAAATGTCCAGCCCTGGGAAGAGAGGAAAAAGCACACATAAATAAGGGTGTTGCTTCAGAAGCAGAGAAATCCTTATTTCCCTCTATCTGTATGCCACTGTAATTGCTAGGTCATTGGTTACTCATATCCGAATTTTATTTTCATAATGAGATAAAGAGTTTATACATAGAATTCTATCTATTAAAGTATTTTATATGATTTATTGTTTAAAATGGCAAATCTTTGTGAATAAGAGAGAAGATTGACTAGATAATACAGGTTTATAAATAGGGAGAAAAGGCATAGAAGGTAAAATTTATTTTTCAAAATGTATTAGCATAATTTGGGCTTCCTAGTGCAAAGAACCTGCTTGCCAGTGCAGGAGATGTAAAGAGACGTGGGTTGGAGTTGGATCCCTGGATCGGGAAGATCCCCTGGGGGAGGGAATGGCTATCCAATCCAGTATTCTTGCCTGGAGAATCCCTTGAACAGAGGAGCCTGGCAGGCTACAGTCCATAGGGTCGCAAAGAGTTGGATACAACTGAAGAGACTTAGCCCATGTGAACACATTAGTATAATTTAAACTGGAACTTGAACTATGAATGTGTGTCATCTGGAAGGACATTTTCAAATGTCCTGATGGGATCCTGGGTAAGGTTACTGTGGCTCCCTGGGGATGTGGAATATTCATGGATAAAGTGAGAAAAGATTGTCCTGCAATAGTGTCTGTTTGCGCATAGTGTGAGGGAAGTTCAGGCAGGTTTCCCACAGCATTTATTTCAAATCTTTCACATATCTAGGGATTTCTTCCCCCCTGGTTGTAGTCAGGACCCCAATGGAAAGCAATGCAAATGTTTCCATTCACAGGTGAACTTCCTAGCTCTGATTTCTTTGGGAAAAAGTAGCTGACTTTTGTCTTTCAAAGTTTTTTTTTTTTTTTCCTACTGTGAAAATGTTCTGTATTGTATTTTTGTTAGATTAATCTTGTATGCTCTGTGCCCCTTAACCATGACAACTGGAAAACATAAACATTCTATTAAGTCTACATTACATTATCTTGTTAGTCTTTCAAAAGTATGAAAAGAGCTGATTCATTTTACCTTTTAAGTAGTTATTGCGATACATTTTTCTGAATAGTTTTCTGAATTTTCAAGTGAGGGGTATATTACCCTGGCAGGGCGATATGACAATTTAAAAAGCTGTGGACAGTCTCTCACTCACAATATAGCATCATACCTATTAGGTTAGCTGTGAATTACAAATGGGATGGTACGGGGAGGGAGGAGGGAGGGGGGTTCAGGATGGGGAACACGTGTATACCTGTGGCGGATTCATGTTGATGTATGACAAAACCCATACAATATTGTAAAGTAATTAACTTCCAATTAAAGTAAATAAATTTATTTAAAAAAATAACCCGAAATAGGACAACCACTGATGATCATGACCAAATATGTGGCCAATGTTATGAAAATTTAGTGAATATGTATATATTTAATGAAAGAAATGCTGGGTTCTCAATCATGGTAATATAATGAACTGATTCTCTGATAACTTTTGTAATATACTTATTGGTAATATCTAAGAGATAGTTTATATATTCCTTCTAGATATTCTATAAACTGTCAATAATAGCAGGCATAGAATCACAACTGAATACATAGTTTTCTTATGGTATAAAATAGCTGAATAAACATAAAAAAAAATACTAACATATCCCATAGCAATGTAATGCTGCTCAAGATGTTAAACAGAGAATAAAACTGATTATTTCCAGTTTCAAATGATTGTTTTTCTTGAAGAAAGAGATGAATAGAATCTTTTCCAATTTTCCATAAATGAAAAGATATGGACTAGGAAAAGAGCACTTGTTAAAAGTTATTTGAAACTGGTGCAAAAACCTAATTATTATCAGAATTTTGAAGTTTACATTCATTTTAAAAGTCAAAAGTAATATGATTATATATAGACAATTATCTATTTCTACTACTGATTTCATGTTCAGGACACATAATCACTTTACCTGTGTATTTAGTGACAGTAATCACTAAGGTAGTGTTGGCAATCAGCAGAAATCTTCCCCCAAATGCATAAAAAGCATAATCGCTATGTATGCAAACTTGGCTTATGGGCACAAGAGCCTTTCTGTTCTTATTCAGAGATATTGTAATTATGAAAGTGAGCTGAGGACAGATAAAATTTAGTGGTTTAACCCCCATGAAGCTGGGCTGCCACTAAGAATGGGTCCCCAGGGAACTGTCTGCTCAATAACAAGGGGGAATCACCTTTATGAACAAGAGATTATTCCTTTAGATTCTCAGGGTAGAGAATGTTTCCTTTTTTCCTTTGAATCTGGTTGCCATTAATATTTCTTAAAATGAACAACACTCTGCTTTTCAAGCCCCTTCCTCTATAGTACATTAGGAAGATAAACATGATTAAAAGACCAGGATGGAAGGACTCCGGCTAAATATACTTTCCTACCCTTCTTCTCTCATTCAGTAGAACGACTGTGGAGGGGCAGTTTGACCTGAATCACTGTGGTTGGGTTGAGTCATATCTCTATTTTGTTCTTGCATTTTAAACATGAAATCCTGAGCAGAAGGAATAGCCAGTCTGAGTTGTGAGAAATTGGCATACAGTGTCAGCGTCACTGATTGGTATTGAATCGGCCACTCACCTTGTTTGTAGACTCTGCTTTCTATTCTTGCAGGACTATTGGAAAAGAGGGCTGATTTTCTGTCCTCTGTGTTTACTTGAAAATGGATATATTGAAAAAAATAGGTTTCGAGCAGCTTCAGTATTAAGCCTGATTTTGACACTTCTTTTTTTTTTTTGGTGAGAACATCTGTTATGTTTCAGCTGGAGTTTGGTAGAGAATGAAAAGGCTGTATATTTCAGATTGCTTCATATACATCATTTTATGACAATTTACACTTACTAGTTTAGGAATTATCTGCCTTTAACAGACAATGGAATTGAACCTCAGAGATATAGTGTCCAAGGTCATCGAGCAGGTACATAGTAAAGAAGGTATTAAATCTAGGGCATGACTGGAGCCCATGGTAAAGCAACAACTGGGTCCCCTGCTTTTACCATTTGAAGCTGATATGGACATACTCTGAGAAAGAGAGTAATGGCCTCGTTTGCATAGGATCAGGGAGTTTCCCAGAATGCAGTGCTTTTGGTTCTGAGATTGGTAGAGTCCAGGGAAAAGCATCGCCATCTAGGCCATCTCCCTAGACTTAGAATTTGAAATCAAAGTATTCCCTTGGCTTTGTGAAACACACAGAAAATTACTCACCCAGTTAAAAAAATCTTAAGATTTCACCTGGCTTCCCTGATGGCACCTTGACTACTAGCTGCCAACCAAATCTACTTGCAAGATTTTTCATCTTTCTAAAGAAAGCTATTAATATGAGTATTTCTTCTCCATCTCTCTCATCTGTCTCCTTTCTTTATATCTGTGGAAATTTTCATTCTTTCTTGTCTCTATCTGCCAGCATAAATAGATATATGTAATATTAATGCTTCAAATTTAAATGAATTCCTTTATATACTGATGATAATTCTGGTTCACTACCATTAATTATGAATTTATTTTGATCTACTGTAATGATAACTTTTTATAATATCATCTAAAATATCTAAGACAAAAAACATTTTTTAGTACTTTATATCTTTGATTTAGTCATAGTATGTGGTCTTCAAACAGTGACTGTAACTGGCATTTACATAAAATGAAAAAAAAAAAAACCAAAAACTGAAATACTATTTCAGACAGCTAAGACCTTCCCTCTTGTTTGGAATGTGAACGAGAATCTTCTCAAAGTTTTGCTTGCGTTCCTTCCCCATCTCATTCAAAGGCAATGCAATATTTATGGACATAAAACTATTCTTTATGTTGCCCAGAATCTTAGAAACCTCAGTGTGAACCTACAGCTCCACAATGGCCATTATCTAAAATTGCTTCATTAACCTCAGAATACCTACATGACATTTAAAAGAATTTCATATATCAAAAGTAATAAAGACTTTTGCCTCAGTGAAATTAGTCTCTTTGTAACAGGAATGGTCTGTAGGAAAGCTCACTGTGTGAAAAGTTTTCTGATGTGCCTGCTACTGTTTATTATAATGAGCTTTTGATTTAATTTTCAATCGCACAGTGCAAATATCTGGGACATGCATGCATTCATTTGGCCAGCACTAAATCAATATTTGCTACACCCAATCTTTCAGGTTGTCATTTACATTCAACAATAACAAGAGAACAATATGTTTTTCTAATAACATGAAAGCAATGCTTTTTACTCCAGGCATTTGTGGAGCTCATAAAAGTGTAAATACTCAGGCTATAAAACAAAATGCCATCAAATCATCCTTCATTACAGACCACTCTAATTAGTGATTAAAAGCAAGAGTTTCCTCTCCTCCAAAATGTGTCATTGTTTTCCCCCAAACATTTCCTTATGTAACTCATAATGTTGAATAAAAGTGTGTCTGATGTTTTTCTGACCAGAGTGGGTGATTTAAGGGCCATGCAAGGAAGCAAGTGGAGGGCTGGAACTCAGGCAGAGAGAGAAGTCTGTGTCCTCCTCTGAGTCTGCCTCTTCCCTGAGACCGAGTGGCCTCAGAGACATAGCCTGTGGGTCCCTATCAGCAACTCAGTATTGAGAGGAGCAACCAGGGTGTCCGCCAAGATCCCCTCCTGGGAAAACCCAACCCTCTCCACAGAGAACTCTTGTTAAGAGAAAAGCACAGTTAGAGAAATGGATCTTTCAAGGAAAGTTTTTATTGAGGTATAGTTCGTTTTCAATGATGTGTTAGTTTCTGATGTACAGCAAATTATTCAGTTATATGTGTATATATATATATATTCTTTTATATATTCATTGTCATATTATTTTCCATATAGATTATTACAGGGTACTGAATATAGTTCCCTGTGCTATACAGTAAGACCTTGTGTTTATCTAACAAAATGAACCTGTCTGTCTACATGATGTTCTAATAAAGCACAAGTAATGGTAAATCTGAGTGAACTGTCTTTATATGTATAAGATAAACGACATATTAAATAAATATTTATAATTACATAAATGTAAAACAGATATATACAAATATTTAATTAAAATATTAACTACATATACTATATTACATATACCTATATTTTAATTAATTCCTAAGAGCAATATGGCCTTGTTTAATGCAGCTGGACTTCTGAGCAATTTCAAGGTTGACTTGAATAGAAAATGCAACCAACAGTGCTATAGAGATCCAGACTGTAGCTTCTCTGACCCACATTCCTGGGGCACTCAGGGTCATGACTTATATTCTCTGGGTAAAGGTTATACTGAGACAGGAGATAGATGGGCTCCAGGTTAGACATTTACAACCTGTTTGCACTTCATGGGGCATGAAGAAGTGGGCTTCAGGCTGGATACTTAAACTGTTAGCATTTTCTGAGTTAAGAGATAGGTGGATTCCAGTTAAAGTATTTACAATCAGCCTCCTATTTGCCCTCTAAAATGGAATTAACAACAGAAACATGGTAAATAGCCAGTGTTTGTCTCTTGTAAACACCTTAAGGTAATATGGCAATGGTCAAGGTAACAGTCATGGCAAGGACAAAGAGGCAAAATCCTGTTTGAGTAAAGGATTAAGGATTAAGGATTAAGGATTATTCCCTCTCCCTTCTTCTGGGAACAAGGCACTAAACATGCACAAAAAGGCTCCTTGTGGGTCAAAAGTCAAGGGATAATTCCAGGCCATAATGAGTCTTGTTCCTCCCAGAAGCCTTCACTTCAAGATCCATCTTCACTGAAGGGTGTATGTGTACCCAGGGGAGGGTCCTAGGTTAGGTCAGGTGTGGGGGGAGAAAACAAAACAAAACAAAACACAGATAATTATCATGAAGGAAGACAAAGACCAGAAAAACTGATCTATAAAATGACTTAACTGTCTCTTCTTTACAGCACTGCTACTCACTGAGGGGACACTCACTACGCTCGCACCCTTTCTCTTTGGGTGTGCATCTCTGCCTTGCTTTTGTCTTAACTAAACAAACTGTTTCACTGTGTGCTCTCCCACTTGTTTTATACTATGTCTCTACTAATATACTTTATACTTGTCTTTATAGCTTCTGCCTCCATGATAAATAAATGTTTCACTGCAGCAGTGAATTCTAAAGGAAATCAACCCTGAGCATTCATTGGAAGGACTGATGTTGAAGCTCCAATACTTTGGCCACCAGATGCGAAGAGCTGACTCCCTGGAAAAGACCCTGAGCTGGGGAAGATCGAAAGCAGGAGAAGGGGACAGCAGAGGATGAGATGGTTGGATGGCATCATTGACTCAATGGACATGAGTTTGAGCAAACTCCGGGAGATGGTGAAGGACTGGGAAGCCTGGCATGCTGCAGTTCATGGGGTCTCAGGGTTGGAAATGACTTAGCAGCTGAACAACAATAAAAATCCAGGGAAAAATAGCTTCTAGCCTTTAACTCTCGCTGGTCTGGTGGCTACAATTCCTGGTTTTCATCCAGGCTACCTGGGTTCGATTTCTGGGCAGAAATTAAGATCTTACTTCACACCACCGCTCACTGCTGCCTCATTGAGATCAGTACCACTGAACTTTCCAAAGGACACTGAGGAGTGGACTAGTCATTCAACAGCAGGGTTGATGGGGAGACATCTTTCCCTTCCTTCTTGGCCTGGAAGGATGCGTTGCCATCTCTCGGCTCAGACTGAAGGAAGGGATACCCATGGGTATCACTGTATCATTTCAGTTCTTTTATTGCAAATATGCCTAAAACCACTTTGTCACTGAGTTTCTGCCTTGTGGGGACACCATGTTGTCTTGCTACTTCTCTGCACTTTTCGACAGTGTGTGTCTTGATCAGTAGCATTATCTGACCCATCGCAGTTTTGTACTGTATGGTAACCAGCCTGTGTCACCGACGGGAAATCTCCTGCTCCTGGTGATCCAGGTGCGGGGTCCTGATCTCCAGCCCCGCAGCCCCGGGCAGCTTCAGGGCCTCCTGTGTCCTCCATGGCTCATGTCCTTTTGTTTTCCCTTTGTCTTCACTTGTGAGACACTGTGGATCTGACATCACAGTGAGATGTTAGTGCTGACTTTTCATTTTCTCCCAAACACCAGATCACACAAACATTCTAAAGGTTCAAGGTGGCTAAGAGGGGTCATCACACACACCAGATATAGCCTTCCACAGTTTTGATAATTCCATTTGTTCATGACCCAGCACTTTCCCTGGTTGCTGATAGGAGACCCTCCTAAGATCCTTTGAGAAATGTGGACCACTCCTCATCACTGAACTGGAAGCCTTGGGATTTTGGTGGCTAAACTTTTCCCCATTGTGAGTTAACTGCTCTTTTTTGTAAGATTGAACTTTGACATGCTATGCTGTACTTGGTCGCTCAGTCATGTCTGACTCTTTGTGACCTCCATGGACTGTAGCCCGTCAGACTCCTCTGTCCATGGGGATTCTCCAGGCAAGAATACTGGAGTGGGTTTCCATGCCCTCCTCGAGGGGATTTTCCCTACCCAGGGATTGAACCCAGGTCTCCTGAATTGCAGGTGGATTCTTTAGCATCTGAGCCACCAGGGAAGCCTGAACTTTGACATATGACATGCCAAAGTAGTGCCATTATACAGTAATGCTGCTGGTCTTGGTGGACCCAGGGAGTGTCAACTTCAAAAAATGGTCAAAACCTAAAAATTAAGAGTTATGCTTTATTTGAAAGGAATTTTAGGACTTTAAGCCTGGTGGACAGCTTCTCAAGTAACCCTGAGAGAACTGTTCCAGGAGGCAGGGGAAGGAGTAGGTTACTTAGAAGTTTTCCAACAAGGGATAGGTAGACTGAACATCAAAAGATTATTGTTAATTAAGGAAAACCAGATATCTGAAGTTAAGGAATTTAGCGCTTTTCTTTGTATGGGAAGATGCAAGAGTCTGGGCTTACTGAAATCATTCCTTTCTTCTGCATAAAATGAAATAAAGTCATAGGATCAGCAGAGGAAGGGAATTTAGAGAACAAGGGTGATTTGATGATTCCATACCTTTTTGAGGAGAAGAGTGATGATGGGTGAATGGATGAGGAAGTGGCAGCCAGGGAGACAAGTTGCTGGTCCCGACTCCGCTTCACACCCTCCAGCAGGGAAAGTCTTCCCCAACAGCTAGCAAACACCTTGTAGAGGCTTTTCCTTAAAAAACTAAAAGGATTAATTAGACAACAACAAATCACTGTTAGACGAGACACAAGAACCATAGAGACAAATATGGGCTTTTGATGGAACACTTTTCCCACCCACTGCTTATCCCAGAGGTGAGGCTGCTCCCAGAACCATGGGGTCCCTAGAGATCTGCAGTCTGGGGGGGCTTCTGGACAAGGACATTCACAGAGATCCCAGGTATGGCAACCCAGAAGGCTCTCCTGAAATGTGAGCTGAAAGCCAATGTGAGGCAAACAAATAAGAAACTAGTCACGTGGAAGAGAAGAAATAGGTTAAAATAAATGATTGCACAATTTATTGTGGGGCAGGGAGGAAAGCACTGGAGAGAATTTAAGAAAAGAAAGGAATGAATCAAATTCATACAAAAGAATGAGTAGACAAAGAAAGAATGAAAATAACAAAGAGCTCTTAAGTTAAAAATTATAGATAATTTTTAGGTTAAAAATTATAGATAATAAAAATTGATTTTACTATTTGAATACAAACCTAGAGTATCAGTCACAAAGACATTTAAGTAAGTTTTTTTCTGCATCTTTTGGTTTGTTTTCTTTTTTGCGAATTAGACCAACACTTTATTGTAAATATTGTCCCTATTTCCTGAATTCACATTTCTGAATAATCTACTATTTAAAATAATCTCTGCCCTGGGCAACTCACTTGTCTTTATTGAGAAACGATGCTTTGTAGACAATATTGTTCTCTGAAAAATCTACCCAATGACATTAGTTATTACCATTATTCTAATATTTTAAAATACTCTAAATTGCAACTACCCATTCAAAGTCTTCATAAACCTAGAGAGAATAAAAGAAAACTCTTGACAATATCTTGGAACCTACTTAAAAACTCTGCAATAGCTTTTTTCTTTTTGCCCCCTAGTACCCCTGTGACCTGTTACAGATTTGTTAAAATGAGTATTGTTTTACTTTTGGAATGAATATAAATTATTTAGAAAATTGTTCATTTCTATTCTTGAGGACTCCTCAGGTGATAGTTAAGCACCATCCTCCCCCTCCCTTTCGGCATCTCTAACAAACTGATGCCTACACTTGCCCATCCAGTAAAGTAAGGGACTGAAGGGGTTGTGCATGTGACGTCTTTAGTTACTGACTCTACCTTACTCAGTCTGACTGTGCAGGGACCCAGGGTCCTAGTTACAGTGCAGAGTGAACAAGAGATGTGCACCACTGGAAGCTTTATTATTGATGCTTTGAAATGGCACCAAGTGAGGGGAGGAAATCCTGGAGACAGGATATGAATGTTGTGCGTGAAGGAGAGACAAAATGAAGCCATAACCTCATAGCTTCATAATACTGCCCGGATGAAACCTTTCTTCTACCATTTAAAATAATCTTTTGCAGCAACTCTGTGCTCACAGTATGCAGATTGGAGGCCCACTGTGTACAATAAGGAGGTACTCTAGGGTTTTTAAACAGCAGGGCAATATGGTAAAGTAATGTTACTAGAAGTTATTTTTCTGTGTGTCAATTAGGTGGGGATGAGAAGATGGTGAGATAATAATTAGGATAATTAGGGCTTGGATGAAAATGATGTTTTGGGGAAATACTGTACTAAAGTTATCATTCAGCTTTAACTTCACCAAATTACTACAATTAGGAAAATATTTTCTTTATCACTCTTCTGGGTCTAAAGTTATACTTCCAAATGGAATAACAGTATTTACATTTGCTTTACTAAACTTGGCCTAGAAATGTTATTCAAATTTACATAAAAAGATTATTCCTTTTTGTCAAAATTCTGTAGATTAGGCTAAAATTTGTGGTTTCTTTCTTTTTTTTTTTTTTGGAGTTTTTGAATCTCTTAATTTTTAATTAAGAAAATAAAAATGAGATCAGCTTTTATTTGTGATAAAAATTATATCCTGTAACTTTATTTAACATGAATAATATTTACTTTCAAACTCAACTTTAATGCTTTACAATATATCATTTTCTCCTAGTAGACTTCTTTTCCTGCAGCTTTTCACTACATGACTTCATACAATTTCAGAATAAAATAAATATACTGAAGCTGACACTCAGACTCAGTTTTACTTAACAGCCCCTACTCCTTGTAGTGTGACAGACAAGGTTTAGAAATAGGGCTTTATAGTGAACCTTCTGACAGAGCGCTAACTGGAAGGCATGTGTGTGTGAGATAACTGGTATAGGCTTGTCTATATGGATAAATGAGTTTAAAGTGCATCCAGAACTTCAAGCCTACCATGTGCAAGAATATATTCTAATCTCCTACGATGTTACATTCTCGAAAGTGCTTATCATGATGTCAGACACAGAGCACATATTCCTTCTTTTATTGTTATCACATGGTGTGTTCCTAAAACAATCTTCCTTCCTATAAGTAAGTTCAGTAAAGAAACATCTTGTCTCATTACTAAACATTCATTGCTAAAAAATTCTCTGTTTATTGAAGTAAAAATTTGACTTTCATTTCCAACAACTGATTATAGTTTCTTTTCTATTGAGAATGGAGAAGGAAAGGTCAACCGACTCCAATATTCTTGCCTGGAAAATCCCATGGATGGAGGAGCCTGGAAGGCTAAAGCCCAAGGGGGTGGTGAAGAGTTGGAGACGACTGAGTGACTTCTATCTTAAGAAACTGAAGTCAAATGTTTGGAATAATATTTTCCCCTAGTTTTCTCTTTTTTGAAGCCAAACCATACTAGCTCCTTTTGAATGATCCTCATAACAATTCAGATATCATGCCATTCTTTAAGTTGTAGTCATAAATGTTGAGCTAGTCCTGGGTGACACGTATAGGCTGCATTTGGTGATACTTTCTCATTTTACAGCATGTGTGTTCACTGTGGCAGATATGAAGGTGGCATCTCTTTCCATACAGAATTCCAAGTATTGCAATGATTAATCACTTTGACAGTTAAAATAATTTCATCTTTAAATTAGCATAAAATTCAAAGAGTATTAGTAAATAACCTAAACTCAAGAAGCTAGTTATGACAGACTGGCTTCTCCTTCCATACCGGTCCCATTGTCTACTTCCTTCCTGATTACTCTACAGTACTTGTACACCATCAAATATCAGTGCTCTATTTGGTGATACAAGTTTTATGGCACTCTTTGTAATATATAAAAATCTGGGGTAAATGATTTAAATTCATCCAAAAGAAAAAAAAATTGCTTATTCATATGCATACTGGTATTTATAGTTTTGCGTGTGTTTGCATATTTATTGGTAATATAGGATATATGTATATATACATGTATATATATGACTAGTGATTAACACAGCCACACATGCACACACACACATATATTATGGTTGAGTGACTGTGAAGTAATAGTTCTTAGCATGATTGATTTAGTTTTAAAACAACAAGATCAAAATAGAGAGAAGTTTAAGAAATAAAGAGAAGGGACTGCATTGCTTAGTGAAACTAACTAGTCACCTGCAGTGCTCGGTTTAGGCACGAGGGATTGAATGTCACCGTCTGGTCTTTGTTTTCCAATTTCCCAGCTTTGTTCCTCCATGATGTTACCCTTGTCTTCAGCTTCTGTAAGAAGCTTCTTGGTTGACAAGAAAATAATGCCACAGGTGACTACAGTTATGATCCATGGTCTCAGTGGAAGTGAGGGCAGTTTATTGCTGCTCATAGAAATATCTTGAGGATGATTGTTCCTAGAGATACTCAGATGACCTTGCAAACTGAAAGGTTTCTAGATATTTTCCCATGTTTACAATCTGTTCTTGATCTGAAAGAGATAGAATTTGATTGCTCTGATGCATGGTCCTTGAAGGTTTTGGCCACTCCCTTCAAAGAGACAATTTCTACATATTTAATAAAGGGAAGGAAGTTGGTCTCTCTCTCTCCAGTCACATACACATAAATTATGCCTGCTTAATTATTTTCTACTGTTTCCCTAGTGAAAAGAAAAAAAAAATAAGTTGGCGTTCAGTGACTTGAATGATAAAAGAATGCCAATTGTCTGATTTACACAAGAAATGTCCCTCTTGGAGTTATTTATCAGAGCTTGGCCAGGTTATAATCTGTCCTTTTTTCTTCCTCTTCTAAGATGGTAGATTCCTTCACTGCTCAAATACTAGAAACAAAAGAGAGAGAGAGAAAAAAAGCTCAATAGCAGAGGATAGAGGAAACTATATGGATAATATTTACTGTATATAATATTGTATATTAGAGAATAAAAGAATCCATATGAAAACTTTTTTGATATTCTTTATCTCATAGTATTCTGAAATCCTTAATGAGTGCTTCAGAACAAAATTACAGATTGATCCCCCTTTCTAGCATTATGACAAGCTAGATGTACTTTAGACTTTAAAATCCTGGGCTTCCTTGGTGGCTCAGCCAGTAATGTGGGAGACCTGGGTTCAATCCTTGGGTTGGAAAGATCCCCTGGAGAAGGTAATGGCTACCCACGCTGGTGTTCTGGTCTGGAGAATTCCATGGACTATGTTTTGGCTTCCCTGATAGCTCAGTTGACAAAGAATGTGCCTGCAATGCAGGAGACTCTGGTTTGATTCCTGGGTCAGGAAGGTCTGCTGGAGAAGGGATAGGCTACCCACTTCAGTATTCTTGGGCTTCCCTTGTGGCTCAGCTGTTAAAGAATCTGCCTGCAATGTGGAAGATCTGGGTTCAATCCCTGGGTTGGGAAGATCCCCTGGAGAAGGGAATGACTTACCCACACCAGTATTCTGGCCTGCAGAATTCCATGGACTGTATAGTCCATGAGGTCGGAAAGAGTTAGACACAACTGAGCGACTTTCATTTTCAAAATTCTGAATAAGATATACAAACTATTTAAAAATAGTTAGCTGTACTTAAAACTTAGAAAAATAAGAGTCCAGAAAGCATGGGTAAGAAAAAATGTAAAGAAGTGAAAAGTTGAAGCTTGTGTTTGCTTGATGAAATAAGCTCTATATTCTTGCATGAAGAACTCATTTTTAAATTAGCCTCAAAATTCCCATACAGAATATCTAAGGAGCATTTGTTCACACTCAGAATCACAAACACATGACAATAAAAGCCTTGATGTGAGAGTCACTGAAACAACAAATCATAGAACTAGAACTTACTTGAGCCTGTATCTTGTTTGAACTGATCTGGACTTTTCTAAGCTTAAAGCTAGTAGACGTGATGGAACTCGAGTTGAGCTATTTCAAATCCTGAAAGATGATGCTGTGAAAGTGCTGCACTCAATATGCCAGCAAATTTGGAAAACTCAGCAGTGGCCACAAGACTGGAAAATATCAGTTTTCATTCCAATCCCAAAGAAAGGCAATGCCAAAGAATGCTCAACTAATGCACAATTGCACTCATCTCAAATGCTAGTAAAGTAATGCTCAAAATTCTCCAAGCCAGGCTTCAGCAATACATCAACCGTGAACTTCCAGGTGTTCAAGCTGGTTTTAGAAAAGGCAGAGGAACCAGAGATCAAATTGCCAACATCCGCTGGATCATGGAGAAAGCAAGAGAGTTTCAGAAAAACATATATTTCTGCTTTATTGACTATGCCAAAGCTTTTGACTGTGTGGATCACAATAAACTGTGGAAAATGCTGAAAGAGATGGGAATGCCAGACCACCTGACCTGCCTCTTTAGAAACCTATATGCAGGTCAGGAAGCAACGGTCAGAACTGGACATGGAACAACAGACTGGTTCCAAATAGGAAAAGGAGTACCTCAAGACTGTATACTGTCACCCTGTTTATTTAACTTATATGCAGAGTACATCATGAGAAATGCTGGGCTGGAAGAAGCACAAGCTAGAATCCAGATTGCTGGGAGAAATATCAATCACTTCAGATATGCAGGTGACACCACCCTCATGGCAGAAAGTGAAGAGGAACTAAAAAGCCTCTTGATGAAAGTGAAAGAGGAGAGTGAAAAAGTTGGCTTAAAGCTCAACATTCAGAAAACAAAGATCATGGCATCTGGTCCCATCACTTCATGGGAAATAGATGGGGAAATAGTGGAAACAGCATCAAACTTTATTTTTTTGGGCTCCAAAATCACTGCAGATGGTGACTGCAGCCATGAAATTAAAAGATGCTTACTCCTTGGAAGGAAAGTTATGACCAACCTAGATAGCATATTGAAAAGCAGAGACGTTACTTTGCCAACAAAGGTCCGTCTAGTCAAGGCTATGGTTTTTCCAGTGTTCATGTATGGATGTGAGAGTTGGACTGTGAAGAAAGCTGAGTGCTGAGGAATTGATGCTTTTGAACTGTGATTTTGGAGAAGACTCTTGCGAGTCCCTTGGACTGCAAGCAGATCCAACCAGTCCATTCTGAAGGAGACCACTCCTGAGTGTTCTTTGGAAGGACTGATGCTAAAGCTGAAACTCCAGTACTTTGGCCACCTGATGCGAAGAGTTGACTCATTGGAAAAGACTCTGATGCTGGGAGGGATTGGGGGCAGGAGGAGAAGGGGACGACAGAGTATGAGATGGCTGGATGTCATCACTGACTCGATGGACATGAGTTCGAGTGAACTGCGGGAGTTGGTGATGGACAGGGAGGCCTGGCGTGCTGCGAATCATGGGGTCGCAAAGAGTCGGACACGACTGAGCGGCTGAACAGAACTGAAGCTTAAATATGCATAACAATGTTTAGTAACATATACATGTGTGTGTGAGTGTGTGTGGGGTTGTGTGGAAAGAAAGACTAGAAATGAAAAAGATAATTTCCAAGCAATAAGAGAAAAAGTGAAAGAAACATAAAATCAGTCATTCCAAGATGCAGGATACAGCATGCTTGGGGCTGGTGCATGGGGGTGACCCATAGAGATGTTATGGGGAGGGCGGTGGGAGGGGGGTTCATGTTTGGGAACACATGTAAGAATTAAAGATTTTAAAATTAAAAAAATAAAATTAAAAAAAAATGAAAGTAAAAAAAAAAACCAAAAAAACAGAAATGAAAGAAATGAAAGAGAAAAAAGACAAATAGTACAAAATAAAGTGAAAGCGAAAGTCGCTCAGTCATGTCTGATTCTTTGCTACCCATGGATCATACAGTCCATGGATTTCTTCAGGTCAGAATACTGGAGTGGGAAGCCTTTCCCTTCTCCAGGGGATCTTTCTAATCCAGGGATTAAATCCAGGTCTCCCTCACTGAAGGCAGGTTCTTTACCAGCTGAGTTACCAGGGAAGCCCAAGGTAAAGTGAAAGCTGGACCATAAAAAAGGCTGAGTGCTGAAGAATTGATACTTTGAACTGTGGTGCTAGAGAAGACTCTTGAGAGTCTTGCACAGCAAAGAAATGAATCCAGTCAATCCTAAAGGAAATCAATCCTGAATATTCATTGGAATGACTAATGCTTACACTGAAGCTCCAATACTTTGGCTACCTGTTGTTAAGAGCCAACCCATTAGAAAAGACCCCGATGCTTGGAAAGATTGAAGGCAAGAGAAGAAGGGGGTGACAGAGGATAAGATGGTTGGATGGCATCATGGACTCCTTGGACATGAGTTTAAGCAAGCTCTGCGAGAAGTGAAGGACAGGGATGCCTGATGTGCTGCAGTCCATGGGGATCAAAAAGAGTCAGACATGACTTAGTGACTGAACAACAATAACAAAGATGATGGAAACAGATCTGAATGAATTAGTAATGACAAAAATCACAAGTGGAGATCTTCAAATGCTAAACTGTATGCATCTCTGAATAATAACATAGCTTCAAAATCTGCAGATAAAAAAAATTTGACATTAGTAGAAGGTGAAATAGATGAATCCACTAAAATTGAGGGGTTTATTACAACTTTTTCAGAAATAGATCTATTGATCAGATTTCACTGTTCTTATAGTGACATGCATTGTCTACCTGTTTATGTCACTATTATGAAATATTGAAAGCCAATGTGATGATCCACGGATGTGAGTTTTTGTACTGTTGTAACTACTGATAGTTGACAAATGTTAGGTTATAGGTATTAAAAAGGCTTTTCCTTCTAATCTTGCTGCCAGGTAATTTTTGGAGTAAAAAGTACCAGATAATACCATAACACCAACTAAAGCTATACAATCAAAGCAATAAGGCACAGAGACAGGCACTATGAGAGATGGGATGCCAAAAAATAGGGAAGGTGGAAAGTTAAGGATCCTGCAGAAACAAGACAGAATCCCAAACAAACAAAGCCCCTCATCCAAAAAGATCACCCTTAAAGAAACTGCACTGCTTTAAACTGATAGAGGGTGTATACTTCTAAAGCAGGAAAGTCATCAATTGCTCCAAGTTCTTCCACTGTCCAGAAGCTCAGGAGGAAAAACAGAAGACAGTGGGAAAGAAGGAAGGAAGGAAAGAAGGAAGGAAAGGAAGTTGAAAAAAAAGAAAGGAAAGGAGTGAGAAGGGAAGAAAGAAAGAAAAGCCACCTATATCCATACAAAGTTGCTGAAAGAAGAAAACAGAAAATAAGAATCATACACTAATAGCCATTGATATCTCTATTGTGCAATTAGCTGAACAAATGTAGATTATGGGGTAAATGTAGCAGTGAAAAGAGTGAGATCAATTTACATACTCGAGTGATTTCCGGGATACTTGTTAATAAGTAAAGTGCATAGAGTATACACACTATTCTACTTTTGTGGAAGAAACAAGGGCTATAAGAACATAAACATGTGCCTGCTTTTTTGTCTTAAGAAACATAAAAGGACAACTTCTATAACTTGTGTAACTTTGAATTCTAGAAACATGTTACTGTTTGATGTTTCCAACAAATACAAGATTGCTGCTGCTGCTGCTAAGTCACTTCAGTCGTGTCCGACTCTGTGTGACCCCATAGACGGCAGCCCACCAGGCTCCGCCGTGCCTGTGTTTCTCCAGGCAAGAACACCGGAGTGGGTTACCATTTCCTTCTCCAATACATGAGATTGAAAAGTGAAAGTGAAGTCGCTCAGTTGTGTCTGACTCTCAGTGACCCCATGGACTGTAGCCCACAAGGCTCCTCCATCCATGGGATTTTCCAGGCAAAAGTACTGGAGTGGGGTGCCATTGCTTTCTCCGACAACGAGATTAACAAGAAGGAAAATACCCAAATCTGAATAGAACAGAATTAGACACTGGAAGTGTGTTAACAACACAAAGAATATACCTGAAAAATAACAATGTATTTTGAGCACAGTGCTTTGATACTGGAAGCTCAGTTAAAAACAAAAATAACTGCAATGAAATATCAGATTTCTTATAATAACTATGTTTTTGGTAATGGTCCATACAGATGTAATAACTTGAAAGTATTTTGTGTCTGTCAAACTGACAACATTACTGCATATATTGTTATTTCAGAGCACCACAGTTCTTACTGTAAAAGAAACAGTACATAATGGGAAAGGTAGGAAATTACAGTATGATATTTGGTTATAGTTAGAAGTGTCATTATGAAATAATAAAATTAAAAAACCCTCAGTTTCCCAACTCTAACTTCTAAAAGGGCCTTGAAATAAGGACAACCCAATGACTATGAGAGCATGATCCTTTGCCTGGAGAATTCCATGGACAGAGGAGCCTGGTGGGCTAATGGCAACCCACTCCAGTGTTCTTGCCTGGAGAATCCCAGGCACGGGGGAGCCTGGTGGGCAGCCGTCTATGGGGTCGCACAGAGTCGGACATGACTGAAGCGACTTAGCGGCAGCAGCAGAGCAGCTAACACTTTCTCTTTTTCACTAATGACTGTGAACACGGCTAATGGTCATGCCTCCCCCCCTTTTTTTCTTTCCCTACATGACATTCCACATTAAGAATTATCAGAATTCTCTGGGAAAATGTCTGATTCCAGAGCTGTCACAGGGAAGGTACAAAGTGAGCTTGCAACATTTTGTGTCAGAAAATAGATGAGAATTAAATGAAGGGGGGGGGGACCTCAAAGGACATAGGAACCTGTTTCACAGGTTTCCATTGGCCACCTTATATGCAGAGTACATCATGCAGAATGTCCGGTTGGATGAAGCACAAGCTGGAAAGATTGCCAAGAGAAATATAAAACAACCTCAGATATGCAGATAAAGCCTCTTGATGAGGGTGAAATGTTGGGGTACTTTAACGGACCGGGACTTGGTGATCCGGAGGTGACGAAAAGAAAGTGAAAGAGAGAAAGAGGCTGATGCTCCCTGGTTTATGCAGAAAACCAATAAAGTCCTTGAGACAGGACTTGCATCTCTCACGAAGGCACTGGGTGCCCTTCAAGGAGGGGTGAAGGCACAGGGCACCTTCTTGAGAGAGTCTTAGAAGCCTGGGCAGGACAGTGAGTAAGACGGGTCTCTGCGCTCCAAGGAATCAGCTGAAGAGAGAGAGAAATAGAGAAAGAAAGAAAGACACGGGAACCCAAGCTCTGATGGAGCAAAGGTGCTTTAATGATTTTTCTGAGTATATATAGGCTGTAATACAAGAAGTTTCTTTCATCAATGATAAAGATCAGAAAACCAAACGTACAGGAACCGTTACCAAGGGAACAAGGGACGATGCTGATCACAAGGTCAGGAGACAATCCATATCTCAAGAAAGGGGATCAAGACTAAGCAGTTTTGTCGTAAAGAGAATGTTTACTAAAGGAGATTCAAGCCTGTCTCACACAATGACCCCAGTTCCTGGGAGCAGTGTGCTGTTCCGCTTAAAAAGAAACAAAGGACTTTTGAGAAACAGAAGGTAGGAATCCTCCTGTTAAACATTCCCTGACAGTGAAAGAGGAGAGTGAATAATCTGACTTAAAACTCAACATTCAAAAAACAGAACCAATACAATATTGTAAAGTAATTAACTTCCAATTAAAAAAAAATCAAAACTTTAATCACGGCATCTGGTTTCATCACTTCAATGCAAATAGATGGGGAAGCAATGGAAACAGTGACAGACTTTATTTTCTTTGGCTCTAAAATCAATGGGCACAGTGACTACAGCCATGAGGGATGGTATGGGGAGGGAGGTGGGAGGGGGGTTCAGGATGGGGAACACGTGTACACCCGTGGTAGATTCATGTTGATGATGGCGAAACAAATACAATATTGTAAAGTAATTAGAATCCAATTAAAATAAATAAATTTATATTTAAAAAAATTTAAAAAGCTAAAAAAAAAAAAAAAAGATGCTTGCTCCTTGGAAGAAAAGCTATATCCAACCTAGACAGCTTATTAAAAAGCAGAGACATTACTTTGCCAACAAACATCTGTCTAGTCAAAGCTATGGTTTTTCCTGTAGTCATGTATGGATGTGAAAGCTCTACCATAAAGAAGGCTGAGCCCTGAAGAATTGATGCTTTTGAACTGTGGTGTTGGAGAGGATTCTTCTCTGCAAGGAGATCCTACCAGTCCCTCCTAAAGGAAATCAGTCTTGAATACTCATTGGAAGGACTGATGCTGAAGCTGAAGCTCCAATACTTTGGCCGTCTGATGTGAAGAGCCAACTCATTGGAAGAGACCCTGAGTCTGGGAAAGATAGAAGGCAGTAGGAGAAGGGGACGACAGAGGATGAGATGGTTGGATGGCATCACCGACTCAATGGATATGAGTTTGAGCAATCTCTTGGAGATGGTGAAGGATGGGGAGGCCTTATGTGCTTCAGTCCATGGGGTTGCAAAGAGTTGGACACAACTGAGCGACTGACCAAAAACAGCTTTTGCCAAACCAGGGAAAATCTGATAAATGAGTGACAGTAACAGATTATAGAGCCTTTAAAAATTCAGAAGTATGTTATAATACTTTTGTGATATTCTGATTTATAATAAGAAATAATATAGTTGGTCTTTGTTCCCCTTTCCGGCACAGGCCTTCTATATTCCTAGGAATTGCCTAAGTTGTGAGGGAGATTAAGCTGTCTTTTGTCATGATGATGAGGCGAGTTTTAGAAAATCTGGGGTCACCCTGGTGGCTCAGATGGTAAAGCCTCTGTCTACAATGCGGGAGACCTGGGTTCGATCCCTGGGTTGGGAAGTTCCTTGGAGAAGGAAAAGGCAACCCACTCCAGTACTCTTGCCTAGAAAATTCCATGGACAGAGGAGCCTGGTGTCCATGGGGTTGCAAAGAGTCAGACACAACTGAGCAACTTCACTCACTCAAGGGTAGGGGCTGGTTGCCATAGGAAACAACACAGGATTGGAGGAGTCCCACACCTGACTCCAGGGAGGAAGAGGGCTGGAGGTTGAATCATCATCAATGGTCTATGATTTAATCAACCATGATTGTGTAATTAAGTCCTTCTGAAAACCCCAAAAGGATGGGGTTCAGAGGGCTTCAGAGTTGGAGATTTGGGGACAGAGGTGGGCTCAGAGTGGGGAAGCTCCACACTCCTCCCATACCCTGCCCCATGCACTGCTTCCTTCTGACTATTTCTGAATTGTGTGTGCACTTATTCGCTCAGTTGTGTCTGACTCTTTGCAGCCCCATGAACTATAGCTGGTCAGGCTCCTCTGTCCATGGAATTCTCCAGGCAAGAATACTGGAGTGGGTAGCCATTCCCTTCTCCAGGGGATTTTCCCAACCCAGGGATCGAACCTGGGTCTCCTGCATTGCAGGCAGATTCTTTCCAATCTGAGCAATACCAGGCAAGCCTGTTCCTGAGTTACACCCTTTTATAATAAACTGATCATCTCAATCATAAAATGTTTCTCTGAGTTGTATGAGCTGTTTCAGCAAATTAAACCTGATGAGGGGGTTGCAGGAACCTCTGATCTACAGTCCATTAGTCAGAAGTGCAGGTGACAACATGGGCTTGTGATTCACATCTGAAGTGGTGGGGGACGGTCTTGTGGGGGAAACACTTAGCCTGTGAGGGGGTGGAGTCAGGATTGAGCTGAGTTATAGGACACCCAGCTGGGATCAGGGAATCACTTGCTGGTGTGGAAACCCCTCCTTCCAATGAACTGTGGCTGGGATCTGGGTCTTTTATGGTAAGAATACTAACTAATAAAGTAGAAGAAACAATGAAGTCAGAAAGTCATTTGTAACCATCATGTCAGCAAAGCTACATGCTTTTGGAAGTTCTAGGAGAAATCTGTTCCCTCATTGGTTTCAATTCCTAGAGACCACCTACACCCTTGGGTGGGGGTCCCTTCTACCACCTTCTGAGAATTCATATGAGGACATCTGAGGGGATTACTCTGCCTATCCTAAAACTCAGTTTGGAAACTCATTATCTTACTTGTGCATTTCCTTAAAAATAAAAATTTTATTTGAAAACTTTACACTTTAGAGAAATTGATAATGATTTAGATCTAAAATTCTAGATTATAATGATTATGACTGCCTTAGAACATAGGGACAAAGTAAAAATGGACTAGTGAAAAACTTCCACCAGGAAATCATAAACTTAATTATAAATTAAGGTTAAAAAATTATGTGTATGTGTAATGTGCATAGTTACTGTTTTCATATATATAAACTTTATGTATACATATGCATGTATTTCTGGGGAGGCAGAGTTCTCACGACCTTATTGCCCCAAATATAACGTGCACACAAGCTGTGTGTTCACTTTCTCTGCTTCACAGGCTGGCGTTGGGATCCATCTCTCTGACGGCCATCAGGTGTCTTTGAAAGGCCTTTCACAACCCAGAGCTCCAGCATCATCTACATAAGTAAATTTTTTTCTAGTGCTTAAAGATTTTTGATGTAGGATCATTATGATTCTAACTTTGCCCTCCTCTAAATGATTAACTGCTGTCCTAACATGATTTTGCAAGTAATCTGTATTTTCTCATGAATAGTAAATGCTGCTTTTGTTAAATTTTAAATAACGCAACCATATTTTAAAATCGTAGTCCCTTACCTGATTCTTTCAGATGCTGCTTTGTTGTGGTCAGTGTTTGGTTTTCCTTAGGTGACTAAGTCTTTGGGATGACTATATGCTTAATGAAATCATAACGCGCTTGTTAAATATGATGAATTATGTCTCTGTCAGCCTCTGATATTTAGTACTAGGATTGAAAGATGCTTTTTTTTTTTTTTTCTTCCTTGGGTAGACCTAAAGGACAATTTAAAAATTCATGTGGTGTACTGCAGAGAGACTCATAAAACTGACATTTCAAATTCATTGTACAGAGTCTCTGAGTCACATTTAAAACCTGAGCTGTAATTTGACAGGAGCAAGTTTCATCAAGAGTTGGAGCCCCACAGAGTGTGACCAGCATCTCAAGCAAGTGTTCTGAAAACCGCCTCTGACACTGACAGCATGACTATTTCACAGAAAGACGTGTTTATGCACTGACATTCCAGGGTAATTATTTTTATTGAAAAAGAAAAGTAAGGAGGCAAAGAAGGAGAGAAGCAAGAAAACAAGGAAAGAAGAAAGGAAGAAATGGAGGAAGGGAGAAAAAAGAAAATGAAGTAGAAAATAATTCACCAGAGCTCCCCCTCCCTTCCAGAAGTTTTTCTGTCACCTGTGCTGGTCTCTGTCCCCTTTCCCGGTTTTATTCCTATATCAGAAAAGGGTTATTTTTAGTCTCTCCCTCCCAGCTCCAATAGACTAGTTGGGTACCTCACTCCCCAAGTCGGAGGTCCTTTCCCGAGCCCCCATGTAGCTGGGAAGTGGGACCTGGGGGTGGTTGGACCCCTGGGATCCTGAAGGAGGGCCAGAGAGGGCGCAGAACTCCGTTTCTGTTCCTGTTATCCGGACGCGGCCCCCTCCGCCTCTCCTCCCGCTGCCATGCACCCTGCGGCCTTCCCGCTTCCTGTGGTTGTGGTCACTGTGCTGTGGGGAGCGGCCCCCAGCCGGGGGCTCATTCGAGCGATCTCGGACCACAATGCCAGCATGGACTTTGCAGACCTCCCAGCTCTCTTCGGGGCTGCTTTGAGCCAGGAGGGACTTCAGGGCTTCCTTGTGGAGGCTCACCCAGACAATGCCTGCAGCCCCATTGCCCCACCACCCCCAGCCCCGGTCAACGGGTCAGTCTTTATTGCACTGCTTCGAAGATTCGACTGCAACTAGGACCTCTGGGTATGGTGCAGCTGTGGTACACAATGTGAATTCCAATGAACTTCTGAACATGGTGTGGAATAGTGAGGAAATCCAGCAGCAGATCTGGATCCCGTCTGTGTTTATTGGGGAGAGGAGCTCCGAGTACCTGCGTGCCCTCTTTGTCTACGAGAAGGGGGCTTGGGTGCTTCTGGTCCCAGACAATAGCTTCCCCTTGGGCTATTACCTCATCCCTTTCACAGGGATTGTAGGACTGCTGGTTTTGGCCATGGGAGCAGTGATGATAGTTCGTTGCATCCAGCATAGGAAACGGCTCCAGCGGAATCGACTGACCAAACAGCAGCTGAAACAGATCCCTACACATGACTATCTGAAGGGAGACCAGTATAATGTGTGTGCCATCTGCCTGGACGAATATGAGGATGGGGACAAGCTGAGGATACTCCCCTGTGCTCACGCTTATCACAGCCGCTGTGTGGACCCCTGGCTCACTCAAACCCGGAAGACCTGCCCCATCTGCAAGCAGCCTGTGCATCGGGGTCCTGGGGATGAGCAGGAGGAAGAAACCCAGGGACAAGAGGGTGATGAGGAAGGGGAGCCAAGGGACCAGCCTGCCTCAGAACGGACCCCTCTTCTGGGCTCCAGCACCCCTTGTCTTTCCTGGGTCTTCAACAGACCCCTCACCCTCTACCTCTTCAGCTGCCATCCTGGTTTAAGACTCCCTTCCGCACCACCTCTGATGACCTGTTTGCACAGCCCCTCTTGCTCTCTCCAGTCTTCTAGTTTTGAGGGATAGGAAACACTTCCACCCCAGATTTCTCCCCTTACCCAGCTCCGTCCTTTTGAAGGGGTTCGGGGTACAAAGGGACAGGGTCTTCACTTACTGGGTTAATAAAACTGTTTTTGTGGACTAAAAAGAAAAAAAAAAGAAAATAATTCACCAAATTCTCTCTACAGCTATCATAGCACATGGAGGGCCAGATTCAGCGGGCTCTGGGACCGTATAACTTAATGTAAGTCATTACTTAGTAACTTTTTTGCAAATTACGTTGCAATAAGAAACATCAAACTTCTGTTTAATGGTTTTCAACTCCAGAGAACAGGGGCATTGAAGTGTATTGACAAAAGTTATTATTTTACTGGATTCAATCAATTCTAAGTCTATGAATTGTTTCATCCTTGACACAATGTTCTTTAAATAATGTTTTCAAGAATGAAATAACATAAAACATCAAAGCACAAGCTTTGATGTCAAATCTGTCTTTCATCTCCTTTTCTTCTCATTCTTCCTTACACATGTCCTGGATGAGACAGTGGGTCCATCAATGCCTTTTATTATCATAGCATTTCATCTACCATCATAGAAAATAACCTATTTCTAGGTTTTTTTTATAAACATGTCAAATATGCTAGTGTACAATTTTGAAGGTCATCAGTTTTTGAAAATGAAATGAAGCTTTTTTTGAATTTACAAAACAAATTATGGGCTAGCCATCCTAATATAGATAAGTAAAGTAATTTCAAAAATATTTTTTTCCTGTGTTTCATTTTTTAACACTGTAAGCGTCATCATAAACTTTGCTTCACACACTGTTAAAAGATTTATTAATAAACTCATTTTTTTTTTAACCAAATCCAATGACATGGAAAAATCTACTGTCATTTATTATCTGAAATGTGGATTTTAGTTTGAAAATGTTACTGAGGTGATGGTCAGCTCCTGGTGTTTTGGACCATCTTGGTTTGGCCTTGTTGTCCTGGTATAATTATTAATAGGGTCTCTTTTATTCTTAAAGTGCTCTTGTTTGTCACACTAATCATGATCAATCCTTTTGATTTTTTTAAAATAAAAATTTTCCAAAGTGACATCTAGAAAGATTACAGAATAATTTCTTTCCTGGACATTATAAATATATTTTGTTGGTGGTTGTACAAAATACAAGAACAGTAATTGACCTTGGTTATTCCCAAAACCAACAAGATTGTTATTGCCAGCAAAGGAAAAATCATTAGATGAAATACTATCCTCAATCACAGGTCTTTTTCTGGAAATCCATTTAACCATCAAAATCATTTAACCATAGAAAGAGCACTTTTGTAAATGAAGGAAATGAACTGAGTCTCACCAATGAAGGCTTCCCTGGTGGCTCAGACAGTAAAGAATCTGCCTGCAAAACAAGAGACCAGGGTTTAATCTCTGGGTTGGGAAGACCCCCTGGAGAAGGGCATGGCAACCCACTCCAGTATTCTTGCATGAGAATCCTCATGCATCAGCTGGGAGAGACTGAAGGCAAGAGGAGAACGGGATGACAGAGGATGAGATGGTTGGATGGCATCACCGATTCAATGAGTATGAATTTGAACAGGCTTTGGGAGATGGATAAGGACAGGGAAGCCTGGCGTGCTGCAGTTCAACAATTCCCATTGATTCTAATTATGTTGAATGGAAGCAATGTACAAGAAAAATATAAGAAACTTAGACCTGATGAATAGACTTTAAAGCCTACTTATGCATTAGGATTTGTGAAAATTCAGTGACTCATAATGGTGACAGAAATGAATTGAAAGTGAAAGTCACTCAACTGTGTCTTACTCTTTGCAACCTCATGGACTATACAGTCCATGGAATTCTCTAGGCCAGAATACTGGAGTGGGTAGCCTTTCCCTTCTCTAGAGGATCTTTCCAACCCAGGGATCAAACCCTGGTCTCCCACATTGTAGGCGGATTCTTTACCAGCTGAGCCACAAGGGAAGCCATGAGTTGGTATTGCTCAAATTCTACCTGACATTAGAGTCAAAGCCTTAGAAAGAAGATAAGAAGTTTGCTTTTCTCCTGGGAAGGACATTTCTCATTGTGAGCACCCAGGTGCCCTCTTTAAACTCAGGGCAAAATTTCATATGATATGCTTTCTTTTATCCTGTTGATTGTTCTTGTGTGACTGTTGGAATAAATGGAGCTGTTTCATTGTCTTTAAGAAAAAAGATGAGAGGGTTAGAAAAAAGGAGGAAAGCTTTTTTAGCACTAGAGGAAGCGACTTCAATACTCAGACTGGCAGAAAAGCCTTTGAAAACATGAAAAAACATACTATGAGTTCTATTCATAGTAAATTTAATGTGTAAAGATGGAGGGGAAAAATGAAACAAATAAAAAACCAATCAAACAAACCAAAAAAGAAGTAAAAAGATGGGGAAAATGCCCAGAAGGAAGAAGAATTTGTTTATTATGAAGGTTGTCATTAAATCTTAAATTCTTAAAGATAATGAATAGTTTAGCATTTGTTTTGAAAAGAGAAATAATGTGAAAGCATGAATGATCCTTCTTTTGTTTGTGAATAAATGCTGTCAAACAAAGCAAACCTTGAAAATACAAACATACTTAGGGGGTCAGCAATTTACTTACTAAACTATGAATTCATGAGCATTCCCTGAACAGCTGCTCTACACAGGATTTGGGAAGAAGTCCTTGATCCTAGCATCCTCCTGGGAAAGCTACTGTCCAGGGACAACCTAGGAGCTGGCTGAGCAACATAGGATCCTGTTATTAGGATGAGATTCATGCTGCGTATGGGTCCTGAGTGTGGTGGATGTGTAGATTAAGCAGCTTATGAAGAAGAGTTACAGAAACAGGGTCAATAGCCAGGCTTTGTCTCTTGCAAACATCTCAAGAAAATAATCATGGCAAGGACAAAGAGAGGTAAAACCCTGTCTGAGTAAAAGATTAAGGGATCTCTACTTTCTCCTTTTTTAGGGTAAGGGAGATTTTACATGTGTGCAGAAAGGCTCTTTGAAGTCAAAAGTCAGAGGATAATTTCAGGCCTTAGTGGGTCTTGCTCCTCCCAGAAGCCTTCACTTCAATATCCATCTTGGCTAAGGTGTGTGCGTGCACCCCAGGGGAAGGTCCTGAGACAAATTAACTGGGAGTGGGAGGCAGAGCAAGATGACTGGCCTGAGGGAAGACAAAGACCTAGAAAACTGTTTTCATAAAAAGCATTTAAACTTCACAAAGGCACGATTCTCTCTCTGAGTTTGCTCATGCACCTTTTCACACATACTTTTCTTTTCAGTAAACTTTTTTACTCTATTCTTTACCTTCTGCCTTCCCACCTGAATTCATTCTTGACTAGGCAGGCAGGACTAAGGACTCTAGCCTTACCTGCTGGCTCCTGTGGTCCAGTAATTAGGACTCCCTGCCTGGGAAACTAAGACCTTGCTTCCATCTACCGCTTGCTGTTGCTTGCTGAAAGCTGCTCTTTATTGCTGTGTGTGTCTGAAATCAGATTCATGAAACTGGGCATGAGAACTGACCATAGGAGATTGTCAGCACAGTGAAGCCAAATGCACTCTCTGTACCAATTAAGTCTTGGAGACAAGAGTTTAAGGGAAAGTAGAAAAAGACTGCTTTATTGCTTTGCCAGGCAGAGGGGGCCACAGTGGGTTAATGCCCTCAAAACTGTGAGTCTCACCCTGGAGCGGGTAGTGAGGAGTTATATAGGAATGGTCCAAAGAGGGTGTGACCATATTGTGGACATTCTTCTGATTGGCTGGTGGTGAGGTAATCGGGAGTCAGCATCATCAACCTTGTGGTTCCAACTGGTCTGGGGTCTACATGCTTGTGGGCAACAGACAGTTAACTTCTCCTACCTACTGGGGGTTTCAGCCTCTTCAAAACAGCTCAAAAATACTGTTATGTATGTCCCTTAGGGGGATCCAGGACCTTGCCTTAAGGCTGCATTATTGCCTCCTGATGGCTCTTCCCTTGTTTCTGCATCTCCTCTTTTCCCTGATTTAGTTCAGTCAGTTCAGTCACTCAGTCGTGTCCGACTCTTTGCGACCCCATGAATCGCAGCACGCCAGGCCTCCCTGTCCATCACCAACTCCCAGACTTCACTCAAACTCATGTCCATCGAGTTGGTGATGCCATCCAGCCATCTCATTCTCTGTCGTCCCCTTCTCCTCCTGCCCCCAATCCCTCCCAGCATCAGGGTCTTTTCCAATGAGATAACTCTTCGCATGAAGTGGCCAAAGTATTGGAGTTTCAGCTTTAGCATCAGTCCTTTCAATGAACACCCAGGACTGATCTCCTTCAGAATGGACTGGTTGTATCTCCTTGCAGTCCAAGGGACTCTCAAGAGTCTTCTTCAATACCACAGTTCAAAAGCATCAATTCTTCGGTGCTCAGCTTTCTTCGCAGTCCAACTCTCACATCCATACATGACCATTGGAAAAAGGCTATGGTTTTTCCCTGATTAGCAACTGCTTAAACCTGCTTGTTGAAACTCAGGGAAAGTCCTGAAGGCTGAATGAAGCATATTTCCTGTAATCATGAAATGGGGGACACAGAAAGGCTTTTGTGTCCAGGAGCCCCATAGGCTCCTGCTCAGTACTGAAAATAGACCAATTTGAATGACTAATGCTAAACTCTGGATATTCTTTCTTTGTTTAGCAAGTTTAGAAATTTCAAAAAATAGTCTAGAAAAATAGAATTGTATAAAATTAAGAGGAAATGTCCCCAAACTTTCCCACCCACAACTTATTGCCGATTTGCGGCCAGTTTTGTCTTTGAGATGTTTTCAAAGCTTTTATGAGTATATTTCCCATATCTCATATGTTTATATACATATCATTTTATTATTTTCTATTTTTAAACTCATAAAAATGTATATCATTTAGTAGTTATATTTTCCCATCTTTTACCTTGTACCTTTTGTTGTTGTTGCTTAGTCACCAATATCACGTCTGACTCTTTGCAACCCTATGGACTGTAGTCCACCAGGCTCCTGTGTCCATGGAATTCTTCAGGCAAGAATACTGAAGTGAGTTGCCATTTCCTTCTCCAGGGAATCTTCTTGACTCAGAGATAGAACCGTGTCTCCAGCTTCGCAGGCAGATTCTTTACCACTCAGCCACATGGGAAACCCTTGTATCTTTTAACAGCTGCTTAATATTCTTTTTGTGAGATATATCCTCATAAGACAGCCTTCTCCCATTGATAAACACTCAGGTTGTTATTGAGATTTTGCCAGTAAAAATTTAGGATGAATTAAAAAAATGCAGCATGTGTGTGTATGCAGCCAAGTCTGTGTATGTTTAGACATAGAAGTGATAAATCAGGAAAAGCTCCTTTTAAAGAGTTATAGATATTGCCAGTTGTCTCTCATATCATTCCAATTTTTAACTCCATCAACAGTGTTGGAAAGAAAGGAAGCAAAAAGTTTCAGACAAGACAAGGGGTCTGGAAAACTGACAGGAAAACTTTTAAAGTTCTTTTAATTGTTTCAGACCCATGGAATCTCAGAGCAGCCTTGGGACTCAAGTCTGTCAAAAGCAACAACCTATAATAGCCATGGTGCCATCTCTGGAAATATTTTTCTACTAGTTGGTAAGTTATCTTTGGCATTAGAAGTAATTCTTTTTTAAAAATTCTTTTATTTTTTATTTTTTTAATATAAATTTATTTATTTTAATTGGAGGTTAATTACAATATTGTATTGGTTTTGCCATACATCAACATGAATCTGCCACAGGTATACATGTGTTCCCCATCCTGAACCCCCCTCCCTCCTCCCTCCTCCCTCCCCATACCATCCCTCTGGGTCGTCTAAGCACACCAGCCCCAAGCATCCAGTATCATGCATCGAACCTGGACTGGTGATTCGTTTCATATATGATATAGAAGTAATTCTTAACCTCAGTTGGGCAGAGAGTGGGTCCTTGGATCAGGAATGGCATCTATATCAGTGAGTTGGGTCTCAGATGAACAGTTTTCGTAGGTGACTAGGAGCAAGCAGGGCTGTTTCTATGTAAGTGGTCCAGTCTCATCACAGAGACAGAGCTGAGTCAATATAAGTTTTGGTCCATTTTTCATATTGTTCTGGTACCAATCCCTGACTTCTCAGTTTATTCAGTCTGTAACAGTCCCTCGTGTTTACATTCATAATCAAGTTCTCTAAAATTGACCAAGTGGAAAACAAGAGCATCTGAGAAAATCCCCTAATCAAAACTCTAAGGAAATTTAGGTTGGGATAATTGGAAGCTAAATAAAGCAACTGAATGGAATAACAGGGGTCCCAGTATAATGGAAGGAGGAATGGAAAAGAGTATTTTAGGTAGGATCTGCTCTTTTGCTTTGATGAACTTCAAAGAAATATGGCTTCTATGAGTGAAATAAAAGAAGTCGATATAAGACAGTCGGTATAAGAGAAAAGGTCAGAACTGTAAAAACTTTATAACTGTGACACTGTAAAAATAAAATCAGCAATATGAAGAACAAAAGTGATTAAGTCTCTCAGAATTCAGAAGCAGAAACAAAGGGTTGAAAACAACCAGGAATCTATTCTACAACAAGATAATGCAGATGCTAAATACCAACTTACCTAATTGGTTAATTGGTTCTCTGTAAGAAAAAGTGAAAACTTTGGAAGAAGACAAACATTCAGAGACATAAGTAAGGCAGATGGAGGGGAGGAAGAATTCTGTGTGTAGACCTCTGTTTACAGAGCTAAACAGTTAAGAGATACCAGGCAAAATGACTGGGATGAGAAACCTATGTTCAAGGAAAAAAAGCCTGATGTATCTTTACTAGAGTTTTTTACTGGAAGAACAATATATCTTATATAATTCTTGGTAGACAGAGAAGTTAAAGACAGAAAAATAACCATTGTTGCAAATGAATAAAATTATAGTATCATCAGGCATCATTCTGAACGTCAGAATAAACACTGAAAGCATGAAATGGCAAGCCGAAAAAAAAAAAAAAAAAAAGACCAATAACACAAAACCAAACACCAAACAACAGTTGCATAAAGGACAGAACTTGTCTTTGTTTGACTTGTTTCAGTTAACACACTGCCCGCAAAGTCCATAGTGCCCACAAAGCATCCATGTTGCTGCAGATGGCAGGAATTGTGGAATATAAAAATAAAAATTACCAATCTTCCAGAAAAAAGAGATCAGATTTATAGTTGCCAGAGGTGCAGATTGGGAAGGCAATCAAAAGGCACAGACTTCCAGTTACAAGATAAAGCAGTATTGGGCATGGCATGTGCACCACGATGACTATAAGTAGTATATTTCAAAGTTGCTAAGGGAGTAAATCCTAAGAATTCTTAGCACAAAAAGACATTTTTAACTCTTTTTTGGGGGTGAACTATATGCAGTGGTGAATACTGTGTTAAGCAATAGATCAAGTCATCATGTGTATACCTTGACACTTATCTGATGCTGTATGTCATTGACACGTCAATAAAACTGAAAGAAAAAAAAAAGGACAGGAACGGATAATTCATGAAAAAATACATGACAGAAACAAATTCAAACCTTTCAAATATGGACGATACTTCAAATACAGTTAGAAGTTCCTATGTTCATTACCCTATTGACAATAATGAAGCCTATGGGTGTCCAGCGTTTTAAAACAGTCACACAAACATCATTCAGTGGACAGTTGTTAGTATCACAGATTAATTTACTCCTACAACTTAGCCCGATGCTCCTTAGGGGCAGCCCCCTTCACTTCCACTCAGCCTGTAAATTCAGAGGAACTGACCACACCCACAGGACAGGGCTTGGTGCAGAGGCGGGCACAGCCTATGTCAGGCCAGGTGAGACTTGATGCCAGCATTTCTGTTCACTGTTCCGAGGAGACTGACCTCTCTGCTGGGTTCAGTGTTGCAGTGGTGTGCATCTGAAGTCACTGGGGGTGGTCAGAGGGCAGTCACCACAAGGAGACAAGAAGACATCACAAGATGGAGCAAACACCTTGGGACTGGCAAAGCTAATTGGGGGGTTCCAGTGGCATCATTTTAGCCCAGAATGAAGACACAACTCAAGTTGCTTAAAAGGAAGAAAGGGAAAAAAGGAAGAAAGTGAATTTGCTCAGTTGTGTCTGACTCTTTGAGATCCCATGGACTGTAGCCTAACAGGCTCCTCCTTCCTTGGGATTTCCCAGGCAAAAACACTGGAGTGGGTTGCCATTTCCTTCTCGATACCTCTAAAGCTCTTGAGTTATGCAAGCCAGTGAATTCTCAAATGAATTATTTCTCACAACAGAAAGGATCTTAACCAATACATGAATACCCATAACCCAGAGCAAGAATCTTAGGAATGTATACCAAGTCTAAGACTAAGAGGTGTCCATGTGTGTGCTGTTTATGACACAGATAGTTTTACAATAAATTAAAATTGTATTTACTGAAAGGCATAACCAGTGGGTGGATAAACTTTGGTATGTTAAAGTGACACTGAAGGATGTATGACTAATGATATAATTGCAAAGGCAGCCTTTTTATTCTTTTTTATTTTTAATTAAATAATTTTTAAATTAGAAGTATAGTTGATTTACAATGTGTTAGTTTCTTGTGTACAGAACAATGATTCAGTTATACATACAAATACATATATTCTTTTTCATATTATTTTCCGTTATGCTTTATTACAAGATATTGAATATACTTTCCTCTGCAAAACAATAGGACTTTATTGTTGATCTATTCTATATGTAATAATTTGCATCTGTGAATCCCAAACTCCCATTCCTTCCCTTCTCCATAGCCTTCCCCCATGGCAACCATCAGTCTGTTCTCTATGTTTGTGAGTCTGTTTCTGTTTTGTAGATAAGTTCAGTTGTGTCATATTTTAGATTTCACATATATGCGATATTGTATGATATGTGTCTCACTGTCTGACTTACTTCACTGAGTACGATAATCTTTAGTCCTGTCCATGTTGTTGCAAATGTCATTATTTCATTCTTTTTAGTGGCTGAGTAATATTCCATTGCATGTATGTATCACATCTTCTTTATCCATTCTTCTCTTCATGTGCACTGAGGTTGCTTCCATGCCTTGGCTACTGTAAATAGAACGTAGGGGTACATGAAAGGCAGCCTTTTTAGATGTTGTTAATTAGGCCTGACCCTCCAGCTGAGGTCACTAGAGCATCTGCCGTGTTCTATTCAAATTGTACCTGGAGTCTGGCTGGTTTCAAGGTCAACTGCACATTTTTTTCTCCCTTTCCTTTCTTCCTGATGGAAATCTTGTCATCAGAGGCCTCTTTGTCTGGAACGCAACTGAGATCAGGATTTGGGGTTTGGATGAACATGCTGGTCCTGTTTCCCTTTTTCTACTCTCAGCAGTGATCTCTGACTAATGGGATTATGGGAGTTTTAATATTTTTTATTCTCTCAAGTTTTCTACTTTTTCTAAATCTTATTAAATGGAGAGGCAGGATGACAGAGACTCAAGATGATATCTTTGTATGGAGGGTCCCAAAGGTGAAGACTTTCAGGATCTCTGGGGCAAGTCTGAGGTGTGGGAATCAGAGATGATAGCAGGGAATGGGGGTTACAAAATCACAGATCTCCCTGCTGAGTGTGTGTTTAGAGTGGGAATCGTAAATGAGAGGCCAGAATGCTTCAGGGGGAAGCAGAGGGGGAGGTTTGGCGGTCTGAGGAAAAGATTTGCTACGGTTGATATTTTAAACACAATGTTTGTGTATGCTCAGTTGTGTTCGACTCTTTGAGACCCAATGGACTGTAGCCAGTCAGCCTTCTCTGTCTGTGGAATTTTCTAAGCAAGAATACTGGAGTGAGCTGCCATTTCCTCCTCCAGGGGATCTTCCCAGCCCAGGATTGAACCCATGGTCTCCTGTGTTTCTCACACTGGCAGATGGATTCTTAACCACTGCACCACCTTTAAACTCGACAGTGGAACATTAGTAAATGGGAAAAATAATGGTTCTTAGGAAGGCCCAGAAGCACTTGGACAGAAGGCAGCTTTAGGAAATCTAGTTCTGGGGAGTCCTCATCGAAGTCTGCCCCAAACTGGCCCTCTAAAAGGATAGGTGGACCCGTTTGCAGGGCAGGAGTGGAGATGCAGATGCAGAGACCAGATTCGTGGACATGGCGGGGAAGGGGGTGTGGGGGACGTGGTGAATTGGGAGATTAGGATTGACACACATACACCACCATGTGTAAAACAGACAGCTGGTGGGAACCTGCTGTATAGCAAGGGAGCTCAACTCAGTGATCTGTGATGACCTAGATGGGTGGGATGGGGGTGGGGTGGGAGGGGGGCTCAAGTGGAAGTGGGTACATGTATACACATGGCTGATTCACAGTGATGCACAGCAGAAACTAGCGCAACATGTAAAGCAATTATATTCTAATATAAATAAATAAATAAAATATAAAACTAAAAAAACAAAGGAAAAACCTCTGATCTAAGCCAAAGTCCACATTTTACAATTAAACAGGAAGAATGTTCATGAATGTGTCAAGAATTCCTCCCCTGATGAGAAAAACGTTCTCCTTGACAGAACATCAAAATTGGTTTCATGGAATTGAATTAATGCAGGTCAAGTGCTTTTGAGATCCCTCAGTGGAAAGAATAATAAAACCGCTAAGTGCAAACTATTCTTTATCCTTCATCTTTGAGAGATTCCTGGATCTGTCACAAAAATATAAAGAATTTCAACTTTTGAATAACAAGTTTAAAGTCGATTATTCTTGATGGTTATCAGGATTTGTCTATAACAAAACAAAAATCTACACGTTCTGACAGCTTAATGTGTGTTTTTATGCATTCTTACTTTACCACATTGGAAAGGAAGCAAGTCATTTATTGTTTTTGTCATTTAAAAATTATTACTAAAAGATGTTTCGTTGAAGGTTTTTGAATAAGATAATGATTTTTATGGGGCTTCCTGCTTTCAGTGATGTGAACCAGGACCTTATTATATAGTTTCCTGAGAAATAAAGCCAGTGACCACAGCTTCGCCAACAAGTTGTTTGCATTCTTATAATTTCTTTTTCTTTTTCATCTAATTCATTATTATCTAATGAAAGAATGGGGTGAAATAAGTATTCCTTAAGGCTCAAACATGTGAAGTGTTTTTCCTTTGTTTGTTTTGTTAAGGTTATTGTTAGTCTCAGACCAAGAGATTAAGACCTTAAAAATGATATTGTATTAAAATTCTGTAAATGTAGAGGAATAGATTTCATAAGGAGAATAACATTTTTTAGGGTCAGTTGAGATAAAAAGAATGTTTTCATTTGCTGTAATTATAAGATGAAACTTTGAGCATGAGTCTCTGAGCAAGAGTCTACAATGTTGAAGAATAGATCTTAAAAGGAAAATTGCATTTTTTTTTAGATTCAGTTTAGGCAAAAGAAAATAAGTTTTTATTTAGTGTAATTATAACATGAACATTTCAGTATGAATCATAAAGCTCAATGTTCCCCTGTTAGTCTAATACAGTTTCTAATACAGTTTTTTTTTTTTTTTTTTTTTTTGTTCCTATGACTTTTAAAAAATCTTTTTTTCCAAGAGTCAATTAACGGGCTCCCCTGGTGGCTCAGAGGTTAAAGCGTCTGCCTGGAATGCGGGAGACCCGGGTTCGATTCCTGGGTCAGGAAGATCCCCTGGGGAAGGAAATGGCAACCCACTCCAGTACTCTTGCCTGGAGAATCCCATGGAAGGAGGAGCCTGGTAGACTACAGTCCGTGGGGTCGCATAGAGTCGGACAGGACTGAACAACTTCACTTTCACTTTCTTTCACTTAATAGTCAATTAACAATGTTGTGATAGTTTCAAGTGAACAGTGAAGGGACTCAGCTATACATATACATGTACCCATTCTCCCCAAACTCCCCTCCCACCCAGGCTGCCACAGAACACTGAGCAGATTTCCCTGTGCTATAGGGTACCTCCTTGTTGGTTATCCGTTTTAAATAAAGCAATGTGTACCTGCCATACCGAACTTTTAACTAAGGTGAAATTTATATAATATAGCTAGTATTTTAAAATAAATCTGTGGCACTGAGAACCCTCTTAATGTTATGCAATGAGCAACCCTATCTAGTTCCAAAATAGTCTTTTCTCTCCAAAATTACTGTCCATTCTCTGCTAACCACCACTTTTCAATCTGTTTTTGTGATTTTAGCTGTTATGAATGTGTCATATAAATGGAATCATATAGTGTTGATATTTTGTTCCTGGATTTTTTTACTTAACATCATGTTTCCAAGGTTTGGTCATGTAGTATACATTAATATTTCATTCACTTTAATGAATGAATGATATTCTGCTGCTTGTATATCCTACAATTTATTTATCCACTAACCCATTAATTTGAATTGCTTCCATCTTTAAGCTATTGTGAATAGTATCACAGTGAAGATGTATGTCCTTTTATCTGGTTGAAGACCTTTTTTAATTTTTGTCTTGCACACCTAGGCTTGGAATTGCTGGGTCCCTTGGTAATTTTATGTTTAACCTTTTAAGGAATTGCCAACTCTCTTCCACAGCTTTTAAACCTTCTCACCAACAAGGTACAAGGTTTATAATTCATCTACAACCTTGACAAGATGCTATTTTTCACTTACTGGATTTCAGATATCCTAGTGTATGTGAGTGGTGCTTCATTGTGGCTTTAGTTTGCATTTTCATAACCACTAATGATGTTGAACACCTTCTCACATACTTGTTGGTCATTTGTATATTTTATTTGAAGAAATGTCTATTTAAGTTCTTTTTGATCATTCTGTTGCTTATTTTGACCATTTGAAATATCAGGTTGTCATTTTCTTATTGAATTATATGAGTTATTTTTTTGTTCTGATTATCAGACAGACCCTTAGTAGATAGTGACTTACAAATATTTTTTCCTTTCTATGGGTTTCCTTTTTCACCTTATCAATAGCATACTTGATATACTGAAGATTTTACTATTAATGAAATCCAGTTTACCCACTTTTTCTTTTGATTCTAATGCTTTTGTTGATGTAACTAAAAAAACTATTGCCAAGTCCAAGTCAGAAATATTTACTGTTGTGTTTTCTCTATGAGATTTATGATTTCTGCCTTGTATAGGTCATTGATATATTTAGAGTTGATTTTTGTATATTGTGTGTGATAGGGGGTCACCTTAGGCTATCGTTTCACCAATATCACTTTTTAAATAATCAGTGTTCTTTCCCCATTTACTGATCATAACGTTTTGCTGAGAATCAATTGGCTACGGATGAATGGCTTCATTTGGGGGCTCTCAGTTCTATTCCACTGTGCTTGTGCTTATATTACATGGTTTATTATTGTAGCTTTGTCATGAGTTTTGAAAAGTACATAGGTGAGATCTTCAGGTTTGTTCTTCTATTTTTATATTGTTTTGGCTCTTGAAGTTTCTTTCCGAATTCTATATGAACTTGTTGACTGGGTTTTCATTTCTGTTGAAAAGACTTTGGGAATTTTGATAGGGCTTGTATTGAATATGTAGATTACTTCGGGAGTACTGCCATTTAAAAATGCTTAAGTGTTCATTACACAAACACTGCATATCTTTCCATTTATTTAGACCTTATTTAATTTCTTTAAAAATGTTTTAATTTTGAGTATATACATCTTACAATTTATTGGTTAAATTTGTTCTTAGACATTTTATTCTTTTGAATGCTGTTATAAAAATGGACTCAAGTTATTAATTTCTCTTTGAATAGTTAGTTTCTGGCATGTAGAACCATAAATGATTTTTGTGAGACAATCTTGTATCCTGCGAAGTGTTCTGAATTTGTTTATTAACTTTCTTGCTTTGACAGGATTCTTCTTTTCTATATGTAGAGCTGTGTCATTTGTGAATAAAGATTTTTATTCTTTCTGATGTGGATGCCTTTAATTCTTTTTCTTGACTAACTTTTCTGGCTAGACTTTTCAAACAATGTTGAATAGCAGTGATGTAGGTGAGCATTTTTGTTTTTCTGTGTCAATTGAAATCAGTATGTGGATTTTTTTCTCCTTTATTTTATTCATGTATTACACTGATTGGTATTCTTCTTTTAAAAATATTTATTTATTTAGCTTCACTGAATCTTAGTTGTGAAATGTGGGATCTTTCATTGCAGTATGTGGCTTCACTAGTTGTGGTACACAGGCTTAGTTGCTCCATGGTATGTGGGATCTAAGTTTCCCAACCAGGGATCAAACTCATGTCCCCTGCATTGGAAGGTCGATTCATACCCATTGGATCACCAGAGATGTCCTCTGACTGTTATGTTGAACAAGCTTTCAGTTCAGTTCAGTTCAGTCGCTCAGTCATGTCTGACTCTGCAACCCCATGAATTGCAGCACGCCAGGCCTCATTGTCCATCACCAACTCCCGGAGTTCACTCAAACTCAAGTCCATCGAGTCGGTGATGCCATCCAGCCATCTCATCCTCTGTCGTCCCCTTTTCCTTCTGCCCACAAGGATCAGAGTCTTTTCCAGTGAGTCAACTCTAGGCATGAGGTGGCCAAAGTACTGGAGTTTCAGCTTCAGCATCATTCCTTCCAAAGAACACCAGGACTGATCTCCTTTAGAATGGACTGGTTGGATCTCCTTGCAGTCCAAGGGACTCGCAAGAGTCTTCTCAAACACTGCAGTTCAAAAGCATTAATTTTTTGGCACTCAGTTTTCTTCACAGTTCAACTCTCACATCCATACATGACCACTGGAAAAACCATACCCTTGACTAGATGGACCTTGTTGGCAAAGTAATATCTCTGCTTTTGAATATTCTATCTAGGTTGGTCATAACTTTCCTTCCAAGGAGTAAGCATCTTTTAATTTTATGGCCGCAATCACCATCTGCAGTGATTTTGGAGTCCAAAAAAATAAAGTCTGACGCTGTTTCCCCATCTATTTCCCATGAAGTGATGGGACCAGATGCCATGATCTTAGTTTTCTGAATGTTGAGCTTTAAGCCAACTTTTTCACTCTCCACTTTCACTTTCATCAAGAGGCTTTTTAGTTCCTCTTCACTTTCTGCCATAAGGGTGGTGTCATCTGTGTATCAGAGGTTATTGATATTTCTCCCGGCAATCTGGATTCCAGCTTGTGCTTCTTCCAGCCCAGCATTTCTCATGATGTACTCTGCATATAAGTTAAATAAACAGGGTGACAGTATACAGTCTTGACGTACTCCTTTTCCTGTTTGGAACCAGTCTGTTGTTCCATGTCCAGTTCTGACTGTTGCTTCCTGACCTGCATATAGGTTTCTCAAGAGGCAGGTCAGGTGGTCTGGCATTCCCATCTCTTTCAGCATTTTCCACAGTTTATTGTGATCCACACAGTCAAAAGCTTTGGCATAGTCAATAAAGCAGAAATATATGTTTTTCTGGAACTCTCTTGCTTTCTCCATGATCCAGCAGTTGTTGGCAATTTGATCTCTGGTTCCTCTGCCTTTTCTAAATCCATGTTGAACATCTGGAAGTTTACGGTTCACGTATTGCTGAAGCCTGGTTTGGAGAATTTTGAGCATTACTTTACTAGCATGTGAGATGAGTGCAATTTTGCAGTAGTTTGAGCATTCTTTGGCATTGCCTTTCTTTGTGATTGGAATGAAAACTGACCTTTTCCAGTCCTGTGGCCACTGCTGAGTTTTCCAAATTTGCTGGCATATTGAGTGCAGCACTTTCACAGCATCATCTTTCAGGATTTGAAACAGTTCAACTGGAATTCCATCATCACCTCCACTAGCTTTGTTCATAGTAATGCTTTCTAAGGCCCACTTGACTTCGCATTCCAAGCTTTACATATTGATAAAAAACCCAATAGTTAGTAGTGTATAATCCCTTTAATATGCTATTGAATTAGTTTTTCTAGTATTTTCATGAGAAATAATATTCACAAGAGATATGGTTTTTCTAGTAGTCATGTGTGGATGTAAGAGTTGGGCCATAAAAAGGGTGAGTGCTGGAGAATTGATGCTTTTGAATTGTGGTGCTGGAGAAGATGCTTGAGAGTCCCTTGGACTGCAAGGATATCAAACCAGTCAATCCTAAAGGAAACCAACTGTGAATATTTATTGGATGGACTGATGCTGAAACTCCAATATTTTGGCCCCCTGATGGAAAGAGCTGACTTATTGGAAAAGACCTTGATGCTGAAGAATTTTCAAACTACCACACCATTGTGCTCAGTTCATATTCTAGCAAGGTAATGTTCAAAATTCTTCAAGCTAGGCTTCAGTATGTGAACTGAGAACTTCCAGATATACAAGTTGGATTTAGAAAAGGCAGAGGAACCAGAGGAGGAACCAGAGAATGCCAACATCCTTTGCGTCATAGATAAACCAAGAAAATTCCAGAAAAACATCTATTTCTACTTCATTGATTATGCTAAAGCCTTTGACTGTGTGGATCACAACAAACTGTGGAAAATTTTTACAGAGATGGGAGTACCAGACCACCTTACTTGCCTCCTGAGAAACCTGTAGCAGGTCAAGAAGCGTATTAGAAGAGGACATGGAACAACGAAAAGGTTCAAAATTGGGAAAGGACTACGTCAAGACTGTATATTGTCACTTTGCTTGTTTAACTTCTATGAAGAGTATATTATGCAAAATGCTGGGCTGGATGAATCACAAGCTGGTACAAAGACTGTGGGGAGAAATATCAATAACCTCAGATATGCAGATGATACCACCTTAATTGCAGAAAGTGAAGAGGAACTAAAGAGCCTTTTGATAAATGTGAAAGTGAAAGAGCTGGCTTAAAACTCAATATTTATAAAACTATGATCATGACATCTGGTCCCATCACTTCATGGCAAATAGAAGGGGAAAAAATGAAAACAATGACAGATTTTATTTTCTTAGGCTTCAAAATCACTGGGCACAGTGACAGCAGCCATGAAATTAAAAGACACTTGCTCTTTAGAAGAAAAGCTATGACAAAACTAGACAGCATATTAAAAAGCAGAGACATCATTTTGTAGACAAAGCTCTGTATTGTCAAAGCTATGATTTTTCCAGCAGTTATGTACAGATGTGAGATTTGGGCCATAAAGAAAGCTGAGAGCTGAAGAATTGATGCTTTTTAACTGTGGTGTTAGAGAAGACTCTTGAGAGTCTCTTGGACAGCAAGGACATCAACCAGTTAATTCTAAAGGAAATCAACCCTGAATATTCGTTGGAAGGATTGATGCTGAAGCTGAAGCTCCAATCATTTGGCTACCTGATGCAAAGAGATGACTCATTGGATAAGATCCTGATGCTGGGAAAGACTGAGGGCAGGAGGAGAAGGGGACAACAGAGGATGAGATGGTTGGATGGCATCACCGATTCAATGGACATGAGTTTGAGCAAGCTCCAGGAGATGGTGATGGACAGGGAAGCCTTGTGTGCTGCAGTCCATGGGGTAACAGAGTTGCATGTGTCTGAGTGATTGAACAACAACAGCACAATCAAAATTAACATGAAGAACTTCTTTGACTCAACAATATTACTTCTGTGCATTTATCTGCAAATATAAGAATGCAAATGCAAATTATGTATGTATAATTTTACTCACTATTTGAAGTATCTTAAGATTGGTAACAAAATAAATGTCCATTAATATGGAATCAATTAATTATATCATATTATATTTGAATCATAGAATGCCATACTTCTATGAAAAAATAAGTACAAAAAAGCTAAGTACAGAATGCTATATTAGTATGCTACTGTTTGTATAAAATGAAAGTTAAGAATTTAAATTGTCTTGAAGTTTTAGAAACAGGTATCACAGGAAGCATAAATGACCTGAAAGTCTTCACCAGCCACGTTGACCCACAGTCTTACTTATCATGATTGCTTCCTGCAGAAACCCTAATTCTCTAAACCCGTGTCTTCCTGTCTCTCTCATTATATTTTGCTTTTTATTTCCTCACCTCACTTCCTAAAAACCCACAATGTGTGAAAATTTAGTTTTGAAGAACAATTTAACTCTTCTTTTCTTCCTTTAATTCTGATTTTCCTTCATGATCTCCATGAGCCTCAGGAGAGCAGACCAGACAAAAATACCCTTAGGGCTGCTGGCTGTTGTAGCTATGAGGAGGCTGTGAATGCCGATAATACTTGTACTTCTGTTATTTCCTATGCTTGAAAAACATGGACTCTGTGAGAAACTGATACTGTTAAGAAGAGCTTGAAGAGGAAAAGTTAAAATTTTACATAACCTCCTGCTCCTTCTGCCTCTGTAACTCAGCTTGCTCCTTCCAAAGCCTAGATCAGGTAGGTTTCAGAAAGCGGGGACTCACAAGACTAGAAACTGGAGCTTATCTCACTTACTCTTGTCCTGCTCTTTGCAATCACCCAGCCCCTGCAAACCTGCAAACCTGCTTAATAATGCTTGTCCCTGTATAAAAACTCTGTAACCCCTTTGTTTGGGGCTCAGAGCTTGAAGTGTTAACTCCTCTGGGCCCACCGGTGTAATAAACCTGAGTTCTCCAACTCTCCAAGTGTGGTGATTGGTTTCTCGACTACTGGTTTCTACGACGAGCTAACCAGGTTTTTTGAGAAGTATTAAAAAGGAAATTGAGTGCACTTACTTCTGCAGACTCGACAAAATTGAGACAGAAAATGTAGTGGAGAGAAGGCCATATTGACTTCAAATACAAGAGATTCCAATCACATAGCAGTTAACATTCAAAACCTTTATAGTTTAACAGAGAGAAGGCCGTGTTTGCTTCTTCAGGATGCAGGACACGTGAACTGACAGTCTGCAAACAGGATCTAAGAGTCAGCTCTTTTTCTAGTGCTAAGAGTCAGAAGACATTTTTCTTCTTAGGAAGCCATGGTTGAATGGGCACATTCTGTGTACCTGGATCTGATCTTATTTGAATTTTGACTAGAAGAAACACAATCTCAGACGGAAAACCTGTCATCTCAGAGATAAAGCTGCCTCCCTGTACATGAGACATAACATGAGCTCCTTTCTCTGACATTAACATTAAACCAGGCTCCCCCAGTGCTCTACTCATCTCCAGCTCAAACACAACTTTCACATCTTTTGATCATATAATGCTTTGTCTAACTCATTGGTTCTTTCTGTATATCGAAGTGGTAGGAATGAAAAATAAAAAATTAACAGCTGACCAGATCTCTTCCCCAGCTTCCACTTCAGTAATCTGGCAAAAAACCTGTGTGAAAAGTAAAGCAGTGGATTGGAAAAACAAACAAACAAACAACCAAAACTATGTGAACAAGATAGCATCCGAAGAAAGATCACAGGGGTTGACAAGACTGTACACAGTGAGCTGATGATGATGATTCCGAATCCCCATCTTCAGGAATATCTGATACCTCCCTTTTTCCCTTTAAATCCCCCCATTGCTAACCAAAATCTTCAGGCTTGGTTTGGGGGGGCACCAAATCCACTGTCTTGCCCCAGGTTCCCAGGATTCTGATTCAGCAACTTTCCACCAACTTTTGTGAGTATTGATTTTTTTTTTTTTCTTCAAGCTGAAATCAGCGAGGGCTGATTTGGTAACAGACATACTGTACTGAGAATAGTCTTGTGGGAATCCTGCCATACAAACAGAAGAAAGTTTCTAGGTGGCAACTTCTCAGAGGGTGAATAGAAACGAGGACCACGTTCCTGACAGCTCTTTTTGCAGATGTATGTGACGACTGTCTTGTAGCTATAAGACGTTGTAGATTCAGAGATGTGGGTGGTTTGCCATGAGCCCTTGCTGACAACTTGTCAGGAATGTCCATTTTTGCCCCACAGGTGACTTTGTGAGGTTTTCACAAATAGGGTTGCTTCTGGTCCTAGGTGACAACTGATGAATAAATAGGAACGAATCCACTTCCCTCACCGTGGTGTGGCACCTGACTCTGGTCTGTCACTATGAGGGTGGCAGCTTTGTGGGGTTGCCCGTGTAAACTCTTTGGGAAAACTCTGATGCTCTCAGGTGAGGCTTAGCCCTGAGGGAGGCATGGGGCATCATAGAAGCTGAAGAACGTGTGACTCTCCTAATTAACTGGTACATACCAAGAAAGATCCAAGTTCAAAGAGTTGGATGATTTTCCCAAGTCCTTTTATTTGCAGGTGTTACAGAAATCAGATTTTATTTATATTCTCTACTATAAAACATGTGCCTGTGAGTTAAAGAATGTTGCAAATTCACGTGGATGCACAGGAGAGTAGAAGAAATGGGGAATAGAACTCACCAATCTGAAACTGCACTACCAGTTATAATAAAATATCTATTACTCTGAGTTCATTTTATTGATTTAATAAAGTGCTAATCAGAGTTACCTTTCCCTCCAGCTCCCAATAAACTTGTGAGAAGGAAGATATCATTCTGATAACCATCTCTCTCCCTGGTTACACTTTTCACAGACAAATGATGTTAATTATTTTTGGTGTATAATTCAGAAAATTTATGTACAAAACACTAATGCTACTGGATCTTGTTTTAAGCAAGTGATATAATATTGTTTATACTAACACATCTTGCTTTGTCACTCAATATTTGGGGAATCCTTTTCTAGCAGTATACTTAAATCTAGTTCATTTAATGATTGCATCTTAAAATTTTAATATATGCATTATAAATTATCTTTTCAGTTCTTATTCATTTCCTTTAGTTTTTAATTGAAATGATTTCTTAAAATTAAGCTGAATCCTAATATTAAAGCAAAAATGATCATAGAAATAAAGAGAAAATATATTTTTAATGATCCAGGGTTAGTGTATTGATCAAATCTAGGGAAGAATAATACATTTTTATTTTGAAGCTGCGGATCACTCAGAAAGAAAAGACTGACAGATTCAAATTTTATATAATTCAGTATTTTACAAAAATTTAAAATGATGCTTAAAGAATCTCCAGTATTTGCAAGAATAATTTTTGAATGCATCAAAAAGAATAATAGCATTTGGGAAATGTTATATCAATTTTTAAAGTAAATGAATTAGTCCTAGTTTGTTTAAGTTACTCAAAGACATTCATAAGAAATCCAAGTTCTCAAGAGACAAGTGGATGAAGTGCATTTCCCAAAAGAGGAAATATTTATGGTAAGCACTCATTAACTTCAGTAGCAATGAAAAATACAAATTAAATTACACAGAGCAATATCAAGAAGCAATATGAAGTCAATAAATGTGATGAATGTAATACTCAGAAACAATGAAAACCTTAATTCTATAATATGTAGAAACTGAATACAAATTAGCAATCATTCAATGATAACAAATAATTAAATATATATTCTTACAGAATCTCAGAGACAAAGTAAAAAAATAAAAATGGTTTTATAATATGTTTATGTGTAATAATTTTAAATATTGAAATTGTGTGTTATTCTTAATTTTAAAAAATAATAGGAAAAAATATTTAGGTGTGGAATTCCTAGGTCTGTCATTTACTTTTAAAGCAAAGCATTCTGTAATAGCTAATTCTCTGTTCTATCTGTATGTTGTGAGATTTGCCATTAGGCGTGCTGCGATTCATGGGGTCACAAAGAGTTGGACATGACTGAACGACTGAACTGAACTGAACTGAACTATTCTATTTGATGTCAGGAAGCATTTCTAATTAATCTCAGTGGTCTCCATACACAGGTGCTAACAGAAAAAAACTGTCAATTTAAAACAATGAATCTGTCCACCTTTTGGTCCCTAAATGCCATAAGGAATATTTAAGGCCAATTAAATGTAGAGCTTTTCAGAAGCTGAGTGATTTCCATTTCTGAGATATCCTTGAACATTAATAGAAAGGTGAGAAAAACCAGTACAGAAGATAATACGTATTATACAGCATACTAGTTTACTAGGGCTGAGAAACAAAATACCATGGGCTGTTTAATCTGAAATAATTAAAATTGCTCAATTGTAGTAAACAATACATGCCTATTTTCCTACAGTAATAGGAGCTAGAAGTCCGAGATCAAGGTGAGGCAGCTTTGATTTTGCCAGAGTTGTCTCTCCTTGGCTTGCAGACAGTTACTTTCTCACCTAGTCCACCCTTGGGGGCTCTTCCCCTTCTTATAAGGACACCAGCTGTACTGGACTAGGGTTCCATCCTCATGACCTCATTTAACCTTTAGATGCCCTACAGTCATAATGGGGTTTAGGCCTTCAGTGTATTCTTTTTTTTTTTTTTAATTTTAATTTTTACTTTATTTTGCTTTACAATACTGTATTGGTTTTGCCATACATTGACATGAATCAGCCACGGGTGTACATGAGTTCCCAATCCTGAACTCCGCTCCCACCTCCCACCCCATATCATCTCTCTGGATAATCCCCGTGCACTAGCCCCAAGCATCCTGTATCCTGTATTGAACATAGACTTGTGATTCATTTCTTACCTGATAGTACACATGTTTCAATGCCATGAATGGTACACAGTTCAGACCATTACATGCAGCATATTTAAATACTACATTGAATAAGTTATCATTTTCAATAGCACATTTCATAGAAATATAGTAAACATTTATCTATTATAACTTTGAAGGTAATACCACATGATAACATCTTAGAATCTTTGTGACTAGACGTCCTAGGTCAAATGACCACACTGCTTCCTCTCTCTCTCCGTGGTGTCTGGATTCTGCAATCATCACTAAAGAGGCCAGATGATGCACATAGGATATGTAGAGTTCGCATCTTTGGATGAAACAGACAGTGGGAGGGTGTTGAGAAGGTAAATATGGTCTCTTTTCTCTTTGGAGAATTGCACTTAGTAGCACCCTTGGATCCTCCTGAAAATCCTTCCAGAGAGGTTTCAGGTGGAGTGAAGTTGAGTGAACTCATTTTCATATTCCAGCATCAGACAGTACAGTGGTGCATTGTATTGCTTTGCTTCACTCTTGTTCGTGTTCACTTTGTTTCATCTTGTGTTTCCTGCTCAGACTTGTACCCTCCCAAATAAAGTGTCAGCATTTTAATCCCTCCCTCAAGCTCTGCTTCTAACTCAGAAAACACAAGTTAATACAGTGTGTGAAATGATTCTAGAAAACAAATCCTCAGGATGAGATTTAGGAGCTGGATTGCTCATCCATCTGAAATCATCCCTTGTGGGTGCTAAGAGGGGTGATAGTGCAACTGTGTGCAAGCGCCTGTGTCCTTAACTTTTGAAGTAAAACGTTGACTCAGGAGTTAATGATGGGGAAATATGAAGATGTAGAAACAAAGAATAGCTGTTGGGCTAAGAACTGGTACCAATTTAGACTGTAATTTTGCCACATAGCAGAATCAGAATCACCGAACTCCCAGTTCCCTGACAGATATAGATAAAGGCCTGAAAGATACAGACACACATTCCTAAGTTGTTTTTACAGGGAGATGAAAACTGCTGACAACAATGGCATAGACACTAGACTGGTTGAAACCAGAAGGTTGAAGATGCTTGGAACTTCACCTTGATGCCGCCAATCCAAGAACTGTCCCCATGCTGATCATGCCCCGCTCCTTGAACACTAGAAAACTCCTCACCACCCCTTCCATGGTGGGCCACGCAGTATTTGGGGTATTAGCCCACTGTAGCCCCCTTTGCCTGGCAAAGCAATTAAAACTACTCTTTTCTACTTCACCCCAAACTCTGTCTCCATGTTTCTATTCGGCATTGGTGAACAGAGGCCGAGTCTTGACAACTATAGCTCTTGGAATGCAGTTGCACCAAAATGACATAAACTTTTAACTGGTTGAACTGAAAGAAGGTGCAAGGGGATGGCAGAGATGTAACCTGATGCTTTCATCTCCACCCACCTAGCATCCATCTTCACTTGCTGCTAAAAGATGCCTCAGTCTGCCCATGCCCACACCAAGACTTTCTGCCTCTCTCTGTTCCTCTGAGAGCCTCTCCCCCATGTTTGTTGCCTCTGTCTGATTCTCAGGATGAAACCACAGTGTCATTCTTGACTCCTGCCTTTTCCACAAGCTTCAAATTCTTGCCCAGAGAGAAATTCTAAGAGCAGGTGACATATCCTCTTCCTTGGCAGGTGGCCACTGGGCAGTGTCCAGCAGACCCCCATTTGGACCGAGCAGCCCACCCTACCATGGCCCCTCACTCTCTCCCACCAGCGCACCCCACAGTCACTGACCTGTCAGGGAGTTTGACCTGAGAGACACCTGTAGGTGCTCTTGCTGGCCAGAGCAGGTGTTTACAGACCTCAACCCAGACTCAACTGGAAAGGGCTGCCCAACAGGGTCAAGGGTCAGGCTGTCCAGATTAGCCAATCCTCGCCCATCAGGGATTCATAGCTGCTGAAAATGGGCTTTGCTGAGCCATCCGAGGCCAAGGAACAAGTGTTGGATCCTGAGGGTGCGGTTGCATGTGGGGCTGCACAGGATGTTTTATTATGTATGTTTTCTTTAGCTATTATAATTCCCACCAAGAAACACATTTGTTAGGGAGAACCAGATGTGGAATGAAATAATCAGTACTACTAAATTTTCAATGCCTCCCTTCTCCATTTTGAAAAATGTTACAGAGACTGCAGGAGTAAATACTTTATTTCTGTTACTTATCCAATGTCCCTACTGAATTCAGAAATATTCAGTGTTGGAGAAGGACCATCCTGAAATTATGTGATACAGTTTGTAGTTTCAAGAAATGCCATGGTCTGGGTAAGGATTTGCCTAATGACAGAGAATTTCAGGTCTGGATTCTGAGCCTTTGATATTTAGAAGCTATTTTACCTTAATGATTAAAAAATATATATAGTATAAATCCTGAATATTGTTTCTACAGAAGTAAAAGCCATTGATGCCAAAGAAGATATGCATTTAAAAACTAACCTTTATGACTTTTATAATATTAATTTTCTTGTAATTGAATTATACTTCCTCAATCTGCTGAGTTGAATTTATTTGTATTCTTCTGAAGCATTATTTTTATAACACATTTCATAATTTTTTACTGCCTTTCCTGGAAGTGTTATAGCAACAGGATGGGATTGACTTTCCTATAAAAGGCTAAATTTGTATAATGTGTTTTTGCAATGTATTTTATTTTTTATTAAATATCCATAAGCATTCTAGTATATGAAAATTCATATCTTCAAATCAAATAAATTAGAGTCAACTAAATTCAGTCACTTAAGCATTTTTTAAAACATTGCCTGTCTTTAAGATATCTGCTTATGTGGGAAAAATGATGAAAAATACATAGTATTTGCCTTAAATTTGTTCATATAATGTGGATAAAGAGATGAAACTTAGTAAAACATGTGATTCAATAAGATAATGTTAAGGTCCATATCAGAGATAAAGATAAATTGTTATGAGAGTTCAAAAAAAGAAACATTTTATTTAGTTGAACTGGATCAGGAAGCTTATTGATCTTGAATGGTTTTATTTAAAAATGTGTCCGTATATTTTGAGGGAATTTATAAATGAGTGTCTTAAAAAAGAAGTTGCTTTCCTCTAAGTATTATAAGTAATTTGTTTACTGATTTATTATAATTATTAATTTAGTTAATTATTGGTAGCATTGATTGTTATGCCTATTAAATAGAAGCTCATAAGACAAAATGATAGGAAGCAGATAATTATCTCTGACATATTATTAAAAGTCCATAGGGCAATTTGATTTTCAATACATTTTTAAACTACTCATACATTTCTTGCTTACAATCTCAAGCATTATTTCTAATAATTTCTAAGACCAATAGTGATCAGATGTTAGTCATTCCTGTGTGATTATGTAGATACTTTAATGGCAGCTTGTCTCTGCTTGTCATAATCCTTTGAGTATATTTGGTCTTGACCTTTACAAATAAACCCATTAGATGTTATCTCCTTTTGTCATTTTCCCATGAAAGAATTGGGGCTTTTCCTGACTAGAATAGTCTCCAGCTCAGATCTGTAAGAAGTGGTAACCTCTCTTTCTTTCTTCTCCTTAAACTTTTGAGCTATGACTACTAACTGTTACACTCTTTATGCGATTTTGGTCTTGCGGTGCAGATTTTAAACTCTTTTTTAAAAACCCTCAAAATCTTAAGCCTTGATTTTTTGATAGAATTTAAAGCTCTTACTATTTCTCCTGGGAGTTTCCTACCAGTTTTTATTTTGCTATTTTTTACTGAGGCAGTTTTTCTTACTCTATATCCAAGCTTCATACACATTACACAAATGGTTCTCTAGCAGCAGGAACTCTGCAAGAACATTTAGAAAAATCCTCTTTTCTTTTCTGCTTTTACTTTCATTTTTCTTTATGAAATTCCAAAGAACAGTTCATGTGCTCCAATTCAGAAGAGTCTTATGGTAAAGTGACAGGTTGCACCAGTATTTATTTTGCCTGGAGAAAAATGTGAACAAATAAACCCAAAGGGTCTCTTTTCCTTGGAGAGGATATCATAACTTCTCTGTTGGATCCAATTTAGTCACAGATCTGAAAGCAGAATCCAAAACTCTATGGTTTATCAATCTGACTTGTTTAATGAGTATTTGGAGTCAATTGTTGATTGTTAAAATACAAACTAAATCTTAGGGTGTGACATTGTATTGAAAGAAAATTGTCAAAACATAATCTCAATTTTATAATTTCATAATTAATGTATTGATATGCAAGTGTATGGAGATAAATTGGACCAATGTTTTAAAAGACTGTCATTTAGAACTTGCTTTAATTTTATTATAAGAATAATCATTTCCATCAGCTAGAGACACAGTAGCAGTTATTATTCATGTAAATACTTTAAAAAATTGTTCAAGTCTCTTTGGGAACAGTATAGATTCTAAAAAGGCATTACTTTTTACCATAATGATTGCAGCTATGAAATTAAAAGACTTACTCCTTGGAAAGAAAGTTATGACTAAGCTAGATAGCATATTCAAAAGCAGAGACATTACTTTGCCAACAAAGGACCGTCTAGTCAAGGCTATGGTTTTTCCAGTAGTCATGTATGGATGTGAGAGTTGAACTGTGAAGAAAGCTGAGTGCCAAAAAATTGATGCTTTTGAACTGTGGTGTTGGAGAAGACTCTTGAGAGTCCCTTGAACTGCAAGGAGATCCAACCAGTCCATTCCAAAGGAGATCAGTTCTGGGGGTTCTTTGGAAGGAATGATGCTAAAGCTGAAACTCCAGTACTTTGGCCACCTCATGCAAAGAGTTGATTCATTGGAAAAGACTCTGATGCTGGGAGGGATTGGGAACAGGAGGAGAAGGGGACGACAGAGGATGAGTTGGCTGGATGGCATTGCCGACTCGATGGAGGTGAGTTTGAGTGAACTCCAGGAGTTGGTGATGGATAGGGACGCCTGGCGTGCTGCAATTCATGGGGTCGCAAAGAGTTGGACATGACTGAGCGTCTGAACTGACCTGAAACCAGTTCTTCCTGACAAGAATAAATTTTTTCCTACAAAGTGGCCTTAAAATAATTTATTTTATTTGCATGTACTTTTTAAAATTTAAGCATAATTGATTTATAATATTGTGTTAATTTCAGGTGTGTAGCAAAATGGTTCAGTGACATATATATATGTGTATATATATACATGCACAATTCCAAAATAAGGCAATGCCAAAGAATGTTCAAACTACCACACAATTGCACTCATCTCACACCTTAGCAAAGTAGTGCTCAATATTCTTCAAGTGAGGCTTTAGCAGTATGTGAGCTGAGAAATTCCAGATGTTCAAGCTGGATTTAGAAAAGGCAGAGGAACCAGAGATCAAATTGCCAACATCCATTGGATCATAGAAAAGGCAAGAGGGTTCCAGAAAAACATCTACTTCTGCTTTATTGACTACACCAAAGCCTTTGACTGTGTAGATCACAACAAACTGTGGAAAATTCTTAAGGTGATGGGAATACCAGACCACCTTACCTGGATCCTGAGAAATCAGCATACAGGTCAAGAAACTGAAAGTGAAAGTCACTCAGTTGTGTCCAATTCTTTGCGACCACATGGACTATACAGCCATGGAATTCTCCAGGCCAGAATACTGGAGTGGGTGGCCTTTCCCTTATCTACGGAATCTTCCCAACCCAAGGATCGAACCCAGGTCTCCCGCATTGAAGGCAGATTCATTACCAGCTGAGCCACAAAGGAAGCCCATATAGATGAAGAAGCAAGAGTTAGAACTGGACATGGAACAGTGGGCTGGTTTGAAATTGGAAAAGGAGTAGGTCAAGGCTGTATATTGTCACCCTGCTTATTTAACTTAATGCAGAGTACATCATGTGAAATGCTGAGCTGGATGAAGCACAGGCTGGAATCAAGATTGCTGGGAGAAATGCCAATAACCTCAGATACACAGATGACACCCCGTTATGGCAGAAAGTGAAGACAAACTGAAGAGCCTCTTGATGAAAGTGAAAGAGGAGAGTAAAAAAGATGGCTTAAAACTTAAAGACAGCCTTTGGAATGGGAGAAAATAATAGCAAATGAAGCAACTGACAAACAACTAATCTCAAAAATATACAAGCAACTTATGCAGCTCAATTCCAGAGAAATAAATGACCCAATCAAAAAATGGGCCAAAGAACTAAATAGACATTTCTCCAAGGAAGACATACGGATGGCTAACAAACACATGAAAAGATGCTCAACATCACTCATTATCAGAGAAATGCAAATCAAGACCATAATGAGGTACCATTTCACACCAGCCGGAATGGCTGCGATCCAAAAGTCTACAAGCAATAAACGCTGGAGAGAGTGTGGAGAAAAGGGAACCCTCTTACACTGTTGGTGGGAATGCAAAATAGTACAACCACTATGGAGAACAGTGTGGAGATTTCTTAAAAAACTGCAAATAGAACTGCCTTATGACTCAGCAATCCCACTGCTGGGCATACACCCTGAGGAAACCAGAACTGAAAGAGACACATGTACCCCAATGTTCATCGCAGCACAGTTTGTAATAGCCAGGACATGGAAACAACCTAGATGTCCATCAGCAAACGAATGGATAAGAAAGCTGTGGTACATATACACAATGGAGTATTACTCAGCCATTAAAAAGAATACATTTGAATCAGTTCTAATGAGGTGGATGAAACTGGAGCCAATTATACAGAGTGAAGTAAGCCAGAAAGAAAAACACCAATACAGTATACTAATACATATATATGGAATTTAGAAAGATGGTAATGATAACCCTGCATGCGAGACAGCAAAAGAGACACAGATGTATAGAACAGTCTTTTGGACTCTGTGGGAGAGGGAGAGGGTGGGATGATTTGGGAGAATGGCGTTGAAACATGTATACTATCATGTAAGAAATGAATCACTACTCTAGGTTTGATACAGGAGACAGGATCCTTGGGGCTGGTGCACTGGGATGACCCAGAGAGATGGCATGGGGAGGGAGGTGGGAGGGGGGTTCAGGGTTGGGAACTCATGTACACCTGTGGTGGATTCATGTCAATGTATGGCAAAACATTGTATTGTAAAGTAAAACAGAAACAAAAACTTAACATTCAAAAAACTAAGATCATGGCATCTGGTCCCATCACTTCATGGCAAATAGATGGGAAAACAATGACAACAGTGGGAGACTTTATTTTCTCGGGCTCCCAATTCACTGTAGTTGGTGACTGCAGCCATGAAATTAAAAGACACTTGCTACTTGGAAGAAAATATATGACAAAACTAGACTGCATATTAAAAAGCAGAAACTTTACTTTGCCAACAAATTTCCTTCTAATCAAAGCCATGATTTTCCCAGTAGTCATGTGTGGATGTGAGTGTTGGACAATAAAGAAAGCTGATTGCTGAAGAATTGATGCTTTTGAACTGTGGTGTTGGACAAGACTCTTGAGAGTCCCTTGGACTGCAAGGAGATCAAACCAGTCAATCCTAAAGGAAATCAGTCCTGAATTATTCATTGGAAGGGCTGATGTCCAAGCTCCAATACTTTGGCCACCTGATACAATAACTGACTCATTTGAAAAGACCCTGATGCTGGGAAAGATTGAATGTAGGAGAAGGGGACGACAGAAGATGAGATGGTCAAATGGCATCACTGACTCAATGGATATGAGTTTGAGCAAGCTCTGGGAGTAGGTATGGACAGGGAAGCCTGGCGTGCTACAGTCCATGGGGTCGCAGAGAGTCAGACATGACTGATCGACTGAACTGGCATATTATACATATATAGGTATATAATATATGCTGCTGCTGCTAAGTCGCTTCAGTCATGTCCGACTCCTAGTGACCTCATGGACTGCATCCTACCAGGCTCCTCTGTCCATGGGATTTGCCAGTCAAGAGTACTGGAGTGGGGTGCCATTGCCTTCTCCAAAGGAGAGTTACTGCTGCTGCTGCTAAGTCACTTCAGTCGTGTCTGACTCTGTGCAACCCCACAGACGGCAGCCCACCAGGCTCCCCTGTCCCTGTGTTTCTCCAGGCAAGAACCCTGGAGTGGGTTGCCATTTCCTTCTCCAAGGCATGAAAGTGAAAAGTGAAAGTGAAGTAGCTTAGTTGTGTCCTATTCTCAGCGACCCCATGGACTGCAGCCTGCCAGGTTCCTCCGTCTGTGGGATTTTCCAGGCAAGTGTACTGGAGTGGGGTGCCATTGCCTTCTCTTGAGTTGAGGTGCTTCCAAAAAAAAACTTTGATAGAGAAAATAGGAATGCTAAATCCCAGGAAGCCTGTAACAATCTACAATTGGTCCAAGTTAAAGAAAAAACTGTCCAAACAATTTTGAAGTCTAAAGGAAAATGAAAACTAGTTTGTGAATTTTTGCTCTTGTAAAAAGTTAAAAAATGTGGGTTTGGTCTCTTTTGCAATGTTCATATTATATTCATTTTTAATATGAAGAAATAGTTGGGTGAAGGGTTAATACAGCCACAATAGGGAAAGTGGAGACGTGCCTGCAAACGGGGCTCTCTGCTCGGGCTGAACGTGCTTGCAAACGAGGCATTCTGCCAAGGAGTCTGGACACAGCCTTGAGTTTAATGGTCCCTTGGAAACGAGGGAACATTCCCTTCCTGTGATAAGGAGGGAGAAAGGCTCTGGACAGACTCTGCAGTAAGCCGGAATTTCACTCCCTTTTGCTGTACCATAACATTTATGCACATGCGCTATACTGAGAAGGCTTAGTCATACAGTCTGGAATTCTGCCCAGGGGGGCTATATAAAAGTAAACCGCAAGCTTGCTTGCGCAGTTCTTTTTCCTCTGGCCAGAGTGGTGTCTGTCTCTTGTGTGTCTCGTGTGTTTTGTCTTTGTGTCATTTCACTCGTAATCTCCAACAGTTGGGTTTTTCTCTCCTACCATGTTCTTCTAGCATAACTGATCAGCAATTTTCTATTTTAGCTATTTTTATAAGTACCTGTTAATCAGCACAGTAAACTCAGGGCTGAACCATATACACACATCTCATAAATGGAACATTTTAGGATGTGTGTATACAAGACAATATGTAAGTAACTGTCCCTTTACTTGAAAACTTGTTCCCAAATAAAAATTAAAAAACATCCCTTTCAGTATATATATATGTGTCTTTGAGTTTGCTCCTGTTTTGTAAATAGATTCATTTGTATTATTTTTTAGATTTCATGATGTTATATGATATTTGTCTTTCTCTAACTTACTCCACTTAGTGTGATAATCTTTAGGTCCATCCACATTGCATAAATGGCATTATTTCATTCTTTTTTATGGATAAGTAATATTCCTCTCTCTCTCTCTCTCTCTCTATATATATATATATATATACACACACACACCACATATATATATATATATATATATATATATATATATATATATATATACACACACCACATCTTTTTTATCCATTCATCTGTTGATGAATATTTAGGTTATTTCCTTGGTTTTGGCTATTGTAAATAGTACTGCTATGAACATGGGAATGCATGTGTCTTTTCAAATTAAATGAGTTTTCACCTTTTCCAGATATACACTCAGGAGCGGGATTGTTACATCCCACTATCCCAATATGGTAGCTGTATTTTTAGTTTTTAATGGAGACTCCATACTGTCCTCCGTAATAGGTGCACCAATTCACATTCCCATAAGCAATGGGAAAGTTCCCTTTTCTCCACACTCTCTCCAAAATTTATTATCCGTATACTTTTTGATGTTGGACATTCTGACCAGTGTGAGGTGGTGTGATTTGTATTATATCTCTTTAATAATTAGTGATGTTGAGCATCTTTTCATGTGCTTACTGGCTATCTGTATATCTTTTTTGGAGAAATGTCTATTTAGGTTTGTTGCCCATTTTTAAAATTGGGGTGTTTGGGTTTTTTTTTTTTTGGATATTGAGCTGTATGAGCTATTTGTATATTTTGGAAATTAATCCCTCATCATTCACTTTACTTACAAATATTTTCTCCCATTCCATAGGTTGTCTTTTAGTTTTGTTGATGGTTTTCTTTGCTGTACAAAAGGTTTTAAGTTTCATTAGGTCCCATTAATTTTTTCTTTTATTTCTATTACCTTGGGAGACTTATCTAAGGAAATATTGCTATGATTTATGTCAGAGAAATTTTTGCCTATGTTCTCTTCTAGGAGGTTTACAGTGTCTTGTCATATTTAGTCTTTAAACCATTTTCAGTTTATTTTTATACATGTTGTGAGGGAGTTTTCAACTTTATTGATTTATGTGAGACTGTCTAGCTTTCTCAACACCACTTGCTGAAGAGACTGTCTTTTTTTCATTAAATATTCTTGCCTCTTTGTAGAAGATTAATTGATCATAGGTGTATGGGTTTTTCCTTGTTCTCTCTGTTTCCTTGATCTATGTGGCTGTTTTTTGTGCCAGTACTATCCTGTGTTGATTACTGTAGCTTTGTAGTATTTTCTGAGATGTAGGAGTGCTATACCTCCAGTTTTGTTCTTTTTCTCAGGATTGCTTTGGCAGTTCTGGGTCTTTTATAGTTCTGTATACCTTTTGAGATTATTCTAGTTCTGGAAAAATGTCATGGGTAATTTGATAGGGATTGCTAAATCTGTAGCTTGTTTTTGGTAGTATGGCCATTTTAACAATATTAATTCTTCAATCCAAGAGCATGGGATATCATTTCATTTCTTTGAATAATCTTCAGTTTACTTTAATAATGCTTTATAACATTAGGTCTTTCACCTCCTTGGTTAGGTTTATTCTTAGGTATTTTATTAATTTTGACACAATTTTTTTTAAATTTTTTTAATTTAAAAATCTTTAATTCTTACATGCGTTCCCAAACATCAACCCGCCTCCCACCTCCCTCCCCATAACATCGCTCTGGGTCGTCCCCATGCACCAGCTCCAAGCATGCTGTATCCTGCATCAGACATAGACTGGCGATTCGATTCTTACATGATAGTATACATGTTAGAATGCCATTCTCCCAAATCATCCCACCATCTCCCTTTCCCTCTGAGTCCAAAAGTCCGTTATACACATCTGTGTCTTTTTTGCTGTCTTGCATATAGGGTCATCATTGCCATCTTTCTAAATTCCATATATATGTGTTAGTATACTGTATTGGTGTTTTTCTTTCTGGCTTACTTCACTCTGTATAATCGGCTCCAGTTTCATCCATCTCGTCAGAACTGATTCAAATGAATTCTTTTTAATGGCTGAGTAATACTCCATTGTGTATATGTACCACAGCTTTCTCATCCATTCATCTGCTGATGGACATCTAGGTTGTTTCCATGTCCTGGCTATTATAAACAGTGCTGTGATGAACATTGGGGTACGTGTGTCTCTTTCAGTTCTGGTTTCCTTGGTGTGTATGCCCAGCAGTGGGATTGCTGGGTCATAAGGGAGTTCTATTTGCAATTTTTTAACGAATCTCCACACTGTTCTCCATAGTGGCTGTACTAGTTTGCATTCCCACCAACAGTGTAGGAGGGTTCCCTTTTCTCCACACCCTCTCCAGCATTTATTGCTTGCAGATTTTTGGATCACAGCCATTCTGACTGGTGTGAAGTGGTACCTTATTGTGGTTTTGATTTGCATTTCTTTAAGCAAGATGATTTTTTGCTTTCTCTTTCTGATATTTCATTGTTAGTGTAAAGATATGTAACAGATTTCTGTATATTAATCTTTTATCCTGCTACTTTCCTGAATTCATTTATCAGTTCTAGTAGTTTTTGTGTGGAGTCTTTAGGATTTTATATATACAGTATCATATCATTTGCACATAATGATAATTTTACCTTTTCCCTTACAATTTGGGTATCTTTTATTTCTTTTTCTATCTAATTGCTCTGGCTAGAACTTTCAATGTCAAGTTGAAGGGAAGTGATGAGAGTGGACATTCTTGGCCTTGTGCCAGAATTTGGCAGGAAGGCTTTCAGATTTGCGTATTATATTGGTTGGGGGTTTGTTGTGAGTGGCTTTTATTATGTTGAGATATGTTCTCTCTTTACCCATTTTGGCAAGATTTTTGTCATGAATGGAGGTTGAATCTTATCAAATGCTTTTTCTGCATCTATTGAAATAGTCATGTGGCTTTTGTCTTTCTTTTTGCTGATGTGGTGTATCACACTGATTGATTTGCATATGTTGAAAAATCTTGGTGACCCTGGAATGAATCCAACTTGATCGTGGCGTATGATCTTTTTTATGTATGTTGGATTTGGTTTGCTAAAATTTTGTTGAGGGTTTTTGTGTTTATATTCATCAAAGTTATTAGCCTTTAATTTTCTTTTTTTTGTTGTGTTTTTTTTTTTTTTTCTGGCTTTGGTATCAGGGTTACAGTGGCCTCATAGAATGAATTTGGAAGTCTCCACTCTTCTTTGATCTTTTGCCAGTTTGAGAAGGATCTGTATACGATATTTGTATGTTTGGTGAACAATAAAGTGAAAGTGAAAGCCTTTCTGTCATGTCCGAACTCTTTGTGACCCCATGAACTCCTCGTAGCCTGCCTGGCTTCTCTGTCCATGGAATTTTAAAGGCAAGAATACTGGAGTGGGTAGCTTTTCCTTTTTCCAAGGGATCTTCCCAGTCTAATGATTAAACCCAGGTTTCTTGCATTGCAGGTAGATTCTTTACCATCTCAGCCACCAAGGAAGCCCACAATAAATGATAGCTATTTAGAATGTATTTTAAATAAAGATGCAAAGGGTGAATACAGTTTCTAAATCCATAATTTTCAACAAGCTTTGTAGGATCCAGCCAGAATGTTGAATGCCTGAGGCAAAGTGTGATCTCACTTGCATACACATACAACTTCTTTGCCTATCTTTTACTTCATCATAATCACTTTGGGGTTAAATTCAACTCTCATCTAGCCTGTGCTTCCGTCTACACAGGTGACCACAGTTGGAAGAAAACAGGCATCCATGTCAACTGCCCTCAATTTAAATTTATGATCACTAATCTTCTGTGAACCCATGTTCAACTGCCATGCTATATTTCTGTATATTCACTCTTCAACTTTCCTAATCAGCTCTTTTATAGCCTCTCTTCTGAAATCTTCAATGGCTTTTTCATCATCCTTACTCTCAGCTGATGAGCTTAATTTTATTTTCACTGAGAAACAGGATGCAATCACAGACCATACACAAGCTCATTCTGTTGCATCTTCTCATTTAGTGCATCTGGGCATCTTTGCTCTTCCCTCTTTTGAAGCAAAATGTACTATTTGCATTTCTGACTTAGGACAACAACTTCATCTGTGAGTCAAACCCCATCCATCTGCTATAAAGGGCATGATAGCAGTCACTATTCCTTTACTCAGATGCATCATCATTTTTCTTTCTATACTTTGTCTTTCTCATCATACACATATGCTACTTTTCTCCCTTATTAAATCAAAGCAAAACAGTGAAAAGCAGAAGTGTTCATAATCTGTTCTGACTACCTCTCTGTATCCCAATCACAGCAAACCCTTTCCAGAGTAATAGATACCTTTTGGCTCCAATCTCTCTCCTCCTGTTTTCTTTGGATTCTCACTTACCTCTATTTCTTATTCTTGCCTTTCTATGATAACTACTCTTGTCTAGATCTTCAGTTACTGTTCACTGCTCACACAAATCTTGTCATACTTGATCAGCGTCTCTGGACATAGTGGACCCCCCATCTTTCTGTTCAGGTCACGTTGGCTGCTGTGTCCTCATCTACCAAATCTACCAGTGTTGGTCACAGGATTGAAAGTGAACGTTGCTTAGTCATGTCCAAATCTTTGTAACCCCATCACCTAAACAGTCCATGGAATTTTCTAGGCCAGAATACTGGAGTATTTCCCTTCTCCAGGGGATCGAACCCAGGTCTCCTGCATTGCAGGTGAATTCTTTACCAGCTGAGCTACATGGGAAGCCCAAGAGTACTGAGGTGGGTATCCTATCCCTTCTACAGCAGATCTTCCCAACCCAGGAATCAAACCAGGGTCTCCTGCATTGCAGGCGGATTATTTACCAACTGAGCTATCAAGGAAGGTTGAGTCTTTGGATTTCTCATCCTATTCAAACTCATCCCCTAAATGTTGACCCCATGTTTGTGAGTAATGTTTGTATGTCAATGACCCCCAAATATATCCTGCCAGTCAAGAGTGCTGACTATTTATTAGGCATCCGGTCTCAACACATCCCACACTGATCTTCCTTTAAAACTGCTTGCCACTATGCCTTTCCAAGTTAGTAAATGTCAACACCATTTTTAGAGTTGCTCAGTATAAAACTAAATTCATCTATCTTTCACTCCCCATATCCAGTCCAGAAGTAAATAAAAATGCATCCAGAATCTGGTTATACCTTAGTCATTTCCCCCTCAGCCATCATCTTCTTTTTCTTGGATATTTATAATAGTTTTTCTTGCCTGCTCTGCTCCATGGCATTTCTCTTGTTGACCTTTCCTCAGTGTAAAAGACAGAATGGTAAAAATTCAGCTCACATTATTCTTCTGCTCAAAACTCTTTCAGAGCTTTTCATCTCAGTCAGAATAAAATTTAAAGCCCCACAAATTTCTACACACTACCCCGGAGGTCATCTTCTGTATCATTCTTTCATTTTCACTCTGTTTCAGGTCACCAGCTTCCTTGCTGACCACCAAAATAACTAGTATCACTCTTGATTTGGGTCTTTGTACTTGCTGTTTCAAATACCTAAAACTTTAAATCTAGATATACGTTTTGACTATTCCTTACACTTTCCACTCAAGTGTAATTCTTTTGTTGAGGCATCTCTGATCACTTTATCACTAAGCTTCCCATCGCTCTTCCCTGCTTTATTTCTCCATGGCACTAATTCCCATCTAAGATATTACAGTGGACCCTGGAGCAACACAAGCTAGATCTACGTGGGTCTACTTACATGGATTATTTTTCGATAAATACATAGTGTTATAGTGCCACATGATACATGCTTTGTTGAATCCACAGATACATGAGCTGCAAATATGAAGAGGCAACAGGAGGATTTTCCACCACACTGGGGTGGGTTTAAGGTCAACTGTACATATTTTACTCCTTGATTTGTTTATTGTTTGTCTCTTTCCACTGAAAAGTAGATTCCAGGAAACTAGGTTTCTTATTAGTATTGCACAGTGGTTAGAATATAGAATATCTGGCATACAATGTTGCTTAGTAAATATTAATATCTGTATAGTGTATGAACCTGCCTGCAATGTGGGAGACCCAGGTTCGATCTCTGGGAAGAGATCCCTTCTCTCATGGGAAGATCCCCTGGAGAAGAGCATGACAAGCTTCTCCAGTATTCTTGCCTGAAGAACTCCATGGACAAAGGAGCCTTCTGGGCTACAGTGCATGGGGCCACAAAGAGTTGGACATGACTAAGTGACTAACATTTTCACTTTCGTTTTTATAGTGGATGAAACAGATGTATGTATGGATGGAGGATACACTGTACTGTTTAAATAGAATCACTGTTTCCTTCCAGCTCATTCATTTAATAAGTACTGATCATATACTAAGCTAAATTTTGGGGTCAAAAAATTAACATTACACAGTCCCTGTCTTTGAGAAACCCTCAAGTTAACTAGTGAGGTATATTACTAAAAGGATCGTCATTAAGATAGAATGTAGAGGATTTTGTTAAACAGGCAAACATTTGATGAAATCAATCAGGGTGAATCTTGAAAAATAAGTAAAAGATAAATAAGAACATGGCAATTTGGGAGAGATGGCTCAGATAGTGAAAGCAGTGTGAACAGGATCCTTAGGTGAGAAAAAGCATGTGATGCTCAGAGTGGGCTGCCGAGTCCCTCAGGGAGAAAGAAGTAAAGGGTGACAATGATCCTGCCAAAGGCAGCAATGGTGTTTTGTGATTTTAAATAAAATATATATGTCATCTCATCTGGGAAATATGAGTGACCTAAATCATTCAAAGCTATGATTTTTCCACTAGTCATGTACTGATGTGAGAGTTGGGCCATAAAGAAGGCTGAGCACCAAGTAATTGATGCTTTTGAATTGTGATGCTGGAAAAGGTTCAAGAATCCCTTGGACAGAAAGGAGATCAAACCAGTCAATCCAGAAGAAAATCAATGCTGAATATTCATTGGAATGACTGATGCTAAAGCTGAAGCTCCAATACCTTGGCCACCAACTCATTGGAAAAGACCTTGATGCTTGAAAAGATTGAAGGCAAAAGAAGGGGGCAGCAGAGGATGAGATGCTTTAGATAGTATCACCAAATCAATGGACATGAATTTGAGGAAACTCCAAGAGATGGTGGTGAAGGACAGGGAAGCCTGGCATGAAGGACATGGGGTTGCAGAGAGTCAGATATGACTTAGCGACTGAACAACAACATCAAAAATCATTCAAAATTAAGCATATAAGCACTTCAAATTGTTTAAAATTAAAGCCCAGAATATCCCAATTTCTTTCCAGTAAGAAAAAAATCATTAGAAAACAATTCTCCAAAGTACTCTTTTCCAAATCCCTAGAACTGTTTGGGAAAAGAAGTTAATTACATTTTTAAAGTTATATATACACACACACACACACACACACACACACACACACACACACACACACATATGGGCTTCCCTGGTGGCTCAGATGGTAAAGAATCTGCCTGCAATGCTGAAGACCTGGGTTTGATCCCTGGATTGGGAAAGAGCCGCTGGAGGTGGGCATGGTAACCCACTCCAAGTATTCTTAGAGAATTCCCATGGAGAAAGGAGCCTGGTGGGCTATAGTCTACGGGTTCGCAAAGAGTCGGACATGACTGAGTGACAAAGCACACATACATATAGATATGCCATATTTTTCACATCAAATTCAAAATGTTTTTGCAAAAGTAGATAGAATAATAAGCAGGCGGATCCTTAATAAACACTTATAGATAGTGATCTTTATGACATAGATGCTAAAGAATTATTTCCAGTGTCTAAGCTATGATTTGGTAACTCCTTGTTGTTTACCATTCATTCTCCAACACCAATGCCAAATCCAAGTTTGAATCAAAATCTCTGAGGGTGGGGCTAAAAGATCCGGATTTTAAACAACTTTCCTATTGATTCCAATACAAATAATATTTTAGAACCTTGGCTTTCAAGTTGTAGGTTACGTGTATGTGAGAGAGAAAAAGCAAGTATGCTAGAATTCAGAGATATTTGCTGTTCTTTGTTTACCTTCTCATGTAATGCAGGATTTTCTGTTATGAAGCCACAAGCAGACAAGCAATAAGGCCTTATTGAGGCATATTTTAGCTCATGGACTATGTCTCCTGTTTCTATTTGTGTCTAAGATCTGCTTCAGTAGACTCTGACATAATAGGTGTTCAATGAATAATAATGATGATATAATAACTTTTTCTAACCTTAATCATTCTTGCTTTAATTTGAATTAATTTTCTCTATTTTGGTTATTTGTAAGTTTAGAGGAATCTGATCCACCATTTCATTACCAGAATTGATGTAACTTGACAATGACTGTTGATTGACACTGATTTTTTCACTTTTCTCTCTGAAGTCCATATTTCTCTATCTTAAAAAAAAAGTTATTTTACACTATTTTATTCTATTCATCTATATCCCCTTCAACTTCATCACATCTCTTTAAATGTGCATTAAGTGGCTTTCCTGGATCTAGACTTCTATGTGACAAATATCAGATTACATCTCTCAGAAGGTGCATCCACATTGCCTAACCACTCCACTAGAAAGTGGAACTGTGACTTTTGGTCACATTTTCTTGGTGAGAACTTAGTTATATGGTTACCACTAACTTTGAGGATGGTTAAGATGTATTACCAGGGATATTTCTGGGAAACATATCTGGGAATAATATTACAGGGTAACTATTGTGATCAGCTTTAATTTTGTTTCTATGGAGGAAAGAAAAAAGCATACATTTGGGTACACAAATAACACAACTCTAAAACTCTTTATGGGGTTAAAGAAAACCATTGATCCAAATTGGCTAAGATTGCACTTTTATGATGATAAAATTTTATTGCATGCTTTTTTTTTTCTTGTATGGAAATGATCATATGATATTTCTTCCCTAGTCAATAAGAATTCAATTTGACTCTCTAATATTAAGACTTCTTGAATTCCAAGAATTACTTAAAACTCATAAGTTTTCTAGTGAATCCATCACTGGATTTAATCTACTAAAACATTTTTAGGATTTCTGCATGTATCTTTATCAATAAGACTAAATTTAATTTCCTTTTTAAATATAGTATTGCTCTAGTCTCAATAAAAATAAAATAACATGGGTTCATCAGTTAGGTGATCTGAGGATCTTACCAGAGGTTTTTCTGTTTAATTAGTGTTTTCAAAAGTCCTTTTTGGATTGTTGAATTTCTCTTTGTCATCTATGCCCTTTTGTTTTTGCCTTAATTAGTATCTTTAGCCTTATAACTTACCTTTTAACAAATTATTGGTGATTTCCTAAGTTCTTTTCTTAACTTTGATTATGTGCTCAAATTAATCTTCAGGCCAAATTTTCAAAAATAAATTTAATACTTTGCTCTTAGTACTTTAAAAACATGCTTTATTGTTCTTTTCAATTTTAAGTATTTGCCAATTGACATATTATTTTTTCTAGTTCATCTAGAAATTTGTTTCATAAAGTTTTAAACACATTAAATTTTAATTTGTCTTTTTATATTGATTTCTAATAGATTTGCATTGTAATAAGGAAATACAGCCTGTATGATCTTCACTGTTTGTAACTTGTTAGATTCACTCTAATTCTAAATATTTATAGAATAAATGTTATAGAATAACATTTGCATGGTTAATGTTCATGAATTTTTATGGTTGCTTGAAAATAATGTTTTCTTGAAACAATAGAAATATTGAGTCTCAATGTTTTGTGTTCAATTTTTTAACTATCAAAATTGTCTTTTCAAATTCCAGTGTGAGAGATTGTTTTAAGAAAATTTTTCCATCTTTTCTTTTTGACTGAAAACAATTTATTAACATTTTTGAATGATAATTGAAGTTGGTGCAAAACCATAGAGTATCATTTGTTTTCAGCAGTTCAAAGATGTGTAACACTCTTCTGGATTCCATTGTTGTTGAGTAGTCCTCTATCACAGAAATCTCTATTACTTTGTAGATAATCCCTCTTTTTCTCTATGATTGCTTTTAGGGGGCACTCCATAGTTTAATGGGTGGTGCTTGTTTATTACAGGCCGAGTAGTGAAAAGTGATTACTATTTATGGCATATATATTAAATTATAAAAAAAATGTGACTAACATCATGTCAGTCAAAAACTCAAAATAATTATTCAAATAAACACAATTACTTGTTATATTAATAAAAGGTCAAAACTTTTTAGAACTCCCATATACTTGCCTTTTGAGATGACTAGTTTTCTACTGGTTGTTTATTCTGTAGTAAAAGCTGGCTAGGAAAGGAACAAAGGACTGTAGTGTTCTTAAATCTGTGCCACGTTAAAATTAACCATGGGTAATAAAAAGCAAGCCCTAACTTGTGGACTGTATGTAAATATTTCTCAGTCTATAGGCCCCAAGCTCCCAATTCCTGTATTAGTTAATTTCTATTATTAACTATCCTACTTTTCTATAAGGTAATCTTTATTTAAAATAATTGCCTAAAATATTATGATCTATAATTTTTCATCAAGTGATAAAAGAAAAAGACTGTTGTCACACTTCAAGTGGTATTTAGTGATGGAATTATATTAATCTCCAGCTTAGAAAATCACTAGGTTTTCTCAGCCAGTTTTCCCTAGTTTCTTATTTATAATAGCATGGTATAATAATAGATTTTCTTTTAGATATTAAAATAGAGAAAGGCAGTTAGGAAGCATTATGAAGATTGAAAGAAGTCTCTAGGAAAGCATAATTCCTTATTCCTGGGGTTTCTTCATTATCTGTAGCTTGGTTTTAAAGATGCTTGAACACATATTTTAGCAAAATCAGTGCACTGAGGCTATAATTTAACATTTTGGTTTTTCAGAAATAGCTTAGCTGTACTAATTCCTAACTACTTCCTTCATAGCATTTTAGAAAATTTTTGTTAACAGTAAATGTCATGAACATGGGTGAAAATTCTGAATCTCAGTTTTCAGGCTGACATTGGCCATACTTTTGCATCCATTGTCCATCCCAGAGAACAGTTCAATCAGTCTCTGAATAATTTATCATACATAATGTTTTCCCTCAACAGTTTTCCTTTCTAAACAACTCTCTCAAGCTCTACTGCCCAGTGGGGTAGGCCCTAACCACATGTTCCTAAATTTAAAATAAAAGTAAGCTTCAAAATGCAGTTCCTCTCTCCCATTAGCTACATTTTAAGGCTCTCAATGGCCACACATGGACAGTACAGTTAGGAGCATCACCACCGTCAGTGGAGGTTCTCTTGGACATGCTTCTGTAGTGGTGACATGCTTTCATGAGAGGTTCACCCACAGTGCTTTTCTATTAGAAACAGTAATTGTAATGGTTACAGAAACTATCCACTAGATTCGCTAATGATGAAGATGAATGATTTTATTAGAAGCGTATTTTAGTAAGACTATCAGGAAAGTGACAAATAAAATAGAAAGTCTGGGTTTTTTCCCAATATTCGATTAGTTTCATGTGTACAGCAAGGTGATTTAGTTTTATGTATATATATATATCAGTCAGTTCAGTTCAAGTTCAGTTGCTCAGTCGTATAATTAAATAATGTGAGGCAATCATTTAGGAAACTAAAAAGTAAGGTTTGTAAAGCCTAATTTTTAGTTTCCTGGTAAAGCATTGCTCTTTCAAATCCAGATAATTTACTATATTCTTCTTTATTTTTGTATTACTCCAAAGTTTATTACTTTTGAGACATTGACTAACTAGTGTATATTTTCGAGGAAGAAATAGGTTCCTCTATGCTATGGTCTATGGCAATAGTCATATCTCTTTGAAGAAGAGAAAAAAGAAACATTTTCATGATTATTTTGCATATAGTAAGGAAGAGCTCAGAAATAGACTAGTATTTCATGGTTTTATAAGGTTACCTTTTAGCTAAATGTGAAGAAGGATCCTTTTGTTCTTTTTTTCGTGCTTCTATATCTATCCATTTATTTGCTGTTTCTCTATTCAAGAAAGATTTCTTTCTCATAATTTTCCCCACATCTTCAATGAAAAGATACATAATTTTTCTTTTTTCCCATTGTAATAGCCATTTGGCAAAAAAAAAAAAAAAAAAAAAAAAAAAGTAAAGCCTAGGCTATCCATTGAACAGTGCAAACCTATGTTTCTGTGTGAAGTTTATTCCTTTGGTTACTGGGAAACCCTCTGTGAGCCATTAAGTAGAAGCAGTGAACTTCTAGAGCCACACATAAACTATAAACCTACATGAATTTTGGTTGTTCTCATGTCACACAGACAGGATCAGACACTGCATTTTAGACAGCTGAGCACCATGAAATACTGTACCCTGCCTCTCAGAAGGAAACCTGGCAAAAATAAGTAAATATGAAAATATATAGAATACTCTGCTGAATTTTTCTATTACTTAGTACTACTAATTCTGTACAATTCAGACATTCATATAATGTGGGTCATTATATATTACTCAAAAATCATTCATACTGTCATGTATGTTAAATAATTTTATTAGAAATTAAAAGATTGTTAAATGTACTCTCCTTAGACCCAACAATTGTGTTATATTTTTAGGAAATATTAAGCCTCTATACAGAAGTTTAAAAACAAGTATATTTAACTAAAGATACAGATATTGATAGATGATATATGTATTATTATTATAGCTTCCTTATAAGCTACCTTCTACACAATAATTATTCCCTTTGAAGAAAAAGAGAGAGCAAGAAAAAGAAATAAATAATTTCATGATTATTTTGTATGAAGTAGGGAAGAGTTTAGTAGGAAGCATCAGGAATTTGCCTTCCCCACTAGGCCACAATTGCCCTGGAAGCAACAATTGCACGCTCTGATGTAAATATTTGGAACTATGGAGTCCACTGAATGCTGGAAACCTCCAGAGGAAGGCTTGCGTTGTTAACTGCAGTTAGTTTTGGTAAATTTCAGCATATATATGTATAAGCAAACTCTAGGGGACGGTGAAGGACAGGAAAGCCTGGCATGCTGCAGTCTTTCAGATTGCAAAGAGTTGGATATGACTTTGTGACTGAGCAACAACAACAATGTATAAAAATATAGAAAAGTGGTAGTGGAGATACCTGAAGAGCTATTTTGTGCTACATTGTATATAAGATATATATACTCTATTATATATAAAATATACTCTCATATATGCATGCATCTGTATGTGTATATCTGTATATCTGTATATGTAATGCTCAAAATTCTCCAAGCCAGGGTTCAAAAGTACATGAACTATGAACTTCCAGATGTTCAAGCTGGATTTAGAAAAGGCAGAGGAACCAGAGGTCAAATTGCCAACATCCACTGGATCATAGAAAAAGCAAGAGAATTCCAGAAAAACATCTACTTCTGCCTTATTGATTATGCCAAAGTCTTTAATTGTGTAGATCACTATAAACTGTGGAAAATTCTTCAAGAGATGGGACTACCAGACCACCTTACCTGCCTCCTGAGAACCCTGTGTGCAGGTCAAGAAGCAACAGTTAGAACCAAACATGGAATAATAGACTGGTTCAAAATTGGGAAAGGAGTACATCAAGGCTGTATATTGTCACCCTGATTATTTACCTTATATGCAGAGCACATCATGTGAAATGCCAGGCTGGATGAAGCACAACTGGAATCAAGATTGCCAGGAGAAATATCAATAAGTTCAGATAATGCAGATGACACCACCCTTATGACTGAGAGTGAAAAGGAACTAAAGAGCTTCTTTATGAAAGTGAAAGAGGAGAGTGAAAAAGTTGGCTTAAAACTCAACATTCAAAAAATGAAGCTCATGGCATCCAGTCCCATAATTTCATGGCAAATAGATGAGGAAACAATGGCAACAAGTGACAGACTTAATTTTCTTGGGCTCCCAAATCACTGCAGATGGTGACTGCAGCCATGAAATTAAAAGATGCTTGCTCCTTGGAAGAAAAGCCATGACAATCATAGACAACATATTGAAAAGCAGAGACTTTGCTGACAAAAGTCCATCTAGTCAAAGCCATGGTTTTTCTAGTGGTCATGTATGGATGTGAGAGGGACTGTGAAGAAAACTGAGCGCCAAAGAATTGATGCTTTTGAACTGTGGTGTTGGAGAAGACTCTTGCGAGTCCCTTGGACTGCAAGGAGATCCAACCAGTCAACTGTAACAGAAATCAGTCCTGAATATTCACTAGAAGGACTGATGCTGAAGCTGAAACTCCAATATTTTTGGCCACCTGATATGAAGAACTGACTCATTGGAAAAGACTCTGATGCTGGCAAAGATTGAAGGCAGGAGGAGAAGCGGACAACAGAGGATAGATGGTTGGATGGCATCACTGACTCGATGGACATAAGTTTGAGTAAGCTCCGAGAGTTGGTGATAGACAGGGAAGCCTGGTGTGCTTCAGTCCATGGGGTTGCAAAGAGTCAGATGCAACTGAGGGATTGAACTGAACTGATACATCTGTTTCCTCCTCGGACAATTGCAACCTCCCTCAAGGCAGGAACTGCTATTACCCACATTTTCCAGTTGAGGAATTTGATGCCAAGAAGGTGATATTAGAATCCATCTCTTGTTCTAGAGTCTAGAACACCTAACCACCATATTCTACTGCTTCTCAAAGAGGGAAACTTCTGACTGTAATGAAATTGTTTAAACTACCATATTCCACAAGGAATCACACACATCCATTATCACTATGAAGCCATAGGGCTGCTTGGAAATATTGCAGCTTTTCTTAATAGAAGCCTTGCACTCACTTTTAAATAATTCAGTAACTATTTCTGAATGTCAATCATATGTAATATTCTATTCACTATGGCTTCTTTTAAAGAAAGTGAAGTCACTGGTCATTGGCATGAATATTGACTAAAGTAATTGCTAAAGCATTTTCTTCAGGAATGTTTAGGCCATGGCAACTTTGAAATGATTGATTTAAGAAATCCTGATTTAAAAAAAAAGGGAAGAATGGGTACTGATATGTGAATTCAGTTCAGGATTTAAACAACCTTGAGTATAAAAGACAAAAATAATATTTTCCTGGTTTTATATAAATACATTAGTGTGTGTAGCATTTATTTACAACAGGAAATCTAGCATTACATACTCAGAAATAATGCAGATTTGAATGTAATTCTGATCCCCTGTGTTCTCAATTGTCAAAAGGCTAAAGTTCTTGTCTTCTGGATGATGGACAGCTGTCTGAAGGAGAGATTTAGAGTCAGCGGGAAGGCCTGGGCAAGAAAAGCAGAGAACCCCTGTTTCAAAGCAGGAGACAGTCAGAACATGAGCCCCAGGCTTCCTCATTTACCTGTTATTCAAGTTCATGGCTGTGATTCCATTAGTCTCATGCTAGAGAAGGCAATGGCACCCCACTCCAGTACTCTTACCTGGAAAATCCCATGGGCTGAGGAGCCTGGTAGGCTGCAGTCCATGGGGTCACCAAGAGTCGGACCGACTGAGCAACTTCACTTTCACTTTCATGTTTTGGAGAAGGAAATGGCAACCCACTCCCGTGTTCTTGCCTGGAGAATCCCAGGGACAGGGGAGCCGGGTGGGCTGCTGTCTACGGGGTCACACAGAGTCGGACACGACTGAAGCGACTTAGCAGCAATGCAGTCTTGCCTTCTGCTTTATTTCTGAGCCATATTTATTGTGTTTTGGAGAAGACACATTGTGAATAGGTAAGATATTTTATTTCAGGTGGATTTAAAGTATAATAAGAACACATATGCAGATAGTAAAATGTGAATGTGTATACAGCCTGGCTTTATTTCCAACTTGAATTCAGTTTTGTGTTGTTTATGACTTCTTTTGATTTTCTTTGCTTCTATTCTTATGCCGTATGAATGACACTGAACACCACACATCTGGCTTTTGGTAATCTTTTATAGGATTCTATTTCATTCACCCTTCATCTTTTTGCTCTAGCAAAAAGGACATTTTAAGGACAAAGAATTAAGCTTCCCCTCCCCCAGCACTGATTCCTGGTGCCCGCGTCTCAGGTTGGCGGGACTCACCACTTCCTATCGTCTTCCTTTTTTCTAGGACACACTGCACTGTGTGCTTACTGTCCCTTTAAAGAGCCTGCATGTTTAACATACTTGGTCTGTGATGGTCAGTTTTGTGTCAACTAGTCGGGGCCACAGGGTTCCCAGATACCCGGTGGACAATATTTGGGGTGTTTCCCGGATGGTGTCTTGGTGAGATCCACATGCTGAGGAAAGCAGGTTATCTGCCCAGTATGGGTAATTAGCATTCTGGCTATTTGAAGGTTTCCATAGACTGCAAGGTTGACTTTCTGTGAGGAAGGCGGGCTCCTCGTTCTGTCTGTTGGAGCTGGGAAACTGGTCTCTTGGCTTTGCTTGGCTCTTGAGCCTGTGGCTTTCAGGCCAAAACTGTGTCAGCACCCTTGTCTCAGGCCTTGGGACCCAGCCTCCCAGGGCTTCACGTGCCAAAGACATCCTTGGAACTTCTTTGCGTCTGTCATGTGAGACAATTTCTTATAATAAATTTTATAGTAAATAAGTATACAGCAATCCTTTGGAGAATCTTAACAAATACATGATCTTATTCCACTTGTCCCTGTTATGTTATCTTAATTGTCAAAATGCCAGTCTTTTATGGTCTTGATTAGTAAGAGATTGACCATAAAGATGCCCCCTGCACAACTGATAGAACAGCTTTTCACAATGGACACTGTGGCAGTCATGGGCTCTCAGGATACATTATAAAGAGGGGTGATTATAAAGACTTTATGGGAAAGTTTGACTTTACCAGACAGGCTTTGGTTTGAGGGACTGAGGAAGACAATATTTATTGATAGGCTTATAGGTACTGATCTCTGCAGTCATGATTCTTTTTGCAAACAGCAGAAACTGATTCTGATTTACTTGGGCAGAAAAATAATTTATCATGAAGACTCAGAGATAAGCAAGAGGCAAGGTCACTGATAGGGCAAAAAACCTCCAAGGTCACTCTATGCTGGCTTTGGCATTGACATGGCTTCTGATTAGTGGACGCACCTGTGGTGGCTACCAGCCCAATGACTGGATGCCAGGCACCATCCTGCAAAAGCAGATCTAACCCTTTCCTGGATTTTTTTTTTTTCCAGGTGGGGTCACGCACCAAGGAAAGTACCATCTGATTGGTTAGGATTATGATTATTGTATATGCCTTATTCCTATTGCTCATAAAAAGCAAGAAACTGGGTTTTTTTTGGAAGGGAAGGAAGGGGTCTGTCTTTCCCCAAATCTCAGTCCTCAAAAGCAGAAGAAGGAGTTTAGATTCTTAGAAGCAAAAGTATCACCAAATCCAAGAAAAGAAAAAATCATAGTAGCTTTAAAGATAGTTTAAGAATTAATTCTCAGGAAAATATAAAGAGTACATATTATTAAGGTCTTTGTGCTGTTTGTGGGCTTCCCTGGTGGCTGAGCTGGTAAAGAATCTGTCTAAAATGTGGGAGACTTGGGTTCAATCCCTGGATTGGGAAGATCCCTTGGAGAAGGAAACAGCTACACACTCCAGTATTCTGGCCTTAAGAATTCCATGGACTGTATAGTCCATGGGGTCGCAAATAGTTGGACACGACTGAGCGACCTTCACTTCACTTCACTTGTACTGTTGCACTTGATTCATGGGCGTGGCTGGAGGTGGAGGTGGTGTGATGATGCTCTAGGGAGGCCAGAGTCTCTGCTGATACCTGTCACCTAACCAGTGGGGTGACTGTGATCCCAGAATCAGTAATAAAAGTCTGAAAATACTCCGACTGAATGAAGATGGCAGGAGCTTAGTTGGAAAAGGTACATACATCAGAGTCACTCTTGTCCTCCTTGGATTGTGATACAAATTCTACTGATTAACTTGACAAAGTTATTTTATTTTATTTTTTAAACCACTTGAGCTTGTTTTCCTAGCAGTAGAAATGGGAACAATGGCAACTTCTTTGGCTTTTGGTAACCATCAAATGAGGTTACCCAAGTTAAAAGATGTATATATTACTTTATACAATTTACATATGATAGGCTGAGCATCTAAAAAACTGCTTTCTAAAATTCACATAGAAATAAATGAATTGAGTAATTGTATGACAACTGTGCTATAAATCATGGTAACTCAAAACATCATGGATTCAGAAAGATTTCTTTAGAACTGTGAGTATAATTCACACGTATTTATGAGCTCTATTTCGTCAATTAATTTGAATTACCATTACAGATTATGAAGCATGAAAAATATTCGTTCTTAAGAGTTTAGGCAATAATTTGACCAAGGCCCAAGGTGCTGATTCTTATTACAAATTTCAGTCCATGAACAATGTATCTTCCATCCCTTGAACAAACTTACCTCTGCACAGGGTTGAAGTTTAAGGTCACGGTGCTAATTTGGGCAGACATACTTTGAAATGTTACTATTCAGGGTTATAGCTGATGTCATTTGGAAACCCTACATCTAAAAATGGACTAAAGAAGCGAGTCTTTTGGTGGGAAGCATAAGTTAGAAAGAAAATTTTTAAACCTTCATTTACATGCTGAAATAGGGGAAGATAATTCTCATTACTTATGTTGCAATTCACATAAAGCAAAATATAGAACTTCATTTTCTTTCGATCAGCAATTGGATGGAGATGGTGCAAATGCAATTAACCAGCGAATAGCAAAGTCCATTTTTCTATTTTATTAAAGGTCAAAAGTTATCTAACACTCTTTCTTCTATTGAAAGGGAATTAAAAAAAGTTTGACCCTTAGTGAGTCGAAGTAGGACGAAAGACACAAAATATAAGTTGAATCTGCTGAACGACCTTGGTGAGAAGTAGGCTGGAAGCAGGAAGTAGGTGTCCCCACCACTGGTGAGAGGAAGAGGAAATCAGGCAGACCGGTGATGCAGCGCCTGTGTTGCTTATTTTCATAGAATCAACCCCACCTGAAAGGAACTGTTATTCTGTCTGTTGGGGAGGGTCAGGGGATTTTGTTTCCTCCAGGTCCCTTGTTAAAGGTGGGGGGAGGGCTATCAGCCATTATAGAATGATAGATGATAAGCTTTTCTTTTTTACAATCGAACAACGTGATGGAAACAATCCAAACATTCTCCAAGGGATGAGTGAGTAAACAAAATGTGGCAAATGCATACAATGGAATATTAGTCTTAATGAGAAATGAAATTCTTCCTCAGGTTAAAATGTGGATGAACCTTAGAAATATTATGCTAAGTGAGACAAAACACACACAACTATGGATACCAGGAGGCAGGTAGGGGAGGGACAAATTGGGAGATTGGATCAGGAGGTACACACTGCTATGTGTAAAATGGATAACAAATGAGAACTTACTGCGTAGCTCAGGGAACTTGACTCCACTTGATATTCTGCCATGACCTATATGGGAAAAGAATCTAAAAAGAGTGGATGCAAGTATAACTGAGTTACTTTGCTGTACATCTGAAACTAACACAACATTGAAAACCTATTATACTTCAGGAAAAATAGACAGTTCTCCCCATGGAGAAAGAAAACTGGATTCTTTGTGGGAAAAAAAACCCACAATAAATCAAAAAGTACAAATATCATATCATTCCACTTATATAAGGTATCTAGGAAAAGCAAATTAATAGAAACAAAAATTATACAAATGGTTCTTAGGGACTGAAGGGAAGAGACAATGAGGAGTTATTGTTTAAAGGGTACAGAGCTTCTGCTCATGATGAAAAAAGTTTTTGAAATGGATAGCAGTGATGGTTGGGCAATATTGTGAATATACTTAGTGCCACTGGATGGTAGACTTAAAAATGGTAAAAATGGTGCATTTTATGTTATGTAGATTTTATCACAAAGAAAAAGTTCTAGGGGGATGAAATAGCAGTGTGGAATAGTTGTAGAAAATTCTTATTAATTTTTATCTGAAATAAGGACATTTTAGAATTTTACTCTATTATTTGCCATGGATCAAACATTCAACTTGCTTCCTTTTCAATGCTGAAACTGAGCGCAAATGTCTTGAGAGTTAGTTGCTAATATTTTATCAGTACACACAAGGCCTCAAATAACTAATTTCCTCATGAAATATAGATGCCAAAGAGCCCTCCCTTAGTATCTGCAGGCTTGACCACATGACCCCTTGGAAATTTATTTGCAAGCCTTTCCCACCTTCTGCTATAGTTTCAGGATTGGGAGTGGAGGTTGCTTATTCTAGAGACAGAAGCATTATTGATTCCTGGTTATTAGGGCAATTGCACTGACAAGGCAGCAGCATTCTATGAATTAGTTGGGAGCCAGTGAGTCAGAAGCCAGGTAGGATGTATATATATAGAGAGACAAAGTGTATGAGACACCATGAAACACCATATAGACTGTCTTGTGCCTTGAAATCTAAGGAAGTCTTGTTTCAAAAGAACAGTTTCTATGAATGAATTCGTGGAGATGGGTTAGAAATGAACAGGTTATCAATATCTGGTTCCTTGGCTATATCCCAAGGCTATATACTTACTATACTTACCTGGGTTTCCATTTTGCTTTTAGTTCTTAATTTGGAATGTGGCTCTCCTCATGTACTACAGTTTACTTTTTAAATTACTCTAAAGATTTGAAAAACTGGTGGTGGGAATGCAAACTAGTACAGCCACTATGGAGAACAGTGTGGAGAGTCCTTAAAAAACTGCAAATAGAACTGCCTTATGACCCAGCAATCCCACTGCTGGGCATACACACTGAGGAAACCAGAATTGAAAGAGACTCATGTACCCCAATGTTCATCACAGCACTGCTTATAATAGCCAGGACATGGAAGCAACCTAGATGTCCATCAGCAGATGAATGGATAAGAGTGTTGTGGTACATATATACAATGGAGTATTACTTAGCCATTAAAAAGAATACATTTGAATTGGTTCTAATGAGGTGGATGAAACTGGAGCCTATTATACAGAGTGAAGTAAGCCAGAAAGAACTGTTAGATGTTGTTTTGATCAAAGAACATTAGTTTTTGTGGATAGATAAGTTAACATAGTTCATCAATTTGAAATATTTTAATGAAAATTCATAGTACCCTGGAAAATTATATAAAAATTAATATTTAATCATAGAGAAGCCTTATACTGAAAACAGCTCCCTGAGGCGTGTACTAATCTCCAGTTAAGGGCTGGTGAATCATGTCCTTTGTACACTGTTTTATTTTGCTTTGTATTTCTCTTATCGAGTTCTTTAATTTTGCAATATATGGAGAGGATGAGTATGGAATGATTTGGGAGAATGGCATTGAAACATGTATATTATCATATGTGAAACGAATCACTAGTCCAGGTTTGATGCATGAGACAGGGTGCTCGGGGCTGCTGTACTGGGATGACCCAGAGGGATGGGATGGGGAGGGAGGTGGGAGGGGGGTTCAGGATGGGGAACACATATACACCCATTGTGGATTCATGTCAATGTATGGCAAAACCACTACAGTATTGTAAAGTAGTTAACCTCCAATTAAAATAAATAAATTTATATTTAAAAAGCAACATATAAAAAAATCTATCATCTCTCTTTCATGGAACTGCATAATAGCAAATATTATCACCAAAAAGTAGTAAAATTTAAAGGCAGCAAACTCATTTGACGATAGCTGACAGTTTAACTTAAGAAATCATAGTCAACCAAAGTTTTTTTTTTTAGATTGAAAAAACTATAAAACTTTGGTCTCTGAAATTGTCATCTAAAATAATCTTCAAGTCACTTTGAAGAATCCAGTAGATTTTATTGAAGGATTTCTTTAATAATATTTATATTTACAACTTAACTTTGCTTCTGATTTTGTATTTTATGCAAAGAGAGAGGAAAAAGTCTTTATTTTGGAAAACTTATAGCAGATGAGGGTAGTCATAAAATGTGGATGCTAACAGTCAGGTCAAACCATTTCTGTCTAACTTCCCTAGAGTTCTCAGGGAGAGTTTTGTTGCTTATGTTTTGTGGTTGTTCTTTATTTGCTTGTTTTTACATTAATACTTTCAGATTTCCTTCTGGAGCAAGTTCCTTTGGTCTGTAAGTTCTGAATCAACATGTTATGTGTGATACTATTTCTTTATCAACTCTGTTCGGTATTACTACTCACTGATTCTGGGGGAGGCCTTTTATTAGCTACAGCAAAGAGGTCTTAACTCTTCTAGTGAGATGTATGAACTCTGTCATGTTCTTAAAATCATATTTTCCGTTTTCTTTTTTTTTAAATTTAAGAAAATAATTTTGCTAAATATAAAAAGGCAGGCAATTTGATACCAAACAAAGATAGTGGTCTCCAAAATCCTGCAGTAGGTATCTGGTCACAGAATTTATATGTGACTATGAGGAATTACACAAATGTGGTTGTATTTCATAATTATATTGTTCAGTTTAAAATCAGTCAGCTCTGTACTACTAGTTTTAGTAATTGTCATAAAGAGGTTGTAATAAAGCATGTTTAGTTTATTAAAGACAAAGACAACATTTATGAGTTCTTTAACTTCCACCATTTTTGCTACTCCCAGCCTAGCTCAGGCTTCACACTGAACAGGTGGTTAGTTACCCATGAGAGGATGGATGAAAGTGAATGGGTTTATCAGGCTCCAAAGAGCAGTGGATGACTGTCTCATTGGAGGCTGAACAGCCTGGAGTACATGCCATGTATCAGAGCTAGAAGACACAATGCCATTCCCTTTATCCAGCAAAAAACTGTTTCTTTGACCAGTATAGTTATTGTTACGCATTTATATTAAATTTGAATACTTTAGGTAGGGTATAGGCTCTGATCTTGAGGTTTTCAGAGTAATCATTAATCCCTGTTTTGTAAGAGGAAACAAAGACTTCATGAGGTCTGAAAGCATGATCTTCACTTTTAAATTAGCTTTAGAAGAAGCTACCACTCCAGTGGCAACCCACTCCAGTAATATTACCTGGAGAATTCCATGGACATAGGAGCCTGGCAGGCTATAGTCCATGGGGTTGCAAAGAGTCAGGCATGACTGAGCAACTGTCACTAGAAGAAGCAGTATCTCCAGATGCAGTGCAGACTACATTGAAATATTCCTTAGTCTGCTTGCCCTTCCTTTCTGCTATCATCCCTCTCACTATTTGCCTTCCCACCCCAACCAACCACTTAAGGAACTAGGGCCTCTCCCTCACTGCTGACAAATAATATATATGAGAATTCAAGATCTTATTAAAATGTGCTTAATGCTCTTTGCTTTCCAGAATACTCATATTTTAAAGAGGGCAAAGGAAATAAGAACAGAGGAAAGGAATGTGCCCTTGATGAGACCTCAAAAGAAACACAAAGAAAAAATACTTTATAAACATTTTATCAAAATCTTGCATCAATTCTATAAGGAAATGGACTCTTTGAAATGTTAAGCCCAAAGTCACATAGCTGCTAAATTAGATCTGGAATTGGAAGTAAACTTATCCCAGGGGTAACGTGGGGTGTGGTTCCCAGGGCTTGGGTTGGAAGCTCCTTTATCCTCACCCATAATGACTTAACACTTTAATGTTCCAATTTAGAGAATCTGGCTTATCTGCAGATTTTCTTTGACATGAGGATTACCATCTAAGCTGTGCACTCTGCTTTTAAACTTGTCCTTTGCACAACAGTAAGGATACATTTTTTTCCCCTTGCTGTCATATTTCACCCAAAGAAAAGCAGGATTGTGTAGTAGAAAAGAGTATCAGTTTTGTAAATAAGACAAATAATTTTTTCAGTCATTGAGAAAACTATGGCATATGAATTGTGTCTTAATAATGCTGTTATAAAAATATTAGGTTAAAAAGAGAACATACAACTTCTTATTCTGATATGAAGTAGCCATGTGTCCTTATGTCCCTCTGAGTTTCATTTATAGAATTAGAAACTGATGTCTACATATGGCCTTAGAAAGTTGAATGGCATGACTTGCTGGCCTAGTGAGCAAAAATCTTTTCCTTTACTCTGTGTCTAGACTATTTCTAAAAAGTATGATTCCAGGAAATATGATGCATTTCACAGAGACATATGGACAAATACAATCTCTAGGCAATGTCATATTTAGACTTAATGTCTAAATAGACATAAATGTCTATTTATCTGTATCTTCTAAGAAAGAAATGACAAATAGTTTAAGAAAATTACATCAACATATGAGAATCACGCACAATAGATTTTCAGTCTTTTATTCCAAGATTTGTTTCTACATGTGTAACATATTTTGAGTCTTTTTGGGCAGATGCACTGTCTCTGAAATATTACATTGATCACTCAAATTGAACATCTCCCCCATCTTTGAGCCTTCTTATTAATTAGCTTCCATATCTGTAGTAGCTGCTGAATTAAAGGAGAAAAAGGGAAAACAGGATTACAAGAGAGATGGGCCAAAAACAAGACATGTTAAGGAAGCTCCAAGAAAATTAGAGATGCCAAGGGAACATTTCATGCAAAGATGGTCTTGATAAAGGACAGAGATGGTATGGACCTAACAGAAGCAGAAGATATTAAGAACAGGTGACAAGAATACACAGGAGAACTGTACAAAAAAGAGCTTATTATCATGACCAAGATAATCACAATGGTGTGATCACTCACCTAGAGCCAGACATCCTGGAATACGAAGTCAAATGGGCCTTAGAAGCATCACTATGAACAAAGCTAGTGGAGGTGATGGAATAACAGTTGAGCTACTTCAAATCCTGAAAGATGATGCTGTGAAAGTGCTGCACTCAATATGCCAGCAAATTTGGAAAACTCAGCAGTGGCCACAGGACTGGAAAAGGTCAGTTTTCATTCCAATCCTAAAGAAAGGAAATGCCAAAGAATGCTCAAACTACCGCACTATTGCACTCATCTCATGCACTGGTAAAGTAACGCTCAAATTACTCCAAGCCAGGCTTCAGCAATACGTGAACCGCGAACTTCCAGATGTTCAAGCTGGTTTTAGAAAAGGCAGAGGAACCAGAGATCGAATTGCTAACATCTGCTGGATCATGGAAAAAGCAAGAGAGTTCCAGGAAAACATCTATTTCTGCTTTATTGACTATGCCAAAGCCTTTGACTGTGTGGATCACAAGAAACTGTGGAAAATTCTGAAAGAGATGGGAATAGCGGACCACCTGACCTGCCCCTTGAGAAATCTATATGCAGGTCACGAAGCAACAGTTAGAACTGAACATGGAATAACAGACTGGTTCCAAAGAGGAAAAGGAGTACGTCAAGGCTATATATTTTTTCCCTGCTTATTTAACTTATATGCAGAGTACATCATGAGAAATGCTGGGCTGGAAGAAGCACAAACTGGAATCAAGATTGGAGTTGCTGGGAGAAATATCAGTCACCTCAGGTATGCAGATGACACTACCCTTATGGCAGAAAGTGAAGAACTAAAGAGCCTCTTGATGAAAGTGAAAGAGAAGAGTGAAAAAGTTGGCTTAAAGCTCAACATTCAGAAAACTAAGATCATGGCATCCAGTCCCATTTCTTTTGGGAAATAGATGGGGAAACAGTGAAACAATGGTTGACTTTATTTTTGGGGCTCCAAAATCACTGCAGATGGTGTCTGCAGACATAAAATTAAAAGAAGCTTACTCTTTAGAAGGAAAGTTATCTCCAACCTAGACAGCATCTTAAAAAGCAGATATTACTTTGCCAACAGAGGTCCATCTAGTCAAGGCTCTGTTTTTTCCAGTAGTTATGTATGGATATGAGAGTTGGACTATAAGGAAAGCTGAGAGCTGAAGAATTGATGCTTTTTAACTGTGGTGTTGGAGAAGAATCTTGAAGGTCCCTTGGACTGCAAGGAGATCCAAGTAGTTCATCCTAAAGAGATCAGTCCTGGGTGTTCATTGGAAGGATTGATGTTGAAGCTGAAACTCCAATACTTTGGCCATCTGATGTGAAGAGCTGACTCATTTGAAAAGACCCTGATGCTGGGAAAGATTGAGGGCAGGAGGAGAAGGAGACAATAGAGGATGAGATGTTTGGATGGCTCAATGGACATGAGTGTCGGTGAACTCCGGGAGTTGGTGATAGACAGGGAGGCCTGGCATGATGCAGTTCACTGGGTCACAAAGAGTAAGACATGACTGAGTGACTGAACTGAACTGGACTGAAGTTGGTTCTTTAAAGAAAATTCACTGGATAATAGACTCATGCTGTTTGCTTTCTATATTAGGTAACTTTTAAGCATAAAGTGAAAAAGTCTGAGGAGATGTAATGCATTTTAAATGAACTTGATAACTTCTGTGTCTTTATAAGGCTCAAACATAATTTATATTCTGATACAAAAATAAATGAGAAAAACTTTGCTGAATCATCATGTATCCTATATATCTGGGGGCTACTTTTCTACCTATTAGAACTAAAACTATGATTGTTATTGTCATTTGGGGTCCATCAAGTTTGTGAATGGGCTTCCTAGGTGGTGCTAGTGGTAAAGAATCTGACTGCCAATGCAAGAGATGTGAGTTTGACTCCTGGGTCTATTTTTGCCTGGAGAATCCCATGGACAGAGGACCCTGGAGGGCTATAGTCCATATGGTCACACAGAATTGGACGTGGCTAAAGAGATGTAGCACACACACACACAAGTTCATGACTCTCACACCTAAGTTATTTCAAAGCGTTGTTTAAAAAACCAAGAAACTACTAGGAATACCTTCTCTAATTTCCTTTTATATGTTTGTTGTGTGATCTCTTAGCCAGGAATTGTTCTTTTTTTCCTCTTTGTCTGATGTTCTGAATTCTTGGATAGGCACAGGAAAGTTTTTACAGCAGAATCTTGCTTTTTACAGAAAGAAAAACAACTGGGAAGCAACCACATTCTCTGTTCCTTAGATATCTTACTGTACATTATCTGCTCAGTAAAATTATGTGAACACACGACTGATTTTACAAATGGGGGTGGGAGGGAAAGAGTCAGAGAGGTAAATTGCTCAAAATCCCACAATGAAGAGGTAAAGGAAGCATTCCTAAGTTGTGTTCCTTTTCAAAGTCTTTTCCTGCTACCCTGAGGACTTGAAGGAAGAGTGGGGGACTCTGCCCACTGCTCGTGTCCCCACGTGGCCTGAAGAGTCGATGAACACAGACCTTGATTTACTTCATGTGCTCTCCCTTACACACATCGTAGGCATCCTTTAAATGATTATTTAAAAAATCAACACATCTCATTCTTTAATTTACCTCTAAATTTCACTTTGTGGGATGATAGTCACCATTTGCATACATATTTTCTGTGAACGCTTTTGACACAAGTTGCTGATTTGCCCCTATTTTTTGCCCTGGGCTATTTCTTAAAATGAGACAATGTTTAAAGAATCATTAAACAAAAAACATAGTGCATAAAATGTATGGCAAAAATGATAAGGCTTCACTGAGTTGCTTTACCCTGCTTGATAAAGAAGATCGTATCTAAGTTGTTGCCGCTTCTTCATTAGTCTCAAGGTGGCTGCTCATTAAAACCATGCATTAGGAAAGTTATAAAATAAGGGGAAGTCTGGGACCTGCTGTTACTTGCAAATAGTGGATTTTTCCCTTTCCAAGAACACCAAAGGAGAAAGCATGTCATTCAACAAGGACACATGGGTGCTACATTGATTGGAATGGAAAAAGCATGAAAATTACTATGTATAAGCGGTCTTGTAAGAAAGCAGTTACCATAGCAACTGTGGCCTCATAGACTGTACTGAATGATGGAATTTATTTCAGCATAATCACTCAGTCTTTTCCTGTATATCCTTCCCTGGAGACAATGAATCCGTGTAACACAGCTACACAGAAAATTATCCTGCTTGGAAAGGACTCCTCTCTTTAATATATGCTGGCTAATGTATAAATATCAGTATTTGATAAGAAATTGTCTTTTGTAGTTACCCTTTCAGAGACATTAGGTTAAAACATTCTATGTAAAAGCTGAAATAGTCAGTCACCTTTGTGATCTGAATACAAATAAGAGAAGGAAGAATAAGCAAATGTGTGTGTACTTTTTCTACAGAATCATGAAATTATAACCTCTGGCTAGTCAAGTAAATTAAACTATTAATTAAATTGTGATCATTCAATTACCCTTTTCCCTCCAGTTTTGAGCTTTCCTGTCAGATACTTCAATTCACAGCATTCATTACAGAATGGTCATGATGCTTTTCCTCTGATGAGGTTATTAATAGCAAACTTGACTGGCTTCCCTGGTAGCTCAGCTGGTAAAGAATCTGCAATGCAAGAGTCCCCAGTTTGACTCTTGGGTAGGGAAGATCTGCTGGAGAAGGGATAGGCTACCCACTGTGTGTTCTTGGGCTTCCCTGATGGCTCAGCTGGTAAAGAATTCTCCTGCAATGTGGGAGACCTGTGTTTGATCCCTGGGTTGGGAAGATCCCCTGGAGAAGGGAATGGCTACCCACTTCTGTATTCTGACCCGGAGAATTCTATGGACTGTATAGCCCATGGGGTTGCAAAGAGTAGGACACGACTGAGTGGCTTTTATTTTGACTGTTTTCAAACACATGTTGAAGTGTGTGTTCATCTCTACAATTTTCATTTTGAAGAAGAAAGATTCTGTTTTCACAGAGTATGAACTTTTAAAATCCTAGAGTCTAGTCGGCAGGTGCATATTATTCATAATCCTATAATTATGCTGCTGAAAGAGGATTTTTGTCACCTGCCATTAGTGGAATGGCTCAAGGATGCATCTCCCTGGGGTGTTTATACTGCCTGACATCCTACAATATGCTTTGCCCACACAAGGAGTTTTTTCACAGAACGCTGAAGCTTTCCTTCTTTCCTATAATTTAACTAAGAATAAAATCCACCTCAGCTTTGATTTAGGGACCTGGGATTTTAACCCTTCCAGAGACAACAACAAGTCAGCTGGTTGCATGATCACCTGTTGAATTCACCACCTAAAACTAATGTCCAAAGATTTCCTTGCTTTTCCCTAACCTAGATGACATGTGCCATGAATGAGACTTACCCTCATAAAATGGGCTTTCTGTTAAGTTCAAACTTCTCATTAAATTTAAATTTTATGACTTCGTTCTATTAATGTGGCTCATCATGAACCCCAAGAGGAGACCTTTAATTCTAAATTATTTAAAGGAACAAAAATTAAGCTCAGCACTGTTTGGCTGAGTCCTCTTGGTTAAAAATCAAGTGAGTGATTTTTAAACCAATAGAGAGAAAGGCCAGTAGCATCATCTTAAGAAAATTTGATTACACCTTAATGCTCCAGATCCTCCAAAACGGGTGCTTTTCTTCCATCCCCAAGAGTCTCCTGGAATGAAAGTTCAGGGTAGATCCAGAGGGAAGGGAGGTTTCCCTAAACAAAGTGGGTGGGACATGGAGTCCTATGTCCTGAATAAAGCCACTCCCATCATGCCCTATTCCTAGTCTCCCCATGGAGAGAAAACATAATAGGTGTGTAGAGTTCATATTCACCTTGATTTTACCTGTTTTTTTGTGAAGCTACAATATCAGACTTTAAGTTGTACAGGACTCATCCATTCACACCTCGTTCAAGCTGTGTGTTATATTCCCCTGGCCCTTCTGAAAGCAAGCAGCTCAGGGCTCTGGCAGGTGGCCCAGGAAGAGCTGTAGACATGCTTCAGTACTTTTTAAATGTGTAGTTCTGTCCACTGTCTTATTTCTTTTTTGATGATAGCTGCTGCTAAGTTGCTTCAGTTGTGTCCGACTCTTTGTGACTCCATAGACTGTAGCCTGCCAGGCTTCTCTGACTATGGGATTCTTCAGGTAAGAATACTGGAGTAGATTGTCATTTCTGCTTCCAGGGGATCTTCCCGACCCAGAAACTGATCCTGCATCTCCCATACTGCAGGTGGATTCCTTGCTGTTGAACCACCAGGGAAACCCAACACCCCGGGCAAAGCTTCTTGTTCTGGATGACCAAGACCCCGACCCTGTCTGCTCAAAGCCCTTGGACCCTGCAACCTGGCTTCTCTCAGCCCCAAAGCTCAAAGCTCCCAAACAGCTCCCAGCCATAAGCTGTTTGTAATTTTCAGTCTGTCCTCAGGATTTTTTTTAACACTTGATTCAGCTACAGCAAGACTGTAACTCTCATACATGACAAACCAAGGATGGATGAAGACTTTGTGAGATCTCCCTTGAACTCTTTTATGACAGGTGTGTTTACACAGAAGTTCAGGACTTCCCTGGTGATTAAGACAGTAAAGAATCTGCCTACAATGCAGAAGACTGGATTCTTTCTCTGGGTTGGGAAGATCCTTTGCAGAAGGAAATGGCTACCCACTCCAGTATTCTTCCTTAGAAAACTCCATGGACAGAGGAGACTGGTGGGCTACAATCCACGGGGTTGCAAAGAATTGGACAAGACTGAGCAACTCACACTTTCACTTTCACAAAGTGAGCATAATTTTCCAGAGTCCAGTCATCCCTCAGACCCACAACCTGGAGAAGCACCGTTACCTGGAAACAACTTCTCAGCATCCTTTTTTCTTTTCCAGAGTATTCTTTGGAAATAGAAGCAAAGCACATGGTAATGTGTCACCACTAACAACAAGGAGAGAAATTCTGTAAAGTTTTAAATTCCAAAGATAAGAATAGGAGTAGAAAAGAAGTGAAAGTGAAAGTTGCTCAGTCTTGTCCGACTCTTTGTGACCCCATGGACTATAGAGTCCATGGAATTCTTGGGGCAAGAATACTACAGTGGGTAGCCTTTCCCTTCTCCAGGGGATCTTCTCAGCCAGGGATTGAACCAGGTGGAACCCAGGTCTCCCACATTGCAGGTGGATTCTTTACCAGCTAAGCCACAAGGGAAGCCCAAGAACACTGGAATGGATAGTCTATCCCCTCTCCAGAGTATCTTCCTGACCCAGGAATCAAACCAGGGTCTCCTGCTTTGCAGGCAGATACTTTACCAACTGAGCTATCAAGGAAGTCTGTAGAAAAGAAGAAGTTACTCTTAATTATCTTTTATCTTCCATACCTGCTTCTACTCTGCCTCCTTGACACCCCAAAACTGCCCACGCTCTGAACCATTGTTCTTGGACCTCTGCCTCTCATCACACACACTCAGTAAGGCATCAAGATCTGTGCACAAAACCACTTTAATTACCCTCAAATCTATCACCAGTTCTCCATTATTTTCAAATACAAATCAAATCATGACATTTTTGCTGAAACTTCTTAATCATCCTATCAATCTTTGTCATTCTCAAGATGCAATTTAAATTCTTTAGCTTATAGAAACCATGCAATGTTCCAGTTTTTAAATAATGGAGATCCAGCCTAATACATAATACAATATGAAAACATATAAAAATGTATTGTTATATATATATATATACATACATATACTCAGAGTTTTCTTCCTCTAGGCTCTTGTGTATTCAGAGTTCTCCCCATTCAAGGCCTTTCTGTCATGTCCACCATCTGCAGAGAGCCCACTCACATAGGGTCAGTGTCTTTTCCAAGTGGTTGTCCTTGACCATGACAACTTTGTGCCTGCTGCTACTTAACACATTCTACTGTGCTGTGTAGTCAAGGGTCATCCTTCTTGTCTCTGTGCAGATGGTGAATTCATCCAAAGCAGGGCTGTGTGTAGTTGCTCCATCTTAACATAATTAGGGTCACTGCAGGCGGCTGGAGGACTGACCAGCATCACAGAAAATTCTTACAGCACTCAGTCTTTGAAGAGGAGGTGCTCAGTGATCTCTGTCGTCAGCTGTGTGGATGTAAACCGGGCTTGTGCTGCCCGTGTAGTAATCCTGATCACATGTTTAACGTGAATCTCTTATTAAGTAAATAACCAGAAGAGTCCAAATTATGAAAAACCCTGCAGAAGCACTGCCTTATACTCTTCAAGAATAACAATGTCATTAAAAACAAAAAAGCTGGACTTTTCTACATTAAAGGAGATGAATAGACATGATATCTTAATGTAATCAATGGGTAAATTTTTGATTGCATTCTTGATTGACATAAAAAGTGACCATAAAGGTCACTATTCGGGCAATTATAAAAACTTCAATAGGGAAATTAGTGTACCAGATAATATTGTCAGATTAAATTTCCTGAGTGTGATAATTATATAGTATTTTATTAAGGAAAATACCCTGCCAGATATTTGGAGGTAAAGTTTCATGTGTCTTTATGTTTTCAAATGGATCAGTCTTCAGTTTATGGTTGGATGGACATACGTACACTCACACACACATATTCAGAGGGAGAAAGAGAGAGAGAGGGAAAAAGAATGTAGCAAATATCAAAAAGTAATGAATTTTGGTGAGTAACATGGATATGCATTGTATATTCTTGCAATTGTTCATGATCAGAAATTACTTTAAACGTTTAAGTGGAAAATTTCAGTTCAGTTCAGTTGTTCAGTCATGTCCTACTCTTTGCAACCCCATGGACTGCAGCTCGCCAAGCTCCCCTGCCCATCACCAGCTCTCAGAGCTTGCACAAACTCATGTCCATTGAGTCAGTGAAGCCATCCAACCATCTCATCCTCTGTCGTCCCCTTCTCCGCCTGCCCTCAATCTTTCCCACTGTCAGGGTCTTTTCCAATGATTAGGCCCATCACATCAGGTGGCCAAAGTAGTGGAGCTTGAGCTTCAGCTTCAATCCTTCCAATGAATATTCAGGGTTGATTTCCTTTCGGATTGACTGGTTTGTTCTCCTTGCATCCAGGGGACTCCTGAGAGTCTTCTCCAACACTACAGTTTCAAAGCATCAATTCTTCAGCACTCAACCTTCTTTGTGGTCCAACTCACATCCATACATGACTACTGGAAAAAAACCCCACAGCTTTGACTAAATGGAGCTTTGTTAGCAAAGTGATATCTCTGCTTTTTTAATACACTAAGTTTATCATAGCTTTCCTTCCAAGGAGCAAGAGTCTTAATTTCATGGCTACAGTCACTCTCCACAGTGATTGTGGAGCCCAAGATGATAAAATCTGTCACTGTTTCCATGTTTCCCATCTATTTGCCATGAAGTGATGGGACCTAATGCCATGTTCTTCATTTTTTGACTGTTGAGTTTTAAGCCAGCTTTTTCATGCTCTTTTCACCTTCATTAAGAGGCTCTTTAGTTCCTGTTCGCTTCTGCCCTTAGCATGATATCATCTGAATATCCGAGGTTATTGATATTTCTCCCAGCAATCTTGATTCCAGCCTGTGCTTCATCCAGTCTGGCATTTCACAAGATGTACTCTCACATTAGTTAAGTAAGCAGGGTCTTAAAAAAAGTAATAACTCTACTGAAATCTGAAGGCAGTAATATATGACCCATGAAGATATTGCAGGCAGTAAAACCAGTAAGTGAAAAGGGCCAGTGGTAGAAGCACATCTGCCACAGGAGGCTAGTGAACCCAAAGAGAGTAGGAGGGGATGTTGTGTGAGGGATGGGGGCCCAGAGGCTGGACAGCCCACACAGAGCCTTAGAAACAACTGCAAGGAACTAGACGTCAGATACTTGTTCAGAGTTCTTAGCCTATATACGAGAATGACTATGAAGCTTTCTCATTATTTTAATGCTCTTTCCTTAGAAAGTGGTATTAATGTACAGAACTAGGGATATGAAATGCAGAATAAGGAACAAACTCATTCATAATCAATTACATAAGTTCAATTTTATATTGACATTTTTGTGAAATATTTTTGTGAACAACCATCTCAAAATAATGTCTGTCTGTGATGTGCTTAGGAATGTCAGTGTCCAAAGATTCCCAGGTGAATTCTGTGTTTGTAAAGTCATAAAAGGGACCAATGTTTTCAGGACTTTGGAGAATGAATATTATTTTAATAATTATTACAATGATGAAATTATCCCTTGTTTCAATAATTCACACATGCTTCATTTAAAGTTGGAACTAATCACTAAGTATACCACTTATGTGTATAGAGGGACAATAATCTGGGATTATTCTTTAAATTTTGTGAGAATTTCTGTACATTTTGTTTATCACTATTTATTGCCTCCATTTGTGCTGCTCCCTTTTTTCATGATTAGATTATCTCACAATCTTAATACTTCTTGATTTATGTTTATTTACTAATTCCAGTTTTTCTGCTCTCATGAACTCTTACGGTTTTTATAGTTATATTTGTACTTTTACTCAGTTCAGTTCAGTTCAGTTGCTCAGTCGTGTCTGACTCTTTGCGACTTGATGAATTGCAGCATGCCAGGCCTCCCTGTCCATCACCAACTCCTGGAGTCCACACAACCCATGTCCATTGAGTCTGTGATGCCATCCAACCATCTCATCCTCTGTCATCCCCTTCTCCTCCTGCCCTCAATCTTTCCCAGCATCAGGGTCTTTTCAAATGACTCAGCTCTTTGCATCAGGTGGCCAAAGTATTGGAGTTTCAGCTTCAGCCTCAGTCCTTCCAATGAACACCCAGGACTGATCTCCTTTAGGATGGACTGGTTGGATCTCCTTGCAGTCCAAGGGACTCTCAAGAGTCTTCCCTTAACACCACAGTTCAAAAGCATCAATTCTTCACAGTTCAGCTTTCTTTATAGTCCAACTCTCACATCCATAAATGACCACTGGAAAAACCATAGCCTTGACGAGATGGACCTTTGTGGACAAAGTAATGTCTCTGCTTTTAAATATGCTGTCTAGGTTAGTCATAACTTTCCTTTCAAGGAGTAACTGTCTTTTAATTTCATGGCTGCAATCACCATCTGCAGTGACTTTGGAGCCCTCCCAAAATAAAGTCTGACACTGTTTCCACTGTTTCCCCATGAAGTGATGGGACCAGATGCCACTATCTTAGTTTTCTGAATGTTGAGCTTTAAGCCAACTTTTTCACTCTCCTCTTTCACTTTCATCAAGAGGCTCTTTAGCTCCTCTTCACTTTCTGCCATAAGGGTGGTATTATCTGCATATCTGAAGTGATTGATATTTCTGCCGGCAATCTTGATTTCAGCTTGTGCTTCTTCCAGCCCAGCATTTCTCATGATGTAATCTGCATATAAGTTAAATAAGTAGGGTGACAATATACAGCCTTGACGTATTCCTTCTTCTCTTTGTTACCAGTGTCCAGTTCTGACTGTTGCTTCCTGACTTGCATATAGGTTTCTCAAGAGGCAGGTCAGGTGGTGTGGTATTCCCATCTCTTTCAGAATTTTCCAGTTTATTGTTATCTACACAGTCAAAGGCTTTGGCATAGTCAATAAAGCAGAAATAGATGTTTTTTCTGGAACTTTCTTGCTTTTTCGATGATCCAGTGGATCTCTGGTTCTTCTGCCTTTTCTAAAACCAGCTTGAACATGTGGAAGTTCATGGTTCATGTATTGTTGAAGCCTGGCATGGAGAATTTTGAGCATTACCTTACAAGTGTGTGAGATGAGTGCAGTTATGCAGTAGTTTCAGCATTCTTTGGCATTGCCTTTCTTAGGGATTGGACTGAAAACTGACCTTTTCCAGTCCTGTGGCCACTGCTGAGTTTCCCAAATTTGCTGGCATATTGAATGCAGCACTTTCACAGCATCATCTTTTAGGATTTGAAATAGCTGCAACTGGAATTCCTTCACCTCCATTAGCTTTGTTTGTAGTGATGCTTTCCAAGGCCCACTTGACTTCACATTCCAGGATGTGTGGCTCTAGGTGAGTGATCACACTATCATGATTATCCGGGTCATGAAGATCTTTTTTGTCTAGTTTTTCTGTGTATTTTTGCCACCTCTTCTAAATATATTCTGCTTCTGATAGGTCTCTACCATTTCTGTCCTTTATTGAGCTCATCTTTGCATGAAATGTTCCCTTTCCTTTTCCTTTATTTTATTTACCTTTTACTAGCTTTTTGAGAGTGTTCACAGAAGAACTGTACAAAAAAGATCTTCACGATCCAGATAATCACGATGGTGTGATCACTCACCTAGAGCCAGACATCCTGGAATGTGAAGTCAAGTGGGCCTTAGAAAGCATCACTACGAACAAAGCTAGTGGAGGTGATGGAATTCCAGTTGAGCTATTTCAGATCCTGAAAGATCATGCTGTGAAAGTGCTGCACTCCATATGCCAGCATATTTGGAAAACTCAGCAGTGGCCACAGGACTGGAAAAGGTCAGTATTCATTCCAATCCCAAAGAAATGCAATGCCAAAGAATGCTCAAACTACCGCACAATTGCACTCATCTCACACACTTGTAAGGTAATGCTCAAAATTCTCCAAGCCAGGCTTCAGCAATACGTGAACCGTGAACTTCCAGATGTTCAAGCTGGTTTTAGAAAAGGCAGAGGAACCAGAGATCAAATTGCCAACATCCGCTGGATCATGGAAAAAGTAAGAGTTCCAGGAAAGCATGTATTTCTGCTTTATTGACTATGCCAAAGCCTTTGACTGTGGGGATTACAATAAAATGTGGAAAATTCTGAGAGAGATGGCAATACCAGACCACCTAACCTGCCTCTTGAGAAATCTGTATACAGGTCAGGAAGCAACAGTTAGATATGTACATGGAACAACAGACTGCTTCCAAATAGGAAAAGGCATACATCAAGGCTGTATATTGTCACCCTACTTATTTAACTTATATGCAGAGTACATCACGAGAAACGCTGGACTGGAAGAAACACAAGCTGGAATCCAGATTGCCGGGAGAAATATCAATCACCTCAGATATGCAGATGACATCATCCTTATGGCAGAAAGTGAAGAGGAGCTAAAAAGCCTCTTGATGAAAGTGAAAGAGGAGAGTGAAAAAGTTGGCTTAAAGCTCAACATTCAGAAAACGAAGATCATGGCATCCGACCCCATCACTTCATGGGAAATAGATGGGGAAACAGTGGAAACAGTGTCAGACTTTATTTTGGGGGGCTCCAAAATCACTGCAGATGGTGACTGCAGCCATGAAATTAAAAGATGCTTACTCCTTGGAAGGAAAGCTATGACCAACCTAGATAGCATATTGAAAAGCAGAGACATTACTTTGCCGACTAAGGTCCATCTAGTCAAGGCTATGGTTTTTCCAGTGGTCATGTATGGATGTGAGAGTTGGACTGTGAAGAAGGCTGATGCTTTTGAAGTGTGGTGTTGGAGAAGACTCTTGAGAGTCCCTTGGACTGCAAGGAGATCCAACCAGTCCATTCTGAAGGAGATCAGCCCTGGGATATCTTTGGAGGGAATAATGCTAAAGCTGAAACTCCAGTACTTTGGCCACCTCATGAGAAGAGTTGACTCATTGGAAAAGACTCTGATGCTGGAAGGGATTGGGGGCAGGAGGAGAAGGGGACGACAGAGGATGAGATGGCTGGATGGCATCACTGACTCGATGGATGTGAGTCTGAGTGAACTCGGGGAGTTGGTGATGGACAGGGAGGCTTGGCGTGCTGCTATTCATGGGGTCGCAAAGAGTCGGACACGATTGAGCAACTGAACTGAGGTGAATACTATTTTTGACTTCTTTTAATATTAGATTTTCTTTGTGATTAAATTTATGGTAAATTTTCTTAAAATTGTGTACAGTATAGATTTAGATTTAATTTTTGTGAATAGATCAAAAAATTCTTTTTTGTCTTGAGGAGAATAAAGCTACATACATTTAAATTGAATCATATTTGTCTTTTGTGTTATTTTGTGTTTTAATTTTATATAATAGTTATTGAAAAATTTTTGTTTTGTGGGCTATTTTTTTGTTCTGTGTTCATGTGTGTGTATGTGTTTCTTTTTGTTTTGAAAAGTTTTTGTTCTATTTTGATAGGTGTGATTTTTAAAATTCTTATTGTTAATAAAGTTATATCTTTCTCTTAGTGGTCAAGTTTTTAAGCAAAATCTCTTCCTTACTATGAACCGTGCTAAAATGGCTTATTTCCTTTTTATTCTTTTTTTCTCTTTCTCAATGACTATACTATTTTGATAAATAATGTTGTTTTTCTTAGTTTTTGACTCTGTGTTCTGTTCTATTGCTGTTTCTTTTTAGTGCTTAGATTATATTTATGCTGGTGCTTAAATTATATTTATTTATAAACAAATGAATTTATTTATACTTTGCCTATCTTTTATAAACATTATTTCCTTTTTAAATGGTCTACATTTTCCTCTCTTCATGTCATTATTTTTATTTCTTGATTAGATGTCCTTTACTGTGTTTTCCATGAAGTCTATTTTCTGTTGTGTTCTTGCAATATCAACTTTATTTTTGTTATATTTTCTTTGTTGTTGTTTTTTTCCCCTCTGTAGCTTCCAGCTCCCATTTATTTCCTTCTGTTATCTTGACACCAGTTTTTGCAGTTCCTGACTTTCTGATCAGTCATTTTCTTTAATAAGTGCATTTAATCTATTAAGATTTTTTGATTCATGGTAAACTATTTGGACATAGTTTTTTAACTGCTCCATGGCAATATTTTGTTTTTAATAAATTTTCATCCATTGTTTATTTTTCTGCTCTTTAAAAATTTTTTTCCCCTTTTACTATACATTTTGGATGCTGTTTTAAAATTCACCACTGTATAAGTCACATTTTCTAGAATCAGGGCCCGTGCAGCCAACCAGAGACAGTGAAATGCCCCCTGAGGACCCACTGGGGCTATGGCTTCACACAAAAGGGGTCACTTGGTAATTCTTCCTGCAGCTTTGCTTCTCTTGTCTGTTTGAATAAAAGCTGTGATGAGAAGTCATCTTCCCATCCTGCTGAGCTGATAGGTCCTTACTTCATTATTGTCAAGAATAGATACGACTTTGCTCTGTTGGATAACCTTCTCACTTTTAAGAAATGAATGCCTTTGATGAGACAAGCTAATCTGCTGCCTTGAGCCATGGGCCACAGCATTTTTCTTTTTTCCTCCCGGCTCATGTCTGCTCCATCTAACCTGCTTTTGTAAACCTTATATACTTTTGAATCTGAAAATGTGTCTTTTTCTTAGCTTTGCTGAATATTTGGTTTGTAGCTTTAAAAAAATTCTCTCTACCCCCTCTTTTTTTTTACATACAAATTCTGGAATGAGTAATGGTAAGACGACATATTTTATCTAAAGTCCAATAATGTAGAACTCATGGTTAAAGTTGCTTTAAAATTGTATTTTGAATTTTTTAAGGTCATCCTTACATTTTTCTTAGGGAAATATATCTTAAAGTTTTTTCAATCCAATCTTTTCTCTATCCTGGGATTCTGTTTTGGGAAGCAGAAAGTGACTGATTTTGGCCAGTGCTTCATATGTGCTTACAGCTTCTACAACTTATAGATACTTGTTGATAGAAGCTTAGCATTGCAAGGTGAGCAGTTATGAAAATATTAAATGAATTTCCCTGAGCCATAAAATAATGATCTGACTTTACTAGCTGTCAATGTTGTCAATATTTGTCAGTACAAGATTAAACACTTTGCATGACAGTCTGAGTCATGCCCTCTTGGGAATGTAACATTTAATAACTTGAAGATCAGTCCAGAATTGAGCCAAAGAACCAGCTTCCAGTGTTTTATTTTCATGCTTAGAAAAAGAAAGTTTAAAGTGATTATGTACAATATGGAAAAGAATATGTACTTTTTAAAAAGCATATAATAATGACAAAGTGAACATCTCACTGGTCTGGCCAATGCTGGTAAGTGCATGTTATAACTTGCAAACAAGAGTCTTAAGGTTTCCAGCAGCCACAGATGATAAGAGAAGCATAGATTGTGTAATAATTATTATTGGATAAAAAGAGACTTGCTGATATTTTAAAAGAGATTGATTTTCTAGGTACTAAAATATAAAGGAATTTTCATGTGAGTCTGTAGCCAAAACTATGGAGTGGGCATGGACACTCTTTGGCAGAAGGGTTCTGTTTGTTTGCTTTATGGTGGGGTGGTTGTTTTGACCTGTGATGAAAGCAGAGGGCTGGCTATGGGGAAGTGAACCCTTGTAAGTGTTCCAGCAAGATTGGCTCATGAGGCTTGGAGTGTAGATTTCCAGTGAGTTATATTTGGTGATTCTCAGCTATACTCTGCAGGACACAGAAGCTTACTGCTCCAAAGCCTGGGGCTGAATAATATTTACTTATCAACAAATAAAACCTCTCACAGACTCATTTATAAAAAAGCTTCTCCTACTCTTAATGATTAGCAGCCTACAGCTCCTCCTCATTTTAGCATTGACATATTTAAGTCTCTGAATTAATGATCCAGATTTCTTCCATATGAGTCAACTTTGGAGAACACCTTCCACTTGGGCCTCAAAAAAACCCCCCAAAATAGGGGAGAGAATTAATATTTATCAAGTGTTCTGGTCACTGTGTGAGATACTGCACAGCTGTTAGCTCATTTAATTATACCAAGGCCTCCCCAATGTGTCTCTTCCTGCCTTTGTGCTCAGGAGAAGATGTGAGTGAGGATCGAAGGACCTGGGCAGCAGGAAGTGAGAAGAAGGGATTTACCCTGGACTCCCTGCTCCAACTCTGATCACTTTCTAGGACCTCAGACCACTCTCAACAGATTGCCATTGTCTATATACTCATTAAGGAGTGAAAGGTATATAAAATCAACACACAGAAATCCCTTGCATTCCTATACAGTAATAATGAGAAAATAGAAAGAGAAATTAAGGAAACAATTCCATTCACCATTGCAATGAAAAGAATAAAACACTTAGGAATATATCTACCTAAAGAAACTAAAGACCTATATGTAGAAAACTATAAAACACTGGTGAAAGAAATCAAAGAGGAAACTAATAAATGGAGAAATATACTATACTCATGGATCAGAAGAATCAATATAGTGAAAATGAGTATACTATCAAAAGCAATCTACAGATTCAATGCAACCCTTATCAAGCTACCAATGATATTTCTCACAGAGCTAGAACAACTAATTTCACAATTTTCATGGAAATACAAAACACCTCGAATAGCCAAAGCAATCTTGAGAAAGAAGAATGGAATTGAAGGAATCAACCTGCCTCACTTCAGGCTCTACTACAAAGCCACAGTCATCAAGACAGTATGGTACTGGCACAAAGACAGAAATATAGATCAATGGAACAAAATAGAAAGCCCAGAGATAAATCCATGCACCTGGACAGCTTATCTTTGACAAAGGAAGCAAGAATATACAATGGAGAAAAGACAATCTTTTTAACAAGTGGTGCTGGGAAAACTGGTCCACCACTTGTAAAAAAATGAAACTAGAACACTTTCTAACACCATACACAAAAATAAACTCAAAATGGATTAAATATATAAACATAAGACCAGAAACTATAAAACTCCTAGAGGAGAACATAGGCAAAACACTCTCCGACATAAATCACAGCAGGATCCTCTATGACCCACCTCCCAGAATACTGGAAATAAAAGCAAAAATAAACAAATGGGACCTAATTAAAATTAAAATCTTCTGCACAACAAAGGAAACTCTAAGTAAGGTGAAAAGACAGCCTTCAGAATGGGAGAAAATAAGAGCAAATGAAGCAATGAACAAAGAAGTAATCTCAAAAATATACAATCAACTCCTGCAGCTCAATTCCAGAAAAGTTAAACGACCCAATCAAAAAATGGGCCAAAGAACTAAATAGACATTTCTCCAAAGAAGACATCCAGATGGCTAACAAACACATGAAAAGATGCTCAACATCACTCATTATCAGAGAAATGCAAATCAAAACCACAATGAGGTACCATTTCGTGCCAGTCAGAATGGCTGCGATCCAAAAGTCTGCAAGCAATAAATGCTGGAGAGGGTGTGGAGAAAAGGGAACCCTCTTACACTGTTGGTGGGAAGGCAAACTAGTACAGCCACTATGGAGAACAGTGTGGAGATTCCTTAAAAAACTGGAAATAGAACTGTCATACGACCCAGCAATCCCACTGCTGGGCATACACACCGAGAAAACCAGAATTGAAAGAGACACATGTACCCCAATGTCCATCACAGCACTGTTTATAATAGCCAAGACATGAAAGCAACCTAGATGTCCATCAGAAGACGAATGGATAAGAAGGCTGTGGTGCATATACACAATGGAATATTACTCAGCCATTAAAAAGAGTACATTTGAATCAGTTCTAATAAGTTGAATGAAACTGGAGCCTATTATACAGAGTGAAGTAAGCCAGATAGAAAAACACCAATACAGTATACTAATGCATATATATGGAATTTAGAAAGATGGTAATGATAACCCTGTATGTGAGACAGCAAAAGAGACACAGATGTATAGAACAGTCTTTTGGACTCTGTGGGAGAGGGAGAAGGTTGGATGATTTGGGAGAATGGCATTGAAACATGTATAATATCATATGTGAAACGAATCACCAGTCCAGGTTTGATGCATGATACAGGATGCTTGGAGCTGTTGCACTGGGATGACCCAGAGGGATGATATGGGGAGGGAGATGGGAGGGGGTTTCAGGATGGGGAACACGTGTACACCTGTGGAGGGTTCATGTTGATGTATGGCAAAACCAATACAATATTGTAAAGTAATTAGCCTCCAATTAAAATAAATAAATTTATATTAAAAAGCAAAAAAATAGAATGCAGGTAAAAAAAAAGAGTGAAAGGTAAATTTAAGACTGAGATACATTAAAAATGAAACCTGAGGGAGGAAGCACTGAAACTTACTTTATTTCATCAAAATCATTCAATATATATTTCAATATATATTGTATTTTTGCTTATTTTATTTATAATGAACTTTATTTATTTTTGGAGGGTTAATTGGGAGAATGAAATCCCGAAGATGTAATTTTTAAAAACACTAAGATCTTCTGCTTCCTGTTAGATTCATTTATAAGTGTAATTGGGTTTATCAAAGGGATAATTTCAGGCTTTTTTTTTTTTTTTGACCTAAGCATCAGAGTTCTAACAACTAGATTGAAAGGTCAAACATATTTTTTATACTAGCATGAAGATTTTTGATGTTTTTCTGTTTTATTTTAAATTGTTGTTTGGAAATGAACAAAGAAAATAGAAGTGTGATTTGTTATTGTTTTCCTCTATTGTCATTCTTTTTTGGAAAGTGATTATGAAGTGATTATGCTGCAAGAAAATTCTGAGCCCTCCCACATTAGGGTCTGTAGGGAAATATGAAGAAAGAATAAGCTGATGAAGTTTATTGATGAGATAGCATTACACTTAAAGTAGATGATTATTGGAAACCTATTGATAAGCCATATAAAACCTAAGTGATCAGTAGACACATTCTTAACTATGCCCTAATTGTGACTGGAAACATGGTCAAACCATCTGCAAGCATGTCTTAACATTTTGTTGTTTCTTTCTAACAAAAGAAAGTGAGGAAAAGTCAAAGCAAGTCTCACTAAAAGAGTCATCTGTACTCCTTCTAGAAGATTTCAGTATCCTCTATGTCCACATTCTTTTTACCCTGTCCTGATTCTGCCATGAAAATATAACATCGTCTTGAGGTTGCACATGTCAAAAGTTTGGATGTTTGCCACTTCACCCCAACAACAAGTGGAAAGCTGAAAAGACTAGAAAATCAGCAGCTCTTTGAAAGTCCCTAAGAGGGGTAAGGATGCATAGCAAACCTCTGCCTGTAAGCTTGGAGAGATGATCTTTGCAAAGAGAAACCAGCCTGGGACCCAGCACTGGGGTAGGAAACCTCACCTGAATTTGGCAACTTGCTGGAAGGTCAGTGGGAGTGAGCCTGAAAAATAACAACTCCAGGGGACCAAGTTGTTGAAGGAGGGTCCCACATTTTGTGAGATTTACTTCCAGGCACTGGATTGGATTCTCACAATAAAAGCTGGAAAAAAAAAAAAATTGCCCCTCTTGTTCAATTCTGGTGGAAGGTGGGGGGGATGGGACCATCTAGAAATGTACAGAAGCTCTCTGTTCTTAACAAAGCTGACCCTCAGGAGAAGCTAGTTACCCAGAATCCACACCACTGTGGTGTTATCAGAGCCCACCTGCCAGACAGGAAGGAGGTGCATGGCTCCTGCCCCACTAGCTTTCCTGTCTCACCTAAGAAGGCAGAGCAAACCTGGGGCACACTGGAAAGTCCACAGTCTGGAATAGAGACTCACTAGAACATATAGACCTACTCACAGGACCTCAGAATGCATGTATCCCCAACACCTCACCACTATGTTATGAGAGGCTTGTTTATTCTATTTACCAGTTTAATTACAAGGCACAGTGTCCAGCAATCAAAAAATTATAAGGCATATTAAAAGGCAAACATGAGGTTGGAGGATACAGAGCAAGTATCACAACCAGGCTTAGCAAGGTTGCTGGAGTTTAAAACACTATGATCAATATGCTGAGGGCTGTAATGAATAAAGTAGACAGTATGTAAGCATAGACAGGCAACACAGACAGAGATGTAAATCCTAAATGAAAGAGGGATTCTAGAGGTCACAACACTGTGACAGAAATGAAGAATGACTTTGGTGACTCAATAGTAGACTGGACATAGTTGAAAAAAATCTCTGAGCCTGAATATCTCAATAAAAAAGAACTCCAAAACTGAAAGCAAAGAGAAAAAAGACTGAAAGAAACAGAAGAATACATCCAAGGACTCTGGGACAACTACAGAAGGTGTAAATGTACATCATGGGGAAACCGGAAGGAGAAGAAAGACAGAAAGGACAGATGAATCTTTGAAATAACAATCATGGAAAATATCCCCAACTTAAAATCAGACTCCAAAGTTCAAATGCAGGAGCTTAGAGAAAATCAAGCAGGTTAAATGGCAAAAATGCACCTAGGCTTATCACTTTTGAACTACAGGAAATGAAAATAAAGGAAAACTTCTGAAAGAAGCCAGAGGAAAATTTACCTTGCCTATAGAGGATCAACAATCTGAATCACATCTGGTTTCTCTTCAGACACCAGCAAGCAGGAGGGGAATGGAATTAAGAAAGTGCTTAAGGGGAAAACTCACCAACTCAGAATTCTGTAGCCTGAAAAATTATCTTTTAAGTGAAAAAGAAATAAAGACTTTTTTCTGGTACACAAAAAACTGGAGAAATTTGTTGTCAGTAGACCTGCCTTGTAAAAACTATTTTCCTTTCCAGAGGAAAGATTAAAAATATAGGTCAGAAATTCAGATTTACCAGAAGAAAGGAAGAGCATTAAAGAAGTAATAAGTAAAGGGAAAATAAAAAATTTATTTTTCTCATTCTTAATTGCTCATTTTGAATTCAAGAAATCTCCTGTTTTTGTTTTCAGTAGTAAAACAGAATTACACTGTGATACAAAATTTTACATTTTTTAAAGGTACAATATGGTGGCCCCTGACTATTATGTCTAAGACACAAATCATTATCTACAAAACACTGACTTAATCACATAAATCCATGTTGATTGAAGTTTGAGAAGCCACTTAAGATACTGTGGAGCTTAAACACCGTCAAAACCATTTATGGTACAGCTGTACTACAATTATGTTTAAGTGTTCCTTGCAGTAGAAACAGCAGCTCATCAGCAGAGGAAAATGTTCAGGAAATGGTCCGAATGTGCCAGAAAAAACATCTGTTAAACTCATAAATTGATGTGAGACAATTCAGCTGTATAGAATTAAGATAAGTTTTCATTAATACCTCGTAATAAACTGTGAAATGGATTGTACCACAAGCTATATAGATGTCTCTCACTGAAATAAGCATAAAGCCTTGCTTTGAATTCAGTTATAATTACTGAATCATTGCAGCCTTTTAATAATTAGATGTCTGCCCATCAACAGTCTTGGTAGTTTTACCTTTACACTGACCAATGTTTTAGTTTCATAAACAGATTTATGCCCAGGAAAAGACAGGATACTTCAGAAATTGGATTTAAAGGAGAGTTTCTGATGGACTGTTCACAATCCTTGGTGCACTTGACTTGTTACAGCAGAGGTAATTTATACACACTGCAGTACAAAGGTTGTATTGCTGGGCTCTTCCAGTACAGACACTGACTTTAGGGCCAAACTCAATTCATTATTTTTTGGTTAAAGACATCTTTCGGTAAAAGGTATCTTTATTGTACAATGAAGCTAAAATAAATGAAAGTTTAAAAACTTGAATTATCAATTTAAAACCTTTTGTAAGTGGAAGGGGAATCTGACTATTGATTCTGTAACACTTACCAAAACTAAGAAAATAATTTAGGCTTCATCTAGATAGTTGGCAATCAAATTTTAGCCCTGGCAACAATGATAATTAAATTCTTTTGAAAAGACTTTATTATTTTAGAGTAGTTTTAGGTATACAACAAAATTCTGAGGAAGGTATAGAGGTTTTAACTTCACACATGCTTAGCCTCTGTGTTATTAAAATCATTCATCAGAATGGTATATATATATATATTTTAACCAAAGATGAACCTATGTTGATACATCATAATTATCCAAAGTCCATAATTTACATTAGGATTTACTCTTGGTGTTGAGCAGTCTATGAATTTGGACAAATGTATGGTGACATGTATCTATCACTGTAATATACAAGGTATTTTCACTGCCCTAAAAATCCTCTGTGCTCTGCCTATACATGTCCCCCAGCACCATCCCAAGAAATCACTGTTCTTTTTAGTGTCTGCATAGCTTTATCTTCTTCAGAGTGTTGTATAGCTGGAATGATGCAATATGTAACATTTTCAGATTGGTTTCTTTAACTCAATGATAGGCAACTTTTCTTCCATGTCTTTTAATGGCTTTATAATTCATTTCTTTCTGTGCTGGATAATATTCCATTAGCTGAATGTACCACTATGTATCCATTCACCTACTAAAGGATACCTTGGTTGCTTCCAAGTTTTGGCAATTATGAACAGGGCTGCAATCACATAGCAGGGCCAAGAGGAGCTACCCCATGTACAAGGTCAGGGGCAGAAGGCGGGAGGACCCCATGCCTGAGGGGCGGTGAGCAAGAGGAGTTACCCACGTCCAAGGTCAGGGGCAGCAGCCGAGAGTGCCAGGCTGCAACAGTGCATGAACGGCGAAGAGGAGCTACCCCACGCACGAGGCCAGGGGCGGTGGCTGGGAGGAGCAACCCAACCTCCAAGGAGTGGTGGCTGCGAGGGCGCAGCAGGGCTTAGAGGAGCTATTCCACGTTCAAGGTCAGGAGGAGGGGTGGTGAGGAGACACCCCTTGTCCAAGGTAAGGAGCAGGGGCTGCGCTTTGCTGGAGCAGCCGTGAAGAGATACCACACGTCCAAGGTAAGAGAAACGCAGGTAAGATGGTAGGTGTTGCAAGAGGGTCTCAGAGGCAGACACACTGAAACCATAATCACAGAAAACTAGTCAATCTAATCACACTAGGACCACAGCCTTGTCTAACTCAATGAAACTAAGCTATGCCCTGTGGGGCTACCCAATATGGGCGGGTCACGGTGGAGAGGTCTGACAGAATGTGGTCCACTGGAGAAGGGAATGGCAAACCACTTCATTATTCTTGCCTTCAGAACCCCATGAACAGTATGAAAAAGCAAAATGATAGGATACTGAAAGAGGAACTCCCCAGGTCAGTAGGTGCCCAATATGCTACTGGAGATCAATGGAGGAATAACTCCAAAAAGAAAAAAGGAGTGGAGCCAAAGAGAAAAGAATACCCAGTTGTGTATGTGACTGGTGATAGAAGCAAGGTCTGATACTGTAAAGAGCAATATTGCATAGGAACCTGGAATGTCAGGTCCATGAATCAAGGCAAACTGGAAGTGGTCAAACAGGAGATGGCAAGAGTGAACATTGACATTCTAGGAATCAGCGAACTGAAATGGACTGGAATGGGTGAATTTAACTCAGATGACCATTATATCTACTACTGTGAGCAGGAATCCCTCAGAAGAAATGGAGTAGCCATCATGGTCAACAAAAGAGTCCAAAATGCAGTACTTGGATGCAATCTCAAAAATGACAGAATGATCTCTGTTCATTTCCAAGGCAAACCATTCAATATCATGGTAATCCAAGTCTATGCCCCAACCAGTAATGCTGAAGAAGCTGAAGTTGAACGGTTCTATGAAGACCTACAAGACCTTTTAGAACTAACATCCCCAAAAGATGTCCTTTTCATTATAGGGGACTGGAATGCAAAAGTAGGAAGTCAAGAAAGACCTGGAATAACAGGTAAATTTGGCCTTGGAATACAGAATGAAGCAGGGCAAAGACTAATAGAATTTTGCCAAGAAAATGCACTGGTCATAGCAAATACCCTCTTTCAACAACACAGGAGAAGACTCTACACATGGACATCACCAGATGGTCAACACTGAAATCAGACTGATTATATTCTTTGCAGCAAAAGATGGAGAAGCTCTATACAGTCAGCAAAAATAAGACGGGGAGCTGACTATGGCTCAGATCATGAACTCCTTATCACCAAATTCAGAATTAAATTGCAGAAAGTAGGGAAAACCATTAGACCATTCAGGTATGACCTAAATCAAATCCCTTATGATTATACAGTGGAAGTAAGAAATAGACTTAAGGGACTAGATCTGATAGAGTGCCTGATGAACTATGGGCTGAGGTTCATGACATTGTATAGGAGATAGGGATCAACAATATCCTCATGGAAAAGAAAAGCAGAAAAGCAAAATGGTTGTCTGAGGAGGCCTTACAAATAGCTGTGAAAAGAAGAGAAGCAAAAAGCAAAGGAGAAAAGGAAAGATATAAGCATCTGAATGCAGAGTTCCAAAGAATAGCAAGAAGAGATAAGAAAGCCTTCCTCAGCGATCAATGCAAAGAAATAGAGGAAAACAACAGAATAGGAAAGACTAGAGATCTCTTCAAGAAAATTAGAGATACTAAGGGAACATTTCATGCAAAGATGGGCTCGACAAAGGACAGAAATGGTAGGGACTTAACAGAAGCAGAAGATATTAAGAAGAGGTGGCAAGAATACACAGAAGAATTGTACAAAAAAGAGCTTCATGACCCAGATAATCACGATGGTGTGATCACTCACCTAGAGCCAGATATCCTGGAATGTGAAGTCAAGTGGGCCTTAGAAAGCATCACTATGAACAAAGCTAGTGGAGGTGATGGAATAACAGTTGAGCTATTTCAAATCCTGAAAGATGATGCTGTGAAAGTGCTGCACTCAATATGCCAGTAAATTTGGAAAACTCAGCAGTGGCCACAGAGCTGGAAAAGGTCAATTTTCAATCCAATCTCAAAGAAAGACAATGCCAAAGAATGCTCAAACTACTGCACAATTTCACTCATTTCATGCGCTAGTAAAGTAATGCTCAAATTTCTCCAAGCCAGGCTTCAGCAATACGTGAACCGCGAACTTCCAGATGTTCAAGCTGATTTTAGAAAAGGCAGAGGAACCGGAGATCAAATTGCCAACATCCACTGGATCATCGAAAAAGCAAGCGAGTTCCAGAAAAACATCGATTTCTGCTTTATTGACTATGCCAAAGCCTTTGACTGTGTGGATCACAAGAAACTGTAGACAATTCTGAAAGAGATGGGAATACCAGACTACCTGACCTGCCTCTTGAGAAACCTATATTCAGGTCAAGAAGCAATGGTTAGAAGAGGACACGGAACAACACACTGCTTCCAAATAGGAGAAAGAGTACGTCAAGGCTGTATATTGTCACGCTGCTTATTTAACTTCTATGCGGAATACATCATGAGAAACACTGGGCTGGAAGAAGCACAAGCTGGAATCAAGTTTGCAGGGAGAAATATCAATCACTTCAGATATGCAGATGACACCACCCTTATGGCAGAAAGTGAAGAGGAACTAAAAAACCTCTTGATGAAAGTGAAAGAGGAGAGTGAAAAAGTTGGCTTAAAGATCAACATTCAGAAAACGAAGATCATGGCATCTGGTCCCATCACTCCATGGGAAATAGATGGGGAAGTGGAAACAGTGTCAGACTTTATTTCTTTGGACTCCAAAATCACTGCAGATGGTGACTGCAGCCATGAAATTAAAAGACGCTTACCCCTTGGAAAAAAGTTATGACCAACCTAGATAGCATATTCAAAAGCAGAGACATTACTTTGCCGACTAAGGTCCATCTAGTCAAGGCTATGGTTTTTCCAGGGGTCATGTATGGATGTGAGAGTTGGACTGTGAAGAAAGCTGAGTGCCGAAGAATTGATGCTTCCTTGAACTGTGGTGTTGGAGAAGACTCTTGAGAGTCCCTTGGACTGCAAGGAGATCCAACCAGTCCATTCTGAAGGAGATCAACCCTGGGATTTCTTTGGAGGGAATGATGCTAAAGCTGAAACTCCAACACTTTGGCCACCTCATGAGAAGAGTTGACTCATTGGAAAAGACTCTGATGCTGCAAGGGATTGGGGGCAGGAAGAGAAGGGGACGACAGAGGATGAGATGGCTGGATGGCATTACTGACTTGATGGACGTGAGTCTGAGTGAACTCTGGGAGTTGGTGATGGACAGGGAGGCCCGGCGTGCTGCGATTCATGGGGTCGCAGAGTCAGACACGACTGAGCGACTGAACTGAACTGAACTGTGCAACTTTTTGTGTGGGTGTAAATTTTCAACTCCTCTGATAAATACCAAGGAGAAAGATTGCTAGATCCTATGGTAAGAAAATGTTCAGTTTTGTGAAAAACCACAAAAGCACCTTCCAAAGTGGATTCCTCCATTTTGTATTCCCAGCAGCAATGAGTCGGGGTTCTTGATACTCTGCATCCTCACCCGAATTTGGCATTTCTCATGTTTTGGATTCTAGTTATTTTAAAAGGTGTGTAGCCAGATCTATTTCTTTTTAATACTACTGGGATATTATTGTTAAGTGAAAACCTATTATTCACTTTCTAAGATTTGTGTACATTTCAGGCACCGTTGTATCACTTGTCAAATCTCTTTCTTCTTTGATAATTACAGAGCCAAATTTAAGGTTTCAAGCCACTCATTAGACACCATACATGGTGAGAACCATTGTCACAAAAATATGGTTTCCCTGGTAGCTCAGAGGTAAAGAATCCATCTGCCAATGCAGGGGACATAGGTTCAATCCTGGGTCAGGAGGGTCAAGAAGATACTCTGGAGAAGGAAATGGCAACCCACTCCAGTGTTCTTGCCTGGGAATTCCCATGGACAGAGGAGTCTGGCAGGCTACAGTTCACGGGGTTGCAAAAAAGTTGGACATGACTTAGCAACTAAACAGCAAAAATTTTCAGCTATGTGAGATAAATTTTTCTTTTATAAGGAGGACATTGAGATTTCAGAGAAGAAAAACCTGTGCAGTTTGCCAAATGTGATAAGGATCAGTGCTACTGTGGATTAAAAATTGCACTCTTCTCACAGGCTGACAAAGTAGTGCTCAAAATTCTCCAAGCCAGGCTTCAGCAATATGTGAACCATGAAATTCCAGATGTTCAAGCTGGATTTAGAAAAGGCAGAGGAATCAGAGATCAAACTGCCGACATCCGTTGGATCATCGAAAAAGCAAGGGAGTTCCAGAAAAACATCTACTTCTGCTTTATTGACTACACCAAAGCCTTTGACTGTGTGGATCACAACAAACTGTGGAAATTCTTTAAGAAATGGGAATACCAGACCACCTGACCTGCCTCTGAGAAAGCTGTATGCAGGTTAGGAAGCAACAGTCAGAACTGGACATGGAACAACAGACTGGTTCCAAATTGAGAAAGGAGTACGTCAAGGCTGTATATTGTCACCCTGCTTACTTAGCTTACATACAGAGTATATCATGTGAAATGCTGGGCTGGAAAAAGCACAGGCTAGAATCTAGATTGCTGAGAGAAATATCAATAACCTCAGATATGCAGATGACACCACCCTATGGCAGAAAGTGAAGAAGAACTAGAGAGCCTCTTGATGAAAGTGAAAGAGGAGAGTGAAAAAGTTGGCTTAAAACTCAACATTCAGAAAACGAAGATCATGGCATCTGGTACCATCACTTTATGGCAAATAGATGGGGAAACAGCTGAAACAGAGACTTTGTTTTTGGGGGATGAAATATCACTGCACTGGTGACTGCAGCCATGAAATTAAATGACGCGTACTCCATGGAAGGAAAGTTATGACCAACCTAGACAGCATATTAAAAGGCAGAGACATTACTTTACCAACAGAGGTCTGTCTAGTCAAGGCTATTGTTTTTCCAGTGGTCATGTATGGATGTGAGAGTTGGACTTTAAAGAAAGCTGAGCACCGTAGAATTGATGGTTTTGAACTGTGGTGTTGGAGAAGACTCTTGGGAGTCCCTTGGGCTGCTAGAAGATCCAACCAGTCCATCCTAAAGGAAATCAGTCCTGAATATTCATTGAAAGGACTGATGCTGAAGCTGAAACTCCAATACTTTGGCCACCTGATGCGAAGAACTGACTCACTGAAAAAGACCCTGATGCTGAGAACAGATTGAAGGTGGGAGAAGGGGGCGACAGAGGATGAGATGGTTGGGTGGCATCACTGACTCAGCAGACATGAGTTTGAGCAGGCTCTGGAGTTGGTGATGGACAGGGAGGCCTGGCATGCTGCATGCAGTCCATGGGGTTGCAAAGAGTCAGACAAGACTGAGCTACTGAACTGAACTGAAGGGAAGAGGAGTCCAAAGTAATTCTGAAATGGAGCCTCAAAGGAGCATGCTTAACCTGAAATTTTAGAAACCATGACTCACAGATCATAACTTTTCATTAAGATGAATAAAATGATACTTTTAGGAAGTTAACATACAGACATTTAGAATGATGTGTTAGGGATATAGAAGACAGGAGAGAAATCAAAGATGAATCTGGAGGCGAGTCTTCAAAATGAATCCTCCTCCCTAGAAATCCAGAGGACAACCTCATATGTATCCTGGATTCTACTCCCTACTCCAAATAAAGGGCCCCATTAAAGTACCTGACCCAGTTTTTTCCCTGGACACATATGTGGAGGCACAAAGCAGTGTTGGTGTGCCTAGTTCCCTGTGCCCTTTGGGGCTAGAGTGATGCTTTAGGGACAAGAACCCCAAGGAACAGAGGGAGAACCTCAAGGAAAACCAGAAGAGTGAAATAGAAAATAAAGAAGAAAAGATTGGGAGAGAGAGAAAGAGATGGTTAGAGACAGAGATGGTACCTTTCTTCTGCTTCTGATAATAATTATGTCTCAGTTCCAGCTCATCTTTAGCATCCCTCCTTGGGGTCCAGGAGACAGTGTAAATTCTTTAAGAAGATCTTTTTTTTTCCCTTGAAAAATTTCTGAGGACTTTATAATCCTTGTAGACTAATTTTTCCTAAACAAGACAGTATGATTTATTTACATTTATACTAATTCACATGTTTTTATGTCAGACAATTCTATTATTTTGTGTGTTTTGATGAGGACAGAATTAATATTTGAGCAATCCAGCACACAGTTGAAGAGCTAACAGTGAGATATCTTAAGGAACCAAGAATTTCAATAGTCTCTTACAGGTAGTCAAATATTTTATACTTTAAGATATATTCATAGAGTGATTGCTTATTTCTTGTTCTGTTCTAAAAAGTCTTTGAATAAGTTTGGATTGCTCATTGTATCTATGCTAGCAGTCCTTAATTAACTATTGACTTGTGCAAACATTGGGCGCGATTTTAAGGGTACAGAAAGCACAAGGCGTTTTAACCTTAGTAATTTGCAATCTAGTTTGGGAGCTGAAATATACACATCAGACATCATCCATTGTAGTGAGAAGCTGGCAAAGAAATGGTACGGATAATGAGTTTGGAAAAAGAAAATGCCATTTTCAGCAAAAAAAATTCATTTGTTCAAAATACCTAATTCACAAAGTAAGTATCTCTTGACCTTTATCAACAGTGAGCAGATGGCCCAGACATTAGGAATTCCAAAGTTAAATAACACAATGTTCTTGAGCAAGAAGTATCAGAGAAGTAAACAATTACAGAGCAATGTGCCAAATACTATGACTAAAACACTCAAATTGTCCTGCTGGGCTTTCAAAGGGAAACTCCAGCTCTGCCTGGGGAAGTCAGGGATTGTTTCAAAGTTGGGGAGGATATATTCTTGTAAATCCAGAAGAGAGTACAACTGTCAGCAGAATGGGTTGTAAAACAAGAGATGCTCAGCAAGAGAAGGTTCTTCTGCGCATACATGCATGCATATGCGTGTGTGTTTAGAGTGGGCAGAATGGGGACGGACAAGGTGCTGTAAAATGTAGGTGTGCTATTATTCATTTATGGTGAAGCCAGCAGATGAGGAGGTGGTTCCTAAGTCAGGGACACTCTGGCCATCAGCTGGGTTGGGGGCAAAGCGAGGGGTGCAAGGACATTTGCTGTGGTTCTTGAGCAAAGGGATGGACTGGATTGGACTGGGGAAGCAGGTTACCTGGGCTCAGGCTGGGCTAGTTGCACAGTTTGGGAGGCTCTGGGGCACAGTGGCTGTGCCACAGTTTCCAGTTCTGGGTCACTAGGGTAGGGAGAGTGACCAGGAGAGCAGGAGCTTGGGCAAGGTGGTGGTTTAGAGGCGGTGCTCTGGCTGCTTGGTTTGCATAAGAAGGTGAGCTTCCTGGCATGTGCTTGTTCTCTTTAGGAATTAGCAAGTCCTGGGAGGGACAGTCCTAGAATAAGCAAGGCCCAAGATATTAAAGCATCAGGAAATAAAACCAAAAGCACAATTAATACATAAAGTACATGATAAAGCAAGGACCAGAATGCAGGCTTTTCACTGCCTATGAAGGGACCCCATAGAGGAACCATGAGCAGCCTCAGATGCAGGGGCTTTTGGTGGCAACACACTGAGTTTAGTCATGGAGCCAGGGAGAGCAGCCAGGCTCCCACAGAACCTTCCTCAGTGTTCTTATTGTCACTCATGATGTCAGTTTCCTGGACCTCTTCGACCCCTGTCTGTCTGGTAGCATAAGTGCCGGGGACTAAGCAAAGCAGGGACCAGGTTTTCCTCACCTGGTCTACCTGATCCCTCAAACCCCCTAGAGAGACATCCATGTGGAGATCAAACATCTTTACATTTCTTACAGAGAGTACAAAACCTGTATTTTTTTCTTCTTTTATATAAAAATACCACCCAAGTAGTTACTGAATTTCAGGGAAGGGGCTTGGAGATCTGTTTATTTTGGAGCTAACAAATAGCAGAAGAGACCTTTCAAGAATTTTTGCTTAAAGGCAATGTTTTTCAGGTTTTATAAAACATATTACTTTGGCATCAAGCAGAAAGATGAAATGTATATATTTCCATCACGAAGACTTACAGCCTACTGTGAGATTTGGGGGCTTGAGCCATGCTTTCCTTAACAGTCTCTTTCAATCCTGGGTTGTTAGTTACCTGATGGGTATGATCATCTCTCTTTTGCATCTAGAAAGTGTGAGACACAGGAATTTCTTCCTTGAAGTGACATTCATTTTTAATCTGTAAAAATAGCTAGTACTTACTGGCTACGTTACATTCTTATCTCTAAACAAATCAAAAAATTGTAGGCTTGCCCATTTTTTTTTCCGATACCAAAAATTTTGGTTTTTATTCCCAATTTCCAAAGAGAATCATCCTTATAAGGTGATCTCTAAAAGTCTTTATGGAAAGGGCTTCTAAATTTTTTAAAAAGTACATATTTCCTCCCACTGAATGCTCCATATATTTAAATGCATTTAATATCCAAGGAGAACACTTGTATTATGATATAGTGTAAGAATTGGGTTTCAGTTCCCAAAATGTTTTATTTCATTTCTATTAATTATTACAGCATACCTGCCATGTTTGTTTAAATATTTCTTCTTCCCTTACTTTGAGAATGTTCATCAAAAATATGCTTGATTTTTTTTTTTTTTCTCCCCCTAGACATTCTTTACCCACCCAAGCTCAGACGAAGCATACACAGCTGTCAGGGGAAGATGTTAGGGATGGACCGTGAGAATAAGGGCATTTTAGTAGGATTTAACAGCTGGAGAGTGGGCACATTTATAAGGGCTTGTTTTTCTAATGCACTTCTCCATCAGCACCCAGCTGCTTTCCTCACTGCACTTGGCGAAGTCAGTGAGAGATTCTGGCCCAGCCGTGCTCAGCTTCTTCTCCCCATCTTCCTTTCTTCCCTTCCAGGCCTCTCAGATGGTGGCCAGTGCCACACTTGGTGAGGAGCACACTGCAGTAAGTGGCACTCAGCTAGTTCACCCAAGACTGTGACATCCTCCTCTACCAGGGGATACTAGCCTCATGACATGGGCCCATGCCACTTGTATCTCCTTGTTCAATTCACCAAAATCCAAAATAAAGTAAATCTTAAACTCTAACACATACAAGAGATATAAAAATAGTAAAAAATAATTTATTAGATTAACAAACAATCAGTTCAGTTCAGTTCAGTTCAGTTCAGTTGCTCAGTAGTGTCCGACTCTTTGTAACCCCATGAATCGCAGCTTGCCAGGCCTCCCTGTCCATCACCAACTCCCGGAGTTTACCCAAACTCATGTCCATCGAGTTGGTGATGCCATCCAGCCATCTCACCCTCTGTTGTCCCCTTCTCCTCCTGTCCCCAATCCCTCCCAGCATCAGGGTCTTTTCCAATGAGTCAACTCTTCACATGACGTGGCCAAAGTATTGGAGTTTCAGCTTCAGCATCAGTCCTTCCAATGAACACCTAGGACTGATCTCCTTTAGGATGGACTGGTTGGATAGTAAATGCAAAATTTTCTTAGGAAAAAGCAATTACTACATTGATTCAAGAGAAGTAGCACTGTGGGGAGGGGAGGGATGGACTAGGAGTTCGGGGTTAACAGATGCAAACCATTATACATAGGATAATTAAGCAACAAGGTTCTACTGTATAACACTTCATATAGGGAATATAGGGAACTATATTTAATATCATGTAATAAACCATAATGGAAAAGAATATGAAAAATAATATTCATATATGTATAACTGAGTCACTTTGCTGTATAGCAGAAATTAGCACAAAACTCTAAGTAGACTATACTTCAATTTAAAAAAAGAAGGTAGCATTATTTGTAGATAAGCCCTATTATCAAAAATCTAGGAGTGGGAAGGGGAAGAAGATGGGAGGGAGGCTCAAGATGGAGGGGACATATGTTCACCTGTGGCTGATTCATGTTGATATTTGACAGAAAACAACAAAATTCTGTAAAGCAATTATCCTTCAATTAAAAATGAAAAATTAAAAAAAATTAAAATTAAAAAACTAAGAGAACCTAGTTAAAAACTAATCAAATTAATAAGAGGGTTTAGCAGCATGTAATTAGCATAAATAAAAAGTAATTTCCCCTTATATCTGAACCGATCACTCAGAAACACATGGTGTGGGCACAAGGTTATTAATCTAGAAAATTAGCCTGCAGTATCATTTACGAACACACACACACAAATTCAAAGCAGACTAAATAGTTAAACAAGCTATATGAAATTGCAGAAGAATCAGAAGAAGATACATTTTTTTAATGACAAGTATACTTCCTAGCATATTTGTAACCAGAAGAACACAGGGGCGATGATGGCAATTATTCTAAGCTTTGCCTGGGACAGATTTCAATTCCTCCACATTTCTTTTACTGCAGTCTCCATTCTGATCCTTGCTAGGTGAACCAAAAAGAAAAATGAAAAATAAATACCAGCCTTAAGCCCAAGTTGCAGAAAGCAAGTGAAATATGGAATTGTATCTGCTAGCTTTCACCATTTCTCTCATGTTCAAGCAGTAACATTTTGCCAAAAGTAAGATACAAATGGGAGGCTCTAGAAAAAGTTTCACTTGGTGTTTTCTTGGCTACCTACTATTAGACATTTAATTGCCAATAGAGATAAAATATATTATTTTTTTTTTGCCTTTTGAGTAACTTTGAATAAAATTTCATCAACAGGGATTTGGCCAAATGATATTCTAGTCTAAAAATGGTCATTCACTTTATAATAATTTGTCTTCCTTGGTAACCAATGTTTATTATTTTTGACCAAAAGTGGAAGCACAGGTGCTTTGTGCACCAAATTCATTGTATGACTTTGGAGTTCTTTTATTTATTTTTCCATAAGAGCTTATTAGTCATGAATCACCACAAACATTGTCTTCTTAAAACAGAAACTCTTGTAGTATAATAAAATCATTTTGCCTCAAGGTGGAGCTGTTATATTTTCAGAAGAGAAAAGGACTAGCAGCACTTTTGCTGTATTCTAGAATTTTGTGATAATTCAGGGGAAACGTTTCTGCTCTTTTAGATAGGAATCTACAGAAATGACTCTTTTTCCTCTTCTTCTCTCTTACTCTAGAAAACGGTGGCTGTGGTAAAGGTGCAGTGGCAGGTGGCTCTGCCTGTCACCGTCTGTCACACTAGTGTCCACTCAAGCTGCCCTGCTCTTCCTGGGTGTTTGGCATGGAGCGTCTTTTGGTTTAGCTGCCTGAGTGAAGAGTGTACAACGGCACATGAAGTTGTTGAAGCCGCTGTGTTGTGAAGATAGTTCTGTGTATATGTATTCTGTTGGCCAAACAGGGTTATTTCAGACAATTCTGGCAGATTTCCAGATTAATGATCCAATCCTAGATACATTAAATTCTGACATCTTAGGGGGTTTTTTTTTTTTCTCCATTTTTTGGGACAAAATAGAAATAGTCTTATCAGTAACTACAAGCAGTAGCAGCAGCCCAGTTAAAAAACATCAGCAGAAGGAAATTAAGCATGATAAAGCTAATTTCATCAGATTAAATCAAGATCAAACCATGTGAGAATAAACAAAGTTTATGAGTTTTCATATTCTTATTGTATTGATTTATAAATATTGACTATATAATGCAATTTCCACTCAAAAAGTATAAACAGCATACAAGATGTTTATTTGCCATGATTTTTGTGAATATTCTTAGCTGCTGGAAAATTCTTAATGAGCAACTTTCAGATGCTTTTATTTCAGAGAATATTCGCTTTTGCAATGAGGACTGCGTAGTTTTCTCATCCATCCTCCCATGCCCCCCCCCCCTTTTATTAGATAAAGAAAAATGTCTTAACTGAAAGGATTTTTTATATTATTTATTTTAATTGGAGGCTGATTACTTTACAATATTGTGGTGGTTTTTGCCATACATCGACATGAATCAGCCATGGGTGTACATGTGTCCCACCATCCTGAACCCCTCTCCCACCTCTCTCCCCACCCACCCCCCTGGGTTGTTCCAGAGCACCAGCTTTGAGTGCCCTGCTTCATGCACCGAACTTGCACTGGTCTTCTATTTTACACATGGTAATATACATGTTTCAATGCTATTCTCTGATATCGTCCCACCCTTACCTACTCCCGCATAGTCCAAAAGTCTGTTCTTTCCATCTATGTCTTTGCTGCTATTTTGCATATGGAGTTGTTGTTACCATCTTTCGAAATTTCATGTATATGCATTAATATACTGTATTGGTGGTTCTCTTTCTGGGTTACTTCCCTCTGTATAATAAGCTCCAGTTTCATCCACCTCATTAGAACTGACTCAAATGTGTTCTTTTTTTTTAATAGCTGAGTAATATTCCTTTGTGCATATGTACCACAAATTCCTTATCCAGTCATCTGCCGATGGACATCTAGGTTGCTTCCATGTCCTAGTTATTGTAAACAGTGCTGCAATAAATGTTGGGGTACATGTGTCTCTTTCAATTCTGGAAGGATTTTGTAAGCTATAACATACTATACATCGAATCACTATTACACTGCAGTGTAACATTATGCATTTTGTAATATGGGTGGGGACAGTCATAAAGACAATTAATATGGCTAATATATTGTCATAACTTGCCAAACTATGGAAGAATTTGAGTATTTGCTTGCAACAAAATGACATTTATTGAAGACAGTGTATTATTAAAAACAAGAATTCTTAGGTGCTATGTGATATCATGAAACTCCGATGTAGACATAATGTGTGCTTTTGAAAAACAGCTTGATACCAAAACCTGGTTTCCCAATGCCCTGATCTCAAAGTTTCTCAGTGTGTCCTGGGCGTATCACAGTGTAGACGAGGTAGGAACATGATGGAGCAGAGTGGATGAAAGAGGTTCTAATTTTCTCTCACCTGTCTGATCCTGGTCCTTTCCCAGAAGGTTCAAATAAAACAGGTTTGCTCCAAAATCAAGTCCAGATGTGATCTGATTTATCTTTGTTGTTATTCAGTCAGTAAGTCATGTCTGACTCTGAAGTTCCATGGACTGCAGCACACCTGGCTTCCCTGTTCTTCACTTTCTCTCAGTTTGCTCTTATTCTATTTTGATTACTAAATGAGTGTTTGAAAAATCAAGCTGGATTTCAATACGTGTTTCCGTAATGAGACAGTTCTAGTTTTAATTGTGTTGAATTACCGTCACAAGAACAAAATTTCCAAATCAAACTGCAGAAATCAAGTCTAGATTATTGGTCAGCTACTCACCACTGAGCTGCTGAATCTCTCATAATGACACCTATGGTGCTTCTATTGTAAGTTTCATTATTAAACCAGAAGTCCCCAGATTCCCTGTCAAAATCTAAAGAAGGCTTTAAATAAATAAAGGAAATAATAAAGGAATAATAAAGGAAAATAAAAAGTCAACTATCAGATTCCACAGAACTTGAAATCACACACTGATTCAATGAACTTAGTTTGAAAGAACATCCTAGTACTTAGCCTATAAAATAGAATGGATGCTTTTAGTGTAAATTCTGATGGATCTTAGATAACTTTCATATTCCAAATCAAATTATTCTAAGTTTGTTCCTTTATATTCTTTGTTGTATTCCAAGAGTAGTGCTGTCCAATGAAACATTTTAAATAATGGAAATATTTTTGTTATGTTCTGAAATTAAGCCACTAGCTGAATTGTGGTTATCTATGACTTGAATGTGTGTAGTGTGCCTGAGAAACAAATTTTTAATTTAATTATAATTTTTAGCCCAAACATTCACATGTAACTAGTTCCTATCATACTGATCAACGTGATTCTAGAATCTTCCCTTCTTGAGTCTTTTAAGGGTCAACCTCCCCAGATCTACCCTTCCCACTGCCCACCAACACACTTGAAAAAATTTCTCCTGCAGATATTACACTTTAAATTTTTATGTTTTTAAAAAATCCCTTACTTTTAGAAACATAAGCTGAACATTACTCAAATATAAAACATATTTGAAGATGACAGTTTTAAGAAAAGAGCATTAGCTAGCACTATCCTATCTAGCAAATTCCTCACTGATCTCAGATTTAAAGGCTGATTTATTTCATACACAAAAACGAGTCCTATTTTTCATCCTTCCTTCCAGATGTAAGGATTCATCCAAATCCCCAATCAATCAATGGGTTTATATTTTAAATGAATTCTGATTGAATTACTATCCTTTTAAGCATCTACAGGTGCCCATGAAATAACCTTTTAACCCATAAGTAAACTAAACACATGTTCTTCTAGAAATTTCCAGAAGCAGTAGCTCTAAGGCATTGTCCATGGGAGTCCTAATTCAGGTATGGACTACTTCATAATCAGTCAAGGTGATTTTAGATGTCAGTATGTTCCAGAAAAGCAGTCACGTAGCAGACACTCTGGAAATGCTCTTTCTTGTCAAAATGAAGTAAGTTTTGGTATCATATTGTTCAGCCATTTAAACTCATATATAAACTTTTGGAAAAATGGGAGAAAATACTGAAAGTTTCTGAGAAACCTGAAGAAAAATCATGCTGGTTGGTTATTGCTGGAAAAAGGGCTTTGATTTAGAATTGTATCTACAAGGATCTGAAACACTGTTACTAATTAGCAAGTAATTTGCTAACTGAAACCTGGATTTGATCCCTGGGTCAAGAAGATCCCCTGGAGAAGGGAATGCCAACCCACTCCAGTATTCTTGCTTGGAGAATTCCATGGACAGAGGAGCCTGGTGGGCTACAGTCCATGGGTTGCAAAGAGTCTAACATTACTGAGTGACTAACATTTCATTTCACTTCACTTTTGCTAATCGATCTAAGCCAATTGGCTTTCCAATGACATTTATTTTTATTTATTTTAATTGAGATAACATTGATTCATAAATTTATAAATTTCATGTGGATGACATTACATTCCTACTCCTGTATACACTGAAGCATGCTCACCACCAAGAACTTAGTTTCTATCTGTCACCATACAGTTGACCACCTTTGCCCATTTTGCTCTCCCATCCCTTCGCCTTTAGTAACCATCTCTGTATCTAAGTGCTTGGTTTTGTTTGGTTTGTTCATTTATTTTATTTTGTATATATTCCACATATGAGTGAAATCATATGGCATTTGCCTTTTTCCATTTGGTTTATTTCCCTGAACATAATACTCTTAAGGTCTATCTATATGGTGGCAAATGGCAAGATTCCATCTATTTTATGGCTGAGTAGTATTCCATTGTGTATATATTTATCTATACATTGATGGGCAATTAGGTTGTTTCTGTATCTTGGCTGTTGTAAATAAGGCTGCATGAACATATTTCTGCATTTAAGTTTTTGAATTAATGTTTTCATATTCTTCTGGGTAAATACTCAGAAATGGAATAGCATGATCAAATTCTTAGTTTTTTGAGAAATGCCCATACTGCTCTCCATAGTGACTGCACCAACCAATTTATATTCTCAGCTGTAATGTGGAAGGGTCCTATGTTATCCACCTCCTTGCCAACATATTATTTCTGTCCTTTTAGGTGATAGCCATTCTAACAAGGCATGAGGTGATATCTTATTATGGCTTTAATTTGCCTTTCCCTGATGATTAGTGATGCTGATTCTCTTTTCATGTGCCTGTTGGACATCTGTATGTCCTCTTTTGAAAAGTCTGACTCTTCTGTCCATTTTTAACTAGATTGTCTATTTTTTGTTATTGAGTTTTACTAGTTCTTTGTGTATTTTGGTATTAACCACTATCAAATATATGATTTGCAAAGATATTCTGCCATTTCTTAGGTTGTATTTCTCTACTATTGATTGTTTGCTTTTGCTGTGCAGAAGTTTTTACTTTGATGTATCTGATTTGCTTATTTTTGCTTTTGTTCTCCTTGTTTGAGGAGAGAGATCTAGAAAGATATATCTAAGACTGATCAAGGAGCATACAGTATATGTTTTCTTTTAGGAGTTTTATGGTTTCCCATATTACATTAAAGTCTTTAATCTACTTTGAGTTGATATTTATGTATGGTGTGAGACAGTGGTCTAGTTTCATTTTTTTAAAATGTGGCTGTCCAGCTGCCCAACGATGCTTATTGAAGAGACTGTCTTTAATCCATTATACGTCCTTTGCTCTTCTGTCACAAATTAGTTGTCTATATATGTGTGAGTTATTTCCAGGGCTCTCAATTCTGTTAAATTGATCTAGGTGTCTGTGTTTTTCTTCCAATATCATACTGTTTTGATCACAATACCTTTCCAATATGGTTTAAAAAGAGTAAGTGTGATATCTCCAGCTTTGTTAAGTTTTCCCCCCTCTGGAGTGCATTGACTATTTGGATTCTTTCGTGGTTCCATATACATATTTAGGACCTTTCTATTTCCCTGAAAAATGCCCTTCAGATTTTTACAGGGATTGCATGAAATCTGTAGATTGCTTTAGGTAATATGCACATTTTAGCAAGGCTATTCCAATCCATGGAAATGGAATATCATTCCATGTATTTGTTACTTCTTTCAGTTCAGTTCAGTTCAGTGGCTCAGCCGTGTCCGACTGTTTGCAACCCCATGAATCGCAGCATGCCTGGCCTCCCTGTCCATCACCAACTCCTGGAGTTCACTCAGACTCACATCCATCGAGTCAAGTGATGCCATCCAGCCATCTCATACTCTGTTGTCCCCTTCTCCTCCTGCCCCCAATCCCTCCCAGCATCAGAGTCTTTTCCAATGAGTCAACTCTTTGCATGAGGTGGCCAAAGTACTAGAGTTTCAGCTTTAGCATCATTCCCTCCAAAGAAATCCCAGGGCTGATCTCCTTCAGAATGGTCTGGTTGTATCTCCTTGCAGTCCAAGGGACTCTCAAGAGTCTTCTCCAACACCACAGTTCAAAAGCATCAATTCTTCAGTGCTCAGCCTTCTTCACAGTCTAACTCTCACATCCATACATGACCACAGAACCATAGCATTGATTAGACAGACCTTAGTCAGCAAAGTAATGTCTCTGCTTTTGAATATACTATCTAGGTTGGTCATAACTTTTCTTCCAAGGAGTAAGCATCTTTTAATTTCATGGCTGCAATCACCATCTGCAGTGATTTTGGAGCCCCCCAAAATAAAGTCTGATACTGGTTCCACTGTTTCCCCATCTATTTCCCATGAAGTGATGGGACCAAATGCCATGATCTTCATTTTCTGAATGTTGAGCTTTAAGCCAACTTTTTCACTCTCCACTTTCACTTTCATTAAGAGGCTTTTTAGTTCCTCTTCACTTTCTGCTATAAGGGTGGTGTCATCTGCATATCTGAAGTGATTGATATTTCTCCCGGCAATCTTGATTCCAGCTTGTGTTTCTTCTAGTCCAGCGTTTCTCATGATGTACTCTGCATAGAAGTTAAATAAGCAGGGGGACAACATACAGCCTTGATGTACTCTTTTTCCTATTTGGAACCAGTCTGTTGTTCCATGTCCAGTTCTAACTGCTGCTTCCTGACCTGCATACAGATTTCTCAAGAGGCAGGTCAGGTGGTCTGGTATTCCCATCTCTTTCAGAATTGTCTACAGTTTCTTGTGATCCACACAGTCATAGGCTTTGGCATAGTCAATAAAGCAGAAATAGATGTTTTTCTGGAACTCTCTTGCTTTTTCCATGATCCAGTGGATGTTGGCAACTTGAACTCTGGTTTCTCTGCCTTTTCTAAAACCAGCTTGAACATCAGGAATTTCGCGGTTCACGTATTGCTGAAGCCTGGCTTGGAGAATTTTGAGCATTACTTTACTAGCATGTGAGATGAGTGCAATTGTGTGGTAGTTGAGCATTCTTTGGCATTGCCTTTCTTTGGGATTGGAATGAAAACTGACCTTTTCTAGTCCTGTAATTTCTTCCAATAATGTCTTTCAGTTTTCAGTGTACAGAACTTTCACCTCATTGGGTAAATTTATTTCTGAACATTTTATCCTTTTTGTTGTGATTGTAAATGGCTTAAGTCTGCATTGGAAATCTTCAACAAGTTAAAGCACAATTTTTAAAAATTTTAAAATAACAGTATATGTCCATATGAATTGAATGTTAAGGTACAGATTCTAAGTCAGTAGCTCTGGCATGGAGCTTCAGATTTTGTATTTTAATAAGTTCATAGGTAATTTCAAAGCTGCTGTTCAGTGAACCATTGCTTTGAGTATGAAATTCTTAATGTATTCAGGTTAATGTAAATGAAAAAGCTAATAAAAATCTGGAATTTGTGTTATTCTGTTTTTCTTTTTATTCCAAAGAGCTCTCCATTTGTATTTCATTTTTACTTTTAAAGCTGAGGTCTTCAAGATTTTTCTACAAAAGGCCAGATGGTAAAAATTTTCAAGTTACAGGTCTACCATCTCTGTAGTCCAACTACTCAATTCTGCCATTGTTAAGTAAAAATATGTAAATTAACAGAACTGGTTATATTTCAATTAAACTTTATTTACAAAAACTAGGTGGCAATTGGATCAGTCCACTGGCCATAGTTTGTTGACAACTGTTAAAAGTATGATGATAATAAGAGAAGACTTACTCAAATTTGTATTTTTAAAATATTTTATTAATTTACTTATTTGGCTATGCCAGGCCTTAGTTGTGGCATGCAGGATCTTCATTCTTCATTGTAACATCTGGGATCTTTAGTTGCTGCATGTAGGATCTAATTCCTTGACCAGAGATCAAACTCGGGCCTCCTGCATTGGGATCTTGGAGTCTTGGCCACTGAGCCACTGGGAAAGTCCCACCGAATTGTATTTTGAATACAGGATCCTCAAGGCTGAAAAAGTCTCCCTGATTGCAGCAGGTCATTTAATTAGTTTTTGACCTATTCTTCAGAACCTGTTCAAACCTACTTCTACCATGAAGTCGTCCTTGTTGTTATTCAGTCGCTAAGTGACATCTGACTCTTTGTGGCCCCATGAACTGCAGCATGCCAGACTTCTCTCTCCTTCACTGTCTCCCAGAGTTTGCTCAGACTCATGTCCATTGAGTCAGTGATGCCATCCAACTATTTCATCCTCTGTTGTCCCCTTCTCCTCCTGCCTTCAATCTTTCCCAGCATCAGGATCTTTTCCAGTGAGTCAGGTCTTCACATAAGGTGGCCAAAATATTGGAGTTTCAGCAGTCCAAGGGACTCTCAGGAGTCTTCTCCAACACTACAATACAGAAGCATCATTTCTTCGGTGCTCAGCCTTCTTTACAGACCAACTTTCACATCCATGCATGACTAGTGAAAAAACCATAGCTTTGACTATACAGAACTTTTTAATTTCATGGTTGCAGTCACTATCCACAGTGATTTTGGAGCCTAAGAAAATAAAATCTCTCACTGTTTCCACTTTTCCCCCATCTATTTGCCATGAAGTGTTGGGACCAGACACCTTGAAACTGGAACGTCAGAAGTCTAGAATTGTTCATTATGTATTAAAAACATGTAAAAAACTGAACAAATGAAAAAATCAATAACTCTTCCTGACTCTATCAAAAAAGTGAGCCCACCATGTAATCCATTGCCTTCCAAACTGGAGTGAAAGACAAAGCAGAGATTCAATAAAAAAACTGAAAAGAGAGAAAATGTATAGCATTAACCATACATATTAGAAAACAGGAAAGCTCTAAAATCCATAATCTAAGTTTTTACCTTAGGAAATAAGAAAAAGAAGAGCAGATTAAATCCAAAGTAAGAAGAAGTTAAAGAATCAGTAAAAATTAATAGATATCAGTCAAACTAAAACAGGAAATCAATGGAGAAATTTTTTTTGAAAAAATAATTCTTTGAAAAGATCAATGAAAGCAATAAACCTTTTGTTAGTGTAACAACAACAACCAAAAAAAAAAAAAAGACTCAAATTACTAATATCAGAAATGAAAAAAATGACATCACTACACTACATTGACATTGACAAGGGTAATAAAAGAATTACCCTTTAATTATATACCCACAATATAAGTTATATACTTATATTATATACTGTTATATATACACTTACATAGAATATGAGTATATACTTATATTCTATACTTAATTATATATTATATTAAATTGTGGGTAAGTTATATACCCACAATTTTGATATTTCAGATGAAATGGATCAATTTCCTGAAAAACACAAACTGCCAAAAAACATACAAGAAGAAATATACAATCAAAATAGGTCTTGATATATATTTATTAGAGAAACTGAGTTGGTTATTAATAAACTTTCAAAACACAAAACACTATGTCCATATGTACTCACCAGTGAACTGCATCAAACACTTAAGGAAAAAATTATATGAATTCTCTATAATCTCTCCCAGAAGGTAGAAGCAGAGGGAATACATCCTAATTCATTCTGAGGGTAGCATTGCCCTAATACTAAACCCAGACAAAAGCATTAAAACAAAGCAAAACTACAGACAAATATTTCTCATGAACTACATGCAAAAGTTCTCAATAGTATATTAGCAAATTGAATCCAACAATGTATAAAAAGGAGCTGAGTGCTGAAGAATTGATGTTTTTGAACTGCAATGTTGGAGGAGGCTCTTGAGAGTCCCTTGGACTGCAAGGATATCAAACCAATCAATCCTAAAGGAAATCAGTCCTGAATATTCATTGGAAGGACTGATGCTGAATCTGAAACTTCAATACCTTGGCTACTTGATGCGAAGAACTGACTCATTAGAAATGACCCTGACAGTGGGAAAGATTGAAGGCAGAAGGAGAAGGGGATGACAGAGGAAGAGATGGGTGGATGGCATCACCAACTTGATGGACATAAGTTTGAGCAAGCTCTGGGAGTTGGTGATGGACAGGGAAGCCTGGCGTGTTACAGTCCATGGGGTTGTAAAGAGTCGGACATGGCTGAGTGACTGAACTGAACTGAACAGCCAAGTTAGATGTATCCCAGGAATGCAAGTTCAGCATTTGAAAAATCAATGGAGTCCATCACATTAAGTGATAAAAGAAGAAAAAAAATGTTCATATCAATAGCTCCAGGGAAAGCATTTGACAAAGATCCAATGCACATTCATAATAAAAATTTTCAACAAAAAGGAATATAAGGAAATCCCCTCAATTTGATTAAAAAAAAAGTCTACAAAAACCTACAAACAGCATCATGCTAATGGTGAGAAACTTGAAGTTTTTTGTTGAGATTAGAAACAAAGCAAGGATTTTCCCTTTCACTACTGTTTGTCAACATCATACTAGAAGTTCTAGCTAATGCATTAAGACAAGAAAAGGAAATAACTGGTATCCAGATTAGAAAGAAGAAACAAAATTGTCTCTTTTTGGCCAATATTATGGTCTTGAAAACCTGAAAGAATTGATAAAATAGACCCTGGAAGTAATAAGTGACCAAAGAAAACTTATAGATAGAAGTTTAATATACAAAAGTAAATGTTTTCCTATAAATAATCAATGACCAAATGGAATTTGATATTAAAAAACATAATGCCATTTACATTAGCACTGCCCTCACAATCAAATGCTTAAGTAGAAATGTAACAAAATATGTACAAGATCTATATCAGACAATCTACAAATTTTTGATGAAAGGTATCAAGGAATTAAATAAATGGAAAGGGGATTACGTATTCATGGGCGGAAAACTCTATATTGTGAAGATATCAGCTCCTTCTAACTTGATTATAGATTCAACCCAGTCCTAATCAAAATCCCATCAAGTTATCTTATATATTTTGATAAACAGATTCTAAAGTTTATACATAGAGAGAAAACACTCAGTAAGGCCAATTTGATAATAAAGAAGAACAGAGTCAGAAAACTGACATTAACCGACTTCAAGACTTACCACAAATCTATAATAATCAAGACAGTGTGGTCTGAGCAAAAGAATAGAGAAATAGATCAATGGAAAAGAATAGAGCCCAGAAATAGACACATAAATATACCCAACTGGTCTTTGGCAAAGGAGCAAAAGCACAACAATGGAGCAAAAATATTTTTTTGCAACAAATGGTACTGGAAGAACTGGGCATTCACACGCAAAAATACTAAAAAAACACAAACCTTACACCTTTCACAGTAATTGACTCAAAATGGATCATTCATCTAAATAAAAAATGAAAAACTACAAAACTTCTAGAAGATAACATATAAGACATCTTAGATAATCTTGGGTATAATGATAACTTTAGATACAACATCAAAAGCATAATCTATGAAAGAAATATATTATCAACTGGATTTCATTAAATTAAACTTCTGCTCGGCTGAAAATAAAGTCAAGAAAACAAAAAGACTGACATAGACCAGGAGAAAATATTTACAAAGACCCATCTAATCAAGGACTGTTTTCCTACATATACAAGGAACTCTTAAAACTTATCAATAAGAAAATAAATAAGCCAATTAAAAACAAGCAACAGAGTTTAATAATACCTCACCAAAGAAGATATATGGATGATGAATAAGCATATGAAAAGATACTTCACATCATATGTCATTCAGTTCAGTTCAGTTCAGTCACTCAGTCGTGTCCGACTCTTTGCGACCCCATGAATCGTAGCACTCCAGGCCTCCCTGTCCAGCACCATCTCCCGGAGTTCACCCAGACTCATGTCTATCGAGTCAGTGATGCCATCCAGCCATCTCATTCTCTGTTGTCCCCTTCTCCTCCTGCCCCCAATCCCTCCCAGCATCAGAGTCTTTTCCAATGAATCAACTCTTCACATGAGGTGGCCAAAGGAAATTGCAAATTAAAACTACATACATACATACTACATACATATTAGAATGAGCAAAATCTAAATCTTTGACTATATCTAATGAGGATGTGGAACAACAGGAGCTCTCATTCTTTGCTCTTAGGAATTCAAAATGGAGCAGCCAAAATGGGAAGACAGCTTGATGGTTTCTTACCAAACCAGACATACTCTTACCATATGATCTAGCAGTCATGCTCCTTGGTGTTTAGTCAAAGGTGCTGGAAAGTTATGTCTGCACAAAAGCTTGCGCATGGATGTTTCCAACAGTTTTATTTATAATTACCCAATATTGGAAGCCACCGTGATGTCCTTCACTAGATGAATGGTCTATCTGTGGTCCATCCAGGCAATGTACTATTCAGTTCAGTCATGTCTGACTCCTGGTGACCGCATGAATCACAGCACGCCAGGCCTCCCTGTACATCATCAACTCCTAGAGTTTACCTGAACTCATGTCCATCGAGTCGGTGATGCCATCCAGCCATCTCATTCTCTGTCATCCCCTTCTACTCCTGCCCCCAATCCCTTCAAGCATCAGGGTCTTCTCCAATGAACCAACTCTTTGCATGAGGTGGCCAAAGTATTGGAGTTTCAGCTTCAGTATCAGTCCTTCCAATGAACACCCGGGACTGATCTCCTTTAGGATGGACTAATTGGATCTCCCTGAAGTCCAAGGGACTCTCAAGAGTCTTCTCCAACACCACACTTCAAAAGCATCAATTCTTCGGCGCTCAGCTTCCTTCACAGTCCAACTCTCACATCCATACATGACCACTGGAAAAACCATAGCCTTGACTAGACAGACCTTAGTCGGCAAAGTAATGTCTCTGCTTTTGAATATGTTGTCTAGGTTGGTCATAACTTTCCTTCCAAGGAGTAAGCGTCTTTTAATTTCATGGCTGCAATCACCATCTGCAGTGATTTTGGAGCCCCCCAAAATAAACTCTGATGCTGTTTCCACTGTTACCCTATCTATTTCCCATGAAGTGATGGGACCGGATGCCATGATCTTCGTTTTCTGAATGTTGAGCTTTAAGCCAACTTTTTCACTCTCCTCTTTCACTTTCATCAAGAGGCCTTTTAGTTCCTCTTCACTTTCTGCCATAAGGGTGGTGTCATCTGCATATCTGAGGTTATTGATATTTCTCCTGGCAAACTTGATTACAGCTTGTGCTTCTTCCAGCCCAGCGTTTCTCATGATGTACTCTGCATGTAAGTTAAATAAGCAGGGTGACAATAGACAGCCTTGACATACTCCTTTTCCTACTTGGAACTGGTCTGTTGTTTCATATCCAGTTCTAACTATTGGTTCCTGACCTGCATATAGGTTTCTCAAGAGGCAGGTCAGGTGGTCTGGTACTCCCATCTTTTGAAGTATTTTCCACAGTTTTTGGTGATCCATACAGTCAAAGGCTTTGGCATAGTCAATAAAGCAGAAATAGATGTTTTTCTGGAACTCACTTGCTTTTTCCATGATCCAGCAGATGTTGGCAATTTGATCTCTGGTTCCTTTCCCTTTTCTAAAACCAACTTGAACATCTGGAAGTTCACAGTTCACATATTGCTGAAGCCTGGCTTGGAGAAATTTGAGCGTTACTTTACTAGTGTGTGAGATGAGTGCAACTGTGCGGTAGTTTGAGCATTTTTTGGCATTGCCTTTCTTTGAGATTGGAATGAAAACTGACTTCTTCTAGTCCTGTGGCCACTGCTGCGTTTCCAAATTTGCTGGCATATTGAGTGCAGCACTTTAACACCATCGTCTTCTAAGATTTGAAATAGCTCAAATGGAATTCCACCACCTCCACTAGCTTTGTTCATAGTGATGCTTTCTAAGGCCTGCTTGACTTCACATTCCAGGATGTCTGGCTCTAGATTAGTGATCACACCATTGTGATTATCTGGGTCATGAAGATCTTTTTTGTACAGTTCTTCTGTGTATTCTTGCCACCTCTTCTTAATATCTTCTGCTTCTGTTAGGTCCCTACCATTTCTGTCCTTTATCGAGCCCATCTTTGCATGAAATGTTCCCTTGGTATCTCTAATTTTCTTGAAGAGATCTCTAGTCTTTCCCATTCTATTGTTTTCCTCTATTTTTTTGCATTGATCACTGAAGAAGGCTTTCTTCATGTACTATTGAGTCAGGCATGACTCAGCAACTTCACATACACATACATACATACATTCACTATTAAAAAGAAATGAGATACCAGGTCATGAAAGAAATAGAGGCAGATTAAATACATATTGAGTAAAAGCCATGAATATGAAAAGTGCCATACTATGTGATCCCAAGTTTATGATATTCTGGAAAAGGGAAAAGTATAGAGACATTAGAAGAATCAATGATTGCCAGGGCTTAGGTAGGAGGGAGAGAGGAATCAGAGAAGCATAGAGGGTTTAGGACAATGATGCTGCAGTGGTGGATACATGTCATTGGATATTTGTGTAAATTCATTGAATACACTCCACGAACAGTGAGACCTTGTGAAAACTCAGGACTTGGATGGATAATGATGTGTCAGTGTAGTTTCACTGAATATAACAAACAGAGATTACAGTTTTGCAAAATGTCATCATTAGGGGAAACTGGGTAAAGTGTACATGGAACTCTAAAACTATATGGAAACTGGGTAAAGTGTACATGTGAATCTAAAACTATGGAAAAAATATTCAATTGAAAAAGTTAAAAATTAGTTACTGGATAAGTAAAGAGATGCTCTAGGGTTTTACAATGAAAATACAATGAAAAAAGTGGTGAAAAATACTAAGATTGTCCATCCTTCTTGACTGCTCACTGTTTAATGGGGTTCTGGAGAAAGAGATGACTAGATTTGAAAACTAACTACCAGAAAGAATCATAGCAGAGAAATAAGAAATATAGGGAAAAAAGTGTTTGATATTTTAAATTTAAGTTTCCAGAAGAGTATCTAACCAGAGATAGTAAAAAATGGATGGAAAACTTGTTTAGAGCTCAGAGAAGAGTTTAGGGTTACAAATATAGATTTGAAATTGACATACGCACAGAGAAAATGGAAAACAGTGGTGTTTTCTATCCGTGGGGGGAGGAATGGAAAGAGGCAACAATTGTCTTGTGACCAAAGGTTAGAGTGATGCCTGTATTTTGGGCTTAGGAAAGATATCTGTTCAAAAGCAAAACAAAACAAGCAAAAACAAACTCAAGCAGACTCAAAAACACCTGGAAAGGTAGATCACTTAAATAGGAAGAGGCTAGGTGGTCAAAAAGAACCAAATGTTCAACCAATCTTGGTGCTGGCTATCTGAGGAGGTCTGGAGATTTTGACTTTGCTGATGTGCTCCAGGTAAGAAATCTCAGTATAAAGTTTAGATACAGTTGAGGAAACAGTAATTGATAAATCCTGTGATCCTAAGACACGTGAGGGACAAGAGAGCAAATCACCACACAATGCTGACATTTTATGCCTGGAATTTTGAAAGAAGCAATAGGGATGATGAATCCAAAGGTCAGACTACTAACACAAACATCACAGGAGCCCTGGGGAGACAATGGTGACTGAGTACTGCTTGTTTATGCATGGGAAATAGTATCAGAAATCTGGAAGGGTCTAGGAAAAGCTTTCTTGGTGCATCTCTTTGTTTCCTGTTACATGGCCTTGTGTATAATTTAACCGTTTAGGGAAGATTTGACTTCATCAAAACAAAAATTTTCTGTTTAAAAATGACACAAAGTTTAAAGACTGGTGTTCAACTGGAGAAATATATTTAAATACCTAAAACCATTAAAGAATTAACATACATAATTTACATGGACTTCTTTTAAGTTGACAAGGAAAAAGTTTAAAATCCAATAAGAAATTAGACAAAGATTATCAATAGGTAATTCACAGAATTAAAAATGTGAAAGACTAATGCATACATAAGTGCTAAATGTCACTTGCAAGCACAGAAAAAAAGGTAAATTCAAACAAGGAAATATCAGCTAATTTGCCTCTAAATACTGGCAATAATTAACTCAAACTGGTAAAGCTGTTTTCATTTCTCCTATAATTCATAGTCCTACCTTTGGAATATTATTGCCAGAGAAGAGTGAAAAGGATGGTCAGTGTGTCCTGTGACTGTAGCAAAGCACTGAAAGCAAAATGTTGCCCTTTATATGCAAAATATAATATACACATAAGTTAGAATCTATAATATGACACAAATGAACATATCTATGACACAGAAACAGATTCACAGACATAGAAAATAGACTTGTAGTGGCCAAGGCACAAGAGTTTGGGTGGAGAGTTTGGAATTAGATATAATCTATTATATACAGGATTGATAGACAAGGAGGCCCAGGGGTAAAGAATCCAGTTGCATTGCATGAGACTCAGGCTCGATCCTTGGGTCAGTAAGATCCCCAGAAGAAGGGAATGGCAACCTGCTCCAGTATTCTTGCCTGAGAAAACCAATGGACAGAGGAGCCTGGTGGGCTACAGTCCAAGGAATTACTAACAGTCGGACATGACTGAGTGACTGAACAACAATACACCATAAACAGAAATGTATAGCATGGGGAACAATATTCAGTATCCTCTGGTAAACCATCATGGAAATAATATGATATGTATGTGTGTGTGTATGTGGTATAATGGAGTCACTTTGCTGTACAGCAGAAAATATGGCAATATTGTAAATCAACTATCTCTAATAAAATAAATTTTAAAAATATACACATAAGAAGGGATTCCATGCAGCAGAGTGGCTGATGATTTATGTATCTAACAAAGCTGTGTTAGATAGATGGGTAAATCAATATCAAAACAATGTTGAACTAAAAAAAAAAAAAGTAAGCAAAGTAATAAAATTAATGACTCTTTAATTATGTGAATCTTAAACACATCAATAGATTCAAAATAATTCATTTTTGAAGTATTTATATGCATTTAAAAAGGAAATAAGAAAGTTTAATTGAAAGAACATAATCACATAAGCTTTATGACCTGTGTGTGATTAGGAGACCTGGGTTTGATTCCTGGGTGGGGAAGATCCCCTAGAGAAGGAAATGGCAACCCACTCCAGTATTCCTTCCAGGAGAATCCCATGGAAAGAGGAGCCAGGCAGGCTATAATCTATGGGGTCTCAAGAGAAGGACACAACTGAGTGACTAAGCATACACACACAATCTCATAAGTAAACACATGAAAAAGAAATACAGCAGGAAGAATTTGTAGCAACTGAGGATAAATCTAGGCTTGAATGTCAATCTTGGGCACAGAGATCTTTAATAAAAAACAAAGAAATCCAGGTTCAATGCATGATACTTGATGCTTCAGGCTGGTGCACTGAGACAACCCAGAGGGATGGTACGGGGAGGCAGGAGAGAGGGGGGTTCAGGATGGGGAATACATGTATACCTGTGGCGGATTCATGTTGATGTATGGCAAAATCAATACAATATTGTAAAGTAATTAACCTCCAATTAAAATAAATAAATTTATATTAAAAAAAACCCCAAAACAAAAAGAAGCAATCGGTTTAGTGACAGCAGAGTTTAAAGTGAGGTAGTTACTCAGAAGGAGAGATATTAAGTTGTTGCTAATTAAGAACAATACCAAAGAATGTTCAAATTACCACACAATTACACTCACCTCACACACTAGCAAAGTAATGCTCGAAATTCTCCAAGTCAGGCTTCAACAGTATGTGAACTGTGAACTTCCAGATGTTCAAGTTGAATTTAGGAAAGGCAGAGGAACCAGAGATCAAATTGCCAACATCCATTGGATCATAGAAAAAGCAAGAGAATTTCAGAAAAACATCTTCTTTATAGATTACACCAAAGCTTTCGACTTATTGTGTAGATCACAATAAACTGTGGAAAATTCTTCAAGAGATGTGAATACCAGACCACCTTACCTGCCTCCTGAGAAATCTGTATGCAGGTCAAGAAGCAACAGTTAGAACTGGACATGGAACAACAGACTGGTTCCAAGTTGGGAAAGAAGTACGTCAAGGCTGTGTATTGTCACCCTGCTTATTTAACTTATATGCAGAGTATATCACGTGAAATGCTGGACTGGATGAAGCACAGCTGGAATCAAGATTGCTGGGACAAATATCAATAACCTCAGATATGCAGATGACACCATCCTTTAGTGAAGATGACACCTCCTTAGTGAAGAGGAACTAAAGAGCCTCTTGACGAAAGTGAAAACGGAGAGTGAAAAAGTTGGCTTAAAACTCAAAATTCAGAAAACTAAGATCATGGCATCTGGTCTCGTCACTTCATGGCAAATAGATAGGGAAACAATGGAAACAGTGGCTGACTTTATTTTCTTGGGCTCCGAAATCACTGCAGATTGTGATTGTAGCCATGAAATTAAAAGACGCTTACTCCTTGGAAGAAAAGCTATGACCAAACTAGACAGCATATTAAAAAGCAGAAACATTATTTTGCCAACAAAACTTCATCTAGTCAAAGATATGATTTTTCCAGTAGTCATGTATGGATGTGAGAGTTGGACTTGAGTGCCGAAGAATTGATGCTTTTAAACTGTGGTGTTGGAGAAGACTCTTGAGAGTCCCTTGGGCAGCAAGGAGATCAAATCAGTCAATCTTAAAGGATATCAGTCCTGAATATTCATCAGAAGGACTGATGTTGAAGCTGAAACTCCAATACTTTGGACTCCTGATGTGAAGTGCTGACTCACTGGAAAAGACTCTGAAGCTGGGAGAGATTGAAGGCAGGAGGAGAAGGGGATGACAGAGGATGAGATGGTTGGATGGCATCACTGATTGATGGACATGAGTTTGAGCAAGCTCCTGGATTTGGTGATGGACAGGGAAGACTGGCGTGCTGCAGTCCATGGCATTGCAAAGAGTCGGACAGGTCTGAGTGGTTCAACTGAACTGAATTCAGAGGGAGCATCAAGGATGGGAGGATCAAGGACTCCCCTGTGGGGGATTCACAGGGGAGTGAAAGTGAAAGTGTTAATTGCTTGGACACTCCCTTTTCCAGGGGATCTTCTCCACCCAGGGATTGAACTTGAGTTTTCTGCATTGCAGGCAGATTCTTTACCATTTGAACCACCAGGGAAGCCCACATAGGGGAGAGCAGATGTTTATTTGGAAACAGGATTGTGCAGGAAAGCAGCAGAAAGTGGTTGTGGGGGTAGGATCCCACTCCCTCAGGGAAGCAGAGAGAGAGTGAAGGCATGGGGGTGTTTTCAGGCAAGAAACAGGTAAGTGGGAGCAACTCCCCTCTCCTCCTCGTCACTGATTTTCCTGAGGGTCTGTCTCAATCTAGCACAGATATGTATAATCTTGCCTCACTATTAAAATAATCAGCTGTGTGTAGATACTATTCTTGGATCTTTACGTACATTGAGAGCAATTTATATTCTCTCAGAAGTCACGGAGAATTAAATTTTCCATGAAGAAGGAGCCTTACAAAGCACTCCATGAGCTTAACCAGCACTTATGACACCTATATATGTGCTAGTTCAGTTCAGTCCAGTTCAGTCGCTCAGTCGTGTCCAACTCTTTGCTAATCTGCACTTAAATGTTTTACCTGCATGTTTCTTAATACATCGCCTGTTTTCAAACATTTAAAAAAGTGAAGATCTAAAGAGGCTAAAGGGGGCTTTTCCCTCAGTGGCTGATGACAGATCGTGTTGGGGGACGATCGTCAGGATGGCTTAACTCTCAGGTCTCTGCCTGTTTTTAATCTAAACAGCCCTGCCCTAGAACTGTATCTTCTTGGGCAGGAAGAGAAACAAGCAGGATGTTTGTCCTCCAGTCTTTTTTAAGACCTCAGTCCTCAGGTCTTCTGCAACTTCTTACCTTGGGCACTTTCTTCTTTCCTTTTAAAGTTTTTGTCACATGCAGGAGGAGGAGAATGCAGCCAATATTCCTCTTGCTGAGTCTTTATGAGCGTCTGTGTTGAGGACAGCATGCCAGAAGCTATTTTGGGATATATGGATCAAAATAATGAGAAAACCAACACAAGCAGTTAGGTGAATGGAACGCATATCAAAGCACGTGGCAGGGAGCACCCAGGCACAGTGGGGAGGGGGCCAGTTCCTGCAGTTGGGGGGAGGGTGTGCTTCCCAGGGGATTCTGCCCTTCCCTCCTGAGAGGACACTTACTGCTTTGGTATTTGCAGGGCTCGAGGGGGGCAGAAAGAACGCTCCAGAAAGGCCTCCATGCCAGCGGCTCAGCAGAGAAGGGAGTTCCCTCTCCTGAGCAATCATTGCACTGAATGAGTAGGAAGCAGTGGTTACAAAGCCCTGCTTTTACATTATTGCTCTCAGAATCTGCAGGAAGGAAATTGTACAAATATTGCATAAAATAATCACAGTCAGGGGCAGCAAGGAAGGAACCATGAACAGTTCACTTATTTCCACTGACACATTGTCAAGAGAAAAGGTAAAAGCCCATGGAAATGCTATGAAAGTTGATTTTCTTTTGTTGGAACTTGAATGTGTATTACATGTTTTTTAAAAAGGTAATTCACTCATTTTAAGTTTCCACGTTAACAAAAACTATATCAGTTCAGTTCCATCGCTCAGTCGTGTCCATCTCTTTGCGATCCCATGAAACTTAGCACGCCAGGCCTCCCTGTCCATCACCAACTCCTGGAGTTTACCCAAACTCTTGTCCATGGAGTCGTTGATGCCATTCAGCCATCTCATCCTCTGTCATCTCCATCTCCTCCTGCTCCCAATCCCTCCCAGCATCAGGGTCTTTTCCAATGAGTCAGCTCTTCGCATCAGGTGGGCAAAGTACTGGAGTTTCAGTTTCAGCATCAGTCCTTCCAATGAACACCTAGGACTGAGCTCCTTTAGGATGGACTGGTTGGATCTCCTTGCAGTCCAAGAGACTCTCAAGAGTCTTCTCCAACACCACAGTTCAAAAGCATCAATTCTTCGGCACTCAGCTTCCTTCACAGTCCAATTCTCACATCCATACATGACCACTGGAAACACCATAGCCTTGACTAGACAGACCTTTGTTGGCAAAAGTAAAGTCTCTGCTTTTCAATATGCTATCTAGGTTGGTCATAACTTTCCTTCCAAGGGGTAAGCATCTTTTAATTTCATGGCTGCAATCACCATCTGCAGTGATTTTGGAGCCCAAGAAAATAAAGTCTGACACTGTTTCCACTGTTGCCCCATCTATTTCCCATGAAGTGATGGAATCAGATGCCATGATCTTAGTTTTCTGAATATTGAGCTTTAAGCCAACTTTTTCACTCTCCTCTTTCACTTTCATCAAGAGGCTTTTTAGTTTCTCTTCACTGTATTACATATTTTTTAAAAAGGTAATTCACTCATTTAAGTTTCCACATTAACAAAAACTATATAAACTAAACAAAACAGAAATAGGCCCACAGACACAGTACATAAACTCATGGTTACCAAAGGGGGAAGGGAAAGGGATAAATTAGGAGTTTGGGACTAACATATACACATGACTATATATAAAATAGATAATCAACAAGGAACTACTCTATAGCACAGGGAACTATATTCAACATATTGTATTAATAATCACTTATAAGGGAAAATTATGTCATCTAGTCCTATCAGTTCATGGCAAACAGATGGGGAAAAATGTGGAAACAGTCAGATTTCATTTTCTTGGGCTCCAAAATCAATGTGGATGGTGACTGTAGCCACAAAATTAAAAGATAATTGTTCCTTGGAAGAAGAGCTATGACAAAATTAGACAGCTTATTAAAAGCAGAGACATCACTTTGCCAACAAACATCCATATAGTCAAAGCTATGGTTTTTCCAGTAGTTATACATGGATGTGAGAGTTGGACCATAAAAAGGCTGAGCACCTAAGAACTGATGCTTTCGGACTGTGGAGTTGGAGAAGATTCTTGAGAGTCCCTTGGACAGCAAGGAGACCAAACCAGTCAGTCCTAAAGGAAATCAGTTTTGAATATTCATTGGAAGGACTAATGCTAAAGCTGAAGCTCCAATACTTTGGCCATCTGATGCAAAGAGCTGACTCATTGGGAAAGACCCTGATGCTGGGAAAGATTGAGGGAAACAAGAGAAGGGGGCCACAAAGGTGGTTGGATGGCATCACTGACTCAATGGACATGAATCTGAGCAAACTCTGGGAGATAATGAAGGACAGAGAAACCGAGGGTGCTACTGTTCAAGGGGCTGCAAAGAGTTCGACATGACTTAGTGACTGAACAGCAACATCGTAAGGGAAAAGAATCTGAAAAAGCACTTGTGTGTGTGTGTGTGTGTGTGTGTGTGTGTGTGTGTGTGTAACTGAATTCCTTCATTGTACATCTGAAACAAAAATAACATTGTAAATCAACTGTACTCCAATAAAAAATAAACTTAGAGAAAGTCTTGTATGAAACTACCAATGAGATGCTTAAATTCTGTAATCACAATTCTACTCCCTAGAAGAAATGACTGGAAGAGTTCACTTCCTTCACAAACTGAGAAATTACGCACATACACACACCTGTGTGTGTACATTTTAATATTTAAAAAATCTTTAAAATCCTTGTTTAAAAAAAGTATAGATCTAAGCAGTCATAATCCTCCAAAATGAAGAGAACAATTAAGAGAAGTAAGTTAGCCATTGTGTGACAAATATAAGCTCTTAAACTCTCTTGTCAATTTTAACAATGTTTCACAGCTTATCACATTAATGTCTGTCTTTGGTTATATCATGTCAAGTTAGGGCGTGCCATTTGACACATCACTTGAAAAGAAATACTTATAAATTTTCTTTAAAAATCAAAGCTGGCCAAACTGGAATTTAGACTGATGGCATTTCTGTCCTTTTAAAGCTCAACTGAGCAAACCATGGGTCTTTAGGAATGGAGAAAAATAGGCCCAGGGAACAAAAGTAGCTGTGATAAAAAGCTTTCTGTAATGTAAGGTGGTTACAACCAGTAGGAACCAGGGCATTTACTGTCAAAATGAAGTTTCAAACACTTGAATATAGAATGGCCACATATGCCTCATATTTTGTGTGTGTGTGTAAGTCGCTTCAATCATGTGTGACTCTTTGTGAAAACTTTTTTACTTTGTTTTGTTTGTAATAGTAAAGACATTACAAAATCAATGCAAAGCACCTAAAATTATTTCTATGTGATATGGAATTTCTCTTGTCTGAGCGTATTTCAAGGAAGATAAAGAATGCTATTTTTAAGAGAAAACTAAATACTTCAAAATCAATTTATTTAAATAGAAAGAAAGCCAAATATTCTGGTTTGCTATTAATATAACATTATTATTACATATGGCTTGGTATTAATATATATTATTGTTATATAATAATAACTGGTAGTAACACCACCACAACCCCCTTTTGAAAGTTCTTTTTAAAATTAAATTAATTCATTTATTTTAACTGGAGGATAATTACTTTACAATATTGTGATGGTTTTTGCCATACATGAACATGAATCATCTAAGCCCATCAACTAAGAGAGATTTGCCAAAATTTTAACACATCTCATTACTTCTTTTCAGACACATTACTTCTAGTTATTGTAAACTAAGAAAAATGAAATAAATATTCTGAAAACCTACTGCAATTTATTTATTCAAGTTTTATCTTGCCATCTTTTTTTTCCTTTTCTGGAAAAACCAAGCACTTTACTTTTAAACAAACTTCTCTCAGTTTTTCACTCGATAAACAGAAACATATCTAAAGTTATACTTTTTACCACTGTGATCTCTAGGAGAGTCTAAGTGACTCTTAACGAAATAAAGTACACTCTAATTCACAGACAACGGAGTGGGTGACTACGTACTGTCTGATATGCAGTGTATTTCAGCAGTCCAGCAAAGCTTACAGCCACTCACATCACTTCTGCAAGTTCTTGCAGAAGCAAACACACATTAATATGATCAGAACCTTATCTGCTCTGTAATGAGGCTTCAGTATTATCTCTTATTTAAAAATTATCCATATAACTAAAAATTATCTATTAGTCATTTCCAAGGAGTTAACCAAAAATTTCAGACTTTAAATAGACATACTTCAGAATATAATAAATATGAAGACATTGGCAGGATAACGATTAAATTTGACAGAACAGTAGTTTTCCATTTTTACAATCCTAAACAGTCTGTAGAAGTAAGAATATATTCTATATAGTAAATCAGTATAAGAAATGTAAGCAATCCAGATTAACTAGCTTCATGAAATAACAAACCTAAATCCACTGAGACGACCCAGAGGGATGGAACGGGGAGGGAGGGAGGAGGGGGGTTCAGGATGGGGAACACGTGTATACCTGTGGTGGATTCATGTTGATGTATGGCAAAATCAATACAATATTGTAAAGTAATTAGCCATCAATTAAAATAAATAAATTTATATTAAAAAATTAAAATGTATGCCTGTTTTTGTACAATGTACTGATCAATTCAGTGAATCATATATACTTTTTAAAGCAAAATTATTAAGACATTCTGGTTTGTTCAAAGATTTACCTCAAATTAGTGAACCTGAATTTTTATGTAAAAATGTTGATAATTGCTAATGGTTTCATGAGGACTTTTTTCTTAAAAGATTAGCATATTTAAAGTATTAAAATTTTGGTTTTATTATTGTTCTGAAAATATTAGATGTATAGAATCATTTATTTTTCTCTAAATATCAATTAAACCAGAACTTCTTTAATGTGGGTGCTTTTATTTTTGTTGTTGTTGCTCATAATTCAGTGTAAAAATATTCTCTAGAGGTAGCAAGATATATTCACATAATGACAGGAAATTCACATAATGACAGGAAAAGACTTTTTTTTTTATTTTACAGACACATAGACAATTTTCAGTTTTTTTTAAAAATTATTATTATTATTATTTTTACTTTACAATATTGTATTGGTTTTGCCATACATCAACATGAATCTGCCACGGGTGTACATGTGTTCCCAATCTTGAACCCCCCTCCCACCTCCCTCCCCATACCATCCCTCTGGGTCATCCCAGTGCACCAGCCCCAAGCATCCTGTATCCTGCATCGAACCTAGACTGACGATTCATTTCTTACATGATATTATACATGTTTCTAATGAGGTGGATGAAACTGGAGCCAATTATACAGAGTGAAGTAAGCCAGAAAGAAAAACACGAATTTTCAGTTTTGGTTCCACAATCTTAGCAACAAGTCAAGAATAAACAAAGACATATGAATCTCAGGGGTCTGTTCTATTTTATGTTCAAAAATATTTTCTTAAATGATTTGAGTTCATATATAGCAAAATGAACAAACATAGGATAAAAAAACAGATTTTCTGTTTCCTCTCTCCCGATGGGCTATCCTATCATTCTGGTGGAGATTCTGAGTCACACAACTCACTTGGGTCTACATTGGATGTTCCGAAAACTGCCAGGAGGCTGGCTGAGTGGGTTCCAGGAAATCCTTGCCTCTGGCCATGGATGAGTTAGATAATGCACAGCAGACTAATAGACTTGGCCAAGAATTAGAAACAACCTCCCTCTCCCTAAAAAAAGGAGGAGGGTAACCTGGGAAGCAGAGAGTTATCAAAGATCAAGTTCTGGTGCACTTAGGCTTTGGGGGTCCCAAGGTTTGGGGACCAAAAGCCAGGAAAGGAAGTACTCTGGCAATTCTGTTTGATTATCTCCAGTAGATGAGCCCACTGGGGCATCTTGGGAAGAAACTCTAAACCTTTCAAAGTATAATTTTCAAACAGTTAGAAACATGATGCATACAGATCCAAGACTATATAAATGTTAGCCATCACAATGATATTATTCAGAAAAAATTAGACTAGAATTTAGCTTTCCATAGAAACATGTTAGAATTAAGTAACTATAGCATTCAGGGTTGTAATCCCTATTAAATAAAATTCAGTTAATTGAATGAGCAAATATTTGTATTTCATTAGGACAAAATTCTAACTTCTCAAGCAATTATCTCTGAATAGTGATTCTCCAATAGTAGCTTCTGATTCCACAACTGCAGTAGAAGCAGTAGCACTGAGGAATTTGTTAGAAGTGGAACTTATCCAGCCCTTGTCCTCACCTACTGATCCCAAGCTCTAGGCATAAAGCCCAGAAATCTGTGTTTAACAATGTTTCTGTCATCTGATACAAACCTAAAATTCAACAGCTGCTGATCTAGACCAACCTCCAGCATACTTAACCTAATTCCTTCATGAAGTTATCTCATGAACACTTCCAAAGCAGGGAGTCAAACCATGAACATCACACATCTAAACTTTGCTTACTGTGTTTTATTGGCATCAGGTGATTTGTTTCTTATATGATATTATACACGTTTCCATGGCATTCTCCCGAATCATCCCACCCTGTCCCTCTCCCACAGAGTCCAAAAGACTGTTCTATACATCTGTGTCTCTTTTGCTCTCTCACATACAGGGTTGTCATTACCATCTTTTTAAATTCCATATATATGCTTTAGTATACTGTATTGGTGTTTTTCTTTCTGGCTTACTTCACTCTATAGTAGGCTCCAGTTTCATCCACCTCATTAGAACTGACTCAAATGTATTCTTTTTAATGGTCGAGTAATACTCCATTGTGTGTATGTACCACAGCTTTCTTATCCATTCATCTGCTGATGGACATCTAGGTTGCTTCCATGTCCTGGCTATCATAAACAGTGCTGTGATGAACATTGGGGTACACGTATCTCTTTCAATTCTGGTTTTCTCAGTGTGTATGCCCAGCAGTGGGATTGCTGGGTCATAAGGCAGTTCTAGTCCCAGTTTTTTAAGGAATCTCCACACTATTCTCCATAGTGTACTAGTTTGCATTCCCACCAACAGTGTAAGAGGGTTCCCTTTTCTCCACACCCTCTCCAGCATTTATTGCTTGTAGACTTTTGGATCGCAGCCATTCTGACTGGCATGAAATGGTACCTCATTGTGGTTTTGATTTGCATTTCTCTGATAATGAGTGATGTTGAGCATCTTTTCATGTGTTTGTTAGCCATCTGCATGTCTTCTTTGGAGAAATGTCTGTTTAATTCTTCAGCCCATTTTTTTGATTAGGTCGTTTATTTTTCTGGAATTGAGCCATAGGAGTTGCTTGTATATTTTTGAGATTAGTTGTTTGTAAGTTGCTTCATTTGCTATGATTTTCTCCCATTCAGAAGGCTGTCTTTTCACCTTACTTATAGTTTCCTTTGTTGTGCAGAAGCTTTTAATTTTAATTAGATCCCATTTGTTTATTTTTGCTTTTATTTGCAGTATTCTGGGAGGTGGATCATAGAGGATCCTGCTGTGATTTATGTCGGAGAGTGTTTTGCCTATGTTCTCCTCTAGGAGTTTTATAGTTTCTGGTCTTACATTTAGATCTTTAATCCATTTTGAGTTTATTTTTGTGTATGGTGTTAGAAAGTGTTCTAGTTTCATTCTTTTACAAGTGGTGGACCAGTTTTCCCAGCACCACTTGTTAAAAAGATTGTCTTTTCTCCATTGTATATTCTTGCCTCCTTTGTCAAAGATAAGGTGTCCATATGTTTGTGGATTTATCTCTGGGCTTTCTATTTTGTTCTATTGATCTATATTTCTGTCTTTGTGCCAGTACCATACTGTCTTGATGACTGTGGCTTTGTAGTAGTGCCTGAAGTCAGGCAGGTTGATCCCTCCAGTTCCATTCTTCTTTCTCAAGATTGCTTTGGTTATTCGAGGTTTTTTGTATTTCCATACAAATTGTGAAATTATTTGTTCTAGCTCTGTGAAAAATACCGTTGGTAGCTTGATAGGGAGTGCATTGAATCTATAGATTGCTTTGGGTAGTATACTCATTTTCACTGTATTGATTCTTCCAATCCATGAACATGGCATATTTCTCCATCTATTATGTCCTCTTTGATTTCTTTCACCAGTGTATTATAATTTTCTATATATAGGTCTTTAGTTTCTTTAGGTAGATATATTCCTAAGTATTTTATTCTTTTTGTTGCAATGGTGAATGGAATTGTTTCCTTAATTTCTCTTTCTATTTTCTTATTATTAGTGTATAGGAATGCAAGGGATTTCTGTGTGTTGATTTTATATCCTTCAACTTTACTATATTCATTGATTAGCTCTAGTAATTTTCTGGTGGAGTCTTTAGGGTTTTCTATGTAGAAGATCATGTCATCTGCAAACAGTGAGAGTTTTACTTCTTCTTTTCCAATTTGGATTCCTTTTATTTCTTTTTCTGCTCTGATTTCTGTGAACAAAACTTCCAAAACTATGTTGAATAGTAGTGGTGAGAGTGGGCACCCTTGTCTTGTTCCTGACTTTAGGGGAAATGCTTTCAATTTTTCACCATTGAGGATAATGTTTGCTGTAGGTTTGTCATATATAGCTTTTATTATGTTGAGGTGTGTTCCTTCTATTCCTGCTTTCTGAAGAGTTTTTTTTTATCATAAATGGATGTTGAATTTTGTCAAAGGCCTTCTCTGCATCTATTGAGATAATCATATGGCTTTTATTTTTCAATTTGTTAATGTGGTGTTGCTTTTATTTCCAGTATTCTGGGAGGTGGATCATAGAGGATCCTTCTGTGAAAGAGGCAAGAATATACAATGGAGTAAAGACAATCTCTTTAACAAGTGGTGTTAGGAAAACTGGTCAACCACTTGTAAAAGAATGAAACTAGATCACTTTCTAACACCACACACAAAATAAACTCAAAATGGATTAAAGATCTAAACGTAAGACCAGAAACTATAAAACTCCTAGAAGAGAACATAGGCAAAACATTCTCTGACATCAAAAGATGTCTTTTTCATTATAGGGTACTGGAATGCAAAAGTAGGAAGTCAAGAGATACTTGGAGCAACAGGCAAATTTGGCCATGGAATACAGAATGAAGCAAGGCAAAGGCTAATAGAGTTTTGTCAAGAGAATGCACTGGTCACAGCAAACGTCTTCTTCCAACAACACAAGAGAAGACTCTACACATGGACATCACCAGATGCTCAATACCAAAATCAGATTGTTTGTATTCTTTGCAGCCAAACATGGAGAAGCTCTATACAGTCAGCAAAAACAAGACTAGGAGTTGATTGTGGCTCTAACCATGAACTTCTTATTGCTAAATTCAGACTTAAATTGAAGAAAGTAAGAAAAACCACTAGACCATTCAAGTATGACCTAAATCAAATCCCTTATATTATACAGGGATGTGTATAATATAATATGTGACAAATAGATTCAAGGGATTAGATCTGATAGACAGGGTTCCTGAAGAACTATGGACAGAGGTTCATGACATTGTACAGGAAGCAGGGATCAAGACCACCCCCAAGATAAAGAAATGCAAAAAGGCAAAATTGTTGTCTGAAGAGACCTTATAAATAGCTGTGAAAAGAAGAGAAGTGGAAGGCAAAGGAGAAAAAAAGATATACTCATTTGAACGCAGAATTCCAAAGAATAGCAAGGAGAGATAAGAAAACCTTCCTCAGTGATCAATGCAATAAAATAGAGGAAAACAATAGAATGGGAAAGACTAAAGATCTCTTCAAGAAAATCAGAGATACCAAGGGAACATTTCATGCACAGATGGCCACAATAAAGGACAGAAATGATATAGACCTAACAGAAGCAGAAGATATTAAGAGGTGGCAAGAATACATATAAGAACTATACAAAAAGGATCTTCATGACCCAGATAACCACAATGGTGTGATCACTCACCTAGAGCCAGACATCCTGGAGTGCAAAGTCAAGTGGGCCTTAGAAAGCATCACTACGAACAAAGCTAGTGGAGGTGATGGAATTCCAGCTAAGCTTTCTCAAATCTAAAAGACGATGTTTGTTAAAGTGCTTCACTCAATATGCCAGCAAATTTGGAAAACTCAGCAGTGGTCACAGGACTGGAAAAGGTCAGGTTTCATTCCAATCCCATAGAAAAATAATGCCAAAGAATGTTCAAACTACTACACAATTGTACTAATCTCACACACTAGTAAAGTAATGCTCAAAATTCTCTAAGCCAGGCTTCAACAGTTTGTAAACTGTGAATTTCCAGATGTTCAAGCTGGATTTAGAAAAGGCAGAGGAACCAGAGATCAAATTGCCAACATCTGTTGGATCATCGAAACAGCGAGAGAGTCCACAAAAACATCCACTTCTGCTTTATTGGCTATGCCAAGCCTTTGACTGTGTGGATCACAACATACTGTGGAAAATTCTTCAAGAGATGTAAATAACAGAGCACCTTACCTGCCTCCTGAGAAATCTGTTTGCAGGTCAAGAAGCAACAGTTAGAACTGAATGTGGAACACAGACTGGTTCCCAATTGGGAAAGGAGTACGTCAAGGCTGTGTATTGTCACCCTGCTTATTTGACTCTGATGCAGAGTACATCATGCGAAATGCCAGGCTGGATGAAACACAAGCTGGAATCAAGATTGTGAGGAGAAATATCAGTAACCTTGATATGCAGATGACACCATGCTTATGACGGAAAGCAAAGAAGCACTAAAGAGGCTCTTGATGAAAGTGAAAGAAGGGAGTGAAAAAGCTGGCTTAAAACTCAACACTCAGAAAACTAAGATTATGGCATCTGGTCCCATCACTTCAGGGGAAATAGATGGGGAAATAATGGACACAGTGACAGATTTTTTTGGGGAGGAGGCTCCAAAATCAATGCAGATGGTGACTGCAGTGATGAAATTAAAAGACACTTGCTCCTTGGGAGAAAAGTCGTGACCAACTTAGATGGCATATTAAAGAGCAGAGTCATTACTTTGCCAACAAATGTCTGTCTAGTCAAAGCTATGATTTTTCCAGTAGTCATGTATGGTTGTGAGATTTGGACTATAAACAAAGCTGAGTACCAAAGAATTGATGCTTTTGAACTGTGGTGTTGGAGATAACTCTAGACAGTCCCTTGGATTGCAAGGAGATTCAACCAGTCAATTGTAACAGAAATTAGTCCTGAATATTCATTGAAAGGACTGATACTGATCCTGAAACTCCAATATTTGGCCACCTGATGTGAAGAACTGACTCTTTGGAAAGACTCTGGTGCTGGAAAAGATTGAAGGCAGGAGAGGAAGGGGACGACAGAGGATGAGATGGTTGGATGGCATCACTGACTCGATGGACATGAGTTTGAGTAAGCTCCAGGAGTTGGTGTTGGACAAGGAAGCCTGGTGTGCTGCAGTCCATGGGGTCACAAAGAGTCAGACATGACTGAGTGACTGAGCTGAACTGATGTTTGTGTTCAATCTGGACTCCTGTGGGTCAGTATGATCTGCCCCAAGATCCACTCAGCTTTGGGTCCTTGCTGGGAGATGAGGGGCAGATATTTAGATATATTATTACAAATCTGTCACCCAGGAAAGACATCTGAAATGAGGATAGAGATTGGGGAGTTATCACTGCATAAGTGATACCAAAATTGATTGGAGTGGCCACTGGGGATGTAAAGAGGTCTGAGCACTGTATCTTCACTATTTAAAGAACAAGATTTCCTGAAGGAGGCCAACAAGGCAAGTTCAGAAATGGAGGGAAAGACCAGGCAATCTTCAAAATCCTATTGCTTTCCTATCAACTTTATATCATGAGTGTCAGGAAACTCAATCTACAAAAAATAGTACTCATCAAAAAATACAGAAAGAAATCAGGAGTATTCATTTATTATATCAATGGTGTGTGTAAGTCTATAGAAGGATTTGTCATAGAGTTTAGTTAAGCAAAGGTGTTCCTAATGTCTTTGAATTGTTCCATATCATTATCAGAGATTTCCTGTTGGCTCAGGGGTAAAGAATCCCCCGGCAGTGAAGGAGTCTGCCAAGGAAGGAGATGTGGTTTCCATCCCTGGGTTGGGAAGATCCTCTGAAGAAGGAAATGGCAACTCATTCCAGTATTCTGGCCTGGAAAATCCCATAGACAGAGGAGCCTGGCAGGCTACAGTCCGTGGGGTCACAGAAGAGTCAGACATGACTGAATGACTAAACAACAGTATCATTATCATTTTATAGATTATCCATATATATATATTAATATATATAGTGAGCTAACAGAGAAGGCAATGGCACCCGACTCCAGTACTCTTGCCTGGAAAATCCCATGGACGGAGGAGCCTGGTAGGCTGCAGTCCATGGGGTCGCTAACAGTTGGACACGACTGAGCGACTTCACTTTCACTTTTCACTTTCATGCATTGGAGAAGGAAATGGTAACCCACTCCAGTGTTCTTGCCTGGAGAATCCCAGGAATGGGGGAGCCTGGTGGGCTGCTGTCTATGGGGTTGCACAGAGTCGGACATGACTGAAGCGACTTAGCAGCAGCAGCAGTAGTGAGCTAATATCTATGATGTGTTAAATATGTATGTGTCTGCATGCATGTGTTTTGTTGGCATTGTATTTTAAAGTAAAGTACTTCTGTTACATAAAATGTATGGAGTGTACTTAAATGTTGTACTTTTCTTAAAGTATAGATATTGGTGTATTAAACAAACTGTACATTAAACAAATATATTATAATTATCATCATATAATTTGTTTAATAACAAAATTTTCTTCTATTCACAAGCTAGTACCTAGATATTATAATGGATGCTAGACATTTCAAAAGCAACAAGTCAATCCATAATTTAAAATAATACATACTTATAGATATTATTTAAATGCTTGCAATGTTTTATTAAAAGTATATAATCATATATAAGGCTGATAAGAACATCTTCCTGGATTCTAGGAAAGCAAACAAAAAGGAGAGGGGCAGGAGAAGAGCTGTTCGTGGGCATTTATAACTGCATATTCCTTCTAGAATATCAGATTTCTTCTGAGCAGTAGGTTAGACATAAAGGGGGGCCATAATTTCACATTTGATTTCTACAAGCTCTCAGAGAGGAGGAGTCATAACTGAGGTTCTTCTCCCTCATTCAGGAGAAGCCACAGAGAATCCCTTGGGAATTATTTACATCAGAACCAGCATCACCAGCAGATCCCTTAATAAAGAGGGGTGCCCAGGTTGGGGATTGCAGCTGAGCCTCGCAGCTCACCTGCCCCACCAACCTGACACTCAGCAAAGGACTCTCCTTGTACGTGTACCTAATAATACTGAGTACCAGATCTCAGACCATTTATCGCAAGCCCATATACAAAGAAGTAATTTAGATATGGCTGAAGGGAACTATATGTACCTCTCAGTTAGAAAAGTAACCGCAGTAGTATATACAGCTGCACAGTCAATATAACCTAGAGTTTGTAAAAACATACAATACTCAGTTCAGTTCAGTTCAGATGCTCAGTAGTGTCCGACTCTTTGCGACCCCATGAACTGCAGCACGCCAGGCCTCCCTGTCCATCACCATCTCCTGGAGTTCACTCAGACTCACATCCATTGAGTCCGTGATGCCATCCAGCCATCTCATCCTCAGTCGTCCCCTTCTCCTCCTGCCCCCAATCCCTCCCAGCATCAGAGACTTTTCCAATGAGTCAACTCTTCGCATGAGGTGGCCAAAGTACTTGAGCTTCAGCTTTAGCATCATTCCTTCCAAAGAAATCCCAGGGCTGATCTCCTTCAGAATGGACGGGTACTCAGTTGTATATATACATACATCACATGCATATCACGTCATTGCATATATAGAGAAGATCTTGACAAAATTCCTCAAAATGGTGATAGTTAGAAATATTAGACAGTTTTATTTTCTTCTTTTTGTTATTTTATTTTCTCAATTGTCTAAAATCAGTGTCACGTTTTCTCTTTCAAAAAATTAAAAAATGTTACTTGAAGGAAAAAAAGGCTAGGGATTACTGGGATTACTGAGTAGGCAGTTATTAATTTTATTACCTAAATGTTAAAGCAAGATAAACATCATTTTATATGTCTTCTTTTGATGTATCATAAAATCAGTGGTGTTAGCCAGTGAAGTTATCTAAGAAACAGAAACAGCCTCATGGACATAGAGAACAGACTTGTGGTTCCCAAGGGACAGGCAGACAGGGGAGGGATGGAGTGGGAGTTTGGGATTAGTGATGTAAACTATTATATATAGAATGAGTAAGCTATAAGGTCTTACTGTACAGCAAAGGGAAATAGAAAATTCAATATCATGCAATAAACCATAATGGAAAAGAATATGAAAAAGAATATATGTATGCATTAATATATGTATGTGTGTATAAATGAATGGCTTTGCTGTATAGCAGTAATTAACTCTATGTCGTAAATCAACTATGTGTGTGCTATGTGCGTGTGTGTGTACTAAGTCATTCAGTCATGTCTGACTCTTTTTGACTCCATGGACTGTATCCCATGGGGCTCCTCTGTCCAAAGGATTCTCCAGGCAAGAATACTGGAGTGGGTTGCCATGCTCTTCTCCAGAAATACTTCAATAACATAAATAAAAATAAAAATCAGTAGTGTTGGCATTTTACTCATTAATTTGAATGTTTAATTAATGGTCCATAAGCTAAATGTTAGAAGCTAACACCTTTTTTTCTCAGGTCCATAATCAGAAAAGACATGTGGCTGCACATATATTTTTATTAAATAGGCAGATTAGCTTTTAGCATCTCCTCAATGAGATGTTTTGCCAGAGAATTACATTTCTATTCTACACAGCTTTGCCTGGCCAAACATGGCTTTCATTATATTTCCTGTCTTTAATGAAGTTAAGCAGTCCCAAGATTGCTCATAGGAAATGAGCAGAGTCAGATAATGTACTGCTTGGCAAATGAAGTGCAGTCTTGTAAACTGGACAGAAGGTGGAGGAAGGTGCCATCATGATTATCTGAACCTGGGGAATCCATCTGCGTTCCTTTTAGCAGTTGTACAGAACTTTAAACCAGCACTTGATCCACCAGTCTTCATTTTTTTTAAATATAAATTTACTTATTTTAATTGGAGGTTAATTACTTTACAATATTTCATTGGTTTTGCCATACATCAACATGTATCTGCCACAGGTATACACGTGTTCCCCATCCTGAACCCCCCTCCCTCCCTCCCCATACCATCCCTCTGGGTCGTCCCAGTGCACCAGCCCCAAGCATCCAGTATCATGCATTGAACCTGGGCTGGAGACTCGTTTCATATACGATATTATACATGTTTCAATGCCATTCTCCCAAATCATCCCACCCTCTCCCTCTCCCACAGAGTCCAAAAGACTGTTCTATACATCTGTGTCTCTTTTGATGTCTTGCATACAGGGTTATGAGCTGGGATTGTACGCATTTGGCTGAAATGCACTCAGAACAGGACATATTTTTAGTGGATAAGTGCTCATGCCTGGTGACACTTGGCCTCAAGTTCTGGAAGCCTGTTACTACCAAAACAGCTTCTGTTTTACTACGTGGGTTCTTCTTCTGTGAACCATAATCTCAAGCTTCAATACAGAATCACTCATACTGCTGATTTGGTTGGTAGTGTATGTGAAGGGGAAAAAAGCTGCTGGGCTCACCCTCAATCAACAGGCTGGGCAGGAAGAACAGACAGAGGGCAGCAAACTTACAAAAAGCCTCTGAGTAGTAAATTGAGAAGCTGCTGTGTCTGGGTAGAAAGAAAGACTCCAAACAGTGCCAGCCTGAGAAAAACTCTGAAATAAGGAGAATTTGTCTTTAGCCCACTCTTAGCTTTCTTTCCTATGCTGTTTATTTTTATTTGTTTATTTTTAATTCAGAAAGTGAAAGTTCTTCTTGGCTGGTGTCAGCCTAAGAAATTTTTCACACCAGATCCATCCTTTCAGAGGGCACTTCATGTTCTGACTCTCCATTTAATTTTATTAAGATATATGCACTCTGTGTCCATGGTTTAAACTCCCTTGCTTCTAGTTTAAACTCCCTTTAGAAGGGGATCAGTTTAATTATTCCTTAATTACTAAATTCAAACTATAACTTATTACAATTTTTTTTCTCTCCCCCTCCCCAGCTAACAGTGGGGGCTTTGAAGCTGAAAGACTTATCCAATTAATTCCACAAGTAGTCGCTGATTATCTGTTGCTTGCCCTGTGCTGGATGGGCTTCTGGAAAACTAAACAAAATGGTTAGCCACAATCTTCCATGAAAGAGCTCACAACCTGGACCACAGAGTGGTCCAGTAGCTTGGATGCTTAAGGGGTTCAGAAAAAAAGATAAATCTAAGTGATGAGAGATGTGTGGAGAAGGTAGACTCTGAGCCAGGTTTTACAGGAAATATATCACAGGTGTGAGTCAAAGAGGAGGAATGCCCTGGAGGCCCAGGGAGAGTGCAAAGGGGTAGAATTGACCACACATTCCATTTTGTATGGAATCAACCTGAGTATAACTGTGATTCTCCTCTAATTTTTAGTAGCTCCATTTCTCACTCTGAAAAGTGTCCCATTTGTATGAGAATTACATATCTTTCTACCAGCAGGGCTTACTAGTGGAGTGATGAGATCAGGATAACTAAAGGAGAAGAATTTATTGGGGATTAAAGGAACATGAGATTGAATTGCTCAGATTCATCCAGGTTACATGGGCACCTACACTTAGACATGGAAGTAGCAGAAAACAGGAAAACAATTATTTACTGGACTTGGGAAATGGCATCACAAAGTAATGTTGAAAGAATAATATGGTACAAAATAACAATCATATATATAATTTAATCTTTATGTATTTTTATATTATATATCTTTATTAAATCTTGCCAGCTCATTGAAAAAATGATAGCATAGTTTATGAAATCATGAGAAAAGAACATTAGTTTTTGAGTTATGACTGACTGCATCTTTGTTCAGTACTTCCTCTTTTTCTATCTTTAACTCATGTGCAGCCCTGAGGACCTTTAAATTATTATAAGTTCTGAAGACATAGACACTAAATTTAATGAAAGTGTCACAGAAGGCAATGGCACCCCACTCCAGTACTCTTGCCTGGAAAATCCTATGGATGGAGGAGCCTGGTTGGCTACAGTCCATGGGCTCGTGAAAAGTCGAACACGACTGAGCGGCTTCACGTTCACTTTTCACTTTCATGCATTGGAGAAGGAAATGTCAACCCACTCCAGTGTTCTTGCCTGGAGAATCCCAGGGACAGGGGAGCCTGGTGGGCTGCCGTCTAAGGCGTCGCACAGAGTCAGACACAGCTGAAGTGACTTAGTAGCAGCAGCAGAATGCATTGCCTAAAAATGACACTATTACTGTTTTTACTAACAATTTTACAGTTTATAAAATGTTCTGCACTTTTGAAGCCCAGAGTTGGAGTGGAAGGGTTTTATCGTGGAATCCATCTGTAAAGCACTGTTGGATTAAAATGGAGTGGTGGCCAGGAATACAGTGAATAATAGTTATACATGGGTGATGTATACTGAAACTGAATGTAGGTTGTAAGAAGTAACAGAAGAAAAAATGTACGTGGCTGAATCAAAGATTTCTAGACTTTGATATTAGAATAATTTGGGAAAAATGAATCCATTTGAAATCATGTATAATAAATGTATTGTACATGAAGATGTGATTTCCTTAGAAACAAAAAAAGTACCATTTGTTGATCACCTAGTCCATGGTCAGTAATCCTTAAAACAATACTTCCAGGTAGAATTAATGTCCATCTTTTACAAATGAAGACACGATAGCTGAAAACATGTGAGTTATCCAACTCTGAGTTACTGAGTATGGGAAGTAACCAAGATCTGTACCACGTGCCTCAGCCATTTCTGCACTTAGAGTGCAACCTTGAGACTGATGATGACCTTCAAAATAGTATTCAACAAATGATCGATACTGAGAAATAATTATGAAATTTTTCTCATTTGAAGATCACTAGTAACTTGATAGTTAGAATGATTAGGCCAGAACAAAAGGATTAAAGAGGGTTAATCATGGGACAATTTTTATAAGCATATAGTAACTTTGGATTTATCTTTTAGGAAGAGCTATAAAAATGTGTCAGCTGAGAAGGCTGTGTTGATTGAGAGCACTCAAATCTATTAGTGAGAAAAGGGTACAGAATTTATGTGAAGAAATATTCACTCCAAACTTCCATAACCTGGGGAAGAAAACAGACATCTAGGTCCCAGAAGCAGACAGAGTCCCAAAAAAGGAACTAAAAGAGGTTCCATAACAAGCCATCTTATAATTAAAAGGGCAAAAAGTAAAGATAAAGAGATTATTTTAATATAAATAGGCAAAGAAACAAAATAAAACAAAACTCATAGATACAGACATACAAAATAAGCCACTGAGATGAAATATGCAGCATAAGAAATCTGATCAATCATCTTGTAAGAACTTTATGGGGACAGATGGTCACTAGACTTTCATGGACATTATTTCATAATTTATGCAAATGCCAAAGCACTATATGCTGCTAAGTCGTTTCAGTCATGCCCGACTCTGTGCAACCCCATAGACGGCAGCCCACCAGGCTCCGCTGTCCCTGGGACTCTCCAGGCAAGAATACTGGAGTGGGTTGCCATTTCCTTCTCCAGTTCATGAAAGGGAAAAGTGAAAGTGAAGTCTCTCAGTCGTGTCCGACTCTTAGTGACCCCATGGACTGCAGCCTACCAGGCTCCTCCATCCATGGATTTTCCAGGCAAGAGTACTGGAGTGGGGTGCCACTGCCTTCTCCGAAAGCACTGTATAGTACACCTTAAACTACCATAATATTGTACATCAGCTATATTTCAAGAAAGTTTTCTTTAAGAACATATATATTACAAAAGAACATTTATACAGCAAACATAATTCCACATCCCCAAATATAAAATTGTGAAAAATAGAAGCATACATTTCAGAACATAAAAACTTTATTTAGTTTTAATACAAAAGATGTAAATATCTTCTTCATATGAAAAGCATTTAAACATCAGAAGAAAAAGGATCAACCTCTGTAGAATAGAAAAGAAATACAAATGGCTAATAATGAATAGCATCAATCAAGATAAGGCAAGTATAAATGCATAAATACTGAGGTACTGATATAGAACTATCAAATTTGCAAAGTTTACCTAAGTCACTTCTTAGCAGTGTGTGCTGGGAGAAAGAAGGATCATCACAGAGTTTGTGGGAAAGAAATTCAATAGTAAGTTCAAAATTTAATAGGCTCAAATTGTTTGACATATATCAGTTCCATTTTGGAAATTTTTATGGTTGTACCACATTATTATTTTTTAATTGAAGTCGTGGGCTTCTTGGGTGGCTCAGTGATAAAAATCTGCCTGCCAAGCAGGAGAGGCAGGTTCAATCCCTGGATTGGGAAGATACCCTGGAAAAGGAAATGGCAACCCACTCTAGTGTTCTTGCCTGGAAATCCTATGGACAGAGGAGCCTGGTGGGCTACAGTCCACGGGGTCGCACAGAGTCAGACACAACTTAATCACTAAACAAAAACAACAAAATAGTGATTTAGAATACTGTGTTAGTTTCAAGTGTATATAAAAGTGATTCACGTGTGTGTGTGTGTGTGTGTGTGTGAATACACGTGTGTGCTAAATCACTTCAGTCATGTCCAACTGTTTGCGACCCTATGGTCTGTAGCCCACCAGGCTCCCCTGTCCATAGGATTCTCCATGCAAGAATAGTGTTGTGGGTCACCATGCCCTCCAGGGAACCTTCCTGACCTAGTACACATACATATATTCTTCTTCAAATACTTTTCGATTATAGGTTATTACACAACACTGAATACAGTTCCCTGTGCTATACAATAGGTCCTTGTTGTTTATATATTTTATATATAGTCATATGTACCCACATTATTGATTAAATATTCCAGTATTGTTAATTGGATAAAAAAACTGACAATCTGAATCTTAATCACTGGAGAATAGTTTAAATAGATGTGTTATATTCTTATAATGAATCATTGAGTAGTCCTTATAAAGAATGAGGTAAAATATTACAAATTAATATGGAAAGATATCTACACTATCGGTTCAGCTAAGTTGCTCATTCGTATCCAACTCTTACTGAATGCATGGACTGCAGCCCACCAGGCCTCCCTGTCCATCACCAATTCACAGAGCTTGTTCAAACTCATGTCCATCAAGTCAGTGATGCCTTTCAACCATCTCATCCTCTGTCATCCCCTTCTCTTCCTGTCTTCAATCTTTCCCTGCATTAGGGTCTTTTCAAATGAGTCAGTTCTTCGTATTAGGTGGCCAAAGTATTGGAGTTTCAGTTTCAGCATCATTCATTCCAATGAATGTTCAATACTGATTTTTAGGATTGACTGGTTGGATCTCCTTGCAGTCCAAGTGACTATCAATGGTCTTCACCAACATTACAGTTCAAAAGCATCAACTCTGTGGCTCTCAGCTTTCTTTATAGTCCAACTCTCACATCCATACATGACTACTGGAAAAACCATAGCTTTGACTAGACAGACCTTTGTTGGCAAAGTAATGTATATGCAGTGATTTTGTTGCTGAAGAAAATAAAGTCTGCCCCTCTTCCCATTGTTTCCCCATCTATTTGCCATGAAGTGACGGGACCAGATGCCGTGTTCTTAGTATTCTGAATGTCGAATTTTAAGCCCAATTTTCATTCTCTTTTTTCATTTTCAACAAGAGGCTCTTTAGTTCTTTTTCGCTTTGTGCCATAAGGGTGATGTCATCTGTATATCTGAGGTTATTATTTCTCCTGGAAATCTTGATTCCAGCCTGATTCTAGCATTTCATATGATGTACTCTGCATAAAAGTCAAATAAGCAGGGTGACAATACACAGCCTTGACATTCTCCTTTCTCAATTTGGAACCAGTCTGTTGTTCCATATCCAGTTCTAACTGTTGCTTCCTGAACTTCATATAGGTTTCTCAGGAGGCAGGTAAGGTGGTCTGGTATTCCCATCTCTTGAATAATTTTCCACAGTTTGTTGTGATCCACCCAGTCAAAGGCTTGGCATAGTCAATAAAGCAGAAGTATATGATTTTCTGGAACTCTTTTGCTTTTTTGATGATCCAATGGATGTTGGCAATTTGATCTCTGGTTCCTCTGCCATTTCTAAAACCAGCTTGAACATCTGGAAGTTCACGGTTCACGTATTTCTGAAGCCTGGCTTGGAGAATTTCGAGCATTACTTTGCTAGAGTATGAGATGAGTGCAATTGTGCAGTAGTTTGAACACTCTTTGGCATTGCCTTATTTGGGATTGGAATGAAAACTGACCTTTTCCAGTCCTGTGGCCCCTGCTGAGTTTTCCGAATTTGCTGGCATATTGAGAGCAGCACTTTAACACCGTCATCTTTTAGGATTTGAAATAGCTCAACTGGAATTCTATCACCTTTACTATCTTTGTTCGTAGTGATGCTTCCTAAGGCTCACTTGACTTCGCATTCTAGGATGTCTGGTTCTAGGTTAATGATCACACCATCATGGTTATCTGAGTCATGTGGATGTTTTTTGTATCATTCTTCTGTGTATTCTTGCCACCTTTTCTTAATATCTTCTGCTTCTGTTAGGTCCATACCATTTCTGTTCTTTATTGTGGCCATATGTGCATAAATGTTCCCGTGGTATCTCTAATTTTCTTGAAGAGATCTCTAGTCTTTCCCATTCTATTGTTTTCCTCTCCTTGCATTAATCACTGAGGAAAGCTTTCTTATCTCTCCTTACTATTCTTTGGAACTCTGCATTCAAATGGGTATATTTTTCCTTTTCTCCTTTGCTTTTCACTTCTCTTCTTTTCACAGCTATTTGTAAGGTCTCCTCAGACAACCATTTTTCCCTTTTACATTTCTTTTTGGGGGGATGGTCTTGATCCCTGCTTCCTGTACGATGTCACTAACCTCTGTCCATAGTTCTTCAGGCACCCTGTCTATCAGATCTAATCCCTTGAATCTATTTGTCAGGTCCACTGTATAATACCAGGGATTTGATTTAGATCATACCTGAATGGTCTAGTGGTTTTCCTTACTTTCTTCAATTTAAGCCTGAATTTGGCAATAAGGAGTTCATGATCAGAGCCACAGTCAGCGCCTAGTCTTGTTTTTGCTGACTGTATAGAGCTTCTCCATCTTTGGCTGCAAAGAATATAAACAATTTGATTTTGGTATTGAGCATCTGGTGATGTCCATGTGTAGAGTCTTCTCTTGTGTTGTTGGAAGAAGACGTTTGCTGTGACTAGTGCGTTCTGTTGGCAAAACTCTGTTAGGCTTTGCTTGCTTCATTTTGTACTCCGCCACCAAATTTGCCTGTTGCTCCAGGTGTTTCTTGACCTCCTACTTTTGCATTCCAGCCCCCTATAATGAAAAGGACATCTTTTTCGGGTGTTAGTTCTAGAAAGTCTTGTAGGTCTTCATAGAACTGTTCAGCTTCAGCTTCTTTAGCATTACTGGTTGGGGCATATACTTGGACTACTGTGATATTGAATGGTTTGCCTTGGAAATGAATAGAGATCATTCTGTCATTTTTGAGATTGCACTCAAGAACTGTATTTAGGACTCTATTGTTGACTATGAAGGCTACTCCATTTCTTCTAAGGGATTCTTGCCCACAGTAGTAGATATAATGGTAATCTTCATTAAATTCACCCATTCCAGTCCATTTTAGTTCACTGATTCCTAAATTGTTGATGTTCACTCTTGCCATCTCTTGTTTGATCACTTCCAATGTAGCTTGATTCATGGACCTAACATTCCAGGTTCCTATGCAATATTGCTCTTACAACGTTGGACTCCGCATTGTTTTGCTTTGGCTCTGTGCCTTCATTCTTCTGGAGTTACTTCTCCATTCTTCTCCAGTAGGATATTGTGCACCTACTGACCTGGGGAGTTCATCTTTCAGTGTCATACATTTTTGCCTTTGCATACTGTTCATGGGTTTCTCAAGGCAAGAATACTGAAGTGATTTGCCTTTCCCTTCTCCAGTGGACCAAAGTTTATCAGAACTCTCCACCCAAATCACTTTAAGTTAGGTTGATTTTCTTTTAAAGAGCAAGCAGACATTATTTTTATAATTAGTTTGTTAATTGAATAATGAAAATTTAATATTATTTTACATTGTTTTTTATTTATTAATTAAAAATACTTTTTATTTTGTATTGGGGTATAGCTGATTAAAAATGTTTTGTTAGCTTCAGGTGAACAATGAAGGGACTCATCCATATGTATACATGTATCTACTTTCCCCCAACTCTCCTACCATCCAGGCTGGCACATAATGTTGAGCAGAGCTCCATGTGCTATACAATAGATCCTTGTTTGTTATTTACTTTAAACACAGCAGTATGTACATGACCATCCCAAAGTTCCTAACTGTCCCTTCCCCCTGGCAACCATAAGTTCATTTTCTAAGTCTTTGAGTCTCTTTTTGTTTTTTTTTTCCCAATATACTGGGAGATGGATTAGAAAAGATATTGCTGTGATATAAGTCAGAGAGTATTCTGCCTATATTTTCTTGCAGATGTAGTTTTCGTTTCTCTGCAATTTTTTGGGAACAGTTTCAAAAGGATTGTTGTTAACTCTCCTCTAAATGTTTGATAAAATTCACCCGTGAAGCCATCAGATTCTAAACATTTGTTTCTTGAAAGTGAAAGTGAAAGTCACTCAGTCACGTCCAACTCTTTGCAACCCATGGATTGTTTAATCCATGAAATTCTCCAGGACAGAATACTGGAGTGGGTAGCCTTTCCCTTCTCTGGGGGATCTTCCCAACTGAGGGATTGAACCCAGGTCTCCAGCATTGCAGGACGATTCTTTACCAGCTGAGCCACAAGGGAAGCCAAAGAATACTGGAGTGGGTAGCCTATCCCTTCTCCAAAGGATCTTCCTGACCCAGAAATCAAACTGGGGTCTGCTGCATTTGCAGGCAGATTCTGTACCAACTGAACTATCAGATTCTTGGGAGCCTTTTAATCATAGTTTCAATATCAGTGCTTCAGACTGATCTGTTCATATTTTCTATTTCTCCCTGATTCAGTCTATGGAGATGGTACCATTGTTAGAATTTGCTCATTTCCTCCAGGTTGTCCATTTTATTGCCATACAGTTGCTCATAGTCTCTTATGATCCTTGGTATTTCTGTAGAATCAGCTGTAATTTCTTCTTTTTCATTTCTAATTTTACGTGTTTAAGTCCTCTCCCCCGTCCCCCCTCTTTTTTTTTTTTTTTTGAAAAGTCTGGGTAATTGTTTATCAATTTTGTTTATCTTTTCAAAGCACCAGTTTTAGTTTCATTGATCTTTGCAATTGTTTTCATTGTCTCTATTGCATGAATTTCTGCCCTGATCTTTATAATTTCTTTCCTTCTGTTAACTTTAGGTTTTGTTTGTTCTTTCTCTAGTTGTTTTAGGTGTAAGTTTGGTTTGTTTATTTGAGATTGTTCTTGTTTCTTGAGGTAAGATTGTATTTCTATCAACCTCCCTCTTAAAACTGCTTTTGCTGCATCCCATAAGTTTTGGACTCTTGTGCTATCATTTTCTGTTGTCTCTGGGTATTTTTTATTTCTTCTTTGATTTCTTCAGTGATCCATTGGTTGTTTAGTTGCATATTGTTAAGTCAATACATGTTTTTGATTTTAAGTTTTTTAGAGTTTTTCTTGTAGCTTATTTCTAATATCATAGCATTGTAGTCAGAAAAGATACTTGATATGATTTCAGTTTTCTTAAATTTACCAAGGCTCACCTTTTTGGCCCAGCATGTGCATATGAGAAGAATGCATAGTCTCCTGTTTTTGGATGGAATGCTCTATGAATATCAATTAAATTCAGCTCATCTAAGGTGTCATTTAAGGGCTGTGTTTCCTTATTAATTTTCTGTTTAGATGACCTGTCCATTGTGAAAGTGGAGTGTTATGTCCCCCATTATTGTTGTGTTGCTGTTGATCTCTCCCTTTATGATTGTTAGTATTTGCCTTACATATTGAGGTGCTCCTATATCGGTTGCATATATATTTATAATTGTTATATCTTATTCTTGGACTTTGTTCATTATGCAGTGTTCTTCTTTGTCTCTTATAACATTTTTTGTTTTAAAGTCTATTTTTTTTCTGATATGAATATTGCTATTCCAGCATTCTTATAATTTCCATTAGTGTGGAATATCTCTTCCCATCCCATTACTTTCAGTTTGTAAGTAAACCTAAATCTGAGGAAAGTGTCCTGTAGATAAAACATATTTGGGTCTTCTTATTTCATCCACCTAGCCAGTCTATCTCTTTTGGTTGGTGAAATTAATACATTTACATTTAAGATAATTATTGATATGTATGATCCTTTTACCATTTTCTTAGTTGCTTTGGGTCTATTTTTTGTGGGTCTTTTCCTTCTCTTGTGTTTCCTGCCTAGAAAAGTTCCTTTAGCATTTGTCATAAAGCTACTTTAGTGGCACTGAATTCTCTTAACTTTTGCTTGTCTTTAAAGCTTTTGATTTCTCCATCAAAGCTGAATGAGAGAAGTTGGGTAGAGTATTCTTGGCTGTAGTTTCCTCCCTTTCATCACTTTGAATATATCGTGTCATTCCCTTCTGACTGTGGAGTTTCTGTTGAGAAATCAGCTGATAACCTGATGAGAGTCCCATTGTATATTATTTATCTTTTTTCCCTTGTTGCTTTTAATATATCTTTGACTTTACTTTTTGTGAGTTTGATTGCTATGTATCTCAGTGTGTTCCTTTTTGAGTTTATCCTGCCTGAAACTCTGGATTCCAGGATTTGATTGACTATTTCTTTTCACATGTTAGGGAAGTTTTCAGTTATTATAAAAATATTTTCTCAGCTCCTATCTCCTTCTCTTGTACTTCACCTGCTACTGCTGCTACTGCTAAGTCGCTTCAGTCGTGTCTGACTCTGTGCAACCCCATAGATGGCAGCCCACCAGGCACCCCCGTCCCTGGGATTCTCCAGGCAAGAACACTGGAGTAAGTTGACATTTCTTTCTCCAATGCATGAAAGTGAAATGTGAAAGTGAAGTCACTCAGTCGTATCTGACTCTGCAACCCCGTGGACTGTAGCTTACCAGGCTCCTCCATCCATGGGATTTTCTAGGCAAGAATACTGGAGCGGGTTGCCATTGGCTTCTCCGTTGTAATTCTGGGATCCCAATAATACAAATGTTAGTGCTTTTAATATTGTCCCGTAGGTGTTTTAGGCTATCTTCATTCCTTTTCTTTTTTTTCTGTTTTCAGCTTTGTGGCAGTAATTTCCACCATTCTGTCTTCCAGGTCACTTATTCATTCTTTTGCCTCAGTTATTCTGCTATTGATTCTTTCTAGTGGATTGTTCATATCTGTTTGTTTGTTCTTTAGTTCTTCTAGGTCTTTGGTAAATATTTCTTGAATCTTCTCCATTCTTTTTCTGAGATCCTAGATCATCTTCACTATCATTATTCTGAATTCTTTTTTCATGGAAGGTTGCCTGTTTTCAGCATGTGGTCAATCCTAGGGAGTGTTCTGTGTGCACTTAAGAAAAATGTGCAGTCTGCTGCTTTTGGATGGAATGCTCTCTAAATATCAGTTAAGTCCAGCTCATCTAGGCACTTCGTTTAGTTGTTGTTGTTGTTGTTTTGGTAATTTATCTTGCTCCTTCATCTGTGTCAGAATCCTCCTCCTTTTCACTTTGATTAATTATCTGTGATTGTGGTTTTTGTTCTGGAGGCTGTGGGATTGTAGTTCTTCTTGCTTCTTCTGTCTGCTCTCTGGTGAATGTCTACTTTTTTTTTTTTTTTTTTTTTAGTATCAGTTTTGGAAACCCCAGTGGAACAGCATCTCACTCTATAGAAAAAAATCAGAGCTTAGACTTAGCCAGAAGTGTAAAGCAAATTTGTGGACCTGTCCAATTCGAGCAGTGTACTCCTGGTGGATGAAGATTTCCTCTCATTAAATTTTTTATTTTTTAATTTACCTTTATACTTTCTGGTAATTTATGCTATAGTATCTACTATTTTCTCTTCAGATCTCCTAAGAATATTAATGTTTTCTTTAAAATATGTGTTTGTGGAGGAAAAAAATCCTACATTTCCATATAAGCAATGTTAAAACATTGTCATATTGCTAAAATTTTAATGACTTATATGTGGGCATTATATTGAGATAAGAGATATGGCAGCATTCTTAGTGGTCTGAATGAAGGTTTTATTCATTCTATTTGCACTAAAATGCCTAGTAATTAGGTCCTGAGCCCCTAACTCTGCCTTCATATTTCAATTTATACAATTTCTAAAGGTATGATTGTTATGCATATAATAAAATAATAATGATATAATGATGCCCTAGTACATGGAAAGGGTTAATTAACTTTCATAGGTGAGCAGTACACTCAGGAAATTATGGACATAATTTAATTACTAGTCAGGCAGCAAGATGTTTATAAAAAGCTTTGAACTTTTCTAGTGAACTAGTCAAGTACCAGAGGCCAACCAGGTGTTTTTGTTTAGTGCCCTTTACTGTTTTGTTAGGGAATGAGAGAGAAAGAGAGGTCCATAACTTCTAGCCAACATGCAAGGCAGCTTTCACTTTCTCAATATGGTTCCTACAGCGGAAGCTGTGCTTTTTTGCTGGTGCACTTGAGACTGTAAATACCACATTTCTGGAAAACTTTTAAAATGTGTGTTGCTAATGATCTCATTGAGAATATCAATGCCTTGTTTGTTAAATATTAGCATCCTAGAATCAGTCACTTGTATTTTTGGTGTTAGTTTATATACATTTCTAAAACTACTAGTTACACCAATCATGTATGAAAAGTTACTATTTGCATTCAGGCTTTCAACCAGAAGTTTTAAAAGGCATTTTTAAAAGCAGAAGTTTTAAAAATCCTCTGTATGAATATTCATCAATTTCTACTTAGTATCAATTTCCTGCTTTGAATTTTAATACTCTTTTTGAAATTTAATATCTTAAATAATTTTGAACTAGAAATTATTTGTATGCACACATCCAGTTCACATGGGGGGATGTGTAATGTTATATGACATTCTTACCATGAAGATAATAGAACTAGCTTCATGTGATGGAAATAAAGATGTATCCTAGATTAATGCTATTTGTATAAGACAGGAAGCATGTGGCAGGGCTTTTAATAACATCAGATTCACTACAAAGAACACAATTCTTTCACTACAGGAAAGTGTGTCAGAGACATAGAAAAAAAGAAGCACAACATAAATAAAGGAATTGACCTAAGTAAACCAGCTTTTAAGGCCACTGATGATTATAACAAAGTTTGCAATTTATTGAACTAACATTGGGCCTCATGATGTGAAACTCTGGAAATCTTGCTTTGCTACCTGCCCTTAGAAAATTTTACATTAAAAATAGAATTAATAATTCTGTTCTCCTGGGAAAGCCAAGTGCAGAATAAAAGCCAGTTGTGGCATTTATAGAGATTTCAAAATCAGACAACAGAGGATTTGTCATTGCTTCAGAAGTCACACTGGTGATTATTTTCCAGTTAACAGGGCAAATATTTTACCCTTTTTTGGATCTCTAACTTTCAGTTAAGTTAATAGTTTTCTTTACTGGAAACTATATTCAATATCTTATGGTAAGCCATAATGTAAAAGAATATGGAAAACACCATACATACATATACATATATTGCTAAGTCACTTCAGTCATGTCCGACTCTGTGTGACCCCATAGACGGCAGCCCACCAGGCTCCCCCGTCCCTGGGATTCTCCAGGCAAGATTAATTATGCAATATCATAAAAACGTTTTCCTAGATTACTTCAAAAATTTATTTTTTAATGTATTTCCTGAAATATAGTTGATTTACAGTGTTGGGTTAATTTCTACAATACAGCAAAGTGATTTATATACATATATGTTTTTTATGATATTGCAGAATTAAGACAAGAAATGTCTATTAATGGGATATCCCTTGTTTGCATTATGTTTTCCTTTAACCACTGTAACAGAAATAAATATACATATGGAATAACTGTGCATTTTTCTCAATTTCTCTTATAATTATAGACATTCCAAGGTGGTGTGTACCAGTGTTGACATGTCCTAGGTAAGATTCTTTTGACCTTTGATTTAGAGAAAAGTGTGATATTTCAGGTGACAACAGGCGAGATTGATTGCAATGCAGCTCCGCATGATCCATATAGCCCTCTCCTGACATCTATATGTGACAGGTCGTTTACTTGGATATTATTTCTCACAGTCTTGGTAAAATCATCCTTTATCCACTCCCTGTAGTTACTCTACACCCCCCTAGCCTCAGGGGAAATGAAGGACTAGCCCCTTTCTGACTTTTGTTCTTTAATTTCCCTGCTGCTGGGGAGGATTATCCTGGGATAAGAGGGAGTGGGTTTACTTTAACAGAGCAACAGAGGTCAGGAGGGAGGCCGAAGGTCAGAGACACTGCTTTACCTGACCACTCATGAATCTGACCACTCATGAATCTGACCCTGTGGAGCTCTCAGCCACAGAGAAGGCTTACAAAGTCCTGAGCCTAATTTCAAAACCATATTTTTTTTCCCTAAATTTTTTCTTGTCATATAACATTCAGATGGCAAAATGCGCAAGTCCTAAGTGAATTCATCCTAGTGCATATATTCTTGTAACTACCACTGGGATTAAGATAAAGAAATTATATTGATATTTTCTTTTGATCAAAAATAGCTTTTCAAACTACATATGCTCAGCTCCCCATAACACTTGGCCTCTTACCTGTTACAGGTGTTAAACAAAAAAATAGACAGAATCTGAAATTAAGGTAAGGGTGTCAGGAGATAGGTCTTTTCTCTCTGCTTTTAGTTTAGATCTTGCCCACCCTTGGTGTGCCCAGAGGGAAGCAAGGTTCCCATCATCCAACAAGATTATTGGATACAAATAGGATTCAGACAACAGTCTTCTCAAAAAAAAAAATTTATATTGAATATAGTTGATTAACAATGTTGTATTAGTTTCAGGGGTATAGCAAAGTGATTCATAAACATACACATGTATCTATTCTTTTTCACATTCTTTTCCCATTTAGGTTATTACAGAATATTGTGCAGAGGTCCCTGTGCTATACAGTACATTCTTGTTGGTTACCTATTCTACATATAGTAGTGTATACATGTCAATCCCAAACTTCTAATTTACCTGTCCCCCCCATCCATCTTCCCTGATAACCATAAACTTATTTTCTAAGTCTGTGAGTCTGTTTTATAAATAAGTTCATTTTTATCATTTTTAAGATCCATCTGTGTTGCTGAAAATGGCGTTATTTCATTCTTTTTCATGGCCGAGTAATATTCTATTGTGCATATGTACCACACCTTTGGAGCAGGAAATGACAACCTACTCCAGTATTCTGGAGAATTTCATGGACAAAGGAGCCTGGCGGGCTATAGTTCATGGGGTCACAAAGAGTTAAACACGACTGAGTGACTAACATACGCACAGTACATCTTCTGAATTCATTTACTATTCATCATCAGATAGCCCTGGATGGTCTTTACCAGATATAACCATCTGGTAGAGGAAACCAAAGGTGATCTCCTGACATTAAATTATTGTCTAAAATATCAGAGTATTGACAAAATTTAGGAAATGGAAAGTGAACTCCAATACAGAATAACATTAAATTTACTGTCAACCCAAGACAATGGAGGCCTTATGTTAAATTCTGGTTTCTGGTTCCATGAGAGAAAATAAAAGAATGATCTTTTATTTTTTTCATTTGAAACCTGAGTTTGTGGAGGCCAATGTGTATTTGTTAGATTGTGATGAAGCATATCACCCCCAGCCAAGTCCTAAGTTTCTAAGACTTAACACAACAGATATGCATTTCTCTTGGTGCCAGGAGGGTCTCAGCCCAGCAGACAGCTGCTTGCCATGTCTGTCTGAGACAGCACAGCAGGGGAAGGGAAAGGGCCCAGAGTGCAGGGGCACTCAGAGATGGTGCTCAGAGGTGACACCTGTCACACCATCTCCCTCAAGTTTAAAATAAGAAACGCAGCCTTACCACTTGTTTGGGTGATCAGCACTAAGGACAACACAATATTCATCCCAGCTACAGAGCTACAGCTTTTCCATTTCCCACAAAGAGCTGTTTGAATGTTACTGCAGAAAGAAGCATATTATCTTTCTTTTCAACTTGAAATATCCTCAGTGAACATGCTAACCTCTTCTGCATGCCATTTCAGGGTACTTCCATTTTTCCTGCCTGCCAGCACTGAAGGTAATGACTGTTTCTGAATTTCCCAAAGATTACTTGCTACCATAGACATTCTATCAGGTTTCAGAAAGGTATGCCAAGGTGATCTGAGTACATATTTTACTTCCTTTATTGTTTCCTGCAAATATAGAGGCAATATTCCTTTAGATGCTGATTTTAAGGAAGTGCTTTATAAGCGTTTGGGTGATTTACGCTTTATTTTGTATTCCATTTTTATTAGAAACAGGCCAGTGGCTTAGAATGTTTGAATTGGACTTTGGTTCATTGACAGTAAAATAGCAAACATTTATCATAAGCTTTCAGTCCATTTTTGTTTCTTCATTATTTGAATGTGGATCAGGTCCATAAAAATAAAGTAGCTTTCACACTCCGGAATAGGCATTCTACTTAATGCTTGCAGGTCAGTGGAGTATAGTAGTGAAGTACATACATGCATGTGTAGCCAGGCTCTCTGGGTGTAAATTCTAGCCTTGCACTGTGTGACTTTGGGAAAGCCTAAATTCTGCATAATTCAATTTTCTCATCTGGGGAAGATAATAGTAACCACCTCCATAAATTGCAGGGCCTGTGAAAGGACTTTAAATGAATGGATACTTGCAAAGTGTTAAGAATGTTTGCTATATAGTAAGTGCTATATGAGCTTTTGCTATTATTATTATTATTATCATTGCTATTACTATTTTAATCGGGGTGAAACCTATATGACTGTTTGCCAATCAAATGATTTTATTGCATTATATACATTGTATTATGGCAATGACAGGGTGATTCCAAAATATATGAATGGAAGTAATGTCACACATTTTCAACTGCTATCTCCTGCAAAAAGACAGAAAAGGTTGAGTAATACGTATATAGTTACATAGCTCAAAAATGATATTGTATATGTACCAAGAGAGTCCAGTGTAGAATCAGAACTCTCAATGCAGTGCACACTGTATCTGTATCTGTACCATTATTGACAAGTGAGGCCCAAACTTGGGGCTGATTAAAAAGTAAGCTTTATGGGGAAAAAAGAAGCCAGCTGAGTTAGGGCTGCAATGGTGACTGAAAATGTAAATATTTTATTCTTTTCAGTGTGAGAAAGTGCTACTTTACACCAAGGCTGTCTATTTGATAATGCATGCATGGCTGCTTAGTCGCTTCAGTCATGTCCAATTCTTTGCAACCCTATGGATTGTCTAGGCCACCAGTCACTTCCGTCCATGGGATTCTAAAGGCAAGAATACCAGGACCCAGGGATTGAACCTGAGTCTCTTGCATCTCTGGCATTGTAGTCAGGTTCTTCTAATGGTGAACTACTAGGGAAGCCCCTATCTGATGACAACATATCTAAAACAACCTCTTCATTTGAAGAGACAAGTAGATTTACTGTCCTGTTACACACCAATACATTTCCTAACCAAAGAAACATGTGTAAAAGCATTTTCTTGATCAAAATATTTCACACTAGCTTGCTTTCAGCTTTGCTTCTGTTTTTCTGCTTTGCATGTTTTTCTTTAATAGAGACTACCTAAAACTTCCTCATTCCTATTGTATTTTCAGTGATGCTATTCTAAAAATTCATCCTTCTATTGTAGAGCTGATTTCTGCCCACAGATTCAGGTATCTTGAGAAACAGATTTTTGATCCTTGAACATTTTCCAACATGTGTGACATTATGGTATAGTATCTGTAGATGAGGTCACATATTTGTTTGTTTTCCTGAAAAGTTTACCTCTGTGAAGCAGTTAAAGATGATAGCTATTAGCTGGTGAACTCTGTATTATTGGAGCCAAAAGGGGATGATGTGGAGAGATTTGAAATTTACTTTCCCAGGTAGTGCTAGTGGTAAAGAATCCACCTGCCAAAGCAGGATAGATGTAAGAGACATAGCTTCTGTCCCTGGGTTGGGAAGATCCCCTGGAAGAGGGCATGGCAGTCCACTCCACTATTCTTGCCTGGAGAATTCTATGGCCAGAGGAGACTAGCAGGCTGAGTCCATGGGGTTGCAGAATCAGACATGACTGAAGTGACTTAGCACGCATGCACGAACCTGTTAAATTACTTTGCTAAGCAACCCCTAAAAATCCTCCCTTTGCCTGGCTTGATCCCGAATGGATTTGGAAACACCTGGTTGTGGGGGTTTTTTGTTTGTTTTATTTTTGTTTTTTGACCATGGCATTCAGCATGTGGAATCTTAGTTCCCTAACCAGGGATGGAACACTTGTCCTCTTCAGTGGTAGCAAAAATTCTTAGTCACTAGATCACCAGAAAGTCTTACATGGGATATACTACCAAGAGTTTATGACATATATCATAAAGAAAAGTGTATGGATATCTTGGCAAATAATCAGATAAAAGACAGGACCATAGTCCCTGTTCTTAGAGAGCACACACTGGAATGGGAGGAAAATGCAATTAAATGGATGAGAGAAAATGCAATTCAATGTGGGAGAAGGTGAGGAAGCCTTCCTTGAAGATGTCATATTTTACTGAATTTTGAAACAGAACAATTATATCCTCGAAGAAGGTTTAGAAGAATATTCTTCTAAGAGAAAGAAGAAACAGCAGGTGAAAAATCTTAGAAGCAAGAAAAAGCATGACAAGTCAAGGAACTGAAAATTGTTTATGTTGGTTAGAATGTGATATGAGAAAGTGGGAAAGATGAGGCTCATGCTGGAGAAGCAGGTGAAGGGGTCAGCTAGACCAGGGGGGGTCAGCTCCAGCCTGCTAACCAAATCTGGCCTGAAGCCTAGACCTGTGAGTAAAGCTTTACCAAAAGACAACCATGCCTGTGTATTGATGTGTGTTCAGTGGCCTTTCTTACAGCAACAGCAGAATTGAGAAGCTCTATCAGAGACTTTATCTTCCTCAGAGCCTAAAATATCCTCAATGTGGCCACCCTTTTGCTAAATTTTAGGCTGTATGATGCAGAACCTTTCTAAACATTTTGAATTTTACCATGAAGATAATTTTTAGAAAGTTCATAACCAAGCAGAAATCTAGGAGTTATGCTGCCTTGTGCAGAATGAAGGAGCAGATTGGCAAGGATGGAAGCAGGTCAGCAGCTATGAAGTTGTTAGACATGAAATTCTCTGCAGACCTATACTTGAGGTCAAGGGAATTAGTGAGAATGAACAAGAAGAGGCGGATTTGAGAGGCTGTAAATTAATAATATCATTGCGAGATCACTGACTGGACATGTGGAATAAGAGGAGTGCCTGATGGTGAACAGAAGTTGGATTGGCATCCAAAGTGTATCTGATGTCACTTGTTAAGATTGGAGGCTCAGAATGGGTGATCCAAGGAAGACCTGTGATGATGAATTCTATCTGAAACCTGTAGAATTTGAGGTGATTATGGAAAAATAATTGGCCAAATTGAGAATACATTTTCCTATGTGGGTCTAGAGCTGGAGGGGAAGGTCTAGCCTAGAAAGGCAGATTGACATATTAACAGTCTGGTGGTTGAGGGTCACTGAGGAAGAGCTTGCAAAACAGAGGAAGGAAGATGGGTCAGGAGTTAGATGAAAGAGCAGATGGAGTTTCAGATGTAGGAACAGTAACAGGACAATGTGCTGCTTTGGACTGAAGGTGGGAGCCCACGAAGGAGGAAGGGGAGGAAAGAACATAAAATGGTCCAGGGTTGCAGGCTAGACGTGAGTTCAGTCATATGACTGAGCTGAGAGGCACCTGTCAGACCATCCACTAGGAAGTCATTGCTGACTTAGAGCATCGGAGGTAGAAACCCAGCGGGGCTCAGGAGTGAAAGGGATGAGTAGCAACAGGTAAAATGACATCTTAACAAAATGGGTCATGGAGAGGATAGGGCACACACATACACAAAGAGGTGGTCAAACTTTTGTTTAGGGACCAGGAAACAAACATAAAACAAACGTATGGTTATGAAGAGGAAAAGGGTAGGGGAGATAAGTTAGGAGTTTGGAATTAGCAGATTCAAACTAGCAGGTAACCAACAAGGACCAAAATTATATATTGTCACCCTGCTTATTTAACAGGGAATTACACTCAATATTTTGTAATAATCTCTAAGGGAAAAGAATCTGAAAAAGAATGAAAGTGAAAGTGTTAGTTGCTCAGTCTTTGTGATCCCATGGATAGTAGCCCACCCAGGCTCCTCTGTCCATGGGATTCTGCAGGCAAGAATATGAGTGGGTTGCCGTTTTCTTCTCCAGAGGATCTTCCCAATCCAGGAATTGAACCCAGGTCTCCTGCATTGCAGGTGGATCCTTTATCATCTGAGTCACCAGAAAAACATCTACCAATCCTCAATTGACTATGAAAAACCCTTGACTGTGTGGATCACAATAAACTGTGGAAAATTCTTAAAGAGATGGGAAAACCAGAATACTTTATCTATCTCCTGAGATACATGTATATGGGTCAAGAAGCAACAGTTAGAATTGGACATGGAACAACAGACTGATTCAAAGTTGGGAAAGGAACATGACACAGCTGTATATTGTCACTCTGCTTGTTTAACTTCTATACAGAGTACATTATGTGAAATGATGGGCTGCATGAAGCTCAAGCTGGATTCAAGATTGCCAGGAAAGATGTCAATAACCTCAGATATACAGATGTTACCACTCTAATAGCAGAAAGTGAAGAAGACATAAACAGCCTCTTGATGAGGGTGAAATTTTCACCCTCTTGATGAGGGTGAAAGAGGAGAATGAAAAAGTTGGCTTGAAATTCAACATTCAAAAAACTAAAATCATGGCATCTGGTCCCATCACACATGGCAAACAGAAGGGGAAAAAGTGGAAGCAGTGGCAGATTTTATTTTCTTGGTCTCCAAGATCACTGTGGACAATGACTGCAGCCATGAAATTTAAAGACACTTGCACACTGGGAGGAAAGCTATGACAAATATAGACAGTGTATTAAAATGCAGAGGCATCACTTTTCCAACAAAGGTTTGTATAGTGAGTGCTATGTTTTTGATTTTTTTCCAGTAGTCCTGTATGGATGCAAGTGTTAGATCATAAAGGCTGAGTGTCAAAAAACTGATGCTTTTGAATTGTGGTGCTAGAGAAGTTTCTTGAGAGTTCCTTGGACAGCAAGGAGATCAAACCAGTCAATCCTAAATGGAGATCAACTGTGAATACTCTTTGGAAGGATAGATGCTGAAGCTGACCTTCCAATACTTTGGCCACTTGGTATGAAGTGCTGACTCATTGGAAAAGATCCTGATCCTGGGAAAGATTGAAGGCAAAAGAAAAAGGGGGCAGCAGAAATTGAGATGGTTAGATAGCATCACTTGACTCAATGGACATGAATTTGAGCAAACTCTGGGAGATAGTGGAAGACAGAGGGGCCTGGTGTGCTACAACCTATGGGGTTGCAAAGAGTTGGACATGACTTAGCAACTGAACAACAACAACAAAACTGAATCACTTTGTTTTAAACCTGAAACTAACACAACATTGTAAATCAACTATACTTCAACTAAACAAGAAGAAAAGATTAATGATATTTTATAGCAAAAAATATATTTGCTTAAAAGGGGAGATCTAGCATTCTTTATATATGAATGAAAGTAGTGGAAAGAGATGGTTGTAAGGGAAATTGCATTGCTTTGACTGTCAATGAGCCTTTGTTTGAACCTCTGCTCTGTGCATTGCTGGCTGTGTCAACCTTACATTTTGCTAAAACTCTGTGAGCTTCAGTTTGTTTTATATAAATACAGGCAATAATTTCTACCTCACAGGCTAACATTTTGAGTTGTGTGAAATAATGTTGGTAAAGTACCTGGTAGAATACTTGCCATGTAATGGGGATTTTAGTGAATTATTTTGCTATTTTTGTTAATAACTATGATAATTACATTTATATGCTCATTAGTTAATACCAATGTAAGTTACATATTATTAAACCAAACTCTCAGAGACTTCAGGTATGGACAAGTCAGAAACTCACACATAGCACAGAAACATCAGGAAGTGAAAAGATTTTACTTATTGTGACCTTGGACCACTGAGGCACAGGGTGATGCCCTGGAGATGGGAAGATGGAGTGAATACTTCTGAATGAAGTTTTCTGAAAAGGGGTGTGACATAATCTAAGGCAAGCTTCCCACTCTTAATTTTAGTTTTTGTAATAAATATATTTCATAAAAATGTTATTTGGAGAAAAAGGATGTTCTGGATTATGAGCACTGTTTGGTCTAGAATATATGAATCAATTTCTCATGAGTAGCTGTGTACTTAGAAAAATCCTTCTCAAAATCTCATAAGCTTGTGAAAAGGCTCTCAGTGAGACACCATCTGTGCCTTGATCTTTACAAGAAAAGAGAAAACTCATTATATGTATTTCCAGACCTATTTACAAATCATTATTGGACCACAGAAATAGCAGAGCCATGAATTCATCATTTGTAGGAAATTCCCTACTTTTTCCCTTGCTTGAATGTAACATTTTTTTTTTCCTGCTGCACAGAGCTTATAAATTCTCATAATTCCTTATTTGGAATTATCTTTCTGAGTCAAAACCAGACCATAAATTCTGTAATGATACAGACTAAACATGAGCAACATGCTTCCACCGCCCTCACCAGAAGGAAAATGTTCTCTCTTGGTGTGGTCACTTCTGAGAAGATATATATCCTGACACAAAACCAGGCAGAAATGTTACACTTTTCTTAAGGCTTATTCTTAAACTTTGGATTGAATTCAACATCAAGATGATAAGTAAAAATATTTTATATTTTATTGTTGTCATTTTATCTCCATTGTAAAATCATTTTCATTTGAGGGAATCTGTTATGATAAAGAGGACTTTTTCTTCTGTTTGCCCATCTGCTCCATAAAGAAAACAAATATTCAAGGAAGCAATGTCATAAAAAGAGCCTGTGTGTGGTCTTGGGCCCACTTAATGTAGAATCAAAGGGCTTCATGGGACTTTAAGAGATTGTTCAGCTCATTCCACAACCTCCAGACAAGACTTCACCTAAACCCTCTAGGACAGACCAGTTTATAATGTCTGAGTCAGGCATCTGAACTGCTACCCTGACCAGCTGCTAGGGAGTATATTCTCAGGTTAAAGTCTCATTTAGCTGCATCTCTGAATGATGAAATCCATAAGCTCAGGTTGGGCCTCAGATGGAGAGTCTCTGGATATTAAAAACTTGCTCAGAATAATTTTTAATAATAAAATAAAATAAATGATAGTTTTTAACACTCTCATCTTTGAGCTATTAATCATACTGAATCCAACCAAATTGTTGGATAGTCACTTTAACTGCTAGTAGAAACTTCAAGAACAAAAAGGCATATAAGTGAAGAAGGAAAAGCCCTAGTCTCTGTGTGTGTGTGTGTGTGTGTGTGTGTGTGTGTGTGTGTGTGTATGAGAAGAGAGTCAGAGTACAGTACCTAGGTATAGGAATAATAGTCTAAAGTTTTCGTTTTTGTTTTTTAAAACATGATATGTGGAACTTTATATCAAAGAGAAAGATATTCACATTTCAGTGGCAGGGCAGCTACTCTTAGCAAGCTGATTAGATGGACACAGATAAATGGGTCACAAGGAGATGCAGCTGTCCTGAAGAATTCACATTTGTGTTTCACTTCCAGTGGTTAGCAAGTAGCAAAAATGGTGGCTCAGATGGTAAAGAATCTGTCTGCATTGCAGGAGACCTGGGTTCAATCCCTGGGTCAGGAAGGTCCCCTGGAGAAGCAAATGGCTACCCATTCCAATATCTTGCCTGGAGGAATCCCATGGACAGAGTAGCCTGATGGGTTACAGTCCATGGGGTTGCAAAGAGTCAGACATGACTGAGTGACTACCACTTCAAGCTCACTTTGAAGCTTTACTATTAAAAGGTAGAGATGTATTCTTAGAAGAACACAAGTGCCCTGTAGCCTACTTGTTTATAAGGTTGTGCTAAGAACCTGGCCAGGTATGCAAAGGTGACAAGGGTACACCACAGCCCCTTTGAATCTTACTGATTGAGGTGTATTAACAGCCAGATTTCAAAGACTGATGCTTCATCACTTTGTAATCCAATCACCACATTCAGCTGCAATTTATAGGCTGGGGATGTTAAATCCAGAAAGGTTTAGATACTCCCAATTATGCTTTACAAATGAAATTAAAAGTTCAAAGTACCCAGCTGCCTGTAAAGTGAGTTGGCAAAGTTGGGAGAAAGCTGTGGTAATTTGCTTTGAAGTTTGTTTTGTTTGCTAGTACATCTTAGAGAGTTGAATATAATGGGAAACTTGCTTAATATTCTACTTTTTTTTTTTTTTTTAAGAACAATAGTCTGGGTCAGAACAGTTTATATTGAACTGCATTCTTTCCAAAGAACTGAATGGGATTCTATTAACTTAATCACCCAAGTATAGTCACACAATATCCCCTCACATACATAGCCACAACTTGATATGTTTGAATCCTACAGGTGAGTTGAAGCTTTAGATTTACCTTGAGCACCTTGACTTTTGAGAGTCCCTTGGACTGCAAGGAGATCCAACCAGTCCATTCTGAAGGAGATCAGCCCTGGGATTTCTTTGGAAGGAATGATGCTAAAGCTGAAACTCCAGTCTTTTGGCCACCTCATGCGAAGAGTTGACTCATTGGAAAAGACTCTGATGCTGGGAGGGATTGGGCGCAAGAGGAGAAGGGGACGACCGAGGATGAGATGGCTGGATGGCATCACTGACTCGATGGACGTGAGTCTGAGTGAACTCCAGCAGTTGGTGATGGACAGGGAGGCCTGGCGTGCTGTGATTCATGGGGTCGCAAAGAGTTGGACACGACTGAGTGACTGAACTGAACTGAACTGAACTGAGCACCTTGTGTGTAAGGTTAGAGATGTACTGTCATCCTTATCATCCACACACACAATTGACTCCTTAGCCTAAAACCTTCAGGGAAGGGAAGTCAGAAGCTGCATTTTCATGCAGTTATAAGGGACAAGAATTATAAAATCAGATTCCAGGGAATAAAGAGACTGGCACAGTCAATAAAATCTAGTGGACCTCAATGTATAAAAAACTATAGAAACAAGAGTTTCCCTTCTGTAGTAGAATTAGATTCTTATATCTGAAAGCAATCTAAGAGTTGGAGCTTAATGACATTTTTCAAAGACAAGGGTCAAATAAATATGGGAAGTGTCTGATTAAAAATAGGTCTATAAATGAATGCTAAGGTTTTAATTTTTTTTTGGCAGAGAAAACTAACACTAACCTGGCTTTGCTTTTTAACATAAATGCTTTAGAGTTGATTACATGTGTGAAATATGATACAGTCCCTAGAGGCTTTGTATTAAAGTGCTTAAAGAAATTCTTTGTTTCATTGGGGAACATGTTTGTCTTTCCCTGGGTCCATCTGCCTGATGTGGTGGCTTACGCTTCTCTATTGCTGTCTCTGCATTTTTTTTATGTTTTCTGAGTTAAAACTCAGCAGTTTCTTCTGATTTTCTCCAAACAGAATCTATTTTGTCTTTCTAGGGCAAATTGGTTCTCTCTGAAGGGGATATCACAGGGTCTCTCATGACTTCCCAGGATTTTCCTGGGAGGTGCCAGCTATTGTCCTGCACTATGAAACTGGAGCCTGTCACTATTAGGCCAGGACAAGAACTAAGGTTCCCTGCCTCTCACCTCAAGTCCTGATGTCTGGTCCACAAACACTCCAATAAAACAGCTCAGTTTAGTTCAGTTCAGTCGCTCAGTTGTGTCTGACTCTTTGTGACCCCATGAATCGCAGCACTCCAGGCCTCCCTGTCCATCATCAACTCCCGGAATTCACCCAAACTCACGTGCATAGAGTGGGTGATGCCATCCAGCCATCTCATCCTCTGTTGTCCACTTCTCCTCCTGCCCGCAATACCTTCAAGCATCAGGATCTTTTCCAATGAGTCAACTCTTCACATGAGGTGGCCAGAGTACAGGAGTTTCAGCCTCAGCATCAGTCCTTCCAATGAACACCCAGGACTGATCTCCTTTAGGATGGACTGGTTGGATCTCCTTGCAGTCCAAGGGACTCTCAAGAGTCCTCTCCAACACCACAGTTCAAAATCATTAATTCTTCAGCTCTCAGCTTTCTTCACAGTCCAACTCTCATATCCATACATGACCACTGGAAAAACCATAGCCTTGACTAGACGGACCTTTGTTGGCAAAGTAATATCTCTGCTTTTTAACATGGTATCTAGGTTGGTCATACCTTTCCTTCCAAGGAGTAAGCATCTTTTAATTTCATGGCTGCAATCACCATCTGCAGTGATTTTGGAGCCCCTGCAAAAATAAAGTCTGACACTGTTTCCACTGTTACTCCATCTATTTCCCATGAAGTGATGGAACAGGATGCCACGATCTTAGTTTTCTGAATATTGAGCTTTAAGCCAATGTTTTCACTCTCCTCTTTAACTTTCATCAAGAGGCTTTTTAGTGCCTCTTCACTTTCTGCCATAAGGGTGGTTTCATCTGCAATCTGAGGTTATTGATATTTCTCCTGGCAATCTTGATTCCAGCTTGTCCTTCTTCCAGCCTAGCATTTCTCATGATGTACTCTGCATAGAATTTAAATAAGCAGGTGACAATACACAGTCTTGATGTATTCCTTTTCCTATTTGGAACCAGTCTGTTGATCTATGTCTAGTTCTAACTGTCGCTTCCTGACCTGCATATAGGTTTCTCAAGAGGCAGGTCAGGTGGTCTGGTATTCCCGTCTGTTTCAGAATTTTCCACAGTTGATTGTGATCCACACAGTCAAAGGCTTTGGCGTAGGCAATAAATCAGAAATAGATGTTTTTCTGGAACTCTCTTGCTTTTTCCATGATCCAGCGGATGTTGGCAATTTGATCTCTGGTTCCTCTGCCTTTTCTAAAACCAGCTTGAACATCTGGAAGTTCATGGTTCACATATTACTGAAGCCTGGCTTGGAGAATTTTGAGCATTACTTTACTAGCATGTGAGATGAGTGCGATTGTGTGGTAGTTTGAGCATTCTTTGGCATTTCCTTTCTTTGGGATTGGAATGAAAATCGATCTTTCCAGTCCTGTGGCCACTGCTGAGTTTTCCAAATTTGTTGGCATATTGAGTGCAGCACTTCCACAGCATCAACTTTCAGGATTTGAAACAGCTCAACTGGAATTCCATCACCTCCACTAGCTTTGTTCATAGTGATGCTTTCTAAGGCCCACTTGACTTCACATTCCAGGATGTCTGGCTCTAGGTAAGTGAATACACCATCGTGATTATCTTGGTCATGAAAATTTTTTTGTACAGTTCTTCTGTGTATTCTTGCCACCTCTTAATATCTTCTGCTTCTGTTAGGGCCATACCATTTCTGTCCTTATCGAGTCCATCTTTGCATGAAATTTTCCCTTGGTATCTCTAATTTTCTGAAGAGACCTCTAGTCTTTCCCATTCTGTTGTTGTCCTCTATTTCTTTGCATTGATTGCTGAGGAAGGCTTTTTTATCTCTCCTTGCTATTCTTTGGAACTCTGCATTCAAATGGGCATATCTTTCCTTTTCTCCTTTGCTTTTTGCTTCTCTCCTTTTCACAGCTATTTGTAAGGCCTCCTCAGACAGCCATTTTGCTTTTTTGCATTTCTTTATCTTGGGAGTGATCTTGATCCTTGTCTCCTGTACAATGTCCTGAACCTCCATCCATAGTTCATCAAGCACTCTGTCTATCAGATCTAGTCCCTTAAATCTATTTCCCACTTCCACTGTATAATCATAAGGGATTTGATTTAGGTCATACCTGAATGGTCTAGCAGTTTTCCCTACTTTCTTCAATTTAAGTCTGAATCTGGCATTAAGGAGTTCACGATCTGAGCCATAGTCAGCTCCTGGTCTTGTTTTTGCTGACTGTATAGAGCTTCTCCATCCTTGGCTGCAAAGAATATAATCAATCTGATTTCGGTGTTGACCATCTGGTGATGTCCATGTGTAGAGTCTTCTCTTGTGTTGTTAGAAGAGGGTGTTTGCTATGACCAGTGTGTTTTCTTGGCAAAACTCTGTTAGACTTTTCCCTGCTTCATTCTGCATTCCAAGGCCAAATTTGCCTGTTACTCCAGGTGTGACTTCCTACTTTTGCCTTCCAGTTCCCTATAATGAAAAGGACATCTTTTTTTGGGTGTTAGTTCTAAAAGGTCTTGTAGGTCTTCATAGAACCATTCAACGTCAGCTTCTTCAGCACTACTGGTTGGTGCATAGGTTAGGATCACTGTGATATTGAATGGTGTGCCTTGGAAACGAACAGAGATCATTCTGTCTTTTTTGAGATTGCATCCAAGAACTGCATTTCAGACTCTTTTGTTGACCATGATGGCTACTCCATTTCTTCTGAGGGATTCCTGCCCACAATAGTAGATATAATGGTCATCTGAGTTAAATTCACCCATTCCAGTCCCTTTTAGTTTTGTGATTCCTAGAATGTCGACATTCACTGTTGCCATCTCCTGTTTGACCGCTTCCAATTTGCCTTGAATTATGGACCTAATAAAACAGTAGCAACAACAAATACTAAATGATCTGTGCTATGAAAATGGTTACTTTTCCTAAGAAGCAGGTGGTGTGAAAAAAAAAAAAAAGCCTGCTACTTTTATACATATCTTTGCAACTGCACTTTACATCTCAATGAACCATTAGGGAAAAATGCTTTCAGTAAAATGTCAAATTGAAGCTGACATCCATCAGGAGCAAAGGTAACTTCTCGGTTGTTCCTCTGAAGTCCCAGAAGAGTCTGTTGTGGTTGACAAGCTTCTGAGGATCCAGCTCAGGTGAGTCCTCAGAACCTCTCAGTGTGACCTGGGACAGAACAGTCATGATGGTCCTGGATCATTTGTTTCGTGGTAGATACATGAGCCTGTTGACATTATGGGGAACATGGTACAAGGGATACAGTCACCCCCGTATTTCCAAACCTGCTGAGGGTGGCACTGGGCGGGGACGAGAAGGGGTGTGTGCTGGGTGCCCACACCTGCCTCATCTGCTCTGCAGGTTCAGCTCCAGCTGGCGTGACTTCCGGATGCTGGGAAAGTGGCAAAGAGCTGAGACACAGATGGTGTCCCTGGAAGCTCAATGCAGTGACACACCCTTGATTTTCTTTTCTCTGCTCCTATATAAGCCCTAGAAAATAAGCTGAAATCATCTTGAAAGCAGGTTGTAAAAAATATGGGACAATTTCTGTCCTGGAAATTCTGTACCAGATTCCTCAGAGTCTCCCTTGGGTTACTCAGTTTCCCTGTAATTTCAGAGAACAGTGTCATCTCTAAGAGAGTAGATCCAGCTTTCAAAATAAAACTGAATTTAGGGGGTATCTGAAAACAGGGATCTGTCATTTTACCAGGCTCTGGAAAGAACTTGTTGCTTTGTCTCTAAGTCATGTCTGACTCTTTTTGTGACCCCATGGAGTGTAGCCCACCTGGGTCCTCTGTCCATGGGATTATCTAGGCAAGAATACTGGAATGGGTTGCCGTTTCCTCCCTGGGGGATCTTCCCAACCCAGGGATTGAATCTGGGTCTCTTGCATTGGCAGGTGAATTCTTTACCACCAAGGCACTGGGGAAACCCAGAAAGAAGGAGTCGATTAAATAAATATGAAGGATTTCTCTTTCCTGGGTGTGTGCCAGTACTTAGAACTGGGGTCAGAGCAGGATCCAAGTGTCCACTCTGGAAGGCCACTTGAGTTCTCTTCATTTTTCAAGTTTCTGATGTATGGCAAAACCAATACAATATTGTAAAGTAATTAACCTCCGATTAAAATAAATACGTTTAAAAAATAAATAAATTAAACTAAATTAAAAAAAAAGAATCTAAAAAAAACACTACATCTCATTTTTTAAAGATGGAAACTGAGAGTGTTAGTCGCTCTGTTGTGTCCAACACTTTAGTATTCCATGGACTGTAGCTTTCCAGGCTCCTCTGTCCATGGAATTCATCAAGCAAGAATGCTGGAGTGGATAGCCATTCCCTTATCCAGGGGATCTTCCCAACCAAGGGATTGAACCCAGGTCTCCCAGATTGCAGGTAGATTCTTTACCATCTGAACCACTAGGGAAGCCCATATTAAGCATAACATTAAGTTATTGAGGAATACCTCAGCTCTGTAAACTTTCCTGAATTCCACTAACATCAGAGCTCAGCATTCCTCTTATTAAAAATGAAAAGGGATAGTTCACAAATCACCTATTACATCATGACAGAGGTGGAGCCTGTGGCCTGACTTATGCTTTAGAATGTTCTTCAGCTGTGCTGAGCTGTATTAACATCCACAGAAACAAGACTGCACTGGCTTCCTACCTCTGTCACCCTTGGCTGATAGTGAGAATACAGCTCTTGCCTTGAGCCACAAAGGTTGGCGGCAGAGATCACTTTGGTCCCAGAGCTGATACTGTGACTTCCAAGGCTCTCTGGGTTCCATGTTGCAAGAAGAGGTGCCCCCAAAGCGTCAGGAAAGGCAGGATGAACTGGGTGAGGATCTGTCATCACATGAGTGGGTTCTGATGTCTAACTTTTGGATTTGTGATGAGGATTAAAGGGAATGGCATGTAGGTGGCCCTTAACAAATGATATATTATTGCTTCCACATAATCTACTTTATGAATTTGCAAACAGGTCAGATATTTCAAAAGAAGAAGTTAACTAGCATATCCCTTAAAATATTAACAAAAAGAGCAAAATGTTGTGCTAGTTCCTGTCTAAGGGACATTTATAGTCTTGATTTCCACTGGATATTTCAAACTAGTAGAGTTACAGATAAAGAAATGGATACTCAGAAATCTGTGACCCAAGACAGTTGCAAGATTATCTATCATTTATTTTAAAGTACCTCCACATACTGAGAGTCTGACATACACATTTACTTCAGTTCACAGCTTAGGAGCAGTTTATTGACGTTTTAAGTTTTCTAGTCGGAAATTCATACTGCAGGTGTTTCATTAGCATTTGAACAAATGCATTGTTAGTTTTCCAGCATTTTGAAAAAGCAAAGAAACAAATCCATAAAGTCAAGCAATAACAACAGAAGTTCATGTTCCCAAACAGGCTGCTTCAGATCATTAGCTATCTTTATTTTCCACGAATAGGAAATGCTGTTAAATAGCATGGAAATACCTAGAGATTACTGTTCCTTGGTGGAAAGCGTGGTGTGTGAAGGAGGTGGAGTGGCAGGGAATATCATGTGAGCCTTCCTGGTCTTGCTTAGATAGGGGTGAGAATACAGTGACCAGGAAGCACACACCTCTCAAAATGACACTCAGGTTTTCAGTTCAGGTCGGTTCAATCGCTCAGTCATGCCCAACTCTTTGTGACCCCATGAGTCACAGCTCGCCAGGCCTCCCTGTCCATCACCAACTCCCGGAGCTTAGCCAAACTCATGTCCATTGAGTCGGTGACGCCATCCAGCCATCTCATCCTCTGTTGTCCCCTTCTCCTCTTGCCCCCAATCCCTCCCAGCATCAGGGGCTTTTCCAAAGAGTCAACACTTCGCAAGAGGTGGCCAAAGTACTGGAGTTTCAGCTTCAGCATCAGTCCTTCCAATGAACACCCAGGACTGATGTCCTTTAGGATAGACTGATTGGATCTCCTTGCAGTCCAAGGGACTCTCAAGAGTCTTCTCCAACACCACAGTTCAAAAGCATCAATTCTTCAGTGCTCAGCTTTCTTCACACTCCAACTCTCAGATCCATACATGACCACTGGAAAAACCATAGCCTTGACTAGATGGACCTTTGTTGGCAAAGTAATGTCTCTGCTCTTGAATATGCTATCTGGGTTGGTCATAACTTTCCTTCCAAGGAGTAAGAGTTTTTTAATTTCATGGCTGCAGTCACCATCTGCAGTGATTTTGGAGCCCCCAAAATAAAAAGTCTGACACTGTTTCCACTGTTTCCCCATCTATTTCCCATGAAGTGATGGGACCAGATGCTATGATCTTCGTTTTCTGAATGTTGAGCTTTAAGCCAACTTTTTCACTCTCCTCTTTCACTTTGATCAAGAGGCTTTTTAGTTCCTCTTCACTTTCTGCCATAAGGGTGGTGTCATCTGCAATCTGAGGTTATTGACATTTCTCCTGGCAATCTTGATTCCAGCTTGTGCTTCTTCCAGCCCAGCATTTCTCATGATGTACTCTGCATAGAAGTTAAAAGAGCAGGGTGACAATAGACAGCCTTGACATACTCCTTTTCCTATTTGGAAGCAGTCTGTTGTTCCATGTCCAGTTCTAACTGTTACTTCCTGACCTGCATATAGGTTTCTCAAGAGGCAGGCCAGGTGGTTTGGTATTCCCATCTCTTTCAGAATTTTCCACAATTTATTCTGATCCACACAGCCAAAGGCTTTGGCATAGTCAATAAAGCAGAAATAGATTTTAGGACACCTTTGTTCTGCTCTTACCATCTTGCTCTCCTTGAGGGTAAAAAAAAATCACCTTCTGCCATTAGTCTATTTTTAGAGCTGTCTTGGTAAATCTTTTGTGCTATGTGCTGTCATAGCAGCAGAAAATGCAAAGCTAGGCTTCAGTGAGCTCCTATAAGAGGGTGAATGACTGTTTTATTGTTCATGTAATGATAAATGTTTATGTCTGGTAGAACTTGATCTGAGATTTCTTTCATTATAATGACACCTGACAGCGAAGTTGGAATGGGAAAAACAATATCCCATCTTCCTCTAAGTAACTGAAAGTTCATAGTGTTTCTGTAAAGGAATATTTTTAATAAATCTGAAAAAAGTGTTGTAGGTCCTAACAACATCCCATGTATTTCTGGAGTGTGGTCCCAGGATCCAATCCCAAGATTGGCTCCCTGGTCTGTTGGCTTCTGTAGGATCATTATGCTTCTTTGAAGATCATCCTCTGTATTTATCACAGATCATGTTCTGGGAAGTTGCTTGCAAATTTTTGTAGTAGCCTTGATTTATGAGTGATGACACCTGATACCAAAACCAGACAAAGACAACACAGAAAATGAAAACTACAGGTCAATATTACTTATGAACATAGATGCAAATATCCTCAACGGTGAAAAACTGAAAGCATTCCCCCTAAGATTAGGAGCAAGACACAAGTTTCCACTTTCCCTGCTATTATTCAATATAGTTCTGGGTGTCCTAACTACAACAATCAGAGAAGAAAAGGAAATAAAAGGAATCCAGATGGGAAAGCAAAAAGTAAACCTGTCACTGTTTGCAGATGACATGATACTTTACATAAAAAACCCTGAAGATAGCATCAGAAAATTAATAGAGCTAATCAGTGAATTTAGCAAAGTTTCAGGATACAAAATCAATACACAGAAGTCACCTGCATTTCTATATACTAACAATGAAAAATCAGAAAAAAAAAATTAAGAAATCAATCCCATTCACCATTGCAACAAAAAGAATTAAATATTTAGGAATAAACTTACCTAAGGTGACAAAAGAACTGTACACAGAAAATTAGAAGACACTAATAAAAGAAGTCAAAGAGAATATAAACAAATGGAGAGATATTCCATGTTCCCATGTAAGAAGAATCAATATTTTGAAAATGACTATACTATCAAACTCAATCTGCAGATTCAAAGCAATCCCTATCAAATTACCAATGGCATTTTCCACATAACTAGAACAAAAAAAAATTCACAATTCATATGGAAACACAGAAGACCCAAAATAGCCAAAGCAGTCTTGAGAAAGAAGAATGGAGTTGGAGGAATCAACCTTCCTGACTTCAGATTATACTACAAAGCTACAGTCATCAAGACAGTATGGTACTGGCACAAAAGCAGGAATATAGATGAATTGAACAAGATAGAAAGCCTAGAAATAAGCCCATGCACCTATGGTATCTTATTTTTTGACAGAGGAGGCAAGAATATACAATGGGGCAAAGACAGCCTCTTCAATAAATGATGCTGAGAAAACTGGTCACCTACATGTATAAGAATGAAAGATACACAAAGATAAACATACACAAAGATAAACTCAAAACGGATTACAGACTTAAATTTAAGACCAGAAACTATAAAACTCTTAGAGAAAAACATAGTCAGAATACTCAATGACATAAATAAAAGCAAGATCCTCTATGACCCACCTCCTAGAGTAATGGAAATAAAAACAAAAGTAAACAAGTGGGACCTGATTAAACTTAAAAGCTTTTGCATAGCAAAGGAAACTATAAGCAAGGTGAAAAGACAACCCTCAGAGTGGGTTCAAATAATAGCAAAATAAACAACTGACAAAGGATTAATTTCCAAAATATATAAGCAGCTCATACAACTCAATACCAGAAAAGCGAACAACCCAATCAAAAAGTGGGAAAAAGACCTAAACAGACATTTCTCCAAAGAAGACATATAAATGGCTAACAAACACATGAAAAAGTGCTAACCATCGATTATTAGAGAAATACAAATCAAAACTACGATTAGATATCACCTCACACCAGTCAGAATGGCCATCATCAAAAAGTCTACAAACAATAAATGCTGGAGAGGGTGTGGAGAAAAAGGAATGCTCTTGCGCTATCGGTAGGAATGTAAATTGATACAGCCACTATGGGAGACAGTATGGAGATCCCTTAAAAAACTAGGAATAAAACCACCATATGACCCAGCAATCCCACCCCTAGGCATATACGCTGAGGAAACCAAAAATTGAAAAAGACACAAGTATCCCATTGTTCACTGCAGCACTATTTACAGTAGCTAGAACATGGAAGCAACCTAGATGTTCATTGACAGATGAATGGATAAAGAAGTTGTGGTACATATACAGAATGAAATATTACTCAGCCCTAAAAAGGAATGCATTTGAGTCAGTTCTGATGAGTTGGATGAGCTTAGAACCTATTATACAGAGTGAAGCATGTCAGAAAGAGAAAGAGAAAGATTGTATTCTAACACATGTATATGAAGTCTAGAAAAATGGTACTGAAGAATGTATTTGCAGGGCAACAGTGGAGAAACAGACATAGAGAATAGACTTGTGTACATGGGGAGATGGGAGGAGAGGGTGAGGTGTATGGAAAGAGTAACATGGAAACTTACATTGCTATATGTAAAATAGATAGCCAACAGGAATTTGCTGTATGACTCAGGAAACTCAAACAGGGGTTCTGCATCAGCTAGAGGGGTGGGTTGGGGAGGGAGATGGGAGGGAGGTTTAACAGGGAGAGTATATATGTATACCTATGGCTGATTCATGTTGAGGTTTGACAGAAAACAACAAAATTCTGTAAAGAAATGATCCTTCAATAAAAAATAAATACATTTCAAAAAAGGAAAACAAAATTAATGTGCTATAAAGGAGACTGGGGTTACTGCCTTTATTTGTTATAGAGAAAAAGTGATGACATGCAAATGGACTTACACGATTTGTTGTAAGTCTGAAAACTATGTTCTTTCTCTAATCTTTTCATAGTACACAGGCTCTTTATAGGTATTATTTGCAATATTCTGGGAGATAGTCCCGTAAGTAAATGTTTAATTTATAAGTTGATATTTCTTTAAGAATAATAATTTAAAAGTTAAGAGTACCCAATATTAATTCAGAATGAAAATGTACTCACAACAAAGTACAAATTTTAAAAACTTGACCGATACCACAAGCATGGCAAACACCAAAGAATAATCTAATAAATTTGTTAATAAACTTCAGGATGAACATGCATTTTTTCTGAATTTGGTTATTATCAGTAACCCTGGCGAACATACAAAAGTAACTGAAAATAAATGATCCAAGGGAGGAATTCAAGATTTTTAGTTGCTTTCATTTTTTTGAATTACATACTTGTATAACCAAATTAGTCTTATACAGAAGGTATTAATATTGATCCATGGCTAAATATGTATTGGAAGCTTGTGAAAGGCATTTATTTTATGATTGTTTTGCTGTTTTTGGTTGAACATGGAACCATCAGACAACATCAGGAGAAGATGCACCAGATCTGGGTTTATGAGGGGATGAACGTGGATGAAACATACTTGCCCATGCAGACGTAAAGTTGTTGTTTGCAGTATCTCATCAATTTATCCAGTGAGATTCTCAACAAAAAGGGGAAAAGTGAAACATTTATAATTGTAAATTTTGTGTCATCAAATCCATTACTGACATGAGAGAAACTTTGAGGAGATATTGATTAGAATAAAAGCTTCCACTTCAAAGTTCAAGTGATGAAAAGAAATTTCTACCACTTGTTTCTGACTCTCTGCTTTTTAAGCTTCTTTCTTATCCACTATCCACATATTTCTGGTGCAGGGAAAACATAGGATGTCTTGCAACATGAGTCTGGCCCTGCTTTTTTGTGTCAGAGCACTGGGGGCCTCCCTATGGGAGTTGGACAGTCTGTCTACACTGGCAGCCAGCACGAACCTCTCCCGGACAGAAGAGACTGGGAGCCACTGACAAAAGTGCCTCCACGCTGGGCCTCCCCTTGGGTGAATCCCCACCACGCCCACTCCAGCGACACTGGACAAGACAGGAGATCAGGTGGGCAGGAGCATGACCACGGATTACACTTTGAGTGATGTCTTTCTGGACCCTGGACAAAAACACAGATTATCCCGTGGCTGAAGCCCCTCTGAGAGCTTCATAAGAGATGTCTGGGCCCATGAGAAGGTCTGAACTGCATGTGTGATCAGCTTCAGAGTAAAGAAACACACATTGAAGAAAGGCTGCAGTAGACAAGCACTCAGAAATATGAGAGGGGGAAAAAAAAGGTTGAATGTTAAAGATTTTTTTTTTCTCTTTTTTTTATGTAAGAAATAAGCACCTGATTCTGGGTTCTGCTTTCCAAAGGAAATATTCCCTTCTACTATGCCAGTTCTGGGTGACTGAATGTTTCCATGTGGGCTGGACCAAAGCACCATCTCTGTGAGCTTGACTCTTAACCAAATTCTTGCCTTCTCAGAAAAATAACAGAAACATCCCATAAAAATGATGCAAGGGATCATGGTTAAATTAACTTTGGAACTAGAAGTAGTTTTTTGGCATTGAGTGATTATTTGGTATCCCTAAAAAATACCTGGAAGTAACTGGGAAAATGGAGAAGGCAATGGCAACCCACTCCAGCACTCTTGCCTGGAAAATCCCATGGATGGCGGAGCCTGGTAGGCAGCAATTCATAGGGTCCTGAAGAATTGGACACGACTGAGCGACTTCACTTTCACTTTTCACTTTCTTGCATTGGAGAAGGAAATGGCAACCCACTCCAGTATTCTTGCCTGGAGAATCCCAGGGAAGGGGGAGCCTGGTGGGCTGCCGTCTATAGGGTCGCACAGAATTGGACATGACTGAGGTGACTTAGCAGCAGCAGCAGTAACTGGGAAAATAAATGGATCATTTCTGAAAAACAGAAGAAAATGCAAATGAGTAAGAACTCACAGCTTCTTAAAATAGATCTGACTTAAGTTCATGACCTATCAGTGGAGAAGAAGTGTCAGGGGCTCAGGAAGCCACAGAAGTTGTGAAATAATTTTCCTGGAAAATGAGAAAAACCCTACTAGAGAGAGAGAATCATTGTCTGAAGTGACACATTTAAATTGAAATATGACCATTCAGTTCTGTTTAAGTATAAATATGAATGTTCATATTTTCTTCATTTATTTAGCTCAGTATTGCTCCATGGAGGACAGACATTTTCTATATCTTTAACATGAATGACTTGAAAGTGAACATTTAACTCAGTTTTGCTAAATACCTTTGTTATGAAAGATCCCAAAAGTTGAGAGAAAATAACTCAAGTGATTAGTGAATAAAATTACTATAACATGTTTTCTTCATGATTTGGTTATACAGTTGAATCCAGAAAGAAGTCAAAGTGTAACAGTCTGGTAGATTTGGTTGTTAAAAATCATCTTTTTCTGTTTTAAAGATTTAAAAAACTGGTTTTCAAGGAAACAAGGGATTCTGTTTGCTCATGCCCTTTGATCTGCAGTGTGAAGGGTGGGTCTAGCTGCTGAGACTGAATCTCTGGACAAAAATCAGTTTAGCACCTTCTCCAAAATCTGAAGTCTGTCAATAAGGATGCTCTTGTTGCCAAAATTAAATAGCATTTTGTCTCACTTCTGAAATTTCAAGTGAAAATGAATTTAAAGTTCCATTCTTGGCATTAGTATGGTAGATGTGAGAAGTGTTTGACCTTTCCCTTTGCACTCGGATTGATTATAGCAGAGAGAAACAGTGCACCAAAGAGATTTTAAAACTTTAAACTTCAAAGTTTCTAAGATTGTTTTCAAACTGTGTGAGTCAGGCTGCTTTGTCTACTAAGTGATTTCTTTTATCCAATTTTTCTATTTTTGGTGGAAGGAGGAAAAAATAACTCCATCAGGAGAAGAAAAAAATGTTTCTCTACCCTTCCTGGCTTTTTGGCTGGTCTAACAATCAGGTTAACCTAGGATAGATTAGCAGAAGAACAACATATTTAATTATGTATGCATAGAGCTCCATAAGAACTTGAAACCCCGGACAGTCAGGCCACTGAGGTTTACATGTCTCTGAACTAAGAGAAGGGTGCAGGGGTCTGGGACCCCAAAGAGTAGCCAGAGAGCTCACAGAAAGGTGGAGGAGCAGATGTTTGGTGAACCAGGGTTTGGTGGGTCTGCAGAGTTTGGGGCATGGGGAGGAATCTGATCTCCATGTTCCCACACTCACCTTGTATCCTTCATGGTCATCTGTGCTGACAGCTCTCTTCTTGGACCAGGTTCTCTGCCTAAATTCTTTTACTCATTAAGTTCAGTTCAGTTCAGTTCAGTCGCTCCGCTGCTGCTGCTGCTGCTAAGTCGTATCAGTCATGTCTGACTCTGTGCGACCCCATAGACGGCAGCCCACCAGGCTTCCCTGTTCCTGGGATTCTGCAGGCAAGAACACTGGAGTGGGTTGCCATTTCCTTCTCCAATGCATGAGAGTGAAAAGTGAAAGTGAAGTCGCTCAGTCGTGTCCGACTCTTAGCGACCCCATGGACTGCAGCCCACCAGGCTCCTCTGTCCATGGGATTTTCCAGGCAAGAGTACTTGAGTTGCTCAGTTGTGTCCGACTCTTTGCGACCCCATGAATCGCAGCAGGCCAGGCCTCCCTGTCCATCACCAACTCCCAGAGTTCACTCAGACTCACGTCCATCGAGTCAGTGATGCCATCCAAAATCTCATCCTCTGTCGTCCCCTTTTCTTCCTGCCCCCAATCCCTCCCAACATCAGAGTCTTTTCCAATGAGTCAACTCTTCACATGAGGTAGCCAAAGTACTGGGGTTTCACCTTTAGCATCATTCCTTCCAAAGAACACTCAGGACTGATCTCCTTTCGTCACTTAAGGGGGACATAAACTTAAAAAAATAATAATCTGCTGGGTCTTGGTTCTCTTCAGTTCAAAATAAGCCAGAAGCCAGAGTGGCACAATCTGGGATCCTTATATTGAACACCTCTATGCAAGAATCAAGAAATCACCATAGTATATTTGACCCTCAGAGAGATGAGAGTCCCACATAATTACCCATTATGTGATTAAAACATTTCACATTGGACATGATAACACTCGAGCAATGACTGTTTTGGATGATTTCTCCCTTCAAAATTGTGAGGAAAACTTCACAGAATGTGTTGAATAATAAATTGCTGCATGGTGTTTAATTCATTAAAAAGAGAACCAGTGATTATTTTTTGTGGGGAGCTTATTTATTGACTTACTGATTCTATCCGCATATATGAAGCATATTTTTGATATAGATTATATATCAAAACATTAATAGATTCTGTTTTCTAGATGATGATGATGGTGAGAAAGTACCAGCAGGGATGTTTGTGGATTATGAAAAGTTGCTGTTCCTGTTTTGTTGGCATTATTTTGTCTTGTGCCACAAGAGCTATATCGCTTTTTGTTGCCAGGGGATAGTCCTGGGAGCTCAGTCCTTGCTCTTCCCTTACCTAAGACCTTCCTGCTCTGTCTTTATCTTCTCCAGCACATCCTTCTCAGTCTCCTGTGTGAGCTCCTCTTCCTGTAAGTAAGAGTTCTCAGAGATGCCATGTGCACAGTTCTGTGAGAAACACATTCGTCAGTCCCAAACCAAGAGATGGACCTGGAGACCCGAAGCACAGCAAAAGTGAGACTTTAATGATGATCTTGCAAGATGGGGTGTCTGGTGGGCAGGCATACCCAGTGTTGTTACGACAAGCAATTTATCCTCTAGCACACAAGTCCCTTCCCCAGTTCCTCATTGGCTGACTACTATGGGGTGAACAATCTTCCTTGATGTCACCTAGGTTTATTCTCTCCCTCTTTTTGAGCTGGCGCCTCCATGGAATCTTGTTTCCTCCTTTCTTGTACACCTATTCCCATTCTTATGTTTTGAATTCACAATTAGAATGAGCCCACACAAAAATCCTAGGCATCCTACCCTCCCTTTGTTTGCTCAGACTTTCCTTACAGTTACTACTCCAACAAACTGTTAGGAAAGTTTGGCTAGTAGTAATCTTTCCACTCAAAGCCAGACACCCTTGAAAATGGACCACTTTAAGTTTTTATTTCTAACAGTTCCATCTGTACTCAATCCCATATCTTCCAAGACATACCCTATTGCCGACATTCTAATGAGTCTCTAAACTTTATCTTTAGCTTTCTTTGGGGGCTGTCTCCCACTATCTCAGGATGTCATAAACAGCCAATCTGGAGATGTTCAGTCTTCATCCTTCAGGTTCTCTTTCCTCCAAAAGCATCTTCTTTCTCAGTCTTGCAGTTTCTACATTGATGAAAGGCATCTTTGCACATCTAACTGCTTAATATGAAAACTGAACAGCAGACTTGTTTCTCCTATATCCCTAGATGTAATGATTTAGGCCACCCTGTCAAGTCTCCGTGTTTGAACTCCCTGAAAGCTCTCTGCTGCCTTCCTTCCATCTTGCAACTGTTCTAGTTTATATACCATCTTCTCCAACCTGAGAGAATGGAACCCCTTCCTCCTAACATCTCTGCTCCAGCTCTGTTCCCCTTCTGCCAGTGTTTTCCTGATGAGACATCAAATCTGATGAATATTCAGGTCTTGCTTGGTGGATAAGAGTTGGCAGTGAAAAGAGCAGAGGACATCAAGGATGCCCACCAGACAAAAACACATCCCAGGAACCTACCTTCAAGAGGACAAGAAGATGAAACAGAATAGGATCCTCTAACTGGCATGTATTTGGTGTGAAAATAAAGATAATCTGTGCAAGAAAAGGAATTGACTGACATTCTTTTTTCACCCATAATCTTGCTCACCAGACAAAGGAGAAAAAAACACTTAAAGTTCTGCTTTATCTGAGAGAAGAATTCTTTTATTAGCCTCTTGCTATTCCTGAGCTGGTCTTTTTTTAGCTTTTACCTTTTTTTCCCCTGGTGTAGCCACCTTTCTACATCTATACTCTGATACCAAGTAGACCGAGACTGGATCGGAGAATGGATAATCTACCAAGTCAGCAGTCTACATAAACCAGTTCATGTATATATGTACATATAAATACACCTATGGATGTTTAGCATACAAAATACACTTATTCTATGTAAACCTATGTGAAAGACACGTTTGATTGATAGAAGGGTCATTAAATGACTAGTGATCATATGCCCGTAAATACTACAGCATTTGAATGCCAAGATGGAGAAATAGCTTAGACTGACTACTAGAATAGTACTATTAAAATAAACATTTACCTCTATTGCAACCTTACTGACTCCCCCATGATGTTCATTAGAAATTTTCTAGAGCCAGAAAGGCCAAAAGGGACCTGAAGACACACTGTGCTGTGTGCTTAATCACTCAGTCATGTCTGACTCCTTGAGACCCCATGGCCTGTAGCCCACCAGGCTCCTCTGTCCATGGGGATTCTCCAAGCAAGAGTATTGGAGTGGGTTGCCATGCCTTACTCCAGGGGATCTTCCCAACCCAGGCATCAAATTCAGGTCTCCTGCATTGCAAGTGGATTCTTTACTGTTTGAGCCACCAGGAAAGCCCAAGAATACTCAAGTGGGTAGTCTATCCCTTCTCCAGGGAATCTTCCTGACTCAGGAATTGAACTGGGGTCTCCTGCATTGCAGACAGATTCTTTACCAGCTGAACTACCAGGGAAGCAAAGACACATTGGAGTAAGGTATTTATTTGTCTGTTATATTTGTACAAAGATGATAAACTGATTCTTATTTTAAAGGAACTCATAGACAATTAGAGAAGATAGACTGAAGGCAAACACAGTGCAAGGCAGCAGTCCTGAGAGCTATGTGCAGTGTACTCAGGGGAGCACAGGGGAGAAGCAGCCTCTTGTGCTTTAGGAAGACAGGGCTGCACAGAAGTGCCAAACACAACACCAGTCACTGGTCTATGAGAAGCAATGCAGGTCACCATGACAAATAATCCATCCCATGGGACTGATCTAGTGACAGTTTGTCTGAGTCACTTGACAGGTCAGAACTCAGATTTCCTTTTATTCTGAGATTTCTTGAGATTTGGAACTCAGCACCATCCTTGAGTCTGATCTTGTGTCTGACTCATGACTCAGCGCCTCTCAGATGGGATATACATGCTTGTATGTTTCAGAGGAGAAGGGATTCAAAGAGCTCACTACATTATGGGACCAAATCCCTGGTCACAACCAGGATCAAAAGTGTACTTAAGACCACCATGAGCAGAAACTGACCTTCAGCCATTGTTTAGCTGATCTCTGAGTCTTGCAAATGAGAAATTTCAAAGGCACAGACAAAATATTATCATGTGCAAGAGGTCTTTTATCTTTGGTTATTTCTTTTGCTGAAATGGTTATGTAATCTTTAGCTGATAGGCTATATTAGCTGTTTTATTTTCAGGCTGCCCTAAAGGGGAAGTGAGCTAGCAGTGCACATTATTAAGTGTGATATATGATGAAGAAGTTACCAGAAATTTCAGGACACTAGATATTCGACTCTTAAAAAACTATAATGTGACCAACTAGTATATCTTCAAAAAATAGGAGTGACATTTTTCTGCCTTTTAATAGTGTGAACTATTGTTGAAATTTGATAATTTGGGGCCCAAAGTAGTTGTTACTGTTAACACACACACACACACAACATACAAACACAACACACACACAAACAAAATGAATTTTTGCTTTATATAAGCTAAATATATATGCTGTGTGTTTGTATAAGTGTGTTTCTTTTTGATTCAGTAAGTTGCTTTCAACCAAAATTGGCTGTACTTTTTCAGTAGAGATATTAACATATTGTTTAAATATCCATATTTTAAAATTATTTAAAAAATGCTGCATATATATTTACTCAAAATTTAGAATTTCATATTTCTAGAAATGAATACTATCTCCTTTAGATTTTCTAAGATATCAAAGCAGGGAAGGAAATGTGGAGGATATAAAATATGGACTTCAATGTATATTGGAGCAATATTTTCACTGCATAGAATTATATATGTTATCCTTATTTTCCTTTTAAATCTTAGCTCTTTACTTTTAGAATTGTATTCTTGAAAATTTCTTGATGGTCCAGTGATAGGATTTTCACTTCCTGAGGCACAGTTTCAGTCACTGGTTGAGGAATTCAGATCTCACAAGTGGTACAGTGCTACCAAAAAAAAAAAAAAAAGAATTGAATTATTTTCCACTTGTTTGAGAACAAAAATGACCATTTTTAAATGAAAATGTTGTGTTTAAGGATACAGAAAATGTCAGTGAAACTTATTGACTAAACATCTGTAACCACTTTGAACCACTGTATCTATGGTGATTTAATATTTTTACCATTGAGAATGATGGGCTTTACAGCACTTTTCTCAAGGCTGATTTCATGCTCATGAAGGCTGTGTGGTTGCAAACATTTAGTACTGATTCATTTTGGAATGTAATGTCCAGGGTTTGAGAATTAACACTGTCACTATTGGTGTGAAATTGGCAAGTTCTTTAATAATTCTGGGACAAAGTCTCCTCAGAGGATCATGAATACTTCACAAGAGTGAAGTGTTTCAGTCTAATGCTTTCTGAAATGACATTGCTTGAAAAATAACTAATCTGCAGCACCATAACAAATGTTAGATCTTATTTCCTGTATTATCATAGAGTCTAGCCTCAACTAAGGGACTACATAACATTTTCCAGGGTGGCCCAATGATACTCTACAAAACATGTTTTAAAGATAGTTTTTGTGGTTACATAGTTTTAAAAAATACTGTGTTCTCTAGTCCCACTTAAAGGATATCTGCACTGTAGCACAAAAAAATTGCTCCTGGAGGTTGTGCAGTAAGGAAACTATTAAATATTGTTTAACACAGACTTTCTAAAATTGAAAGTGTAAGTGAAAGTTGCTCAGTCATGTCTGACTCTTTGTGACCCCATAGACTATACAGTCCATGGTCTTCTCCAGGCCATAATACTAGAGTGGGTAGCCTATCCCTTCTCCAGGGGATCTTCCTGAGCCAGGAATTGAACTGGGGTCTCCTTCTTTGCAAGCAGATACTTTTGCAACTGAGCTATGAGGGAAGCCATTTTCTAAACTTAGTTGATCTAAAAGCTTTTTTTTTTTGCATAATATTCATATTCATTTTAACTTATGGGGCCAATAAACAGAGGAAATTAATTATTTGAAGTTACTATCACAAGGCTGTGGTCCATGTGATCAGATTGGCTAGTTTTCTATGATCGTTGTTTCAGTCTGTCTGCCCTCCGATGTCCTCTCTCAGCACCTACCATCTTACTGGGATTTCTGTTACTTTGGACGTGGGATATCTCTTCATGGCTGCTCCAGAGAAGCACAGCCGTTGCTCCTTACTTTAGACGTGGGGTATCTCCTCCTCATTGGTATCTCCAATGAGATATAGTCAGCAAAAACAAGAGCAGGAACTGACTGTGGCTCAGATCATGAACTCTTTATTGCCAAATTCAGACTTAAATTGAAGAAAGTGGGGAAAACCACTAGATCATTCAGGTATGACCTAAATCAGATCCCTTATGATTATACAGTGGAAGTGAGAAATAGATTTAAGGGACTAGATCTGATAGATAGAGTGCCTGATGAACTATGGACGGAAGTTCATGACATTGTGCAGGAGACAGGGATCAACAGCATCCCCAAGGGGAAAAAAAAATGCAAAAAAGCCAAATGGCTGTCTGAGGAGGCCTTACAAATAGCTGGGAAAAGAGGAGAAGCAAAAAGTAAAGGAGAAAAGGAAAGATATACCCATTTGAATGTAGAATTCCAAAGAATAGCAAGGAGAGATAAAGCCTTCCTCAGTGATCAATGCAAAGAAATAGAGGAAAAGAATAGAATGGGAAAGACTAGAGATCTCTTCAAGAAAATTAGAGATACCAAGGGAACATTTTATGCAAAGATGGGCTCGATAAAGGACAGAAATGGTAGGGACTTAACAGAAGCAGGAGATATTAAGAAGAGGTGGCAAGAATACACAGAAGACCTGTACAAAAAAGATCTTCACGACTCAGATAATCACGATGGTGTGATCACTCACTTAGAGCCAGACACCCTGGAATGTGAAGTCAACTGGGCCTTAGGAAGCATCACTATGAACAAAGCTAGTGGAGGTGATGGAATTCCAGTTAAGCTATTTCAAATCTTAAAAGATGATGCTGTGAAAGTGTTGAACTCAATATGCCAGCAAATTTAGATAACTCTGCAGTGGCCACAGGACTGGAAAGGTCAGTTTTAATTCCAATCCCTAAGAAAGGCAATGCCAAAGAATGTTCAAGCTACTACACAATTGCACTCATCTCACATGCTAGTAAAGCAATGCTCAAAATTCTCCATGCCAGGCTTTAACCATGAAATTCCAGATGTTCAAGTTGGTTTTAGAACAGGCAGAGGAACCAAAGATCGAACTGCGAACATCCGCTGGATCATCAAAAAAGCAAGAGAGTTCCAGAAAAACATCTATTTCTGCTTTAGTGACTATGCCAAAATCTTTGACTGTGTGGAACACAATAAACTGTTAAATTCTGAAAGAGATGGGAATACCAGACCACCTGACCTGCCTCCTGAGAAATCTGTATGCAGGTCAGGAAGCAACAGTTAGAACTGGACATGGAACAACAGGAAAAGGAGTACGTCAAGGCTGTATATTGTCACCATGCTTATTTAACTTATATGCAGAGTACATCATGAGAAACACTGGGCTGGAAGAAGCACAAATTGGAATCAAGATTGCCAGGAGAAATATCAATAACCTCAGATATGCAGATGACACCACCCTTATGGCAGAAAGTGAAGAACTAAAGAGCCTCTTGATGAAAGTGAAAGAGGAGAGTGAAAAAGTTGGCTTAAAGCTCAACATTCAGAAAACTAAGATCATGGCATCTGGTCCCATCACTTCATGGGAAATAGATGGGGAAACAGTGGAAACAGTGTCAGACTTTTTTTTTTTTGGCTCCAAAATCACTGTAGATGGTGATTGCAGCCATGAAATTAAAAGACACTTACTCCTTAGAAAGAAAGTTATGACCAAGCTAGACAGCATATTAAAAAGTGGAGACATTACTTTGTCAACAAAGGTCAGTCTAGTCAAGGCTATGGTTTTTCCAGAAGTCAGGTATGGATGTGAGAGTTGGACCATAAAGAAATCTGAGTACTGAAGAATTGATGCTTTTGAACTGTGGTGTTGGAGAAGACTCTTGAGAGTCCCTTGGACTACAAGGAGATCCAAGAAGTCCATCCTAAAGAAGATCAGTCCTGGGAGTTCATTGGAAGGACTGATGTTCAAGCTGAAAGTCCAATACTTTGGCCACCTGATGTGAAGAGCTGACTCATTTGAAAAGACCCTAATGCTGGGAAAGACTGAGGGTAGGAGAAGGGGACAACAGAGAATAAGATGGCTGGATGGCATCACTGACTCAATGGACATGAGTTTGGGTAAACTCCAGGAGTTGCTGATGGACAGGGAGGCCTGGTGTGCTACAGTTTATGGGGTTGCAAAGATTTGGACATGACTGAGTGAGTGAACTGAACTGAACTATCACAAATAAAACTAAAATGATAGTTTACATTAATTGTATCTGGATTTGCACAGAAGTTTGATTTTTTAATTTAGGTACATTTGGCAACAAAATATCTGCGAAATGTAGAGAATTTACTGAGAAACCCATCGATGGTTGGAAACAGTGGGTTTTTCTGTATTGCAGAAACAGACAGAGTGAGGGGCAACCATCCCCACTCCCTCCCCCCACCACTACCAAGTAAGAAATACTTCATAAGTTGCATTCTGAAGGATGTTAAAGAAACGATGAACCAAGTTGGTTAGAAAGAGAATTACAGTTAAAGTCACTGAAATATGATGGCACTATGGAGGTGAGCAAGTCCTATGTGGGGATGACAGCAAGGCAAATTAACTTGACAGATGTGGGATCTCAGGCTGGCCCTAATGGGAGAAAACTGGATGAGACTGAATGAAAATATAATCTTAGGGGTGAGACCAGTTCAGTAAGCCGACGTTTTTCATGGAACTGAAATATCAAAACATCTACATGCATTTAATCAGCGAGACACCAGCGTTCGCAATCCATCATAAGCTATCCTTTACTTTAAATACTAATTATTCCTGTCTAGACATTCAGCGAGTTATGTGTATGGCTTTGGAAAAGTCTGATAAATATTTTGAGTCTGATTCTGTGCATGAGACAGAAAGTCTTTGTGTGGTTTCCCAGCCAGCTAAGTGAGAGTGACATGAAAAACATACAGAGGTGTTTTTAACAAGAGTTACCCCCTGTATGCTCACCTTCCCATAAACACTGAGTTTCCTTTTATGAATCCACCTGCTGTCCTGAAGCCTTATTTCTAGAAATACTGCCAACACTTCTGCTTTTTTAATATGACAGTAGAATACTAATGAGTGAGTTCCAAGTAGCCTCATTTAATAAAATGCATCAGATACCATGGTAAACTTTTAGAAAGATAATTAGAGATTCAAATACTCATTTTACTGCATATTTCAAATCAATAATTTGCTTCCCTGTTGGCTCAGTGGGTAAAGCATCTGCCTACAATGTGAGAGACCTGGGTTCGATCCCTGGGTCGGCAAGATCCCCTGGAGAAGGAAATGGCAACCCACTCCAGTACTGTTCCCTGGAAAATCCCATGGACTGAGAAGCTTGGTAGGCTACAGTCCATGGGGTTGTAAAGAGTCGGACATGACTGAGTGACTTTCCCTTCAAATCAATAGATAATAAAAGTCTTCATGATGCAATATGCTTTATTATATATTTTTAGCCTCCAAGAATTTAGAGCTTTAGAGAAATTTAGACAGGGCTGTGGTAAGGTTTAAAGAGTTTGTCAAAAGAGTAATAAAAATAAATAAACAGTAAAATCAAAGGGGTGTATTGTATCATACACCCTAAAATAAGATGTTTCAATATATTAAAATATAGTCACATGACTATCCATAAACCTAAAAATATTTTTGTCAAAAAACTTCTCTGTAAGGCAGAGTATTATAGAATCTATATTTGGCTTGTGAGTTCTGTTCCCATAAGTTCTGGCAATAATTATATTTCCATGATATAATACATAGTTTCTATTAATAGTTCTTTCAAATTCCAGTATATCTCTGTCAATTATTCTAAATTAATTAGGTGGAACCTCTTTTCAAAACCAGTTGTACAAGGAATTTCACATGAATTTAAAGAATTATTATAAAAAGTAAAAATAGATGTGAAGGTCCATGTTGTGTTTGGTTAGCTATATTCTTCCCAAAAGCCAAGCTGAATTCCCTTGTGAGCAGCAGTTAGATAGCATGGTCCTAAAGTTATTTTTGGCAAGCTGTATAGACATGACAAGTCCAGACTTGTGACATGAGCTTCTTTAATGGGCTTTTGATAATCTTAAAAAAGTAAAACACTTTTTTGACTGTTTTGATAATCACGGTGTCACAGCCTGGTTCCACGTGCCACAATAACCAATCTGTCCCCTAGTTTTTGTCCTCAGTGTGATCGGAAGCAGGCTGCTGGCTGAGTCCTCGCCACTCGTCAGGCACCAATATATTTTGTAACTGACCCCTTTGTTCCGTAAAGGATTTGCATCGGCTTGCAAACCTCAAAGTCAATAGCGAGTTAGTCAAGATGGAGTATGGGGATGCACACACCGATGCCAGTGTGGTGAACGCACACACACAGATATGCACTCAGAGTCTCCTGTGGTTTCTAGAGAAAGACACAACTCTGACTCTCAGTTGCTTAGTAACAAGAGAGAGATGAAAGGAGGTCAGGCAGTTATTCAGAATCTGGGGTCTTTTCTTAAGCCTGCCCAGGAGGACATGTGGTAAGAATAGCAGACAATGTCCTAGGCAGCATCCCTGCCTGACGGGAATGTTGAATTTGATGTGATTTTAATAGCATTTCTCACTGAGGCCATTGATTAGTAATAAAGGCAAGTCAACAACATTGTAAATACATGCCTTCCTTTGCTTTGAATCACCACCCTAGGGCATAGAGAGAAATTTCCTGGAAATCTCATTTATTTTTTTTCCTGGAGGCTCCCTTAGAATCCAGATAATATTTTATGCAATTAGCTATGGCTTTGACACTTGGTGAATCAGCGTTAAAAAATACAGTTAGCATGAAAAAGGATTGACAATAGATTCCCTGAGGGTAGTGCAAACCATGTGCAACTTAAAACAATATTTATTTTGATTGACCTATTTTAAAGTATTTTAAAAACTATTTTTTTTTCTTTCAGCAAGTTTTATGTCAATTTTGATGATTTTTATCTGCACTTCAAAATTTGTGAAGGAGCTAAAAGATGGGAAAGTTTCCTGCCAAATGATGGTGTTCTGCTTATTCTCAGCTGTATTTTATAGAGAGCCTTTTCTGATGCTCAAACTACAATGTTTGGCATATTTTCCTCATTAAAGATGTCTCATAAGCCTCCATCTGTGAAATGGAAGAAAATTTGGCTTTTGAGGTATTTCTCCTTAATCATCCAAAAGCTTCTAAAAGATGATTAATTACATAGCACAGAAATATATAATCTTTAGCAGACAAAATTGTAGGAACCAGTCTTCCTGCCTCTGTTAACTCTATTTACAAATAAATCTAGCTTTTCTTGGTGTTCAAATAATTACTTTCAAAGGCATAGCTTCACTTATATAATTTTTATCTACACAATAATTGCTAAGGAAAAATCTTTCTGAATATTTCTACATAGCATTTCTTCGAAATCTGAATCAAACTAATTGCTAAAAGGAATGAATTATGTAAATTTTCTTGCCTCCGTATGCCACCATTTCAAACCTTGTAGGGTTTGCAAATGGACGCTCTGTCTGTTCTTGGGGTTCAGAGACACAGAAAGAAATACCACCAGGAAAACAGCATCTTTGAGATGCTGCAGTCCCTGCCCTGCCTCTATGCCCTGCTGAGGGAGTGGGTCTGCAGGCATGTGGGGTTCTGGGACCTTAACGTTTCCTGTGTAGTTGGACCAGTGTTAAGCATCTGATCCATGCATAGCCAGTTAATAGATCGACTAGGGACCACTTACCTATAACTTGTGACCCAAAAGGAAATGTAATTGAACAGTCTTATCTAGTGACTAGGTAATTATTTAAACTGAGAAACACCCAGAATTTTGTCCATGTGAAGAGATATTTGAAACAGAACAATTATGAAGAGGAGAGAGAAGGACCATAGGAAGTCAAAATGAAACATGCACAAATTATGAGGGAGTATAATACAAATGAGAAAAGGAGTACATCAAGGCCATATATTGTCCCCCCGCTTATTTAACTTATATGCAGAGTACATCATGAGAAACACTGGGCTGGAAGAAGCACAAGCTGGAATCAAGATTGCCAGGAGAAATGTCAATAACCTCAGATACGCGGATCATACCACCCTTATGGCAGAAGGTGAAGAGGAACGAAAAAGCCTCTTGATGAAAGTGAAGGAGGAAAGTGAAAAAGTTGGCTTAAAGCTCAACATTCAGAAAACTAAGATCATGGCATCTGGTCCCATCACTTCATGGGAAATAGATGGGGAAACAGTGGAAACAGTGTCAGACTTTATTTTGGGGGGCTCCAGAATCACTGCAGATGGTGACTGCAGCCATGTAATTAAAAGACGCTCACTCCTTGGAAGGAAAGTTATGACCAACCTAGATAGCATATTGAAAAGCAGAGACATTACTTTGCCAACAAAGGCCCGTCTAGTCAAGGCTATGGTTTTTCCAGTAGTCATGTATGGATGTGAGAGTTGGACTGTGAAGAAAGCTGAGCACCGAAGAATTGATGCTTTTGAACTGTGGTGTTGGAGAAGACTGTTGAGAGTCCCTTGGACTGCAAGGAGATCCAACCAGTCCATTCTGGAGATCAGCCCTGGGATTTCTTTGGAAGGAATGATGCTAAAGCTGAAACTCCAGTCCTTTGGCCACCTCATGCGAAGAGCTGACTGATTGGAAAAGACTCTGATGCTGGGAGGGATTGGGGGCAGGAGGAGAAGAAGGAGACGACAGAGGATGAGATGGCTGGATGGCATCACTGACTCGATGGATGTGAGTCTGAGTGAACTCGGGGAGTTGGTGATGGACAGGGAGGCTTGGCGTGCTGCTATTCATGGGGTCGCAAAGATTTGGACACGACTGAGTGACTGAAATGAACTGAACTGAACTGAACTGATAATACCAATGAACGGGTGAAGGTATGCAGAGAAACAGGTGATGTGATGAACAAAGAAAGATTACTAGCTTATATGGGATAGATGAATGACTTTGTCCTTATGAATGCTTTGATTCTTTATGACCTAATACTTGAAGTTGTTTATGCAGATATATTCCTATTATAAATCGTTTGCTTGACTTTACTGGAGAAGGTCTTTTTGTTTTGGAACCCAAAGAGCCAGGCCACAGATATGCAGGTGTGAGAGAATATGATCCAAAGGTTACACAAATGATGGTGTCTTGAGATGACTACAAAAAGGGAAGGAATGTAAATAATCAATGGGAAGCGTGCCTGGGGAACCCCAACAGTGAGAAAGACAGAGGATGTTGTGAGGATTGTACCTGGAGTGAAGTCCTAAAGTGATATCAGTTCCAGACACTGGGAAGATAGTCCCAGGATTTCAACGTCTTGGATGAGATGTGACAGAAGCAAGGTTGGGCGTAGGCACTCAAATAGATCGTAGGGACAGCTTTCATAATAAAAAAAAAAGCCTATGGGTAAGATCTGGACACATGGAAGAGAGTTAGATTTGAAAACCCACAGCTGGGGACAAGACGGCATGCCACCATCAGAAATGAGTTTCTAACAGGGAAAGTGGCTTTGAAGCCCTGTTATTAGGACTAACGGGCTGAGGGATTTTAAATATTGAACTGATGAGAGGTGAGCGGTGAGCACTTTGATCACAGAGGCTGATTGGATTAGACCCCAGCACAGTGGCCTGAAATGACTACTCTCCAACAAGACTCTGGGCCCTCAAAGCCCCCAGGCTCCAGAGCAGATTTCCTTCGGTGCACAAGCCTCTGCTCCAGGGCTCCTCCAGGAACAAATACATTCCTCAATTTCTTTCTCTGTCTCTCTCAGTGTTTTGCTTTCAGTCTGGGTTTCCATATGTAGGTCCTTATTTTTTTTTTTGATTTACTTAAAAAATATTGGCATGTAGTTGATTTACTATGTTGTGTTAGTTTCTGCTGTTTAACAAAGTGAATCAGATTCAATCAAACATAGATAAAATTGCCAACATCCATTAGATCATCAAAAAAGCAAGAAAGTTCCAGAAAAGCATCTACTTCTGCTTTATTGACTATGTCAAAGCCTTTGACAGTGTGGATCACAACAAACTGGAAAATTCTTCAAGAGATAGGAATACCAGACCACCTGACCTGCCTCCTGAGAAATCTGCGTGCGGGTTAAGAAGCAACAGTTAGAACTGGATATGGAACAGCAGACTGGTTCCAAATCTAGAAAGGAGTACATCAAGGCTGTATACTGTCACCCTGCTTACTTAACTTATATACAGAGTACATTATGCGAAATGCCTGGCTAGATGAAGCACAAGCTGGAATCAAGATTGCTGGGAGAAATACCAATGACCTCAGATATGCAAATGACATCACACTTATGGCAGAAAGTGAAGAAGAACTAAAGAGTCTCTTGATGACAGTGAAAGAGGGTAGTGAAAAAGCTGGCTTAAAACTTAGCATTCAGAAAACTAAGATCATGGCATCCAGTCCCATTACTTCTTGGCAAATAGATTCAGAAACAGTGACAGACTTTACTTTTGGGGGCTCCAAAATTACTGCAGATGGTGAATGCAGCCATGAAATTAAAAGATGCTTGCTCCTTGAAAGAAAAGCTATGACCAATGTAGACAGCATATTAAAAAGCAGAGATAATACTTTGCCAACAAAAGTCCGTCTAGTCAAAGTTATGGTTTTTCCAGTAGTCACGTATGTATGTGAGAGCTGGACTAAAAACACAGTTGAGCTCTGAATAATTGATGCTTTTGAACTGTGGTGTTGGAGAAGGCTTTTGAGAGTCCCTTGGACTGGGAGGAGATCAAATCTGTCAATCTCAAAGGAAATCAGTCCTGAATATTCATTGAAAGGTCTGATGCTGACCATTGAAAGGTCTAATACTTTGGCCACCTGATGAGAAGAACTGACTTATTGGAAAAGACCCTGATGCTGGGAAAGATCGAAGGCAGGAAGAGAAGGAGACAACAGAGAATGAGTTGGTTGGATGACATCACCGACTTAACGGATATGAGTTTGAACAAGCTCCGGGAGTTGGTAATGGACAGGGAAGCCTGGCTTGCTGCTGTTCATGGGGCTGCAAAGAGTTGACAGGACTGAGGGACTGGACTGAACTGAAATCTTGTTAAGATTCTCTTCCCATATAGGCCATTCAAAAGTACTGAATACAATTCCCTGGGCTATTTATCAGGTCCTTATTAGTTATCTATTTTATATATATAGTAGTGGCCCTGACTTTTGAACAATCTTGGTTTTCTTTCCTTAACAGCCATTCCCAGAGACAGCTCATATCTCTCTCACTTGTGATTCAGGCTCCATTCTCCCTGCTCCCACCCCTTGAAAGTCTACCCATCTAAACCAGCTCCACTCCCAGGCTTCTCCATTTCTTGATAACCGAGTGTCCAGAGTCTCTGCGGTGGGATGGGAGGTGAAGAAGTGTGGATTTGGGCGCTTGCAGGACCTCATTGCTGAAAGCACAAAAGCACAGCTTTGGCGGGACAGGAAGTTCCCAAGGGCTACTTGGTCATGGGTATACTGCTACTGTAATGGTCTTGAATCTTGCAGTCACAGATATGGTTTCTTGGAAAACCAATGGCCCACCTAGCAGGGGAGGGTGGTGTGTTAGGGAAGAAATGCTCAGGCATCGTAGAAGGGTCTATCTAACTAGTATTCATTTATCAAATGGTAGATGTTTATGATTAAAAAATCAAAGCCCGTAAGACTTAAAAATAAAGGCAGCAATGGACAGATGGGCCATCTTTCCCCCTCTGTCTCAGTAAAGACAACAACCACCAGTACAACAATGATTGTCTCCTGAGTGATTATTATTTCTTTCACAATGTTTGCAACAAATCAGTAAAGGAATATTACACATTATTACCCTTTCACAGATGCTGAATGGATGTCAGTGTCCACTAACAAAGGTCAGATTTCATAGCCCATGCAATTTCCATTCATATTGTGTTTCATAAACGCACATATACACACACACAGGAGCTTATACAAATTGAATTAATGTAAATGTAGTTTCCCCATCAAACATTACATCAGTCATAATAAAAGTATTGCATTCTAAAAATAATAAATATAAAACATCAATTAAAAAACAAAAACCCTCTCTATTTCCATACACTGGGAAAAAAGAAATAAGAAAAACCTTACACTGATTTTAGAGTCAGTCATTTCTCTGTGAACTTCTCAATGCATATGCTTGCTAAGTGTTCATGACAAATAGAATTTCAGAAATTATAAGCTATTTAGATGTTACATACATAATATGGTCAGTTATTGACATACTGTTGATGGCTACCCACTTTCCATTATTGATCTTCATTAAAATATTATAAGCATGAAGGAAAAATTATGTTTCATGGCTAAAACCTAATCTGAAATTTTGGTTTATTTCATAATTTTATGGTGGTGTTACAATTTTACTTCTTCATATGCAGGCCTCTAAATGTCCTGGTCCCTGATACCATCAACCATCATTGTGTAGATGTCTGTCTTAATTACAGCAATTTGTGCCTCCTACCAAAAAATATACTGAGCATAAACTTTCTGAAGAGATATCAAATTATGATACTGTAGGTGATAATATTTACTTTGCAACTGGTCAAATTTTAAAATGTGTGTTTCAGTTAGGGAATCTGTCTTAAATATGGACCTACTTGTCTATATTTGTATACATATTATATTCCTATTTTGCTTTACAAGAGCATTTTGGGGTGAATTTTATAAATGTGACCTTTGTCTTTACCCAAATAAACATTCTGCTTGTTCATTTATTGTTGAGACAGCAGGAAAGACAACCAGAAACTTTTGTAAATATTTGTGCCCAGCTTGGATAATAGGCATAAAAGCTCTATTTTAAAATTGAATATTTATAGTGTCAATATAATGGATTCATTTTAGTGTGAGTTAGACTAATGTGACATGAATAATTTCTAATTAAACTTTGCAAGGAATGTTCTTATAATATCCTCTAATTTATAACTAATTTTCAGAAGGCTCTTATGGTATTACCCAATTTACAATCAAAAAAGTGCTTCAGCAATACTTTGAAATAAGACTCTGAGGTAGTCACATTTATTAGCTATTATTACTAGCTATGCAGTAATAATTTCTATTGCTTTTAAAATTGCACAAAATCAAGAAATGTTTCTCTTGTTAGAGGAAACAGTTATAAATCTTTTTATTTTATAAATGCACAATAATATATTTCTGAATATGGAATTATGGTGTCAGAACTCTGTAGGAAAATGCCTTACCATATATACTCTCATATGGGGGAAAATCCAATCAAAATCTTTCTACTTTCATTCTTTTCTCTTTTTCATCAGTTCCTATAGCAGTATGCATGAAAGCCGTTAAAAAGATACATATTGCAGAAGAGGGTCAGTATAACCCAATTTTGAGCCTTCAGTTTTCACATTTTTCAGATATCACATCCAAAATATGGTGCAAAAAAGTTGAATACATCAGCAAATAATCACTAAGCTACTGAGAAAAATTGGCATATTCAATGTCTTTTGTGTGCAGTAAAATGCAGTAAGTGCTTTGCATGTGTGCTAAGTCGCTTCACTCTTGCCTGACTCTTTCTGACCCTATGGACACACCGTAGGGTGTGTAGCTCACCGGCTCCCTCTGTCCATGGGATTCTCCAGGCAAGAATATTGGCATGGGTTGCCATGCCCTCCTCCAAGGCATCTTCTTGTCCCAGGGATTGAGCCCACATCTCTTTCTTCTCCTGCACTGGCAGGCAGGTTCGTTATCACTAGCACCGCCTGGGAAGCCCCAGTAAGTGCTTTGCTGCTGCTGCTACTAAGTCGCTTCAGTCGTGTCTGACTCTGTGCGACCCCAGAGACGGCAGCCCACCAGGTTCCCCCGTCCCTGGGATTCTCCAGGCAAGAACTCTGGAGTGGGTTGCCATTTCCTTCTCCAATGCATGAAAGTGAAAAGTGAAAGTGAGGTCGCTCAGTCGTGTCCAACTCTTCGCAACCCCATGAACTGCAGACCACCAGGCTCCTCTATCCATGGGATTTTCCAGGCAAGAGTACTGGAGTGGGGTGCCATCGCCTTCTCCGGGTAAGTACCTATATCAGAAGTTCTCCAGCTTGGTTGAAGAAGAATATATTCTTCCTATTAGGGCTCCTCTCCTATTAGGGCTAAAGCACTTACTAGCAATACATAACTGTGAAATGGAATATATTCTTCTTCACCCAAGCTGGAGAACTTCTGATGTAGGTACTTACCCTGATCAGAATATAGTTTGAGTTGGAAGAGAGTGAGAAGAATGGAGGACAGAGAGTAGATGGTGGACTGGTTTGTTTGGAAGGGTCATAGAAAGAGAGGATGGCTGGAGCTTGGCCAGTTCTTGCATGACCAGCTGGAGAACAGATACATAAATACAACACAGAATCTCCTTCACAGGCAGTGCTGGAGAGGGCAGACTTTTGGCCTGATTCTCCTCTATGGGGTCCAGATCAGGTGAACTATTTAATAGACCTTGAAGTTTGATGAATTGGTGATTTTCACACTATTGGTTACTTCCTCAAAAAAATGATTCTATTCCTGAACACGTTCTGTCAAAAAATTCAAAAGAAAAACAGTTAGAGGCACAAGCCTCATAGTGTTAGAAGCCTTGATATTTTTGCTCCTTGATATAGACAATAATGGGCTTTCCAGGTAGCACTAGTGGTAAAGAACCCACCTTCAAATGCCACAGATGTAAGGAAGTGGGTTTCATGCCTGGGTTGGGAAGGTGCCCTGGAGGAGGACCCATTCCAGTAATCTTGCCTGGAGAATCCCAAGGACAGGAGAGCCTGGTGGGCTACAGTCCATGGGGTTGCAAAGAGGCAGACATGACTGAAGAGACTTAGCATGCATGCATAGACACATAATAAAATAAACAATCAGATTATAAGATGCCCGAAGACAAAGTCAGTGTTCCTACATCATCTAAAAATGTGATTCTAACAGTGGACTTGCATATATTTCTGTATTATTAGTTCATGTAGTTGTTCACATTTTCTTTTCACACCCTCTAGAAATTTGAAGTGTTTCTTTTTGATGGTGTATATAATCATCAGTGAAACCAATGAGTCAAAATCATCAATGGATCAAAATTAACTTTGATTATCATTTTCCTGAAATATATAGTGGGAAATTAAAAAAAAAAACAAACCCGGTAATGTAAGCATTATAGGAAAATGGAAGCATTCTTTTAAAGGAATAAAAACTATTTATTGCTAAATATTTGACTTACATATTAGGTATCACAAAAGACATGCAAAGGTATGTCATGGGTGTTAAAATAGCTAACAAGGTCTTGTAGCTGAAGTGAATAAAACAGAGAGGTGGGCTTTGTGGCATCCTAGGTCTGGCAATGAAATCTGCTTAACTGATGCCTGGATTCTGCATTGCTTTTGTGCTACTATTTGTCATTCCTATTAGGGCTTGAAGTGATATAGTCTCAATGGACGGATTGTTAATAACCACAATTTGTGCTCAAATCTGGCTGTTCTGTTAGCTTATAATGAGGAAGGTCCAGATCCTGAATGTTTCAGTACTATTCGAGCAGATTATTTTACAGGTGGTGGAAGACCTCCAAGTGTTTTAAGGTCAGTTTTATCTTAGCTTTGTCTTCTTTTGCAAACCCACAAGGAGCTATTTATAAAATTGCTGAAAAAGCAAAGGGACCCTTATTTCCTCATTGTGAGAAATACTCACTGTTAGAAAGGCATTTAAACCTGAAACTTTACAAAGTGCACTTTGCTAATAAGTCTGCAAAATACCACAGGCTTTATGAAAACATAGATCAATGCCAACTGCTTTATTGCATGACATTACCAATAGCAGGCACCTGCAGTGAAGTTTTCTGTTTTTAGAACACTTTTTGTTCACATATTTGTATCTTTGGATGAGGCATTTTATACCAAGTAATCTCTTGTAGTTATAGCTTTATATCTGAACTCATAATTCATTTTAACCACATACTTATAATTGGTTATACGGGAAAACTCTCTAACTCAATAAAAGAAAATATAAGCAACTTTTATTTTGAGAAATTAAAGTAACATTTATTCTTGACTTTTTAAATTCTCTCAAAATAGACCAGTGAATTACTTTGCATTTTTCAGCATTAATGCATCTCATGTGACCAACCAGAGAATATTCTGAGTATATATATTTCTCCTGACTATGATAACTATGTATTCATTAAATAAAAGTGATTAAGATGAGAGAATTACCAAATACTCATATCTTAATTCTCTCCTTACATGAAATTAAATGCTTAGCTATTTCTTATAACTCTTGTGACCCTTTCTCTTTAACATCCAAATCTCACTAATGTTAAGAAAAAAATATCTTTAGTGATGCTCACAGAAGATATTGAAAGAAAATTATAACCTGATGTGTATTTGTTTGTGTTGTTATTGTTCAGTTGCCAAGTCATGTCCAACTCTTTGCAACCCCGTGGACTGCAGCACACCAGGTTTCCTCCTCCCTGCCCTTCACCATCACTTGGAGTTTGCCTAAGTTCATGTCCATTGAATCAGTGATGCTATCCAACCATCTCATCCTCTGTGCACACAGTTATATACACACATGTGTTTTAGAGAATCAGTCCATTGCTTTTCAACTACATGGTAAAAATTTCTTCTTTTTTTTAAATTTTATTATTATTATTATTTTTTACTTTACAATATTGTATTGGTTTTGCCATACATCAACATGAAAACATGAACACGTGTACATCCGTGGCGGATTCATGTTGATGTATGACAATTTCTTCTTATTTGTCAATATTCTCACAACAGTCAGTCAGGTCAGTTCAGTTCAGTCAGTCAGTTGTGTCTGACTCTTTGCGACCCCATGAACTGCAGCAATCCAGGCTTCCCTGTCCATCACCAACTCCCAGAGTCTACCCAAACCCATGTCTATTGTATCGGTGATGCCATCCAACCATCTCATCCTATCATCCCCTTCTCCTCCTGCCCTCAATCTTTCCCAACATCAGGGTCTTTTCAAATGAGTCAGCTCTTTGCATCAGGTGGCCAAAGTATTGGAGTTTCAGCTTCAACATTGGTCTTTCCAATGAACACCCATGACTAATCTCCTTTAGGATGGATTGGTTGAATCTCCTTGCAGTCCAAGGGACACTCAAGAGTCTTCTCCAACACCACAGTTCAAAAGCATCAATTCTTCAGTGCTCAGCTTTCTTTATAGTCCAACTCTTACATCCATACATGACTACTGGAAAAACCATAGCCTTGACTGAACAGACCTTTGTGGACAAAGTAATAGCTCTGCTTTTTAATATGCTGTCTAGGTTGGTCATAACTTTCCTTCCAAGGAGTAAGCGTCTTTTAATTTCATGGCTGCAATCACCATCTGCAGTAATTTTGGAGTCAAAAAAGATAAAGTCTGACACTATTTCCACTGTTTCCCCATCAATTTGCCATGAAGTGCTGGGACTGAATGCCATGATCTTCGTTTTCTGAATGTTGAGCTTTAAGCCAATATTTTCATTCTCCCCTTTCACTTTCATCAACAGACTCTTTAGTTCTTCTTCACTTTCTGTCATAAGGGTGGTGTCATCTGCGTATCTGAGGTTATTGATATTTCTCCCGGCAATCTTGATTCCAGCTTGTGCTTCCTCCAGCCCAGCATTTCTCATGATGTACTCTGCATATAAGTTAAATAAGCATGGTGACAATATTCAGCCTTCACGTACTCCTCTTCCTATTTGGAACCACTCTGTTGTTCCACGTCCAGGTCTAACTGTTGCTTCCAGACCTGCATACAGGTTTCTCAAGAGGCAGGTCAATACAACAGTCAATACATTCATGAAAACAATTTTTAAAAATTATCTATTCAAGTCTTTTTTGCCTATGCATTAAGAATGGTGCTTCACAATCTAAATATCCATCAACAGATGAATGGGTGAAGAAGGTATGAATACACATATATGGTGGAAAAGCCATGAAAAGGAATGAAATCTCATTTGCAGCAATATGGATGGATCTATAGGTGATCATGCTAAGTAAATTCAGAGAATACAAACAACATATAAATTATTTGTACATGGAATCTAAAGTATGACACAAGTGAACTTATTTAGATTGAAGGCAGGAGGAGAAGGGGGAAGTGAAGGATAAGATAGTTGGATGGCATCACTGACTCAGTGGCATGAGTTTGGGCAGACTCCTGGGGATGAGGAAGGACAGGGAAGTCTGGTATGTTGCAGTCATGGGGTTCCAAAGAGTCATACACGACTTAGCATCTGAACAATAGCATAGCAATCAATGGGCTTCCCTGGTGGCCTGTGGTAAAGCATGCCCTTGTGAAGCAGAAGATGTGGGCTCCATCCCTGGGTTGGGAAGATCCCCTGGAGAAGGAAATGGCAGCCCACTATAATATCATTCCCTGGGAATTCCCATGGACAGAGGAATTTGACAGTCTACATTCTATGGGATCACAAAGAATCAAACACAACTTGGCAACTAACAACAACGGCAATGATAACAATCAATACAAACTACAGAAACATTAATCAAAACTTGTGATTGTGTCTTAATCTAAGACACTATAGATTCTACAATAAATTACAGCTATTATATATAGGATGGATAAACAACAAGTTCCTACTGTACAGCATGGGGAACTATATTATCCTGTGATAAATTATAATGGAAAAATATGAAATAGGTTTTATATGTATGTATAACTGAATCACTTTGCTGTACAGCAAAAATTGGCATACCTTTTAAAATTAACTATATCTCAATAAAAATTTTTTAATAAAAACATCAAGAGAAAGTTTAGTAATCATGGTGAGGTCAGCATACAAATTTTCCCCTGGTATCTCTAATTTTCTTGAAGAGATCTCTAGTCTTTCTTATCTCTCCTTTCTATTCTTTGGAACTCTCCATTCAGATGGGTATATCTCTCCTTTTTTCCTTTGCCTTTCACTTCTCTTCTTTTCTCAGCTATTTGAATGGCCTCCTCAGACAACTGTTTTGCCTGTTTGAATTTCTTTTTCTTGGGGATGGTTTTGATCCCTGCCCCCTGTACAATGTCACAACGTCCTCCCATAGTTCTTCAGGCACTCTTTCTATCAGATCTAATTCCTTGAATCTATTTGTCACATCCACTGTGTAATTGTAAGAGATTTGATTTAGGTCATGCCTGAATGGTCTAGTGGTTTTCCCTACTTTTTAAAGTTTAAGTCTGAATTTTCCAATAAGGAGTTCATGACCTGAGCTATAGTCCACTCCTGGTCTTTTTGCTGACTGTATAGAGCTTTTCCATCTTTGGCTACAAATAATATAATTAATCTAATTTCAGTATTGACTATCTGGTGAATGTTAAACCACTTCAGCATTCTTGCCTTGAGAACCCCATGAACAGTATGACTGCTATAATTAACCACAAATTGATATTTGTAAATATCAAGTGATTTTACAGAGATTGACATATGCTTTGCCCTAATGGTTCCAAAGTTAAAAAAAAAAAACAAAACCTCAGTTAATCTTAGTGTAATTATGTCTTATATTTCAATGCCAAATAAATAAAAAGTAATTTCTTTCCAGCTGAGTTTTCTTCCTTTAGAAGATGCTGCTTCTGGTGTTGCTGCTAAGTTGTTTTAGTCGTGTCCGACTCTGTGCAACCCCATAGACAGCAGCCCACCAGGCTCCACCGTCCCTGGGATTCTCCAGGCAAAAACACTGGAGTGGGTTGCCATTTCCTTCTCCAATGCATGAAACTGGAAAGTGAAAGTGAAGCCTCCTAGTCGTGTCCGACTTTTAGCGACCCCATGGACTGCAGCCTACCAGGCTCCTCCATCCGTGGGATTTTCTAGGCAAGAGTGCTAGCAGGTCAAAATATACAGTCTATTTTACCTCTGTCTTGAACTCTTGCAAATTATTGTTGCAAAATGTTATTTGCTAGCTGTTGTTTCTGTCATAATAGTTGATCTTTCATCATGTTTTTCCATGTTCAAGCTAAAAATTACACCTTTAAAATTTTTAAATATCAAGTGCAGTTGCACAATTTTGTTTCTTTTATTTTCAGTAATTTTTAAACTTCTAACTTTTCAACAGATTCCACTTTTCAGTAACTAATTTTGGTACTTACGATTTTTAAGATGTCACCCATCACTGAAATTTTCCAAACCAAAGAAAAGCATAAGTGCCCATATTGGTATAAAATGAAAATAGTGGATGACTGCCAGTCAAGTAAATTGTTTCAAAAATGCCAATTATAATATTTGGTCAAATATTATTAATATTATCAGTTTTCTACTCAGTATTTATTCCTCTCTCTTCCTTGTTAAAAAGAAGTCAACTTTGTTGGCAATATGTCCAACCTGAAATAAAAATGCACAATGGTTGGACTATCAGCAATCATCTTGTTTCATGTGGAAAAAGTAAAACAAAACAAAACAAAAAAATCACCAGTATGTGAAGCCATGGACCAGAAGTCAGCAATCTCTAATCTCTGAAGCTTTTTAATTAAAAAAATGCATCAATTTTAGTCATTATTTCTGTTAATTGTAACCAAAATATTAACATTTAAATATGTAGTATTTTTATAGTTGCCAATTTGCCAAACTGTTTCATAATAATTGTGGCATTTGTATGTACAGTGCATAAGAAGTAACAATAAAGTCTTTTTTGCTTGTTTTTTTTTTTTTCTTTCTTTTATTTTTCGTAAGCTGTGTTTACAAATACTGATTATTTTCTGCAGGGTTACCTTTAAAAACAACTGGAAGCAAGGTCTTGGGTTATCCAATTAGACTTAGAATCACATTAGGTGAAAGAACGAAGAATTTTTTTCTAGACTGAAAGGTATATAAAGGAAAATATAGTGAATTCATAATATAGATATGGTTTATTTTAACTCTGTTATTATTATGAGGATTTTGTTGGTGGTGGTTTGGTTTGAGTTTTAAAAACTTTTTTAGGATTATCTATAAATATTTCAAGTAACCAGCACTCTAGTGGCAAAATTTATATAAAGGATATACAATACTAGAGAAGAATAAATGCTCCCAAAGTTTTTCCTTTTAATTTTTATTCAGATGCTATGTCTGTGGTAGAATATAAAATTTTATTAATAAAGCACATAATAATTCAAGTTTGCACCAACTTTCATTCTCTAAATTATTGTTTTTAAACTAAAAATTTAATTTAAAAGTTGGGAATATAATTGATTTACAATGTTGTGTTAGTTTTAAGTGTATAGCAAAGTGGGCTATGGGTACAAAGTCCAGGACAAGAGTGTGAGTTAGTATTCTTCAACTTAGAATAACAAAATAAGAGAATCTGATGACAGAAAATAGTTGACAGCTTTGAGAGATAAGGCAGAAAAAAAAAAATCTGATTTAATAGAATCCCATCTGGTTCCATCGCTTCATGGGAAATAGATGGGGAAACAGTGTCAGACTTTATTTTTTTTGGCTCCAAAATCACTGCAGATGGTGATTACAGCCATGAAATTAAAAGACGCTTACTCCTTGGAAGGAAAGTTATGACCAACCTAGATAGCATATTCAAAAGCAGAGACATTACTATGCCAACAAAGGTCCCTCTAGTCAAGGCTATGGTTTTCCCAGTGGTCATGTATGGATGTGAGAGTTGGACTGTGAAGAAAGCTGAACACTGAAGAATTGATGCTTTTGAACTGTGGTGTTGGAGAAGACTCTTGAGAGTCCCTTGGACTGCAAGGAGATCCAATCCATCCATCCTAAAGGAGATCAGTCCTGGATGTTCATTGGAAGGACTGATGCTAAAGCTGAAACTCCAATACGTTGGCCACCTCATGCAAAGAGTTGACTCATTGGAAAAGACTCTGATGCTAGGAGGGATTGGGGGCAGGAGGAGAAGGGGACGACAGAGGATGAGATGGCTGGATGACATCACCGACTCGATGGACGTGAGTTTGAGTGAACTCTGGGAGTTGGTGATGGACAGGGAGGCCTGGTGTGCTGTGATTCATGGGGTCGCAAAGAGTCAGACATGACTGAGCGACTGAACTGAACTGAACTTACCACCAAAAATTCATGGAGATACAAGCAAAATAAACCCAGAGTAAATAAATGGGATAATACTATAGCTGAGACTAATACAAAGAAATATCTGGTCACTAGAAATGAATAGTAACCCATTAGGTGATGTGAAACCTGCTCCTTTCCAGAAAGGTGCTAGAAGCAGATACACCCCCCAGCAACAAGGTAAGAGGCTTGCATTAAAGGCTAAGACCCTCTGGGTGCTCACAATATAAAACTGTTTTGTGGCCAGTTAGAGGAAAATAGGCATAAGTTTTAGTTATATCACAATGACTATTATATTCCTTTCTTTGTGACTAAGATGTAATGACTGCTGATGATGGCTCTGTGATGTGGGTTCAAATCCCCTGCTCTTTGGTGTGTGTAGAAGTGACAGTTTATGAGTTGGTGGCCCCTGCACAGCTCCAGACATAGACAATGGTCTCCTGCTGGCCCTGACGGCCCTCCTGACACAACTGTACACAACTTCCACCTCATTTTCTGAAGATCCTTTTATTCTTAAAGGCTTGTCTCTTGAACAAAATAACTTCAAGATAGTTATATTTGTTTTCTATTACTGCCTACAAATTGCTCAAACTTAGGCACTTAGTACAACATATATGTATTATCTTACATTTTCTGTGGTGAGGGGTTCAAGCACTGCTTAGTGGGGTCCTCTTATTAAGGTCTCACAAATCTGCAATCAAAGGCAGATATGTGCATTCTTACCCGGAAGGTCCAATGCAGAAGGGTCTATGTCCAAGCTTACTCTGGTTGCTGGCACAGACAACTCAGCTTTTTGCTATCAGTGAGAGGCTTTTCTGCACTCTTGAAGGCATCCTCATCCCCTAGAGGACCCGTGCAGGTCTCTGTCCACATGAACCTCATAACAATCCCAAAGTTTTATTTAACTTGATAATTAACAATTGAACTTTTTTTTCTATTTATTTTTTAAGTAATGTTATTGGAGTACAGTTGCTTTACAATATTGTGTTCATTTCTCTCGTACAGGAAAGTGAATCAGCCAAATGTATACATATATCCCCTCTTTTGGGGACTTCCTTCCCATTCAGGTCACCACAGTGCATCAAGGACAGTCTGTAGCCAGGCAAAGTCTTGTACAATGTAACACAACCGCTGGAGTGAAAACTCAGCATCTTTGCCATGTTTCATTGGCTACATAAGTCACAGGTGTTGACCACACTCGAGGGGAAGGCATTACACAAGTTCTTGGAACCAGAAGGAAACTTGGAGATTGTCCATCATAATGACTAAAATTATCTGTCATCTTTCTATTACTTCCAGTGGGTCCACAGGAAACTCATGGATGCTTTTGTATTTTTCTAATAAATGTATGTCAGAGGTTTTATTTAACTTGATCATTAACAATTTAACTTTCTCTTTAAATTTATTTTTAATTAATATTATTGGAGTATAGTTGCTTTAGAATATTGTGTTCATTTCTCTTGTACAGGAAAGTGAATCAGCCATATGTATACATATATCCCCTCTTTTTTGGGCTTCCTTCCCATTCCGGTCACCACAGTGCATTAAGTAGAGTTCCCTGAACTATACAGTAGGTTCTCATTTAGTTATCTATTTTATACATGGTATCAATATGTGTGTCCATCTCAACCTTCCAATTCACCCCAACAGTTGAGTTTTTAAGCTATTACAGCCAATTCAAAGAAAACTGAAAACACACACATATGTCAATCCAGAATGCTGAAACTGATTCATAAAAAGAAGCAAGAATGGTCAATATTCCCAGGAAAGCAATCACCTGCATTTCATCAGACACAGTTTATTTGCATTTTTACAGATAAGAGTTTTCCATATATTTTCTGCAACTTACAAGAGTTGTAAAATAGCTCCATGAAGGGTGTAGTCTCCATAAAGTAATCCAGAAATATGCACTAGATAAGATGCACAGTAATCTTTTCTTTTTGTCTATTTCAAAATCTTCCACATTTTTCCTGAAACGGCAAAGTTGTCCTCAGGATTTTTCATTGTCATAGGAGTGAAAAATCTATAATCAACCCAGAACAAAAACAGGAGAGGATTGAATAAATAAATTTATTATTTATTGTATATCAAAATATTGAAGAGCTAGAAAAGTGATACTGAAGAACAGTATCTAATTATATGAAAAGAGTTTTAAGACATTTGAAGTGGGCAGAAGATACATTCAGCAGCTGTTTACTGTGCATTACTCTAGATCAATTAGATAATAGGCGTATTGTTCATGGAGCTCATCAACTAATGATAACTACAATACTAAGAGTAGTTATCTCTGGAAGTAGAATTAGGCATTTCAATTTGCTTGTTTTTTGCTGACGTTTGTTTTTCAAATAAATACTTTATGATGAAAAGGTTTTCCTTGTAGACAAGAAAGCACACAAATCATGTAGGAAAAAAAAAATCACTGAGTAAGTACTCCGTGCCAGCTCCATAGAAAGATAAATCATATAAGGTTCTGCCCTGCAGGAAACAGCAGTCAGTGGAGGAGATGCAGCGTCAACTCATAATTAGAGTGAACCACACAGCATGAGAGGAAAAGCACAGACTGGGCCAGAGAGTTCAGAGACTCTCTGCTGGAGTGACTGCTGCTGACGAACAGCGGTGGAGTCAGGGTGCAACGCGGGGTTTAGGAGGAACTCAGAAAATGGGGATGCCACAGCAGGGCTGTGAGCCATAAATCAGAGTTATCTATGGGAATAAAAGACGGGGAGGATAGCACACAGAGCCTACAGACCAATCTAGAGTCTAGGGAAAGGCAGTTTGGCTCATCTGTTTGTTTTTCCATATAAGATAAAAAGTTCTAGTCTTTATACATGAAAAGTGTGTAGCATATTGTTGAAGGGGATCAGAATAGGTAGCCCAAAATGTGTCTTTTGGTGTATGGACTCTTTTGAGCAGAAGGAAACCAAGACCTAGCAGATGCAAGAAAAACATTGGCTTCTTCCTAAACTTCCCAGAAGAATTTAGATAGGGGACCTGGCCCAGAAAGAGAGCTGTTGACAGAAATCATTTTTCAGGGAAAAACTCACCTGTATGGCAGGGCAGATACCTGATTACCATTTGCTCTTATCTCTCTGCAAATTGTCCTCCTGCCCTTTGAAGCCCTGGAGCCCCTATCCCATTTCCCAGCTCAGGATGCCATGGAAGGCTCAGTCACCTGACTACCTCAGAGTCTCATAATTTTATGGGACTCCTATGTGTACAATTTAAAATTTTCTCCTGTTAATCTGTTTTATGTCAATTTAGTTATTAGACCAGCCAAAAAACATGGAAGGTAGACAAAAAGTTTTTCTGCCCCAACGACCTACATATGATTATTTAAAAATACCAAATAAACTAGGAGTCTGTGATTAACATATAGTCACTGCTGCTGCTACTGCTGCTAAGTCACATCAGTCGTGTCCGACTCTGTGTGACCCCATAGATGGCAGCCCACTAGGCTCCCCCGTCCCTGGGATTCTCCAGGCAAGAACACTGGAGTGGGATGCCATTTCCTTCTCCAATGAATGAAAGTGAAAAGTGAAAGTGAAGTCACTCAATCGCATCCTACTCTTAGCGACCCCATGGACTGCAGCCTACCGTCCATGGGAGTTTCCAGGCAGGAGTACTGGAGTAGGGTGCCATTGCCTTCTCCATATACCCACTACTATATATAAAATAGATAAACAACAAAGACTTACTATATAGCACAGGAAACTGTATTCAATATCTTGTAATGACCTACAATGGAAAATAATTTGAAAGAGTATATATAAAACTGAATCACTTTCTGTACATCTGAAACTAGTACAGTGTTTTTTTTTTTTTTGAAACTAGTACAGTGTTGTAAAACAACTATACTTCAATTAAACAAATGTTTAAAAAATTTTAAACCTAATTAACTTTAAAAAACATTTGGTTTCTGTGCTTCTCTAGTACCTTGAAAATGTCTCTGTATCTGAATTGGTTTGATTAAATCAAATTGTATGTTTACCTGCCCGTCTTTTCCAACAAAGGCTAAACCAGTTGAGGATAGAATCCTTATCTGTTTTTTCCAAGATCACATGTAGTGCTAACCATGTAGTGAGAGATTCTTAAACATATATTCATTGGAATAAGAACAAAAGAAGGCAAGACATTGCAGTGTTTCTTGCAACATCTGATTTGTCTGTAAGCTCATGGATTCTTGTCACACCAGAGTGGACTGATGTGGCTCCCTTGATGGCCTTGCTCTTCTTTGTCATCTTGGGCAATTTCAGTCATCTTAGACTTTAGGATTTTCTGGGTGGGTTGTAAATACCTGCGATTCTATGGTTTATACAGTAATACATACTTGTTTTTTGTTCCATTTCTGGAGTAGATCTTCTAAAACTTTTGGAATTTCCTATGTGATGAGAGCCATAAAGTGCTGTTTGTTATGTTATAATGAGACTAAGGAGAAGGTGGTGTGAATTGAGATAGTATTGGCATATATACACTACCATGTTTAAAATGGGGCTTCCCTGGTGGCTCAGAGGTTAAAGCGTCTGCCTGCAACGTGGGAGATCTGGATTCGATCCCCGAGTTGGGAAGATCCCCTGGAGAAGGAAATGGCAACCCACTCCAGTATTCTTGCCTGGAGAATCCCATGGACAGAGGAGCCTGGTGGGCTACAGTCCACGGGTCGCACAGAGGCGGACACGACTGAGCGACTTCACTTATTCACTTATGTTTAAAATAGACAGCTAGTGGGAAACTGTTGTATAACACAGGGAGCTCAGCCAAGCACTCTGTGACGACCTAGAGGGATGAGATGGGAGGAAGAGAGACTCAAGAGGAAGGGGTTATACGTATATACTTATGGTTGATTCATGTTGTTGGTATGGCAGAAACCAACAAAACATTGTAAAGCAATTATCCTCCAATTAAAAAAAAAACTGCATAGAGATTCAGGAAGCTGAATAAATGGCTTTGTTGCATAAAAAAAAAAAAAAAAATTAGGAAACTTTTTTGAGAGCAAGCAGACAGCCAAAGTTTGAAGGCTGGTTGCAGGGAGTCCAGCCCTGCAATTGGAGGATTGTAACTTTCAGCCTCATCTCTGACTTCCTGAGCTCAGGGAGGGGCTGGAGGTTGAACCATCATTAATGGTCAATGATTTAATTGATCATGACTTTGTAATGAAAGCCCCCTTGATACTCAAAATGACAGAGTTCAGAGAGCTCTGGGTGGGTGAACACGTGGAGATTTGGGGAGAGAGGTGGGCTCAGGGTGAGGAAGCTCCATACCCCTCCCCACACCGTGCACTGAGCATCTCTTCCACCTGTATGTTCCTGAGTTACAACCTCTGACAAAAAATTGGTCATCTAGTAAGTAAAATGTTTCTCAGAGTTCTGTGAACTGCTTGAGTAAATTAATTGAAATAAACATGGGGGTCATTGTGACCTTTGCACTATAGGTCAGAAACACAGGTGAAAACCTGGACTTGCTGTCGAAGATGGGTGGTGCTGTCTTGTGGGACTGAGCAAATTGTGGGCTCTGATGCCATCTCCAGGTAGACAGTGTCAGAACTGAGTTCATTTGTAGGACAACCAGCTGTTACTGGAGAATTGCTGGTGGGGGGTGACACTCATCCCCCTCACATAGAATTTGGGTGCAAGATCCTTTAAAGTTTATATCTAGTGTCCAAGGGACTTAGGCATGGCTTATAAGAAGTTTCAGATTTTCATATAATTCAAGATTCCCTTTGCATACCCCTAATGCTGCCTTCCACCAATGTTCCACTCTGTCTGCCCTGGGGACACAGTGGAAGTGGGCACCCTCATTCCTGTGGCTTCGAATCTGTCCCTCTACCTTCAACTGGTGCTCTTAGAACCACAGTAGGCAGCCCCTGGGGAGGGTCCCGAGGTCACCTGCCTTCTGGTATTTAACCCCTTGGGGTACCCTCTTTGTTCAGTGGGAGCTAGTCTTTCAAATTTCTAGCGACTAGAATATGAAGAAGTAATGAGCTGTCACCCTGAAACAGGCTACAAATATACGATGACTTTTGTCTTTTTACTTTCCTTCTCTTGCTCCCTCTGAGACAAGTCATCTCCATGTTGGAAGATGGAGATAACACTGTTAGCTGCTTTCTGGAATGGTCCACATGAAAAGAAGCTGAGCTCTCCAGCTGGCCATCTGGAGGTCTTCCTTCACCCTGGAAGTGAGCTTAGAAGCAATATTTTCCCCAGGGGACCTTTGAGTTGACCATGCCTCTGATCGGTACCTTAATTGGAACCCAGGAGAAACCCTGAGTGAGAGGCAGATAATTGCACCAGCCTGGTCTCCCGACTGACAGAAACTGAACTCTTAGCTATGTATTGTTTTAATCCACTTTGATAATTTATTATCAGCAGCAATCAAATGCACCATGCTAAACGAATAATAACCCCTGTGGTCCCCCAAATTGCAGTGTAAATGAGGGGTTTTTTTTTTTTTGTATGTACATTACAATCTAATGCTGAAAGATACCCTACCCTACCTTGGGATCCCGGCTTGGATTCCAGAGTAGCTGAGTCATCGGTGTGGCCTGGAGAAGAGCTTGATGGGATACTGACCAGTGGGTGGCATATTTTAATTGCAATAAATCCTCTACATATGAACCTTCAAGTTGTGAACTTTCAAGGATGTGAATGTGGGTTTACATGTCCAATCACGTAAGTTAGTTCACGTGTCTGGTGTACATTTTCACATGTGTATATCCTCTACAAGTGGTTGTGCTATTGTGTGCCTTAGTGTACAGTACTGTATAGAGTACAATAGTACAGCATCTATATTCCAAGCTCAGGATGTGAGTGAAGTTGTAGTTTGCTCTATTGTTGACGATCCTGTTCCTTCAGCTCTACCATCTCCCACCTCCTCTCCCTCCTCTAGTCAATAACTTTTCTTGCCTGTTCACTTGTAGTACGGTACTACTGTGATTTTCACGGTTCTGTACTGTTCGATTAAATTGTTTTCTTTATTTTTTGTGTTTCTTTGTTTTTCATCTATTATTCGTGTGGAAAGCATTATAAACCTATTACACTACAGTGTTATATAGCTGGTTGTGTTAGTTGGGTACCTAGGCTAACTTTGTTGAATTTAACGAAAAAATTGAAGTTACAATTGCACTCTTAGACGGAACTCATTCGTTTGTAGGGGACTTATGGTACGAAGCCTGTAGATGGTTTCAACCATTTCTCTCTACATCTTCATTGGCAAAAACCGAGACCCATGCCTCTGCTTACCGGCAAGTGAAGTTGAGAAAAGTGGAGACACACAAAGATGGTGGTGGAGGGCAAGGTACTGGTGGTGATCTTCCAGGAGCTGGGAGTGGGTTCTGGTGATACTCTACCACTTTATTTACAGTCCACAGATATCTGGTGCTAATTTTTAGCTTCAGGGTTTAGTTGAAATTCTTAGACGATAAGAAATTCCCCATTTCATACTAATAATAAATGCAAGGATTGTACATTGAGCCCGAGGCTTCTACCCATGGAGAACTTACATTGAAATCAGGCATTTAGGACCTCTTCCTCTTTGGGGCACAAGTGGATGGAGACTGTTACCTTTCCTGACATCTCCAGCCTCTCTGCCCACCTCCCTCCACCTCCAGTTGCCCAGCTCCACTCGCTTTTCCGCATCCTCTGTATCATGTGATTCCTTTTCTCTTTGCTAATTTAACATCCTCAAATTTCAGCAAAACTTCTACTGAGTAGGTAACCTCTAGCTCTTACACTCCAGGGTGGCAGGATTTTCTTTTATTCAAGCCAATAGGCCCACCATTGCTGCCTTGTGATATCTGCAGGTACTTGTATTTCTGTAACCCTTCTGCTGACATTTCTCTCCCCTTTTAGATTCTCAGAGCCCTGAGGTTAGGGACCATATCTGTGTTGCTCATGAGAATGTCTTGGGTGCTTGAGGTGCATTCTGGGTACTTGATGGATGGGTTTATTGACTGCATAAATGAATGAATGAATGACAGACAGATCTCAGCTAACCCTGTTTGTAAACTGGGTAGATTTCCAAGGCTCCTCAAGCATCCAGCAACTTCTGCTGTGTCGCAGGGGCTGTGAGACAACACTGACACCTGGGTGGCTGAGGAGATTTCTTTGGAGAAACTCATATTCTCTCAGACAGAGGGCTTTTCCTCCTTGATGAGTAAGGCTCACAGGATGGTCTCTCCCACCAGGATGGGCTGAGGACACCAGAGAGTCGGTGGGGGGTCTGGGCTGATGTTCCCTGCAGGTCATTAAGTAGATCACGGAGCTACACTGAGGTTCAGAGGGGGTGGATAACTCCCTTTCTTTTCCCCAAGAGGAAACTTTGTTCTATTATACAATGGCATGAAGAAAGGGAAATCCAACTGGATAATGTTTTTAAATCACACCTGTTTACTTTCTTCTCCTGCTTTATTCACCCCCCCCTCCCCACCCATGGAGTTCTTTGAGGGTGTCTGTGTTTGTATGTGTGTGTGTGTGTCTCTTGACTCCTTAAATTTTTTCCAAGTTTAGTATTAAGTTGAAAAGAAAGTAGGCCTGGGTTAAAACAATATGAAAATAAAAGCAAAGCCAAAATAAAAAAAAAGCACATTTCATTTCATCTTTATCGTTTTCTCCTCTCTTTCTTCCTTTCCCTTCCCACACCCTGTATCCCACCCCACTTACTTCCATATAATCTTTCAGGGAACAGATGGCGGGAAAGTTGGGAAAGGGCTGGCCCCTGGGATTTTACCCAGGAAGGAGGAAGTTCAACAGAGCCATGGGGGCTACTAGCTTTAGCCTCCCTCCTCTTTGCTGGTGCTGTTTATATATATACATTCATTGGACGGTCACTGAGAAGTTATGATTTACAGGAGATATTACCCTTCCTCATTTTCCGGGTAAAGAATCAGGGTTTAAGGAAGTGAAATGTTTGTTAAACAGTAGGTCTGAGGTATAGCTGGAATTTGAGTTCAGGTCTGTCTGACACCAAACCCCATTTTATTGCTGCCTCACTTACATGCAAACAAAGCTACATGAGTGTACAGAATAAAAAACCGCAATAGGCGAATCTTTCCCCAGCTGATGGTGTAGATAGAAGAGCAGAACTAGAAATAAAGTGTTTGCATCTCATTAAATTGCAGCAAATTCTCCATTTTCAAAAAATGTTGAAGGATTTCACTAGGCACATATATGTGCTTAGTGCTTAGGGAAAGAAATTAAAGGTCAATTAAAAATGCACAGTCACTGCATGGCTGCAGCAATGCATGGGGAGTTGTGCTGTGCCAGAGTGTCAGTGGCCATCTGGGCTGCAGAGATTCCAGATGAATTTCTGTATTTACTCGTGCTCATGGCAGAACATCTCAGAATACTCACTGGTCATTTGAAAATCCATGTTGACTCAAGGTTTGCTGGAGCTGCTGGTGATTCCATAGTAACCAAGAGCCTTTCCTAGCTGTCTTCTTGGCTTTATTCATCTGTTTGCCCTTCACTTTAGAAGTCCACGACAGTGTCGGGTTTGTATAATCTCAGTTCTTTCTTTCTTCCCAGAGGCCCAAAGGGAGATAGGGTGTGGAGAACTGGGGACTTACTAGCCAAATTAAGTGAGAAAATTGAAGCAAGTGTCTGAAAAGTACCTGTGAATATCTGTTATCGCTCAGAATGAAAAATAAATGATTTCAAATTTCTGTTTCATTTGGAATAAGAGGATTTGAGGAGATGGCAATCTTTTTCCCTCTCATGCATAAGTCATAGAACCACATATTTGCAAGGGCGAAGGTATCACTGAAGTACTTGTTTAAAAATAAATATTGCTTTTCACAGAAAGGCTGGATTCACTCTCCAGGGAGCTGTAGCCATGGTAATGACACTTCAGAAGTAAAATCAACACTACTTTCTTTGGTGAAGCTACTTACTGTGTGAGTTGCATACACACACACATTTTGCCTGTTTGAGTATTTAAACCATTAAATTAATGTTCTTGGGCATAATTGTCCACAGCTCTTGAATTTCTTCTTTTAAAAGTATGTTCATCCATCTCTCTTGATGGTAAAGTCTGCTATTATATTATTAGTAGGTCAACTATCAAATCCAAGACTCATCTGTTTTCTCTGACAAAAACGTTATAATCCATGGCAGGAATGTAGACTTTTTATCCTTTATATTTGCAGGTTGGTGGTAATGCTTTCCTCAGCATATTATTTGTACACTTAGAAGCTCACTTTGGAGAAGGCAATGGCACCCCACTCCAGTACTCTTGCCTGGAAAATCCCATGGACGGAGGAACCTGGAAGGCTGCAGTCCATGGGGTCACTGAGGGTTGGACGCGACTGAGCGACTTCACTTTCACTTTTCACTTTTGTGCATTGGAGAAGGAAATGGCAACCCACTCCAGTGTTCTTGCCTGGAGAATCCCAGGAGAGGAGCAGCCTGGTGGGCTGCGTCTATGGGGTTGCACAAAGTTGGACAAGACTGAAGTGACTTAGCAGTAGCAGCAGAAGCTTACTTTAGATTTTTGGTTCACACAAGGCTCTTTGTTTTAAATTGTTTTTTCCCTATTTCCATAAGTTTATTGTAGAAAGCTTAGAGAATATTACAAAAATGAAGGAGAGTACAAACATTCCTAGTTCACAACTTATAGTGAATGAAGTTATTAATATTTGTGACATATTTTATATACTTCATAAGGCTCACAAAATACATGTATCTGTATGGTCTATTTTTCATATTTCACACCTCGAGTATTTCCCTTGTTGACGATAGTCTGTAAAAAAAAAACATTCAGAATAACTGAATATTATTTCACATCCTAGATGTTATTTAATGTATATAAACATTCACTTTATACTTAGATATTTGAGTTAAACATGTAATAATACAAATTATTTTTAAAGAAAGGTGAGAATAATTTGCTAGTTAGAAAATTTGCACAAGTCTCAATCTTCCAGAAAACACAGTGGAAAATACCAGCAATGGGTCTTCCAGACTTACTTCTGGAGCTTTATTTTGTCAACCTTATCATTAACAAAATATAACTAAGTTTTTCTTTAATGATGAGAACTACCAGTGACTGGAGCATCAAATAATATCTTCAAAGATGTTATAAATGTAAATAAGGTGATGTCTGGATGCTTTATGGGTCATAGATTTCCCATACTCCCGCAGCAGAAATTGTAACACTAATACCTTTGGATATCTTTGTTCAACTCTTGTCTCTATCTAAGATTTTATTAATAACACTTCTTTGGAATTGAGACCAGAGCACTTTAATTAATTTTTATAGCTTTTCTGTTTTGTGCTTTCGGGTTTGAGGTAGGAAACTCTTGGCATTTTCTGAAAACATGGCCAAGCCTCTCCCCAAATATAAAGGCAAGTGGTGAGCATGTTCTGGATCCTCCCTGTTCACTCCCATTTGCCCCCCATTATTTTACACTCTGAGAGCCCTAAGCAGTATGGAATAGCTGCTCTGGTGCAACAAAAGCTAAATCCATAGTCTACAAATGGGAAATCTGACTACAAAACCCTTTATGTTTTCAACACCTGCAGTTTTCATCCACAATAACAGATAAGAAAGTATTCCTGGTAAAATAAGCCTTACTATCAATATATCCTTAAGACTTAAAGAGCCTGATTGCTATCGCTTGGAATATACTAATGACTTAAGCACTTGGGATGTGCTGATAACTACTGAAAACATTATTTTTGAAGTTTTCTCAGTATCTGTCAATGCTGAAGAAAGAGAAGGAGAAGGAGGAGGGGGAAGAAAAGGAAGAGGAAGAGGAGAAGCAGAAGAAGGAGGATAATAAAAACAAGGAAAATTCCTTCTCTTTCCATTCTCCTGCATGTTACAGAGATAGGGAAGAGAAGACAGAAAATGCAGGGATAAAACATAATTATGGTACCAAAGCAGGAAGCTGAAAGTCTCATGTCCAAGTTGGGTACACCTCTGACTCCCACTGGGGAATTTTCAAGAGTCTTCTGTACATTTGGTGGTTACTCATTGGTTGATTGGTACTGACTGTTTTTTGATGAGCCTGGAGACAGACTGCTTTGGGTGGGCAGGGTCCCAGGGGAAGTCAAAGAGCAAGTGGTTCAGAGAGAGGAGAGCTCTGAGGAGAGGAGACAGGTGAGGAGGAGACAGGTGGTTAGGAGAGTCAGGTCCAACAGGATCAAGCTGAACTGGAGAGAAAGCAAGAAGGTAGACCAGAGCCAGGGCGCAGCAGTGTTGGTAAATGTTGGACTGACAATTGCACAAACATTTTGCTTGTGAACTTGTCTTAAACTCCTCTTTGGCTTCTGCCCTGCTCACCATTAGAGCTCAATGAAACATAAACAACGAGGAAAGTTGTGAACAAATCACCCCATTTAATTAATCCCCTGCTGACTTGGTTGATGATCTCTTTCCCACCACGTGTCCTCCACAACAAGGTTGGGCAAAATTCACACTAATGAATTTAACATAGCATCTGTTTAACTTGCCAGCTAGTTGCTGTATTTTTTCCTCTTAATAGTCATCTTTTTTTTCTTTCTAATGAAGATTAACAAGGCATTACTAATTTATAGAATGGCTTTATCCATGCTTTTAAATGTTAATTTGCATGGATTAAAATAAGACTGGGATAATCATTTCTTACTTTGATTATTCTCTTCCTTAATAGTTTTTTTTTTTACATCAAAACATACTGTGTATGTTATTGGGTTTCTGAACATGAGCATATTTGAAATATGTCTTGAGATTCTTAGCCTCAGTCAAGTGTTTGAAAGTATTTCCTAACCTTACGCATTTTATCTTCAGGTGAAAATCTCAGAAACATACCTTATAGGGGAAGAACACATAATTTATACAAACAGAACATTTTCTCATCATATACAAAATGTATTCTACCGTCACCTGGCTGTCTGATTGGTTGTAGTCAAAGGTTGCACAAAATTCAAATGTTGTATTAATTTTGATAAGCCCTTATAAAATCATCTTTGCCTCCTATTTTATTTCAGTCACATTTATTATTTATCATCCTTTTAATCATATTTATTGTATTGTTATCCATGTTATTGGGTAATGCAGCAATTGCCATAAGGACATGTAAACATTTATCTTTTTATCCAAAACACATGTTAATGTAAGAAGTAATTATAGTTTTAAAGTGATGTGTAAAGTAATTAACCTCCAGTTAAAATAAATAAATTTATATTTAAAAAGTGATGTGTAATTTTTATCTAAGCAATATTAATATATATATTATTGAAGTATGGTTGACTTACAATGTATAAGGTTGACAGAAAGGTGATTTAGTTATATATATATATATATATATACACACACACATATTGTTTTTGAAATTGTTTTCCATTATAAGTTATTACAAGGTATTGACTATGGTTATTATACGATATTGACTATCATTCCCTGTGTTATACAGTAAACCTTTGTTGCTTGCTGTGTATCTATTTTTTTATTCTTCTTATTTTTTTATGTTTTATTATGTTATACACACACACACACACACGTACATATATATATAGTTGTTGTTTAGTTGCTCAGTCGTGTCCAACTCCTTGTGACCCCATGAACTCCAGCACACTAGACTTTTCTTGTTCATTACTGTCTTCCTGAGTTTCCTCAAACTCATGTCCATTGAGTCAGTGATGCCATCCAACCGTCTCATCCTCTGTTGCCCCCTTTTCCTCTTGCCCTCAGTTTTTTCCCAGCTCTCTCTCTATGTATATTATGTAGCCACTGGACACCAAGGAAGTTCTTATATATAGATTTTTAAAAATTTTAAATTTATTTATTTTAATTGGAGGCTAATTACTTTACAATATTGTATTGATTCTGCCACACATCAGCATGAATCTGCCACGGGCGTACACGTGTTCCCCATCCTGAACCCCCCCTCCCACCTCCCTCCCCATACCATCCCTCCAGGTCATTCCAGTGCACCAGCCCCAAGGATCCTTTATCGAACCTGGACTGGTGATTCGTTTCTTATATGTTATTATACATATTTCCATGACATGCCCTCAAATCATCCTACCCTCTCCCTCTCCCACAGAGTCCAAAAGGCTGTTTTATACATCTGTGTCTCTTGCATACAGGGTTATCATTACCATCTTTCTAAATTCCATATATATGCATTAGTATACTGTATTGGTGTTTTTCTTTCTGGCTTACTTCACTCTGTATAATAGGCTCCAGTTTCATCCATCTCATTAGAACTGATTCAAATGTATTCTTTTTAATGGGTGAGTATCTATTTTTTAATGAGAAATCTACATTCCATTCATACTAAGTCAAACAAGTAGAATCAAAATGTTATAATTTTTTCATTAAGCAAAGATTTATGAATTGTCTAAAATATATATGCTACACATATTATTTATATATATGTATATGAAAGCTTTTCTACTACAGTTCATAAAGTTTTGAGAAAGAACATAAAAAAAGAGATAGAGAAATTAGAAAACATAAACTAAATGAAATGGGAGCAATGAACATGAAGTAGAAAATGTAAAATAAAGTAGGTAAAAGTAAAAGATCATCATATGGTCCAGCTGTTCTGACTGCTCATTAGAAACATATCTGGATCTCTGAGGAAAAAAGCAGTACCATTTGTATTTTTCAAAAAAAATCAGGGTAATTCTGATATGCATCTGTATTTTTAAAAAAATGATTATACCTCTTCTACTAAATCCTAGTTTTGGTGATATAGAGTTCTATTATTATTTTTCTGTTGACCAATCATGATACAATGGTTTTAAGTGAGTAACAGTTACATAATCACAACAGTAAAATATGTTTATCAGTCTTCACAAACAATGGCCAGACAAAAAAATAAAAGATATTTATGGTTGCAAAACATAAGTATATTGTGGTTAATTTAACAATATAAAATATTTACATACAATTTGGGGGTAAAGTAGAGTGATATGGTAAGTGGAAATGTATACATACACACGTTTTCATCTACCCAGCCAAGCTATGTATTTTGGCTGGTATATTTAATCCATTTACATTAAAGGTAATTACCCATGTATATGATCATGTTACCATTTTAAAAAATTGTTTTGGATTTATTTTTTGTAGGTCTTTCCTTCTCTTGTGTTTCCTACTTAGAGAAGTTCCGTTAGGTTTTTACAACAAATGCTAAGCTGGTTTGGTGGTGCTTAATTCTCTTTTCTTTTTTTAATAAACATTTGCTTGTCTGGAAAGCTTTAGATTTCTCCATCAAATCTGAAAGAGAGTCTTGCTGGGTAGAGTAGTCTTGGTTGTAGGTTCTATGTACAAATATATTGTGCCATTGCCTTCTGGCTTGTAAAATTTCTGCTAGGAAATCAGCTGATAGCCTGATGGGAGTTCCCTTGTATGTTCTTTGTCATTTTTGCCTTGTTGCTTTTAATGTTTTATCTCTGCCTTGATTTTTGTCAACTTGATTACTATGTGTCCTGAAGTGTTCCTTCTTGGATTTATCCTGCCTGGGACTCTCTGTGTTTCCTGTACTTGATTGACTATTTCCTTTCCAACATGTTTGGCAAGTTTTCAGCTATTGTGTCTTCAAATATTTTCTCAGGTCCATTCTCTATTCTCCTTCTGGGATCCCTGTAATGCAAATGTTGGTGCATTTAATGTTGTCCCAGAGGTCTCTTAGGCTGTCTCACTTTTTTCCATTCTTTCTTCTATGTTCTGCTCTGCAGCAGTGATTTCCAACATTATATCCTCCAGGTCTTTTGTTCTAATGCCTGAGTTATTTCTCTATTGATTACTTCTAGGGTATTATTCATCTCTGTTGCTTGTTCTTTAGTTCTTGTATGTCTTTGGTAAACATTCTTGCATTTTCTCCTTTGTTTTTCCGAGATCCTGGATCATCTTCACTATCATAATTCTGAATTCTTTTTCTGGAAGTTTACCTGTCTCTATTTAGTTGTTTTTCTGGGGTTTTATCTGGTCCCTTCATTTGGGACATAACTTTCTGCTTTTTCATCATGAGTAACTTTCTGTACTATGGGTTTTGTTTTAGCCACTGTGCGACTGTGCTTCTTCTTGCTTCTTCTGTCTGCCTTCTGATGGAAGCAGCTAAGAGGCTTGTGTAAGCTTCCCAATGGGAAGCATTGGCATGGGAAAAACTGGATCTTGCTCTGAGGGGCAGGGCCTTGCTCAGTAAAGTTTTAATCCAATTATCTGCTGATAGTTGGAGTTGCACTCCCTCCCTGGTAGCTGTTAGGTCTAAGGAGACCCAGCCTGGGATCTATAGGCTCTATGGTATGGTTAATGGTGAACTCCAAGCGGGTTTATGCCAAGAGGTATCTTCCTGGCCTGATGCTGCCAGGGCCCCTACCCTTGCGGTGAGCACCTACCCACCCACACCTCCACAGGAAAACCCCCACTACTAGCAGGTGGTTTGGGTTCTGTCTCCTGCGGGGTCACTGCTCCTTTCCTCTGGGTCTTAGTGCACTCAAGATTTTGTGTGTGCCCTCCAAGACTGGAGCCTCTGTTTTCCCTTAGTCCTGTGGAAATCCTATAATCAAATCCCTCTGGCCTTCAAAGCCAGATTCCCTGAGGATTCTCAACCCCTTTGTCAGATCCCTGGGCTGGAGAGCCTGACATGGGGTTCAGAACCTTTACAACAGTAGGAGAGCTTCTTTGGTATTAATGTTTTCCAGTTTGGGGGTCACCCACCTGGCAGGTATGGGATTTGATTTTATCATGATTGTGCCCCTCCTACTTTTTCACTGTGGCTTCTTTGTCTTTGGACATGGGATATCTTTTTTTTGGTGGGTTCCTGTGTCTTCCTGTTGATGGTTGTTCAATAGCTGGTTGCAATTTTGATGTTCTTATAGGAGGAGATGAGCACACATTCTTCTACTCTGCTATCTTCTTCAGTTCGATTCAGTTCAGTCACTCAGGGTCCGACTCTTTGCGACCCCACGAACTGCAGCACACCAGGCCTCCCTGTCCATCACCAACACTCGGGGTTCACTCAAATCCATGTCCATTGAGTTGGTAATGCCATCCAACTGTCTTATCCTCTGTCATCCCTTTCTTCTCCCACCCTCAATATTTCCCAGCATTAGGGTCTTTTCAAATGAGTTAGCTCTTCTAAGCAATCTTAAATAATAAACTTAAAATACATTTTGGGGGTCTTATCAGATGTCTTCTCACTCACACTCCAATCGCTCTTATGTGACTCTTTCTGTCCTCAACAGACAATTCCATGTTCTTTTTCTTCTTACTGTTATACTAGGTAGTCATGGATTTTCATGAACAGATGCAAGATACAGGACTGAATATATGAACTGGTCTACCTGTATGACTATGGTGTTTTACAAATTGTGTATTAGCAATAAAGCTAATAAAAGTAGATTTTCCTCATGCAGACAAGTTCATGAATGATTTTGAACATGAAAGTTTTTACATTATTGAACCAACCTCTTTAAGCAAACTAGCTAATCACTAGTGGGCTACACAACAACAACAAAGAGAAACAAAAACAAAACCTCAAGTTGGAAGGATTTATGAAATTAAGCAATCTAATCCTTTCTTTGAATGGTAGAAATTCATGAATAAGAGAAACTCACGTTGCTTCCTGAAGATCACCTGGTTGGTTCATATTAGAACTAGATATTTTGTAACCATAGATACATTCCCTGAAAAAATTCATAAATAAATAGAATTTAAAAGTTTATATTTTAAAGCTGAATTCTACTTGCAATAACAAACATTATTGAACATCTGGTTTTTGAGTGTATTTTTTTGCCAATTTCTTGAATTTTTATTAATTTCTCTATTTTTATTCCAACCCATCTCTGACCTTCTGAATGTTAATGAGAACTTATACTTCCCTTTGTCATTAATGGTCTGTCTGGAATTTTGTGAACACAAGCAAAAATTAGCTCTATTTATTACAGTGAATTTGAAAAACTTGATACTACTAATTGGTAAATATAATCAACATGAATCATTTCTGGTATACATGCCAGATATGTGCCTAAAGAACTTTTGCTAGAATGCTAGGTAAATATAGAATCATACATTCCATGAGGAATCATTTTTCTTTCTGTGTGAAGGCCTTGCTTTACCATTTCCTGTTGTGTAAGCTTGCTTGTGATTAACCCTTTCAGCATTTTTAAGTCTGAAAATGTCTTTATTTGCCTTTTTATGAGAGGTATTTATGTTGTATATGGAATTTTATGTTGACAAAAATAGAAGGTTAAATACATCCTTGTCTCAAAGATATCTGTGACCTAGACCCCAGAACCTGTGGACACCTTGGCTTGGATGTAAAAAGAACTGTGTGGTTGTGCTCCAGTTCAGTTTAGTTCAGTTCAGTCGCTCAGTCTGTCCAACTCTTTGAGACCCCATGAACCGCAGCACACCAGGCCTCCCTATTCATCACCAACTCCCAGAGTCCACCCAAACCCATGTCCATTGAGTCAGTGATGCCATCCAACCATCTCATCTTCTGTCGTCCTCTTCTCCTCCTGCCTTCAATCTTTCCCAACATCAGGGTCTTTTCAAATGAGTCAGCTCTTTGAATCAGGTGGCCAAAGTATTGGAATTTCAGCTTCAACATCAGTCCTTCCAATGAACACCCAGGACTGATCTCCTTTAGGATGGACTGGTTGGATCTCCTTGAAGTCCAAGAGAATCTCAAGAGTCTTCTTCAACATCATAGTTCAAAAGCATAAATTCTTTGGTGCTCAGGTTTCGCTATAGTCCAACTCTCATATACACACGTGACCACTGGAAAAACCATAACCTTGACTAGATAGACCTTTGTTGACAAAGTGATGTCTCTGCTTTTTAATATGCTGTCTAGGTTGGTCATAACTTTCCTTCCAAGGAGTAAGCGTCCTTTAATTTCATGACTTCAATCACCATCTGCAGCGATTTTGGAGCCCAGAAAAATAAAGTCAGTTACTGTTCCCACTGTTTCCCCATCTATTTGCCATGAAGTGATGGGACCAGATGCCATGATCTTAGTTTTCTGAATGTTGAGCTTTAAGCAAACGTTTTCACTCTCCTCTTTCACTTTCATCAAGAGGCCCTTTAGTTATTCTTCACTTTCTGCCATAAGGGTGGTGTCATCTGCATATCTGAGGTTATTGATATTTCTCCCGGCAATCTTGATTCCAGCCTGTGCTTCCTCCAGCCCAGGATTTCTCACGATGTACTCTGCATATAAGTTAAATAAGCAGGGTGACAATATACAGCCTTGACATACTCCTTTTCCTATTTGGAACCAGTGTGTTGTTCCATGTACAGTTTTAACTATTGCTTCCTGACCTGTATACTGGTTTCTCAAGAGGCAGGTCAAAGGATTTTGAGATAGGGATATTTTTCTTGGATTCTGTGGATGGGCTTAATGTAATCGAAGTGTTCTGATGAAAGAGAAAAGATGTAAGGACAGAAACAATAATATCAGGGAGGAGGGAAGATGTTCAGCTGAAGATTTGGCAGCTGAAGGGAAGGACCATGAGTTCTGGGGAGGCAGGTGACCTAGAAGTAGGAGAAGGGAAGCGATGAACTCTCTCTAGACCTGCTGGAAGGGATACATTTTATCCCAGTGAAACTGAGTTCAGGCTTCTTATCTCCAGAAATGTAAGATAAAACTTTCCTATTGTTTTTAGTCACTGCATGGAGATTTGTTATTGTAGCAATGGAAGTTCTGCAATGTTATATTTCTTTTACTATTTTAAATAAGTTGTTTCCTTATCTTCTCACTTGCACTGAAGAATCTACAGTCACCCTTATCTTTTTTTTCCTTCCATGGAATGTGTCTTTTTTTCCTTGGCTGCTTTGAAGCTATTATTTCTATCACTATTTCTGAGCAACTAGACTAGGATAAGCCTTGGTGTAGTTCTCCTCATGTATTTGTGCTTTGAATTTGTTGAGGTTTTCAGATATCTAGGGTTTTACTTTAAATGTTTTTCTCTTATCCTTCAATATTTTTTTCTTGTTTCCAGTCCTGCTTTTCTCATTCCTTTGGTTGGTTTAATCCAATGTATTTCACACCACTTGATTTGTCCAATAGGCCATTGATATTCTTGTTTGTTGGATTCTTCTTTTTCTCTGTGTTTCACTGTGGAAAGTTTCAACTTCACGTTTTCATGGTCACTGAACTTTTCTTCTGCAATATGAAATTTGTTATTAATTCCATCTTATTTTTATTGTTATTTTAAAAACTTTAATTGAAACATGTATAATATCATGTAAGAAACGAATCGCCAGTCTAGGTTTGATGCAGGATACAGGATGCTTGGGGCTGGTGCACTGGGATGACCCAGAGAGATGGTATGGGAAGGGAGATGGGAGGGGGGTTCAGGATTGGGAACTCATGTACACCCATGGCAGATTCATGTTGATGTATGGCAAAACCAATACAGTATTGTAAAGTAAAATTAAAAAAAATTAAAAAATAAAAACTTTCTTAATAAGTATTTTATTTAAAACATTTTTAGGTTTACAAAAGAAGATTGTATGGAGAGTTTTCATATATTCCACACCCATTTTTCCCCTGTTGCTAATATGAAATTAATACATTTGTTATAATTTGAACAAGTATTGATACAGTGCTTAGAAAATCCATCTAGTCTCTCTGCAACATCTAATCTTCAATTTAGATTTAGATCCTACGTTGCCTTCTGTTTATGTAACCACTGGTTCTCCCACCCACAGTTTTATACTACTTCCTCTCAGACAGTGTTGTGATTTGCAGGAACCCACTGTACTAGTATGTTTCTCTTATAATATCTGTATACTAAATCCCTTCAGTAGATAGAGTTCCACAGGAAGTTCTAGGGAAACTAAAATGAAAAAAAAAAAATGGACTGTGATGAATCCATTAGCAAGAGATTCAAACTGCTTTCTGAAGAGTACCAAGATTCAGTGGCCTAATATTTTGGTCCTCTGGAGAGGTAGTTAATAGAAACAAACTAGTTTTTACCACAGTAAAGTCTTTCCAATGGCTTTTGAAATCCTTGGCTAAAGTTAACTATGAAGTAAGTGCTGTCTTCTCAACTTTCAATCATGTATGGAAAACACCAGGTTTTAGGTCTAAGGTGATCTGGAAGATTGTTTAAGAATTATGTTTTATAGAAGACCCTTGCTGTCAAGTAAACTAACCCATAGTGATATTGTTAATTAAAAACATTTGGATGAGCCTGATTACTTAAAACCTCTAGTTGTATGGTCTTACATTCTTGGAGAATTTAAATGATGAAATTGTTTTTATAAGATGTCAATGTGGCTTAAACATTTGAAAGAAAAGAAAACAGTTCTTCTTCCCATTGATAATTATTCTTAACAAAAGAATATTTCTGGACATGACACTCAGACTTAATGTTGATTTAATGAGGTGTTCATATTGCCTTGTAAAAAAAATGGATTTTAAAGTTTCTCTTCTCAGAGGCACACTATGATACATAATATAGATAAAGAATAGGAACATTTTGTATAGCTAAGGGAACTATACATATTTAATACCTTGAAATAAATTGTATTGAAAAAGAATTCAAAAAATTATCTTCTCTACGTAACATATGATTCCATTTACATAAAGTCTGAGAACAGCCAAAGCAACCTAAGGTGATAGAAAGTAGGATTTTACTAAATGGGAAAAGTAGATAGATTTAAAACAGGCAAGCAGAAAATCTGTAGGAGTGATGGAAAGATTTAGTAGCCTTAAAGTAACCTAGGATTTTACTTTAATTGTATTTATGTGTATGTATATATATTTATGTATTATGTATACTTATGTATATAATCATTTTATTATATTTACTTCTTTTTCAATATTTTCTGTTCTTTGTTGGTTCTGGCCTTGGAGCAAAATGCTGATTATAGGAGTTTTACTGATAGGCTGCTCTTGGCTGAACCTTTCAAATCTGTTGATCTTTCTTCATTTTATGAACATTATTCACATAAACCTGTGGACATTTGTACAATGTGATATAAATACTGATTTAGTGTTGTATACTATAAATATAAAAATACAAATAGGTATCTCCTTTTATTTCCAGATCATTAACAATATTCAATTAGAAAAACCTCTTTCTGTGATGCTTCCTTTCAGTAATTATCATTTGATGTCAAAAAATGGCACATTACTTCACCCATTTCAGATGACAACATATTAAAAAGTAGAGACATTACTTTTTCAAGAAAGGTCAGTCTAGTCAAGCCTATGGTTTTTCATGTATGGATGTGAGAGTTGGACTATAAAGAAAGCTGAGTGCAGAATTGATGTTTTTGAACTGTGATGTTGGAGAAGACTCTTGAGAGTCCCTTGGACTACAAGGAGATCCAGCCAGTCCATCCTAAAGGAAATCAGTCCTGGGTCTTCATTGGAAGGACTGATGTTGAAGCTGAAACTCCAAAATTTTGGCCACCTGATGCCAAGAGCTGACTCATTTGAAAAGTTCCTGATGTTGGGAAAGATGGCGGGCAGGAAGAGAAGGGATGACAGAGGATGAGACGGTTAAATGGCATCATCAATTCAATGGACATGAGTTTTGGTAAACTCCAGGAGTTGGTGATGGACAGGGAGAACTGGTGTGCTGTGGTTCATGGGGTCGCTGAACCGAACTGAACTGAACTGAATTTTCACATGAAAGCTATTTGAACTAGCTCTCTATATTCTAAGAGTGCTTTCCAAGATTGAAATATGAAACTAAATGCATTAAAGCTGCATGTTTACTGCAGCAAATTCATGTAATTAAATCAATAAAGTTAAAACAAAGTTAAAGTAAGTGATAATGAGTTTGCTCATGGTAATAAAAACTAATTGTGTTGGAAAAGGAATGAGTAGAAGCTGAAATGATTCAACTGCTCTAATTAAGGCTGTAGTGAGAAATGCAATTATAGGCAAAAAACCGAATGTCCCAATTCTTCCTTCCTTTTCCACTTTTGAAGTCGCTTCAGCAAATGAATTGCCCTCTTCAGTGTTCCATGTTTATTTTACAAACTCTCATGATTAACACTTAAAATGCAAGTGAAGAGACATGGTAACAAACAAATTATTTAAAACGCCAATGTCTGATTACCCTAGAGTGTGCTTCATGTTGAATTAAATCATCTATTGCTATTTAACTGAGGAGAATACTAATTATACATATGGAATTTCCAATATGTAGTATTCTGGTACTTGAGTTCTAAATTAAATTCAGTGTAATTTTTTGGGGGGAACTCCCCTTTGTTCTGACCATGACCTAAAAAACCTAATGTAATCACATGACCCTGTGCCATACTTAAAACTACCAAATGTTTTATATTAAAGAAGATGTATTCATTATTAGAAGAAATGCTAAGTGATCACTTGGTTTTGGACATCGTTTCATTATTTTTTAAAAAGTACTGTTGTCACTGCTGAGCAATATAGACCCTGGTCCTGCAGATACTCCCAAATGGATCATGAACCAAATAGGAGTAAATAGGGTTTAGATGGAAGATGAAGAGTCATCAAATCGTAGGCTCCCAGAAGGATAAACATTAGAGTCTTTTCAAAGTCATCTAGTCCAACCACCACGCACAGAGGTAGCTTTGCCACTAAAATTGGAAGGGCTGGTTTCCCTTTTATTAAAAACTGGCCAGATTTAACCTTTCAGACGGCAGGACCTAATCTCTTCAGGTTTATTGGTTTAGCAGCTTATTTCTCTGAAGTAAGACCTAAGTCGTCTTTGCCTAACACTGGTATAGAATGAAAATGGATAAAAGATGTTCCTCACTTAATGAGTAAGGTTTGGAGTTAATGGCATAAGATAAATAGATGTTTGATTATAATACAATTGCACGTATTGGAACTTAGTTTAAAATTTTAGCCAGAGATAATTTTCTCTTGTTTATACTTCTTAGCTTTTTTTGTTAGCTTGCTTGCTTTTCCTTAAGAGTGTTTTGCAAGAAAGTTTTGTAAGGAGCATGAAGTTTGATCTCTCTCTTTCTTTTGAGGCCAAATAAATACGGACATTTGTTCTGTATCCTTCCTAGGAGCAATGAACTCTGAGAGAGTAGCTTAGAAGGTGAGTGATGAGCTTCTCTTTCTTCCTGGGAGCACTCATTTATCCAGCCTTGTGTCACAGCACCAGCACTGACCTTGGCACAATGTGAAGGATAAATCCTTGTGTTCATGGAATACCATCCTATCATTACCAGTAAACCATTACTGGAGTGTCCAGATGTGTTCCAAAAAACAATCCATGCTTTTCAAATACTTACATAGCAAGTACATATATATTTTTTTCTTCTAAACTCATGACATTCAGCTTGAAGGAAAGGATTAGAGAATATAGAAAACATGTAGTCTAGATATTGATTGAACATCCTTGAACCAATTGCTTAATTACTGTGAGATGGAATGCACTTTAGTTCCATTTAGTTTTGTGATTATTAAATTTTAAAAAATTACCTCAGAAAAGCTTTAAAACACAAAAAAAATGTAAAAGAGATAAAAGTTGGCCATAGTCAATAACCTAGAAATAACTAGTATTTACACAGTTGACCTCTTATCACTCAGTTCAGTCGCTCAGTCATGTCCAACTCTTTGCGACCCCATGAATCGCAGCACGCCAGGCCTCCCTGTCCATCACCATCTCCTGGAATTCACTCAGACTCGCGTCCATTGAGTCCGTGATGCCATCCAGCCATCTCACCCTCTGTCGTCCCCTTCTCCTCCTGCCCCCAATCCCTCCCAGCATCAGAGCCTTTTCCAATGAGTCAACTCTTCAGATGAGGTGGCCAGAGTACTGGAGTTTCACCTTTAGCATCATTCCTTCCAAAGAAATCCCAGGGCTGATCTCCTTCAGAATGGACTGGTTGGATCTCCTTGCAGTCCAACAGACTCTCAAGAATCTTCTCCAACACCACAGTTCGAAAACATCAATTCTTCAGCGTATGGCTTCTTATACATACACACAATTACATCAATATGTGTATGGAAATAGCATCTGACACTTAAGAAACACACAAGACTATTAGCTATCATTAGTAAATAGTAATTATTATGGTTATAATAATTTATAATAATTAAATATAATATAATTATAAATTATTAGATCCTTTGGACTCCACAACTGTGTAATGATTTATGAAAACATTCTCTTATTTATGGACCATTATATTTTATATTATGTATTGTTAAAAACATTTTTCTACATGTATCTGTCTACATTTCAGAATATCATTCTCAATCCACAGAATTGAAAATATCTGTTCAAGACATAGAAGTATTTTAAAAGTTTATAACAAAAAATTTCCCTATAGATATAAAATGCACTCACTTTTATCCCAGAAAATACTGGACATTATCTGGTGGGAAAAAGTCTTTGATATTTTGATAAGTAAAAATAGTATATATTTTTAGTATATTACTTAGACTTGTCTTTTGATCTATTGTTTTTCCTTTTATTTTTTCCATTTCAGGTTTTGACCGCATTTGCTGTTTCTTTTTTTTCCTCTTTCAATTTTCTATCTGGGACATTATCATTTTAAAAGTTCATACGTTTTAAGGATTGCCTTTGTATACAAAACATTTTATCTCAATTTTTGACTTGCCTTTAAATGCAAAAACCAGAAATTTCTAAGTTTTCTGTATCAAATACTCTTTACATATTTTTTAAGAACACACATACATGTACGCCCATGGCGGATTCATGTTGATGTGTGGCAGAACCAATACAGTATTGTAAAGTAATTAGCTTCCAATTAAAATAAATAAATTTAAATTTAAAAAAAGAACACACATACACACATTGAAAACATCCATCCAAAAAGTTGAAAAGTAGCTTTAATATCTTGTTCCCAAGAACACCTCTAATTAGATTATTACTGGGTGATTTTAATTCATTACATCTTTATACATGTTTTATTTTTCTTTAGATTGTTTCTGACATGAATTGGATTATCAAATAACCATTTAAAAACAGCAAAGATCTTAGTAATTATTTAGAAAAGAGTACAAATAATCATGATGCACAAGAGAAGCAGGAAGATAGCAGTGCTGTTTCCCGAACTTTCCTTATTCCCTATTACAGCCGTCTCTGGTACAGACTAACACGTGATGCTCTAATCAATGTATGCTTGTTAAAAACAGAGTAGTTACAATTTTAAAACATTTATATTTCATACTCTGATAGTTCTGTAGCCTATGTGACATTTGCCTAGGAGCTATACATATGCATTCATAGATTCAGGCTTCATTATTTTATGCAAACCTAAACAGACTGGGCCTATCCACTAAAGCAACCCACAGAGTAGGACTCTTTGTCAGAATATGGTATTAGTGTGTTTGCCAGAATGTCTGTTATTTGAACATTCTCAAGGGATTTTGACCTCATCATCTTCCTTTTTTCTTTCCAGCCATGTGGGTAGTTGGTTCCTATCCAAGTTGATCCTTGAGATGACTGCAACCCTGTCTGGCTTTATGAGGGACCTTGCATCAGAGGAGGCCAACCAACCTGTGATCAGATTCTGATCTACAGAAATTGCAAAATTATAAGCAATAATGATTTTGTGAAACTAATTAGAAAAAGCCTAAATTACACTCAAAGAGAAGTTTAAATCTGGACTTTGAGGACATGGCTAATTATAGCTCAAATAAAATTTTTAAAAAATCTATAGATTCAATGCAATCCTTATCAAGCTACCAACAGTATTTTTCACAGAGCTAGAACAAATAATTTCACAGTTTGTATGGAAATACAAAAAACCTCCAATAGCCAAAGCAATCTTGAGAAAAAAGAATGGAACTGGAGGAATCAACCTGCCTGACTTCAGGCTCTACTACAAAGCCACAGTCATCAAGACAGTATGGTACTGGCACAAAGACAGAAATATAGATCAATGGAACAAAATAGAAAGCCCAGAGATAAATCCATGCACCTATGGACACCTTATCTTTGACAAAGGAGGCAAGAATCTACAACGGATTAAAGACAACCTCTTTAACAAGTGGTGCTGGGAAAACTGGTCAACCACTTGTAAAAGAATGAAACTAGAACACTTTCTAAACCATACACAAAAATAAACTCAAAATGGATTAAAGATCTAAATGTAAGACCAGAAACTATAAAACTCTTAGAGAAGAACATAGGCAAAACGCTCTCTGACATAAATCACAGCAGGATCCTCTATGACCCACCTCCCAGAATATTGGAAATAAAAGTAAAAATAAGCAAACAAGACCTAATTAAAATTAAAAGCTTCTGCACAACAAAGGAAACTCTAAGTAAGGTGAAAAGACAGCCTTCAGAATGGGAGAAAATAATAGCAAATGAAGCAACTGACAAACGACTAATCTCAAAAATATACAAGCAACTCCTCCAGCTCAATTCCAAAAAAATAAACAACTGAATCAAAAAATGGGCCAAAGAACTAAACAGACATTTCTCCAAAGAAGACATGCAGATGGCTAACAAACATATGAAAAGATGCTCAACATCACTCATTATCAGAGAAATGCAAATCAAAACCACAATGAGGTACCATTTCATGCCAGTCAGAATGGCTGCAATCCAAAAGTCTACAAGCAATAAATGCTGGAGAGAGTGTGGAGAAAAGGGAACCCTCTTACACTGTTGATGGGAATGCAAACTAGTACAGCCACTATGGAGAACAATGTGGAGATTCCTTAAAAAACTGGAAACAGAACTGCCTTATGACCCAGCAATCCCACCACTGAGCATACACATCGAGGAAACCAGAATTGAAAGAGATGCGTGTACCCCAATGTTCATCACAGCACTGTTTATAACAGCCAGGACATGGAAGCAACCTAGATGTCCATCAGCAGATGAATGGATAAGAAAGCTGTGGTACATATACACAATGGAGTATTACTCAGCCATTAAAAAGTATACATTTGAATCAGTTCTAGTGAGGTAGATGAAACTGGAGCCGATTATACAGAGTGAAGTAAGCCAGAAAGAAAAACACCAATACAGTATACTAACACATATATATATAGAATTTAGAAAGATGGTAATGATAACCCTCAAAAGAGACACAGAAGTATAGAACAGTCTTTTGGACTCTGTGGGAGAGGGAGAGGGTGGGATGATTTGGGGGAATGTCATGGAAATATGTATAATATCATATAAGAAATGAATCACCAGTCCAGGTTCAATACAGGATCCTTGAGGCTGGTGCACTGGGATGACCCTGAGGGATAGTACAGGGAGGGAGGTGGGAGGCGGGTTCAGGATAGGAAACACGTGTACGCCCATGGCGGATTCATGTTTTATATATATATATATATATATATATATATATATATATATATATTTATTTATTTATTTATTTATTTTAATTGGAGGTTAATTACTTTACAATATTGTATTGGTTTTGCCATACATCAACATGAATCCACCACAGGTATACTATTGGAAATAAAAGCAAAAATAAACAAAGGGGACCTAATTATACTTAAAAGCTTCTGCACAACAAAGGAAAGTATAAGCAAGGTGGATTCATGTTGATGTGTGGCAGAACCAATACAATATTGTAAAGTAATTAGCTTCTAATTAAAATAAATACATTTAAATTAATAAAATGAACAATATGTTATTGGAAAGAATCCTTAATACAGAAAAGCAGAAAGCTTAGCCACTCTATCACCTGTAGGAACTGGCAATGTAGAAAAAGTGTCTAAGGGACCATAATAGCTAGGAAGATTTCCAACCAACTTACTTAATGCTGCCTCACTTCTCCTGCCTCCTCTCTTTCTTTCCTACTAAAATGCAACATGAGAGCAAAATAAAAAGGAGAGCAAGACATTGAGAGGAGCCAGAATTTAATGGTTTTGAAAGTTCTTAGCCTCTCCAACTGACAAATGATGCTTAACTCTGAGAAAGATAAACTCTATGACATTGCTAAAATGGCATGGTCTGCAGATGTATCTGAGTGTTACTATCACATCTTGGGTCAACCTTCAGAAAGATCAATGGTAGTGCCTCAGAGGAGTAGTCAGTCACACACAAGAGTTTTTAGGTGAAGCATAAGAGCTTATGTCTGAGAGGTTTATGGTTGTTTTTGCTTAGTGGAGTGACTCTAATGACATTCACGGGAGGGTCATAGAATGGCAAACCAGAGTGAGAAGAGACTGTTGGATTTCGCTCTGGCTAAACAACTCCACTAGTAGTACACAGAATGAGACACTTACTCAGCTGAAAACGAATGTCACCTTTCATGAAAAAAGAATGAGAAGGCAAGACCAAGAGCCCAGAGGAAGATGCAGACAACCAATTAGAATTACTCCCTGACTCTAGGAACCGAACAAGGAAACTTCCACCCGTTATCAAGCTGGATTTCAGAATTGCTATGGACCAGAAATTAACATTTGGTTTCAATTTTCGCCTTTTCCTATCCCACTAGGGTATATTGAGTACATGGAAAGGGGTGAGGGGTAGACACCTTGTATATTTAGTTTCACAAGACTATAGAACAAGATGAACTGTGTGAAACAAGTATACATAAGAACCTAAGAGGTTTCATTCACATCTACTATATTATTTGATCCTCAGTAAAATGTTAGTAAGAAGCCCTTAAGGATAATGAGAAAGCAACAGATTTCTATGTTTATACACTGTTATTTGAAGTTTTAATATAAAAGTTTATGATTAAGCTACCTAGCTTGCTATCATACTTGGGTAAGAGTTATAGTTCTCATAAAATAGAAAAGTAGGTAACATCAAACAATTTATTAGATGGAAATAGTTTGAGGATTATTAAATTTTATACATATTTTATCATGTTTTGAATGTATATTAGCGCTAATAATGTTGGAAGCTAACAGTATCTGTTTAAGTCTCTAAGTGTCTAACTATCTAGAGTACCTGGAGTAACAGGTAAGCTTGGCCTTGGAGTACAGGATGAACCAGGGCAAAGCCAAACAGAATTTTGCCAAGAGAATGCATTGGTCATAGCAAACATCCCCTCCCAACAAGAGAAGAGAAGACTCTACACATGGACATCACCAGATGGTCAACACTGAAATCAAATTGATTATATTCTTTGCAACCAAAGATGGAGCAGCTTTATACAGTCGGCAGAAACAAGACTGGCAGCAGACTGTGGCTCAGATCAAGAACTCCGTTTTGGCAAATTCAGACTTAAATTGAAGAAAGTAAGGAAAACCACTAGACCATTCAGGTAAGACCTAAATCAAATCCCTTACAATTATGCACTGTAAGTGAGACATAGATTCAAGGGATTAGATGTGATAGATACAGTGGCTGAAGAACTATGGACAGAGGTTCGTGACATTGTATAGGAGACAGGGGTCAAGGCCATCCTCAAGAAAGAGATATGCAAAAAGAAAATGGCTGTATGAGGAGACCTTACAAATAGCTGTGAAAAGAAGAGAAGTGAAAAGCAAAGGAGAAAAGGAAAGATATTCTCATTTGAACGCAGAATTCCAAAGAATAGCAAGGAGAGATAAGAAAGCCTTCCTCAGTGATCAGTGCAAAGAAATAGAGGAAAACAACAGAATGGGAAAGACTAGAGATCTCTTCAAGAAAATTAGAGATGCCAAGGGAACATTTCATGCAAAGATAGGCTCGATAAAAGACGGAAATGGTATGGACCTAACAGAAGCAGATGATATTAAGAGGCGGCAAGAATACACAAAAGAACTCTACAAAAAGATCTTCATGACCCAGATAATCATAATGGTGTGATCACTCACCTAGAGCCAGACATCCTGGAATGTGAAGTCAAGTGGGTCTTAGGAAGCACCACTATGAACCAAGCTAGTGGAAGTGATGGAATTCCAGCTAAGCTATTTCAAATCCTAGAAGATGATGGTGTTAAAGTGCTGCACTAAATATGCCAGCAAATTTAGAAAACTCAGCAGTGGCCACAGGACTGCAAAATGTCAGTTTTCATTCCAATCTCAAAGAAAGACAATGCCAAAGAATGCTCGAACTACCACATAATTGCACTCATCTCACATGCTAGCAAAGTAGTGCTGAATATTCTCCAAGTTAGGCTTCAACAGTATGTGAACCATGAAATTCCAGATGTTCAAGCTGGTTTTAGAAAAGGCAGAGGAAACAGAGATCAAATTGCCAACACCTAATGGATCATCAAAAAAGCAAGAGAGTTCCAGAAAAACATCTACTTTTGTTTTATTGACTAGGCCAAGGCCTTTAACTTTGTGTATCACAAAAACTGTGGAAAATTCTTAAAGAGATGAGAATACCAGACCACCTGACTTGCCTCTTGAGAAATGTGTATGCAGGTCAGGAAGCAACAATTATAACTGGACATAGAATAGCAGACTGGTTCCAAATAGGGAAAGGAGTATGTCAGGACTGCATATTGCCATCTTGCTTATTTAACTTAAATGCAGAGTACATCATCAGAAACGCTGGGCTGGATGATGCACAAGCTGGACTCAAGATTGCCAGGAGAAATATCAATAACCTCAGATATGCAGATGACATCACCCTTATGGCAGAAAGTGAAGAACTAAAGAGCCTCTTGATGAAGTAAAAGAGGATAGTGAAAAAGTTGGCTTAGAATTCAACATTCAGAAAACTAAGATCATGGCATTTGGGGGCTCCAAAATCACTGCAGATGGTGACTGCAGCCATGAAATTAAAAGACACTTGCTCCTTGGGAGAAAAGCTATGACTAACCTAGACAGCATATTAAAAAGCAGAGACATTGTTTTGCCAACAAAGGTTCATGTCGTTAAGGCTATGGTTTTCCAGTAGTCATGTATGGATGTGAGAGTTGGACTATAAAGAAAGGTGAGCACCAAAAAATTGATCCTTTTGAACTGTGCCACTGAAGAAGACTCTTGAGAGTCCCTTGGGGTGCAAGTAGATCCAACCAGTCCATCCTAACGATAATCAGTGCTGAATATTCATTGGAAGGACTGATGCTGAAGCTGAAACTCCAGTAGTTTTGCCACCTGATGCAGAGAATTGACTCATTTGAAAAGACCCTGATGCTGGGAAAGATTGAAGGCAGGGGGAAAATGGGACAACAACAGAGGATCACTGACTCAATGGATGTGAGCTTGAGTAAACTCCAGAAGTTGGTGATGAACAGGGAGGCCCGGTGTGCTGCAGTCCATGGGGTCGCAAAGAGTCGGACATGACTGAGCAATTGAACTGAACTGAACTGAACTGAACCGAACTGAAGTGTCTAACTGTACCCTGGCCACATTGTTCCTAGGCATACTACTAGCAAAGAAGCATGAATATGTTCCTGAAACACATGTACATAATGCACAGAGCAGCACTATTCACAATAGCTCCAAAGTGGAATCAAATGTCCACCACTGGTTGAATAAATAAATAAATTACAATGTATTTAAACAATGGAACATTTGAGAGTGTAATTCACAAAGTACAATTATACACAGCAGCATGTTGAGTAAAAGAAGCCAGATGCAAAAACTGTATACCATATGATTCTTATTACAAGGAATTTAAACACAGTCAACAGAAAGGTACTAATGTCTGATGTTAGTTGTGTTTTAGTCGCTCAGTCATGTCCAACTCTTTGTGACCCCATGGACTATACAGTTCATGGAATTCTCCAAGCCAGAATACTGGAGTAGGTAGCCTTTCCCATCTCCAGGGGATCTTCCCAACCCAGGGATCAGACTCAGGTCTCCTGGATTATTTACCAGATGAGCCACAAGGGAAGCCCAAGAGTACTGGAGTGGGTCACCTATCCCTTCTCCAGCGGATCTTCCTGACCCAGGAACTGAACTTTGGTCTCCTGCATTGCTGGCGAATTCTTTACCAACTGAGCTATGAGGGAAGCCCATATCTGATGTCAGGATAATAGTACTCCTGGGGGCTTAAGGTTAGTGATTTTGTTATCTGTATGAAGGGAGATTTTGAGGTTTTTGAGCTGTGAGTACTGAATGCATGGCTGTGCTCACTGTATGAAACGGTAAACTTGTAGGCATGTCCACTTTGCCAACTGCAGCTTACAGTTTGTGCACTTTTATAAATGTAAGTTCCAATTCAGCAAATGTATGTAAAAAAAGACAAAGCTATTTTGATAATAATATATAAGTAGTAATCCAGGAGAAAAGAGGTAAGAATTTCATTGGAAAAATATTTTATTTAAAGCTTATATTTAGTATAAACTAGGAAAAAGAACAGGTTTTGTTTTAAAATTATTTCTCATAGATCAAATAAAACAATATAATTCATAAAGTACAATGCTAAGATTGCTTTCAGATTAGCAAATCTACTACATTTTCTTAGGAAGCTACAGTATATCATGTGTGAAACAAGATACTCATGGACTGTGCTATTCACACATGTTCAGGTTGCAATTCCTTAACAAGAAGGGGCTTTATTGCCTCCTAGGTTTGAGTAGGATTGATCCTTGGATTAGCTCCCACAGGCGAGAGAAATGTTCAAAGAATCGACATCTCTCTTTTCTCCCTTTCTCCATCTCTCGTCACGTCCTGGGTTCATTTGCTCTTTTTTACAGTCAGCCTCCTGTGTGTAGTGGAAGGGAAAGCTCCTCAGAGTCAGATTCTTATCCTTACAAGATAGAGAATCTTTCTCAGTGCCTCACTTTCTTCATCTATAATGTGGGGATGTTAGCAGTGAGCTCATAATGTGGTTGTGAAACTGGATGGTCTATACAACTGTTCTTAAGGGTGCCTGGCTCAGTGACCCTCTGTGACCACCCAGCCTAGACCTCACCCTTTACGCTGGACTCAAACTCGAGCTCCTTATCTGGTGCCTCATAAGCATCTCAAATTGACCATCTCCCAAACTGAACCCCTGGTGTTTCTTCCTAATCTGCTTTTCCATCTGTGTACTCCATGTTTCTAGTTCCTCAGGCCAACATCATCCTTGACTACATTCTTTCTCTCATATTCTACTTCCAGTTTATAACACAGTCAGTTCAGCAGGTGCTGTCTGATAGAACTTTCTATACTGATGAAAAGGATCTATATCTGTCCAACATGGCACCCAGTCTCCTGGAGCTAACTGAGTTTTTAGTTTTATTTCATCTTTAGTAACTGAAGTTCAAGTTAAATGACCACATGTGGCCATATCAGATGGCAGAGTCACACCATCCAGGCAGATCTAGAATATCACCACTCCTGACAGACTCCATGGCTGCAGTCCTAGTCCAGGGCACCCTCACCTCTTGCCTTACTCTGTGGTTAGCCTCGTTGGTGTCCTGTTCCTGCAGCCAAACAGCGCTGCTGGAGTCCTTGTCATGTCAGAAGAGGCTCTCATGGAAGAGCAAACGTGGGTCCCCACTTTCCTCCTTGGAGCCTTGCTGACTTTTCTTACTGCTCTGCCTCTCATTCATTCTGTTTCAGGACCCTGACCTCTGCCTCAATGGAACATTCTCAACAAGCATCTTTGCTCTTGGGTTTATTTCCCAAAATGCTCTACTGCTAGATTTACCCAGGGTTTGCTCTTTAACATTTGTTTCTTTCTTTACATCCTCACTAAGGCCATCTGTGTACAGTTTCTAAATTTCAATCCTCCCCAACATTTCCTATCACTTTCCACTAATGTACTTTTTCTTCTTAGCTTTGTAATCTTATTGCTAGGATTCTAGATATGCTTCTTACTCATTGCATTTATTGTTTGTCTCCTTCATTAAAACAATGGCTCTATGAAGAAATCATTCTAAGTGCTTTGTTCACTGCTGTACCCTGGACACTTGGGACTGTGTCAGCCACGGCAGGTTTTCCATGCGCTTTATACCCACTGGGTAGATAGCTCCGCAACACTTACACGGGCTCTCTTTGGCCTTGTGAGTATTTCCTGATTATCAACATATGCACATGACTTCCATTGACTAAAGTTTTGAGGAAAAATATTTGAATTCTGACTAAATAGATAGGCATATTTTCCTAGTCTGAAAATATTCATGATCACAGTATTTTAAAAACAAACCTTCACATATACTTAAAGTTTCTCAGAGAGGCTCTTTTGCAGACTCTTTTCACAGTAAAATCAGTTTATTTATTTTTAGGTATAATGTGTGTAGAATGAAATGAATAAATGTTTTTATTTCTACATTTTAAATGTATTTATAAATAAATATATTTATTTCTATAATTTAATTTATTTATAAATTTTTTTATTTGCAAATATTTTAATAAATGTTTTTATTATAAATATTTATTTGTTTATAAGTGTTTTATTAATTTATAAAATTTTTCCTTAGTAGACTGTGTTCTATACCATAATGGAAATATTTTTCAAATTTAATGAAATAATGCTAAATTAACTTTCCCTTAAAAAATCACATCATGACGTTTCTCTCCAACAGAGATATTCTTATATTTTCAGCCTAGAAATTCGCCCCCCTGTATTTTATTAATTCCTAGTTAACATTCCTTCAAAGTAAATTATGTTTGTCCTGAAAAACATAAGCTCAAAATACTGTATTTTTTCTTAATTCATTATAATCATTTGTAAATTAAAAATATATGGCAAAATATTTTCTTTGTAAATAAAAATATAAAATAGCATTGCTGGGCTGTGCTTAGTCTCTCAGTCGTGTCCGACTCTACTGCTGTCGATACTTGCTTGGGTGTGAAATTGATACTGAAAATCCTAAAATGGTTGTGAGATAACTTAATAAAAGGGATAAAATCTATGGTTCTCTAACTGGCACTCTGGGCACTAACTGCCATAGGGAGCTCTTAGAGGCACCATGGAATATTCTAAAATTTCTGAAAGAAACATAGAAGCACTCATTTATGGGGTACCACCTGAACTACTAGATGAATGTAGTTCACAGGTTCAATGTTACATTCTCTCAATGATGTTATATCTTTATGCAGCTTTTTTTTTTCTGTAATAAATACCAAATACTATTAGATGATCAGAATGAAGCATGAAATAAAGGTGGTGATAGATTTCAAGGATTGAGATGTTGGGTTGTACCCTATTGGGCACACAGCCTATTTTGTTGAGAAACTTGAGAATGTGTGGAAACAGATTATTTGTTTTCTGTTGTTATTTTTGTAATTTCTTGAAATTAATGTTTATTCATATTTTCCAGTTTTAATAAGATACAATTGACATACATCACTGAATACATTTAAGGTGTATAGCTTAGTGATTTAAAGTTACAACTTTTGTGAATTGATTATTGCTGCCTAAAAGCTTAGTTGGCATCTATCATTTCATACAGATACCTTAAAAAGAAAAAAAAAAAGAAAATTTCCTTGTGATGACTATTCTTAGATCTCTCTCCTAACAACTTTCTTATATTCCATACATCAGTATTAACTCTTGTCTCCATGTTGTACATTACCTCCCTAGGACTTATTTATCCTTAATTGAAAATGTATGCCTTTGACCACCTCCTTCCTGTTTTAATTTTTATAATTCTACTGAACGTTTATGTGAGAATGGCATGATGAATCTCTTAATGTTATAAAAAATGATTTATGAAAGTGAATTTGTGGTCCTGGTCCCAACCACTTTCTATTCGTTTATCACCAGTAGAACTTGGAAACATGATTCAGTTTGGATGTGTAACAAAAGATGATCAAAATAGTAAGTTTCAGTTTCAGAAAAACTTCAAAACATAGTTTTGAAACTCTTTGGGTTTGACAAAACCCGATTGAATTCTGCCAAGGCACTCTTTTCCCTAATTTTTCAAGCTCTTGTGTATTTCTGGAGAAATTTAATCCTTATGTTACTGATTAATTTACACTTAACTCATTAAAATGTTTGGTAAATTCTGCAGCACTTGATATTCAAAGAACTTTATGAGAAGCTACATCTGGAAATTCTAAAGTTTTATAAATCATTCTTGAATTTCTTTTCTTTAAACCAGAAAATCACATTTTTTCAAAGCATGTAGAATTTGAATCTCAAATTTAACTTTATTTTGGTAGAGTTCAGGAACTGTGTGGGAGAAAACTAAACAAAAAGAATGTTCCTCTTGTAAGTTATTTCAATATGCTGAACTAGCGTTGTCCCTAATAGAATATTATCTCTATAATTAAAACATGAGTAATAGCCTAATTTTTATATGTGCTGTCATTTAGTGGAAATATTGCACCTCTCAGAATTCAGTACTGGATTTTAATCATTTTATAACTCTCTTAGTGGATAAATTTAACGTAATAAGCCATACTGGATAACTTGTTATATTTCATTGGTAAAAACTTCAAAGCAAACATAATAGTCCCTATCACAGTATTTTAAATGAAATAAATGTTTGTGCCCTCAAGAATGTGTCCTGCAGCAAGTAATAGTTAAGATGTTAGAAAACAAAAACTTAAAAAATGCATTAGATCATGTCTGAAGAAGACAAATGTTTGTTAATCACACTGTGCTATTTGGCCTTACTTTTTTAATGATCTCAACATAAGGAATTAATGCAATAAAATAAACTCTAAGCAAATACTAAACATGAATAATCATTTCTTTTCGGCAATCAGCTCACTAAAACACAGTGTATATTTCCCTTAGATACACAAAGACAATATGATACTATCAGGACATTTATTAGGTTAAGCCACTCACAGTTGCCATTTGTAGGTTAAAAGCTGGTCAAACATGGGCAATTTCAGACAGCAGAACCTGTACCTGATCAAATAATAATTGATATGGAAGGTATTATTTCTAGGAGTATTTCTTTATCAGGAAGATCTAGTTTACATATTTTAAAGAGCTATTTGTATCAGTATCAGGTTTTTTAACTCAAATATTTTCTTGATGAAGGTGAAAGAGAGAGTGAAAAAGCTGACTTAAAATTCAACATTCAAGAAATGAATATCCTGGTACCCAGTCCCTTCACTTCATGGCAAATAGATGGGGAAACTGTGGAAACAGTGACAGACTTTATTTTCTTGGGCTCCAAAATCACCACAGATGGTTACTGCAGCGATGAAACTTAAAGATGCTTGCTCCTTGAAAGGAAAGCTGCGACCAACCTAGACAGCATATTAAAAAGCAGAGATATTACTTTACTGACAAATGTCCATATAGTCAAAGTTATGGTTTTTCCAGTAGTCATGTATGGATGTGAGGTTTGGACCATAAAGAAAGCTGAGCACCAAAGAATTGATGCTTTTGAACTGTGGTGTTGGAGAAGACTCTTGAGAAACCCTTGGACAGTAATGAGATCAAACCAGTCAATCCTAAAGGAAATCTGTCCTGAATAATCAATGGATGGACTGCTGCTGAAGCTGAAACTCCAATAGTTTGGCCACCTGATTCTAAGAACTGACTCATTGGAAAAGACTCTGATGCAGGGAAAGATTGAAGGCAGGGGGAAAAAGGGATAACAGATGAGATGGTTGGATGGTATCACCACTGACTCAATGGACATAAATTTGAGCAAGCTTGGGGGTTGGTAATGGACTGGGAAGCCTGGCATACTCTAGTCCATGGAGTCACAAAGAGTCAGACACAACTGAGTGACTTTACTGAAGAGCTAGTGTAGGACAGAGTTCTTTACTAATGCCTGGTTATTCCAACAGAAGAATTTATAACTATTCATGACAAATTAATGCTGAGGTTATAAAAATTCATGACACATACAATGTGGCAAAGACAGTAAAAAACACCTTGTAGGGTGAGGAGAGAATATTTTAGCACTTTCTTACTTGAATGAACATTTTAAGCTTAGCTCGGGTTCTACTTACCGCAGTGAGTCTGCATCACACCTGTGGGTAGGACCTCAGCCAATGCAAGATGATGCTCCATGGATCCTGACATGCTTCTAGCCTGGTGCCCTGTGTCTTCTCAGTCAGTTGGTGATTCAGTCATGATGGAGGGGCAACAGAATAAACCAATTATTTGGTTTCTGGCTTTGGGAGGTGTGTTGTGTGATTACATCGCTATGCTCTCAGACACATTGTCCTTTTCCTTTACTTTCTCGTTGTCTTTTATTTTGCAGCTATTTTATTGTGCACACTTCAGCAGGGTGCACAGCCAGGGTCAGGAACAATAGACACCACCATGAGATTTATCTTTCTGTTTCATAAGGAAGAAAACTGTACACAGGATGTTGAAACCATCCACATGCTAGGAGGAGCATATTCCTTACATAATTTTGTGCAGAAGGCAAAAAAAAGAGAAAAAATTATGAATAATAAAAAAAGATAATTTGTACAAATTGGACTGTGTATTTAGGTTTGAACATTAAATTTCTTGAAGTTAACCGGTTAACTAACTTGAATAATTTTTACAGTAACTATTAATGACACATTTAAGAATCTTATGTGCATCAATATTATGATACTCTGGTTTTATAATTATTTTCAAATTAATTTTAGTGTCTTTGTTCACAGTGTTAGGTCAGACACAGTAGTAGTTTGCTAACTGCTCCCAGTGTGCTTATAAAAGAATAAAATGACTAAATTGATGTTAAACCTAAGGCACCATGGACCATTTTCTCTAGTGTAGAGCTTCTCTTTGTTTGATTTAAAATACATCTGATATTGTTATAAGCTGGAAGCTGACTCATTACAAAGGAATGTGAGCCTCTTGCTTTGAGACTACCTTGCCACCCTGACAAGGTAAGTCAGAAAGCAATGGGTTAGGGTTAGGGTTAGGGTTAGGGTTAGAGTTTGGGTTAGCACAGCTCTAGTGAAACTGAATGTGAACAGACTAGTTTTATTAATTCTGATGTGAACATGTTCATTCCTCTTTTTAAATGTGATCTCTACATTCAAGGAAGGGAACATCACAGCAACATCACACAAACATTAAGTAATTCAAATAAGAAGTATTAAAATATTATAATGAATTTGTCATAAAAGCAAATATGTCAAATGCAAGCTATAAAATCGCCAATGTGATTTTTCATAGAAGCATTTCTTTCTTTAATTAGCCATAATTGATTACTGGCTGGAGCTATGATGGTTTATCCTATGGTTTAACTTTTTGCAAATGAAGTTTTGATCATTTTTAAACAAATTTCCATGATTGAGTCTACGTCTACCACAAAAGCTCAGAAATATTTTTAAATTCCCCATTTCCATTCAACTTTTTTTTGTTGGCATCTATCTTAGGTCCTTGCCTGCGAACCATGGCTGAGATATCCCGCTATTAACTTTTCTAGATCCTTTATATAATATGTGCCTACATCCATAGAGTTTTATTGAGCTCACTCTAGGCTTTATGGCTTCCTGGGCATGACTGTCTGGGCCATGATTGCACTTCAAAGACCTAAGTCAATCCTTTTCTCATCTGCTACTTCCAAGATTCAATTTCCACACTCCTAGTGAGTAAAAGATCAAGTCAGTGATTCACCTTTAAAAAAAAAAATTTTTCCCTTCAGTATGTGTTTACTGTGTTTGATGTGTTAGTTTCTACATCTACCTATTAATGTAATTCCAACTATTCATCAGAAACCTTCCCCCAGGTTATCTCCCTCATATTTTATAAAATACAAATTGAAAATGAAGTTTGTAAGTTATTTGAAAAGAAATGTTCAATCTAATTTTTAAAATTATTTTTCTATAAGGTTTTTTATCAACAGAAAAAGACTTCATATTTCTCTGGATTCATGATTTATTTCTTATATAAGTATACTTTAACATTTAGAAAAATGGTTAAATTTATTACTAGGAAGGATTTAAAAGTTAGATTTCATGCACTTGGTTTCATTTCTGCCTTTCAACATAGAACACTCTGCTTCAAAGAAAATTTTAGCATGATTTAATATTAATTTATTTATTAATTCCTTATGTTCAGTAGCTTAATAGATGTCTTAAGGAACCCTATCCACAAAATATCATGAGTCATTTTTCTTGCATCTGTGTCTGTGAACACCTAAGAATTTTATGTAATTTTCTTAAGAAATTCCAATCCCCTGTTCTCTGACCACACCATGGGCAGTGACACTTCACAACAGAGATAAGTCTCCTATTTTCATGAGCTTCAGTTGCAGGAAATGTACAGCTAATAATGGAAGAAACTCTTTGTTAGCCTCATTTTAGGAACAGATTTTATTGGAACTGAGATAAGCATTGTGTTCCTCAAAGAAATTTTATTTAAAGTTATTTGAAAATGAGTCAAAGGAATAAATATTTAGAAAATGTTATGGTTCAGACTTTTTAATGAATGCAAATACTTCTTTTTTCTCCCCAGTTCTACAGGATGACTATTCTTTGGTTTAATTAAATATCCTAAATAAATGTTTGCTGAGTTTAGAACAATGTCACAAAAGCTATTTGTCAGGACTATTTTCAGATTGTATTTGAAATTTCTCCATTTTTATGTTAAACCTCATTCCAATACTCAGGCATGACGACAAGATTGGATCTAATTATCTAAACAGAAACAAAGAAGGTTTTGTCCATAGTTGCAAATAATGCTGATGCAAAACCACTCCTTTGGCACTGAGTGATCGGTTCTATGCAGATAAGGGGTTGTAAGCATCAACAGCATCCTTTGGGTAGTAATCTCAGGGAACTGTATCAGTACTGCAGATGTTCAGACATTCCTGAAGGGAGGATAATTGATAGTCCCAGTGTGCTCAAGTCATTCATGACTAAAGGCAAATAAGATAGTTTTAAGATTTTTTATAATTTTCCCCTTTGAAGGGGATGATGTTCAATTCATTTAACAGTAGGAGGAATTATAGTAAGAATAAAAAATGAAAGGGGAGGGATTGTGGCAACCCACATGATAGGATTAACCATTTTCCCAATAATTTGGTGTCTAGCTAATGATTAATATTTGAATGAATAACTATCTTTAACATGGTTGAAATTCAGCTTGCTTGATTTTTCTGTTAATAGTGATCTTAAAGTTACTAACAAGCAGTGTCAGTAAGATAATGGTGTTTAGATGCTGAGTTAGAAGACTTGGACTTGTATAGTAATCCGAATGCTCCAACTACTTTCCATATATTGATGGAACTTTAACAAATTCATGATCATTTCATATCTGTTTCTTTAAGTGAGTAAGAATTAATACACTACTTGATTATTTTATCAGAGAGATGCTGTGGGATGAAGTGAAATAATGTATGTGAGATTCCTGTGCTGATAGCAAAGTGATAGAAGTTCTGGTAGCTTCAAACAAGCCTTCTATTTTGTGGTTATCTTGAAATTGTGACAAAGTACATTTGCATGCCTGCTGGTTTAACCTAAAATAGTTTAATTTAAATATCTTTGAGTTAGTTTTAAATATATTTTGAGTATTCTCTTTCTTGTGTAATGATATAATCAGCATTTGAAAATAGTTCCTAGAAGGCAGGTTTATCACAAGACATTGATTCCCATATTTACATATTTTTAATATATTGACTTTAGGTCAATTTCCTTACACTTTAGTTTGTTTTTTAAAAGTAACAGGTTTCTAACATTTTCGAATATACTTATGTTTTCCTAGACACCATATCTGTGTTGCACCTCTGATTCCACCACCATTGGTCAGAGGTAGTCGCTGTTACATCTCTGGACTATCTGAGCCCAGTCTGTGCTCCTCCTCTTATACTGCACTGTTCATCCTAATTATGAGTTGGCACTGCATCTCTTCCACTGGCTGCTGTCTCCTGCAGAGCAGAAAACCTGTGTGATTTATCTTTCTATGAAGCTGGCATGGAGTAAGTGATCAAGGCACCAAGCAAAAAATCACACATTGCTGTAAATCAACTGTACTCCCAAACATTTAAAAACAATATTGTAAATTCTTTAAAAAGTACACATTGCTGGCATATACGGAGCTAATGCATTCAACGCTGAGAATTGTATTTCCATCCAAAAAATAGATTTGGTGATGTGGACAGAATCGTGTACCCTGCAAAATCCATATGTGAATAATAATCCTATGTGACAATATTTGAAGACAGGACCCAAAGGAAGTCATTAAGGATGAATGAGCTCAAAAATATGGGGCTCCAATCTGATAGAATTAGTGTTCCAGTATGAAGAGACACCAGAGAATTCCTTAGAGTCCATTCTCTCTTTCTTTCTGTTCTTCACTAGAGGACACAGCTAGAAGGAGATAGCCCAAGAACTGAGGACAGAACCCTCATCAGGGACCACATTGACCAGCACCCTGATCCTAGACCTTCCAGCCTCTAGAACTGTGAGACATAAATGTCCAATGTTTGCTTAAACAAATAATCCTTGCTATTTCATTTATGACAGCCTGAGTAAATTAAGTCATTGGAACTAAAGCATTTAATAGAATGTTAAGGACAAAGGAGTTTGTAAGAATTAAAATTTTAGATTTGTTCTTATTATCTGTGCTTCATAGCAATAAATCTTAATAAGTATTATTCTCACGGAAAGGATATCAACTATTCTCAGCAATTGTTCAACAATTTTGAAGATACTTGGGTGAATATGTTTAGAAAGTCTCAAATTTTCAGGCAAACGCTAACCTTATCAAGGAACATTCTTCTCAATTTGCAGCCTTTGAATTTGATTCTATTTGTTTGTTTGTTTGTTTTATTTTTTATTATTTATTTATTTATTTATTTATTTTAGTATTAAGTTTTTCATTTTTTTAATTTTAACATCTTTAATTCTTACATGTGTTCCCAAACATGAACCCCCCTCCCACCTCCCTCCCCATAACATCTCTGTGGGTCATCCCCATGCACCAGCCCCAAGCATGCTGTATCCTGCGTCAGACATAGACTAGCGATTCAATTCTTACATGATAGTATACATGATAGAACTAGTTATTTACATTCAGAAAAACAATTGCCACTAAATTCTAAGTCCAAATTATTGGAGTAGGACTTGCTATTTTTGTTAGGTGATTCAATCTACTCTATGTAAAGTTGGTCATGGCTCAGGCCAGCAATGTTCAACAGGAACTTTCATGAGGGTATAGGTCGGAAAAGACTCTCAGAAACCAATGAAATACGCAAGCATTTATTTTTCGATTATAGACATATTCTATTTATTGAGACCTTACTGTGGTATGTTTGCCAAGGAAACAGAAAGAACGACATTGCTGACAAATGTCACCAGGTTACGAGTCCATTAATGAGCTTCTCTTGAAGCTGGCTTCTTTCAACTTGATCAGCTGTGTCTCTTCCAATGATTCAAACATTTAAGTTTCCTGAAACCTTAAAATCAAAACCAGGAGGTAGAGTATAAACCATCAAAACTCAAGTTATTATAAATTGCATATTTATGATTAAGAAAGGCATGATTATTCCTTCTGCCCTAGAGAACACGAGAGCTTCTTCCATTTTTTCTCTTACATTCTGTTCTTTTCTTTGGCTTGTGTCCAGTTGGGCAGTGACATGTATGAATTATCCTGTGTGGACAAAGAATTCTTGGTCAGGAAACAGAAATGAGATGATGTCATAGACTAGAATTGTGTTTTAGAAAAAGAGAGAAGGAGTGTTTCATTTTGTTTCACCATAGTTTGATCTAAGTATCTCACCTATGATATGTGTGGTCCCAGATAGCAATGCATCCCACTTACCCATGAGGTCTATTATCTGGCACTGAGGTACGTACTTAGCAGGTATTATTTTCTTATTCTTCACAAATTGTAGTAGGTTGATAGTAGCTTACTCCAGTTTTAAAGATAAGGAAAATGAGATTTAGATTCATTTAAGTACCTTTTTCTCAGTAACAAGGCTTATTCCTGGTGTTGCCAGAACCACAGTCAAATCTGTCTGATTAAAATACCCCATGAACATGCTTCTTCCTTTGGACTCTACAGAAACTGATCTCTTAACTAATATCAGCCATTTTGGCAAGCATTCTGTAGCCAGATTTTCAGGTCTCTGAGACTGTGGCAAAATGCACACATGGAAAAATTCACTTTAAGTAAAATTAACAAAAACCAAACAAATGTACCTTCTCATTCACACTGATTTTCATCTCAGTGATTTCTAGTATTTTTTTTCTCGATTTTCATGCAGTGTGATTAGATGATTTAGATGGGGGAGCAGACTTTCCAAGGTCTGGATCTGGGGGACCTGACCCATCTCTAGGTAGTATGATGCATTAAGTTTGGTTGAGCAGAACAGTTTCACGCAAGCTGTCAGAAGTGTCTGAGATGAAGTCATTGGTTCCCCAGTAGATGGCAGCAAAAGCAAAACACAGACAGGCATCGAGGCAGAATCTGCCCAATTGGACAGGATCATCAGAGAGGATTTTTGGCAGAGAGCAGATACAACAGGAAGAGAATGTGAGGTTTAGGATGCCTGTCTCTAGCACACTTGACAGTTCTGAGGAGGAACAACATCAAGAGCATCACAGAGATCATGCTGACCTGACTGGGGCAGCAGAAGGTGGTCAGATTGAGGGACACCCAGTTACAAAAAAGGTTTGCATAGGGAGGCAGCACCTGCAGCTGAAAACTACAAGACTTTCAAAGGATAAGAGGCAAGAATCCAGTAAACACATCTCACCACAGTAGAGACCAGATGGTAGCTGGATACCAAAGTAATTTTACATTGTCACACGAAATCCATAAATCTCTTTCTTCAATTTTCCTGTTGGTTGATGTCCACTTTCCCCATCACTTTAATCAAGTACATTCTTTCTTTTTTTCTAGAGATCTTAATTGATGCTTCTTTAAAATTAATTTCTATTGATTGTGGTTGATTTATGTTGTGTTAGTTTCTACTGTACAGCAAAGTGAATCAGCTATATGTATACATATATCCCATCTTTTTTTTAATTTACTTCCCATTTAGATCAGCACATAACATTGAGTAGAGTTCCTTGTTCTATACAGTAGGTTCTCATTTCATTATCTGTTTTATATATAGTAGTGTATATATATGTTAATTCCAATTTCCCAATCCATCTCACCCCTTCTTCCCCCACTTGGTAACCATGTGTTTGTTCTTTATGTCTGTTTCTGTTTCTGCCCTGCAAATAAAATCATCTATACCAGTTTTCTGGATTCCACATATAGCATTAATATGCAATTTTGTTTTTCTCTTTCTGACTCACTTCACTCTGTGTAACTGGCTCTAGGTCCATCCACATCTCTGCCAATGGCACAGTTGATTCCTCTTTATGGCTGAGTAATATTCCATTGTATATATGTACCACATCATCTTTATCCATTCCTCTGTTGATGGCCATGTAGAGTATTTCCATGTCCTGGATACTGTGAATTGTGCTAATCAAGTACATTCTTACATACTGACCATAACACATGAGTAAAACTTATAACCTTCCCTTGGGTTCCCTCCTTCTTGTTTGGAGGACACTGCTCCCCCCACTCCTGGTTCCTGGTTCCTCTCCTCTATGTCTTGATTCTGAGTCCCTGCTTTATCGCTCTTCTCCTTCTGTGCTGGTTTCCTCTGCATTCCTGCCATCACACTGCAACAGAGCCCTGCCTATGAGGCAGAAGGCAAGGTGGGCATACCCAGGAGATCCTATCAAAGGTGCCAGTTGGTAGGAGAAGAGAGGAACACAATCCACTCTTCTATGTTCAAAGGTTTCAAATGAAAAGTAAGTATTGTTTTCTGATTCTATAGTGATGGATTCAGAACTGTGAATTCTGTGTCTATTACTGAACCATGTCTACTACTCAGTGGTGACCTTTTCTATGATAATATTCTCTCAAGAGCATCAGGAGATGAAGTATTAACCTTCACTGTACTCTCAAACAGAAGTGAAAAGTACCTATGTGTTAAGGGAGTTCCTAGCAAGATAACGTGCTTTGCTATTCCAGGTATAGGGTAGAAGGAATTAAAATACAAGAAAGATTTCCTTCCCATTCGGGTCACTACAGAGCATTAAGTAGAGTTCCTTGTGCTATAGAGTAGGTACTCAATAGTCATCTATTTTTTGCATAGTTTCAGTAGTATATGTCTGTCCGATAGGGAGGGAATGTATGTATATGTATGGCGGATTCATTTTGCTGTACAGCAGAAACTAACACAACATTGTAAAGCAGCTATACTCCAATAATGGAGAAGGAAATGGCAACCCACCCCAGTATTCTTGCCTGGAGAATCCCATGGACAGAGGAGCCTGGCGGGCCATGGTCCCTGGGGTCGCAGAGAGTCGGACACAACTGAAGTGACTGAGCACACACACATACTCCAATAAAATTAATTTTAAAAATAAAAACAAGGAAGATACAGAATGATAAGCATTTCATTCTCCATTGATTTCGTATTTTTTTTTTAATTTTTGTTTTAAAGATTCTGTCAATCACTTCAGAAAGTTACATGGGATTGAGAAATTTAACAGCCCTGATCCAATATAGGAAGGTACATGTAAAGGTATCATAGCGTAAAACAATCAACTTTACATTCACGATGTATAAATTTACAATCATGACAGTAAATTTTATCACTGCCAGTGATATTGCTGGAATCCAGGCCCCTGAATTCCATATTTGCCTTGGCAAATATTTTAAAGGAGTTCCATATGTTAAAATACTATTCTTTGACTAGATACTGCATTTCACATGTAGTAACCTTGACATTGAGCTGCCCAGGTGGCACTAGTGGTAAAGAACATGCCTGCCAATGCAGGAGACATAGGAGATGTGAATTCAATCCCTTAGTGGCAAAGATCCCCTAGATGAGGGAATGACAATCCACTTCAGTATTCTTGCCTGGAGAATCCCGTGGGCAGAGGAGCCTGGAAGGCTACAGTCCATGGGGTCACAAAGAATCGGACACGACTGAGCGAATGAGCATGCACACATGCAACCTTGATGTTTCTAAACAGATTCTGAATATTTAGCTATAAATATATAAATATATGAGGAAACCTAAAGACAAAAACCCATTCTGAAAAATAAAAATGCATTGGCTTTCTTCCATCAAATTCACTCTTGAAATTCTTTGTGAATATTTGCTCCAATGAAAAAAATAGAGAACAGAATGTTGAATTCTAGAATGTAGTATTTACAAATTTTTTTCTTTCATTTATGTGTATACAACCTGGTTGAGTTGATTGATTTCAAGTCTAAATAAATACAGCCAAGTTTCTCATGCACCACAGCAGGAATCCACACACTTTTTCTCTAAAGGCCAAATAGTAACTATTTTAGATTTGTAACTTATGGCTTCTACCCCAACTACTTAACTCTGGTATTCTAGCAAGAAAGCAGCCACAGGTAACATGTGAAAGTGTGCATGAACCATGTTCCAATAAATCTTTATTTATAAAAGTAAGTAACAGGGTGGATGGATTTGGTCCACAAAGCTGTAGTTTCTGATCTCTTCCTTAGAATCTCTCTATATTACTGTTTTGACTTTAAATTATCCCTCAACTTTCAGAAAGTCCCTGTATAACTTGTACAAATGTGTAGAATAGTTGTATGTGTTTGCGCTTCTTCCAGTGTTGGGTAGGTACCTGTGGTCCTCTGATGCACTCTTTTCTCCCAGTTTCACAGATAACATGTTTGGCTTAATGGCATGGTTACAAGAAGGAAAAAGTCATCTACTAAAACCTTTTCCTCCTTCTCGATTTTCTGTATAAAACAGTCTCAGAGACAACCAACACCATCTATGGGATGGTGGAGTGTTAGACGAGACAGGATCTTGGTGATGGTTTAGTGTAAGTTTCTGTTACGCAGGTGAGGATATAAAGATAAAGAAGTGAAGTGACTCCCTAGATTGAGCTGGGAGTGAAAACCAGCACTCACAATTCCAGAGCTGAAGTCCAGCCTTCCAACTCTGACATAGTGCTCTCCTCACAAAGCCCCAGGTCATCCTAATGTCCATCACAATCACCTGACAGACAGGAGTATAGGAGGAGGGAACACAGCCGGTAGAGCTGAACATCCTGGCTATAATCCAGATACCAAGCCCTGAAACTGACTCCAAATAAACTTGAATTCCCACAACTCTGTCAACATCAGTAACTACTTATAACCATAAGGCATTAAATATGTCATAGTGTAAGGGGCCCATTTTATCCATTTTAGCAATGAAAATTGCACACTCTCATGTTGAAAAAGTACAGCTCTGACAGCAGACCCTGCAGAGGGTGAGCAAATTCAATTCTGCAAATTTCTGTTCATGCTTCAGAGTTAACAACCCAGCTCTGATCTGTATGCTGGAGAAGAACCCTGGCTGTGAAAAACAGGGTCATTTATTTTAGGAAAGTGAAGGTCAATCTAGTTTTGATGTGTGTGTGTGCATGTGTGTGTGTGTGTGTGTGCATGTGCTTGTGTGTGCGTGCGTGTGTGGGTATTTTCCCCTGTGGACTTGAGGAGATGAGCAGAGTGGTTCTGGAATGTGGTCTCCAGGAGGGTACCAGAGGCTGGATGTGAGGTTGCTAGGCAATCTTCCCTATTGTTTTAAACAAACTGCACAGGGCTGGCAGCAGCTGTCAGAGTTCCTGGCTCTTTGGACTAACAGAGCTGAAAAACACAAAGAACAAAGGTCTTCCACAATAAATGGCCATAAATAACGGGAACTTTCAGTAAATGCAGGCACTTGGACTTAAAGCAATTAATAAGGTTAACAAACACAAGAGGTCATTTGAATTCTATTTGTTGTCAAATACTTCTTCCCCCTAGACACTCTAATTTAAATAGTAAGCCAATCTGAAAATAGGGTGGCAGGCTGTGATTTTAATCAAGTATCCCTTTAAAATAACCATCTTCTTGCTTGTTTATTTTGACTTTATTCATGAAGAATTTCAGCTCAGGGGCAACAGTATAAACTTGCTCTGAATGTGTTTTAAAAATCTTAACTAGAAACAAATTTTCCAATCTATATTAAAAGACAATTCACTCAGCATACTATCAACACAGGACTCTTTCTTTTTACTCCTAGGCCACCCCCAGTCCTCACCTCTTCCATCTTCATCTCCTCCTCCTGGAGGTAGTTACACAAGGCTACAAGTATAATGAAACCAGATGGAGCCACACACACATGAGCTCATGTGTAGCTGTGGATGTCTGCATAATCTCTGTGGGTAGAACCTCATCAGTACCTGGGCTGTGATATTGCACTATGATTGTGTAAGTGATTGTCCTCAGAAGAGGCTGTGATGCATGAAATTTGTCTCAATGTAGTTGAATAACCTTTTGTGAATCTAGAAATAATTCAAAATAAAACATTCATAAGAAACATGCAGGTCCTTAATTTTTAATCTTTCAAAATCAGAGGTTTTTTTTTTTTTTGCTTAAACAATGAATCTTAGTCCTGTTAATTTCTGTCAATGGTGAGATGATGCTTTCCTTCAACTGATCCGTGCTTTTGCATTCATTTCAAAATAATCTGAAAGGTATAACTCAGACATTTTCTGGAAATTAGGTTTTTCTGACATATTGGATTTAAAGTTTAGTTAGATAATTATTATTTTTTAATCCATGTATGGATTCTAAATCATTGTGAAGTTTAAAATCAGGAGTCATTTTGAATGGAATCAAGGCTTAAGAGTTTGTACAGTAAGAAAAATGTGTTTCAAAACAGCATTCTTTTTTTCCCCACTTGAGATAAATTTTGAAATAAATTCAGATTTAAGAGAAATTGCAAAGACAGTGCTTGAAGGCTCCATGTACCCTTCACACAGTCCCCCTCAGGATTACATGTTGAAAAACTACTGTCAAAATCAAAACCAGTCATTGGCATTGGTACCAGGTGTATGTATAGTTCTAAGCCACTCTAACACATATGTAGAAGTTCTTTTAACCACTGCTTCAGTTAAGATTCAGAACTATTCCATCATCGCAAAGGTCTACTTGTGTCAACATATTACCAATTCAAATGAAGTGCAGAAATTTTACCTACTTTTAAGTCCTCTAATCATCACTATTCATAGTATAGTTATCTTAAATACCCACATCAGACAACACTGTACTTTTACTCTGTCAAACATAATTTAAAACACTCAAGAAAAGAAGGAAAATGTTTTGTATTTTCATTGACTCTTTCCATTATTCTTTTTTCCTTCTGATGTTTCAAGATGCTTTCTTTTACAGTTTTCTTTCTGTTACAAAAGTTCCCTTGGCTATTTGTTTAGGACTAGGTTTACTAGCAACAAATTCTCTTCAGTTCAGTTCAGTTCAGTCGCTCAGTCATGTCCGACTCTTTGTGACCCCATGAATCGCAGCACGCCAGGCCTCCCTGTCCATCACCAACTCCCGGAGTTCATTCAGAGTCCCGTCCATCAAGTCCGTGATGCCATCCAGCCATCTCATCCTCTGTCGTCCCCTTCTCCTCCTGCCCCCAATCCCTCCCAGCATCAGAGTCTTTTCCAATGAGTCAACTCTTCGCATCAGGTGGCCAAAGTACTGGAGCTTCAGCTTTAGCATCATTCCTTCCAAAGAAATCCCAGGGCTGATCTCCTTCAGAATGGACTGGTTGGATGTCCTTGCAGTCCAAGGGACTCTCAAGAGTCTTCTCCAACACCACAGTTCAAAAGCATCAATTCTTCGGTGCTCAGCCTTCTTCACAGTCCAACTCTCACATCCATACATAACCACAGGAAAAACCATAACCTTGACTAGACGGACCGTTAGTCAGCAAAGTAAAGTCTCTGCTTTTGAATATACTATCTAGGTTGGTCATAACTTTTCTTCCAAGAAGTAAGCGTCTTTTAATTTCATGGCTGCAATCACCATCTGCAGTGATTTTTGGAGTCCCCCCAAAAATAAAGTCTGACACTGTTTCCACTGTTTCTTCATCTATTTCCCACGGAGTGATGGGGCTAGATGCCATGATCTTTGTTTTCTGAATGTTGAGCTTTAAGCCAACTTTTTCATTCTCCTCTTTTACTTTCATCAAGAGGCTTTTTAGTTCCTCTTCACTTTCTGCCACAAATTCTCTTAGGCTTTCTTTATCTGAGAATGTCTAAACTTCCCCTCATTCCTGAAGGATATTTTTGCTGGATATAAGATTCAGGGCTGATCATTCTCTTCTTTCAGCATTTAAAAGGATGGTGTCACGTCTTCCTTGGTTTCTCTTGATGGCTTTCTGATGAAAAATACACTGTTGTTTGAATTGTCTCCTCTCTATATGTAAGGTATAGATTCTCTCTCACTATTTCCAAGGTCATTTCTCCTTCTTTACTTTTCAAACATTTTATCATAATGTGTCTTGATGTGACAGCACTATTATGTAGGAATATATATATATATATATATATATATATATATATATATATATATATATATATATATGTTTGCTTTTCAAATATTATCCATGGAATTCAAATATATAGCAAGTAGAGGTCATTAAAAAATTCTAAATTCAAAAAGCATACAGTAAGTTACATAACTCAGATTGTATCCATTTCTTCTATACCCAACTCCAGGTGTTCAGGATTTGCCACAGTTCTTAACTCTTTTTTTTTTTCCATTTATTTTTAGGCTTTTCAAAATTTAATATGAAAAGTTAAGTACCAAACTATCACTTCCTTGTTATTAGTAAGGGCTCAGAGGTTAAAGTGTCTGCCTCTAATATGGGAGACCTGGGTTTGATCCCTGGGTCAGGAAGATCCCCTGGAAAAGGGAATGGCAACCCTCTCCAGTATTCTTGCCTGGAGAATCCCACGGACGGAGGAGCCTGGTAGGCTACAGTCCATGGGGTCACAACGAGTCAGACACGACTGAGCTACTTAACTTATCCTTATGGAAAAAGCAAGAGAATTTCAGAAAAACATCTACTTATGCTTCAGTGACTAAACTAAAGCCTTTGACTGTGTGGATCAAAACAAACTGTGGAAAATTCTTAAAGAGATGGGAATACCAAACCACCTGACCTGCCTCCTGCAAAACCTATATGCATGTCAAGAAACAACAGTTAGAACTAGATATGGCACAATGGACTGATTCCAAATTGGGAAAGGAGTACATCAAGACAGTATGCTGTCACCCTGCTTATTTAACTTCTATGCAGAGAACATCATGAGAAAAGTTGGGCTGGATGAATCACGATTGCTGGGAGAAATATCAATAACCTCAGATATGCAGATGACACCATCCTTATGGCAGAAAGTGAGGAAGAACTAAAGTGCCTCTTGATGAAAGTGAAAGAGGAGGGTAAAAAAGCTGGCTTAAAACTCAGTATTCAAAAAACTAATATCATGGCATCTGGTCCTATCACTTCATGGCAAATAGATGGGGAAACAGTGGAAACAATGACAAACTTTATTTTTGGGGGCTCCAAAATCACTGCAGATGATGACTTCAGGCTTGAAAGTAAAAGAAGCTTGCTCCTTGGAAGAAAAACCATGACAGCATATTAAAAAGCAGAGACATTACTTTGCCCACAAAGGTCCATCTAGTCAAAGCTATGGTTTCTCCAGTAGCCATGTAAGGGTGTGAGAGCTGACAATAAAGAAATCTGAGGACTGAAGAATTGGTGCCTTTGAACTGTGGTGTTGGAGAAGACTCTTGAGAGTCCCTTGGACTGCATGGAGGTCCAACCAGTTCATCCTAAAGGAGATCAGTCCTGGGTGTTCATTGGAAGGACTGATGCTAAAGCTGAAACTCCAATACTTTGGCCACCTCATGAGAAGAGTTGACTCATTGGAAAGGGAGGGACTGATGCTGGGAGGGATTGAGGGCAGGAGGAAAAGGCGATGAGAGAGGATGAGATGGCTGGATGGCATCACTGACTCAATGGACATGAGTTTGAGTGAACTCCGGGAGTTGGTGATGGACAGGGAGGCCTGGCATGCTGCAGTTCATGGCATCGCAAAGAGTTGGACATGACTGAATGACTGAGTTGAACTGATTATTATATGATGTTATTGTGTTTTCTTTCTAAGCATGAAAAATTGAAATTTGAGTATTTTCCTTCTTTTAACAATGATCAATTGTCTTTTAAGATAATGACACATATTTTCTCCCTAACAGAATGTAATGCCCTCCTTTTCCCTCTTTCTCTTTCTATCCTCATCTTTATCTGCACCCTGAGACCCTCATATGTGACATTTTCACACTATCCTTTGTCTACATCCCTCTAACATGAATTCCCTGCTCTTGCCATTTCAAATGACCTGAAGCAAGTTGAGTTCATTCATCACTTTAGAGCTTTGTTCTCACTGTTTTTTCTGTTAGAAATGTGTCCATCCAGTGTCCTCTCTATCTATTCAAATATCCAAACCTAAATATTTAGTTGAAATCTTGCCCATTCAACAAAGACTTCTTGTCTATTTATTTCATTTGACAACATAATTTAGTATCCTCTTGTAAAGGCCAACAAAAATCTCTTATGCCCCATTACAAGGGGTAATTGTCTTTATCTGAGATTTCATTTGATTTTAAGTTACTGATGCTGCCAATTATGTCAGTTTGTGTTTACTTGTTCATCAGGAACTCTCAGCTTCAAACTCTCAGGTCCATTCTAGCAGAATAGTGCTATAGAATACTTCAAAATATGCTAATTTCTCCTGTAAATTGATATATGAATTGACTGACTTTGCTACCCCTATTTTCCCTTTTTACTATCATATATATTTATAACTAAATTTTCGCATTCTAAAAACAGAATAAAATTTTATTTCACAAAAATTAATCCTCCAAAGGAAATCACTGTAAAAATCATTGAAAATGAAAAAATTGGAAAAAAAAATAAAACAAATATAATTAACTATAAATCATCATCCAAAATAACCACTTCAAATATTTAGATCTATTCACTTTACTGTTTTCTATTAATTTTGTTTTTATGATTTTAACAGGTTTGGAATTTGCTAAAATATAATTTTGTATTTAAAATTAGTCTTATATGAGTATTTTCAAGTCATTAGACATTATTTGGAAACATAGTATTTAGTGGCTTTGTAATAGTGTATCACATGAATGTATCATTATTTGATTGAAGGGTTTTCATACAGTTGGTCATTCATGCTGTGATCAGTGTTAAAGATTTTACCAAGAAGTACTTAGTCACTCAGTTGTGTCTGACTCTTTGTGACCCAATGGACTGTAGCCTGCCAGGCTCCTCTGTCCATGGGAATTCTCTAGGCAAGTATACTGGAGTGGATTGTCATGCCTTCCTCCAGGAGATCTTTCCAAGCCAGGGATTGAACCCAGGTCTCCCATATTGAAGACAGATTCTTTTCCATCTGAACCACAAGGAAAGAGTTTTGTTATAAATATCTTCATTGTTAATTGTTGAAGATCATATTATCAATGTAAATATGGAACTGAAAATCTCAATTCATATGTTGCACACATTTCTAAATTTACTAATTATTCTTATTTGTAGTCAAATTTCTCTTCACACAACTTCTCTGTTCATTTGGCAGTTGTGATCATTGTGATTCTTTTTTTACATTAACACTACGCATTTCTGTGAATCACTTCAATAATTCTGGGAGATGATGTATGAGTAAATAAATAAAGTAATAGATGAATGCTGTCCAGGTTGGTCATAGCTTTTCTTCCAAGGAGCAAGCATCTTTTAATTTCATGGCTTCAGTCACCACCTGAAGTGATTTTGGAGCCCCCCCAAAATAAAGTCTGTCACCGTTTCCATTGTTTTCCCTTCAATTTGCCATGAAGTGATAGGACCAGATGCCATGATCTTAGTTTTTTGAATGCTGAGTTTTCAGCCAACTTTTTCACTCTCCTCTTTCACTTTCATCAAGAGGCTTTTTAGTTCTTCTTTGCTTTTTGTAGCTTCTTTTTAGTAGCTTTTCACAAGCTCTGGGAGTTGGAGATGGACAGGGAAGCCTGGTGTTCTGCAGTCCATGGGGTTGCAAAGAGTTGTATACGACTGAGCTACTGAACTGAACTGAATAGATGAATGGATATATTTCCAAGCCAAATTTATCTCTCCTTCTAAAAATCATATTTGAATGTCTAGTATATTATTTCACAGCTTTTTGTTTTGTTTTTCTGTTTTATCTTCTTTATCAATGGTATTTTTTCTCTTGAAATAAGTTGAAAATTCCCTTTAAGAAGACACTATAATATTTCTCCTAAATCTCTATATTTTTATCATATTTGTGGGAATATAATTACAAGTCATAGTGTATTTGCTGGTTGACAATTACTCTATAGTTCACACACACACACACACACAAGAAGAAGTAGTATTAATAAAGAAGTAGTATTAATTATTAATACATATTAATAAAGAAGTAGTATTAACTATTGTGGTGAGAATGCAGGTCACCCTAAACTTTCTTGTCCTGTCCTGAATGGTAACATCTTGACAGCTGAAAATAATCTTTCCCCACTTTGTCCTCATCTGGTAGCATTAAATGGTGACAGCACCACATGGAACTCTTTCCCAAATTCTGTCCCTAACATCTCAGCTATCACACTTCAGGACATTGACTCCCTAGAGTCTCTAAATATCATGACAATGAGATCATTCAGTTGTCAGATCTCAGAACTCTGGGCTATGTAGATATGTATTCTTTACTCAACCAAGAGGGATGCTTGGACCACGCAGGGTGACTGAGGGGTCAGATGGCAAGATGGTTTGGAGGAGAATGGGCCATACCAGACCAGTAGCATGGATACGACTCTGGGGTGAAGTGGATTAGCTCAGTAGACAATCACATTGAGCATCCAGACTATGATCTATAAATATTTCTTTCCCACTCATCATAACTAGTACTCCTTGGAAACAGAAACACTTTCAGAATGCTTTTGTTGTTCTGTCACTAAGTTGTGTCCCACTCTTTGTAACTCCGTGGACTGGAGCATGCCAGGTTCCTCTGTCCTCCTGTATCTCCTGGAGTTTGCCCAAACTCATGTCCATTGAGTTGGTGATGCCATATAACCATCTCATCCTCTGCTGCCCTCTTCTCCACCTGCCTTCAATTTTTCCCAGCATTGTAGTCTTTCCCAATGAGTTAACACTTTGCATCAGCTGGCCAAAGTATCAGAGCTTCAACTTCAGGGTCAGTCCTTACAATGAATATTCAGGGTTGATTTCCTTTAGAATTGACTGGTTTGATCTCCCTGCAGTCCAAGGGACTCTCAAAAGTCTTCTCCAGCACTGCAATTTGATGGCATCAATGCTTTGGCACTAAGCCTTCTTTATGGTCCAGCTCTCACATCCATACTTGACTACTGGAAAAAACCATAGTTTTGACTATACAGACCTTTGTGGGCAAAGTGATGTCTCTGCTTCTTAATATGCTATCTAAGTTTGTCATAGCTTTTCTTCCAAGGAGCAAGTGTCTTTTAATTTCATGGCTGCAGTCACCATCCGCAATGATTTTAGAGCCCAAGAAAATAAAATCTGTCACTGCATACACTTTTTCCATTTGACATGAAATGATGGGTTCAGATACCATGATCTTTGCTTGTTGTTGTTGTTTTTTTTAATATTGAGTTTCAGGAAGCTTTTTCACTTTCCTCTTTCACCCGCATCAAGAGACTCTTTAGTTCCTCTTTACTTTCTGCCATTAGAGTGGTTAACATTTGCATATCTGAGGTTGTTGATATTTCTCCCAGCAATCTTGATTCCAGCTTGTGCTTTATCCAGCCTGGCATTTCACATGATGTACTCTGCATTTAAGTTAAATAAACATGCTAAGATATACAGCCTTGACCTACTCCTTTCCCAATTTGGAAACAATCTGTTGTTCCATGTTGAGTTCTAACTTGCTTTTTGACCTGCCTACAGATTTTCCAGGAGGCAGGTAAGATGGTCTATCTGTATTCTTATCTCTTGAGAATTTTACGCAGTTTGCTGTGATCCGTATAAAGGCTTAAGTGTAGTCAATGAAGCAGAAGTAGATTTTTTTTAATATATATAATTTCTGCTTCTGCACAACAAAGGAAATTATAAGCAAGGTGAAAAGACAGCTTTCATAATGGGAGAAAATATTAGCAAATGAAGCAACTGACAAAGAACTAATCTCAAAAATATACAAGCAACTCCTCCAGCTCAATTCCTGAAAAATAAACGACCCAATCAAAACATGGGCCAAAGAACTAAATAGACACTTCTCCAAAGAAGACATACAGATGGCTAACAAACACATGAAAAGATGCTCAACATCACTCATTATCAGAGAAATGCAAATCAAAACCACAATGAGGTACCATTTCATGCCAGTCAGAATGGCTGCTATCCAAAGTCTACAAGCAATAAATGCTGGAGAGGATGTGGAGAAAAGGGAACCCTCTTACACTGTTGGTGGGAATGCAAACTAGTACAGCCACTATCAGAACAGTGTGGAGATTTCTTTAAAAATTGCACATAGAGCTGCCTTATGACCCAGCAATCCCACTGCTGGGCATACACACCGAGAAAACCAGAATTGAAAGAGACACATGTACCCCAGTGTTCATCACAGCACTCTTTATAATAGCCAGGACATGGAAGCAACCTAGATGTCCATCAGCAGACGAATGGATAAGAAAGCACTGGTACATATACACAATGGAGTATTACTCAGCCATTAAAAAGAATATATTTGAATCAGTTCTACTGAGGTGGATGAAACTTGAGCCTATTATACAGAGTGAAGTAAGCCGGAAAGAAAAACACCAATACAGTATACTAATGCATATATTTGGAATTTAGAAAGATGGTAACGATAACCCTGTATGTGAGACAGCAAAAGAGACACAAATGTATAGAACAGTCTTTTGGACTCAGAGGGAGAGGGAGAGGGTGGGATGATTTGGGGGAATGTCATGGAAAGATGTGTAATATCACATAAGAAATGAATCACCAGTCCAGGTTCAATACAGGATCCTTGGGGCTGGTGTACTGGAATGACCCGGAGGGATGGTGGGCAGGGAGGTGGGAGGGGGGTTCAGGATGGGGAGCACATGTATGCCAGTGGCGGATTCATGTTGATGTATGGCAGAACCAATACAATATTGTAAAGTAATTAGCCTCCAATTTTCCTTGCTTTCTCCATGATCCAGTGAATGTAGGCAATTTGATCTCTGGTTCTTCTGTCTGTTCAAAATTCAGTTTTATATCTGGAAGTTCTTGGTTCATGTACCAGCTTGACCTAGCTTGAAGACTTTTGAACATAACATTGCTAGCATATGAAATGAGTGCAGTTGTATAGTAGTTTGAATATCCTTTGGCATTGCCCTTCTTTGGGTTTGGACTGAGAACTGATCTTTTCCAGTCATGTGGCCACTACTTAGCTTTTCCAAATTTGCTGATATCTGGAGTGCAATACTTTAACAGTATCATCATTTAGGTTAGGGGCAGAAAGTGCATAAGATAGATTTGAACCTGCTTCATGTACCAGGGAACAAAGAACTTTCCAAAGCTATTAGGGTCATGTCTAAAATATACAGAAACCAGCCAAAGAAGATTCCTCTGGCCAAGGAAAGAGGACTCTTGGTACATCAACAAGAGTGAGAACTGATGAGAAGATGGAAACACATCAAGACAGTGAGGGTGGGGACTTGCCCGGCAGTTCAGTGGTTAAGACTTTGCCTCCCAGTGCAGGGGGTGTAGGTTTGACCCTTGGTCAGGGACCTAAGATTACACATGCCTTTCAGTCAAAGAAACAAAACATAAAACAGAAGCAATACTGTAACAAATTCAATAAAGCCTTTAAAAATGAAACACATATGAAAGTCTTAAAAAAACAGGATGCACTTCCTCTGATTTCTTAAATATGGTACCACTTACCCACCTACTTTCCATTTTCTAAAAATAGCTCCCTCCTCTGATATCATTGTTTCAGCTCTTCTATCCATTATTGACATTTTCTGCATGTTCACTAAACACTTTGAGGGTCTGAAACATCAGTAAAGAGAAACATGTTTGATATCCCATATTTAACCTATGAAGTCTGAGACATATTTTTAAGAAAACATAGACTCACAAACACATAACAGACATAATCACTTTAACAGCAGGACAAGCGGCTCTGGCAGACTTGAAAAAAACAACAACAAACTTTAAAGCAAGTTTGGTTTTCTTTGTATGCATGAAACAAGGCACTCATAGCTGGTACTCTGGGACAACCCAGAGGGATGGGGTGGAGAGGGAGGTTGGAGGGGGGTTCAGGATGGGGGAACATGTGTACACACATGGCTGACTCATGTATATGTAAGGCAAAAGCCACCACAATATTGTAATTAGCCTCAATTGAAATAAATAAGTTAATTTAAAAAAGGTGACTCTCTGTCTTGTTCCAATTTTATTTTTCTCATGCATTTAATTTCTAATTTGAATAGAAAGTTGACTGCTTCATGGAAAACGCCATCCTGTATGATTTATGTCTATAAAGAGAGTTATGTCATTTCCAGAACTGTCTCTACTTGTTCTCAATGGAAGCTAAGTATTGGTTTCAGTTAGAATTTCCAGGCTGCTACAATGTGAATGCTTATCCACCCTCCTCCTCAAAAATCCTTTTTTACTGTTTTAGTCCCTCAGTCGTGTCCAGCTCTTTTAAGATCCACAGACTGTAGCCCACCAGGCTTCTCTGTCCATGAGGTTTCCCAGGCAAGAATACTGGAGTGGGTTGCACTTTCCTTCTCTAGGGGATATTCCCCACCAAGGAACTGAACCTGCGTCTCCTGCATTGGCAGGTGGGTTCTTTATCAATGAGCCACTGGAAAGTCCAAAAATCCTTAATTATATTTTTTAAGGTCATATTCATTTGTGTTAGTCATACACACTACGGTTTGACCAGAAGCCATTTGATACATAGATAAATAGAAACACTCAACAGTGTAGAAGAAGGTCAGTAGAGAATAGCAAAGGTAACACTGGGTCTGTGTTCAAATAGTGGCTGTATTTCAACTGTAATTTGAGTGAAGCATTTAACTAAATGAGTCTATCTCTTCATGTGTAAACTTGTGTCATTGGAAAACATCACAGCCTTCTGTTCCTAAATGTTCTGTGATTCTTTATCACTGAAACAACCTATCCTACATACTGATTTTATGTCGAAATATTTTTTATTCTTGGAATGGAAAGATGCTATTTAAAAAAGGAAAAACCTTTCCCAAATTTCCAAAAAAAAAGCATTCCTAAATTTCAATATGGATTTTTAACTCAAAACATCTATTCCAAAATGTTGTTTAATGGTGCCAAATTAGAATATTTTGAAAAAGAAATTCTATTTCTTACAAGGTTTGTTCCATAATATCAAATATACTTTTGATACATAATTATATAATAATCTATAGTTATATATAAATTGCCTGACTTTGTGTTTCACAAATGTAACTATGCCCAACTCCCAAGTGGAAACTTTTAAAAATGTTATTTCTTAGACTTCACCCAGAGATGTCAGTTCAGTAAGCTGGGTTAGGTTCATACTCCCTATTATTAAACAGCCAGGTAATTCTGATGTAGTTCCCATGTATCACCTTTTGAAAATAATCAGCAAATACTCTATTTAGAATTTCTTTCCATAATAGTATTATTTGATAACTAAAATTATTTTAAATTTATACAAAATGCAAAGGTAGAACACAATCCTTCATGTAATCAAACAAAAATCTCTTACTTTCATTTAGTACATGATATATTTTTAAAAAGGATATGTCTCGAAATTTGAAAATTTGCTTCTCAGACTTACTGTGTGTTTTTGGCTCACATTACGTTGATATAAAGAGAAAATTCAGGTTTAAAATATCCATCTATCTATCTACCTGTCATCTATCTTTCTGTAATGACCTGATCACTACAGCTTCACTCTAGTTTGCATATTAGCCAGTCCTGGGAAAGCGTGTCTCATTCAGAGAGTACAAAATGACACAAGAGAAAGACAAACTAAAGCCCTGGTTTAAACAAGTGTTCGTCTTGAACAAGCATTCTTGGTGCCAGCATGAAAAAGAAAGAACATGAAGACATATAAGAGGCATAGACAATATGTTTGCTTGACTGTAGGATTCTAAAGTTAGGATGTCTGGATTTAACTGTCCAGCTTTACTCAAAGAGCAATTTGGTTTTATTCAAAGACAAATGGCATGTAAACATGTATCCAGGGAATTTCACAGCTGAAATAAATACTCCTATAGCTTCATAAATAGATATATACCTAAATTAAAGGTGTATACTCCTGTTATTAACTAGCATATTATTGGAATGTAATATATAATGATAATTTCTCCATTTGGATTTCTCAAAGCCAGATTTTTTTTTTTTTTTTGGGAAATTTTAATGCTAAAGTAAAGATGTGTGGTACTGAACAAAGATATACTGAAAGACATGGAAGAAGAAAAAAAATTATTTGATTTTCTAAGCCAAAAGAATGTGCTCCAAACAGGAAGAAGCTAGAAATTTTCATAGATTTTTCATAATTGTTACAAAAACTGATCCTTCTATGAGCCATACATTTCAGCAAAATATAAAGATAAATCATCCAGAGTATATTTCATCACAGCAATGGAATCAAAATATAAATAGTTAATAAGAATAACAATGACAAAGACAATAATTATAACTATAAAATCCCCAACCTCTTAAAAATTGAACACATTTAAAAATAATTCACCAGTTAGAGATTAGGAAAAAGTGTTAGAACTGCATTATAAAGATAATAAAACATAACTAATGTGTGATCAACTCAAACAGTATTAAGGGAAATTTATATCCTTAACTCTATATATTAATAAAGAAGTTGAAAAATCAATGAGCTAAACTTTCAACTCAATAAGTTATAAAAAGAGCAGAAAATTAAACTCAGATTAAAGAGAGAAATAGTAAAGAAAACAAATGTACAGCAGGCTGTCACATAGGAATTTGAAAAAAAAGAAACTAGTTCAGTGATAAAATTAATCAGACTCATGTTTAATTAAGAAGAAAGGGAGAAAATACACAAGTTATCTACAGCAAGAACAAGAAAGGGAAAAAAAGGTAATACTCTGGCCAACAGTGGAAAACATAGTATGTGGGTACGATAAACAAACTATGGCTAATCAATTTCACAATTTGAATAAAATAAATAAATGTATTTAAAAATATAATTTACCACCCTCAATAGAAAAATAAATAGAAAACTCCTTTGTTCAACATTTTCAATATTATACAGAGCTAGGTTTCTTTGGGTTTTATATTGACAAAAATATTTAAAAATCATGAGAAATGCAAAGGCCCAAGATAATCCAAGACAATCCGATGAAAACTAAAGAAAGGAAGGGTTTAAACTGACAGAAGTTCTCCTACAAAACTGCAGTGATTGAAACCCTGTGGTTTAAATAGCGGAAATTTCAGAAATAGGGCGGTGCATACACAGTCACCTATTTTATAACAAAAGTCACACTGAAGTCGAAGGAGTAAGAGACTCCACTTCAGTAGACAATTATTGTTTTATTGCTAAGTCGTGTCTGACTTTTTGAGACCCCTTGGACTGCATCACACCAGGCTTCCCTGTCCTTCAATATCTCCTAGAGCTTGCTCAAATTCATGCCATTGAGTTGGTGATGCTATCTAACCATCTCATCCTCTGCCACACCCTTCTCCTTTCACCTTCAACCTTTCCCAGCATCAGGATCTTTTCCAAAGAGTCAACTCTTTGCGTCAGGTGGCCAAAGTATTGGAGCTTCATCTTCAGCAACAGTCCTTCCAATGAGTATTCAGAGTTGATTTCCTTCAGGATTGACAGTAGAGGATAGACATTGTCATTAGACATTGTCAGCAGACAGTATCAAGTGAATTAGATATGTGTATGGATAAGAGTAGACAGTTTGTGTGTTCCATCTGTAAGAACCAGTTGAAAATATAGTACAGATTGAAGGGTAAATGGCAAGCAAGCTATAAGGGAACAGAATAAAGGGAAACATTATCATTTTGGTGAGGGCAAACATTTCTCAACAAAATATAGAAAGCATTAACAATGCTTTTTCATGTTTTATTTATTTTTGACTATATTAAAATAAATTGGGCTATATTAATTTGATTATATGAAAATAAATCATGCTTCTCACAAAGACATTAAGAGAGCAAAAAGGCAGATTAACAGATTCAGAAACTATATTTTGCTTTACATGCATCTGACTTGATCCTTATCCAAAATATATAAATAATATTTATAGATCCACCTGACTGGCCTCTTGAGAAACCTATATGCAGGTCAGGAAGAAATAGTTAGAACTGGACATGGAACAACAGACTGGTTCGAAATAAGAAAAGGAGTCCATTAGGCTGTATACTGTCACCCTGCTTATTTAACCTTGGAGAAGGAAATGGTAGTATTCTTGTATTCTCTAGTATTCTTGCCTGGAGAATCCCATGGATGGAGGAGCTTGGTGGGCTACAGTCCACGGGTCACAAAGAGTCAGACACGACTGAGCGATTTCACTTTATTTAACATATATGCAGAGTACATCATGAGAAACGCTGGGCTGGAAGAAGCACAAGCTGGAATCCAGATTGCCGGGAGAAATATCAATAACTCCAGATATGCAGATGACACCACCCTTATGGCAGAAAGTGAAGAGGAACAAAAGCCTCTTGATGAAAGTGAAAGAGGTGAGTGGAAAAAGTTGGCTTAAAGCTCAAGATTCAGAAAACGAAGATCATGGCATCTGGTCCCATCACTTCATGGGAAATAGATGGGGAAACAGTGGAAACAGGGTCAGACTTTATGTTTTTGGGCTCCAAAATCACTGCAGATGGTGATTGCAGCCATGAAATTAAGACGCTTACTCCTTGGAAGAAAAGTTATGACCAACCTAGAGAGTATATTCAAAAACAGAGACATTACTTTGCCAACAAAGGTCCGTCTAGTCAAGGCTATGGTTTTCTCAGTAGTCATGTATGGATGTGAGAGTTGGACTGTGAAGAAAGCTGAGCGCCAAAGAATTGATGCTTTTGAACTGTGGTGTTGGAGAAGACTCCTGAGAGTCCCTTGGACTTCAAGGAGATCCAACCAGTCCATTCTGAAGGAGATCAGAAAAAAAAAGAAAAAAAAGAAAAAAAAAATAATAAAGGAGATCAGTCCTGGGTGTTCTTTGGAAGGAATGATGCTAAAGCTGAAACTCCAGTACTTTGGCCACCTCATGCGAAGAGTTGACTCATTGGAAAAGACTCTGATGCTGGGAGGGATTGGGGGCAGGAGAAGAAGGGGACAAAAGAGGATGAGATGGCTGGATGGCATCACTGACTCGATGGGGACATGAGTTTAGTGAACTCCAGAAGTTGGTGATGGACAGGGAGGCCTGGCGTACTGCAATTCATGTGGTCGCAAAGAGTCAGACTCGACTGAGTGACTGAACTGAACTGACATTTATAGACATAATAATTAAACAGTGCAATAGAAAAATACATTGAAAATTCAGCTGAACTTTACTGAAGATGATAAAAAATGGCAAAAAGAAGAAATATCTGTTTTAACCAGCAAGAAAACCGAAACCAAAATCATAGTGTTCTAACACAAATACTAAGATGACTACAGAGAAATAATTTTTCTTTTAGTGACCAAATGTTTTCAAGGATTTCAAGTTAAGCAACAAAAATCCTCTCTGGCTGCTGCTAAGAGTTAATTTGGTGCATTTACATAAAAAACTGTCAACAGTATCTAGTAAAATACCAGAAATCTAATGTATGATTCAGCATCCATTCCTAGCTATACCTACAGTAAAAATACACCGAAAGTTGGTTGATCTTCTGAGGACCTGGATTGGAATGCACACCCCACCATCCTTGGATTCAAGGACTGTGTAGGTTTTGTCACACTGGTGATGAGTTATTTTGTCCTCTATTTATAATTCAGATATAGTTGCTTTTATCCATAGCAATTAGAAAATCAGCTAAAATAGAATTTGGTTAAGCTAGTACATACTATTCAGTATATTTTATTTATTAAAACAATTTTATTCAAGTATAGTTGATTTATAATGTGTTAATTTCAGTAGTACAGCAAATGATTCAGTTATACATATATATGTAGCATATAAATATATAAATACTATATATATTACATTATTTTACATTATAGGTTACTACAATATATTGAGTAGAGTTCCTCATGCTATATAGTAGTTCCCCATTGATTGTCTATTTTATATAGTAGTGTGTACATGTCAACCTAAAACCCTTAATTTATTCTCAGCCTGTCTTTTGTTAACCATAGATTTGTTTTGTATGTCTATGAATCTGTTTCTGATTTCTAAATAAGTTCATTTGTATCATTGTTTTTTAGATTCCACATTCTACAAACAAGCGATATCCTAACAATATTTGTCTCTACCCAACTTACTTCATTTAGTAATCCAGACAATTTTAAAACAGCATATTTTCTTATAATCTGAAGAACATCAGGTTTGTTATTCCTTTACTAGTGTTCAACCACCTTCCTATTATATCCTGACAAGAATTTTTCAGGTTCAGGACGGGCTCTTGTGGTTCCATAATTACAACTTGCAGTAACTCGTAAGTGGCAGCAGTATTGACAAAAAAAGTACCAGCAAGAGTTCTGAAGCACTGGGATGCTGAAGTGCTCATCTGTGTAAACCGTTTTTGTTACCCATCATTGTTTTTGATACTTACCACCACAGAATGGTCATGTTTAATTTGGTGCCACATTCATACCCTCTAAAATCTAGCTTTAATTGACTTTGGCTAAGTAATACTTCCGTTTTATGAATGATGGCATTGAATCTCAGTTGTATGACCTTCTCCAAGGGCATACAAATAGTATGAGACATAGTCATGTTCCGTGTATGTAAATTTACATTTCTAAGCAAACCTTGTATGCAATCTATACGCTCCAATTCATGGACTGTATAGCCAGTGGGTCCAAAAGTGCGTTTGCTTGTTTGTTTTCTTGTTAGCCAGGTTCAGATGTTAGCCTAGGAGTTTACTAAATGGGGGAACTCACGCCTCCTGTTTAAATTCTCCAAGATTCAGTTTTCTATTTGTAAAATGGAGCTCCTGAAGGATAAGGTTGTATAAACGTATAAATAAGTTACTATAGACAATGTACTTAGTTTACCTGACATAACTAATTTCGATTGAGTTGAATTCATCTATATTTCACCACAATTTTAAAATTTTTATCTTACATTAGTTTGGAGACATCTAAGACTAAGAACTAGATCAACTAAGAAATAAATTGCAAATAAACATTTTCATAAAATATAGACATACATAGTTAGTCTTACATCTTTTCAAGACACAATCCCTTTCTTTTTTTCCCTCAAGGTAAATGACCATAAAACTCACTACGCAGAGGTAGTTTCTTACAATTTATTTGTTAAATGAATAGGGCTATAAAAATGATAGTAAATGATAATTAAGCCAAGTAATATATCAGGAACAAAAGGCATACAAGTTTAAGTGATAGTTAAGCTAGCATCTTAAGAGCTAGACACTATTGTGCCTAGCAGGATTACAGGCATTTTCTTTTTTCTTTTCAAATTATAGATGCATTGAATCAGTGCATCTTTTAAATTAGGAATCATTGTTTTGCTCAATTCGACTTTTGCTACTAGACTCAAGATTATTTATAATGTCTACTTTTTACTGTTAACGTCACATGTTAACAAAACATTTTCATATTTAGAGTTAATTAAGAATGAGAATCTAACCAAACAGAGTTAAATTTAAGAACTACTGAATTACCCAGAAAATATCCAGCCTCTTTGTTCTAAATCAGTAACCAAATTCTGAGAGGGTTTGCTATTGCTGCAGTCTGAAAAAACAGTCTAGGGTGCCAAGATCAACTGCTAAAAAAAAAAAAAGAAAGAAAGAAAGAAAATAATAATACCAAATATCAAAAGCTATTTTTCACAGTTCAACTCTGAAACAGAGGATTGTATAAACAATACTTGTTATAGTCATAACAAAAACCCAAAGTTTTGTGTCAAAGCAAGAATACTTCTGAGCCTTTTAAAATTCCAGCTCAAATGGTATCCCTGATTAAAATATTAAAAAGCGAAAAGGGGTGGCTTGAGGTGCCAGGATTAAGGATAAGATAATTGGAGGTGAAAATCCCACGTTTGAACCATAATTCAATAAACACATTTATTATGCTAGCTTTAAGGTGTTATTCTTGTGTGGCTTTTAGACAGCGTAGCATTTAGTTCGATTTTGCTAAGTAGCATCTCTGAATTTAGATTATGAAAAGACTTGTTTCCAACCATCCTTAGTAGCTTCCATTTCTACTCAGAGTGGTGTGGAGGGAAGGTGTGGGTTTCATTAACATGTACTATTTCTAAACCCAAATAACTTACTGAGTTTGAGAAAAAGGCTTTAAAGAAAAACCCTGTAATTAAGATGGAACATTTTAGCCCTCATTATTATGAATGTTCTGAGAATCAAATTTGAAACAAAGTATGTGTATCTTTTCAAAAGGGAATTTCCATCAAATGTATGGAATTGTTTTTATTACTTTATTTTAGTATCATTGTGAGTATGATTTGATCCTAGAGATAATGTCCCAGTGTTACGAATAGCTGAACTTCTGCTATTTTTGCAACTAATGAATGAAGCAATGCTATCAGAAGGCCATAGTTTTTTAAGGGAAGAAGAGATGAAGGTTAGTCAATTACCAGATTGAATTGTGAAGAGGTCATTGATGGGCTCTCAGTTTTCAATAAGGAATAAGGGACAGTATGGTCATTTCAGGGCAAGAAGCTCTGTTTAGAATCTTTAGTTTTAGTGTTAAATAGCAATTCATCTAAATATTACCCAGTAACATAACTTGGGTTTCTCTTGTAGCTCAATTGGTAAAAAGCTTCTAATGCAGGAGACCTGGGTTTGATTCCTGGGTTGGGAAGATCCGCTGGAGGAGGAAATGACAGCCCACTCCAATATTCCTGCCTGGAGAATCCCATGGATAGAGGAGCCTGGCAGGATAAAGTCTAGTCCATAGTATTCCAAGAGTTGAACACAACTTAGCAACTAAACCACCACCTTACCTTAAGGAAAATTAAAGACAATTCAAATGAAAGACTTGAATATTCTTAAGGATGGGAATTTGAATTGCTTGTTTTTCTTATGTGACACAATCCTAATTCATATTTTCATAAATGAAATATACACGTTGTACATGTTTTCACCACTGTCTGTAATATTTCAGGCTAAATTATAGCTGCATGAATATTATACATTTGTTTATTCATTTCACCAAAGACAAATAAATAGGTATTTCTGAAGTCACTGTTCAGCAGCTCCTGTTTAATTCAGCAGTTAAATCCTGGTGAGTTAAGAGCTGGTTCTAGTATGTGCTGTGCTCAGACAGTTGTGTCTGACTTTGCAACGCCATGGACTGTAGCCAACCAGGCCCCTCTGTTCGTGGGATTTCCCAGGCAAGAATACTAGAGTAGGTTATCATTTCCCTCTTCAGAGTATCTTCCTGAGCAAGGGATTGAATTCACATCTCTTACAACTCCTGCAATGGCAGGCAAGTTCTTTACCACTATGGCCATCTTGGAAGCCCTAGTTTTAGTAGATTTATTATTTAATCACTACATGATTTATTATTTAATCACTAGTACCCATTATTTGATGGTCATGTGCTAGGTGTGGGGAGTATGTGGATTAATAAAATCTGCTCTGTGGCTGAGAGAAAGGCTCAACTCCTAGTGGAGAGATATTAATCATCATTTATGTCTTGCATTGTGTTATACATATGCCTGAGAAACAGTTACCTTAGACTTCAGAGACCAGGAAGGCATTTGAGAAGTAATTTCCATGCTGTTCTGAGCTCGACAGAAGGTGATTCTAAAGGAAGAACTATAAGATATGTTCATATAGTTGATGTGAGGCAGCTGTTTTGATGGGCTCTTTTAGCCTTTGTTGATGTTCAGTCTCCCAGTCACGTCTGACTCTTTGTGACCCCATGGACTGCAGCACACCAAGCTGCCCTGTCCCTCACTATCTCCTGGAGTTTGTCCATAGTCATCTTTATGTCTTTTAAATTCAGACTCTAAATTTGTATCTATTTTTAAAATTAATTTTTTATTGGAGTATAGTTTATTTACTATGTTGTATTAGTTTCAGGTGTAGAGCAAAATGACTCAATTATACATAAAAAAGTGACCATTCAGTTTTAGATTCTTTTCCCATATAAGCCATTACAGAGTATTGAGTAGACTTTCCTGTGATATACAGTAGATCCTTGCTGTACTGTGCTTAGTTGCTTAGTCATGTCTGACTCTTTGCAATCCCATGGACTGTAGCCCATCAGGCTCCACTGTCCACGGGATTCTCCAGGCAAGAATATTGGAGTGGGTTGCCATGCTCCTCTTCAGGGGATCTTTCCAACCCAGGGATCGAATCCAGGTGTCTTGTATTGCAGGTGGATTTTTTTACCATCTGAGCCACCAGCGAAGCCCAAAATGGGTCCTTATTAGTTACCTATTTTGTATAGAGTAGTGTGTATATATCAGTCCCAATCTTCCAGCTTATCTCTACCCCAACCCCATACCTATTTTAATTATCAAGGAATTTGCAAAAGATGAATATCTATCCCCATCCAGAAGCACCCTGCAAACTTGAGCCTTTCTCATCTCTGATCCTGAAGTCCAGTCTGGGGTTAGGAATGGTGGGTGAGGGGAATCCTTAGCAGGTGGAAGTCAGAGTAGAGAGAGAATAGCGGTGGCTGAAGGGGAAATCATGTGTTACTGCCATCCAACCAGCCTCAAATGACCGGGGCTACACATTTACCACACTTAATCACCTCAGGAAGGGCCGCCCATCTCTCTAGGTAAAGTTTCTCAATTATCAAAGTTCGTTTACATCTAGACCTCTCTCTTAAATTCTCAGTTTCTTTCTTTGTTCACAATAATCACAATTTACTTTCAACTAGTAAATGGATTTGGTTACATAATAAGTGTATTTGAATAACCATAGCTTCCTAGACGTGATTGCTTGTGTTTTTCATGGGCTTCCTAAGCCCGATAATCGTATTGAGTATGGATAGATTATCACTGGGGTCTGACTGATGACTGAAAACATTAATAAAATGGAGTAAAATGATTAGATCACAGAGGGCAACTCTCACCATAATGGTCCTGGGAAATAGAGTAAGGCAGGTAAACTTTAATTTATAGAACCTCTCCTTCACATGTGAGCACTAACTATTCCTAGGTTCCCCCTCTCCAGTAAAAGTCCTCTCATGGAGCACCATATCCTGCTCCAAGCATATTTCTTTTCTTTTTCCCAATATTAGCTTTAGACATTGCCTGCAAAAATATTTTATTATACTTGCCACATTCATCTGTCTACACCCTTTTAATCTCACCTTACTTCCTCTGTAAACTCTCATCACCATAAAAACATATTTACCTTTAAAACTCATTGCATGCAGTGTATACTAATGTACTTAGTAGCCAAGCCAGAGGTGCCCCACAGCACATAGACAGCAGGAATAAAGAGAAGGTGAACCCCGAATCTTATGGTTCAATGTGTGTTTCATCTGTGTTCTCCAGAGAAAGAGAAAAATAATTTGTTTATACAGAGAGATTGATTGATTGTAAGGAATTGTCCTATTCAGCTATGGAGGTGGAGAAGTCCCCAGCAGGTTGGAACCTGGCGAGCCAATGGTGTAAATTCTACCCCATGTTTTAGTCTGAAGGCAGGAGAAAACAGATATCTCAGCTGGAAGACACAGAGAGAATAAAGCCTCCCTCACCTTGCCTTGTGTTTGATTCAGGCCTTCAGTGGATTAGTAGAGGCCCACCACATAGGGGAGGACAGTCAGCTTTACTCAGTCTACAGATTCAAATGTTTATCACATCCAGAGACATCCTCACGTACCCAGAACCATGTGTAACCAAGGGTTTGAACTCCCTGTGGGCCAGGTCAATTGATATATAAAATTAAGCATCATAGTTTATGTAGAAATATGTTAAATCAAGTCAAGCAATTCAAAGATTCAAAGCCTTAAAAGTAAATAAGGGTACAGATTTGACTGTGGCCCAATTGTCTCCAAAAAGGGATGTTATTTCACCACACTTTGACAGTGAAATGAGGAGATTATCTGAAATAACAGGACAAGACTATATACCTTCAGGGACTTTCCTGGTGGTCCAGTGGTTAAGACTCCATGCTCCAATGCCAGGGGCCTGGGTTTGATCCCTGGTCAGAGAACTAGATTCTGCATGACACAGCAAAAAGTCTGCACAGGGCAATGAAGATTCCACATGGTGCAACTAAGACCTGACACAGCCAAAAAGAAAAAAGAAAAAAAGAAGTAAAACCAAGGCCAGCGGGAGTGAAGTGCAAAGGCAGCTAAGACCTGAGGGATGATATTCAGGTGAGGCTCTTCCTTCCTGCATCGTAATGCTGTTAAGTTTCCAACTCTGCCCAGATGCTACAGGGGGAGAAGAAAAGGGACACAAGGAAAGGTAAGAGTCCTTAAATCAACTGGAGTCAGAATCTTCATATTTCTAAGTAGATCTGCAGGTCAAATCATTCATGAATAATGGATTTCCATAATAGAAAACAAAGAGAGATATGTTTCTGCCCATTAGAATTATACACATGGTTACAGAAAACACTGCTTCTACTCATTTTAAATGCATAAAGTCATTTTCATTTCTAAACAACACTTTGAGGCAGGTACTATTTTTATAACCAACTTGGAAATGAGCAAACTGAAGAGCACTGAACAGCTGCAAGTACTGCCCTTTGTGACGGAAGTGGTTCCCGCCTGCTTAACTCTATACTCAATTTTTCTTTTCTTATTGTCTATCTCCACTATTCAAAGCATGCACCCCTGTTGACAATGACTACTATATGTCTTGCTTGTTCTATTTTTAATGTAAACACTTGGAATCTTTAGACTTTTATGTTTCTATCCTTGACAACACAGCTCCCTCCTGCCCCATAATTTTTTTATTTGGGAGGTTTCATGTTATCAGGCGAGATGAGTTAGTAAAAGTTTCCACTCTCCATGTTTCATGTCCAAAGAGTGCATTTATGCTAGTAGAATTTCACAGGGTAGCCATAACAATTAATTCACAGAGTTTTATAAAGTGAATAGAAGGATTCATGAGTTCAAGGGCCAGAATAACAAGGTCCCCAAATCAAATGGATTGGTTAAAAGGCATATAACATCCTGCACTACATTTTATTCAACATACTGACTGTATAAAAAATGTGTTTCCTTTACTGGTTGGAGGTCAAACAAGTATAAACTTAATTTAGCCAACTTATGATAAGGGTATAGACATGGGAACATGACAGTACCAGTTCATTAGTTTATTAGCTGTGTAATTTGAGACAGATTCCTTAACTTCTCAAGTCATAATTTTTTCATTGATAAAATAAGAATCATAATATCCATGTGCCATAGAATTTATGGGGAGGTTTGGGTAATATTATAAAGTATGCTTCTTGGCTCAGGGTAGAAAACAGAAGAATCGCTCATCATCATATTCACTATCATTCTCCACCATTCACCTAATCTCCTCTTAAAAAAAAAAAAATTTACTGAGTACAGGTGATCCATGAACCATGCAGGGGGTAAGGGCAAAACTTATGGATAGACCTGCACAGTTCAGACCCAAGTTATTTCAAGGGTCAAATGTGTTTACATTGTTTCAGGCTACTGAGACACATTAATGAACAAACAGGAATGGGCAGCTGTCTTAGTCCATTCAGGCTGTTAAAATGAAATAACACAAACAAGGTGGCTTGTGAACAACAGAAATATGTCACCATTCTGGAGACCAGAAGTCTGCGATCAGGGTGGAGCTTGCTTGGGGGGAGCCTGCTTGGAGTGGGATGGGGGGATGCTTCCAGGTTGCAGACACAGTGTCACTGTGTCCTCAGGGAGGGCAAGGATCAGGGAGCTCCTTGGGTATCTTTTCTAAGGGAACATCACTGTCATAGTCTAATCACCTTTATGGTTCTACCTATTAATACCAGCACCTGTAAGATTTCAACACCTGCCCTTGTGGGGGACACAAACACTCAGACCACAACAACAGCTCTACTCCTTTGCTATTTACATTCCACGGGGATGCAGACAAACATCACACGACACAATTAAATGTGTAAGTAAATTGCATGACATTTTAATAAGCCTTTGAATGCCATGGAAATCAGCCAAACATAGAGCAGGGTAAACTATATCTTGATAGTTGATTTGAAGGAACTGGGCTGTGGAAGGGGTTATCATTAAAAACGGAGTGGTAGTCTTCATCGGAAAGGTAATCTTAAAGCAAATATAGGGCATGAGAGAATTAGCCGGAGAGAGCAGCTTCAGGTAGAGGAAACCACCAGTGAAAATGCCCCCAAAACAGGAGCATGTGTCAGGACTCCAAGGAGACTACGGTGGCTAGGATGGAGAGCAGTGGTTGAGTCAGGAGTCAGCTGCGGAGACAGATGGCGAGCCTGTTGTCAATGCTCTGGTTTTATTCTGAGTCAGATGAGGGGCCACTGCAGAGTATGAACCAGAAGCTATGATGTTCCATCATATTACTAAGATGCGATGAATCAGGGCCTGAAACACTGTCACCGTATAAGAAATGGATCCCCTATAGAACTTCTCATAGTTATAAAGATCTGAATTTTTGAATTGGAAAATTTTATTTTAATTGGGCTCCTTCTTTTTATTGCATTTTTCAGTAAAAGGAACTTTAATAGCAACATTTCAGAATCAAAACTCTTACTTACAGAACAAAAAATATGGATTTAATGGGGGAAAGGCAAGGATAGATTGAATGTAATATTAGAGTTAAATTTGTTTGTCACCAGTGGCTCTGTGGTAAAGAATTCACCTGCCAAAGCAGGAGACTCATGTTTGTTCCCTGGGTAGGGAAGATGTCCTGGAGGAGGAAATGACAACCCACTTCAGTACTCTTGCCTGGGAAATCCCATGGACAGAGGAGTCTGGAGGGCAAAAAAGTTGGACACGACTTAGTGGCTGAACAACAAAACTAATTCAAAAATATAAAAATGAATAGTTTTATCTCTTAAACAAATGGATTAAGGCAGTGATTTGAAACACTGAATATGTAACTAATTTGCATTTGATTTTCCTCTTTCCATTTTTATGTCTTATTAAATAATCTGATTTAGAAATATATTGTCATGGTCAACCTGGATTAACGCACCAGTAAGAAGGTCCTGGCTTGCTGCCACACAGATATTTTTCTGGTTTGCATAGACACCATGGCTTGGACAACAGCAAAAATAGGTATGCAGAGTATAATTTGGAAAAAGAAGCAGACTGCAGAGACTCTTCTAGAAGTATCGCACTTCTCCCAGAACGGTTCTCTTCTGTCCCTTAATCTTTTCCTCATAACTCAATGGCTACTCTAAAATTACATGTGCTCTAAGTTCACACTAGAGTTTAAAGTACAAATAGCCCTCATTTTCAACTTTGATGCTGGATGTGTTATGACCTGCATGGCCCTGCCTTCCACTTAAAATAGAGGCACATCTTGAGAGCCACTGAAGGGCATGCCTGCAGGCTCACAGCCCTGACACACAGCAAGGACTCAGAGAAAGGCTTCTACTTGCTCAAGTGTCAGAGAACAATTTTTATTTTAGCTGCAGTGGCCTGCTACCATCATTGAAAGTATGGCGCAGATTTTTGTTGTAAAGCTGAGGGGACGTGATTGCAGAGGAACATCTGAAGAATGAGAGAGGGGAAAGTAAAAACCTAAATGATTCATAGAAGAGTACTCTGGAAGTGGTTAGATCTGGTAGCCAAACTGGAAATTCCTGATGACTCAGGGCCACTGCTCATCTATTCTTGCAAATTAGTGGAGAGTTGAAGGCTTGTCTCATGCAGGAAACTGGAGTAGTTAAGTAGTAAAGCACAGCTTTGCAAGAGCAAGAATAAAAAGTGTTATGTTAGGAAACTGACATGGAGATTTTAGTCTCCAAGGAAAAGGTCATCTGCTTTGAAAATGATGTTGCTACGAATGAAACTGAGACGTTTGCCCAGAAAAGAGGTGAAGGAATTGGGTGTTTACAAAGAAAGAAACCCTCCTAGACAGGGCCAAGATGTGATAGGTTTTAGAAGGATGTCCTCATGATTCTTAAATTATCTATTTGTTGAAATGATATTTAAAGTATCTCAGAATAAAATTCAAATATAGTTTTCTTTGGGGGGGGGGGGTGGATTTCCAGGTGGCACTTGTGGTAAAGAACCCACCTTCCAATGCAAGAGATGTTGGTTCGATCCCTGGGTTGGGAAGATCCCTTAGAAGAGGGCACTGCAACCCACTCCAATATACTTGTTTGGAGAATCTCATGGACAGAGGAGCCTGGAAGACTATAGCCTATGGGGTCAAAGAGAGTTGAACACAACTGAAGTAACTTAGTACATAGTACATAGTTGTTCCAGGGTAGAACATGTTTTACATTAAGGATGTATGTGGTGTATTAGGTAGCCAACACAATAGAGGAGGATATTGTAGGTTTTCAGTAGACAACAGCCACAGATGCTTAATTTCCTGCATTTTGTCATTTTGAGAAACACAATCATTCCATCCAAAACACTGACATTGGCACCATTTTTAAAAAATGAGGTAACTTAAGGGGTGTTTTTGTGAAGAATGCAAGGTTGTACCCCCAGTGTCTGGTCCAAAAGCAATGGAAGATACTTAAAACATATTGACCAAACCCAAAGCAACTGTGCCCTATAACCTGGTCCATTCCTATACGTTTGCATTTTTCTTTTCATTAATATTTGGTAAGTGTTGGAAAAGGTCTGGGATATTTCCTCTAAAGAGATCCAAGTTCTCTATTCTGAAATTTGAGCACAAAGACTGTTCATTTCAGACAGGGGTGATGTCAAATGGAACAATGAAGAGAGGTACTGGGAGGCAACACTTGGAGGTGAGGAGGGAATGGAACTGACTGCCAATGTCCTAGCGCCCCCAGATTAATCACAAAGAAGTGTCAGAGTATCGTGGTCGAGTATACTATGCTGGTGTTTGCTGACTGTCATGTACACAGAGAGCTGGTGTTTGCTGAACATCGTGTGCATCAGGTGGGCATTTTTATAACAGTAGGTCTGAACGATGCCCAGATACCTGCAGCTCTTCACGGGAACAGTGTAATCTGAAGCAGATGCCTTCAGTCAGAGAGCTCCTTGAAGCATCCAGTTTCATCCAAAATTCTTAGGAAGTGCCTTTGAGTTGTGCAATTCGCTGAAGCTTTGCTTTAAAAGTCAGGATGGAATAATGAGTTCATCCCATGCCACGCCTCTGTTGGAAATTAAAGCATAATTTTATGACCCTTAGCAAGCAGATTTGTTTTTCACTCCTTAATCTATCATAATTGCCAATCCAAGATAATAAGAAAAGGTGTGAGTAATACACATGTTTATGTATTCACATGGGCATCACCAGATGGCCAATAGTGAAATCAGGTTGATTATATTCTTTGCAGCCAAAGATGGAGAAGCTCTATACAGTCAGCAAAAACAAGACCAGGAGCTGACTGTGGCTCAGATCATGAACTCCTTATACCCAAATTCAGACTTAAATTGAAGAAAGTGGGGAAACCACTAGACCATTCAGGTAGGACCTAAATCATAACCCTTATGATTATACAGTGGAAGTAAGAAATAGATTTAAGGGACTAGATCTGATAGACAGAGTGCCTGATGAACTATGGAGAGAGGTTCATAACAGTGTTATTGACATTTCTCCCGGCAATCTGAATTCCAGCTTGTGCTTCTTCCAGCCCAGCGCTTCTCATGATGTACTCTGCATAGAAATTAAATAAGCAGGGTGACAATATACAGCCTTGATGTACTCCTTTTCCTATTTGGAATCAGTCTGTTGTTCCATGTCCAGTTCTAACCGTTGCTTCCTGACCTGCATATAGGTTTATCAAGAGGCAGGTCAGGCGGTCTGGTATTCCCATCTCTTTCAGAATTTTCCACAGTTTATTGTGATCCACACAGTCAAAGGCTTTGGCATAATCAATAAAGAAGAAATAGATGGTTTTCGGGAACTCTCTTGCGATGATGCTGTCGTCTAGATCAGGCATCCGTGGGCCAGTGCTTCAAGTAATGGAAAAATTCAACATAGAAAACCTACTGACTTTGGAACAAACTGCCATTTCCAAGACACAGAAGTGAGGCATGCTGGTGGGAAGAGAAACCAACAGTTAAGCAAAGGTCAGTTCCTTTTGGGGGCTTCACCATCACTCTCTAGTGCCCTTTCACGGCAGAGATTAATAGGAGTGCTGGTAAAGAGAAGTGTGTTCTGGACTTTCAGTTCTGGCAGCTTTAGAATCTGGAAGGTTGATTTTGAGCTCAGAACCAATAGCTTAGTAGCCAGTAGAAGAGTTTATTACTTTTCACAGACCATTGTACAAATACCTGAAAGGTTTGTGTAAAACATTGACAAGTTATAAATTTCAGGAATATTTGGAGTGCTGGTGCTGGAGTATTTGCAGTGGGAACATCTACAACCACAGTGATCTGTAAAACCTAGCTTACCTGGGAAGAGCGACCGACTCTGCTCTGGAAGAGGAATCCACTTCCATCAGCTGACTCCTAGTCGGCTTTCATGGGATGCCGATGGAGCAGGGCAAGCATTGGTATCACGCCCCCTATCCTGGAGGGAGGGGTGCTTCTACCCTGTGTGCTCTTCTCCTCTGCTGCTGGGAGGCAGGCATGGTGGTCATGCAGTGGCTGCAGCCAAGCTCCATCAAATTTTGTCTTCAATGTCTTATCTGATATTGTTATATTTTTTAAATGTTACTGTTTGATTTTGCTTCTGTAGAAAAATACAGCCATATCTGTCCCTGCCTTGTCGTCATCCAATTCATCTGACTTCTATTAATTTTACCCTGGTTCAGTTCAGTTCAGTCGCTCAGTTGTGTCTGACTCTGAAACCCCATGAACTGTAGCACGCCAGGCCTCACTGTCCATCACCAACTCCCGGAGTCCACCCAAACCCATGTCCATTGACTATTTCCACTTTTTATTTGAACAGAAAAACCATGGGCTGCATTCTTTCCAAATGGCAGGGTGTAAAAAGACATGAAAATGATAACTATCACCTATTGATTCCTTAGCATGAGCTGGACACCTTTCCAAGCAATATACATTATCACTTATGTCTATAAAAATCCTACAGGGAAGGTATTATTTTCCATTTTATTGTATGAAAACTAAGTCATATCCATAGATTATAGCATCTGTGATTTTTATAGCAAGCCAAATATTTATTAAACTTTTTGTTTCGTTCCTTAAACTTCAGTCTGGAAACTGAGACTTGTTTTATCTGAATGAGTCCTGAGAAAGGATTTAGGACAGTTAATCTCTGCTTCCATTTGTCAATAAGTAATTGGGATACCACTTGATTCTCTTAAATTATTTCTAAAAGGAGCTATGAGATCCACTGGAAATATTAAAAACCTTAAAATTTATATTAAAAAAATCAAACATATAAAGTTTTAAATCCAAGCTCCATCTTTATTACCTTAGAGAGCTTAGAAGTTTAACTTATTCTTTCAACTGCAAAACTGAAATAATTCCTAATTCACAAAATTATGCTGAGTTAAATTTGTTACGTAAAGTGTACATTTCACCTAACTTGTCAAACTAATTCAATAAATTGCCTTAAAGTTTTAATCGTATGCTCAAAATTTTCGATCACTTGTAAAATCACTTTTGATTATTTGGTGAATAAACAGTACCTTTTATTCCAACTCTTAAGTTAGAATTCTAAATTCAAACCGCTTTTTAGATCTTTATTTTTCATTTCCCTTCTGCCTTTGCTTCCAAAGTTTTGGCCATTAAAAATAAAACAAAAATGGAGACCAACCACATCTATCCTATGTTCTGTGTCATAACCCAGATTCTCCAGCCTTTTTACATTTCACATTTCTCATGAGGTGTTGAGAAGTTTTATTTTTAAAACCAACACTCTGGGGAAAATCTGAAAATAATTCTGTATAATTGAACTCTCACTCACCTAAATTAGCTCTCTTTTTTCTTGAAAGCAGTGCTTGTTTGTTTGTTTCCACTGTTACATGTGTCACAAACAATGTGGCTTTGCTACTATACTTCAGAAAGCAGTGAAAATCTATGCTGTGTGGGTCAACCTAGAAATTACCAAGTGAAGTCAGAAAGAGAAAGACTAATATCATATGAGTCACTTACACAAGGAATCTAAAAATTTATACAAATGAACTTATCTGTGAAAGAGAAATAGACTCACAGACACAGAGAACAGACTTGTAATTGCCAAGGGTGGGGAAAGATTGGGAGTTTGGGGTTAGCATAGGTAAACTATTATGTACAGGGTGGATAAACAATAAGGCCCTACTATATAATACAGGGAACTATACTCAATTCTCTGTCATAACTTCTACTGGAAAAGAATGTAAAAAAGAATATATATACATATATACACATAATGTAAATATATATATATAACTGAATCACTTTGCTATAGAGCAGAAACTAACGCAATAGTAAAAATAAATTATATTTCTATAATATTTTTAAAATGTATGCTGTGGAAATACAAAAACACTACTAAAGCCTGAGTCACTTCTTAATTGAAAATCTAAAATAGTTTTAATTATTGAAATAAAAATGTTATGGTAATACATATTTATTTATTTATTTATTTATTTATTTTTTTAATTTTAAAATCTTTAATTCTTACATGTGTTCCCAAACATGAACCCCCCTCCCACCTCCCTCCCCATAACATCTCTGTGGGTCATCCCCATGCACCAGCCCCAAGCATGCTGTATCCTGCGTCAGACATAGACTGGCGATTCAATTCTTACATGATAGTATACATGATAGAATGCCATTCTCCCATATCATCCCACCCTCTCCCTCTCCCTCTCCCTCTGAGTCCAAAAGTCCGTTATACACAGCTGTGTCTTTTTTCCTGTCTTGCATACAGGGTCGTCATTGCCATCTTTCTAAATTCCATATATATGTGTTAGTATACTGTATTGGTGTTTTTCTTTCTGGCTTACTTCACTCTGTATAATCAGCTCCAGTTTCATCCATCTCATCAGAACTGATTCAAATGAATTCTTTTTAATGGCTGAGTAATACTCCATTGTGTATATGTACCACGGCTTTCTTATCCATTCATCTGCTGATGGACATCTAGGTTGTTTCCATGTCCTGGCTATTATAAACAGTGCTGCGATGAACATTGGGGTACACGCGTCTCTTTCAATTCTGGTTTCCTCGGTGTGTATGCCCAGCAGTGGGATTGCTGGGTCATAAGGTAGTTCTATTTGCAATTTTTTAAGGAATCTCCACACTGTTCTCCATAGTGGCTGTACTAGTTTGCATTTCCACCAACAGTGTAGGAGGGTTCCCTTTTCTCCACACCCTCTCCAGCATTTATTGCTTGCAGATTTTTGGATCGCAGCCATTCTGACTGGTGTGAAGTGGTACCTCATTGTGGTTTTGATTTGCATTTCTCTGATAATGAGTGATGTTGAGCATCTTTTCATGTGTTTGTTAGCCATCCGTGGTAATACATATTTAATTAATTCATTTTCCCTGACCAAACAATCATCACCTATTATGTACTTGTTCCTTATTTTTGACCGTTATGTTTGTCATGTTTATCATGGATTTTTCTCTAATTGAAACTCTGCTTTCCAAGATTAAGTCTCACAGTTTGTTGAAAAAAAATTTACTCACCACGTTGTCAATAGTAGTTTTACAAGCAAAGGAAAACTTGAAGCTTACAGTCAGGATTTTACAGGAAATTTATTGAGTTGGTTTACACACTAAGCAAGTGTGGTTTTCCCCTGAATTTCTCAAAGATGATGCATACATACTAATAATAAACAGTAAACAATTAGGAGTCTGCTAATGTGGCTCTATGACTTCACATTGGAGATGGAATTAACAGGCGTAAAATCAGTGGTATGCATCAGAACAACAGAAGGCTAACAAAATAAAGTCAAGATATCATTGACCATACAAAGAAAAGCTTGAAATTACATGTAGGTAGACCACCCCTCGAGAGAAAGTTCCTGGAGGCAGCGATACAGGTTCGGCATCCCTGGTCTTAGGACAGTGCTCTCCCAGGATGCCAACACCAGGGAAAGAGACAGTATGAAGAGTCTAGTAGGCAGGTTCTTAAACGCCTTGGCTCAGAAATGATGCACAGTGCTTTTCTCACACCCCACTGCCTACATGCAGTCAACAGTCTCACCTAATGGAAATAGCACTTGGAAGATTTAGACTTTCTATGTGACCAGAAAAAGAGCAGAACCAGATCTGGGTGAGTGTTAAATACCTGGACCGTAATAAGATGTATTTATTAAATTAATTCATTCAGTAAAAACACACCATCTCCCTAAATATGCCAGATTCTGTGCTAGATGGATGCTAAAGTGATCAAACATTGAGATTTTCCTCTTACATTTCATAGGGCGATCTCCACCCACCCTTTAACCAAACGCTGGCAGATAGGTTTCATACTTGGTGTGAGGGTACAAAATTGCTTCCGTTTGACCTTGAACTACAAAGCCTATGGCCATATTCCACTTGCATGCTATTCCTGGTCTAAGCAAAGTTACAGACTTGCAGGGATTCAGAAGTCTAATGCTCAAGGGTGCAGCAGTTGCAGCATGATTTTTGTTATTCAGGTACATGTACTTTTATAAAGCAAGTGGGCTGGGTTCCTGCAGATGTTATATTAAATACTGGTTCCCAGTCTAGGTGCACTATCCCAAATTCCATGAAGCATGTGGTGTCAAAAGGAGGAGATAGGTACAGGTGAAATTTAGATGCACATAACTTACCACAGGCTCAAGGTCGACTCCTCTACCTGGTCACATTGTGACTCTGGAATGCCAGTTATGTATGAAGAAGTAGTTCCTATGAAAGGTAGGTTTCATACCTAAGGTTACTGTTTGTGTGTTTCAAGGAAAAGATGACACCACCAGTTTCTATATTATTAGCTCAAGAGACTTTGGAAACTATTTTTTAAAATAATCTTCTCTATACAAAAACATGGGCTGAAAGGAGAAGTGGAAATGAAAAGGATTTAATAGATTTAAATATGCCCTAAAGGATGTTAGGAAACTCAAAACTCAGGGAAAACTCAAACATGGCTGATTCATATCAGTCTATGGCAAAAGCCACTACAATATTGTAAAGTAATTAGCCTCCAAATAAAATAAATAAATTTTGAAAAAGAAGGAAAGAAAGAAAACAGAGCTCCAGCAGAGATGGGAGAAACAGCTGGATAACATCCAGGATGCTGGTGGAATTTATTCAGAAGTAGCCTATTAAAAGAGCCACTCCTGGAATGCTCGTAAATACACTTGACCTAATATGGACAGAGGTTGCAGAAAGAGCCCTTGCTTTTGAATTTAATCATTTTCTGGGTTGATGAATCCCTCAGATGCAAGCAGCATTTAGGATTCAAGCAATTCCTTAGAATCAATGCTGGAATCCACAAGATAAAACTTTTGACTCTAGCTATGACAGTTTTCTTCAAAATTACCAAACAAGTCATATTGAACGATGAGACATCTTGAACAAATATGCAATAAGATATAACAAATCTAGGCTGAGTCCTCATCATCTAAAAACCATTATCCTGACTGAATCTTCCCCCAAATGATTTATCTCTCTGATTACATTCAGTTCAGTTCAGTCACTCAGTCGTGTTTGACTCTTTGCGACCCCATGAATTGCAGGACACCAGGCCTCCCTGTCCATCACCAACTCCCGGAGTTTACTCAAACTCATGTCCATCGAGTCGGTGATGCCATCCAGCCATCTCATCCTCTGTCATCTCCTCCTCCTGCCCCCAATCCCTCCCAGCATCAGGGTCTATTCCAATGAGTCAACTCTTCGCATGAGGTGACCAAAGTATTGGAGTTTCAGCTTCAGTATCAGTCCTTCCAATGAACACCCAGGACTGATCTCCTTTAGGATGGACTGGTTGGGTCTCCTTGCAGTCCAAGGGACTCTCAAGAGTCTTCTCCAACACCACAGTTCAAAAGCATCAAATCTTCGGCGCTCAGCTTTCTTCACAGTCCAACTCTCACATTAATACATGACCAATGGAAAAACCATAGCCTTGACTAGACGGATCTTTGTTGGCAAAGTGATGTCTCTGCTTTTGAATATACTATCTAGGTTGGTCATAACTTTCCTTCCAAGGAGTAAGCGTCTTTTAATTTCATGGCTGCAGTCACCGTCTGTGATGGGACCGGATGCCATGATCTTCGTTTTCTGAATGTTGAGCTTTAAGCCAACATTCACTCCTCTTTCACTTTCATCAAGAGGCTTTTGAGTTCCTCTTCACTTTCTGCCATAAGGGTGGTGTCATCTGCATATCTGAGGTTATTGCTATTTCTCCCGGCAATCTGGATTCCAGCTTGTGTTTCTTCCAGCCCATCATTTCTCATGATGTACTGTGCATATAAGTTAAATAAGCAGGGTGACAATATACAGCCTTGACGTACTCCTTTTCCTATTTGGAACCAGTCTGTTGTTCCATGTCCAGTTCTAACTGTTGCTTCCTGACCTGAATATAGGTTTATCAAGAGGCAGGTCAGGTGTTCTGGTGTTCCCATCTCTTTCAGATTTTTCCGCAGTTTATTGTGATCCACACAGTCAAAGACTTTGGCATACTGTTACGAAATCATGACCATGTAAACAGTTGAATAAAGGAAAACTCAAACCATTCTAGTGTTTGCAAACCAGGGTAGTTTGTGACTTCTGGTAGTGTACCTTAGGTGCTAAGATTCCATTGCTCAAGCATATGTGCACTGCTGTTCTAGGATGATAAACAAATACTAGAAATGATAGAAATGATCCTTCTGTTTGTGGAACCTATAAACCAGAACAAACACATAAGAGAAAAAACAATTTTAAAAGACACATCTTATTTTCAGATGTCATCATAAAATTTCATAGACTGACTGGCCTAAACAATAGGAATTTATCTCATACAGTTCTGTAGGCTGGAAGTCCAAGATCAAGATGCCTGTAACCTAGGTTCCATTCTGAGGTTTGGATTGCCTTGTGAATGGGCACCATCTTGCTGTGTGTTCACAGGACCTCATTTTGGGGGCACGAAAGGTGAAGGATGAAGCTCTCCAGAGTCTTTTTATGAGAACACAAATCCCATTGTGAGGCTCCCACCTTCATGGCTTTGTTTAAACTTAACTGCCTTGCAGAATCCCCATCTCCAAACACCATCACCCTGGCACTAAATTTTAGGGGAACACAAAGCAGTTCATGACTAGAGCTGTATAAAAATAGGAGTGCGCCTGTTTCAGGAAGGCTTCTCAGGTGGCTCAGTGATAAAGAATGCCTACCAGGTAGGAGACTTGGATTTGATATCCTGGAGAAGGAAATGATAATCCACTTCAGTATTCTTGCCTGAAAAGTCCCATGGACCAGCCCCAGTGTTGATGTATGGCAAAACCAATACAATATTGTAAAGCAATTAACCTCCAGTTAAAATAAATAAATTTATATTAAAAAAAAAAATCCCATAGAAAAAGGGACCTGGCAGGCTACAGTCCATGGGGTCACAAAGAACTGGATGCAACTTAGGAACTAAACCACCACCACCGCATTTCAGGAAGATAAAGCATTAGAATAATTAGTTTCCTTGTGGAGTGTCTGAATTTGAGGTATTTATGAGTAAACACAGGAAATAAACAATAATCAAATACTATCACATGTAATGCTAACATAAGAGATCATAAAAATAGTCATTCAAAAAAAATCAATGACTAAAGGTATAAATAATTGAATACATCATAATAAATAAATAAATAGACATGTATCTTTATGAGAGTTAAGTATTTGGAATATAATATTGACTGTAATAAGTATATATTTATTATAGACAAATATTTCATGCACATATAGCTAATGTAGAATAGAAAATAGAAATGTTATATGACTTATGTAGAAAATGTAAGATTTGTATTGGATCTTATGTTGCAAAGAATAATATTAACTCTAGTTAAAAACTCCACTCAGTGTTATAGTCAGTATTCATCCCAAAAAAGACAAAAAGGATAATATCCAGAAATAGAGATTAAAGATATTTACATAGATAGACATGGGTTATAATTACACAGAACTTTAACTGCTCTACAAGTCAGTTAAATATGATTGCTTTTATTTGAAGTAATTTTGATGGTAACCGTTAATAAGGGGTGTAGTACTTTACATATAGGACTTGAATTTAGCTTCAGGGCTCTTATAATCCAAAGATTCTGCTTGAATGTAAATGACTAGCCCTGTTAATAGGTATACAAATGTTTCATTCATATATTTTTCTAATATTTTATTCTCTTCTGTGAATATTAATGCTATTTTATCTTTGAGCAAGATACAAAGCTTCATTTTAAGTAGTTATTAGTGTTTTTACATTAATGTTTTCTAGAAAGACTGCAATAATAATAATAGCTATTATCATACTTGTAATTGCATCTACATTTTTATTAGATGTTCCACATTCTCTATGCCTGTAACAGCTAAATTGTTCTCCTCTTAAAATTTGTATGTTAAAGTCCTAACCTCTAGTATATCAGGATTTTCCAGGCAATAGTCATGGAGTGGATTGCCATTTCCTTCTCCAGGGGATCTTCCCAACCCAGGGATAGAACCCAGGTCTCCTGCATTGTAGACAGACACTTTACCATCTGAGCCACCAGGGAAGTCCATATTTGAAGATAGGGTCTTCAAAAATGTAATTAAGTTAAAATGAAGTCATTAGCATGGGCTTTAATCTAGCTTGCCTGGTGCCCCAATAACAAGAGGAGTTTAGGACACAGATAAGGAAGGAGAGATGGAGAAAGAAATGTCAACCCACTCCAGTATTCTTGCCTGGAAAATCCCATGGACTGAGGAGCCTGGTGGGCTACAGTCCACTGGGTTGCAAAGTGTTGGGCACGACTGAGCGACTTCACTAAGGAAGCAGAGAAGACCATGTGAGCACACAGGGAGAAGCTGCCCATCAGCATACCCAGGACAGCAGCCTCAGAAGAAACTAGTCCTACCTACACCTTGGTCTTGGGCTTTCAGCCCCCTGGACCATGAGAAGTAAATTTCTGTTGTTTAAGCCCCTGAGTCTATGGTCCTTATACTGGTAGCCCTATTGAAATAACACACTGCCTAACACCATTTATATTTAAAAGTCAAGGTTGAGAGGGGTTGATTCACTTTTTGACAGTTGAGTACCTTCCTATAACTTGGGTTATCAAAAGCTATTATCTACTTTTTAGGAAGAATTATATTAAGAAGGGTTAATTGATTTATCTTCCTTTGATATTTTCTTTGACTGTAAAATGTGTGGTCTACAATCTACTTTGTTAGCTAGGATGGCTTTCTGTATGTATCTTATGACACTGAAGGCATACGGTGTGTGCACAATAAGATGGGACAAGATGTTAAAGTAATAGAGAAGGTTTCAGAGTTAGGAAGCAAGGAAGAGAAAGGCTTAAGGAAGGAATAAAGGAAGGGAAGAAAGAATGGAAGAAAGGAAAGAAAGAAAGAGGAAGGAGGGAGAGAGGAAAGGAAAAGAGGAAGGAGGGGAAGAAAGAGATGGAGAGACATCCCGGTGTCTGTGTGAAACACAAACAAGTCACTCCCTCCACAAAGGTGCGAGGAAGTGTTTTCTGTCTGTGGTTCTGGTAATACTGGAAAAATTATTAAAATTAGTTTTCTGCATTAGTTTTCTAAAGTGCCTGCAAAATGTACCACCATAGGGTGGCTCAAACACCAGAGGTTTGTTGTCTGCTGGTTCTGAAGGGTAGACATTGGATTCAAGGTGTCAGCGGGTGCTTTCTTTGGAGGCCGTGAGGAAGTCTGTTTCTGGCACTCAGGTTGGCTGGCTGTCTTTGGTGTTACCTGGCCAGTAGGAACATCACTCCAGGGTCTGCCTTTAAGTCCACATGGCCTTTCCCTTGTTCATGTGTCTGTGTCCTCATTTAGCCTCCTCTAAAGACACTCACCATGTTGGATCAGGAGCCACCCTTCTCCAGTATAATCTCCTTCAAATCAAATTACCTCTGTAAAGACCATATTTCAAAAAAAGTCACATTCTGGAGGTTAGGAAGACATGTAAATTTTGGGAGCCTGGAAAAATATCAATAACCTCAGATACACAGATGACACCACCCTTATGGCAGAAAGTGAATAAATAGCCTCTTGATGAAAGTGAAACAAGAGAATGAAAAAACTTGCTTAAAACTCAACATTTAAAAAAAGAAGATCGTGGCATCTGGTCCTATCACTTCGTGGCAAATAGATGGGGAAACAATGGAAACAGTGATAGACTTTATTTTCTTGGGCTCCGAAATCACTGCAGATGGTTGTTGCAGCCATGAAATTAAAAGACGCTTGCTCCTTGGAAGAAAAGCTGTGACCAACCTAGACAGCATATTAAAAAGCAGAGACATTACTTTGCCGACAAAGGTCCATCTAGTCAAAGCTATGGTTTTTCCCTTTGCCATGCATGGATGTGCGAGTTGGACTATAAAAAATGCTGAGTGCCAAAGAATTGATGCTTTTGAACTGTGGTGTTGGAGAAGACTCTTGAGAGTCCCTTGGACTGCAAGGAGATCAAACCTGTCAATCCTAAAGGAAATCAGTCCTGAATATTCATTGGAAGTTGCTGAAGTTGAAGCTCCAATACTTTGGCCACCTGATGCAAAGAACTGACTCTTTCCCTGATGCTGGGAAAGATTGAAGGCAGGAGAAGGGAATGACAGATGATGAGATGGTTGAATGGCATTACCGACTCGATGGACATGAGTTTGAGCAAGCTCCAGGAGTTGGTGATGGACAGGGAATTCTGGCGTGCTGTAGTCCATGGGGTCACAAAGAGTCAGACACGACTGACTGAACTGAACTGAATGCAACTCATAACAGCATCTATTGAAAACAGCTAAACTTAAAAATATCCCCTCTAAATGCATTTAAAATATTAAAAATGCCTATGCTGCTGCTGCTAAGTTGCTTCAGTAGTGTCCGACTGTGTGAACCCATCGACGGAAGCCCACCAGGCTCCCCCGTCCCTGGGATTCTCCAGGCAAGAACGCCGGAGTGGGTTGCCATTTCCTTCGCCAGTGTATGAAAGTGAAAAGTGAAAGGGAAGTTGCTCAGTCGTGTCCGACTCATTGCGACCCCATGGACTGCAGCCCACCAGACTCCTCCATCCATGGGATTTTCTAGGCAAGAGTACTGGAGTGAGGTGAGTGTACATATGTATACTATGTAAATAGAAATAAAATAAATACACATTTATATGGATTTACACATATGTTATGTGGATTGAGAGCTGACAAAATAAGGAATTATGAAACCAAAATCTAGAACAAATGACAAGCCAGAGCTACTAATGAACTTTGAGAGAGCCTGTGAAGGTTCTCATTACTCAGGCTAAACTGGGCTCTGGAGATTGTCTCTGAAACAAAAGGGAAAAGTGAAGATCCAGGGCTCACCCTCAGTGGTGCATCTGGTAAGAAATCTTCCCCATGTTAAACTCAGATCCAAAGCTCTTTTCCTCCTAGAGCACCAGAAGGATGGTGACCTTGCCAATGAAAAGAGCTATCCCAGGAGTCTGCATCCAACAAAATATATTTAGTAATGGGGATATTCTGAATTCATTTTCAGGCAAAGACCATACTACCAGCAGGCCCTGGCAGAAAGCAAATGAGTCCAGATAGAAGATTTGAGAAGAAAGAAAGAATAAAGAACAAAGAAATGGAAAAGCATTCTGATAAATCTAAATAGTCGGTACAAACAAAATAACTTGTTTTAGGTTGAAAAAAGTCAATACAGACTTTAAAACAACTTGATAATAGCAAACACCAGAAGGCGGCTATCTTATTCTAGTCCACACAATAATCAAGGAAGACAGAGTTAGCAATAAACATTTAGTTTAAAGGGATCCTGTGATTCTTTGGACACTTGTGAAAAGAAAAGAAAAGAAAGAAATCATACATTCTAAGTAAGTAGATAACCTCAGATATGCAGATGACACCACCCTTATGGCAGAAAGTGAAGAGGAACTAAAAGGCCTCTTGATGAAAGTGAAAGAGGAGAGTGAAAAAGTTGGCTTAAAGCTCAACATTCAGAAAACTAAGATCATGGCATTCGGTCCCATGCTACAACAGAAATCAACGGACTAATTACTATGCTGTAATTACAACAGGTCCTTCTAGGAAGGCAGGCTGATACATGACTGTACTTCTTGTCATTTGTATTGATTACATGAGAGTTGGTATTATAATTACTCATTAAAGCAGATGATTTTTTTTCAGTGAACATTATATTTAATAGAAAAAGAAGATTTAAAATGTATATATATTGAAACTACTTAAAGCAATTTGTTGTCGCTAAAGTAACAGAGACAGAAATTTGGGTAATGAAAACGTTTAAAAGATCTTTTTTTAATATTACATAATGGAGGTCCTCAGTTCAGTTCAGTTGCTCAGTCGTGTCTGACTCTTTGCAACCCCATGAATTGCAGCACTCCAGGCCTATTTGTCCATCACCAACTCCCGGAGTTTACTCAAACTCATGTCCATCAAGTCGGTGATGCCATCCAGCCATCTCATCCTCTGTCGTCCCCTTCTCCTCCTGTCCCCAGTCCCTCCCAGCATCAGGATCTTTTCCAATGAGTCAACTCTTCGCATGATGTGGCCAAAATATTGGAGTTTCAGCTTCAGCATCAGTCCTTCCAATGAACACCAGAACTGATCTCCTTTAGAATGGACTGGTTGGATCTCCTTGCAGTCCAAGGGACTCTCAAGAGTCTTTTCCAATACCACACTTCAAAAGCATCAATTCTGCGGTGCTCAGCTTTCTTCACAGTCCAACTCTCATTAGTATGCCATATTTTAGTCTGAATTTACCTTGAATAAGCTAGTGAACTCCGGGAGACGGTGATGGACAGGGAGGCCTGGCGTGCTGCGATTCATGGGATCGCAAAGAGTCGGACACGACTGAGTGACTGAACTGAACTGACCGAAGCTAGCTATTTATGTTTTGGAATGTTTTGATATACATTATTTTCAATAATGTTGATAATAAGGATAATAATTAATACTCTGTGTTATATGAGTAGATTTTATTAAGAAACCAAATTAATATGATAGCTTTAAGTTTTTTTCAGTGAAACATCTTGCATTTAGTTGGTGCTCGATTAATGTATTATGAACTGCTATCTAACAGGATGAAAATAAAATAATTCAAGAAGCCAATTCAAGTACATAATCTTCTATATAATGCTTACTCTTTGGCTCTTTCCTCCAATATACGTGGGCTTTTTTTTAAGGAAAATTAGGTATTTTTGTTTTCTCCCTTAATCAGAGTTGTATATAGTTAAATTTCCAAAGAGATCTCTGTTCTTGTGACCAAAATGGAAAAGAATATTGTGAAGCATCTCTGGGAACCTGGATGATGCATGTGGTTTTAGGTAGCACTGCAATTATCCAGTTGTCAATAAAATGTCTTTATTACTTTTGGGCTTCCCAGGTGGCTCCGTGGTAAAGAATCCGCTTGGCGATGCAGAAAACCAGATTTTATCTGTGGGAAGATCCCCTTGAGAAGGAGATGGTAATGCTCTCCTGTATTCTCGCCTGGGACACACCATGGACAGAGGAGCCTGGCGGGCTACAGTCCATGGGGACACAAAGAATCAGACATGACTTAGTGACAAAACAACATTACATTGCTATGATTATTTATAGGATTTAGTTTCTGAAACTGTCTGCAAAGTAATCATAACATATATACAACCTTGGCCAGTCTGAGAGATTGCCATTCAACTGCTGAACTCAGCCATAAGTGGATTCAAGAATTAATGATTCTTTCATATTTAATTAGAGTTACAACAGAGAGAGCCATTCTTTACTCATCAGTTATTAACTCTACCTGGGTAGAATAATGACACATTATGCTACCAAAGCTCTCCTTCCTAGAGATAGCTGTAAGTTTGAACATATAGTATGACCATGCACATCATTTAAATGGCCTTATTTACAAGGATGTCTCCTAGGAAATCAAACATGCTTTGACAGGCCATTTAAGTTGTTAATATCTTCCTGCCAGAGTACCAAGATTTCTCATAGGGCTCCAACCGGACTTCCTACATAAATATTTTATGACTTTGGATTGATCAGGTTGCTCCAAAATATAATAGTTTTTCAAATTACTTTAGTTTTGCCCAGTAACTGAGCTGTGAATTAATTATCATTTTATTTATTAAACAGCTTTCACAAAAGTCTCACTTTCCCAAATGGTGTATATTGTAAAGGAGAGAGAGAGTAAGAAAGAGAGTGAGAGATGGGAGAATTTCCTATTTCAGGAAATGTTCAGTTTTTAATTATGAAAATAAATGCTGAATCTTTAAATGGAGGTTGAGTACTTAAAATATTATGATGACACATTTTGATATTTCCCTTTCCCTCTATTTTTCTATAAAGCCCCGATAACATTCTAGATTAAAAAAGAAGCTAATCATCTATCATTGGCATTCTATAAATAATTTTGATAATGATTAAAGAAATATCAGTCAAAATCAATGTTCTTTCTTCCCAAAAATGCAGTTAGCTATGAAGCAGTGGCTGGAATACTCAGAGGTAAAGATGTGTTCATGTTAGCCCTCAAAGACAACAGTCTCATTCACTCATCAAGGTGACAGATTCCCTGCTGAGCCAACATGCATCTGCATAAGAACAACTCTGATTATTCATCAAGAGCTGTGTTTACATTAAATAAGGATAACCTGAGCCTTGGGAAAGCTACAGACAAGAAATGGATTTTTGGTCAAACTTTTTCTTTGGAGAAGAGTAAATGCCATTTGTGTTCTGGCAAATGCAATCAAACTGATATTTTGAGTAGATGTGTTCAAAAAAGATGCAATATATGAATACTACATCAAAGAATTATCTCTTCACAGCTTTAAAAAAATAATCAGAGAGTGATCATGATGCACTTTTTTTGTGCACATATGATTAAAACATTTCTTCAGTTCTGAGAGGCAGTGATAGATTTTTGCTTAAGATTTTTTTTCATTAAAATTCAGAAGCTAAACAACAAAGTTCTACTGTATAGCACCAGAGACTGTACTCAATATTCTGTAATAGCCATAGATACATGTAAATGTATATACATGTATATTTTTTGCATATATATGTCCATGATGGTGGTAGTTTAGTTGCTAAGTCATGTCGTGCTCTTATGACACCAAGGACTATAGCCCTCCAGGCTCCTCTGTCCTTGGGATTTCCCAGGCAAGAATACTGGAGTGGATTGCCATTTCCTTGTCCAGGAGGGGTCTTTCTGAGCCAGGGACCAAACCTGCATCTACTGTCTCACAGTCATATTCTATACAGCTGAGCCACCAGTGATTCCCATATACATATATATACATGCATATTATATGTCTATATGCATATTATATATATAATAAACATATGTCTATTCTTTTCCAGATTATTTGTATAATATGTATATACATGTGTGTGTATAACTGACCACTTTGCTGTATACATGAAACTAACACAATATTATAAATTAACTATTTTAAAAATCGGTGTATTAAAAAAGAAACTCAGGAGTTGACTTGGACAGATGAATGGTTTCTACTTTTCTTTAGTTATTATGTAAATATTAAAATCAACAAAGAAAAGAGAGAAAAAGAACTTAGAGAAAAACAGTATTTCAAATATGTGAGAATTTATTACAATTATTCATTTCAGGGACTATTTCTTGCTTTCTTAATCAATTGTGCTGCTTCTTTTAAGGATGCAAGCATCACAATCACAGGGCACATTAGACAGATCCCTAGTATTCATCCCTTGTTGTACAAACATGATTGAGCAAAACTTACTTGTGTTAAAGCACGTATATTATTTCCTTTACATTAATTTTCCATGTGATTTTGCTCCCCATTGACAGTTAAGTGTAGCTTTTGCACTCAGTAATTTAAACATTATAAATAATCCTTTAAAATAAATATGATTTTATTTTATTAAAAATAGAAAATTCAATGTCAGTTTATTGTTAGTGTATGGACTTAAGCAAACCCATTATGTTTAGAATTAATGATCTCTGATTGTTCCCAAAGCAAACCACTCAATATCATGGTAATCCAAGTTAATGCCCCAAACAATAATGTTGAAGAAGCTGAAGTGGAATGGTTCTATGAAGACCTACAAGACCTTTTTGAACATTTAAAAAAAGAGGTCTTTTTCATTATAGGGGACTGGAATGCAAAAGTAGGAGGTCAAGAGATACCTGGAGTAACAGGCAAATTTGGCCATGGAGTACAGAATGAAGCAGGGCAAAGGCTAATAATAATTTTGCCAAAAGAACGCATTGGTCATAGCAAACATCCTCTCCCAACAACATAAGAGAAGACTCTACACATGAACATTACCAGATTATTAATACCAAAATCAGATTGGTAATATTCTTTGGAGCTAAAGATGGAGAAGCTCTATACAGTCAGCAGAAGCAAGACCGGGAGCTGACTGTGGCTCAGATCATGAACTCCTTCTTGCCAGATTCAGACTTAAGTTGAGGAAAGTAGGGAAAACCACTAGACCATTCAGGTAGGACCTAAATAAAATCCCTTACGATTATAAAGTGGAATTGAGAAATAGATTCAGGGAATAAAAGCAAAAATAAACAAATGGGACCTAGTTAAACTTAAAAGCTTTTGCACAACAAAGGAAACTATAAGCAAGGTGAAAAGACAGCCTTCAGAATGGAAGAAAATAATAGCAAATGAAGCAACTGACAAACAACTAATCTCAAAAATATACAAGCAACTCCTCCAGCTCAATTCCAGAAAAATAAACGACCCAATCAAAAAATGGGCCAAAGAACCAAATAGACATTTCTCCAAAGAAGACATACAAATGGCTAACAAACACATGAAAAGATGCTCAACATTGCTCATTATCAGAGAAATGAAAATCAAAATCACAACGAGGCACCATTTCACGCCAGTCAGAATGGCTATGATCCAAAAGTCTACCAGCAATAAATGCTGGAGAGAGTGTGGAGAAAAGGGAACCCTCTTACACTGTTGGTGGGAATGCAAACTAGTATAGCCACTATGGAGAACAGTGTGGAGATTCCTTAAAAAACTGGAAATAGAACTGCCTTATGACCCAGTAATCCCACTGCTGGGCATACACACCGAGGAAACCAGAATTGAAGGAGACACGTGTACCCCAATGTTCATTGCAGCACTGTTTATAATAGCCAGAACATGGAAGCAACCTAGATGTCCATAAGCAGATGAATGGATAAGAAAGCTGTGGTACATATACACAATGGAGTATTACTCAGCCATCAAAAAGAACACATTTGAATCAGTTCTACTGAGGTGGATGAAACTGTATTCTATTATACAGAGTGAAGTAAGCTAGAAAGAAAAACACCAATACAGTATACTAACGCATATATATGGAATTTAGAAAGATGGCAATGATAACCCTGTATGCAAGATAGCAAAAGAGACACAGATGTATAGAACAGTCTTTTGGACTCTGTGGGAGACGGAGATGAAGAGGGAGGGATGATTTGGGAGAATGACATTGAAACATGTATAATTTCATATATGAAATGAATCGCCAGTCCAGGTTCGATGTATGATACTGGATGCTTGGGGCTAGTGCACTGGGATGACCCAGAGGGATGGTACAGGGAGGGAGGAGGGAGGGGGGTTCAGGATGGGGAACACATGTATACCTGTGGTGGATTCATGTTGATGTATGGCAAAAACCAGCACAATATTGTAAAGTAATTAACTTCCAATTAAAATAAATTAAAAAATAAAAAAAGAGAAATAGATTCAAAGGATTAGATCTGATACACAGAGCGCCTGATGAACTATGGACAGAAGCTAATGACATTATACAGGAGACAGGGATCAAGATCATTCCCAAGAAAAAGAAATGCAAAAAAGCAAAATGTCTGTCTTATACATAAAAGGAGGCCTTACAAATAGCTGTGAAAAGAAGAAAAGCAAAAAGCAACGGAGAGAACGACAGATATACCCATTTGAATGCAGAGTTCCAAAGAATAGCAAGGAGAGATAAGAAAGCCTTCCTCAGTGATCAGTGCAAAGAAACAGAGGAAAACAGTAGAATGGGAAAGATTAGAGATATGTTCAAGAAAAGTAGAAATGCCAAGGGAACATTTCATGCAAAGATGGGCTCAGTAAAGGACAGAAATGGTATGGCCCTAACAGAAGCAGAAGATACCGAGAAGAGGTGGCAAGAATACACAGAAGAACTATACAAAAAGATCTGCACAACCCAGGTAATCACGATGGTATTATCACTCACCTAGAGCCAGACATCCTGGAATGAGAAGTCAAGTGGGCCTCAGGAAATATCACTAAGAACAAAGCTAGTGGAGGTGATGGAAATCCAGTTGAGCTATTTCAAGTCCTAAAAGATGATGCTGTGAAAATGTTTCTCTCAATATGCCAGCAAATTTGGAAAACTCAGCAGTGGCCACAGGACTGGAAAAGGTCAGTTCTCATTCCAATTCCAAAGAAAGACAGTGTCAAAGAATGCTCAAACTACCACACAATTGCACTTATCTCACAGGCTAGCAAAGTAACGCTCAAAATTCTCCAAGCCAGGTTTCAATAGTACATGAACCAGGAACTTCCAGATATTCAAGCTGGATTTAGAAAATCAGAGGACCCAGAGATCAAATTGCCAATATTCGTTGGATCATTGAAAAAGCAAGAGAATTCCAAAGAAACATCTATTTATGCTTTATTGACCATGCCAAATCCTTTAAGTTTGCAGATCACCACCAATGTTGAAAATTCAAGAGATGGGAATACCAGACCACTTGACCTGCCTTTCAGAAATCTGTATGCAGGTCAGGAAGCACTATTTAGAACTGGACATGGAACAACAGACTGGTTCCAAATCAAGAAAGGAGTACATCAAGGCTGTATATTGTCACCCTGCTTATATAATTTATGTGCAGAGTGCATCATGAGAGACAGTGAGCTGGATGAAGCACAAGCTGGAATCAAGATTGCTGGGAGAAATATCAATAACCTCAGATATGCAGATGATACCACCCTTGTGGCAGAAAGTGAAGAAGAACTAAAGAGCCTCTTGATGAAAGTGAAAGAGGAGGGTGAAAATGTTGGCTTTAAAGTCAACATTCAGAGAATCAAGAATATGGTTCCGGTCCCATCACTTCGTAGCAAATAGATGGCGAAACAGTGGAAACGGCAACAGACTTTATTTTTTGGGCTCCAAAATCAGTGCAGATGGTGACTGCAGCCATGAAATTAAAAGATGCTTACTCCTTGGAAGGAAAGTTATAACCAACTTAGACAGCATATTATAAAGCAGAGACATTATTTTGTCAGCTAAGGTCTGTCTAGTTAAGGCTATGGCTTTTCCAGTAGTCATATATGGATGTGAGAGTTGGACTATAGTAAAAGCTGAGCACCGAAGAATTGATGCTTTTGAGTTGTCGTTTTGGAGAAGACTCTTGAGAGTCCCTTGGGCTGCAAGGAGATCCAACCAGTCCATCCTAAAGGAAATCAGTCCTGAATATTCACTGGAAGGTCTAATGCTGAAACTGAAGCTCCAGTACTTTGGCACCTGATGGAAAGAACTGACTCATTTGAAAAGACCCTGATGCTAGAAAGATATAAGGTGGAAGGATAAGGGGACGATAGAAGATGAGATAGTTGGATGTCATCACCAACTCAGTGACATGAGTTTGAGTAAACTCCGAGAGTTGGTGATGGACAGGGAGGCCTGGTGTGCTGTCGTTCATGGGGTCTGAAAGAGTTGGACACGACTGAGCCACTGAACTGAACTGAAGATATAGTGTTTTCCTTATTACTTTTTTAATTTGAAAAAGTGTTAATACACGTGTTCTGTGATCTGATAGGCTCAAGCTCTACTTTTTCTTCTTTTAGAGTCACTCCTATGTATATGTGTGTGTGTGTGTATTTCTGTACCTTACATGGTTCCAGTTCCCTCCAGAATTGGTCACCTTCAGACTAAAATGTATTTTCTTTGGATACTTCATCTACAGTAATTTTTAAAATGTTTTTTATTCATTGTCTTTCACCCATCCCATGTAGGTCAGACCTCTTAGCCAAAGCACAGAACTGAATAGTCACTATAGACAGTTCAGGTAATTACATTGAATAATACATGTCTTTTAAGTAAAAGTTCTGAAAAAAATCTTAATTCTCTGACTTATTTGGCCTTGGAAACATGACCTAGGAGCTATCATTAAACTGTGTGGAAGAAGTAACTATTTTCTTGAAGGACAGGCATAAATAGTTCAGTGGGAAAAAATGCACAAAAATCGTTTCTGTTCTGGCAGACATTACAATGAGATGTCTCCCAAGTGTGAAAGTAAAAAGCACAGACGATTCTATTTTGGAAATGATCATAAATTTTAGTGCCAAGGGCAATGAATAAATAAAATGTACAGCTCTAAGACAGAAACATGTTTATCAAGAATGGTCCAAAATTCTGAATAGTCAAATAAAATAGTGAACAGACTAGTTAAGAAAGAAACAATGTTTTAATCACTAACATAATAAACATCTTGCTTTTTGTTTCTACTTGCCAATATAATTAAATTTTTGAGTATCAAATGTGAATAGCAGTAGGAGTTAAACAACAATAATATTGTATTTTTCTTATTTCCTAATTCAAAACCTTCTACCACATACATTATCTCAATGACTAATTCTGGCCTTTGATGTTCTTTGCATCTTTCATTTAAAACTTACCATAAAGTGTCTTCTATGGTGAATTTATCTTTGTGTCTTGTCACTGGCTTGTAAATATTTTGGGATTAGAAACTTATTGTGTGCCTTCTGATATCTACTAGAATGTCTCGTGTCTCTCAGGGGTAAAGTGGAACTTATTGGCCAAATCAGGCTGACTGCTGTTTTTGCGGAGCTTTATTAGAACAAAACCACACCCTTGGTTTGTAAAATCTGGGCAACTTGCAGGTTAGAGTAATAACGACTCTGGTTACATAAAATCTGACATTGTGTAAATATAAAAGAAAAACCAAAACAACAGAACTGAATAATTTTCTTTTCTCAGAAATACCAGTAGAGAGAATGTCAACATATTAAAAGGGATTTTGTGAGCATTTCAACTTTCTTAAAGACCCCAGAGATATTATTTGGAGAACATTTCTCCATTGTCAATATCATTATTTTATTCATATGCCACTAACAATCTGTGCTGTTAATAAAAATCTTTTGTAGAGTAATTAAGGGCAAAGAAAGTGTGAGAATATTGCTCAGGAAGCTAGAAGGCATGCCAAAGTGATGGAAGAGGATGTGAGTGCCTCTCAGAAAGTGATCCTGCTTGTTTGGGTTCTAGGCTGGACATCAAACCCTGTTTCATAAAGCAGTAGGCTCTTGAGATCAGGCCACTGCAAACTTAAAAAGAATGAATTTTGCTGTGATCCTCTTAATCAACAGGACAAAAATATATAGCCCTCATAATTAATGAGCTGTTGAAGTTATTTTTAACCAAGGGACAATTAGGACAACCCAGAGTCATAAATCTATGGCATAGGTGCATCCCAATTTGATTTACTTTCCTGATGAAGCTCAGGAAAAAAAAAGAAAACAGATTAAGGCGTAATATTAAAAAAAATATCCTTCAAGCTAGGCTTCAGCAGTATGCGAACCGAGAACTTCCAGATGTTCAAGGGGTTAGAAAAGGCAGAAGAACCAGATATCAATTTGCCAACATTTGCCGGATCATCGAGAAAGCAAGGAAATTCCAGAAAAACATCTACCTCTGTTTCATTGTCTATGCTAAAGCCTCTGACGGTGCAGATCATAACAAACTGTGGAAAACTCTTAAAGAGATGGGAATACCAGAACATCTTACCTGTCTCCTGAGAAACCTGTATACAGGTGAAGAAGCAACAGTTAGAGCCTTATATGGAACAACTGACTGGCTCAAAATTGAGATAGGAAGTATGACATGGCTGTTTATTGTCACTGTTTATTTAACTTACAAGCAGAGCACATGATGCGAAATGCAGGGCTGGATGAGTTACAGGCTGGAATCAAGATTACCAGGAGAAATATCAATAACCTCAGATATGCAGATGATACCACTTTAATGGTGGAAAGCAAAGAGGAACTAAAGAGCCTCTTGATGAGGGTGAAAAAGGAGAGTGAAAAATCCAGCTTAAAACTCAATATTAATAAAACTTAAGATCATGGCATCTGGTCCCATCACTTCATGGCAAATAGAAAGGGAAAAGGTGGAAGCAGTGACAGGTTTCCTCTTCCTTGGCTCTGAAATCACTGCGGATGATGAGTGTAGCCATGAAATTAGAAGACCACTGCTTCTTTGCAGGAAAGCTCTGACAAATCTAGTCTGAGCATTAAAAAGTAAAGATATCACTTTGCTGAAAATAGTCTGTATAGTCAAGGCTATGGTGTTTCCAGTAGGCACTTATGGATGTGAGAGTGGACCATAAAGAAGGCAGAGCACCAAAGAACTGATGCTTTCAAGCTATCGTGCTGGAGAAGACTCTTGAGAGTCCCTTGGACAGCAAGAAGATCAACCTAGCCAATGTTAAAGGAAATCTACCCTGAATACTTACTGGAAGGACTGATGCTGAAGTTGAAGCTCCAATACTTTGGCCATCTGATGCGAAGAGCCAGCTCACTGGAAAAGACCCTGATGCTGGGAAAGATCAAGGCAGAAGAAGGGGATGACAGAGGATGTGACGGTTGGGTCACATCACCAATTCAATGGACGTGAACTTGAGCAAACTGTGGGAGACAGTGAGGAACAGAGAAACCTGCCGTGCTGCAGTCCATGGTATCGCAGAGTTAGATACAACTTGGAGACTGAACAACATTAAAATATTCACCCAACAACATTTCTCCTCTGTTTGTTTACTTATTATTTTACTTCACCTGTTGACATAAAAGACATAGGAAAGACCTGACTTCATAAACATACTAGTCATATGTCATAGTCAGAAAGAATAGTGGGGTTTGTATATTACTTTTTCTTGTTCTTTATGATTTTTCCTGTGTTTCGGGAAAACTTGTGAAATCTTCCCAGCAGTGATCTTAAGATGAAAGTGTGAGTAAAAAAAATACACTGAAAATATTCGTGAACTTTTGCTGTCCAGTGACAAAGAATAGTCTGAATGTTTGTTTTCTAGTCTCCACCGGAAACAGGCATACTTCATTAGCTCTCAGGCTTGAAATAGCATGAGCCTAAATTTAGTGCTTGGGTCAGACAGCAGATCGAACGAAACACACAGAGTAAATAGTGTACAGTCCAAAAACATTGCCCAGGGGGTGGGGAGGGTGCTTAGCTTATGAGAGAGAAGAGACTCAGAAAATGGTTTGGAGGAGTATATTTTTCTCTGTCTCAGGAAGAGCGATTTACTTGTTTGTTTTTCCTGTTTTTCAGAGGATATCAGTAAGCTGAGTAATGTTTAAGAGATATGCATTTTGCAGGAGTCTTGTTTTTTTTTTGTTTTTCTTTTTTTTTCTTTCAGACAATATTGCGCAGGTTTAATTCATTTTGTTACCTTCTATTGTGCAAATTTTTTTCTATATTGCTAGAATACGGAGTGCTCAGTGATACATAAGTTATATTTTTCCACCCTTAAAACTTCAGAGCTAAAATAAGAACATTTGGCAACTAGGGATAAACTGAGGAATATTAACCCAGTTATGCTTAGAAATGATTTATCTCATTTGCTCGTGTGAAACCCAGAGGGAATTCCCACATCCCTTGGAAGGCAAAGCTGCTTGATTCCAGCACCTGAGCCACTGTGATCATTCTATCTTTTCTTTATATTTTGCAGTCCTCAATATTTTATCTCTGAATGTTATCCAAACAGTTTACATTAGACCAAATCTTCTCTCTTCTGCTCCAAGTGAACTCCCAATGTGAGTGATCAGCACCCACAGAATATTCCAGTCATCCCTCACCAGCTCTTAACCAGAGGTGCCAGCCTTAACACAGGGGCTACCTCTACTTTTTGTAGGACCCAGAACAACAGTGTGTATGAAAGCCCACATATTTTGTCAAGCTAATAAACTGCTACATTAAACAGAGTCTATAGTCCTACTTTGAAAAATAGACTTTCACAAAAACACACCTTTTAATATGCAAACTATGATTTATTTTAAAAAACCGAATTTATATTATTGCATCTAGGTGGACATAGTATTGATAAGTTAGCAACACTTTTGGTGAGAAATAAATTAATTACATAATTCATAACACATTTATTTCAGAAGTTAGTTTAATTTATCTCACTTATATAAAATCATTACTTCAGTCAAAGTTTTTCTATAATTTGTTTTATTAAAATTGACATGAATATTTAGGATTAAAACACAATTAAGGCATGATTTATTAGAGAGGTAAGTTACATAAAATTTAAAATTAAAATGTAGTTGTTTTCATTTTTTCGAAGTTTTTTTCCCTAAACTATTAATATTTGCTCAGCAAAATTCAGTAGAAAATAAAAATCTGAATAAAAATATTAAGGATTTATATCTAAATTATTTAAATTTAAATAAGTGCCTAATTTTTCAAAATATAAATAAATCTTTAAAATACAAAATAAAGAATCTTTAACTGATGCTAAATCTATAAGAAATCTTGATAAAGATCTGGACAATTGCATCGTCTTGAATTGTTCTCTTATAAATTGCTTAATTTTTGCCTGAGAAAAAGTAGTAACTTTCCTATGGAGAAGTTGGGACCCTCAAGATAAATGATCAAGCTGAACATCACCAGTGAGAATAAGATGGATATTGCCTACCACCGAGGAGAGACCCAGCATCCTTACTGCATTGTCCACCTGGGGATACAGATCCTGAGTCTGGTCCTGAAGGCAATGACAGACAAAACTCGACTGAGGCATGTTCTATTTATAAAATGAGGGCAGGCTGCAATCTTCAGAAATGTTCATATTATTAAATTGCATACATTCCTCTGGGGCTCTGTACATTTCTCTTCATTAATTTTACCTCTGTTCTTCAGATTGCACACTCTCTGTCAAGACATCTTTAGATTCACTGATTATTTTCTTTTGCCTTTTCAAGTCTACTGTTGAATCTTCCCAGTGATCTTTTTCATTTTAATTATTCTACTGTTCAACTCCAAAATTTGTATTTGGTACTTTTTGTAATTTTGATCACTTTATATTTTCTATTTAATGAGACATTGTTATCATACCTTCTTTTACTTTTATAAAAATTGAGTTATAACTGGCATATGTCTCATAGTTTTTAAACATTATTTCCTTTAGTTCTATTTTGAAATACCTATAGACATTTATTTGTTTGTTTGTAATATTTATTTATTTGGCTGCCTTGGATCTTAGTTTCAGCATGTGGAATCTCTAGTTGTGGTTTGTGGGCACCAGAGCACACACAGGTTCAGTAGTTACTCCAAGGCATCTGGGATCTTAGTCCCCTGACTAGGGATCAAACCCTCATCCCCTGCATTGCAAGGTGGATTCTCAGCCACTGGACTGCCAGGGAAGTTCTCTCATTTAGTTCTTTGAACATGTCTATAATGGTTGCTTCAGAGTCTTTGCCTAGGAAATCTCATGGTTTCTCTTGCCGTTTCCTCCCTTTTTCCTGTGTGTGAATCACACTTTTCTGTTTAATGTCTCATAATTTTTTGAGACACTGACATGTTTGAGAATGTATTTGTTGCATCTCTAGGGACTGACTCTTCCCCCACACCAGTCCACACTCCGAGGGTTTCTAGTTGCTTATTCATTTGTTTGGTGACTTGGTTGGAGAATCTTAGTGAGTTCTTTTCCCTGAAGTGTGAAGCCTCTGGTGTCCTTCCTCAGAGGGCCATCTGTGGGTGACTGTACCTCCGTCAGCAGTGTTGATGGTTTTAGTAGGGCTTTTTTGATTTTTCCCTTCCCTTATCTCTGTTATCCCCTCATCTCTTCTGCTTTTTGGTTTCACACCCAGCTGTTAGGCTCCACTACCTGGTGGCAGATTGTCCTGCTGCTTCTGACAATTCTCTGAGGCATAAATCGCTCATCTGATCCAGTTACATTTGAGATCTTTGCAGAAGTAATTTTGGGGGCCATCTCTGAGGTCTGCTGTAACAGTAGATGGGCTACCCTTAGGTCTCTCTGGCAAACTATTAGATTGATGAAAAAGTAATTGCAGTTTCAGATTGTGAATTTTAAATCATTAAAACTAGGCTCAAACAAGTCCTTATTAATCAAAGTAGGAATCATTATGATCAACACATTTTGCCAATGAGAAATAAGTTTGTTTATTCCTGTAGCATAAATATCCACGCTTTGGGATTTGATGAACAGTTGGAAAGAATTTTCTGCCTTCTGCTGGTTGTAGAAGCATTTTCCCTGCAAAAAGTTGTTGATATGCTTGAAGAAGTATAAGCAGTTGGGAAGAGGTCATGTGAATATGGCAGATGAGGCAAAACTTCATAGACCAATTTGTTCAACTTTCGGAGTATTGGTTGTGTGACATGCAATAGAGTGTTGTCATGGAGAATGGACACTTTCTGTTGACCAATGCCAGCAGCAGGCATTGCAATTTTCTGTGCATCTCATCAATTTGCTGAGCATACTTCTCAGATGTATTGGTTTCACTGGAATTCAGAAAGCTGTAATGGATCACACTGGCAGCAGACCACCAAATAGTGATTGTGACCTTTTTTGGTGCAAGTTTGGTTTTGGAAAGTACTTTTAAGCTTCTTCTGGGTCCAATCACTGAACTAGTCATTGCTAGTTGGTATGTAAAATCCACTTTTTGTCACACATCACAGTTCAATCAGGAATTGGTTCATCGTTGTTGCATAGAATAAGAGACGACGACACTTCAAAATGATTTTTTTTTTTGGTTTATGGTCAGCTCATGAGGCACCCATTTATCAAGCTTTTTCACCTTTCCACTTTGCTTCAAATGCCAAATGACCATAGATTGGTCGATGTTGAGTTTTTTGGCAACGTCTTGTATAGTTGTAAAAGGATCAGCTTCGATGATTGCTCTCAACTGGTCCTTGTCAATTTCTGATGGCCAGCCATTACACTCCTCATCTTTAAGGCTCTAGTCTGCTTTGCAAAACTTCTTGAACCCCCACTGCACTGTACTGTTAGAAGTTCCTGGGCCAAATGCATTGTTGATGTTGTGAGTTGCCTCTGCTGCTTAAAGACCCATTTTGAATGCAAATTTGAAAAAAAAATCACTCGAATTTTCTTTTTGTCTAACATTATTTCTATAGTCTAAAATAAAAATAAAATAAACAGAAAGTAACAGGTCATTAGCAAAACAAAAAGCAAGAAGTACATATTAAGATGATGCATAACCACATTTATTTAAGAATATATTCCAATATCAAATGGCAAATATCAAATGGTTATCCAATAAGTTCAATAATGCAAAACTGCAAATTACTTTTGCACCAACTTAATAGATGGGCCATAGTATAACTCTTGTTTTTGGGTCACTTCCAGCCTACTCTTAATTGCTGACCACTAAAATATCCATTGTTTTGGGGACCACCCTTAAGGTTGAACTTCCCCCACAATGCTTCCATGAAGCTCAGTATTTGGGGGATAATTCTGAAGCTTTGAAATATTTTAGGGTGTGTCTTTTCCATTAGGCAGAGAAGAACAGTGACCCACCGCCCTGGGACTGACACTTTGGTTTAGGAGAGGATCTCAGTGGGGAGAGAAAATGCTGGTTCTTAGGTGATCTTTCCCAGTGTGGAAGCTACATCCCGTGAGTAAGCTGCGGTAAAAGTGACAGAAGCCCCAGGACTCTTGGTCTTCTATGCCTGCTGTAAGCTTCTGGTGTGTGAGTCAAGGCTGTAGGGGGAAAAGGAGTTCCTGCCCTCTGGCCTCACTCTCTCGGAATTTAGTTGTTGCCACAAGTAGCTGAGGGGAGTGAGACATGCTGGTCCAGAGAGCCAAGGGCCCCAGACCAAGAGCTGGACAGAGGGACCCCCACTGCTTGGCCACATTCTCTCCAAGTAGGGCTCTCCTTACTCTGGGCTTTGTGTGAGAAGAGGTTTAAGTGAGCTGTGGCTCAAATACCACAGGGTGTTCCCACCAAGATTTAGTATATTTTCCTGAACAAAATTTCTTCATTTGTTTTATGCCCTTTAGGACAGTCTCTGGAAACCTTTAATGACAACTTTTAAAAAATGTATTGGTATTGCTAATAAACAATCAACAACTTATGACTGTTTTTTTAATATGACCTGGTCCTCAGTACTCATGCTATGATTTCAGAAGTGGAATTATACTGGATTTCTTTATCTCAAACAACTGTCTTTGTAGTTATTTAGTTTTCCAATAAGTTCATTCAATTCAGCAGATATGTCAGGGCTGTCTTTGAGGCTCTGAATGAGGAATCAAACATGGCAGAAAAAAAACTAACATCTGAATCTACCAAAGTTTATATACTATTTCCCTAAATAACAAATAACCTTTATTAGACTATTTATTGTCTTAATATATTTTTACTAGAATTACTATTGAAATAAAGAAAAAATAAATTCATAGTATACATAGAGGTTAAGAAGTGTTGAAACAAGCCTTTGTTTCGAATCCCAAGTCCAACATCTAATGGCATGTTGTGACCTTTCTGTGTCTCTGTGATGAAACAGGACAATAACAGTAATCACCTTCTAGAGCTTTTGTGACTTAATATATGCAAAACACTTAAAGTAGCCTTGGGCAAAGAATACATGCTATATAAATATTTGTAATTATTTAATAATAATAAAACTTGCATTGACTGCATGATGAAATTCAATCTGTAGGTATAAAATTATTACATAATATGTATTTCTGTCTAGGACCAATTAATTACACTGAGAGAAAGATGACTGTCCTTAATAAGGTGATTAAAAATATATAATTTTTATGGACTAGTAGTTCTTTGTAATCTTAAAACAGAAGTAATTATAAAGAGAGGCTAATTTGAGACATTGCTCCTCTTGTCTTATCCATGTTTTTAGAAACCTATAATTAACTCATAATTGTTAGTGTGCTCAAATACCTTTTATGGTCCTTGAAAATGTATTAAATTAACTTAGAAATTTTACAAATTTTAACTTTAAGAAATTTAGTTGTATTCCAAAATGCATTTAGCATCTAGAATATTTTTCTTCACATACTGCATTTTATTGAATGACTTTTTCATCCAAGAAGTAATATAATTAGAAAAATTCAAACCATGCTTATTTTTATTATATGAATATGTATAGTTATTAATCATCACAAAGGAAATTGACTATGTATCTAAGAGGAATCCCATCCTAACATATTCCTTGAGAAGAAAAGCAAATTCGAGATCAACTTACTATTGGAAGGATTTTGGAAACAGAATCTGGAAACTCCTATTTGGGGCTTATGCAAGAAGTTGGGAATCCAAAGTAGATGAAATCTGTAAGCGTGCTCTTCTTCCTCAAGTCACATGTGATAAAAACCTAGAGGAGTAATGACACGCAGTAAAGCAAAGAAGCACAGTTGTACTGAATGCATCTGTTTCTAGACAGATTTGAAAGTTTTGACAATCAGATATAAAGGTAGGTACTTTTTATCGTATTTAGATTCCTTTCATTGAAACTACTTTCTTCCCATTGCGAACTTTCTTGAATCCATCTTTATAATTAGAGATATCACTGGCCCACTGCCCTTTACTTTATGAAACCTTATATTTGAAAGTGTTAAAATGGTTCATGATAATTAATATATTTTTTCTATTTTATAAAGGATTTAAAGATGTCATGAAGAGGTATAGGATAAATGGATTTTGGAAAAGTATGTATGTTTTATGAAGTCTTAACTGTGTATTAACAGTTTTTGGTTGATAGCAAATACTCTTTTATTAGAAAGTAACAAAGAAAGAAGAAATGTGATTATACGAGAAGAAACATTACCTCAGAAAGGTCTTAAGTTGAACAAACTCCTCTGAAATTCAAAAAAGTTTAAGGCAGCTGAATTCTATACTGATTTTTATCAACATAGTATAAATGAAAATAGGTTTAAGTGGGAGCACTGGCCACATACTGGGAATTTCACTGCTAAAGGTAAGCTTAGAAAGAAAAAGGATCAAAACTTATCCATAAAATATTTAAATGGAAATATCATGTGATACTTTTATAATATTAAAGTATAAATGACTTATAATATTGTGAGTGTTTTAGTTGTATGACATAGTGATTCAAAATTTTATACATTACAAAATGATCGCCATAGTAATATAACTATCATTTGTCATCATATGAAGTTACTACAATATTTTTCTATATTCCCTTGACTGTACATTGCATCCCAATGACTTACTTATTTTACAACTGTGAGCTTGTACCTCATAATCTCCTTTATTTATTTTACCAGTTTACCCACCCACACCCACTCAGACAACCATCAAATACATTTCTGTATCTATTCATGTGTTTTTGTTTTATTTATTTGTTTGTATTGCTTTTTAGTCCTCATATACATGAAATAATAGCATATTTATCTTTCTTTGTCTGACTTATTTGAAAATAATGCAAAATGAAAATAATGTCTGTAACAGGTTATGTGAAGGACAGTAACTGAAAAGAAAAAAAAATCAGAGGAGAGCTGATCTAGAAAGATTCAGCAAAATTAACAAAATAAATTGCATAGTAACTATTGAGTTTATGTGTTTTACAGACTTCACCCATAAATAAGTGAATAATGATAACATTTGAAGTCTTAATAATTTTGTAAAGCTTGAAAATTTTTACAGACACAAGAATGCTTAGCATTCAGAATTAAGTTTTCATACATATATAATTAAGAAATAGGTTTCAGAGTTTTTTCCTTAAGTCCTAAATCAATTTTAAAAGGTATTATAATAATGAGATATTCAAAAATTTCAAGGTTTCAATGGTAATACAAATGTAATAAAACTTGAATTTTCAGTAAAATGAAAAATTCTTTCTATGAAAAAACATTTATTTCTTATAGCACTTAAGTTATCTACCTAACCATAATTTTACGTATGGAAACTGGATAGACAGATAAAGACATAGCTAAATATTGCAATATGGTAAATAATTGTCTTTGCTCAAATTATGTTCACAGTGATTGTTGCACAGTAATTTATAATATTTCTATGAATACACATGAGCATTTCAGTTTACTATTCCATATATTCAAAATCAAATTCTGCTTTTACAAAATCCACTTAAAATACATTAAAAAAACAAATTTCCCTTTGTACACTGTTCTGCTGCCCCTATTAGAGCTTGTACAATTGGATTTTCTCATTCACAACATCTAATCAATGTGCATTTTGCTTTTGGCTATGGAAAAGCAATGCATCCAAAATTGCAGAAAATTTTAAAGCATAATATATGTGAAAAGAAATTTTAAATATTGATATATTATCTTCTAGTCTGCTCTTTGTGCATATTATGCACAAAGATTATATCTTTGTATGTGCAGTAAGCATAACTTACTACAGTGAATTTTCAAATAACCAATATTAACAAAAGAATCAATAAATATCATATTTCTACTGTAACAATTCTGTTCTATAGACCAAGGCCTCTACTTTTGGGACTTTAATCCTTTCTCCATCTTATAAATGTACACCCTCCATCAACTTGTACATCTTAAAACCACCCATTTATATAAGGACTTATACCTTGGCTGATGCTGAAGCTGAAGCTCCAATACTTTGGTCACTTGATGCAAAGAGTCAACTCATTTTAAAAGACCTTGATGATGGGGAAGATTGAAGGCAGGAGGGGAAGAGGGCAACAGAGAATGAGATGGTTGGATGGCATCACTGATCAATGGATATGAACTTCACCAAACTGTGAGAGATAGTGAGGGACAGGGAGGCCTGATGTGCTGAAGTCCATGGGGTGGCAAAGAGTTGGACACTACTGGCAGACTGAACAACAACAATACTTTGGCTACCAAAGACCACCCTCATCGGGAAGGGGGCATCCCTTATCCATCTGGAATATATGGCTCAGAAGGTAAAGAACCACCTGCAGTGCGGGAGACCTGGAGTCCACCCCTTGGTTGGGAAGATCCCCTGGAGGAGGGCATAGCAACCCATTCCTGTATTCTTGCCTGGAGAATCCTCATGGACAGAAGAGCCTGGTGGGCTACATGCAGTCCATGGGATCGCAAAGGGACGGACATGCCTGAGTGACTAAGCACAGCACAGCACAAAGCACAATAACATATCAGCCAAGAAACTACTGGAAAATTAGACTCAAGCATTTTCTTTCAAGAAAATATTGAATTAATTGAGCTATTTAGCTGGCATTCAAACAGTGGATGGGAAACTTTGCATAAGAGCATTTTCATTCTGCTCCAATAGTGTGAGTGAAAGTGAAAGTTGCTCAGTCATGTCCGACTCTTTGTAACCCCATGGACTATACAGTCCATGGAATTCTCTGGGCCAGAATACTGGAGTGGGTAGCCTTTCCTTCTCCGGGGGATCTTCCCAACCCAGGGATCGAATGCAGGTCTCCCACATTGCAGGCGGATTCTTTACCAACTGAATTACAAGGGAAGCCCAATAGCTTCTGTCCCAATAGCATTCTTCAATTGTTTCAAGACTGGGGAGGAGGAGGAGCTCAAAGAATTCAGAAATATCAATGAGGATATATTTGCAATTATTCAGATAAGTGTCAGAACTAGGTTCTTTCTATTGGGTTTGGAAAAGATGTGAGGAGAAATATTGCAAGGGTGAAATCAATGGACTTCTTTTAGTGTTTTTATGTGAATAAGGGGTTTTAGATGATATACTGAATTTTAGTTTAAACCATGTCAAGTGACTTTAGAGATTGATCAGCGCACAGATTGATCATTGAAATTGGTAATTATAAATCATTAATGTCTAATGGAAAAGCAGCTTTGGTACATTGATTAATGAGGAGGAAAATTTTGAGAAGAAACTAGATGGAATGAATGAGAATATTCTTTATAAATCATTGAATATGAAAGGATGAAGACGGGTCATATTTGAAGGAAAATAAAGGTGGAAGGAAGATTTCCTGGGGGTATGGATACTTGATTCCTGATTTTACACATTTCTTACTCTAACTATTGGCCGTGCATTCCTAATGGTATTCAAAGGTAATAATTTTAAAAGAAAACAACATATAATTAAAATACAATAGCATATGTACTATTGATACTACGTATAAAATAGATAACTAATGAGTACCTACTGTATAGCTCAGGGAACTCTACTCATTACTCTGTATTGACCTAAATGGGAAGGAAGTCCAAAAGTGAGGGGATATATGGATACACATAGCTGATTCATTTTACTGTATAGTAGAAGCTAACACAACACTTTAAAGCAACAATACTCCAATAAAAATTAATTTTGAAAAGACAAGGACTGTAATTTAAAAACCTATGGGGAGAAAAGTTTACTTTTTATTTTGTTGCTGTCCTTCTGTGTTGTGTGTGCTGTGCTTAGTTGCTCAGTCCTATCTCACTCTTTGTGACCCCGTAGACTGTAGCCTGCCTGGTTCCTCTGTCCATGGGGATTCTCCAGGCAAGAATACTTGAGTGGGTTGCCATGTCCTCCCCCAGAGGATCTTCCAAACCCAGGATCAAATCCAGGTCTCCTGCACTGCAGGTGGATTCTTTACCATCTGAGCCACCAGGGAAACTTGTCCTTCTAATTATGACTTTTTTTTTTGGTAACCATTTATCATTTATTTATTATTATTTTTTACTTTACAATATTGTTATGTCTTTATCTTAACACTTCAGTAGACTTTCAGTAAGGGGGGAAAATCCTACCCTGTTACCCAGAGCTATTTGAACATCCAGGCAGTTGCAGGCCATTTAGTCATGGGCAGTGAGGGGCAATTACAATAAGAAACAAATATGCAAGGCTACGCAAGTATCACTGTATTCAATCAAAATATACTGACATATGATCATTTAATATCAAAAGGAAATGCTTATAAAAATGAAGAAGACTTGTTTATGCTCACTTGTTTTGAGCAATGTTCAGATAGGTTCTTTTTTAATATAAATTTATTTATTTTAATTGGAGGTTAATTACTTTACAATATTCTATTGGTTTTGCCATATATCAACATGAATCCGCCACGGGTATACACGTGTTCCCCATCCTGAACCCCCCTCCCACCTCCCTCCCTGTACCATCTCTCTGGGTCATCCCAGTGCACCAGCCCCAAGCATCCTGTATCATGCATTGAACCTGGACTGGTGATTCGTTTCATATATGATATTATACATGTTTCAATGTCATTCTCCCAAATCATCCCACCCTCTCCCTCTCCCACAGAGTTCAAAAGACTGTTCTATACTTCTGTGTCTCTTTTGCTATCTCACGTACAGAGTTATCATTACCATCTTTCTAAATTCCATATATATAAGTTAGTATACTATATTGGTGTTTTTCTTTCTGGCTTACTTCACTCTGTATAATAGGCTCAGGTTTCATCCACCTCACTAGAACTGATTCAAATGTATTATTTTTAAAGGCTGAGTAATACTCCATTGTGTATATGTACCACTGCTTTCTTATCCATTCGTCTGCTGATGGACATCTAGGTTGCTTCCATGTCCTGGCTGTTATAAACAGTGCTGCGATGAACATTGGGGTACACGCGTCTCTTTCAATTCTGGTTTCCTCGGGGTGTATGCCCAGCAGTGGGATTGCTGGGTCATAAGGCAGTTCTATTTCCAGTTTTTTAAGAAATCTCCACACATAGTGGCTGTACTAGTTTGCATTCCCACCAACAGTGTAAAAGGGTTCCCTTTTCTCCACACCCTCTCCAGCTTTTATTGCTTGTAGACTTTTGGATTGCAGCCATTCTGACTGGCGTGAAATGGTACCTCATTGTGGTTTTGATTTGCATTTCTCTGATAACGAGTGATGTTGAGCATCTTTTCATGTGTTTGTTAGCCATCTGGATGTCTTCTTCAGAGAAATGTCTATTTAGTTCTTTGACCCATGTTTTGATTCAGTCGTTTATTTTTCTGGAATTGAGCTGCAGGAGTTGCTTGTATATTTTTGAGATTAGTTGTTTGTCAGTTGCTTCATTTGCTATTATTTCTCCCATTCTTAAGGCTGTCTTTTCACCTTGCATATAGTTTCCTTTGTTGTGCAGAAGCTTTTAATTTTAATTAGGTTTATTTTGCTTTTATTTCCAATATTCTGGGAGATGGGTCATAGAGGATCCTGCTGTGATTTATGTCAGAGAGTATTTTGACTATGTTCTCCTCTAGGAGTTTTATAGTTTCTCATCTTATGTTTAGATCTTTAATCCATTTTGAGTTTATTTTTGTGTATGGTGTTAGAAAGTGTTCTAGTTTCATAGATAGGTTAATTCTTAAGTGGAACTCCTTAAAAGAGTAAGCAAGGATTTTGATTTCTGGTTGAGTTTGGGGAAGAGATAAATCATTCTCCACCTTAGTTCTGAATATTTTGTAAATCAGCAGTCTATTTTTCATAACAACTTTTTAAAGTTCATTTTTTTCTTTATACATGTAAACTGTTGATAAAGTGTTATGTACATAGAGACAGGTTTCAGTTGAGATCAAGTCCAGAATGATTTTTTGAATCGTAAAACTATATTTTCAGTATAACTGACAAACATTTAAAAGCAGTAGGCTTATTGGCCTTTTTTCCAGTCTTCACTTATTGCATGTGCCTATAAAGAAATAAATGCAAAAAGGAGGGATTCCACATTTTTTGTTGTTAAAAGCTATGTTCTCCTTTACCCTCAAGGCTCTATTCACATTTCAGCTATCTCATAACTGAGTTAAGTCTTAACATAGCAGAACAAAAATAGAGCACCCTGAAGAAGTTTTTGCTGTTCTATTTTCTTTAAATTAAAAATGAAGCTTTTTATTAAGCTTGTATTTTTAATATGGAATCAGAAATCTCTTCATATAATGAAATAAGTATTTGGTATAGGCTGTCATAAGATGTAATGCAATTTTCTTTATGCATTCATATAATTTTATATTTCTTAGGTATAGACACATAGATTAAAATTGAGAAATTCCAAGAAACAAAAATAGAGGCTAAAAATTGGGTTTACTGAAAGTAAAAAAAAAAAATACTGATTTTGAAACTTTGTTTTTGAAAACAATTAATTTGATTATTTCCCTTGAGGAAATGGTCAATAAAAACAAGAAAAAAGACCAATTTTTCACCACAAATACACCCCTACATCCTTATGTCTTTGTTCCCTAAAACAGCAATTGCTGATTCCTTTTCCGTGATGCACATGTGACTATTCTCTTCACACATATTCTGAAAAGTTTAAAAAATGTATTTTTGTACAGCTACTGTTTGGTTTCGATTTGTATGTTTTTTCTTCTGGACATGATTTACCATGGACTTGTTTCTCCTGACTCTCACCTTGTTTATGTTTGCTTTAACGTCTAAGTCAAATCCATATAGAACAGAAAGGCATAGCAATGTAATCCTTAGAGTTTATCCCTCAGAAACAGCTGTGCTAAGATTCAAAGGTAGCTGAATGATATTTTATCAAACGTACCCAGAGATAATTTTGGTCTCATGTAAATATAACAAAAGAAATGAATTTTGCAGAAATAAAAATGACCTCAGGAAAACAATTACATGATATACCTTCAAATAAGATGGACGGGTCCATGTGAGATTGGGTGGTTTCCATTCAAATGATCATTGTGCTAAACAATTTTTTTAAATATCAATGATTACAGTTAAATATATACACATATCTTTTTAATGTTGGAATTTCAATGGAGATAACATTTCAAAAATCAAATAAGCAGAAAACCAGTAATGTGTAGAAGAATTCAGAAAACAAAGAATGTTATACATCCTTTTCAAGATATCAACTACTTCCCATCCCATTTATCAAATACAGACTGAATGTTCTAGAACAAGCATTACATTCTGAACATGTTATTAATACTGAACAAAAGGACACACTTCTATTCATGTTTTCCCCTTGGTGTTAGCATGGCATCCTTCTGAATTTGGCTGTAATGGCAGGTACTTCAGAATTACACAATTCTAATGCACACATTATTTTTAAAGCAGAGGAAGGTTCTCAATAATAGGCAATAACTAAACAAATTTTCAGACATGGGGAATTGAGAAGACCTTGCACCAAAGTCCAATTTCATCCACAAAATTCCAGTTTCATGGGATGCTTTTGCAGAACACAATAAAAATATTTTACAGACTATATAGAAAAATATGTGACCCTAAGTTACTAAATGACTTTTTAAAAAAAGAGCAGAGAGCAATCACGGTAATAGAGAACTCAACTTGCTACAAAGCTGTAATAATAAATTTAAAAATCAAGAAGTAAAGACTGTATCTTTTAATGTAGCATTAAACACATAGATGAGTATAACAGAATAAATGGGGTTAGAGAAAGACCAGGATACAAATGGAAGCTTGACACACAATAAAACCCAAAATCTTTGGGGAAAAAAAGAAAACTCTAATAAATACTTAAAAAAATATGTCACTACATAGGAAAAAATATAAATTTTATTCCTATTTTTCTTCCTCTGCAAGGGAAACTTCCAGATGGTTTAAAGATATGTGTTCTAATGAGGTAGATGAAACTGGAGCCTATTATACAGAGTGAAGTAAGCCAGAAAGAAAAACACCAATACCGTATACTAACGTATATATATGGAATTTAGAAAGATGGTAACAATAACCCTGTATGCGAGACAGCAAAAGAGACACAGATGTGTAGAACAGTCTGTTAGACTCTGTGGGAGAGGGCAAGGGTGGGATGATTTGGGAGAATGGCATTGAAACATGTATAATATCATATATGAAACAAATCGCCAGTCCAGGTTCAATGCATGATACAGGATGCTTGGGGCTGATGCACTGAGACGACCCAAAGGGATGGTATGGGGAGGGAGGTGGGAGGGGGGTTCAGGATGGGGAACACGTGTATACCTGTGGCGGATTCATGTTGATATATGGCAAAACCAATAGAATATTGTAAAGTAATTAACCTCCAATTAAAATAAATAAATTTATATTTTAAAAAAGAAAAAAGATATATGATGCATATAGAACTCTAAGTCTAAGGGAATTTAATGAAAATGCACATAGAAAAATAACTTTGTGGGGTTAGGACAAAATAACATTTTGTGAAGATAAAAATATCATATGAAATGTTGACCTAAATATTAAAAGGAACAGTATAGGTAAAGTTTATAGTTGAGCCATAGGAAGAAGGAAAGATCCATAGCTCCAGATGGAAACTAACCTCAGTGAGACCTCTGCCAAGTCTCTCGGTTATTGAATAAAACTTAAATTCTACTCATTCATTCATACTTTTATACCTTTTTTGAAGTATTGTTGATACATTCATATTTTTGTGTGTCCAATTTGATGCTTTGGAACATAAGCAAATATCCATGATACCGTGATACCATTTAGTTCAGTTCAGTTGCTCAGTTGTGTCCGACTCTTTGTGACCCCATGGACTGCAGCACGCTAGGCTTTCCTGTCCATCACCAACTCCCGGAGCTTACTCAAACTCGTCCATTGAGTCGGCGATGCCATCTAACCATCTTTCCCTCTGTTGTCCCCTTCTCCTCCTGCCAGCATCAGGGTCTTTTCCAGTGAGACATTTCTTTGCATCAGATGGCCAAAGGATTGGCGTTTTATCTTTATCATCAATCCTTCCAATGAATATTCAGGACTGATTTCCTTTGAGATTGACTGGTTTGACCTCCTTGCAGTCCAAGGGACTCTCAAGATTTTCTCCAACACCACAATTCAAAAGCATTAATTCTTTGGCACTCAGCTTTCTTTGTAGTCCAACTCTCATATGTGTACATAACAACTAGAAAAAACATAGCTTTGACTAGATGGAACTTTGTTGGCAAAGTAAAGTCTCTGCTTTTTAAAGTGCTGTCTAGGTTGGTCATAGCTTTTCTTCCAATGTGCAAGCATCTTTTCATGGCTGCAGTCACCATCTGCAGTGATTTTGGAGCCCCCAAAATAAAATCCCTCACTATTTTCATTGTTTCCCTATCTTTTTGCCATAAAGTGATGGGGCTGGATGTCTTGATCTTTGTTTTTTGTTTATTATGCTTTAAGCCAACTTTTCATTCTCCTCTTTCACTTTCATCAAGAGGCTCTTTAGTTCTTCGTTTTCTTCCATAAGGGTGGTGTCATCTGCATATCTGAGGTTATTGATATTTCTCCTGACAATCTTGATTTCATCTTGTGCTTCATCCAGCCCAACATTTTGGATGATGTACTCTGCATATAAGTTAAATAAGCAAGGTGTCAATATACAGCCTGGACGTACTCCTTTCCCAGTTTGGAACCCATGATACCATTACCATAATCAAAATAGATGGGTGTGTTTAGAACCTCCCAGATTTTTTTTAGTATTCCTTTGTTTTGATGTGTGTATGCATGTTAAGAACACTAACCAAGAGATCTACCGCCTCAATAAATTTTACGTGCACATGATGTATTAACCATAGGCACTCTGTAGTGCATCAGATTGGTAGAAATGATTTCTCTGGCATAACTGATACTTTACTTCCATTGAACAGAAATTGCATTTCTCCCACCCCGCAGCCCCTGGCAGCCACTCGTGAATGCTCTCCTTCCATGGTTCCATTTTAGATTTGTCATATGAGTAAAATCCCGTAGTATCTGTGTTTCTGGACTGGCTCATTTCACATAGCATAATGAACTCCAGGTGTATCATGTTGTCTCACAATGCTGAATTCTTTTTGTGAGTCTGAATCATATTCCAGTGTATGTTGACGCCACATGTTCTCCCTAAATTCACCTATTGATGGACCCTTGGTTCATATCTTGGCGGGAGTGAACACCAGAGTGAAGATACCTCTTTGAGATTCTGATATCAATTCTTTGGATGTATCCCCAGAGGTGGAATTTCTGGATCAGATAATTGTCCTGTTTATTCATTTTAAGTTATTATTAACATCAGTGAAAATTTGCTGCACACAGATTTTCTAGTTGCAGCAAGCAGAGGCTACTCTCTAGTTGTGGCGCATGGTCTTCTCCTTGCAATGGCTTCTCTTATTGCCCAGCACAGAGTCTAAGGTGCCTGGGCTTCAGTAGTTGTGGCACAAGGGCTTAATTTCCTCTCAGTGTGCAGGATCTTAGTTCTGGGACCAGGGATTGAATCTGTGTCCTTTGCATTGACAGATGGATTCCTAACCACTGGACCACCAAGGAAATCACTCTTATTTTTAATTTTTGTAAAACCTCCAATTTTCTCTTCTATAGGTCTTGCATTATTTTACATTCCCATCAACAGTTTAGAGGTAATTATCAGACAGATTTAACCTATAATTTGCATTCAAGAAAAATACTGAAATAGCATTCAGTTGGAGAAGACTCTTGAGAGTCCCTTGAACCACAAGGAGATCCAACCAGTCCATTCTAAAGGAGATCAGTCCTGGGTATCCTTTGGAAGGACTGATGCTAAAGCTGAAACTCCAGTACTTTGGCCACCTCATGCGAAGAGTTGACTCATTGGAAAAGACTCTGATGCTAGGAGGGATTGGGGGCAGGAGAAGGGGATGACAGAGGATTAGATGGCTGGATGGCATCACTGACTTGATGGACATGAGTTTGAGTAAACTCTGGGAGTTGATGATGGACAGGGAGGCCTGGTGTGCTGCGATTCATGGGGTTGCAAAGAGTCGGACACGACTGAGCGACTGAACTGAACTGAACTGAAATTTATACAAAGCCTACCATACAAAGAATATAAACAATAGTAATGAAATGAATTGGGCCGAAATAATACACCCACTCAAGATAAGTACCACTAACCTAAAAATATCCATTCACAGAAAGTTGTCAGTTGCTTAAAATTACTTTATTATTCAAAAGAAAATCACTAAGATTATATCCCATGATGTGACAAGTTCAAAAACAAGATATTTCCCTTTCTCGGCCTCCGTCTCTGTCTCTGTGTTTCTCTCTTTTGTTAGGGGAAATCATGACAGTTATTTGGTAATTTAGGGTTACTGATATACCTTTTCCTTAACTGCTGGAAAGGCATTAGGCTTAGAGGGTTATCTAACAGGCTAAACATAATTCATTTGAATGTTTCTGTAGATTATATGTCTACACATAATATATATATTAATGTTAATATTAAAAATCTGGGGCAACACAATTCTACTATACCTTCCACTTGTTCAGTCTAAGTCACAGAAAGTTTTAAGATATAATTTGTTCACAAATTCACAGTTCATATCATATGAAAAGTGGTTTACTTAAAACTTTCACAGAAAAAAGGGTCAAATCCAATAGTCTTTAAAAGAAAAACAACTGGACTCAGGTCTGTTATATAGAGAGCTTCACAGGTGGCTCAGTGGTAAAGAGTCTACCTCCAAAGCAGTAGATATAGAAGACATGGTTTCATTCTGTGGATTGGGAAGATCCTATGGAGGAGGAAATGGCAATCCACTCTAGTGTTCTTGCCTGGGAAATCCCACGGACAGAGGAGCTTGGTGGGCTATAACCCATAGGGTCACAGAGAGTCTGACATGACTGAGAAACTGTGCACAATTTTAGAAAGCGCTATAATTTAGAAGTCATGTGAGAATAATGGATTTTTTGCTTAATTATTGTGCAAGGGGCTTTCAAAAGTCATGCATTAATGTATGTTTCCAGAAGTTTCCACTCTACTTTTTGTAAAAAAAAAAAAAATGTTCATATACTCTCTTTGAAGGTCAAAATGGTTCATCATGAAACAAAGTGAAAAATGAAAGTGTTAGTTACTCAGTTGCGTCTGACTCTTTGTGACTCCATGGACTGTAGCCTGCCAGGCTCCTCTGTCCGTGAATTCTCCAAGCATGAATACTGGAGTGAGTAGCCATTCTCTTCTCCAGGGATCTTCCTGACCTAGGAATCAGATCTGGGTCTCCTGCATTGCAGGTGGATTCTTTACTGTCCACCAGGGAAGCAAGTCCATCATGCTTTCTGACAAATTGTCCATCACCTGGATATAACTGTTACAAGGGATGGCACAGTGAAAAATCCTTACAGCAAGTGTTACGAAGTCCCCTGTACCTAAAATAAAAATAAAAATCCACTTGTTCAGAACTATCCACTTTTATCCTGGGCATATCCAATTCCTTCACCCAAGGGTTAAGTTCTTTATAAAATATCTCAACCTTTTCTCAATAACTTGGTTTCTCATTTCATCTTTGTTTTGTCCTTCCTACAGCGGTTTTTCTTTTGTGGAAGTTGTCTAGCTCTGACTCATTTTCATATTTAACAGCCTTGAGCAGACTTGGTACCCTAAGAAAGGAATCATGTCTTGCAGTATGCAAACACATACAAGAGAGGATTTTCATTCTTCAATCACTTCATTTTGTTTGTTTGCATGTCTCTTCTCTTCCACATTGGCAATCTTCACTGTCCATTTAATATTATATAAGCTCTACTAATTTCTTCCTCCATTTCACTTAATACTGTTGGGTCTTACTCTCTTCCAGCAGTTGAATCATCCTCTTTGACAACTTCATCTATACTTGATCAGTCTACCCATAGGTCAGGATGCTGCCTTTTTCTTCACCTGTTTGTCTCCAGGGAACTTACCTTCACAATACTTGAGCTTTCTACACTGGTGTCTTGCCACTGCCCAGAACTGTTAGCCTTTCAAAAGATTAATTTCAGACTTATTATATTCTGACCTTATATTACCACCTCTCCATGAAACCCACACTATCTAAGGTTCGGCCTCATAAGGATTTCCTGTCTGTGATCTTTTTACTTTTTATTTCTCTCTCTCCTACATTTACACTTAAATCTCTATCTTTCAGCTCTGATTTCATTGTACAGTAATATTTCTCTTGATGTTATTCTCAAATCCATTTTTCTTTTAACTTAACCATTGAATGGCCTAGGGTCTTTTCAGGTTTGGGAGAGTCAAATTATCTGATGTAACTGCTATCATATTTTTTTTAGGGCTAACATCATGATCTTCAACTCAGTTCCAACAGCGAGGTTCCCTAATACTCTTATTAAACCTGGTCACCTCTCCATAGAGTTATTTTTCCCTTATTTCATTACTTTTTCCCAATTAATTTCTATTGGAATATAGTTTATTTACAATGCTGTGTTAGTTTCAACTGTACAGCAAAATGACTCAGTTATACATATACATATATTCACTTTTAAAAATATTTTCCCCATATAATTCATTCCAAGGTATTGAGTAGAGGTCCCGGTACTACATAGTATGCTGCTGCTGCTGCTGCTGCGTTGTATCAGTCGTGTCCGGCTCTGTGCCACCCCATAGACGGCAGCCCACCAGGCTCCCCCGTCCCTGGGATTCTCCAGGCAAGAACACTGGAGTGGGTTGCCATTTCCTTCTCCACTACATAGTATACGGGTCCTTATTAGTTATCTACTTTATAGATAGCGGTGCACTAGGAATTTAAACAGCCCAGAGACAGGGCGCTCTGTGATGACTTGGAAGGGTGGAATGGGGGTGGGTGAGAGGGAGAAACTAGCACAATATTTGTAAAAAAATTATAATCTAATAATAAAAATCCATAGAATTCTTAACAGCAGAAGGGTGAATTTCTCCACTTTTTTCCAAACTTTTAAATCCTGCTGTCTTTATCTGAACTTATCCTTTCTTTCCCCAAGGCTACCATGAAAATATGAGTCCTTCCTTTTACTGAGGCTAAATCTCTTAATTGTGTTCTGAAGCTCATCCTTCCATGCTTACTTAGAAATATCATTAATTATTGCCTCCCACATTTTAGACTTCTCTGACTCTATATTTATCTTCAGAGAAAGTTGAACCCTGTTAATAACCACACAAATGTCTCTCTTCACAGATTTCCCTGATTTTAAAAATAAATTATTTTAAAATTTCAAAACATGTCATTGATTGTTCCATGCAGAACTTTTTAATTCTAAAAAACAAAAGGTCTATAAACAAGCTTTACCTGTCAGTTTAAAATATAGCCCCATTTTCTCTTTCTATTGTCTTTAGAAGTCTCTCATTATCATTTCAGGTCTAAGAAAGAGTAAACGTATTTTATAACTGAAGTCTAAAGAGGATTCCAAACACAACTATTTTCATGAAGATTGAAACTAATACAATAATACCTTAAAGTATCCATTTTCCTCTCTGAACTTTTTTCCAAGGCCCAAGGCCTATGCTAGGGAAAATTGCCTTTTGAAGTAGCCTTTAAATGGTACTCTGAGCAGCCCATGGTAAAGGATTTTGAATGAGCATGTTTGCAAATAAACAGGAAACGAAAGTCTACGAGATATCTATTTCGACAGTTTGCCATCTATAGCTTTCCATACTATCACTTATTATGGGTCACACACCTAATACACCTCTATGACATTTAGGTTCTTTTCTACCACTTACTTTATTGTGGAGAAGTACCTATTTCTTTGCCATGTTCAGATGGTTTTAGTTCTCTATTTTAGATGAAAATGAACAATGCTATTGACATCTATCGCTAGCAGGGTGATTTGATGCCTATGCTGCATAGAAACAGCCTTCTGGCTGGCTTATCTTTTTCATACTTTGAAAATTCCTACTCAAGTTTAAATGAAATATTTTGTGAGAAAAGAGAAAAATGGTTAATCCATTTATGAAGCCAATATGAAGCTTCTTTTCTTAGAATCTAAATAAAACAAGAGTTCGCTGAAAAGTAAACCTAAAGCACTTAATAGCTTAGAAGCTTATAGTGGATTATGGCTTGATTTATTGGTAACGTGAACAAAGATGTGAACAGGGGAGCACAGCTTTTGAAGTTAGAGTTTTTTTTTAATGCCTCCATTATCTTTAAACTAAGGACAAAAGTTTCTGTTTGTTCCCTTAGTTGAGGCAAGCAGGGAGACCTGCGGGTGGGGAAGGGATGAGCAGGACCCCAGGTCTTGCTCTGAGAAGTCACCTTTGTTCTCTGAAAAGCCTTTGAATCCTTAAAGATTTACAATGTGCATTTTCCATGAGTAAACCTCCAAGAGAGAATGAACATGTGCTGGATGAGGATCTTCTTTGATTTCCAACAAAAAGATATATCACCTACACATGAGAACATGAAAATATTAGATGGTGAAACACCAGGCTGTGGCTTTTACAAAGGATTTTTGATAGTGCAATGCAGGAATAAATCATAAAGTAAGGCTTTCTTCTATAATGGAGGCTTTTTGACATTCTAGTTATCCCAGGAGTCACTTCTTCATGTTAAATGTAGGACAGTCAATCCATTCTCCTGAAACAGGAATTGGGATATATTCAGTGACTCATAGGCAACCGTAGGCATTTTGTCAGGTTATGTTTGTATGTACATACAGCACAGTGAAATATTAGCATAGCTACTTGCAGTTGAGGCAGTTTATACATTTGTGCTTTAGTGAATGAAATAATTCATTTTCTATTTTTTTTAATTTAAATTCATTTATTTCAATTGGAGGTTAGTTACTTTACAATCTTGTATTGGTTCTGCCACACATCAACATGAATCCACCATGGGCGTACATGTGTTCCCCATCCTGAATCCCCCTCCCACCTCCCTCCCCATACCATCCCTCTGGGTTGAAAAATATTTATTGAGATTCTGTGGAACCTATCAAGGATTCTCCGTAATTTTTAATCAGCAATGATAGAAGTGGATTGCCTGACATGGAACACTTTATAATGTGGAGTAGTTGCATGATGGAGATTGGAGGCAGAAATTGATAATGATGGCAATTACGAGTTATCTGGGGGGAGAAGGCAAGCAATTCAAAGATCTAGCATTGGAAAAAATGCTGAAAGTGTTATTATTATGTGAGAGATATTAATAATAGAATTATATAATAAACATACCATAGCATGGAACCCAGGTCTCCTGCATTGCAAGCAGATTCTTTACCCTCTGAGCCACCAGAGAATCTCATAGCATAGTAAGCCAGATATTTTAGAGGAAGATCAGCCAGAGTGTAATTAGTAATTAGACATAAGACATATTTAGAAGACTGGGGCATGAGAACAAGGCTTGCAGGGTGTTATAACTTGGAAAAAAGAGGGCAAGGAATTTACAGTGTATCAGCAAAAGGAGTCAGCTGAACTTCAGCTGCTTGGGGAATATGTGCTCAAAAATAGTCTCTTAAAATGCTCTTATGGCTTGAAAACCATTTGTTGCCATTTTGATTTAGCAAGAAAAGAGGGGAGGAACCCATCGGGAAGATGGCATCGTATGAGAACGACAGTAGAAATGTCCAGTTCCTCAGGTTTTCTTACACTGTTGATCATGCTTTATAACATGTACCCATGCATCTTATATTATGTTTAATATTTATGTCCATCTCTATTGGCTTTGCTCTCTGTCCTCAACCTCAAAGTCTATTTCTTCTCTACAGCTCCTTCCTCTCACTGATCTAACCCCACCTCCCTCTGCATTCCAAACTCCCTCTGAAATAACAAATGTACCAACCCAGTTGATATTTCAGTCAAGATTGGGTGCAGTGTGGGTAGAGACATGAGAAGTGAGCAAACATATGAAAAGGCTTTTCCTTTGTGAATGTGACACCTTACTTAAATTTGGAGTAAATGACAGAATTTTATTAATTTTGATTGTTTAAAGTATTTGGTTCCTTCTAGCTCTAAAATACATAGGTCCTGGAAATATAATGTACATCACAGTGACTACAGTCAATACTTCATATTATATATTTACAAGTTGCTAAGAGGGTAGATTGTAAAAGTTCTTGTCACAAGGAACAATTGTAGCTCTGTGGTGATGCATGGTAACTTTGTGGTGATCATTTCACAGCACACACAATCGTCGAATCCTGATGTTGTATCCTCAGAACAAATATAGAGTTATGTGTCAATTTTATCTCAATAAAAAAGAATAAAAATAAAATATGCAGTTCTTTACATGGAGATATGAATTCTACATAACTCAGTTTGCTTTCCTTGACATCTCATAAACTCTTAATGAGTTGTGTCATAATATTCTTCCTTCATATAATTTGCTTTTAAATTTTTTTCCCCTTTTAAAAATTTACAAATATAAGCCTTGAAAACAATTTTTATTAAAAGTACAGTGAAACAGGTAGCATGTTAGGTAGGGAAAAGGACAAGGTTCACTCCATTTTTCTTTCTTGTGGAGGGAGAACTAGGTAAGTCCACACATAGTGAGACTGTTTAGGATGGTAGTGATTGTACTTTTCCTATAGATGACAAGGGGCCCAACTAAGATTTATATACAATCTCTCTGACTCCAAAGCCCCAAATTTTAATTTTGTCCCTCATTCCTCTTCCCAAATACTCAACATTCATCTCACTGATTTATAATCAGGGTCCTTTCCACTTGTTTTCATCAGTTGGATTTGATCAATTGGTTTGGTTGTTTCTGATGGCAAGGGATCCTACCCTAACTTAAGTCTCCATTAAAAGCGACATGACTGCTTAACAATCTATTTTGACATCAATGTGTTTATGGCCTCCTAGAGACTTACAAAAATCAAACAAACCAAAAAAAAGATTGAACTTAGCACACAACCTCTCTAATCATACATCCACAACTTGATACTGCTTTATCCTTGTCTGCCCTATCCATAGCTATCTTAAGGGTCTGTTTGTAGGAACAAAACACTGCTTAGGAGCTCCAGTATTTTTAATGCCACACCAGGTGCAGCCAGGTTGCCTAAAATACTTTATACCAGTTGACACATTCTCTGGAGACTCAAGTCTAGCATAACACATTTTTAAAAGAACGACTAAAAGAAAAGAAGTCACATTATTTTGGAAAGCGTTCCAGCTTTAAGAAGAGAGCTTCATCTCTCAAGGCACATATATGCTGTGAATATCACTGATTTGTTTAGGAGGAAGATATTTACTATTTACTTCCTATGAAAAATAAATTTTCAAAATGTTTTACAAAATGAAATTTTGAGCTACTATGAGACTCTGGATCAAGCATGCTGTCATTACTGCTAAAATTCCTGTGGCTTTCATGGTTAGCCTTTGGCATCCACAGTTATGGAAACTCTGAAATCCTTCTAATTTTGGAAAATATGGGTGGGATATTTTAGTCTATTTGTGCTAAGCAAGATTCTTGTCTTTATCAAAGTTTAAGCCTCAAAATATGTCCCTGCTATTTTGAAAGAACTTAGAACCCAGTGGAAGAAATAAATTAGGTTAGATTTTATACTATGCATAAAGAAACAGTTTACTAATTGGCATTTTATCCTTTTCCATATTTAAATTGGAAACTCAGATACTAGAAACTAAACATTCTCTGTATAGTAGTACATGAAATCTTCAAGGAAGAAAGGTTAAGAAATTTCTCAGGCACAGCTCATATTTGATCCAGAGCCCACTTTAAAGTTTGCAGCAAATGCAATGGTCACGTCCTACACTTCAATGAAATGCACTGAGAGTAGAGTTTGCATTAAGACTTATTGGATTAAGGCTGAGCTACATGATAAATTCCAAACTGACCACAATCATCCAATTCTTTATGAGAATCCCAGTGAAATGTAACATCATTTCTTCTCATCAAGAGATAAAGCTTATTTCGTTATGCCTTGAACTGCTTGGCCATAAGATTTGCTTTAACCAGTGGGACAGGAAAAAATATGACACAAAGGCTTGAAAGGTGATTTTACATTACACCATTCCCCCTTGCTGTTCTTGGAAGCTAGATACCATGTGACCACACACAAGAGAATATTGAGAAAATTAGAGAATAAGAAACTCAGTGGAGGAAAACTGAGGCCTACCAGCAGACAGCCATTTTCAAAATCTGGATGTTAAAACTGTTTAATTTTTTTCACCTTATATGAGTTAAAAAGACAGTCATAATTTGCACAAAGTGTAGAGAATTGCACATTGTTACGAGAAACCTGGACTAGACTTATGGGAAAATATGGTACACATTGGGATCAAGAAGTGCTTTTTGGACTTCCCTGGTGGTTCTGTAGATAAGAATCCATTTTCCAATGCAGGAGTTTGATCCATGGTCCAGGAAGATCCCATATGCCATGGAACAACTAAGCCTGTGTGCCACAACTACTGAAGCCCATGTGCCCAGAGCACAGGCTCCACAATAAGTGAAGCCTCTGCAATAAGAAGCCCTGTGCACTGCAAGCAAGAGTAGCCCCCGCTGGTGGCAACTAGAGAAAGCCCACGCAAAGCAATGCAGACCCCACCACAGCCAAAAGGAAATAAATGAGCAAAATTATTAAAAAAAAAAAAAAAAAGAAAGAAATGACATTTGTCATTGATAGGACTTCACTTGTCATGTGACAATTCTTATTCTTTTTACAATAACACATCATGCTTTTTTAATGCCTTATTTAATTTCCAAGAACACTGTGCATTCTATTTATGTGTATATTTGCATCTGAATTGCATGTTTCATAAAGAAAAGGAAGATCAGATTTCCAAATGGTTTATTTTCCTGTGATCACAAAAGCAGGCAGGAGATTGTTCAGGTTCTGACAGACTGTCTCTCTATGAGCCTGTGTTTTGGGAAATATTTACAAAAGTGGCTGTCAAAGGTCATTTTCCTCACATCTTATCACAGTGATTTGTAGGAAATATGATATTTAAATAAATCAATATGCAATAAAGAAAATGATGAGCCATGTGATTCTTAAAGAAGCTTATAAATAACAGGATAAAGATATCATATTTCAAAATGTAGAAGTGTTTTTACACCTCTGCAAAATAATGAATAGTGATACAAAAATGAGACAGTAATAAGTTTTTCAGTAAGTGCTATGATGGTCTTCTTTCTATGTATAACTACATATTTTAAATTACTGAGGATTAATAGTAAAGGAAGACAAAGTTTTTAGATCCAGAAAATATGATTATGACTTTACTTAACCTCCAGGGTTCTTAGTTTTTTCTTTACTTAAATATGGATTATACTACATTTTAATGTTAATAAAAGAAAGTTTACTTTTACGTAGTAATTTCAAAGACACTGTGAGTACTTGATCTAAGTTAATTCATTGTACTTATTAAACAAAAAAACATCAATTTCTTAGGGTGGAATAATGTCTCAAATATGATTAATAATGAATATATACTTTCAAGTATAATTGGTTATCAGTTAAATGTACATTACAAGCAACACAGTGAAGACCTGCAGAAGAGTGTGCAGAATACTTTACATAAACAAGACATAATTTAAAAACAGGAGCTACTAGACTCCAGTTCTCCTGAAGGTGGACAAGGGTTACTCATTCTCTGCCTCAGGATCACAACCTGTCTAAGTTCATCTTCCAAGGAACTCGACACAGTTCAGCTGACATCCATCTGCAATGATAAAACTATCTGCTTCAGAGAGACCAAGAAAGATCATGGTCTTTCATTCGTTTCCTGCAAAAATACTAAACTTGTAGTAATTACTACATAGGCTTATATATATCAAGGAAAAATCCAAACAGAAGCAATTAATCAAGGCACTGTCAACCTGAATCTGTAGTAATCATTTGATAACTCTTTTACTTTATGAAGGTAATATTAGGAGAATTCAGTTCAGTTCAATTGCTCAGTTGTGTCCAACTCTTTGCGACTCCATGAACTGCAGCATGCCAGGCCTCCCTGTCCATCACCAACTCCTGGAGCCTATCTAAACTCATGTCCATTGAGTCGGTGATGCCATCCAACCATCTCATCCTCTGTCGTCCCCTTCTCATGCACTCCATCTTTCCCAGCATCAGGGTCTTTTCAAACGAGTCAGCTCTTCACATCAGGTGGCCAAAGAATTAGAGTTTCAGCTTCAACATCAGTCATTCCAATGAACACCCAGGACTGGTCTCCTTTAGGATGAACTGGTTGGATCTCCTTGCAGTTCAAGGTACTTTCAAGAATCTTCTCCAACACCACAGTTCAAAAGCATCAATTCTTGGGCACTCAGTTTTCTTTTTCTTTCTTTCTTTTTTTTTTTTTTAAGAGAACGTTAGAAACTTTTAGTCTAATTCTAACATCCATACATGACTACTGGAAAAAAAATAGCCTTGACTAGATGGACCTTTGTTGGCAAAGTAATGTCTCTACTTTTTAATATGCTGTCTAGGTTGGTCATGACTTTCCTTCCAAGGAGTAAGCGTCTTTTAATTTCATGGCTGCAGTCACCATCTGGAGTGATTTTGGAGCCCCAATAATATAAAGGCAGCCACTCTTTCCACTGTTTCCCCATCTATTTGCCATGAAGTGATGGGACTGGATGCCATGATCTCAGTTTTCTGAATGTTGAGCTTTAAGTCATCTTTTGCCACTCTCCTCTTTAACTTTCATTAAGAGGCTCTTTAGTTCTTCTTCACTTTTTGCCATAAAGGTGGTGTCATCTTCATATTTGAGGTTATTGATATTTCTCCCAGCAATCTTGATTCCAGCCTGTGCTTCATCCAGCCCAGCGTTTCTCGTGATGTACTCTGCATAGAAGTTAAATAAGCAGGGTGACAATACACAGCCTCGATGTACTTCTTTTCCTATTTGGAACCAGTCTCTTCTTCCATGTCCAGTTCTAACTGTTGCTTCCTGACCTGCATACAGGTTTCTCAGAAGGCAGGTCAGGTGGTCTGCTATTCCGATCTCTTTAAAAATTTCCACAGTATTTTGATCCACACAGTCAAAGATTTTGGCATAGTCAATAGAGCAGAAATAGATGGTTTTCTGGAACTCTCTTGCTTTTTTAATGATCCAGCAGATGTAGGCAATGAGATCTCTGGTTTCTCTGCCTTTTCTAAAACCAGCTTGAACATCTGGAAGTTCACGGTTTGTATATTGATGAAGGCTGGCTTGGAGAATTTTGAGCATTACTTTACTAGTGTGTTAGATGACTGCAATTGTGCGGTAGTTTGAGTATTCTTTGGTAATGTCTTTCCTTGGGATTGGAATGAAAACTGACCTTTTCCAGTCCTGTGGTCACTGCTGAGTTTTCCAAATTTGCTGGCATATTGAGAGCAGCACTTTCACAGCATCATCTTGTAGGATTTGAAATAGCTCAACTGGAATTCCATCACCTCCACTAGCTTTGTTCACAGTGATGCTTCCTAAGGCCCACTTGACTTAACAATCCAGGATGTCTGGCTCCAGGTGAGTGATCAAATCTTCGTGATTAACTGGGTCGTGAAGATCTTTTTTGTACAGTTCTTCCGTGTATTCTTGCCACCTCTTAATATCTTCCTGCTTCTGCCAGGTCCATAGCATTTCTGTCCTCTATTGAGCCCATCTTTGCCTGAAATATTCCCTTAGTATATCTAATTTTCTTGAAGAGATCTCTAGTCTTTCCCATTCTGTTCTTTTCCTCTATTTCTTTGTACAGATTGCTGAGGAAGGCTTTCTTATCTCTCCTTGCTATTGTTTGGAATTCTGCATTCAAATGGGTATATCTGTCATTTTCTCCTTTGCTTTTCACTTCTCTTCTTTTCACAGCTCTTTGTAAGCCCTCCTCAGACAGCCATTTTGCCTTTTTGCATTTCTTTTTTGGGGGATGGTCTTAATCCCTATCTCCTGTACAATGTTATGAACCTCCATCCATAGTTCATCAGGCACTCTGTCTATCAGATCTAGTCCCTTGAATCTATTTCTCACTTCCACTGTATAATCATAAGGGATTTGATTTAGGTCATGCCTGAATGGTTTAATGGTTTTCCCTACTTTCTTCAATTTAACTCTGAATTGGCAATAAGAAGTTCATGATCTCAGCCACAGTCCTCTCCCTGTCTTTTTTTGCTGACTGTATAGAGCTTCTCCATCTCTGGCTGCAAAGAATATAATCAATCTGATTTCGGTGTTGACCATCTGGTGATGTCCATGTCTTCTCTTGTGTTTTTGGAAGAGGGGGTTTGCTCTGACCAGTGCATTCTTTTGGCAAAACTCTATTAGCCTCTGCCCTGATTCATTCTGTACTCCAAGGCCAAATTTGCCTGTTATTCCAAGTGTTTCTTTACTTCCTACTTTTGCATTCCAGTCCCCTATAATGAAAAGGACATCTTTTTGGGTTGTTAGTTCTAAAAGATCTTGTAGGTCTTCATAGAGCCATTCAACTTCAGCTTCTCCAGCATTACTGGTCAGGGCATAGACTTGGATTACTGTGATATTGAATGGTTTTCCTTGGAAAAGAACAGAGATCATTCTGTCGTCTTTGAGACTGCATCCAAGTATTGCATTTCAGATGCTTTTGTTGACCATGACGGCTACTCCATTTCTTTTAAAGGATTCCTGCCCACAGTAGTAGATATAATAGTCATCTGATTTAAATTCACCCGTTCCCGTTCATTTTAGTTCGCTGAATGTTGACGTTCACTCTTGCCATCTCCTGTTTGACCACTTTCAATTTGCCTTGATTCATGGACTTAACATTCCAGGTTCCTGTGCAATATTGCTCTTTACAGCATTGGACCTTGCTTCTATCACCAGTCACATCCACACCTGGGTGTTGTTTTGCTTTGGCTCCATCCCTTAGGAGAATTACAGAGATGTAATGGTGACGATATTGAAGAGGAAGAAGGTATTGCATAAAAGGTAATTTGAATACTTTGAATAGTACTCAAACTAATTACTTAGCATTTAGTTATTTCTGCAAGGCTTCTTTACCAGGTAAATTAATAGAAATAAATATTACTAAAGAAATATTGAATATATTTACAACAATGTGCTCTTTAAACCATTTTGGTAGTATATCATTCTTCACAATTTCATATTAATATAATTTAACTCTGGTCTTTTTGTAATATAAAAAAAAATAGTTCCTAAAAAGAACTATTAGACAATTTTTTTTAACATCTCAGGACTGCATACCAGGATTAAAACTGACTTTCTGTATTATGGTCTACAATATTAAGATATTTTATTAAGCCAGACAGGAAACATTTTCAACAAGGCCAAGCCATTCATTTTCACTCTATTTTAATTACTTAAGCATTTTAAGGTGTGTGCTCCATAATTGATATAGAAAGACAGTTGGTTTATCTTGGTGGTTCTCTCTCACAGCCCTTAACCTGATTTAATTTTCAGACAAACCCAAAGTTAAGGATATTGTACAAGATACCAGACCAGCATTCCTCAAATGTCAAGTTCATTAAAAATAAAGAAAGTCTGAGAACCCAACACAGACCATGGAAGACTAAAACTTTGATCCTAACTGCAATGTGATATGCTGGATTAGATCCTGGGTTATAAAAAGGATATTAGTGGAAATACTAGTGAAATCCAAATAAACTGGGCATCTGGTTCAGAATAATTCTTTTATATCAGTATCAGGTGGAAATCTTTGAATGATTTATAAATGAATGTATATATTTACTTCCAAGTAGAAAAACTCAGTAATTAAGATATATTCTATAATTGCTAATGTCTTCAGAGGAACTTATAAACATTTTGTGTTTATATTTATATTTAAATATTTAAATGTGAAGGAAGCAGTACAGTTAAGTGATAAGTGAAATTAAACTAATACGTGTGAGCTAATTTTAATAGCTAACTTTTTTCTGTTGATCTAGTTAACAGTTAACATTCATTTGGGGCCTCCTTTCGATTATCTAATGTATAATTTGACTTTTAAACATCAAATCTCTACTGAAAAATGCTTATTTGATGTCATCATTTTAAAACAGCATGAAATTTTAAAGTTGTAATTTTAAAGTGTTATGGTTTTTCAGGAGTTATTAAAATAACAGGAACAAAAACAAGAGCTTTTAAAAATTAAGACTTTGAAAGAATAGTTTAAGATTCACAATAAAATAGAGAAGGTACAGGGATCTCCTGCTTACCCCTGCCCCCAGACATTCACAGCTCCCCTCATTATTAGCATCTCCACAAGATGGTACATTTGTTACAAATGTTGAATCTACATCAACACAGCATACTCACCCATACAATGTCCATAGTTTACATGACAGTTTGCTCTTGGTGTTATACTTCTATCATCCTTATGGTACCATATAGAATATTTTCCCTGCCCCAAAAATCCTCTGTGCTTTGCCTATTCATCCCTCTTCCACCCAGTGCCTGGCACCACTGATCTTTTTACTGTCTCCATAGTTTTGCCTTTTCCAGAATGTCATATATTTGGAGTTGTATGGTATGTAGTCTTCTCAGATTAGCTTCTTTCCCTTAGTAATTAGATCATTTTTGTTACTGAATAATATTCCATTGTCTAGATATACTGCAGTTTATAAAAATTTTCACCTACTGAAGGACATTTTGGTTGCCTCCAAGTTTTGGCAGTGATGAATATAGAAACTCTAAACATCCATGAGTAGGGTTTTATTCCACTACTTTGTGGAATACCAAGGAGCATGATTGCTGAATTGTTTAAAGGTACATTTAGTTTTGTAAGAAACCAACACATTATTTTCCTAAGTAGTTGTACCATTTTGCATTCCCACAGCTGTGAATGAGAGTTCCCTTTGCTTCAAATCCTCACCAGTATTTGGTGCTGTCAGTGTTCAAATTGTGGCCATTCTAATAGGTATATAGGTATATTTCATTGTTTTAGTTTGCATTTCCCCAATGACACATGATATGAAACTTCTTTTCATGTGCTTCTCTTCAAATGCGTGTTTATCTTTTTTTTAATGAAGTGTCATTGAGATTTTAATTATAATGAAAGTCTTGGTAATCCATTATTTCTTTCATGGATCATATCTGTAGTGTCATTCTAAAAAGTCATTGCCATACACAAATTTACTTAGATTTTCTCCTATGTTTAATAGGCTTTCTATATTTTTGAATTTTATAGTTTGAGTCTTCAAACAATTTTTGAGTTAATTTTTGTGAAACGGGTGTGATCTATGCTTAGGTTTTTTTTTTTTTTGGCATGTGGATATCCACTTGTTCTAGCACCATTTGTTGAAAAGACTATCTTTGTTTTATTGTATTTCTTTTGCTCCTTTGTCAAAGATCAGTTAACTGTACATATGTGGTTCTATTTCTGGGCTCTCTATTCTATTCCATTGATCTATTTGTCTTTCCTTTCACAAGTGCCATACTCTATTGATTATCATGGCTTTACAGAAAGTCTTGAAGTGGGGCAGTGTCTGTACACCAACTTTGTTATTCTTCAACGTTTGCTGCTACTCTGGATCTTTTAACTCTCAATATAAACTTCAGAATAAGTGTGTTGAGAGCAATCGAATAACTTTTGGGGATTTTGATTGCAGTTGTATTGAACATGTAGACAAATTTGAAATGAATTGATATCCTATAATAATGTCTTCCTATATATAAGCATATCTATTTATTTAGTTCTTTTTTGATTGTGTCATCAAAATGTGTAGTTTTCTCACATAAATATTCTAAATATTTTGTTAGATTTATGTCCATTTCTTTTTTTTTTCTTTTTTCTTTTTGGGTGCTAATGTAAATGATGGGGCTTCCCTGGTTGTTCAGTTGCAATTTTAGTTTTAAATTATACTTGTTTATTTCTAGGATACATGAAAGTGATTCAATTTTGTTCATTGACTTGGTATCCTGAAACACTGCTATGATCACTTTTTAGTTTCAGGATTTGTGTGTGTGTGTGTGTGTGTGTGTATTCTTTCAGATTTTCTACCTAGATGATCAGATCATCAGCAAAGAAACTTCCTTTCTTTCTTCCCAATCTTTTCTTATTTCCTTTTCTTGTCTCACTTCATTAGCAAGGACTTTCAGTACAGTGTTGGAAAGGGGTGGTCAGAGAAGACACCTTTGTCTTTTTCCTGACCTTTAGGAGAAAGCCTTGAATTTCTCTCCAATGATTATCACAACACTTGTTCTTAAACTTTTAGGTGTGAAAAATGATTTCTATCAAAACCGATGATTCTAGCATTTGCAGAATCACACTCAGGGGCAAACTCAATCTAGACTGTGATATGTTTAAATTTTTTTTACATTTAAAAATAGTAATAATATAGCACAAAGCATAATAGAAAGCTAAATTTTGGCCACTATGTAACCACTGGTATTAAAATTGAATCCAAAACAACGAGTAGAGGTGCTACAAAGTGTGGACTCAGACTATAGATTTCATGAAGAAAAAAACTATTGTTTGGACTCATTGATTTAAAGTCTAAAATACAATTAAACTTTATATCCTAGAATAAATTACTTATTGAATGTGTGAATCAACAAATAAGGGTTATGGGTACTAAATAGCAATTTTGCTTTCATCTTCTTTCTTAGAGCTCTATCCACAAGAAAGAACTTCCCAGGGAAGCTTAGCTGTATTGACTAAAGTGGTACATATGCGATTCACTCCTATAGGGCACAGCTAATTGTTCCTTTGGGAAATTAAGGGGTAAAAGGACAAGAGAGCAGTTTCCCAAATTTCCAATTATTCACAAAAGTCATCTAGCCAGAGTTAAAATTCTGAAGGCTATATTGAGAGCGTAGCAGGCAGGAAGGCTAAGGATCTCCATAGGGAGGAAATAGGCTGCAAGCGTCACTTTTTTTTTTTTTAATCTCTCTCTTAAGTGGCGGGAAGAAACAAATAGTGCCAGACTTTTTTTTTCCTTCTCTATGCAAAATTAAAAGGAGGTTTCTTTTAAAATTCTGTGTTGCCATGTGGACACCTGGTTCCACCTGAACTTATCTTTTCTCAAACCTTGAGCTAACCATTGTGTTTTTCTTATAGAAGTGTTTTCTTCAGTTCAGTTCAATTCAGTCGCTCAGTCATGTCCAACTCTTTGTGATCTCATGGACTGCAACACACCAGGCAGCCCTGTCTATCACCAACTCTCAGAGCCTACTCAAACTCATGTCCATCGCGTCAGTGATGCGATCCAACCATCTCTCCCTCTGTTGTCCCCTTCTCGTCCTGCCTTCAATCTTTCCCAGCATCAGTGTCTTTTCCAGTGAGTCGATTCTTTGTATCAGGTGGCCAAAGTATTGGAGTTTCAGATTCAACATCAGTCCTTCTAATGAATATTCAGGACTGATTTCCTTTAGGATGTACTGGTTGATGCCCTTGCAGTCCAAAGGACTCTCAAGAGTCTTCTCCAACACCACAGTTCAAAAGCATCAATTCTTCAGTGCTCAGCTTTCTTTATAGTCCAACTCTCACATCCATACATGACTACTGGAAAAGCCATAGCTTTGACTAGATGGACCTTTGATTGGTAAAGTAATGCCTCTGCTTTTTAATATTCTGTTTAGGTTAGTCAGAGCTTTTCTTCCAAGGAGCAAGTGTCTTTTAATTTCATGTCTGCAGTCACCATCTGCAGTGATTTTGGTGGCCCCCAAAATAAAGTATCTTAGTGTTTCCATTGTTTCCCCATCTAGTTGCCATGAAGTGATGGGACCGGATGCCATGATCTTAGTTTTTTGAATCTTGAGTTTTAAGCCAACTTTTTCTACTCTCCTCTTTTACATTCATGAAGAGGTTCTTTATTTCTTCTTCACTTTCTGCCATAAGGGTGGTGTCATCTGTGTATCTGAGGTTATTGATATTTCTACTGGCAATCTTGATTCCATTTTGTGCTCCATCAAGCCCTGCATTTTGCATGATGTACTCTGGATGGCATCACTGACTCGATGGACGTGAGTCTGAGTGAACTCCGGGTTGGTGATGGACAGGGAGGCCTGGCGTGCTGTGATTCATGGGGTCGCAAAGAGTCAGACACGACTGAACGACTGGACTGAACTGAACTGAACTGAACTCTGCATATAAGTTATATGAGCAGGGTAACAATACACAGCCTTGATGTACTCCTTTCTTAAGCTATTTTAATGAACTATGTATTTACCTTTGACTCCGTCTTTCTTCAAGTCAGTTTTGCCTAAGACTCAGAACTGATAATGGCTCAACAAACCAGTATGTTTTACTCATGGAAATGTTCTCTTAAGCTATAAGAGACTCTGTATTTGCTTGAAAATCTGCCTTTCTTCAAGATTCATGTCATTTGTTTTATGCTCCAGGATGACTCACCTTGTGCCAATGTTATCTCAAAATGCATGTTGTGGGTGAGGGGCCTCGTGCCACTGTCTGAGTTTTGAGACATTTCTTTTCTTCTTGCTAAAAACTAGCGAGGGGGCACTCTTTCTGCCCCCATCTGATGTCTATGTCAGAAGACTTCTCTATCTTTTCTATACTTTAATAAAACTTTTATTACACAAAAGTTCTGAATGATCAAGTCTGTTACTGATCCCAGATCAAATTCCTCTCCTCTGGAGGCCAAGAATCCCTGAATCTTTCACAGCATAGTGACAGCCTTTCAATATAATGTGTTTGATACTGTAGACAGATAACCTATGGCTGAGCCAAAAGGATCTGGTGAGAAGACAAAGGCTTTGTGAAAGAAATAGTTTTCAGTGCATGTTGCCTGTCCCATACCTTCAGTAGAGGTTCAGAATACTGCTGTCTGAGCAGTTAGGTATCACCTCTGATGAGGGAAGTTGCCACTGGCATCCACAAATGATATTATGTTCTTGCTATCTTAGGATTCCATATGTATACTTGCTTTGTTTAAACTGGGAAATAAATATTAACAAGGAGACATATATTACATTGAATGGGTAACAAAACATAGAAATCAATATAATTGGATTTAATATTAATGGATCCTTAAGAATGGGGTTGACTTCTTCTTTTATATTTTCTTGTTACAATTGTGTATAGGTTCAAATTTCTACAGTTTCTAAATCAGGATTTTCATCCCTTTCCACTGGGCTTCAATTTGAAGTTACATAGTAAGAGTAAATATTGCACTATGTTACCTAAAGAATGTTACAATAAATATTTGTTATACCATACAGATTAACAATATTACTGGAATTGAGAAAATGGTACATAATAAAAGTGAGCAAGAATTATAAATAAAGTTTTATAGGCTCTTTTTACTATCAGTGAAAAGATGAAGGAATTTCCACTCATTAACATATGCTGAGTCGCTTCAGTTGTGTCCGACTCTGTGTGACCCCATAGACGGCAGCCCACCAGGCTCCCCCGCCCGTGGGATTCTCCAGGCAAGAACACTGGAATGGGTTGCCATTTCCTTCTCCAAAGCGTGAAAGTGAAGTCACTCATTCATGTCCGGCTCTTAGCGACCCCATGGACTGCAGCCCACCAGGCTCCTCCGTCCATGACACTGATATTCTTTGATTTATATTTCAAAACTGTATTTAATTTCTATCAACCAAAGGTAGACTTCAAAGCTGGGATTTCTCTACAAACAAGCTTCTTATTGAAATTAATCATCCCACTTCTTTAATTATAAATATCAGATGGAAATTTACACGTTATCACAGTAGGCTTTGCAAATATGCAAGTGTTAATGCACATGTAGTTGTTGATCCATTACTTAATTCAGCACCATTGATTTAGCATGTCTGGGGTCACAGTCTGAACATGATACCAGTAAAACTGTCTGAAACACTCCAGGTGAGGTGTCATAAGTCTGGGATGCCCACTCACATCATTAATTTTCAGATTATTTATTTCATATAAAAACAATACTAACAGTTTCCAAAATGCATATTATGCTTTCAAATGCACTCATATTTTATTAAATATCCCTGACAAATTCTGTAGTTAAATCTTTATTAAATAAATATAATTTTTCCCAGGAGAGTGACATTGCACTTAAATAGTCATATTTTTAAAATATCTCTTTAAATTATCAACATACACAGAAGTCGGAGGCTTTTAGCTGTTTGTAAATTTTCATTGATATTCCAAATAAGAAGCAATGGGAATAAAAACTCTTCAGAGAAATTGTTGAACAGAAACTGGCAATCTATCAGGAAACAAATTATCAACCACATGTAGGTCTCAAAATTTAGGATCACTAGGCAATAAAAATAGAGGCATCAAATTTTATCAAATGAGTTGGAGTGATGCATTCAACAAGTGACCTGATTAACTTCACAGACCATTTTGATTTCAAATTTTATTTTTTAAATATCTAGGTACAGATAAAAAATTACACTTTGAGATTGGTGTTTATTTCTTCTTGTTTTTTTTCTTTTTCATATTTAACAAAATTTTACCTTGATTTGTATAAATCTCCTCTTTCTAGTTTCCTTTGGTTTTATTGTTTTGCTTTGTTTTATTTTACTTTATTTTACAATACTGTATTGGTTTTGCCATACATCAACATGAATCCGTCACAGGTGTACATGAGCTCTGAATCCTGAACCTTCCTCCCACCTCCCTCCCCATACCATCTCTCTGAGTCATCCCAGTGCACCAGCCCCAAGCATCCTGTATCCTGCATCAAACTTAGACTGGCGATTCATTTCTTACATGATATTACACAAGTTTCAATGCCATTCTCCCAAATCATCCCACCCTCTCCCTCTCCCACAGAGTCCATAAGACTGTTCTATACATTTGTGTCTCTTTTTGCTGTCTCGCATACAGGGTCATCATTACCATCTTTCTAAATTCCTTATATGTGTGTTAGTATACTGTATTGGTGTTTTTCTTTCTGGCTTACTTCACTCTGTATAATTGGCTGCAGTTTCATCCATCTCATTGGAACTGATTCAAATGTATTCTTTTTAAAGGCTGAGTAATACTCCATTGTGTATATGAACCACAGCTTTCTTATCCATTCATCTGCTGATGGACATCCAGGTTGCTTCCATGTCCTGGCTATTATAAACAGTGCTGCGATGAACATTGGGGTACATGTGTCTCTTTCAATTCTGGTTTCCTCGGTGTGTATGCCCAGCAGTGGGATTGCCATGTCATAAGGCAGTTCTATTTCCAGTTTTTTAAGGAATCTCCACACTGTTCTCCATAGTGGCTGTACTAGTTTGCATTCCCACCAACAGTGTAAGAGGGTTCCCTTTTCTCCACACCCTCTCCAGCATTTATTGCTTGTAGACTTTTGGATCGCAGCCATTCTGACTGGTGTGAAATGGTACCTCATTGTGGTCTTGATTTGCATTTCTCTGATAATGAGTGATGTTGAGCATCTTTTCATGTGTTTGTTAGCCATCTGGATGTCTTTGGAGAAATGTCTATTTAGTTCTTTGGCCCATGTTTTGATTGGGTGGTTTATTTTTCTGGAATTGAGCTGCATGGGTTGCTTGTATATTTTTGAGATTAGTCATTTGTCAGTTGCTTCATTTGCTATTATTTTCTCTCATTCTGAAGGCTACATTTTCACCTTGCTTATATTTTCCTTTGTTGTGCAGAAGCTTTTCATTTTAATTAGGTCCCATTTGTTTATTTTTTGCTTTTATTTCAGATATTCTGGGAGGTGGGTCATAGAGGATCCTGCTGTGATTTATGTCGGAGAGTGTTTTGCCTATATTCTCCTCTAGGAGTTTTATAGTTTCTGGTCTTACGTTTAGACCTTTAATCCATTTTAAGTTTATTTTTGTGTATGGTGTTAGAAAGTGTTCTGGTTTCATTCTTTTACAAGTGCTTGACCAGTTCTCCCAGCACCACTTGTTAAAGAGATTGTCTTTAATCCATTATATATTCTTGCTTCCTTTGTAGAAGATAAGGTGTCCATGGGTGTGTGGATTTATCTCTGGGCTTTCTATTTTGTTCCATTGATCTATATTTCTGTCTTTGTGGCAGTACCATACTATCTTGATGACTGTGGCTTTGTAGTATAGCCTGAAATGTTTATTTCTTCTTGTTTTTTAGGAAATGGTTTGGCTATCATCAGGTAAATGTCGTTGGGGTCTTTTAGATAAAATTACAGTTTGACCAAAAAAAAAAAAAAAGCATGGTAGTTCCATTATATTTGAATGTGCTGTCCGTCTAATGTAGCCACACCTGCAAACATGTTAGTCAGTTGTTTCCCTGTGTTGTCTTAACACTTAAGTGAGGTTGATACAAGCAGAATAGAAAATTTTATTTCATGCAGATGCTTTTGCTTAACATTTAATGCATAGGTAATTTAATTCAAGATATCCTTCCATGGAAAATATACTGAATGTCTTGTGTTGTAAACATTTATAAGTTTCAGTGATTTATTTTGAGTTGACATTAGAAATCCAATGCATAAATTTATGAGAATGAAACATGGACTGTGAATATAAGGCTTGAAAATTACAGTAATTTTGGAGAAGAGAAATAGTGTCCTCATTACCTTGAGGTCTCCTGCTAAGCTAGCCAAACCTTTTTCTAGCAAGGGCTTTCAACCCTGGCTACATATCAGACTCATTTAGAATTTTAAGATACCTAAGGCTTACTCCAAAGACTCCAAATCAGTGCAATTCCACAAAAATCTATTGAGGTCATTCCTCAGCATCACTTTTAGTTAAGGACCTCAGCTGTAACCAGGATGGCTAACCATTCACCTAGGCAGTGAACTGAAGTAACAGCCTCCTCTACCATCTTTCTTCACCCAGAGCAGTCATTTTCAACTTGGGATGATTGTGGCCTTCAAGGGACAGTTGGCAAAATCTGAAAAGATTTTTGGTTGCCAGAGTTTCAGTGTATGGTTGACATCTGGAGGGGAGAGGGCAAAATAATGTGGCTGAACATCCACAGTAACAGTCCAACTAAGGAAGTTACAGTGCAATTAAGGAAGTTACAGTCCAACTAAGGAAGTTACAGTCCAACTAAGGAAGTTACAGTCCAACAAAGAAATAATTGACTTTGACCCAAACATCAATAGGATGAAGGCTGAAAAACCCTGAGGCAGAGACTCAAGTTTCTCATGACCTGGGTGACTGCAGACCAAATCTATTTGCCTATAATCATTTTTAAAGTATCTGCTGTTTATCTTCTCATTCTAAAAACTCTAAGAAACAATAGAGACTTGTCCCTTCCCTTTTGACTTTAATTTACTGTTTCTACTGCTCCTTATCTTTCCTGGTGAAAGCAGCTCTTTTGCCCTTTTCCTATTTGCCCATTTCTGTTGACCCTCTAAGCTTAAAAACCTAACCATAGAAATGAGATCACCAAACAGTTGAAACTAACTCCTGACTTAGGCTTCCTGAATGCACACCATGCTTTGTTTAGCCTGTCTATTCTTTTTCTGGAGTAATAGAGGTTAGAATGAGGAAGTGGGCAGTTAAAGAATGGCTTTCTCTCCAACCCCAACTGTCCTCCTGGCAATCATGCAGGCAGACCACTCGGACAAGATAACATCTGCAGAGAGAGTCGGCCAGCCCACAACCATGGAGGAAGATGCAGAGCCCACCCTCCTGCCTCCATGACTCACTGAGATTCTCCCTCACTTTTCTCTTGAAAACCTATCACGATTGAGCAGAATCTTCAGCTTCTCAGGACTCGAGTCAAATCTCCCCCAGATTGCTGGCTTTTCTGATTAAAGGACCTTTCCTTTCCATTCACACTTGCCTCTCAAATTATTGGTTTTTGAACAGCGAACATTCAAACCTGAGTTCATTAACAAGGAAACCAGCCAACTTCAAAATGGATGATAAGACAAAGGGCTCAGGCAACTCCTTCTCTTCCTCCCTCCCTTCCCTTCTTTCTTCATTTTCTTTCTTCCTTCGTTGTTTTTGCATATTTAACCATTACTTGCTTGTGTGAATGCTAAATCCCTACAGTGTTCTACTCTGTGCAACCCTATGAGAACTAAAGCCCTCCAGGTCATGGGATTACCCAGCCAAGAATACTGGAGTAGTTTGCCATGCCCTCTTCCAAGGGGTCTTCTCCACCCAGAAATTGGACCCTTTTCTCTTAGGTCTCCTAATTGGTGGGCAAGTTCTTTATCACTAGCACCACTTGGGAAGCCCATTACTTATACGTTGCCAAAGCAGTTGCATTATTAGGTTAAATAACAAATACAGTATTGTAAAGTAATTAACCTCCAATTGAAATAAATAAATTTATATTAAAAAAAAGAAAACAATCAAACTGAGCACCCATTATTGAGAGCTGGATTCAGACTATGTTATAGGTTTTCTGCTCCATACATTCCTCCTGTGATTTCATACAGGTAGCCAAGGAAAGCATATATTTTCACAGGAAGGCACATTTTATCACTTCTATAAAATGTGTAATTATGAAAAAAGTACAATTTTCTTTTTTTACATCATAAGCTTGTCTAAAAACAGATAAATTATAAGTTGCCATTGTGAGTCTGTTTGAGGTAGGAGATGACAGAAGCTGGTTAGATGTTAAATAATTGTAGCTTGAAAATGAGGTCAAGGTCAGATAAATTTTGATGCTGTTTGCTTGGTAGGAAATAATTGTCTCAGTGAACAGGGTAGGGAACAGCAGAAAAGCTGATAATAGAACTTTAGTTAGGGGACCATGTTTATACTAAAAAATGAGCAGCAAATCTATACACAACAAAATACCAATCAAAAGTTGTACAAGTATTTGATATTTTAGTCAGCATTCAACATTTTAGGTAGCATTCAAGCCATATGAGTGCATTTCCTCCATCATCAGATATTTTATTACAGGGAAGAAAAGAGATGGTTTAAATTATCTAGATATTTATTTTACCCCTATTATATTAATGTTGCATTCCTAAAGCCTCAATGATATTTTGCTTGTTTAAGATACTATGACTACAGTTTCTTTTAGTAAAGGGCATGTAGACTTGACTTTCAGTTATTAATTAAAAATTCTAGTAACCCAGGGTCTCAGAGCTTCCATGAGGACACATGAAATAGCCATGTCCAGGGCTGGTGCTAGGATTGCCAGGCACTCAGCTGTCCGTAGGCTCACACTCCATTAGGGGTCAAATGTTAATTGGTCCAAATCTGTGTTGCTCATATACTTAGGCAAAAAATTTTTCTTAAAGATCTTTATTTCTATAATAATTGCACAGTTCCTAGGACTGTTGTTTCGCCTTGGTTTTCTGGTTTGAACTCTTTGCTGAGGGTGCAGACTTGTCCTGATCCCCAATGCCCAAACAACTCTTGTCAATACCTGGGTGGGAAAGAGCCCCTGGAGAAGGAAAGGGCACCCACTGCATTACTCTTGCCTGAGGAATTCCATGAGCAGAAGGGCGCATGGGGTCACAGAGTCGGACATGACTGAGGGACTGAGCACACACGCATGCTGTTCTCCAAAGGGGCCAGTGGAGAAGAGTGAGGTATGTGCAGTGAATGACAGTAGTGAATTCAAGTGCTCCAAGTGAGCGAGTGAGTGAAAACACAACATAGAAAAAGAAAAAAAAAATTGGTAGATTTGTCCCTGAGTCTTGACCCCAAACAGTCTTTTCTAGATCATAAGAGAACAAGGCAGCTTTCATCATTTTGACCCTGCATATAAAAAACAGACATGAACTATTCACAGTGATGGAAGCTGGCTTTGAAATCAGCAAGGCCTGGCTGACAGCAGCCACCAAATTGGCACATTCATTGGAAATGATGTTCAAAGCAGCTCATAGGAGGAATGGGAAAAGCAGCTTTGGCTTCTCTGATAGAATACAGAGCAGCATTTCCTTTGGAATCCACATTCATGCTTGATGCTGTAAGCATGGCTGGAGATATGCAGAAAGATGAAAGTATCCTACATTCAAATTTAATGTATTTGTTTTTAGAAGCTGATTGATCTAATAACAAGTCTACTTACTTCAGATTTTAAAATAACCTGTGGACTGTCCCATTTCACTCTGTGATTAATTCTGGAGAGAAACTCAAATAAAGCTAAATTAAATCCATACAATTTATGGTCTGAGGGTGGCTCACTAATAAGATGCTGATAGAATAGATATGGGCCAAAAGGAAGATGAGTCTGGGTTTTGGCTCAGGGCCTCCACCAATGGCTTTTCACTCTCTCCAGTGGTAACAATCCTGATGGGCATTGACACCTGCAATATGGAACAAATAAATAACATAAGGGCCTTAGAGCAGTGAAATTCTGGAGATACTCCCCATCTCTAGCCACACTCAATGAAATATATATTTAAAGGTGAGAATTTCATGGACTTCCTTGGTGGTCCAGTGGTTAAAATACTGCATTCCCAATGCAGGAGGCCTGGTTCAATCCCTGGTCAGGGAACTAGATCCCACATGCCATAACCAAATAAAAAACAAAAATGAGAATCCCAAGTTAAAATTATGGGGGGATAAATATCAGGGGAGGAAAAGAAAGGCAATTGAGACCTCTGATTATTGATTGATTAATAGGATCAGTTTGATGCTGGAGGAGATTACTTAATTTCCATCTTCTGTGTTTTATCAGAGGCATTAGTTATTTGGGGATCTAAATCTTTTCTTATTTTATAGAGTGTATTTTTAAAATATTTCTGGGCTTTCTGATTCCTCAGCATCTTTGTTCACAGTACCTCCAAATTCCTTATGTATGTTGTAGTCAATGTTAGAAAGAGAATACTGTATACTTTATTTTAATCATTGAACTATAATTAATAAGAAAATTAAGTGATTAGAAATTAGACACTATGCTTATGTGGAAACATGCTTAATATTAAAAATCCTATTATATAATATCATATTTAGACTACTTTTTTTTTTATAAAAGTAGTCCATTCATCTTGGGTTCCTTTCATTTAACAATGTCATTTACCAGTTAATCTCTTGCACAATATTATTTGCCCTGAATATGTTTGGTAAACAATCTTTAAATAGCCATTTGATGTCATATTTTTGTGGGTAGATCATAAGAGTTGCAATTATTTGGCCCAACATACCTACATGAATACATGTTAGAGACAGGAACCTGTATAAACATGATGAAGTCCAAGGAAAATCACATGGAAAAAATATAGACCACAAATAACAGGTGGGACAAGTTTGCTTCTGTGCAAATATTTTACGACAAATTTAGAAATGGTCACACTTGCCCACAGGTAAGCGTGAATCCTCAGAATGGGACTGCAGCTAATAGAACAAGTCTGACACAATGACACATCAACCAAAAATATACAGACCTCTCACCCTTTCTGATAAACCTACAGTCACCAGAAGTAAGGAGTTCCACTCTGTGGGCAAAGGAAATGTGATATAATCAGTATTCTGGAATTTCAGAGTCAATTTTTGCTTTATAGAAAGTTCTGAATGTTAACCTCTATAGCTAAAAATAAGAATTACAGAAACAGTTGAATGAAAGTAAACATTATATTAATACTTAAATCATCTTAAAACCCATGTACCAAATCTTTGTCTGACTTTGTTGTTGAAGTGGATATGTGCCTATAAATTGAAGTTTGATGAAATAAAGAACAGAGCTTAAAGGATGTATCTTTAGTTTGATTTAAAAAATAACAAGGAACTGTTAAGTAAATATAATAAGAAAATACTTGCCTCTTTCCCAGAGGGATGGGAGGTGGGGGTGGGGGGGAGGTGGGAGGCGGGTTCAGGATTGGGAACACGTGTACACCAGTGGCGGATTCATGTTGATGCGTGGCAAAACCAACACAAAATTGTAAAGTTAAAAAATAATAATAATAAATTTAAGAAAAAAATAAAAAGAATTAAAAAAAATACTTGCCTCTTTCAAGATTCACTGCATATTCTCTTTTTATTTATTCTGTCTATTTTTAATTCTTTAATAGAGTTTTCTTCATCAATATCTTCTTCATTATGTTCTGTATAATTCTTCTTATAGAAATAGCATCTTATTTCTATTTTTTGCATGATTATTACTTTTATGAGGGTATGTTGCCAACTTGCATACATTATTGAAGTATTTAGAAACTTGACCAAAGTCTCTTATTGCTTTGTTAGCTTTCTATTGATTCTGTGGTTAATAAATCATTTGCAAATAGATACATTTCTTTTTAGTTCTTATTCCTCATTTCCATTTTTTAATTTTTTGCCAGGACTTTTATTCCTGTACTTATCAGAAAGAGACTTAATATCTGCAAGAAACAGAATATTGAACTTAGAGACTCATTGCGTTTAAGAATAAGAACAAGGCAAAGGTCTCCATGACTATGTGTATTTTTTGTATTTGAATAACTCTTCATAGTTATTAACTCAAACTTAATAATTGCACATTTCAATCTTCGATTTATATTTCAATTTCATTAATGGTGATTGGTGGTTTATTTCTTGTTAGACATTAATTTTTACATTTAATATATTTTCTAATATGTATATATTCATTTATTTCAACTGTTTAGCTAATAAGTTTTAAATTTCAAAATTACATTTGTAAATGATGCAACTTGTCATAGATTAATACGTTCATCTCATATTTTGTAGGAATACATTTTAATGTCTTCCTTTTACAAAACTTTGTTTTCAATAGTTATAAGACAAATCCACTTCTAAACTCCAATTGATGATAAGTAGCAGAGAAAAGATTTACTGCCATGGCAAAGCACTTTTGTCGTAATAACTTCAGCACATAAATTCGAAGTATATTTACTATAGCTGTGTATATTTTTAAATGTTTGCAAATGTTAACAATGAACATATTTAGATTGATACAATACTGAAGTTGATAGAGTCAAAACTGTAAGTCACATATATCGCTACCAATTCCAAGAACATTTCTATCTCAGTGCTTTCTTAATTCAGCACGCCACTGTTTGTCAGGATGCTGTGCTCCTAGAAATTAGCTTTCTTAATATCACTGCAAATAAACATTTATTATTGAACACTGAATCCCTAACTCAGCATACCATTCATATTTTCAAGGCTCTGATTTCATAACTTTGTTCACAATATCCAGCATGTATTGAAATTAACTGTCTTTCTCTATTTTAATCATCATATGGTAATAATATAAACTTGGCATCTTTTAAATTTTTGAAATTCTTCTGTTAATGGAGCCAACTCATTGCTCACTCCCTCTTTACTTTTTATAAATGCATGAAGAAAACTTGGAATAAAATCTGAGCAGAGTTGAGAACAGCCACATGTTTTAAGTAAAACATCACATTTATAGGATGATATGTGTATGTGAATGCAGGTGGGTCACCTTCCATCAAGTATTAGTGAAAGTGTGAAAGTGAAAGTGTTAGTTGCTTCAGTCATGTATGACTCTTTGTGAACCCATGGACTGTAGTGCACCAGGCTCCTCTGTTCATGGAATTCTCCAGGCAAGAATACTGGAGTGTGTTTCCATTCCCTTCTCCAGGGAATCATCCTGACCCAGGGATCAAACCTGGGTCTGCAGCATTGTGGATAGATTCTTTACCATCTGAGTCATTTGGGAAGACCAAGTTTTGTAGAGCTGAAGCTTTTTCAGCGATATTTTGTCTTTCTTTCTGTGGTCCAGGACACGATCCTGATGATGGATATTAAATATCAACAAATATCTTGAAGGCTACTTCCTTGCAGGAAGTTAGGACTGCATATTGAATTCACAGTTTTTCTTATGCTTGCAATTTTGCTTTTGAGCTCATGACTGTAAACATGCTTATTCTACTGGAATTTCTCTACTGGACACACAGAATGAACACAGGATGAGGAGACAGGAGGACCAAACAGACACATTCTAAACAGAGTAAGTCTTCCTAAAAGAAATCTAGCCTCCTTGTGATCTTTATACATTTTCATTTCTAAGATACAAGAATGAGAGAAACGATTAAGGAATCCAATATTTCTCTCAACTGTGGTTTTGTGTGGGGTCCTAACTTTTAAGACAAGCCTTTAAATAATAAAGCAACAAAGAAAAGAGAACAAAATTCTTCCAAAAAATATGCCCAGGCAATACTGTAGAGCCTCAAAATGAAAAATGGAAGAGATCGGTTTCCTTTACTAATATTCTTTAATCTCAAAAAATGTGTCAAAATGCCTTCATTTCAAAAATTAAATATTTGTCTTCTTTCATTAAATTTGACAGTGCTCATTTTGGAGTGGCCAATAAGTGCTGTGACAGGGCCTTGTATAATCCTGACCCTGTTCCTACTACCTTATGGGTTTCTAAAATGAAAGTTAAAATCATGAGAATAGTTGAATTAACCTCTTAATTTTCACAACTTTGCACAATATTTTTAAAATTCTTCATGTACCAAATTGTGGCTACAGGTATTTTGCACTACAAAAAACACCCCATAGTACACTCTACATTCCCCTTGGTGATTAAAGTAAACATGAAAATGTAGAAAACAGCAATTCTTAGAAACTTGGATCCTACATATATCCTATATTTATTTTTTAGAACATTCATGGTCTCTTCTTTTGTCCCTATTATTTTTTTTCTATTTATTATAATTAAATCAGATTGCCACTACATTGTCTTTTTGAATTAAGTAACTGTTTTGGGGTAAGATATACATTTTTTGATGAAAACTACATTTAGTAAGAAATCATTAAAAACAGCCTAGTTCATGTCAAGCAATTTTGAGTCACTTTCCAGTGAGCTGAATACTAATTCCTTTGTCAAGCTTAATAAATCTTTTAAAAATGAATTTCTACTGAGCAGAACTTATGTAGAAGTAGCTTTTATGTCATTCCTAATTAAGAAAAACTTTATATTTTCCTGTTGATTATCATGACATACTCAGTACAGAAATTAAAGCTTGAGGAAATAAGGCATTTATTTTCCAGGTTCAGAAATTATTAAAAAAAATATAGTCTAGCTCATTGCCTCAAAATCCTGGGAATGATTTTAGTTTTAAAATTATATATATATATATATATATAATTTATTTATTTTAATTGGAGGCTAATTACTTTTTATTTTAACCTGGGCTATTTGGCTGAATGCTTCAGTTTTATTCAGTGCCCCATTCATAATGCCCAAAATACATATTTAAGCAATAGGTATAAACCTACATAATTCTATTCTTAAAGACACACATAATATGTTCAGGAAAAATATGAAAGAATATAAGAATTTAGGAGAAGGGTCCATGCATGTGCAACAAATAAATATCGGACAGAGGTAGAAATTTCAAGAGAACTAACTTAAAATATTTCTTTTGCTCAAATTATTTGATTCATTGTTTAAAATGAACAAAGTCATTGTAGATATTTTTGCCTTAAGGAAGAGCAATGTTGACATTGCCAGAAAAATTTAAAAAAAATTGAAACTGAACCCATTACCAAGTATGACTAAGCTTCACATGAAAAAGTCTTTAAATAGTGAGGTAGATGTCATAAGTAATATTTTAACAAAATATCATCAATTGGTCATTATTGGTGAATTTTTTTACTTTACTAACAAATAATTTATACATTAATTTTTCCATAAAATATTTGATGTTCACATTAATATGAGTAAGCTGGACTTCTACCTCAATCCTTTGAAAGCTATCTTCTTTTTTTTAAACTTTATTTCTAATAAGAAAATTGCTTTTTGCAAGTCTGTTCTCTATGTCTGCATCTCTATTCTTGTCTTGCAAATAGGTTCATTAGTACCATTTTTCTATATTCCATTTATATATATGTGTGTGTGTGTGTTAATACATACTATTTAGTTTTTCTCTTCATGAATGACTTCATTCTCTATTGACAGGGTCTTTGTGGAGGCTGCAACAGGTGCACATAACGCGGCCGAGAGGAGCTACCCCACGTCCGAGGTCAGAGGCAGAAGCCGGGAGGACCCCGTGCCCGAGGGGCAGCGGCCAAGAGGAGTTTCCCCCGTCCAAGGTCAGGGACAGCGGCCGAGAGTGCCAGGCTGCAATAGCGCAGGAATGGCTAAGAGGAGCTACCCTGCGTCGGAGGTCAGGTGCCGCAGTCAAGAGGAGCTACCCCACATCCAAGATCAGGGGCGGCAGGGGGAGGAGCAACCCCACGTCCAAGGAGCTGTGGTTGCGCAGGTGCAGTAGGGCCAAGAGGAGCTATTCCACCTTCAAGGTCAGGAGGGAAGGTGGTGAGGAGATACCCCTCGTCCAAGGTAAGGAGTAGGGGCTGCACTTTGCTGGAGCAGCTGTGAAGAGATACCACATGTCCAAGGTAAGAGAAACCCAAGTAAGATGGCAGGTGTTGCAAGAGGGCATCAGAGGGCAGACACACTGAAATCATAATCACAGAAAACTAGTCAATCTAATCACACTAGGACCACAGCATGTCTAACTCAATGAAACTAAGCCATACCCGTGGGGCCACGCAAGACAGGCGGGTCATGGTGAAGACTTCTGACAGAAGTCCAGTGGAGAAGGGAATGGCAAACCACTTCAGTATTCTTGCCTTGAGAACCCCATGAACAGTATAAAAGGCAAAATAATAGGATACTGAAAGAGGAAATCCCCAGGTCAGTAAGTGCCCAACACACCACTGGAGATCAGTGGAGAAATAACTCCAGAAAGAATGAAGGGATGGAGCCAAAGCAAAAACAATACCCAGCTGTGGATGTGACCGGTGATAGAAGCAAGGTCCAATGCTATAAAGAGCAATATTGCATAGGAACCTGGAATGTCAGGTCCATGAATCAAGGCAAATTGGAAGTGGTCAAACAAGGGATGGCAAGGGTGAATTTCGACATTCTAGGAATCAGCGAACTAAAATGGACTGGAATGGGTGAATTTAACTCAGATGACCATTATATCTACTACTGTGGGCAAGAATCCCTTAGAAGAAATGGAGTAGCCATCATGGTCAACAAAAGAGTCCTAAATGCAGTACTTGGATGCAATCTCAAAAACGACAGAATGATCTCTGTTCGTTTCCAAGGCAAACCATTCAATGTCACAGTAATCCAAGTCTATGCCCCAACCAGTAATGCTGAAGAAGCTGAAGTTGAATGGTTCTATGAAGACCTACAAGACCTTTTAGAACTAACACCCAAAAAAGATGTCCTTTTCATTATAGGGGACTGGAATGCCAAAGTAGGAAGTCAAGAAATACCTGGAGTAACAGGAAAATTTGGCCTTGGAATACGGAATGAAGCAGGGCAAAGACTAATAGAGTTTTGCCAAGAAAATGCACTGGTCATAGTGAACACCCTCTTCCAAGAGAAGACTCTACACATGGACATCACCAGATGGTCAACATCGAAATCAGATTGATTACATTCTTTGCAGCCAAAGATGGAGAAGCTCTATACAGTCAACAAAAACAAGACCGGGAGTTGACTGTGGCTCAGATCATGAACTCCTTATTGCCAAATTCAGACTTAAAGAAAGTAGGGGAAACCATTAGACCATTCAGCTATGACCTAAATCAAATCCCTTATGATTATACAGTGGAAGTGAGAAATAGATTTAAGGGACTAGATCTGATAGATAGAGTGCCTGATGAACTATGGACTGAGGTTCGTGACATTGTACAGGAGACAGGGATCAAGACCATCCCCATGGAAAAGAAATGCAAAAAAGCAAAATGGCTGCCTGGGGAGGCCTTACAAAAAGCTGTGAAAAGAAGATAAGCGAAAGCAAAGGAGAAAAGGAAAGACATAAACATCTGAATGCAGATGTTCCAAAGAATAGCAAGAAGAGATAAGAAAGCCTTTCTCAGCGATCAGTGCAAAGAAATAGAGGAAAACAACAGAACGGGAAAGACTAGAGATCTCTTCAAGAAAATTAGAGATACCAAGGGAACATTTCATGCAAAGATGGGCTCGATAAAGGACAGAAATGGTATGGACCTAACAGAAGCAGAAGATATTAAGAAGAGGTGGCAAGAATACACAGAAGAACTGTACAAAAAAGATCTTCAAGACCAAGATTATCACGATGGTGTGATCACTCACCTAGAGCCAGACATCCTGGAATGTGAAGTCAAGTGGGTCTTAGAAAGCATCACTACGAACAGAGCTAGTGGAGGTGATGGGATTCCAGTTGAACTATTTCAAATCCTGAAAGATGATGCTATGAAAGTGTTGCTCTCAATATGCCAGCAAGTTTGGAATACTCAGCAGTGGCCACAGGACTGGAAAAGGTCAGTTTTCAGTCCAATCCCAAAGAAAGGCAATGCCAAAGAATGCTCAAACTACCACACAATTGCACTCACCTCACACACTAGTAAAGTAATACTCAAAATTCTCCAAGCCAGGCTTCAGCAATACATGAACCATGAACTTCCAGATGTTCAAGCTGGTTTTAGAAAAGGCAGAGGAACCAGAGATCACATTGCCAACATCCGCTGGATCATGGAAAAAGCAAGAGAGTTCCAGAAAAACATCTATTTCTGCTTTATTGACTATGCCAAAGCCTTTGACTGTGTGGATCACAATAAACTGTGGAAAATTCTGAAAGAGATGGGAATACCAGACCACCTGATCTGCCTCAGGAAGCAACAGTTAGAACTGGACATGGAACAACAGTCTGGTTCCAAATAGGAAAAGTAGTACGTCAAGGCTGTATATTGTCACCCTGCTTACTGAACTTCTATGCAGAGTACATCATGAGAAACACTGGGCTGGAAGAAGCACAAGCTGGAGTCAAGATTGCTGGGAGAAATATCAATAACCTCAGATATGTAGATGACACTACCCTTATGGCAGAAAGTGAAGAGGAACTAAAAAGCCTCTTAATTAAAGTGAAAGTGGAGAGTGAAAAAGTTGGCTTAAAGCTCAACATTCAGAAAACAAAGATCATGGCATCCGGTCCCATCACTTCATGGGAAATAGATGGGGAAACAGTGGAAACAGTGTCAGACTTTACTTTTTGGGCTCCGAAATCACTGCAGATGGTGACTGCAGCCATGAAATTAAAAGACACTTACTCCTTGGAAGAAAAGTTATGACCAACCTAGACAGCACATTCAAAAGCAGAGACATTACTTTGCCAACAAAGGTCCATCTAGTCAAGGCTATGGTTTTTCCATTGGTCATGTATGGATGTGAGAGTTGGACTGTGAGGAAAGCTGAGCACTGAAGAATTGATGTTTTTGAACTGTGGTGTTGGAGAAGACTCTTGAGTCCCTTGGACTGCAAGGAGATCCAACCAGTCCATTCTGAAGGAGATCAGCCCTGGGATTTCTTTGGAAGGAGTGATGCTAAAGCTGAAACTCTAGTACTCTGGCCACCTGATGCGAAGAGTTGACTCATTGGAAAAGACTCTGATGCTGGGAGGGATTAGGGGCAGGAGGAGAAGGGGATGACAGAGGATGAGATGGCTGGATGGCATCACGGACTCGATGGACGTGAGTCTGAGTGAACTCCAGGAGTTGGTGATGGACAGGGAGGCCTGGTGTGCTGGGATTCATGGATTCGCAAAGAGTCAGACACAACTGAGCGACTGAACTGAACTGAAATGAACTGAATATTCCATTGCATATATATACCACACTTCTTTATCCATTCATTTGTTGATGGACATCTAAGTTGCTTCCATGTCCTGGTTATGTAAATAATGCTGCAATGAACATTGTGGTACATTTAAGGATAGGGTGGGGTGGATTGAGAAAGTAGCACTGACCATGTGTAAAACAGATAACTAATGGAAAGCTGCTGTATAACACAGGGAAGCCAGCCTGGCACTCTGTGATGAACTAAAGGAGTGGGATCAGGGTCTATGTATATTATTACTGAGTATTATTACTGATTCTCATTGTTATATGGCAGAAAACACCACAACATTGTAAAGCAATTATTGTCCAATTAAAAAAATAAATTGAACAAAATAAAAAGAAAATAACTTTTTTTATGTCTGTGTTTTTAAGTTAGCTACTTTTCCGTGCCTTGTGTTAAAATAGAAATGGGCAACTGTAAAGCTTAGTTTCTTTAAACACCTATAGAAAATTACTGAGTATATGTGAAGGTGTTTTTTACATCTGGCTGAGTGTCTACAATACGGGTTTTGTTCATTTTTAGCAATGACAACACTACTGAAAGTGGACATAGTATCATCAGGTTAGGATGACACTCCCACCGGAAGAGTGGATGTTATGTTTTTCCAGCAGAGGTTGTGAGTTTGCACATGTGCAGTTACACTCTTAGTTTTATTTCTCCTTATGACCAGTGACACAAGTGGAAGAATTTACCATGAACAGGGGGCACGAAATATACAGAAGTGACCAAAAGTCAACCTAACCAGCCAACAAAGAGATCACACCTGTGACTGGTGCCTTATTAGCACCAAACTCAAAGTAGGTAAATTAATCCTTCACAAATTAGTTGGGCCCAGACTATATTAGTTAACCTGCTTTTTAGTTTCTCAGACCTTAGCTTTATACTTCTATGAATAAGCAATTAGTAAATGCTATCCTATCACAAAGCTTTAAATGCAGTTTTATTACTAAATATCTATGTTTTTTTTTCCCCAAATATGTATGTTGCAAGTTTGTTTGTTAATAGTTATAAATTTACTTTAAGTATTTAAATATAAATATTTTAATTGCTGGGGAATTCCTGGACATCAAGTTTTCAAAAAGCTTACTATTTGTTTTATGAAAAACAGAAAAAACAGTAGGGAATTGTGGGGGCTTCCCAGATAGCTCAGTGGTAAAAATAATCCACCTGTCAATGCAGGAAATGCAAGAGACAGGGTTTGATCCCTGGGTCGGGAAGGTTCCTTGGAGGAGAAGTTAGCAACCCACTCCAGTATTCTTGCCTGGAAAATCCCATGGACAGAGGAGCCTAGTGGGCTACAGTGTATAGTGTTTGGCTACAGTCCATGGGGTCGCAAAGAGTTGGATACGACTGAACATGCATGCAGGGTTAACTGACCATTTTTATGGGAAATCGACCAAACAATGCTCTCCTTGCTGTGTTAGACTTTTTCCCACTGAAAATAACATATTTTTAGGACATGAGCTGACCCAGAGCAACCCTACAATGTTATACTGTAGATCATCACAATGAGATTAATCTAGTCAATCCTGAAGGAAATTAGTCCTGAATATTCATTGGAAGGACTGGTGCAGAAACTGAAACCTCAATACTTTGGCCGCCTGATGCTAAGAACTGACTCACTGGAAGAGATCCTGAGCTGGGATGGATTGAAGGGAGGAAGAGCAGGAGATGACAGAGGATGAGATGGTTGGATGGCATCACCGACTGGATGGACATGAGTTTGAGCAAGCTCCAGGAGTTGGTGATGGACAGGGAAGCCTGGCCTGCTGCAGTCCATGGGGTCACAAAGAGCCAGACATGACTGAGCAACTAAACTGATGAACTGAACTGAAATCATTATATTAAACAATGAGAAAAACTGATACAATTAGCAGGGCAGACAGTGTATCTTTGAGAAGAAAATTATTTTATGTATATTTATGTATGTATGGGTTTATTTTCAGGAAAATAATTAGGGAATTCATGAGATTAGAAATGAAAAGCCTAAAAGGAATAAGGTTCAAAAATTTTAATAAATCTATAGGAGTTCCTGGTACAAAGAGAGATCTACCAATTTGTCAAGATTACAGGGCAAGAGATAGAAAAATTATGTGAGAACTTTTAAATAGCAGGTCAGTATAATATTAAAATTTAAAGAAGTTATTCTTTTGTGTTATAATGTGAGCTCCAATACCATGATCTTAAACTCTGGCAGAATGTTTTATAGAGATCCTTACTGAAATATATGTTTGTGGGAATATTCATGATGGTGATGAATTATAATGATATTTTTGTTGGTATGTTATTACAATGAAATTAAGGTAGTAATAACAGTAATATTTAATATTAGTAAGTGCTTACTAGATATCAGGCATTGTTTGGAATACATTGATCATCAATTCTCATTTAGTTCTTGAGATGATAGAATTGTTATCCCTGTGTTACAGATGAAGAAACAAGATATTAACAAAGTTGAAATACATCTATCTTTGTTTTCTTTTTCCAAATATCATGTTTTTAATTTGGAAGATTCACCATTTTATAATTCCTTTTTTTAAAATGAGGTATTCTTTATTTACAGTATTGTTTTAGTTTCAGTTATACAGCAAAGTGATTCATTTACACATACACACATATATATATACTTTTTTTCAGGTGATTTTCTGTTATAGAGGTGTTTTTTTTATTTTTTTTAGTAGGGGTGCACTTTCCCCACTCTTTTTTTAAAATTTTTATTTTTACTTTATCTTACTTTACAATACTGTATTGGTTTTGCCATACATTGACATGAATCCACCACGGGTGTACATGAGTTCCCAATCCTGAACCCCCCTCCCACCTCCCATCCCATATCATCTCTCTGGATCATCCCCGTGCATCTGTTATAGGTTTTTACAAAATATTGAGTATAGTTCTCTGTGCTATACAGTAGGTCTTTTTTGGTTACCTATTTTAAACACAATACTGTGTGTCTGTCTGTTAATCCCAAACTCCTAATTTATCCTCCCTACTTTGTTATCCCCTTTGGTAACAATAAGTTTGTTTTATATGTCTGTGGGTCTAATTCTGTTTTGTATATAAGTTCATTTGTATTATTTTTGTTTTTCAGATTCCACATAAAAGGGATATCATGTGATATTTGTCTTTCTAGGTCTGACTTTACTTCTTTTTTATGAAAGTGAAGGTGTTAGTCATTCAGTCGTGTCCAACTCTTTGCTACCTCATGGACTGTAGCCCACCCAACTCCTCTGTCCATGAAAATTTTCAGGCAAGAATACTGGAATGGGTTGCTATTCCCTTCTCCAGGGGATATATATATGAGTGCTAAGTCACTTCAGTCTTATCTGACTCTACGTGACCCAAGCAAGAATACTGGAGTGGGTTTCTATGCCTTCCTCCAGGGCATCATCCCAAGCCAGGGATCGAACTCATATCTGTTATGTCTCCTGCACTGGTAGACAGGTTCTCTACCTCTAGCATCACCTGGGAAGCCCTTAAACAAGCCACTCTTCTTTGAAGCAGAATCAAACCAGTGGCCTAAGGATTACCTTTTTTATTCCATTGTGTGAAAATTTCCAGGCAAGAATACTGGAGTGGGTCTCCATTTCTTACTACAGTGAATCTTCCCAACCTAGGGATTGAACTTGCATCTCTTGCATCTCCTGCATTGGCAGGCAAATTCTTTACCACTGTGCCACCTGGGAAGCCTATAAAATCACCACAAATCTTCAAAAGTCAAGGTCTTGGTGCCTCTGTGGAAAGCAAAGTTTACTCCCCATTGATTTAGGTAATATAAGGCAACTGAGATTCAGCAAATGAAAGGCTCCATCCAGGACACTGAATCTCCAGCAAGCAATATAAAGATGCAGGAATTCTCAAAATCCCTCCATGTTTGTATTTCACAGGGCCATCTACTAACTGGCAACTCTGATCTGTCACTTTATTTCCTGTCTTGATTCCTGGATCTCAAGTTATCTAGAAATACATCAATTTGTAAATTGATAGCCACATAATCAATTCATTTTCTGCTTTGGTTATTTGACTAAATATGGCTTTGGCAGGAAAAAAGAAAAGCCATAAAAGAGTGTAGAGAGGAGTAATTATGCAGAAACAGAAAACTGGAGATGACTTTGAACAATGAGGATTTGAGATCTCACAGGTATTTCCCGAGGTCCAGGGATGATGTACCAGCTGATAAGGCACAGCTCTGGTGAGGCTCTCATGGTGGCCTGAGGCTGCGACCACAATGGTGAGCTTCATGGCACTGTGACATTTCAGTGTCACAATGCTTGTGGGAATTCTTTACTATCCTTTCTGGGCAGACCATGAGTTCCTTAGCAGGTGGGAGAGAACTCACACAGCACAGTGTCTCTAACTGATACGTAGATTACTTGCATATCAGAGACTGGACTCATTCTAATCAAGGCACTCCTCGGAGAAAAAATCTGTTCAATAGTGTTAATGACAAAGGTTCTTGACCTCCTTAATCAATAGGAATTGATTAGAAGCCAGACAATAAATGCAGGTATGGCTTTATTGGGGTCCCTACTGCCAGAGCAAGTAACAGGTGTCCTTGCTTGCTTGCAAGGGAGGTGCAAGCTGGTTTCTTATATGGACTGAGAGTAAGGATGTGTCCAGGGGTTGGCTGGAGAGGTGGCTTAAGTGATTTGCCCACCCCTTAGGTGGTGTTTAGCTCAGGGGGCAAGCTCAGGACCCTGATTTTGCTTCCAACACCCAGTTTTTGTTCTAGGCTCTTCAGAAATGATAGTTGGGTTTTTGGTTTCTTTGCATCTTTTGTCCATAATTTGCCCCAACTACACATGCATGCAATTGTTTTTAGCTGCTTACAGTTTTGTTGCTTGAGGAGATGTTTGTCCAGGTGCAAACACTGCAGCAGAGGGCCCCAGGCCTCAGGTCCCAGCCTGTCTCTGTGGCAGTTTATGAAATGTAAATAATACAACAGTACAGATCGGTGGTGCTAGTGGTGAAGAGGCTGCCTGCCAATGCAGAGGGCGTAAGAGACACGGGTTTGATCCCTGAGTCAGGAAGATCCCCTGGAGGAGGAAATGGCAACCCACTCCAGTATTTTTGCCAGGAAAATCCCATGGAAGTACAGACTGGTGGGCCACAGTCCATGGGGTCACAAAGAGCTGGACATGACTGAAGCGACTTAGCATGCACACAGATGAACATGGTCCTATGTGACTGACTGTTCATTATCTCACAATTCATATCTCTACATCTTCAGTTATGAGTGCGTATTTTCAGATGTACCAGCCTCCTCTTAAGAACTCTGTACCTTGTTCCATTATTGTCTGTAAGTGTATTTGATTTGAGTCAGATGGGAGGGGCAGGAAGCATTTAACTATCTTTGGATAGCAACAATGAACCTGCCCGAATGTGAAACTGAAGATTATTCTGGTTACTCTCCATCATACACAGCGTGCTCCAGGCAGGACCTGAACCTACACCAGGGCTTACCTGCCCTTCTTCCTTCAGCTCCTAGTCCCCAAGTCCCTTGAGACACTGTTCTACTGGTAAAACTGTTTGATTGACAACTGCAGGAAACAGTACAGTTTTGTGGTGGTTTGTCTGCAAACACTGTGTTCTTACAATTTCAAACAGTTCTACAAAATGGAGGCATTTGGTTTCATTTAGAGATGCTTTTGTATGCAGAGATCTTTTAATACCCTTTTCACAATGTGCCTCCTTCCTCAAGGAGAATTTTGAGGTCATTTTATGGTAGCAAAACATTTTTTTTCTTTTTTTGTTTTGAACTGAATGTTTATTCTTTGATGATATTTCCTGGCTCCCAAAGCCTACAGAAAATCACAGGGAATAAAATAGAGCTCTCTTCCTTTGATGTCTATCCAAGAGCATGGAAAAACTCACTTCTTTCACCTAAAATTCCCTTAATTTGGTCCCTTGACTGCTAAGAGATGACAATTAAAGTATTCAGGCCCTAAAATGGAATCAAAAGGTATAATAAAAAACCACAAGAAGTAAATCTTACTCTTTAAGATTTCACCATGGTTACAAATGTAATATTAAGTTTATGTCTCAAAAAATAGTATGATAAAGAACAGATATAATTTTTGATACCTAAGGCCAAAAACACTTTAGCCTGTTATTTTAAGTTTTCTAAATGATTGCTGATTATAGTTTTAATTCTGTTATAAAACTAGGTATGCTAAAATTTTGAACTTGCTTCAGTTCAAACTTCCATTTCTTTTATAGAACAAAACAGTCTTAATTTTCCCATTTTGAATGTTTAATTTAAATAATAATCAAAGTGATACAATAGGAATGTATGATCACGTAGGTGCAGAGAGAGAATATAATACAAGAGGTGCTGTGTGAATAAGAGCTCTACCTCCATACATACCACTCTTCCCCTTTCTCTTGCAACAAGCAATTTGCTTGTGGATAAAAATAATATTTTCAGGTGATTATGTATAATAATCTGTTAATCTCTTATTGGTCATCAGAGTATTTAAATACATTTTCTTTGAAACACTATAGAGAAATTATGTTAAATTTTCAAATTATACAGAAGTTTATTAATCTGTTGCATAGAATTATAAAACATATGTTCTTGGTAGACTTACTACCACTGAAGTTTACTTTTATGCTTTTGTACCTCATATTTTAAAAATTTTAAATAGGAAATCTGTTCCATTCATTCAAATAACTATTGTTATTCCTGTTCATTAGCTGAGTTGTGTCCGATTCTTTGCAACCCCATGGGCTGCAGCACATCAGACTTCCCTGTCCTTCACTATCTCTCAGAGTTTGTCTGTTGAGAAGGTGATACCATCCAACCATCTCATCCTGTCATCCTCTCCTCCTGCCTTCAATCTTTCCCAGCATCAGGTCTTTCTCAATAGTTGCTAAGTCATGTCCGACTCTTTCTGACCCCATAAATTGCAGTTCACCAGTCTTCCTGTCCCTCATTATCTCCGAGTGTGCTCAAACTGGTGTCCCCTGAGTCGGTGATGGCATCCAACCATTTCATCCTCTGTTACCCCCTTCTCCTCATGCCCTCAATCTTTCCCAGCATCAGAGTCTTTTCTAGTAAGTCAGTTTTGAATCAGGTGGCCAAGGTATTGGAGCTTCAGCTTCAGCATCATTCCTTCCAATGAATAGTCAGGGTTGATTTCCTTTAGGATTGTCTGGTTTGATTTCCCTGCTGTCCAAGGGAATCTCAAGAGTCTTCTCCAGCACCACATTTCAAAAGAATCAATTCTTCAGCTTTTCATCCATCCTCACATCTGTATGTGACTGTTGGAAAACCATAGCTGTGACTGTATGGACCTTTGTCAGCAAAGTAATGTCTCTTTTTTTAACATGTGTCTTTTAATTTTGTGGCTGCAGTCACAGCCCGCAGTGAATTTTCAGCTCAAGAAAATAAAATATCTCATTGTTTCCACTTTTCCCCCATCTATTTGCCTTGAAGAGATGGGATGGGATGCCATGATCTTTGTTTTATACATACATAAAAAAATAAAAATTTTGTTTGCCTATATAAAAGGCCCACAGTAGGTATTGTTATAAGGACACTTTTTACCCCTCCACTTTGGATTGTTATTAAGTCAAGAGGGTTTTTAAATAAGAGTTGTTAAATGGTTTAAATAAGAGTTGTTAAATGGTGTAAGTTCTGAGTTTTCTGTCTTCATACTTAGCAACCAAAAAACAATAACAATATGTAATTTCACATTTTTAGTAATAATCACACCAAAATATCTATCTGAACTAAAAATTATTTTGATATTGCATTTTTAAAGAATATATGCTATAAAGCATGCAGTATTGAAAGGAAAACTACTCCATCTATAATGACCCTAAATGCATGAATATACTTTAAAAATCTTGATTGCTTTGGCCTTTGATAAATCAATAAAATTTAAAAGTTTTTTGTTTGTGACTCAGTAACTGATGAATAGAGTAAATATTTTATACAAATTTGTCTTCATAAAGATTTTTACATAAAAAAACTTTTATATAATATGACAGCTTTAACTTGAATAATGCACATGATATAGAGATTGGATGGAGTGAACATGATCCATCATATTTTTCCAACTGATTTTGACTAAAAAGCCAGGACAACAGAACACGGAAAGCAACTATCACAAGACATTGAAGAGTAAGTTAGAACATAACTACTCCCAGGAAAGTCAAAACTCAATGTATGAGAATGAGCTATTCTGTGAAAACAATCAAACTACTGACCAAAAGTTTCAAAATCTACTTTTTCAGAATTCTGGGTATTAGCTTAGATTTTAAAAGTTCAAAAGACTTTCTACTCCACACAGACTGCCAGCTCTCATGACAAACAACAATGTTTGTAACTTACTAACGTGGCTTATTCCTTCCCTCTTCCCCAGCCCAGAAGTCATCTTGAAGTACAGCAGTTGTATCACCAAGGTTGCAGTTACCATCAGCAGCCATGCCCCCACCAGAGGACTGGGGAGAGTGAGGCTGGGACGCTTCAAATTCCCCATCCTCTTTGCAATTTTCAGAAAGAGTCTCCCTCTCAGGGCTTTGTCGTGGTTTCACTTGCTTTGGAGTTTACCAAACAGGAAAAGCTTTTTTGCAAGAATGTGTCTAAAAAAATAATGATCAGTAACTGTTTAACGTGGCATCTTCCTGAATTTAGATACAAGTTGGGACAGACAAGTACATGCTTAGTCACCTCAGTCGTGTCTGACTCTCTGTGACTGAATGGACCGTGGCCTGCTAGGCTCCTCTGTCCATGCAATTCTCCAGGCAAGAATACTTGAGTGGGTTGCCATTTCCTTCTCCAGTGATAAAGTATGAAGTGAGTGAAGTGAGTGAAGTGAAGTCACCCAGTTGTGTCCAACTCTCTGCAACCAAGAGACTGGCCAAAAATACAGAAAGAAGAGCTGGAGACTGAGATTCCATGAACTTTGAAAGCTCTGATATATACCTGGCAAACAAGAAACTCACATGCATATGCAGGGCTGTGAGTTTGTCCAAAAAATGTCTAAGAGGGCTTCAATCTCTCACCTTTGGGTGACCTTGAGGCCCTGCACAAACAGGAAGCTAAGGCTAAGATAGAGTTACAAAAACAGCCTGACCATCACAGACAGGTGCCCTCAGCAAAGATGAAAAGGCACATAGTTTCAAGGTATTTAAGGAAGTCTTTGTACACAGATTCACTGTGTACCAGAGTAAACCTTGTAGAGTTATCTGGGTATACTTATTCTATGTTTACTCTGTGGGTAATGATCTGCTTTATTAAAGTTTTATCTAACTTGAGTTGGAGTTATCAGTGATACTACCAGGATCCCAAAGGCATTTAGATCAGTCTTGATTCATTAACTTGGTCTGTTATGGGAAAATTGTCTGAGATTTGGGTCTTACAGTTCCAGATAAAGACCATGTAGTCACCAATGTATCCTGCTATAGCTGAAATGATGCCTCAGGCCAGGTAAAAGATGCCTACGGCAACTACAGGAAAACAGCCTGATGGTCAGCTCAATTGGTTGGTCCGTGACCTTGGAGGTCATTCCTACAGGTGGGCCTCATTCTGCTCTGTGAAATACTGTTGATAGTATGGGACTTAATTAAATGCTGCACTAGAAAAAAAGGGAACAAAATTGGTCTCAGACACTGTGAGTGAGATTAATTAGAGTGGCTGACAGGGGTGTATTCATGGGAAAATTTAGCAGAAGTCAAAAAAATATAGAAACTATGGATGAGCATCGTTTTGAGATGATTCATGCTGAGTCTCTCGTGTTTCTGTATCTTTTACAAGAAGAAACACTGTTTACCTTTGTTCCAGATTATCCTTTCAAGGAGGGTTGTTTTTTGTTGTTGTTGTTGTTGTTTTTTTTTGTTATAACAAATGGCTTTACAAGATGGTGCTAATATTTCCCTCTGGATCAAATATGAGGTTTTTATACTGTCTGTATAACAAAGGCAATGTGTCCTGAGGCAATAGGCCTACAGTTGTTCTGAACACTCTCAAGCATTCGGGTTGCTCAGCTAAAATGCAGACTCATCCTCCAGGCCTCTTTCCATTGCTCCTCTGGGGGAGAGGAGAATGAACACAGTATTTTTCTCACAGGACTTGCTGGACTGTGATTAATAACATTCCTTATATCTAACTCAGAAATCCAGATACTGTCAGTATCCATGATACATAACAATCAACTTATTAGTTTGTAAATAAAGTCTGACTTTTAAATGGTCTTGGCAAACAGATAAAACCCAGGAAAAAATAGTAATTTATTTTGAGAAAATATTGAGCAAGTTCTTGAGAAAGACAAACATTCACAATATATTCAAAATCACCTCATTGAAACATGAAACAAAAGCAGCTTTACATCTGCAAATAAGAAAACACCTATGGAATAAGGTGCAGGCTGCCAAAAATAAAGAATTTGCATTCTGACAATAATAAATATTACACTACGTTTTCAAACAAAAATTATAAATCTTACTTATTGTTAGGGACCAAATGACAGGCTCTAGGACCTGAGTCATGTTTACCAGAAAGAGACAGGATATGCGCTCATCCTGCCTGGCCAATCATGTAATGCCAGCTACTCCTGTAACGGAGACAAAGAACTGCCTGTATATAAGCCGCCATACTCCTTTGTTCGGGGCTCTTGTCAGATTCCCTTTTGTGGGATGAGACTTGGGCCCTAGCGCGCTAGGAATAAACAAACTCCCTTCTTGCCTTTGCATTACTGTGGTGGACTTGCTCTCTCGGTCGGTTCGGAGATACGGGCTCGGTGCATAACACTTATCTGATCTAAACTATAAAATAAAGTATAGTATTACTTTATGAAAATGAACTTCAATCTAAAATTATAAGATTAATATACAAAAAATACTTAATGGGTAAAATGTACAAAAGAGATAAGTAGTCTTTATGTGGTATAAATATTTTAATTCTTTTTGACAAAAGCAGTTTATAAAAACATTAAAAAAAAAACTTTAGAGCATTTTAATTTATGGCAAAATTGAGAGGAAGTTAGAGAATTCCTATATATCTTGAACCCTCTCATATTCAAAGCCTCCCTGTCAGTAACCCCCACCAGATGGTATATTTGTTACAGTCAATGAACCTATATAGACACATAGTCACCCAAAGTCCATAGTTTACATTCACTTTCAGTGTTCTCCATTCTATGGGTTTGGACAAGAGTATTATGAATGACAGGTACTCACTATTATAGTATCAAAAATAACCATTCCACTACCCTAAAAATCTGTACTCCATCTCTTCATCTTCCCTGCGCCACAACGCCTGACAACCTTGATCTTTTTACTATCTCCATAGTTTCATTTCTTCTAGAAAGTCATACAGTTGGAATTATACAGTTTTCAGTCTTTTAAAAAAATATTCATTTTTAATTGATCAGTGATTGCTTTACAATATTGGTTTGATTTCTGCCATCATCAGCATAAATTAACCATAGGTGCACATATGTCCCCTCCCTCTTGAATCTCTCTCCCACTTCCCACCCATTCCCACCCCTTTGGTTATTACAGAGCCCCAGTTTGAGTTCCCTGAGTCATACAGCACATTTCCACTGGCTATCTATTTACATCCATTACTGTACGTGCATCCAGGCTGCTCCCTCCCTTCCTCTCACCCTCTCCTCCACCCTTGTCCATAAGTCTGTTCTCTATGTCTGCATCTTCATTGTTGCTCTGCAAACAGATTTATCAGTGTAGCCTTTTTAATATTGGCTTCTTTCCCTTCGTAACATGCATTTAAGTTTCATCTATTTTTTAAATAAAGTAAGACGTATACTTACCTGTTGGGGGAGGGTAAATCATTCAAGAAGGCCTATTCAGGCTCTCTCGCCTCAGGTTTTGTAAATAGTGACTATGTAACAGCTGAGCTCATCTGTAGCACTGCACATGCATGTCTCAGGTGCTCACTGGCTGTAGGCTACATTGTGCAGTATGCATTTCTGAGCTCCACCTAGAAAGTGGCTGTTGCACCACAAATTCAGTTCAGTTCAGTTCAGTCGCTCAGTTGTGTCCAACTCTCTGCGACCCCATGAATCGCAGCACGCCAGGCCTCCCTGTCCATCACCAACTACCGGAGTTCACTCAGACTCACGTCCATCGAGTCAGTGATGCCATCCAGCCATCTCATCCTCTGTCGTCCCCTTCTCCTCTTGCCCCCAATCCCTCTCAGCATCAGAGTCTTTTCCAATTAGTCAACTCTTCGCATGAGGTGGCCAAAGTACTGGAATTTCAGCTTTAGCATCATTCCTTCCAAAGAAATCCCAGGGCTGATCTCCTTCAGAATGGACTGGTTGGATGAATGGACTGGTTGGATCTCCTTGCAGTCCAAGGGACTCTCAAGAGTCTTCTCCAACACCACAGTTCAAGAGTATCAATTCTTCAGCGCTCAGCTTTCTTCACAGTCCAACTTTCACATCTATACCTGACTACTGGAAAAACCATAGCCTTGACTAGATGGACCTTTGTTGACAAAATAACGTCTCTGCTTTTCAATATGCTATCTAGGTTGGTCATAACATTTCTTCCAAGGAGTAAGCGTTTTAATTTCATGGCTGCAATCACCATCTGCAGTGATTTTGGAGCCCAAAAAAAATAAAGTCTGACCCTGTTTCCACTGTTTCCCCATCTATTTTGCATGAAGTGATGGGACCAGATGCCATGATCTTAGTTTTCTAAATATTGAGCTTTAAGCCAACATTTTCACTCTCCTCTTTCACTTTCATCAAGAGGCTTTTTAGTTCCTCTTCACTTTCTGCCATAAGGGTGGTGTCATCTGCACATCTGAGGTGACTGATGTTTCTCCCGGCAATCTTGATTCGAGCTTGGGCTTCTTGCAGCCCAGCGTTTTTCATGATCTAATAATATGTCTGCTGCTACAGCTGCTGTGTCAGCCAGGTGAGAGACTGTGTTTTGGCTGCCATGCCAGCCAGGAGAGAATAAACGTGTCTGCAGTTCTTATGGCTCCTTGAGTCTTTTTATAGCCTCTTAGCTCGCACCTTGCCTGCCCTAGATTCAAAGAATAGTGCGAACAGGGTCAACAGCAAGACAACGTGTGGTGAGCAGGATCAGCAATACATTACAATACAGTCCAGCAATCCCACACCTAAGTATTCACTAAATGAATTAAAAATATATAAAAATAAAAATATATGTTCACATAAAATCTGTACATAAGTAAGTGTTTACAGCAGCTTTATTCATAATTATCAAAGAATGAAACAATCAAGATTTACATCAATAGATGAATGGATAAATAAGCTGTGATGATCCATGCAATGGAATATACTCAGTGATAAAAAGAAAGCAAGCTATTAACATATTAACATTGACTAATATCACCTGCATTTTATGAGGGAAAGAAATCACACACAAAATATATTGCATAGTCCCTTTCAATGACATTCTGGAAACACAAACTGTAAGGATGAGAGAAAAGATCTGTGTTTGTTTGGGGTTGAAGGGATGTTTGACAACAGATCACATAAGCAATTTATTAGGGTGATAAAACTGTTCTCTTTATACTGTTGGTGATGAATGCATGACTTTGTCAAAAATCCATAGAATTGTGTAACATAAAGACTAAACTTTGTTGTATGCAAATTAAACTAATCAACTAGAATTTGGGGAATCCCTGGATAGGATGGTGATTTTGCAAATAAACTTGACTATATTTCTAATTTTCAGCATAATCCCACTAAAAGGAGTTGGGATAAAAGGCTCTGACATAGAGTCAGCAGTGTTTTGACTGGAAACTCTAAGGCTGAAAGACAGAAGGAACAGCACATAAATAATAATTGCATATGCTAAATTTATTTCTCATATCTGTATGTGTTAACTATTCTTCAAACACATTACATACATCTAGGGTCAAGCAAATTCTTAAATTATAAGTAATAGCTGCCATGTTTCTAACTGTCACAATGAGAAGGTACAAATCAGGAAGTGTAGGGAGAAGCTTATTTGGCAGTCTAGCAGTTGAGAATCCACCTGACAATGCAGGGCACACAGGTTCAATCCCTAGTCTGGAAAAATCCCACAAGCTGCAAGGCAACTAGGCCCATGCCCCTCAGCTACTGAGCCCACACACCCTAGAGCATGTGAGCTGCAATGAAAGAAGCCACCACAATGAGTAGCCTGCACACCAGAACCGAAGAGTAGCCTCCACTCTTTGTAACTAGAGAAAGCCCAATGCACAGCAGCAGAGACCCAGCACAGCCAAAAACAGACAATAAATAAACATTTTAAAAAGTGTGGATAGGAGAAGAGTGAAAGTCCTGTGGAACTGAATTTATTGAAGATGCCAGGATGAATTTGTTCATCAAAATGTATAAAAAGATATACACAAAATGAGTATAGTCATATATACATATATATATATATATATATTTATGTCAGAATAACATACACAAATATATTTTCTAATTCTGTCCACTGAGAATGTTTGCAGGAAATGACAGAACAGGGGCAATGAGCATACTCAGTACACATATCTTGTTTTCTAAATGCCATTCTCTATTAAAATGAATCAAATCTCCTTGAAAAACATATCTGATTTTAGAGCTTATACAAAGAAAAGAGAAAATGAACTTGAATCACCTTGAAGTGCCAGAAGTGAAGAAAAGACACCTCCCTTGACACACCTGCTAGGAAGGGAGCTGACCATAAAAAACTCCAAAAGACCAATGATAGAATAATCTGTGCAATAATATAAACCGTTTACAGTGATTATGTCACAAAGAATAAAACGTGTCCATAAATCCATATTGATATAAATGATGGAATATGTAGGCAAATGGGGAGAAGGAACAAATGTTCCAAAAGACCATCAGAAATGGTTTTCTTTCAGCTGGCAGAAACACCCTTCCATTTCTTCCCTCAAGATTTCTCTCATCCTACAGTCTTTGTGGTAAACAGGTCTGTAGGAATATTTTCCCTCTATTCCACAGGGCAACATATTGCATTATCACATTGATTATGACATGATCATTGACTTAGTAATTAGAAAGCAGCAAATGCTTTTGACAAATTGTTAAGACACACACAAGTAAGAGGATGGGAAAAAAATACCACTAAATCTCAAGGACCTGGGTGAATATTAGAAGTTTAGTGATGTGGGGAAAGTTCAGACGTCCTTCTAAAGTGAAGAATTAGGTCCTTCCTACCACAAGAACTTCCCTGGTGGCTCAGATGGAAAAGTGTCCACCTACAATGTGGGAGACCAGGGTTCGATCCCTGGGTTGGGAAGATCCTCTGGAGAAGGAAATGGCAACCCACTCCAGTACCCTTGCCTGTAAAATCCCATGGACGGAGCAGTCTGGTAGGTTACAGTCCATGGGGTCGCAAAGAGTTGGACATGACTGAATAGCTAAACTTTCTAAATTTTCTGCCACAATCACAGGGACACAACACCTAGCAGTCTCCTTTGGATTTTGAAGGTGACATACACCTCATTTGGACATTCACTCCAACATGTTTACTAAGTAACTCCAAAGTTCACCAGTTTTGAGTGGGATCAAAAGGATACACAGTATATCCAGGCTGCCATATGACTTACTTAGCCATTTAAACCACAGGAACCAAGAACCAGTGACCCTTGAATTGTGTGACACATAGTGAAGTAGAGTCACCAGCAGGCTCTCACAGATGATTCAAAGAACCTGAAGACTTTTGCATAAGGAAGGACTGATGCTGAAGCTGAAACTCCAATACTTTGGCCACCTCATGTGAAGAGTTGACTCATTGGAAAAGACTCTGATGCTGGGAGGGATTGGGGACAGGAGGAGAAGGGGACGACAGAGGATGAGATGACTAGATGGCATCATCGACTCGATGGGCATGAGTTTGAGTGAACTCCGGAAGTTGGTGATGGACAGGGAGGCAGGCAGTGCTGTTATACATGGGGTCGCAAAGAGTTGGACACGACTGAGCGACTGAACTGACTAAGCTGACTGCCATCTTTTATAAATGACTATTCTCATTATGAGAAATGTCTTCAGGGTTGTTACTAGGCATTGGTAATGACTCAACACTTGACTATAAACTACCAAGTTACCATGAGACCTGAGTAGCCCATAATGAACTAAGTGGGAACAGATGACTTAGAACCACCTCTGCCATGGAAGGGGTTGCATGGAAGGGCTTGCACTGGGATAGGTGTTTGTTCTGGGTGTGGAATGGCCTTCTCTGCCCATGATATTTCTGCCAAGACCAGCACCTATTGACTTACAAATACTTCACACATCATCATGTTTTTATATACAGCATTGCTTCTGACCAGTGAGGTATTTGCACATCAAAGGAAGTGAGGTTTTTAAAAATTAGTAACACAAGTGGCAGTTAGCCCTGTATTTATGAAATCATTAAATTTTTTTCTAGATATAAATTAAAATCAATCTATTTCCAGGCTCCCGAATCAGCTTCAACATTTTAACCTCTGTGTTTGTGTGTGTCTGCACGCACACACACGTACTAAGTCGCTTCAGTCATGTCCAAATCTTGGCGACTCTATGGACTGTAAGCCACCAGGCTTCTCTGTTCTTGGGATTCTCCAGGCAAGAATACTGGAGTGGGTCACCATGACCTTCTCCAGGGGATCTTCCCAACCCAAGGATTGAACTTGCATCCTAAGTCTCTTACACTGGCAAGCAGTTCTTTCCCATCACCTGGGAAGTGCCTTTTAACCTACAAGAATATTTTCATTGAGCGTGTCTGTATTCCTGATTTCTACTAGGATCCAGAAATGTAGATAATCCTATAAGGGACCTAGGTGAAAATTTTAGCAACTTTTAAGAAGTAATAAAAGCTACATGCAAAGTACTAGAAATAATGGTGGATAAATGAAGGATTCCTTCGGGTGAAAACTGAAGGTTAGAATCTCCAAGCCCAGCCAATATGATGTATCTATCTCAACATTCTTTGAAATAAAATATTGCCTCCCTACTTTCCTACTTTAATTACCATTGCATGGGCTAGTCTCAGCTTCATAGACACAAAACTAAGACGTAATATACAGAATCATGTGTTTTTCAATCATGAAAAATAAGGTCAGCAGTTTCTTGAAATCACAAGATTCCCTGATCTTTACAGCACTAAACTCCCACACCTACAGGGTGAACTCCTGCTCCTCAAGGTCCCTCATGAAGCTGTGACAACAATGACCACATTCACATTCTAGCCCAGAAAAGGGAGAAGGGATTTAAGGACATTGTCCAGCACATGTGAGCAGCATTTCCATTTATATCTCTGAGAAAATATTTATCCCTGACCACACAGAGCTTCAAAGGAGCCTGGACGTTACAATTCTTTTAATTTTTAATTGAAGGATAGTTGATGTACAATGTTGTGTTAGTTTCAGGTGATCAGGTACAGCATGATTCTGTTTTTGTTTTTTATTTTCTAACAGATTATATTCCAGTATGTTATTACAAAATATTGAGTGTAGTTAGTTCCCTGTGCTATTCAGTAGGTCCTTGTTGATTATCTATTTTATATACAGTAGTGTGTATATGTCAGTCCCAAACTCCTAATTTATCCCTCTGCTACCCCTTTCTTCTTTGGTAACCCTAAGTTTGTTTTCCATCTTTGTGAGTCTGTTTCTATTTTATGTATAGCTTCATGTTTATTATTTTTTTAGATTCTACATATAAGTGATATAATATAGTATGAGTCTTTCTCTGTCTTAAAAGGGGCATATTGATACATGTATTTGAGATTCAGGTTTTAAACTCAAGGTAAGAATATAACACAAAGCTGCAGTCTTAGAGACACCCACCAAGCAATATCCCTTATATCCATGTGTTCTGGATACTGATGCCTGCATAATGAACTATCTGAAAGTTAATTAATCAAAGCAAAAATCAATTTTGTTCCAGACAGATGGGTCAGGAACTCATGTAAGACCCTGCTGAATCATTCTCCTGCTGGCTGGCTGGGGTCACGTGGTGGGATTTGGCTGGCAGCTGGCTAGTCTCCAAGGTATGAGAAGGCTTTCATTACATCTGAGAACTTGGTGGGCATGTACTGAAAGTTGGCTGAGTTGTCCCACTTGGTCTCTCCACGTATTCTCATGATTTCTTCACATCATCTATGCAGTGGGGAGTTACTCTCTTACATGGTGGCTTAGACATCAAGAGTGTGTCATCTATGAAAAAAAGTGAAAGCTGTTAAGTAAGAATCAGACTTTGAAACTGGCATGATGCATCTTTGAAAGCAAGAATGGACAAATGGGGTGTAGATGCCACTGAACAGAGAGGAATTGTCAAAGAATCCTGCCCTTCCAGAAAAGAAAACTTTCAGGGTTATTTTGCTTACTTTTATAAAATTTAAATCCTGTTGCTCAAACTGTAAAAAATGAAAATAGAAATCAGGCTTAAGAAATATTCTGGAGAGTTTTCTGAGATACAGATTAGTTACAAAGAATGAAGTTATGGTTGTAACTACATTGGGAAATGTTTTGCAATTTAAAGTTCTGTAGTATCACCAACTTTAAATATATAAATATATATATATTTGAGTAAACATGGTTGGTTATCTTCCTTTTGAGTCAGTCTGAGTGAAAAATTCTAGTGTCACACCTTTCATAATATAGTTTGAATATCAGCAATTTCCCTGGTGGTTCAGATGGCAAAGAATCTACCTGCAGTGTGGGAGATCAAGGGTCAATCCCTGGGTTGTGAAAATTCCCTGCAGAAGAGAATGACTACCCACTCCCACTCCAGTATTCTTTCCTGGAGAATTCCATGGACAGAGGAACTTGGTGGGCTACAGACAGTCCATGGGGTCACAAAGAATTGGACACAACTGAGCAACTAACACTTTCACTTTTCACCAGCAACTGTATGTTTGGGCTGTTATGTGTGTTTTCTAGTTTAGGAAGAGATTAGGGAAAAAGACTGGATTCCCAGTTGGCATTAGTGGTTAAAAAAAAAAAAAAAATCTGCCTGCCAATGCAGAAAATGTAAGAGATGCAGGTTCAGTCCCTGGCTCAGAAAGATACCCTGGAGAAGGGCATGGAAACCCACTCCTGTATTCCTGACTGGGAAATCCTATGGACAGAGGAACCTGACAGGTTACAGACCATAGGGTCACAAACAGACAGGACTAATGCAACTTAGCACACGTACACGTAGGTCAAAAGGACAGGCAAGTAGTTTCACATAAGTTTACTGTTAATTATAAGGAATTTGATATTTGCTTTTCTAACAGGATGAAAATAAAATTTTAAACTTTTTATTTGGTGTTAGATGCAGAAAACAAAATAACCTAAAACTAAACAGAGAAGGTTTATCATGTGCCATCCACAGACACTTCATAAACTATGTAACCTTCTTTAGTTAAGCACATACTACACGAGGCCATTCTTTGAGAACTGTACAAAAAATATCTTCACGACCAAGGCAATCATGATGGTGTGATCACTCACCTAGAGCCAGACATCCTGGAATGTGAAGTCAAGTGGGCCTTAGGAAGCATCACTACAAACAAATCTAGTGGAGGTGATGGAATTCCAGTTGAGCTATTTCAAATCCTAAAAGATGATGCTGTGAAAGCGCTGCACTCAATATGCCAGCAAATTTGGAAAACTCAGCAGTGGCCACAGGACTGGAAAAGGTCAGTTTTCAGTCCAATCCCAAAGAAAGGCAATGCCAAAGAATGTTCAAACTACCACACAATTGCACTCATCTCACATGCTAGTAAAGTAATGCTCAAAATTCTCCAAGCCAGGCTTCAAAAGTACATGAACCATGAACTTCCAGATGTTCAAGCTGGGTTTAGAAAAGGCAGAGGAACAAGCGATCAAATTGCCAACATCTGCTGGCTCACTGAAAAAGCAAGAGAGTTCCAGAAAAATATCAATTTCTGCTTTATTGCCTATGCCAAATCCTTTGACTGTGTGGATCACAACAAATTGTGGAATATTCTTCAAGAGATGAGAATACCAGATCGCCTGATCTGCCTCTTAAGAAATCTATATGCAGGTCAGGAAGCAACTGGACATGGAACAACAGACTGGTTCCAAATAGGGAAAGGACTACGTCAAGGCTGTATATTGTCACCCTGCTTATTTTACTTATATGAAGAGTATATCATGAGAAAAGCTGGGCTGGGTGAAGCAAAAGCTGGAATCAAGATTGCCAAGAGAAATATTAATAAGCTCAGATATGCAGATGACACCATCCTTATGGCAGAAAGCAAAGAACTAAAAAGCCTCTTGATGAAAATAAAAGAAGAGAGAGAAAAAGTTGGCTAAAAACTCAACATTCAGAAAACTAATATCATGGCATCTGGTCCCATCACTTCATAGCAAATAGATGGGGAAACCGTGGAAACAGCAACAGACTGTATTTTTGGGGGGATCCAAAATCACTGCAGATGGTGACTGCAGCCATGATATGAAAAGACACTTTCTCCTTGAAAGAAAAGCTATCAACAACATAGACAACATATTAAAAAGCAGAGACATTACTTTGCCAACACGTTTCCATCTAGTGTAAAGCTATGGTTTTTCCAGTAGTCACGTATGGATGTGAGAGTTGGACTATGAAGAAAGCTGAGTGCTGAAGAGCTAATGCTTTTGAACTGTGGTGTTGGAGAAGACTCTTGAGAGACCCTTTGACTGCAAAAAGATACAACCAGTCAACCCTAATGGAAATTAGTCTTGAATATTCATTGAAAGGACTGATGCTGAAGCTAAAACTCTAATACTTGGCTACCTGATATGAAGGACTTTCTCATTGGAAAAGCCCCTGATGCTGGGAAAGATTGAAGGCAGGAGAAGGGAACGACAGAGGATGAGATGGTTGGATGGCATCACCAACTCAATGGACAGGAGTTTGAGTAAGTTGTGAGAGTTGATGATGGACAGGGAGGCCTGGCGTACTGCACTCCAAGGGGTCGCAAAGAGTCAGACATGACTGAGCGACTGGACTGAACTGAACTGTCTTCAACATCCTCCAATCTGTGACATTTCCCAGCCATCCAGTCCTTCATAAACTTGACACCATGGAAGACTGCTGCTGCTGCTGCTGCTGCTGCTGCTAAGTCTCTTCAGTCGTGTCCGACTCTGTGCGACCCCATAGATTGCAGCCCACTAGCCTCCTCTGTCCCTGGGATTCTCCAGGCAAGAATATTGGAGTGGGTTAGGCCAGTAATTTTGTGTATTTTCTCTCATTTGAGTTAATCTGATATTACCTCATGTTTATGCAGAGCACATCATGAGAAACGCTGGACTGGAAGAAACACAAGCTGGAATCAAGATTGCCGGGAGAAATATCAATAACCTCAGATATGCAGATGACACTACCCTTATGGCAGAAAGTGAAGAGGAGCTAAAAAGCCTCTTGATGAAAGTGAAAGAGGAGAGCGAAAAATTTGGCCTAAAGCTCAACATTCAGAAAATGAAGATCATGGCATCTGGTCCCATCACTTCATGGGAAATAGATGGCGAAACACTGGAAACAGTGTCAGACTTTATTTTTTTGGGCTCCAGACTCACTGCAGATGGTGACTGCAGCCATGAAATTAAAAGACGCTAACTCCTTGGAAGAAAAGTTATGACCAACCTAGATAGCATATTCAAAAGCAGGGACATTACTTTGCCGACTAAGGTCCGTCTAGTCAAGGCTATGGTTTCTCCTGTGGTCATGTATGGATGTGAGAGTTGGACTGTGAAGAAGGCTGAGTGGCGAAGAATTGATGCTTTTGAAGTGTGGTGTTGGAGAAGACTCTTGAGAGTCCCTTGGACTGCAAGGAGATCCAACCAGTCCATTCTGAAGGAGATCAACCCTGGGATTTCTTTGGAAGGAATGATGCTAAAACTGAAACTCCAGTACTTTGGCCACCTCATGTGAAGAGTTGACTCATTGGAAAAAACTCTGATGCTGGGAGGGACTGGGGGCAGGAGGAGAAGGGGACGACCGAGGATGAGATGGCTGGATGGCATCACGAACTCGATGGACGTGAGTCTGAGTGAACTCCAGGAGATGGTGATGGACAGGGAGGCCTGGCGTGCTGAGATTGATGGGGTCGCAAAGAGTCGGACACAACTGAGCGACTGAACTGAACTGAACTGATGTTTAAGCTCTGATTTTATTTTTTCAAAAATATCAGAGAAGTTATTTTGTGCTTTCCTCAATCCATTATACTAAGGACTATATGACATTTATATGTTTCATTACTGGAGGTGTAAACAGAAAATTTCACTAAAGTTGTATCTGCCAGGCTTATCCACTGTAAAATTATAGCTTTTCGATTGAGAATTAGAAAATATTTAGGGCTATATTTGCACACTATGCAAGTATAGTGTGCAAATGTAATTTTTCTCATTATATTTCTACCCATGGAGTGTTTATTCCTGCCAAAGTTACTACTGCGGTATAAGCCAACAAATGGTTTTTTATTCCAGCTTTCTTTGCACATGTATTAATGAAAATACTAGTAATTAATTAACATCATTCTGGATTTTATTTTCCAATCTACTGTCGTTTTGTGATAAGAATTATTAGCATTGATAACAGTGGCTAAATTGGAAAGTAATTCTGAGTTTAGGTTTTGTTTCCACTCTGTTTTGGGGCAGCTATTGTTACCATTACATTTATTTATTTTATTAACACCATTTGGTAGGGAAGCATTAAAGAGATTCCACCTTCTCCTTAGCTGTCTTTTCTTCTACTCTAATGTTTTTTAATTTTTAAATCAGAGGCCCTTTTCATTTTTCACTTCTTTCCTTTTTCTCTATCTCCCTCATGCTGAAGATATTAACTATTAACCATAGTAAAAGGCTTTGGATATGATGCCATTTAAAGAAAAATAAATTAATTGACAGAGGAGAAGACCATGGTATCTTTTTTTTTTTCCCGAGTCAGAAAACTGATGCAGTAATGAAATGAGAGAATGTGGCTTGACATGGCACTTCAGTGTAGTTCTCTTTGCTTCTACAGCCCCAAGACAAACAGGTTGAAAGCCAAATTTAAACAAACCAAGGGACTAGTAGGAAAGGAATTAAATACACGAATTCAAAATAGAGAGTAACTTTTCCCTAAAGGGTTTTTAAAACAGAATTTTTAGCTGAATCTTGAAGTTTCTGACATTGTTTGAACAATAGGAGAAGCAGCCCTCAGGCCATAGATGGACTGTTTTGAGGATTTGGGGAAGTGTCAATCTGGAATTCCACCCACAAGAGCAAAGTGGGGCTGAGATACTTGTAGAGATGAGTAGCTAGGATGATTACCGAGGATCAAAGAATAGGGCAGTTGAAGAACAATTTCAATTAAAAAAGAAAACAGCCTATATGTGAAATAGATCGCCAGTCCAGGTTTGATGCATGAGACAGAGTGCTCAGGGCTGGTGCACTGGGATGACCCTGAGGAATAGGATGGGGAGGGAGGTGGGAGGGGGGTTCAGGATGGGGAACACATGTACACCCATGGCTGATTCATGTCAATGAATGGCAAAAACCACCACAATATTATAAAGTAATTAGCTTCCAATTAAAATAAATAAATAATTTTTAAAAAGACATAAATTAGTTAATTTTCATCTGGAGAAAAGCTAACAAGGTATTCCATGATGGTATCGAGATTCAAGCTCTTCTCAGGAAGAAAATAAAACTTTAAAAAAGGCAGTCCTTCTGCACCATCATTTTATCATAGGTAGATGTTAAGAATAGGGGCTTCCCAGGTAGTGCTAGTGGTAAAGAACCCACTTGCCAGTGCAGGAGACATAAGAGACATGGGTTTGATCCCTGGGTCAGGAAGATCCTCTGGAGGAGGGCATGGAAACCCACTTCAGTATCCTTACCCTGAGAATCCATGGGCAGAGGAGCCTGGAGGGCTACAGTTGACAGGGTTGCAAAGAGTCAGACACAACTGAGTGACTTAGCATGCACACATATGTAACAGTGATTTATTTCACAATCTTAGATAAAGTTAAATAGCCTGATAAACTGAGTCATAACTGATCTTTGGTCTCAATCTAAACTTTTACACAATTCTGGTCCTTCATCTGTACAATCTAAAAGTCAAATGACTGACCCATTGGATGAAAAGGAGGCTTTGAATCATGGTCTTCAACCACATGCATTTTATTTATTTGTTTATTTGTTCTACAGTAGCATCTATATTTGCTATATACATATATATGATGTATATATATATATATATTTTACTTTATTTTACTCTACAATACTGTATTGGTTTTGCCATACATCAACATGAATCCGCCATAGGTGTACATGTGTTTTTAAAATCTGTTTTTCAGAACACTATATCCCTCTTCTTAATATTTTGTCATACACTATTTTAACAATAATTCCCACATTGCTCCCCCTTGAGCTTGTTGAGACCTCTTATCCAGAGAGATCAGTTTCATGATTAAGGTAGTACTTGCAATCCCAGAGTAAACCAACAGCCCTAAATAGACTTAGCTTGGTGACTTGTTCATCAAGTTGTATAATAGCTAACTAATAAGTGCTCCGTATGAATAGTTACTTTTACGAACTCTTTTTTTTTTTTCTGTGTAAATTATTTCATGTATTCTTAAAAAACAAGACAACCTCACAAAGTAGGCATGATTGTGATACCGTTTTCATGGGAAACAGAAGTTAAGCCAGGATATGGACTCAGAGGTATAACATATCCTAATTAACCCAATTTTCTTTTGATATATTTAATTTTTCATGTACAAATTACATATTTTTCTGTAAATAAGCACCATTCATGAAAGAAAAACACATGCACTCATTTAATTCAGTTCCCATAAATATTTTGTCATTTAATCAAACATGTATTCATAGTAAAGTACCTTTGTAAAATACAGCCTAATATTGTTTTTTAATAGAAAAAGGAAAATGCTATTTGGTAAGTTACTAAACCTACAAAGTCTGGGTGGGGCTGTGTCTGAGTGTGGAGGAAGGGGCTGTATACAGGTTGTCATGGTCCTACCAAGAGGCATCCTAAGGGTGGTGATGGACATAATTTTAACTATGATGACAATGGCAGTGACTTGGACAATAAACTGCACCATATTTGCAAATTTATTTTTGACTCATGACTTATTCTGTAGTAACATATTATCTTAAAATTCTGTTTTTTTCTAATTACATTGTTGCTACCTGCTCTTGAAAAAAAAAAGACATTTGAAATCATACATAGACACACACACAAAGTATGTCAACCACAATCTCATTAAACAGAATAAACTTCTGTTAATAGTTTTGCCAACAGACTGGGAAAGAGTTAATATTCTAACTGGGGACTGGAAACCAGGGAATTCTCTGGGACACATAATCAAATTTCTCAATCCTGTGGTAAATTTTAATGATAGAATACAAAAGCTGAAGAAGCAAGACCAATAACAATAAAGGAATTCAAAGACTGAAACTTTGGATCACCTAATAGTATTTTATCAATGATAAATCTCTTAAATTGATTACTGTAACTTGGTTATGCCAGAAAATATTCTGAGAAAACATCCACTAAAGTGTTTAGCAAAGCAAAGCTCAGCAGTGGCCACAAGACTGGAAAAAGTCAGTTTTCATTCCAATCCCAAAGAAAGGCAATGCCAAAGAATGTTCAACCTACCACACAGTTGCACCCATCTCATGAACTAGCAAAGTAATGCTCAAAATTCTCCAAGCTAGACTTCAATAGTATATCAACCAAAAACTTCCAGATGTTCACATTGGATTTAGAAAAGGCAGAGGAACCAGAGATCAAATTGCCAACATCAGTTGGATCATCAAAAAAGCAAGAAAATTCCAGAAAAACATCTACTTCTGCCTTATTGACTATGCCAAAGCCTTTAACTGTGTGGATCACAACAAACTGTGGAAAATTCTTAAAGAGATGAAATACCAGACCACCTTACCTGCCTCCTAAGAAGTCTGTATGCAGGTCAAGAAGCAACAGTTGGAACTGGACATGTAACAACAGACTGGTTCCAAATAGGGAAATGAGTACATCAAGGCTGCATATTGTTATCTTGCTTATTTAACACATATGCAGAGCACATTGTGTGAAATGCCGGACTGGATGAAGCACAAACTGGAATCAAGATTGTCGGGAGAAACATCAATAACCATAGATATGCAGATGACATCACCCTTATGGCAGAGAGTGAAGAATTGAACAGCCTTGATGTAAGTGAAAAAAGAGAGTGAAAAAGTTGACTTAAAACTCAACATTCAGAAAACTAAGATCATGGTATCTGGCCCTATCACACTTTATGGCAAATAGATGGGAAAACAATGGAAACAGTGACAGACTTTATTTTCTTGGGCTCCAAAATCACTGCAGATGGTGACTACAGCAATGAAATTAAAAGACACTTGCTCCTTGGAAGACAATCTATGACCAGCCTAGACAGCATATTAAAAAGCAGGGACATTACTTTGCCAACAAATTTCTATCTAGTCAAAGATATGGTATTACCAGTAGTCATGTAAGGATGTGAAAGTTGGACTATGAAGAAAGCTGATTGCTGAAGAATTGATGCTTTTGAACTGTGCTGTTGGAGAAGACTCTTGAGAGTCCTTTGGATTGTGAGGAGATACAACCAGTCAATCCTAAAGAATATCAGTCCTGAATATTAATTGGATGGACTGATGCTGAAGCTGAAACACCAATACTTTAGCCACTTGATGTAGAGAACTGAATCATTGGAAAGACCCTGATGCTGGGAAACATTGAAGGAAGGAGGAGAAGGGGATGACAGGATGAGATGGTTTGGATGGTATCACTGACTGATGAGTCTGAATAGGCTCTAGGAGTTGGTGAAGGACAGGGAAGAAGCCTGACATGCTGCAGTCCATTGGGTCGCAAATAGTTGGACACAACTGAGTGACTGAACTGAACTGAACTGAAAGTGTTTAGTGATAAAAGGGCATAACGTTCCAACTTAACTCTTGAATAGTTCCGAAAACTGTAATATACATATACATATATACAGAAGTGATGAAAAAGTAGATGGGATAAAAATGACAATAACTGATAAATCTGAGTAAAAAAGATATATGGGAGTTATTTGTACTACTGTTGCAACTTTTCTGTAAGTTTGAATTATATCAAAATAAAAAGTTAAAAAAAGAAAAGAAGGTTTGGGTCACTTGACCAGGTGAAGAGGTTAAAAAAGTGAAAATGAAGTCGTTCAGTCATGTCTGACTCTTTGTGACCCTATGGACTGTACCTACCAGGCTCCTCGGTCCATGGGATTTTCCAGGAAAGAATACTGGAGTAGGTTTAAGATCACTTCACTAGATAAGGTGCTAACTGAGACTACAGACTGAATGAGCTGGTTCCTGGAAGGTGATTATAAATTCCAATAACTACCATGCAGTGTTGCCAAAAGGAAATCTAAGGAAAATGTATGCAGGTCTTTGCCATTCCTATAATCTTTTATATGATACATATGATTAATATTAAACTCTATACTTCAGGGTTTTAGTGACAAGATAGAAAAGGGATACTATGACTGAAAAATAGAACACAATAACCCAGAGCTCGGAGAGCAATAGATGGAGCCATTCATAGAATTAAAAAACTCAGTAAACCTATAATCAGGTCATATTTTGTAAAGAATTGTGACTGAGGTTATGGACATATAGAATTGATGTGAATCACAGAGATAAAAACTCAGCTATGTTTTTGAGAAGGAATTACTTTCTAAAGAACCACTTGTCTGAACTAAAGGATGGTGACTGTCTAAGATTTAAACTAGCCTTTTGAATGCCTCGCCTCCCAGACATGTCTATACCCAGGGGGAAAGTTGAAAATCTGTGTATTCACCCAAAATAGCATATTCTTCAATGTTTTCTCATCTATGGTTGAGAAGAATAATGTGTTTCAGAAGAGGGATCCAAGAGCCATGGAGAATCATGGATCTCCTCCAAGGGAAGGAACATGACCTACCCTTGGGGTAGGGCTAGTACATCCTCCCAATAAGATTACAGAATCGCTGTGTCCTAGGAATGGCCCTATGCCTCCCCTTTCTCTTTCTGAAAAGCAATGTTTGTTGTGGTTTTCTGGATTTATTCAACCCTTGGTTTTGGTGTGTCTGGGGAATGAAGGAAAAAATAACTTCCTAGTTAATAGGTTTATAGATAAAGAAGAGCCACATGGAGACAATGTTAAGATTATCACAATTCTTGGAACTGTGGCCTTGGGGTTAGATCCTTTGAGAAGAGGGTGAGAATAGTTTATGTGCATGGGAAGAGAAGCAAATATTTTCATCGAGAGCAATTGCGTTAGGTTGTGTTATTGTCGAGGTTTCCCCTCTCCTACTGAGCCCATCCTCACAAGATGTCAGGCTGGGCCAAGGAGCAGCTGAGCCAAGAAATATTTGTAGAAATGATGTGTGCTATTTCTGGGAAAAAGTCTTATGAGATATCAAGTGGTTCTGACATTGCTCTTTCAGTTGTGCCAAGATTGTCCTAGATATTGGCTACTCATCTTGCTTGGGTCCATCAGGGGAGAGAAGTGGAGTGACCAGCAGTCTTTAACCAACATACAACCACTGTGAGACTGAAATTTATATTTCTGTATCTCACTGAGATTTTGAGATTATTACTATAGCATACTGTAGGAAAATCTAACCGGTACTCTGAAAGATTAGTTAGGGAGAATCAATTTCTATACAACAGTAAATAAAGCCAGTATTGGTGACAATATTGAACATGGAAAACAGATATGGTATTTGTCCACTAATACAACAAACACTTCTTGAAGACAGTAACTACATTGCGGGACAATGCAATTGGTGCTATGCTTTCTGATGTTCAGAAATACATGTGACCAAGATTTTCTTATTGTGAAATGTTGGAAACTGATGATCTAGAACTAAAAGAAAAATAGCTTTGCAGGAGAAATACAAAAAGTATTGTTTTATTGTGGTTGATATATGCCAGTGTGAACCAAGTATAAAAGTATGCAAAGCATTTCAGATAAGAATCAAGAATCTGTCATTAAAGCTGAAGGTTATTTGTTAAAATGTTCCAGACAGGCAGCTTACAAAATGGTCATCAGAAACAAGAAAGTCTTTTCCTCTTGGACCTGAAGTTCTTTGTGTCTCATGAATACAAACTAGTTTGTCAAGTCCCAAAGAAATAGCCATGAATTTCCATAGTCTTAATAAGCAGTTGGTGGGCTAAGTACAATGGCATCCCTAATTCTTACCCTAACATCCTTTTGGAAGAAACGATAAACAGAGAAGGCTCAAAACTGATGTAAGACACAGCATGTTTGGAGGTAGTGAAGGGAAATGTCCTAATGAGTGTGAGACAAATAGACATCAAAGCACAAGTACCAGTGTGTTGTGAAATTTAGTGAAATTCTAAAGACAGAAATGCTCATAAACATTGACATAAGGAAGTTCATTGACATAAGGAAGTGAATTGAATGACCAAATAAAAACTTACATAAAGCATCAAAGAACAAAGCCTTTTTTTTTTTATTTTAGTAAAAGAATATTATACTAAGGGAATTGTAGACAAAGCTAAGTTGCATGGACAAAACTGTCAACTCTAGAGAGCGATTTTCTTTATGGATTGAGATGAAGAATCTTGGAACTCAGGAAAAGAGACTAACTAACTGACCTGGAAAAAATTAGGGCTATTTAGAAAAAAAAAAAACCAGACACTCTGAGAAGAGTTTCACAAATCCCATTACTGTCAACACAGTAACATTAAAGGGGTGAAAAATCAGAAGGAGGGGATTAAGATGGTAGAGTAGGGGAACAAGGAGCTTGCCTACCCCGTGGACACAACCAAAAAAGCATCTATATGGGGAGCAGTTCTCACTGCAGTCAAACTGGAGACAAGCAGAATGACTCATCCACAGCCAAACCTGTAAAGGAAGATCCCCATGTAACCAGATAGGAAGGGAGCAGAAGCGATCAGATTAGGACCTGTGCTTGTAGGAAGGAGAACAGAAGAGGAGTGTGATGATTTGGGCTCAGAGATACCCCTTGGGGAATGAGGGGTTCAAATCTCAAGTCGGGCATCCCAGCCCTGGAATCCAACACCAGGAAGACAAGTGCCCTTAGCTGGATTGAAAACCAAGAGGGCTCTGAGAATCCTAGACTCTGATGTGAGTCACTTGCACACACATGCTCACTCTGTGATGAGGGCAGAGGAAGCAGGCAGAAGCTGCCTGAAGCTCTGGCTGGTTTCCTGTGAGCATCCCAGCACACACCCTCACCCGCATCAGGTGCCCACTCCACCCATCTTGCTCCAATGCAGCTTCCCATGAGGGTGAAGCTTGTTGTTGTCAAAGGGAAGTGAAAGTCTTGGCAGGCTAAATAGTAAACTGAGGTCCTGCAGTTCATCTAAACTGGGCATGGACAGCCATTGCTGGCACTCACAGACGTGACTGGTCAGGAGAAGTCTGGATCTCTGACAGGCGAGCTGGGAGTCAGCACATCACCCAGCCCCTCTTTCTCTGCCATTAAACCCCACTAGGACAGAAGGTCCACTGCTGGGAAGGAGGAGACACACACTTAGAAGATATAGAATCAATTTGGACCTATATCTCAGGACTAATGCTCTAGCAACTTGGGAGTAGCAAGCTGTGGCAGCCACTGAGCAGAAGAGAAGCCCCAGTTTATGCCTGACTCTGGGTCAAGCCCTTCCACTTCTAGTTCCACTTCCCTTGAAGGCAATAACTGCCAGCACACTCTGGGGGAAGAGGTGACCCATGCTCACTACAGATTCATCTCTTCCAAAGTCACTGAGCACACACAGGCTGCATAAGAATGCTACCACACAATGATACAACTTTAATACCAGGGTAAGTAATTGTTTCATCTAACTTGATAAAGCCAAAGAAAGTTAAACAACACAGGAAGACAGATGGATTTATTTCAAATGAAAGAACAGAATAAATCCCTGAAAAAAATAACTAATGAAATAAATAATTTATCATGTTGAGTTCAAAGCATTAGTAATAGAACATTAACTGAACTTGGGAAAAAAAAGATTAAAACAGTGAAAAATTAATTAGAACTAGTAAATATAAAAATAACTAGGAAGAATTGAAGAATAAAATAACTGAAATTTTTTAAAAAGTAGATTACAATGAATTAACAGCAGATGAGTGATAGAGAAGAATTCATGTGATATAAAAGATAGAAGAATGGACATCAACCAATCATAATATCAAAAAGAAAAGCAAAATTTCAAAAATTGAGGATGGTATAAGGGACATCTGAGAACACATGAAACACACTAAAATTTGCATTATACGGTGTTCCAGAAGGAGAAGACAAAAAAACATAGAAAATGAATTTTATGAAATTATGGCTGAAAACTTTCCAAACTTGAAGAAAGAAACATATCCAGGTGGAGGAAGCACAGAGTCCCAAACAAGAGGAAACCAAAGAAACCCACACCAAGACATATCATAGTTAAAATGGCAAACTTTTAATGAAAATAGTTAATTTTGAAGGCAGCAAGTGAAAAAGAGTCACATACAAGGCAACATTCAAAGGCTATCAGTTAATTTTTTTGCAGAAACTTTTCAGGCATGTGGGGCGTGGGATGATATATTTAAAGTGCTAAAAGGGCAAAGGATAGGATACTTCACCAGCAAAATTGTTATTTAGATTTTAAAGAGATAAAGAACTTTTCAGACAGACAAAAATTAAGAGTTCATCAACACTAACTTACTCTACAAGAAGTGTTAAAGGGTCTTCTCCAGTTGGAAAAGGAAAGGTTAAAAAGAAGTTAAAATCTATAGTAAGGGAAAAATATCCCACATGTAAAGGCAAATGTATAGAAAAGGCTGTGGATCAACCATGAAATAAGCTAGCGTAAAGGTTTTAAAAATTGTAAAATCATTTATACCTACAATAAACAGTGAATGGATATACATGAAGATATAAATATGACATTGAAAACATAAAATGTAGGGGAAGGGACTAAAAATATTTAGATCATTTAGGATGTGTTTGAATATAAGTGACTACAAGTTTAAAACAGTAGATATAGTTATAGGTCAACATATATGAACTTTATGGTAGCCACAAGTAAGAACCCTACAATGGATGCACAAAAACTGGAGTGAAAGTAACATAAGCTTATCAGTAAAGAAGATCATCAAACACCAGGAAACGAGCTAATAGAGGAAGAAAAGAACAATAAAAAACTATGAAAATAGCCGGAGAACAAATAACAAAATGCAAAAAGTACATACGTATAATAATCATTTTAAAGGTCAATGGCTAAGTCGCCAATCAAAAGATGTAGGGTGACTGAATGTGAAAATAAGATCCATCTATAGGTTGCTTGGAGAAGGCAATGGCACCCCACTCCAGCACTCTTGCCTGGCAAATCCCATGGACGGAGGAGCCTGGTAGGCTGCAGTCCATGGGGTCGCTAGGAGTCAGACACGACTAAGCGACTTCCCTTTCACTTTTCACTTTTATGCATTGGAGAAGGAAATGGCAACCCACTCCAGTGTTCTTGCCTGGAGAATCCCAGGGACAGCGGAATCTGGTGGGCTGCCGTCTACGGGGTCTCACAGAGTCGAACACGACTGAAGCGACTTAGCAGCAGGCATAGGCTGCTTATAAAAGTCTCACTTCAGAGCTAGAAATACACAGAAACTGAAAGTGAAGGGATGAAAAAAGATATTTCATGCAAATGGAAATAAAAAGAGAGATGGGTTATTAACACTCATATCAGAGAAAGTATTTTTCAAAATCAAGTCTGTAAAAGGGAAAGAAAGACATTATAAAATGATTAATACAAGAAGAAAATATAACATTTCTTAAAATATGTGCACCTAATAGAAGAGCCTCTATGCATAAATATATATGATAAATATATACAATAAATATTAACAGGCATAAAGAGAGAAGCAGCAACAATGCAACAATAGTAGCAGACTCTAACACCCCACTTACATCAATGGACAGATCAACTAGGGAGAAAATCAATAAGGAGGTGGCGGTCTGAAATGATGCATTAGATAAGCTGGAATTGCTAGGAATCCACAGGACATTCCATCAAAAACAAAAAAGAAAATAAAATACAGCAGAAAGCACATTCTTCTCAAGAGCAACATGGAATGTTCATCAGGTTAGATCACATACTGGCCACAAGTCTCAACAAATTTAAAAGGATAGAAATTATATCAAGCATCTTTTGCCACAATGATCTGAAACTAGAAGTTAATTATTAGAAGCAAAATGGGGGGAAAAAAAACAGGCACATGAGACTAAAAAAAACGCTATAAATAAACAAACAAAATGAAAACAATTGATCAGTGAAAAAAATCAAAGAAGAAATCACAAAACACTTTGAAGCAAATGAAAATGAAAGCATAACTTTCCAAAATCTATGGCATGCAGCAAAGCAGTTCTAAGTTCTATGAAGGAAGTTTATAGTTGTACAGACTTGTTCCAGGAACAAGAAAACTCTCAAATAAAGAATATAAACTACCATCTAAAAATTAGAAAAAGAAGAAAATTTAAAGCCTAAAGTCAACAGAAGGATGGTAACAATAAAGATGAGCAGAAATAAATAAAATAGAGGCCGAAAAAAAAGAAGAAAAAATCAATGAAATGAACAGTTAAAAAAAAAATAATAAGTAGACAAGATACATAAGGCTTTAGCCACGTTCATTAAGATAAAAATAGAAGTAACCCCAAAAAATAAGAAATGAGAAAAGAGAAATTACAATTAACATTACAGAGATACAAAAAAATTATGAGTATACTATGAATAGTGATTTGCCATCAAATTGGACAGCCTAGAAGAAATGGATATATTTCTAAAAACACAATAATCTAAGACTGAATCAGGAAGAATTAAATAATCTGGACAGAATGATTACTAGCAGCAAAACTGAATTAATACTTTAAAAACTCCCAGCAAGCAAAAGTCCAGGACCTGACAACTTCACAGGTCAATTTTATCAAACATATAAAGAAGAACCGAAATCCATTCTTCTTAAACTATTCCAAAAAATTAAAGAGGATGGAACACTCCCAAATTTATGCTACATGGCAGCTATTACCCTAATATCAAAACCAGACAATGGCACTACAAAAAGGAAACCCACAGGATATTATCTCTGATGAGTACAGATGCAATTATCCTCAACAAAATATAGAAAAATCAAATTTAATAATATATAATAAAGAGGATCATACATCATGATCAAGTGGGATTTATTCCAGTTATTCAAAGAAGGTTCAACATTAACAAATCATTCAACGCTATACACCACATTAACAAAAAGAAAGATAAAAATCACAGGACTATCTCCTTAGAAAAATAATTTTGCAAAATTCAACAACCGCTCATGATAACATGTGTGCATGCTAAGTTATTTCAGTCATGTCATGATAACAGCTCTCATCAAACTGGTATAGAGGGAACACATCTCAACATTATAAAGGTCATTTATGACAAACAGCCAAACTCATACTCAATATTGAAAAGTTTTGGGCTTTTCACTTTGTTGTCAAAAAGAGAACAACCCTTTATTGCTTTTGGATTTTGAATCACATTTACAAGGCCTTTCCCAACACCAAGTCTAAAGAGAAATTTACCAAGTTTCTTTCTATTATATCCATTGTTTCATTTTTCCATTTAGATACATAATCCATTCTTCTGTATGGTATTCCATATAATTTTAACTTTTTGCAAATGATGACCTAATTGTCTTTCACCATTTATTAATGTCAATCTTTGCTTCAGTGAACTGAAATGCCAATTTGTCATATATTAAACTTCCATTTGTATTAGGGTCTAATTTTGGAGTTTCTATTATTATTCTATTCTATTATTCTACATGTCTATTCTTTCTATTCCATTATTCTATTTATTTTTTCTATTCTATTATCCTATTTATCTATTCATATATAAAGAATTAAAATTTTTATTGTATAGATTTTACACTCTTCTTGTTAGATTTATCTCTCTATATTTTTCTAATTTGTTGTCATCTTAATGATACTATATTTGCTATCATATCTTCTGTTTATTTTTTGCATATATGAAGATAATTGGTTTGGCATGCTAACTTTATATCCAGATAATTCACTCAATTCATTGATATTTGAGCTAGTTTTAGCATTAATTTGCTTGAGTTTCTAGGTATACCATCATATCTACAAATAGAGACAGTTTAATTATTCATTTACTTATCTTTATGTCTCAAAATGATTTTTCTTATTTAATTGTCCTGGCTGACAATATTTCTACTACAAAGCCAAATAGCAGTGAAGATAGATTAAGATACAGAAACACACACAATCATGTTGAGAAAGTATAACTTTATTTCTATTTTCTCTAGAGTCTTCATTATGAATGCATGTTGAATCTTTTCAAGAGCTTTTTCAGCATCTATGAAAATAGTCATATGATATTGTAGTGACTTAAAGCAAAGGGAGCAATGAATGTTGCCCAGTGAGAGGACAAGAGATCGAGGGAATTTAAGGGTAAAATCTAAAGTAGAAATCCATATAGGTGAGAAAGGTAAACCTATGTGGAATGTAGGGTCTGGAACTGTTTGTATTGGCACAAAACAGCCAGTCTTAATGCACATACATATGTCCATTTTCTAATCATGGTAACTATTTTTCTGAGGTATATGTGTATTTCTGAAAGCACAAAATGATATTTTATGAGGAACTAAAGATCAGTGAAGCAGAGACCTATCTTTTTATTCCTCCAGTTGCTATGGAAACCTTTCAGCACCAAAATCTGATTTCACGATGAATACTTTGTAATACACACAATAACCAAACTGCTATATAATTTATTTGAGGTTTTAGAAGGCTCTCAGTTGCCTGAAACTCTTGAACTTTAGAAAATAATTTCCTATACATTTTATTATGAAATAAGATGATAAAATTTTACTGTATGGATAGTTTAACATCTATTTTATTTTCACCTAGTAAAATGAAGATTGAGATCTAAGTCATATCTTGGGTTTTAGAATTTTTTTTTCATTTTTGTTTAATGTGTTTGGTGACATCATTTCTTGTGAATCAAATGTTTTATATTTAAGAAGTATCTTATTCTACTTTGCAGCAAATGATCTTTACTTGCAGGACTCATTTTTAATTTCTACTGGATTTGTCCAAAATATCCTTCAAAACACAGATGAATTGCCCTTTCTCAAAAATTATTCTAATCTAGATATGGTTTTAAATAATGAGAAAATTAAATGTAATGCCAATGAAATAACTAAAAACTAGTCTCTCTTAAACTAAAATACCAATGTATGATTAATGTATAACTGAGTTAAATAGGCTATTGCAATAAAATAATTATTCCACTTTAACAGGTTCTATGATATGTCAGATAGGCCTCCAGATTGTAGAAATATAAGTTCTAAAAAGTTTCTAATATAGTACCTCACTATAAGAAACTAGAAGACAAAAACAAATTAAAATTATCAGTAGAGCTGGTTTAGACATTCAGTGATAAATCAACCAACAGGTGAAGGAGTTATGAAGTATTACAAATGCATGCAGAATTTTATTAATAAAAATACATATAGAAATTTGAAGCTTAGAATCAGAACTCAAATTAGATCAATATCATTAAAAAGGCCACATTATAAACACTGTCATTTTCTTTATACAGGAATGGTAAATTTTAATAACATTTGAAAATAGTTTTCAGAACTATTAAAAATACTGCAATAAAAATTGAAAAAAAGTCATTTACCAAATAATAAAGGCATAAAGTAGCTAAAATTCAATTAAAATGTAGAGTTAGTGTAAGATCAGCAACAAATCACAGGCTTCTACTACTTTTCTCTTGGTTCAGCATTTACTACCTTTCAAACTATAACTTCATATTTTTATTTTAATTCTTTTATTGATATTACTGTCATGTGACTTGATCAATATGCTAATAGATGGCTACTTAACACATTTGCTAGCAGCCCATGAAAAAGAACAAAATACAATGATACAGTGAAGTGACTTTCTCATTACAGGTTAGGAACTTATAGAAAAGGTAAAGTTAACAATTTATTAAAATATCTGTTCTATTAAAATACTTAAAAACTTGTAAATTATCCTTTTATCAAAATGTCTTGGGGTTCCCTGGTGGCCCAGTGGTAAAGAATCTGCCTGCCGATGCAGGAGACATGGGTTCAATCCCTGATTCAGGAAGATCCCATATTCTGCAGAGCAATTAAGCCTGTGTGCCACAACTATTGAGCCCATACTCTGCAACAAGCAAAGGTCACCACAATGAGAAGCCCATGCACTGCAACTAAGACGTAGCCCCTGCTCACCACAACTACACAAAAAGTTTCTGTGTAGAAAGAAAAAGCCTACACAGCATGCAGCAACTAAGACCAAGCACAGGTAAAAATAAATGAATAAAATAAAACTATATAAAAAAGAAATCTTTCAAAAAATACCTTAACAGGATACTATCGATAACCTTGTATCCCAACCTTAAATTTTAATAAAAATAAGAAAAAGCAAAGGCAGCAAAGGAATGAAGGAAGGAAGAAAGGAGAAAAGAAGTAATGAATCATATATTTTGACCGTATAACTGCGCCAGATGTTGCCCAGAAGTTACTGTGTCTTCAAGTAAACCTAAGTCTTTGGATCATTTTCATGGCTGGTGCAGGAAAAATTCCAGGAAACAGGCATATATCAAAGCATAGTGCTTACCTACATATCATATCTCACACGCATATCGTATCTTACACACCATTTGGGGCATTCTAAGTATTGGACTATAGTGATGGCTAGTGATGTTGAGCCACCTGGCTAGAGCTTTTCTTATAGTGACGGAAATTTTTCTTACAGTGATCAAAACTTCTCTTATGGTGACCAAAATTTTTAAGTAGATCTTCTAATGTAGATTATTTAGACTAACATTTCTGCCTTGTTCATTTTCTAACATATTTCTACCAGGAAATCCAAAGGCCAAAAGGATTCTAGTAATACATCACCAAATACTTCTATCAAACTGTTATTATTTTACATATTAAATCCTCAGAAAAATAGATCACAGCAGAGGAAACTCTACTCCATGCAATTATTTGGCTAAAATAATCTATGAAAAAAATTCTGAAGCTATGATAACATGGCATAAATTTGAAGGTGTGGTTGATTTTGTTAACGTACATAATTCAACAGGAAGCTAAGGACAGTCCATGCTTTTTTTTTTTTTTTTTAATAGGCATCTCAATAAGTCTTCCTGTTCTGGTATGCTAAAGGAAGAATTTCAAATGTTTACTTATTTTCCTATTCAGGACAAGACTAGTTGGGAGATATTAAATGCATTTTAGCATGAAGCCTGGCATGCTACAGTTCATCAGACTGCAAGGAGTCAGACACAACTGAGCAACTGAACAACAAGAACAAAGCACAAGTCAATTTGGAATTAATTCATCTCCCCAAAAAAGCTGACCTAAATGGAGAAGGGCTAGAAGCAGTAATTCAGAATGTGTCCTCTGGCATGGTGATGTCTCAGGCACCAGCTCAAATCTCTTGCTTACCTGCAAGAATACTGAACTCTTCATGACACGCGTCACATCTCAGTTTCTCCATCTGTACGGGTGGATTTCATGGTGTCCGAGGAATGCGACACCAGTGTGAGACCCAGGGTCACACTGCCCAGGTCTGTACTGACAGCCGTGTAAACTTGAACAAATCTTGGTCTACATTCTTCACTGGCAATCAACAAATTTTGTATTTTACATATGTACCCACCTATTTTACATATGTAACACCTCCCCTCCTGGCTCAGATGACAAACAATATGCCTATAGTGCAGGAGACCAGGGTTTGATCCCTGGGTCAGGAAGATCTCCTGGAGAAGGGAATGGCTACTCACTGCAGTATTCTTGCCTGGAGAATTCCATGGATGGAGGAGTCTGGCAAGCTACAGTCCATGAGGTCACAAATAGTCACACACAACTGAGTGGTTATCACTTTCACTTTTTTATTCACCCACCTAATAGGGCTACTGTAAAGATTTAATTAGATAAGGCATGTGCCTGGCTAAAGTTGGTTCATACAACAAAGAGCTAGTTTTCAGTTTGCCAAACTGAAAATGAAGCAGTCTCAGGGGAAAGCTAAGTTAAACTACTGAAGGACTTTAAGCGAAAGATTGAACTTTGAAACACTGATCAAAGAGAAACTCTTGATGGGAAAAACCCTTGGAATTAAAAAAATACCTCTGTGATCTAGATTATTTTGATTGAATTTTTATTCCCTTTGGGAGTCCTAATGTTTACAAATGTCTTTGCCAATGTTGAACAGCAATTGACTATGGGGTATGGGGCAAGAAGAGAAGGGGACAACAGAGGCTGAGATGGTTGGATGGCATCCCCTAATCGATGGATATGAGTTTGAGCAAGCTCTGCGAGTTGGTGATGAACAGGGAAGCCTGGCACGTGGCAGTCCTTGGGGTTGCAGAGTCAGATATGACTGAGCGACTGAACCGAACTGAACTGAATGGGTACCAGACATTGTTCATCAACGTCTGTAAGCTGGAAAACAGCACCAGAACCTGAAGTACAGAACAGCTACATGTTCTGCTGTGTATGTGCACAATTCTGCATCACCACACTGCCTGGCTCTGGCTGCTATGAAGTGAAAAGTTGTCACCTTTGCATGAACCTTGAACAATATGTTATGTCACCACCCAATGCCTTGCAGGAACTCATGGGTAAAGTCTAAGTCTTGGCTTGTGTGAGAGCTTGAAAGCTCCTGCTACTTGGATTCTGCCTCTTTCAGGATGCTTAAAACCAATTCTGTCTTTACCATTTACATGTCTAATATGTTTAATGTCTTCTGAACCTTTGTCTACTGAGTTGATTGTTTTCTCTTATGTATATGAATGATGTACATGTTTTAAGGAAGGTATGTATTGATATATTTTTGTCAAATCTTTTCTTTCTTTGATTTCCAAACTCTCATTTTAACATATATTCATAACTACAATGAAAATTAAAATAACTAATATATATTATAAATGTAGGATTTATCACATAGGGAAAACTAAGTATAATGAAGATCATAATTATTACCAGAACAATGAACAAAGTTGAATACAATGTTGTTTAATTATATATAATTGTAAATATTTGAATTGCATTGAAAAATATTTGATTATTATTAATACTTTGTATTTCAAAAATATAGGCACATTTACATGCATATCTATTTATGTAGCCACAGATTGAAGTTAGGTATATACAAATCTACATGTGTGCATACACCCATACTTCTGTTAGTAAAACCAAACATGATGGAGAAAATGAGTTTTTAATCTTTTAAATTTTATGTCTTCATGTACAGATATGTTCATTTTTCATTTTGACATTGGTGATTTTTAGCTTTTCCTGTATTTATAGGTGATAAAAACCAAGGGAAAATGTCTCACAGCAAGTACAGACTCAAACCTAATAAAATTACCATATCCCCAAGTTGCAATAATATAAAGATGAGCGGTCTGGTCCATATCATTTTAATCTTTTCCTTAGAATGTACTTTATTATGAGTTTCTACTCCCAAAACAGTGGGATATAAGAAATGTGTGAAAGTGAAAGTGAAAGTGAAGCCGCTTAGTCGTGTCCGACTCTTTGCGACCCCATGGACTGTAGCCTACCAGGCTCCTCCCTCCATGGGATTCTCCAGGCAAGAGTACTGGAGTGGGTTGCCATTTCCTTCAATAAAAAGACCAGAGAACTGTCTTTACCCTCTCCTTTTACAGCTAATTAATCCATTCAATTTCATGCTTTGCAAAGAGTGAAGATAAGCTGTTTGAAGCAATCCATGTCAAAATCATTTTGGATGAGACAACAAAAAAACACAGGGTCATGAATTTCTTTCCAGGTCACAAGGTTTCCATATTCCTATTGCTTCATGTGTGTTCTTGTTTCTTGCTTCACCTTAAAAAAAACCACACACACACACACACACACACACACACACACACACAATCATAGTGATGCAAGGTGGGTATAGTTTAAGCAAGGAAAATGACAGCAAAGATATAAATAAAACTCTTCAACTCTAAATGAGAAAGAGACAAGTTAATGTAAACATGTATATTTCAAGTTCATATAAAATATAGGTACGTACCTATGTCTTATGCATCACACTTCGTCTGCCTTTTCCAATTAATAAATGACTTTCATAGCCTGATGTTGTCAAATAATATGATCTCTAAAACTCATTACTGGCAGAACAGAAGTGAGGCAGGTGGGGTCACACATTAGTAGCAGAGCATAAACTGGTCAAGGTTTATAGGAAACAAATTGACTTTGAAATATAGGTACATTTTGAGCACTTTCAGGAACAATCTCTCCTAAGGAAGCAATTCCTTAAAATATTTGGAAAAGATTTTATGTGAAAATATTTTAAATCAATCGTTTATATACTTGATAGCAAATCACTGGATAAATGATAGTGGAGATCTCTGTCTTTCTCTCTCTCTCACACAGACACACACACACAAACACAGGGTGATATATCCCTATGATCAAATGTTATGCAGCTATTGAAGTAAAGTGAACATTAATTAAAAGGCAAAAGAAAAACTGTCCTAAAACAGTGTTTGCATGAAAGAGTAGGTTACAAACCTGTGTATTGAAAATTATTCCAGTAAATGTAAGAATAAGTGGGAGAAACTGCATCGAAACATATTGTTGGATACTGAATGGGCCTCTTAGCTCTCTCTTTGTAAGCTTTTTCTTTTCCAAATTTTAAAAGTATGTAATGTTTCTTTGAAACAGAAAAGCACTAAAAGATTTAAATTATTTCATAATAAAATAGTTTGAAGAAACAGATTCATTTCTTTCTTCAAGTGAATGATATTCTTCTAAATGTAAAAATTTTCCTCTATATGGAAATATTTCACATCGAGTTATTTGGGAGGGAGATAGATGTTCAGAAAAATAATTTTTATTGTTTTTGTAAGCATAGGTAAAATACTCTAGAACAGAAAGGATATATGTCAAAATTTTGTTCCAAAAACAAGTAGGAAAGATAAAGAACAAAGAGCATAGAATTAAGAGATATTACAAATAGATACATTTTTAATAATGAGTATCTCAGTTTTCCCTTTTGTAAAATTAGGTATTTTGACTGGTTGAGCTTTATATCCTTTTAGTTCCAACAGATAATGCTTCTATGATGTTATTTCCCAAAGCTGTAATTTGTCCCCAAATTTGCCTTTGCACAAATAATCTTTCTGCAGTGATTGCTCTGGAGGAGAGAGATTAAGATTCTGGTGCCTTATAAATGCTCTCAGCTACTCAAGCTTCTCCCCTGCAATCCATAGTCTCCTTCAAATTTCTCAGCTTCAGCTTTCAGACGCTTTTACTTTCACTGGAAGTGGAATTATTTTTATGAATCATTTGTTTAAGCCTTGAGAAATTATACTCTAGACTTCAAACCACATAATTGTACCCTCACTTTTCTATTTTGTTTTGTTTTCCTTCAGGCACTGGCATGTATGTGTATTTTTCCCCCTTGCTTCTGTTGCCGTGCATTCTGGTCATTAATTGGTGACTGCTGGGACGGCACATGTGTTTCACATAAAGTTGCCAGCTTTCTCTGATATTAGATGACAGCCTCCTCATAAGTTGAAGACAAGGTGCTTGCACCTTGTCCAAAAAAGACATAATTGGAACTAACAGAAATTTACAGTAGCCAATGTTACATCATAGTAGAGAACCCCACAGTCGTGGTTGAAGGAACAGTCATAAAGAGCCACTTGCAAGGGTGAAATATATTGATGTCGGTAACAGGATGTGAGGGCCTGCCATGCATACATCTGGGAACCTTCAGGAGTCAGGGAGAAAAAAGATCAGGAAACAGAGGCTGATTAAATATTGCAGTGCTCTCAATAGGCAAATCAAATTAAAAACAATCTTGAAGTCCTGAGTAAGGTAAATAGAATCACACTCTACAAAGCAAGAAGTGATTCTGTAGCTGAGGGGAGCTTCCTGTGACTGTGAAACTTTTGTGTGAGCTTCTCTTTAGACAAATGTTTTCTTCTGGTTGATTTCCAAGGTCTCATTTGTTTTAAGCATATGAACCCCAAAGGACAGAATTCATAGGAGGGGTTACAAATAGAAGGAAGGTTTAAAATTGAAGTACACACACTTAAAAATGAAGTGTTTTTACATACTTTCTTCTATTCTGTTAAAAACGTCTTCAGTGAAGGAGTGAAAGCATGAAGCAGAGAAGGAATAGAACTGAACAGGAGCAGGAAAAAAAGAAATTTAAGATGAAACATTAAGGAAGGGCCAAGGGAAAGAGATGAAGGTGGTAAAACGTAAGATCTCTAAGGACACGTCTGTCTTTCTAGGTGGTTCAGAATCCGCTTGCCAATGCAGAAGACACAGCAGATGCGGGTTTTATCTCAGCCAGGACGATCCCCTGGAGTATGAAATAGCAACCCATTCCTCTATGCTTGCCTGAGACATCCCATGGACAGAGCAGCTGGGAAGAATGCCATCCATAGTGTCGGACACGACTGAGCTCGCACACACAGCAAGAACTCACCTGGGAGGTAATAAGTGTCCCTGACTGTACATAATCATGTTAATCCATTTTTTCTAGTACATTCAAAGGAATATTAGCACCAGCGTTTGTTTAAAATGATTCCATTGTCTGGTTTGTAGAAGAACTTTTATTTCCAAAGAAAAAGAAATAATTTAAAGGGTTTGACTATGAGAGAGAGCTTTGACTATACAGTGAACTTTTTGGTATATATTTAGAGACACTCAAATGAGTGCCTTGATGATACATTATTGGGGCCCTGAGTTTATACACAAGAAAGAGGTACTTCAGTGAGGCAGATTGTGTTTTAGGAAGAGGGAAGGACAATGGTTGTCTTATATGTGTATTTGATATTCCCATGGATAGAGGCAAAAAAAAATTTTTTTTTAATTAAGAAGTTTTGACTATTAAATGGGACCAAATACTTTAAATCCTGAATAAGGTTTTGGGGAAAGCCAAAGACCCTGAAAATATTTTCTGAAAAATGACCAGAATATTCATGGGATTTATCCTATAATTTGGGCTCCCCTGGTGGTTCAGTGGTAAAGAATCTGCCTGCCATGCAAGAGAGGTGTCTCCTCTCCATGCTGGAGGCATGGGTTTGATTTCTGGGTCAGGAAGGAGCTGCTGGAGGAGGACAGGCAGCCCCCTCCAGTATGGCAACCCATTCTTGCTGGGAAATCCCCAATGACCAAGGAGCCTGGTAGGTTATGGTCCATAGGGTCACAAAGATTCAGATATGACTGAGCAGGCACATACCCTATAATTTATCTGAGGAGAAAGGAAAGTTATAAGGAATCTGAATTCTGAAAACATCATACAGGATACTTCAGTCCATGTAACACATACTTGAGTAAATTTCAAAGCAGATTAATGATACCACATTTTGCAAACATACAACAATGGGCATTAATAATAATTCAACAAAAACACTGAAATGAACAGAGATTCTCCAAAATGAGGAGAATAGTAAGGTCCAAAGAATCTCAAAACTGGAGGTCAAAAGAATCGTAAGGCCAAGAAGGAAACTGGAGGCTTGTAAGGTCCATGAAACCCTTACAGGGGACAGCACATCCATGGAACCTTTCTGGAAAGTGTTTCTATGACACAGTCTAGAGCAAATGAGAAAACACAGGGGAAATACTTTCAAGCCATTAAAGACACTTCCAGATAAAAAGTGAGGATGCCCTTGTGACTGTCTTTTACTTATCATACGAAATACTTTTAATCATTCCTTTTGACAAAGATGAGATGTTGCTAAGAAGGAATGTGGCTGCCTTCACCTGCCTTACCAGGAATTCCCCTGAAACTATTAAATGCTAAGGAGAATTTATGGCTGAATCTGAACTTTTTCAGTTAAAGCTTTACTGTGACATGACAGATTTGGAATTTCAGGCAGAATTCATTTCAACATGCACTATCAGAAATGTTGTACCCTTCTCTCTGTGAGCAAAAGAAAATATTAGAAAAAAAAAATCATAGAGGTGAAAAGATTACTTGTGTTCAAAAAATAGTTTATTTTGGAACAGAACAATATCTATAAACAAAATTAAAAAGAGATTTTAAGGAACCTCCACAATATTCTCCATAGTGGTGGCATGAATTTACATTTCCACCAACTTTGCACAAGTTTCCCCTTTTCTCCACACTCCCTCCAGCAGCCGTTATTTGTAGATTTTTTTGATGATGGTCATTCTGACCTGTGTGCATGGTATCTCATTGAAAAGAGTTTTGATTTGCATTTCTCTAAAGGTGGTGCCGAGCATCTTTTCCTGTGCCTGTTTGCCATCTGCATGTTTTCTTCAGAGTAATGTCTATTTAGGTCTTCTCCCCATTTTCTGTGACTTCCCTGGTGGCTCAGATGGTAAAGTGACTGCCTACAATGTGGGAGACCTGGGTTCAGTCCCTGGGTTGGGAAGATCTCCTGGAGAAGGAAATGGCAACCCACTACAGTATTCTTGCCTGGAAAATCCCATGGATGGAGGAGCCTCGTGGGCTACAGTGCCCATTTTCTATTGGGCAGAATTGTTTGCCTCTTTGTTTGATATGGAGCTGTAAGAGCTGTTTGTATATTTTGGAAATTAATCTTTCATTGGTTGCATCAGTTGCAAATATTTTATCCATTCCATAAGTTGTCTTTTTGTTTTGTTTATGGTTTCCTTTGCTGTGCAAAAGCTTTTGAGTTTAATTAGGTCCCATTTGTTTATTTTTATTTCCATTACTTTGAGTGATGGGTCTAAGATAACAAAGATGAACTAAAAGAGTGGTGAAAAAAATTAGCCATGGAAGCCCTGAACAGGGAAATCTAGGTGTTTTTGCAGAAATTGGTGTTATCAAATTAGAAAATCTGAATAGGTTTCAACAGGATACAGATGACACTTTTGAAATAATTAGAGAGGGTTTATTTTCCAAAAGAAGCACTCACAAAATTATAGCTATGGGGAGGCCCCAAAGGATGGAGCATTGACCTGGGGCCCAGAAGCAGCCACAGTCTTACTAAATGTGAAGGGACAAGGAAGGAACAGGGCGGAAACCAAACAAAAGGGGGCTTGCACAGTTGGCTCAAGGAGAAGGGAAGGTGATCCTGGGTTGTCTGTGTGATTATCCACTGCAGTGAGAGAGACCACCCTCCAGAGGGAAAAGTGGGAAACCTCATCTAAAAGAGGAAAAGGTCCCTACATCAGCCAGTCAGAGGGAGCAGACTGGAGGATAAAAGCAAGGTTGAAGTCATGCTCTTTGAAGATAGGAAGCAGGCAGCCTCTAGAATCTGAAAAGACAAGGAACAGATTTACCCCTGTATCCTCCAGACAAAACACAGCCTGCCAAACCCTTGATTATATCTTGATTTTAATAGCATATTTTGAATTTCTAACCTCTATCACTATTAGTTAATAAATGTGTTAACTTAAGCCACTTAATTTGTGGTAGGTCATTATAGCAGCAATAGGAAACTAATGCATGCTGCTAACAGAATTGCAGTATTTGACAACACATTAAAATTAATTATTATAAAAGTGCATAATATTATGTACACACATATTTCATAAACCACATAAACTGGGCTAGCTTATTCTTGCCTGGAAACTAGTGTCAGCACCGTACTTATATTTTTAAAATGTTGCAAATTAAATAATGTGAAGAGTAATTTCAATTTTATTAAGCTCCTCTAATGAGGCCACAGAGAGATTCCATAAAACATAACATAACTTTTTAATTTTTTGGAAGGCAATAAGTAATTCATATATTTATTCTTACTCTTTATTTTATATTGGAGTATATTACAATGTTGTGTTAGTTTCAAATGTACAGCAAAGTGATTCAGCTATGTGTATACGTATGTCTATTCTCTTTTAGATTATTTTCCTTTATAGGTTATTCCTTGTGCTATATAGTAGGTCCTTGTTGATTATTTTATACATAGTAGTATGTATATGTTAATTCCGAACTCCTAATTTATCCCTCTCCTCCCCTTTCCCCTTTGGTAACCATAAGTTTGCTTTCTCTGTTTGGGAGTTCATTTGTTTTTGTAAATATGTCTGTTTGTATCTTTTTTTAAGATTCTACATATAAGTTATATGATATTTGTCTCTCTCTCTGACTTACTTCACTTAGTATAATAATCCTTAGATTCATCCATGTTGCTGCAAATGACATTATTTCACACTTTTATGGCTGAGTAGTATTACATTGTATATGTGTATCACATCATCTTTATTCATTCATTTGTTGCTAGATGTCTTGGCTATTTTAAATAGTGTTGCTGTCAACATTACGGTGCACGTGTCTTTTCAAACTACAGCTACAATCGAAACTCTTAAAAAAATCTTGCTTTCTTTTTCCAACTAAGCCCACTCAAAGCTCTTAAATGTCAGACCCAGCAGCTTCTCATTATTCTAACCTTCCCATCTCTTTCTTTTTCAAAGGAAAGCTCTTCTACTGTCTCCCAGCCTCACTCTCCATCTCTCAGCAATGACCCCTAATAATGCCATGCAAAAAACCAGCCAGCTGCTCAAGCAACAAAGCCTTCTTATTTTTCAAAAGAAGTGGGAAGGATCTGTGATAACACTCTTACGTCGGAGAGTGTTTTTCCTATGTTCTCCTCTAGGAGTTTTATAGTTTCTGGTCTTAACGTTTAGATCTTTAATCCATTTTGAGTTTATTTTTGTGTATGGTGTTAGAAAGTGTTCTAGATGTATAGAACAGACTTTTGGACTCTGTGGGAGAGGGCGAGGGTGGGATGATTTGGGAGAATGGCATTGAAACATGTATAATATCATATATGAAATGAATCACCAGTCCAGGTTCGATGCATGATACTGGATGCTTGGGGCTGGTGCACTGAGATGACCTAGGGGGATGGTACGGGGAGGGAGGTGGGAGGGGGTTCAGGATGTGGAACATGTGTATACCTGTAGCGGATTCATGTTGATGTATGCAAAACCAATACAATATTGTAAAGTAAAAAATAAAATAAAATAAAATCTGAAAAAAATAAATTATTATTGAAATTAAAAAAAAAACCCTCAACACTCAAAAAGCTAAGATTATGGCATCTGGTCTCAACACTTCGCAGCAAAGAGAAGGGGAAAAAATGGTAAACAGTGATAGATTTTATTTTCTCAGGCTCTAAATCACTTTGGATGGTGACTGCAGCCATGAAATTAAAGACACTTATTCCTTGGAAGAAAAGCTATGACAAATCTAGACAGCATATAAAAGTAGAGACATCACATTGCCTACAGAATTTTTTATAGTCAAAGCTATGGTTTTTCCAGTAGTCATGTATGGATATGAAAGTTGGACCATAAAGGATTGTGAGCATCAAAGAAATGATGCTTCTGTATTGTGGTGTTGGAGAAGACTGTTGAAAGTCCCTTGGACAGAAAGGAGATCAAAGCAGTCAATCCTAAAGAAATCAACCCTGAATATTCATTGGAAGGACTGATGCTTAAGCTGAAGCTCCAATACTTTGGCCACCTGATGCAAAGAACTGACTCATTGGAAAAGACCCTGATGCTGGGAAAGATTGAAGGTGGGAGGAGAAGGGGATGACAGAGGATGAGATAGTTGGATTGCATCTTCGACTCAATGACATGAGTTTGAGCAAACTCCAGGAAATAGTGAAGGACAGGGAAGCCTGGCGTTCTGCAGTCCATGGGGTCACAAGGAGTCAAATATGACTTGGCAACTCAATAGCAACAACAATTTTCTCAGTCAGTTCAGTTGTTCAGTAATGTCCAACTCTTTGTGAACCCATGGACTGTAGCATGCCAGGCTTCCCTGTCCACTATTTCCTGGAGTTTGCACAAACTCATGTCATCGAATTGATGATGCCATCCAACCATTTCATCCTGTGTCATCCTCTTCTCCTCCTGCCGTCAAGCTTTCCCATCGTCAGGGTCTTTTCCAGTGAGTCGGCTCTTTGTCAGGTAGCCAAAAGTATTGGAGCTTCAGCTTAAGCATCAGTCCTTCCAATGAATATTCAGAGTTGATTTCCTTTAGGATTGACTTCTTTGATCTCCTTGTTGTCCAAGGGACTCTCAACAGTCTTCTTCAGCACCACAATTCAAAAGGGTCATTTCTTTAGTGTTCACCCTTCTTTATGGTACAACTCTCACATCTGTACATCACTATGGGAAAAACCATAGCTTTGACTATAAAAAAAAAAAAAAAAAACTGTAGGCAGAAATATCTCTGCTTTGTAATATCCTATCTAGATTTGTCATAGCTTTCTTCCAAGGAGTAAGTGTCCTTTAGTTTCATGGCTGCAGTCACCATCTGAAGTGATTTTAGAGCCTGAGAAAATAAAATCTATCATTGTTTCCACTTTTTCCCCTTCTCTTTGCCATGAAGTGATGAGACCAGATGCCATAATCTTAGCGTTTTGAGTGTTGAGTTTAAACCAGGTTTTTCACTCTCCTCTTTCACCCTTATCTAGAGGCTCTTTATTTCCTCTTTACTTTCTGCCATTAGAGTTGTATCATCTGCACACCTGCTGTTATTTCTCCTAACAATCTTGATTCCCACTTGTGATTCTTCCATCTTGGCATTTTGCATGATGTACCCTACATATAAGTTAAATACGCAAGGTGACAATATACAGCCTTGTCATACTCCTTTCCCAATTTGGAACCAGTCTGTTGTTCCATGTCTGGTTCTAACTGTTGCTTCTTGACCTGCACACGGATTTCTCAGGAGGCAAGTAAGGTGGTCTGGTATTTCCATCTCTTGAAGAATTTTCCACACATTTTTGTGATTCACACTGTCAAAGACTTTAGTGTAGCTGAGGCAGAAATAGATGTTTTGCTAGAATTCCCTTGCTTTTTCTATGATCCAGTGGTTGTTGGCAATTTGCTATCTGGTTCCTCTGCTTTTCCTAAATCCAGCTTGCACATCTGGAATTTCTTGGTTCTCATACTGCTGAAGCCTATTTTGAAGGATTTTGACCTTTACTTTGGTGGCATGTGAAATGAGTGCAATTGTGCAGCATTTGAACATTTTTTGGCATTGCCTTTCTTTAGGATTGGAACAAAAACTGACCTTTCCCAGTTCTGTGGCCACTGCTAAAATTAGACCAATATTGCAAATACTGTGTGGCCACAGTAGAAATTAGCATAACATTGTAAATAAACTGTAATTGAATATATTAAAAATATTTTGAATGTCATTCCATGTTAGTACATATAAAATGACATTGAAATGAGTAAACATATAAGTAGTAAATAGCTTTCCAGAAGAATATACAACAAATTAATTACAAAGTAATTACAATAACTGTAATTACCTCTGGAAATTGGAGAACTAGTTGAGAATAGTGTGTGGTCAAAGCAGCATTAACATACCTGTACATTTTATATATTTAACATGGGGACTGAATTTATGTATCACCTGTAATACATTTATAAAATTACAAATTTATTTTTAGGTGAGATTAGATTAATTCACTCAGATTATCATTCTCTGGTTGCTCATCAAGTCTTGTAAAATTAAATTATGTACTGAACTCTAGAAATCCAAGAAAATGCCAATGTTTCATCACAAAATAGTAATTTAAAAAGACACATTTCCACTTAGTATTGAAAATACTAGGGCACATATATTAAAATCTTATAGGCAGTAAATAATGCAACTGCAAGATTTTACATTTCTAAATCATCTATCATTTGGGAGATCAGTATTTTTCACCAGTCATTTTGATAAAGCCAGCATGAATTTGTCATATTGCAAATCATTTAAAATAAGTGAAAATGACTCCTCATAATTTACCATCAAATAAAATGGAATAAAATGAAACAATTACGATGCATTTATCTTCTTTTTCTAGAGAATTGACTCACTTGTTCTCTACATGTTTCTTTCATTAATATCCAGCCAAACATACTTCAACATCTGGCTAAGATGATTTTTTGGGAGAGGACGTTGTGGTGAGTCTTCATTGCTGAACACAGACTTTCTCTAGTTGTAGCAATCTGGCACTGTTTTTCCTTGTGGTATGCAGGCTTCTCATTTGGTGGCTTCCCTTGTTATGGATCACAGGCTCTAGGTTCAAGGGCTTTAGTCATTGCAGCATGTGAGTTCAGTAGTTGTGGTGTGTGGACTTGGTTGCTCCATAGCATGTGGAATCTTTACAGACCAGGGATCTAATAGATGTATCTTGCATTGCAAGGCAGATTCTTTTTTTTTTTTTTTTTAATTTTTGGCTGCTGTGGGTCTTCATTTCTGCTTGCACACTTTCTCTAGTCATGGCAAGTGGGGGCTATTCTATAGATACTACGCGCAGCAATCTCACTGTGCCGGCTTCTCTCTCTTTTCTAAATTTATTTTTAATTGGTAGAAGATTGTTTTACAATGTTGTGTTGGTTTCTGTCATACAACAAAACAGTAGTGCTAGGAAAACTGGACAGCTACATGTAAAAGAATGAAGCTAGAACACTTCCTAGTACCAACACACAAAAATGAACTCAATAGATGAAAGGCAGATTCTTATCCACTGGACCACCAGAGAAGCACAAGTTATGATAATTTCAAAGGTTCAGTCCAAGTCCCTCTGTTTTTCTTTCCCCCGCATAACATTTTCAGAGAATTGACTCATTTTCATGACACTAATTTTTCCTTCTATATGAAAATGGACATGGGTTTGGGTGGACTCCAGGAGCTGGTGAGGGACAGGGAGGCCTGGAGTATGGCGGTTCATGGGGTTGCAAAGAGTCGGACACGACTGTGCGACTGAACTGAACTGAACTGAATGACTCTCAGGTGTAGCATCTCCAGCCCAAGCCTTTCTCCTAAGTATAGCTGTCATCTCTCTCACACTTGACATATTGTGATCAAATAAAGAGGACCTAATACATTTTATCATTTTTTTCTTACCTCCTTTCTCTTTGCAAAGTCACATCCAAAATGACTTCTTTACTTATTGCTAATCACCCAAAGTGATTCAAGGAGAATGTTAGAGTAGGAATTGTAAATTCAAATATCAGCTGCTACTGCTGCTGCTAAGTTGCTTCAGTCGTGTCCGACTCTGTGCAACCCCACAGATGGCAGCCCACCAGGCTCCCCCGTCCCTGGGATTCTCCAGGCAAGAATACTTTGGAAGTTAATCACTCTTCAGTCTCATCATTTGCAAATATTTTCTCCCATTCTGTAAGTTGTCTTTTCAATTTGTTGATAGTTTCCTTTGCTGTGTTTTTAAGTTTAATCAGGTCTCATTTGGTTTTTTTTGTTTGTTTATTTTTAGTTCAGTTACTCTAGGAGGTGGATCATAAAAGATACTATTGTGATGTATGCCAAAGGGTGTTCTGTCTGTCCTTTCCCCCAAGAGTTTTATAAAATCTGGTATTACATTTAAGTCTTTAATCCATGTTGAGTTTATTTTTGAATATTATGTTAGAGGAAGTTCTCATTTCATCCTTTTAAATGTAGCTGTCTAGTTTTATATATATGTGTGTGTATGTATATATACGTATATATATGTGTGTATATATGTATATATACCTACACACATATGTATATAATGGACTTCTTGTCATTGTTGTTTAGTCGCTAAATCATGTCCTATTCTTTTGTCACAGAGTTGCAGCCTGACTGTAGCCCACTAGGTTTCTACTCAGCCATACAAAAGAATGAAATAGTGCCATTTATAGCAACAAGGATGGACCTACAGCTTATCATACTAAATGAAGTAAGTCAGATAGAGAAATACAACTGTCATATGGTATCACATGTGTAATCTAAAATGTGACAAATTTACAAAACAGAAATAGATCCACAGTTAATGAAAACAAACGTGGTTACCAAAGAGGAAGAGGGTAGCAGAGGGATAAATTAGGAGCTTGGGATTGACATATACACACTGTCATATATAAAACAGATAACCAACAAGGACATATTGTATAGCACAAGGAAATATACTCAATATTTTGTTGTAACCTATCAAGGAAAAGAATCTGAGAAATAATATACATGCATGTATACACATGTATATGTATGTATCACTGAATCACTAGTCTGTACACCTGAAACTAACCCAACATTGTAAATCAACTGCAAATATAAACAAATAATAGCTACATCTGGGCAGGAAACAGGAGGCAGGCTGGATTTGGCCACAGACAGAGATGTTGACCTTCGAGGAGCCACTGCCCATTTGATTCAGTAGACAAATTCACGCCAGCATCAACATGGATGTATGGGTATGAGTGCCTACTTCAGTCAGTTTAAAAAAGTACTCTTGTATTGAGTGGGCCAATGAGTTCAGTAAGGATTTTCCATAAGATGATACAGAAAAACCTGAATGAAATTATTGGTCAACGCAATATTAAATTCCAGTAATTCTATTTAAAACAAAATTTTAAAGTATAGCAACAAAAATACAAGAGAGCTGAGAGTATTTTACTGTAGAGGATTTCATTTGATACCTAAACAAGCAAAGCTGTGGTTCTGTTTTAGATTACCATGCTTATCACAGTCACGAATCAGAACGCACACACTGACATGGCATGAACAAGCAAAAAAGGAAAAAACAAAGTCTGTCCATCTTTGTTCCCTAAAGCAAATAAAATCTTAAACATTTCCTTTTAAGACACTGACTCTCTAGAAAGAAGTAAATTTATCACTGATTTTTATAATTTTTATGTCCAAAAATATGTAAAGCCTTTGATATCTGAGGTAATCATCTGAGAAACTGCTATTTTTCCCACCTAGAGTGGAACAGCTGGAAGCTTAGCAATCTGGGTAAGTGTGTGTGGGTGTATGTGTGTCTCTGATTGCATGTGTTGTATTTTTTATTTCGTAATCTTGTGCTGCTAACACTTGGATGCCCTCCTAAACGTTCTCTCTGAGTAAACCACTCTTTCCTAGATAGCTTTGTTTCTGATCTAAACCTTAAGTCTTCCAATCTTACCTAAATTTTGATGATTCTTACCTCAAATTGTTTACTAAACCCATTGTCACCTGTCCTTCTATCAGCTCCTCTCACACTACAGGCTGTAAGCCCCTGACAGTGTACAGCTTCCAACATCCACCCCACCCCCCAGCACATCGCATACAGTCATCTACAGTCAAGTTCGTTTCCCTAAGAAATTGCTTTGACAGAAAAATATGTTTCCAATTGCTCGAGCTGATGCTCAGAATGGTCTAAAGACTGGTATCTCCTTTGTCATCTTGGGTGGAATACGTATGACGTGAACTATGCTTTCAAGTCAGGTCACCATTTTCTCTCTCCCACCCACATACAGTAAAAAGTCCTGTGCACACACTCTCTGTCCTTCCTCTGTGCTCATACACTTTAAATATATTATAATTCTTGTTTTAGAAAGTATCTATTGGTATGAGGGAAAGCACATGGTACATTGCCAAATTTAAAAGTTATTAAATAGTATTCATAGTCGACATAATTTCTGAAAAATGAAGGAAGATCGGAAGAAAGCAAAAGCACCAGGAGACTCGTTTCAGATCATAAGGTGCACATCAAATCATGTTTTATTCACTTTGCTTTCTCATAGTTTTTTTTTTTAACCTAGTACATGAATTATTTTTATAATGAGAAAAAAACAAATAGTATCTACTTTTAAATATTCTACTTAAAGTTCTTCAGGACACACCTCTAATAAACACTTCACTTAGTCATCCCAGAATTCAGCAATCCAAAGTCATCTCTCCTGGAAACTCATTACAGTATTTCTACAGGAAACTTCGATTCATCTTGTGGATGAGCTACCAAAAACCAAGTTCTTCCAGTTCTATGACCACTAATCTCCAGTCATCTTTCACCTTCAAGCCAGACTTAAAAGTTCTCCACCCAGAAATGACTAGAGTGAATAATTCATACATAACTTAAAATGAAAATAATTAACCATAAAGCAAGCAAAAATTCCAACATAATTAATATTTTGATCTTATGATATAAACATTAAAATATAAAATTACTTCAAATTCATTTATTTGCTTGTTTCCATATTCCTGTCCATTTGTGAGTGTGTGTGTCCATTAAGCCTGCTTTTAATCCACTAACTCCACCTATTCTTTTGTTCAAATCTGTGATATTTTTCACAACTCTGGAATCTCTGAAATCTCAACTTCGAGTACACTTCTCACTGACTATGACTGGCTTTTCGATGTTTGTTCTATCATCCTCACACCAACAACTCTTCAGCCAATTCAAGAAGCCCAAACTCTTGTTCTTGCAGCATCATCACTATCTACCACCCATTTCCCTAATGTTCTTCCTTAACTAGAGAGGATTCCATGATCGATCACTCCAATCTTTCAGCAACCAGCATTGTGTGCCCTCCCAATATCCATCACCATGTTACTGGCTAAATGTTGCAGGAGAAGTATACCAAGCCATGTTAACTGATATAGCTACTGACTTATAACCACAGTTCTTAAGGGTGGTTGGCAAGGCCCATGTACAAACCAGTATGATTTCTTGCTAGTTCTCAGTTACAAATATTTTATACTATCCACTCAGTCTTCAAACTTTGAACATCTAAGTTCAATCTACAAACTTTGTTCATATTTCGTTGAAAAAGAAAAAATAGATGAAACACATAGAAACTTCCTTATCCTACCACCAAAACTTCTTTTTCACCAGAATCCATTTCAAAAAGTCCCAGCTAAAATTAAAGAAAAGATATTCATTAGGTTCAGAACCCTCTATCTCCTCACCTTACCATTGATTTCCTATGGTAATACCTTCTCTGTCTGCTGCTGCTAAGTCACTTCAGTTGTGTCTGACTCTGTGCGATCCCATAGATGGCAGCGTACCAGGCTTCCCCATCCCTGGGATTCCCCAGGAAAGAACACTGGAGTGGGCTGCCATTTGCTTCTCCAATGCATGAAAGTGAAGTCGCTCAGTCATGTTCGACTCTTCGTGACCCCATGGACTGCAGGCTACCAGGCTCCTCTGCCCATGGGATTTTCCAGGCAAGAGTACTGGAGTGGGGTGCCATTGCCTTCTCTGACCTCCTCTGTCTACTTTGTCATAAATTTCTTCCCTCACAATGGATACTTTCTACTAGTACAGAAGAATGCTTCAGTAGCCTTTTAAAAAGGCTCGTTTTTGCATGAGTTTCCAGAATGAAGTGGCCAATAGCAGGACATATGATGTGAAATTTCAGAACAATGGCAATAAAGTCAATACCCTACATGACTCCAGCCTGGAGGGAAGTCATACACAAAGGATACAAAGTCAGGATGACTTTCGACATATCCCAGTGCATACAGGAAGTTAGAAGACAGATGAGAAATGCCTTAAAATTCTTTAGGAAATGACTACCAACATAGAATTCTCCACCTAGCCAAACTATCCATTTAGGGTAAGGATAAGTAAAGTTATTTAAGACACTTTAAAAAGGTCCCCTTTTGATCTTAAATACTTTGTAGTACATTGAATAGTATTCTTACCAAAAGGATATGTCCACATACCAATCTTTGTAGCCTCATTTGGAAAAAGGTCTTTGGCTATGTAACCAAGTTAATGGTGACAAGAAGAGGTCATATTGCATTATACAGGCAACCCCTGAATCAAGTGACCAGCATTTTCACAAGGCACACAGAGGAGAGAAACACAGAGATTGTATGGAATTTGTAGAGTTGGGTGTAGTGATGTGGTTGTGCAACCACTAGCCAAGGAATGCCTGAAGTCACCAGAAGCTGGAAAAAGCAAAGACCTCCCTAGACTTTGTGGAGAGAGCCCAGCCAATCCCTTGATTTCAGACTCTGACTTCCAGGAGGCTGATGGAATACTTTTTTTTTTTTCAAGCCACAAAGTTGGTGACACTATTAGAGCACCCCCAGTAATCCAACCAAGACCTGCCTGCCCACCTCTAAATGACACCACATGTCTATTAGTCTCCAAAGGAAGCAAACTTCCACTCCATTATTTGCAACCACCTCATCACTTCCAATGAATAGTTAGCATCATGTTGTATTGCCTTCCAATTGCATTAGGATATATCATGTGATTTCAGGGCTTCTTCAGTAGCTCAGAGGTAAAGAATCCATCTGCAGTGCAAGAGATGTAGGGCACATGGGTTTGAGCCCTGGGTCAGGAAGATCCTCTGGAGGAAGAAATGACAACCACCCCATTTTTCTTACTGAGAAAATTCCATGGGCATAGAAGCCTACAGTGGGCTACAGTCCATGGGGTTGCAAAGTGTCAGACATGATTGAGAGACCGAGCAAACACACCTTGTGATTTCATTGTATGTGATTCTCTTGCTATAGCCAAACTGGCCTCTTGAGGAGTTGTTCCTATCTGAGGGACCCTGCATGATCTCCTCCTGCACAGGTAACTCTCTATCTGGATGTCTAGGTCCTTCCTTCCATTCAAGTTCCAGCTCAGCTGTCACTTTTTAACCCATGCTCAAGTTCTTCCTATCAAACAATGTGCTTCTCATTCCCAATAAGAGCAATTTTCTGGCTTTTTACTCTGATTTTTTTTTCACAGCATTTCTCAGTGACTAATAGCTTCTTGAGTTCTATTTAAATAGTTCTATTTTTTCATTGCTTTATTCTAACAATAAAGAGTAACTATGAGACATCAAGGATCTGATTTGTCTTATTCACTCCTGTAGCTCCACTTCCAGAAAGAATGAATAAGAGGAAATAAAATATTAGTATTTCATGTTACTTTGCTTATCCTTTACATTTCATGCATGTATGGTGTGTTACTTTAGGGATTTCTTCTTCTCATTAATGTATTAATTCAACCAATTAATATTTATTGACTACATGCTTTTATCGCAGACCACTGTTGGATTTCAGTAATTTAAAGGCAATCAAAATAGTTTATTTGCTCAATGAACTAATAGTGTAAACCAACCTAAGGATCCTATTGGGTCTACTGAAGCCCTTTATAAACAAGTACATATTGGGATTAATCAATCAATTAAAGAAGTAAGGAAAATCTTTCATAAGTCTCTCAGTGGATAACTTCAGATTTTTAAATATTAGGATAAAAATTAATAATAAATTTAACTAAGAAAGTCAACATTTCTTTTTGCATGTGTGGGTGCCTATGCATGTTGTGTGTGTGTGCATCTGCATGTAAATACATTTTGACTATAATTAAAGGAATTTCTTAATGTGGTTATATTTTTATATAATTTTAGTGATTTCAGGGCTTCTTCAGTAGCTCAGAGATAAAGAATCCATCTGCAATGCAAGAGATGTAGGGGACATGGGTCTGAACCCTGGGTCAGGAAGATCCTCTGGAGGAAGAAATGTGTATATATACACATTTCTGTCTGAAAATTTGTATATATGTAAAAAATATATAATTTACTTGAAAGAAAAATAAAATACTTTTTTATCTACTATAATCAGGAAACAAAGTATTCTGCATAAGTATATGTCCTTGTAAAATATAGAAGATATATTTTAGTGTTATGTCAGAAAAGTATTTTAGAAATTGTGACTTTCTGCTATGTAAGTTTGTTGATGCACTAAAAAATTACTGTATGTTTAAAAAATTTCCCTAGTATCAAATAGCAACATTACTGAGAAAAGAAACTGTCATTTATAAATTCATTGATTTTAGTTAAAGCGCACAGTGTTAAGTGTCCAGACACCATTGAAGTTCTTGTTTTACTAGATGGCCCTCATGTTGTTCTAAAAATAGTATGAGTTTTGGAAATAGGCAGATGAAGCGTCTAATCCTAATTTAGTCATTTACTAGCTATGTGAGCTGAAGCGCCAATTCTTTGGCCACCTGATTCGAAGAGCTGACTCATTGGAAAAGACCCTGATGATGGGAAAGATTGAAGGCAAAAGGAGAAGAAGGCGGTAGAAGATGAGATGGTTAGATAGCAACACCAACTCAATGGACATGAATTTCAGCAAACTCTTAAAGATGCTAAAGGACAAGGAAGCCTGGAATGCAGCATTTTGTGGGGTTGCAATGAGTTGGACATGACTTACAGACTGAACAACAAGCTATGTAACCTCAAGCAAGTCACTTAAATATTTATTTTGACATTTAGCTTCCTTATCTTTGAAATGAGAGCAAAAATATCTTACCAGGTTATTGTCAGAATTGAGAAAAATATATACAAAAGATTTAACACTTCAAATATGTACTCAATGCTGCTTTTTAGAAAATAGTTCTAAATTATAAGTAGTATATATTTACCTTCTAATTAAACCACTAAGTGTAATATTAGTACAATATCTATATTGCAAAGTGGGAATTAATTGATTAAATAACATGAAAAATGAGAATGATTGCTGCCTTGCCATCAATTCACTGTGCTACATAAGGCCAGCCATGCCCTCTCTACACAGAAATTCTTCTGCAAATTGCACAAGTTGAGATATATAAGGTCTGATAAAACTCTAATATGCTAAAATTCAAGTAATCCAATAATTATTTTGTGACACTCTGATGATCTAAGATTCTGTTATCAATTGAATTGTGTCTCCCAAAGATATGTTGAAGTCCTACCCCCTGGTACGTGTGAATTGGTCTTATTTGGAAATAGGATATTTGCAGATGTAAGCAAGCTAAGTTGAGGCTGTTAGCATGAGCCCCAACTCAATATGACTGATGTCTTCACAGGAAGAAGTAAACATTGCGTAGAGGTAGAAACACCCAGCAAGGATGTCATGTGCTGATGGAGGCAGAAGTTTAAATGATGCACATACAATCCAGGAAAGCCTGGGACATATTACATCCACCAGAAGCTAGAAGAGGAAGACAGGTTGCATGCTGGCCTCACTGGCTCCTTGATTTTGGACTTCCAGCTTTCAGAACTGTGAGAGAATACATTTCTGTTGTTTAAGCCACCTACCATGTGGAGTTTTCTTACGGCACCAACATAATAACAAAACACCTCAAATCCTAATAGCCAATATTTGGCTAACTATTGAAATAATATGTGACACATTCCTATAACAAGACACATCATCAAGAATTTTCAGTACTGCTCAATAAGTTGTTTGCATGATAATAGCTAAGAAATTTATGTAAGGAGAGTAATTATTGAGAAAACAAATCAAATATATCATTATTTGCATTATCATTGTTTTCAAAACTAAACTGGAATTTTACAGGAATGACACAGCCAACTTAAAAATACCATATTTGTCTACTTAGTCTGTCATAAGGAAATACATAGATTGCATGGCTTACACATCAGAAGTTTATTTTTGTCAGAATTCTGGAAGCAAGAAGTTCAAGATCAAGGTTCTGGTTGACTCATGTCCTGGAGGCCAGATTCCTGGCCTGTAAGTGGCCATTGGCTCACTGTGTCCTTACATGGCCTTTGCTCAAGGAATATTCCTCATCTTATGAGGACACCGATTCTACCAAATTAGGGGCCCACACTTATGAACTCATGTAATTACCTCTTAAAGGCCCCATCTCTAAATATAGTCACTTTGGGAGCTGAGGCTTCAACATATGAATTCTGAGGGAAGGCACTTCAGTACATAAGAAAGAATATCTTGAATTTTATAGTGAAATATAAAAGGAGACACAAATAATTGAAATATCTTATTCTTGTGATTAATAAAATTTACACAGATAACAATTCTGAAGGTAAGGTGTGTATACTCACAGTTCCAATGAAAAGCCCAACTAGATATTCTTTGATCACTTATCTTCTTCTTAGGTGAGTTTTTCAGTAAACTAGAAACCAAAGCAAAACAAAGCTGGTTAATAAATTTATTAAAATATTTATATTTCCATTAAAAAGAATACATTTGAATCAGTTCTAATGAAGTGGATGAAACTGGAGCCGATTATACAGAGTGAAGTAAGCCAGAAAGAAAAACACCAATATAGTATACTAACATATATATATATGGAATTTAGAAAGATGGTAACGATAACCCTGTATGCGAGACAGCAAAAGAGACACAGATATATAGAACAGTCTTTTGGACTCTGTGGGAGAGGGCGAGGGTGGGATGATTTGGGAGAGGGAAAGGGTGGGATGATTTGGGAGAATGGCATTGAAACATGTATAATATCATATATGAAACGAATCTCCAGTCCAGGTTCGATGCATGATACTGGATGCGTGGGGCTGGTGCACTGGGATGACCCAGAGGGATGGTACGGGGAGGGAGGAGGGAGGGAGGTTCAAGATGGGGAACACGTGTATACCTGTGGCAGATTCATGTTGATGTATGGCAAAACCAATACAATATTGTAAAGTAATTAACCTCTGATTAAAATAAATAAATTTATATTAAAAAATAAAATAAAACACAATCAAAATGCAAAAAATTTTATACTTTTTAATTTATATAACACCTTATAATTTATAAAGTTTTTTTCATGCTGATTATCTTACACAATCCTTAAGGCAATCCTGCTAAGACAATGTTCCAAAGTGAAAGTGCTCCTGAGTGAAACTTTAGGCAAAACAGTAATCCCTATATAAAAACCTTCAGGTAATTCCTATATATATATATAAAACACTATAATAACCTCAGGAGGGAATTAAGCCATGTAAAAGACTGTAAGCCAATATACCTTGGCATCAGTATGTTTTTCTAACGTATGTGAAAATTTCAAATGCAAACATTCCCTTTTTTCATGCTGCTTGATAATAAATACAAAAATAATACATTAAATGAAGTATTAAACTGAGATTGTAGGTACTTGGAATGCTCTCTAAATACTTCATAAGATATGAATACATTGAAAATAACATTTTAGTAATATAAAAGAAGGAGTAATACAAAGAGAATAAAAATGTTCCGTCTCTTCACATCAGTGGCAACCCTTCTCTTTGACACTAAGGAACCAAAGATTTCCTGATATTATTTACATCAATATTTTCCTAAGTTAGCTGTCTTCCTAAACCCTTCTTATCCTCACTCAGTAAGCTTATGTTCCACCATAGTAGCCCAATTCAAGTTCCTTTTTCTGTTAAAAAATCTAGCAGGGAGAAATCTGGATCATTGTAGCCCAGATTCCATGTGAAAAAAAAAGAAAAAGATTCTGTGGAGACCCACCACCACTTAACTACACTGAGCACATCAAAATTTTCTGCTGTGCAATCATTTCTAAACAAATTCTCACTAAGAGCTCTATCTTATCCTATTATAAAACCATGTTGCCCTGAAATTACACCAGTTGCACAAAATGGAGGGAAATTATACAGTTCCTGCTCTTGGTGGTAATTCTGAAGAATGCCACACATGTATCAGTTGTTAGAATACTGTTCAATCTTAGCCAAAGTAGAGTCTTTTTTTTGAATTAGCAAAAGTCTATGCTAGTGACAGCCCATTTTGAAGGGAAACAAGTGTTCAGGCTCAATAACCCAAGGATGATAATGTTACTGAGTCCAAGCTCATACTGCTCACTGCATGACAAGCCAATAAATCTGAAGACAAATTGCTGGGGCAAGGAATAGAAACTTTATTCAGAAAGCCAACAGACTGACATGATGATGGACTCATGTCCCAAAGAACCATCTTACCTGAGTTAGAATTCAGTCTGCTTTTATACTAAAAGTGGAGAGGGCGGCTGACTGTTGAAAACTTCTTAACGCAGGAATCCTTTGTTCTTGCATCTGTCCACATAGGTCAGGTCACAAGGTTCCTATAAACCTCCAAGACAGATGCTGTTCTCTGTTCTGCAATTTTTTCTCTCTATATTTGAATAAAGTTGTTAGACTTTTAAAGATTGTCAACTGAAAAATATTCACAATGTGAGTTAAGTTTTATTTGGGGCAAAATGGGGACTCTAGCCCAGGAGACAGCATCTAGATAGCTCTGAGAAACTGCTCTGAAGAAGTAGAAAGGAGGTCAGTATCTATCTATCTATCTATCTGTCTTTGATTTTGGTGAAGAGAGTAGGTACAGTCAAGCACACATTTTGGCAAAAGGTTGTTTCTAGTTACAGGAGCAGGTGTCTCCATTAGCAATTTTAATGTTTTTCTAGATGTGAGAAAATACAAGAAATTGAGCTCATAAAAACTTCTGAAAACATCTAACTGTCTGAAGCCCTGTTCTGCTTTATTTTCCCAGATGCCTCATTCCTGATCTCCATCTGAATTCCTTTCAGGGGATGTTGAAGGTTGACAGCTGCAGTGGCTACTGAATTCATCCTTGTAGAGGGAGATGATCAGTGACAATTTTTCATCCACAAGGTCAAGCGGGGGAGGCAGAGCCTTGATAATGAGCTATGCTGTGTATTTCAGACTGTAGCAACATTGTTTTACAGAAGGTCAGAGGCAGCATGACTAAGCCTGGGCAACAGAGCACAAGGGTTAGAGCTAAAGGGACTGATCTGATACGGAGTCTAAGTGTGTTCTTTGTTACACCAAGAGTTCCACTATGAAGTTCTTCCAATACCTGACTATTTCTCACTCTGACTCATTTTTCAAGTCATTTTAAATGGAAACAAAGCATTTTGTCAAACCTATTACAAATTCCCTTTTACTGCAAGTGATCAAGTGAATGGGAGAGAAAATAAAAGAAATATATTGAGTGAAATGATACAGTGAATTTAGAAAATATAATAGGTAAATATGTTCAAAAAATAAAGATCATGACATCTGGTCCCATCACTTCTTGGCAAATAGATGGGGAAACAATGGAAACAGTGACAGACTTTATTTTCTTGGTCTCCAAAATCACTGTATAACAGCAAGATACTGTGGGAGCAACATCCTTCCTTCATGACTCTGGAAAGAGGAATAAAACCCACCTGTGGAGATTTCATCTGAGCAGGGTCTCAAAGGATGAGTTAGAATGAGTCTAATGATGAATAAAAAGAAAGAAAATTTCACAGAGCTAAAAGAGGATGTGTGAACAAAAAGGCAGTGAGAGGAAATGAAGATATTGGGCCTCTTATTGTATGTGATTTGACAATGTATTTTACTTAAGGGTTGATGTGTCTGAGACCTGACTTGATTATGAGGTCTTAGCATTTACGTTTGTTTCTTTTTCGTTCCAGTCCTCAGCGCAGTGTTCTCCAACCAAGAAGATTTAGCTTATGCGGTTTTGCACACAAATCAGGCATTTCTCAATCTTCTTAAGTGAAGATAGGTCTACATGGAAGAGAAAACATCTAAAGCTGCAAGAAATTCCATGTACGTTAAGTCAGTTCTGATGAACTATGTTGACAACACGGAAATTATCAGTAAAAAACTGTATTTCTCTTTGTTGGATGATTTAATCAGGTCACTCTAGCATTCAACAAAGTCATCCTGAGATTAATCACTTTATGATAGTGGCATATTGAATGCAAGAGAGAGGGGACAGTCAAGGACTTTGTAGTTATAGTTAAAGTGAAATATGGCTCAATTTTTCATTTCAAAACTAGATTGCTTATAAATATTTCTCAGGGATCAAGTACAGTGAATCTCATAGCTTGTTGCTTTTATTCTCAGAAAGTAAGCTTTGTATTTTACATTTTATTGTCTTTTTTTCTCCCTTTCCTGAAAGCCTGAATGAAGCTCCTTTTTCTCTTTATTTTTTTAATTGAGGTAACATTGTAATGTACATTATATTAGCATTGTACTATTATTGTACATCACATTTTATTTCAGGTATACAATATAATAAATTAGTATTTTTACACACTACAAAGTGATCACCACAAAAGTCTAGTTTCCATCCATCATTATTTATACAATTAACCGCCTTCACCTATTTCTTTCCCCACCCCCTTCTCCTCTGGTAACCACCAGTTTGTTCTCTTTCTCTATGAGTTTTGCTTTGTTTGATCATTTTTTTTAGATTATATATATATATATATGAAATCATATAATATTTGTCTTTCTCTGTTGTCTATTTTTTAGCAAGAGCAGAAGTCTCATTAATTGCTTTGGGGCAATTGTTTTCAGTCCATTGTAGAAACACAGACAATAATAATACCTCCATTTTGAAAAGTATGTCACTGAGTAAAGTGGAATTACATAAAACATTGCAATCTGTAAAATAAAAACAGTAAATTAATAATATCATTATCACTATGCCCCCCACACCATTGATTACTGGCCATGAATCCCTCCAAATAGAAGAGCAACTCAAAGCTCACACTCACTAATAGATGAGAGTAGTATTGGGATTCTGTAACAAATGAGCAATACTATATACTCTTGAATGTTTTAAACTTGTACTAGAAGTGCTGACCTGAGCAAATAGGCAAGAAAAGGAAATAGAAGACATCTGTGTTGGAAAGCAAGAAGTAAGAAGCAAAGTTATCGCTATTCACAGATGACTTGACTTTATATGTAGAGAACCCTAAAGATTTCACACAAAAAAAACCTTAAACCTAATCAACAAATGCAGCAAAGTTGCACTATACAAAAATAAACACCCAAAAATTAACTGTATTTCTATACACTAGCAATGAACAACCTAAAAGGAAATTGACAAAATAATCCCATTAATACTAGCATCAAAAAAGATAAAATACTAAAGAATAATCTTAATCAAGAAGGCAAAACACTTGTATACTGAAAAACACAAAACATAGCTGAAAGAAATTACACACAAATAAATGGAAAGTCATCCTGCATCCATGGATTGTGGAAAGTCATCCTGCATCCATGTATCAAATGATTTCATACTGTTAAAATGCTCATAATACCCATAGCATGCAGCAGATGTAATACCATTAATGTCAATAGACTTTTTTTTGAAGAAATGTAAAAATCATACTAAAATTCATATGAAATATCAAAGAACACCAGTAACCAAAGCAACCTTGAGAAAGAAAAGCAAAGTTGGAGGCCTCACACTCCCTGATTTCAAAACGTATTCAGTTCAGTTCAGTTCATTCGCTTAGTCATGTCCGACTCTTTGCGACCATTACAAAGCTACAAAATGAAAACAGTATTGCTCTGGCATAAAGTCAGGCTCAGAGAGCAACGAAACAGAATAGAGCATCCAGGAATAAACCCTCACATATATTTTAATTGGTCTTCCACAAGTGTGCTAAGGCTACACTGTGGGGAAAAGGAATTTTCCTCAAAAATGGCATTTGGAAAACTGGATATCCACATGCAAAAGAATGGAGTTGAAACCTTTTACACACATACAAAAAAATAAGCCAAAGTGGATGAAAGACCTAAACATTTAAATCTGAAACTATAAAGTTGCTAGAAGAAAGCACAGGAGAAACATTCATGACGATGAATTTGGCACTGCTTTCTTGGATGTAAGAACAAAGCATAAGCAAAAAAAGGATGAATAGTTAAATGACACTGAAAGTGAAAGTGAAGTCGCTCAGTTGTGTCCGACTCTTTGCGACCCCATGGGCTGTATAGCCTACCAGGTTCCTCTGTCCATGGGATTTTCCAGGCAAGAATACTGAAGTGGGTTGTCCTTTCCTTCTCCAGGAGATCTTCCTGACCCAGGAATTGAACCTAGGTCTCCCACATTGTAGGCAGACTCTTTACTGTCTGAGCCACCAGGGAAGTTCTATGACACTACTCTAAACTAAAAACCTTCAGTTCTGCAAAGAAAACATCCAACAGAGTGAAAAGGTAACCTAGAGAATCAGAGGAAATATTTGCAAACTATGTATTTGGTCAGAGGTCAATATTCTGGGTGTATACAAAACTCTTACAACTCAACAGCAGCAAAACAAGTAACTAATTAAAAATGAGTGAGAGATTTAAATAGACATTTCTCCAAAGATGATATACAAAAGGATAACAAGTACATGAAAAGATTCTCAACAGCTATTAACATCAAGCAAATGCAAATAAAAATCACAATGAGATATCACTTCACATCTATTAGTCAGTCAGTCAGTTCAGTCGCTCAGTCATGTTCGACTTTTTGAAACCACATGGACTGCAGCATGCCAGGCCTCCCTGTCCATCACCAACTGCCGGAGTTTACTCAAACTCATGTCCATTCAGTTGGTGATGCCATCCAACCATCTCATCCGCTGTCGTCCCCTTCTCCCTCCTTCAGTCTTTCCCAAGTGGCCAAAGTACTGGAGTTTCAGGTTCAGCATCAGTCCTTCCAGTGAATATTCAGGATTGATTTCCTTTAGAATGGACTGGTTGGATCCCCTTGCAGTCCAAGGGGCTCTCAAGAGTCTTCTCCAACACCACAGTTCTAAAACATCAATTCTTTGGTGCTCAGTTTTCTTTAAAGTCCAACTCTCATGTCCATACATGACTACTGGAAAAACCGTAGCTTTGACGAGATGGACCTTTGTTGGCAAAGTAACGTCTCTGTTTTTCATTATGCTGTCTAGATTTGTCATAACTTTTCTTCCAAGAAGCAAGCGTCTTTTAATTTCATGGCTGCAGTCACCATCTGTAGTGATTTTGGAGTCCCCCAAAATAAAGTCTGTCACTGTTTCCACTGTTTTCCCATCTATTTGCCATGATGTGATGGGACCGGATGCCATGATATTAGTTTTTTGAATGTTGAGTTTTAAGCCAACTTTTTCACTCTCCTCTTTCACTTTCATCAAGAGGCTCTTTAGTTCTTCGCTTTCTGCCATAAGAGTGTTGTCATCTGCATATCTGATATTTTTCCCAGCAATCTTGATACCACCTTGTTCTTCATTTAACCCAGCGTTTCTCATGATGTACTCTGCATATAAGTTAAATAAGCAAGGTGACAATATACAGCCTTGATGTACTGCTTTCCCTATTTGGAACCAGTCTGTTGTTCCATGTCCAGTTCTAACTGTTGCTTCCTGACCTGCATACAGATTTCTCAAGAGGCAGGTTAGGTGGTCTGGTATTCCCATCTCTTTAATAATTTTTGTTTTGTTTTGTTTTTTATTTAAATTTATTTATTTTAATTGGAGGCTAATTGCTTTACAATATTGTATTTGTTCTGCCACACATCAACATGAATCTGCCACAGGCGTACACGTGTTCCCCATACTGAACCCCCATCCCACCTCCCCAGTTCATTGTGATCCACACAGTCAAAGGCTTTGGAACAGTCAATAAAGCAGAAGCAGGGATCACACCTATTAAGATGTTCACTATTTTTAAAAAATAGAAAATATCAAGTATTAATGTGTTGGGAAGGATATGGAAAAATCATAACTATTGGGGTATGTACAATGATGTACTCTGTTATATAAAACAGTATGGTTGTTGCTCAAAATAACTTAAAAAAATAGAACTATAACATGATTCAACTTCCCAATTCTGAGTATTTATCAAAGCAATTGAAATTAGTATCTTGAAGAGATATTTGCACTCCCATGTTTATTGCAGCGTTATTCACAATAGTCAAGAGATATAGCATCCAAAATGTCCATTGATGTATAAATGGATAAAGAAAATTTGTCATAGATAGGTGATAGATAGATGAATAGGGGAATGGATCGATAGGTAGAAAATGAAATATTATTCAACTTTTGAAAAGAGAGGAAATCCTTTCATGTGCTGCAACAGAGATGAACATTGAGGATATTATGCTGAGCAAAAGAAGCCAGTCACAAAATATAAATACTGCATGAAGCCACTTATATGAAATTTCTAAAATAGTGAAACTCTTTGAAACAGAAAAAGTGGTGGTCTCCAGGAGTAGAGGGAGGGATAAAACGAAATTTCAGTGGGTATAGCATTTATGTTTCATTAGATGAAAAATTCTAGAGTGTGTTACAATGTACATATAGTTAACACTACTTTACTATAATCTTAAAATAGTTAAGATGGTAAATTTTATATATATATATAAAACTATATATAGTTTACCACAGTACCAAAATATTCTAAACTTACCTTTTGGGTTGAAATTTTAGAATAAAAATTGAAATTCTATGTGAAATGCCTTTATATACAGCAAAAAACATGAAATAACCCTTCTGGATTTTTAAACTTCATTGTGCCATTCAAGTATATAAAATTTCCTACAATACAGCTAAAAACTGATGGGAAGAATTTATACAGAGAAAAATATATGTTTGTCTTTCTTTTCATAGCTGTGGGGAAAAATTGGTGAGGAAAAAACACCAGGGTCCATGGAGGAAAAGACACATATAGATAAATTCTTTCAGATTTGTTTTGTTGTTTAGTAGATAAGTCATGTTTGACACTTTGTGACCCCATAGACTGCAGCCCACCAGGCTCCTCTGTCCTTGGGATTTCCTAGGCAAGAATACTAGAGTGGGTTGCCATTTCCTTCTCCAGGGGATCTTTCCAACCCGAGGATGGAACCCATGTGTCTTGCATTGGCAGGTGGATTCTTTATGGCTGAGTCACCAGGAAAACCCTCAGATTGCTGTGGTCTACTTAATTGAATTTGCCCCTGTCAAATCATGCCAGGAGTACAACTAGAAAATATTGACAGATAAACAATCACAAAGATTATGTAAAGCCTGAGATTTTACCTTTATATTCAGTAAATTTGTTGATTTCTTTCTTACCTGAAAGTATTGTAGTGAGTACAAGGGCTTTCTTGACTGATGGAGGGAAAAACAAATGACCATAAGATGACTCCAGTATTCTGCACTATCTATTTGGGCCAAACTGTGACATGTGCGTCTCCAGGGATGCCCTTTACAGCAGGAACCTTCCCAGAAGTCATCATGCAGAAGCAGATGAGGAGATGGGTGTCCTGGAGAGAAAAACCATCAGACAGTGGACTCGCAGGACTCCATGACATCACTCAGCGGGGGGATGCAGTGCCTGTGGGTCAGAGGGCTCCAAAGTCCGGGGCTTGGGGTCTTCCACGTCAGATGTATCTTACCTAAGACCAGCAGATGTGGTGTAGTTTTGTGAGAAAGGACAGGCAGGTCTAACCGGCTCGGAGTGTCTGTATTGGGGCTATATTAAACCAAGTGAATGTGTCTAAATTTGGATTTAGCATTACTGAGGTGTTAAACTAATAGATCCCAGTCTGCTGTGAAGAAATAAATAACATAGGGCAATATACATGGGGCCATCTTGAACCCAGGATGTCGCAAGTTGTCACTGAACAATAGAGGACAGGAACATACATCAGTATTTAGGAAAATCACTGTTTCCCCCAAGAGTCTTCAAGGGAAGCCATGCTGTTACAAAGGAAGAAAATATGTTATTCATTCAGTCAATTTTCTTAAGTAAAAAAATATTTTTGTGACATAAAAAATACATCATGTTTCTGATGGTGAGTCGTCTATCATTTTTTTTTCTTTTTTTCCACTGTATTTTATTTTATTTTATTTTTTTTTAATTTTAAAATCTTTAATTCTTACATGTGTTCCCAAACATGAACCCCCCTCCCACCTCCCTCCCCATAACATCTCTGTGGGTCATCCCCATTCACCAGCCCCAAGCATGCTGTATCCTGCCTCAGACATAGACTAGCGATTCAATTCTTACATGATAGTATACATGATAGAATGCCATTCTCCCATATCATCCCACCCTCTCCCTCTCCCTCTGAGTCCAAAAGTCTGTTATAGACAGCTGCGTCTTTTTTCCTGTCTTGCATACAGGGTCGTCATTGCCATCTTTCTAAATTCCATATATATGTGTTAGTATACTGTATTGGTGTTTTTCTTTCTGGCTTACTTCACTCTGTATAATCGGCTCCAGTTTCGTCCATCTCATCAGAACTGATTCAAATGAATTCTTTTTAACGGCTGAGTAATACTCCATTGTGTATATGTACCACGGCTTTCTTATCCATTCATCTGCTGATGGACATCTAGGTTGTTTCCATGTCCTGGCTATTATAAACAGTGCTGCGATGAACATTGGGGTACATGTGTCTCTTTCAATTCTGGTTTCCTCGGTGTGTATGCCCAGCAGTGGGATTGCTGGGTCATAAGGGAGTTCTATTTGCAATTTTTTAAGGAATCTCCACACTGTTCTCCATAGTGGCTGTACTAGTTTGCATTCCCACCAACAGTGTAGGAGGGTTCCCTTTTCTCCACACCCTCTCCAGCATTTATTGCTTGCAGATTTTTGGATCGCAGCCATTCTGACTGGTGTGAAGTGGTACCTCATTGTGGTCTTGATTTGCATTTCTCTGATAATGAGTGATGTTGAGCATCTTTTCATGTGTTTGTTAGCCATCCGTATGTCTTCTTTGGAGAAATGTCTATTTAGTTCTTTGGCCCATTTTTTGATTGGGTCGTTTATTTTGCTGGAATTGAGCTGCTTACAATGGAGTAAAGACAATCTCTTTAACAAGTGGTGCTGGGAAAACTGGTCAACCACTTGTAAAAGAATGAAACTAGATCACTTTCTAACACCGCACACAAAAATAAACTCAAAATGGATTAAAGATCTAAATGTAAGACCAGAAACTATAAAACTCCTAGAGGAGAACATAGGCAAAACACTCTCAGACATAAATCACAGCAGGATCCTCTATGATCCACCTCCCAGAACTCTGGAAATAAAAGCAAAAATAAACAAATGGGATCTAATTAAAATTAAAAGCTTCTGCACAACAAAGGAAAATATCAGCAAGGTGAAAAGACAGCCTTCTGAATGGAAGAAAATAATAGCAAATGAAGCAACTGACAAACAACTAATCTCAAAAATATACAAGCAACTTATGAGTCATCTATCTTAATGGCCTCTGAGTCTATTTTGTTTCCTTGATTGTACTGAAGCCAGTATTTTTTATCATCACTTTGAGATCTCTGAAAAACTTTTAGGCCACAAGTCTGTGGATTATGGAAATGGATTAATTTACAAGTAAACTTTTGTTTTAGTTGCAAAACTATGATGGAATTAGTTCACTCTTTAAGGTGTCTTCAATAAGACTATTTGTAAATAAGATTAGTCTGTTATAAAATCAAAACACTTCTGGTTTTTACCATGTGATTTAATACATATGTAAAGTTATATATGAAGACCAACTCAATGTGCTTTAATGATATACTATGCTCTATGTAATGAAGTAATTTTATTAAGTAGTTTTTTACTTTTACCTTTATTTATTTTTTGGCTTTTCACGATGTAGTTAATCATAAATTACAAATATATATTTGTTCCTAGATATAAATTTTATTATGTCCTGTGATAGTGAGGAAAAATAAGTATACTAATCTGTAGTAAATTTATAAATATTTAAGATATTTATTAAATAATGGTTTTTAATAACTATATTAACATATTATTGGGATGAAGTATTTTTTAATAATAATAACAATGTCATTCTACCTATCAAAATGAAGAAGATATTAAGTTATACTCTGTAACTGATAATATTATAGTTTCAAAAACACAGGAATAGGAACCATTTTTGTAAGCACAGATATACATTGCAAACAAAAGTATTTCAGATACAAATTTAAGAACTCCCATATGACTACATCTTGGAAAGGATGATGCTATCTAATGAAACGCCTGGAGTCCTTCTAGAATCATATTTAGCACATCCTGTCATTTCTAATAAGCATTTAGAGTCCTGAATCACAGAGACAGCTGAAATTAGAGAATTCTGAAACCTTAAGCAAAATCAGTTAACCCCAATCAAACCTCGATAATTAATATCAGTCGTTGGCAGCTGAGCCTGGTGTCATCCTATATTATAGGTGATGAGGCCATAGTGAATTAAATCTCATCACGGATGTGATTGCTTTCTCCATGGTTAGGAAACACATTTCATATTTTATCTTACCACCAGGTGTGTGGCTTTCACCACTCAAGCAGTGGGGCCACACTTGGGATTCATAAAATAAGTTTTAAATGTGAGCTGGGAGTTGTGGGCAACTTCAGCTTTAGCCATTACAAAGTGAGATCCCCAAAGGAATGGAGGAGCCCCAGTGGCTGTCAGCAGCTTCCATGATCAAGTTCATGATCCTCTGTCCTGCCACCCAAGGCTGCCTACATTTCTGCCTCCTGTCTCGCAGGGATAGCCTCAAAGCTTTGCTACTTTCTCAGCAGCCTTCAGTCTTAAGATTACAGTTTCAGAGGGTCCTGCTTTCTATTGCTAAGCTTCTTATCAGGAAAACTTAAACTGATTATGAGACTACCTGGGATGTTAGGGTCAAGAGTAAGGCTGTTATTGTTATTGTGTCACTCACTAAGTCACGTCCAACTCTTTGCAACCCCATGAACTGCAGCATGCCAGGCTCCTTTGTCTGGATAGCATGCACTATCTCCCAAAGAGAGGGAGAAGAAAACTATGTGCTGTGCTATGCTTAGTTGCTAGATTGTGTCTGACTTTTTGTGACCTCACGGACTGTAGCCCAGGTCTCCCACAGTGCAGGCAGATTCTTTACCGTCTGAGCCACCAGGGAACTATCTCCTAGAGTTTGGTCAAATCCATGTCCATTGAGTTGGTGATGCCATCTAACCATCTCATCCTCTGCCACACCCATAGTGATCTTTTCCAAAGAGTTGGCTCTTTGCATCAAGTGGCCAAAGTATTGTAATTTCAGCTTCAGTAACAGTCTTTCTAATGAATATTTAGGGTTAGTTTCTTTTTTTTTTCTTTTTTTAAAATATAAATTTATTTATTTTAATTGGAGGTTAATTACTTTACAATATTGTATTGGTTTTGCCATACATCAACGTGAATCTGCCACAGATGTACATGTGTTCCCCATCCTGTTAGTTTCTTTTAGGATTGATTGCAGTCCAAGGGACTCTCAAAAGTATTCTCCTGCACCACAGTTTGAAAGAATTAATTCTTCAGCACTCAGCCTTCTTTATAGTCCAACTCTCACATCCATATATTACTACTGGAAAAACCATAGCTTTGACTCTATGGAGCTTTGTTGGCAAAGTGATATCTCTGCTTTTTAATATGGTGTCTAGGGCTTCCCTGGTGGCGCAGATGGTAAAAACATCCACCTGCAGTGCAGGAGACCTGGGTTTGATCCCTGGATTGGGAAGATACCCCAAGAGAAGGGAACGGCTACCCACTCCAGTATTCTGGCCTAGAGAATTCATGGACAGAGGAGCCTTCAGGCTGAGGTCACAAAGTTTGGAGATGACTGAGTGACTTTCTTCTTTCACTCTCCTCTTTCACTTTCATCAAGAGGCTCTTTAGTTCTTCTTTACTTTCTGCCGTAAAGGTGGTGTCATCAGCATATCTGAGGTTATTGATATTTCTCCCAGCAATCTTAATTCCAGCTTGTGCTTCATCCAGTAAAAGTGAAAGAGGAGAATGAAAAAGCTGGCTTAAAACTCAACATTCAAAAAATAAAGATCATGACATCTGATCCCATCACTTCTTGGCAAATAGATGGGGAAACAATGGAAACAGTGACAGACTTTATTTTCTTGGTCTCCAAAATCACCGCAGATGGTGACTGCAGCCATGAAATTAAAAGACAATTGTTCCTTGAAAGAAAAGCTATGACCAACCTAGACAGCATATTAAAAAGCAGAGACATTACTTTGCCAACAAAGGTCCATCTAGTCAAAGCTATGATTTTTCCAGTGGTCATGTATGGATGTGAGAGTTGGACCATAAAGAAAGCTGAACACTGAAGAACAGATGCTTTTGAACTGTTATGTTGGAGAAGACTCTTGAGAGTCCCTTGGACTGCAAGGAGATCCAACCAGTCCATCCTAAAGGAAATCAGTCCTGAATGTTCATTGGAAAGACTGATGCTGAAGCTGAAACTCCAATACTTTGGCCACCTGATGTGAAGAGCTGACTCATTTGAGAAGACCATGATGCTGGGAAAGATTGAAGGCAGGAGGAGAAGAGGACGACAGAGGATGAGATGGTTGGATGGCATCACCAACTCAATGAATATGAGTTTGAGCAACCCTGAGAGTTGGTGATGGACAGGGAAGCCTGGTGTGCTGTAGACCATGGGGTTGCAAACAGTTGGACAGTACTGAACAACTGAACTGGCTGAGTGACTTCCACTTTCACTAGGTTTACCATATCTTTCCTTCCAAGGAGCAAGCATCTTTTAATTTCTTGGCTGTAGTCACCATCCACAGAGATTTTGGAGCCCAAAGAAATAAAATCTGTCACCTCTTTCATTTTTTCTTCATCTATTTGCCATGAAGATGGGACCAGATTTCATGCTTTCAGTTTTTTTTGAATGTTGAGTTTCAAGCCAGGTTTTTCACTCCTCTCTTTCACTCTCATCAAAAGGCTCTTTAGTTCGTTTTAATTTTCTGCCATTAGAGTGGTACCGTCTGCATATCTGAGGTCGCTGATATTTCTATGGACAATATTGACTCCAGCTTTTGATTCATCCAGCCTGGAATTTCATAAATAGTGTTCTGCATATAAGTTAAATAAGCGGGGTGAAAATATAGAGCCTTGTTGTTCTCCTTTCCCAATTTGGAACCAGTCAGTTGTTCCATGTCTGGTTCTAACTATTGCTTCTTGATCTTCATTCAGATTTCTCAGGAGACAGGTAAGGTGGTCTGGTATTGCCATCTCTTTAAGAAATTTACACAGTTTGCTGTGATCTGCACAGTCAAAAGCTTTAGTGTAGTCAGTGAAGTGGAAATAGGTGTTTAGGGTTAGGTTAAAATTTAGCTGACACTGAAGACCTGATGTGCATGTTTAAACCCTGAATTCTGTAAGTCACTGAATGTGGCTGAATTTATCTTCCCAGTTTCATTATGGACTGCCTTACTGCATTTTTCACATTTGTGAACTATGACAAGAGAGTATAATGCTCAGAGAAAACACAAGAGCTAATTGGGGTGGTCACATAACTACATGTCTGTTATCTTCTTTCTTGATAAGGATTTTTTTGTTGGTGGTGGTAATACTATCATGCTTTCAAAGACCTTATCAGCACTGGGGACAGGGTAGGTCAGTCATAAAACTTAACATTTAGCTGAAACTATGAAGTAAGTCTGGCTATATAAGCCTGTCAGACTGGCCTTTTAGTCTGTATTCATAGTGTGATTTGAGAGAAATATGTTTCATTTTAAAACAAATACATGAATAACCTTTCAAGGTCTCCAACATCTGGATAATATAACCCAGTGATTGGATTTTAAATGTTTGCTTTAGAAGAGAAAGGGTGAAGTTATAGCTTTGAATGCACAAAAAGTTCAGGATAATGAAGAAGACAAAGCTTGTTTATAGTTTAACCTTCCAAGCGTCTGACACCCTCAGCCCTTTGATCACCTCTGTTCCTCCCAAGTCTCTCCTTCCCAGCCACCCCCACTCCCAGCCCCTGCAGCTCTGCTAGGATTCAGTGGCAGATTCAAGCACATCAGGGCAAAGAAAACATATATTTACTTCTATACGAACCTGATCCAAAGTAAGCATTTCATTCATAAGAAAAGAAAGTAAACATGGATTTTCTTATACCAATCTTGAAGAGAATTCAGTGATAGAAAGATGGAAAGCATGCAGTAATAAAGAATTATCATGTTGATATATGGGAAAACCAATACGATATTGTAAAGTATTTAACCTCCAATTAAAATAAATAAATTTATAGTAAAAAAAAATAATAAACTTATTCTCAAAAAGAAAAAAAGAATTATCATTATGGTATTTTTTCTGTATATTTAATTCCACATGTATTCTTCCTGCACCATGCATAAAATGTGGGTGAAATATATTCAATTCATTCTTAATAGGCTAGAAACACACACACAAAAATTGACACTGAGGTATCATTAGGTATCATTTTGAAATATAAGTGTGCATTTAAGTAATAAGGATATTATGTACTTCAATCAACACCAACTTGCATTTTAAATACATAAATGTTGATAAGGGAGCTGGATTATGATTATCTCAGTCTTCTTCCTGGATAATTTAGGATCAAATTAACTGAGGACCTATAATGCACAGATGGTTGTTTTGCGTCCTATAGAGAATCCTGGAAAAGCAGGCAGTGTGGCTCCTATCCTCAAGGATTTCATCTGGAAGGTAAACAGATGGGAATTTAAGTAACAGGAAATATTTAAATGGATGCAAGGAAAATGTGATATTGCCTCACATCACAGTGACTTCAGTTCAGTTTAGCTCAGTTGCTCAGTTGCTCAGTTGTATCTGACTCTTTGCGACCCCATGGACTATAGCACACCAGGCTTCCCTGTCCATCACCAACTCCCAGAGCTTACTCAAACTCATGTCCATCAAGTTGGTGATGCCATCAGATGCCACTGTCATACCTTTCTCCTCCTGCCTTCAATCTTTCCCAGTATCAGGGTCTTTTCAAATGAGTCAACTCTTTGCATGAGGTGGCCCAAGTATTGGAGTTTCAGCTTCAGCATCAGTCCTTCCAATGAATATTCAGGATTGATTTCCTTTAGGATGGACTGGTTGGATCTCCTTGCAGTCCAAAAGACTTTCAAGAGTCTTCTCCAACACCACAGTCCAAAAGCGTCAATTCTTCGGCACTCAGCTTTCTTTATAGTCCAATTGTCACATCCTTACATGACCACTGGAAAAACCATGGCATGAACCATGAACTTCCAGATGTTCAAGTTGGATTTAGAAAAGGCAGAGGAACCAAAGATCAAATTACCATCATCTGTTGGATCATCAAAAAAACAAGAGAGTTCCAGAAAAACATCTCCTTCTGCTTTATTGACTATGCCAAAGTCTTTGACTGTGTCGATCACAACAAACTGTGGAAAATTCTTCACAATGACTTACTGGCAAATAAATGGCACAGAGAGTAATTCAGTAAGTGCTCAGAAGTTCAGGGGTTCACAATGTCTTCAATGAATGAAGTCCATGGGCCCAAGGGATGTATTGAGAAGGTCGAGGGAGGTAGGAGTGGAGAACACGCTAGAAAATGCTAGTCACCCAATGTCCCATCTCTCCAGCAACAGAACATTGTTTTCTGTTTTAAATAGAAAATATATATCAAATGATCAACTCTCCAAAGCTTGAGCTTCTAATGATGAGTTGATTTTATTACAGCAGGGTTCCTGAGAAAAGTAGCACACTTTCAATCCAAAAGACTCTAATGTGGAGCTAATCAGTACCATTTTACTAGCCAGAGGACAAGGCAAATCTTAACCTTGCTGATGTGCAGTTCCTATCATTGTAAAACAGAGATGCTAACAGAACTGCCAGGATGACTCAGCACCATTGCACCATCTGGACGTTCCTAGGAAACTTTGGAAACAAACATGCACTTGGGTTATAAACCAAAAGAAATGGTATGAGCTGATTTTAGGGGAATATCCCTACTCATTTTTGTAATGAGTTATTGCTGTGTGTCATGACATAGAGTGATTGAAATAATGTTGAAATCTTTTTCTTCACCCTTGCTAAGAGGATCCAATCCAAACAGAGATGTAAAGTGATATTGCCAGTAAATTGTACATAACTGCATTTTTTTTCATAACTGCATTTTATAATGACTTTTTTTTCCCCAAAAAAAAGACAAAGAGAAGAAAGACAAGGGAGCATTATGCTATTGATATGTCCAGCCACAGGGGGTCATTCTCGTTGTACAGATGAGTTGGGTGTTTAAAATGTAAAGATCCTAAACTAAAATTTCTGCAGTTGACTCAACCTTAGTAAATTAGCCATTGCTTGCCTTGGGAATACAGTGAGAGAAATATACAACAGTTACTATCTCATATTCAGAGGGAGTTATAAGGAAAAGCAAGAAGGAGGTTGACTAAGAACTGTATGCATACATCATTTTTTTCCTTTAAACTGTGTTTCTACTTATTTCATCAAACTCTGAAACTATCTCACACCAATCTGATTCGAGTAAAGTTCAGGTATGACTGACACAGATAATTTATTCTACAATTGTAAACCCTTTAGGCCCAGAGGGAACACAGAGTCTGAAACTACAGTCTTGCCCAAATCAGCTTACACTTGGCACCAAGCAACCTGCTTTGCTTTCTCCTGTGTTTGGTGCATCTCATTAATCTGATAAAAGGTAGCTTAACCATTGTGGCTGCTGCTGCTGCTGCTAAGTTGCTTCAGTCGTGTCCGACTCTGTGTGACCCCATAGACGGCAGCCCACCAGGCTCCGCCATCCCTGGGATTCTCCAGGCAAGAACACTGGAGTGGGCTGCCATTTCCTTCTCCAATGCATGGAAGAGAAAAGTGAAAGTGAAGTCGCTCAGTCATGTCCGACTCTTAGCAACCCCATGGACTGCAGCCTACCAGGCTCCTCCGTCCATGGATTTTCCAGGCAAGAGTACTGGAGTGGGGTGCCATTACCTTCTCCAAACCATTGTGGGGAAAGAGGGTAAAAATGGCTTAGAAAAATCCCTGAGATCATTACAGCAGTGACAGATTAGGGTTAATAATAATTAATATCAGCCTGCACCTAGCATCTCCCTTCTCCAGTCACTGGTCATCTGGGGAGATTTAAGCCTCTGTTAGAAATTTGGGTGGAGAAGGAAATGGCAACCCACTCCAGTGTTCTTGCCTGGAGAACCCCAGGGACGGGGAGCCTGGTGGGCTTCTGTCTATGGGGTCACACAGAGTCAGACACGACTGAAGCGATTAGCAGCAGCAGCAGAAATTTGGGAGAAAGACTCCATCATGCCTACTTACATTGTTTAGCCAGCCTGTTTCCACTGTAGAAAAACCAGTGTTTTATTCACTTGTTCAGTAAATATTTTTGAGAGACTTTGCCATGATGGAGACAAAACCAGACAAGCTTCTTGTTCTCATTCTGTTAGTCATTATTGGGTGAGAGAGATGTGAATCAAATAATCACAGGAGACATCATGTTCCTCACGGTTAGTGCCCAGCAGTAGCAGCACATTGCAGCACTAGAGATGCTCCTGTAATTGGGCCATGACCTCGTCACAGAGAAAGGAAAGCCCATCCTGAGTAAGCCCAGGCACGGCTGGGGCATGTCAGGTGAGTAAGGTCACCACTTAAGTAGAGGTCAGGTCTGGAGCCAGGTTGGGGATAGCAGGAGGACTCTGGGGACCGGGTGAGCTAGCTCAATGTGCAGGTGCAGAAAGTGTGATGCAAGAAGGCAGAGATGGAGTCAGTGAGTCCCAAGGGCTTTGTCTCTCATCTCTGGTCCTCATCCTACAAACCAGAGACAGTGAAAGGGCTGGAGTGAGAGCAACGGTGGGGAGGGGAAAAGGCAATGTTTCAAGATCAGATTTGCAGTTTGGGAAAGATCATTCTGACTTTAGGATTTCCTTGGTGGTTCAGACGATAAAGAATCTGCCTGCAATGCAGGAGACCTGAGTTTGATCCCTGGGTCGCGAAGATCTCCTGGAGAAAGAAAAGGCAACCCACTCCAATATTCTTGCCTGGAGAATTCCACAGAGAGAACCGTGGTGGGCTGCATTCCATGGGGTCACAAAAAGTCAGACACAACTGAGCGACTTTCACTTATTCTGACTTAAGGATTCAGAAGTCGTTCTAGGGATTAGGGAGGAGCTCCCTGATGAGAGCTTGAGTTGGGGAAGTAAAAGTTAAACATTGAAAGACGAGTGTAGACTTAAGATGACAAAAATAAATCCCTTTTCTGTTCAGAGAGTCCATGTGAGCCTAGAGGTTTGATTTCATCTCCTTAATGGCCAGCAGTATGCCATCCAAAAAAAGGTAGCTCAAGGGCTTAAACCTTTCTGTGAGTAAAAGGAGATTTCCTGATATTATGGTGCTATATTTTAATGACTCACATATGTTTTAATTTTAATGACTCATGTTTAGATAAATATCCCCACATACTGCTGCAAACTATTATTATACCAATTTAGACTTTTACAAAAGGTGTATAGAGTCCCAGTTTTCCCAGATTCTTGGTAACTTCGAGCACTGTCAATACTTTTTTAGGTTTGCATTTAAAACTCATTGTGTTGACATTTCTTCAATGATGAAAACAAATGACATATTTTCACATGATTATTAGCTCTTCATAGGAATTTTCTGTTTGTGTCATTTTTCCAGTGCTTCTGCAGTGTTTGTCTTTTTCAGAAAGATTTGTAACAGCTTTAGTCTTTAATATATTTTGCAATTCATCTTCTTGTTTGTTTAATAAGAACAAAGTAAGGACTTATATTTACCCTCGTATTGTACTTAATCTTACACCTTCTGCTTAAAAATTTTTTTTTCAATTTACTTATCACCTTTCTTAGGTTTTGGCCATTTAAGAATGATTATCATCTCTCTGTAGGACTGCCAGACTTAGTAAATAAAATTATAAGGCACCTAATTACATTTAAATTTGAGATAAGCAATTTTTTTGTATACGCATGTCCTTAGCAATATTCAGAACACACAATACTAAAATACAATGTATTGTTTATCTGATATTCAAATTTAGCTATCTGTTTTTTTATGTATTAAAAAAACTTCTAAAGAGTAAGAGTAATATTATTCTATTCAATTTGTAGAGAACTTTCATAAGTTTAGCTTGTGAGGGGCAGTCCTTCTAAAGGATGCCTTTGAGTGACTTGCCCACAACAGCTCTGAGGCTTGGGGTTGGCTCTGATCAATTGAATGAGGAGTTTCTGAGAAGAATGGAAAAATTACTCCTGATTTTTAAGTTTATAAAAATCACACTTCAATTTGGAGTCTTTTGAAAAATCTGGAAGACTAACTTTAAAATATTAGTCATTTTCATTTTTATGTTCTGAGTTTTAAAATACAACCATGTTGTCTGAAAAAGTCCCTACTTTTGCCCATATCTAGGTATTTCAGAAACATCAAGCATATTGTGCTAGGCTGAATAATATCCTCTAAATTCTTAGATGCTTCCTAGTTCTTAGAACCCATGAATGTGGTACCATAGGTGGCAAAGGGGACTATGTGGATGTGATTTAGTAAAATAACTTGAGATGGGAGGATTATCTTGAAAATCCAGGTGGGTTCAGGTACTCACAAGCATACCTGCAAGAGGGGGCTGAATCAGGATCAGAGGAGGGAACGTGATGATGGAATCAGAGTCAGAGACTGGAGGATGCGGAGCTTCTGCTTTGAAGGTGGAGGATCACTTCATAAGCCAAGGAGCACAGGGAGCCTGAGGCTGGAAAAGGTAAAGAATGATGCTTGCTTGAAATCACCAGAAGGAACTGGGTTTCAGCCCTGGGATTTCTTTGGAAGGAATGATGCTAAAGCTGAAACTCCAGTACTTTGGCCACCTCATGTGAAGAGTTGACTCATTGGAAAAAACTCTGATGCTGGGAGGGATTGGGGGCAGGAGGAGAAGGGGACGACAGAGGATGAGATGGCTGGATGGCATCACTGACTCGATGGACGTGAGTCTGAGTGAACTCCAGGAGATGGTGACGGACAGGGAGTCCTGGCGTGCTGCGATTCATGGGATCTCAAAGAGTCGGACACGACTGAGCGACTGAACTGAACTGAACTGAACTGAACACCTTGATTTTATCCCATAAGATCCATTTTTGGTGTTTGCCCATAACTGTAAGATTACAGTGTATATTGTTTTAAGCCACTAGATTTGTGGTCACTTATTACAGCAGCAACAGGAATCTAACTTGACTATGCCCAAAATATTTTAAGGTTTTCTCATACATAGATATATTTCATTCAATATAAACAAAAGTAGCATTGAAAGAAGTCTTCATGTTATCACTTATTTATTTTATTTTAGCTACTATAGTTTTGCCTATTTAAAGGTAACCAATGTGTTAAAATAGAATTGCCATAAGAGAACTTCCTGATCTATGCTTTCCCATCATATATCATCTAAAATTTGGCTAACCAATAGATTTTGTTTTAAAGATGCATGTTTTTACTTTCGGTTTTCACTATTAAACATTTTCCAAGGGTAAAAATTTTGTGTTATGAGATGTACATTGTTTTTCTATAATAGTTATCATAAATTATATTTTTTATACTAGTCTTCTAAAGATTGTTGCATAGAGAATAAAGTTTAGTTATCTTGAAAATACATAAGACTTTTTGAAACTCAAGAAGGCAATATTGAAATATTTTATTTTGAAAAAAAAGTGTTAGTTTCTGATGTACAAAAACAATGACATATGAATATTCTATTTTAGAAAATTATTGGGTCTTTTCTTGTATTTTGCATTCAAATTACAGCAACATGCTTTAAAAACAGTTTCAGGGACAAATTATATGACTTACTGCTGCATTCCTAATAAAACAGAAAAATGACATGTTACAAAGAGCCATAATTATAGGGAGGTTCAGAAGATATATTTGAAAATGTCTGGTGGATTACTCTTTAAAATGGTCCAGCTGCTGTTGCATTTGCCTTTAATGTTAAGTTGAATGTATTTTCAAGCACAACACATTTTATTACTGAGCATATTGTATTTGATCCAAACAATTCCATGTCTATAATATTACATACTTTGGAACTCTGGAATTAAAAGAAAAAAACTCTTAACAGCAATCTCTTTGTTTAGACTGTAATTTATTTTATCATATTTCAAGAACTGTTTATTTAGTATGAAATCTTGCCACTCAAGAGTGTGTTTTCATTGTAAAAACTGATAGATTCACAAGATATTTATTTGATAAGATAGCTAGTAAACTTTTTAAAAATAACATCAATTTCCTACATCAAAGACACTGATAGTATATATTAATTCTTGCAATGACTTTATGGAACACATCATATTCATTATATACAAGGAAAATGAGGCTGACAGAACTTAACTTGTTCCAAAGGCCATAATTTCAGCAAACACATATTTCTTTTTTTAAAATAATATATCTAAAGCTTTCAATAATATTCTGAGTTGCACTTTTGAAGTATAGTTTAACCATGGTCTTTAAGCTGATACAAATGATTATTATATACAGCATTTAAGATTTTTATTTAGCAGAATATTATCTACTTTAACTAGTAACATGTCTATATCAGTTAGGCAGTACAAGATTATGCTGTATAACAAGTAATACTCCAAATTTCAGTGGAATTGTGTATTGCTTACTCTTGAACAATCAATGTTGGATTGCATATATTTCCTCAGGGCAACTGTCCTCCATTTTTTAACATTCCAGCCAGCTCTATATGTAGTTTTGTTTTCTCTATCATGAATACACGTATTTACACACACACACACACCCCTAAGGTAAACTCTATAAATGCCAAGAAAGGGAAATTAAAAGCAAGGAAATAGGGGAGATCCCATCACTTCATGGGAAATAGATGGGGAAACAGTAGAAACAGTGTCAGACTTTATTTTTTTGGGCTCCAAAATCACTGCAGATGGTGACTGCAGCCATGAAATTAAAAGACACTTACTCCTTGGAAGAAAAGTTAAGACCAACCTAGATAGTATATTCAAAAGCAGAGACATTACTTTGCCAACTAAGGTCCGCCTAGTCAAGGCTATGGTTTTTCCTGTGGTCATGTATGGATATGAAGAAGGCTGAGCGCTGAAGAATTGATGCGTTTGAACTGTGGTGTTGGAGAAGACTCTTGAGAGTCCCTTGGACTGCAAGGAGATCCAACCAGTCCGTTCTGAAGGAGATCAGCCCTGGGATTTCTTTGGAAGGAATGATGCTAAAGCTGAAACTCCAGTACTTTGGCGACCTCATGTGAAGAGTTGATTCATTAGAAAAGACTCTGATGCTGGGAGAGATTGGGGGCAGGAGGAGAAGGGGACGACAGAGGATGAGATGGCTGGATGGCATCGCGGACTCGATGGACGTGAGTCTGAGTGAACTCCGGGAGATGGTGATGGACAGGGAGTCCTGGCCTGCTGCGATTCATGGGATCTCAAAGAGTCGGACACGACTGAGCGACTGAACTGAACTGAGCGACTGAACTGAATTGACTGAACATAAAAAAGATTCAATAAAGGTAAAAAAAAAAGACAAAGATCTGTAAAATCAGAACAGTGCACATAAATAACTAGACACCTGATGTGGAAATATCAAAGTGCCCTTAAGTTAAACACGGTATTTAAGATAAATAAGCAACATAAAGGGTATTTCTAAAAAGAAACCTACTGACTGATAAAACTATAAAGAGGAGTAAAATCAGTCTGAGGAGGGTCTTGAATAAAGAAGTCTGGAATAACTTCTGAAATATATATCCTAGAATATATTTAAGCTTGAAAATTGATTTCAGACAAAATACTTGGACTTTCAGGAGTACATCCCATGACCCTACTTTTGGCTGAGAAATGCAAGCTTGATAGTCTGTCTGACCCTGTAGGTTCTTCATTCCTGTATAATTAGCATTGAGAATGCAGATCTTCTGTCTTCTTGTGTTACAACTCCTTTTTTCCTTAGATGTAAGCTTGACAGAAAGATATGTGGGCTGCACAATGTGTTGTTCATATTTACAAGTCCCTCTCACTCCCACATGCATACACATAATAGCCCAACAGTGAAGAAAGAATTCAGAAATTTAAAGTTTTAACTGTTATACTTCCATGACTTACATTATTCATGCCTTGCCTTGCTGGTTTGATCTTTTTTTCTCTTTTCTTGTATTTAAAAGACTTTGTTTTAAAAAATCAAATTAAAAAGGGAATAGTGTATAGTGTCGGTTGTAGTATCATTTATCTCCAGTCATTTTATTCACCATTAAATCCACTCACAGTGGAATTTTGCATCAAAGTAGAATGGCTAAGTAGAGTGAAAACATGCTCTACTCTTATTGAGGTGTATATGTATACAACTAACGAGAAATGTTAAAACCCCACATTCTCTCCTGCCTGGGTTAAGTTCTCACAATATATGTGACAAGTATTTTGCAAATTTGTCAAAAATATCTGTTAATGGAAGTATATATATAAAGCGCATGCCTTTAATATTGTTTCATCTTAAAACATACATGTCCATACTCCAGTAATGCTGGTTTAGTTTACAGACTGATAAAATGGAAGCATTTATAAAGCGTTACTGCTGCATGTCAAAGTACAATGATTGCTCTGTAGCTTGTGTATTTATCTGAATTGAAAGCCAAACTAGCTACTGTTTTTCATGAAGCACCATTTTGATTCAAAGAAAGACTGGCAGAAAAGCTACCTTTATTTAGAACTGAGTATTTAGTGGGCATTGTTTTGATAGTGAACAAAGACTTTGAACTTGCCTTTTTAAGAAACATATCTGACAATTTTGTTGCCAATGATAAAATTTGAACTTGCAAATGAAAAGTAGAAATTTGGAAAACTTGTATCCACTTTTATAACTCTGACACTACTTAATTTTTAAATACTTTTCTGGTGTATTGGTAATGAAATTAATGTGATACTTACTGTAAAATGAAATATGTCAACATTTGAAAGATTATCATAATTCAATAAAATAATAATTTATAAATTTAAAAAATATTTTGCTGATATGCCAAGATTTTATTCACAGTTTTCTAAGTGAATAACCAGCTCTTTCTAGTTTCATGTCCCTTAACCTGGAATAAGACTGTAAGATATCTTTAAAGCAATATCAGTGTAGGTTCCGCCTATATTTTTTCCCAATCTTTTCTGGTTGTCTTGTCCACACCTAATTAATGAATCATGATTTGGTTGTTGTGGTTGTTTAGCAATTAGCAATTATAGTTAACAAAATTCTTTAAGGAGCCAAACTCCTAAAATCCTATGTCTTTATTATGTAAGAATTTTTAATTTTAAAATAATGTTATTTATGTATTTTTGGCTGTGCTGGGTCTTCACTGCTGTGCAGAATTTTCTCTAATAGTGTCAAGCAGCGACTACTGTTTTGTTACGGTTCGAGGGCTTCTCATTGTGGTGGCTTCTTTTATTGTGGAGCACAGGTTCTAGAGTACAAGCTCAATACTTGCAGTGAACAGGCTTAGTTTCTCTGAGGCATGTGGGTGTTTCCCATATCAGGGATCAATCCCGTGTTTCTTGTGTTGGCAGGGGGATTCTTTACCACTGAGCCACCAGGGAGGCCTCATGTAAAAACACGTAAATCAACAGTATCCTTATTAAGAACATTTCTTTAAGACTGTATATTGGCCTTATGATTTTCGTATGGAACTTAATTAGGTCTTTTCTCTTCCTGCTTCTTTACCTGGAAGATCCTTTCCTGGGACACCCACTAGGTGCTTCCTCACCTACTGCTGGTCTCTGCTGAAATCTCAGCTCCACAGGAAGCCTTCCTCTCCCAGACTGTCTGAAATATCCCCCCACAAAAATGCGCATCCCTTATCATGGCTGTTTATTCCCCATAGCACTTACCACCTGACATGTTCTATTTTTACTTGTATATTTTCTATTTCTCACCCTAGCCTAGAATGGGTGCTGGTTTATAACGGTTTATTTTTCCCAGTACTGCATCTGAGGGCCCAGAACATCACTGATTCATCGTAGGTGATCAAAAGTATCTGCTGAATTAACACATGAAATAATCTTGAGCCCCTGTGTTTGCTTAGTAGCAGAATAATTAATCTAGATACTTCCAAGTAAAAGTAAGAAATTCAATTTTTTTTTTGCTGTTGTTGCTTTGGGTGTTTGTCAATGCATGTGGGCTTTCTCTAGTTGTGAGCAAGGGCTACTCTCTAGTTTCAATGTGTGGGCTTTTCATTGTGGTAGCTTCTCTTGTTGCAGAGTATGGGCCCTGGAGCTCAGCTCTTGGGTTCCAGAGCATGGGCTCAGTAGTTGTGGCACACAAACAGTTGCTCTGCGGCATGTGGAATCTTCCCAGACCAGGGATCAAACCTGTGTCCCCTGCATCAGCAGGCAGATTCTTACCCACTGTGCCACCAGGGGAGTTCTACAAATTCAAAATTTAATAATCATTTCAGACTTGAGCTTAGTCAATTTCATGGATTACTCACTGTTGTCTGTTACCCCAGGATGGCATCTCAATCTTGGTTGTGCATAAGAAGATGGCATGCCACCATGCCACTGAGGGACTGTGGGCATCTCAGTCTTTACCATTCTGTTCCAGCTCCCACTGAGATGGAACAATCCCACCTGACTTTTGATTCTGTCCTCTTCTGAGATCTGCCATGATTTTTGGTTGATCACAATTGGCAGCCAAGCTCCTTTAGGTGTGCAGACTAATGTAGTTCCATGACTTGGGATTGAAGGTTGAGTGAGAGGTAAGCACAGAAAATTAAAGGAAACTCAGAGGCACAGGAAAGAGGATGCTTTCTTGGGGCCTCATCATGAACAGATGAAGCAAGTTCTCCCTTATCATTTGATACCCCACATCAATGCCCAACAGGTCTATGAGGCTGTTCATCCCAGGGTAACTATCATTTTCTGCTTTGGGACTTGGCCTACGTTCTGTTTCATGAACCCTAAACACTCAATATTTAGTCTTTTCAGTCATATCTCTCCCATCATCCCTTCATACTCCACCCCATGGACACATACTTCTTGAGTTCTTTCATATCAGTAGAAAATTTAGAAACTGAGGCCTTCAAGTTCTTAGTGTTTAGAATGGAAAGACCATTATTTTCTTTCAACATGTCCTTCACTTTTAAACCTTGGCAAAACTATTTTCTATGCCATGCATTCTAAAAGCTTAGAACTCTTGTTTTATCTGCCCAACCACTAGGTCAATGAGTGTTACTTTCAGTGGATGACTTGTCTCCTGGGCAACTACCTGAGAGAAGGGTGGGGAGGATTAACATGTCTAAAAATTTGACCTAATACGTGAACTCCATTCAGCTAACACAGATAACATATACACACATGCATATGTATAAATGCACATATATATATATATATATATATATTCACAGATTTTAATGCACCTTAGGTAATAATATATTTAAGTTTTGAGTCATAAATTTTAAAGACAATTGAGAAGCAGACTCTTGAATTGAGGTCTTTCAATGTGTAAGAGGAAAGTAGCATCAAGTCCTGCCACCAGGGCTAAACAGATGTAAAGGGAGGGATGTGGTTATGGATTCAGTTTATGAAAGAATGTCCATAGTTTTCTCCAGAAGATCTTTAGCTAATAGATAACCTAAGACATTAGGAACAGTGGGAATTTCTTTTAAAAGTTCTAATATACTTGCCTCTCAAAAAACACATTTTCAATTTCAATGCATGGATGTATTTAATCATTACCAAATTTTGAACTTACAGAAAATTTGGAAGACACAGAAAGTTGAAAATTAAACCAAGGATATTTCCATTTCCCAAAGATAAAGCTACATTAATTAGTCACTTAATTTTTTTTCTTTTTTTGAAATTTCTGTAAAGTTGTCACTTTACATCACTGTGATAATGGCACATATGCAATAATAAATGAAGGTGTGGTTCAGTTAATATTATAACATAAGCTTTCCATATTACTATAAGCTCTCCATCATCATTTATTTACTAGATAATACTCAAGACTGAAAATCACAGCATGAATAAGTAAGGGATTTTAAATATATAAATTTCAGTATTATATGCATGAGACTTTTCTCCCCAACTTTTTATATCATTCTTTAGAAATCTTAGAAAACAGTATCTCTGGAATATAGTCACATTGCTTATATTGTAAAATTTAAAAGGTTTTAAAGTGTGAAGATTTGCCACTTAAAATTTAAATCTCATTTGGAGTAGCAGAAAGTTAAAGTCACTCAGTCGTGTCTGACTCTTTGGGACCTATGGACCATATATATAGTCCATGGAATTCTCCAGGACCGAATATTGGAGTGCGTAGCTTTTCCCTTCTCTAGGGGATCTTCCCAACCCATGGATCCAACCCAGTTCTCTCACATTGCTAGTCTCCTGCATTGCAGGCAGATTCTTCACCAGCTGAGCTATCAGGGGTAGCAGAAGACCCCTGATTATACAGAGATATGGATACTTTTTAATATCTCAGTGTAATTCCTTCTGTATATCCATTCAGCTCCCCCAAATGACAGACCATTTCCTTCAAATCTCTAGGCCAATTTTCTCTTAAATAAATTGAATAATAATATTCTATTATCATCCATGAGGAACAAAACAACTTTAGAAATAACTCTTATATGTTTAATCTTTGCTACAATACTTCATTTGATTCTGAAATGCTTTAGATTTAAAATTAACCTCCAATTAAAATAAATAAATGTTTATTTTTTAAAAATTAAAATAATAAACAATAAAATAAAATTTTACAAACATTTTCCCATCCATCTTCAATGATTTACATCCAGGAAATAGATGTCTCCAGGATCACCAACTTAATCTTGATGTAGCATCAATTCTAATGCATATTCACAAGTCTTATCACAGCACCATTTGATGATGCATGCTGGATTCCAAACCTTGGCAGAGCAAATTCTAGTCCAGAATAGTGTAACAGAGAGCTATGTCATTGCTTTCTTCTTTCTCTTTCCTGTTAAAATAATTAGATACATATTTCAGATAATGTATGTTCTCTTGACATAGCACAAGAGATTTACAACATGGATTGGTTAGTATTGGAATTGTCTTCTAAAAATGAAGCTTATCATCCTTGTATCAAACCGATTTTGGTAATGATGAATATTAGCTCATTATTTCTTTTGCATTCCTGGAATGTCAGGTGCATGAATCAAAGCAAATTGGAAGTGGTCAAACAGGAGACGGCAAGAGTGAACGTCGACTTCCAGGAATCAGTGAACTAAAATGGACTGGAATGGGTGAATTTAACTCAGATGACCATTATTATCTACTACTGTGGGCAGGAATCTCTCAAAAGAAATGGAGTAGCCATCATGGTCAACAGAAGAGTCCAAAATGCAATCTCAGAAATGACAGAATGATCTCTGTTCGTTTCCAAGGCAAACCATTCAATGTCACAGTAATCCAAGTCTATGCCCCAATTAGTAACACTCAAGAAGCTGAAGTTGAACGGTTCTATGAACACCTAGAAGACCTTTTAGAACTAACATCCAAAAGATGTCCTTTTCATTATAGAGGACTGGAATGCAAAAGTAGGGAGTCAAGAAACACCTGCAGTAACAGGCAAATTTGGCCTTGGAATGCGGAATGAAGCAGGGCAAAGACTAATAGAGTTTGGCCAAAAAAATGCACTGGTCATAGCAAACATCCTCTTCCAACAACACAAGAGAAGATTCTACACATGGACATCACCAGATGGTCAACACCAAAATCAGATTGACTATATTTTCTGCAGCCAAAGATGGAGACACTCTATACAGTCAACAAAAAAAAGACCAGGAGATGACTGTGGCTCAGGTCATGAACTCCTTATCTGCAGCAAAAGATGGAGAAGCTCTATACAGTCAACAAAAACAAGACCAGGGGCTGACTGTGGCTCAGATCATGAACTCCTTATTACCAAATTCAGACTGAAATTGAAGAAAGCAGGGAAAACTGCAAGACCATTCAGGTATGACCTAAATCAAATACCTTATGAGTATACAGTGGAAGTGAGAAATAGATTTAAAGGCCTAGATCTGATAGATAGAGTGCCCGATGAACTACGGAATGAGGCTCGTGACATTGTACAGGAGACAGTGATCAAGACCATCCCCATGGAAAAGAAATGCAAAAAAGCAAAATGGCTGTTTGGGGAAGCCTTACAAATAGCTGTGAAAAGCCAAGGAGAAAAGGAAAGATATAAGCATCTGAATGCAGAGTTCCAAAGAATAGCAAGAAGAGATAAGAAAGCCTTCTTCGGCGATCAAAGCAAAGAAATAGAGGAAAAGAACAGAATGGGAAAGACTAGAGATCTCTTCAAGAAAATTAGAGATACCAAGGGAACATTTCATGCAAAGATGGGCTCGATAAAGGACAGAAATGGTATGGACCTAACAGAAGCAGAAGATATTAAGAAGAGATTGCAAGAATACACAGAAGAACTGTAGAAAAAAGATCTTCATGACCCGGATAATCACGATGGTGTGATCACTCATCTAGAGCCAGACATCCTGGAATGTGAAGTCAAATGGGCCTTAGAAAGCATCACTATGAACAAAGTTAGTGGAGGTGATGGAATTTCAGTTCAGCTATTTCAAATCCTGAAAGATGATGTTGTGAAAGTGCTGCACTCAAGATGCCAGCCAATTTGGAAAACTCAGCAGTGGCCACAGGACTGGAAAAGGTCCGTTTTCATTTCAATCCCTTAAAAAAGCAATGCCAAAGAATGCTCAAACTACCACATAATTGCACTCATCTCACATGCTAGCAAAGTAATGCTCAAAATTCTCCAAGCCAGGCTTCAGCAATACGTGAACCATGAACTTCCTGATGCTCAAGGTGGTTTTAGAAAAGGCAGAGGAACCAGAGATCAAATTGCCAACATCCGCTGGATCATGGAAAAAGCAAGAGAGTTCCAGAAAAACATCTATTTCTGCTTTATTGACTGTGCCAAAGCCTTTGACTGTGTGGATCACAATAAAGTATGGAAAATTCTGAAAGAGATGGGAATACCAGACCACCTAACCTGCCTCTTGAGAAATCTGTATGCAGGTCAGGAAGCAACAGTTAGAACTGGGCATGGAACAACAGACTGGTTCCAGATAGGAAAAGGAGTACGTCAAGGCTGTATATTGTCACCCTGCTTTTTTAACTTATATGCAGAGTACATCATGAGAAACGCTGGACTGGAAGAAACATAAGCTGGAATCAAGATTGCCGGAAGAAATATCAATAACCTCAGATATGCAGATGACACCACCCTTATGGCAGAAAGTGAAGAGGAGCTAAAAAGCCTCTTGATGAAAGCGAAAAAGGAGAGTGAAAAATTGGCTTTAAGCTCAACATTCAGAAAACGAAGATCATGGCATCTGGTCCTATCACTCCATGGGAAATAGATGGGGAAACAGTGGAAACAGTGTCAGACTTTATTTTCGGGGGCTCCAAAATCACTGCAGATGGTGACTGCAGCCATGAAATTAAAAGATGCTTACTCCTTGGAAGAAAAGTTATGACCAACCTAGATAGCATATTCAAAAGCAGAGATATTACTTTGCCGACTAAGGTCCATCTAGTCAAGGCTATGGTTTTTCCAGTGGTCATGTATGGATGTGAGAGTTGAACTGTGAAGAAGGCTGAGCGCCAAAGAATTGATGCTTTTGAACTATGGTGTTGGAGAAGACTCTTGAGAGTCCCTTGGACTGCAAGGAGATCCAACCAGTCCATTCTGAAGAAGATCAGCCCTGGGATTTCTTTGGAAGGAATGATGCTGAAGCTGAAACTCCAGAACTTTGGCCACCTCATGCAAAGAGTTGACTCATTGGGAAAGACTCTGATGCTGGGAGGGATTGGGGGCAGGAGGAGAAGGGGACGACAGAGGATGAAATGGCTGGAAGGCACCCCTAACTGAATGGACGTGAGTCTGAGTGAACTCCGGGAGATGGTGATGGACAGGGAGGCGTGGCATGCTGCGATTCATGGGGTCGCAAAGAGTCGGACACGACTGAGCAACTGAACTGAGCTGAACTATAACAATGAAAATTCCTGATGAAGTGGATGGATGCCTCATTTTTATCAGAAAGTAAAGTGCAAATAAATGTAAATGAGAAATACACACTAATGTAGAGTAAAATACTGCCCCACCATCATATGCTCCCTTGAGTTAATTCTGTGGCCCGATAATGAGCACTTACTATGATCCTGAAGTATCTCTTTTTCTGAGAAATTGAGAGCTAGGTCTTTATCCAAACTGTGTTTTCCTGTGTTTAAAAATGGACCCAACAGGCAGCCCTGAACAGTTGGTGGGGTTCTCCCAACTCATCATGAGTGAGAACTTGGTCCTTCTGGAGGCTCAGGGTTCCTTGCACTAGCCCTTTTCTCGTTGGGAGGGCAGATGGGAATTCAGGTGAACACTGAGTAAATTTAAGGTCAGGGAAAGCAGTCAATTCCATTGAAAGGCTGCTAGAAGTGTAACAGAGATCCCATCCTAGTCTCCCCACTATCCCTGATTCAGTCTCTGGGTCATGGACCAGTCTCTGGCCTCAGACATGTGGCTTGGGAGGGAAACGTACATCAGTGCTCAGGAGAGCAACGAGTCTACACAGTTTGCTTGGACCTCTCAATTTGGTCCTAGCTTGTGCATCACCAGCTATGGGCCCTCTTTCAGACTTGGTTTGGAGTTCACCTTTCTCTAAAGTATTCACTTTCCAAATAGCAATCCAGACACCATATATATGGCTTGAGTTGCTATTGCTGACTCTAGGATCCCTTTGGCCAAAGACCACCTGGAAACTAATCCCATCACCATAAAACCTGAGACTGCGAGCCACGCGGCAGAGCTGTTCTCCTGGGTTCCCTTACCCTACTGCTCTCCACCCGGGAGCCCTTTCCCAATAAAATCTCTTGCTTTGTCAGCAAAAATAATAATCATAATCATAATCATAACCCAAGAAGGGGCCTTTATACATGTTTTTCATGGCCCCTCCTTCCTTTCATTCCACTGTTGATTATTCTGTATCTCACTCCATCATTCTTCATCTCTCTCAGGATTCCAGCTATGGACTCAAGGTACTCTAGCTGCTCTAAATTAGACTGTGAGTTCATTATGGGTACAGTGATATGCTCACAAAGAAACTTAATGTGCCAAGCAGTCTTCCTAAATGAGACAAGATAAAATTATTACCCAGGCTAAACTCACAAGAACAGAGAATTCTTATAAAATCATCTGGCTTTCCTTCAGAGATAATCCTATCAGATACTCTGTAGAAACTGTTTCCTTAAGCAATTCCCACTCTGTGTGGAGAGTTCAGGTAAATCTTCAACCTCTCAAGATGGCATAAGGCATGGGACCTTATGGTTGCAGAGAAGAGACATGTTCCTTAGATCCATGTGGCAGCTTTGGGATACCTCCTGGAATTTGCCATCCACTAGCTGCCAAGGATTCTCTGCTCCCTAGACTGGTGACAACTGGCCTGAGGGGTGATTGACCTTTCCCCAAGCAGGAAGCTGCTGCTAACAACTATGGTGTAAATTATAATTTATGGTCTGTGGTCTCTCATAGAGACAATGTTGCTTAGTCCTCCCCAGTGGTTTATCCCCACTTTCAGAATGCTGTTACCAATTAGATAGTTTCAACACCACAGCCTAATGATGGTTTTAAGGAAGGCACAGAACCTGTTCAATTACTGTCAGAAAAAAAAAAAATCACAAGAATGCCAAAACACAAATCTATAAATCATAGAAGATTGTACTTAGCATTCAGGTAGAATAGACCAAAAAAAAAAAAAAAACACACAAAAACTAAATTCAGCATGTTATTTATTCACCTGAGAAATTACTTTGAGATAGCCCTTTTTGGCAGGCCAAATCAGTTCAAAATAAAAAAGTCATAAAAGCTTTACTAAAGCAATTTTGTAAAATGTGAAGGCAGTTCAATATCTTTATGCTTTAGGCCATTCCAAACAGTTTTCAATGTTTTAACACTGAAAATATTGGGATATAAATCAAGCATTTATATAACAATTTTAAGAAATGCAAAATACTTTTGATCAAAATATCACTGCTCCATCCACAAAAAAAGTGCCTATTATTTTCATGAAAATTTGAATAGTAATCAAATGAGGGAACAAAACATTTCAGTATCTTCAATTTTTCCACAAAGTGTCAACTTTGCTTCCTCAATTGCAGGACTTTCACACTTTATTTGATAGCCAGAGATTTCAACTTTGTTACCTACCATCAAGGTCCTTCCAAATGTCCATCTAGAGTTTAGAAATGAAAATTTTTAAACATTTAATTCTGTTAGATTCTTTGCAAATCACCAGAGAGAAATCTATTTTGTTTTTGTTTTTTAATTCATAGTAGTAATGCTCTGCTGCTGCTAAGTCACTTCAGTCGTGTCTGACTCTGTGCAACCCCATGGGCTGCAGCCTACATTACTAATTTATCATATGAACTTAATTTTGTTGAGAATCTGCATAGAAAAGGCATACGAAAATTGTCTGCATCTTTCATAAATTTTTATTGAAGACTTTTCCTTATAGCTGTTGCAAAATTCTCCATATATAAATGTCTGCCTAAAAAGTTCCTCGGAGTATATTTGCTTAACTCTTTTTTTGAAGACTAATTTTTAGAGCAGTTTATAGTTCACAGAGAATTGAGTGGGAAGGACAAAAATTTCCCATTTACTCCCTGCCCCTATGTGACCATACTCAGCCACTCTCAGCCACCCTCAGCATCTTGTATACCAGAGGGTACATTTGTTATAACTGATGAACATACGCTGGTTCATCACAATCACTCAAAGTCTTTAGGTTACATTAGGGTTCTCTCTTGGTGTTGCACATTCAGTGGGTTTGGACAAATGTAACTGAATGTGTATCCATCATCATGGTATCATGCACTGTATTTCACTGCACTAAAAATCCTCTGGACTCTACTTATTTATCCCTTCACACTCCTAACCCTGGCAACCACAGATTTTTTTTCTTTTTTACTTTCATCATACTTCTGCCTTTTCCATAATGTCATGTAGTTGGAGCGTCTCTCCTTCAGTCATAGGCATTTAAGTTTCTTCCATGTCTTTCCATGGCTTGACAGCTTGTTCTTTTCAGCACTGGATAATGTCACATTGTCTGGAAGGTCCAGTTTATCATTTATCCAGTTATCTACAAGAGGCTATCTTGGTTGCTTCCAAGTTTGGGAAATTATGAATAAAGTTGCTATAAACATCCATGTGCAGGGTTTCGTGTGGATATAATTTTTCAGCTCTTTTGAGTAAATTCCAAGCAGAATGATTGCAGATCATACAGTAAGAAAACATTTGGTTTTGTAAGAAAGCACCAAACTATTAATGAAAGTGGCTGCATCTAACTCCTTGTAAGAGAAATTATTGCCTGGAAGATGCCTTAAGGCCCTTTAGTCTTCTAACCCCCACTTCTCCTCCTTGTTTTGACCCATGAGCACTCATGGAGTACACTCTATGCACATGTGTCATGCGATTTTTGATGACCTTACAGGTAAAAAGGAGTTTTGAGAACTAACATTCATTAAAATTTATATTCAAATCTATTCAGTTCAGTTCAGTTCAGTTCAGTTCAGTTCAGTCGCTCAGTCGTGTCCAACTCTTTGCAACCCCATGAATCGCAGCACGCCAGGCCTCCCTGTCCATCACCAACTCCCAGAGTTCACTCAGACTCATGTCCATCGAGTCCGTGATGCCATCCAGCCATCTCATCCTCTGTCGTCCCCTTATCCTCCTGCCCCCAATCCCTCCCAGCATCAGAGTCTTTTCCAATGAGTCAACTCTGCACATGAGGTGGCCAAAGTACTGGAATTTCAGCTTTAGCATCATTCTTTCCAAAGAAATCCCAGGGCTGATCTCCTTCAGAATGGACTGGTTGGATGTCCTTGCAGTCCAAGGGACTCTCAAGAGTCTTCTCCAACACCACAGTTCAAAAGCATCAATTCTTCAGTGCTCAGCTTTCTTCACAGTCCAACTCTCACATCCATACATGACCACAGGAAAAACCATAGCCTTGACTAGATGGACCTTTGTTGGCAAAGTATTGTCTCTGCTTTTCAATATGCTATCTAGGTTGGTCATAACTTTTCTTCCAAGGAGTAAGTGTCTTTTAATTTCATGGCTGCAGTCACCATCTGCAGTGATTTTGGAGCCCCCCAAAATAAAGTCTGATACTGTTTCCACTGTTTCCCCATCTATTTCCCATGAAGTGATGGGACCAGATGCCATGATCTTCATTTTCTGAATATTGAGCTTTAAGCCAACTTTTTCACTCATTCAAATCTATAGCTTTCTGTAAATCATTGAGTCCAACTATAAAGTATTTTATACTTTATAAATGCAATGGATATCATAATTACTTTCAACAATATCTTAAAATAAAATATCAAATTTCTCTTTTTAAAAAATTTTACTGGAGTATATCTGATTTACAATGTGTTAGTTTCAGATGTTTGAGAAAGTTATTTAGTTATATATACATAAGCATGTACATATATTCATTCTTTTTTAGATTCGTTTTTTTATATAAATTATCACAGAATATTGACTAGTACTTGATGCGCTATACATTAGGTCCCTGTTGGTTATCTATTGTATATATTGTAGTGTGTATATGTTAATCCCAAACTCCTTATTTGTCCCTCTTCCCACACATGTTGCCTCTTTGGTAGCCATTAGTTTTTTTCTGGTATTTGAAAGTCTGTTTCCATTTTATAAATAGTTCACTTTTCTATCCTTTTACATCATGTAGGAGTGATATCATATGTTTGTTTGACTTATTTCAAGTTTTCCTAACACCATTTATTGAAGAGACTGCCTTTTCCCTATTGTATTAATATATTCTTGTTTTCTTCACTGTAGATTAGTTGACTCGGAGAAGGCGATGGCATCCCACTCCAGTACTCTTGCCTGGAAAATCCCATGGACGGAGGAGCCTGGTAGGCTGCTGTCCATGGAGTCGCGAAGAGTTGGACACGACTGAGCGACTTCACTTTCACCTTTCACTTTCATGCATTGGAGAAGGAAATAGCAACCCACTCCATCGTTCTTGCCTTGGAGAATCCCAGGGACTGGGGAGCCTGGTAGGCTGCCATCTATGGGGTCTCACAGAGTCGGACACAACTGAAGCAACTTAGCAACAGCAGCAGATTAGTTGACTATATGAGTTTATTTCTGAGCTCTCTATTACATTCCACTGATCTACTGGTCTGTTTTCTTATCAACACCATACTGTCTCAGTTACTGTCAGTTTGTAGATTGCAATCAGGTATCATGATACCTCCAGTTTTGTTCTTTTTCCTCAAGATTGTATTGGCTACTAGTGGTCTTTTGTGGATCCCTACAAATTATAGAATTATCTCTTCTACATCTATGAAAATTGCTCTGGGTATCTTAATTGGGATTACACTGGATCTATAGATTGCACTGGATAGCATGGACATTTTAATAATATTAATTCTTCCAATCCATGATTGTGGTGTATCTTTCCACTTATTTGTGTTGTTGCCAATATTTTTCATAATATCTTATAGTTTTCAGGGTATAAGTCTTTTATTTCCTTGGTTAATTTGACTCCTAAAAAATTTATTCTTTTTGATTCTATTGTAAATTGGATTACTTTTAAAACTGTCTTTCTAATAATTTGCTATTAGTTTACAGAAACACAAGAGATTTCTATATGTTATTTCTGTATTCTGCAGCTTCACTGAATCCATTTACTAGTTATAACAGTTGTTTTAGCAGAGTCTTTAGAGTTTTCCATATATACCATGATGTAACCTGCAAATAATCACAGTTTATTTCTTCACTTGCAATTTGAACTCCTTTTATTTTTCTTGTCTGATTTCTGTGGCTAGGATTTCCAATATGTGTTGAATGTAAGTGGAGAGTGTGGACATTCTTGGCTTGTCCCAATCTTAAAGGAAATGCTTTCAGTCATTTACAATTGATCTGCTTGGATTTTCAATATCTTCCTGATTCGACTGTGGAAGGTTGTATGTTGCTAGGAGTTTATCCATTCTTCTAGGTTGTCCAATTTTTTGGCCTATCATTGCTTGCAGCAGACTCATAATTCATCATAGCCTTTGAAAAGTAAGTTTATTATTCTTTAAAAAATAATGCTTTAGGCAAAATATTTCTAAAATTGTGGTACATATTTTAAAATAAAAAAGCATATATTCTCAAATCAGACTTGCTGATTTGGAAGGAAAGTTTAATCCCTTTCTTGTTCCATATCCTTGGACAAGTCATGTAAGGTCTCTGAGTTTTAGTTACCTCATCTATGAAATGGGAAAAATTAAATAACCACCCACCTCAGAGTTATTATAGTAATTAATTTAGCTTATATAGGTGAGTAGAAAATTCCAACTACTCAACATGTTAGTGTTTACACTTTTTTTTTTAATTCCCCAAACCCACAGGGTGGTGGTGGGGAAACAGTTTCAGTATAGTGGGAAGACATTAATGACAAAGTACATTTGTATTTTTGCTTTTAACAAGTGTATGGCTTTTTATGTTACCATATACTTAATAGTGACCAACCTAGATAGCATATTGAAAAGCAGAGACATTACTTTGCCAACAAAGGTCCATCTAGTCAAGGCTATGGTTTTTCCAGTGGTCATGTATGAATGTGAGAGTTGGACTGTGAAGAAAGCTGAGCACTGAAGAATTGATGCTTTTGAACTGTGGTGTTGGAGAAGACTCTTGAGAGTCCCTTGGACTGCAAGGAGATCCAACCAGTCCGTTCTGAAGGAGATCAGCCCTGGGATTTCTTTGGAAAGAATGATGCTAAAGCTGAAACTCCAGTAATTTGGCCACCTCATGTGCAGAGTTGACTCATTGCAAAAGACTCTGATGCTGGGAGGGATTGGGGGCAGGAGGAGAAGGGGGACGACAGAGGATGAGATGGCTGGATGGCATCACGGACTCGATGGACGTGAGGCTGAGTGAACTCTGGGAGTTGGTGATGGACAGGGAGGCCTGGTGTGCTGCGATACATGGGTCGCAAAGAGTTGGACACGACTGAGCAACTGAATTGAACTGAACTGATACTTCAAAGAGAGTTAGAGAATGGCAGATACCTTAGAAAGGCTGTAGTGATTGCATCTTGACAGAAGAAAAGAGACAATGTTATTAGTAACCAGATAAGCAAGATTTAATGTGGTATCCTAGAAGTTTGAGATTTTGAACTTGGAAAGATCGAGTCACAGACGTGAAGAAAAATAATAACATTTACATTTTGGAAATATCAGACTGTTGCCAATGAAGGTCATGCAATATAGAATAATAACATTCAACATAGCAAGACAACAGGCAGAAATCATTTAGAATGGCATCTTAAATGTTAAAGATATTAAAAGAAATCACATTGTGAATGTTTCCCCTCAAGGACTGTTACTCTCACCTACAGTCAACAAGATTTTCTCCAGGTGGTAAAATATCCAAACATTCTTTGACCACCTACAGAGTTTGGACAGCAACCTCTAAAGTGCTCTCAGAACTAATTGACAGAGATCAGAAACAAGTGTGTCACTAAAATATTACATTCTAATTGCTTACATGACTAGTAAAGATATGCAAAAATGTTCATTCACATTGAACTTTTTAAATGGATTCAGTTGGTTTCTACTGTCTCTCCTGCCATCACCAGTTCCAAGTAGCTCCTTATTTCATGTCCTTTGCTCACATAAACACAAATTCTGTACACAACAGACACCCAGTGTGGAACAAAGGCAATCTTTACTCAATGAATTTTTAAATAACCTATGAGAACAGCTATTTTTTCCACCCTAGTTCAGGTTATGCAATGACTCAGTCACACATCTGCTCTCTCAAGGCTACAAGGATACGTTATGTTCTTCATTTAAGCTTGTTCTTGAGATGAATGTTTGACTTTTGAACTGCTGGAAGTGAATTTGCACAAGGCTTCCATGGCTCAACTACTGAAGAGACAAACACCCATTCTGCAGCCAAAATGTTTTCTCAACTCATTTCAGGGAAATTCTGACTCAGTGTAGAAGCTGTAAACTATCTCTCACCTGGCAAGAAATAACAGCTTCCCAAATGCCATGTAATCTCAGCTCAGGTAAAAATAGACACCAGTACTCATGAAATTGTCTCCTTGTTAAAATGGACAATAAGTTTGCTAAACCACTCAGAACTTAATGCAATAAAAATCAATTTCTCCATGTATTGATCATTCTTAAAAGTCATACATCTTTCAAAGAATTCTAAACCTAAAAAGAAAACATAACACTAACTTCCATTTATTTCTTTACAGTTTCAAAGCATGTAGTATTTTATTATAGCTATTCAAATATTTCTCATTTTCCAGAAGCTTTAAAGAATTAAAGGCTTTAAAGAATTAAATATATTGTGTACAAGTAAATAAATTTAGTGCAACAAGTCTTCTCATTTCTGGTGATAAAAACCAAAATTAAATTTAGTAAAATTTATTCTGTGATTTTTCACTGTACTTGAATTTTATAGCTACATCTTTAGTAAGTAATTGATTTATTCATTACACAAATGTTTACTAAAAGCTTAGACCTGTGATAGTTGGTGGGGGAAATGGAGAGAAATATAAAACTGTCCCAGTTCTGAAAAAGGTAGCTAATCCATAGTGTGTTTAACAGAAAAGAGAGGTATGTGTGTGTTTGCATGTGTGTACATGTGCAGTGTGTTTAATCTTACTACAATCTACTAAAGAAAATAAACTATATTAAATACCTTTATCTTTCAAACTTTCTAATGAATACAAAACTTCATAACATTTGGCCTTTCCAAAGGTGGTAGTTGCAAGCTGCTTAAACACATTCTCACATACCAATTTTCACTTTTTCCTCTGGAGATTTTAAGGTAAACAAAGTTTAAAAATATATTTAAAAAGTACTATAACATACTCAACAAATATATAGGAAAAATCAGTTGTCACCTAAAGAAGTGCTTCTTTCTTGTATAAAAGTTTAATGTTCACACTCAATGCATAATTACAGATGAATTAACTTACATTTTCCTTTATAAGTAAACCACTATGTCTCCCAGGAGAGTTTTGTGAGCAAGTTAATAATTTGTGCTTTTGGCAAATAGATCACCATCTGGTACAGTTTTATAACTTCAACACTATTGAATTGCTCTTTTAAAATTATGTTTTCTTTTGTAGCCACTGTGTGCCCTGGGACATTCACTAAACAGTATTTTTAAGCAGTTTTTTCCATTTCCACACTGTTTGACACATAGTATTCTTAGTATTTGTTCTCAGCAAAGGCAACTTACTTAGAAATGCTCTTCAATTCAGCATCAACCCCCCATGTGCCTCATTTGTAAGGCACTTCCTTTGGTAACGCAACCAGTATGTATTAATATGATTCATTTTTTAAGTGTCACCTATAAATTGCTACCCATCTGCTACTTATCTGCACAGGGGGAAAATCAAGATACATATTAAATAACTAGTAAATAGCTTTAAGTCTGGGACTGCAGTATGACTGATTTTAGTACTTAATGCAATGATTTCCCAATCCCCATGTGCTAACTGATAATTGTTGCTCAACATTTTTAATATACCAGGAGTTTGTGAGACAATCAGAAAATTCGATAGTTGGCTGGACCTGGTTTTGAAAAGAGGACCAAAATAGTTTTTTCTGCCCTATTCTTATTAAATATGGGTATTCAGCAGCAGCTATTTTGGCCACATGAATCTCTTGGTTAGTGTTCTATTTTTATAATTTTTTAAAGAAGTTCAGTGGTAAAGAATTTGCCTGCCAAGCAGGAGGCACAGATTTGATCCTTGTGTTGGGAATATCTCCTGAAGGAAATGGCAGCTCACTCCAGTATTCTTGCCTGAGAAATCCCATAGACAGAGGAGTCTGCTAGGCTACAGTTAATGGGATCGCAGAGTTGGACATGACTTAGCAGTTACACAACAACAGCATAGTTAATTTACAATACTGTGTTAATTTCAGGTGTACAGCGAAGTGACTCAGTTATACATATACATCTATCTGTTTTTCAATTCTTTCCTCATTTAGGTTATTAAAGAATATTGAGCAGTGTTCCTATTTTATAGGGTAGTCATTGTTGGTTATCTATTTTAAACATAGCAGTGTGTATACGTTATCTCAAACTCCCAATCTATTCCTCCCTTCCCTTCCCACCTATTAACCATAACTTCATTCTCTAAGTCTGTGAATCTGTTTTGGTTTGTAAACAAGCTCATTTGCATCAGCTTTTTAAAGATTCTGCATATAAGTGATATCATATGATATTTATCTTTATCTGTCTGACTTATTTCACTTTAGTTTGATAATCTCCAGGTCCACACATGTTGCTGCAAATGACATTCATTATTTTTAATGGCTGAGTAATAATAGATATTTCTCCAAAGAAGACATACAGATAGCCAAGAGGCATATGAAAAGATGTCCAACAGAGGCAATTATCAGAGGAATGTAAATCAAAACCACAATGAGATAACATCTTGTACCAGTCAGAATGGCCATCATCAAATATCTACAAGCAATAAATAGTGGAGATATATGGAGAAAAGGGAAGCCTCCTACACTATTTGTGAGAATGTAAATTTAGGCACTATGCTCAAAAAACTAAAAACAGAGTTACCATATGATGCTGTAATCCCACTCTTGGGCATATATCTGGAGAAAAAATTCATTTAAAAGGATGTGTACACTCCAATGTTCATTGCAGCACTATTTACAATGCAAGGGAATGGAAGTAATCTAAATATCTATCAAAAGATAAATGGGTACAGAAGATGTGGTTAGTGTTTTTAGACATGGCAGCCAAGCAGTTAGCATCCACACTTCTTTTCACATTAGCATTTCATTTTGTGTAAAATGAGGTAAGAGACACATTTACCAGTAGGTACAAAATATGATGTATAGATACCAGTAGATTCCTTTTATTCTTTCTCTAGAAGAAAAAAACAGGCAGGATGGAAGATGATGCTAATAACAATTGTGACAAAGGAAAAGAGAGGAGTTGGGAAAGATACAGCTGTCAGAGAGGAGTAGCCATGCTCTGGTGTCAGAGCCCAGGGGAATGTTCCAGTCATCCCCAGAATAAGTGCACTTCTTCAGTGATGTCATTCTGAACAGACTTGCCCCATCCTTGACCTGCCTGTTAAATTTTATTTATTGAATATCACTGAAATGTAGAAATCAATGAGCATACTTTTTTAAAGACTTAAGAAAGCAATTCATAGAGCAAAATTTTCTGCCATGAATTGGATGAAAATTTTGTTGAAAACCACATGGAATAGTCCAAAAATGACTCTCCTGTGTTTTGATTCCAAAACCATAGATCTGGCTGACCTAGACTGACCCAGTTATATTTTTCCTGGCCATCTCTTCAAATACTACTATTGCCTTCTGTTAGGGCTAGTTCCAAAAATATTGCCTTTCTCCTCACCCACACATTTCACTTCTCTTTCATTCCCAAGTGCTGCTGTAAGGTTGGAGATGGCCAGTTATACAACTAAGAAGATCCTGGCATCATAAAATGATTATCTCTGATTCTTTGAGAAACAACTACCAATATAAGACTTTGTCACTCAGATTTTCAAATTCAAAAACATCTAGTATTCGACTGCCTTCTCAATGTGTTCTCATCTTCCATTGTTCTGCCACTTTCTTTTCCCATTTAGCATGTATTAAGAGACTTCTTGAAATCCAAGAGATGTCACAGACATATTCACATGTAAAGCATATCACTCTCAGATGGTGACATCAAATCGAAACATGTCTATAGATAGACAACAGTCAAGCTTATGAACAAAATTGCTCCTGGTTTCCCTTCTAATTTCAGTAACATAACACAGTTCCCCACTTAATTACCCCCTGATTGTTTCTTGTAAATCATTAATATTGACCCAAGCTGTTTGTTGTAGTCCTAAAGGGAAAAGAGTCTTAGGACCCCACAGGATCCAACCACAGTATCGGGAAGGTAATGGGTATTCACTAAGTGCCTTTTGTGTGACAGTTTATTTCTATAATACAGTTGTATCTGAATCACTGAAATTGCTTGCTAGCACAAGCCAAGTGTCCACTGGTTCCCACTTCTCATTAAAGACCAAGACGCTATTGCAGCGATGTTATGTAACTTCCCTATGGTTTGCAGGAAGTCCAGGCCCCAGAGACTTACAGTCTCATGATGACCCCTAACACCAAGTCTTCTGGTTCAGAGCCTCTACAAGTTGCATTACTTAGGTCCCATGAAAAATAGTCCCTTTTATGGACCAAGAAGACTTGCTTTGGTTCACATACACTTTTTTTATTTTTATTTTTACTTTATTTTACTTTACAATGCTGTATTGGTTTTGCCATACATTGACATGAATCTGCCACTGGTGTACATGAGTTCCCAATCCTGAACCCCCCTCCCGCCTCCCACCCCATATCATCTCTCTGGATCATCCCCGTGCACCAGCCCCAAGCATCCTATATCCTGCATTGAACATAGACTAGCGATTCGTTTCTTATATTATCGTATACATATTTCAACGCCCTTCTCCCAAAGCATCCCACCCTCTCCCTCTCCCTCAGAGTCCAAAAGTCCATTCTATACTTCTGTGTCTCTTTTGCTGTCTCGCATGCAGGGTCATCATTACCATCTTTCTAAATTCCATATATATGTGTTAGTATACTGTATTGGTGTTTTTCTTTCTGGCTTACTTCACTGTATAATCGGCTCCAATTTCATCCATCTCATTAGAACTGATTCAAATGTATTCTTTTTAATGGCTGAGTAATACTCCATTGTGTATATGTACCACAGCTTTCTTATCCATTCATCTGCTGATGGACATCTAGGTTGTTTCCATGTCCTGGCTATCATAAACAGTGCTGCGATGAACACTGGGGTACATGAGTCTCTTTCAATTCTGGTTTCCTCAGTGTGTATGCCCATCAGTGGGTTTGCTGGGTCATAATGCAGTTCTATTTGCAATTTTTTAAGGAATCTCCACACTGTTCTCCATAGTGGCTGTACTAGTTTGCATTCCCACCAACAGTGTAAGAGGGTTCCCTTTTCTCCACACCCTCTCCAGCATTTATTGCTTGTAGACTTTTGGATCGCAGCCATTCTGACTGTGTGAAATGGTACTTCACTGTGATCTTGATTTGCATTTCTCTGATAATGAGTGATGTTGAGAATCTTTTCATGTGTTTGTTAGCCATCCATATGTCTTCTTTGAAGAAATGTCTATTTGGTTCTTTGGCCCATTTTTTGATTGGGTTCACATGTACTTAAACACACACTGAGTCTATATGTGAATAAAAGACTTTAATAAACTTTCATGTGAGAGAGGCATTAAATTGCAATAATACAGAGCACCTCAAATCTAAACTTGGTTGCCCCTCCTCCAAAAAATTCCAGGCACTGTTACCCCTAGGGATCTCCTGTGCTTTATCACTGTACATGCCCTCAGTTATCTTTTATGATCCCTCCTCTTCCCTTCCATCTCTCCTGCTCCTTTATTCTCTACTGAATTATCCCTAGAGGTACTACTTAAATATTCTACTATGAACTGAACTTAAGCTCTCCAAGCATCAACTCAGAAAGTAAATTCTAGGTCCTTGGCTACACAAAGGCTTTGAACAGCCCCTCTTAGGATAGCTTTCAATAACAATTAATTTTTTTCTTCTATTCAGAATTCTCTTCATTTTCAATAACTCTAAATGCTAGGAATCATGTAGAGAAAATGTTAAATAACATTTATTAATGTTGTGAGAGGTGATACTGATTTTAAGAATATCTTTTAAATCTTTAAAAGCTAGAAGTAGAGGGTCACAAATTCAGAGGAGACATCATAGATGGTGTACAGATCTTAAGAATAAGTTCATAATAAAGAAATTGACTTGGGGAGGTGAAGGTCTTCCTGGGTATCCTTTGCTATAAGAGAAGGGGCACAAGAACAAACATTACTACAGCATCCACCACACGAGATACAAAGTCACCACTAAGAATAAGGAAGTCGCAAGGGGTCTGCAGAAGATTAAACCTGTGAATCTGAGCAGAGCTGGAAGTCAAGCTAATCAGGTCTCATTCAAAAGTAGAGATGAGATGTGATGTATGACTTTCAATAAGATGTATGATTTTCTTAGCCAACAGTTCCCCAGTGAGTAGTTACTGAGTTACTGGTTCTAAACGATGATTGCTTTCAACAACCTATTTTATCTACGTGGGCCTTGCTTCTGTATACAAAAGAGATGGCACAGGTCATGAAAAAACAGAAAATATTAGAGCCAAGAAAATTCAGCAAGATGAAATCAGTGTTACCAGAAGTAAACAGTATATAGAAACACAGATTAAATGATGCTACAAAAATAAAATATCGATATTAAATTGTTTTAAGTCTCTTTGATAGACAAGTTATGAGAACAAGTATTAGTTGCTCAGTTGTGCCCAACTCTTTCTGACTCCATGAACTGTAACCTGCCAGGCTGCTCTGTCCATGGAATTCTCCAAGCAAGAGTACCAGAGTGGGTAGCCATTCTCTTCTCCAGAGGAGCTTCTGACACAGAGATTGAACCCACGTCTCCTGCACTGCAGACGAATTCTTTGCCATCTGAGCTTCCAGGGAAGAGTGATGGGCTGGGGAACTAGTAACAATTTAGACTATAATTCTGCCACACAGTAGAATCATCAAATCCACAATTCCTTGAATGAAATAAAGGTCTGATACAAGTTCCTAAGTTGTTTTTATAGGAAGCACTCACCCACCAGATGAAAACTGCTGATCATAAGAACATAGACTCTAGACTGGTTGAAATCAGAAGGTTGATGACACTTGAAGCTTTACCTTGATGCCAACCAATCTGAGAATTGTTCATGAGCTGATCACACCCCCTACAGCCCCCTCCCTTGAAATCCCTTCCCTGAAGCCATCGGAGACTTTGGGGTTTGAGCATGGATTGCCCGTTCTGCTTGCTTGGACCCCTGCTTAGCATCACCCCTAAGAAGTGTCTGAATGAATCCACAGGATAAGGTGGAAACGGAAGAGTCCTGGCACTGAAGAGGTTTTGACTTGTGTCAAGAAAATTACAAGGAGAAATGCTCACTGGTGGTGGACTCTCCAAGGGCTCATGGGAGGGTCCATTGTTAAAATGTGCCACAATCCCAAACTTGGAACTAGCAAATAGGAGGTATGAAATGGCAGAACAAAAAAAATGAAAGACTGATCTTGGACTGCTTTTCCACTTCCAAAGGGAGCCACTGATGGGCTGAGATGAGATGGCCAGGAGGAGGAGAAAATTTTAAATTGAATTTGGAATTTTGTCAAACTAATTAAAGAAATGAAGGTCCTTTGAAGACTAAAGAAATGGAAGATTATCTTAAAAAAAAAAAAAAGTAAACAAACCAAACTAACTGCCAAACATTTAGTACAGGGAAGGGAAAAACCAACATGAATAGTCAGTTTACAGGAGAAGACGTGAAAAATTAAAATTGTTTTAAAATTGAATCTTATGAATCATTTTCTTTCAGTGTTCACTGTACATATTCAAGGTGCCTAAGTTACTAAATAATTAAATGTACATATCAGAATTAATGTGAGCTTATCTAAAGCACTGGAACAAGCTATGAAATATATGAAAGGTGAAATAAACACTCAGTTTGTAAGTACAGAGATCAAACATAGGTGCTGATTTTTTTTTTCTTAATTAGCTTTAGTTCTTACAAAGTAAAGCATATTTCAAAGGCAAAAATGCATTTGATATTTCACCCTTGGTTTTATGGTAATGCGCTAAAGCTTTTTAATAAAATGATAGAAGGAAATATCTGACATCCAGGTGTTTATTCTCTTAAAGGTTAGACATTCGCCACATTTACACAACCTCACACAACCTCCATGGCAATGACAGAGACCTGGGTTTGACTTGAGAGACCCAGAACCCTCTGGAGATGTGGAGAGGTTGGCTCGATTTTGAGATGGGAAGCATGAAGGGCACCCTCTTCCAGTACGTGACTACCCAGAGCTTGGCAGAATGCAGAAGTGTGCCAATCAGCCATCCGACTTGTGTCGGAGTGGACCTGAACAAACAAAACTGCTTTTTCATAATTGTTCATATATAAAATTATCTCTCCCATGGTCTACATGGTCACTTCCCCAATAAAATCTCTTGCTTTGTCAGCACATGTGTCTCCTCAGACAATTCATTTCCGAGTGTTAGACGAGAGCCCAGTTATGGGCGCTGGAAAGGGTCCGCCTTCCTGCAACAAATGGTGACTCTGGCGGGGACTCATCTTCGCTGAGACTGACATCCTGACCACTCAGGGTACTCAGGGGCCAGCTTGCCTGCCGATGGACCAGACCCAGCGGCCACAACTGGGACCCTTTTGTCCCTGGTCTCCTCCTGATGCAGACAACTGGCCAGAGTGCCCCGACAGGTAAGGAACAAGAGACTTTATTGACCTCTCTCCCCTTCCCTCTCTCTTTCCTCTCCTTAACCCTTCTTATCCTTCCCTGTTTTTCTAGTCCCCCAGTCCTGGGCGCAGGAATCTGGTCGAAGGGCCCTCAGCCTGAGCTGAGGATTGGAGACTGATCACCTTCTCTTGGCAGAGAACTCGAATTCTGGTTCTGGTTCTGGTCTGGTCTGATTTCTGGTAGGGCCAAGTTCCAGTCCTCCCTTCTCTGGAGGCCCAGGGGAAAGTCCCATAACACCTGGCTATCTGTAGGTGGCAGGAGACGTCTGTAAGGCCACCCCTTTTGCCCCCCTCTCCCGCCTCCTTCCCCTTCTTCTTTCAACCTGGCTTCCTTTCCTCCCTTGAAATCTTTGATGTTAGTACTTAGACCTGAAGTTCTGTGTCTCTATAGGAGGTTTTCTGAGAGACTGTATTCCCTGGTGGTGCAGAGGTTAAAGCATCTGCCTGTAATGTGGGAGACCTGGGTTTGATTCTTGGGTTGGGAAGATCCCCTGGAGAAGGAAATGGCAACCCACTCCAGTATTCTTGCCTGGAGAATCCCATGGACGGAGGAGCTTCGTGGGCTGCAGTCCATGGGTCGCAAAGAGTCGGACACGACTGAGCAATGTCACTTCACTTTCACTTATGGTCTACACAAGGTCTGTATTCTTTCATTATATAAATCAAGAATTTGGAAGCTTATTAAATTAGGTGCTTACTGCAATAAGGCATTCTAAAGAATTAACATAGCTTCACCATATGACAATGCAGCAAGAGATTCTTTAAACTGTCTTTTACAGATATATAAACAAAAACTATGCCCTTCAGAAACTCATATTGCATGGAGTTATGCTGGTAAAGAAACAAAAGTCTACTCATTTCTAAGGCATTTTTGTTCACAGGTATTGTATTATTGTTATCAAATCGCAAGTCCGTGTGCCTGGAGCACAGTGAGGTCAATCAATACTAAAACATTACAGTTTGGAACAGAGAAAGATTTGTTACAGATTCACACAAGGAGATGGGTAGCTCATGCCCTAAGAACTCCAAAATTATTGAAAAAGTCCGTTTAAAAGCAAAAGGTGAGAGATGGGCATGGTTAGTTGTTTCAGACTTCTTGGGGTCAGATCCTTTGTTCTTGAGGTCAGGTCAGGTAAGATAACAATGTTCCAGTAAATCTCTACCAGACAAATGTTATTTTCTGTCCTGACAAGAAAGGGCGAAGTCCCAAGACACAACTTTGACCCTCCAAGGTCCCAGTCCTTTAAGAGGAGACAGATTTCAGTTGGCAGCTCCTTCATGGCCAGGTTCCCATACCCTTCCCAGCTGTCATCCCTGAGGAAGCCAGGCATCCAACCAAACTGGCCCTAAGTCTCCTCGGTCTGCCCAAATGGGAAAACCACGTCTCATAGACTGTAACCCAAACAGATGGCCACTGCTATTAGGTCACAGAGACACGGATGGGGGAGAGGTTCACTGCTCCTCAAGGCCTGGGCCAAGGCTAGTGGAGGGCTTAGTGAGCCTTAGTGAGGGCTCTGGAGACCTGCACAGAATAGTCTCTAGTCTGTTCCCTGGGCCCTCCAGCTCACCCACTGGTCCAACGCTGGGTGAGCTGGAGGGCTTCCAGAAGGCCTGAATTTGCATTTTACCCCACCCTCTACCTGCCAGTCACCACACCGCAGACTCTTGACTGAATTACTTCCCCAGTGGTTCCTCACTGACAGTTATTTGTGGGCAGGACCCACTGCAGTTCTGACCAATAGCTGAGCAGAACAACTAACGTCACTCACTGACAGTTGGTTGCTTGTGGGTGGGGCCCACTGAGGCACTGATCAGTGGCTGAGCAAGACCTGTTGCCTAGTAACAAGGTGCAGATTAATGAGGCACATTGCTGCCTGCTGAGGGCTGTGCTCTTCTTGCTTTTTTGCATTATTTTATACACTATACAAGTTTACATATGTAGAAACTAAACAAAAATAGAAATTGTTGGAGTATTGAAAAAATATTAACATAGCCTCATAATCAAAATTAGTGTAGTTCCTTTTTTAAAAACCTTTGTCTATATACAGCTCAGTTTGCCTATGTTTGAAAGTAAAACTATTGATGGCAATTTATTGTCACAAGAAAATATGAAGTTAGAATCATTCATTTGTGGATTTATGTGCAATATCTGAAAGTTCACAAGTTCTACTATTATAAATATGCATCAAAATTCCAATTAAGAACAGTTCAAATAATAGACTGATTAACCAAAACTAAACCAAGATTTATTTATACTGAAAAGGAAAGTAACATGTTAGCCACCTTCTCTCCAAGACAAGGCTCCTGATGCTGAGAACATGGAGAGGCCAACCGCCTGCATCCTTGGCACATGTGCACAGACGACATCTTGTGGCCAGGGGGCACGCATCAGGAGTTAGTACTTTGCACTCCTGGGAAGCTCTGTAAGCAAACTGACTTTGCTTCATACATATATTCCAAACTGTCAATGCTCTCGTTCTCTAGCAACAACTCGTTTATTGCTATACTAATAAATAACCCTTATTCATGTTTTAGAAAAGAAAATAGAGACTTTTGGTTTGTACATCAGCAGAGAAGAGCCTGGCTTTGTTTATTAGAAGTCAGTATTTAAAATGCAGTTTAATTATTCAGTTTCAATGTGCTTTATCCAATGTGAGAGAGAGAGATGTGGATCCTGTGGGTGGCAGTAGATTCAATTGTACAAGGCCTTCTCGTAAAGCTCGTTCTTACATGCCCAGTTAAGGATCCCATAAACACTGCTGTTATGAATAAAATCTTCATGCAATTTTGTCTTCTAACAACCTTGGTCCTCTTGAAAAATGAGGAAAATCTCCATGGGTTAAGGTAAGGAATAGAATTATTAAGGTCTGAAACAAAATCATGATATGCAATGTTTAAAAGATATGCCAAAATGTACTTTTAAATGAATTAATCACTTTTTAAAATTTAACTTTACATGTGAACTGTTTTGAAAAAGACACTGGGCAGGTTACAAACTAAAGCTATCACATAGAAGTTTAAAAGATAAATAATTTACATTCCTGTCTGTGATAACCAAGTTATTTCCATTTTTTAATATTTTAGGTCTTTGTCCACAAGTATACATAATTTGCTGATACCTTGTTTCTTCCACTGGTATCACTTAAAGAATATTTATTTAGCCTATTCATTCACTCAACAGACTAGATTACACTGTGAAAGAAAGTGAAAGTGAAGTCGTTCAGTCGTGTCCGACTCTTTGTGACCCCATGGACTGTAGCCCACCAGGCTCCTCCATCCATGGGATTTTCCAGGCAAGAATACTGGAGTGGGTTGCCATTTCCTTCTCCAGGGAATCTTCCCGACCCAGGGATTGAACCCAGGTCTCCCACATGGCAGGCAGACGCTTTAACCTCTGAGCCACCAGCTTAGATTACACTGTGGTAACATTCAGCTACAAACTGTCAGCATTTAATAACCAGAAGGTTTACTTCTGACACATTCTGTGCCCATTGTGGGCTCCAGGCTTTTCTTGGAGAAGTTGGCTGTTGAGGTCCCAGGGAGTTCTCACATGCAGGTTTAAGGCTTCTTCCTGGAAGGGAAGCTGTGCCCACATCCACCTCCATATGCCTGGCCAGGTTCTGTTCAATCTGAGGGCTGCAAGGAAGCACAAGTCTGCCATGGTCCTGAACAGGAGAAGGAATGTGGTTTTTCAACAGACTATCTCACCTATTTCTGGACACTGGATTTGTTTTCAATCTTTCTGTAATTTTAAGTTGTGCTACAGTGAAGCTCCTCAGAATACATTTTTTCCTGTTGTTATTTCTTCAGCACACATTACCAGGAGAGAAATTACGGGGTCAAGACTATGAACATTATAATGACTCAATATACATGAGCGTTGCTTTTCAGTATTAGAGTAAATGATTATATTTTATTCCCCAGGAGCCACTTGCTATTCATCCCAGTACCCCAGTTTTCTTGAGTTATGGGGAATCCAATCTTCATGGCATAAATAAACAATATATTTTAGTCTATGATTTTATAAATATCTCTGTTCTGAAATATCATGACTCTACATGGAGAAACTGAAATTATTTTAACTGAGAAAATCTGTTGGAGAACCATAATAATATGCTGGAGAGTCATAATAGTTGGGCTTTCCTGGTGGCTCAGCTGGTAAAGAATCTGCCTGCAATGCCAGAGACCTGGGTTTGATCCCTGAGTTGGGAAGATCCCCTGGAGAAGGCATAGGCTACCCACTCCAGTATTCTTGGACTTCCCCTGTGGCTCAGCTGGTAAAGAATCAGCCTGCAATGCTGGAGACCTGAGTTTGATCCCTGGGTTGGGAAGATTCCATGGAGAAGAGAAAGAAAGGATACCCACTCCAATATTCTGGCCTGGAGAATTCCATGGACTGTGTAGTCCATGGGGTCGCAAAGAGTTGGACATGACTGAGCGACTTTCACTTCCACTTCACATAATAGTTAGAAATCTATCATTCTTTTTGTTTCATGTCAGTTTACAGTGCCAGACTCAGAGTGCTTATATAGCAGACTCAATGCAGTCTTTCTGGTTCTGTCTATCTATCTATCTATCTATCTACATAAATGTTACTCTTTTAGGTATAATAAAATAGTACCTAGATTTAACTAGCATTCCTTGTAAATGACTGAATCAGTTAGGTTTCTTACTTGTACTCAGTAATAGACTCTGGCTAATTGAAAGAAATATTTTGAAAGGAAATTGGATAGCTTACTGAATCATTAGGAATACTGGTGGTGGGAGAAACAGTTTAAAAAAAAAAATTGGCAGAATCCCTTATAGCCAAAACCTGCCCTTGTAAACAGCCTGATTGAGAACACTCTGCTCTGTCAATACAGCCATTGCCTCTGTTGCATAAATGCTTCTGTTGGTATGTGACGTTGGGCTCAGTTACTCCCCAGATTCTGCTACTGGCTTTGGAAACCAGAAGCTGATGCCACTGCCACTGTACTCAGTCCAGTCTCTTTTCCTCTGTATTCTAAGGCTTAGGTGGGACCATATCATCAGCCAAGAACAATACAACTGTCCAAAACCACCAGAATTGCAAGATAGTTTCTATAGTCAGAGCTTGGCCGCATCCCACCAAGGCTCAGACAGAGAGATGCTCTCCAGACACCATGAGGGCATTAGAAGCTGGGAAGCACAGGTCAACAAACTAAACAAATAGCAAGAGTGAAACAGACACCACAATCAGCAAAAGTAGACATTTTCTACAGTTTCCTTTCATATATTCCCCAACCTCCCCGACAATCAAAGGCTCTTTGAGATTGTTCTCTTCACTTCCTCTACTCTTTAACCTCTGGAATTTAAAAAGCTTTGCTTTGTTTTCAGCTTTTAAAGAGAGTATTCATCTCACATTTCCTTTGATGAGTCACATCCTTCTGCTTTGAGAGTCTCTGATGCAATCCCTTCCTTATATCTTGGTTATGCCATCCCTTATAAAATCCATGTCGTATATCCGGAAACAGTGCAAGTCATTCATGATAACCCCTTTCTCTAGTTTGGGGGAAGAAGAACATACAGGCTGAAATTGTCAGTATGCCAAGGCACAAAAAGAAATTGGGCTTTATGTCTTCAATTTTTCCAGTAGGAAAGACAAATAATCGCAATACAAAGATAGGTACTGTATAAGAGAAGTTGTATAGAATACTTCAGGGCTTCCCTGGTGGCTCAGATGGTAAAGAATCCACGGCGATGCAAGAGACCTAGGCTCTATCCCTGGGTCAGGAAGATACTCTAGAGAAATGAATGACTCCATTCTCCAGTATTCTTGCCTGGAGAATCTCATGTATAGAGAAGCCTGGTAAGCTATAGTCCATGGGGTCACAAAGAGTCAGACAAGACTGGGTAACTAGGTATGAGGCACAGAATACTTTAGGTGCATGTAAAAGAGAGTGGCCAGTCCTACTTAGGAAAAATTTCAGAAATATTTGATCTGAGGATTTATTTTAGTATAAAGTTTATCTATCATATGAAGAAAAGATTAAGCACCTGTAGGGAGCTTTTCACATCGATTTCCATAAGAAGTTCCCTTTAATATGTAAATTTCATAGGAAGAGAATAATTTAATAATGAGCAGCCACCATATTCAAAGACCTCTCTTTAGCACACATTATTTAATGTTAAGTAATTTTCCAAGCTTCTGTTAAAAACTCATCATTGCCCCAAATAATTAGTTTTGAAGTAACAGACGTTTTTTAAAAGGAAAAGAGAATATTCAAATTAGAGATGAATATCTCAAACTTTGTTCCCTTTGAAACCAAATAAACCCATTTTTAACTTAATGTCTTTTTAATCATCAAAATAATGAGATGTTTACTTTCAATACAAATATCTCAATACCATGTAAGTCACCAAAACAGTTTTGAAAGAGCTCAAAGAGTTTGCAAAATCTCCAACTTTTAGAACTAGAAGTGGTTCCCGCTCTGGTCTAAAGCCACATATGCATTGCTGAGTTGCTTCAGTCTTGTTCAGCTCTTTGCAACCCATGAAATGTAGCCTGCCAGACTCCTCTGTCCACAGAATTCTCCAGGCAAAAATACTGGAGTGGGTTGCCATGCTCTTCTCCAGGGGACCTTCCCAACCTAGGGATGAAAGCTGCATCTCTTAAATCTCCTGCATTGGCAGTCAAGTTCTTTACCACTAACACCACCTGGGGAAGCCCAGCCAAGTTCAGATGTTACCACCTGCACCCATCTCTCTCTCCCTTTCCTTCTCCACATGTCCTCTGACTCATTACTCTTGATAATGACTTCTCAGTATAGTTTGGGTTGGGGAACATCGATCTGTTATAACTACCTCATTTTTTAGAGGATGACATTCAAATTGACAGACATTAAGTGACTCAAAGCTACTCAGCTGAAAAGTCAAGTCAAAGGCAAAGATGATGATAACTATGAAATATATTTCATTTTTGAGCTTAGTTGAAAGTGCACTGGGGAATTTAGTTGGGAGTTTGATTGAGTTGAATATTTCTTTGGCCAGCAAACTTGAGCTCAAATGTCTGAAGGCTTCAAGAAGATATTTTCAGCTCAATTTTGCAACAAACTAAAAGTTAGTATTCCTTAAAACATAGTCCTCCCAATCAGATAAACTGAATTTCATGATGGTGAATTCCAATATATTTATTATATTCCTGAGGGTAACACACTGAGAACTGTGAGTGGTTTGAAATCAACCTCGGCTTTGTACTAAAGTTTCTCCTGGAATACACCTGATCAGATGTTCAATCCCTGAGGAAGACCCATTTATGCCACTGCTGAATTCTTCAATCTGGGGAAAATCACTTATTTGCCCAGACCAGAATTTTGTGATGATCATCGGAGGTTATACTGGAAAATCACAAGGATATTTGTATTGTACTTTACAATTTGTGATTTGCACTGTTATTAATCACCAAACACTCTTTCAGACATATTATTATTATTAAATAATCACCACTAAACCTAAGACATTTTTACTGTTTGGGCCACTCTCAGAACTTCCTTCAGGGGATCTTCTCAACCCAGAGATCAAACCCGCGTTTCTTATGTCTCTTGCATTGGCAGATGGGTTCTTTATCACTAGCACCGCCCAGAAAGCCCCATCATTAACAAGAATAACAGCAAAAACATCCCTTGTGTCTTGCTTGAAAACAAATTCTCAAGGCACATGTTGAGAGATTGTCTTTCAACAGTTGGGAGTCTATAGAAGCCCCATTACCTGTGTCTAAATCAATGGGTTATCCTGTCAGCTAATGACAAGAAGTAACATGACAGAATATGTATTGTGACATTTCACCTCCCTGTGTAATTATTTCATGTTAGTGGAGGACAAACACAAATATGCAATGGCACTGTTATGCACAGTAACCTGTTGTGTTAAAGTGGCAGGAATCTCCACCCGTGTGTAAACATGGTGCTGTCCTTTAGAAATCATAGGAAGAATAGAGCAAGAAGAGGGGGTTCTGACTCTTTAAAATCCAGAAATATGGGGAAAAGAGAGAGGAAGAGAGACAGAGGAAAAAGGAGGGAGAAAGAGAGAAAAGCATTTGACAAAAGCAGAGAACTTGAAGAGGCTCATTTTCATAATGTGAAATGCAGCATTTATTTTTCTCTAGTGGGCAATAAAGAAACACTGAATGTAAGGATTAATTCAAATTAATTTGAAGGCACCGATCTCTTTATGAAAGAGCTTTCAAAGGAAAAACATGACACATTCTGGCACTAGGAAGGTGGTGCCAGGAAGCATATTCAGCAAATTCACATTCCAAGTAGGAAATATTCATTAGATCTAAATATCAAGTTGTTTGCAGAACACGTTCCTGCACAAACTTGTTCCTAAAGCTGCTGAATATTATTTCCGTTTGGTTTTACAGATTGCTTAGACTATTGTCTTCCAGGTTTTGTTCCTGAGTATGTGAAAATACACAGTGCAATGAAACTTGATAAATTGTCCTTTATGAATAGGACATACAGGAACAATATGAACAGGAAAAATATAACAATTTATCTAATCAAGAACTCCAGTGTATTGTGAGAAAAATGAATAAGACTTCTGTTGATGTAACCAAAAAGAGACATTGAAATATTATATAAAGTTACATTTTATGAAAGAAGAGGAATGAAAAACCTATTTTTGGAAAATGCCTACAATAGTGAAAATTTAACCTGATTCCTTGTTTGAAGAAAGAGAAAAAATTTTCTAAATATTCAATGAGTCAGTCTTGCAGAGGAAATATTTATGAATCTCGCTATTATAAAATATGAGGAAATGCCATCTATACTTTGGCTAAATTGTTTATAAATAGTTATGTCTTACAATAGAAATAAATTGCTAAAGAGTCAAAAATATTTGCTACCCTCATAACCACATCTTTCTAAAGTGTTATGCATGGAAAAACACATACCTCAAAATCAAGATATCAGAATTATGCCTTCTGCTTTGTCATACCCAAAGGCATGATTATCCAATACCATAGAAACCACACCTTGTTTATGCATTGCTGCTACTCCCTGGAGACAGATTTCTATTCTGGTTCCTCCTCCTATGGTTATAAGATAAGAACCATCTGTTATGATTCCTAAGGAGAGAAAAGTGACAGATTTGAGTAGTGTGTGAATTAGATGACCTGGCTTACAGGCAAATAAATATCAAATTACATAAAATAATAATTATTTAATAATGAAATAAATCAAGAGTAGCACATCATATGTAAGTAACTGAGAGGCCCACTGATAGTGCTATAATGCTAAATTAAAAGCATACTTAATATGGTTAAAAATTGGTCCTTTCTCCTAGTCTTGGAAGAGACCCCAAACTGTAGGGTGGACAATTCATGTAGGTTTACACATGTTAACAACCTCACCATCAAGTAGGCCTCAGGGGTGGTGAGTGAGTCAATAATCTGAGGGCCTAGAGTCTCACATGGTCCAAAATGTGCCCTAAACTCAGCCTTCTCAATATGCTGTCATCACGGTTACCCTCACTCCATCCCTCACTTTCTGTTTTTCCAACTGGAAACAGTATAAATGGTAGAGCAGTGACAGCTCCATAAACCTGCTGTAGTCATTCAGTAACTGATGCACAGAAAGAAAAAAGAAAAAACAGTACTTCTTGACCACCTACTATGTGCCAGATTCTGTTCTGAGTGCATTGTACTCATCAGTGGAAAAAGCAAAGGCCTCTGCCCTGATGGAGTTTATAATTTGGAGGAAGCCTACAATGACCAATGAATAAATGAGTCAACGATAACTGTTATGGGGAAAAAAGCAAAAGAAGTCAGCAGTAAGGACAGGAGTGCTTGGGATGTGGGCACCATTTGTAATTCCAATGGTATATTTGGGAAAATCCTCTGTAAGCGATCCTCGAGAAGTAGGTGACACTTAGGGTCTGTGATTGTTCACATGGATTAACTGGTGGGCAAGCATTTCAGGCAGGGAAAGAGCTAACAACAAAGCCCTAAGAAGTCATGGTATAGCATTTGGCTTTTACTGTGAGGGAAAAAGGAAATTGTTGCAGCGTTTTGAGCAACAGAAGGGCAGGGTTTGATCTGCATGTTTAAATTATCACTCTGGCTTCTGTAATGAGAGAAACAAAGTGACAAACAGGAAACTGCTAAGTGAATTAAATGAAAACTGATGTCTTCAACCCTGGTGGTAGACATGGAGAGAGAGAAATGGCTAGGTTCCAGGAAAGGCGGAGTCTCGGGACCAAGGTGTAAGCATTGTGTTCTTTGGGTACCATAGAGAGGACTCATATAATGCGGACTCTTGAGTCACTGGGCAATTCCATTTTCTTGGTTAATTCCATGGATAAAGTTGGAAAAATCAGCACTGACTTAATGTGTGTCTGTCCTAACCTTAACCATTAAACTTTCTGAATCAGATCAAAATTATTTTTCATCAGAATATGGAATAGTTCTTCATTTCAACAACTGTCCCAGGAGCCACTGTGTGGCAAGATAGTGCTACCCACAGTGTTGAAGGACACATAAAAAGTAGTCCTTGTATGTTTCAGCAGAGAAAAATAAACTTAAACAATCAAGGACAAGAGGGAGAGGTCATGATAATGCTGGAAGTTGAGGAGGGTCAAAAAAGGGTGGTTAGTGTTGGGTGGTAGAGGTGGAAGGTAGTTTAACAGAGATATTTGTTTAGGACACCCTTGAAAAGAATATTGAAAGATGAATAATATTCATCATAATTATCAGTGTATTTTGAACAGGAGGGAAATATGAATAAAACAGACACAAAATCCAGAAAAGTACTTTAGGACATGTATAAGAGGTGTGATATGAAAGAAGTATGGAGTCTCTCATGTCTCAGCCCACTAACTGCCCTTTTGCTCCAAATTACCTTTACAAGGATGGTAAAGAATCCACCTGCAATGTGGAGGACCTGAGTTCGATCCCTGGGTTGGGAAGATGCACTGGAGGAGGACATGGCAACCCACTTTAGTATTCTGGCCTGGAGAATTCCATGTACAGAAGAGCCTGGCAGCCTACATACAGTCCATGACGTTGCAAAGAGTCAGACACGACTGACTGATTTTCACTTCACTTCAAATCACTTCTCTTCTATAGCAAATAACCTTGGGAGAGACAGGTAGGACTCCTTCCAGAGCAAAAGGCAAGTTTGTGTTCAGGCATGAGAGATTAGAGGTTTCTGGGCAAGCATGTTTATCTTCCAATATAGAAGGTGAAAGTTCACAAGTTCGGGTTCTTAAGCTGTGCTTCAAGGGCATTGTGTGTAACAGCATCCACTGAGACTCCTCCAAGTGCCCCCATGATGGAGGGGGCACTGGGCGGGGGAGCGGAAAGGGCAGGGGTCCCAGATGCAGAGCTTCCAGCTATCTTCTCCCAGTGGGCCAGAGGTGTCCTTGCTCCTCTCAATAACGACACATGATAATAGGCACGGAGTGTCCCTAGCTAGAGAATCTTACCTGAGTGCCAATGTGTAGAGTCTGTCATGTAGACATGACAGAAAAAGAAGGTATAAAGAAATGTTCTGTAAAACTGGCAGAGTGGAGGGTTGAGGGATAAGGAAGGAAGGAGGGTTCACATGAGCTACTTTAGTTCTCAGCTCCTCTAGGAGACTAGCTGATATGACAAGACCCAAACCTCTATCATAAATCATACCACCCAGCATGTCTTGGGGCTCACGGGTAAACAAACATATTTTTTTCAAGTAGTGCATTCCAAGAGCTTAGAGATTACCTCCCAGGAACTGAGAACAGAAGCCAGACCTCTGGACAAGGTTAAATTCTTCACTACACACCCTAAGCCAGGGGTCTCATGTTTTCTGCCAACATCCGTGAAAGTGTGGCAGGCTAACCTATTAGCTTGCAATTAAGGGAAAATCTGACTTTCTGGTTCTTGACAAGAAAATGAAGAGGGATTTACTGAACAATGTATCTAGAAAAGGAGGAAAGCAGGGGTCACAACACAGACTCCTTTTATGTTTGGTTAAGAGGCTGAACTTTATTCTTTAGTGGGTTCAGTTTATACATCTGTAGAGACAGCAGTCCACATCACAATTTTTTTTTTCTTAAGCATCATTTAGCATTCCCTATATAGAGACAAAAATTGCAAGTTGTTAGGATAATTCAAACTTAGGAGTTTTCAGAAAGTGTTCTGGAAATTTAGAGAGTGAGGGCATTGAAGATGTTGGCAATAAGCAGACTGAACTAGTTATCCAGACTCAATCAACTGGGTCAGTGAGTCCTGAGGGAAACCTCCTAGTGGCGGGGGCAAAAGACAGGTCCAGAAGAATAGTAAATTAAGAACAGATGTCTGAGGTGTAGAGGAGGAAGACTGGGGATGACAGAAAAATATGGTGAAAGATGGGAATACTAGAGTTTAGCACGTCATCATTTGGAAGATGAACTAATAGCAATATTCAGGATCCACTGTAAGTGTGGGTCAGTCATGTCATAGTCATGACTGTCTATGACATTTTAGACCATAAAGCGCTGTATAGGTGTACCTCCGTGTTATTGTGCTTCACAGATACTGCATCGTTCATGACCTGCAGGTTTGTAGTGACCTTGCCTTGAGCAAGTCTTCCAGGAACCTGTTTCCGACAGCAGTTGCTCACTTTGTATCTCTGTGTCACATTTTGATAATTCCCACAATATTGCAAACCTTCCAGCAGCAAAAATATTACACCTTGCTAAGGGCTCTGGTGATGGCTAACATTTTTTAGCAATAAGGTATTTTTCAAACTAAGGTGTGTACATTGCTTTTTAAGACATAAAGATATTGCACACTTAATAGACTATAGTGTAGACCTGGGTTCGATCCCTGGGTTGGGGAGATCCCCTGGAGAAGGCAATGGCAACCCACTCCAGTACTCTTGCCTGGAAAATCCCATGGAGGGAGGAGCCTGGTAGGCTACAGTCCATGGGGTCACAAAGAGTCGGACACGACTGAGCGACTTCACTTCACTTTATTGAAGTATACTTAGCTTACAATGTTGTATTGTTCCCAGTTGTACAGCAAAGTGATTAAGTTACACATATATACACTTTTTCAGATTCTTTTCCATTCTAGATTATTGCAAGATATTGAATGTATTTCCCTGTGCTATACAGTAGATCCTTGTTTATGTCATATACAGTTGTATATATCAGTTAATCCTAAACTCCTAATTTATACACTGGGTTGCCAAAAACAATTATTACTTGCTTGCTTTATTATAATATTTGCTTTATTGTGATGGAATGAAACTTGCAATATCTCTGAGGTATGCCTGTAAATTTGAAACTAAAATTAATCATGTAAAAAGCACTAAAGTCACTGAAATGGATGCTAGGCATCACAAGAAAGGAAAACAAGATATTCTAAAAGCTGAAATCCTAGATTAATGCAGAGGGTGTCGTCTGTAAATGACCACCAAAAGGACTCAAAGAGTCATATCTGTGACAGAAACCTCAGCTAAGGAGGAGTGACTGCTGTTGAAATTCTCGATGGAGAGCTAAAGAACACCTCTGTCATCTGAAGAGTCAACACCCTGGGTTTGAGTGGACTTGGAAGGAAAGTTCTGGAAACTCGATGAGCTCCAGGTCTCAAAACATAAAAAGGAGTGAGTGTAGAGGGGTTATTGTCTGAAGAAACCAGACAGGAATGTTTGTTCATGGTGAACCTGGCAGAAAAAGTACAACCATTCATGTTTTAATGGTTGATTGCATGTGTGGACATGGCTGGGCCATGGGGGTGGGAGTCGGGGATAAGTGTGCCGGATATGAGGTTAAACATCATTCTGGAGGTACCTTGAAGGTGTTTTGGGATAAGAGGAACATTTGAATTGATGTGAGTCAGCCCTCCCTAAAGGGAGTGGCGCTCATCTCACCCACTGAAGGCCTGGGCAGAACAAATGCTCAGAAGGGGACAAGTCACTCTTAGACAGCGTCCCACCTTTGGAGTTGGACATGGACTGGAGCTTCACCACCAGCTCTCCTGGGCTCCAGCTCACCCATTGCACATGGCAGGGTTTCTCAGCTGCCATAACCATGCGCATCAGCTCCTTATAATAAATCACTTATTAACAGGTCATATATACTTATATATACTATAACCTACTGGTTCTGTTTCTCTGGAGAACTGAGCCCTAATACACAGGGGGCAATGCTCTCAGTGGGACAGACAGTGGAAGAGACCCTGGATAAACCAGCAGCATGGTGTGCTGAGTGTGAGGTCCCAAGCATGAGACACAATCTGGGACAGCTTCCTGACAAAGCTTGAGGTCTCAGATAGAGATGAAGGCCTGAGACAATATTGTCAGAGTTTAATCTTTGCCAAAGCCTGCAGTGGGATGGTATGAAAACTTCTAATTAGGAGTTGCTGAAAGGATGAGCTGGCTTCCTACACGCTGTCTCCTGGTAAGATTGACATTCACACTCTTGTTTGGGTTACACATCAACAATATAGATTATAATGACCTTGGGTAAAAAGACCAAATACTTCCTGAGGTGACTGGGGGAGAAATATATTCTTTAAAATGGAAAAAGTGCTCATAGTGAGTAGTAACTAAAGCATAACAATGTAACACACCCTGCAATGGATATAGAAAATAATATTGTCCTATAAGTAGGACTAATGTGTGAAATGTCACTGCAACCTTATTGCAGTATATACTGATAAATGTATCAATTGTATTACAGAATATAAATGTGTCAAAGCAGCATGCGATACACCTTAAACTTATACAATATCTTATGTTGTTTGGTCAATAAAACAGACTATAAAATTTAACTGAAATCACTGCAATTAGATGTACCTGTATAGTTTCCCTTAAAAGTCTAAATCATAGAAGGAGTTCAGGAACAGGATAATAACCACCTGAAATAATGAGGCTAAACAGAGATGAAAGATACCGAGTGGGGAAACAGATTCAGATGAGAGACTGTTCTCTTAAGCTGGCCATTACCAAGGAAACTGACAATGCATCTTTTCAAGTCTTCATGTTTCCTTCTACTTCTACTTAAATTTGAGAATCATCGTGTGTTCCTTTGAATCCTAGGGTGGTGCTACTCACACATTCAAGGTTGTGATTTCCAAGGAGATCCAAGTTCAACACCAACAGTTGAACATAAGGCTACTAGAAAAATGTCATCACTTCATTTTCAGTTAACGCATTTCTCTCAGGACATGACAGTTCTGGTACATGAAGAGGTTAGAGAAAACTCTCCCAGGAAGTAGAAAGAGCGGAGGAAGTTTTAAGAGCTGACATTTAATGGAATTCTTCACGTTTCTTGTGCCATAAAGCTCTGTGAATCCTGTGATCTCCTTATCAGGATAAAGCATTAAAATGCTGAGAAGGATAAAAGAATTCAAGTATATTGAAATTCATTTACCAAAATATGGCTTTAAAATATTGATGTTCTGATATGCACTTTTCCTCAGTGAGACATTACAAAATAAAACGTATAAAAGGATCTAATAACCATCGTAATTTTAAAAATGTATGTTTTGTTTACTTTTTGTTTATCTATTGCCTTTTGCTGGTTCTTCGTTTTGCATGTGGGCTTTCGCTAGTTGCAGCAAATGGGTGTGCCTCCTTAGTTGCAGTGGGCAGTCTTCTCCTTGTGGTGACTTCTCTTGTTGCAGAGCATGGGCCCAAAGATGCGTATAGGCTTTGGTAGTCGCAGGATTGGGCTCTAGACCTCAGGCTCAGTAGTTATGGTTCAGGGGCCTAGGAATAGGACAGCCACCCTGCAAAGTGGCCCAGAGATTCCATTTGAATATACATTCTAGACTCTTGGTGGGTGAAATTGTCATATATGTACAGTCGGAGCAATTATTTTGTTGCAGTATTCTTAGTAAATTGTAAAACTGTAAGCAGACTAATGGTAGTGGTGGTTTAGTTGCTAAGTCATGTCTGACTCTTTGCGACCCCATGGACTGAGGCCACTGGGCTCCTTTGTCCAGGGAATTTCCCAGGTAAGAATATTTGAGTGGCTTGCCATTTCCTTCTCCAAAGAATCTTCCAGACCCAGGGATTGAAACCATGTCTCTTGCATTACAGGCAGGTTCTTTCAAACACTGACCAACCAGGGAAGCCCAAGTAACCAAATGGCTTATAAATTAAAAAGAGGTTTTATATAAGATGGGATCTGTTACTAAGATGAAACATTAAAGAGCAGTTAAATGGTATATTATTTGCCATGATAGTTTTATGGGTATCACTACCAATGGTCATAGGACACTATCTACAAAGGTATCTACAAAGGTATCAAAATTAGTAGCAGTAGTCATGGAGCCAGAGGGAAATTTCTAAGACATATATTGAGTGGAGAGGGCAGCAAGCACAGGAAAGCATGATTCATTCTTTGAAAAATAACTTGCAGTCAAAATAATGCTAATCATTTCTCATGGAATACACATGGAAATCAGGATGGAGGACACAGACAGGAACATATAGGCAGACTTCAGACATAAAGTGAGTTTGGTTCCAGATACTGCAATAAAGCAAATTTCAAATAAAACAAGTCACAGGATTTTTTTTTATTTCCCAGTGGAAATTAAAGTTATGTTTACACTAAACTGTTTTCTATTACATATGCAATGGCATGTGTCTAAAAAGTATTTTAATTTAAAAATGCTTTATTGCTAAAAAATGCTAACCACCATCTGAGCCTTAAGTGAGTCATAACCATATTTCTGGCGGAGAGTCTTGCCGTGATGTTGGATGGCTGCTGACTGATCAGGGTGTGGTTGCTGAAGTTTGGGGTGGCACTTTCTTAAAATAAGACAGTAATCAAGTTTTCTGCATCAGTTGACTTCTCCTGTCACTGATTTCTCTGTAGCTTGCTATGCTATTTGATCATATTGAACCCACAGAAGAACCTTTGAAAATTGGATTCAACCCTCTCAAACCCTTCCACTGCTTTATCAACAAAGTCTATGTTGTATTTTAAATCCTTTGTTGCCATTTCAACAATCTTCACAGCATCTTCATCAGCAGTAGATTCCATCTCAAGGAATCATTTTGTTTTCTTGTCCATAAGAAGCAACTCCACATCTGTTTAAGTTTTATCACAAGACTGCAGCAATTCAGTCACATCTTCAGGCTTCACTTCTAATGCTGGTTATCTTTCTATTTGTACCATTACTGCAATTACTTCCTCTACTGAAGTATGAACCTAAAAGTTAGACATGAGGCCTGGAATCAACTTTCTCCAAACTCTTGAAAATGTTGATATTTTGACCTGTTCCAATGAATCACAAAACCATCTAGAATGGTGAATGCTTTCCAGAATATTCTCAACTAACTGCCCAGATCCATCAGAGGAATCACGGTCTATGGCAGCGATAGCCTCAATAAACGTACTTTTTAAATAATAAGACTTGAATGTTGAAATTGCTCCTTAAACCATGAACTGTAGAATAGATGCTGTGTTATCAGGCATGAAAATGACATTCATCTCATTGTTCACCTCCATCAGAGCTCTTGGGTGGCCAGGTGCATTGTCAATGAGCAGCAATATTTTGAAGGGAATCTTCTTTTTCCTGAGCAGAGGGGGGCTTAAAATGTTCAGTAAATTGTGTTGTAAATAGATGTGCTGTCATCCAGGCTTTGTTGGTCCATTTATAGAGCACAGGCAGAGTATATTTAAAATAATTATTTAGGGCCCTAGGATTTTGAGACTGGTAAATGAGCACTGGCTTCAACTTAAAGTCATCAGCTGCATTAGTTCCTAACAAGAGAGTCAGCCTGTCCTTTGAAGATTCAAAACCAGGTCTTGACTTCTCTCTGACTATGAAAGCCCTGGATGGCATCTTCTTCCAATACAGGGCTGTTTGTTCAGTGTAGCCACCCTCATCAATTATCTTAGCTAGATTCTGGGTAACTTGCAGCTTCTACAACAGCACTTAGTGTTTTCCCTTGCACTTTGATGTTATTGAGATGGCATCTTTCTTTCTTTTTATGATTTTAAACTCAGTTTATTGAAAGTCTTTTCTGGCTATAGATTAAAAATTATAATTATATGGGGAAGTAATTGGAATACTTCTTTCAAATGATACTACATATATAATTTCTTCAGTTGAGAGTCTTTTAAGTTGAGCTCAAATATATCCTGATATTCCATGGCAAAATATTTTATATTTCTGATATAAAAAATTAGTTCTCAGTGAACATGATATAGTTCTCCTTGTCTTTTCTCTTTATTTTTAAAGTTTATTTTTCTAATTAGAGGATAATTGCTTTACAATGTTTTGTTGGTTTCTGCCATACATCAACCTGAATCAGTCATAGGTATACACATGTCCCCTTGTACCTACTTCCAACCTCATCCCATCCCTCTAGGATGTCACAGAGCACCAGGCTGAGCTCACTGTGCTATAGAGCAACTTCCCATTAGTTCCTATTTCACACATGGTAGTGTATACACTTCAGGGCTACTATCCCAATTTGTCCCACCATCTCTTTCTCCCAGTCTTTTACCAACTTCTAAAGCCCACAGAAAACAGTCTCAACATCTAAAAATAACTGATGTTACATTCTCCAAAAGGGAATTTATACATTTTTCTAACGTTTCTTCCACCAAAGTTTCTGGATAACATTAATAGAAGAAAAGAGTGTGCTACGGATAAGTGATGGGCTTCCCTGGTGGCTTGGCCTGTAAAGAATCTGCCTGCAATATACAGAAGACCTGGTTTCAATCCCTAGTTGGGATGATCCCCTGGAGAAAGAAATGGCAACCAACCCCAGTATTCTTGCCTGGGAAATTCCATGGACAGGGGAGTCTGGAGGGCTAAGTCCATGGTGTCCAAAGTGTCAGAGAAGACTTAGCAAGTAAACCACTACCTTGGTTAAATAATGTAGGGCAGGAGTCAGTCATTCTTCCTAAGCATATATATTTACTGTAGAATCTCTAGAAGATGCTATGTGCATCTTGTCTCCAAAGTATGTAGAATGCAGTATCCCAGCAAATTGCATCACTTTAGAGCACTTTTTACTAAGGTTGCTCAAAGACTAGTTTTCTGAGAAATACATCTGTGGGAGAAAATGAGCCGGTGCAGGCACATAGAAAGAGAAATGGTGAGTTCTATGAGCAAACATGGGCTGAGTGAGAGGTCCTTTAGCTTAGACGATCCCAGGATCAGAGTGTTACTGGGGTGCCTGGCAGTGAGCAGAGAGCACCCTGTATCCCAGCAGGGCCTTTCATCAGGACATCAAGAAATGTGGCTGCAGGACAGTTTCATTACTTGAGAACACACTAGCTTAAATGAATTAATATAAGAACAGTGGTCATTTGTTCAGTATGTCTATTCAGCTGGAGCCTTCCCTCTCATGATCCTACTCTATCCAACATTTTGGTCTTCATGAGCACATTCTCAAAAAATCTTCAGGAAAGTAGGGATGACTGATGTGTTTTGAGACTGGAAAAGTGTTTTCTATAAATCATGAGATAGTAAATATTTTACCTCTGTGGGCCACAGTCTTTACCAATAGTACTGAACTTTGCTGAGTTTCTCTTTTAGTGTGAAAGCAGCCATAGACGACATATATTAGAAAATGAATATAGTTATGTCACAATGAAAGGTCCTTTAAAAGTCAGGTCAGGTCAGGCGGGGAGCTGAATTTAGTCTGCATATTTAATGACCTTAATGGTTGTCAGAAATGGACCAAAAATATTCAACAGTCTGGTATAATTGGCTAGATCTGTGAACATGGAATTTAATAACTATAGTATATCGTATTTTCAAGTCAACCACTCAACTTCAACTTGATAAATATTAGAAGGGAGATACTCAATTTATCAATACATGCTTGAATTGTTGAAAGTTCAGTGTTGCTCCCTTTAATGTGTCAGTACTTTCCAAGAAAGACAGGGCTATACCTCTAGCAGTGCCCAGAGGAACTCCAAATAAAACTTTGCATGAGTCAAACCACACTTGGAGTTTTGCTTCACAGTCTAGAAACTTTCATTTGCAAGGTGACTTGCAGACAGGAGCAAGCCTCATGTGGTAAGATAATTGGGACAACGTTGTAAGAGAAATAGATTCCAAAAAAGGAGTTACTTAACGTGAAGAACAGAAGACTTCAGTGATGTAGTATAGCTGTCCTCAGACAAGCTGATAGTTCTTACATGAAATAAAGATTAGACTTTCCCTCAGCTGTTCCTGAAGGCACAGGTGTAAAATTAAGGCAAAGTTTAGTTTTAACACAAGGAAGATGTTTTCGACAAATGTAGCTGCTCTCCACAAATAAATTACAAATAAGCCACATTGGCAGCAGCTGATTCTCCCTGTGGAAGAAATCTTCTCATCATGAAGGGGTTTCTCTGATCACTTGTTGCAACATTATGGAGAGGTTCATTTGAGCAAGTGTGTGCTCAAGTTTCTATTTAATTTAATATTCTCTGACTTTATAAACTGGTGGAAATTTAATTTAACTTTAACTAACTTTAAATTAACTTTAATTAACTTTCTTAATCATGCTAATAGTTATCATTTTAAATTAGATTTTAATTTCTAGACTGACTAATGTTTTAGTCGCTCAGTCATGTCCACCTCTTTGCAACCCCATGGACTGTAGCCGCCAGCTTGCTCTGTCCATGGAATTCTCCAGGAAAGAATACTGGAGTGGGTAGCCATTCCCTTCTTCAGGGAATCTTCCCAACCCAGGGACTGAAACCAGGTCTCCTGCATTGCAGGAGGTTCCTTACCATTTGAGCCACCAGGGAGACCCTAAAGGCAGGGACTCTGTGGACTCTAGCCTGCCAGGCTCCTCAGTCCATGGAATTATGCTACGGATCCTATATTGGGAATTAACCTATGACAACGGAGGCAAGAATATACAGTGGGGAAAAGATAGCCTCTTCAGTAAACGATGTTGGGAAAACTGGATAGTGACATGAAAAGAATCAACCTGGACCACTTTATCACACTATACATGAAAATAAATTAAAAAACAGATTTAAGCCTTAAAAGTAAGATCTCAAATCATAAAACTCCTAGAAAAAGATATAGGCAGTGTGTCCTTTGATAGTAACGCTAGCAATTTTTTGGTATATATCTACATGGGCAAGGGAAACAAAAGCAAAAGTAAACAAATGAGACTATGTCAAATGAAAAAGCTTTTGCACATGAGGGAAATAACAAGAAAATGAAAAGACTATCTCCTGAGTGGGAGAAGTTATTTTCAAAAATATATCTGAGATGTTAATACTGAAAATATAAAAAGAACTCGATATCTTTAAGTTATTAGTTTGAGTATTACTCAATATCTAAAAATCAAAGAATCCTGTTTAAAAAATGGCATACAATCTAAATAAATATTTCTCCAAAGACATGTGTATGGTCAACATATACACATTAAAAGATGCTTAATATTACTAATCATCAGAGAAATGAAAATCAGAACCACAATGAGAGATCACTTCAGATCTGCCAGAATGGCTATCATCATAAACATCACAAGGAACAGCTGTTGATGAGCATGTGGAGAAAGGGAAACTTTGTACACTGTTGGTGGGGATGTACATCGTGGCAGCCAGTAAGGAGAAAAGCATGGAGTTTCCTCAAAAAATTAGTCATAAAACCACCATATGACCTACCAATTCCAGTCCTAGTTATTCATTGGAAAAAAAAAAACAAAACCCGCTAATTGGAAAAGATGCATGCACCCCAACATTCACAGCAGCACTGTTTATAATAGTCAAGACATGAAAACAACCTGTGTCCATTAACATATGAATGGATAAAGATGTTGTGTATATACACAATGGAATACTAGCCACAAAAGGATGAAATTCCACCATGTGAAGTAACATGGATGGACCTAGAGGGTCTATGTGAAGTGAAATAAGCCAGACAGAGGAAGATAAATGCTCTAAGATTTCACCTCTGTGTGGAATCTAGAAAGATAGAACAAATGAACAAACATTAAAAAATTGAAACAGGTAATAGATACAGAGAACAAACAAGTGGTTGTCATAGAGAATGGGATTGTGAGGAGCAAAGAAATAGCTGAAGGAGATTAAGAGGTACAAGCTTCCAGTTGTAAAATACATGAATCCTGAGTATGAAAGGTACAGTATGGGGAATATAGCCAATAATTCCATATGGTGACATATAATAATGACTTATTGTTATGATTAGTTTGAAATTTATAGATATATGGTGTCACTATGATGTATAACAGAAACTTACATAGTGTTATTGGTCAATTCTACTTCAAAAGCAAGGAAAAGAGATCAGATATGTGGTCTCCAGAGGCAGGCAGTGAAGGTGGTCTCAAGATACAAACTTCCAGCTATAAGATAAATAAATATTAAAGGTGTTAATGTACAACATAATTAACACTCATGTATATTGTATATGAAAGTTGCTGTGAGAGTAAATCCTAAGAGTTAACACAAGAAATTTTTTTTTTTATTTTTTAAACTTTTATCTATATGAGATGTTAGATGTTCACTAAATTTATTGTGTGAATCATGTCATGATGTATATAAATCAGATTATTATGCTGTATACCTTAAACTTATAAGATGCTATGTGGCAATTATAACTCAATAAAGCTAGAAGAAAAAACAAATATGAAAAAGGATTTGGTTGTACTTTATATAATGGCATCTTGTCCCATCACTTGATGGCAAATAGAAGGGGAAAAAGTGGAAACAGTGCCAAATTTTCTTTTGCTGGCCTCTGAAATCACTGCAGACGGTGACTGCAGGCATGGAATTAAAAGACGCTTTCTCCTTGGAAGAAAAGCTATGACAAACCTAGACAGTGCATCCAAAATCAGAGACATCAGTTTGCCAGGAAATGTCCATATAATCAAAGCTGCAATTTTTCTAGTAGTGATTTGCAGATAAGAGAGTTGGACCATAGAAAAGCCTGAGAATCAAAGAAATGATTCTTTAGAATTGTGATGCTGAGGAAGACTCTTGAAAGTTTCCTAGACTGCAAAGAGATCAAAGCAGTCAATCCTAAAGGAAATCAGTCCTGAATATTGGAAGGACTGATTCTGAAGCTCCAATACTTTGGTCACCTGATGCAAAGAGCCGACTCATTGGAAAAGACTCTGATGCTAGGAAAGGTTGAAGACAAAAGGAGCAGGGGGCAACAAAAGATGAGATGGTTAGATAGTATAATCAACTCAATAGATGTGAATCAGAGCAAACTCTGGGAAATGGTGAAGGACAGGGGAGCTGAGCATGCTGCAGTCCATGGGGGTCACAAAGAATCAGACATGACTTAGCACCTGAACAACACACAGAGCAGACTTTTGAAAAGAGTAGCATTGACATATATACACTACCATGTGTAAAATAGATAGCTAGTGGGATGCTATTTAACACAGGGAGCTCTACTCAGAGCTTTTTGATGAGCTAGGGATGGTGTGGGGACATTAACAAGATGGTGCCAGTCAGGCTCTCTTGCTCCACGTTTTCGTGCCCTCTCACCTCATATTCTGTAAACAATGACTTTGCACATCATAAGGTTTATGTAAGAGCTGAGATTATTTATAGTACTATGTATGCCCATCACAAAGTACTCATTTGGTCACAGGCTGCTTTGTGTGGTACCCCTGTATGAGCTTTATCATGAAAGCCCTGACTGCTGCTGCATGGGGGCTATGCTGGAGTGACATTATGATTATGTTATATGAGGTTATGTTATGGCTATGTGATGGCTGTGTTATGATTTTGTTATGGTTGCTGCTTTGGCTGCTGGGTCAGCCAGGAGAGAGGCTGTGTTATGGCTGCCACGCCAGTCAGGAGAGAATAAATGCGTCTGTAGTTCCTACAGCTGGTCACATTTTCCTCCAGCCTCTTAGCTCACGTCTTGCCTACCACTGGCTCAGCAAACAGTGCACACAGTGAGATACAGAGAGACAATTGGCACTGTGAGCAGGATCAGCAATACAGATGGGATGGAGAGATGGGAGGGAGGCTCAAGAGGAATGAGCTATATGTATAGATATATAGCTGATTCACATTGTGATACAGCAGAAACTAAACAAACTTTAAAGTAGTTATGCTCCAAATAAAAACATTTTTTAAGATGTTAGAATTGAAAATTTTCACAGAAAAGAAGAGGTGTAGAAAAAAGCTATAAAATAGGAGAAACATGTTATCTTAAAAGGAAAAGGAAAAGAAAAGATTTATTTTGAAGCTGAATTTTTTTTTCTTTTTTTCTGGAGCATAACTGGGAAACTGTCTCATTGGAAGACATTTACAAGGTAATGCATTTTTTTTTTCCTTCTCCAAGAGTCAGTCTACAAGATGTCACAATGAATTTGTGTATTTCTCAGCTATTTCCATTAAAAGTTCTTCTGGTATACAAATAGAATGGAAGGAATTGTATCCTTTGTCTCCTCTCCACAATCTTCTTTTTTTCCTTTTACTGAAGCAACAGAATTAGACAGTGGTGATGGGGTTGGAAATGGTATTCCTCTTGGTGTTCAAGGTAAATTTCAGGGAATTCATAGAATTAGACATATATAATGTGGTTGCATTATCTTTTAGTCTATTTTCTCTATGCAATCACTGAGAAATAAAGTTGTTTAAAACAACACTGGAAATGTTTCCAAAAATGCAAGGAAACCATCAAAACAGGAGTGGTCCTCACATGGATGCTGTCAGCTCTGACTGCTTAGTCCACTTTTGGATTATAACCTACTGCTTAGGGTCTTATCACTGACTCAATAGACATGAGTTTGAGCAAACTCTGGGAGATAGTGAAGGACAGGAACTGGCATGATGCAGTTCGTGGGGTCACAAAGAGTTAGACACAACTTAGTGACTGAACAGCAACAATTATCAACTTACATTTAGACTTCATGATCTGTCTGCACCGTATGCATTTTATTTAAGGGACACTTTACGCATTTGAGTATTGTGTATCCTTTATAGATATAACAAAAAATGTTCTCAATAGCATTTTTATTTCTAAATTAGGATCTGAAAAGTATATCTCAGTATAACTAAAATTAACTGAAGACTCTATCTTTTGATAATATTATGTAGTAAAGTTAATTAATTGTAATTTTCCTAGTACAAACAGTTTGTGGAGAATATTGTCTAGCATATGTGTGTCAAGGTAAGTTTGTATCAAAGTGTTCCATTGGACAAAGACAATTACGAATAGTAATACAATTTTTTGTTGAATATTTACAATGATCTTAGATTTCAAGAAGGCTTATAGGAAAAAATAAAGAAAAATACATTTAACTTTGCTTTTCTGACAATTTTCAGCTTATTTAGGGTAAATATTATTAAAAATGCTTTGTTTAGAAAAAAATACCTACAGATCCTAAAGGGTTTTTATTTTATTTATTTTATTTTATTTTTTTCCTGTGAGAAATAGAGTTTACTGAGATATTCTGCATGAGTCAGAGTCAGTAATGTTAGCTGTTGTAATAAGTTTCTTTGTCGAATATTTATAATGATCTTAGATTTCAAGAAGGCTTATAGGAAAAAATGAAGAAAAACACATTTAACTTTGCTTTTCTGACAATTTTCAGCTTATTTAGGGTAAATATTATTAAAAATGCTCTGTTTAGAAAAAATATCTACAAATCCTAAATTGTTTTTATTTTTATTTTATTTTTTTCCTGTGAGTTTACTGAGATATTCTGCATGAGTCAGAGTCAGTAATGTTAGCTGTTGTAATAAGCAACCTTGAAGTGACAGTGGCTTAGCATGTCAAGTGTTTATTTCATGTTAGTATAAAGTCCACAGTAGGATGAGCTTCGCCCAATGTCTCCTTAGGGAGATGTCCTCTGAGAGGGGCGTTGGGTACTTGGTATCCTTGCATCCTTCCTTCTTCTCTAACTCAGAGTCCTTATCCTTCTAGGTGAGCTGACTAGAGAGACAACATGAGTGATCAGGAAGATGCTTTAGGCTGGGCCTTGAGATGCAGGGGGTGCTACTTTTCCCCTTATAAAACATGGGCCCAGAGTTACCACACACTTCCACCAAGATACAAGGAAGTCTAGGGGGTGTGGAATATTGTGAGTTAAAAGGTTGAAGGGAACTGGATATGTGTGTATGTGTGTGTTTACATGTGTGTGTGTGCATGTGTTCACATGTGTGTGCATGTGTATGCATGTATGTGTGTGGGCATATGTGTACATGTCTATATGCGTGTAACAATTTCCAGATTTTGAAATCTTCTTAGTAAAATGTCTCTAACATATATTATAGCATTTCTTGACAATCATAATAGTTTCGATAAAAGCAACTAAATGATTTTGACTAAGTATATATACATATATAACATATAATATAATTTATACTGGAGTTGCAAAGACATGACTAAGCACACACAAACACACATACACATAATTTAAATTGATATTTAGGATATTTTGTGTGGTTTTATGTACAAAGTTACTATTTGGATATCATGCATATTGGCTCAGCAGTAAAGAATATGCTTGCAATAGAGGAGACCTGGGTTTGATCCCTGGGTTGGAAAGATCCCCTGGAGGAGGGCATGGCAGCCCATTCCAGTATTCTTGCATGGAGAATCCCATGGACAGAGGAGCATGGCAGGCTACAGCACATAGGGTCACACAGAGTAGGACATGACTGAAATGACTAAGCAGCAACGTGTATAACTCCATCCATTCTAAGAATGAAGCAAGTGCACATACTCATAAATAACACCCATAAAGCAAATTGAAGTAAAAATTACTTCTCAATTCTGGCCAAAATCACCAAAAGAAAAAAAAAAATCAAGAGCTTTTTTTTAGTAAACACACATAATCTCTTCACTATTGGGATTTATTTTTTAAATGACTTGTTTTCTGTTATGATCATAATCAGAAGCCTGTAACAGCTAAGTTGAAAAATAATAATGATCAAAGTCAGGAAGTGACCTGTGACTCCAGTGTAGTCCCCAGACCAATGCTCCTTGTAATGCCATTAAAATCCTTTCACAGGGATCCCCAGCCTCTTGGGGACTTTATGCCCAACTTTACTGACCTTGGGGTCTATACAGAGTCACCACTGAAGAGGAAAAGCCACTGTTTAGCCAAAAAGCACACACACACACACATTGCCCTTCATGATCTCTGACACAGTTTAGCCTCCTGCACTCTGCGTCTCTCCCTCTTTAAGGGGTTTGTTAATTCAATTCTGCTCCTTCTCACTCCCCTAATTATTTCTTCACCACTGCTTTCCCACACATCCAGGTATTTCATGTGGTCCTTCCACTCTGTGTACCTCCAGGCTATCACCCAGTGTCTTCATTTTTTTTTTTTTTTTGCAATCTGCTTTTATTATCACTATGTGCCAGTGATTCTAAACAATATCAGTGATAAAACATTTCACCCAGTGTCTTCTTTGCACCACAGTCACATCACTTGCAGGGCGTCTTGATTTTATTTTTTCCCCATGCAATTTTGACTTTTCTTTTTCAATTGCTTTTTAACTGTACTTTCATCCTCCTTCCTCCCCTCACTGAAACACACTTCTCCAGGTTGACTTTGTCTCCCTCTGGTTTCTACGTCAGGTTTTCTATCTGTCCTTGTAGTCTGGGACCATTCTGTCTGTGGAACGGCTCCCTCATCCCATCTCTACTCCAGAGACAAGAGCCTGTGGTTATTGTCAGAAGTCAGATGATGCCTGTTGGGCTCCTCCACATCACCATGAATTCTCAGGACCAGAGTGGATGTTGCGTTTCACCCCCAGAGCTCAGGCCTCCTCTGACCTCTGGCTCTTTACAAAGATGTATCTGTTCTCTCACTCACCAAGGCACAAGCCTTTGATCATTTATGACATTTTGGGCCATGACCACACAATTGAAAAATCCACAGGGCCTTTCGATTCCACGTAAACCACAATGTTTTTCACATCTTCATAAATTGCTTTCTCGCCTGCAAGGCTTTCTGCTCTAATCCACTGGAAACTTCAATGCCCAGTTGTTATTTTTTAGTCACCAGGTCTCTTCTTAAGGACACTCAGTCACCTCATTGAGTGCCTGGAATCACATAAAGTTTCTCCAAGGTGGTCTCTGTCTCCTTTTCCAGCCTCACACCCCACTGATCTCCAGTGAATATCCAATAATCCAGTTAAACTCCAATACCGGTGTGCCCGCATCACTTTCCTCGGAGACATTACTCATGCTCCATCCATCCTCAGGAATGCCTTCTATCACCTTCTCCCTCCCAGACATCACATCAATTCTACTTACGCCTAGACACAACCAGTTCAAATTTCACCTCCTACCAAGTTGTCTCTTCTAATCCTTTCAACCATTTTAAAACCCCTATATAATGGCAGTTCGCCTATTCTGACTTTTATTTCAGATAAAATGTTCCAACTACATATATTATAAGCTTCTTGAGTGGCTATTATTCTATTTGCATCTGTGGTATTAGGTAAAGGAGATTGAACACAGTAATTTTTCAGTAAATATTTGCTGAATCTAAAAACCTTTCAAATTTTCATTCAAATTTGATTTCAAATCTAGAATTTAGGTAATATAGAAGCTTAAATAGTTTCAGAAACGTTGGAAGACAAACCTGATTTATTTAATTAATTAAGCACTAAAAAGTTTCTCAATAAGTTTAAATCACATGAAAAATGGGTAAGAATTAAAGAGGAAATCAAAAGCACAAAATGAATTGAAAAATTCCATAAAAACTATAAGTTTCTAAAAGGCAGAAGATATGGATAAAAAAGTTTAGAAGTAAGAAAAATATCTTTTCTTTTTTAATATTACTAGAAATGTGATACCTTTGATAGTTTTTTAGTATTGCTGAGGGATATTAAAATCATAAAATATGTAAGTGTCCTTTCTCGGCTTTGATGTATTTCCTTTTGTAGGCCTTTAATAGATTTGCTGCCAAGAAAACCTGTGATGTTTAGGGTCAGGGGTTTATTTAGAATCTTAAAAACAACTAATCTTAGATGAATCCCCAAATTAGCATTCACCACTGAGTTTCCAGTGACTAGAATAAAAATATCACATCTGATTCAAAAGTTTGGGAAGTTCCAAAGGGTTGAAAAATTTTTGATAATAATAATCATGAGGAGCTAGTGAAAGTTAAGGAAAACAATTAGTGGTAGAGTGTAAAATGATTCCTTCAATAAATGTCAGCCTATTTGAATACAGATTTTTTATTTTCCTTAAAAACATTTGGATATGAACAATCCATCATAGTGTCAGCAAGACCCTGCCTTAGAACACACGTTTGTATGATCCAAACATCACTCATAACTGAGTCCTATCACGTCATTGCTTAGAAGTGAAAGCAACCCAACTACAAAGATGACAGTGTTTGTTTAAAATTTTAAGGCAAAAATAAATGTTCTGAATAATACACTAGAATCTGCTATAAAAACAATTATTTACGCTACATAGAAATAACCCCACCAGGTTTAAGATCTTCTATGTAAAAATACAACTTAGATTTTTCATGATTATAGATATGTATAGCAAAGAAAATGAAAGTGTTAGGCACTCGGTCATGTCCCACTCTTTGTGACCCCTTGGACTGCAGTCCTCCAGACTGCTTGGTCCATGGGATTTCCCAGCAAGGATACTGGAGTGGGTTGCCATTTCCTCCACCAGGGGATCTTCCCAAATCAGGGACTGAACACTCATTTCCTTACCATCTGAGCCACCAGGGAAGTCCAAGTATAACAACACCTATTTGAAAAATATTAAGAATGAACCATTCTGTGGAAGCTGACATATCTCCAGTTCCCAGAGCACTTGAGTTGGGCAGGATGAACAAAATGTCAAAGATACTAAATTTATGTCTCTAACATTCAAGAGAGCAAGTAAATCCCAGTAGGATTTAGCTTTTGACTCACCTACTTCTTGCCCTAAATTATTCAAGGTGTTTCACCTCATTTCATTTCTTTTGCTTGCATGTATGCATGCATGTGTACTCGGCCATGTCCAACTCTATGTGACCACATGGACTGTAGCCCACCAGACTCCTCTCTTCATGGAACTTTCCAGGCAAGAATACTGGAACCAATACAATATTGTAAAGTAAAAAAAAAAACAAAAAAAAAAAACGGAATACCGGACTGGGTTGCCATTTCCTACTCTGGGGGATTTTCTCAACCCAGGAATTGAACCTGCATCTCTAGCATCTCCTGCATTGACAGGTGGATTCTTCACTACTGACCCATAATGCATAATCTGTTTTGAGATTTTTGGAAGGTATTTCAAACCAAATATTATGTAGATTTTTTCAAGACATTTCATTTTTCTTGATTTTTACATTTATAAACATTTTAACCTTTAAACATTTCCCCAGAACCTTCCTTCTCCTCCACTGAGAAACAAAAGCATAGACTATTTCTTATCATGGGCTTCGCCCTCTGCTACCAGGTCCAGAGGACTGGCAGGATACAAGTGATGCATATTTACAGCACAAATTTGGAATCACACTTTTAAAAATATTTATTTATTGAGGTATAGTTGATTTACAATGTTGCATTAGCTTGTGTTGTGCAGCAAAGTGATTGTTTTATATATATATATACACACTCTTTTTTATATGCTCTTCCATTGTATGTTATTATAAGATATTGAGTATGTTCCCCATGCTATACAGTAGGTCCTTGTCGTTTATATATTTATATATAGTAGTATGTATCTAACCCTAAATTCCTTATTTTTCCATCCCACCACACCCCACTATCCCCTTTGGTTAAAAAATGATACAGGTGACCTTATTTACAAAACATAAATCGATTCACAGACATAGAAAACATTTAAAGCCTTTTCTCCAATAGTAATATTTGAAGGTCTCCAACACTTTTTTTTTCTTTGACAGACTGGATAAATCAAAGAAAAAAAATTATTTAATTGCTGCTTCTTGTTCCTACTCTATAAATCCCAATGAATAATTCAGGATTCAGGAACTGTATGAAATACGTAGAGAATTGAAGATCAGAACATTTCAAAAGTAATGATCCAACAAACACTTCTTTCTCAGGGCTGAAATAGCTCATTTATAAATTGCATGTTTTTTAAAGACTGGCTAAACCAAGAACTTGATCTATCCATTTTGAAACCTGCCCCGAGCCACAAACACAAAAGCAGAGGATCTCAGCCCAGGAATGAGGTCCGCTTTGCACCTGGCAGGGCGCCTAGTGGGAGCTTCAAAGAGTGAAGGGAGCTGCTTTCAGCCTGCAGGGAGGATGAGCCAACTCAATAAAGCCATTTTTTAAGCTTAAAAAAAAAAAAAAAACCTTTCAATGAAGCTCTAAAGACTTCCATGTTTCTCTCAGGTGCTGAAGCCTGGGAAAAATTTTTAATTGACTTTAATTAAAACCTTGCATGCTCTATGAGCTACACGAGGAAAAAAAAAAAAACAGGACATTTTCCTTCCCTGCTCTTCATCTTTCCTCAATGTTATTTTTTTGTGCTGAGATTGTATACCTTACTTAAGAAAGATCATCCCTTTTCAGGTAAAACTGAGATACTTGCTGAGTTCTCACTGAAGAAGAATCTGGAATTCTTAAAATAAAAGCTGAAAGGCAAACAAATGACAGGTAGGAAAAGAAAGCAAATTCTTCTATGAATTCATCAAAGAAATACTCAGATACAAATAAGTTATGTATCTTTAGCACAGAGGAAAGCTCATACTCTCAGCCAGGTGAGGCCATTATAATTTTTTATAGGAGACCTTGGTGATCTGTACTCTACAATCCAGGACATTGGCCAAATGGTAAGATATATAGCAGGCATCCTAAAATATACCATTTTATGAAAAAATGCAAACTACCCCCTAAGAAGGGGCTTCCCAGGTGGCTCAGTGGTATAGAATCCTTCTGCCAGTGTACTAGTACACGAGGTTTGGTTTGATCCCTGGGTTGGGAAGATCCCCTGGAGAAGGAAATGGCAGCCCTCTCCAGGGTTCTTGCCTGAAAAATCCCATGGACAGAGAAGCCTGGCAGGCTACAGTCCATGGGGTCGCAAGGAGTCAGACACGACTGAGTGACTGAGAATGCATGCACATACCCTCATAAAAAAATAACTGTGCTAGAATGACCAAAGTTGTACCAAAAAAAAAAAAAAATCAGACAATACCATAATTAAACACCAGAAGCAGAAAAGGAATCAGAAATTGAAAACATAAGAATAAAACTCTATATTTTCAATTGATAATTACAAACCTTGTGATCATCCAATTTCCACTATTCATGAAAATCTTTTACTTTTTTCAATTTTCACTGAAACTTTTCCAATGATAGTATATATGTGCTTGCTCCTTCACCCAGCCTACAGCCCCTTGTATCCCAGTAGATCTGATATCTAAAATATCACCAAGTGTCACTGATTTGTCCTCATCCTCCAAGTGATGGGCTTGACCTGCCCTTTCCTTAATACATGGCTCCATACCTGTTGTTGATGTCCACCCTACTGTACTTCTATGATTTTCAGCCTAACTCTGATCTCTTCCCCTTTTCTTTACTATAAACACATCCAAGGTTTCGATTTTTTTGTCTGTTTGCTTATCCTTTATTCCCTTAACAACCTCTGTACTATCTTCTTATCAATCTAAATGACATCCCCCTTCAGGAACCAATGGTCTGAATTTCCAATGAGGGTGTCAGTGCCATAGACACTCTTTCTTGCTCTTTCTTGAACTTCCCCTTTGCTTTCATAACTGTGTGCTAGAGAGATCTCCCTGAATATTTCCTGAGCAAATCAAATTTAACATGTCTGAAAACATATCGAGAAGGATATCCTCTTAACCAGAAATTCCTTCCCGCTTGTCATGTTTATAACTGGTATCCATATATCCTGTCAAGCCTTGAGGCTCTGCATCACGCCCCTCCATGCCCTTGTTCATGCTGTTTCTTGATCCTCCCAGTCAGAAGTAAGCCACTGAATTCCTAAGAATTGTTTAAAATATTTTTGTGACACTTATGATGGTTTGATTTACTACGCTTTTGGGCTCCATCTTACCTTGTCTTACTGTGCTAAATACACTTGAAATTCAACACCATGCCTTCCTAACATAGAGCTTCCCCACTACAATGTGTCCAGATTATGTTTGTTTTCTGAGTAAATGAATCTGATCATTGTTAGTTCAGTTTACTCAAAAAGCCACTCACAGAAAGCACCATTCATTTGAGTTCATCTATATACACAGCCTTTTCTAAATTATTTACAACCCTGCTGACCCCACAGTACTCACATTCCTCAAGATTCCAGGTAAGAAGGAGAATGTTTAATGATAACAGATTTGCTGACCCAGGTTGAGGCTGTGAATCAGTAATGTTGGACACATAATTGATTTTAAAGACAAGACCCTCAGGATATTAATCCTTGCTGATTCCTCTGAATGGTGAACACTCATATTTCAACACAACCCTTACCCATCAGGATTCCTCACGTCTGATCTCTGGCTCTTTCTCCTGTTCCTTTTACCTGGTGAGGATGACATATGCTTTGTCTGAAAGGCAAATAAAAAGCTAAGTCAAGATCTTTGAAAGGAATTAAGAACATAATTAGATGGCAGGATGATGGTGAAAGGATAGACTCCTTCGTTTCCTTGTGTGTGAGAGAGACATGCAAAGGCTCAACTGGGAATTCAAGGAAGAGTGAAGTCTTGATAGAACTGACATGGCTTGAAGGAGCAATTATTTACATTACTAAAGTGGAAGGGCAGATGTAAGTTCACAAAGCCCTTCACAATAACAGAACTCTGTGGCCATGTGCTGAACCTGGAATGTAACACCTTAGTAAAACAAATATCACTGCTTATTTTCAGATTATAAATTACCTCCATCAAAAACTTTTTAAATGAGAGCGTCTTATCATTCCCCAATTATTTCCCAAATATTAAAGCCACTAGTATAAAGGAGAGTGTATTTACAGTATGAAGTATTAAATTTGATCTTCCATAAACCATACGTGTGTGATTTCTATGTCTGTGATATCCTTACATACAGTGCAATAGCAGATATAATATTTAGAGGAAGACAAAATGGTGGAGACATTGTTTCCATGGCAACAACTTATAAAAGAGATAAAGAAACTTAATAAGCTAATTTTAAATTCAAAGGAGGTATATATGCTTTTAGTAGCTAAATAATCAAACAGAATTCTTTCTTTCTAAAGTATTCTTTGAAATAAATAAGGGAAATCTTGCTGTCAAGGTCACATTTAGTGACCTATCCCAGAAATGTCTGAATTCATACCTAGAAAAATTAAAGTAAACTGCTTCTAAATCTGCCTCTTTCTCATTAGATGGTCTGCAGCACAATTTCATCTTTAATAAGAGTAGATATTTTCACTTTCATTTGGATTTCAAAATTCATGCATTTTTAATTTATAATTTTAAAACACGAATTAATATTTTGTTCAATACATGCACCAGGCATTGAATTAGAAAATGACAAAACCAATAAAATATTTTAAAGTAATTCGCCTCCAATTAGAATAAACAAATTTATATTTTAAAAAATTTTTAAAAAGAAAATTTAAGAAAAAAGAAAATGATGAAGATGCAGAGATGATTGCTTTCAATCTAGTAAGGAAGGAAAGATAAAGATGACAAATAATGTAGTAGAACTCCAAGGGTATCAGGAGTGTAAGAATATTCCAAGAAAGGTGCGAGATTAAAGGAATCCCTTGGGACTGATGATAAGTGCTCATGGGGGGCAGTTGTTAATCTGGACCTTAACAAATGTGATGGATTAGGACAGGCAGAGATTCAGGTAATTGCCTTTTGAGGGTGGTCTTCTAGTCAAGACAAAAGACAAAAGGAAAGGCATAGTACATTTGCAAAATTGGGTCAAATGGGAGTAAACAATAAAAAGCAATACAGATGAGAACTAAGACTACAAAATTGTAGACATTTATAAATCTTAGTTGAATTTACATTACATTGAATCTAATTGAACAAATTCAAATGAGTTAATCGTTAGGCATATTCACGAAGGTCTTGAAAGTCAAACTGTAGATTTTAGAATGTATTCTGCTAGAAGGCAATTTGTTCATTTAATGCATATTTATTAACCGCTAAATACAAATGAAGCATTTCATGAGATGCTAGAAATTCACAGATAAACATGACAGATTTTGAGCGCTGGGATGTCATTGCCTGGTTATCCTGGCTCAGGGTTAGTGAAGGGGGCTTATTGAAAAACTGCTCGACATGATTTTAAAGGACCAGTGCAGTTTAGACAAAGAGGAGCAGATATAGATTTCCAAGAATAGGTGACTTGTGGACTAAAGGCACAGAGGCTAGAGCACGTTAAAGTGATCCTGGTTCTCCTGGAACTTTCCAAATTCTAGCGCTGAATAATCTGAGTTCTGGGAATCCCCAGTTCCTAGACATATTGGAATAGTTGATTGGGAAGAGGTAGATGAGAGGAAGACTGTAAGTTTAACTAGACAGTATATAAAGTTCTGCAAGGAGTAGCAGAAAATAACACTGCAAATTAGGCACATGCTAGGCCATAGAGAGTTTAGATTCAAGGCTAAAAATTCAGGAACCAAGGGACCACTGTTGTGTTCTAGACAGAGAAAAGGCATGGTTATAACTACTCATGAGATAAAACTTCTGTCGGTAAAAAGGTTATGGACACATTCTCCTGGCAAGAAATAATGACAGTGAGCAGACTGATGATAAAAAGCACAGAAAGGATAAAAGAGAACCACTAAGGGAATAAAATACCTGGAATTCAGTGATTGTTACAGAGATGGAGGATGGAAGCTGATGATGTTCATTTGTTCATTTATTCAAAAATACTCAGTGCCTAATGATGATAAAGACTCTTCTAGGAGGTGAGGACACAGCAAGGGGCAAAACAAACATGTAGCTCACATTCTACTGGGGATGTTATCTCAAGTTCACACTGGGGATGCAAGAGGGAAACTAGCTGTTGGATAAGATAATGAGCTCATTTTGGTGTATTAGTTGTCATATCTGCAGAGTGGCAGGAAAAGAAATCCTGCATTAGTCACTCATACTTCATAAAGATCAGTCTTTATATAGCAAATAAGATAGATTTCATGGGATAAAGCCAGGAAATAAATAGAGAAAAGTTAGACCCTGTTCATGAATGCAAGACTAAGGCCTACAGAGATTTAAGAGGAAAGTAAACATGGGCCAAGTAGGGGAGCCCCCACAAAAACTGTTTGGACCCAGTGACTTGGAGACCACATGATAGGGGTGATGGTGATGGAGTTTTGAGGATGAGGAGACAGAATTTTGACACATTATTGGAGAGATTCTAGGGGTCATCCATTGGATGCTCTGATGCAGATATCCAGCAGAGAAATAAAAATACCAGGAAATGTTCACTTCCAGACCACAAGGTGACTTTAGTGATGTACCCAAATCCATCAAAGTGAACTCCAACCATTGCTGGAAAGAGAAGAGAGGGAAAGAAGAAAAATAAGCAAATTTAGGGACTTGTTTATATACATATATAACAAATTTTAAAATTTTAGAGACTATCAAAGAGACAGTTCAGTTCTGTTCATTTCAGTCGCTCAGTTGTGTCCGACTCTTTGCAACCCCATGAATCACAGCATGCCAGGCCTCCCTGTCCATCACCAACTCCCGGGGTTCACTCAGACTCACGTCCATCGAGTCAGTGATGCCATCCAGCCATCTCATCCTCGGTCATCCCCTTCTCCTCCTGCCCCCAATCCCTCCCACCATCAGAGTCTTTTCCAATGAGTCAACTCTTCGCATGAGGTCGCCAAAGTACTGGAGCTTCAGCTTCAGCATCATTCCTTCCAAAGAAATCCCAGGGCTGATCTCCTTCAGAATGGACTGGTTGGATCTCCTTGCAGTCCAAGGAACTCTCAAGAGTCTTCTCCAACACCACAGTTCAAAACCACCAATTCTTCGGCTCTCAGCTTTCTTCACAGTCCAACTCTCACATCCATACATGACCCCTGGAAAAACCATAGCCTTGACTAGATGGAACTTAGTCGGCAAAGTAATGTCTCTGCTTTTGAATATGTTATCTAGGTTGGTCATTTTCTTCCAAGGAGTAAGCGTCTTTTAATTTCATGGCTGCAGTCACCATCTGCAGTGATTTTGGAGCCAAAAAAGAAAGTCTGACACTGTTTCCACTGTTTCTCATCTATTTCCCATGAAGTGATGGGGCCGGATGCCATGATCTTTGTTTTCTGAATGTTGAGCTTTAAGCCAACTTTTTCACTCTCCTCTTTCACTTTCATCAAGAGGCTTTTTAGTTCCTCTTCACTTTCTGCCATTAGGGTGGTGTCATCTGCATATCTGAGGTTATTGATATTTCTCCCAGCAATCTTGATTCCAGCTTGTGTTTCTTCCAGTCCAGCGTTTCTCATGATGTACTCTGCATAGAAGTTATATAAGCAGGGTAGAAGGAGGTAATTTGTGAACAAAACAAAATGGAAGGTCAGTTAGAAATGGAAAAGTTCTCCACTTCATAGGAAGGAAGGAAGGAAGGAAGCCATAGGAAGCATTGCAATGTGAATTTCATGATAATATTACTATGTATCAGTTATGACACCAAGAATTACATTTTAATAGGAGCAGTTATTTTACTTAGAATTGTAAATTAACTTATCTCTGTCCTTCCTTTCTTATATCTACTTAATCATCAAATTTTTAAAATACAGCTTTGAAATAGAATAAATTTCACCAAATATGATTGGATACATGCATTCTAATACAAATATACTGTGAATGTAAATTTTAATTAAAAATGGTTTCAATATTTTAGCTTTTGCAAAGCAAATTCTAATTCTGAAACTATCATCAGAAAATTCAGAAAACGTGAGTTTTCATAAATAAAGCTTTTAAATATGAATTTTCAACTACCTTAAGCATCGTACTCAAAACAAGACAGGGTGACTGAAAGTTTAATCAAAGCTAATTGTTAACTTGGGTTTACATCAAATAAAATTTGGCAGAAATGCAGTCTTTTATTTATAAGATTGGATACCACTTTTATTTCAAAACTTATAAAAATTCTTTTCTATTAAACTAGCTTAGTTCAATTAAAAGTGAAGCATTTCTCACTAAAAATCCAAGAATATGAGTTTCTATGCTTTTTTTTAAAGCTTTTAAATACTTCCCATCCATACCAAATTTAAAATGACACTTTTCTTAAAATCTTATTGGCCATAAATTTGACATCAAAAAGAACTTACCAATATGATGTTTCCTGAAAAATAGCTAAAAACACAATAGCTTGATTCAGAGTTGCAATATTCTTCTAACTGGTCTTTCTATTCCAATTTATAGTCCATATATCACTTCAATTTCTAAAAATAGGGCTTGGAAGGAAGAGGAACCACTGTTTATGGGGACAGAGTTTCCATTTGGGAGGATGGAAAAATTTTGGAGGTGGATGGTGTTGATGCTTGTACAGCATTGTCAATGGACTTAATGCCACTGAAGTGTATACTTACTAATGGACAAAATGGTAAAAATAAATAAATGAAATAAAAAAAGAAAAGGAAAATAAGGTTTAAAAAGAGTTCTCAAGTAATATTACCAAAACCTGCTGCTTTTCTTTTCCTGATCTCTGAAGATGTTTGCTTTGGCAGCATCAAGCTCTTGGTGGCCTCCCCCAGGTAACAGCCCTTCTTGCCTCTTCACTAAATGTTATTCTCCATCTTCTTGGACACACATATACACACACACATACTGTCTCCCCAGCTTCTCCCATCCCCTACATGGAAGCTCTGGTGGTATTCTCCTGGCCTTGCTAATTCTCAGGTGGAGGCAGCTTCCCCTGTTGTGTCCCCACAACTCTCTGGTCAAAGGTCAACCACACAATACTCCCCTTTCTTAAGAAATCACTGAATTATGTGTCTATTTCACCATAGATCGGGGACACAGACTATTTTTTCTGTCTTGACTATTCAATGCCTAGCCTATGGCATATTAAATAGTAAAGAAAAGTGAAAGTGTTGGTCACTCAGTCGTGTCCCAGTCTTTGCGACCCCATGGACATATAACCCTCCAGATGCCTCTGTCCATGAAATTCTCCAGGCAAGAATACTGGAGTGGGTTGCCATGCCCTCCTCCAGGGGATGTTCCCAACTCAGGGACCAAACCCTGGTCTCCTGCATTGCAGGTAGAATCTGTACCATCTGAGCCACCATGGAAGCCCTGGTATACGGTAAGTGCTCGATAAATGCTCACTGAGGCGATGCACCCAGTATTTTCCCTTCCTGTCCTATACTCGCTCTCACACTCTGCTCTGGTATGTGCATCTCCACCTAAGGGATTCAAAGCACATCTGATACATTTGATAACTTCCTCATGTGATCACTCCTTAAGGTTTATCAGTTTAATTTTTCATTGTGATATTCAGGTGTGTGCTTTGTGTTTTGCCACCTCAACAAGCTGAAATCCTTTGAAAGCCAGTACTTGTTTTACCTTTTTCATGTGTAGCTTCAAACTGCACCTTACATGTATTTGATCCCCACTTGGTAAATATCTATCAGGAACAAAAATATTCAAACACAAGCAACGTGGCTTTAAAACTTTCCATAATCTAAATCTGCTTATTTACCTTGTACATTTAGGTAAATGGTTATCTGTAAGGTTGCATTGCAGCCATGAAATTAAAAGACGCTTACTCCTTGGAAGGAAAGTTATGACCAACCTAGACAGCATATTAAAAAGCAGAGACAAAATAAACGACCCAATCAAAAAATGGGGCAAAGAACTAAATAGGCATTTCTCCAAAGAAGACATACAGATGGCTAACAAACACATGAAAAGATGCTCAACATCACTCATTATCAGAGAAATGCAAATCAAGACCACAATGAGGTACCATTTCACACCAGTCAGAATGGCTGCGATCCAAAAGTCTACAAGCAATAAATGCTGGAGAGGGTGTGGAGAAAAGGGAACCCTCTTACACTGTTGGTGGGAATGCAAACTAGTACAGCCACTATGGAGAACAATGTGGAGATTCCTTAAAAAATTGCAAATAGAACTGCCTTATGACCCAGCAAACCCACTGATGGGCATACACACCGAGGAAACCAGAATTGAAAGACACATGTGTACCCCAATGTTCATTGCAGCACTGTTTATGCCAGGACATGGAAACAACCTAGATGTCCATCAGCAGATGAATGGATAAGAAAGCTGTGGTACATATACACAATGGAGTATTACTCAGCCATTAAAAAGAATACATTTGAATCAGTTCTAGTGAGGTGGATGAAACTGGAGCCTATTATACAGAGTGAAGTAAGCCAGAAAGAAAAACACCAATACAGTATACTGACACATATATACGGAATTTAGAAAGATGGTAATGATGACCCTGCATGCGAGACAGCGAAAGAGACACAGATGTATAGAAAGGACTTTTGGACTCTGAGGGAGAGGGAGAGGGTGGGATGATTTGGGAGAATGGCATTGAAACATGTATACTATCATGTAAGAAATGAAGTGCCAGTCTATGTTTGATCCAGGATACAGGATGCTTGGGACTGGTGCACAGGGCTGATCCAGAGAGATGATATAGGGTGGGAGCTGGGAGGGGGATTCAGGATTGGGAGCTTGTATATACCCGTGGTGGATTCATGTCAATGTATGGCAAAACCAATACAGTATTGTAAAGTAAAATAAAGTAAAAATTAAAAATAAATAAAAATAAAAAAATAAAAAATAAAAATAAAAAAGCAGAGACATTACTTTGCTGACAAAGGTCCACCTAGTCAAGGCTATGGTTTTTCCAGGGGTCATGTATGGATGTGAGAGTTGGACTATGAAGAGGGATGAGCGCCGAAGAATTAATGCTTTTGAACTGTGGTGTTGGAGAAGACTCTTGAGACTCCCTTGGACTGCAAGAAGATCCAACTAGTTCATTCCCAGTCCTGGGTGTTCTTTGGAAGGAATGATGCTAAAGCTGAAACTCCAGTACTTTGGCCACCTCATGCAAAGAGTTGACTCATTGGAAAAGACTCTGATGCTGGGAGGGATTGGGGGCAGGAGGAGAAGGGGACGACCGAGGATGAGATGGCTGGATGGCATCACTGACTCGATGGACGTGAGTTTGTGTGAACCCCAGGAGTTGGTTATGTACAGGGAGGCCTGGCGTGCTGCAATTCATGGGGTCTCAAAGAGTTGGACACGACTGATCAACTGAAATGAACTGAACTGAACTGAAGATTGCATTTTAGGCTTTTTGTATCTCAGACTCACACAAAGTGTGCTCATGGACTCTAATATTCCCCAAAGAAACCAGTGACCTTTATAATAGTCCTTTGTTAGTCTTGCTTTTTACTCTTTTTTACACCTTTAGATGTCTCTGTTGTACTGAAGTAGAGGGAAAATGCTCCAGTAAAATTTTAGCATCTGTATGAAATTTCGTGTTATGTATTTATTTATTTAGCCAGTAAATCAGTTGCTCATATGTTCGACAAACACGAGCATCTACTTTGTGCCAAGCACTACTGTCGTCAGGAAAGAATGAGATTCAGCAGTCAACAAAATTCAGCTCCTGCTATGACAGTGCGTGCACTGCAGAGAGCAGACAGGAGACAGACCAAAAATGCATTTATACCAGTTTGATCTCTGTTTGCTCAGCGCAAAAAAAAAAAAATATATATATATATATATATATATATATATATATATATATATATATATATATAAAACATGTAGGGTGATGAGCAATGCTAAGAAGTAAAAGGAAGTAAGGAAAAAGGAAACAGAAATGGATGACATCACAGCTTTATTAAAATTGTTCCATGAAACCAATGTTTGCACAGAGCTGAGCAGGTGAGAAGGCAAAGTCTGTGCAGACTGGGATGGAGGGGCTGGATGACTGAGAAGGCCAAAAACCTGAGGGGACCTGGGTCATCCATGGAAACTAGGGCTGGGGGCAATGGGGTGGAGGGAGCAGGGGGAGCTGAGGAAGAGGAGAACAGAGGGGGATATCTATGGAAAAGGCAGTGGTAGGGTCCCACTGGGCCCCAAGGACCCACAGTGAGAACTGGAACTTGAATCTGAGTGAGAAAGAATGCCGCTGGGCTATACTGGACAAACAGTGACATAATTTGATCTAAATAACCCTGGGCTTCAGGTGCCAAATAAGTTGCAAGAGTTTAGCCTAGAAGAGAGTGGTTGGTGCCAGATTCTACATTCACATGCAGAACCAGAGGAGGAGGGGGGAAAAGTCAGAGCTGAAAGGAATTGATGAAGAAGATATGGATTCAATAGAAAGAGAGGAGCCAAGGTTTGTGGACTGAGAAAATGGAGATATGAACTTCAGAAATTATGGAGAGAAACTATTTGTAGGAATTTTTAATGTTTATTAATTAAGTAATTAATTATTATTATTTTTTATTTCAGCTGCCCTGGGCTTTGCTGTAGTTCATGGGCTTCTCTTGTGGAGCACAGGCTCCAGAGCTCATAGGCTCAGTAGTTGCAGCTCCAAGGTATAGAGAGCTGCCCCACGGCATGTAAGAGCTTAGTCTCTTGACCAGGGATCAAATCCATGTCCCCTGCACTGGAAGCAGATTCTTAATCACTGGTCCATCAGGGAAGTCCCTGTAGGAGATTTTTAAATGTTGGAAATGTTAAATTTGCAAAAGCTACTGAACTGCCAAAGGAGAATGTTCTAGACAGCAGTGGATAGGAAAAGTTTCTCTGCATCCCTTTTTTTCTTTCCAGAATTAAACTCATGTATCCTACTACAGGAGCTTCCCTGGTGGCTCAGATGATAAAGAATCTGCCTGCAATGCGGGAGACCTGGGTTCTATCCCTGGGTTGGGAAGACCCCCTGGATGAGAGCATCACAACCCACTCCAATATTCTTGCCTGGAAAATCCCATGGAGAGAGGAGCCTGGGGGGATACAGTCCACAGGGTGGCAAAGAGTTGGACACAACTGAGCAGCTAAGCATAGCACAGCACATCTTATTACAGAATTATCGACATGCTGTTGATGGAGCTGAAGGTGCTTCAATAAAATTGGATGACAGTTTATTTGGATGATGATTATAAGAACATTTTATACAAAATTATGTTTAGAAGTAAAATACCATGGTCTCTTCTAACTGAGGCATTTTCTATCTGAGACTGATTGTTTAAGTTTTTGAGGCTAATGCTTTTCTGAGAGCCAAAATATCTACTCAAAACCTCTTTATGAAGTGGAAAGGCAGATTAATCCCCTTCTGAGATATGAGAATTTATGTTGTGCTCCTGAGGGCCAGATGTAAGATTGACACACTTTGCTTGTCAACAAGGATTACTGTCATTTTACTGGGTATTTATACTAGGACTTGCTCTGCAGGCCACCCTCATGAGGAAACCCTTAATGCCACATGTCTACAGTTCAGATGGTGGACACTTTCTGGAAATTCAGATGGCATCAGGCCCTGGGCATCCTGCCTAATCTCCTTGGTTCCAGGCGAAGAGAGTATTTTGTAGAAACTTCTCAAAAGGGCTGTGACTTCTCAAACTTGTTTCTTGGAGGGCCTTTGTTTTTATTGGAGAACATTTTGAACTTGAGGGACCCATCTCCTTCTAGATACACACTTCTGGGGTGGGTCTTCCATCAACAGCCTTGCTGTTGACATTACCTCTGAGGCTGCATGTTCCAAGGGACCAGGCTACTATAATAGCATTCTTTCTTCCACATTTTGTGTTTACAGCTGTTACCCCTCCACTTGGCCCCATCGAATTATCCTGTTCTTGTGGTCTCATTCACATTTCTCAGGTGAATGGCACTGTTAGCGGAGCTGTTTTCAATGACACAGGGTAGTCCACTGGAGTCCCCTCACCAGACCGGCTGGCTACTTGAATTGCCATGGCAGCCATCAAAATACCAACATGTCTGAAAGCCAGAGAGAATCAACAGGAATTCAACAGTAAAAACATAAATAAATAAAAATAAAAGCATGCTCTGTCTCTTCTAGTTTTCTTACACTTGGACACAAAGAAAAGGAGGATATGACTTACTCGGTCAACAGAATCACTCCCTGGAGAGACACAGATTCTTATTTGAGAAGCATTGCTTGCCATAGATTGATTTGTCTCTCCCCGCCCCACCCATTACCCACAATGATAGGTTGATGTCTTAACGCCCATATTTGTGAAGGTGACTTTATTTGGAATTAGGATCTCTGCATATGTAATCAAGTTAAGATAAGGTCGTATTGAATCAGTTCAGTTCAGTTCAGTTCAGTCACTCAGTCGTGTCCGACTCTTTGCAACCCCATGAACCGCAGCACACCAGGCCTCCCTGTCCATCACCAACTCCCAGAGTTTACCCAAACCCATGTCCATTGAGCTGGTGATGCCATCCAACCATCTCATCCTTTGTTGTCCCCTTCTCCTCCTGCCCTCAATCTTTCCCAGCATCAGGGTCTTTTCAAATGAGTCAGCTCTTCGTATCAGGTGGCTGAAGTACTGGAGTTTCAGCTTCAACATCAGTCCTTCCAATGAACACTGAGGACTAATATCCTTTAGGATGGACTGGTTGGATTTCCTTGCAGTCTAAGGGACTCTCAAGAGTCTTCTCCAACACCACAGTTCAAAAGCATTAATTCTTCGGCACTCAGCTTTCTTTATAGTCCAACTCTCACATCCATACATAGCCACTGGAAAAACCATATCCTTGACTAGACGGACCTTTGTTGACAAAGTAATGTCTCTGCTTTTCAATATGCTATCTAGGTTGGTCATACCTTTTCTTCCAAGGAGTAAGTGTCTATTAATTTCATGGCTGCAGTCACCATCTGCAGTGATTTTGGAGCCCAGAAAAATAAAGTCTGACACTGTTTCCACTGTTTCCCCATCTATTTGCCATGAAAGATGGGACCTGGATGCCATGATCTTAGTTTTCCGAATGTTGAGCTTTAAGCCAACTTTTTCACTCTCCTCTTTCACTTTCATCAAGAGGCTCATTAGTTCTTCTTCACTTTCTGCCATAAGGGTGGTGTCATCTGCATATCTGAGGTATTGAACCAGAGCCGTCCATAAATTTCACGAGTAATGTCTTGTATGACGGTTGCGTGGACGTGAGGGCTGACACTGAAGGGAGGTCCAAGCCCTGCGGGCAACTTCCAGAAGCCAGGAGAAACCCAGGCAGCAGTTCCTCCCCTGGCCTCCAGGAGGCGCAGCCTCATGACACCTGGATCATCGGCTTCCAGAGGAGTGAGGGTAAACTTCTGTTGTTTGCCATCTTGTTCGTGCTTGGTTATTCAGACCTAGAAAACGAAATAGTCCTATCTCTTTTCATTTGAAAACAAGGAAAAGGATAAAGAGGAGAGTGAACCAGATGCACAGAAAGAAAAAAAAAAAAAAGGAGCCCGCGTAGCCGCTGGTATAGAGAGGGACTTAGAGATGGGTAAGGAGGTGGGAATGGAGGTGGAGGAGGCATCCAGGTCCAATTCCGATTCCAGGAGATGCATTTGACAGCTAAATGGCAGTTGGCAAGGCTGTCTTCTTTCCACATCCAAGTGCCCATCTGAAATTCCATGCAGGTCTCACTGTTATCTCTCATCCTGCTCCACCGCTAACTTACTGGTCACTGTTTCCCAGAAAACTATTAGCTCAGTAAGAAAGGGATCTCAATCATTCTGACTTCATATACCTTCCTAGTAAGCTCTCATAAACGTCTAATAGCTTCACCAGAGTTAATGCAAAAATGTCAGGACACACTTGAACTTTCAAGTATATCTGCCTGCGCCGACAAGCTTTTCAGAACAGGAAAAGCACTGACTGAAAGTTTAGTACATGCCTGTTTGTAAAGCACTGTGATGTGTCTGGTTCACAATGGAACTGAAGGTCCCTGTTTTTCAACGGACCAGACCCAGCCATTCCCAGTTCCATGGACCATCTCTCCCCTCACACCTGGTCTGTTCTCCTAGAAGCACAGCTCCACCTGACCTCAGGGCACTGTTGCAGCCCAGTTGAGTGTCCACTATCCGCCTCACAGGTCTTCCTGCCTTAGTTGTAACCAACTACAGTTCATCCTTCCAGTCTGCTTCCAGATGATTCTAAAACACAAGTCTGACCATTTCACTCCAGTATCTAAAGTTTCACAAGGCTCATCCCTCTTGGCAATAGGATGGAATCTGAATCCTCTGATGTTGCACTCGAGGCCCTGCAGTATCCGACTCTTGTCCTCTGAGGTCTGATGTCTTGTCCTTACATTCCATCCCCCCTGCCCTTTTCTGCTCCACCCGGATTCTTTCCTCCAGTTCTCAAACATGCCACATCCTCTCAACTCTGGAATCCCAGGCATGCTACGTCCTTAGCCTAGAACCCTCCCCACTGCAACCCCTAAAGCACACCACCCCACCTGACTCTTTCTTCAAATATAGACTCAGAATCTACCCCATGGAATATTTCAGTGATAGCTTTCTTTATTCTTAGATTCAGCTTGACTACTCCTATGTGACCTTGTACCACCTTTATTGGCATCCTGATATTTGGTCATATCATTCATCCACTATACTGTAAAAGCTCTATTGCCAAAACTCCATATAGCGTCTGACTATGTTACCTGCAGTGTCTGATATCCAGTGGAGGCCCAGAGCAGGCACTCATTAAATATTTGTTAATTGAATGAGCTACTTCACTGGGATTTCTATCTATAGACAACAAGACAGGTTTATATATCCTGGTATACTTTGGCCACCTCATGCAAAGAGTTGACTCATTGGAAAAGACTCTGATGCTGGGAGGGATTGGGGGCAGGAGGAGAAGGGGACAACAGAGGATGAGATGGCTGGATGGCATCACTGACTCAATGGACATGAGACTGAGTGAACTCCGACAGTTGGTGATAGACAGGGAGGCCTGCATGCTGCAATTCATACAGCTGCAAAGAGTCAGACACGACTGAGTGACTGTTCTGATCTGATCAGATAAGACAGATGATACATAGACAAGTGTTGAGAAGTTTTTGTTTCTTTTGTGAAACAGGAAGCAAAGTAACACTTCTGTGTATGAGTTTGCCTTCAAGAGTAGAAACAGCAGAGGAGGAGACTGAAGGAGGGGGATCTTCTAAAAGTCTAATCTAATTTTAAAAGTCTAATCCAGCTTCAGGGTTTCTTGTCTTAGTCTGTGATCTAGGAAATGGATTTAGCCTAAAGAAAGACCCTTCAGTGTTTCACGGTAGACATAAATTCAAATAAAGAAAAGACAGAACGGCTTCTATGAGGATAGAAAGGTCCATTTTCACAGTTGCATTTCTCCAAACACTATATTTTAGTAATTAATTGAGGAATAAGTTATGGCCTTGCAGTGTTCTAGAACAAAATGAGTGAACATTCACAAGAGAATTTTATCTGAAGATTTAAATTACACTGCTGTTCCCACAGTCTACACCATTGTATCTCAACTTATATAGAATTGCAATAATACCACCTAATCTTTTAGATAGTTTATACTTAAATAATTTCACTAATCTTACTAATTAGGCTGTGGACAAGGAGGATAAGTATTAATATTATCTTGATTTTTGAGTTTGAACTCTAAGATAATATACATGTATAAGAGCTGAGATTTATTAAGTCTCTGCATACACTGTCTCATTTAATAATCAGGATAATCCAGTGAGTCTGTACTATTATCCCATTTTGATGAAAACAACTCAGATTTAGAAAAATTAAATATTATTTCCAAAGTGACACAACTAATAAAAGGAAATGTTGGAATTCAGACCTAGTCTCATATTTGAACTTGTTGCTGTTTTCCGCAATAGCTGAGAATTCCCTAGTAGGTTGATTTTGTTGTTTTTGTTTTTCAAATCACCTCATCAGTGCTCCACCACATAATTAAAATAAAAATAATCTTTTGCATGGCGATTTTAACTGAAATAATTTTCCTCTTTTTCAATGTTTTGTATTAAAAAGCCCTCACCTCACTTCTATCCTCCTTTCCTTCTCTACCCATCTCCTCTTGTAAGATTACAAGAAAAATCTATTCATAGATTATTCTTACAACCAATGGTAGATAAACCCAAGATCTATTTTTATAATCAAATTATAGTACCAATGTTCATACTCCTTTTTTTCTTTAAAGACATTTTGTGTTTGCCAAATGGATAGCCATCTTTTCATCCAAGAGGTGAGCCTTGGAGACAAGAATTATTACTGTTGTCATTGCAGAAAGTAAGATTATCCTAATTAGACTGTTTGGAAAGTGAGGACATATTGGTCTCTTATCTGCCTAGGAAAGAGTGTTAAATTGTTGAGTTCCTAAAATTATCATTTCCAAACTTAAATCTGAAAGAACTTGATATGCATTTTTGTGCCGTCTTATTTCCTAAACAAGATTCAGTTCAGTTCAGTTCAGTCACTCAGTCGTGTTCCACTCTTTGCGACCCCATGAATCACAGCACGCCAGGTCTCCCTGTCCATCACCAACTCCTGGGGTTCACTCAAACTCACGTCCATCGAGTTGGTGATGCCATCCAGCCATCTCATCCTCTGTCGTCCCCTTCTCCCCCTGCCCCCAATCCCTCCCAGCATCAGGGTCTTTTCCAATGAGTCAACTCTTCGCATGAGGTGGCCAAAGTACTGGAGTTTCAGACTCAGCATCAGTCCTTCCAATGAACACCCAGGACTGGTCTCCTTTAGTATGGAGTGGTTGGATCTCCTTGCAGTCCAAGGGACTTGCAAGAGTCTTCTCCAACACCACAGTTCAAAAGCATCAATTCTTCGATGCTCAGCTTTCTTCACAGTCCAACTCTCACATCCATGCATGACCACTGGAAAAACCATAGCCTTAACTAGACAAACCTTTGTCTCTGCTTTTTAATATGCTATCTAGGTTGGTCATAACTTTCCTTCCAAGGAGTAAGCATCTTTTAATTTCATGGCTGTGATCACCATCAGCAGTGATTTTGGAGCCCCTGAAAAATAAAGTCTGACACTGTTTCCACTGTTTTCCCATCTATTTGCCATGAAGTGATGGGACCAGATGCCATGATCTTAGTTTTCTGAACGTTAAGCTTTAAGTCAACTTTTTCACTCTCCTCTTTTACGTTCATCAAGAGGCTTTTTAGTTCCTTTTCACTTAATTGTTCTTAAATATTCTATTTGGGACAATTTTGATTTAATAGGAGAAAATCTAAAATAGAATTGATGTATCTATCGATATATAGAACTGGAGAAGGAAATGGCAACCACTCCAGTACTCTTGCCTGGAGAATACCATGGACAGGGGAGCCTGGCAGGCTACAATCCATGGGGTTGCAAGAGTAGGACACAGCTTAGCGACTAAACCACCACCACCACCATATATATCACTGAATAACTTGCTGTATACTTGAAACCAACACAACATTGTAAGTTAACAATACTTTACTAAAAAATAAACCAAAAAACTGAGTATCTATTTGTGTCCCTTTTTTCAAACCAAGTAGCAAGTCTGGTTAAAGTTAAACTAGAGAATAAAAAAGTCCATTATCATCATATTATGTGACCCAAAAATGAAACCCATAAGCATCAAACTGATGTTTGGGTTTAGTTCATCATGGGTTTAGTTCGTCTGCAGATCATAGGGAGATTTTAGCTTTGCCATTTTTTCAGCTGTGTTAATTCAGTGCTAAGATCATTGAAACCCTAGAGTGACTCTTGTGTTTGTGTAGTAGCCTGATCTTTCCACGTTGTCGCAAGTACTACAGTTACACAGACTTGACGGTCCAATAGAAAACAGCCACTGAATGGCATTTAGACTCAGTCAACCAGTGTCACATGTGAAACATCCTGAATCCCAATACAGAAATCTATTACTTTTCTGGAAAAGAGAAGTCAAAACCAAGTATGAGAAGAAAGCTAATTTTTCACTTGCTGTCCTTAAGTCTTTTTATGATAAAAAATAACACAAGGTTTCCCCTCTTAACAAAGTATTAAAGGGACAGTAGGGTATTGTGGACTACAAGTGCTGTGTGCAGACTTTTAGAATTTATCCATCTTGTTTGACTGCTATTTTTTTCCCCATTGAACTACCATCCCCTGGCTTTGGCAACTTTCATTCCATTTTCTACTTCTGAGTTGACTGCTTTAAAGATGCCATAAAAGTGGAATCAAGAGTAGGTATCCTTCTGTGAAAGGCTTATTTTCCTTAATGTCCTCAAGGTGCATTCATATTATGTCACATGATATGATTTTCTACTTTTTGAGGGATGACTATTATTCCTTTGTCTGGATATACCATACTGCTTTGTTCATCTGAAATTTAGGCTATTTCCGCTTCCTGATTGAGTGAATAATGTGGTGGTCACATAGATCAATACAGACGTGAAAATATCTCCTTTAGATCCTGTTTACTACTCTTTTGGATAAACTCCTGAAAGTGGGAATGCTGGATTATACAATCATTGTATTTTTAGTTTTTTGAAGAACTTGATATTTTTTTCTGTAACAGCCAGCATTGCACAAGCATTCCAGTTTCTCCAACTCCTTGTCAATGCTTGTTATTTTGATTTTTTTTCCTTAATGGACATCCTAACAGGTGTGAGGAGATATCTCACCATGGTTTTGATTTGCATTTCCCCGATAATTAGCAATGCTGGTCATCTTTTTATAAATCTTTTATTTATATGTCTTCTTGGAAGAAATGTCTGTTCAAGCCCCTTTTCCATTTTTAATTGAGTTATTTCACATTACTGTTTACCATCTTTTCATTTCATCTTAAATGACTTTATCATTTCGTTTAATGCTGATCTAGAACCAGTGAACTTTCTCAGTTTGTGTTTATCTGTGAAAATCTGTATCTCATCTTATACTTGAAGAACATCTTTAATTCTTGATCATATACATAGTTAAAGCCTCTATGGTAATTTAAAAGAATAAGTTTATCCTTTCACTAGCAATACCTTGTCACAATAAAGTTCTTCTCTTTTTTACAGTTTTCCTTAGTAATGATATACAATGTTGTTCTTTTTTCTAACATATTGGCTATTTCAAATACATTTATTACTGTAGTGGTTATATCCTTAATAGATAAATCAAAGCATCACTTATTTTTATATATGATAAATAAACAGCTAAACATTGCTCTCCTGTTTAATGTCTCTTTTCATGGCACATCTTTTGTCCAAGGCTTCATAGAGAACACAACTAAAGGAACTTTTGCATGTTTAAGTAGCCTTTAGGGATTGCGAAGAGTCGGACAGGATTGAGCCACTTCACTTTCACTTTTCACTTTCATGCATTAGAGAAGGAAATGGCAACCCACTCCAGTGTTCTTGCCTGGAGAATCCCAGGGATGAGGGAGCCTGGTGGGCTGCCGTCTATGGGGTCGCACAGTTGGACACGACTGAAGCGACTTAGCAGCAGCAGCAGGATGGTATGTGCTTAGTCGCTTAGTCGTGTCTGACTCTTTGTGACCCTATGGACTGTCACCCCCTAAGCTCTTTTGTCCTTGGGGATTATCCTAGGCAAGGATACTGGAGTGGGTTGCCATGCCCTCCTCCAGGGGATCTTCTCAACCCAGGAATCAAACTGGGGTCTCCTGCTCTGTAGGTGGATTCATTACCAGCTGAGCTACTAGGATAGGATATTTAGATAAAAATACAGAAGATATATTCATACCAAAAATATCTGTTGTTTATCTGACATTAAAAATGAACTTGGCGTCCTTCATTTTTCTTGCTAAATAGGTCAGATCTGCTTTGGAAAGCTCCTGAGACTTAGCTCATCCACTGGGAATTAAAAAGAGCACAAAAAACAACTTGGCTCTTTATTATTGAGGATGTGAGTTACTCCCACTAGACCCAAATCTGAGGATAAAGTAAGATTTATAATGAAACAGGCACCATTATAAATTCACAATGTGCCAGACAATGCTTAGCTTTTAACAAGAATTTCAGCACCTAATCCTTCCAACTACCTTCCAACTCTACCTTGAAAGTAGGAAAATTACAGTTTAGAGGTTAACTTGCCAAAAGCTACACCTGCCAACAGGATTCTGAACCAGGCTGACATTACCCAGAGCCTGTGGGCTTACTCCCAGTGTGATCTTGGAAGGTAAAGTGCAAGGTTCCTGTGACATAGTCTGCGGTGACTTGTTTCATGAACTGAGATAAAAAAAAACTGTGATAACTATATACCATGGGCCAAGGTTAATGGAAATATGATATATATGGCACTTTCTTTCAATCCTCAATTAATGAGTACCTCTGTGTCAGACACTGTTCTATGTACAAAGTTTAAAATGGTAAACAACACCTACAAAATCCCTCCTTTTTACAGTATGTAACAAAATGCATAATATTCTGAGAGAAACCTCTGCAGCAATTGTGGATCAAAGATATTAATAATATAAATTCCTTCTAACAGGTGAACATGTTTATTATCTCTGAACTTGCAGCTGTTCAGATGACAGGAAAATGTAAATCTGTACATCTTAAAAGTTATCACAGAAAAGATAATAAAATGAATTTCCTGGGTTTGGCTGTTCACAAATACAAAAAATGTGAAAATTTTCACTTACACATAAAAAGAGTTTCATAATCTGTGATGGCCTATTTTGTGAGCTGAGATACTCCAATATTTATGTATGTAAATGAAACAAAACTTTTTATTCAAGTTTATTTGAGATGCCATGCTAATAAATTAGAAAGTAGGTCTTATTTTTATTACTCAGCTAACTCTCATACTCTCTAATGTATGAAAGAATTATTTCTGAACATTTGAATTTTATTGGCTGTTGTTCAGTCCCTAAGTCTCATCTAACTCTTTGTGACCTCATGGAGTGTAGCATGCCAGGCTCCTCTGTCCTCCACTATCTCCCAGATTTTGCTAAAATTCATGTCCATTGAGTTGGGGATGCTCTCTAAGCATCTCATTCTCTGCTACCCTTTCTCCTTTTGCTTCCAATCTTTCCCAGCATAAGGGTCTTTTCAATGAGTTGGCTCTTCAGATCTGGGTAGCCAAAGTATTGGAGCCTCAGCTTCAGTAATAATCCTTCAAATGAAAATCTAAGGTTGATTTCCTTTAGGACTGACTGGTTTGATCTCCTTGCTGTCCAAGGAACTCTCAAGAGTCTTCTGAGGCATTATAATGCAAAAGTATCAATTTGTCAATGCTCAGCCTTCTTTATGGTCCAACTCTCACATCCATACTTGACTACTGGAAAAAACATAGCCTTGACATTTGTCAGCAAAGTGATGTCTCTGCTTGCTTTTTTATACGCTTGATAAGCTGTTTAGATTTGTCATAACTTTCCTTCCAAAGAGCAAGCTTCATTGAATTTCATGGTTGCAGTCACAGTCTGAATTGATTTTAGTTAGTTGGTTAGTTCAGTCACTCACTCATGTCCGACTCTTTGTGACCCCATGAATCACAGCGCGCCAGGCCTCCCTGTACATCACCAACTCCATGTCCATTGAGTCAGTGATGCCATCCAGCCATCTCATCCTCGGTCGTCCCCTTCTCCTCCTGCCCCCAATCCCTCCCAGCATCAGAGTCTTTTCCAATGAGTCAACTCTTCGCATGAGGTGCCCAGAGTACTGGAGTTTCAGCTTTAGCATCAGTCCTTCCAAAGAACACCCAGGGCCGATCTCCTTTGGAATGGACTAGTTGGATCTCCTTGCAGTCCAAGGGACTGTCAAGAGTCTTCTCCAATACCACAGTTCAAAAGCATCAATGCTTCAGTGCTCAGCTTTCTTCACATTCCAACTTTCATATCCATATATGACCACCGGAAAAACCATAGCCTTGACTAGATGGACCTTTGTTGGCAAAGTAAAGTCTCTGCTTTTTAATATGCTTTCTAGCTTGGTCATAACTTTCCTTCCAAGGAGTAAGCATCTTTTAATTTCATGGCTGCAGTCACCATCTGCAGTGATTTTGGAGCCCCCAAAAAATAAAGTCTGACACTATTTCCACTGTTTCCCCATCTATTTGTCATGAAGTGATGGGACCAGATGCCATGATCTTCGTTTTCTGAAAGTTGAGCTTTAAGCCAACTTTTTCACTCTGATCGTTAGCTTTCATCAAGATGCTTTTTAGTTCCTCTTCACTTTCTGCCATAAGGGAGGTGTCATCTGCATATCTGAGGTAACTGATATCTCTCCTGGCAATCTTGATTCCAGCTTACGCCTCTTCCAGCACAGCGGTTCTCATGATGTACTCTGCATATAAGTTAAATAAGCAGGGGTGACAATATACAGCCTCGACGTACTCCTTTCCCTATTGGGAACCAGTCTGTTGTTCCATGTCCAGTTCTAACTGTTCCTTCCTGACCTGCATATAGGTTTCTCAAGAGACAGGTCAGGTGGTCTGGTATTCCCATCTCTTTCAGAATTTTCCACACTTTATTGTGATCCACACAGTCAAAGGCTTTGGCATAGTCCATAAAGCAGAAATAGACGTTTTTCTGGAACTCTGTTGCTTTTTCCATGATCCAGTGGATGTTGGCTATTTGATCTCTGGTTCCTCTGCCTTTTCTAAAACCAGCTTGAACATCTGGAAGTGCATGGTTCACATATTGCTGAAGCCTGGCTTGGAGAATTTTGAGCATTACTTTACTAGTGTGAGAGATGAGTGCAATTGTACAGTAGTTTGAGCATTCCTTGGCATTGCCTTTCTTTGGGATTGGAATGAAAACTGACCTTTTCCAGTCCTGTGGCCATTGCTGAGTTTTCCAGATTTGCTGGCATATTGAGTGCAGCACTTTCACAGCATCATCTTTCAGGATTTGAAATAGCTCAACTGGAATTCCATCACCTCCACTAGCTTTGTTTGTAGTGATGCTTTCTAAGGCCCACTTGACTTCACATTCCAGGATGTCTGGCTCTAAGTGGGTGATCACACCATCGTGATTATCTTGGTTGTGAAGATCTTTTTTGTACAGTTCTTCTGTGTATTCTTGCCACCTCTTCTTAATATCTTCTGCTTCTGTTATGTCCATACCATTCCTGTCCTTTATCGAGCCCATCTTTGCAGGAAATATTCCCTTGGTATCTCTAATTTTCTTGAAGAGATCTCTAGTCTTTCCCATTCTGTTCTTTTCCTCTACTTCTTTGCATTGATCGCTGAGGAAGTCTTTCTTATCTCTCCTTGCTATGGAAAAACAATAGCCTTGACTAGACGGACCTTTGTTTGGAGCCTCCCAAATAAAACCTGTCACTGCTTTCACTTTTCCCCTTCTACTTGCCATTAAGTAATGGGATCAGATGCTATGATCTTAGTTTTTTTTTTTTTTCATGTTGAGTTTCAGCCAGCTTTTTCACTCACCTCATTAGGAGGCTCTCTAGCTCCATTTCCCTTTCTGCCATTAAAATGGTATCACCTGCATACCTGAGGTTGTTAATATTTCTTTCTACAATCTTGATTCCATCTTGGAGTTCCTCCAGCCAGGCATTTCGCATAAAGTACTCTGCATAGAAGTTAAAAAAGCAGGGTGACAACATACAGCCTTGTCGTACTCCTTTCCCAATTTTGAACCAGTCTGTTGTCCCATCTCTAGTTCTAATTGTTGCTTCTTGACCCAATTTTCTCAGAAGACAGAGAAGGTGGACTAGTACTCCCATCTGTTTAAGACGTTTCCACAGTTTGTTTTGATCCACACAGTCAAATGCTTTAGTGTAGCTGAAGCAGAAGTAGGTGTTTTCTTGGATTCCCTTACTTTCTGCATGATCCAACAGATGTTGGAGTTTTAATCTCTGGGTCCTCTAGCTTTTCTAAATCCAGCTTGCACATCTGGAAGTTCTTGGTTCACATAGTGCTGAAGCCTAGCTTGAAGGATTTTGAATGTAACCTTGCTAGCAAGTGAAATGGGTGTAATTGTATAGCAGTTCGAATATTTTTTGGTATTGCCCTTTTTTAGGATTGGAATGAAAACTGACCTTTTCCAGTCCTGTGGCCACTGTTGTGTTTTCCAAATTTGCTGACATGTCAAATGCAGCACTTTAACAGCATCATCTTTGTAGGAGTTGACATATCTGAGCTGGAATTCTGTCACCTCCACTAGCTTTGTTTGTAGTAATGCTTCTTAAGGCCCACTTGACTTCACACTCCAGGACAACCAGTTCCAGGTGAGTGACCATACCATAGTGGTTATCTTGGACATTAAGAACTTTTTGTATAGTTCCTGTGTGTTTTCTTGCCACCTCTTCTTAATCTCTTGTGCTTCTGTTAGGTTCTTACCATTTCTGTCCTTTATCATACCCCTTGATATCTCCAGTTTTCTTAAGGAGATCTCTAGTCTTTCCCATTTTATTGTTTTCCTCTATTTCTTTACATTGTTCATTTAAGAAGCCTTTTCTTTTGGAACTCTGCACTCACTTGGGTGTATCTTTCCCTTTCTCCCTTACCTTTCACTTCTCTTCTTTCATCAGTTATTTGTAAAACCTTTTCAGAAATCCACATTGCTTTCTTGCATTTTTATTTTCTTGGTAATGGTTTTGGTCCCTGCCTCCTGTACAATGTTACAGATCTTCTTCAGGCACTCTGTCTATCAGACCTAGTCTCTTGAATCTAGTTGTCACCTCCACTGTATAATCATAAGGGATTTGATTCAGGTCATACCTGAATGACCTAGTCGTTTTACCTACTTTCATTAAAGCCTGAATTTTGCAATAAGGGGCGCTCATGATCTGAGCCACAGATCTTGGGCTAGGTGTTAATTCCTCTTTGCATCTATAAGTAGGATGGCTATATCACTCACTGTCCAAATTAGTTGTGGTGTAAAAATTAAGACACCACAGATCCTGAAAGGAAGAGCTATGAATTATTAAGCCTGGGTAACAACAGAGCAGGGATTGTCACAAACAAGCCACATTTGTAGTCCATTCATTTCCCGCTCAGAAATGTCAAAGATTTCTTCAAGGTTTTGTAATCTAATTAGCACTAGTGACCTTTTCCTTAGTTGGAAAACAAGAGGGCGTGGTACTTCTAGAAGAAAACCTAGGAGAATATTTTCATGACCCTAATTTGACACAGATTTCTATCATGATTTGCCACAGTAGGTTTATGGCACTATCGGTTGTAATCAGAGCTAAAAACACAACAAAAGTAAACATTCTTCCTTGTGGTAATAATCATGTGTCCTTCTCTGGAGATAGAAACAAAATGCACCTGCTGTTTAAAACAAGGTAAAGAAGATGAAAATCAGTCACTAGTGAATAGTTAGCAATGAAATTTGTAAAACTTGTCATCTGTTACTACTGCTGACCTCAGTCTTTTTATCTGCACCTTTATTTGTGCAATGGTTTCAATGCCTGGAAATCCCTTAGTAGATATTTTTCCATATTACCCTCCAGCACCTTATCACTAGGCTATTCTTTTCTCTTTTTCTTGATGAAGTTTAATATTGTCAACTTGATTCCATTTTCCTTGTGTTTATGTGCAAATGGGTTGCAAGAGTCTAACAACATTTAACATTAGGGTCACATGTCCTGACTACCTTGAACACACTGAAAAACTGCCTTGAAAATAATGTAACCTCTTTTGCTGAATGTCTATCTCTGGGGTTGCCTTTCTTCTCCTTTGGCTGAAGTTCTATAGAAACTTAGAGATTCTTTATGTACCCAATCTGCAATCATGTGTACATATCCTGAAGTAAGAGTCAGTTTTAAGATTCAAAGATCTGTAAGAATGCCCACAGGCTTATTTGCAAATACAGTTGTTCTTTAAAAATATGTTGTCTTTAATAAACGTGTTCTATTCTCCCCAGCAAAGAGATAAAACCAAAAGGAAGAGAAAATGATTTCCAGGTAGGTTAAAAAATTTATCTTCTTTTCATTTATTAAAAGACTCTTACATTAGGGTATTGGGAAGAAGAGTATAAAGCAAAAGTCATATAAAAAGAGAAGAACATTTTAAGTCAAATTCACAGTAGAGTGAATTAGTCGGAATTTAACTTTCTAAGTTTTTTCTTCTAAACACTCACTTCACAACCATTAGTTGATTCTGTTCATACATTTATAAAGGCTAGTGCCCTTCTCACATTTTTCCCCTCTGAGTAGTAGTATTGTGCAAATTGTCCTAAACATTTCAACAGTCATATTGAAAATCTGATTCACAAAGCATATTGATCAGGTTGCACTTTGGAAAAAGACACACGTGGGAAAAACAAACCATATTTAAATGCAATCTCTTTCCAAGACACTTTAAGAGTTTCAGGAACTTAGAAAAATCAATGAAAGTTCACAGTATTTCTGTAAGGTGAGTAGTCATCATTATTATTGTTATATCAGTGAGAAATAAAGATGGAAGTTTATGAGGAGGTACAGGTCAATAAAATAAGGTGGAGAATAAAAATACTGCTCATAGAGCCAGGAACCAAAGCCACAGCTACACAACTATATACCATAAGAAAAATTCTAGTGGAAATATAAAAAGTAACAGAATAATCCAACATGCAAAATTATATGTCACATAATAATTTTCAGGTTTTCCACTAAAGCAAACTGTGCTTCTCTTCCCACATATGAGAAAGATATTAATCCATTTAAACCTTAGAAATGGACCAGAAGTATTCAAATCACTTTTGAAAATAGATATAATTTTTCTCTGTAGCATCAAAAGTACAGCTTTGAAAATTACTTCTCTGTGACTAACGGTGTGAAGAGGGAATGCGAACATTAAGTGGTTCATTTTGTCAGTAGCTTGAAAACAGGAAATTCTGTGGGCAGGCGATTCCCTAGGGGAAGGGTTGGTTTAAGGAGTCACCACTGGAGCATGCAGCTTGCTTGGCACCTGTTCCTGAAACTAATCTGCTTGAAAGCTGATTGGCCATTATGTTGCAGTGCCAGGCCATCAAATAACAACTGGATACTGGTGTCAGCAAAGTCTCATTTTTCAAATTTATTTAAACCGCAAAAACGGGTAACCCATTTCTCCTACTCAACCGCCAACTTCTGGCAATCAGCAGTCTGTTCTATTTTCTATGAGCTTGGTATTTATTTGCTTGTTTACAGATTCCACATACAAGGGTGATTGATATACAGTACTTGTCTTCTTCTGACTTACTTCAATTAGCAAATGTTGCTGTAAATAGTGAGATTTCATTCATGCAATGGCTGGATAATATTCCATTATGTATGTATGTAATATACACATATATGTACACATATTCTATATATATACAATACATACATGTATTTGTGTATGTATATATATACATTTACATATCACAATTCCTTTCTGCATTCATCCATCAATGGAAACTTCAGTTTTTCCATATCTTGGCTATTGTAAATAATGTTGCAATAAACATGGTGGTACAGATATCTTTTTGAGTTAGTGTTCTCATTCAGTTCAGTCGCTCAGTTGTGTCCGACCTTTGCGATCCCATGAATCGCAGCACACCAAGCTTCCCTGTCCATCACCAACTCCCGGAGTTCACCCAGACTCACGTTCGTGGAGTCAATGATGCCATCCAGCCATCTCATCCTCTGTCGTCCCCTTCTCCTCCTGACCCCAATCCCTCCCAGCATCAGAGTCTTTTCCAATGAGTCAACTCTTCACATGAGGTGGCCAAAGTACTGGAGGTTCAGCTTCAGCATCATTCCTTCCAAAGAAATCCTAGGGCTGATCTCCTTCAGAATGGACTGGTTGGATCTCCTTGCAGTCCAAGGGACTCTCAAGAGTCTTCTTTAACACCACACTTCAAAACCATCAATTCTTTGGTGCTCAGCCTTCTTCACAGTCCAACTCTCACATCCATACATGACTACTGGAAAAACCATAGCCTTGACTAGATGGAACTTTGCTGGCAAAGTAATGTCTCTACTTTTCAATATGCTGTCTAGGTTGGTCATACCTTTTCTTCCAAGAAGTAAGCATCTTTTAATTTCATTACCTTCAGATAAATACCCAGAAGTAGAATTTCTGGATTGTGTGATAGTTCGATTTTTAAACTTTTGAGGAACAACCATACTGCTGTTCACAGTGACTGCACTAATTTACATTCCCACTATCAGTGTATGAGGGTTGCATTTTCTCTATATCCTCGCCATGGTTGTTGTTTTTTTTTCTTTTTGATTAAAGTCCTCCTGACAGATGTGAGGTGATAATTTACTGTGGTTTTTACTTGCATTTCTCTGATGATTAGTGATGTAGAACATCTTTTCATGCATGGTTGACCATCTGTATGTGTTCTTTGGAAAAATATCCATTCAGATATTCTGCCCATTTTAAAAACAGTTTTTTCAGTTGAGTTATTTGTGTATATTGGAAATTAGCCCCTTATCAGACACATAATCTGCAAAATTTTTTCTCTCATTCAGTGGGTTGCCTTTTTCATTTATTAATGCTTTCTTTTGTTGTGCAGAAGCTTTTTAGTTTGATGTTTATTTTTGCTTGTTTTGCTTTCAGTATTGGTGTCAAATTTAGAAAAAAAAAATAGTCACCAAGACCTGTGTCAAAGAGCTTACCACCTATATTTTCTTCTAAGTGTATTATGGTTTCAGGTCTTACATTCAACCTTTTAATCCATTTTGAGTTAATATCTATGTATTGCATAGGACAGTCATCCAGTTTTATTCTTTTGCATGTGGCTATCCAGTTTTCTCAACACCATTTATTGAACAGGCTTTCTCTATTGCATAGTCTTGCCTATTTTTTCTTAAATTAGTTGACCATGTATGTGAAGGTTTATTTCTGGGCTCTCTGGACTACTTCATTGCTCTATGTATCCGTTTTTATGTCATACCATACTGTTCTAATCACTATAGCTTTGTAAAATATTTTGAAATCAGACAGCATGATGCTTTCAGCTTTGTTCTTTCTCAAGATTACTTTGGCTATTTGGGATATTTTATAGTTCCATACAAATTTTAGCATTGTTTGTTTTATTAATAATTCTGTGAAAAATTCTATTGGAATTTTGTTAGAGATTGCATCCAACCTGTACACTGCTTTTGGTAGTATTGACATTTTAGCAGTATTATTTCTTCAAATCCATGAGCATGAAAATATATCTTTTTATTTATTGGCATCTTTTTCATTTTTTCTTTAATATATTTTAGTTTTCAAAGTACATGTCTTTCATCTCCTTGGTTAAATTTATTCTTAGATGTTTTATTATTTTTAATGCAATTGTAAGAGGAGTTATTTTCTTCACTTCTCTTTCTAAAAGTTTATTATTAGCAGCATCTCTTTTATTCAAAGCAATATAAAAATCTATTCCAATCAAATCATTTAGAGAGATATTTCCAATAATATCACTTTATATTTTTAATTAAAATCAAAATAGTATGTACTAGTAACCATAATTCAATCACAAAAGTTTTACATAGTCTTATTTTTAAAACTACTTAAAATTTTCAAAATATATACATTATTTTTTGTTGCAGAGAACTGGGACAAAGCGAGTAATAAAATACTCTTAGCCATAAAATATATATTACATTAAAACAGAAGTCCATTAAGGAAGTGGAATGTAAATATCACTTCAAATAAAACCAAAGGACCAAGTAAATTTTCTGGCTGTTAAGGAAGAGCTTACAATGTATTTTTAACATAGGTGTTGGTGAGTATGATCATTATGATTCTTAGATCATGGGATACATCTATAAAAGAGTTTTAATAGATTTATATTAAAATCTCAATATTTATAATACAGTGGAAAGCATATCTTTGTATTTTAAAAATCTAATCATAGATTTAGAGGTCAGCATAAAGGGTGCAAAAGGAAACATCAATATATTTTCAAAATTCTATGAGGCCATGCTCAAACAAAAACAAAGTTTGAATGCCACTACTAGAGGCAGTGTCTGACTTAGCACAGCTATATAAATGATGCAAATAATATGAACCCTGAAAGTAGATCTAGGACTGCGTATTGAGTTTTTCTGATATCAGTGAATATAATGAGATAATTTCCAATCTTTCCAGGTGTTCTGTTTTTTTCAGACAAAGGCTGAGAAAATCCAGGAGACACGTATAAAAGCCTAAGCTCCCAATTCCCAGAGATAATCTTGAACTTTTCATCTTCAGTTCTTATATGGGAAATTTACCAAACATTGTAATTAATGTGCTTCACAGCTGAATAAATTCTCTCCCAAGACATTCAATTTACATACTGAAGATCAATTTCCTCAGCAATCCAATATTTTAAACTTTAGTCATGAACTTGAGAAATGTATACAAGGTATTAGCTTTGATGATACAGAGGAATGCTGTTACAACACGTATTTAGCTTCCTCAAAAGATTCCTCTTAAATTAAATTAGATAATTGAAAATAATGTAAAATTTATAAAAATTGAATTACTAACTTTGAGTTATATGTATAAATTATTTGAAAATGTGGTATTTTAAGCATAATTGAATTCTTAACATAATTTTTATTTATAAATATTATGAAAAGTTCCTCTTAAACATTTTATAAGTTAGCACCTTAATAGCCTACTCATCTATCTTCCCACAGCTAATCTTTTCATCCACCCACCCATTCTATGTAAAGGGAATCACAAGCTGGATAATATCACTTCTCTACTGAAAACATGTTAATAGTTTCTAATAAACCCCAAATCCCTGACTGAGACCTGAAGAACCTGCATGGCCTGGTTTGCCTTAGCTCTTCAACTTCCCCTCTTCCAGGCAGCATGCTTGCTTTTCTTTCAGCACAGATAGCAAACATGCCAGATTCCTGAACACCTTCGCTACACTAAAACACTCTCCCTCATCACTGCCCACACTTGCTCCTTACCTTGCTATCTCCGGCTTTATATCTTTATCTCTAATTTAATCTCAAGAACACTTTCCTAGGAAGGTCCCTTTGGGAATCTCTTTTGTGATGCTTCGTTGACCATATGTGCTTACCACAGGAATTCTCTGCAGTCTTTAGTACCTTCACTATTACTCATACAAACTAAGTTATGCTTGAGGCACGTGTATGTTTTTCTGTGTGTGTGTGTACTTCTCAGGTGGCACTAGTGGTAAAGGCTCTGCCTGTCAATGCCAGGAGACATAAGAGACTCAGGTTTGATCCCTGGATTGGGAAGATCCCCTGGAGGAGGGCATGGAAACCCACTCCAGAATTCTTGCCTGGAGAATCCGTGGACAGAGGAGCCTGGTGGGCTATGGTTCATAGGGTTGCAGAGTCAGACACAACTGAAGTGACTTAGCACAGCACTTTGTGTGTGTGTGTGTGTGTGTGTGTGTGTGTATACACACACATTTCACCAATTACCACCCATCATCCTGGTCAGGTTAGTTTTTCTTCCAACATTCCATAAAAGAGTTTTCTTTTTTCCTTAGAGACATTTTTTTCAGTTATATTTTATTTCCTATAGAACCAAAATCCAAAGTTTCAGCAAGACTGGTATTAATGGCATTAACACTTTTTGGTACCCCATTTTCCACATTATGTTTAAATACAGAAAACTTTAAATACAAAAATCTAAAGAAATATAAACCATTTTAATCTTGAGACATTCTCCACAAGTAACTACCTTAAAATTTGGAAATGAGCAAAAGTGAACTAATTTAGAAAGTATTTTTCTACAAATTTTTAAAAGGAGAAAATGATAGTTGACAAAGCAAGGTGTTTATTACAAGAATAATTCTTTTTTTTCTCAAAGATTTCTAAATTAGAGGGATACAAATAGATCTTGAAACTAATAGTTACTGTGCACACAAATTCTTTCATGCATGATTAAATAAAAGATCAAGAAAATCAGTAATTCTTTCATTAGAACAAAGTATATTCAAAAAATATAGAAAAGGAAGATGATTATCCACAAAACACTTCTTAAAATTTATCCAAAAAAGTAAAACTAGTTGAAGCATAAAAGGTAAAACTATTTGGACTTGACTCACAACTATATTCTCTTCTGAACAACTTAAGATCAAAAAACACTATTTTAAGTACTTTTCTAAGCTAGAGAAATTTATAAAAGTCTAACCATGACATTCTTATATCCTTTGTTCTTTAAAGATATATTTTAATAAAAGAATTGTCTATATTTTATATAATATTAACATTTAATTTTTGAGTGAGACTAGTTGATATAATTTGCTAATTTATATTTAAATGATAATATAAAACTAGAGGTCTTATAAATGCATCTTTCTAGTGTTTGGATGAATTTGATAATTTAATTCTGTTTTTTTTAAATTATATTAATTCCAGTATTTTCAGTCATATGAAATTAGTACAAAATTCCACTGGATTTGTTTTTTCCCTTCCACACTTTCCCAGGCTCCTCTAGATCTGCCTGACTTGCCTGTCCTTAGGAGTTGAGAATTCAGTGTAAGCCCATTATGATCACAATGTGGAAGGAGGGTGGGGGGCTTCCTGAGGGCAGAGGGTTTTGTCATTGATGGCCCCCAGCATCCTGAGCACTTTCTGGCACCAAAATGCACTCAGTGAACTTATGAACAAATAAATGGAATTGACAGTAAATTATCTTGCATATCTCCAAAGTATTTCAAGCCTCTTTTGTTAACTTTCCCAAATATATCACAAATTCCTCTTCAGGCATGCCAACACTTAACAAGTTTGAATCTGCACGCCTGGGCCTTTTTTCTCCAAGCTCTGGTCCTGCCAATTGAGCAACTAATTCCAGATGAATGGAATTCTCTGGGTCAGCGTGCCCTGCTGACCTGCTAGGCTTCACAAGTATGAATAGTTGAAAGAGTAGCACTTTGTTTACACTTAATATTCTTTAAAGCAGTGGAATAAATATCAGTGATACTCACATTTTAATACAAATAAAGATATAAACCAGAAAATAAATCTTAAGGGATGCATTTTGCCCTTTTGCCATTAATCACAGAATTTTGTGATTAATGTCAAAAGTTTTTACATAATATTTAAGTGGTTTGATTTTAGTAAAGTATTTCACTTTTGCACCTGTAACTCACAGAACATGCTTTACATGAGCCCTTTCTCAGGACCACTGACCCTGACTCTCAGCTCCAAGGTAAGCCCTCCTTTTCCGGCTGCAAGGAGTGTCCGCAGAGGTCAGGGCCGATGACCACCCTGCCCTCCTGGCCCCTTTCCCCTCAGAAGCCTGTAATTACTAGCTTACTCTCCTTACCCCACTTCATCACACTCTTCCTGCTAATTCCTTGCACCTACATCTGTACATCTTCTGTGCACGGATGATTTTTTCTTCTCAGTTTGTGATTTTACATTTTTAAGGTACAGAATTAGTGGGTTTTTGAAAATTTGATCTCCTTGTATTAAAAAGGAGAAAAAGATGAAAGTGAATAACAGACTACAAAATGATTTTCATGCATGTAGATAACTATAAATTGATTTTCCTTCAAATTATTGGGCTGGCCAAACCACTTGTTAGGGATTTACTGGAACATCCTACAGAAACCTGAATGAATATTTTGGCCAACCCAACTTCTTTTTTATTTTTTTAAGTTGTTTTAACAGATAAACTTCATTGTTCTACCTCCAACACTATATTTTAGCACATTCTTTCTGGTCTCTGAACCTAGGCGCTACAAAAAGTTTACTTTGAAGAAAATTAAATAAGAAAGGTTCCTAATGAACTAGCCCAGTCACCTCAGCAGCTTTTATTTTTTAACTTTTTTTTTTTCCCCTAGCTTTGTTACAGAAGCCAGAAAAAGTGTTTGAAGCAAGGAATTCACAAGCCTCACTGCTGTATAACAACCTTATCATTACAGTGTACTTTTAGTTTGCACTCTTGGACAATATGCTATCAAAAAGAACTGATTTACTGATTTAACTTCTAAGGTATATAATGATAAAGCACCTTAGAAATTCTTATAGCAAGAACACATAATATTCTTTTTCCACTTGGGGAGAAAATTGCATGTATAATTTCTTTTCAATATTTGAAATATTTTCATTCCATATCTACAAAATATGAGCACTAGTTTTGCAAATGCTTGCTTCAAAATCCTCAATCATTATTTACTTGAAAGATAGCTCTGAATATATAAAAATTTTAGGGACCATGATTAATCAGGGCAAGAGTTCACACAAGTATTTACTTGATTCTTCTCTCTCTCTCTCTCTCTATCTTTTTCTTTCTTTCTCTCTCATCAAAGCCAGGGCATGTCAGGTTTGACATGGCAGTTGTCCAGAGGGATTTGCTCCCAATTATTTTGATCTAATGCTCTTTGTCTCTGTGATGACAAAGAAATGGCATGTTTTTCATCAAAGGCAGGAAATGCATTATTCTTTCTTTGATCTCTAAAGGGGAATTCTTGAGTAGAAAGGTGAGAGGATAGCCCTTAAGACTTTTAAATGCTCTAATCTGAAAATAAATAAACTAATCTTATGTGAAAAGTTAGACACTTCTAAAAGCCCAACTCCAAAATAATAGGCCCTGATTTTATATTAACCTTTAAATCACAATGACCCCTCCTGTTTTGAACAATTCTGTATCTCTGAGTCCCAAATTGAGGATACTTTAATCATCTGGAAGCTTGATGCCATATTTTAGCTTGAAAATAAATAAATAAGATCATAAAACACAATTTTGTATCTTAAAGCATTGTCTATTTGGTCAAGTCCTTTCTCCTCATCTTTGCTCATGGTATGTTTGACCAACCCTGACTGAACCAGCAGCATCTGTATCTTCTCTCCCCCTCCTTTCAAGTCCCCTTCAGTTCTGAACATCATACTCACTTCTCCAGTCAGCTCACTGGAGGCCTGGTATCCAGTTATCTTATTTTCCTTTTTCAATATGTGTGTATATGTGTCTGTCTGAGAGGATATCTGTGTGCCTCTCCCTCTTCTGAGACATGTGAATATTAACAAGAATTCATTTATTTAGTCCACTCTCCTCCTCTCAACTCAATTGCATCACCACATAAAAATTAGGTATAATCTAGGGATTTCCCTGGCAGGGAGATCCCAATGCAGGGATCCCTAGTCACAATGCAGGGAGCATGGGTTCAGTCTCTGGTTGGGGAACTAAGATTCCACATGATGCACAGTATGGCCAAAAAGCAAAAATTAGGTACAACTTTCACTCTATACTTCAAAGAAGAGTTCAGAAAACCACACACAAAAAATAATTTTATCAAAAGATGTTTGATTCTTTATTTCATACACAAAATATTAATTTGAGGTAGATAACTATGCCTCAACATATTAGCTAAAGCTATAAAGCTTCTAGAAGAAAACCTAGAAGAATATTTTCATGACCTTGATTTAACACAGATTTCTTAGAACACACCAAACTAAAATATAAAGGACAAATTCAAGAGGCTGAACTTCTTCTAGGTTTAGACTTCTACATATTTTAAAAAATCATTAGAAAATTAATTGTTGGGAGCCAGCGTGAGGAACCCCGCCCATGGCAAAGGTCATGAGGAAAGAAGCCTGACAAAATGCAAGGGCGTGATCAGGCTTCAGGGGGAACCCCTGAAATTTCCTGAGCATCCACCCCCAAAACCAGAGTCTGCCTGCCGTACTACATTATGCTTTTCATCCACTCTTCTAACATTAACAGGGAACCTATCACCCAACCACCTTTTTCTGGGAAAGGTTAATTTAGAGCTTTTAGATAATAAGTCTCCTGGGCATAATAGAGTGTTCCAATCCAAACCCCTCTGATGGCTTTTTAGCCTGCCTGCAGGACTCTTACAGCTGCGCATGTGATTGTTTACAGTCTCCCAACCAGGAGAGGCAGAGGAAGCTTAAAACACCCTAGGAATGCAGGGGGTTCCGAGGTGTCAAGATCATTAGAATAAAACTGATTAGCCATTTCATTGTTGAGCCAATACTTGCTGCCAAATTTTCATATCTTTTATTTGTTGATATAGTTGGTATATAGAAAAAACAAGTAGCAACATTAGATCTTTGAGTTAGGTACCTTCTTTGTTATAACCCACCACGCCTTTGTTCTATAGAGATGTAACTTTAGTTCTTTAAGGAGATGCAGATTAAAGAAAAACACTTCAGGGGAAACGAGACTAACATTCATTAAGGAAGAGAGCCAAAAAGTGTTAACAAGCCTCTTGGCCAGAAGATAATGTAAATCACCTGAGACCTTTTGTATACAAAAAGATATACAGAAAGGGTCAGGACTGCTGCCCCTGCATGACTCTGTATCTTCCATTATGTAAAATTTAGGGTGTATAAACACTTTTTAAATAATAAAGTTGGAGGGGTTTTTGCACAAGCTTGGCCTCCCCCGCGTCGATTATTTCTCTTGCTCCCTCTCCCTCCCTCTCCTTTTCAGGCTGATCCCTTGGAACTCGGAGGCTCACTGAGTCTACTTACTTGCCCGGGCTTCTGAGACCCACGCAAGAGGGAGCCCAAGGCGTGGCACCCTCTGCTATTCAAGCGGGCGCCTGTGGCCCAGTATAGATGGTGCAAGTTCCTTGTCTGGAACTTTATTGGTTTTCCACGTAAACCAAGTTAATCAGCCTCTTTTCTCCACTCATTTTCCTACTACACTATTTTTTCCTAATCTAATCTTTTATTTCTCATTAAATAAATCTCTCCTCACTGACTCCGTCCACCGTTTGAATTACCCTGGATCCAGCAGGGCTGGACCCCGACAATTAATAGGCAAGATCGACTCATGAAGTGTTAATAAAAAACATATATTTAAAAAGGACTTGTGCCCAAAAGACATAAATAACTTTTTCAACTTAAAAATAAAAGTTGGTGTTTTTCTTTCTGGCTTACTTCACTGTGTATAATCTGCTCCAGTTTCATCCACCTCACTAGAACTGATTCAAATGTATTCTTTTTAATGGCTGAGTAATACTCCATTGTGTATATGTACCACGGCTTTCTTATCCATTCGTCTGCTGATGGACATCTAGGTTGCTTCCATGTCCTGGCTATCATAAACAGTGCTGTGATGAACATTGGGGTACACATGTCTCTTTCAATTCTGGTTTCCTCGGGGTGTATGCCCAGCAGTGGGATTGCCATGTCATAAGGTAGTTCTATTTCCAGTTTTTTAAGGAATCTCCACACTGTTCTCCATAGTGGCTGTACTAGTTTGCATTCCCACCAACAGTGCAAGAGGGTTCCCTTTTCTCCACACCCTCTCCAGCATTTATTGCTTATAGACTTTTGGATCGCAGCCATTCTGACTGGTGTGAAATGGTACCTCATTGTGGTTTTGATTTACATTTCTCTGATAATGAGTAATGTTGAGCATCTCCTCATGTATTTGTTAGCCATCTGTATGTCTTCTTTGAAGAAATGTCTATTTAGTTCTTTGGCCCATTTTTTGATTTGGTCACGATAACCCTGTATGCGAGACAGCAAAAGAGACACAGATGTATAGAACAGTCTTTTGGGCTCTGTGGGAGAGGGAGAGGGTGGGATGATTATGGGAGAATGGCATTGAAACATGTATAATATCATATAAGAAATGAATCACCAGTCTAGGTTCGATGCAGGGTACAGAATGCTTGGGGCTGGTGCACTGGGATGTCCCAGAAAGATGGTATGGGGAGGGAGGTAGGAGGGGGGTTCAGGATTGGGAACATGTGTACACCCGCGACGGATTCATGTTGAGGTATGGCAAAACCAATACAGTATTGTAAAGCAAAATAAAGTAAAAAAAAAAAAAGTTGAATAATATAATGAAAATTTACAAAATATGTGAACAGAAGATAAATAAATGGAAAATAGACATTAAAAAGGTGCTGAAAATTACTGGCCCATAGGAAAATGAGACATGCCTTCATACCATCTATTTAAAAGACTGATTAAACAGTGGTATGGATATGAAGCAACTGGAATTCTCATATGTTGCTTGTTTGAGATCAGTAAAACTCAAAAGTTCCATTCAGAAATGCAAACCTGCCCAAAGAACTGAAAACATAAGTCCACAAAACATTGTAATATGTTCATGGCATTTTTATTTATAATAGTCCAAAGGAAAAATGACCCAAATGTTCAACATCAGGAGAGTAATATGATATTGAACAAAATGATAAAGGCCAAAAATAGATTCTGTGTTAAAACAGAAGTTTTGCCAAGGGTGACACAGAAGGACAAGAGGGTGCTGTGTGGAATGAAGGGAGAGCTCAGAGCACAATGCATATCCGGCAACATTTCTGCTTGCCCCTGGGAGCTCTGGAGTCAAGACTGACCACTGGTGCCTCTGCTTAGAGAAGAAACAGCTGGACCCTCGTGCCACCAACTTGTGCAGTAATTGCCTGTGCTTTACTTCCCAGGTGGTGCTAGTAGTGAAGAACCCTCCTGGCAATGTAGGAGACATAAATGATGCAGGTTCAACCGCTGGGTCAGGAAGATCCCCTGGAGGAGCGCATGGTAACCACTTCAAGAATTCTGTGGACAGTGAAACCTAGCAGGCTACAGTATATGGGGTTGCAAAGAGTTGGACACAACTGAAGCAACTTAGCAGCAGCAGAAGCGACTGAGCACACACATTCTCTAAGAAGGGCTTGACCTGAAGCTACTGCCACCTGATGTAGTACATAGGCTATTGCCAAAAATGATGTGGCCGTGGCTCAAAAGTTGAGGCAGACCCTGCAAAGGGCCACAGCGAGAGATCTCCTTGAGCACACTCCTGGCACCAACAAGGAGTATTTCCTGGAGGAGCATTTGCATAGGCTAGCTCCATACAACCACCCTGTGAAGTCTGAACTGTGCACATTTCAAAACTAACCTATAGTACAATATGCAATGATGGTGGTTGTCTTTAGGGAACAGAAAGACATGAGTTAGTGGTTATGAAGGGTTATAAGAGTGCTTTCTGTGGAGCTAGCCATGTCCTATTTCTTAACCAAAGTTCAGGTTACCTAGGTATTTTTATTTTATGACATTTCATCACTTACAGTATGTAGACTTTTAGTACATATTTTGTTTAATTCAAAGAAAAGCAATTTCAACAATTTTAGTAATGACTGCATAAGATGGATGACATTTTGGGGAATGAGTGAAAGGTGGAAAAATTTAGAATATAGACACACACATTCCTTTATATATATATACATAAATCATAACGGAGAAGGCATTGGTACCCCACTCCAGTACTCTTGCCTGGAAACTCCCATGGACGGAGGAGCCTGGTAGGCTGCAGTCCATGGGGTCGCTAAGAGTCGGACACGACTGAGCGACTTCACTTTCACTTTTCACTTTCATGCATTGGAGAAGGACATGGCAACCCACTCCAGTGTTCTTGCCTAGAGAATCCCAGGGACGGGGGAGCCTGGTGGGCTGCCGTCTATGGGGTCGCACAGAGTCGGACATGACTGAAGCGACTTAGCAGCAGCAGCAGCAGCATAAAGCATAACACACAGCAAACAGCTTCTGTAGTGCTGTATTGAAAGAAAAGGGCTTCTCTGGTGGCACAGTGGATAAGAATCTGCCTGACAATGAAGGGGACATGGGTTGGATCCCTGGTGCTGAAAGATTCCACATGCTACAGCGCTACAGCTACTGAAGCCTGTGTGTCTAGAGTCTGCTTCACTACGAGAGAAGCCACAGCAATAAGAAGATGTGCACCACAGCTAGAGAGGACTCCCTACTCTCTACAACTAGAGAAAAGCCTGCAGGCAGCAATGAAGACCGGCACAGCCAAAAATTAACAAATGAAATAAATAAAAATTTAAAAAAGCTTAAAAAATAAGACACATATGAAAGTACAATATAATATCAAGATGCTTATTATTTTTTTCTTTTTTCTTTTTTTAAATTTTACTTTACAATACTTATTATTGAAGTGTCAGATTAGAAGTCTAATGAGCTGTTTCAGACAAAATCTGATAAAATGTGTAATTTAATGGACTTTGAAAAAAAAACCACTAAAAATAACCCACAAATCTAATGTAAATTCTTGCAATGTATTCACTTTTCCTGAAGCAATTTTGTTCTTCTTCTTCAAATTTCTACTTTCAAAGCTGATATGTGATGTTATTAATTGTTAGTATATAGTAAATATTTATTGAATTAAATCCATCAAAAGTAGGCTGACACTAGAAATTTCATTTGTATTATTTCTTCTATCACTGGGAACCATAATATGCAAAAATTCATGTTTGTCTTGTTTTCAACACATATACAATACTTGGGTAAATATATGTGTTGATAAAGCTACCATATATTAGGCTCTATTCCAGTTCCAAGGGATAAAAAGAGAACAAAGCTCTTACATAAGGAAATAAAATAGCAGCTAGGATAATACCCTCTTGTAATCAACCATATTATAGTATACAAACAGTAAAGAAAGAGGTGGAAGCATGAAGAACAAAGCTATTACATTTCTGTCTTTAATGTTAAGGGAAAGTCTCTGCTATTAAAAGCCTCAAGAAGTTTTCCATAATGTATAAATAAGAGTTTGTCCAGCAAACAAGGAAAGGATGGGTGTGTTCAGTAGGAGGAAAATATAACTAAAGACAGAGAAGGGTGGAGGAGAAGTCTTGTGACACTCATAATGGTTGGAGAGTGTAAATGGGTGTAATCTGGAGGAAGAGCAAAGCAGACTGGTGGACAGAAGCTGGAAAATGAAGTTGTGGAATGTACAATGGTGCATTAGGATGAATGGAGGAGACTAGGACAGTAACATAAAGCCAGGCTTTGTGGACAGAAGATGGGGCTTCAGAGAAGGGAAGCTTATAAAGGCAGAGAAGTCAGTCAAGAGACAGGGAGAGGATTATTCAGACATTAAAAAAAAAGGGTGACATTTGCAGCAACATGGATGGATATAGAGATGATCACATCAAGTGAAGTAAGCCAGGCAGAGAAAGAAAAATGCCATATTGATATCATATATATGTAGAATCTTAAAAAAATGATACAAATAAACTTATTTACAGAACAGAAGAGACTCACAGACACAGAAAGCAAACTTATGATCACCAAAGGGGATAAAGAGTAGGAGGGATAAATTAGGAATTTTGGATTAACAGGTATGCACCACTATACATAAGACAGGTAAACAACAAGGGCCTACTGTATAGTACGGGGAACTATATTCAGTGTCTTATAATAACCTATAATGGAAAAGTTTCTGAAAAAGAATAAATATATATACAAACTAAATCTATACACAACTAAATCTATATATATGTCTATATATAACTAAATCTTTATATATATAACTAAAAATATATGTATATGTGTATATATATATATATATATATAAACTAAATCACACTTGCTGTACACCTGAAACACTGTGAACCAACTACATCTCAACTTTTAAAGAGAGAGACAAGGATAGAAAAGCAAATAGGGAAGTAGAAGGGATTGCTGCTGCTGCTGCTGCTAAGTCGCTTCAGTCGTGTCCGACTCTGTGGGACCCCATAGACGGCACCCCACCAGGCTCCTCCGTCCCTGGGATTCTCCACGCAAGAACACTGGAGTGGGTTGCCATGTCCTTCTTCAATGCATGAAAGTGAAGAGTAAAAGTGAAGTCGCTCAGTCGTGTCCGACTCTTAGCGACCCCATGGACTGCAGCCTATCAGGCTCCTCCACTGACGGGATTTTCCAGGCAAGAGTACTGGAGTGGGTCGCCATTGCCTTCTCCAGTAGAAGGGATTACTGGTGTGTTAATTCAAAACTCCAGGGAAGAGGAGGCTTCAAGAAGAAGATGGCCACCTGGGTGAGAAGTTGTACAGAGTCAGGCAGGATGAACTCTGAGGAGGAAATCTTGGCTCCCACAGAGCTCAGGGATGCTCACAGAGAGGGAGGGCAAACCAGAATGCATGGGACCAGGAAAAAAGAGAGAGGAGGGGCAACTGGACACTTGTGCTGTTGATTGATTATAAAACTGTTTTTTTTTTTTTTTTTGCATTTGAGAGTGGGAGGAAATGGATGAAGCATTATTTGAAAAGACAAAGAGAAGGCAATCATTTGTTTTTAAAAACTCGAAAGGCAAAACCACAGTTGTAAGCTGAGTGGAATAAGCCTATAGGGAAGGAATAATTGAAGACTGAAGAACCGAGGGCAGGGGACTATTGGAGAGAAATGTTCTTTTTATTCCCTGAGCTCTGAGCTTGGATGCACAGAAGGAAGAATGAGCATGTAGGTGCTTGAACTTAGAAGCAGAGGGACTGATTTAACAAGTGAACTTGGTCAAGGACTGTGGGGGTTTCTGCAGCAGAGAAGGCTACACTCAAATTCTGTAGAAACAGCTCAGTTCTAGAGTCACAGGAATAAGATGTCCTGTGAGGCTTCCCTGGTAGCTCAGCCATAAAGAATCCGCCTGCAATACAGGAGACGTGAGTTCAATCCCTGGGCCAGGAGTTTGCCCTGGAGAAGGAAATGCAACCCACTGCAATATTCTTGCCTGGGAAATCTCATGGACAGAGAAGACTGGCAGACTACAGTCCATGGGGTTGCAAAAGGGTTGGACACGACTTAGCAACTAAACCATTTGGTGCTGGAATTTGACTGGTGGTCCAAGTTGGAACCTTGCCTCAAAAGCCCCTACACTGACTGGACAAGTACATATCCCACTTCTAACCATTTCCTCTCCCTGTCTGTCCCTACCCCCAACCACAGGACAGATAAGAGACACTCTGTGTCTAGTGCTGCCTGAGAGCAGTGCACCCAGGACCCTGGCTCTTTCAGGAGAGAAGTCCTGCCACCTTAACCCCATCACCCTGTACCACCCTTTCCTTTTCCCTGGACCATCTAGATCTAACAATGTTGATGGTGGGTCAGGCTTAATATATTAACACTTATGACAAAAAACAAAAAGAATATGATCATCACAACAACCACCTGCAAAGTTGGGACCTCAAGGCACAAAGAGAGAAGCACGTTGACTTGAACCACATTTCACATGCTGCTGAACGGTTCAAACCCAGGCAGCAAGAGCTCTGAAAACACCAGCCCCTCCCTTAATCCCAGGAAGAATGGGTTGAGAGACTGGCCTGAGAATACAGCAGTCATGTTTTCAGATATTATTCTCTGTGCAAAGTTGAGTTAAAGGATTTGGAGACTTAGGCCTGAGTTTTCAAAGACCTCCAGTAGGTTTGTGTTTTGAGCATTTGCAACTAAATAGTTCATGATTAATTCTGAAACAATCCAAACTGTTCTCCAAAGGAAATTAAGTGAACTGGAGCTGTGCTGGACACTTTCAAATAATACTGAGCTCTTTTCACCTCCATCAGAAATCCTTCCATTGTACACAGGATTTTCTGCCTTAAACTATCTGAATATGAAGAAGTAACACATATGAGTACAAACAAATTTATTACTTAAGTTAGTCTCTGTAAATTTCAAGCATCCAGGGAAAGTCAAAAGTTTACTTAATTTTTAATATATTTTCAAATGTTGTGAAAAACATGAATTGATGCTATTGCAGCAACATGGATGGGCCTAGAGATTATCAGACTAAGTGAAGTAAGTCAGACAGAAAAAGACAAATATCATCTGATATTGCTTATATGTGGAATCTAAAAAATAATAATACAAAGGAACTTATCTACAAAACAGAAATAGGCACACAGAAATAGAAAACAAACTTGTAGTTAGCAAAAGAGGAAAAGGAGGGGGAGGGATAAATTAGGAGTTTGGGGTGAACATATATATGCTACTACACATATAAAATAGATAAAAAACAAGGACATACTGTTCAGCACAGGGAACTACATTTAGTGTCTTGTAATAAGCTATAATGGAGAAGAATTTGGAAAAGAATGCATATATATAAAAAAGATACATGTGTGTATATAACTGAATGATTTTGCTATACATCTGAAATGAGCACAACATTGTAAATCAATTGTAGTTAAAAAAACACATCAGCAAAATGTGTATATTTTATCACTGTAAAAGTTTAGCAATCTCAAATCAAAGGAGGGTAGATAAAAGTGAAATCTCTCTTATCAAGAAGAAACTCTCTATCAGTATATATATATATATATATATATATATATATATATATATATATATAAAATCACATTTTCATTGTAATGTACAGAGAAATGGCTGTACTAGACATGCTCTATGAAAGGGTCCTGTTAGTATTTCATTGATGACACATCTAGGAGTGGTCAGTAAAAGAATCATACTTCATGCAAAATTATACACAATGACTGGCATCATCAAATAATTTGTAATAATAGCTAAATCCTAAGAATTTGCCTCTTTTTTGTAAGTTAATTGGCTATTGGTAGACTAAATAAGATACATCCTGGGTTCTCTAGAATTTGAGGTAGGAGGACTTGGAGACAAGAGATACTTCAGGAAAAATAAAGAGTGGATAACTTGATGGAGTAGCTCCTGTTCCAGAAGGTGCATAATAGATCAGCTGCCTTCCAAGTCTCTGGGGGTCCACATTGCATCTGTAGCAGAAGTTTAATGCCAAGTTCTGTTTAGATCAATGAGTTTCAAACTGAAAGCATCAGACTCGCCTGGGACATTTGTTTAAAATTCAATTTCTTGTCCAATATCCTAAAAGTTTCTATATCAACAAAAGTAAAGTAGGACACAGAAATCTGTGTTTACATCACTTCTAGTGATTCTGTTACTAATGGTTCAGGCACCACCCTTTGAAAAGTGTGTAAAGTTTTGATCATCTACTCAGGATAAGAAAATATCAGAGTTTAAAACTCTAAGTTTAGCTTTTTCTTATCTGCATTATTGCAGTAAAGAATGCTAATCCAATCAAATTTGACAAGGAATCAGATAGAATTTGAATGATCTCTTAGTTATTAGTAATGAGCTTTTAGCCTAAATACACATTGGATCTTGAGTTATTGACAATCAAGTACAGTTGCATAATTTACAAAGAAACTAAGTATATTTCAGTGAATTGAAGGTAAGAACTCAAAATTTCATCCTGACAGGGTGAATAAGCAAAATTATTTTGGTCATTCAACAGTTTGGCCTATGGGTAATAAAACACTTATATTAATAGATCACTGTTACCTCGTGGCTTCCTGCTGCCTGTACCCTGATTTCCAAAGCTTTCCACTGCAGCATCTCTTATCTTGGGTTATTCTGCAGATTGCTTCAGTCTCCCCCTCCATCCTAACTCTTTCCCTTCCTCCTTCCCCTGGTTTCCTGGCTACTTTCCACTCAGCAATCTCTCTTCAGATGATACCTTAAAAACTCCTTTACTAGACCTTTCTAACACATTTGGAAATAAGTTAGCTTCCTCTCTTTGTATGTCATCCTTAAGTACTCAGCAATTTCACTATTAAAACAATCAGCTTTTTAATTTTTTTTTGATATTGAACCACATAAGCTGTTTGTATATTTTGGAGATTAATCCTTTGAGGCATCATCTGCAATTTTTTTTTTCATTCTGTTGATTCTCTTTTTGTTTTGTTTACCATTTCCTTTGCTGTGCAAAAGCTTTTGAGTTGCATTAGATCTCATTTGTTTATTTTTATTTTCATTATCTTAGGAGGTGGATCAAAAAAAAAAAAAGATTGCTGTGATCTATGTCAAATTGTTCTGCCTATGTTTTCCTCTAAGAGTTTTATAGTGACTGGCCTCACATTTAGGTCTTTAATAAGTAGATAATCTTCAAGGACATACTATATAGCTCAGGGAACTCTATTCAACATTCTGTAATAATCTATATGGGAAAAGAATCCAAAAATGAATTGTGATTACTTCTTTATTTTCTCCAATAGTCAGTATAAACTGAGATTAGGAGCCAGGATTCTCTTTCTCACTGCCTACCACTGCCATTATGAAGCCTGTTTATTTAATTCTTTAAAAAAAAAAGGTTTAGAGTACCTTTTAGGTAAATACAGGCAAAAGCAAATTCATATGTCTTCAATTATCTTCCTGAAAACTTAGGTTACCAGGAAGTATAACAGAAGTGCCTGGGGTTTAAATGAGGCCTGTAATCTGGGTTACTCAGTTGAGTAACTCCTAAGAGTAAATCAGCAATTTCACTTAGCTGGTGAAAAATATATAAAGGTCCAATGTTCTCAGGAAGCTTTGAGCATTTGAAATTTTGCATAATTTTTTTTTCTTTAAATGGCTCTTATGAAACAAACTAAAAAAAAAACACAATCACACTAAATTCCTTATAGAAAATGAAAGTGCTGCAGAAAAGGTAATAGTTTATTGTCATTTAGCCAATAAATATATTGACATTCTGACTTTCATTCAACCTTTCAAACATTCTCTACAAAGAATTGCAGATTTGGAGATGAGCCAATCAGTTTTAAAAGAAGAAAATTTATGCCAACAATAAAGTTCCCGTGACTGAACACTTGAAATAAGAATTATAAAGTGACAACAATAGGGCAAGGACATTCTTTTAGGCAATGAACTTAGAGAAATTTCTGTTTCTATAACAAGCCATAATGCTTACATAACTCAGCTAGAATGCTTTTATAATGGTTTAACTCTGCTCAATGTTATGTGACAGCCTGGATGGGAGGGGAGTTTGGTGAAAAATGGATATATGTATATGTATGGCTAGGGCTTCCCTGGTGGCTCAGACGGTAAAGCATCTGCCTGCAGTGCGGGACATGGGTTCAGTCCCTGGGTTGGGAAGATCCCTGGAGAAGGAAACGGTAACCCACTCCAGTACTCTTGCCTGGAAAATTCCATGGACTGAGGAGCCTGGTAGGCTACAGTCCGTGGGGTCACAAAGAGTTGGACACGACTGAGAGTCTTCACTTTATATGTATGGCTGTTCTCCTGAAACTATCACAACGTTGTTAATCAGGTATACTACAATACAAAATAAAAAGCTTTTTAAAAGATCTACAAAATAATCAACTTAAACAAATGCAAAAATACCTAGAATATGTTGAACATTAAGTTTCCTGTTTAATGAAATAGGACAGGCTTTCCAACAGAAAGAGGGATAGGAAAGGGTAAAAGGTGTGGTGAGGAAACTTTAAAAAAAATTAGTCCATCTGGTTCATAAATTTTCCTTCACTTATACTTATTAATCACTGTGATACAAATAATTTTTGTCTTTAATTAAACATACTATATTCACTTTATAGGTTTTTCTTATTAATAGTGTTAGCATTTGACATTCATTTTTGTGTGATTTAGAACCTAGGTTTATGATGTAGTGGAATTACATTTATATAGATTTTTTTAATGTACTAGTTATAATAGCAGACATATTAAAAAGAGTGACTCATATAGCAATCATGTAAATGCTCCATCATGAATATAATATAAGAGCCATGCAATTTTTCTTGTGATTTCATTTTATAATATGCCTTTACTAAGTTTAAGTGTTTAATGCATAACTTCGTAGTGGTTCCTGTAATAGATTGGTTTGTGCTAATGATTCGTTCTTTTTTTTTTTTTTCCTAATGAAATTGCTCCTTGAAATGGGAAAATGTGGTTTATTTTGAGAATGATCCTGTTTAATGTTTTAGCCTAAGAAAGACTTGAGCGAAATTAACTGTTCTATGGTTCATGAATTATTTCTGGCATCTGTTACCATCTCTCATAAAGAAAGGTTGAAGGGAAAACAAACTGTATAACCCCACTGGTGATCACTGTCAAAACAATGCTAAAATGTCATTGCTAAAATAAAAATATTTATCTATTTCTCATCCTGTTGTTACATCCCAATTTGTCATCATAAACACCGAAAAGTTGAGAGACAGACTGACGTTGATGGAGTCTGGACCCCAAATGACAATATAATACCTTACATTTCTAAGACATTTGGTCTCAGAATATCTGAGCACTTTGAATATTTTAAAGGATTTTAGTTGACACTGCTAGGACAATAAGAAATGGAAAATGACTACAATTACGTGTTATATTTAAGAAGTGGCTTTCATAATAGCAAAAAACTGCTCGTATAGGAGTGAAGTGCAAAACAGAATTTGGTGTCACGGTTTTCACTTTGAATAGTAGAAGCTACACTGAAAGGTGTTCTCTTACTGCTAATGGTCAGGTCTTTCCACAACCGTGATTTATTTTACTAGAAGCTGGAACAGGTGTGGTCTCTTTTTGGCAAAGTCTTCCTGAAGTTCATACCTTACTTGGGCTTCAGGTTTCAGATCTGTTTAACAAGACTGCTGAATGCCGTGCAACCCAAGAACTTCTGTCTTATTACATGAACAGAAGACTGACTGACTATGAAAGCCTTCATCTGAAAATCCAGTTTCTCATTTTGAATTTGGCAAAATTAATGTACATGATCTCCAGGATGTTGGTATGAAGTCTCATCTTAGGAAAATTGTCTTCATGGCAAGTTTTAACAAAATGAATATTAAAGTGGACACATATGCTGGACAATTTTATTTCCATAAATAAATGTCAGCTTTGGCTGAGGACCAAACACAGTACTTTTCAAGAGCTGGAATAATTATTATCAAAGTGAACAGCAAGAAAAGAAGGAGGTCAAAGGCAAGTGTGTTTTTGTTGCTTAGAATACAACAATTTTGCCATGAACTCTCTAAAAAAATAAATATAAGTAGGGTAAAGGGAAAAAAATGAAGAGTTTCCAGACTCGAATTAAACATTGGGATTTCACCTTAGGTCAAATACCATTTACTGACTTTATGAAAGAAGCCTTATAATTGCCTTATTTCCTTTGAAAAATATACGGCGTTGTGCCAGCAGGTACTTGGTGGTGCTATTCGCGTGGCCAATTCATCCAAGGAGCTGTTGCTTGTCCCTGCAGCTGAAGGTCTGGTGCATTTTTTAAGTTCCCAGGAAAGCGATTGTCACAGGTCAGTCTGCGGCTCCTGATGGCTATAAATGGCTCTGTGTAATGAGAATAGGTAGATCAACATAGCTCAGGCTCTGAAGTGAAACTTCATCTTATTTCTGGCACCGCAAGTACAAACCTGATCCTTATCTGTCAAAGAAAAAACATTCCTCCTTAAAGGCCGGCATCACTCTTGACAATTTCCACATACCTCTAGAAAATTATGAAAGACCCATTGTATCAAAACCTGGGGTAAACAGGATATTTCAGGCCTGTTAGTGTGATTGAGTTAATCCGTACATTTCACTTTGTTTTAGCAGTATCTGATAAAAAAGAATGCTTCAACACTCTTTATACTTTTCGATTCCACCCTGACTTGAGCAGACAAAACTATGAAATAGGAATAAAAAGAAAAATAAGAAGACAATATAATTAAAAGACACTGAGTCTATTTTTGTGTATCCAAGAGTCTTAGACTGAGAGTCTATGGGATTTTGTTTTTCATGGGCTTGGTGCCACTACTGATGGTGTACCTGTGGCTGTTGTCCTGGGTAAAGATACACAGCCACTCCTGGGCTTCCATTGACCAGAAAGTGTTTGAGCCCCATTTTCATTCTAAACTGCCCAGTAAAATGTTTATTGTAAAAAAACAAAACATTGTTTGTTTTCTACTTTGTCCATTTTCTCAGTATAGAAAATTTTCAATATTAGCATTTCCAGATGAGACTAGAAATCTAGAGGATACACACGCATAGTGGAATACAATGAACTTTGGGGTTAAAAAGCCTTATTTAATGTTGCACCTCAACAAGGTATTTATCTTCCCCAAGTACATTCCCCAGATGGAAAATAAAAATGTATGCTGCTTTGAAATAACATTCTCAGGATTATAGGAGGCAAATTAACAACCTGCTTTCTATTTTACATAATATGTCATGAATGATGAAGCAAACACCCCTCAACCTGCCATCAGTTGAAGAAATAGGACATTTCTAGCACCTCTGAAGTGACCCCGTGCCCCTCATGAACACCCTTCCATTACAAGGGTAACTGCTACTGTGAATTGTTTTGTTGAAGACCTCACTTTTGGTTATTTTCTTACTATATGAATCTCTAACAAAATTTTAAGTTCTGTATGTATGGTGAATTGATATAAGTGATATTATAAGAAATGTATTCCCCTGCAACTTACATTATCCATTCTATTCAGTCATTATAATGATTCCAATTCCTTGTTGATAGTGCAGTTTGGGGCTGCTACGAACAATGCCATTTTTTAATACCTTTTATTTATATTTTGGCCCCATGGCATGTGGAATCTCAGTTCCCTAACCAAGGATTGAACCTGCACCCTCTCCATTGGAAGGATGGAGTCTTAACTGCTCGACCACCAAGGAAGTCCCTGAACAATGTTGTTTTGAAAACACACTCAAGCGTGTCACTGTCCCACACCTGCCAGGTCCTGTGAATGGATCTGCTGGATCATTGAGCAGGCGCATTTCAGTTTTGTAAGACTTCACCCTGCTTCCCAAAGCAGGAGGGGAAATATAAACTCCCACCAGCTTCTGTAGAAAGTTAATTATTTGTTCATTCAAAAGGAAAAGGAACTTCCTTCTGGCATTCTTGGAGGCAATTTTTAAATAACTTTTCAATTCTTTCCAGGACAGCAGATAATTATGGTTTTTTTCTTCTTTTTTTAGTTTAGTTTCTCTTGGAGAAAATGCTGGGTATACAGAATGACAGAGAATAGCATTGATTTTATGTAATTTTAACTTTTTAGAATAGAGTTGAAAATCATATTCTTTGGTAACAGTCCAATAGTCTGGTTATTTGTAATATGGATGTGCTTCCAGCACAGTAAAGCATTGAAGTGGCAAGTGAGGGGGGGTTGGTGGAGAAGAGAGAGCAGGTGCTCATGATAACCTATTCAAATAAAGTTTCCTAGATTGTGCATTCTAATATCCAAATGACATTGAAGGTTGCACCTTTAAAATACAGACTTAATAAACACAAAATACATAATTCATTTCTCGATGTTGATGGTCATAGCTTATACTGGGAGAGATTAAGCCCAGAGGAAAAGAGAGAGAGGGACATCCTTCACAGATACACACATATGAATAGAACAGCATTTGGAAAGAATAAACCATCGGCCATGTCTTCCATGGGGCTTCTCAGGTGGCGCTAGTAGTAAAGAACTCGCTTGCCTGTGCAGGAGATGTGGGTTCAATTCCTGGGTTGGGAAAATCCCCTGGAGGAAGGCATGGCAATCCAGTCCATTGTCCTTACCTAGAGAGTCCCATGGACAGAGGAGCCTGGCTGGCTACAATCCACAGAGTTGCAAAGAGTCAGACAAAACCAAAGCGATTTAGCATGTACACACGCATGCCTTCTGTTTTGAAACTGTACTCAGTGGGCCAAGGAATACATCTAGGTTCTTTGTGGTAGTCTTAACGCATGTTTGCAATGGACTGAAATGGAAGATGGCATTTCATTATCATCCAGTTCTCATGGGAGCAAAGAATTCTCCAACATGTTTCAAAGATATAAAGATCCTGCCCTTTATCCGAGTCCTTCCCTGCCCCAGTTGGATAGAAAGAATGTAAACATTAGAGAGGCTTCCCTGGTGGCTCAGACAGTAAAGCGTCTGCCTACAATGTGGGAGACCCAGGTTAGATCCCTGGGTTGGGAAGATCCTCTGGAGAAGGAAATGGCAACCCACTCCAGTACTCTTGCCTGGAAAATCCCATGGATGGAGGAGCCTGGTAGGCTACAATCTATGGGGTCGCAAAGAGTCGGACACGACTGAGTGACTTCACCTCACCTCACCTCAAAATTTCAGTCTGTGAATGATCACTCACCTTGGCAAACTCAGAAGGTGTCTGAGATTTCATTATCCTAGTCTAGAGTGTAAAAGTATCCCAAGGCACAAGAATATTTACAGATGATAACAAGAAGCCTTAGTACGCAAAACATGACCCTAAATCCCAAATAAGTGTTAATTAGATATGTTCTTGTGCAATCTAACATCCAGACCGTTTACTGGAGAGGCAGTACAGGGGAGGGGTCAAGAGATATAAACTAGTACAGCCACTATGGAGCACAGTATGGAGGTTCCTTAAAAAACTACAAACAGAGCTCCCTTATGGTCCTGCAATTCCACTGCTGGGCACATATCTGAGAAAACTCTAAGTCGAAAAAGTGCTTGCATTACAATGTTCATTGCAACACATTTTACAATAGCCAGGACATGAAAGCAACCTGTGTCAATTCACAGAGGAATGGATAAAGAAGATATGGTACATTTATACAATGAAATATTACTCAGCCATAAAAAAGAACGAAATAATGCCATTTGCATCAACACAGATGGATTTAGAGATTGTCATACTAAGTGAAGCAAGTCAGAAAGAGACCAATGAGCATCATATGATATCATTTATATATAGAATATTAAAAAATGATATAACTGAACCTACATACAAAACAGAAATAGACTCACACAGAAAACAGAAAGAAAGGGGAGTGAAAAGGGACAAATTAGGAGTATGGAATTAACATATACATACTACTATATATAAAATAGATAACTAATAAGAGCCTACTGAATAGCACAGGGGATTATACTCAATATCTTCTAATAACCTATAATAGAAAAGAATCTGAAAAAGAATATATACATAACTGAATCACTTTGCTGTGTACCTGAAACTAACACAACATTGTAAATCAACTATATTTTAATAAAAAATAAATAAAAAGAAAACATCAGAAAAATATAAATGAGCATTGATCCCTCTGGGGACTGCTACCCCCCTTTGCAACACATAAAAGTGTTTATTAGAGGTAAATGCTTAGGCCACAGACTGTAGACTTCTGGGTCTACGACTCATCAAATGGCTCTTTAAAGGCAAATACAAGAGCTTCCTGTGCCTCAGTTTTCTCTTTTGTAAGATGAGAACAAGAATATTAGCCACATTCTAGGAGTCACATGGGGTTTAAGTTATATCTAAAGCAATTGGAAAAGTGCCTGACATACATGGCAAGTTTTCAGAAATGGGTTATCCTTACTGTCCTCACCAGCATCATCACTTGCTACAGAGCCACTTGCACAAAGGTCAGGTTTGTGGACAGCAGTGGTGCAGAACTTCCGATTATACCTCATTGTTGACACTCAGCACAAGCTTATTTATCACACCACCCTCAAAGCATGGAAAGAACCAGAAGCATGATATTTGTGCACTTCAATCAGACTTTATTTTGACCATCAGTTCAAACAATCAGTGTTTTCATTCCTAAAACATATAAATAGCTAAAGAGAAAAAAGACTGAAATCAGAAAACTCTTTACACCAATTTCAGAAGCTTACAGCTTTCTGCTTACACTGTGACTCTGCACGACAGATGCACAAAGAAAATATGTCAGCCAAGAACATTTAAAATTGTATATTTATTCTTAGAAAATGGATTTAAGTTATAAATCAAAAGTTTATTTCTTACACCACACATATATGTTTATGTTTATTATTAACTTGCAAATGAAAGGAGGTAGATGATTACATTTCAAAAGCCATTTTTAATTCTAACTGAATTGAGTTTATAAATTGTCCAAATGGAAATTGATCTTTGTCTTTACTTGTTTGCTTCCTCATTTTGTTCCTTTTTTGCTTATTTCTCTAATAAATATCTACAACACTTCCACCTTGTTTTCTGGTATGGAGGGAAATGTTATTAAGTCACCCAGGGCAAAAGAGAATAACTCAGCATATGTAGAAACTCCTCACCCCAGGACAGACAGGAAATGTAGCTTGCAAAATCCACACACACACACACACACAAAATCAGTCTTTCCCAACTACTCCAATTATTTTAAATGCATTTTGAACTTAATTCAAATAATGTATTTTCTGTTTTTTAACGTCTACTGGGGGAGCCAGAGTCTATGTAATAGACTCAGTCCACCATCTAGAAGTGATTTACACCACCATCTCGAAGTGGTGTAGAGAGTTATTTCCACTTTCTGAAGCCCTGTGGCCATTCATCTACTCCCGTGTGGCATGTGTTCTCTATACCTTGTGCTTCAGCTATCTGAGCTGCTGTTTTCTCTTCCCTGTAAAGCCCCCCAGCAGCAAGTACCAGGACGTGAGAATGGTAGACAGTATCCTTGTACTTGTCAAAAACAGGATGTCCAAGAAGCATCACATGTGTTTTGTACCTTTGTATGAATATTATTTATGTTTATATTACATAGATGTGAAAACTGAGGCCCAGAAAAACGAAGGTAGTTTACACTCTTCTCTGATTTCAAAGTCCAAACTCTTTTGATGAAGGCAGAGACTTAATTCACTTTTTAATATCTTTCTCATTATCTTGTTTTATTTATTTACTTATTTTTTCTCTTTTTTTTTTTTTTTTTTGGCTGTGTTGCTCAGTGTGGGATTTTGGTTCCCTGGCAAGAGATCAAATCTGTGCCCTCTGCAGTTGAAGCATGGTGTCTTAACTACTGGGCCTCCAGGGAAGTTCTTTGATTCATTTTCTTTTTTCTTTTTTCTTTTTTTTTAATTTTAAAATCTTTAATTCTTACATGTGTTCCCAAACATGAACCCCCCTCCCACCTCCCTCCCCATAACATCTCTGTGGGTCATCCCCATGCACCAGCCCCAAGCATGCTGTATCCTGCCTCAGACATAGACTGGCGATTCAATTCTTACATGATAGTATACATGATAGAATGCCATTCTCCCAAATCATCCCACCCTCACCCTCTCCCTCTGAGTCCAAAAGTCCGTTATACACAGCTGTGTCTTTTTTCCTGTCTTGCATACAGGGTCGTCATTGCCATCTTTCTAAATTCCATATATATGTGTTAGTATACTGTATTGGTGTTTTTCTTTCTGGCTTACTTCACTCTGTATAATCGGCTCCAGTTTCATCCATCTCATCAGAACTGATTCAAATGAATTCTTTTTAACGGCTGAGTAATACTCCATTGTGTATATGTACCACTGGTTTCTTATCCATTCATCTGCTGATGGACATCTAGGTTGTTTCCCTGTCCTGGCTATTATAAACAGTGCTGCGATGAACATTGGGGTACATGTGTCTCTTTCAATTCTGGTTTCCTCGGTGTGTATGCCCAGCAGTGGGATTGCCATGTCATAAGGGAGTTCTATTTGCAATTTTTTAAGGAATCTCCACACTGTTCTCCATAGTGGTTGTACTATTTTGCATTCCCACCAACAGTGTAGGAGGGTTCCCTTTTCTCCACACCCTCTCCAGCATTTATTGCTTGCAGATTTTTGGATCGCAGCCATTCTGACTGGTGTGAAGTGGTACCTCATTGTGGTTTTGATTTGCATTTCTCTGATAATGAGTGATGTTGAGCATCTTTTCATGTGTTTGTTAGCCATCTGTATGTCTTCTTTGGAGAAATGTCTATTTAGTTCTTTGGCCCATTTTTTGATTGGGTCGTTTATTTTTCTGGAATTGAGCTGCATAAGTTGCTTGTATATTTTTGAGATTAGTTGTTTGTCAGTTGCTTCATTTGCTATTATTTTCTCCCATTCAGAAGGCTGTGTTTTCACCTTGCTTATATTTTCCTTTGTTGTGCAGAAGCTTTTAATTTTAATTAGATCCCATTTGTTTATTTTTGCTTTTATTTCCAGAATTCTGGGAGGTGGATCATAGAGGATCCTGCTGTGATTTATGTCTGAGAGTGTTTTGCCTATGTTCTCCTCTAGGAGTTTTATAGTTTCTGGTCTTACATTTAGATCTTTAATCTATTTTGAGTTTATTTTTGTGTGTGGTGTTAGAAAGTGATCTAGTTTCATTCTTTTACAAGTGGTTGACCAGTTTTCCCAGCACCACTTGTTAAAGAGATTGTCTTTACTCCATTGTATATTCTTGCCTCCTTTGTCAAAGATAAGGTGTCCATATGTGTGTGGATTTATCTCTGGGCTTTCTATTTTGTTCCATAGATCTATATGTCTGTCTTTGTGCCAGGAAGAAATAGAAAATCTTAACAGACCCATCACAAGCACGGAAATTGAAACTGTAATCAGAAATCTTCCAGCAAACAAAAGCCCAGGTCCAGACGGCTTCACAGCTGAATTCTACCAACAATTTCGAGAAGAGCTAACACCTATCCTACTCAAACTCTTCCAGAAAACTGCAGAGGAAGGTAAACTTCCAAACTCATTCTATGAGGCCACCATCACCCTAATACCAAAACCTGACAAAGATGTCACAAAAAAAGAAAACTACAGGCCAATATCACTGATGAACATAGATGCAAAAATCCTCAACAAAATTCTAGCAATCAGAATCCAACAACACATTAAAAAGATCATACACCATGACCAAGTGGGCTTTATCCCAGGGATGCAAGGATTCTTCAATATCCACAAATCAATCAATGTAATTCACCACATTAACAAATTGAAAAATAAAAACCATATGATTATCTCAATAGATGCAGAGAAGGCCTTTGACAAAATTCAACATCTATTTATGATAAAAACTCTCCAGAAAGCAGGAATAGAAGAAACATACCTCAACATAATAAAAGCTATATATGACAAACCCACAGCAAACATTATCCTCAATGGTGAAAAATTGAAAGCATTTCCCCTAAAGTCAGGAACAAGACAAGGGTGCCCACTTTCACCGCTACTATTCAACATAGTTCTGGAAGTTTTGGCCACAGCAATCAGAGCAGAAAAAGAAATAAAAGGAATCCAAATTGGAAAAGAAGAAGTAAAACTCTCACTGTTTGCAGATGACATGATCCTCTACATGGAAAACCCTAAAGACCACTCCACCAGAAAATTACTAGAGCTCATCAATGAATATAGTAAAGTTGCAGGATATAAAATCAACACACAGAAATCCCTTGTATTCCTATACACTAATAATGAGAAAGTAGAAAAAGAAATTAAGGAAACAATTCCATTCACCATTGCAACGAAAAGAATAAAATACTTAGGAATATATCTACCCAAAGAAACTAAAGACCTATATATAGAAAACTATAAAACACTGATGAAAGAAATCAAGGAGGACACTAATAGATGGAGAAATATATCATGTTCATGGATCGGAAGAATCAATATAGTGAAAATGAGTATACTACCCAAAGCAATTTACAAATTCAATGCAATCCCTATCAAGCTACCAGCCATATTTTTCACAGAACTAGAACAAATAATTTCAAGATTTGTATGGAAATACAAAAAACCTCGAATTGCCAAAGCAATCTTGAGAAAGAAGAATGGAACTGGAGGAATCAACTTGCCTGACTTCAGGCTCTACTACAAAGCCACAGTCATCAAAACAGTATGGTACTGGCACAAAGACAGACATATAGATCTATGATTCATTTTCTATCTCTCCCACAGAGCAGACTGTGTATCTTTACTCACAGAAATTCTCAATAAATGACAGAAAATAAATATTTTCTTGCAAATGCTCTATATAACAAATGATATTTTTCACCTATCTTTTCTGAAAAGTTATTTTTATAACTGGCTATACTGTGCTGAAATACACACACAAACACACAATTGCACACACAATAAAAAGAAAAGCTATCCAGACTCCAAAATGAGTAAGTTTAAAGCATATTAGCAATGCTTGTATATTTGAGAGTGTCAAAGTGAATTTAAACATGTCTTTTCACATGTTTGATATGTAAACAAATAAATATTCCATATTCTTTTATAGTATGATTTTTTATTCTCTCAAATACACTGGGCTTAGTTGGGTTGTATGTATAAGTGAATTTAGTTAGTTAATATGAGTTAATTTCACAGCCACTGTGTGGTCTAGTCTACTCAAAAGTAATAAAAGACTTTCTAAATTTATTTGTTTTCACTGGACACCAGACTCTAACATCTTTACTTTACCAAGTAGTTAATTGTGTGGGTTTAAATATATATAGGAATATTACTCAGTCATAAAAAGGAATGAATTTGAGTCAGTTCTACTGAGGCAGATGAACCTAGAACCTATTATACCGATTGAAGCAAATCAGAAAGAGAAAAACAAATGTCATATATTAACACATATATATGGAATCTAGAAAAATGATACTGATGAACCTATTTGCAGGGTAGGAATGGAGCCACAGATGTAGAGCCACAGAATGGACTGGTGGACAAAGCAGGAGGAGGAGGTAGGATGAAACGAGGAAGTAGCGTTGACATATGTATACTACAATGTGTAAAACTGATAGTGCGAAGCTGCTGTATAGCACGGGGAGCCCAGCTTGGCACTCTATGACAACATAGAGGGGTGCAACTGGCATGCTGGGGAGGTTGAGGATGGAAGGGTGATACACACACACATATATATATATATATACATATATATACACATATAATTATGGCCAATTCCCATTGTTATACAGCAGAAACCAACACAACATTGTAAAGCAATTTTCCTTCACTTAAAAAAGTTTTTTTAATATGTAAGTTGTATTCACAGGGGAAAAAAAACATAGTAAAACTCATTTTAATAAAACAAGTCTATGGATAGAGCAAATATCTCAAATGTGTTGTAATATGTCACATGCTAGCTGACACTGTGAACTACTGGTGGAGAGGCCTGCGTGCTAAGTGTGGACAATGGCAATGGCCAGGAAGGAACTGAGGCCCTTGATGCAACAGTCTTCAAGAAGCTGGAGGCTGGCCACAGCCAGGAGAGGAGGCGGGAGAACTCTGGTTGTGCCTTCAGATGAGGTTGCGACCCCTGCCAGTGTTGTAACTGGACGTCGCAGGAGACCCTGAGGTAGAGAACCCAGCCAAAATGTATATAGACACCTGACTTATAGAGATTGTGAGGTGGCTTTATGCCAGGAAGTCTTGGTATACATATTTTTTTAAGTAACAAAAGACAACGAATGCATTTAATAACATCAAATAGCTGAATGAAAAGGAACAAAAGTAAATTCCTTCTTTCAAAGAGTGAATTGTAAAGCTATTGGGTTAGTCAAAACTTTGTTCAGGTTTTTCCATAAAATATGACAAAAAACCCAAACAAACTTTTGACCAACCCATTATTTGCAAAACACACACATACATACACACACACACACACACACACACACACACATACAACACAGGGTAGTGGTTAAAAGCATAAATTCTGGAGCCAAAATTCAGGGTTTAGCCCATTAACTAAACAATATATCTTTAAGAAAGATGTTGAATTAAAAGTTTTTTATTTAAAAGTCTGTTTAAACAAGTTAATTTTGATCAGGGAACTATATTCAATATCCTGTGATAAAGCATAATGTAAAAAAATACAAAAAAGAATGTGTATGTATATATATATATATGTAACTAATTCACTTTACTGTATGTAGAACTTAATAAAATACTGCAAATTAACTATTCTTCAAATTTTAAAAATTAAATTAAAAATAATTTCTACTCAACTTGATTCAGAGCTTGACTGTACCATCCAGAGCATCTGAGCATGGGGCTGGTTGTTTCAAGCACCCACTAACAGATATTAGAGACACCTTTCTATAGAATCAGTGGAGCCCACGAAGGAAGAGAGAGATCTCATGAGGAAAACGAATTTAGAATGTACATGCAGCAACTGCAGCAACTCTCTTTCAAAAAGTGATTTTTTGTGGTTTCTCCACACAGGAACAGGTAGAATCCTGTCCATGGAAGGTCTGTCTGTTGTATGCTGACATTTTCACCTGATTTTCTTTCAATATTTGAAAAAAAGCGTGCCTTTCAATCCCTTTTCCCCTTTCACTCTCATTGTTGCTTCGCACGGAGCAGGCAAGAGGTGCCCAGCCCAGAAATCAGCACAGGTGATAGAGGAGACCTACCAAAGGATGGAAATCTGCAAGAATGGGGCTCCTGTAGATGCTTGTCGGAGCCTGTGGGTGTGTGCGTTTCAAGTCCCAAGCCTCATGAGAATGTTCCTCCCCAGTGGGATCAGAAATACTCAGGAAGAAAATTTCTCATGCATGTTGCCAGAATAGTAACTCAACTCCCACAATGCTTTCCTCTGAAATGAATTCCAATTTGCTTCAGAAAATAAACCTAGTGCTTCCATGGAAGCAGAGTTCCCACTGCCTGATGACACTGCCAGGCAAAACTCAAGTGATGTTCAAAAATTAGGAGCCCAGAGATAAACTGTGAACATTTGGCTCTTGGAGGAAACAGCTTCCAAACAAATAGAGGGAACTTCTGTTCGACTTTCCCATTGGTTGCCTTCTGTGGGAATCTTTTTTTTTTTTTTTTAATTTATGTCTAGTTGATTTACAATGTTGTGTTAATTTCAGGTGTACAGTAAAGTGAGTCAGTTATACATATACACATATTCACTCTAGGGTATTTTTAGATGCTTTTTGTCATTGATTTTTGAAGCAACAACTACTTATTGCAGCAGCTCCTTATTTCTAGGTCCAGAGAAATTCTGCATCTTCTATACATACACAGAGAAAACCAGGCTTCCAGGCCATCTACTGACAGACCTGTGCGTAGTGAGCACAAAAACAGCAAATGACTCCCATCGTTAGGACTAGAGTCAGAGCCAACCTCAAGGAAATCAGAGTCAACAAAAAGGACCTGAGGACACTGACTATTTCAGCCTGTCTTTTCAGTGTGTTCTGGGGCTGGGGGGAATAAATGTATTAGATGAAAATACTAAAAGAATTTTTGTAGGAAAATGCTTATATTCTTTTTTCTTTCTTTAATATAAATTCATTTATTTTAATTGGAGGTTAATTACTTTACAATATTGTATTGGTTTTGCTTATATTCTTTAGTGTGTTGATATGAGGATTGAGAAGAAGAGAGAAAAGGGGACTATTAACAATTGCTCATGAGGTTAATGCAAAATGGAAAGTAACAAATTATAGTCAATTTTACATCATTTGTAATTTTGGGGGCAAGTAAGCCAAAATAATAGCAGTGTTAGAGAACGGGATCGACTTGATTAGGGAAGCTGAGATACATTAAAGAGCCATCTCCCCATTCAAAGATCTTCCACCTACTGGCAGGGTACCAGAACTGCCCCAGATCTGGTCATGTCTTTGGTTAAGTCACTCTGGTTCCCATTTAAAGAAGAATTTTACTTTAGGCAGCTTAGTACTTCCATCCAATTATTCCGTGAGAGTCCTGGAAAATGGAATCAAGGATAGGTCAGGTACGGTTTACATCAGTGGGACCACCAGGTCCAGGTAAAGTGGACCCTGAGGGAGAGTTCTGCTGGAATCCTTCACTATTAGATTCCTCAGTTAACTACAAAAGAATTTACTTTAATTAATTAAAAATCTCTTTCTTTGTAATTCTTTTTAAAAAGCTAATTTTAAAAAAAACCTCAAAACTAACTTGTTTTTATATCACTTCTCCTTCTATGTGAAATGAGTAGTGGATTAACCAAGATATTTTTAGCAGAAATAAAACAAGCTGAAAAGCGGAAAAAAAAGTACAAAAATATATGAAGTGAAACATTTATTGCTGCAAAGATAAGTGACAGCAATTACATTTTCAAAAAACTACTACTGCTGCATAACTCTTTCCAAAGCTGATTTTCAACCGTTTTGGAAATGATGCCTTTCTTTAAGACTCCTATGAAAGGTAACTGACACTTTAGTTTCTCCAGAAGGACCAGTTGGGAGTAGAACACACCCAAATAGGATGGTTAACCTGCCAAAAAGTTGAAAGACCTCTGCCTGCAAAATGGGACATGGCATGCATTGTTCAGTCTGTTTGCAGGGTAATGGAGTTTTAATCCCAAACTGTCCTTTGAATGGAACAAGGTCACAGAAGAGTAAAATCAGTGAGGTTTGTCTCAACATGTGAGTATGGGGTATCTGATTAAAAATGATGTTTCCTTCACACTATTGCATCCACTGTTTGTACTGTGATTGTCTGAAGCCCAACTTTACAATAAACTCGGAAGATTCCCAGCCTACTTTCACATTTCCTGTGTTAGTAAATGTTCTCTTCACTTCCTGTTTCACAGACATACCTGTAAGTAGCTGCTCTTAAAATGGGTAAAGCAAAAAGAAAACAACCCTTTTTAGCAATGACCCAGGTCAGGAGGCTTCCTGGTTTTTATTGCCACTTCAAAGCCAAACCAGATAAAGCAGCTTAAGGTACTACTTTGACATTGAATGGAATTTGAGACAGCTGTCTGAGTAGCACGAGTTTTGAGATCATAGGAATTTTGCTTGAAAATCTTGCCTCTCACCCATATATGGCAGAGCCTGTGGAGCTCTCTGCTCACTTGAGCCAAGAATCCCTCTTCTATCCCCTGGCCCACCAGACTTATGACCGTCAGTGCCTCTGGTGGGTTCATCTCTCATTTTATAGAAAGTCACGTGAGAGCTGTGAGCTGTGACTCTCAGTTTACATTGTTTATGGTTCCTTTCCAGTATGCTCCGACCAGCAGCAGGGATCATGAAAGGAGCCCTGGGTCAGAATGTTGCAAAGCCCTGGGTCAGAATGTTGCAAATACGTGTCTTGTCCCCTGTAGACACACTTGACTCAGGCATCCCACCTGAGGTAATGTTGGTTTTCTGATTGCAGTGTGTCTGGAGTCTCAGGAAGCGCCTACACCACCCTCAGAGGATCACTGCTTGTTTGAAGGAGCACATGTGCATCCCTGACCTCTCCGCCCATCTCTAATGCCACATAGGAGTCCACTTGGAGGCATATTTAGCAGGAAATATACTCTTTGCTTCATTCCACTCTGTCATATTCAGTGTTTCAAGGCTGATTTGACTCAGAAATGTCTAATCCTAGATATGAGCTGAGCAGATGATTTTCAGATCAGGTAAGTGATAACAGAGGTTTAAAGGGAAAATGTTGATTTCTGAAGAAAATAGGAAACCTGTCAAAGTTATTCATATTCTACTTAGAAAATGACCCAAGCTGAAAATGAAAGTGACACGTGAAATCTAATACCTGCTGGAGTTCCTGGTTGCATCTGCAATGTAGTATAAGGTTTTCCATTCCTCTGTTCAGCTTCAATAATAAATCTGAGGTCCAAGAATCATCCTCTGAGAAAGAAGCAAGAGACCAGCTTACTCAAGAACATCAGACAGAAACAGGAAGCTGAAAGAAATGTATTGATCTTCTTTTGTTGAATGTTTAGTAGTAGTGAAGTCACTCAGTCGTGTCTAACTCTTTGTGACCCCATGGACTGTAGCCTACCAGGCTCCTCTGTCCATGGGATTTTCCAGGCAATAGTCCTGGAGTGGATTGCCATTTCCTTCTCCAGGGGATATTCCCAACCCAGGGCTCAAACCCAGGTCTCCCGCATTGTAGACAGATGCTTTACCGTCTGAGCCAATGATACCAAGTTTAAAAAATAACCAAGGGCTTAATAAGAAAGCATATAATATCCAAATGCCCAAACACTAGGGTGTCACTATCATAATAATGTTTGTCTATACTTATTTATTTATTTATTTACCCAATCAGTCCATTCTGAAGGAGATCAACCCTGGGATTTCTTTGGAAGGAATGATGCTAAAGCTGAAACTCCAGTACTTTGGCCAACTCATGTGAAGAGTTGACTCATTGGAAAAGACTCTGATGCTGGGAGGGATTGGGGGCAGGAGGAGAAGGGGATGACCAAGGATGAGATGGCTGGATGGCATCACGGACTCAATGGACGTGAGTCTGAGTGAACTCCGGGAGACGGTGATGAACGGGGAGGCCTGGCGTGCTGTGATTCATGGGGTCGCAAAGAGTTGGACATGACTGAGCGACTAAACTGAACTGATGGACTTAAACTGTTTTTAGGGCTTTGCTGGTAGCTCAACTGGTTAAGAATCTGCCTGCAATGCGGGAGACCCCGGTTTGATTACTGATCAGGAAGATCCCCTGGAGAAGGGATAGGCTACCCACTTTAGTATTCTTGGGCTTTCCAGGTGGCTCAGACGGTAAAGAATCTGCCTGTAATATGGTAGATCTGGATTCAATCCCTGGGTTGGGAAGAGCCAACCCACTCAAGGGCATTGCAACCCACTCATGTATTCTTGCCTGGAGAATCCTCATTGACAGAGGAGCCTGGTGGGCTACATTCCATTGGGTAGCAAAGAGTTGGACACAACTGAGCTACTCAACACAGCACAGCACAGACCATTTTTACAGTCTTTAATTGAATTTATTACAATACTGCTTCTGTTTCAAGTTATGGTTAGCTCTCAGACCAGGGATTGAACCTGCACCCCCTGCATTGGTAGGTGAAGTCTTAGCCACTGTACCACCAGTGAAATCCCTTGACATTATTTTTTAAACTGCTGTTTCTACAACTGTTTTTGGTCACATTTAAATATGATCCTGCATTTTCCATCAAATTTCTCATATGGGAAATCATCTATAATGATGTTTTCAATTGATCTGATGTTAACAAAGTTACAAGTTAACACCTGTGGCACCCTTCCAATTGAAGATTTATTTTCCTGTGTTCAGGGGAATATTTTTAAGAAAGTTTGGTGCATATTAATAGTCTTCCCAAAAACCACATCTTGACATAAACTAAATATTTGCAAATGTCCCAGAAATTCAGAGGCATCGCTTTGTTTTTGTTGTTTTTTTCCTCATCGTGTTTTCATGGGCTCCAGCACTTCCTGTCTCAACTTGTGCCAGGAAAACTAACTACCAAAATAGGACAAAAAGCTATTTCTGTCCTATGGTTTAAGAATTCAGCAGAAAATCAAGAGGTATTAGCAAATTCGTAGGCTCTCCAAAGTGGAAAACATAAATGTAGCCAAATGTTGCACATGTAATAACCACTTTCTATGAAGTTTGGCCATAGCACCATTCAATCAAAAGGAAAAATCAATATTGAAAAAGTAGGGATGATGAACCCTACAATGACAAATTTATTGGGCAAGTTGGCTTGGTCACTTGCTAAAGTTACCATAGAACCAAAAGGGTAATAATGGAAAGTTCCTCTACCCCTAATACACTGAAGATGGTCCACACAAGACATTAACCATGAATTAACTACTAGTAATCATATATTTTATTATTATTTAATAATCAATTGATATTGGAAAATAAATCTATCCTTTAACTAATACATAAAGCCTAATTTAACCATTTAATTCTTTTCATTTAAACTAAGACAAAGACATTTTACCAACATATATTTTTCCTTTAGAACTTGATATATTTAAGCAATAATTTTATATTTTTATTTTGTCATAACTTGAAAGTATTTAAAAGATACTCCTTTCAGAAAGATAAGCATGTTTCCCAGTATTCACTTACGTCTTCCACACTTAGGTTTCCCCACCCAGCATCAAGGATGTAAATGGTGATAGAAGTGAAGCATTGTGGGCAAATCCCATTTTTAAAGTGTTGTCCTGTTATCAAAGCATGAACATCAGTCTTACTGAAACAAAAACACATCATCCTTCACAGTTCATGGGACTCAAAAAAAAAATACAAAATTCAATGGGTTTTTGAGAGAAAGGAATATTTAAATTCACACTTGTACTGTTCATAAAATCAGACCACTGCAGTTTTGCAACTCCAAAAGCTGCCTTTTCCTGCTGAGAAATATCTACCTTTAACTAGAACTGGAAAAAAAAAATTATGTAAGAGAAAATGCAGGATCCCATTACCATATACACCATCAAACTCTCAGTAGGTCAGTTGGTTGTCCTGTTAATAATTATCAGTCAACTGGAACCAACTCCTACTTACCACTCTCATCAACATTAGTTGGATGACTGAGAATCTTAGAATCAAGCATTTCTTCTGGTTTCTGACTATACAGCTCCTGATCACATTATTCTTTGACCTGTCCTCTGAAATGCAGCTCTCTGTACTGGTCCTAGAGGACAAACAATGGCCATGAATGTGACAGGGGTACTGGGGAAAGGGGGCCATTGCACCCAGATAAGCCCCCCGTCTGCTGCAGTAGCTGACATGCCACCACTTAGAACCCTGTCCTTCCATGTCTTGCACTCATGCTCTTTGGGCAGTTCCAGCAAATTAAACTGAGGCGCACAAAGCCAAATCACACCCATTTTCCTTCCAGGAGCGACCTAGAACTCTCTAGGAATTAGACATGTTGAGAACTCAGGGAAATTGCTCCTGGATGGAGCTGAAGGTACAGAGAGGTGAGGCTCCTGCAGACAGAGCAGTGGACCTTTGAGGGCAGAGTCTCCCTGTGATGGTCAGCCATTCCTCCTCCTTAAATTCCCCCTATGGTTTATGCTTTCCTTCTCCAGTCTCCACCCTGACCTGCCTGCCCTCACCTGCAATTGCTCCTCCCACTGCTTTATGAGTCACAGTAGATGCAGCTGAGTCCACTTTGGAACATTCCCCAGGAAAAAAACCTGACAACATGATATCAGTGAATTTCTGTTTCTCTTCCTGGCATTACTACCCATATTTGGACTCTCTAGGCATGGCAGAGCCATTTTTCTTGTATTAAGAACATAGCAAAATATTTCATATAGTACAGTTATTCTGTGGTTAGATTGTTCCTTTCTTAGAAAAATCTCTGCTCAAAAAATGATATATATGATAGACCACTTTGAAAATTTAGGGACTGTGAGAGACGATTAGCAGGTTTTCCCCCAAGCTCATCATGCAAAGTGAAGGAGAAGAAAAATGAAAAAAAAAAAAAAAAGTTATTGGATGAAGAATTTAGCATCCTAGTTGGAAATTCTATAAAGCTCAAGACACTCACTGAATGATGTTTAGCAGGCCGCTACCTACCTCCTCAAAGAAAAGGAAAAAAGAACAGAGGGATAAAGAAAACATGCACTTGAAGTGTGATGCAATCCTTAACAGCCTCTCAGAAAGGCCCTCCATTCTTTTTCCTGAAGTAGCTAAGCTCTGAGAGACAGCTACTCCCCATCTCCTCCACTGCTGCAGGGATGGGCAACTGGTTTCTCAGTCTAGAACCTGAAAGGAACCCATAGCTTCTGAAACTGACTGCTCTTTTATCACAGCTGGGGAAGCGATGTTCCAGGGCATGTCACACAGTTTCTTCCCTAATTTATGTGATTTCAGGAGCACTTAGGCTCACCTAGAATATTATTTCTGTACTGTGGTTGACCAGAGGGTGAAGGACACTCACTCCATCCAAGCATTCTTCTTTAATCTGGTTTTAACAGAAGTGCTTCCCAACCAAAAACTCATCAGATTTCAAATCAAAATATACCAGACCAAGAGGGCTTGGAGTTGGCCATCAGGGAAGAGATCAGGTCCTTGAGATTGTGGAAATCAAGACAACCACACTTATGTATGGACAGGGGTTACCACAGTTACAGGCAGCAATGAAGCAGTCTTATCCCTTTCTACTTCATGTGGCAAGCTTTACACCCATCACTTGAGGCTGCCCAACATCTGTGAAATAAAATGTCCTTGACTCATTGGCTATTTTCCACATTGAGTGCCACCTTCCCAAGGGAAAACTAGAAAACTCACACCCTTGGGTTCCCTGGAAGCACAGTACATAGGTCCTGCTGATCAGATTTGCCCAGGTGATACTTGGATTCATGCAGGAGATATTGAAGGAAGTGTTGGTCCCAGTGATTTTGGGGAGATCCTGCTTCTCAGGATCTGCAAGCACACAGCTGCTGGCATTCATAGGTTCTCACAGACACAACAGCAGTGTTTCCATTTGGGAAGTCTCTGTATTGTGGCTGGAAACAACCTTGTCTGTAGTTTTGAAATCTGGCTCTCTGGTCAACCTGGCAATAAACTCTAATAGAACATTTTTCTGCTTAGATTATTCCAAACAAGCTCTGTTGTTTAGACTAATGGACGCTGACCAATACATAATCCTATAAATTTTTAATTCCTCATTAGCTAAAGTTTCTTTTCTTTTGGTTCAGCATGTAGGCCCTTTCACATCTGTCCCTCTGGGTTCTGGTTTTAGCTCTTGTGTTTACAATGACAAGAGAAGATATCCTCTTCCTGCCTTCACATAATTGGCAAAGCTGTGATAAGACCTGTATAGCAGGAGCCAGCGGACATCCTGGTTTCCCACTTGGATGTTATAGACTGAGATATGATGACAGTCAAAGCCCTACCATGTATGTGGGTGCTCTAAACTCACAAGCAGACATATGTAGCCAAAATATCTAGGGGTATATTTGGGAGGGAGAGGTGTTTTAAAATGCACCTCCAAGTGATCCCAATGGTCACAACCTTCTCTCTCAATCCCTTTATTTCCCTGGGGGCTGGACCTATATTCCCAACAGCACACAACAAAGTGAGAAGCGAACACTTCTGCCATGAGATTATAAAAGTCTGTGATTTCTTTTTTTATTATTATAAATGCAAACTTACTTTATTTGAACAACTTAACTGGAGAGAAGGGCTTCCCTGTTAGCTCACTGGTAAAGAATCCACTTGCCAATGCATGAGAGGCAGGTTCAATCCCTGGATCATGAAGATCCCCTGGAGAAGGAAATGGCAACCCACCTTGGTATTCTTTCTTGGGAAACTCCATGAATAGAAGAACCTGGCAGGCTACAGTTCATGGGGTCGCAAAGAGTTGGGCACAACTTAGTGACTAAATGGGCTTCCCTGATAGCTCAGTTGGTAAAGAATCTGCCTGCAATGCAGGACATCCTGGTTCGATTCCTGGGTTGGGAAGATCCCCTGGAGAAGGAAGAGGCTACACTGAAGTATTTTTGGGCTTCCCTGGTGGCTCAGCTGGTAAAGAATCTGCCTGCAGTGTGGGAGACATGGGTTCTATCCCTGGGTTGGGAGGATCCCCTGGATAAGGAAAAGGCTCCCAGTCCAGTAAGCTGGCCTGGAGAATTCCATGAACTCTATAGTCTATGGGTTCCCAAAGAGCTGGACACGACTGAGCAACTTTCACTTTCACTTAGTGCCTAAAAAACAACAGCAAACTGGAGAAAAGGGGTAGGTGAATATGTATTAAACCCAAAAGGAAAAAAAACTTCTACGTCAAAAATTTTTAAATGGCATAATATACTAAAATAAGTTTATTTCTTTTCTTTTTTTTTTTCATTCCAAATGGATTTATTGAGTGCCTCCTAGGTGCCAGGCACTGTTTCAGACATAAGAAATACAGCAGCAAACCAAAGTGTGTGCCCTCAGTGAAAAGTTTAAGAAGCTGTCTGAAAGGAAAACAATATTTATTATGACATGACATATTAATTTTACTCATTATAATTATAGATCTGTAATATGAATGTTTGTCTAATCCAGTCTTTTAAATATTATTTTTATTACTTTTAGCCGTGTGGCTTGGCTTGGGAAACCTTAGTTCCCTGAACAGGGATTGATTAAATTTACGTAGGTTTCATGGATGTGCCAATCACAAGTTTTAAAAAAAAAATCAGGAGAAAGGATGTCAGATGGTTTAAACAACATGTAATTGAAATACTGGACCAACTCTGGCTTGCATACCAAGGGGTAACAAATGGTCTCCTGAAGTTTTCATGAACTCAGTGATCTAATGACTTTGTTTTTAAGAACAGCACAGAGCAAAGTGAGAAAGGGGTACTTCTGAGTTAAGACTATAAAAGTCTGCCACATCTGTGTTGCTTGTCCTCTCCCTGTCTCTCTGCACTTGCTTGTATTGTTGAAGCAAACTACTGTGTTGCAAGCTGCCCTGTGAAAAGGCCACTTAGCAAGGAACTTAGCATGTCTTCCCAGGTGGTACTGGTGGTAAAGAATTGGCCTGCCAATTCTCTTGCATCTCAGGAGATGCAAGAGACACGGGTTTGATTCCTGGGTCAGGAAGATCCCCTGGAGGAGGGCATGGCAACCAAATTAAGTATTCTTGCCTAAAGAATCCCATGGACAGAGGACCCTGGCAGGCTAGGGTCACAAAGAGTTGGACACGACTGAAGTGACTGAGCATGCACACACAGATGCACATAGTTGCTTCATAATATTATATGTGCTTCAGGTATACAGCAAAGTGATTCAGTTATACATGTATATGTATATATACTCAGTGTGAAATGCAAATCTCTTTTCCTTTCCATGAAACATTTAGCAAACTCTACATTATCCTTTAACACATCTGCAGTTAAACTTGAGTTTGGTGGAGAAACATAATAAACACCTGGTTAGAGTCACTTAGAACTAGCAAACTTGGATTAAAATAAACCAAAAGCCTCCCTTTCATTGGGGAGTGAGCATTCCAGAAACTAGATGTCTAACAGGTAAAAACGGAAAAGAACAATCCATAAAAGTTGATCCTTTTTACCCATATTTTAAACTTTTTAATCTTGTATCGGAGTGTAGCATATTAACAATGTTGTGATAGTTTCAGGTGAAGAGTGAAGGGACTCAGCCATTCAAATATATGTATCCATTCCCCCCCCAAACTCCCCTCCCATCCAGGATGCCACTTAAGGCTGAGCAGAGTTCCTTGTGCTACACATTAGGTCCTTGTTGGCTATCCATTTTAAATATAGAAAACATCACCCATTGAAAAATAAAGTCTACATGTTGGTCATGACAGTATGATCAGAGCATTTTAGTGGCCCGAGGAGCAACATGCATGGTTTTGTGCTTTCAGGAGGAATTAGGAGGAAATCAGGCATCTGTTAGCAGGCAGCCTGCTTCTACTTGAAAAGGGTCAATCATCCTGTAACTTACCCAGTTATATTTTAATAAACAGCAATTACTTCACCTGGCAGGGAGACCCTCTCAATTTCATACCAAGAGATCAATGCTCTACAGAGGTAATAAATCTGGGATGATCTCAGAAAAATACCTGGGGGATAGCAAATACTTTGGAAACTAGTCACATGAATTATAAATTCTGTTTTCACAGACTTCCCAGTAAAATGCTCATGAGTTCAAGAGCACACCTAGCTTATTTCTCAGTGTCTTGAAGGAGAATAGCCAGTTAATCCTAATAGGCATCCAGGAATACCTCACTTGTCCCGTGAATGGCGATTCTGCCATACTTTTTACCAGCCCATTTCAGACTCAAGTATATCTGATGTAATTCTCAAACACATTTTATTCTATTGGGTTAGTCAAAAAGTTCGATTGGGTTTTTTTTTTTTTCTATTGCTTATTAAGATATGATTATGACCGACTGGTGGTATTATACAGCAGAAACCAACACAACATTGTAAAGCAACTTTCCTCCAATTAAAAAAAAAAAAGAAAAAGTATACAATGTAAAAAAAATTTTAACATTCCAGAATGAACTTTTTGGCCAAAACAATATGGCCCCTCAGTAACTGGATACCTTACCATGCAAGAATACCCAGCATTGATCGTAGGACTGTTCACTTTGCCAAAAAAACCAGTCTGGGCCTTTTTCCAACTCCATCATTTTGCAAATCTCTCCTAAAACCCAAATATCCCCTTTTGTTCTAACCTGTTTCTACCTGGATTCTTGTTAATTCTAGGTTCTTAGCTTCCAAGTTGTCTTGATCCTGCGGTCTGTTGCCTGCTGATTGCTGGCGTGGCTGCAGACACCCTAATGGCTCGGAGGGATGAAGTGAGTATAAGGTTGATGCGAATACACCAATTCCATAGAATCGGACGGAGACTTCAGTGTCTGAGGAAAGTCACAGCTTTAGGAAGCAAAAGGCTCAGTGATGACATGGCCAAAAACATGCTGGGCCTGAGAACACCCGAGATGCCTAAGTCACCCGAGACTAAACTCCAGGGAAAGTGTGGAGCCTGGGAGGAGCAGGAGGCAGTGTCCAAGAGGATCCCCGAGGGCCTACATGCAGTCACAGAAGGAAAGACCATCTCTCTGAGCACCAAAATCAGAGTATCCATCACACTCCCTCCAACAAAAAAGTCCATCTTTTTCCTTTTGGCTGTGCCTAACGGCTTGTAGGATCTTAGTTTCCTCACCAGGGATCTAAGTCATGCTCCCTGCAGTGGAAACACAAAATCCTAACCACTGGGCCTCCAGGGGAGTCCCCAAGGCTGCCTTTCTTTGATGCCCTGGCCACTTGGCAGTATTCTCCAATTTTTTATTCTTCCTACTCAAATTCTAAGTTCCCCTCCTACCGGGACATCCTCAACTGACTCACAGGATAAACTTTATTCCAATCAAAAGCTGGAGGCATCCGTAGTGAAAGTGCATCCCTGGCTAAGCCCAGCATCCTCGTGACTCCAGTGACCTCTGCTCCTCTCCCAGAGCCACTGTGAGAGCTGGAGTCTCACAGTGTGAGCCTCTGTCTCCTCACAGCCCATTGGGCAGCCAGCCCCAGTCCATCCCTCCCAGCAGTCTTTCCTGACTCTCAACCTGCACTAAGCCCTCACCCCCTGCCTAACCCCTAGGGCATTCCATCATGGATCACACTGTGGTGATGCTGAGTCCAGAATGTTGAGGGAGCTCAAGAAACGTTGGTTTAACTAAACCCATCTTCCTGGTCTAACACTTCAGCATTTCCGTGGCAAGTGCCTCAAACCCTGGAATGGTTCACTAAATCAGAGCTCCCATCCTGGCCCTGCCCTTGTGTTCTAAGGCTGGTCACCCCTCTCTTGCTCCTATCAGTGGTGGATGGTGTCACAGACTCCGTCTCTACTCTGGTCTCCATGTCAGCCTGAGATCCTTCCTAGTTATTTATAACACACTCCTCTTCCAATTCACCTTGACTTTCCTACATGCTTCTGTTCAAACTGAGCTCTGTTACCTTCAGGGTGTTCATAAACTTTTCCAGTATGTTGCAACACAAAGAACATAGAAACTCTTTCAATTTCCTGTATTTCAAGTCCCTCCACCCTTGCCACACACACATCTGTGAGCATCTTTACTTTCAAGCCCATCCTTTACAAACGTTTAGTTGTTCTTTTTTTTTTTTTTTCATTTAGGAACTCACATTTAATCCTGTGTAGTTGCCAGATTACACGTAAACATAGTATTCTTTATAATCATCACCAATATGACCTATCATTGTCATGGACTTCAGATGACTTCTTGGCTTTTTCTAGCTTTCTCTCCAAGCCTTCTAATCTTTCAAATGTCTATTTCTCTCTTCTCAGTTCGATAGAGATAGTTAATTCACAATTGACAATCTCTAGGTTCAGTCATGTTGCTGCAAATGACACTATTCCATTCTTTTTTTATGGCTGAGTGTATATATGAACCACAACTTCTGTATCCATTCATCTATTGATAGACATCTAGGTTGCTTCCATGTCCTGGCTACTGTAAACAGTGCTTCAGTGAACACTGGGTGGATGTATCCTTTCAGACCATGCTTTTCTCTGGATATATGCCCAAAAGTAGGATTATAAGGTCATACGGTAGCTCTATTTTTAGTTTTTAAATTGTCCATCTTTTACTGAGGACATAAGCCCTTAAAAATGGTAAGTGAGATTGAGAGCAGAGACCGTGGCTTATCCATATGTTCACCTAATGATAAAATAAGGCTTAGAGCATAACACTGATACTTATTTCTTAATCTTTCTTTCTCATTAAGATAGAAGGGAAAATAAAGAGGACAAAGAGCCAAGAGAATAAATAGTTAAAATTTATTTATTTAGTATTAGTATAGGCCAATCACTGTGCTGAATGGTTTTCCTATATAATATGTGGATACTATGAAATTCCTATTTTAATCAATGAAACACTACAAGTTGGGGATATTATTAAACCAGTGCTCAGACAGAAGGGTTGGGATTGAACCCAGGCACCTCATCACTAGTTATATTAACCACTTTTTATTAAATGCTTCCTAAGAGAATATAGGATGGAAGCACTTTATGTGCATGGCATGCAAGGCTTCAAGCAGGAGTACGAGGGCAGAAACCATAAGAAAGTGAGACTGGCAGGCTTTGTTCATTGCGGAAAATCCTCATTGTCAAAGAGGAGAAAAAAGTAAAGTTGAAGACATGATTTGGCTCCAAATGGCCTTGAAGGTATGAAATCAACTCTTTTCAGTCGTAAAAAAATGAAATAATAGCATTTGCAGCAACATGGATGGACCTTGCAATTATCATACTAAGTGAAATAAGTCAGAAAAAGAAAACAAATATCATATGATATCACTTATATATGAAATCTAAAATATGACACAAATGAACTTATCTATGAAACAGAAACAGATTCACAGACATAAAAAACAAACATGGTTACCAAAGGGGGTAGAAGAGGGATAAATTAGGAGCTTGGGATTAACATATATACACAACTATATATGAAATAGTTAACCAACAAGGAGACTACTGAATAGCACAAAGAATTATACTCAATATGTTTAATAAACTATAAGGGAAAATAATCTGAAAAAATATATGTTGTGTATAACTGAATTATTGTGCTATACACTTGAAACTAACATGACATTGTAAATTGACTATACTTCAATCGAAATAAAATGGAAATGAAGTCAATTTTATTGGCAGTGAAGGTATTATGAAATATTAATCCAAAAATTTCATTAAATGTACTTCATATCTGTTATATTCAAAGTTGAGTTGTGATAAGAATTATAAAGAGAGAGCAGATTAAAAGATCCAAAATCCTAAGAACTAGGAGCTTACAGGGAAGATATACCTTAATCACAAATATCTATAATAGAAGATAGAAAGTTATTATTGTGAAAATAAATGTTACAGGAAAAAGTAGAGATTTTTGCAGATAAGGGGGCAATTTTATGAACAGTGGCAGTTCATAGACAGTAAGAAGGAAAATAGACCTGGCGTTGGGAGGAAGCTCATTCTGGGTGGAGGAAACAGCCCAGCAGAATTGCTGAGGTGGGAAGCAGGGGCAAAACTTGAGAGTTGGGTTTGCCCGGAATCCTCAGTCCACGAGGGGGAATGGCACCCTCAGCCAGGAAAGCCCAGGCCTCCACCACCTCTGCAGATGCCCTTGAAGCCTCAGACAGTGGGATGCACTCTATGCGTATCTGCTGAAAATCATATTCTCATAGCTGATTGAAAACACTAATCTGACAGGCTGTGTGGTGTGAAAGGAAAATGTGACCATTTGGCACAAGGTGTTTATGAATAATACAACAAATAACCAACAAGGACCTACTGTATAACACAGGGAAACATATTTGATATTCTCTAATGGCCTATATGGGAAAAAAAACATCTGAAAAAGAGTGGATATATGTAGAATTGAACTTCGCTGTACACCTAGAGGTAACAGAACATTGCAAGTCAACTACACTCTAATATAAAATAAAAAGTAAGTTAAAAAGTAAAATTTTGAATGGATAAGAGAGCTGTGGTATATATACACAATGGAGTATTACTCAGCCATTAAAAAGAATACATTTGAATCAGTTCTATTGAGGTAGATGAAACTGGAGCCTATTATACAGAGTGAAGTAAGCCAGAAAGAGAAACACCAATATAGTATACTAACGCATACATATGGAATTTAGAAAGATGGTAACGATAACCCTGTATGTGAGACAGCAAAAGAGACACAGATGTATAGAACAGTCTTTTGGACTCTGTGGGAGAGAGAGGGTGGGATGATTTGGCAGAATGGCATTGAAACAAGTATAATATCATATATGAAACGAATCTCCAGTCCAGGTTCAATGCATGATACAGGATGCTTGGGGCTAGTGCACTGGGATGACCCAAAGGAATGGTATGGGGAGGGAAGTGGGAGGGGGGTTCAGGATGGGGAACACGTGTATACCCGTGGTGGATTCATGTTGATGTATGGCAATATTGTAAAGTAATTAACCTCCAATTAAAATAAATAAATTAAAAATAAATAAAAAAGAGCTTGTCAAAAAAGGCAAAATTTTTTAAAAAAGTAAAATTGATGGAGCATAACAACTAAAGGGGTCTATCAAGTGAAAAAAGAGGGGGATACAAGACTGGAACATTAAAATCATTCCAGTGGAGTGGTGTAATAAAAGAACACTTCAGGAAGATCAAACTGGAGAAAGGTACAAAGTGATCAATGAAAGCAACAAGTGAACGATGAAGCTATGCTAATCGGTGCAGGACTCATCAGAGTTCTGAATGGATGGTGACAAGAGGAAATGAATTGGGGATCTAAACATATTTCAAAACAGGAATGAACAAGAATTGATGTTACGATAAGTATCATGAACGGAAATCACAGAATTAAAGTCAGATCTGAGGTTTAAAGCTGGAGGAATTTGTGATCCACTAACAACAGTAAGGAATTTACTATAAGAAAAAGGTTATTTTAAAGTTGGGGGGAAATAAACTCAAATTTGGGCAGGTTGAGTTGCATAAGGCAGCTTTATGCAACAATTAACCTCAGTCAGACCTTCCTAAAGTTACTGCTACACCCATACACTTTCTTTTTCAAGATTATACTTCGTAAGACACACAGCGCCTTCCATTTCAGATTTGCAGTTTCTCAGAAACTCTACAGACATTTGATACTTCTAAATACTTCAAGTAACCATTAGCTTATGTTTTTCATCTTGTTGCATACTACTGTAGCAGAAGTAGAGAGATCAAAGAATCACATCAGTCTAACTTTTCTATGCTTAAACTTTTCGGTTCTATACGAACCAGAAATTATAGTCACAGCTGAAATGGATCCTCCAACATTCCACAATGTCCTATTTGGCCATTGGTATGAAGAGCCAGCAATAAAGAATCTAAAAACATCTTTGGCCATATGAAAGTTACTTACTTCAAGAAAAGCTGTCAGATGACTTTGATCTTACTGCTTTAGTAATATGAACCAGCACAGACAGTCATATAAAGGGCAGGCCAATTAAGGTTGTTTAATGAATAAACCAAATAAAACTATCAAATACCAGATTAGAAGAAAAATAATCAGAGAGAAGGATACAGAGTCAAATGTAAGTGGGGAAAATTTTTCTTGCAGTTAAAAAAAAAAAAAAGTTAATCCAATTCTTAAGCCATAATTAAATGGCCTGAAAAGTTTAAAGATAGTCTATGCCACATTTAAACACATGAAGGTTGACGCTGTCCAAAAAAAATATCTTGCTTGTAGAAATTATAAAGAACCAAACATGGTAGCAATGTTATGTCTTTAATGGTAGAAAAAGTAAAAAACAGTAAAAGAGAAGCTAGATAAGCAGTCTGTGTTCAGATGGTCAAGAATAAATATTAAGGGTTAGGGTTAGTGTCAGGGTTATTTTTTCTCACACTATAACCTGTCTTCTGGCTCTTACCAATCACATCTAATGTCTGAAGACGTATTAAGCTAGGCATGATATTGTCTCATAAATAAGGTTAGCAATGCTTTTCTCATTAATAAAGACTTGAAAATGGTGTGCAGAGTTTAGAAGAGATATTTGTCCAATGCACTATAATCTTTAAGTTAAAAAATGGTCAAGATAGTATATACTAAATCGGTGAGTTCTATACGTTTATTAACAATTAAAATGATTGTTAATAATGATTGTTAATGACAGTTAAATAATAGAACAGACATAAACAATCAGTGAATTTGGGTAAAAATAGTTTATTATTAGAAATAATATTTTTTCAACCAATAAAACTACTTTGCCTGAGTAAAATAAATGAATCCCCATATTAAGGTCATTCAGGGTGTGTGTGAAAATGATTCCTGAACTAAATATTTGAAATCTTATTAGGCAAGAGGATTAGCTTCAGTTGGGTATAACAATTTAGGCTCTGCAGAAGAAACTAGGAAACTTAACCATGGTCTCATTTGAGAAATTGCTGCAGAATCTGCCTAAGGGTTGAAACAGACTCCACTGAAATGCACTGGAGAACTGGGTCCCCAGACAGACCCTTCTCAGATTACACAGAGCAATTGCTGTAGGCTTGACCACAAAAAAGACCATGCGCTCTGAAACGCTCCATGCAGGACAACCTGCTGGCATTCCTGCTAGATTAAACAATATGTCCCTGCAACTCACCAGATGTATTTTTTGATAACATCAAACCCCAAATCCAAAAACTTTCAGCAGCCAGACATTCAGTTCAAAATCTTCCCGAGTGTTGCCAACACAGCAGCTGCCAGGAGCCCAAACCTGACCAGAGTGTTTTCCATCTTCCCCTTAAAAAGAGGGTGAGGAAAGAACATCTCTCTCCACAACTGTCTGATTTAACTTGGATTTGGAGGAAAATTGGGGGAAGGGAAAGGGGAAAAGAACAAAATATTTTGGCTACACCAGGATAATGGGAAAGTCCCTTTAACAGCCTTCTGATTTCTGAATGGTTTCCTGTCTTTGTTTGGGGTAAGAGAGAAGCCAGGATATATGAAATCTTATTTTTAGTTTAATTCTTTGGAAAGGATTGTATCTCACCAACTCCAATGAGTTCAGAGAAAGGAAAAAGAGTAAATAAACAGCTTACAAGCAGGCTGTCCTTCTTAGAAGAAATAAACTGGACTTTTCTAAAACAAGAAGTAAAATAGAAAACATTGAAATAAATCTAGGCAAAAATAAGATTCGGCTTAAGCCACAACTACCCAAATAATCTGGATGGGTGTATGACAATGGGATTGGCTTTTATAGTCTCTTTTGATTTATTAAGAAGGAGGGACAGGAATCATTATTGTAATTAGAATATGCTTCAGAAGTATTCTGTAGTCAAAAGCTCTAGCTCATTGATTTGGCTACAGCTGAAAAGCTGGGTGATGAATGGATACAAAAGTTGTGGTATATATATGTATGGAATATTATTCAGCCATAAAAAGGAAATGATTTGAGTCAGTTGAAGTGAGATGGGTAAAGCTAGAACCTGCTATACAGAGTGAAGTAAGTCAGAAAGAGAGAAACAAATATATTAATGCATATATACATGGAATCTAGAAAAATGGTACTGATGAACCTATCTGCAGGCAGGAATAGAGACACAGAGATAGGAAACAGACTGCAGATACAATGGAAGAAGGAAAGGTAGGACAAGTTCAAAGAGCAGCATTGAAATGTATACATTACCACATGTAAAACCGATAGCTAGTGGGAAATTGCTGTATAAGACAGGGAGCCCAACCCAGTGCTCTGTGCCACCCTAGAGGGGTGGGATGGGTTGGAGGATGGGAGGGAGGGAACATATGTATACTTATGGCTGATTTACATTGTTGTATGGCAGAAGCCAACCCATTGCATAGCATTTATCCTCCAATTAAAAAAAAAAAAGAAGAAGAAGAAGAAGAAGCTGGATGAACACTGTGAGGAGCACAAAAAAAGTTCATGCTTCCCAGAGCTACCATGCTAGCATGGCCTTAGCATAGGATTCCTCCCAGAAGCCGTCAAGCACGGTAGTTCCTGCAGATTTGCCAGGACACATGTCATGGCTGAAGAGCTCTAAAGAGAGCTCAGCAGTGTGGGATTCAGCTGGTTCAGCAGAAGTGTAGCAGATGAGTAGCTTACCATTGTGCTGGATGTGAGGCCATCTCCTTCTCTGGTAATTGCTGTCCTTTAATGACTAGGGAAGAAATGATTGTTCCCTTATAGTTCAGTTGGTAAAGAATCTGCCTGCAATGCAGGAAATGCTGGTTCGACTCCTGGGTCAGGAAGATCCACTGGAGAAGGGACGGGATACTCATTCCAGTATTCTGGCCTGGAGAATTCCATGGACTGTATAGTCCATGGGGTCACAGAGTTGGACACGACTGACTGACTTCCATTTTTACTTTCACTAATGACTAGGACCTTTAATGACGGAGTGGAATGGAATCAGTACTCTAAGTAATAGATCCACAACATTTTGTGGGAACTGAGATAAAAAACCAATGCATTCATTATGTCATGAAGAGATGGAATCTTGAACTGTAGGAATAAGTCTGAACTGGCAAATATCCAGGAGGATTAAGGAGAAATAGCAATCTAGATGAGAAAACATGTTCAGAGGTATAGACAGTTCTAAGAAGGTTCATTCAAAGTTCTGACAGTTAAATGAAATATACAGAGAACATGTCATGGTATGTGGATGAACCTAGAGACGATCAGACTAAGTGAAGTCGGCCAATACACATTACTATACTGTGTATTGTAGATACACAGTACTATACATAAAATAAACAACAAGGATCTACTGTATAGCACAGGGAACTATACTCAATATCTTAAAATAATCTATAAGGGAAAATAATCTGAAAAAAGTACATATTTTGAATCACTTTGCTGTACACCTGAAGCATTGTAAATTAACTATATTTCAATTAAAAACAAACAAAAAACAGAAAGAAAGAAAACATTCTATGTTGGTAAGTGAGATTGCAAACCATGTAGCTAATTCTTCCATCTCCATTTGCACAGCATCTGTGCTGTGACTTTAGAAGGGGTGGATTCTATTTCTTTACCCATTAGATATAGGCTTTACTATGTGACTTGCTTTGGCCACTGGGACATTACCGAATGTGGCACAATCAGCCCCTTTTTGACAGGCCAGATGACTGCATTCTCATAGACAAGTCCCGGTGAAGCTAAGAGAAAAATTCAGACTCATAGAACAGTGAGCTAAGAAATGATTGTTCTTTTAAGACCCCAAGTTTTGGGCCTGGTTGCCTACACTGCAAAAGTTGATAGCTGCGACGCCATAGAAGAGTCAGTATTCTTAAATGTGTGTGTGTGTTGGGGGCGGGGGGGGGGGGGGGGGGGGGGGAAGCGCCACTCTGCAAATAACTACCACACACTCACCGCAAAGGGAGAGAGTACAAAATCTCATCAAATAGGATCCAGTCTGGGCTCTCTGAACCATGCTTTTTCTCTCTTGTTCCACATGATCCTCTCTTATGGCTTGATATCCTATAAACTCGAGTCAAGATGTAATGTTTCTCACTATCAACGCCTGTCCATACATATAAAATAGACAGGTCAAGAGGAAGATGTTCAAATATTTAGGTGCATACATGACACAAAAAAGAAGGAAACAGGAGATGCTCCAAGTGGTCAAAAGGCTGCACTCAGACTTTCTTACCTGTCTCTTTCTTTCTCTGAGCCACTTTGTCCTCAGCTGGCTACTCAGTAAATTCGGGTTCTTTCCCCACTGAGATAACCCAGACCTTCATTCTCATGGATCAGAGTGAAGAGGTCCTGCCTTTGTGCTATAATGTTCTACTAATTTTTATCATTGGACCTTCTCATGGTACACCCTCTGTTCTGGACTCAGTCCCTCCTGCCCCATTTACATACCAGCCACACATGTTAGTAACAGGAAGCAAGTCCTGTTGGGATACAAATCAGAGCAGGAAGTAAGTAAGCTGTGGAGAACTCAGCCAGTCCATCTTCTCCATCACCATGAATTTGCGATTCCTCCTTTGGATCCTAGATAAGGGATCAGGAAACTTTTTCTTGAAAGGCAAGATAGTAAACATTTTAGACTACAAGACAAAATTAAGGATAAAACATGGATATTTATATAACCATTTAAACTGATACCACTGTATAGTACAGAGAAATATACTCAGTAATTTGTAATAACCTATGAGTAAAGATATATATATATATATATATGAATCATTTTGTAGTATAGCAGAAACTAGCACAACATTGTAAGTCAACTATACTTCAATAAAATAAATTAATAAAATTAAAACATACAAACCAATCTTAGCTCAGGAGCTATAAAGTACATATATAAATAGAACCAAAGACAAGCCCGTGATCAAATTGGGCTGCCAGAGCCATAAATTGCTGACCCCCAGTCTAGGTGATGCCAGGTATTTTTGGCACATGGAATTATTTTGGCATTGGTGACCAAGTCAAGACTTCAATCAATGAATGGAACAATTAGAACCACTCCCAATGCTGATATGTGAGCCTCTGTCAGGAAATTTAACCTGGTTTAACATTAAGCTTCTCTCTTGACCTAATAGGCACAGAACCTGTCCCACACATCACCCCTAGGCTCTTGTTATATAAATTGACAATGCTGCATAACCCCTTAGGTGTGCAAGCCTTGTCATTCTCGATTTATTGTCTAAAGGCCTCCACAGCCACCCCAGGGCACTGATTCTAGCTCTAGAGCTAAAGATTTCAAGGTGGTTTTAGGGAAATTATGTCCTTGGGAGAATCTCTCTTCCCCTTTCGTTGAGTGCTTCAGGCGATGTTATTCTTGGCTTAAGGAACAAGACAGGAAGTATCTAATGAGGGAGGAAGGGCAACTTCCTGCGGCAAAACCACTTTCGCTATTTGAGCAGAAAAAGGATCCACTAAGAGCTATTAGCCTCTCACTTTTCCTGGTAGGCTTGGCATCAGATTCGCAAACCACAAGCTCAAGGGCCCCAGATTCACTGGAGTAAAAGTTCCACTTGAGACAAAGCTACTGCTCCCAGGGCAGACCTTTCCATAAACACCCAAACTCTCGTTGGAAGAGCCAGACCTCTGTGCTGCGGTCTGAACTCCTGCACAAGCATCCAGAAAGGATATCCTTACCCACTCCTTCCCCCACACACCACTGCCAGAGGATCCTGCTACTCTGAGTCATGGGCTTGGAGAAATAGATTGGCAAAGTCTAGGCACCCCACTCCAGTACTCTTGCCTGGAAAATCCCATGGATAGAGGAGCCTGGTAGGCTGTAGTCCATGGGGTCGCTAAGAGTTGGGCACGACTGAGCGACTTCCCTTTCACTTTTCACTTTCATGCATTGGAGAAGGAAATGAACACCCACTCCAGTGTTCTTGCCTGGAGGATCCCAGGGACGGGGGAGCCTGGTGGGGCTTCCGTCTATGGCGTCACACAGAGTCGGACACGACTGAAGTGACTTAGCAGCAGCAGCCTCCGCAGGGTGTCTCTTGTGCGTGTGCGCATGCTCAGTCACTCAGTCGTGACCTACTGTGTGCATCCCCATGGACTGTAGCCTGCCAGGCTCCTCTCTATATGGGATTTCTCAGGCAAGAATACTGGAGTGGGTAGCCATTTCCTACACCACGGGATCTTCCTGACCCAGAGATCGAGCCTGCATATCCTTTGTCTCCTGCATTGCAGGTGGATTCTTTACCTGCTAACCCATCAGAGAAGCCCTCCTGCATTAGCAGGCAGATTCTTTTCCACTGCGCCACCCATGTCTTGTACCCTCAGTTATTAAAGAAACATTAGAAAAGCTGTCGTCTGGGTTCTGGAGACTTAAGCTGCCCAATGGCGCTAAAAAGAGAAATAAAATAACCCATTTCAAATATGACCTGCTCAGAGCAATGGCAGGCAATGGCACCCCACTCCAGTACTCTTGCCTGGAAAATCCCATGGGCGGAGGAGCCTGGTAGGCTGCAGTCCATGGGGTCGCGACCAGTCGGACACGACTGAGCGACCTCACTTTCACTTTTCACTTTCATGCATTGGAGAAGGAAATGGCAACCCACTCCCAGTGTTCTTGCCTGGAGAATCCCAGGGACGGCGGAGCCTGGCAGGCTGCAGTCTTATGGGGTCGCACAGAGTCGGACACAACTGAAGCAACTTAGCAGCAGCAGCAGCAGAGCATTCAGCAAAGATGTGGGAGCACCAGTATTCTTGTAGAGAATACTTTCTGGGCGGAAAGAAAGAATACTTTCTGGGCAGAAAACCTTCCCAGAAGAGCAAGCCTTATTAGACACACTGCAGAGCCACCGGTGCAAGTGATCAAACACCAGACACAGGGGAGGAAAGTGCAGGATTCTGTAAAAGTAAGACCACAGGACAGCTGACAATGAGCAATACAAATTCCATGTTTTAAAAGTAGAAGATAAGACATGCTGGAGCAGGTAGAGAGAAAGGACTCCTCCTACACTGTTGGTGGGAATATAAGTTGGGGCAGAGAACAGTGTGGAAGTTCCTCAGGAAACTAAAAATAGAACTACCATATCATCCATCCATCCATCCATCCATCCATCCATCCATCCATCTGGGCATATATCAGGCTAAAATCATAATTCAAAAAAATGCATGCACCCCAAAGTTCATTGCTGCATTATTTACAGTAGCCAAGACATGGTATCAATTTAAGTGTCCATCAAAGGAAAATATACATACACATACACACATATATACAATAGAATGACTGAGAATAGAATATTCTCAGAATATTCTATAGAATATTACTCAGTCATAAAAAGGATGAAATAATGCCATTTACAGCAACATGGATGGACCTGGAAATTGTCATGTTAACTGAAGTAAGTCAGACAGAGAGAAACAAATATTATATGATATTACATATGTGAAATTGCAAAAAATTATACAAATGAATTTATTTACAAAATAGAAATAAACTCATGGACTTTGGGGGAAAAAAAAACTTATGATTATCAAAGGGAAAAGGTGGGGAGATAAACTGGGAGTTTGGGATAGACATGTACACACTGCTATAATTAAAATAGATAACTAACAAGGACCTACCGTGTAGCACAGGGAGCTCTCTTCAGTGTTATGTAACAGCCTGTAGGAAAAAGGATATGAATAAATATATACACACACATATATGTATGTATAACTGAATCACTTTGCTATATCCCTGAAACTACATAACATTGTAAATCAACTATTAGTACAATAAAATAAGTAAATAAATATACAAATTCTTGGCTTCAATTAAAAAGAAAAAAAAAGGTAGAAGAGACAGGCTTGGCAGCTGAGAGTTTAAAAGAAAATTGGTAGAAAATTGATGTCAGAGATCTCAAGTGAAGGGAGCGATTCAAAAAAAGAACATTGAAGTAGGTGTTAAAACAGTTCAGAGGTCAATATCTATATCTATATTGCAGAAGTCAGCAATTAGGGGAATACAGGTGACCTCCACTGGAAAATAAAATTGCAGAAGTCAGATTGTAGCTGGCTGGGAAGAGAAAATGAAATGGACAATGCATTCAAATATAGGCACTTCCCTGACAGAGGGCAGAGCAAGAAAACAAAACATTAGAGATGGACAAAGACCCCCAGGCAGAGCTCTTTGTGTTTAATGTGGAAAAATCTAATCAAGTTTAGATGTTTTTCCCTTTGTGAAGAAGAGTGACCTTCTCAGTTTTTGAGGGCAGGATGGAGGACAAGCTTTGCAGGCAAAGGGTGTCAGTACGGCCACACACAGGTATTTCCCAGCCACACTGAGATCCAGCCTTGGGCTGAGATGCTTCCAAGTGTCCTTCTGGAGCCTCACAAGTAATGATCACAGTACTACAGATGCTAAGGTTACATCAGGAAGGTGGCATGAAGATGAGGAAGCAGGTGATTTGAACTCGTGGTGGGGACTCTTTCAAATCATGGACCAAATATGTAAGCTGGGCTTGTAAAGAAAGTGATCCAAGAAGGTCACCAGGTAATAAAGTGGTTTCGAGAGCCTGAAAACGCCTATGAAAAAAATGTGAATCAATGAAAGTTTTCCATCAAAATACCTATGAATGGGGGCAGAGAGCAAACTATTTGTTGGGAAGAAGAGAGTGAAGGGAGAGAGGAGGATACAGGCAGATCAGATTAACACTGAAGCTTGAACGTTGACTATTTGAAACATGAACACTGGAATGAAAGGGCCCTGATTCTTTCCTGAAGCTAGGACACTTGTTCCCTACTCATAACAAAACACTTTCTGCAAGATCAGAGCCTTAATAAAGACGGAAAGGATTATCCAAAGATAATGTCTAAATACATGTGGCTCCAGGTGCTGAGCCTGCTGGATGCAGAGCAGAGTGAATTGGGGTCCACTGCAAGGCCTGCTGGGAGAGGGGACAGCCTGTAATTATCATGGGCCACTAAAAGACCTTTGTGATTTCTAAATATATGTAAAATGTTAACCTGTAAAAGTAAACTTCAAAACCATGCATTTATTCCCACAGTTACCGCTTACTGATGTTTTTTCTAAATAGCAGGAACTATGATAGGCATTCAGCATAGAATTATGAACAAAAAGGTATATATTACCATTCTTAGTGGAGCGGACAGATGAGTTGGGAGAGCAGGATAACCACACAGTGCCGTCAGTGTGATATCACACAGCAGCAAGTGCCCAAAGGGGAAGAACAGCCCCGCGGACCCAGGAGGAGCCTCTCAAGGCAGAGGGCGGCGGGGGGCAGCCAAGTCTCGCCCTGAAAGTCTTGTTTGTACCATGTCAGCAAGGTGAGTTAAGAGGATGAAGGATCTGAAAGTGTGTGGTGCTGGTCAAAAAAAGCAAAAAATTCCCTGGTGAATTTCAGTAACAGAAAGAGGGCCAGAGGGTGGAGGGAAAGATGAAGATCAATCCGTAAATAAGCTCCTGAGGGACAGGAAGGTCAGACTGCGTCGTAAACCGGTCTTAGAGCCATAAAATTGAAAAAGCCTTCTCCTCCCCTGAAAGTTAACAATCCGTGAGCGGTTTGAACAGGAAAAGGACATAATCAGATTTTGTTTAACAAATCAATCTGGCTGTCGAATGCACTGAAGGGAAAAGGAAACAGTTATCTCAACAGTGGGGACTGTCACTTAGATCAAGAGAACAACATGAAGATGGAGAAGTATGGATGATTTAAGAGTTGTGTTGGCCGAGAGACTGGAAATTTAAGGTGGGAAGAGGGAGTTGGGAATGCTAGTTTCTTCCCCAGCTTTTACCTCTCGGGATTGGATAATAATAGGTAATAATATAATATTATTATTATACATTAACATGGTTAATACTAGTATAATCAAATTATTATAAAGTTAATAATATAGGATGAACATTAATATGTGGTAAGTAATATAATGATATTGAGCACAGAAAGAGATGTGAAACCCTGGGATAAAACCAGATTTTAGGGAAAAATATCATAATTTTTTAAGGCACGTTGAGCTTGAATTGCCTAAAAATGAGATATTTAGAAAACAATTGACTCCAGTAGCCCACATATACCTCTGGGAGTCGTTAGTGGCATAGAGGTATGTGGAACTGTGAGCATGGACACAATTTATGTGTGGGAAGAGAATAGAGGGTGAAAAAAGAAAAGACCAGGAAGGAAGCCTTAAAGTATAATATACAAAGATCAGAGAAAGGAGGAAGTCGCCTTCCTAAAGGGATTCTTCCAGAGAGAGAAAGCTGGACCTGTTTCCAGGAAGCCCAGGAAAGGGTGTTTCTAGAAGGAAGGGCTGCCTGGGATGTGCAGGTGCCCTCCAAGGTTAGGGAAGATGAACAATAAAAATATCCACCGTGTCTAGGGAACTGCCTTCCTGACATGCTTTTAACAGGGGGATGGAGCCAAACTCAGAGTGCAAGGTGTGTGAAGACTGAAAAGCAGAGACACACACTGGAGGCAGGCTGTTTTAAGAAGTTGAGGAAGGAAGGCCAGGGAAGAAATATGGAACGGTTCTTGGCCTGCCCTAGAGAAGGAGTCTCTTCTGATGCCTTTTTTAATTCTATAGAGTTCAAAAGTTAAATTTAATAGAGCACTTAAAATGAGACGCGCTCACACAAAACTCCCACTGTCCTTGACATGTCCACTCATTGCAACACCAGGTTTAAAGCACTGGGTCTCATCTGCCGAAAGAAACACTGAGGCTGGAGCGCTTGCATGACTTGCCCAGCTTGACATCTTGGACGGGAATGAGTCAAGACTGAAACCCAGGGCTGCTGACCCCACGTCCTGTGTCCTGTGCAGAACCCTAACCGTAACTGTAACAAAGTGAAAGTGTTAGTCACTTAGTCGTGTCTGACTCTTTGGGACCCATGGACCGGAGCCACCAGACTCCTCTGTCCATGGGGATACTCCAGACAAGAATACTGGAGTAGGTTTCCATTCCCTCCTCCAGGGAATCTTGCTGACCCAGGGATCGAACATGGCGTCTCCTACATTGTAGGCAGATTCTTTACTTTCTGAGCCACCAGGGAAGCCCTAACCAAACCATAACCTTAACCCCAATTCCATGCTGCTTCCTAGGAAGCTCTCAAGATCATCAGGCTCATGATGCAATTCTGGAGTGACCAGCGGCCACACCTCGAACTCTCTCCGTATGACTCACGCCCTTGACTGGGCAGGTAGAACCAGAGCCCTGGAGGCTGGGCTGCTCCACCCTTGCTTCTGCAGCTTCTGGGGCTGACATGTCCCCCCCCACACACACATTGATGTGTTCAAAAGAAAGCAGCATGGGTCCCCGGAAAGATTTCCCTCAGAAGCAGTGCCTGCAGATGGGCAAATACACAGTCAGTCATGACTCATGAACTGATGAGCGTCAGAAACCATCAGGAATTCAATAAGGAGTAAAGCTATCGGCCAGGTTCACATTTTACGCTCACCGTGGCTGCCCTCCAAATGTCTGGTCTCCAGGATGGAAACATCTTTCCTTAATTCTGTTATGGTTCTCAGTTCAGGGGCTGCTAGTGTTTCAGCAATCGATACAGCTCAACACAAAAACTATTTTCTGCCTTTGTCAGGGAAACTGGGCTACTCTACTGTCTTTTCTGCTGTGGAAACAACAGAATAGTATTTGTAACTGATATACCCTTGGAAAATTATCTGGACAATTTTTCTATTAACTTTCTGTTATTTGTAGCTTCAAGTAAATCAGTTTTGTTGTTTTTTTTTTTTTTCCTTGCAAGCTTTCTTTCTTCAGACAGAGTTGAGGACCACAAGATCCTGGCTAAAAGAAACAAAATAATGTATATACCCAGGAAGTCATCATGTATGATTATGTATTTTTAAAGCATTAAAAGTAAAAAATGTTTTTATTTCATATGACATTGGTATTAATTTTCCTCTGAAAAACTTTCTCATAAAATAATTTATGACAATATCATAATATGTTCTTCTTCCATGAACTTTAAGGAAGCATTTAGGAAAATAAATATAATCCTTAAAAACTAGACAAATTGTTATTTAACACATCTAAGAGTCAACCCGCCTCCTACTTCTTAGTGAGTTTCTTCTTTGTGAGTTTCTTGAGCTTGAGGCAAACATCAGGATGATAACGGTCATGGTCCATGTTCTTGGGCAGCAGATTCCGAGTGAAAGGTAGAATTCAGGATATAGGAGGGAAGGGACATGAGGACAGGCCATTATGATCAACACCTGTTAGACTCCAGGGAAGTAAGGAGGGGCTGAAGTAGGTGATGGGACCCTGCAGTTCTAGCAAAGTCTCCCATCAGTCCCTGAGGAGCACTAAGGTCCAGACGGCCCCTCTGGGATCTCCCCACGGGGCGGGAGGATTCAGAAGTTTATAGCCCAGTCTGCTGGTCATTGCACTGAACTTCCTGGGACAGGACATGACCTTGAGCCCTTCAGCTATAACAGTTAGCTCTACCTACCTCCCTACCACATGTGTACATTTACATTTCATCTGTCTTTTCTTACAGTGAACAATGCTGCCAAAATTATAGAAAGAAATAGATAACAAGTATATGTTGATTGGTGACAATAAGGGGGGAAACACGCATGTTAAGTTCAGACAAGCTCCTTGGCCACCAACAGCACTGCTCCTCCATTTTCAGGAACATGACCTGGCTGACACATGGGCAGCTCACCCTCAGCAAATGTAAATGTCCTCTGGTCACTCCTAGTTACCGTTGCACTTTGATTCCATTTCACTAATTCATAGAGTAAGATTCATACCATAAAACAACAACAAAAAAAAAACTTAGAGTTTAATTTAAAATTCTCCCCTTCCCAGAATATTCCCCCCTTCATATGAGCCACCTGCAGGAGAGGAAGTTTGAGTGAACTTCATTTTTCTTTATTCTAGGCTGGCTTCTCCAAAACTCCGGCCGCAGGGTGTCTGTTGCTTCTGACTTCTGCTGTTTTGGGGGGAAGGGGCAGGAACACAGAAGAATTCAGGAGCAACTTAGTTAGCAAGGAGAAGAGTTAAAGTAATGGGAAGTTGTACTTGCCTGAGCACTGAGCTGTTACTGATTTCTTGTCAGCATTACAAGTGGTTAACCCTTCAGAAGACATAGGTGGTGGCAAGCCAGCTCTCTCTCCACACGGGCTACGTCTGGTCTACAGAGCCTTTCTGGTGTAGATGGAAGTGCAGTTGCTGAGCACTCAGCAAGCCCCACTCCCCCCATCCCCCCCCCCCCACCCCCGCCATCCTCTGCAGCCTCAGGTATGTCCTGACTAATCCTGTGAAGCCTTCACTCTAGGCTTGAGATGAGGGAGACATGTTTCCTTCCCATGGTAATTAATAGGACCCAGCGTTCTCCAAAGAAAGACTTGGTTTCCAACATCCCCAGACTTTCAGCTCCAACTTCACATCCCCTAAATCAATGAAGGGTCAGAGTCCCAAGCCAGGTGTCTTCACCTCTTTCTCAAGTCTTGTATTGGTGAACCAGCATATCACTTTGGAAAGTAGTAGTACCCTACTTGCCATGATGGTCTTGTTGGTGAGCTTCATGCCTCATTCAACAATGTGGCCATCATAATCACACTTTAACAAGCTGTTCTACACATTATACATTTGAAAGGTAGGAACAGAAGCCATACATATTAATCAGTCATGCTCTTAGAAGACACAAAGGAAACATGCTCCATCACTCACACAAGACTCTAAGAGAGACCTGAGCTGAACTCCCTTGTACACCATGTTTGCTGCCATCTGTAATGATACAGTCAAACTTTTCTTTACTGATTTAGGTCTTTGAACTAACTCACAGAACTGCTTGTCAAACCCAACTCACAGGAATCAGAGACGTTATTTGGTATCAAGCTTTCCTAAGTAATTCCAAGGAGGCAGGCAAGCACATGGTTCAGACAAAACAGCGAGGCACCTGAGCCGTCAATGGCAGATCCCTAGACTCTGGATCAGAATAGATATATTCTCCAACTGGGTTTCTTGGGCTTGCTCATGCAGCTAGAACATTTAAAATATGAACAAACTCCAGGGAGAGGAATCACCTACATTTCTCAGGAGGCAGATCTTGGATTTTACTTTTCTAGGACATCCTTACCTAAGGGTATCCTATGAATAACACCTCAGAGTTAAGGGTTTTTATTCCTAGCAAATAACATTAGCCTATGATCCAGAGGTCAAGTTGACTAAGAGATCAGACAGTATCACTCACCTCTTTTTCTTTCTCCCAGGCGCACTCCCACCACAAATAAAAGGAGTGAGAGGACTTCAGATTACTCTTTTCTCCAAGGTACTTATTGTTAAATGTACAAATCGGACAAAAAGAGTAGGTTTACCTCAAGGCCATAATTTATAACCAAGTGTAATGCAGATATTCAAGGGGATTACATAAATGTAAGCAACTCATAGCATGTGGTGGTGATGAGGGGAGAATGGAGTCATTCATCCCAGGCAAGATGAGGTACCATTGCCACAAGCATGGGGTGGGAGGTTGGGATCTCGAAATGGCAAACACTCACCACATCCTCGGAAAAGAATTGGAGGAAATGCCAAAATAGATCAAGGTTAAGACTAACGGGTTTTTAAATTATACTGTGGGTCAGCTCTGCACCACTGGAGCTCACCACTTACTGGGTTTCTGAGAAGTCTGAAAAAAAAATGTTGCTGAGTCAAATAAACTTAAAAAGCTCTCTTTGGCAGAAAAGGTAAAGAGTACCTTCACCTTAAAAGGTAAATAATAAAAAGAGACAACCAGGAAACCCACATTTTCCTGAGGCTCTACTCTGAACTTTCTCTAACATCTGTGCTTTAGAATTTCTGCACCTTTTACTATCTCCCTACTCTCCCTCTATAATTCAATATATTTTGAAGGCATGGTCTACTCCTGGAGACACTGTAGGCTTTTCGAGAGGATTTTTGAAATGATTTTATGAATATGCATGAAATCATTATTCTGACATTAAAGCTGTGCACTGCTTCTCACCCCTGAATATTTTTGAAGAGAATGAGAATCAGGGTCTTATTGTGCCATGCTTTCTCTTTCTCATTTACCTCAAAGCAATCACAGATGCATTTCTTAGAAATGGTGGTGATGCTCTTTTAAGACAATTTTATAACTCAAGGTGAAAGATGCATATTTGAAAGATAAAAATCCAGTTAATAATAAAATCTTACTCAAAGTAAATTCTATGAAAATACCTAGTGGAAAAGTCAGGTAACTCATTTTCTAAAAGATTCGCTTCCTGCTGTATAATCTGTAAAGAAGTTACAAAGAAAGACATGAAAAAATCCGACCCAGTGAAAAATACCAGAGAGGAGAGGTGGTGAGTGAATTTCAGTAAAAGCAAACTTAACTTGGAATTCTAATTCTATGTCAGATGAATGGATAAAGAGGATGTGCTACATATACACAATGGCATATTACTCAGCCATTAAAAAAAAATGAAATCCTGACATTTACAGCGACATGGAGAGACCTAGAGATTATTATACTAAGTGAAATAAGTCAGAAAGAGAAAGGCAAATATCATATGACGTCACTTATAGGTAAAATCTTAAAAGATAAGATGAATGAACCAAAACTAGGCCCAGAGAGAAAACAAACTTGTGGTCCCAAAGAGGAAAGGGGTGGGGGGATAACTTAGGAGTTTGGGATTAACGTACACACTTTACTGTATATAAAACAGAACCAACCAGGACCTACTGTACAGCAAAGGGAAATATACTCAGTATCTTATAATAATCTATAAAGGAAAATGATCTGAAAAAGAATATTTATATAGTTATTCAGTATTGTTCCAGGCCATTCCAGTGTGAACATCAAGCAATAAATTGTTCTTCAAACCCCAGACACATCATGCTGTAGATTTCAGTAAAGATGTTAAACTATATCTATCTATCTCTCTCTCTCTCTCTCTCTCTCTATCTATCTATATGCATTTTTTTTAGTTTGCTATAGGTCCGTAAAAGAAAAAAAAAGTTCAATTTAGAGCAGGAAAGATGCTGGGAGATGAAACCTTTTGTATCCTTTCACCAGTCTGCTTTCCTCCTCTTTGCAGATACAGATGAAAAATCCATTGAATACTCAAGATTTTTCATAAACATAGAATCAGAAAAGTGAAGATTGTTTGTATATGTTGAATATTCATTAGAAATAGACATAAACTTCCTAACAGTCTTCTAAGGTGTTGTTTTTCCCTTTTTCAATGCATTGTGTCACTCAGTCTTCACAAAAAAAAACAAACTAGTTAGGGGGAGTCATCTCCATGGCATTATGAGAACACAGATGCACAGAGAGGTTAGCGCATTTGACCAGGGTCACACAAGGATGGATGATGGAGTCAGAATTTGAAACCAAGAGAGCACTATAAGGTTATTCCCTGCTTTGCTATCTCTTCAGTCACACATGCCAGGATCCAGGTAAAGCCCTGGAGGTAGTACCATAATATTCAGCCTTGTTTGTTATGAATCCTCCTCTAATTTCATCCTCCCTGCCACATGCTGAGTTTTTCCAGGCACCCTTTGGACCCTGCCCCCGAGGGTGACTCATAACATTCCGCAGACTGTACAAAGGGCTCTGTGGATGAGAAGTCAACAATGTCCATTCATCTCTACAACCATGCTACAAAATCATCAGTGGGATCTGACTTCAGTTGCTCAGACTTGTGTGCAGCATGGCCCCTTGAGGTGCACTCTGACAGCACTGCTGTCTCACTCCCCTGCTCCCTAAGTCCCACGTGTGACCTGCGGGTCTCAAACCTCTGCTGTTGGCTTCAGTGCAGTTAACCTTGTGGGTCTTGATTTGATGGCACAGTTTTGTCTCCCTTCTTTCCCTTGCATCTTACATACCCAATGCCTCCACAATTGTCAGGGAATTTTCCCCAATGGGTAACTAGTATGGGAAGCCTCATCTAAGGTCTTCTTTGGGGAACTCCAGCCAAGACACCAGACTTTCCATACAGAACACATTCTGAAATGAACTTTCCTTGACTGGCTTGAAGCAAGCTCATTTGACCAGGATCGCTTTGTTTCCAGCTAGAAATAGTTTGTCTATGTTGCTTTTGCACATGTCAGTCGTGTATTGGCTTTATCATTGAACTTGAAATTTTGGTATTTCTCCATCCTGTGAACTCCAGTAATCTTGAATAAACGCCAGAACATCCAGTAATCTCCATATTACTGTCTGCTGTGAACTCTTACTCATATAAAAATGTACAAATGCTTCTTAGCACCTACCAAACATTTTATGATGCTTTTTAATAATATTCACCACAACCTGTAGTTAAGCAAGATCGTGATTATTGTCCCCATTTTGACATGAAGCAGCAGCAGCTCGGAAGGGAAGCTATCCAGGCAGTCATTAGGTTATGTGGATAAACCCTGGATCCAGGTCCTCAGGCTCCTTCACTTCTGAAACTATGTCTTCACTCCCTAGAAGTCATCAGGATCATTTTTGCATGTTCTTAAAACCTCTTGACTCTGCTACTTTCTACACTCAGAAAAACTGATCTTACATGGATCATCAGAGCAATCTGGGACCTTTAATTTCATGCACATGTGGTGAATAATGCATTCAGATAGTAAATCTCTTCCTGTCAGTCAGTTGTACTCTGGATGCACCAATAGGTAACTTGCCATGGTTACATCATCTGCAGCAAAATCCAAAATACCCCACAGCATGCATAGGAAGGTGTCTGAAAAGGAAAGTATCTATCTGATCCAAAAAACAGAATTCAGAGTGTCAAAAAATGTCTTCTATTATTCACCTTCTCCACTAAATCAGGTTATTGTGACCTCACACCTCAGAGTTATTTTATTCCTGGATTTTTCTCAGAAGTTATCATTGCAGAGACATGAGGGACAAAATCCATGTATTTTGATGATAAAATATAAAACTTTTAAAATATACTTATCTTGGCCCTTATAATATTATGTTTATTCCTCTTTCTCATTCTTCACCTGAAAGTGTTTATTTATGATCCAGATTTAAAATACTGTATTTGATTAAAAAAATCATTAATTATCTTACATTGATAGTAAAGAAAGGCAAAACATAGAGGAATATATTGACCCTTCTCAGTATTTTAAAAGATTTAATCTCAGTTTTCCATTGGAGATTTTAATTCAATTGGGCATATTCTAAAATTTGTGTTTCTGTGATACATTTCTTTTAAATTGATGTGTAGTTGATTTAAACACATTTCTTTTTTGGTTTATGAGGGATAGGGGAAGGAATTTTTAGAGGTCAAGTTGCCTCTTCTTTCTTCACAGAAAGCTTTCCTTTGCCAGCAAGAAGAGTGTTGATTGAATTAAGAGCACTATTGTCTTTATTGGGGAAAAAAGTCCACATCTGTTCTGTTGTAAATGAGAACTTGACAAAACTATTTATTTCTTCTTCTTATAGCAATCTTTTAAATACACTTAGCATTCAGTAAGGGCTTCCTTGGTGGCTCAAACAGTAACGAATCTGCCTTCAATGCAGGAGACCCAGGTTCAACCTCTGAGTTGGGATAATCTCCTGGAGAATGGAATGGCTACCCACTCCAGTATTCTTACTCAGAGAATTCCATTAAAACAGTATACTTAATTTAAATCAATAAATATTTATTGAATGTCTTCATACCCTTCTAGACTCTGAAGTTATATTGGAGAACAAAACAAATCCAGACTCATGGAATTTTTATTTTGGTGAAGAAATACAGACTATGGCAACAGATTGTAGTTAAAAAATGTTGCAGAGAGTTTAATGTCAAGTAATAGCACAAAGTAAGGTGGTGGGGGTGGAGCTGAATTGGGTACAGGAGAGGAGTCAGAGAAAATCTTACACGTGTAAACACAAAGGAAGGAGTAAGCCCATCTATTCAATAATAGAAGAAAGAATATTTCAGACAGAAGGAGAGGCAGTGAAAAGGTTCTGAGGCAGAAACACACCCAGCATATTTAAGGAAAAACAGAGAATGAAGAAGGGTTTCATGCAGCATCCAGGTGCCCATAGTCTGTAGTGGAAACTCTGGCTGCTCCTTAGGATACTACTTAGGATAAAAGAGGAAGCTACAAGGCGATAAGCTGAGGCATGACTCAGTCTGACTCAAGTTTTTAAATGAACGCTTTTCTCTAACATTTTGATTGCTGTGAAAGGGAAAATGTCTCTTTAGAAAGCCATTGCAATGTTTCTTAGGAGAGATGGAGGAGCAGGATGCCAGGGCTGAGAAGTGATTTGCTACTGGGTATATTTTCATGGAGGAGACAATGTGGCTTCCTGGTGGATTGGATGGGATTTAAAAATGAATAAAGATTAATCTAAATTGTTTGGCCCAAGAAATCTGTACAACAGGCTGTTTCCCTTTGAGAAATGGGAAATCCATAGAAATTGTGGGCTAGGTGAAGAATAGTTTGATGAGCTATGCCTAGATCCTAGTGGAAAATGTCTCCTGAATAGTGAGATGAAGGTGTTAGTTTACAGGAAAGTCAGGGCTGGAAATATACATCCAAATTATTAGCACACAGAGGATTGGACAAGACCACAAAAAAGAGTGTGAGCTAGAGAAAACTAACGGGAACTCAGAACTGCATGGACTTTGTTCATGAACATGTTCTGAAGCAACAGTTTCAAAGATAGGAATTTCCTATGAATTGGAAGGACTGATGTTGAAGCTTAAGCTCCAGTGCTTTGGCTACCTGATGTGAAGAGCTGACTCACTGGAAAAGACCCTGATGCTGGGAAAGATTGTGGGCAGGAGGAGAAGGGGGTGAAAGAGGATGAGCTGGTTGGGTAACATCACCGACTCAATGGACTTGAGTTTGAGAAAACTCCAAGGGATAGTGAAGGACAGGGAAGCCTGGTATGCTACAGTCCATGGGGTCGCAAGGAGTCAGACACAACTTAGCAACTGAACAATAACATGGATTCAAATATGCTATTCTTATAGAATTGGTAGCAAACAAATTAAACCTGGCATCATCCTTTCATAAAGGATCTCTTTTTCCCACATGTGGCTAAAAGGCAAGGGGTTAAAAATTCTAAGTTCTGGGGATATCTGTTTATGGAAGATTTTCTCACAAATTAATGTTTGATTGGGATAATATCAGTCAAAGAATGATAAATGGTGAAAAGAATTACATGTACAAAAGCACATAATTACTTCCAATAATCCTTCCTTAATTAATAATTACCCCAAAATATCTCCTATCTTTGTAATTCATCCACCTAACCCATGATTTCACTTAAATGCCTTCTTTAGTGCTAAATAAATTGAACAAATCTACTTATAAGCCCTATAGGTGGGTATGGTTGTGTCTTTAATACATTCCCATTTTAATGTAAACTTCTGAAACACTCTGAAGTATGTTCAAAACCATTGATTTTGTAGAAACAAAGCTGTGACAAAACACACACAGAACTTAGGATACCCAATAGCTTAGGATGGTTCTCTCTGGCCTAAGAGAGAGACAGCGAGAGAGACAGGGAGAGAGAGAGAGAGAAAGAAAGAGTGGGGAGAGGGGGACTTTTTAAATAGCATTAAAGCAGTGTTAGGCCTATTATATAACACTAGAATTTTGCCAATGTACTAACTTCAATACATTATTTTGTATGTGTGTGTTCAGTTGCTCAGTTGTGTCTGACTCTTTGTGACGCCACGGACTGTTACCCACCAGGCTCCTTTTCTTTGTGGGATTATCCTGGCAAGAATACTGGAGTGGGTTGCCATTTCCTTCTTCAATTATTTTGTATACTTTTACATATTTTACTACGTATATGTTGCTATATAATATCATATATTATTATATTATATATAATATACACAATATATTGTATAATATATTATTTATTTTATATAATTTATATTTACATATAATTTTTATTTTTACTTTTATTTCTGTGTGTGTATATATATATATATATATATACACAATCTGTATTTATAAAATACAGATTGTGATATATTTCAAGTAGGCACCATACACAAAAACTGTTTTATAGCAAAACAGTTCTCTGGCACTAACCTGTCACACCAGCAACACTGCAGCATTCTTGAATGTTTGAGTAATTAGATAACAAATCTTTTTTGGGGAGCAAATTTTAGCATCACAGAAGTACTGAGAATAAAACATAGAATATATTGATAATAAGCCAATGTCACAAGACATAATCCCAGATTCATACACATTGTGCAACGATCATTTATATTCCATTCAGCCCCAGGATACTTGAAATGATCAACAACAGCTGCTATGATGGATACCTGTGGACCACATGACAACAATATGGCAGATGTGTGTACTCACCACAGCCATCAACACAACAAAAAGGAGAGGGAACCTTCTAAAGCTCTTTCTACAAAAAAAAAAAAAAAAAAAATATATATATATATATATATATATATATATATACACACATACATATTTTGCACTATTTGCAGGTTAGAGAAGAAAACTCTAAATTCAAGGGACAAAAATGAAATTAGCTGTTTATCTTGCAATTTATAGGCTAAAAACTAGTAACTAGTCCATTATGCTCCAAGAAACTGTTTTGGCATCCTAAAACATAGACATGTATCTCCTTCTGTCTTCTCATTGGCTTTGCATGAATCCATTAGGCTTACAGGCAAAAGAGATCAATCGTTTCTATAAATGCCATCACCGCAGACCCACCTTAAGTTATTCTGAACTTTCCACACAAACACAGACCTGAAAACACACAGGAAGCAGCATTTTATGATAAAAAACAGGGACACATTTATGTTTAGCTGTGATTTAGGTAAATTACTCCAATAAAAAATTCTCTCAAGCATGTTTTGTCCGGCAAATGTGATGATCAATAAGATAACCTCTTGACAATGACAATGTTTGTTCTTGTTGTCTATTTAGGTTTTGTCAGGTTTATCATTTTGATTTCTTTCATCCTTCTATAGGTACTTGTGTTCCAAAGAAAAAAACAGAACCGGCTTGGTTGTTCTGGACTTCGGTGGGGATGGTTTCCATCACGATTAACCCTCCCTGTGGCCTGTAGGTCAAAATCACCTTTCTTCTCCTCCTGTGGTCAAGTAACTGGCTCAAAATCAAGGGAAGCAGTTGGTGAGGACATCTGAGGATCCTGTTTCCCTAGTGGAAAGCAGACCACAGTTGAGAAGCAGATTGCACCCTGGGCAGGAAAAAGGAACGGAGTGCGAAAACAAAAGTGAAAACGCAGCTGCGAATACTTTCTCCTATAAAACATGCTAACTTTACACTGTAATTGCCAGAAGCTTTTGAAGCCTAAAATACTATGATTTTGATATATACTGTATCTAGAATTTTTTTTTTAATTTAGTAGTCCCTGAAGAAAATACAGAGATGAACACTTCATATTATAATTGGAAGGTGTTTAATGAAATTCTAGTTTTCCCAACCTATTTTAATCTGCAAAAACATAAAGAAGTGAAAAACTTCAGAAGTGTCTCCCTTCATTCCAGACATTTTTCACTGATAAAAAATCAGAGAGGACAACTTCCAAGTTAAAATTGGCCAAGACTCTGTGACTGGCAATTGTCGGCTGGTTTTCAGTCCCTCCCCTGAGTTGTGTGTCTGGATTTTGAGCAGTAAACCCTTTGAAGTCCACAGGAGCTCGACTCATAGAAGGAATTGTGTCTGGTGAGGCTGGTCTTCGCTTTTTCACGTCCCCTCAACCCCCCACGTTCTGTAAAGGTTTAATGTTGAACTAATACATATCGCTGTTTTATCTTCTGCTTTTCTTCATACTGCTCTAAGCAGTGCATCTAAATGGTATACTTCAGAGGAAATGTTAACCTGCATACTTTCCAGAAACAAAAATATGCAACTAAAATGAAAAGCACAGTGTCTTAAGAAAATTGTGCTCGTGTAGGCATGATAAGCGTCTCATAGGACTGGAAAGGAAATGTTAAAATATACATACATATGTAAACTTTAGGCGAATGATTCAAAAAAGCATTCCAATTAAATCATAAATTACTTGACCTCTCTTTGTCTCCGTCTGCCTCCCCCTAACTCCACCTTCTTACTCTGTTTCTCTGTGTCTCTCTCTGTCTGTCTCTCTCTTGGTCTCTCTTTCTCTATCTCCTCTCTTTCTCTCTCTCTCTCTTACTTATAAGACCTGAAGTAGTGGAATCATTTGGCTTCAGACTTTCCATATTAGTGTCTAGTCTAAAATGGAATTTCTTTTGAAAGCTTAAGCAAAATCTGTCTGGCTGTTTGTGAGTTATGGGAGCATAGAAGAAATATGCTTCTCCAGTTATAAAAAATACTGTTAAGATTTTTCTTTCCACTCATGTAAATTAAATGGCACCAAAACCATAAACTTCAGACTTGGAAAGATTTAAATCATAATGAGAAAAGAAAATGTAACTGAAGTCAGTAAAAATCTGATTATTTTTATTGCTTAATTTACAGAACAACAAGAAAAGTGTTTTGAGATACCTAGCAAAATATGTCTGTCTACCTGTCTAAGATCATGGCATCTGGTCCCATCACTTCATGGGAAATAGACTTTATTTTTATTTTGGGGGGCTCCAAAATCACTGCAGCCATGAAATCAAAAGACACTTACTCCTTGGAAGGGAAGTTATGACCAACGTAGATAGCATATTCAAAAGCAGAGACATTACTTTGCCAACAAAGGTCCATCTAGTCAAGGCTATGGTTTTCCAGTAGTCATGTATGGATGTGAGAGTTGGATTGTGAAGAAAGCTGAGTGCCACAGAATTGATGCTTTTGAACTGTGGTGTTGGAGAAGACTCTTGAGAGTCCCTTGGACCACAAGTAGATCCACCCAGTCCATTCTAAAGGAGATCAGCCCTGGATGTTCTTTGGATTGAATGATGCTAAAGCTGAAACTCCAGTACTTTGGCCACCTCATGCAAAGAATTGACTCACTGGAAAAGACTGATGCTGGGAGGGATTGAGGGGAGGAGGAAAAGGGGATAACAGGATGAGATGGCTGGATGGCATCACCGACTCGATGGACGTGAGTTTGAGTGAACTCCGGGAGCTGGTGATGGACAGGGAGGCCTGGTGTGCTGCAATTCATGGAGTCACAAAGAGTCAGACACCACTGAGCGACTGAACTGAATTGAACTGAAATTGTCTGAAAGGTTACAGAATTCTTTTCATAGGGTAGTTACCATGCCCATCTGTATGCGTGAGTCCTTTCTCTCTCTCTCCTAAATTCTAGGGAAGTTAAGTTTAAAAATTGCAATATTAAAATTATTAAGAACTTAGAAATCAAGAAATTATTAACTGGATAACCCATGAGTAAAATTAAATATGGAGCTTTCCTGCAAATTAGACAGTAAGGAATCTGCCTGCAAGGCAGGAGACCCAGTTTCAATCCCTGGGTTGGGAAGATCCCCTGGAGAAGGTAATGGCAACCCACTCCAGTATTCTTGCCTGGAGAATCCCATGGACAGAGAAGCCTGGTGGGTTGCTGTCCATGGATTTCAAAGAGTCAGAAACGAGTAAGCGACTGACACTTTCACTTCCAAAATTAACTATAAGCGACATTGTGTATATGTATAAAACATCATTGTCAAAGCACCAGGATGATGTCTTAAGTACAGGTCAAGTTTTCTGTGTCTTAATTGGAGCATACCACATGTTCTGTGTTCCACTCTCGCTTCAGATTAATTCAGCCCTGCCCTACCCTCTCTCATCCCTGGTCCTACATCCAGGCACTTAACCAGTTCCCCTTCCATCCAAAGCTAAGATTTTAAGAAATGCTATGCACCACAGTTTAAAATTGTCTACGTTATTACTCTAGATGAGTCAAGAAACAGCAGTGTTCCCATAACTTTCAAAGGGAAGCATCATCACCTGCAGTTGTCTCCCGTCTGATATATGAGTGAGAAGGTTGGCACAGTCTTCAGTCCCTAGTCCCTGTTTTCAGCAACATGACACTGGCTTTGAATTTGCCTTAGCTCTCCTGCGTCTTCTTGCATGCTTATGTCTCATAACATATTTGATATGAGACTCAGAGTCTGTTTTTCTTTCCTTTAGTCTGCCTAACACCTTGAGCCACATCATTATTTGTGTAGATCATCATGTTAACACCCTGGTTTTCTAGTTCCAACACCCCAGACTGTATTCCTCTGATTTCACACTGAACCATGCCCACCTTTGATCCATATTACACTGTCACAGATTAAGTTCTCCTCCTTTTCACCAGACGTCCTGCCCTGATTCAGGTTTCTTCCCCCTGTCCTCACTCCATTCTCCGCTTTGATTTCTAAGCACAACTTTGTCTATAGTTCTTTAATGTATAATTTTCCAGGTTATGACTCCATATAGCCAAATAATTAGATTTCACCTCTAAACCTCAGTCTATACATTCCAAATTTTATCTACTGATCTACTGCTATGAAAATAATAATCAGACACGTTTTTCTCCCAGCCCATTCCCTTCTGTTACTAACACTATGAAGATGATGATGGTGATGGTGGTGATGATGACGATTATGCTGATGATGACGATTTGATTTTTCTCTTAGTTATTTTTTTAAGTTTATGCACAATGCTTGAATCTCCATCTACTAAGCAGAATTAGAGTATTTCTTAAATCCTTATGAGGTAAGAAGAGGAATATGAAATTATTACTTCTGGAGAACAGAACCAGTTCCAAAACGTCTGCTCTTCATTCTAAACCTCTCTGGGTTGTCCAAACAACCTGCCTTTGAGTTGCTTGTGAAGTAAATAAAGTAAAATGGAGATCTGATTATGACATCCACTCTCAATGATGGTGATTTTTCTCAAAAAACAGTATCTTTTCTGTCCTCCCTTCATGTTATAATTCAGGTATACATCTCTTCCCACCCCCATCCTTCACCCTCCCGCCAAATCTCAGGACTTAATTTGTTTCTTTCTTTACAGTGTCTTTCCTTACTAGTCTTAGAGCTCTATGCAGGTTCTGGCCAACTTGTTCAGAATGATCCCCTCATTCTGTGGATGGGCTTTACTCACCAGGTATATGAGTCTCACAGCTGCAAACTCTAACTATTTACAAGTAACTTATCTGGTATATTATGATTCTGGGTCCCATATGCAATTGTTTATTTTTTATCATAGCGATTTATCAGAAAGAAAGTCAGGTCTGCCACATCCTTGGGTTAAGACACATTGACCAAGTTCAACCCCCTTCTTAAAGCCAGATTTCTGTTCACTTTACCCTGGTTTTGCCCATGCCCACCAGCAGCAGTGGCAGCCTTGCAGGTGAGATCCCAACAGCCTTAGGGACAAACTAACAAAACTAAGACTTAAAGCTCAATTTCTCTGATCCCTCCAGCTTCTCTTGGCTAGATTGCAATTATTTCCAAATCAAAGAGAATTTATATTTTGCTCCATGAAGAAATTACTTAAGCTCAAGTAAAGTAGCCAGTAAGCATTGTTGAAATAATATGATGGAACTCAAAAGTTCTCAGCATACTTTATTTTAGCAACACTCCCTAGCTTCATGAGCAAATTTATACATCTATTTTCCCCTTAATTCAATGATTTCAGTAGAGTTCTCATTTGGGAGAATATATTTTCTCTTATGTTTTATCTGCATGCCTAAATAAATAGAACTTATTTTTTCACCATGAGTTTTTCAAAAGTGAACTTCCATTTCAAGTGATGACCAGCCCAAGTGCCATGATTCCCCAGCAGGGCTCTGAATTCTGGTCCCCAAACCAAACAGGATGCATTCATCACCTGGCCAAGGGGGCCATTCCCCCAAAGGAAACTCCTTGGGCTACTTGAAAGAAAGAGCCAAAGAAAGGACCTCACAGATAAGAAAAGAGAATATGTATTTTAAACCATTCCAAAACTGCTTTCAGACATTGAGTATAAAGCACAAAGAAAGGACAGTCTCTAAAATTGAACAGATGAAAAATGTGGATTAAGAAAGCCACACTTTCCATTTTGGCAATATAAAAGATTCATCCACAGTAGAGTATTCGCCATCAAATAAGAACAATTTATTCCAGGAAAGTTTACTAAATCTACAACATCAGCAAAATATGACAGCATTTCTTTACAATCAAACTATTCAGCTGTATAGTTATAGTTTCATCACTGTATAAGCCTGTGTCTTCTTCTACCTCCCATCACAAAATCTAAAACATGATAAGAGAATTTCATTTTTCATCACTGTAGCAGAATCGTAGAGATGAAATGGTCCCCTAGCTTTGTTTCCTCTGCTTTTGGTGCTTCATCCACGTTGAGCTTCTTTTATTCCTTCCAGTTCCTTAGATCTTTACCATCTCTGAATCAATGGATGTGCTGGTCTCTCTATCTCAGGTGTCCAGAGCCAACTCACCAAGCACACCCCATGCCTCTATCCTTTCACTCAGCAAGCACTTCAGGAGAGCCTTATGTGTCCCAGCACTGTGGGGATGGAGGTGTGGCACCAGGGAGCTCATAGGATTCACGTTACAGGAAAGGGACAGAGGCCCATAGAGATAAACAAGGGTCATAAGTACCATGATGATTCAAATTTTGGGGCGGAGAGATGATGTACGGGAACAGTGGTGATGATTTGGGAAAACCCTGACAGGGAGGTGATGGGGGGAGTCAGTTGCACATTCTAGCCATCACAGTCTCTGAGGCTAGAGCTGGCTGTTAGGTTTGAGGATCTGGGAGGCTGGCAGGATAGGTGGAGCAAAGGCACAAGGGAGGAGCATGCAGCCGGGGGTGGGGAGGAACACCCAGAGAGGAAACAAGACCATGTGGCCTGCAAAGGGCTCTGATGGGCGCTCTGAACATTGGGTTGAACGCTTGAGTAAAGCAGGGGGCGTCACAGGGCTTTGTGTCAACAAGTGTCATAAACTGACTCCAGGTTTCACCAGGACTCTTGACGGGCCAGGTGCCATATTAGGGACACACCGCAAGGAGGGGCCGGAGAGGGCTTAGGAGGCTGCATCCATAAAGATGGTGGTCTGGGGCACCAGAGTGGTGGTGCTGGGGGTGATGAGACAGTGCTGGAGTCTGCATATTTTGAAAGTAGAGCAGATGAGACTGACTGAGGGATTGGATATGAGCGCCCAACTTAAGTGTGACATTCTCGAGGAAATCTGACCTCAGACCAAGTTAGGACCTCCTGGTACGCCTCCCAGGGGCCCTGACTCTGTCCTTGTAAAGAAAGCCCCTTTTCAGAGTTTGGATCAGTGTATTATATCTTCTGCTAAAACCCCAGCTGTTAAAAAAGTGCCTTCCCCAGCTGGATGCCAAAGGAATATTCAATGAAATTATTAAGAGAAGGAAAAATTACAGCATTTGTATAGTACTTTAGCTCTACTTGTAATGTTCTCTTGTGACTTGCTGGCTTGATAAACTCCTATTCACTCATCAAAACCTAATGCAAATATCACTTGAATCCTTCATCTCCCATTTCCCAAAGCAGTTAATTACCACCACTCCCTCTGTTTTTGTATCTTGTACTATTGGATGTTTTACAATGGACTTTTGTGGGACAGTTAAAAAATTCAACAGATGTGCCCTTAGCAAACAAAGATATCTATTAATAACAGCCCAGGGTTTCTGTTTCTACAAAGTAATAAACTCTTCTAACTCATGCTGCCCCAAGAGTATGTGCTATGTACACAAATGCCAATATAAGTGACTTCTAAAGACAAGAGCAAAAAAAATATCTTGAGTATTTATAATATGTCATGTTCTACTTTAAGTATTTGAACAATCATTTACTTTTCACGAAACACTAGTAACCGAAACACCCGTTATCCCATCTTACAAATTGGAGAATTAAGAAATAGATCCTTGGCCAGTTCACACATGTTGTTAGTGCTGTGGCTGAGACCTGAGTTTTGAGTAGAGACTGTAATGAAACAAGTTCTGTGTGCTGCCCTTCAGCAGACAGAATAGACACAGGAGATTAAATTTAAGCTAAATCAAGTGTTCAGAAGGAATAGGAACTCAGACCCCAAACCTGAGACCAAAACTGACCATAACAGCATGCATCCTCCAGAAATTTCCAAAATGGGAGAGGTGGGACCTTTCCAATGGGATGTGATAGGAGTGACCGGAATCTATTCACTTTCATTTCCAAGAGCTCTGACATTCTTCAAGAAACACATTTACTGTCGTGTTTATCTCTTGTCATAGAGTTATTTCCTGTAGAATGCGAGCTTCCTGCTCATTTTATGACCCTACTCAGAAATTTCTTATCAGATTTAATGAAAGAGATTTATTCAAGTCTTCCTCCTATCAAGAGGAAGTCCACTCAAACTTGAAGGACGAAGTGACTAGACCATGATCATGCAGGTAATTTTCAGGGAAGCTGCCTGTCTCTGACTCCTGGTCGAGTGCTGCGTATCGGACACCACATTTACATTCATAAAACAGAGTCACATGCAAGAAAACTCAGGCACAGGGAGAAAGAAAGGAAGGCAGAATTTATTATCTTCTAAAATTTCAAAAAGCTCGAGATACAGGATGTTACAAATTCCATGCAATGCAAATGCTTCTTCTTACCGATACTGCAAATTCTGTGTTAGCTCCTGAGTGGGCAGTATTCTCACCTAATCGTGCTTTTTAATGTGGCCTCTGTCCTGCCCATAAATTATTTCATTCAAGTCTGGCATTGCATTGAGACCTTTGAATTATTTGTCTTCCATTGACTATCTCTTTCCTAAGGTGAGGACTTCTCTGGTAGCTCAGCTGGTAAGCAATCTACTTGCAATGCAGGAGGCTCTGGTTCACTTCCCGGGTTGGGAAGATCTGCTGGAGAAGGGATAGGCTATCCACTTCAGTATTCTTGGGCTTCCATGGTGGCTCAGACAGTAAAGAATTAGCCTGCAATATGGGAGACCTGGGTTCAGTCCCTGGGTTGGGAGGATCTCCTGGAGAAGGGAATAGCTACCCACTCCAGTATTCTGGTCTGGAGAATTTCATGGACAGAGGAGCCTGGCAGGCTACAGGCCATGTGGTCATGAGCTGCAGTCCACCGGGTTGCAAAGAGTCAGACATGACTGAGTGACTTTTACTTTTTTAAGGTGTGACAGTAATAGCCTTACATGTAAATGACCTTATAACCCATTATCAAATATCTGGCAAGGACCCTTCCTGAAGTAGACACATAAGAAAAGCAGAACTTTTTTTTTTTGTAGCCAAGATTGTCCAGGAAAGTAGATGCATACTGTAAAAAAATAATAATGATAATGATAAAGTCAAGTAATAACCAGATTAACTGCCGTGGATTCTTAAGTATGAACATTTTTCAAAAGCAGAGTTGCAAGTTCTGGCAAATTCTTAGAACAAACATATATCACAAGTTATGGACCCTCATTTCCAACCTCTACTTCCAGCACAAGCACTAACCCCTCAATGCCTCTCTCTTGTCATCCTCCTAACTCTCATGTCCACACTGCTGCTATTACTGCTGCTAAGTCACTTCAGTCATGTCCGACTCTGTGCAACCCCATGGACGGCAGCCCACCAGGCTCCCCCATCCCTGGGATTTTCCAGGCAAGAACACTGGTGTGAGTTGCCATTTCCTTCTCCAATGCAGGAAAGTGAAAAGTGAAAGGGAAGTTGCTCAGTTGTGTCCGACTCTTAGCGACCCCATGGAGTGCAGCCCACCAGGCTCCTCCATCTATGGGATTTTCCAGGCAAGAGTGTTAGAGCGGGGTGCCATCACCTTCTCTGCATGTCCACACATACACTGTGAAATTTCTTCTAGGATCTTTTTTTTAATTAATTGACTTGAAGTTACATTGCCCTCACCATTAAATCTAGGCCTGAAACAAGCTGAAACCATTTTCTACAAATAATTATAGGGTGAAGTAACTTCGGTATTAGTTCAGTGTGCTACCATTTCTATGAGAATGTCTTGTCTTATGTCCCTGGTCTGATGATGATACATTGAATGATTAATTTGTTTGTGTCCTCAACTAAACTCTGAGATTTTGGCTGCATCTTAGGGTTGTTCATCTCAGTCATAAACTCTTCAGTTGTATGTACCTATTTGTGTCTTCTGGCAGGACAATTTGGAGAATAATCCTGAACATCTATTTTCCTGGACTCTTAGCTTCTCTATAGTCAGAGTTTCCAGACTAGTAGATCAGACTGTGCTCTATTGCTGCCAACTTATGCCTGGGAGAAAGTGAATTCAGAAGCACTTCTGAGAGGTGCCTATGGATATAATCACTGATGTCCTTTTTTGGCCTAATGCTTCATGGGTTCACCTTGCTACTGCAAAGAAATCCAGAACTGACTCTCAAGGACATGTGCAAATAATTGCTGAACCATGGCTCTCTGAGGCTAGCTGCTCTCTAATTCATCCCTCCTTCAAAGGCATACCAGCTCAAAGACTGGGCAAATCCAACCAACCTTGATAACTATGCCACCAATGCACACTAGTAGCTTTTAAACACTGAGGAAAATCAGGATCACATGCGGAAGCCTGTTAAATGCAGATTCCTGGTACCAACCACTTGATAACATGATCACAGGGTTTGGAGTGATAAGAAGTCTAAAAATTTTTTAAAGTACCAAATATTTTTTGAGATAAGTGATCTTTGGATTACAACACTGTGAAAACTACTGACCTCTCATCAGTACTGCATGTCATCATGTTTTCCGTCAGTTCGGTTCAGTTCAGTCACTCAGTCGTGTCCGACTCTTTGTGATCCCATCAATCGAAGCACGCCAGGCCTCCCTGTCCATCACCAATTCCTGGAGTTCACTCAGATTCACGTCCATTGAGTCAGTGATGCCATCCAGCCATCTCATCCTCTGTCATCCCCTTCTCCTCCTGCCCCAAATGCCTCCCAGCATCAGAGTCTTTTCCAATGAGTCAACTCTTTGCATGAGGTGGCCAAAGTATTGAAGTTTCAGCTTTACCATCGTTCCTTCCAAAGAAATCCCAGGACCGATCTCATTTAGAATGGACTGGTTGGATCTCCTTGCAGTCCGAGGGACCCTCAAGAGTCTTCAACACCACAGTTAAAAAGCATCAATTCTTTGGTGCTCAGCTTTCTTCACAGTCCAACTCTCACATCCATACATGACCACAGGAAAAACCATAGCCCTGACTAGACAGACCTTTGTGGACAAAGTAATGTCTCTGCTTTTGAATATGCCATCTAGGTTGGTCATAACTTTTCTTCCAAGGAGTAAGCACCTTTTAATTTCAAGGCTGCAGTCACCATCTGCAGTGATTCTGGAGCCCAAAAAAATAAAGTCTGACACTGTTTCCACTGTTTCCCCATCTATTTGCCATGAAGTGATGGGACCAGATGCCATGCCATGATCTTCATTTTCTGAATCTTGAGCTTCAAGCCAACTTTTTCACTCTCCTGAAAAGGAGCCTCTTTCATCAAGAGGCTTTTTAGTTCCTCTTCACTTTCTGCCATAAGGGTGGTGTCATCTGCATATCTGAGGTTATTGATATTTCTCCCGACAATCTTGATTCCAGCTTGTTCTTCCAGCCCAGCGTTTCTCATGATGTACTCTCCATAGAAGTTAAATAAGCAGGGTGACAATATACAGCCTCGGCGTACTCCTTTTCCTATTTGGAACAAGTCTGTTGTTCCATGTCCAGTTCTAACTGTTGCTTCCTGACCTGCATATAGGTCTCTCAAGAGGCAGGTCAGGTGGTCTGGTATTCCCATCTCTTTCAGAATTATCCACACTTTATTGTGATCCACACAGTCAAAGGCTTTGGCATCGTCAATAAAGCAGAAATAGATGTATTTCTGGAACTCTCTTGCTTTTTTGATGATCCAGTGGATGTTGGCAATTTGATCTCTGGTTCCTCTGCCTTTTCTAAAACCAGCTTGAACATCTGGAAGTTCACAGTTGATGTATTGCTGAAGCCTGGCTTGGAGAATTTTGAGCATTACTTTACTAGCATGTGAGATGAGTGCAATTGTGCGGTAGTTTGAACACTCCATGGGAAATAGATGGAGAAACAGTGGAAACAGTGTCAGACTTTATTTTTGGGGGTTCCAAAATCACTGCAGATGGTGCTTGCAGCCATGAGGTTAAAAGACGCTTACTCCTTGGAAGAAAAGTTATGAACAACCTACATAGCATATTGAAAAGCAGAGACATTTCGTTGCCAACTAATGTCCGTCTAGTCAAGGCTATGGTTTTTCCGGTAGTCATGTATGGATGTGAGAGTTTGACTGCGAAGAAGGCTGAGTGCCGAAGAATTGATGCTTTTGAACTGTGGCATTGGAGAAGACTCTTGAGAGTCCCTTGGACTGCAAGGAGATCCAACCAGTCCATTCTGAAGGAGATCAGCCCTGGGAATTCTTTGGAAGGAATGATGCTGAAGCTGAAACTCCAGTACTTTGGCCACCTCATGCAAAGAGTTGACTCATTGGAAAAGACTTCGATTCTGGGAGGGGTTGGGGGCAGGAGAAGAAGGGGACGACAGAGGACGAGATGGCTGGATGGCATCACTGAGTCGATGGACGCGAGTCTGAGTGAACTCCGGGAGTTGGTGATGAACAGGGAGCCCTGGCCTGCTGCAATTCATGGGGTCGCAAAGAGTCAGACACGACTGAGCGACTGAACTGAACTTGAACATTCTTTGGCGTTGCCTTTCTTTGGCATTGGAATGAAAACTGACCTTTTCCAGTCCTGTGGCCACTGCTGAGTTTTCCAAATTTGCTGGCAAATTGAGTGCAGCACATTCACAGCATCGTCTTTCAGGATTTGAAACAGCTCAACTGGAATTCTATCACCTCCACTAGCTTTGTTCATAGTGATGCTTTCCAAGGCCTACTTGACTTCACAAGATGTCTGGCTCTAGATGAGTGATCATACCATCATGATTGTCTTGGTTGTGAAGATCTTTTTTGTAAGTTATTCTGTGTATTCTTGCCACCTCTTCTTAATATCTTCTGCTTCTGTTAGGTCCAGACCATTTCTGTCCTTTATTGAGCCCATCTTTGCATGAAATATTCCCTTGGTGTCTCTAATTTTCTTGAAGAGATCTCTAGTGTTTCCCATTCTGCTGTTTTCCTCTATTTTTTTGCATTGATCAGTGAGGAAGGCTTTCTTATCTCTTCTTGCTATTCTTTGGAACTCTGCATTCAGATGCTTATTTCTTTCCTTTCCTCCTTTGCTTTTCGCTTCTCTTCTTTTCACAGCTATTTGTAAGGTCTCCCCAGACTGCCATTTTGCTTTTTTTGCATTTCTTTTCCATGGGGTTGGTCTTGATCCCTCTCTCCTGTACAATGTCACGAACCTCAGCCCATAGTTCATCAGGCACTCTATCTAACCACTTCAATATTCTTGCTTTGAGAACCCCATGAACAGTATGAAGAGGAAAAATGATAAGATACTGAAAGAGGAATTCCCTAGGTCAGTAGGTGCCCAATATGCTACTGGAGATCAGTGGAGAAATAACTCCAGAAAGAATGAAGGGATGGAGCCAAAGCAAAAACAATACCAAGTTGTGTATGTGACTGGTGATAGAAGCTAGGTCCGATGCTATAAAGAGCAATATTGCATAGGGACCTGGAATGTTAGGTCCTTGAATCAAGGCAAATTGAAGTGGTCAAACAGGAGATGGCAAGAGTGAATGTCGACATTCTAGGAATCAGCGAACTAAAATGGATGGAAATGGGTGAATTTAACTCAGATGACTATTATATCTATTACTACAGGCAGGAATCCATTAGAAGAAACAAAGTAGCCATCATGGTCAACAAAAGAGTCCGAAATGCAGTACTTGGATGCAATCTCAAAAATGACAGAATGATCTCTGTGCATTTCCAAGGCAAACCATTCAATATCACAGTAATCCAAGTCTATGCCCCAACAAGTAACGCTGAAGAAGCTGAAGTTGAACGGTTCTATGAAGACCTACAAGACCTTTTAGAACTAACACAAAAAAAGACGTCCTTTTCATTATAGGGGGCTGGAATGCAAAAGTAGGAAGTCAAGAAACACCTGGAATAACATGCAAATTTGGTCTTGGAATATGGAATGAAGCAGGGCAAAGACTAATACAGTTTTGCCAAGAAAATGCACTGGACATATCAAACACCCTCTTCCAACAACACAAGAGAAGACTACACATGGACATCACCAGATGGTCAACACGGAAATCAGATTGATTATAGTTTTGCAGCCAAAGATGAAGAAGCTCTATACAGTCAACAAAAACAAGACCAGTAGCTGACTGTTGCTCAGATCATGAGCTCCTTGCCAAATTCAGACTGAAATTGAAGAAAGTAGGGAAAACCACTAGACCATTCAGGTATGACCTAAATCAAATCCCTTATGATTATACAGTGAAAGTGAGAAATAGATTTAAGGGACTAGATCTGATAGATAGAGCGCCTGATGAATGATGGACGGAGGTTCATGTTTTCCTTAGTTTCACACAATTATCCCTGTGCATTTAGGTAATCAGTAGAGGCTCTATCAGGAGAAGACACGGTGGTGCTTTCTGCCTCAAGTGATGAGAATATTGGGAAGAATCTACTTTAAGGATACATTCCTCTACTGATGGTCCCATCAACATGTAAACTAGCAGTAACTTGTTTACTGGTATTTACTTCTTCATTTATTAGTTACTGCATAATTATGCCCCTAATTACCATATCACAGCAGGTAAAAATTTGAAATGGCATTAATTTGCACACTTGAACCCACAGAATTATCATAATATAGAACAAGCCACAAATAAAAGTACATAATATAATTATACTTGTCAGGAAGAAAATTAAGTGTAAAATTATAAGACATTGAAAAACAATAACACAACAATCTGACGTTTCCCTCAGATAATAACCTGACCTCAATTGTATTATCTTTGATTTAAGCTAGATATTTTCTTGAAAATTTGCTCTCTGCTCTCTCATTTTATCCAAGTTGATAGGTCAAAAGAAAAACAATAAAGCTAAGAGAAATGGGTCCATCACTGAGATGAATGTCAAATCTTTCAGGAACCTCCAGAATTTACTGAGCCTGCAGGACAACTTTGTGATCTTTTTGTGTGAAATCCAGTACTATGTCAGCCTCTTAGGGTCTCAAGTGCACCTTTCTTGAAAGACCTCAAGATTTATTCTCCCAGTTCTGAATGAGTAAAAATATGTTTTGTTGAAACTTCCCAAGAAGTAACCGGATTTGCTATGGAATCTTGTATTGTTTCTGGGCCTGAGAAACATGTTTGGCACTTAATGATTCCCAGATTATTTCAACTTAAAAAAATAAAATAAAAACAAGATGGAGAAAGAAAAAAATGGCAAAGAAGAAATGGTTTAGCAAAAAGCTAAATATTTTGAATGCTAAAAATAAAATGTGATTTTTAAACAAAAATATGTTAATGCAAAGGTTTGCCTGCATACCAAGAAAAGTTTTGACTGATGACTTTCTCAAGTGAGAAAGTGAAACATTAGAAAGAGTGATAGATAATAAGATATCTGGGTGGCCCTCTGAAATTCGAGTCTGTTGCTATTAGCTCTGGTTTAATTATCTTCCGCTCCCTTAAATTTCCTCCAAATGCTAATCCTCCCCATGAAATCTCAGCCTTTGCTTCTGGCTGCCCGTTTGTCAACCCTCTGAGGAGAAATGCATTCTGCTTAACATCTAGACAATTAGAAGCAATGCATAACACATAGTAATAAAAGGTAGATTTTGAGTGGCTACATGTATTTTTTGAAACATATTCTTATTAGAGAAAAAAATAACTTTTATGCTTTTCACAATATTATTGGATGAAGGACCTAAAAGCAGATTTTCTTTTCTTACAAGATGTTACCAGTTTAAAATTAGCTTTAAAATATTTATTTATATGATAAAGGTGACAATTTCTGTGAGTATAACAATTAAACCTTTTTATTCCTGAAGTTAGGTTATTGAATACATTTTATGTAATTCTGTTGAATAATTTTATCATCTTAATGTGTCCTCAGATGTAAACAAAAAAAAAAAAGTCATACTTAACTGAAATACTAAAGGTTCCATCTTATTAAATAAGGAAGGTGATGGAATTTTCCCAATTAAATTGTCAAAATTGCTTAAATTTAAAAAAAAAGTTAAAACAACAAAAATTCTGGAATACAGTGTTACAATCCACATGATTTTTATTCCTTATTTGCTCCTTGCCAAAATTCAGAGAATTAGACAACTCTAAAAGCACAAGTTACAAGAGCACAGTATTTACTATTTGATAAGTATCTGAAATGCAGAGAAAGAAAAATATATAGGATTTCTCTGAGTCTTTTTATAGCAGCATGTTGTTTATGCCAAAGTTTGATTTTCATGGCTCCCCCAATTCCTTTCTGTACTCCTCTTTCTTCTGGTACCCAAAACCCAAGGAGTATCTCCATCATCTACCTCAGATACTTCAAGGCTCCCAATCCAATGAATTTTCCAGAATACCCTTACTGGACAATGTGTATGCTTGTGATAACCTCTCCCTCCAGCTCTTCTGGTAATAAATGCCCCAATCAACTAGTTTAAGCAAAATAAAAATTACTGGCTCTTTTATGGGCAAACCAAGTGTTTGTATAACTTTTATGCACAGGAGGGCCTAGTACTTTGAGTGATATCATTAGGAATCTTCATCTCACATATATCATTTATTTATTTATTTGTTGTCAAGCAGGTTCTGCCCACGAAGAGCAAAATAGCGTTCAGAAAGCAGTAAGCTTTGTATGGTGTTTACTATCTACAATCCTAGAAGGAGAAAAACCCTTTCTCTTTCAGCATACATATAATCATCCCGAAAAGGGCCTTGATTAATTTTGCTTGGATCATGTGACCAAGCTAGACAGTCCCCAGGTTTACTAGGACAGGACTGCTATTAGTCAGTAAATATCAATCTCCCACTCCTCTGGCAGGAAAGATGTCATAACTGATAACATATTGAATTACTGGAGTTTATACAAGGAAAGAAAGACCATGCTTTTGTGTCCACCAAGGATTAAATCTACCATATTAGAAGGGTTTTGTTGTTGTTGTTGTTGTTGTTTAAGGATTCTTAATAGTAAAACTACATTCTAGTAGTGGAATTGATGGCAGTATGATTGGGATGCTGAAAAAATTGTTTACTAAAGGATCCTTCCTTGTGGCTCAGTTGGTAAAGAATCCTCCTACAATGTGCGACATCTGGGTTCGATCCCTGGGAACAACCCAGGGGGATTGGTTGTTCCCAGTCCCCTGGAGAGGGGAAAGTCTACCCACTCCAGTGTTCTGACCTAGAGAATTCCATGGACTATATAGTCCATAGGGTTACAAAGAGCTGGACATGACTGAGCAACTTTCACTTTAAAGGATCCTTCCAGAGTCCACTTGAAAATGACTCATCTTAACTTGGTTTTTATTTTATATTCAAGATGATCTATTCATCTTGATTTTGCTGTTGCCTGAAAATATATGTGCAGTTTTTCCCTTCCAAAAACATATGGAGATTAATCAATAGGCAAAGGATAAAAATATGCATATATTACACTTTTAAAACAAATTGTAGCCCACACAGGAAAATGTACTGAGAAGTTTGTCTCCAATTCCTTTTTGAAACACTGTGATAAACAAACTCATTCTCAGTAAATGTAGAATCACATTATTGTTGAAGCAATCAGGTAAAAAGAAAAAGAAATAGGAACAATAGATTTTTTTCTCAAAATATAATTCTTCAAACCTCAACACTGACATCCCTGATGAAAGATCATTTTAATTTGTTAAAATTGGATGGAATCTTGGAAATAACTCACACAAAATTACCCTCAAGACCTCTTTTAATCTGACATAATTTATACTATGTTTATTTATTAGGATAACTATCTCTTCACTAAAAATAATATATTCCTGAGAGACATCATATCTTGCAGACACATGACATTGGTATTATGCAGTCTTTTTTTTAAAAGACCATTAAATCTGGTGTTTAACTCTTTAGAATAAAAAAAATACTCTATTGTCAACAAATTTGCTCATTGAGCATGCATGTTGACCTTGGATTGAAAGGTGCTAATATAGCTGAAAACTCTACAGTTGCTCCTGCCATGCCCCACCCTATGGGTGGCCTCAGTTAGCTCTGGCACTCCTCCAAAGCTGCTTTGACTTGTTGGATGGGGGGACAGTTTCATTCACCTGCAGACCTATAATAGCCAAGGTCAAGCTTTGCAACCAGTAATGCTGGGTGCCAACCCCCCACATCAACCTATCCATAGTGGTTGTTTCCAGGCCTGGAGGAGTCAGCCAGGGGCTAGCCCTACCCACCAGCTTGCCCACAGCAATCAAAGAGGAACAGAAGTATACACATATTTCCCACTTAAGGGACATCCCTTTTTCTGGTGCCCAGGGGGGAATTATACCACTAGGCCCCATGAGACATCTTCTACTTAAAGCCCCTCTTTAAAGACAGGGGGATATGGCTAAAACACTGAATACTTAGAAACAAAGTGTTGTTGGAAAAAGAGATTTAGGAAAATGAGGAGACAAAGGAATACCTTTCAAATGAAAGAATAAAAAAAAATCTCAAGAGAAGAACTAAACAATACAGAGATAAGCAATTTACCAGGTAAAGAGTTGAAGTATAAAGATGCCCACTGAATCCCAAAGAAAAATGAATGAACTTGGTGAGAACTTCAACAGAGTTAGAACACAGAAAGAAATACAAATCAATTAGGTTGAAGAATGCAAAAACTAAAATGAAAATACCCTGGAGGGACTCAACAGCTAAAATTGAAGACAGTTTAAGGAATCTCTGGGACAAGCTCAAGCTTACAAACATTCACATTATAGGGGTCCCAGAAGGAGAAGAGAGAGAATATGGGGCTAAGAACATATTTAAAGAAATAATAGCCAAAAAATTTTCTAACCCAGCAAAGGAAATAGACAACTAGGTCCAGGAAGCACAGAAATTTCCAAATGAGACAAATTCAAAGAGACTCACACCAAGACACATTATAATTAAAATGTCAAAATTTAAAGGTAGGGAAAATCTTAACAGCAGCAAAAGAAAAAGAATTAGTCACAATTAGCAAAAGAAAAACAATTAGTATTAACCCCCATTAAGACTACCAGCTGATTTTTCAGCAGAAACTTTACAGGCCAGAGGCACTGGCATAATAAATCCAAAGTACTAAAAGGAGGGGAAAAAAAAAACCTTACAACTAAGAATACTCTACCCTTCAAGATTTTATTCAGAATTTCAGAAGATTTACAGTTTCCCACACAAGCAAAAGTTAAAGTTCATCGCCACTAAACCAGCCTTACAAGAAATGTTGAAGGGACTTCTTTTAATAGAAAAGAAAGGTCACAACTAGAAACAAAAAGTTATGAAAGAAAAAAATCTAACTGGTAAAGGAAAATACATATTAAAGGTAGTGGATTAACCATCTATAAAGTCAGAATGAAGGTTAAAAATTAAATATAGCAAAATCATCTGTAACTAAAATAATTAGCTAAGCAATACATAAAATGAAAAGGTGTAAAATATGACATCAAAATTATAAAAACTAATGGGAAAAAAAACAACAGTGAGAGTAAAAATATTGTGCTTTTAGAATGCACCAGTATGTGATCATCAACATAAAAACATAAAGTAGACTGTGATATACATAGATCATTATATATAACTCTAATGGTAAATGCAAATCAGAAACCTATAACAGATACACAAAAAATAAAGAGAAATGAATGCAAACAGAGCATTAAAGCCATCAACTCACAAGGAAAGAGGACCAAAAAAGAATGGAACTGAAATAACTACAAAAACAACCAGAAAGCAGTGAACAAAATGGCATTAAGTACACATCTATCAATAATTACTTCAAATGTAAATGAAATAAATGTTTCAAGTAAAAGAAATAGGATGTATGAATAGATAAAAATGGCAATACCCACATATATGCTACCTACAAAAGACTCACTTAAGATCCAGAGACACACAAATTGATGGTAAAGTGATGGAAAATAATACTCCACACAAATGGAAACAAAAATAAAGCTTGGGTAGCAATATTTCTACCAGACAAAATAGACTTTAAAACAAAGACAATTGCAAGAGATAAAGAAGGGTATTACATAAGGATAAAGAGATCAATTCAAAAAGAGGATACAAACATACATATCTATGAACCAAACATAAAATCACCTAAATACATAAAGCAGATATAAAGGTAGATGTTGATAGTACAGTAATGTAAGGAACTTTAACAGCTCATTTATATCAATGGATAGATCATCCCAACAGAGAGTAAACAGAAACACTGTCCTTAAATGATGCCTTAGCCAAATTAATACATATATATTTATATATAAAACATTCTAAGCTGAAACAGCAGAACACACATTCTTTTTAAATGCACATGCAACATTCTCCAGGATAGATCACATGTTAAACCATGACAGGTCTCAATAAATTTAAGTAGCATATTTTCCAAACACAAAGTAAATAGTAAGAAATTAATTAAAAGAATAAAACTGGGGGGATAAACACAGAAAAGTGGAGGCTAAGCAGCATGATACTAAACAACAAATAGATCAACAAAGAAATTAAAAAGGAAATCAAAATGTTTATTGCAACAAATTAAAATATAATTACAATGACCCAAAATCTATGGGACATGGCAAAAGTAGTTCTAAGAAGGAAGTTTATAGTGATACAGCTCTAAAACACACACACAAAAATAAATGTGAAAAGATGTGGATAAATAATCTAAACTTACATGTAAAGAAACTAGCAAAAGAAATGAAATGAAAAATTAGTAGAAAGAAGAACATAATAAAGATTAGAATGGAAGCAAATGAAGTAAAGAATAAAAAATAGAAAAGATCAATGAAACTAAGAGTTGATTCTTTGAAAAATAAGCCTTTATCCAGACTCATCAAGAAAAACAAAAAAAAAGATGAGGTTCAAGTAAATAAAATCAGAAATTAAAGAGGAGACATTACAATACCACCACAAAATCGAAATCCAAAAGATAAGAAGAGATTAGCAGGAACAGTTATATGTCAACATGTTGGACAACCTAGAAGAAACAGACAAAAACCTAGAAACATACAACCTTTTAATACTGAGTCAATAAAATGGAAAACCTAAACAAACAAATTACTAGTAAATAAATTGAATCAGTAACAATAAAAACAACAATGATAAGCAAAAGCTTTACAGGTGAATTCTACCAAACATTTAAAAGAGTTAACACCTATACTCTTCAAGTAATTTCAAAAAATTGAAGATGAAGGAATGTTTCCATTTTCCTCCTACAAGCTGTGCATCAGTCTGATATCAAAACCATATAAACACACTCCAAAAAATGTACAGAACAAAATTCATGATAAGTTAGCTGGAATAGGATAAAGCTGAAATCAAGATTGCCAGGATAAATATCAGTAACCTCAGATATGCAGATGACACAACGCTTATGACAGAAAGTGAAGAGGAACTGAAGAGCATCTTGATGAAAGTGAAAGAGGAGAGTGAAAAAGCTGGCTTAAAACTCAACATTCAAAACACTAAGATCATGGCATCCAGTCCCATCACTTCATGACAAATAGTTGGGGAAACAATGGAAACAATGACAGAGGAGGCAGCAAAATCACTGTGGATGGTGACTGCATCCATGAAATTAAAACACACTTGCTCCCTGGAAGAAAAGCTATAACCAATATAGACAGCATACTAAAAAGCAGAGACATTGCTTTGCCAAAAAATGTCCATCTTGTCAAAGCTATGGTTTTTCCCGTAGTCAAGTATGGATGTGAGAGTTGGACCATAAACAAAGCTGAGCACTGAAGAATTGGTCCTTTTGAGTTGTGGTGTTGGAGAGGAGTCTTGAGAGTCCCTTGGACTGCAAGATCAAAAAGTCAGTCCTAAAGGAAATCAGTCCTGAATATTCATCAGAAGGACTGACGCTGAAGCTGAAACTCCAATACTTTGGCCACCTGATGCAAACAACCGACTCACTGGAAAAGACCCTGATCCTGGGAAAGATTGAAGGTGGGAGGAGAAGGGGAAGACAGAGGATGAGATGGTTGGATGGCATCACCGACTCGATGGACAAGAGTTTGAGCAGGCTTTTGGAGTTGGTGATGGACAGGGAAGCCTGGCATGCTGCAGTCCATGGAGTCACGAAGAGTCAGACACAACTGAGCTGAACTGAACTGATTCATGATAAGTAAAAATCCTCACAAAATATGAGTAAATGGATTTTAAAATACATTATACATTATATTAACACATACATATGGAATTTAGAAAGAGGGTAACGATGACCCTATATGCGAGACAGCAAAAGAGACATAGATATAAAGAACAGATCTTTGGACTCTGTGGGAGAAGGCGAGGGTGGGATGGTTTGAGAGAATAGCACTGGATCATGTGTATTACCATATGTGAAATAGATCACCTGTCCAAGTTTGATGCTTGAAATAAGGCACTCAAAGCCGGTTCACTAGGACGACCCTGAGGGATGGGATGGGGAGGGAAGTGGGCGGGAGGTTCAAGATGGGGGACAAATGTACACACATTGCTGATTCATGTCAATGTATGGCAAAAACAACTACAATATTGTAAACTAATTAGCCTCCAATTAAAATAAATTAATTAATTTAAAAAACATTGAAAGGATCATACGCTGTAATCAAAAGGGAAATTTTTTCCAGGGAGGAATGTATGTTTTAATATTTGATAATCAGTGAATTCCCTGATGGTATAGTGGTTAGGATTTGGTTTTTTCACTGCCATAGGCCCAGGTTAAGTCCCTGATTAGGGAAACAAAATCTTGCAAGCTATGTGGGATGGGCAAAATAAAAGAAGGGAAGATCTGCAAACCAATCAAGGTGACATATCACATTAAGAAAGCCAATGGTAAAAATCATATAATCATCTCAGTAGATGCAGAAAGAGCTTTTGAAAAAATTCAAATGATTCATGAACCATTTAATGAATCATTAAAAATTGAGTCATTAATATCATTATAATTAATATTAACATTCATTCATATCATTAAAAATTATCAACAAAGTGGATAAGGAAGGAACATGTTGCAACATAATAAGGGCCATAAATGATAAACCCACAGCCAACATCATTCTCAAGAGGGTAAAGCTGAAAACGTATTCTAAAATGAGAACAAGATGAGAATGCTCACTCATACCACTTTTATTCACCATAGTTTTTAAAGTTCTAGCCTCAGAAATCAGACAGGAAAAAGGAAATAAAGCATCCAAATTGGAAAGGAAGAGTAAAAGTGTCACTATTTATTGATTACATGATCTAAATATAGAAAATCCTAAAGACACAACCAAAAAATATCTAATCAATTCAGTTCAGTCGCTCAATCATGTCCGACTCTTTGTGACACCATAGACTGCAGCACACCAGGCTTCCCTGTCCATCACCAACTCCCACAGCTTGCTCAAACTCATGTCCATTGAGTCAGTGATGCCATCCAACCATCTCACCCTCTGTTGTCCTCTTCTCCTCCTGCCTTCAATCTTTCCCAGCATCAGGGTTTTGACCAATGATGGTTCTTCCCATCACCTAGCCAAAGTACTGGCACTTTAGCATCAGCATCAGTCCTTCCAGTGAATATTCAGGACTAATTTCCTTTAAGATTAACTGGTTTGATCTCCTTGTAGTCCAAGGGATTCTCAAGAGTGTTCTCCAACACCGCATTTTTCTCTTTTTTAAAAATAAATTTATTTATTTTAATTAAACGTTAATTACTTTACAATATTGTACTGGTTTTGCCACACATCAACATGAATCTGCCATGGATATACACGTGTTCCCCATCCTGAACCCCCCTCCCTCCTCCCTCCCCGTACCATCCCTCTGGGTCATCCCAGTGCACCAGCCCCAAGCATCCAGTATCATGCATCGAACCCGGACTGGTGATTCGTTTCATATATGATATTATACATGTTTCAGTGCCATTCTCCCAAATCATCCCACCCTCTTGCTCTCCCATAGAGTCCAAAAGACTGTTCTATTTCAAAGGCATTAATTCTTCAGCACTCAGCTTTCTTTATAATCCAACTCTCACATCCATACATGACTACTGTAAATACCATAGCTTTGACTAGGTGGACATTTGTTGGAAAAGTAACGTCTCTGATTTTTAACATCCTGTCTAGATTGGCTGAAGAATAGATGCTTTTGAACTGTGGTATTGGAGAAGACTCTTGAGAGTCCCTTGGACTGCAAGGAGATCCAACCAGTCCATTCTGAAGGAGATCAGCCCTGGGATTTCTTTGGAAGGAATGATGCTAAAGCTGAAACTCCAGTACTTTGGCCACCTCGTGCAAAGAGTTGACTCATTGGAAAAGACTTTGATGCTGGGAGGGATTGGGGGCAGGAGGAGAAGGGGACGACAGAGGATGAGATGGCTGGATGGCATCACGGACTCGATGGACGTGAGTCTGAGGGAACTCCGGGAGTTGGTGATGGACAGGGAGGCCTGGCGTGCTGCAACTCATGGGATTGCAAAGAGTCAGACACGACTGAGCGACTGAACTGAACTGAACTGAACTGAGATTGGTCATAGCTTTTCTTCCAAGGCATTAGGGTCTTTTAATTTCATGGCTGCACTTACCATCTGCAGTGATTTTGGAGACCAAGAAAATAAAGCCTCTCATTGTTTCCATTGTTTCCCCATATGCTTGCACGAAATGATGGGACTGGATGCCATGATCTTAGTTTTTTGAATGTTGAGTTTTAAGTCAGCTTTTTCACTCTCCTATTTCTCTTTCATCAAGATGCTCTTCAGGTCCTCTTCACTTTCTGCCATAAGGGTGGTGTCATCTGCATATCTGAAGTTTTTTATATTTCTCCTGGCAATCTTGAGTCCAGCTTGTGTTTCATCCAGCCTGGCATTTCACATGATGTACTCTGCATATAAACTAAATAAGCAGGGTGACAATATACAGCCTTGATGTACTCCTTTCCCAATTTGGAACCAGTCCATTGTTCCATGTCGGCTTCTAACTGTTGCTTATTGACCTGTGTACAGATTTCTCAGGAGGCAGGTAAGTGGTCTGGTATTCACATCTCTTTAATAATTTTCCACAGTTTGTGATCCACACAGTCAAAGGTTTTGGTGTAGTCAACAAAGCAGAAGTAGAGGTTTTTCTGGAACTCTCTTGCTTTTTCGATGATCCAGCATATGTTGGCAATTTGATCTCTGGTTCCTCTGCCTTTTCTAAATCCAGCATTTACATCTGGAATTTCTCAGTTCACGTACTGTGAAGACTTGCTTGGAAAATTTTGAGCATTACTTTGTTAGCTTGTGAGATGAGTGAAATTGTGCAGTAGTTTGAACATTCTTTGGTATTGCCTTTCTTTGGGATTGAAATGAAAATAGTCCTATGGCCACTGCTCAGTTTTCCAAATTTGCTGGCATGTTGAGTGCAGCACTTTACCAGCATTATTTTTAGGATTTGAACCAGCTCAACTGGAACTCCATCACCTCCACTAACTTTGTTCATAGTGATGCTTCCTACGGCCCACTTCGCTTCTCATTCCAGGATATTTGGCTCTAAGTGAATGATCACTTCATCGTGGTTATCTGGGTAGTTAAGTTCTTTTTTGTATAGTTCTTCTGTGTATTCTTGCCACTTTACTTAGTATCTTCTGCTTCTGTTAGGAGTAATAACAGAACTTCTAGCTTTATTAGTAGTAATAAAGAGTTCAATATAGTTGTAAGATATAAAACCAATATACAGATATTTTTGCATTTTTATACACTAATAAAGAACTACTGAAAGAGAAATTAAGAAAACAATCTGATTCACAATAGTCCCAAAGAATAAAATATCTAGGAATCAATTTAACCAAGAAGGTGAAAGCTCTGTACTCTGAAATCTATCAGACATTGGTGATGAAATAAATTGAATATGACAGAAATAAATGGAAATTTCCACCATGCTTTTGGGTTGGAAGATCCATTAATATAGTTAAAATGTTCATATTACCCAAAGAAATTACAGATCTAATGCAATCTCTATCAAATGACCCAAATAAATTGAAATTTGCACCATGCTCTTGGGTTGGAAGATCCATTAACATAGCTAAAAGGTTCATATTACCCAAAGAAATTACAGATGCAATGCAATCTCTATCAAAATATTGACATTTTTCAAAGAATTGAAACTAATAATCCTAAAGTTAAGTGGAACCACAAAATATCCAAAGCAATCTTAAGAAAGATAAACGAATTTGGAGGTACCATGCTCCCTGATTTCAAACTACGCTACGTAGATATAGTGATCAAAACTGTGTGGTACTGGTGTGAAAACAGACACATAGATCATTGGAACAGAATAGAGTTTAGACATAAATCCATATTCACATGGTCAATTAATTTACCATAGAGGAGTCAAAAATATATAATGGGGAAAAAGCAGTCTCTTCAATAGATAATGTTGGGAAAACTGGACATCTACATGTGAATGAAAGGAGGCCACTTTCTTGGACCATATTCAAATCTCAAAATGGATTCAAGATTAAATATAAAACATAAAACCATTAAAAGTCCTGGAAGAGATCATAAGCAGTGCAGTTTGACATCACTCCTAAAATCTTTTTTTTTTTTTTTTTGCATCTGTCTCCTCAGCTTATGGCAACAAAAGCAAAAATTTAACAATGGATAACAATTAGAAAGAATTTGCATAGTGAAGGAAGCCATCAATAAAATCAAAACGTAACCTACTAAATGGGAAAAGATATCTGCAAATGAGCAATAATGTGTTAATATCCAGAATATATTTTTAAAAATATATAATTCTATATCCAAAAAATAAATAGTAAAAAATTAAATTGGGGGAAAAAAACAGAATAGACATTCTTCTAAGGAAGACATAGAGATGGCTAACAGACACATGAAAAGATGCTCATGGATAAAGATGTGGTGTATGTATATATGTACATGTTTGTGAGAATTCCATTCAGTCATTAAAAAAATGAAATAATGCCATTTGGGACAATATGGATGGAACTACAGGGTATTATGCTAAGTGAAATGTCAGGCAGATAAAGTAAATACCATATGATTTGGAATACAATTGAGGAATCTAATATATATATATATATATAAAACAGAATCAGACTTACAGATACAGAGAACAAGCTGGTCGTTACCAGAAGGGAGAAGACGAGTAGGTTGGGAGAAATAAGTGAAGGGGGTTAGGAGATACAAACTTGCAGCTATAAAATAAATAAGCCAAGGGATGTAACATACAACATAGGGAATATCATAAATATCATAGCATTGTATAATGACAGACAGTTACTAGATTTATCATGATTATCAATTTGCAATTTATATAAATATCAAACCACTATGTTGCACCTCAGAAACTAATATAATGTTATATGTCAGCTACACTTCAATTAAAAAAAAAAATAGTTTGCAGCCGGAGTATCATAGAAAGACGCTGGGAATGATGTAGTACAATAACATAGTAAATAGTATTAGGAATTAGTTATATAATATAGTCAAAACATTTTAAAAGATTATTATATTCATAATTTTCATTAATATAGAATACTAAAGCTTTTCAATACTCAGCAAATTCTATGTACTGGTAAACTCTATGTTTATGTTTTAAAAAATACTTTCTGAAATGTCAGAGCAGCATTAAAACATCCCTAGCTGTTAGACAGACATGCTCCCTGCCAACTTTGCTGTATTTCCATCATGCCTCACCTCTCTCTTTCTCCTTCTGTTTTAATTGTCTGTACAGACACACATACACACATATACACACACAGATCTTGTATATGCAAAAATGGATTTCCATTATACTTAGTAAGAAACTTCCTCATACCATGTAGGACTTCAGGCACGATCCACTCAATGGCTTTGCCTTAGACCTGGATCTTGGTGTCACAGAGGTTCAACACTCTGTGTGAAGCTTCCCCAGGCTGTGTTGTTCTTTAGTATTCCATTCTCTGCATAGTTGTCAAAGAGCCTAGGGAAAGAATGCCATGGCAGCATTCAGTCCTGGATTGTCCATAAAAATATTTGACCATATGTGTAGTGCAGATGAAAGCAAGAAGCCCTGGCAGCTACAGTAAAGCCTGTTGAAATGAGGCAGATCATAATTTTTAAAGAATCGCTGGGACACAGCTTCAAACAATGAGGTTTAAAAGTGGGTAGTTGGAAATTATAGCAACTGTGAAACCTCTTCATTAACCTTCAAGGAAGCTTCATCATTTTGAGCAAAGGCTTCAGGTTGTGGCACTCCTAAAAAGAGAAGTGTGAGTATGCTAAATGAAGGGCTTCCCTGGTGGCTCAGATGGTAAAGCGTCTGCCTGCAATGCAGGAGACCCGGGTTCGATCTCTGGGTCAGGAAGATCCCCCGGAGAAAGAAATGGCAATCCACTCCAGTATTAAGAGAATATTATATTGGCTTTCATTTTATTATGAGTTACAGTGTCATGCATTTAACTACATTTATAGATCTTTATTACCCATCACATTTCCTTCAAAAGTAAAGTGTAACAACAAATAGTCTAAGGCAAATGTACATATGGATATGTAGATAATACCTGAATGCATGATAATATCTAATTCAGCAGAAAATAGTGAGGATTGGGTTAGTCTATTTAAGTGAATATTTTAGATAATAAACTTGAGCCTCTTTTAGGTATGAGGAATTTGTGATATTTCTCCTTTTCATAAGCAAATTATTATGTATGTCACCACATTCAAATGAATTTGATTATAATTTAGATTTTTCTTAATGACAGATTGGTGTTAAAATCTATTTAGATGTCTAGCAATATTTTTGAATGTAATTTTATGTTTTCTACTGCACGCATATGGAATAGGAAATGGCAACCCACTCCAGTAATCTTGCCTGGAAAATTCTGTGGACAGAGGAGCCTGGTAGGCTACAGTTGGTGGCGTTGCAAAGAGTCAGATACACAAAGGACTGGGCATACATGCCCTGCACTCATAATGAATTATCTTTCTGTAGCATCAACATTTTCACTATTGTCCTTGTGCCTACTTCTGGCCACACTCCCTACTTCTTTACTTTCAGCCCTCCTAGTAGTTTCATGGGATGATAATGTTATCCAGCTATTTCAAAGTGTCACTTAAGGAGACTTTCAAATCAAAATACAAAAAAAAAAAAGAAACCAAAAAACCACAGGCTAGTAATCCCTACAGCAACTGCTCTCAACTTCCCTACACACTGCCTATGAAAACTCCAAAAAGACATAAAGCCCAGAAAGAGATTCCACGTACCTCAAGGCAGACTGAATGGAGCTGAACACACACCTAAAGGAAGGTGAGAAGGCCCTTCAGCTACCTTTTCAGCTCTGCCCACTGGACCAGCCATGCAAGATACACGCCAACAGGGAAACAGAGCAGTTACTCTTCAGTTGAATAGATGATAGATGTCACAGCTTACTCATTTCAGAATCCTTTTCTTGCTCGACTTAATCCTACCCTCTGCCTCAATACCTCAACACATGCATACACACTCATAAATACTATCTTCATTCATTCAAGATTAAAGCTTCAAGGAAACATCCAGGCAAGGAGAGAGTAAAATGATTTGGAGGAAGAGGGATTTGGTGCTTGGCATCTCTTTGGAAAATGTAACTCCTCAGTTAAAGATTGTAGATGGCAGAAGACTGAATAAACCGCAAAGCATGGGGATTACAATTTTTATTCATTCCATTGCTTTGCAACCTAATGACTTTATGACATTTAATTTTAGTGATCTGAGAACCAGGCTAAAACCTGTGCACGGTAACAGGACAGCACTGGCATAAATCCACGTGACATCAGAGAACCCAAACGGCCAGTCGACACAGCTTGTCCCTGGAAAACGAGTTCTAAAGAGCACTCCATTCAAATAAGACTGAGAAAAAGAAGACCATGTTGTCTTAAAAACACTGCCAAGCAAGGAAAAGCAGCTAAAAAGGCTAAGCAGCTGAGAAGCCAGGAAAATTTCTAGGAAAAGAGTGACATTCTCAGAAGAAAAAAAAAAAAAAGACAAACGCAAGCCACATATCAAAGTTTCAAAAATCTTCAAAAATGCTGTAGTTTTAAAAAGATCTTCAATTTTGAAAGATCCTCAACCTATTAAAAGCGAAATAGGTTTTAATACTGAGAAAAGATCACAGTAGCAGTAACAAAATGCACATTGAAGGTAATAAACAGGGACATTGACAAAGAAGAAAAATCAAATCCTAATGTGAAAAGCAAAGCTTTTCTGAATACCACAGAGGAAAAATGGCCCAAGGAAGGCAAAACAGTAAGTAAAAATTTATAACTGAAAGACAGAAAATGACCACCAGGAATTAATGGAAATAAGTGTGGAAGAAAGTACAGAATGTAAAGCAGGGCAATGATGAAAGATTTAATGAAATAAAATGTCTATGTGTTACTAAATGGCCAGTATATAGATTAGCAAAGCTTAGTAACTGAGTGTTAAGAATCATAGAGACTTAAAATATGCTTAGAAAAAATGTTGTTAGGATGATTAAAAAAATACTAAATACACCCGAACCTTTTGTTTTAATTTAATAAGAATCAGGTTAGCCCTTACTTCTTCAAAACAATAAATGCAGAAAAATAAAAGTAAATTTCTAGCATTTGAGATGAAAAATTATTTATTAAAAACTGAATTTCTTGTCAAACCATCCTCTGTGGGTGCAGGCCACAAGAAAACCGTATTTGCAAGTATGCAAAAACTCGGAAGATATAACACTAACATGTATGGCTTGAAAAAATAATAGAAATAATTTAAAACTGTACCTTAACAGCTAGGGATAATCAAACATTTTTAAAATAGATTATCACATTAAAAGGCTGACTCTAAATATTAAATACGTTTCAATGGTATATGTTTAAATTTGAAATATTTAAACTTTTTTCTAAAAACAAGATGTATGACATAAATCATATTTTTATGATAGTCTAGGTAGACATCTTTAGAGTGATCACAATTTCACGTTACCATGGAAACTGGGACAGAAAACAAGTTAGGAACAAGATCCCACCTTTGGACAGAGAGTGTGGGAGGATGCTGAGCTGGCAGTGTGTCTGCTACTCAAAGACCCAGCAGCCACCAAGACCCCTCAGAGCATTACCCCATAAAAGGGTGTGGGTACATTTCAAGAGAATCCAGATATTTATATGTAACACTGCAATTTTTTAATATACAAAGACAATTCCAATATTGAAAAAAAAAAAAAAAAAGCACTGGAGGTGCCAAGCAACACATGTGTCTGAGATTTGAGCCACGACTAACCAGGTCTTAACCTAAACATTCAAAAAAATTAGAATGTTTTCGAATTCCAAAGATAAATAAAGACCAGGAATGGTAGGTGGAAGGTTTGGAGTGTAGAAATGTCTTGCCTTTCCGGGATAAAGGGGGATCCAAAACGAGTATTTGATTAGAATAGTAGGAATATAGACCAAATGCTTGGGGATAAAAATATACTGACAAAATTTGTAACTTTTCAGTAATAGAATAGGATACAGCAAACAAACCATGGCTAGATAGCAGTGTCCAGCTGGGTTGATTGAAAATTCAAAAAGACAGTAAAGTTTAAAAATAAAATAGTGGTTACTCCTTTGTAATACAAATAGTGCTGAAAAGAAGACTAGAGAGGACAATGATATGCAGAAACTAAGTAGAAGATTTCCCTATTGATCCAGGTGTTGAGAGTCTGCCTACCAATGCAAGGGACATGGGTTTGATCCTTGGGTCTGAGAGGATTCCATATGCCACAGAGCAACTAAGCCACTTGCCACAGCTACTGAGCAGCCCTCAAGCCACAACTACTGAAGCCGGCTCACTCTAGAGCCTGTGTTCTAGAGGAGCCCATGCGCTGCAACTAGAGAGTAGACTCTACCCTCTCTAGTGAAAGCCTGCACGCAGCAACAAAGACCCAACGCAGCAAAAATAATAAACAAATAAATGAAAAATTTTTTTATAAAAAGAAACTAAGTACAGTGGCAAGATAAAATGCAATATATAAATCCAAGTAGTTTATTTATTTATTTTGAAATATTATTTAGTGAGCAGAATAAAATAATGTTGCAAAATATAACGATGAATAAAAACATTTTAATAAAGATTCAAATTTTGTAAGTAACTGTAACTTTGAAAAATGGCTATATAAATATAACATTTGAGTAAATATTAGTCCATAAAGAACATATGAAGACATTTTCTAAAGCACAAATTTTACAGCCCACATCTCCTACTATTAACATAGGGCAACTGAGTCAAAAAAGCTACTGAACATTCAAATAGAGGTTATTTAGAAAGTAACAATGTAAATGTGCTTATCAAACATATGGAATGTGACAAAATTTGTAGACAGTGGCAAAAGTATACCTTTAGAGGCTTTCATAATATTAACAAAAGGATGAAAATAAATTATAGATGAAAACAAAGATTCAAAGTAAGAAAGAAAACAAAAGTAGACTACATAAGGTTCTGAAGATAAACAAGGAAAAAATGAAATTGAGGATATTAGAATAGATTTTAAAAGACAATTTTTAAAAATCCATGAAAAAATAAGGGCCAAACAAATCAAATGATAAGTACACACAAAATTCTGACTAAAATAATGAACAAATAGATGTAGTTAAACCCTTAAATGGAGAAGGAAATGGCAACCCACTCCAGTATTCTTGCCTGGAGAATCCCATGGAGAGAGGAGCCTAGAGGGGTACAGTCCACAGGGTCACAAAGAGTCAGACATGACTGAGCGACTTCACTTCAAACCCTTAAAAGATAATATTATGTGTAATTCTGTGCTTATTCACCTGAAACTCAAGAAATGTATGTTTTTCTAAGAAAAAAAAAATTACCAAATGGTTACATTTGCCAGCAGCTGAACCTCAGGACAAATAAGAAGTAAACTTGTTTTACAGACAGAACACAAGGATACATAGCAAAAAAGCTGGCATCCAGCTAGACGACTTTCTGTGTGGTGACCTTGGCAAAGTCAATTCAGTTATTGTCCACTCTTTCTCCATTGATTGAAAACTTGGATAGTGGTCATCACTGGGGTCTCTTTCAGCATCAGAATTCTCTGATTCTCCTACATGCTAATCCACACAGAAGCAGGAGTGTATGGAAGGATAGCAAAACAAAAAAGTAAGCAAAATCTCAGAGCATCATAATCACACTGTGAATCAAACCTCTGGCTCATCATCCCTTCACCAGGTATTGGTTTCTATTATTTGGAACAGTGGAGCTTAGGGGAAACATACAAGCCAAAGCATTCAGTCCAATATTTCATTCATTCACTGGCCTGCCCTTGAATTCTTTCTTCTCTTCCTGTTTCTTAAAATCTTTTCCCAAGTAATAAGAAGTCATCCATGGTCTTTTCTTCTGGAACTCCTTGGGTTGGTTTCCAACAGCAAGGTCTCCCTCACATTCATACCTGGGTTTTGTGGTTACTTTTTATATTATTTTATGAAATATAGCCAAAATGAGCATCTGTGTGCTTTTCTTCCAAAATGTCTACCTCTCAGTCTTCCTCTGAAATTTCTCTGCAGGGTTTCATATCATCTGGCATCCCAATAAGCCCTATAAGTAAATCTGATCATAGTAAGTTTTTAAAAAATTATTTTTCCAACTAATTGCCAGCTGTGATAATAGCCATCAGTACAGTTCAGTTCAGTTCAGTCACTCAGTTGTATCCGACTCTTTGCGACCCCAGGAATCGCAGCATGCCAGGCCTCCCTATCCATCACCAACTCCCGGAGTTCACTCAGATTCACGTTCATTGAGTCAGTGATGCCATCCAGCCATCTCATCCTCTGTCGTCCCCTTCTCCTCCTGTCCCCAGTCCCTCCCAGCATCAGAGTCTTTTCCAATGAGTCAACTCTTCACATGAGGTGGCCAAAGTACTGGAGTTTCAGCTTTAGCATCATTCCTTCCAAAGAAATCCCAGGGCTGATCTCCTTCAGAATGGACTGGTTGGATCTCCTTGCAGTCCAAGGGACTCTCTAGAGTCTTCTCCAACACCACAGTTGAAAATCACCAATTCTTCAGCCCTCAGCTTTCTTCACAGTCCAATTCTCACATCCATACATGACTACTGGAAAAACCATAGCCTTGACTAGACGGACCTTAGTCAGCAAAGTAATGTCTCTGCTTTTGAATATGCTATCCAGCTTGGTCATAACTTTTCTTCCAAGGAGGATGCGTCTTTTAATTTCATGGCTGCAGTCACCATCTGCAGTGATTTTGAAGCCCCCCAAAATAAAGTCTGTCACTGTTTCCACTGTTTCCCCATCTATTTCCCATGAAGTGATGGGACCAGATGCCATGATCTTCGTTTTCTGAATCTTGAGCTTTAAGCCAACTTTTTCACTCTCCTCTTTCAGTTTCATCAAGAGGCTTTTTAGTTCCTCTTCACTTTCTGCCATAAGGGTGGTGTCATCTGCATATCTGAGGTTATTGATATTTCTCCCGACAATCTTGATTCCAGCTTGTGCTTCTTCCAGTCCAGCGTTCCTCATGATGTACTCTCCATAGAAGTTAAATAAGCAGCATGACAATATATAGCCTTGATGTACTCCTTTTCCTTTTTGGAACCAGTCTGTTGTTCCATGTCCAGTTCTAACTGTTGCTTCCTGACCTGCATACAGGTTTCTCAAGAGGCAGGTCAGGTGGTCTGGTATTCCTATCTCTTTCAGAATTTTCCACAGTTTATTGTGATCCACACAGTCAAAGGCTTTGGCATAGTCAATAAAGCAGAAATAGATGTCTTTCTGGAATTCTCTAGCTTTTTCCATGATCCAGCGGATGTTGGCAATTTGATCTCTGGTTCCTCTGCCTTTTCTAAAACCAGCTTGAACATCTGGAAGTTCACGGTTGATGTATTGCTGAAGCCTGGCTTGGAGAATTTTGAGCATTACTTTACTAGCATGTGAGATGAGTGCAATTGTGCGGTAGTGGGAACATTCTTTGGCATTGCCTTTCTTTGGGATTGGAATGAAAACTGACCTTTCCCAGTCTTGTGGCCACTGCTGAGTTTTCCAAATCTGCTGGCATATTGAGTGCAGCACTTTCACAGCATCATCTTTCAGGATTTGAAACAGCTCAACTGGAATTCCATCACCTCCACTAGCTTTGTTCGTAGTGATGCTTTCCAAGGCCCACTTGACTTCACATTCCAGGATGTCTGGCTCTAGCTGAGTGATCACACCATCATGATTATCTTGGTCATGAAGATCTTTTCTGTACAGTTCTTCTGTGTATTCTTGCCACGTCTTCTTAATATCTTCTGCTTCTGTTAGGTCCAGACCATTTCTGTCCTTCATCGAGCCCATCTTTGCATGCAATGTTCCCTTGGTATCTCTAATTTTCTTGAAGAGATCTCTAGTCTTTCCCATTCTGTTGTTTTCCTCTATTTCTTTGATCGCTGAAGAAGGCTGTCTTACCTCTTCTTGCTATTCTTTGGAACTCTGCATTCAGATGCTTATATCTTTCCTTTTCTCCTTTGCTTTTCACCTCTCTTCTTTTCACAGCTATTTGTAAGGCCTTCCCAGACAGCCATTTTGCTTTTTTGCATTTCTTTTCCATGGGGATGGTCTTGATCCCTGCCTCCTGTACAATGTCATGAACCTCATTCCATAGTTCATCAGGCACTCTATCTATCAGATCTAGGCCCTTAAATCTATTTCTCACTTCCACTGTATAATCATAAGGGGTTTGATTTATACCTGAATGGTCTAGCGATTTTCCCTACTTTCTTCAGTTTGAGTCTGAATTTGGTAATAAGGTGTTCATGATCTGAGCCACAGTCAGCTCCTGGTCTTGTTCTTGTTGACTGTATAGAGCTTCTCCATCTTTGGCTACAAATAATATAATCAGTCTGATTTCAGTGTTGACCATCTGGTGATGTCCATGTGTAGAGTCTTCTCTTGTGTTGTTGGAAGAGGGTATTTGCTATGACCAGTGCATTTTCTTGGCCAAACTCTATTAGTCTTTGCCCTGGTTCATTCCATATTCCAAGGCCAAATTTGCCTGTTACTCCAGGTGTTTCTTGACTTCCTACTTTTACATTCCAGCCCCCTATAATGAAAAGGACATCTCTTTTAGGTGTTAGTTCTAAAAGGTCTTGTAGGTCTTCATAGAACCATTCAACTTCAGCTTCTTCAGCGTTACTGGTTGGGGCATAGACTTGGATTACTCTAATATTGAATGGTTTACCTTGGAGATGAACAGAGATCATTCTGTTGTTTTTGAGATTGCATCCAAGTACTGCATTTTGGACTCTTTTGTTGACCATGATGGCTACTCCATTACTGGAGTGGGTAGCCATTCCCTTCTCCAGGGGATCTTCCCAACCCAGGGATCAAACCCAGGTCTCCCACATTGCGAGCGGAGTCTTTACCAGCTGAGCCACCAGGGAAGCCCGATAATAGTCATGAAGTGAACCAAACAATTAGAATTCCTTGTCAATGTGCCTGTGGAGGATTGGGGAGGAAAATGGGGGGAGAAAGCAGAGGAGGGTTCATCCAAATATATCAAGAACTGACATCTAACTAGTTTATAGTTTTCACTCATCCTTATGATTTCCACCACTGTTAACAATTAACCATACTGTATGAATGGTTGTGGTTCTCTTTTGTAAATACTGAAGTTAATTTTTCCTTTATCCTTTAAACATTTGTGTTCTGAGAGAAGCTACCTATAACAACACTGTGCTCTCAGACGTGATAGAACTATCCATCTGAAGGCACAATGGCCATACCATGGGTGACATTTACTGGACACTTATGACATACTGTTTCCTCTAATACATATTTTAATATCCTAAGCTTTAAGTTCCACGAGAGCAGATCAATACCACATCTGTCACAGGATGCTGGGAGAACATCAAAGGACACAGGGTGGGCTCTCAATTAATAATATTGAATGAAGACAGGAGCACATCATTGCCATTTTGTCTTTATAACACAAAAGAGTAAGTGTGGAAATCCTTATTTATTACCATACATGAGGACTTGGAGAGGGTGGGTCACTTGCTCGCAACCGCATGGCTAAGAAGTGGTGAGTTAGAGTGCAAACCCAAGTGTGACTGGGCCCCACGCCCTCACCTTTTACTGCCTCAGATCCACCACCATGCACTGAACTTCTGCACTTGCTTCAGCGAGGGCGGGACAGGTCACACTTTACAGGCATCTGTTGTGTATTATAAGCATGTCTCAAAATTTCTGGAGCAATCTTGGATGTGTTTGAGCTAGACAGCTCTGCAGGTCTGAAAAACAGAAAATAGTCACAGGAAGGGTCATTGCACGCAGTTTGCATGGTTCAGACCAAGGCTTCTGACCATATTTTGCTATTCATAACTAGTAGCAAATTCCTTGGACATTCTAAGGATTTTAAGTCATTTCCTGGGCCCTTGCTAAAACCATTTATCTTTTCTACTCAAAAAAGCAATCTAAATACAAATGAGATTGATATTGTTAGAGAAATCCTTTGGTATTTTAACTATCCATCATTATAAATCAAACATTAAAAAATTATTTTACATAATTTAAAAATCATTAGCAATTTGTCTGTTTTAAGAGTAAACACACATGCACAGAAAGAAAAATCCAGACATGAAAGGTAAAATATGACTCACATGGTGGTACTCAGCCCTAATAGACAAGACCACAGCAAATAAAGTTCACAGGACTCATCCTTCATTGTTAGAACTTCTTCAAATGCTATGGAAAGAAATAATCAAGATATGATCTAAGGCCAATTTTTGCCTTTCTTCAAAAAAAAAAAAAGTTATGCATCTTTTCCACAGACAGAAGCCAATTCTGTCTTAATTACTACTACGGATTACTAAGGATTTAAAAAGATCCCTTCTCATCTGATGAGAGTTTTTAAGTCATTTGTCAAAACTCCATGGTATATCCAAAAAGATTTCTGTGAAGAATTATTGTTATATTGCTATTGATACTACAAATGTATAAGTATATTTTCTTCAAAAAAGATCAGAGTATTTATATATATATATATATATATATATATATATATATATATAATATGCACATACATATATATACACACTTATGACATGCATTTGGGTGGACTCCAGGAATTGGTGATGGACAGGGAGGCCTGGCGTGCTGCAGTTCATGGGGTCACAAAAAGTGGGACACGACCGAGAGACTGAACTAAAGTGATATAGAGACATGTATTTTTTAGTATAAGGTACCAAACTCTGCCTTAGCAGCACATGTAGTTTATCACTCTACATTGGCCATTTTTTAATATGCAGTGTAATATACATATGCTGCTGCTGCTGCTGCTAAGTCACTTCAGTCGTGTCCGATTCTGTGTGACCCTATAGACCGCAGCCCACCAGGCTCCCTCCTCCCTGGGATTCTCCAGGCAAGAACACTGGAGCGGATTGCCATTTCCTTCTCCAATGCATGAAAGTGAAAAGTGAAAGTGAAGTCACTCAGTTGTGTCCGACTCTTAGCAACCCCGTGGACTGCAGCCCACGAGGTTCTTCCGTCCTTGGGATTTTCCATGCAAGAGTACTGGAGTGGTGTGCCATTGCCTTCTCCAAATATACATATGATCCTCCATTAAATAAACTGGATTGATAAAACAAGCATTTGAGGGAATTCCCTGGCAGTCCATTGGTTAGGATTCCACAGTTTCATTGCCAAAAGCCTGGGTTCAACCCCTGGTTGGAGAACCAATATCCTCCAAGATTCATGGCAGAGTCAAAAAAAATTAAAAATTGAAAATAAATTTAAAAAACAACAATAAATAAATGTAAATCCCCAAACCAAAATAAAACAAAAATTTGACTCTACCTCAGAATTACAATTCAATTTCTTTGTTACTCACAATCAAGATCTAAAAGCAGGCAATGTATGATCCTGTTTGGATTTTCTCTTATATAATTAATTTTGGTGTTTCATTTACCTGGTTGTCTGCCTCTCACTTTTCATATACAACAATGTATGAATATATACTACACGCTACTGCTGCTGCTGCTAGGTTGCTTCGGACATGACTAGATATTCATATGTAAATATATATTTCTTGCACATCAATATGAATATTGACAAAATCTAGAGCCAACTTTCTTCAATGGGTAATCAAAATTAAAATGAATAATTCTTTTCTCTCATCTTTACTTATCCTAAGAGCTATGCTGCCCATAACATCAAAGCACTGGCCCTCAGATATTTCTTCAGATGCCAAGCAAGTTTGGTTCTTTACTAACTAGCCACATAAACATTGAAGGTGTAAAAATACCACTCAACCTGTAACTGGAGAGAATATCCTGCCATCCACAGCAGCAGACTCAGACTGTTCCACGGGACAGGACTGTGATGTGGCTTCACACAGTCAAACACCATCACCAGTTCTAATTCTCCTTGACCTCAGTCTCTGTATGGGTCAGTCCTGGCCAAGCCTGTACAGTCAATGACAACTTTCTGGCTCTCTTTAGGTCACCAAGCACAGTGTCCAACATTGCATGTTCTGAAAAAGAGTAAACAAGAGCCAGGATTATTCTATTCCCATGAAATGCTATTTCCATATACAAATTTGGTAATGACTGATAAAATTGTTCATTATGATCTGGAGGTCCTTTAAGACCAATTAGAATTCACATTTATCTGCTTAAATTCAAGCACAGGAAAGAATGAACTATTACCTAAAGAAGGACACCTCATATGACAAACAGAAGCTCTGATTCTGCTTCTCATTGGCCATCACTGGCCGTTTGACCCTCAGGTGACCACCCTGAGCCTTGTTTTCTTCATCTCTAAAAAGGGGCAGTGCTAAGTCTCAAGCTCAACACCTACTTCATAAGATTATTTGTGGGGATTAAATGAGAAAATGAGACTAAAGAAAGAACTTAGCAGTACCTGGCACATAGGAATGACTCAAGAAATGTTTTCTAGTATTTTTATCTCTTCCAACTCAAATGTGAAATAACCTTGATTTCAACAGGTGATTATTGAGTATCACTACTTGCTGGATGTCATTCCAAGCCTGCGACCCTGCACTTTCTAGTAAGAAGAAATTGAAAATATACAATGAGCATAATAAAGTAACAAAACTATGGAGATTCAGAAGGTGACTAGAACAAAAGAGAAAAAGGTAAAAGTAATAGAGTAAGGATGACCAAGATTCGGTGGCAGGGCTGATTGTAAGGTGATTGGGGAAACCTAAAATAAGGTTGGATTTGTTGAGTTTCTGAGTTTAAGAATTATTAAAATTCTACTATTTTTCTCTTTGTAAATAGCATGCATTAAAATAAAAAGTCGCCTGTCTGTATTTCTCAGCAACATACATCTTTTTTTCAAAATCAGAAGTCTCTAGATACGTCATCAGGCCTCCCTAAAAATAACTGAGTTGACAATCACAGAATCAGTTGTTGACAACTGGTTATATAATCAACTCTAGTGTTATGTGTAAATCAATGCTGTCGCATAAAGCCTGGCTCTGATTTTATCATGACTTTTCACATGTATTTCTCCTTTCCAAAACTAAAGCTGTTTTCTATCAGGACTCTGAGAGCTCTGAGATAGTCACCTGGCAAACAAAGCCTTCCTGCTTTCAAAAACGAAAAAAAAAAAAAAAAAAGACCCTCTGCGTGTTCCAAAACTTGTTCTATGGAAATCCACATGTTAAACCAAAGGAAAAAAAAAATGCAGTAGTGTCTGGAACATTTTTCCAATTATTTTATTTCTAAAAAATTATTTTCTCTTGGTGTTCTTTAACCTTTTAATTTGTTCCCAATCCTCTCCTGAAATAAAAAAAACTTGAGAAAGACTTATTGACACTTTTAAAAAATACCTTTCTGTGGGGAGGCGGGAAATCCTTAAGTAACATAAGATACTTCTTTGAATTCTGAAATCAAACAAGTCACAGAGTCTAAGAGTTTTATTTTGAAAACGGACATTTGTTTCAGTTGAACCTAGAGAAATGTTGAAAACTATATAATTACATTTCCAGATGAAAAAAATTTCATGGGTCTACTGTACATTTCTTGTTTTTGTTTAATCACTTACCTCCTACTTTGCCTCCTCCTGAAAGCACGAAAGATTAAGAGGAATAAAATTTAAACAACTCTCTGCTGGAAACATTAGCCTCTCTCATCAAAGCAAATATTCTAGAATCCTGATCCTTCCATTTACCTTCAGAGAATACCCTCTAGCAACTCCTTTATTTTAAAATAGTTTTTAATTAAATGCCTGCTTTAATTTTTATTTCATTTTTATTAGTAATATGACTACAATTCAGTTCTGTAGAATCATGATAGTAAAAGAAAATGTAACTAACTCAACACACACTAAATTTTCACTGAAACACTTTCCTCTGAATCACATGTTTGATCCAGAAATAGTGAAGTTTTTATTTATTTGTATAAGCTCTGACATTTTGAATTTTAATAATGTGTATTTACTAAGCATGACTATTCTCAAAAAAATTTTTATAACATATACTCCAGCAACTTTTCCAATTACTCTTTAATCTTTTCCTGACTTATTTCTCCTCACCCCAATATAAAGGAGAACTTAGAAGAAATATAAGGATGCATATGTACACACACACACGCACACATCCTACCTTGATTTCCTGACTGACAATTTTGGAGAAAGTAGTGATACATAAGACAAAAAAATGAGAGATTGATGTGTTTTGGTCTTAGCAAGAATGGCTGGATACATGCTAGCCAAAGGCAAAAATAGCAAATACAATGTTATGAGGCTTGGTTAATGGATCTGAGTGACACCAAAGATTATTGAATCTGGTAAAGAATCTGCCTGCAGTGCAGAAGACCCAGGTATGATCCCTGGGTCAGGAAGATGCCCTGAAGAAGGAAACGACAACCCATTCCAGTATTCTTGCCTGGAGAATTCCGTGGACAAAGAGGCCTGGCAGGCTACAGTCCATGGGATCACAAATTTGGACACAACTGAACAACTGACGCTTCTGCTTTCAAAGAGTTATTGAGGTTTCTATAGCTCTCATATTTGCAACCTTTTAGGGATTTGCTTTGATTCTCTAGAGACCTACAAATATCAATTTAAGAATCATTGTTCCTAAACATTCCACACAGCCAATAAAGTCAGAAATATCAGGATAAATTTCTAGAAGCATGGTTTCCAAACAAAATTCTTCTAATCTCCACAGAGATCATTGGTTAAATTTTAACTCTGGCATTTATGAGTAGATTTTATTTCATTTTGAAAATATATACCATTGTAGTAATCTGTAGTTGGCCATTGTGAATGAGTCTTTTCAAACAATGCATTATTGAAAAAAGTCAGATGGTAGCTGGAAGCTTTGTCAGAAGCAACTGGTCACATGTGAAAATCTTGTTAATTTGATACATATGTAAGAGCAAGTTCATCAGGTAATAAGGGGCCATGATCATTAAGGCAGAGTTCTCTTTTCTAGTCTCACTACAGGCAGACACATTGTACCCATCCCTCGAAAGCAGTATTATTCCCTAATATAATGATTCTCAAGGAACTTTATTAGAGAATTCCACAAATAAGGAGCCAGCCTATCTCTATTTTAATCACAAATCCCTAGCCTGTAGAAAAATTCTCACGAAGTTATATGGGATAAAATAATAACATTTTTTATAAGTATGTTCTCACATTCACACATGAAGCTCTCCAAAAGCTGAATATGGTTCAGTTTCCACAGTGCAGAATCTGTTAGTTGGATCTGCCTATGTTTTCCAACTCATAGCATCCTGCAGTGCTAAGTATCTAATATAAACACTCCCCACTGACACTCATAAACTCTGGAGTTGTGTTTGTTTTTTTTTTCTACCTTGAAACTAACTTGTGAATTTAGATGGCCTAACTACTAAAAATAAACTTGGCTTTTAATTTTTTACTGGTGTACTCCAATCCCATACTTAGAGCTTAATAATGATTATCCTTCTTACAATCTTCCCCAAAAGACTAATACAATGTTCATGTAAAAAGTCCAAAGAAAGGAGGGCAGAATAACTTGAGGTTTGGCAATCTCAGCTATTAACCTCAAATAAGTCCATTTTCTCTCTATAGTTTTTGTAGTTGTTTTAACTTTAATGTGACTGAAATAAGCATGCATTCAAAGAATGCAAATCTAACATATATATTTTCATGTGTATCTGCAAGTCCTCAGAGCAGAGATCCTGACTCTCCTTGCTCTCAGCTGTATTTTGAAAAATGTCTGTGCAGAAATCAACATTGGAAGATAGAGATAGCATCTCCCTTTAGGACATAAGACAGGTTTTCTCCCATGCTGGGAAGACTGTGTCTCTCTGGAACAGTAGGCAGGCAAGTTTACTATCCAGTGTAAAAAGTTCAAGTTTCTAAGCCCCCTCAGCTTCTCCTTTAACACAACTCACTGAATGTGCAGACATTATCTGATCTTCACATCATCCTCTATGAATTGCAACTTAGGGACCTGGCACAAAGTATGCTGATGTGTGTGCAGCTTGCTGTAATGTGAGTAACAAAACTCAGTGTCTCTGGTTCAGGAATCTCACAACAGTAACATTTAAGGTTAAAAATGGATAAAACTGGGATGAAGTCAGCAAGATGGTGGAAGGGCAAGTCCTAGACCTTCCTTCCCCCAGAGAGACACTGACTCAAAGACAAAACACAGACCAATTCCTTTCATGAGAGATTCAGGAACTAGTTAAGAGCTCTGTACCCACATCAAAGCTGGTTGAAAGACTCATAGCACTAACCCGCTGCAGTCCCATCCCCACCCCCACCCCCAGCTCAGTGTGGCATGACTGGGAGAACCCCCTGCCCCCAGGTTCTTCTGGGGAGAGAAACAGAAGGTTGAAACATATGTCCAACATTCAGGAGGGCTGTCTAAGGGACTGGTTTCTGCCTCTCCTGTTCTGGCATTCTTGTAGGACCAGGCATGTTCTGGATGCAGGGATGGGTCTGAGAAGTAGGAGAGGTGGATGTCATGCTCCTCCTCCAGGGAACCCACAATATAGCAGACAGAAGCCAGTACAGCTCAGGAAACAAAACAGCAATAAGTCCTTCACTGTCAAAGAATTATTTTACATCTAAATGGTAGAACTCCCCAATTAAAAGACATGGAGTGGTGAGTGGAGTAGAAACAGTAATAAGATAGAATTGTATGTTGTATTTAGACTGAAAGGCAAACATAGGCTGAAAGTCAAAGTATGGGAAAAGTCTATGAAAAGGCTGTGTGGTAACCAAACGAGAGTATGGATGGCTATAATCATATCAAACGAAATATATTTAAGCCAAACATTGTCACAAGAAATAAAGATGATCATTATATGATTATAAAATGGTAAATTCACCAAGAGGATGTATCATTTATAAACATATATTCAGTCAACATCAGGGTACCAATACATGAGGCAAACATCTATGCAACTGAAAAAAGAGATGATAAAACAAAAAGAGAAGGAAATTCCAATGCTTCATTTTCAATAGTGGATAGAAAATCCAGACAGATGATCAAGAAGGGAACAGGAACTTGAATGACACTATAAATTATACCATTTAATAGACATATACAGAACATTCCCAACACCAGCAGAATACACTTTCTTCTCAAGCACACACAGAAATATCTCTAGGATAGAAAACATATCAGTCACAGAGCAAGTCTTAAATATATTTAAGAATGTTTTAATTTTTTGAAATATTTATTTTGTTTGCCTGTATCAGGTCTTAGTTGAGGCTTGCAGGCTTAGTTGCTCTGTAGCATGTGGAATGTTAGTTCTCAACCAGGGATTGAACCTACATCCCACACACTGCAAGGTGATTCTTAACCACTCACTGGATCACCAGGAAAGTCACAAATTTAGGAATATTTAAATCATACCAAGTAACTTTTCTGATCCCAATAGAATAAAAGTAGAAACCAATAGAAGAACAAAAGTGGAAAATTAACAAATGGAAATTGAATAACACAACGATTGAACAACAAATGGATCAAAGAATAAATCATCCAGTATATGAGGGAAAAGGTTGAGGCAATCCAAAAAAAAAAAAGAAAATACCAAAGTTTATGGGATATGACAAAAAAATACTAAGAGGGAAGTTTATAGAAGTGAGCATGTACATTAAAAAAAAACTCTCAAAATAGAACAACTTAATTTTAAAGAAGAGCAAATAAGGAAAAAGTTAGCAGAATAAGGAAAATGGTAAATATTAAAGTAGAAATGAATAAAATCAAGAATTTAAAAAAATCAACAAAATTGAGTTAGTGTTTTTAAAAGATCACCATCTAGCTAGGCTATAAGGGGGAAAAAAGGAAAGAAGACTCAAACAAGACAAGAAATGAAAGAGCAGACAATAACATATACCTCATAAATAAAAAGGATTATGTACCACAAACTGGGTCACCTAGGAGAAATATAAATGCCTAAAAATTTGCAGCCTACCAAGACTAAATCATGATGAGCTAGAAAGTGTTAATAGAATATTACCTAATCATAAAAAGAGAATGAAATAATGGCATTTATAGCAACGTGAATGGATCTAGAGATTAGCATATTATGTGAAGTAAGTCAGACAGAGAAAGACAAATACCATATGATAGCACATACGTGGAATTTAAAAGACTATGGTCTCCTTTGTTTCTTTTGCATTTATTTCTGCCCTAATTTTTAAGATTTCTTTCCTTCTACTAACTCTGGGGTTCTCCATTTCTTCCTTTTCTAGTTGCTTTAGGTGTAGAGTTAGGTTATTTATTTGACTTTTTTCTTGTTTCTTGAGGTATGCCTGTATTGCTATGAACTTTCCTCTTAGCACTGATTTTATAGTGTCCCACAGGTTTTGGGTTGTTGTGTTTTCATTTTCATTAGTTTCTATGCATATTTTGATTTCTTTTTTGATTTCTTCTGTGATTTGTTAGTTATTCAGAAGTGTGTTGTTCAGCCTCCATATGTTGGAATTTTTAATAGTTTTTCTCCTATAATTGAGATCTAATCTTAATGCATTATGGTCAAAAAAGATGCTTGGAATGATTTTGATTTTTTTGAATTTATCAAGTTTAGATTTATGGCCCAGGATGTGATCTATCCTGGAGAAGGTTCTGTGCACACTTGAGAAAAAGGTGAAATTCATTACCACTTCACACCAGTCAGAATGTCTGCGATCCAAAAATCTGCAAGCAATAAATGCTGGAGAGGGTGTGGAGAAAAGGGAACCCTCCTACACTGTTGGTGGGAATGCAAAATAGTACAACCACTATGGAGAACAGTGTGGAGATTCCTTAAAAAATTGCAAATAGAACTGCCTTATGACCCAGCAAACCCACTGATGGGCATACACACCGAGGAAACCAGAATTGAAAGAGACACATGTACCCCAATGTTCATCGCAACATTGTTTATAATAGCCAGGACATGGAAACAACCTAGATGTCCATCAGCAGATGAATGGATAAGAAAGCTGTGATACATATACACAATGGAGTATTACTCAGCCGTTAAAAAGAATACATTTGAATCAGTTCTGACGAGATGGATGAAACTGGAGCCGATTATACAGAGTGAAGTAAGCCAGAAAGAAAAACACCAATACAGTATACTAACACATATATATGGAATTTAGAAAGATGGCAATGATGACCCTGTATGTGAGACAGCAAAAGAGACACAGATGTGTATAGCGGACTTTTGGACTCAGAGGGAGAGAGAGAGGGTGGGATGATTCGGGAGAATGGCACTGAAACATATTTACTATTATGTAAGAAATGAATCACCAGTCTATGTCCGATGCAGGATACAGCATGCTTGCAGCTGGTGCACGGGGATGACCCAGAGAGATGTTATGGGGAGGGAGGTGGGAGAGGGGTTCAGGATTGGGAACGCATGTACACCTGTGGTGGATTCATGTCAATGTATGGCAAAACCAATACAGTATTGTAAAGTAAAATAAAGTAAAAAAAAAAAAAAGACGATGAAACTGAACCTATATACAAAACAGAAATAGAACCCACAGTCATGGAGTACTTAGATTACTTAATCAAACAACAGCATGGTATGATTTATGATTGAGAATTTACTTTTAATTTTGAAAATTATCTTTCCTGATAATAGAAATAATAGAATAAGTGAAGGTCTGAAAGAGCCATAAAAACTTTTGTTTATGTTGGAGGGTCTTTTGCAAGTATTTTTCAGATTGTTTGAAAAATAGACGTGTTGCCCATATCTGATTTTTTTTTTTTTTTTAATGAACTCTTTATGGCAACTCTCTAATGAAAATCTGCAAAGAGCTACGGAGATGTATGACAGCACTGCCAGGATGAAGCATGATATTTCACTTATGAAAATGTGTCTACTGTTAGAGTCTCTAGGCACACAGGCAACACAGAATCACTAATGAGTCAAAGAAAAGGCAAAGCCACATTCCTTTCCCTCCACATCCCCACAGCAAAGCAGAAGGGCCAGCAAATCTGCCTTCTGCCTATTCTGTTTCCATAAATTCCTTTCTTCACTGGAAATTTATGTCAATAACTAAAGGAGAGGGCTTCCAAGCACTAGGAAAACAACTCCTGTTTTCATTTAAATGCCAACATTCATCAGTAACCATTTAAATCAGGATTCTATACTACCAGGATACATCACTGAAAACACCTGCCATTATAAATACATTCTTCACAGGGTTATACAAATGGAAGACAACCAATAAGAAGAAATTCAAGGTGGGGAGATTTCCTGATGGTCCAGTACTTAGGATTCTGTGCCTTCACTGCAAAAAGTGAAGATTCAATCTCTGGATGGAGAACTAAGAACCTGAAAGGCAAGCAGCAGGGACAAAGAAAAGAAGGAGATTCACATTTACCTAGGGAAATTCAATCTAAAAAGTTAAAACTGTTAGAAGCTCCTTGAATCAGAAGTCTTATTTGCAAATTTAAGGAGTCAATGATTTTAATGTACAGTAAATTCACCTTTGATTTTAAGAATTCTAATTTCCTTTTTAATTTCTAACACACTCTCACATAGGCAAGCTCCATTCACTCCAAACAATGCTTTTTGTTACCTCACTTTTATATTTTCCTTCTATTAAGTAGTTCCTCTTACTGGCCACTTGATGATTCAGTGAATCTATTAAATCACTTTTCTAGAATAATTTGCACTAAAGAAGTGGCTTCTAAAGTAGACACTTGAGTCCAAAAGTCCACTCTACACATCTGTGTCTTTTTTGCTGTCTTGCATACAGGGTCATCATTGCCATCTTTCTAAATTCCACATATATGTGTTAGTATACTGTATTGGTGTTTTTCTTTCTGGCTTACTTCACTCTGTATAATCAGCTCCAGTTTCATCCATCTCATTAGAACTGATTCAAATGTACTCTTTGTAATGGCTTAGTAATACTCCATTGTGTATATGTACCACTGGTTTCTTATCCATTCATCTGCTGATGGACATCTAGGTTGTTTCCATGTCCTGGCTATTATAAACAGTGTTGCGATGAACATTGGGGTACATGTGTCTCTTTCAATTCTGGTTTCCTCGGTGTGTATGCCCATCAGTGGGATTGCTGGGTCATAAGGGAGTTCTATTTGCAATTTTTTAAGGAATCTCCACACTGTTCTCCATAGTGGCTGTACTAGTTTGCATTCCCACCAACAGTGTAGGAGGGTTCCCTTTTCTCCACACCCTCTCCAGCATTTATTGCTTGTAGACTTTTGGATTGCAGCCATTCTGACTGGTGTGAAGTGGTACCTCATTGTGGTTTTGATTTGCATTTCTCTGATAATGAGTGATGTTGAGCATCTTTTCATGTGTTTGTTAGCCATCCATATGTCTTCTTTCATGTATACTATCATGAAAGAAACGAATCGCCAGTCTATGTCCGATGCAGGATACAGCATGCTTGGAGCTGGTGCACGGGGATGACCCAGAGAGATGTTATGGGGAGGGAGATGGGAGGGGGGTTCATGTTTGGGAACGCATATACACCTGTGGTGGATTCATGTCAATGTATGGCAAAACCAATACAGTATTGTAAAGTAAAATAAAGTAAAAATAAAAATTTAAAAAATAAATAAAAATAAAAAAATAAAGTAGACACTTGAAATTGTTTTATTTTTTTCAATAAGTTTTGTGTCTGCAGAAAGGGATTACGCTGCAGACAAATCTATATTAGGACAATAGAAGCAATGGTAACCTTAAGATCTCTTTAATTAGGGTCACTGGAGGTTAGTTCCATTGCTTTCGGTCACTCATCAAGTTCAAGCCTCAAGCAAAAGTTTCCAACATGTGCTGGTGCTCAAGGGAAAGGGTGGCGGAGGGTAGAGTGGGAGTTTGGGATTGTCAGGTAAACACTACTATCTATAAAACGATAACCAACAAGGACCATTTGTATAACACAGAGAACTCTGCTCAATGTTGTGTAACAACCTAAATGGGAAAAGAATTTGAAAAGAATAAATACACATATATGTACACGGAAGAACTGTACAAAAAAGATCTTCACGACCAAGATAATCATGATGGTGTGATCACTCAGCTAGAGCCAGACATCCTGGAATGTGAAGTCAAGTGGGCCTTGGAAAGCATCACTATAACAAAGCTAGTGGAGGTGATGGAATTCCAGTTGAGCTGTTTCAAATCCTGAAAGATGATGCTGTGAAAGTGCTGCACTCAATATGCCAGCAGATTTGGAAAACTCAGCAGTGGCCACAGGACTGGAAATGTCAGTTTTCATTCCAATCCCAAAGAAAGGCAATGCCAAAGAATGCTCAAACTACTGCACAATTGCACTCATCTCACATGCTAGTAAAGTAATGCTCAAAATTCTCCAAGCTAGGCTTCAGCAATATGCGAATCGTGAACTTCCTGATGTTCAAGCTGGTTTTAGAAAAGGCAGAGGAACCAGAGATCAAATTGCCAACATCCGCTGGATCATGGAAAAAGCAAGAGAGTTCCAGAAAAACATCTATTTCTGCTTTATTGACTATGCCAAAGCCTTAGACTGTGTGGTTTACAATAAACTGTAGAAAATTCTGAAAGCGATGGGAATACCGGACCACCTGACCTGCCTCTTGAGAAACCTGTATGCAGGTCAGGAAGCAACTGTTAGAACTGGACATAGAACAACAGACTGGTTCCAAATAGGAAAAGGAGTATGTCAAGGCTGTATATTGTCACCCTGCTTATTTAACTTATATGCAGAGTACCTCATGAGAAACACTGGACTGGAAGAAACACAAGCTGGAATCAAGATTGTCGGGAGAAATATCAATAACCTCAGATATGCAGATGACACCACCCTTATGGCAGAAAGTGAAGAGGAACTAAAAAGCCTCTTGATGAAAGTGAAAGAGGAGAGCGAAGAAGTTGGCTTGAAGCTCAAGATTCAGAAAAGGAAGATCGTGACATCCGGTCCCATCACTTCATGGGAAATAGATGGGGAAACAGTGGAAACAGTGTCAGACTTTATTTTGGGGGGCTTCAGAATCGCTGCAGATGGTGACTGCAGCCATGAAATTAAGAGACGCTTACTCCTTGGAAGAAAAGTTATGACCAAGCTGGATAGCATATTCAAAAGCAGAGACATTACCTTGCCGACTAAGGTCCATCTAGTCAAGGCTATGGTTTTTCCAGCGGTCATGTATGGATGTGAGAGTTGGACTGTGAAGAAGGCTGAGAGCCGAAGAATTGATGCTTTTGAACTGTGGTATTGGAGATGACTCTTGAGAGTCCCTTGGACTGCAAGGAGATTCAACCAGTCCATTCTGAAGGAGATCAGCCCTGGGATTTCTTTGGAAGGAATGGTGCTAAAGCTGAAACTCCAGTACTTTGGCCACCTCATGCGAAGAGTTGACTCATTGGCAAAGACTCTGACGCTGGGAGGGATTGGGGGCAGGAGGAGAAGGGGACGACAGAGGATGAGATGGCTGGATGGCATCACTGACTCGATGGACGTGAGTCTGAGTGAACTCCGGGAGCTGGTGATGGACAGGGAGGCGTGGCGTGCTGCGATTCATGGGGTTGCAAAGAGTTGGACACGACTTGAGCGACTGAACTAAACTGAGGTGGCACAATGGTAAAGAGTTCACTTGCCAATGCAGAAGAAGCAAGAGAGATGGGTTCCATCTCTGGCTGGGAACATCCCCTGAAGTAGGAAATGGCAACCCATTCAGTATTCTTGCTTGGAAAATTCCATGGACAGAGGAACCTGGTGGATTCCAGTCCACGGGGTCACAAAGGGTCGGGCAGAGCATGAGCACAAAGGGTTCAGGTGTTGATGTCAGCTATGTCTTGTAGAAGCCCAGCTTTATGGCCTCAAGGCAAAGTTTATGCGAGTAGGTTTGGAGCTGCAAGACAGTCCTTACAGCCAGCACACTTAAGGAGGCTTTCGACATCCCATAGGATACAGCAGCTGGAGTCCCAAATAACGGACCCATTACACAAGTCAAGGGGAGCCTGGCTCTGGGCACTCAAGCTAGAGGGTCCTGATTCACACCATGAATCTGCAGACACAGCCCTGGAGCTGGACACATGCAGATTACAGCCTAGGAACCAAAAGTGACTACAGAAGAATTTCGCTCTACAACCTCTTGGATTGCATTGACATGTGTGTGCTCAGTCATGTTCGACTCTCTGAAGCCCCATGGACTATAGTCTATCAGGCTCCTCTGTCCATGGGGTTTTCCAGACAAGAATACTGGAGTGGGTTGCCATTTCCTTCTCCAGGGGATCTTCCTGACTCAGGGACTGAACCCATGTCTCCTGCATTGGCAGATGGATTCTTCACCATTTGCACCACCTGGATCACATTAAAGTGACGGAAACAAGAATTCTTCAGAAACATCCATTCACGTGTTCTTTGTCTCCATCCAATCTCATTAGAGGTTTCTTTCTCTCCTCTGCTTCTTCCACATCCAAAAGGAAAATATCCCCCTAATCCCAATCCACCAGGCTTTCTTTCCTCCTCTTTTCCACTGTTGTACGATTTTTGCATTAATTACAATGAATTAACTATTAATTCAAATGGAGAATTAAACTGGAGATCAAACTAGTCCCTTAAAAGAAATCAATCCTGAATAGTTATTGTAAGGATTGATGCTGAAGGTCCAAAGCTTTGGCCACCTGGTGCTAAAAGCCAACAGATTGGAAAAGACCCTGATTCTGGGAAAGATTGAGTGCAGGAGGAGAAGGGGGCAACAGAGGATGAGATGGTTAGATAGCATCACTCACTCAATGGACATGAGTTTGAGCAAACTCTGGGAGGTGGGGAAGAACAGGGAAGCCTGGCATGCTGCAGTCCATGGGTGTACAAAGAGACAGGCATGATAATAACTATTAATTCACACTTTTCCCTAGAATGCATTGTAATTCTTCTTTATGACAGACTGTCAGCACTACTGGCCCCAGCTTGTCACTCCTCTGCTTTCAGGCTCTTTGACTGGAAACCGTATCTCCTGGCTATATTAACACAAGTTTCAGCCTTGTGACTTGCTCTGGTCACAGAAATTTGGGGCCATAAGACACAAGAAGAAACTTGAGAAAGCATTTGCTGACCTGGATTTGCTCTCATCCTGCCCTGACACCATGAAAGCATGGCCAGGCTGGCTTACTGCAGGAGGAGAGAGGCTTGGTCCCAATAGCACTGTCATCCCAGCTGGACCTGTGTATCAGTCCACCTGAGAGCAGATAAATAGACCCACCAAGCCCAGCTGAACTCTCTGAGAATAGATTGATGGGTAAATAAATCATTATTATATTCAGTTCCTGAGATTTGAGGTGACTTGGTAATCATGATTATGGCAATAGGTAGCTGATATGCTTCTGAACAGAAGAAAGACAGGGCTGGAAATTATAATATTCTCTTTGGTGTGTTGAAGAAGCAACAGTCTGTGAACTTTTATTCATTAATAATATCCTCTGTCATATTTCAGTTAAAGCACACAGACAAAAACAAGCTCAAATGTCAAGTAAGACACAGATGATTAGTGGCCTGTTTACAAGAAAAGATTATCAACTAAGAATTGATTCAGAAGAACTTCATTTTGAAAATTTTTAAATATTATAGTTAATCCAGAGTTGGTGATGAACAGGGAGGCCTGGCGTGCTGTGGTTCATGGTGTTGCAAAGAGTCAGACACGACTGAGCGACTGAACTGAACTGAAATCTTTTCATTACAATTTCATGAGAAGTCTCTAAACTTAGCAGATAATCATTAAGAAGCAATAATGTACTCAGAGTTTCATTTTTAGAAGTTAGGTCAAATTTTGAAAATATTTTTTAGCTTGTATATGCTCTTATTCAGAATTATTCATTACTCTCAAAGACTTTCTCAGACATATATCAAAGAGAATAATGATGAAGGATTTAAATCAGAAAAGTCTTAGACTATATTTTTCATCCTGTTCAATCAGTCCCCAAGAATTTTGGATAACTAAAAAAAAATATTTATTGCAATCTCTCTGAAATCTGTCTTGATCACATACTTTTTTGGGGAAAATATGTCTCATGCTAGGAGAAAAAAAAAAAAGGTATAGCAACTTCCCATTCCTAACATAAGAGAATTTGAGTTTTCAGCAGATTATTCAAGATGAGTATCAGGAAGGGAAACATCTAAGAAAATGTCAACAATCACCAGTGTGCTACCTATCCAGGGCTCTATATACCTGGCTTCCCTAGTCCAGAGTATAAAAAAAGAAGAAATGAGTAACACAGGCCATATTCATGGGAGGCACAGTGACTCTAAGAGCTCCCCACTTTCTGGTACCACTGTCTCCTTCCTTTCCAGACCTGTCCCCATCCTCTTTATCTGCCATCCATGGCTAGACCTCCACAGTGTATTAAACATCAGCTACACTGAGTACATTTGGACCAGAAGAATTTCCCTGAAGTCATAAGTACAGAAGCCGGCATTGAACTGAAGATAAATGATACTGGCTCACAAACAGGGAGACAGATCAATGGAATAAATAGTGCGTCTAGAAATTGATCCAAGAACATCTGGAGAACTACAGATGATAAAGGTTGCATTTCAAATCAGTGAGCAAAGTGTTTAATAAAACTGAGACAACCAGGTAGCTATCTGGAAGAGATTAAAGTTGGACCTATACCTCAAAACTGACCTCAGGTATATCAATGATTGAAATGTATGAGAAGAAATGATAAAAGAGAAGAAAACAGGTGAGAATTTAAAAAATAAATCCTAAGAGATCTTTCCAGTCTTGATACATAAAATGAACTAAAGCAAGATCATTGTTTTTTCATTCTGAGAGCATTTATCAAAAGATGACAACAAAGTGAGAAAAAACATTTGCAATCCATATCACAGACAAAAAGTAAATTTCTTAATATATAAAAGGTTCCCATATGGAAAATGCAGAATACACTATACTTCCACTTCTGTACAAAAGGGGAATTTAACAAACAATTTGTTTGAATATAATTGAAATGTCTCAGTAAATATACGAGAAATTATTCATTATGTGTTGTCCAAGGTAAGGAGTGTGAGGGTGAAGAATGGTCAGGATTAGGAAATGGAAGAGAGATTTTTTTCACTCTGTATCCCCTGAACCTTTAAATTATGAATTCTGGGAATGTATCATTTATTTCAAAATAAATAAATAAAAGTTGAATTAAATGTTTTAATTTATAAAAATTATGATATCCTCATATTTTAATCAGGGTTGTTGATGCTTTCCACACACAGAAAACTCATCAGAATCTCAAAGTTTAACACATGAAAGATCTGTTTCTCGCTCAGTAGAGCCTGATATGTGTTGGATGGCCCTGATAGATCTAGTATCTATGACATCTGCGGTGAATGGCCTTCAAGACTGGTTGCAGTGGAAGAGGGGCATAGAAAGCCCAGGAGTGACACATTTCCACAAACAATACATAGGCCAGAGACAGTCAGGGGGCCCAGAGAGACTGCAGGATGGAAGTGAAAGAAAGAACATGCATGGAGGTCCTGATGCTCACCACTGTGCTAGCCACTCGTTAGTTAGCTTCTAAATAAAGATCTTCTTAATTATAAAGCCTCATATTTTATGTAACCTCGGTTTTATGTGCTTTTGGTACTACCATGTTAAAAAAATCATATTAATGAAAAATGAGGATCTCAATAAACAGTTTTCCAAGGAAGACATGCAGATGGCCAACAGGCCCCTGGAAAGATGCTCCAAATTACTAATCATCAGGGAAAGGCAAATCAAAACCACCAGGAGATATCACCTCACACCTGTCAGAATGGGTATCATCAAAAAGTCTACAAATAACAAATATGGAGAAAAAGGAACCCTGTTACACTGTTGGCAGGGATGTAAATTGGTGTAGCCGCTATGGAAAACAGTATGGCGTTTTCTTAAAAAATGGTTACACCTACCATATAACCCAGGTATTTATCCAAAGAATATGAAAACACTAACATGAAAAGATATATGCATGCCTATGTTCCTTGCAGCACTCTTCACAATAGCCAAGACAAGAAAATAACCTTAAGTGTTCATGTGCACAATGGAATGTTATTCAGCCATGAAAAAAAAAAAGAGAATGAAATTCTGCCGGTTGCAGCAACGTGAGTGGACCTAGAGATTATCATCGGAGAAGGCAATGGCACCCCACTCCAGTACTCTTGCCTGGAAAATCCAATGGACAGAGGAGCCTGGTAGGCTGCAGTCTATGGGGTTGCTGAGTCAGACATGACAGTGACTTCACTTTCACTTTTCACTTCCATGCATTGGAGAAGGAAATGGCAACCCACCCCGGTGTCCTTGCCTGGAGAATCCCAGGGATGGGGGAGCCTGGTAGGCTGCCGTCTATAGGGTCTCACAGAGTCGGACATGACTGATGCGACTTAGCAGCAGCAGCAGCAGAGATTATCACACTAACTGAGTAAGTCAGATAGAGAATAACAAATCTAAAAACTGAACAAACGAAACAAAACAATACTCACAGATACAGAGAACGGGTTGGTGGTTACTAGAGAAGAGGGTTGGAGTGGGCAAAAACAGCAAAGAGGGTCAATTGCATGGTGACAGGTGGTATTTATAGACTCATGATGGTGACCATTTTGCAGAGTATACAAACATTGAATTGTGTTGTGTACACCAGGAAACAGATGACTCATTGGAAAAGTCCCTGATGCTGGGAAAGATCGAGGGCAGAAGGAGAAGAGGGCATCAGAGGATGAGATGGCTAGATAGCATCACTGATGCAATGGACATGAATTTGGGCAAAGTCCGGGAGATAGTGACGGACAGGGAGGCCTGGCATGCTGCGGTCCATGGGGTTGAGAGTTGAACTCAACTGGGTGACTGAATGACAACAACAACACCTGAAACTAATAAATGGTATACACCAGCTTTATCCCAAGCTTAGTTTAAAAGTAAATCCAGAAGCATAAATTTGGAGTTTGGGATTAGCAGATACACACTACTATAAATAAAATAGATAAACAACAAGGAATTCCTGTATAGCACAGAGAACTCTACTTGATATTATCTGATAACCTATGTGGGAAAAGGATCTGAAAAAGAAGGAATACATGTATATGTATAACTGGATCACTTTGCTGAACACTTGAAACTAACAAAACATTTTAAATCAACTATGCTCTAATATAAAATAAAAATTAAATTAATTTTTTAAGTCATAAAAATTTTGAAAAGCATATTCATACTTCAAATAAAGATACTCAGATGAGAGCTCTAGGGTTTCTTAGAACACCGGGTATATCCTATTTTAAGTAGAGAAGAATAAACTTGGACCTAGCATAGCAATGTTAATAAATAGACAATTGGTCAATCTAAATTTGCACATGCTTTCAAATGCCTGGGCCCAGTTCTCTTTGGCTGCGCCAGGTCAGATTAAACAAGAGTGGTCCACTCAGACATCAACCAACAGTTTGGAGGCAGATGAGCTCACACTATCCATTTTGTCAGGATGCTTCAGCCAAGTTTTCATATGCACAGCCAGGGAAGGCTACTAAGTGTATTCCTTCTCCACAAAATATAAAGTAAGCCTCAAAGAGAGCCAATGCAATGTTCTGCTGGCTATTTTTAACCTGGAAAGAACTGTTTGTATTGAATCTTGATTTTCATCTCTCAGTTCTCCTTTGGATCCATGTTGCCAAGCTGTGCTTTATCACTTTGCAGCAACAGAAATGAAGTTTTCTCCTAAAAAGTGGAAAGCGACGGAGTAGATGATTTGGTTGTTTCTACATCTTTTTTAGGTACCACGAGGTGACAGATAGCATGATTTAGCAACATACTCAAGCTTATCTCATTTCGAAAAAGTGTTTATGTACCAGAGAGATCCCTGGATTGATGGTGATGAATGCCAGCTGTCCCAAAGAGACGCTCAGGGCTCCAGACAGAAAGCCTGAATAACTGGGACCTGGACTGAGGGATTATTCCCCAGAAGAAGGGAAGAAAAGAATTTGGGAAGAGATTGATCCATGTTTTAGCAGAGAAACCAGAGTGAGTGAGGGTTCTCTTAGCATGTCATTTTAATGAGGCATGGCAGTGACTGCAAAAGCAATGTGTGAGCAGGGCATTTTTACCTCTCAAATGTATGTTGTTTGTATTTACCTGGGGTGCAAACGCTGCAAGGCCAGAGTGGTCAGACACCAGCAGAACGTTGAGTCATGAGCACACCCTACTGGTTTGGTGTGAGACCACAATAAAAGGTAAAGCATTGATCTGAAACTCTTCCTTCACCACTGCAGTGCCCCTCGCGGCCCTTTTTAGATAAAGTCTCTCAGGAAGAGAGCAGTTGGAAAGGATCACATGGCACATTCATTTGTTTTCTAGTCACAGGAGGACAAGCCTCATTATAATGGCGACGTATTCATATTTAAGTAAATTTGTGTTCATCTTGCACGGCTGAAAACACTGCTATTTCCTAATTCAAATATGGCCAACATGATGAGTGTATTCATGCAGGAGAAAAAAAAATTCCCCAAATGCAATGGAGCAATTAGGTTTGGATTTCTCTTGTGGAACAAAAATGTCCTCCTCGGGGGGCCTCCATGTGTTGGCACCACCCAGCTGTTGGAAGAATTTGCTGGATGAAAGCAAAATCCTCGGGAGAATAAGGAGAAACAGGTGGAGACATCTGCAGGTGTCTCTGTGGACCCAGGTCAGACTGACTCACTTCACCAGAGTCCTCCACGAGCTGCATGTGAAGTCCACTAACACTCCGTGCGAGTTGACGGCGTGAAAAATGTCTTAACAATAGAAATAGAGGGAAGGAAGGTGTATCAAGGAATCCAAAACCTTCAGAAAGGATTAGATCCTGTCGAATATATATATTGTATACATTAATCTGTATTAATATGCACTTAATATACATATCACTATTATTTTAATGTCATATTAAAATTATGAAATGGGGCATGTTTTATCATGTCCATAATTTAAAATGCACATGCACACACGCAAATCTTTGAGAATTTCTTTCCTTTTGTTTTTCACCCAGCAGTGGTGACCAAGAACACAGGGCTATTTTTGATTTTACTAAATCTCAATAGCTGTGCATTGGAATTTCATTATGACTGTATTCACAGTGTCTAGATAATAAAGGATTAAAAATCTTTCACTAAATTCCTATTAGTAGATGGGGCAAAGAAAGCAAGCTTATCTTCTACTTTTATGAAGTTCAACCATTTTGTTTTAGAGATCAGATAACTAAATACTATGGCACAAGAGGACTTTCTTCCCAACTTTTATCTGTCAGGCACAAGAAATAATTTTGTGACCAACTATGAAACCTCTTCTAATATAATAAAATGCAACTCAGCAAAACTTGTGTGGCAGCAAAACATAATTAATATTTGGCATTATTTGCATCCCATTTGTTTTTGGCTCCAAACTAACTCTGAAATTCCAAAAGCATTATTCATTTTGCAATGGCAGCATTCCTGAATTTGAGGTTTGCTCTTTTAAAACTTTGACTCGTACTATGTTTTTAAAATTGAAATCTGATAGATGATTGTGTAAAAATGGCAGGGGAAAGTCAATGAGCCCAGGCATCGTGCCTCTCTAGGGACCTCTGTGAAATCCAATATGCAGCCTGCTACCTGATGAATCTAACAAAGCTGGTTGGAACCATATCTCTGAAAAACATTGTGTGGCTCCCTCTGTTACCTACAAAATTAAATTCTAAAATCTTGTCCACACATGCAGAGTCCTCTTCCTCCAGCATCTTCATATTTACTTGTATTATTTTCTTTTGGACATTCCTAAATTCCAACCTCACCGAATTATTTCTAATTCATACTTTTTAATACATACATGTATATTTATTGAAATAAAGTTGATTTATAATGGTATGTTACCTTCAGGTGTACAGCAAAGGTTCTTTTCCCTTATAGATTTTATAGGATCTTTAATATAGTTCCCTGTACTATACAGTAGGTCCTTGTTTATTTTATATGTAGCAGTATACATATTTTAATCCCAAATTCCTAATTTATCACTTGCCCATACCTTTCCCATTTGGTTATGGTAAGTTTGATTTCTATGTCTGTAGGTCTATTTCTGTTTTGCATATAGGTTCATTTGTATTACTTTATTTTAGATTCCGCATATAAGAGATATCATATGATATCTGTCTTTGACTTACTTCACTTAATATGATAATCTCTAGGTACAGTCAAGTGGCTGCAAATGGCATTATTTTATTCTCTTTATGGCTGAGTAATATTTATTTGTATGCACCACATCTTCTCTATCCATTTATCTGTCAATGGACAGTTAAATTGCTTTCATTTCCTTTCATTTCATTTATCATAAATACTGCTGCAATGAACATTGGGCTGCAAATATTTTTTTGAATTATAGTTTCAAAAAAATCTATAATGGAAACTCTATCTTTAATTTTCTAAGGAACCTCCATACTGGCTGTACCAATTTACATTCCCACAACAGTGTAGGAGGGTTCCTTTTTCAAATGGACAGCCTAGAAAAAAATGGACAAAGTCTTAGAAAGGAGAATTATTTTCTACTTCTTCAAATTTTTCTCCTGCCTTTCTCTATGTGACTCTGCTGCTGCTGCTGCTGCTGCTGCTAAGTCGCTTCAGTCATGTCCGACTCTGTGCGACCTCATAGACGGCAGCCTACTAGGCTCCCCCATCCCTGGGATTCTCCAGGTCAGAACACTGGTGTGGGTTGCCATTTCCTTCTCCAATGCATGAAAGTGAAAAGTGAAAGTGAAGTTGCTCAGTCATGTTCGACTCTTTGCAACCCCATGGACTGCAGCCCGCCAGGTTCCTCCATCCATGGAATTTTCTAGGCAAGAGTACTGGAGTGAGGTGCCATCGCCTTCTCCGATGTGACTCTAATGCCATTCAGATTCCATTCCAACCACATCTAATAGTAGAGATGAGGGTGACAATGATGAGTAGCAGCCAACATTGGTAAGGGCTCATCATGGGCTAAGCATTGACACCTTGCAGCAGGTTCTTGCAGTAGCTTCACACCTTGCAGTAAGTTCTTCCTTCTTCTGGACATCCTTATGTGGTAGGTTCTGCTCTTCATGAGAAATAGATACAGTAATAATCCATCCAAAGTCTCATACCTTAAATGCAGAAAAGCTCACATGGCAAATGCCTTTTGTCCTCAGGAAAGTTTTCTGACTTCTCAGATGTTATAACCCAACTTTATCTAGATATGTCAGGTAGAACTTTTAGGCTGTTCTGGGTGGAAGTTGTGGTCACCAACAATTTTTAGCTGATAAGTCAGAAGCCATTCATCCCCCTGCTTTGGAAACTCAGGAAGGCCAGTACTCTGTCTCCTTAGAGATCTGTCTACCACCAGGCAGGAAAACACTTTCTCCAGAGCCAGATTCCAGGAGCAAGAGTATGTTTACCTTCATGCCAGCAAAGGGCCACCCAAAATCTGCTGGGTTCCTGGTTGAATACAATGAAATTTTTTCTTTTCAATTTAACTAGAATAGCAGTTCTTAGAATGATCACTAAGGATCTTTCAGGGAATCTGCAAGGTCAAAACAACTCTGTGATAATATTTAGATATTATTTCCCTTTCATCGGTGTTTCAGCATCTACAATGATGGTGCAAGAGCACTGACTAGTAAAACTGTTGGAGCCTTTGCACAAACCCAAGGCAGTGGCACTAAACTTCCCTGGAGAGTTTTGTGTTCTTGACTGCCAGTGCATTCACAGGGGTTAAAAAAAAAAAGAAAAAAAGCTCTACTTAAAAATGACCCTAAGAAAGCAACGAAATTTATTGATTTTGTTACACCTAGACTCTTGAGAACATGCCTCTTTAATGTTCTGTGTGCAAAATGGAACATTTATATGATGTCCATACCAAAGTACGATGGTTGACTCAAGGTGAGCACTTGTGTGGTTGGGCTACAGCTGAACCAGACGTTTTTATCATGAATCTTACTTTTACTTGAATTAGGAACTTAAAGACAAGTTATGGTCACTCAAACTTAGGTATTTGGCAGGCATCTTCTCATAAAGGAATGAAATGAACCTGCCACAAAAAAGAAAGCAATCAACAAACAATATGTGGTACAGTGATAAAATTGGAGGTTTCATGCCAGATTTGGAATTTTAGAACTTTGTCTTCTTTATCATATTGGCAGTTTCCTAATATTTATAAATTTTTTATAAGATTGATGGTTATATTAATGACTCTGTGTGTGTTTATTAAAACAAAGTGTATTAAATATTTGGAAGATCTGGATACGTTGATGTATTCATATTTCATAATGACTACCACATGATGTTTCAAACTCATGCAGGGAGAAATGATCCTTTCAAAGTGCAAGATAGACCAATGGACCTTATTGGAACAGGATACAAAATGTTCATGGAAATAGTTTCATATTTCTTCATAATCTTTAATAAACTATCACTTGTTATGTTGTCATATAATATTTTAAAATCCAAAATTATCTTGCAAATGATACTTAGTTACTTTTTTTTCCAGTTACATGAGTCAGATGGGGTTTAAGGTCAGATTTTTTTCATGTACTTCAACCCAAACTATGTATCTCAACAAATTGGAACATATGAGAATCAGATATCTTCTAATAATCCAGACAGTAAAGAAATTTTCAAACATGTAAAACAAGACCATTTTTGTTTTTAAGAGTAAGGTTATTCTTCACAAATATTTATGTTTAACCCATTTATTACTAATTTAAAATTAATAAATATTTTAGTTCCCTTTTTCAATTTCTTAACATATGTTCTTATGGAATTTTCAATCAACTGTAAGAGTATAGAAGGATTTTGAGACCAAGAAGATAATGTAAAATTGAGCTAGGTCTTCGTCTTTAAGAATGAGACAATGAACCTTCCTAGATTTTCATGCACTGTTCTCAAAAGGGTGAAGATGTCTGGGAAACATCTAAGTTGATCCATGTATCTTGAATATCTTTATTTCACCAAAAGACACCATTTTAACATTTAATATGGTAAACAGATGCTTGCTCCTTGGAAGAAAACCTATGACAAACCTAGACTGCATATTAAAAAGCAGAGACATTATTTCGCTGACGAAGTCCATACAGTCAAAGCTATGTTTTTTCTAGTTGTCATGTGTGCATGTGAGAGTTGGACCATAAAGAAGGCTGAGTGCTGAAAAATTGATACTTTCCAACTGTGGTGCTGGAGAAGACTCTTGAGAGTCCCTAGTACTGCAAGAAGATCAAACTAGCCAATTCTAAAGGAAATCAATCCTGAATATTCTTTGGAAAAACTGATGCTGAAGCTGAAGCTCCAATACTTTGGCCAACTGATGCAAAGAGCAGACTCATTAGAAAAGACCCTGATGCTTGGAAAGAATTAAGGCAGGAGGAGAAGGGGATGACAGAGGATGGCATGGTTGGATGGCATCATTGACTCAATGGACATGGGTTTGAGCAAGCTCCAGGAGATGGTGAAGAACAGGGAAGCCTGGCGTCACATAGGGTCACAAGGAGTTGGACACAACTAAGCAATTGAACAACAACAAGTCACAAACTAAAGCCATTTCTGATGTTCATAGATGGTAAAAAGCCTCATGTGTTGACCATGACAAAGCATGAATAGTCACCAGAACTTGGGCTTTCTCCTTAGAATATTAGCTGATGACACTTGGAGCTTACATTCTCCGTTAGAACTCAAACTTCGACAATTGAGTCTTAACTTAATCTAAATAAGAAACATGTAATACTACACACCAATGCTGAAGTTTTTAAAATAAAGTTACAGATATTGAAATAACCAACCAGATGTCATCTCTCTTTGAATCTCATCAGTTCTCTTTATGTGCCTCTTTCAGGATACCTATGTATATATTCTACCATTTTAGCATTGAAAACTTTGTGCATTTATTTTACTCCCTAGTCTTTTCAAAAATTCTGCCACATTACACATCCAACTACAACAGATAGACTTAAGATATGATGATTAGGCAAAGCAAGTCCTCAGAAGCAGGAGAAATCTAACAAGAATGCCAACAGGAAGCTGAACAGGTAGACCTGTATTTCCAGAAATACACAGGGAGAGAATGGAAATAAACAGTAAGGAAGAGTTGGATGTCCTGATGGTAAATGAAATACAGCAATGAGCACCCAAGAGTAGATATTATCTGGACACATTAAAGTTTGATTTTTAATAACAAGCATCCAAAAACTGTTAGGAAAGACTTCTTTAAAAATTTTTTTATATTTATTATTTTTTTTATTTTACTTTACAATACTGTATTGGTTTTGCCATACACCAGCATGTTGATGTAGGAAAGACTTTAGAACCCATCAAAACTCAGAGTGGGACTTGAATCTTGAAGGAGAAATAAAATGGATGTTCATAATCTTAGAGAGATTTGACTATTCATTAATTATGAATTTAAAAACTTGGGAACAAGGGAACAAGACAATATTCCAGTTACCTGTCTATCAGAATATATGATTAATGAATATATCCTTTTAGTTTTAGTGAAGAGATGACTTTAGACATGCAGTACATTTCATTCTTGCTATGTGAGTCTAATAATCTGCAAATAAAGTCACAATGCTATTGAAATAACAGTGATAAATAAATTCAGGACATGGAAGAGCAACTTCAAAGGTATTATTCTTAGAAGAATTAGGGACAAAATATTTCAAAAGAAGCACACCTTTGGAGGAAAAAAAAAGAAGTTGGATTTTAATCCTAGCATGCCCACTTTCTAGAAACACTCTTGAGCAAAACACATAACTTCTCAAAATCTGTTTCATCATTCCTAAAATAATGGAGAAGGCAATGGCACCCCACTCCAGTACTCTTGCCTGGGAAATCCCATGGACAGAGGAGTCTGGTGGGCTGCAGTCCATGGGGTTGCTAAGAGTCAGACACGACTGAGTGACTTCACTTTCACTTTTCACTTTCATGCATTGGAGAAGGAAATGGCACCCCACTCCAGTATTCTTGCCTGGAGAATCCCAGTGACGGGGGAGCTTGGCAGACTGAAGTCTATGGGGTCGCACAGAGTTCGATACGACTGAAGTGACTTAGCAGCAGCAGCATTCCTAAAATGAAAGATAATATTTTCCTAATAGGGTAGTTATGATTATTAGATGTTATGTGTATGAAAGTATAGGACATGTAAGTGTGTTACTTTATTAATTTTAACAGTAAGAGGTCATTAATTTTGATCACAGCACAATTTTCAAAAAGCAACTATTATCACAATTTCCAAGAAAAAGAAAATCTGCAAGAAATCCCCGAATAAAGAAGACACAAAAGAAAGCAAAACGTAAGCATCACTGAAAATATATTTTAAATAGAAATGGAAACAGCTACTATAGTGCAAAAATAGCATGGTTCTCATTACAAAAATGTTCAGGGGTTTACTTACCTTGCAATAAAGACTTCAAAGAAATGGGAGGTGTGAGCAATCAAAATTCAGAGACATGGGTAGGTTTCTAAATGGGAATAGGGGCAAAGAAAAAAGTTATTAGTCTACAAAGATGAAGACCAAAGGAGATATAATAATAAAAATAAAGAGAACAGTAAAAAATAAATAGTTTCTTTTTCCCCTTGGGTTTTCTGCATAAAGAATTTATACAAATCTGTTGGCAAATTAAAAGTTAAAAGTTTTTCGCTATCTCTTGTATTTTTACTTGAAATACTACACTAATTTTGAGTAAATCTTATTTATTTCTCTACAAGTTAAATTCTTTTGAACAGATTTCTTATGCAATGCTGTTCTGAAAGTCAAAGAATTTAGACATACGTTGTGAGGCTACTTATAAAATTTTTATTGCACCACAAAGTCCTGACTAGAGTATCTGATGTTGTCAAGTTCCTCTTAGCTCTTGGAGAGCAGAAATAAAAAAACACCCAAACTCTCATTATGACCCCATAATTAACCTAATACGCACTGAAGAAGAGAAATTCTTTGTGGTAAGTTAAAATGCTATAAATCAGGTGTTTTCAAACTTTGTTTTACAAACACCTAGGTATAGGAGAAGGCAATGGCACCCCACTCCAGTACTCTTTCCTAGAAAATCCCATGGATTGAGGAGCCTGGTAGGCTGCAGTCCATGGGGTGGCGAAAAGTCGGACACAACTGAGTGACTTCACTTTCACTTTTCACTTTCCTACATTGGAGAAGGAAATGGCAACCCACTCCAGTGTTCTTGCCTGGAGAATCCCAGGGACGGGGGAGCCTGGTGGGCTGCTGTCTATGGTGTCGCACAGAGTCGGACACGACTGAAGTGACTTAGCAGCAGGCATAGGTAAAATCTGTTAAAGGAGTGAACTTTCTGATTCTCAACTTCTATGGTTTTATTTTTTTAATTTTTTATTAAAGAATAGTTGATTTACAATGTTGTTTTACTTTCAGATGTACAGCAAATTGACTGTTACACATAAACATATATATATATATATACATTCTTTTAAAAATTATTTTCCAGTATAGTTTATTCTGAGATACTGAATATAATTCACTGTTTTATACAGTAGGTCCTTGTTGGTATATTTATTTTATATATACTATATATATAGTATATATAAAATATGTCTATTTTATATATAAAATATATATTTGTTAATTCCAAACTCCTAATTTATCCCTTCCCCTCTTTCATGTTTGGTAACAGTAAGCTTGTTTTCTATGTCTGTGAGTCTGTTTCTGTTTTGTAAATAAGTTCATTTGTATTCTTTTTAGATTCCACATATAAATGATGTCATATGATATTTGTCTTTATTTCACATAGTATGATAATCTCTAGATCCATCCATGCTGCTGCAAATAATTATTTCATTCTTCTTATGGCTATGTATATATATGTATATATACCACATTTTCTTTCTTCATTCATCTGTTATTCACCTACTGATGGACATTTAGAATGCTTTCATATCCTGTCTATTGTGAATAGTGTGGCAGTGAATATTGGGGTGAGTGTATCTTTTTGAATTACAGTTTTCATCTTTTTTAGATATGTGCCCAGGAGTGGGATTAGGTCCCATTTGTTTATTTTTGCTTTTATTTCTATGGCCTTGGGAAATAAGCAAACTTTGGTGAGCTTTATGTCAGAGAATGTTTTGCCTTTCTTTTCTTTTAAGAATTTTATGGTATCTTGTCTTAGTCTTTAAGTTATTTTGAGTTTATTTTTGTATGTGGTATGAGGGTGTGTTCTAGCTTCATTGATTTACATTCAGCTGTCCAACTTTTCCAGCACCGCTTGTTGAAGAGACTGTCTTTTTCCCATTTTATATTCTTGCCTCCTTTGTTAAAGATTAATTGACCATAGGTACAACTTCCATGTTTTTAAACTCCCAAGGATACACTCTCTTAAACTGATCCCTCTGCGAACACACTTTAGATTGAAGTTCAAGATCTCCTTTCCAATCTCTCTCTGAAGACAACCTATGCCCATCTCAGTTATTACGGACCATAACTCCAGGGTATAAAACTTTCAGGGAAGCCACAAAGAGGTATAAACATACTCTATGTTGGTGTTGAGAAAGGAAATGATGGATGATTAATAAATCTTCCTGTAAGTCAGGAAGATGTGTTTACAATCCTGTTTTGTTTTGTTTTGTTTTTAAACAAAATGGAAGAAAGACCTAACTGGTAGTAATCTATTATCAAGTTTGTTTTTAACAATCTGTGTGATTTGGAGTGATAAAAAAGAAAGACTTCAAATAATTATGTCAAATTCTAATGATAAAGCATCTATTCCTACTTATTTATCTATGTAATATGTTTATGAACATGTACATGTAAGCAGACAAGAAAGAATATGATTAGAATCATGTTTGAACACTAAATCTAGCAACAACTAGATATCACTACATAAATTAATTTTTAATTACCTCCTTTCAGAGATCTATTAGGAGAGATATGCCAACAAAATTCTTACTGTTATATTTAATCATTATTTCTCAGAATTTTAGTATATATGTTGTTTTTATTATATTATTATAACTATAATGAAAACTCAATTCAGAAAAACTCTTTCATCTGAGATTTGCAACTACAGGACTCTTTTAGATTTCAATTATACATGAGTATGTGTTTGTTTTCTTGTTGGGTAGAAGTCTGAAAGGAAGATCAGTAGAAGGCATTCAAATGTAAATGTACTTCATATAGTTTTAAAAATAGATGATGATTTACACCAAGTTGCTGCAGGGTTTAGATTCAGTCAGATACATTTCAAAAGATGAAGCACTACTTCTAACTTAGTTGTGATCATTTACAATATGTTGGGAAACTTTCAATTGCAATATTTATATTTATGATGAAACCTTTTAAATGGTCAGCTAAACATCTGAAGTTGTCTGCAGTTTACAAAGTTCCTTTAGAAACAGAATAATAGAAGTCTGAAGCCCAGGGCTCTAATTTAAATCATAGACTCACAAGAGGCTTGACTGAGACTGATATTTCTAAAACCTCACAGTGGTCTCTACAGACAAGAAGAAAAAGTAGTGGGGGTTTTTTTGCGTTTTTGTTATTACTTTTTCAGTTCAGTGACCACGTCTGGTCACTGTTAACTCACCACACAAGATTTATGATTTTGAATGATTCGTTGACAGTGACCATAATTTGTTTTTAAGGACTTTCCCTTTGAAATGTACCTTGATCTTGATATATCACTCCAGGCTGATCTCTACAGGAAAATCTGGCACCAAAAGCTGTGATGCTTTTGAGGGGAGCTTTATGTGATGATTAGATTTCAAAGCCACTAAAGCCTGTGATAATCTCCTACATAAGAGTCCTAAACATGACTGTTTGTGAAAACTCCCTTAGTCCTCTAAGGTTTCCCCTTCCCATTTTCTCCAATACCATCAAAAATACTCCCTGATTTTCTTTGAATCAGAAGTTCTAGCACCTTGAAAGCCCTTCATTTGAAATAATTCCTCCAACCACACTGGGAAGTTTGAGGGTAGTAACAACTGACAACTGCTAAGCACTCAAGCATAATAAAAAATCATCTCTTCTAAACATTTATTTATTTATTTATTTATTTATTTATTTTTTCTTCTAAACATTTAAAAATCAGTGTCTATAATAGTCACATCAAATCTTCTGTAAATTTTTCCATACCATTTGAGTATTTCTAGAGCACAGTGTGGAGAAGGCGATGGCGCCCCACTCCAGTACTCTTGCCTGGAAAATCCCATGGATGGAGGAGCCTGGTAGGCTGCAGTCCATGGAGTCGCAAAGAGTCGGACACAACTGAGCAACTTCCCTTTCACTTTTCACTTTCATGCATTGGAGAAGGAAATGGCAACCCACTCCAGTGTTCTTGCCTGGAGAATCCCAGGGACAGGGGAGCCTGGTAGGCTGCCGTCTATGGGGTCGCGCAGAGTCAGACACGACTGAAGCAACTTAGCAGCAGCAGCAGTGAGAAGCACAATATCTTCCCGTTTTAAAACATGACCTTTATTACTTTGTACAAGTTGAGTGTTTTGAGACCCAGAAGACTACTGCAGATACAGTCGAGAAAAAAGTCAACGGCTCTTCTGATGGCTTTAGTAAAAGCTGTCGGAATTCTTTACATTTAACATCTGTACAACTAGTAAGAAATGTGTGTGTGTGTCTGTGTATGTGTGTGTGTAGATGGGATCTCCAGCTGCTCATAGATTGAAGGACTCTCCATGGCATCAGCAGATAGGAATGATATTTCATTCACCCATTGGCCATGGATAAGAGTCAACAAGCTCCACATGATTGTTCTGGGTGTTAAAGTGTGTCTGCTTTGTAATCGTTGTCTGAGACCCAAACTCTTACTTTACAGTGCTTAAATAATTGATTTCACCCAGCCTTCAGTCAGAGCTAGAAAATCCCAAATATTTTCCCATTAAGCCTCAGAGTAGGGCACTGCTTACAATGTGCAGGAGTTTCAAAATTCAAGGATTCATGGGAAATCATAGACTTTACAAAGAAATCCATTTTGGCTGGAAAGGAAAGAGAAGGACTCATGCTGATGATTTCATAAGATCAAGAACCATAGCTGCAGGTTGATTAGGTAAAACAAGAATATTATTAAACTCATGAAAGATGCAAGCTTATGCTGGTCTTCCACAAAGCAGATTATTCCCCATAAATGTCATTGCTATCTTTTAAAATAAGAGAACTTACCAAAAAACAGGGGTTCAATGAAAGCCTACAGTCATCCACATGCTATAAAACATTAAGACAACTAAATCTTAAGATCAAAAACTCCCCAATGAAGAGCTCAAAGGTGAAAAAACATTCTGAATCCTTAGTTACCAAAGGAAGTAAGTTTAATGAAAATATATTCAGGATGTCCTGTCTACTGTTCTAACCAATGAAATCCAAATTTTATTCAAAGTTGGAATGAAAGGTAGATATATGTTTATTCAAAACAGAAGTACAAACTTACTTTCATTGTTGACATTTGGTTGTTTGACATCCTGAAATAATTTGAAGCATATTGCAAACTAAAGCACAATATGATACAGACCACTGAAGGATAAACATAACAAAGTTAACTGAAGGAAATTTGAATAACTGCTTTGACATACCTGAATTGAGTGGATTACCATACTCAGGCAATAAATTTGGCTGGAAGGCTTTTGACTGCAAAACCAAAAGATATGAAACATTTTGGGTTGCACTGATTTCACATTTTAACATCAGAAAGTGGAAATATTGACCTAAAGTCACTATTTCTCCATAGAGTAAAGGTTGTGTGTGTATACGGTAGCTGGCCACATGGATGCTAAGCTAAGTGCATGTGGAGACACGTGTAGCAAGTGAGAAGTTGGTGAACAAGGTATCGGATGCAAAAATCTCTTGAGGATACAAAAAGGACACTAAATTTAGTTCCAGTCATTGGGCAACTGGGTATTAGTGCCTATAAAATGTAAGAAGCACACAAATATAACAAGGAATTTGATGCATTTTTAACAGAGATTCCTAGGCTGGTGAATTTAATGGAAAGTGGGTGGGGAAAATGGTTTGCTCTTTCTAACCATACCACAGAAATCTTGACAAGCATGTTTTCATTTTAGTGTTTCTCCTTAAGATCTTTTTCCACAACCATCAGGAAAATTGTCATGACAGATTTTGAGAAATATATATATATTTTAATTCTGTAATCTGTGGTCATAGCTCTGATATGCTCAGTTTTATGCCTGAAAGTGTGTGAGGTGATAAGCTTTAATATGTGTTTGTCAAGTTGACATATTTGTAAGGAAATAGGAAGGCTTTCACAATTTATGAAAGTGCTTCCTCATCAACTGCAGGGTAGCCCTCTGCAAAATGGATGGAGGTAATCCCATGATCCCATGACCCTTTATAGGCATGGCTGAGCGAGCACCTGGTGGAACAGTTATTGTGCTGTGGATTCCAAATGAAAAATCCCTGTGTCATTTTATTGTGTGAATTATATGATTGGTTTTACTGTCTTGCTTTCTGATAATAACTTAGTGAGAAAAAGATTATGATCTGTGTTTAAGTTAGTAGAATTTTTGCATAGGAAGATATGTGTAATGGAAGATAAGAAATATGTGTTTATTTTTAGCAACACTTGGTGAGAAAAGGCAGAAGCCAATTATTCCATTTCAAAACACAGTCTCACTGTGCAAAGAAACCTACTCTGAAGCAGATAGAACATCCATTAAATTACTTTTCCTAAGGCGATGATTGAGTCTAAGAAGCAGGTCCTGTCTGAGGTGCAGCCTCTTTGGCAGGATTCAAGGGCACAGGTAGCTTGTCTGAATGCCCTTCACATTTATATTTTCCTCAGGCTCTTGGCAGCCATCAGGATCTGTAATAATGCCTTCTCCTACATAATCCTTTAAAGAGCAGCACCCTAAGTTCCCAAAGAGCAAAATGCAAAAATAAAACCCACCAGGCAATACCATACTTTAAGCTGAAAACACACCATGACAGAAGAATAATGAAAAAAACCCTGTCATTTTCACTCTTTTAAAAAAATTACACAGATGCTCATCGCACCTCAAATGATTGATAGAACCTCAGAGCAATGTTTCTTTCATTCAAACAAGATTTTTTGAGTCCTTCCTTTCAGGGTTTTGGGCATCCCTGGAGACATGTGGGCCATCAGGCTATTTTCTAAACAGGGAGACAAAAGATGAACATTATGTTAGACTGTGATGACTGCTAATAGGAAGGATAAATCAGAAAGCGCCGGTGAGAGATGCTGGGTAGTGTGACAGTTACAATTTTCCAGGAGGGGTAGGGTCAGGGAGGGACTCTGGGGAAAGTAGCAATGGAGTCAGCAGGGAAACTGCTTTGCTCATTTCTAGACCATTATGAAGGCCATTGTTGACGTGGATGGTGATTGACAGATTTGGGTTCTTTGATTTAATATTTAGAAAATCACATTTTTACTTAAAGGGTCGAAGACACTTTGTTTTCTATTTTAACAATCTTGGCTAAGATGGCAACACTTTCAGTGGAAGGAGCTAGTAAGAGAAGCTACCGCTTCACCAGAAAATGGGCACAGAGGTGGCCATTCTCATATTTTCTCCTTAAACCTCAATAGTTTCATCAGAAAAACTCAAGGGAAACTGGTGTATTTCACTTTAGAGTGATGTTCACTTTCTAAAAAGGACCATGTCTGAAAACTCTGAAACCCAGTTTAATGAAAGTAGATAATATTCAACTGATTAAAGCTACAAACATGAAGACAGATTTGATGCCAATAAAATCCTGCAGGCCAGTCTTGGCAGCAGTGACCCTTTAATAAGCAAAATGTCAAGGAACTTTCCATAAGAGAGTACACAATCCACAGATCTTTTCCTCATAAATGGACAAGCTGTTCTGTCCCCACGTTGTTGGTCATCAGTACATTTTAACAAAGAGGCATTGACTTCTCTTCCTTACTCGTCATTCCTCCCCACCCACGAAAAATAAAAAGGCCACCTCCCAAACCTATTCCTGATAAATACATAGGCTATTTTTGGAAGCGAGAGAAAATTAGCCTAAAAAGGAAAAGAAGTAAATTTAACAATGTTATGCATTAAACTACATGATAAAAGAGAAAGCAATAAATAGAAAATGCCATCTGGAAAGCGAAGCCAGTGACTCACCATTATTGGATGAAATGACCCCACATAAGTACTTTTTCATGATGAAATCAGAGTTCTAAGCCATAAAACTTCAAAGAGAAAGAGTTTCTCAAAGTTACATTGAGGGACCCAAAGATTCTTCTCATTCTTAAATTTTATTTATTTTGATATTTACTTTTGGCTGTGTTGAGTCTTCCTTGCTTCCTGTGGGTTTTTCTCTAGTTGCAGCAAGTGGGAACTACTCTCTGGTTGTGGTGTAGACGGGCTTCTCACTGTGGTGGCTTCTCTTGTTGCAGAGGGGTAGGCCTGTAGGGCCTGCCGGCTTCAGCAGTTCCTGCCTTCAGACTCAGTTGTTGTGTGAATGCTTAGTTGCCAAACAGCAGGTGGAATCTTTCTGGACGAGGCATGCAACCTGTGTCCCCTTCATTGGCAGGTGGATTCTTAACCGTTGGACCACAAGAGAAGTCTCTGTTCTCGTTTTTTTAATTGAAGTATTATTTAATATATAGGACCTCTACTTTAAAAAAAAAAAGAAAACTAAAAAACTAATCTTCTCTCCCTTTCCATTCAGTAGCATGCATTTGTGGTGACAAAATCTTGAGATCTACAATGTACAGGGATCTCTGTTCTAAACAAAAAGACTATTTTACCAGATGTTAAGCAGCTCTGACAACTTTTTAAAATTCAAATATGAACATCTCATTTTGCACCTCAGTAAAGAATCAGAATCTCCTATCTCCAAGTATAAACACATTTTAATTGCAGTTCTTAGAGATACCCCAGGTCCCATACTGAGTACCTGCAACCCAGTGCTTTCAAGCTAAGGTTGCCATCTCCAAAATTGTTCCAAAAGTGTTCAAAAAAGAAAAATTGAACTGTTAAAATTACATTACAGGTGTTTCATTATTCCTCACCATATTCAATAACAAGACAGCCTGAACTTCAAATAAATTCTTCTCAGAACCTCCAAATCATAAATATTATTTTCAACACTTTGCTGTTAGGCAACTCAAAATATGCTACCATTCCCTTCATTTCAAAGACTTTTCAAGCATATTCTTTTCCCTAAACTGCTGTTTAAGTAGATTGAAAATACTTTCTCTGAACTGAGACTAACATTTCAGAACTCACCTCAGCCCCAAAAGATTTGTTTTTGTTCCATCTAATTGTATTGAATATGTGGTTTGTAACTAATTTTGTCTGCGTTGGAGGTTTCTATACCAAAAAATAGTGTCTTGAAAAGAAATAGACATCTCTTGGCTGTGCCGTAGATAATCGGGAATGGTATTCTTGACACACAATCATATTCTATACCCACTGGTGGTCTTTCACTACCTACAGTTTCCCATGTGAGTTCTGAGATGCCTAGAGGTTTGGCATACTTGTAAACTATTAAATTAGCCTAGTCTCGAGGATGCTGGCTGAGGACACACATCCCCTGGCTTGGAGACAAGAAAGCAGCAGAAACAGCAGAGTCAGCAGCCTGGGTGTAAAGTTCCGGCAATTCCCCTCAACCCCCCGCATCCCAGTGATTCACTGAGCCCAATGAGGGCTTGCACCGTAGTGAACAAACACAGCCTGGGGAATCCAACACCTGGTCTTTGTCCCTAAGGGCCTACACCCAGGGAATGGCTCTGGTGAGGGTGGTCCGAGCCTTGCATGCAGCCCATCTAGTGGGTGTGCACAAAGCACTCAGCATATGCAGGGGGCTGCTCCTCTCACCCCACTGGGTGAACTGTTACTGCAAAGACGTCCTGATTGATATGGACTTGTATCCATCCCAAGAAAATCTATTCATTCTCTTTCTCTCCCTTCCTCTTTCTCTTGCCCTTGCTCTTGCTCTCTCTTTCACACACAAACACACATACATACACACACACACGCACACACACACACATCTTTTACAACAAGTTAAATTGAAATCCAAACCTTAAATAATGATGTACCCTACCACCTGCTCCCAAGCCAATCAAATTATATCTATGATATTGTAGAGATGGCTTTCTCTTTTTGTTTAGCTCTTTTTTTTCTTTTGTTTAGCTCTTTGCTTATTAAAAAAAAAAAAAAGTCACCTGGATTAGGTAATTTTCCAATGGGGTCAGCTGTACTTTAAGACTGGATTGAGGTCATATCATTCTCCTTAGGATACCAAAAATGCAAATAGCTACAAACATCTATCACTGTGAAAAATAACCATATTTTAAATGGTTAAAGCTGCTAGAGCTTGAAACAATTATTTTGTGCTTATACCATTTTGGAAATATTTTTAAAATTAAAAATAAAGGCTTGCATTACTTTACTATAAAATATATGTCTAATTTTCACATTATCAGATCATAAAATGTTCATGTTTTTCTGTGAAATTTGGGCTGTGGTATCTTTTGACTCTTCTTTTTATATTCCACCTGGGAGTGTCTAATTCCTCATTTATGCTTTAAAGAGTAACATGTGAAAGCGAATAACACCGAGTTTAGAAAAACCTAAGTCAGAAACAGCATCCTGTTTTAAAAGATACCTTTTTTCAGGCTCTTCCCCAATTTTTGGTTTATGAATATGTCTTTTCTGGACAGCTAGCCTTTAAAATGAATTAGAAATGTGGGACTTATAAAGTGTATTTGTAATAATAAAATTATGTGTTAAATGCTAATTTTTAACTTTAATACATGCATGAATGGCTACTGCAGGCTTTAGAGACTGAATAATAAAGTTAGCCAGGCATAACTCTAGCCAAGCATTTCCCAAAAATGTAAATGTAAAAGAGAAAAAGTTCTGAAAAAATAACCCAGACAAATGTACCCCTTTAACAAACTATCCAAAAATGTCCTTTTAATCTCAAGAAAGTAAAGGTAATATCATTAAAGTGAGATATACAATCAGAGTGAAAGAAACTATTTTCCGGAACTTTACCCTACCCAGATCATTTTAATTGCATTAGACCAAGGAACTGCAGTGAAAACATCATCTATAAGTAGTATTGCCTCCTTCTTTTGTTTACTGAGAATTATTGTCCAGGTCCCCAAAAGCATGAGTTACACTATTCGATCTTGAGGTTGAAGAGAAAAGGAAGACTGAACAGGGTCTCCATCCTCCAAAGGCTCAAATTCTAGTGTTAGAAAAAAGCCCATCAACCAACTATGACATTGGAGGTGATGTGCTCAGTCGCTCAGTGTGTTCGACTCACCTGTCAAGTGATCTCTACAGCCCACATATGCAGTGGGCTCTAAGGACTTGGACTCCACCTGACTGTTAAATCTGTGCCTTTTCACTCTCCTATATTGTTGGTGGGAAAGTAAATTGATGCAGCCACTTACAGAGAACAGTATCAGTTCAGTTCAGTTCAGTTCAGTAGCTCAGTCGTGTCCGACTCTTTGCAACCCCATGAATCGCAGCACGCCAGGCCTCCCTGTCCATCACCAACCCCTGGAGTTCACTCACACTCACGTCCATCGGGTCAGTGATGTCATCCAGCCATCTCATCCTCTGTCATCCCCTTCTCCTCCTGCCCCTAATTCCTCCCAGCATCAGAGTCTTTTCCAATGAGTCAACTCTTCACATGAGGTGGCCAAAGTACTGGAGCTTCAGCTTTAGCATCATTCCTTCCAAAGAAATCCCAGGGCTGATCTCCTTTAGAAGGGACTGGGTGGATCTCCTTGCAGTCCAAGGAACTCTCAAGAGTCTTCTCCAACACGACAGTTCAAAACCAGCAATTCTTCGGCGCTCAGCTTTATTCACAGTCCAACTCTCACATCCATACATGACCACTGGAAAAACCATAGCCTTGACTAGATGGACCTTTGTTGGCAAAGTAATGTCTCTGCTTTTGAATATGCTATCTAGGTTGGTGATAACTTTCCTTCCAAGGAGTAAGCACCTTTTAATTTTATGGCTGCAATCACCATCTGCAGTGATTTAGGAGCCCAAAAATCAAGTCTGACACCATTTCCACTGTTTCCCCATCTATTTCCCATGAAGTGATGGGACTAGATGCCATGATCTTAGTTTTCTGAACATTGAGCTTTAAGCCAACTTTTTCACTCTCCTTTTTCACGTTTATCAAGAGGCTTTTCAGTTCCTCTTCGCTTTCTGCCATAAGGGTGGTGTCATCTTCATAACTGAGGTTATTGATATTTCTCCCGGCAATCCTGACTCCAGCTTGTGTTTCTTCCAGTCCAGCGTTTCTCATGATGTACTTTGCATAGAAGTTATATAAGCAGGGTGACAATAAACAGCCTTGACGTACTCCTTTTCCTATTTGGAACCAGTCTGTTGTTCCATGTCCAGTTCTAACTGTTGCTTCCTGACCTGCATACAGATTTCTCAGGAGGCAGGTCAGGTGGTCTGGTATTCCCATCTCTTTCAGAATTTTCCACACTTTATTGTGATCCACACATTCAAAGGCTTTGGTATAGTCAATACAGCAGAAATAGATGTCTTTCTGGAAATCTCTTGCTTTTTCCATGATCCAGCAGATGTTGGCAATTTGATCTCTGGTTCCTCTGCCTTTTCTAAAACCAGCTTGAACATCTGGAAGTTCACGGTTCATGTACTGCTGAAACTTGGCTTGGAGAATTTTGAGCATTACTTTACTAGTGTGTGAGAGGAGTGCAATTGTGCAGTAGTTTGAGCATTCTTTGGCATTGCCTTTCTTTGGGATTGGAATGAAAACTGACCTTTTCCAGTCCTGTGGCCACTGCTGAGTTTTCCAAATTTGCTGGCAAATTGAGTGCAGCATTTTCACAGCATCATCTCCCAGGATTTGAAATAGCTTAACTGGAATTCCATCACCACCACTAGCTTTGTTCATAGTGATGCTTTCTAAGGCCCACTTGACTTCACATTCTAAGATGTCTCGTTCTAGATGAGACATCACACCATCGTGATTATCTGGGTCATGAAGATCTTTTTTGTACAGTTCTTCCGTGTATTCTTGCCACCTCTTCTTAATATCTTCTGCTTCTGTTAGGTCCATACCACTTCTGTCCTTTATTGAGCCCATCTTTGCATGAAATGTTCCCTTGGTATCTCTAATTTTCTTGAAGAGATCTCTAGTCTTTCCCATTCTGTTGTTTTCCTCTATTTCTTTGCACTGATCTCTAAGGAAGGCTTTCTTATCTCTCCTTGCTATTCTTTGGAACTCTGCATTCAGATGCGTGTATCTTTCCTTTTCTCCTTTGCTTTTTGCTTCTCTTCTTTTCACAGCTATTTGTAAGGCCTCCTCGGACAGCCATTTTGCTTTTTTGTATTTCTTTCCCATGGGAATGGTCTTGATCCCTGTCTCCTGTACAATGTCACAAACCTCCATCCATAGTTCATCAGGCACTCTATCTATCAGATCTAGTCCCTTAAATCTACTTCTCACAGTATGGAGGGTCCTTAAAAGTTAAAATTAGAGTTACCATGTGATCTAGCAATCCCACTCCAGGGCATATACCCAGAAAAGAAAAAAACTCTAATTTTAAAAGATGTACGTGGCCATAAGTTCATAGCAGCACTATTTACAATAGCCCAGACATGGAAAGAGGCTTCCTCAGTGGCTCAGCAGTAAAGAATCCACTTGCAATGCAGGAGACCTGGTTTGATCCCCAGGTCAGGAAGATCCCCTGGAATAGGTGTCAGCAGCCCACTCTAGTATTCTTGTGGGGAAAAATCCCATGGACAGAGGAGTCTGGTGGGCTACAGTCCATAGGGTCACAAAGACTCAGACATGACTGAGTAAGTGAGCATGTACACAGACATGGAAACAACCTGTTCTTTTTTATGTCTGAGTAGTATTTCATTGGTTATGTGTAACACATCTTTATCCATTCATCTGCTGATGGATATTTAAGCTGCTTTTACATCTTGGCTATTGTGAATAGTGAACGTAAGGTGCCTGTATCCTTTTTAATTGCAGTTTTCCCCAGATGTATTTGCATCCTTCTTGTGTACTCTGGTTTTTAGCCTATGCTTATATTCTTCATTTCCAACCACTGACTGGTTGGAATTTCAGACTCAATCACCCTGAGACCTCCCCTCCCAACCCCTTTAGCATTTCTTGTCCTTATTATGGGGAGGCATCATCACTCTCCACCTCAGCTGGCTGGAAAACAATGGAGAGGCTTTGACTCCCTTTCTGTAAAATTTCTAGATCCAACAATTGGATCAATTTGCACTGAGGCTCTTTTAAAGGGCCGGGAAGTGTAATAATGCTCCCCTAGGCAATCCTTTATGTTCCTTTGAGGGAGTGTAAATTCATCCTAATCTCTACAACAGCCAGCCACCTGGAGGGGAAATTAAAATGCCAACCAATCTTCACCAAGCGTTTTTGCAATATGCATCTGCTACTGTCCTTGGCAGCCAGGAAAACTCTGGAAGCCAATAACCCATTCTCTAGTGTTCCAGAAACTGCTTGAAATGTTTAATCTCAACTTTAAACCCTTTACAATGCTTCTGAGAAGTTGGCTTGAAAATAGCACACATGTGAACAAAAATACCAACCAACTGATAAACAAACAAAACTGAAGGGCACTCAGAGAAACAGGAAATATTTGGGGTCGGAGGGGGAGTGATAACATGAGTTCTGGCTTCTCCAATAGAAATAGGTTGCTCTGAGTTTCTGTCATGCTGACAGTTTCTTTGAATGGAAAATTGGTTTCTTCCCAATCCCACTAAATATTGAATAAATAGTCAGAAAACATGATTTGAATCTGAGTCAAAGGATCCCCATTTCAGAGCATGGACAACTACCCCTGCAATCATTCATCACCATTTCCCTGCCCTGCTGTCATCACTTTAATCATAACCTCTTAGACTGAACAATCATACTACCCTTTAAACTGTCAATGGCAGAATTTTGGGTGCTTTGGAGATTAGCCTTTTCATAGACCAATGGTAGGCAGAATTGATTTTTGTGCTCTTAATTACTATTTACTTTATGAAAAGTACAAAGTCAAGAATGAAATTTCTCTAGACGTTTAAAATTTAGCTTGCAAATATTATCATATTTTATAGAACTGTTAACATTTAATCAATTAAAAGCTCTAAGTTATTTCAACACTTATTTATAAAATTACCATATTCCATTTCCCCACAAATATGTCTGCTATAACAAAGCCTTTGCACACACTTAAAAAGATCTTCAAAATCTAGTAAGTGATTTTATTATTGTTATTCTTGTTGTTCTGTTGCTCGGTTGTGTCCAACTCTGCAGCCCCATGGACTGTAGCACACCAGGCTTCCCTGTCCTTCACTATCTCCCTGAGTTTGCTCAAACTCATGTCCACTGAGTCAACGATGCCATCCAACAATCTCATTCTCTGTAGCCCACTTAACCTCCTGCCCTCAATCTTTCCCAGCATCAGGGTCTTTTCCAATAAGCCGACTTTTTGTATCAAAAGGCCAAGGTATTGGAGCTTCAGTATCAGTCTTTCCAGTGAATATTCAGGATTGATTTCCTTTAGGATTGACTGGTTTGATTTCCTTGCTGTCTGAGGAACTTTAAAGAGTCTTCTCCAGCACCACAGTGCAAAAGCATCAATTCTTCAGCACTCAGTTTTCGTCATAGTCCAACTCTCACATCTATAGATGACTACTGGAAAAACTATAGCTTTGACTACATGGAGTTTTGTCAGCAAAGTGATGTCTCTGCTTTTTAGCATGCTGTCTAGGTTTCTTGTAGCTTTTCTTCCAAGGAGCGAATGTCTTTTAATTTCATGACTGCAGTTACCATCCACTGCAGATTCTTTATAGTCTGAGCCACCAGAGTAGCCCAAATTAATTTATAAATATAGTAATTCTTGAGTTCTAATTTTTAATATTAGTTGTAATTTATTTTTAAATGAAATCACAAATACAAATTCATTTTTCAACTATATATTTTAACACTAGATAAAAGATGCCTAACCAAGAATCATAGTACTTATAATACCGAACATATACAAATTATCCTCACTAACATAAAATGTAAATATCACAGTTTTGCTTTATTATGTCTTTATACCTAGTTCTAACCCTAGTTCTGGGCTAAAATATTTAATTACTGTCTTCACACACTGGGGCTGCCTCCCCTAATATTGGGGTCACCTGCTCATCATCCAAAAATGGCACCAGTCTAAAAACCTGCCTTTCAGACACCCAAGAAATTCTTTGACTCCCTAGGGTAAGCCTGTACTTTTTGCAAAACAAAACAGTTAACAGTTCTTGTAGCTCTTTTTTTTTTTTAATATAAATAAGAAAAGACAAGTTACTTTGGTCAAGATTATGTTGAAAATAGGGAGTGAAGGGCTTTGGGGTTTCCTCCAGCGTATTAGGAGGGGGTTGAACATAAAACAGGATGAAGGGTCCACCTGGCAGCTGCCACCCAGGAAATAGATGGAGATGGGCAGGTGTATTTATGAAGAGGAAAGACCTTGACGATCCCAAGAAATGGTCACATCTAGTCTGTGGACAGTTAGGAAATATTAATGGTAAAATATTAACATTTGTAAAAAATAGCCATTATCTTATCAGAATTTTTTAAAAGTGCTTTCAGGTCAACATTTATTGAAAAGTATCACAGTTCATTCAATTAACATTTCAAAAGTCTTGAGATATATTTAGGTCTTAAAGATTAAAGTGTCATTTCTTCATATTCACAATTCTGTAAAATTCTGAGTGTATTCAATTAAATAAGGTAGAAATATTAAGTGCCTTCAGAGAAGGCAATGGCACCTCACTCCAGTACTCTTGTGTGGAAAATCCCATGGACGGAGGAGCCTGGTGGGCTGCAGTCCATGGGGTCACTAAGTGTCAGACACGACTGAGCTACTTCACTTTCACTTTTCACTTTCATGCATTGGAGAAGGAAATGGCAACCCACTCCAGTGTTCTGGCCTGGAGAATCCCAGGGACGGGGGAGCCTGGTGGACTGCCGTCTATGGAGTCACGCAGAGTCAGACACGACTGAACTGACTTAGCAGCAGCAGCCTTAAGTGCCTTTCCTTCAAGATTTTTATGAAAGCGAAGAAGTTTGCTTCAAAAGCATACAAAATTTTTAAAAAATTTCAAAATCAATTTTGTTATGATAAATTTCAAAGAAGCTGTGGGTGGCCAGACAAGATTTTCCATAGCTTTAGATTTTTATGGGTTTTTTTAAAGATAATTTCTTAATTTTAGAGATCCTATGTTTATCATATTTTCCACTTTAATAAAGGCTACAAATAATGATGATAGTTGGTAAATGCAGATTATTTTAAAACTTTTATCAGATAGGTCTCTTTTTTTAAAAAAAAGATACAATTAGCAAAAATTAAACATACCATCTTCTCAATTCTCAGAGGTTTTCAAAGTAGTCAGTGAAAAACTCACATTTTAGTTGTTTTTAAATTAACTTACTAATACAATGGAAAATATAGAGAAGGAACTAATTGATTTGACCAGCTAAAGAGTCATGTACTCTATCAGCTCTAAATTAGAGAGTGGTTTTAACTTTGTCCCATTAGATGCATTCAGTCATAATTGTAATTACTTGTTATAGAAGCAAGTAAATATAATTATTGCTTCTTTTGCCATTGAAATATGTCAAAATTCTTCTATCACAATGTAAAATTCCAGCGACTTTATTATACTGAAGTCATTTATACAATTTTAAACCATCTTAGCTGCTCTCAGGAAACATACATTTGAAACATAATCAGGATATAAAAGGGAAGTGTCAATTTTACTTAAAGAAAGGATGAGCATTTCATGGAGATATCACAAAACAGACAGAAAACATACCCTCCCGAGATGACCTGGGGACAATTCACACAAAATGAAATAACTTGTTACAAGGCTACTGTGAATAGAACTGAAAAGAATTTCTCTCTCACTCTCTCTATTATATATATATATATATATATATATTTATTTATTTATTTATATATGGTGTGTGCCTGCTCAGTTGTGTCAGACTCCGTGATCCTATGGACTGTAGCCCGCCAGGCTCCTCTGTCCACAGGATTCTCCAGGGAAGAATACTGGAGTGGGTTGCCATTTCCTTCTCCAATGTGTGTGTGTGTGTGTGTGTGTGTGTGTGTGTATATATATATATATACACATACATAAATCTATGGATCTACAATATTTTAAACCAGACATCACCCTTATATATGGTAAAAAGTATCACAAAATAATACAGGGCTCAGTCTCAAACCTGGGAGCATATCAGGATGTAAGACCCCACAGAAGTGCAGCCGCTCATCCATTCCCTCACCCACCACACAAACTGCTAATTGGGGCTGAGGAAAGTCCCCAAGAGCAGGCCCTGCTGTATTTCATTTTTCAAAAGTCTTCATTATGTCCTCAGAAACAGCCTCCAAGTAAAACATATAGCACATTCATTCCAAACATTTCCTCCTAAATCTATTTTTTTACGTAAAAAGTACAAGAATTTTCCCTGCAATATCAATGAGAACAACAACTCCCACTGCTCATTGTTTCAAACCTCCGAAAATAAGTCCAGTCAATGAAATGCATCAAATAAGGCTATAGTATGTAGTTTGTATTAAAACCCAGCACAGAGATTCCAAGTAAATGACATTTAATTATGGCAGTCCTGGAAACACTAGCAATAATAGCCATAGGGTTATAATATATTTACCTGCCACTTAGAACTTTCATGTATTATTTACATTCATAAAAATTTTAAAATAATAAATTAGCATGCAAAGTCAAATGTTAAATCAATCATGGGCAATTTTGCCTATTCTTGCCAGAGAAAATTCTGAACAAAGTTACCATGTAACTAATGTCCAACTTTCTTTCACAATATTTTCAGTGCCCTAATGGAACTCTTTTGGAACCAGATGACCACAGGGAAATTTTCTTGGTTCACAATTTCAGAATTGAGATAGAGCCAGAAGTTATGTGGCCTGACCATTTGTCAGGGCCTCAGTATTATTTATCTCATTGAAAATAATTATGAGTTGTTCAACATTAAAGGAGAATGAGAATTAATAGAGCTGTTAAGTGTTTGGAAAGCACAGGAAAGTACAATACAAATGGGTTCTGTCAATCACCCTGGTCTGTGGAGCATTCATGTTCTCACTCCCATTAAAATCTCAGACTAAAATGCCTGGGAGAGTGCAAAATTTCAAAAATGCACCTCTTCTAGCTTTTCAGACAGCCATTTTCAAGATATATGTATATAGTTATATACATATTAAACACATTACATATTCATTATGCCACATTTAAAACAAATGTAAGTTAGGCACAAGAAGATACAATTTAAAAATTTAAAAGCCTCTATGCGTGTGTATAACTGATTCACTCCGCTGGACACCTGAAATTAGCACAACGTTGTAAATCAACTACACTCCAATAAATGTTTTTTAAAAAATCAGATTAGAATTAAAAGCCTATATAGAGAAAATTTCTACTAGAAATGGAACATTAATACCAGAATGGACACAGAAAATTAAAAGTATCGAATATGCACAGACACACACACTTGGCCAGAGCTGAAATATTACTCCCAATGGGGTGGCCCCATGGTTATTATTGATCCACTGGGGCATAATTTCAGAAGAAAGAGGTAAGAAGAGCAGCCCAACTCCAGCCTGACAGCAGCTTGAACCCTGCGTCATGTTTATGAACACCTGCGACTGCTATCACATGCCCTTCCATTGGAAACTTTCTGCTAAATCTGTAAAATTATTTCACTGTGGCCCCATGCTTGGTCCAGCCGAGCTGACACCTTTGATCTGGGTCCACAGGGAGCATTTATTCATGTGGGCGGCAGCAACAGCTGTAAATACAGCGCTAATGCTATCAAGGTATTGAATTTCCCTTTCTTCTCCAACTGAAATCTGTGTTTCTCTGTACTCCACTCCCCATTGATAATACTCGTAAGTTTCTGAAGTTTCAGGATAATCTGTCAAAGGTAGTTGCTTAAAAACTGTGACCATCGAGTTCCATTAGAACAACAACAGAAACCATTTACTCCTTTCTGTTTGGTAAAGGGAGCTGACTGCAGCTAATAAATCCCAACCCTCAAATTTCTGGTCTTCTGTCCCTGCAGTAGCTGTAGCTCATAGTTGCTCATTGTCTATAATTGGTGAAGCATGAAGTGAGGGAAAAGGTGAGCCTGACCCCATGCGTGCCATGTCCATCCCTCCTAGACAGAAAAAAGATACAGAGAAAGGACCCTAAAGTAGAAAGTGGTTGACTGTGTCCCATGTAGAGCAGGAGGATTTCCATAAGACCAATGTCCATGGTCCAACGCTGTACTTTCTAATAAATTCCCTTTTACATCCTAATTGTTTTTCCCCTCCACCATATTCCATCTTCAAAGTCAAACTTCATCAACTTCTTGCAGTACCTTGTTCCTGGCAACCTTCGGCTCGGCTCTTGGAGCTCCAAACTAGATTACACAAGAGGCCTCTTACCAGGTTGTTGGCCTTCCCAGGTGGCACTAGAGGTAAAGAACCCACCTGCCAATGCAGGAGACAGAAGAGATGCCAGTTCAGTCCCTGGGTGGGGAAGATCCCCTGGAGGAGGGCATGGCAATCCACTCCAGTGTTCTTGCCTGGAGAATCCCATGGGCCAAGGAGACTGTTGGACTATGGTCCATAGGGTAGAAAAGAGGTGGACATGACTGAAGTGACTTAGCATGCACGCACACTGTTACCAAGTTATGTGCCTTCCTTCCTTCCTCTCCTGTCCACCTATCTCGTAGTGGAAGAAGGGTTTTTGTACTATTTCACTGTTCAAAACTTCTAACTGAATGAGTACCTCTGCCCTCGAAACACAGATCTTACCTGTGGGAAAGCAAAGAGGGATTTTAAGGTTCTGATTTGAATTTCTGTCCAGGATTCCTGGACTGGAGGAGACTAGACTTCTTGCCCTTGTCCATCTCCTCCTCTTTGGACAGCCATGCTTTCAAAGTGCCTCCGCAAACCACCTGGGACCTCTGAGGTGAGAAGACTGTTGGGGCTGAGTCAGGATCTCCATCTTTAACATCACCCCCTAAGCACAGGAGAGATTGAGAAGCACTGTGTTAGGGAAAAGAGCCCTCATTTCCTTGCTAATCCTGGGCCACTGTTCTGCTGGCTTCTGGATGGCTTCGTTGCCCTCCAGAGTGACACTTTTATTTTGTGAATCGATTGTCCAGAATCACCCACTTGGTGACTTTCACCAAATTCACTTTTCATCTCAATCCTTGGCCTGCTGTTGCTGCTAAGTTGCTTCAGTCGTGTCCGACTCTGTGCGACCCCATAGACAGCATCCCACAAGGCTCCCCCATCCCTGGGTTTCTCCAGGCAAGAACACTGGAGTGGGTTGCCATTGCCTTCTCCAATGCATGAAAGTGAAAAGTGAAAGTGAAGTCACTCAGCCATGTCCGACTCTTAGCGACCCCATGGACTGCAGCCCAGCAGGCTGCTTCGTCCATGGGATTTTCCAGGCAGGAGTACTGGAGTGGGGTGCCATTGCCTTCTCCGAATCCTTGGCCAGAAACCACCAATTTCACATCTCACATGCAGTGGATGAATGTGAAAACTGTTTATATGAGGCACTTAATTACATAAAAATAGAAGAGATTGTTTTCAACAAAAAGTAATAAAATTTATTTAAGACAGAGGGTCTTAGAAGAGTACTGTGGAGAGTATCTGGGCAAAGGAAGGATCTTCTGAGCAACAGAGTGAAAGACAGATGGGTATTACTAATATTGCTAAGTTACTGCTCTCCACGGGATTCTAGTTACCACTGTTTCTGCTCTCTTTTTTTCCTTGACAGACATGCCTGGAGGAAGGAGCTTATTTTCATCCTCCTGTACCCAATGGTATTCTGAGCCCTCCTGACATGTTACCTAAAGCAACCCACCAACGCAGACCCCCAACCCCAGAGCTGATACAGGCCCAACCTGCTGTGACTATCAGAGGCAATACAATTAGACTCCATCTTCTGTTCCTGGGCATAAATACCACCATCATCCCAACTCTAGACTTTTCATTGTGACTGAAATTCCCTTTCTGAGCTTTTCTTAAGATCCTTCACATAGATTAATCCTTCACACAGTTTAATCCTTCACACAGTTTTCACATTCATCCACTGCAAGTGAGATGTGAAATTGGTGGTTTCTGACCAAGGATTCGGAGAAGGCAATGGCACCCCACTCCAGTACTCTTGCCTGGAAAATCCCATGGATGGAGGAGCCTGGTAGGCTGCAGTCCATGGGGTCGCTAAGAGCCGGACACGACTGAGCGACTTCACTTTCACTTTTCACAATCAGGAGATCTCTGTAAGCAACTATCAGAGGGAAAATCTTTTCATTTTAGTCCTGGAATTTTTGTTTCGTTTTGTTTTCTTTTCTTTGAAATTTTTGTTGTTCAGTCCCAAGTTATGTCTGACTCTTTGTGACCCCGTGGACTGCAGTATGCCAGGCTTCCCTGCCCCTCACCATCTCCCAGAGTTTGGCCAAGTTCATATCCATTGAATCAGTGATGCCATCCAACCTACTTAGACTCTATCATCCTACTTCTGCCTTCAATCTTTCCCAGCATCAGGGTCTTCTCCAGGGAGTCAGCTATTGGACTATTTCTAAATATGATTTGGGATATTTGTCACATTTTCCTTGAAAAGTAGACACATCCATTCTAGACCCTAGAATGTGTGTATCTATTAGGTTCTGTTTGTTCATTTGCTTGCTTTTTGCTTAGAGACTATGCATACATGTGTGTGCTCATTCACTAAGTTGTGCCTGACTCTTTGTGACCCTATGGACTGTAGCCCATCATGCTCCTCTGTCCATGGGGTTTTCCATGCAAGAATACTAGAGTAGGTTGCCATTTCCTCCTCCAGGTTATCTGCCCAACCCAGGGATTGAACCAGCATCTCCTGCATCTCTTGTGTTGGCAGGTGAATTCTTTACCATTGAACAACATGGGAGGCTAAAGACCACGTCTTGTACCAATTTTTAATCCCTCAGAGCTGATGGTAATGAAACTTGATCTTCAGTTGTTGTTTAAAAGCTATTAGTTATATGATAAAGCAATCTGAACCCTGATATTTCCTAAATCACTAACGTTTTCTTGTCTTTTCCAGTTGAACCAAAGCATTGTGTTGGAAAGTCACTGCCCTCTATTCCAGAAACATTGTTCACTAAACTTCTGAAAATCTCTAGGTACCACATATTCCCTGTAGAGAAAATATATACATGCAGTTCCTTTTCATAGTAATTCTGACTTTAAATTTCAAGGTCTTAATCCTAGCATTACATTTGGGAGATGAGCAATATCCTATTAATTTGGAGTTTAACATTTGGGCATTTACCACATTCTACAAGGCAATTTTACATCCTGCCCCAACTATCTTTTATGACCAGAGTAAATTCTCAGCCTTGATGGGCAACCAAGAAGTTGGTCAAGGGCTCAGTGATGATGTTCACCCAGCAAAGAAGTGTATTCTTCCTTGTCTCCAACCAAATACACTGGCTTCTTCTGCCACCTCAAAAATCACCAAATTGTGCAGAGGTCAGTTATGGCAAATGTGCATTTCAAAGTTTGTGAAAACATTTCCCCTTGCTAATTTTCATATAATAGATTTAGACATTGTAATCTGCCAATAAGAATTATATTAATAAACTCTATAGATTATTCTTAAGTTTTATATTAACCAGAAACCTTAAAAAAAAAAACAGAAATCAACTGCATCAATAATATCTTAAGAGAGAGCATTCAATGTGTTATTTGCTTCTATGAAAAAAAAAATGTGTGTGAATTTCAAAGCAATATGTGCTTCAATGATGGCTCAGATAGTAAAGAAGCTACCTGCAATGTAGGAGACTTGGCTCTGATCCCTGGGTTGAGAAGATACCCTGGAAAAGGGAATGGCTACCCACTCCAGTATTCTTGCCTGGAGAATTCCATGGACAGAGGAGCCTGGCAGCTACAGTCCATGGGGTCCCAAGGTGCTGGACACGACTAAGCAACTAACACTTTCACTTTAAAAGCTATACACATCAAGGCAGACAGAAAGATCTCAAGTCCTATTATGACAGAAATTAAATAGAATGAAGAAAAATATACACTCATTTCAGGAAAATTTTATAAGGTAGAAAATGCAAAACATGAATCATTAGGCAAGCTTCCGTTATGTTCTGGCTACAAATAATTAATGTTAAACCACAAAGAAAGAGAAGGGTGACTTTCCCCTATTCCCTCCCTCAATCCTAAATCTCTTGAGTATTTGCATGTTCACTGATATAATTTTCCTTTAATATTATGAAATTAAATTTTTTCTATTTAAAATAATTTAACCTACAGTAAGTTTTCTGAATGATACTATTTTGAGAAAGAACATGTCCTTACTGACTTGAAATTATCAAACTTTCATTTGCCAACAACCTAAAAATTAGCTTCTAATGTAACTTCTAAGGAAAAAGAAGAATCTAATTATAGACAACCCACAGAAAATGTCCTAAAAGCAGAGCTTAAATACAGTACTCGAAATCAAAGTGGAATCATCCAGGTAATCTTACATATTCCAAAATGAGAGTCTTTCTGAATAAGAGAGACTTCATTATATGTGTTAGACTTTTAGAGGAGCAAAAATGAAAATAAATTTTATCCAATTCATTCTCTTCTTAGGCAGGATGCTCCCTCATACTTACTAAGGAAAGAACGTCAAGGCAAAGATAGAAATATCTTTTTAGCCTCAAAAATGATCCCTCTTCTGCAATAAATGAGGAAGAAAGGACAAATTTCAATCTTATTTTTTTTTATAAAACTTTCAATTAAATTTTCAATTTTTGTAAACAACCCATTATGTAAAATTTAGAAAGGAAACTAAAGCATATACCAACTCAGTTTGCTCTGCTCCAGGAGGTGATGAATTTCCAAACACGAGAGCGTAGATGATAAAAAAAACTTGAAAAGTGGAGTTTCTGTTTCCCTACTTTCTACCACCTCCAACAAGCTTAGATATTTATTTTTGTAATTTTCTTGTTGTTGATGGGGAAGGTATGTCCTTTTTCTTTTCCAAACTAAATAACTCTGACATGTGATTCACTTTACTCATCAAATTAAGAAATTGTGAAATAGAAAACAGAAGTGATTTTGTTTAGATTGCAAACTCCCTGGTCAAGAGTGGCAACTAAATTTTTAAATTTTTTTCGAGAAAAATCCCTAGAAGGAAGAAATTCCTGAAATGAGAATTCAGAATGAATATGAGGATGCATTTCTTGAATAACAGATTTAACATTGATTTGCATAAAAGAAGCCATGTATGAATGTGCTGAGTCACAAAATTCGGCATTGGTGATATTTTCACCAATGTGAAAAACTATTATACAAACTGGGAAATGCCAAATATTACACCAAATTATCCATCAAGCATTCCATTCTGACAAAAGAGAGGACTATTCTAATATGAGATCATCTCAGAGCATTGGTTTTATCACCAAAAGTAATTTTTTTAGTACAGAAAGATAAAAAAGAATATTTACATTACCAGAAAAGGACATTAAATTCCTCATATACAATTTGTGTATAAAATATTAACAACTAGTTATGTCATCTAACTTTATTTCCCACTGGACATAAAGTTGGTGTTAACTTAGAATCACCTAGAGTTTGGAGGGAAAAGTCCATATACCCAAGCCTTACCTCAACCCAACTAAGTCATACTCTCCAGAGCATGAGGAATTTTCTAAGCTCTCCAAGTGATTCTGAAGCTCTCCAAAGCTGGGGAACCACGACAGTTGTACAAATTATTGATTAAGATGGTGTACTCTGGGTGTGTTCATGGGTAGGGGGTGAAAAAGAAACATGTGTTTTAGTTTTAATTGTTTTTAGAAAATAAGCAGAACTTCCTTTTTTCAGTAATGCTTTAATATATAGTGTCTTAAAAACTGGATGTCAAACATCTTAGTGTTTTAAAACAGAGAAAATGCCAGTCAATATAAAAGAATGCCTTTTATTTCAGTTTGAGTTGGGAATGTTCAGAATTTAAAACTAAAACTTCCTGTTCACCATTAAATTTAAAAAAAAAAAGAACAGTAAGACATTAAGTCGATTTAGTCAGACAAAACAGGAACTGTAGCTGTTATGTGAGTAGCTAAGAGGATGTGGGCCTCACATACCAGCTCAAGATCCCCATGCAAAGCAAGTTTATAGCACATAATTATCATTACAGCACTGTATTACTTGGTGACACATATGGTATTACCAGAAAGAATTTACTAAAATTCTGAGTCTGAAATTTAAGCCACAGATATGTACTTGATAATAACATTTTGTTTTCATATGGGGAGCTGTTTAAAAAAAAGTGCATGGATTATGCTATGAATTTTGGAGAAGTCAAATTAACATGAATTTGTGTGAAAAACAAAGTTTTAAAGTTTGGATTAACCAAGAAAAAAATATGTCTAGTGGAGGAAGAAAATTCATGCTTTAATTTTATGAAAACTGAGTTGATGAGAGAAAATGGTTTTACATCTTAAATAATGTGGTCTGTCCACCTCTAAGAGCATAGGAATTTAGACAGTGGGGAAAGAAGTATTTGAAACTGCTAGTAAAGAATCTATTTTAAAATCACATGAATTTATTTTAGAGTAATACTTAGATTATACCCTGTTCAAACTATCAAACTCCCTTGCCACTCTTCAAAATCTGTGGGTCTTGATTTAATACTGAAAACATTCTCCAAGTTACTCTGGTTTATAAATGACCTGAATGTTAGCTCCATCTGTCTCAGATTGGAATCTGTGGAAACGGTCTGTGAGATCCATAGGGGCATACAGAAATTTTACTAGAAAAGTTTTCAAAGAAACACCTATAATGAAGGGAGGAGGGCAGGCATGGAAGAAGGTAACACTGAGTACAGACAGCTTTGACTGAGACCTCTGACAGATGCATCAGGAGCTGTGCAGCTTCAGTGGTTGAGGCAAGGGGGTCCGGCTTGGTCTGCCCACCAGGCAGCAGGCCAGGCACAGGAGGGCCTCCACCGCCAGCCCTTCTCCCCAAGGAGAGTGTAATTGGAGGTGAGGCAACTCCGTAGGGCTGAGCAGAAACCAGCAGCTGATACAGCAGTGAGCGCATTAGCCCTGAGCATGGGTCTGAAACAAAGATACCTCCATAATGCTGAAGCATGAAAGAGAGAAAAAAAAAAGGAAAGAAAGAGAGAGAAAGAATGAGAGAGAGAGGGGGGTGGAAGGTGGGAGGAAGGAAAGAAGCAAGGAAAAGCAGGGAAGAAAGAGAAGAGAAGAGAAAAGAAAGATGGGAATGAAAGGAAGAAAAGGGAAAGAAAGAGGTGAAGGAAAGGCAGGGAAGAAGGGAGGGAAAGGGGAAGAACAAATCTGGGCAGAGCATGATGGTATGACTGCTCCTTACAATCCACCCTGCACCACTCAAACCCCTTCTTGGAGGGAGTTAGAGTAAGTCTGCCCCCTGGGGAGGAACTTCGGCTCCTCTTCGGTCAGACGAATCAACGATAGCCCAGGTGCAACAGCTGCTTCTCAGGTCCCACGTGTTACCTTTCAGCCCTCTCTACTCCACCAGGCACTCTGAATGTCCCTCCTGCTGGGCTGGCAATTCAGTTGTCCTGCTTGGAGAGGTGACCCAGATCCTCACTCTCAGTGGACCTGAGCCCCTCCCCAGGTCATGGCGGCTCTGTTGTGCATTTATCCCCAAAGTGGACCCAAAACCCCAAAGGAGGACTGGTTGGCAGCAAATACCCTCCATGCACCACGTGTCACAGTGGCGCATTTAGTCTGATCTGAGCACAGCTATCAGGACAAGAACTTGCAGCCTGGGCACCTTTATAGGTACATCCCCTTGTCTTTTCCCAAAACCTTCTCAACCAGATCTTCCAAATTTCCCTGTTTGATCAGCTGCAACCCCACGAGTCTATGGATATTTTTACTTTGTCTCACTTTTCTGTTCACACACAGTCAATAACTAAGGGCACCTCCCAGAACCCTGCCCAGTGGGCGCACTTGCCCTCACCATGCTTTTCAGGCTCATTCTGAATGGGACTGTTGGGAGCTGCGTCTTTAGCCATCACTAACAAACTGCGCAAACTGATGAGTGAACCAAGCCAGCCTCTTCCTCCGCTATCAGATGGTGGTAAGGAACCTCAATTCCCACAGGAAGTCAGAGGGGAGGGGTGACAGAAGGGGTGGTAAGGGGCTTTGCACCACCTGCTGGCATAGCTAACCTGGACCATCTGGTCCTGCCTGTGTCCAGGGCTTGCAGCATCACTTCCATCTGGCAGCAGATCCCTGCCAGGCTTGCCCGATCTTGGCTTGGTGGTTCAGCAGACACTAGCTCAGGCCACATGAGGCTGGCCACCTGGTGTCCTGCCGTTCATTCTCTACAAGGGACCAGTGGTGTTCCAGTTGCTGTTTTCTGAATGATGTATCATTCATTAATGCTTTGTCTGGGTCCATTGCAGACCTCTTTCCTACCTGAGCCCTAGTGGAGCTTGGCAGCCTTCCACCCAACCGGTATACCAGTTAGAAGAGACTTTCCAAAGGTGGACCATACTGCCTCCAGAATCTGAAAAACATCTACCAAGAGTTATATTTCTTACTGGTGGGAGGTGAACTACACCAGAGTTGGTCCTTCACTTCAGAAGGGGTGCCCTGAATTCCTTAGGCCACTAACCCCCCTAAACACCTGGTTGATGTGCTGGCCCCTTAACCTTCGTGAGCATCGTCTTCCACCCTACAGGATGCACATGTCTTAGCGCAGCGTACACACTTCGTGCTCATCTGGCCCTGTTACCTTGTGGTCTTCAATACATCAGAGCAATGTGACAATATGACACGCCACAGAGTGTCCTGTCCAGGTCCCCTTTGGACTGTACTGCTAGGACATTCAGTAGGAGATACAGACATAGGGCCACACAGTAAACATTTGACCCTAGTAAGTGCAAACAGTTTCTAACCCTCTTTTCTGATACAGACAGAAAGGAAGACATCCATCAGATCAATAACAGTGTATTGGAGGGCAGAACTTCTGTTCATCTCTACCAGTAAAGGTCCCTCACTCAGCATAACAACTACAATGAAGGCTCTTGTTTGATTCAGTTTGTAGAATTCTGCTGGCATCCACCATATTTCTGTAAAGACCAGACCAGTTAACTTAATGGGAATATGATAGGGACCACCTTGGATTGCGTAAGCAGAACACTCATACTAAGACACAGTCTTGGGCAGAAGGGGCAGTTTCAGCGGCTTCTACTGCCCACTACCGTCGCCCTTACCCCAAGGATCAAGAACCAACTGAGGCTTCTGTCAGCTACCAAGATTGCCCACTATGATCCCATTTACTTCTGGCCTCCATCTGCCACCACACTCCTAGGAGGATTGCAATGACGCTGGGAGGTCTCTGGCTCGTGATCTCAATCTAGACCCTTGGGGAAGGATCTCTGAAGGTCAGAGCATCTCTGTCTTCCCATCATACACTTACGTTAGTTAATGTTCACAATTCACTTCAGAGAAGGACTAGGAATTACCACTGAGTACCCTTGCTGCTGAGATGCAGGGTCTATTCTCCTGAGAATCTTGTTTCTCCCTCAGTGACAGGTTCCAGATATGAGGACTGGTGCAGGTCCAGGAACTGGGTAAGGAGCCATGACTTTTTACTGAGGCATCATCTTCTGTTTCCTGCTGATCCATCCTTGATTATTTTTCATTGTATAAATTCAGAAGTACCCTTGTTGGCTGCCTTTCACTCTTGTCTCTAGGAGGACTGACTGTATACCTGTCTGAAGTTTGAGCCCCCTTGACTGGCCCCTCAACTTTGCAATGGATTGTGATCATCACACATACCTTGCACCACTGTGTGAACTTTATGATCATTTGGAAGCTTATTATTAGTTTTGATGGAAACGTTGTATGCCAGCACATCCTACTATTGGCCAGCTGAAGACAGACATCACTGAACTTCTAATGATGCTGATGTCATTCTGCAGCAGGTTTATTTGTTAAAAAGTGTATCCAAGGAGTCTTGGTGCCAATGATACTTCTAGTTTGAAGCAGAATAATATAACCTGTGGAGAAAAAACTCATTGCTCAATATCTGAGAGTTTACAGCCACATTATCTTCCAACCCTAATTATGTGAAATGCAGGTATATTTCCATTGCTGAAACTGCTACAGAACTTCACGGAGAACCATTTCCTCCCACTGAATTTCTTAAAATTCTCAGATGCACTGGAAATTTAGTAAGCCACATAGAATCTGCATTAAAGGAAGAAACAAGATTTTATGGTGAGAGCTGAGATAGTCCTGAAATGAATACACATATGCAAAGAACAATAATGGCACCAAGCATCACAGCCTGTGAATGAAATGAAATGTGGCATTTTTCTTGGGCCATGCAATTGGGGCATCACAGAAAGTAGAAACCAACGAGGTTATTTAGGTCATTCTTTTTACCATGGAAACTGCTATTAGATCGTTCCAGGTGGGCTATAATCCCTAGTGTTTTCCCAAATTTCAAGTGCACACATGAGCACTAGAGTGGATTGTCTGGTGAAGGCCACTGAACTCTGAAGTTTCATCTCGGAATGCGGGGGGGCTGAAATTAATCAGCTAGGAAGAAGCCAAGGATCTTGTATTACAGAGTTACTTTACACTAATTCCAAGTTACTCTGGTGAAAATATGGGTAGAAAAAAATATTAGAAGCGTCTTATAAGTATTTTCTTTTAGAATCATGTCTGCTTATTTTTCACTCAAAATTTTTAGGAAAACGAATATTAGAGTTAGGCAGATAGTCTAATAAACTTCATTTTACACGTAAAATATCTGGGGCCCTAAGGTCTGCCTTAAATCAGATGTGTTTCATGCAGATATTTCATTATTCCCAGTGAGATACACAATTGGAAGCTTTCTTTCTCAAAAAGATGTAAAATCGACACTCTGACAAGATGGTAAATGACTGTATTACACTGTATCATGTTTTAATGGTTTCTCAGATATCCCAAGAAACCACGTCACAGTTTTTTTTTAAATTTCAGAATGTATTAATAATTCAATGTCAGCCTAATTAAGGCATACTTACTCTTAAGTCAAGAGTAAGGAAAATGGGGTCCTATATTTTAGAAACTATGTTTTTAGAAAATAATGGTTCCCTGATAAAAATTTAAGATCAAATGTTAAAGGACAAAATGTTAGAATCTTACCACTAACTGTATAACCTCAATTACATTTCAGTCTTCTATTCCCTTATAACTGTGAATAACTTTCAATTCTCTAAGAAGCAAAAGTAAAGCAATTCCTTTCGGTTTTAGAAAAAGATAATGTTTTATATTAGCCTATTTTCTGAAATGTTCTTTTAAAAAATACTTGATATCAATTGCATTATGTCAAAATTTACTTCTTTGGAAATATTTCAGAATTCATAGTTCCTGAATAGTTTTTTTTTTAAGTTTAAATTTTTATTTTTACTTTATTTTACTTTACAATACTGTATTGGTTTTGCCATACATTGACATGAATCTACCACGGGTGTACATGCGTTCCCAAACATGAACCCCCCTCCCCATACCATCTCTCTGAATTGGTTTTTTAAAAAGTTTCTCAATAACAAAAGAGTATAAGAACCCACCAACCTAATTCCACATGCTCTGTCCTTTAGATTTTGAGTTCTTCTATAAATTATAGGACAAAAATTCACAATAATCAGTTTCAAATGAAAGAATAGAAACTCTTTAAAATGAAAGAAGACAAACTAAATCTCCAGTTGTCATCTTCAAGGGATTTAAATCCAGATTGACTTTATTTGATACTCTGACCTCAATTTACTTACTTATTTTAACCCTGCTATCTCTTTATCACACAATACCAGCTTTTTTTCACAAATTTTTAATTTTTAATATAATTTTATTTATTTTTTAAATTAATTAATTTATTTTAATGGGAGGATAATTACTTTACAATATTGTGATGATTTTTCCCATACATCAACATGAATAACCACAGGTATACAGGTGTACCCACCAACCTGAACCCTCCTCCCACTTCCCTCCCTATCCTATGCCTCTGGGTTGTCCCAGAGCACTGGCTTTGGGTGCCCGCTTCATGCATCAAACTTGCACTGTTGACCTCAATTTAGATTCAAATTTTATTTGTATTCTCTTGATAACTCAGTAGCTACAGAGTCCTGGGACAAGAAACACAGGTACTCATTGTCCCTGTTTTAGCTGATAGCATTAAGATCCACACAAGTTTGTTCTTTGAAGCATCAGTATGTGTGTTTGCTGATTCTCTAAAAAAAGTGATTCTGAAACCAGACGCCTTACGTTCTGACATGCTGATAAACAGAAACAACAATCCAGGTACTAATAAATTTTTTTAAATGTAAAAGTGAATACTCGCTGAATGCTAACTAATTCTTGCAGGAATCTAAATACTAAAGACAAAAGCTGGTTCCAAAAACAAACAAACCTCTAAAACTGGTTGATCAGAAAATGGATTCATGGCTTCAAAGCATTAGCAGCAAATTCATTCATTGGAAGCAACAGTCTTATGTAGGAGCCAGAGAAAAGGATGAAACACAGAAAAAACAGCTCCATCTACAATGTCAGTTAAAAGGGACATGAAGGAAATGAGATTCTCATGGTTGAAAGCATTTCCTAACTTTCTTCAATTCTTATTTTGTTTCTTTAATAATATTAATTTTAAAATTTATTTTATATTGGAGTATAGTTTATTTGCAATGTATTAATTTCAGATGTATAACAAAGTGTTTACAAGGTGTTGTAAATATATATGTGTGTATATATATATGTATATATATATTATTTTTCAGATTCTTTTCCCATATATGTCATTAGAGAATATTGACTAGAGCTCCTTACCTTACAGTAGTTCCTGTTGTTTATCTATTTTCTATACAGTAGTGTGTGTATGTTAATTCCAAACTCCTAATTTAATCCCTTCTCTAATAATATTGATTTTTTTAAGTGATCTTCTGGGACTCATTACTCATGAGGTGATTGTTTCTCTGATATTTTCAAAGTCTCCTTTCCTATAAAAAGCCAAGAACATAGACAACAAGGGAGAGATCTGGTAGACCAGTGTGTGGCCTGGGAGATGGAGGCTACGCCCATATCCTGGAAAGAGCTCAGACCTCAGCTGTGATGCTTCAGACCCTGGAGGAAGTTGCAGAGCAAGGGTCATGGCCACGATCAGTGACTGCCATCCTCTGTCCCCTAAACGAAGACAAGGAAGGGAGGTGGGCATGACCTTCAGTAGAGTGGAGGTCTCATGGAATAACCCAGCAAGCTTCCTGAGGGCTCAGGCTGACACACACACTTCTGTGTTAAAAGTGCTAACATGTCTGATTTTCTCAACAGCCCTTAGAGGGTTCAGAGATAGGGAGACAGCACTGCAGAAAGTTCACATAACACATCCAAGTGTTCCAGGGAGTGTAGATCAGAGACAGGATGTAAACTCCAGGTGGCAGGTCCTAGACCCACACTTTTGTGCCTGTGGCAGCTTTAAAACTCCAGCACTACATCCCAGTCAAATATAGTGTCGTAGCAAACGAAGGAAGAGATAAGTAAATACTCAGTGAATCAGTCCATCAGGTGTGTATAGCTGTGTATGTGTGTATGTGAGTGTTCATACACACACATACATACACATGTATACATATATATCTGTGTATATATATGTTCATTAGGGATCAGCCTCTGCAATCTAATGTCTGATGATCTGAGGTGGAGCTGATGCAATAATAATAGAAATAAAGTGCACAATAAGTGTAATATGTTTAAATCATGCTGAAACCATCCCCCTTCCCTGGTCTGTGGAAAAAACTGTCTTCCATGAAACCCATCCCTGGTGCCAAAAAAGCTGGGGACTGCTGCGTAGGACAATAATTCTCAGTTATATTTCACAGTTATTGCCTCTTGAGTGAACGTCTTCACTGCTTGTAGAGAGCACACAAGTTTTCATAAAGCAGACAAGATTTCATAGTTTCTAACTCTAGTTTGCAAGAATCCTAAATTTAGTTTCTGTAATCTAACTTAATACTGCATAAAATGTTTTTTAATCATCCCTCAGTTAACTTGGTGAGCTTAAAAATCACTCCACAGCTCCAGGTGAAAAGTCAGTTAACTCTGAATTGAAATCTCAAGCATAACACATGTTGTGTTGTCTGCGTGGAGCCATCGTCCTTCCATCTGGTCTGTAGACACTGTTTTCAATACCTGTGGGTCTGCTGAAAGCATGGCTTCCTTGTGGTTTGAGGATGCTTTCCATTCTCTTGACACCTTTCAATTATGGGAAACTGTTGAGTTTCTCATCTGTGACCCCAGGAACCTCAGAGCCCCAGGGAGTTCTCGCAGGCCCCAATCTTAGACCATGCAAGCTGCCACGCTCTGTTCTCTCACAGCTGGAACAGGGATGGCAGAGGCATCTTTGGGAGACCAGATCCCCACCCCCAGTCTGTAGCCTAGGCGTGAGATCTCAGGTCCACCCACAATATCTGCAGGACAAGTCTCCTTTGCCAACCTGGCAGAGCTGAGCAGCAAAGCGTCATGTTTTCTGAGACCACACCAACATCAAAGCCTGCAGTGGTTCCCGTCTCTCTTGTTCCCTCCTCCTCTCCCAGACAGTAAAATTTTATCTCCTGAGGGAAGAAAATTTGCCTCTTGTGTTGTGATTTGAATTATTTTTCAAATTTGTAGTTTACGGATAAACTTGTGTTCTGATTCCGTCATACTCTTAATCTTTTACAGCACAAAAATTTTTCTCTCAAAGGATGGTCTCTTCTGGGAGACCAAAACTACTTTGACGAATTTAATTCTGAACTTAGACTGTCCCTCTATAGCCCCAAGGTCAGTTATTTAAATGCTCTGTAACTCAGTTTCCTAACTTGTAGAGATGTGAGGAGGATGCGATGAACAAGACATGGAAGCATTTGAAACAGAGTAGATATATAGAAGTACTAACAATAACATTATCATTATTACTAATATTTTTATCATTGTTGTTACTTTTAATAGACAAAGACTAGGGGAAGAATCTCAGATGTCTTAAAAAAAAAAAAATTGCAGTGAAGAACTGGCCCAATACCTACCTAATAGGTTTATACTGGCACAAAGTTATCCCCTTTACTCAGAGTAGCTTTGTTAAGAAGGCTTCTTTAGTCTTAAGTGAAAAAAAAGACAAATTTTGAGAAATTTACTGATGTTGTCCATGTCACTAATACAGAGAAAGAAAAATACGAATTTAATTCCTAGACTTCAAAGCCATTCCTACTGTTGACTAAGTTATGAGCGGACAATGGAAAAAACCTTCTAAACTGGAAAAGTGAAACCTGATTTTAAATTGAACTTGGTGAAATATTCAGTTTTTTGAAAAAATACGTCCTGAGACTCTTGCTGTATAGAGCTTTATGCTAGATGATATGGGTCATACTAAAACTGAGATGCATAACACTTTTTCTTTATCATCTAGGAGTTTACAACATAAAGAGATAAACAGATATATGCACAACTAATTACTTTGTAGCATATGAAACACTTTGAATAAACCCAATTTGCTGTGGGACCAGATGCTGAATTTCATGCTGATTTAGATAAGATCCAAAAGACTTCATGAAAGATATAATATTTGATGAAAATATATGCAAAAGAGTGCTGGTAAATTTTTAACAATTAGCTCTCAGAAAAATATAGATAGATATAATTCATTATATTTTTATATATAATATGTATAATTAATTTTATTATAAAAATTAATGATACAGATCTATTAACCCACAATTTGCAAATAACGAAATGGGCAATATTCTTTTGTAATTTCCATTTTGACATAAACTCACAAAATACTTTCCTTGATTTTTGCTAAACTCTGTGCCTATAGATGACCAATATTGGCATTTAATAAATGAGTGTGATTGCAAATGCCCTACATTGTAACTTCTAGCTCGTCAGTGGTGGTAGCAACTTAACAGGATCAGTAGTAGTTTTTCTATTTCTTCAATCTTTCATGCTCTTCACTATGTAAGAACCACTAAAACGACACATTTTTAAGCTTAATCCGCATTATTGACATTCTTTTCAGTATTTTCTTAAGTCTGGAGATAACCAATAAGGTGCTCAAACTCTGATTTTTCGTGCTTGTTGATTTCCATGGTCTGAACATTCTACCATGTCTGATTTCAAGCTATCATCTACATGAAGATGTTGAAAACAGAGTTGAAAAAATTATCTTTGTACAACATTATGTTATAGACTTAAGTAGAATAAAAACACACAAAATGGGAAAATGTTAGTAAAATAATTAGGTAAGTAATGTTTTTAATATTTCTCATAAAATACTTGCAAATTTACCACTGGACTACACCAGCCTTGTTCCAAGGGGACTCTGGCACCCACTGGATATAATGTTTTTTAGAATATCTACATGCCTGGATCTTTACCCTCATTTATAGATGAAAAAAAGGGGATCAGAAAAGTAACTTGTCCAAGGTTATTCAAAAATGAGGTGGTGGAGATATGCTTTTCCTACATGATGCCATGAGCCAAATTGCTTTCATGTCTGTAATTTACAGAGAGAGGTCTAAATACAAGGCCTTTGGCTTCTCTAGGCAGAAACCCCATTGTCCAGGACTGCTCAGCCAGCACTGTGTCAGAAAGGGCACCAGAGCCAGCCTACTACAGTGCTTGTCATTGTGCTGTTGTTTAGTCACTGAGTTGTGTCCAACTCTTTTGCAAACTCATGGACTCCCTCCAGGTTCCTCTGTCCGTGGTATTTCTCAGGCAAGAATACTGGAGATGGTAGCCATTTCCTTCTCCAGGGGATCTTCCTGACTGAGGGATTGAACCTGTGTCTCCTACTTGGAAGACAAATTCTTTACCACTGAGCCATCTGGGAAGCCCACAGTGCTCCGTTACTTCCATTTTAAACACACGTGGCTAAGCAAGGCAGTGAATACAGGAAAGGGTTTGAATCTGGGAGAGCGGTAGTGTATCAGCACGTGGACGGAAGGTGTGATGTCATAGCTGGCAGTGTGTAGACTGGTTGCCTGCAAGGTACTCCTCACTTTGAGGTGATCCACGTATTGGGCCACTCTGGTGTCCAGGCAGCAACTCTGCAGTCCTTCAGTGCAATGGATTTCTGGAGGCCCCCTGCCACTCTACACAGAGCTGAGACTGGGCCAGGGCGTGGTTCCCTTGCCTCCGGGGAACTTACCCTGCATGATGGTGGTTGGAGCACTAACCTAGACATGGGACATCCACACACTGTTTCATAGCTGCTTGCTAACAAGCCTGTGTGCCTGTGCGTGTGACTGTGTGTCTGTGTATGCTTGTGTATGCCTCTGTGTGTTCCTGTGTGTGTCTGTGTGTGTGTCTGTATGCCTGTCTGTGACCATGTGTGCCTGTGTGTGTGCCTGTGTGTCTATGGGTAGTATCCTGTGTGTGCCTGTGTGAATGCACGTGTTTGTATACATGTGTGGAGGTGTTAAGTGTATGTGATAGACAGCATTTGGTCTGAGACTTGTGTTCTTTAAAGTCTGGGCGTGGTGGGCAGTAACATCTGACCCTCTTTCTCCTCATTGTTTCCTGTGGCTGGTACTATCTCTGATAAAGAACACAGAACTTGGTCTAAATTGCTTCTTAATAGTGGGCTTTTTAATTTTGATCTGTAGTGAAAGAAGGAGAATTTCACAAAGAGGAAACCAATTCTTCCAGAGTTCAGAGGTGCCTGGGGGCAGCAAAGAAGAAGCCAGCGTGCGTTGGGGAAGCTGCCCATCCTTGTAGGAAAGCCTGTCACCAGTCCTGGGAGTCAAGATCACAGAATGCCCAAGAGGGATTCTCCCAGGCCAGGCTAGGCCTAAATGTTCATAGCAAACCACTTAATTTAGTTCTTTTCAATGTGTGAAAATAGCTGCTTGCTTTCTTTTTCTTTTTTTTTTTTTTTAAAGAGAGGGAATTCCAGGTGTGTCTCCAAAAGTATTATTTTTCTCTATGATCCTGGCCACTGGAAGGTCACCCAATTCTTTCCCTTCTAACTCACCTGTCACTTTGCCTTTCAAAGAACGTCCAGGCCAGGCCTGTGCTGTCAACCACTTGGAGCAGCTGCTGTTTTGTCTGCTCCACTGAGCTTCTCAGATGTCAAACAGGGTGACTCCTCCCTACAGCCTCAAGTGGGTGAATCTTAAGGGGTCCTTTGTCCCGCACCCATTTGGATTTAATAACCAACCCCTTCCTTCTGCCCAAGGATCAAAAATCAGCAGGGCAGCTTTCACTTTTTCCTCTCTACTCAGACATTTTTACTTTCATCAGCAAATGTACTCCTCAACGAAGTAAAGTCTCTGAGAGCTTGCTGAGGAAAGAAGGTAGGAAGATTGTGATCAATTTTGAATGCTAAAGACTTTGGCCTGGATGCTGTGACAGCACAGATGGCTCTCCAGGGAAGTGAGGTGACCAAGCTGGATTTTAGAAACAATTAGAACATCAGCATGATGCCTGGTCTAGATAAATTAGAGGCAGAGTCAGGGTCAAGGGGCTGATTCAACAGGTCAGAGTGAAAGAGATAAGATCTGAGCCAATGTCCTGACACTGCATATGGAAGGTAAGGCAAGTATTTGAGATACTGGAGTAGACAGTCAAGGGCTCCAAGACTGATTGGAAGGGGGAAATGATTGCAGTGGATGAAGCATTTCAGGGGTAAAAACAGGGGACAGAGGAGGGAGCTGGAGTCCATCACAGGATGTGGATACCACGTGTGTGTGGAAGTGGCCAGTGATATACTGAAAAGGCAGATCTGATAAAAATAGGAACTGAACTGAATGGGAAGAAATTTAGATTAGTTAGTGAAGTAGTGTAATCCCCTTCAGCAGAGAGTATATTATTGGTGTCTTAGAAAGACTCTTAAAGGTCACTTAGTCCATCTTCAACATGTATGAAGCTAAATGAAACATTTATAGGGACACAGGGGTGTGTCTATGAAGGAGAAATTTATTTCTTACCATCAGAGTCACTTTTAGATTGAGAAGTCCACTAACAATAATATTGAGGATTGGAAAGTCTTTGCATCTTATTAATATTTTTGATATAAAAGCTTTGAACAAAATGAGCCTGTTAGGATTATAGCTTTAATTATCCTTGTTGTAAACGGAATCACCCCATTTCTCTGCTCAGAATTTATGAACTGTGCTCTGTCACCCACAGCATAATCCCACCATCAGCCAGTCTGAATCCTCCTCCCATAAAGCCTTTTGAAGGGCTGCAGGAGATGCAGGCAAAAACCCTGTCTTCAAAGGATTAGCCCATCAAATAGGTTCTAAGGTCCTCACTTTTCCATCTGGTGGGTTGGTTATACTCAGATTCAAAACCATGCTGTGTGAAAAAGAATTAGAAGGAGTAAAGGAGAGAAGAAAGCTGCATTTTGGAAAATGAGAGCAAAGAGGTAGGTGGTATTGCTGAGCCACAGAAAAACAAGAGGGACTTAATTATCACAACTTAAAGAGAAGGAAAGATGGGCTCTGATATCTCAGGGAGAACCACCTTGGTCATCATCACCACTGGAGTTGCTCTGTTTTCCTAAGCGGCTGAAAGCAACTAAACAGAAAGTTGGGAGGTTGAGGGTAGCAGAGGAAAAGTAGTATATAAAGAATGGATAAACAGCAAGCTCCTACTGTAGAGCACAGGGAGCTATGCTCAATGTCCTGCGATAAACCATAATGGAAAAGAAAATATATATACACACACACAAATAATTGAGTCACTTTGCTGTACAGCAGAAATTAACATAGTATTATAAATCAGCTATACTTTAACAAGGGCTTCCCTGGTGGCTCAGACAGCAACTAATCTGCCTGCAATTTGGGAGACCTGGGTTTGATCCCTGGGTTGGGAAGATGCCCTGGAGGAGGGCATAGCAACTCCCTCCAGAATTCTTGCCTGGAGAATCCCATGGACAGAGAAGCCTGGTGGGTGTAGTCCATGGGGTTGCAAAGAGTCAGATATGACTGAACAACTAAGCACATACTTCAACAAAGCAAATTAAAGATAAAGGACTCAAAAAATAGAATAGAACTTCAGCAATCTTTAATCTGAGAAAATTTGTTTGGTAAATAATTTTGAAATAAATATATTTTAGTTTTGTGATGTCTTTGAGAAGCCACACATTATTAATCAGGAGAGATAAAAAGTCAATGACCATAAACAAATGAATGACAATAAATAAACAATGATTATTATCAATAAAGATTGATACTAATTAGTCAGGGATAGCTTTATTGGTTTCAAATGCTGTTTTCTAACAAATCTTTAATCCTGAAAAATCTAACTCTAAATTCCATGTAATTTATCTCCATATAACTTTGATTCTGAAACTACTTTGAAAAAAGAGGCCAGAGGAAAATGGATAAAGAATGCCCCTAAAATAATAAATTTGAGTGATAGAGATTCTGATAGCCTCAGCAAGTAGTGACATATAAGTAATTTCCAGGAATGTACATATTTATTTCACAAACTTTACCAAATTCATGTTTCTGAGATGATTATGGAGTTTGGGGTCCATGCAGCTCCACAATTTTTAAAGACATTAACTCTTTGTAGGGGGAAACATCCCCAACCCTAGTTGTGAAGCCAGGTTCCATCCCACAGCCTTTCCAGAAATTTCCCTCTGCTGACACAGGCAAGATGACTTCCTGGGGGTGGCCAGGAAGTGTGACTCCACGCAAGAGGAGATGAGCCTGCCTGGCACCTACAGGGTCTTCATGTGTCTGCTCTGAAGACTCATCTCCATTTCAGGGCTTGCCTCAGGGTGGGTGGGGATCTCCCTCTGCTCAGCCCTGCTTCCTGCTCTTTCCCTTAGAATTTGAACCCAAGAACTCTCCTCTGTAAATGTCCTGCATGTCTATATCGCCAAGGACCAGACCTCTAATATCACTCAGTCTAAAACATCTAGCAAACGAATATATTTGCTGGTAGCATTACCCTGGCAGCAACATTTAATGTAATTTCCAAAAATGTTCACCAAAAAAAGAGTAATTTAATGAGAATATATTAGGCTTTTTATTTGAAATCATGAAATAGATATAGTTTTGACAAGATTAAGAAACCATCAGAAAGATGGTTAAGATAAGGATCAAAATTTAGAATGCATATAAAATATTTTGAGAGTCCCTTGGACTGCAAGGAGATCCAACCAGTCCATTCTAAAGGAGGTCAGCCCTGGGTGTCCTTTGGAAGGAATGATGCTAAAGCTGAAACTCCAATACTTTGGCCACCTCAAGCGAAGAATTGACTCATTGGAAAAGACTCATGCTGGGAGGGATTGGGGGCAGGAGGAAATGGGGACGACAGAGGATGTGATGGCTTGATGGCATCACCGACTCGATGGACGTGAGTTTGAGTGAACTCTTGGAGTTGGTGATGGACAGGGAGGCCTGGCGTGCTGCGATGGGGTCACAAAGAGTCGGACATGACTGAGTGACTTAACTGAACTGAACTGAAAATATCTTCATTGTTATGGTGAACATTCTTTTTGGAAAAGAATAAATTAGTTGTTTATTAAAAACAAAACCTTAATATTAAAGTATTCTTCAAAAATAACATTGTATAAAAAAGAAGTGTTAGTCGCTCAGTCGTGTCTGATTCTTTGAGACCCCATGGATTGTGTAGCCCACCAGGCTCTTCTGTCCATGGAATTCTCCAGCAAGAGTACTAGACTGGGTAGCCATTACCTTCTCCAGAGGATCTTCCCAACCCAGGGATCAAACCCAGGTCTCCCACATTGCAGACAGATTCTTTACTGTCAGCCACCCATATAGAAAGCCCAAATAGAAAAGAGAAGCCCATGTAGAAAAAGAGGACAATGCCGATCCAATTAAAAAAAATGAAAAGCTATACTTGGCCTCTTGCTTGCGAAAGCAGGATATGAAGTGTTGCTGTGCAAAATGCCAATCTTGTGTCTGCCGTAACTAACCTGTTGTCACTGAGAGATGAAACGTGTCCATGTTTCAGCTGAAAACTGCGGCGTTTGCAGATTCAGAACAGCCATCATGACGTCATGACGGGGGAGTTTACCTCTGGACGTGAGCTCTTCCATCCAGGACATCATCACTACATGGATCACGGCAATGATTCTGCCAAAGCCTTTCTGCTCTCATGTGTCTCAACTGCAGAACACTGCACCAAGATACAGAGAAGTCAATTGATCTGTATTCATGCAACATATTATTTCATAGAATTTCCTGTCTCCTACACTTAACCCCAAAAATATACCATTCAATTTCTCAATTCTGATTCAATATCCAGCAAAATTTTTGCGCTATTCATTGAGATTTTGGAATAACTGTCCTCAACAAACATGTTGTAAGTAGTGACACATATAGACTCATGTTGTTTGAATGAAACTGAAGAGAGCTCAGCTTTTACTTAATTTCTTTGTATTTTTTTAAACGAGTCCAAAATCTTTATTTTACACACATGAAAAACCTTCTGAGGTCTCAAAGTATAAAATGGATGTCTGCTGTTAATTGCAATCTCAGCACAAATACATATATGATTAAAATGTAAATATGTATTTATGGCAACGAAGCAACACTGGAAAAAGAACTTGGGCTGAAAACATATTTACCAGTTTGGGCCAATGCTTCCTTCTCACAAATAGTCTTTGGTGTGGATATTTTTGTTGTTTTTCAGTCATTTACTCATGTCTGACTCTTTACAACCTCATGGATTGCAGCACGCCAGGCCTCCCTGTCCTTCACTATCTCCCCAGGTTTGCTTAAATTCATGTCCACTGAGTTGGCGATGCCATCCAACCATCTCCTCCTCTGTTGCCTTCTTCTTCTACTTTCAATCTTTCCTAGCATCAGGGTCTTTTCCAAAGAGTCAGCTCTTCACATCAGATGGTCAAACTATTGAAGCTTTAGCTTCAGCATCAGTCCTTCCAATGAATATTCAGGGTTGATTTCCTTTAGGACTGACTGGTTTGAACTCCTTGCTGTCAAGAGACTCTCAAGATTTTTCTCCAGCACCACAATTCGAAAGCATCAGTTCTTCAGTGCTCACCCTTCTTTATGGTCCAACTCTCACATCCGTACATGACCACTGGAAAAACCATTGCTTTGACTATATTGCTAATTTAAAACCAAGAATGTACTAACCAAATTTATAAATCATTTTCTGGCTTAATCCTCCATAGAATGTATCACCATATCCCAGATGCATCAACAGGTCCAGGCTTCTGATATGCAGAAATCAGGGGTTACAAGGAAGGTGACAGGGGTCTGCTCAGTGGCCTGACCTCACAGGAGTTAATCCTCATACTGTAATGACTTTAAGGGAATTTAGAAATTATTTCAAGCTAAACATATTATTTTGACTAGTTTAACTACAAGGTTTTTCGAAATGCTACTACAAGCGTGGTACTGAAGAGGTTCGATTTACACAAAAGCAAGCTTAAGTCCATTTGCTGCATGCTATTTGAGGAGGCAAAATCTCCTTCTCTTTACCATCCTCTCTCTTGAGGTTTGAAGGTCCTTTTTAAAATGAAAATAATTTCTGGGTCAATTCACTTTTTCAGAAAATCCCTGAGGCTAAAGAAAAATAGGTTGCCTGAAATAGCTAAATTGTCTCCCTACTATTTCAAGCAGTGAATTTCATGAGCCTTTCTTCACCCCCAAAAGAAATATGTGGAAGAAAAATACCACAGCAATCATAACATTTACTGAATTGCAACGTGCCAGATAGCATGCTAATGCTAAGTTACACAAATGCAACTTATCTTATTTATTCCTTATAGTATCCTTCCCACATAGGTATCATTAGGAACTACAGATCTGGGGAGCTCTGACAGGTAGAAAGGTAAGTTGTTTTTTAGTCACTCAGTTGTGTCCAACTCTTTGCAGCCCCAGGGACTGCAGCACGCTAGGCTTCCCTGTCCTCACCATCTCCTGGAGCTTGCTCAAACTCATGTCCATTGAGTCAGTGATGCTATCCAACCATCTCATCCTCTGTCATCCCCTTCTCCTCCTGCCTTCAATCTTTCCCAGCATCAGAGTCAGTTCCTCACATCAGGTGGCCAAAGTATTGGAGTTTCAGCATCAGTCCTTCCAATGAATATTCCTTTGATTTCTCTTAGGACTGACTGGTTTGATCTCCTTGCAGTCCAACGGACTCTAAAGAGTCTTCAACACCAGTGTTCCAAAGCATCAATTCTTTGGCTTTCAGCCTTCTTTATAGCCCAACTCTTACATCCGTACAGGACTACTGGAAAAACCATAGCTTTGAGTAGACGGATCTTTGTTGGCAAAGTAATGTCTCGGCTTTCTAAATGCTGTCTGAGTTTGTCATAACCTTTCTTCCAAGGAGGAAGTGTCTTTTCATTTCATGGCTGCAGTCACCATCTGCAGTGATTTTGGAGACCAAAAAAATAAAGTTTCTTACTGTTGCCATTGTTTCCCCATCTATTTGCCATGAAGCGATGGGACTGGATGCCATGATCTTCATTTTCTGAATGAGGTTTAAGCCAACTTCTTCACTCTCCTCTTTCACTTTCATCAAGAGGCTCTTTAGTTCCTCTTCCCTTTCTGCCATAAGGGTGGTGTCATCTGCATATCTGAGGTTATTGATATTTCTCCCGGCAATCTTGATTCCAGCTTGTGCTTCATCAACCCTGGCATTTCACATGATGTACTTTGCACGTAAGTTAAATAAGCAGGGTGACACTATACAGCCTTGATGTACTCCTTTCCCAATTTTGAACCACTTTGTTGTTCCATGTCCAGTTCTAACTGTTGCTTCCTGACCTGCATACAGATTTCTCAGGAGGCAGGTCAGGTGGTCTGCTATTCCTATCTCTTTAAGAATTTTCCACAGTTTTTTTGATCCACACAGTCAAAGACTTTAGCATAGTCAGTAAAGCAGAAATAGATAGGTAAGTGTTTTGCCTAAAGTCACAGAAGCAGCAGAAAAGACAGTGAATACAGCTCCACTTCTGTGACACTGACCTTGACACAAGCTGCCTCTCAAGGTGTGTCTCCATCTTCTCATCATTTTCTCCTGACTCAGAGGGAAAGACATTGAAGTGTTTATCTCCACTGGCCCTCTCCACTGTCCATCCTATCCATTTGACATATACTAGGCAAGCAACCCTGCATTTCTTGAATTTTTCCTCCTCACTCCATCATGCTATTCAGTATCTCCAACTGATCCTGTGAACACTTCCCTCCTTTCTTCTTATTGACCAATAAATATACTCACCTCCACCATTGCTATCTCTCTCTCTCTTTTTTTAAAGATTTTATTGAAATATAGTTGATTTACAATGTTGTGTTAATTTCTACTGAATAGCAAAGTGATTCACTTATATGTATACATTCTTTTTCATATTCTTTTCCATAATGATTTATCACACGATATTGAATATACTTCCCTATGCTGCACAGTAGAACCTTGTTGTTTATCTGTCCTACATATAATAATATGCATCTGCTAATTCCAAACTCTCAGTCTGTCCTTCCCCTGCTCCCCTCCCCCTTGGCAATCACAAGTCTGTTCTCTATGTCTGTGAGTCTATTACTGTTTCATGGATAAATTCATTTGTGTCATATTTAGATTCACATATAATATCATACAATATTTGTATTTCTCTATATGATTTGTTTCACTTAATATGATAATCTCCAAGTCCATGCATATTGCTGAAAACAGGATTGTTTCAACCTTTTTCAATGGCTGAGTAATATACCATTGTATATACGGACCCATCTTCTTTATCCATTCATCTGTTGTTGGACATTTAGGTTGATTCTTTTAACCATTTAACTTGATTCTTATAACCATTTAGGTTGTCTCTTATAACCACCTTATTATTTCTGCACTTTTTAAAATAATTTCTTGGATAAAAATATAATTTCCATTTTTCACCAAACAATTTAAATGATTTACAGAGTGGTTTCCAAAAATGGCTACAGTGAGGCTCAGAGTTTTTGCTGCCGATTCCTGACTCCTAGTGACCGGGCTGCACATGGTCAGAAACCATTGTTACCATTTGGTTACCATTTGCTTACCAACGGTTACCAATGGTTACCGTTTTTACCATTTCCTTCATAATAATTGTTTCCTCTTTATTTCCACTGTGATCACTGGATTTGGTGGGTTGGAATTTATATTTTTCATCTTAACCTTGCATTGGCACTTCTGCCTCTTGTCTTTCTACTTTCCAACGTATAGAATAACACCCCTGCAGAATGTGATCTCCTAGAATAACACTTTGATCACATATCTGCCTTGTATCTGAACTTGCCAAGCATCCTTGTGGTCTCAGAACAACAGAGAAATTCCTCCACCAAATTCCTGAAACTGTCAAAGTGTGAACTCCCGCTCCAAGTCACTATTCACCTCCTTCTTCCTTCTGCAAAGCTCCTCTTCTCAGAGTGCTCCTTCCTGGTTTCCTCCACCCAGCAGGACTGTCCATCCTTCCTGGTTTTGTGTTTGGACCACTACGTGCTCTATGGCGTCACCTCCTTAGCATCACTCAGGTCCCTCCACCATGACCTCACATCCTATGCAGCTCAGTTTCCTCTGGGCAATGTTGCCTCACTGTTTCACCCAGCAGGCTTCCAACACGGGGCTTTTACAATTTGACAATTTTTAAAATGTCCTGTTACCATCATGGTCATGACTGTGTGTCTTGCCTCTTGTTTTCTTGAGGTCAGTGTAAGATCTGGACCATTTCTCTATGTCTCTGCTCCTACCCCACAGTGTAGAATACAACACTTTGCTCATATCTGGGCATGGCTATTTGGTGAAAAGGTAATATTTAGCTAGGATTTTATATTAACTCATTAAAGAATTGGCAACCACCTATTAATGGAATCCTGTAACAAGAAAAACAATTTTTAAAAAAACTTTTCAGGATACAAATGGTTGGACTTGTTCCCACCATCCTCACCCCCCACCAAATATGATGTGCCATTTATCAGGAGAGCTTCTGGGAACTCAATCTCTGTTAAAGAGCTTACTGGGCCATTAATAGAAGGAAACAGATTCAGATTGCTAGACAATTAAAAGTTTCAATTACCTCAAAGATGACTCCACTCTGGTAGTAAAAATAAAATAAAAGGCAAACCTATAAATTTGTTCCATGAAAGCTTCTATGAATACGAGAAACAATGGGTGAAAAATGAAGCATTAAGCCAATTTCTCCAAAGACAGGTTAATGCTCTTACAAATTTTTCCATTTGTTCCTTAAATAATTCTCCATTTCACGATCTGAGCTGTCCAAGTGCTAACATCATGCCTTCATAACAGTGCCAACTTACTCTTGGCACAGTTACAGCTTAATTTTTGAAAGACTGCATTTTATATGCTCTATTTGTAAGGCGAATTTAGACAAAATTAGGACATGAAAATTAGCACGATGAAGAAGAATAAGAAGAACAAGAGGTCTGTGCATGCAAAGAGTTGCAACAGATCATAAGTATTGCTTCTCAAAATGAGCTACACTGTACAAAAGAGAATTCTGGATAGGACTCTGGATGAAAAATGAGGACTATTTTCTAGATTGTCAACTCACTGTGAGCTCATGAGATTTACTCCTTTTAAATAACTCTTAGGAGAGTGTTGGAGAACTTGAAATAGAGTCAAACATGACCACAAAAAAGAATGTGTCCTATGAGACAATTGGTTGTTTTCAGGCAAATATATTAAATTAAGTACTATAGAGCAGCAAGACCATTGATATCTTTGAATGATCTATATTGATTCTGCAAATGACAAGTATATTAGATAACTATGCAAACTTTAGGGGTAATTGTCATAAGGTAAAAATAAATATAAAAATAATCATGATTCAATAGTTTATTTTTACTGAAAAAAAATCTGGACTTCTTCCTCTGAAAAGATAGAGTACATGTAACTTCTCTATTCCTCTCAGTAAAAAGACATAACAACCCTGAATATTATGTATAAACAACATATGAGTACTCCTCAAGGCATAGAGAAAAAGGTACAGTAGACCAGGACCTCAGCATCCTAGGAGTGACCCAGTGGTGAGTGTCCTAGGCCCCCTTTTAGTCTAGAATCCCTCATTCAGGGTCCATAAGAAAGAGATGGGAATAGCAGACCATCTGACCTGCCTCTTGAGAAATCTGTATGCAGGTCAGGAAGCAACAGTTAGAACTGGACATGGAACAATAGACTGGTTCCAAACAGGAAAAGGAGTATGTCAGGGCTGTTTATTGTCACCCTGCTTATATAACTTCTATGCAAAGTACATCATGAGAAACGCTGGACTGGAAGAAACACAAGCTGGAGTTAGGATGGCCAGGAGAAATATCAATTACCTCAGATATGCAGATGACACCATCCTAATGGCAGAAAGTGAAGAGGAGCTAAAAAGCTTCTTGATGAAAGTAAAAGAGAAGAGTGAAAAAGTTAGCTTAAAGCTCAACATTCAGAAAACGAAGATCATGGCATCTGGTCCCATCACTCCATGGGAAATAGACGGAGAAACAGTGGAAACAGTGTCAGACTTTATTTTTCTGGGCTCCAAAATCACTGCAGATGGTGATTGCAGCCATGAAATTAAAAGACACTTACTCCGTGGAAGAAAAGTTATGACCAACCTAGACAGCATATTCAAAAGCAGAGACATTACCTTGCCGACTAAGGTCCGTCTAGTCAAGGCTATGGTTTTTCCTGTGGTCATGTATGGATGTGAGAGTTGGACTGTGAAGAAAGCTGAGCACTGAAGAATTGATGCGTTTGAACTGTGGTGTTGGAGAAGACTCTTGAGAGTCCCTTGGACTGCAAGGAGATCCAACCAGTCCATTCTGAAGGAGATCAATCCCGGGATTTCTTTGGAAGGAATAATGCTAAAGCTGAAACTCCAGTACTTTGGCCACCTCATGCGAAGAGTTGACTCATTGGAAAAGACTGATGCTGGGAGCGATTGGGGGCAGGAGGAGAAGGGGACAACAGAGAATGAGATGGCTGGATGGCATCACTGACTCGATGGACGTGAGTCTGAGTGAACTCCGGGATTTGATGATGGACAGGGAGGCCTGGCGTGCTGCGATTCATGGGGTTGCAGAGTCGGACATGACTGAACGACTCAGCTGAATTGACTGAAGATACTGGAGAAGCAGACAGCAGAAAGTAAGGCCAACAGAGACAGAACAGAAAAGCCTGCTCTCTCACTGAAGGAGTAGGAAAGGGACATCCTGGAGGGACAGCGAACTTCTAGAGCATAATCACTCTGCTCCAGCCAAAACCAGAGGAAAACTGTGGTCCACTGCCATCCCTGTCATCACAGTCCACATGGAGAGCGTAGACTCCACCCTCAGCAGACTCTAAAAAGACACCCCCTTCATGTGGTGTTTGAGAAGCAGGGAGTCTGGGCTCCTACCCACCAGCAATAATGGACCTCAACAACAACCCAGTGGTGATGGAACCTCCCTCCACACCGTAGGTGGGTAAGGTAAAGGTAGTCATTAGGTGCCTCCTCCCTCCCAGCAAAGACATTACAAATGGAGCCTCCTGGGAAACTTGACTGCCCACCTCCTCCCAGCAAGAAGGAGCTCCCAGTGGAAGGAGCCACCAGTGTCAGTGGAAGCAAGAAGAAAACCTACCACGTGACAGTCACCAAGCAGCAGTCTCTTCCTAGCTGAAGGGGTGTTATGAGAGGTTTGCTAAAACACATGATTTTAAATAAGACCCAGACTCCCAAAACATTATACTAAAATTGTCCGGATTCCAATCAAAAGTCACTCATCTTACCAAGAACCAAGAAGATTTCCACTTGAATGAAGTAAGATAAACAATAGACATTAACACTCAGATGACATGGGTGTTAGAATAATCTGGCAAGGACTTCCAACAACCATCATAAAAACACTTCTAGAACCAATTATGAACATGTTTAAAAAAAATTAAAAAAAAAAAAAAACCAGAAAGTTTTAACAAAATCTGAAATAAAATCTGAAATAAAATTAGAACAGAAGAAATCAATTAAAAAGAAAGAAAGTGGCATGGGAGACTATAGCAAAAATTCTAACTTTTATGTCAACTGAGTACCTGGAGCAAAGAAGAAGACAGGGTTGAAAAAGTAGTTTAGTAAAAAGTGGCTGAAAATTTCCCGTCTAACAAAAGACATAAGCTTACAGATTCAAGAAGCTGAACAAACACTAAACATGGTAAGCCAAAGAAACTCATGCCAAAATGCATCATGTATCATAGGCAAAGTTCTGAAAACTAAAGACAAAAAAATAGATTAAAAATAGAAAGAAATAACTCATTAACCCATAGGAAAAAAACAGTCTGAAGGATAGCAGATTTCTGATGTGAAAGAATGAAACCAGAAGGAAACAAGCACTGAGAGAAAAGAATTGCCCATAAGAATTCTATATCCAGTGAGAATGTCCTTCAGAAAAAAGGATAAATCAAGAGATTCTCAGATGAAGGAAAGCTAAGAACTAAAACTAAAGTCATCAACAACAGACCTACCCTAAAAGAATGTCAAAAGGAAATTCTCTAACCAGTAAAAATGATGAAAGAAGGAATCTTGTAATACCAGGAAACAGGAAAGAGCAACAGAAGCAGTGACTATTTCACTCTCTTGAGTTTTCTAAATTGTATTATGTTTAATGGCTGAAGCAAAACATATAACACTGCTTAATATGATCTCCTGATCCCCTGGTGGCTCAGACAGCAACGCGTCTGCCCACAATGTGGGAGACCCGGGTTCAATCCCTGGGTTGGGAAGATCCCCTGGAGAAGGAAATGGCAACCCACTCCAGTACTCTTGGTAGAAAATTCCATGGATGGAGGAGCCTGGTGGGCTACAGTTCATGGGGTCACAAAGAGTCAGACACAGCTGAGCGACTTCACTTCTAATGTGATCTCAGTGTATATAGAAGGAATACTTAAGGCAATTATAAAGTAAAGGGCTATGAAGACAAGTAGCTTTCTACATTTCACTTGAACTGGACAATATTGATACTAAAAGACTATGACAAGTTACATATATGTATATGAAATAACCTAGTAACCTAGAGGAAAAAAAGCTTTGTGCAACCACTAACAAAAAAAAAAAGAAAGAAGGTACAGTCTGTTTGTAGGACATATATTAAGTTAGCTATAAAAATGCATTCCAATATACATTAGGTACAAACAAATACTGTTTGATTCCACTTACATAAGGTACCTGAATAGTCGAATTCACGGAGTCATGGATAGTACATTGGTAGATGTACATTGGTAGATGCCAGGAGCGTGGTGTGGGGAGGGGTGGGGTGGCAAGATAGGTGAAATGAAAGTGAAAGTTTCTCAGTTGTGTCCGACTCTTTGTGACCCCATGGACTATGCAGTCCATGGAATTCTCTAGGCCAGAACACTGGAGTGGATACCCATTCCCTTCTCCAGGGTATCTCCCCAACCCTGGGATCGAACCCATGTCTCCCGCATTGCAGGTGAGTTCTCTACCAGCTGAGCCACAAGGGGAAGATGGGTAGTTAGTGTTTCATGAGGACAGAGTTTCAGTTTAGGAAGGTGAAAAATTCGGAAGATGGATGACGATGAGAGTTGCACAACAATGTGAATATACTTACTGCCACTGAGCTATACAGTTAAATGTGGTTAAAATAGTACAGTTTATATTATGTGACTTTTACCACAATAAAGCAAAAGCTATACAGAGAATGCACAAGAAAATACTAAACTCCACATGTCAGAATCATACTGATGGAAAATAGATTAGTTGTTGCCAGGAGCAGGGCAATGTTGGAGGGGAGATGGTGGGGCAATCATGAAAGGACCACAGGAGAGAGGGCTGGAGGTGATGGAACAGTAGCCAGGTGGATCCCCACATGGAATATAGTGACATCCAACTAAACACACACATGGTGTCAATGCCAGTTTTCTGAGTTTATAACAAACTCTAATTATATATGATGTAACCATTGGGAGACCCTGGGAGAAATGTGTATGGCATCTGTCTCTACTATTTTTTGCTACTTCTTGTGCATGTATAATTATTTTGAAATGAAAAGGGTTTTTTAAAGTGCTAAGTTAGACAAGTTAAATCAGAACTAAATGGCTACAAAAAGAGAGAGAGGAAGGAAGGAAGAACACATTCTATGTCAACACACCAGTGTGAAAGCTCACAGTAATGGTTTGAATGTGAACATCACTGGCAAACATACCTAGAAAACCGTGTTTTTCTATTCTGTAATGCAGCCATTAGTTAGAAAATTCCTTCTTGGATAAGCTTTTGATTCCTGTTCTTCTGTAATCTCATCAAGCTCTACTTCCTACCTTGTATCCACCAGGATAGGCTAGGTTAAGATGCAGTTATAAGCAATCCCCAAATCTCACTTGCCTAATATGACAAACATTTCTCTCTCTTTCATGTACACTGGGTTGTTTCATATACACTGGGTTGTCTGGCATCATCCTTCAGATGCATCCTGCTCATGGAGGATGCAAATGGAGACACAAGATTCTCTAGTGCCACTGGTCACTGTGACAGAAGGAACGCAAGGGGTAAGCCACTTGTGGCTGCGGCTCCAGGCAAAGCTTTGGCTTCATTCTACGTGTAGGCAGTCTCACCAGGGTCCATCACTAAGTCCTATGTTAATTTCATCCTCAGTTTGGTTCCATGCTGATTACTGTTACCGGGGAAACATTGATAGGATATGTGGGGTCCATCCTTGAATGTGTGACTGATATCACTTCCAACCAAACCCTAAAAAGTAGATGAGGAAGGAATGTCTCCAAACACAAATTCAAGGCACTCTTACCATAAAGAAAGAAGGATTGATTTTGGGCAGGTAAGTAACACACATTCACTATAAAAAATAACTGTGGTAAATCTTACATTACAAAGGGGTAACTCTTCCAATAGAATAGAAGGCCCTTTATATCTGTAACAAGGAGGTATTTGATTATGCATTTTCTGGCATAGATTTTAGCCTGATACATAGTAGGTAACCAAGAAATCTTTGCTGAAGGGCTGACTGAGTAAAGTAAGGAAAGGAAAAAGGAAGGAAGGAGATGAAGGGAGGGAAGAAAGGAGGAGGGAGGGAGAAAGGAAATATACAAGGAAGAAAAGAAATATAAAAGGAAGGAGAAATTGACCATTCATGATTGAATTAGACAGAATTGCATTTTTTTTCATTTCGATGCCTAATTTTATAAATCAAAAAAATTAAAACAATGTTAGTAGAAAACAGAAAATATAACAATACAATATGTTTAAGATATTTCATTTGAAATTAATCCACTAAACTTACAGCAATTAGTGCATTACATCATTGGTTTAAGGCAGCAATTATCAAAGGGCTCTTCACTGAAAAACTGCCTTGAATAAACAAATAAAGCATCATGTTTGCAAGAGGAGCTACTGTGAATACTTTACTGCCTTGCAGTTTGCATGCAACAATTGCTCTAACAGCACAAATACAAATACAAAACCCGTGGCGGATCCATGTTGATGTATGGTAAAACCAATACAGTATTGTAAAGTAAAATAAAGTAAAAAAAAAAAAAAAAAGACAATAAAATAAAATAACTATAATCATTAATAATTCAAATATACTTTTATAAAATTGGTAACATTCACTAGAGGCTACCTACAAAGGAAATGATGACAGTGAGACAAGAAGAAAAGCATATGAATCTTAGGCCCTTGAAAAGGGTCTGTGAACAACCTAATATCCTTTGATTCTTTTCTGCTTACACTAGTCAAAAAGGATTTCATGGTTTGCAAGTAAGAACCCTGCAGGATGCAGCCGAGTTGGGGGGGAGGAGGGAGCGGGGCGCAGCTCTCAGGGGACCTGAAACACCTAGGTCAGGCAGGTGGTCCTTGTTTCACATCCTTGCTTCTCTTTTTTCCTTCCTGAGGAAGGAGAACAAAGGAGGCAAAGACAGGGAAAGTATACCTTCCCAGGCATCATCAGGGGAATCCTTTTGTGTTTACATTCACTTAAACCTCAGCTACCACATTGAAGACAGTTTCCAAACGCTGGCCCCATGATGGAGTGTTGTTTTTATAGCAGCGACATGTCAATGCTGGTGCCACAGAGCAAAATATTTATGCAGCGAGGCTTGTTCGCGGCATTTGTGTGGAAGGAACACCGCCCTTACTGCTTTAAGGGCCATCTCATGGAGGCGGTGAAGGGAATTATACTGTACTTTAAACCAAACTTTACATTTTCAGAGGGGCAAACATATGCATTTGTTTGTTTTAAGGGCAAGCACAAAAGGACTATTTTAAATTTAAGATCCATTTTATCTCGAATCAGTAAAGCACGCTTTGACTTAACGTGGATTTAACTCAAGTGTGCAATTATAGGGTAGTTAGTGTAGAAGCTGTGCCTGACTAGTCCTTCCGCCCCTCTAAAAGTGGAGAACAGCAGTCATGCCTTACTGGTGGTTTACATTTAATTACACCTAAAGTATCTTAGGAAAATTATTTGTCATTCTTAAACTGTTTTCTGCATTTCCACCAGTCTCTCATGAATTTTATTGGTTATAATTTCTTTCCCTCCACACTCAGAGAGATCTCACTGACACTGAACTTCTTGGAGGTCCCTCCAGTCTCCATTGTTGGTGACCATGATGCATAACCAATTGAGAGCTGATGGGCAGATGCCAGGGTTCCCCCTAACTCAGGCCAGGCTATTGGAGGGGCATCTCATTTGGATCTGCTTTGAGGGCACTGTGAGGATGCAGCAGATCCATCCCCTCAGGACTAAGGCTCAGCTGGGTCCCTGCCCCGTGGTTGTTGGGAGCGGGACAGCCCAAGAGTGCCCCTCCTTGTCCTGCATCCCCGAGATTCAGAGTAGTAAATCCTTGGACCCCAGGTCCCAAGTCAGGACAGCTGAGAAAGGCATCTCATGTCTAGGGCTCCTGGAAGTGTGGCTGAGGCTTTGACTGTGACTGCATGCTCCCCTCTGCCCAAAACTGCTGTCTCCTCTCCCTCAGAGCTATTGATTCATGTACCAAAAAGACACTCTGTATGAGTCTCTGTCTCTCTGTTTCCTTCCTGGAATGGGATCGAATGAATCCACTGCCATGGGTGGCCTGATTACATACAGGATCTAACTTTATCAGAATTTTTATGTCTTGAAAATTTAAAACAAGAAGCAAAGCAGGCAAGGGGAATTGGTGATGGAGCAGAGAGTTTATGAATATAGAGAGAGGCATGGAGATACCTGGATTTAGCCATGTTTTAGAAAAACAAACCAAAGTAATTTGCAAATAAAGAAAAAGAATACCTGGATCCACCAAGAGAGACAGTGATTGGAAAAGTCATGTATCCCAGACATAGAAAGTATCTGCCACTTTATGTCCCTGGAATTCCAGGCTCATATTACATATTTTAACAACAAATACCTATGAGATCCTATAACTACACAACTGCTTCTCTTCACTTGAGTTAGCTTAAATCCATTTTTAGTAGATATTTTGCAACCAAAACAGCTTTGAATAAAATGATATCCATAACATAAATTATGAGTTTAAATTTTTTGGAAAGCTCAAGGCAAAGAAAATATTCCATACTGTCTTTTGGGGTCAAAAGTTCACTGAACCAAGGATTCAGTGGCAGGTCATTTAAGAAGGACCATCACTCAGGAGAACCAGTCCAGGATGGAAGAGGATGCAGAAGAGGAAAAAAGCAATCAAAGGCATAGTTTTAGATGAAGCCCCAGATGTAGACAGATCTCAAAAGGAGTTCTGGGCAGGAAGGAAAGTACACTTTAGAGCTCATTCCACCACTGGCTGCAGATGGCGTGTGTATGTGTGTGGGTGTGTGTGTTCTTGCCATGTGGAGGGACTTCTGCTAACACCCAGCCTTTCCATATATGAAAGACAGTGCAATGACCAAGAGCAAACCTCTAAACACGGCAAGTGTGAAAATGTGAGCTTGAGGATGATAGACAAAACCAGGAAAAGCAATCTGAGGGATTCTGGGCGGGGCATCAAGAGTGAAACTGTTTTTCCAATGGAACAAAATACCAGATACAATTCTCAGAATTTGGAGAGACCACTCTGCTGGCTTTCTAAAAGCATGTCCACAACTGTTGCTATTCCTTGTGTTGCCATGTATATGGAGAGACTTTCTGTTCCACAAGCCTCGCGATAAGCACATCAAAATTACATTCCACAAAGCCACCCAATCCTGGTCTGACTCAACTAGCCACCAATTAGGACAAAGTCACCAAGAGGTCAAATACAGTATATTTTACCTCATAAACCAACTGCAATTAATCGGTATTGATATTTAAGCTATCGTGAGAAGCTATACTGAGAAGAACCTTAAGGCCAGATTTAGTGGGGCGGGGGAGTTTTGATCTATTAGCAGTATCTTCCATAGGTTCAAGGTAGTGGAATAATACAGATGTGCCTGGTTACTTGCACTGCCTGTTGATTTGGGGTGGGCAGTGGTGGGGAGGCAGCGTGTGGAGGAGGAAGTATTATCCCAGGGCAAGGAAAGCAAGGACAGACATAGAGGCTGGAAAAGTGTTTAGATGTTCAGATGACCTGTCTTCAAACTGCCTATGTGTCCTTTGGTGGCTCCTGATCTGAATCTAAGTCTTAATTTTTCTGCTCTTAGGTTCTCTAAAAAAGCTCTCTTTCTCTACCAAACTCACTCCAAACCAAGGCATTTGTTCACATGCAAATCATCTTGTTATCATCACCGTTAACCTTCACAGTCTTAACATTCAAAAAAAAAAAAAAGGAAAAAAGGAGAAGTGAAACTTCATTCTCTCTTTTGAGTCTGAGTATGGCTGAAAGTGGCATACTCATGAATATGGCTGGAATTGGCAGTGACAGATTTTATTGGGCTCCAAAATCATTGCAGATGGTGACTGCAGTTGTGAAATTAAAAGGCGCTTGCTCCTTGGAGGGAAAGCTATGACAAACCTAGACAGCATATTAGAAAGAAGAGATAACACTTTGTTGACAAAGGTCCATTCAGTCAAAGCTGTGCTTTTTTGCAGTAGTCATGTACGGATGTGAGAGTTGGACATAAAGAAGGCTGACCACTGAAGAATTGATGCTTTTGAACACTGGTCTTGGAGAAGACTCTTGAGATTCCCTTGGACTGCAAGGATATCAAACCAGTCAACCATAAAGGAAAACAGCCCTGAAATATTCACTGCAAGGACTGATGCTAAAGCCCCAATACTTTGGCCACCTGATGCAAAGAGCCAATTCACTGGAAAAGACCTTGATGCTGGAAAAGATTGAAGGCAAAGGAGAATGGGGTGGCAAAGGATGAGATGGTTAGATAGCACCATCAACTCAATGGACATGAATTTGAGCAAACTCCAGGAGACTGTAAAGGACAGAGGAGCCTAGTCCAAGGAGCTGCAGTCCAACAAGGAGCTGCAGTCCAAGGAGACACACAGAGTTGGTTGGACATGACTTAGCTACTGAACAACAACAAAACTCCACAGTGTGACTTCAGGGTTTTTGGTTTTGTTTTGTTTTTCCCAACATGCTCTCTATTATGTGTCAGGCCCCTGGGGACCACACCCTGGAATAACATGTAGAAATCATTTCTAGAAGCTTTTAATCGAATAAGGGATACATCATGAAAACCAATGCTTGCCTTCAGTTCAGTTCAGTTCATTTCAGTCTCTCAGTCATTTCCGACTCTTTGCGACCCCATGAATCGCAGCACGCCAGGCCTCCCTGTCCATCACCAACTCCCGGAGTTCACTCACACTCACGTCCATCGAGTCAGTGATGCCATCCAGCCATCTCATCCTCTGTCGTCTCCTTCTCCTCCTGCCCCCAATCCCTCCCAGCAACAGAGTCTTTTCCAATGAGTCAACTCTTCGCATGAGGTGGCCAAAGTACTGGAGTTTCAGCTTTAGCATCATTCCTTCCAAAGGAATCCCAGGGTTGATCTCCTTCAGAATGGACTGGTTGGATCTCCTTGCCTTAGGATGTGCTAAAGGAAAACATGGGATCAGGGAAGTCATGAGCTGTTGCATCTTGGAAAAATGAAGGACCAGGTAAGTCAAAACACATGATTGTTACCCAGAAAAATTTAGTCTGCTTTATTTCAATATAAATCCTAAGTTTTGGAAATGAGTCTTTTTGACATTTTAAAACATCCTAGTTGAAATTTTCTTTTATATATCTTAGTTAAAGCAATCCCCTGTTCCAGAAACCAGCAATATTTCCATTTTAGAAAAGCAGTAATATGCAATGGCAAAAATAGTGATTTTTTTAAATGAGCTCTGAGAATGTCAAGGTTCTCAGGGAAGCCCACCCCTGTGAGCCTGGTGATATGAGCTCTGTGTTTTGCACCTTTCACATATCCACCTCCCTTTCTCTGAACACCAGCCAGACTCCTCCCCACCCAGTGGTCTTAATCTCCAGGGCTTTCAATGACGTGTCTGCCCTTGACCTTTCTCTTTCCTCCCAACAGATGTGTTCGTACCTGTATCTCCTAAGCATCGGGACTTGTTCCTCCATTCAAATTACCCCACTTGTCTACTCCAACGTGACTCGAGCCCTGCAGCCACTTGGAACAGAGTTATATAAATCAAGATTAAATGAAGGCGTCTGAAAACCCTAGAATGATGACTCTGTTGTGTTGAATTTTCGCCTTCCTATCGACCATAGAGAGCTGAGATGTGGGTAGACAGCTCATCATCCAAGGTCATAAAATGCCCTTCTTAGGGGTGCAGGGATGGGAGGCACACCGGAAATTGTACACACCAGCATCCCAGAGCTCCAGGAGAAGATCTGCGGTTCACAGGCAGGAGAGCAAGCCACAGGAACCTAGAATTTTAAGGATGACACTCAGAAAAGATAGGGTTAGGTGTCAGAATAAAGACAGTGATTTGAATCCAGTTAATAACAAGATGATAGTACTCTAACTATCATTATGCATGCATGCTAAGTCGGTTCAGTCATGTCTGACTCTGTGTGACCCTATGGGCTGTATCCCACTAGGCTCCTCTGTCCATGGGATTCTCCAGGTAAGAATACTGGAGTGGGTTGTCATGCACTCCTCCAGGGGATCTTCCTGAGCCAGGGATCAAACCCTCATCTCTTACACCTGCCTTGGCAGGCGGGTTCTTTACCACTAGTGCCACCTGGGAAGCCCAACTATCATTATATAACCATATAATTATTGTAATAAATATACAGATAGTATATAATTATATACTAATCATGATAAGAATAATTGCTCATGTTTATTGTCTGCACAACAGCATTCCAGGCATTAAGCTAAGTGTTTCACATGAGTTTTCTTCTTTAATCCTAAGTGAATTGGAAAGCTAAGGATTGTTGCTATTATTCTCCTCTTCCTAGTGGAGGACCCTGAGATGAAAGAGGTGAAGTGACCATTCTGAGGTAGTCTGGCTGGTAATGGCTGTTGCTGGCGCTAAACATTTCTCTGTGGTCCTCGAGCCCTGACGGGAAATGTCTGTGCCTTTCACAGTAAGTAACTGGAAATACCTTCTTGGGGTGCAGCAGTTACTGCAGGAAGCATGTTTTCAGAACACAACAAAGAGATAGTAATGCTCAGACAGACACCGGAAGTCACTTTTATGGAAATCGGATGGGAGTGAGCAAGACAGGGAACACAACTCCTCCCTGAAAAGTGCATAAAGAAGGTAGCTTTGAATGTGAAATGCAGATTTGTGAGCTTAAAAACACCTAACAGAGGCTCTTTCTTGCTTCCAGCCTTTCCTTACGGGAAATAAAGTAATCCTATTTCTCATTTAGGTACAAAGGAGCAGAGGAAATGTTCTTAGAAATACAGTTTTAGCAAATTGACTCCCTATGGTCACATGTAATAAGGAACTGCTGTGATGGGGAAAAAGTAAATGCTTTTCCTAATTAGAAAGAGTCCTTCCCCATACTAGAACACTGAGAATCAGGGGTAAAAAAAGTTAAGTGGCTCCAAAACATGAAAAATATCCTTTTTAGGTCTTAGAATCTTTCAGGTCTTCCCAAGTGGCACTGGTGGTAAAGAACTTGCCTGCCGATACAGGAGACATAGGAGACACAGGTTCAATCTTTGCTTCGGGAAGATCCCCTGGAGGAGGAAATGGCAACCCACTCCAGTATTCTTGTTTGGAGAATCCCATGGACAGAAGGTCCTGGCAGGCTATAGTCCATAGGGTCGCACAGAGTTGGACATGACTGAAGCATAAACATATTATAGGGAAGAATTTGAGATCTCGTGAGAGACAACGATGGGAAAAAAGTCAAATAGATAAACCTTGGATGCAAAATGTATTTCAAATGCATGATCCAGTCTGTGCATTCGATGCAGTACAAAATTGAGTTGCTTAAGCTAAAACACACAATTGAGAGTGTTTTGTCAAGGAAGGATAAAAAGTGAATATTTTATGGCATTCAATTTAATTACTGTGTGTATTGACATTTTTTATTTTGTTTACAGCTTTTTATGAAGTAAAAATGATACCGAGAAAGAAAACTGCAAAGATTTAATGTATGAAATTTGATGGGATTGAAGGTATGTATACACCCATGAAATGATCCCTACAATTAAAGTAATAGACATATTCATCAGCTCCAGAAGTTTCCTCCTTTTTTAAAAGATGAATATTTTGGAGCTTTACATTTATTTACATTGGGCATTTAAACATTTGAAGTCTTATTTATAATATTCTTGATTTATGCTCATATTTTAATTTACTTATTTGATTATTTATTCAATGATACATATTCATTGAGTATTCATTATGGGTCAGACACAGTTCCAAGAAACATTTAGCACCTTTCAGTTCAGTTCAGTTCAGTCACTCAGTTGTGTCCGACTCTTTGTGACCCTATGAATTGCAGCATGCCAGGCCTCCCTGTCCATCACCAACTCTCGGAGTTCACTCAAACTCATGTCCATTGAGTCAGTGATACCATCCAGCCATCTCATCCTCTGTCGTCCCCTTCTCCTCCTGCCCCCAATCCCTCCCAGCATCAGAGTCTTTTCCAATGAGTCCCTTAGAAAACAATATTCTACATTGATCTCTTCTTTCTAAGCTTCGCAATATATATATTTTGCTATCATGTTCATGTATGTGCAAGCAGGGTACATATGTGAGTGTGCACACATGTGTGCACATGTGTGTGTCTGGTCAGGTTCTCTAAGTAGAATGTTAACAAATCCACAAAGTCATGATGCAGTTTTTATTTCTTACTGCTGCTCCTGCAAAATACTGAGATTTCCTTGGCATGAGCAACACAACAATGTGTGAGTGTAAAGTTGCCAAGATTTTTGAAGGGAGTTTTTTACAGCCAGTGCCTGTTTTTCATTGTGGTTGAAACTCTCTTTTTCCTCCTTCTCTTTGAGGTTTGCAATTTTTCTCTGTTAATCTATGATAGAACTTTTGAGTTTAAATTGTGGGTCTTTAGTATTATTAGCTAGATTAGGTCTATCCGTTGCTACAAAAGCTACACAGATACAAAATTAATTTCTTATATGACACAGAAGGAAATATCTTCAATAACCTTTAAGGAAAATACAGGTGGCTTTACTTTTGTACTACTGGCAGGTATCTAACTATGCATGATTGAGTGTTAATTCGGTTCAGTCACAGTCATGTCCAACTCTTTGAGATCCCATGGACTTAGTCCAATGGGCTTCTCTGTCCATGGGGATTCTCAAGGCAGGAATACTGGAGTGGGTTGCGACGCCCTTCTCCAGGGGATCTACCTTACCCAGGGATCAAATCCACGTCTCCTTCGGGTCCTGAATTGAAGGCAAATTCTTTACCACTGAGCCACCAGGAAGCCCATCTAACTACAAAGCCATGAAAAGGCTGTATACCAGACAGTTTAATCAACCTGATTTTTATTAAAATAAGAATAAAATGATATAAACAAACTTATGGACAAAGCAGAAATAAAGCCACAAACATACAAAACAAACTTATGCTTACTGAAGGAGAGAAAGGGAGAGGGATAAATTGGGAGATTGGGATTAAAGATATATAAGAAATAGGTAACCAACAAGGACCTACTATACATCACAAGGAAATCTGCTCAGTATTTTGTAATGGCTTATAAGGGAAAAGAATCTCAAAGAGAATGCATATATGTGTATGCATACGTACTAAGTCACTTCAGTCATGTCTGACCCTTTGCAACCCCATGGACTGTAGCCCCACCAGGTTCCTCTGTCCATTGGATTCTCCAGGCAGGAATACTGGAGTGGCTTACCATTTCCTTTATGGGCCACTTTGCTGTACACCTGAAAGGAATGCAACATTATACATCAACTATACTTCAATTTAGAAAAAATGAAGATGTGAACCCTAAAAGATTATCTTAACCCTAAAAAGTATGATAATAAAAGTCATCAACTAAACAGAAGACAGCAAAATAAACCTGAAGCCTCATGGGTTCCATACTTGAAGTAAAACATTTCCTAAGAGACCAAAAGATGAAATCCTATGTCAGGGTTAACACTCTGCACACAAGAAACATGTGGATTATGCATTTATTAAAAATTTACTTAAAAATTCACTTCCAATATAGATGGAATATTTATGCAATAAAGATCCCCAAAAGAGATCAAACAACTTTAATTTTTGCTTCCTTGATATTGTGCACAATTAAAGCCATAGAAAAGAGGGCTTGGCCTGTGAATAGCTTGAGCTGATAAAACAGTAAAACATACTTTCCCCCAGAAAAAACATTAGTTTCATCATTATTATTACCAATAAATCACACACATGGTTTTGCTATAATTTATTTATAATGGATTTAAAATCTAATTACCTTCATATTTATCTTAGGAATAAGTTCATCCGTAGACTTAAAGTGTTCACCTAACAGCAAAATGTTATAATTAAAATTTTGACAGAAGATATAACTAAATTTTGGTATATCTCTGCACTGAATATAGTGAAATCATTCCATTAAACTATGAAACTTTAATGGCATGGAGAAAACATTCATCATACAGTATTATTAATACAAGCAAAATTAGGTAGAAATGTATCAACATTATGAAAGTGAATTTATGAGGTAATGGAAAAGAATTACACTCAAAGTTAACATTAAGAAAATATTTTGTTAAGAAAATCTAGTCAATACTTCTGAAATTTGCAAAAGTGATAGGTTTTATCAAGGAAGACTCTTCTTGCCGTTGTCACATTCGCTTCATATATTGAAAAATGGAACATCACATGCAATTTTTTTGTCAATTTTATGATTAAAGGTTTTGAAGGATGTGTGTGTAATTTTCAAAACAAATATGAAACCGAATCTAACTTGGAAAACATCACATCAAGGACACAACTTACTTAGAGGTGACTGCATAACATAGGGAACTCAGCTCAGCGCTCTGTGATGAACTAGAGGGGTAGGTGGGGGTTGGGAGGTCCAAAAATGAGGGGATATATGTATACCTATGTCTGATTAACGCTCTTGTATGGCAGTAACCAATACAACATTGTAAAGCGGTTATACTCCAATAAAAATAATTTTTTTTAAAAGTGAGAACCCTATTGAGTTTGACTTCCATGTAGGAATTCTTTTCCTATGCTATCTTATTGTAAATCAGGGCTATGTTGCTTGGGCCATATGGTTATTCTCTGAGCACATGGAGGCTGGGAGGGGAGAACCTCCATGTGAGCATTAGGTGATTGCTCTGCTAGAGGTGAGTCCAAAATCCACCTAGAGATTAATGTGCTTAAGCTTTCAATGTCTTTTCTGTCATCTCTCCCATAATTTCACCCAAGAAGGTTCTGTTTTCTTTCTTAGTAATTATCAGTGACATACATCTGGTGACTTAATCCGTAAGTCAAATTCACCTTGCACTGAAGCATCCTTGAATTTTAAATGTTAAGTGTAGTCAGGCTGGGAGCCTGTTTCCCATGGGCTCTGATGTGTAGGACAGTTTTCACTGGCACTAAATACAAGTTAACATCTGCAGTGCTGATAAAAGAGATGCTCTCTGATTTAAACATCACACCTCCCTCTGTGCGGCCTTTTCCAACAGATCGAGTTTACCACATGCTTTACCCACAGATTCAGGCTTAGTCCCATCACTCTTCTGCAGAAACTTAGAAATTAAAGATCATGATCACATCGTCTTCCAGTTCCCTGTGTCATGTCACTGATTCCTAACCTTTTTTGGATCAAGTCCTCTGACAATGTATGTGTGTTTACAGACTCTCTAGGTCAACTTCATGAAGTTCACAGGGAATTTTAAGTGCTTTTGCTCTCAGCGCTAAAATGTATAAATAGATTTCTGTAATACAGGCTTGGAATAGGGACTCTTTCCAACTGAGAACTATGCTGATTTTCTGAGAAAATTCTGTTACTGAATCTTATTTTCTCACTGATTTACATTGCTATTTCAGAGATGCATATCTAAGTCACTTGTTTTTACAGAAAGATATAATAAAGTGATTCTTAGATTCAAGCATCCCTGGGAAACAGGGACTTTCCAATATCACATTATCAAGAAACAATAACTTCTGAAATTAATCTGTTGAGATACAAGATGAAGAAATGTATCATAATGGACAAATTCTTCATGGATTCTTCATAACAAAAATTGAATCTTTCATTTTTTACCTTTACGCTTCTGAGGAGATCTATCTCAAAGCACATCAGGATATACATCTTTCACAAGGACTGGAAGGGCAGCTGATTTGGCAATGCTGTTACACAGCTTGCAACTTGAGACAGCAGAAGATTGAATAGAATCCTTTGAAAAGTACAGGCAAAAGTACAAGTGTGCCTTAGAAAGAGTGTCAGTGGAGAAAGTACAGGGGAATGCAAGACAGAGTGACTTTTTGACTAGAATACCTGTATATAAATACACAGAATCTGTCCAATTAACAAAATAGGGATTGAACTAGTAAGGGATTAGGAATAAAACTACCGTATGACCCAGCAATCCCACTACTGAGCATATAACCTGAGAAAACAACAATGCAAAAAAGACACATGTACCCCAATATTCATTGTAACATTGTTTACAATAGCGAGGGCAAAGAAACAATCGAGATGTCCATGGACAGATGATTGGATGAAAAATATGTGGTAACAATTATACAATGGAATATTACTCGACCATAAAAAGAAACGAGTTTGAGTTAGCTGTAGTGAGGTAGATGAACCTAGAACCTGTTATACAGAGTGATGCAAGTCTAAAAGAGAAAAACAAACATCTTATATCAGTTCATTCACATAAAATCTAGAAAATGGTGCTGATGAAACTATTTGCAGGACAGAAATAGAAACATAGAGAACAGATGTGTGGACACAGCAAGGGAAGGAAAGGGCGAGGCAAGTGGAGAAAGTAGCATTGACATATATACACTATCATGTGTGAAACTGATAGCTGCTTTAGAACACAGGGAGTTCAGCCTGTTGCTCTGTGGAGACCGAGAGGGGTGGGCTGTGGTGGGGCAAGGGAGGCTCAAAAGGGAAGGGATATATGTAAACATAAACTAATACAGCATTGTAAAGCAATTATACTCAAATTTAAAAAAGAGAAATAGTAAAGGATTGGGAAACACAATTTTATGACTATGACAGAAATGATCACAGTGAAGAAGCAAAAAGGAGAGCATTTGGGTAAAAAAAGGTCAAAAGGAGCATGTGACTGGACTGTGCTAAAGATGGCTGTGTTGTCTATGGGCTTGAGAATGGTTTCCTCATGTAGCTTACTAGTGAACACTGGTGTAAAATGTAATATTGCGGGATCTCAACATAAGATTTACTGAGGGCCTCTTATGTGAGATCAGTATTGGCCACAAATAATATATGTTGAGTGAGACCTGTGCATCCTTGAGCTTAGCCCCGATCTGCTAAGGGGAGAGGAAGGCACCCATGATGGTCACTGGTATCCAGAGGACAAACCATTACTCCACACCCATCTTGTAGCAGCCACGTCATACCACACCTCACTTGTGCAATCTAGTTCCCAGCAGTGGGTCCTCTGATCTCTGCATCACATGGGAGCCAAGGGGGAAATCAAGATTATTAATAAATTGCCTAAGGTCATGTTAGTGGGGATGGATTGACCCCAGAGCCCCAGAAGAACCACCCAACCTCCTGTTGAATAAAGCAAGGTGTGAAGCATGCACTTTTGGAAGCATTAAAAATCTGTGAAGTCATGGCAGGGGAAGTGACACTTGTACTAATTCTGGAAGGATGAACAGGATTTTGTTATAAATGGAAAGAAGAAAGGAGTCGAATTTGGAACAAATAGCACCTGTCAAGGTGCAGGGCTGAGCAATTCATGGTGACAGAAGAGCCGGCAGAGTGGACCATTTGCACCAGCGTCACCATAAAGCTGCGGGAACTTTACTGCACCAGGTGACAGAGGAGATTTTTGAGGAAGGGATGTATTTGTGTTTTATTTAGATGCATTTTTAGAAATAAAAAGTCCATTGTGTTTAGTGAGAAGGGGGCTAGAAAAAAGAGGCAGCAGTGGTGTGGAGACAGCATTATGCGCAAGAGGAGATAAATTAAGAAATTGACAGTAAAGCTTGAATGCCGATGGCGTCTAGGCTGGAGCAGTGGGAATGGGCCCCAAATGAGCTAGTTCACCAGTGAAATTGGCCGGGCTAGGTGGTCAGTCGAGGCTTAATGGAGTTAGAGAGGGAGGTGTTCAGGATGCCTCCCAAGGTTACAACGTGGTAGATACCGGTCACCAACTAATGGGAACAGAAAAAGAGGAAGAGTCATGAGAAAGGGAGTGGGGTAAAATAAATTCCCTCCAAGTGGTATCTACAGAACGTTCAGGTAAACTGTTCATTTGACCTAAGCTTGAACTCAGAAGAGCAGGATGGGAGGTGGGGATTGTGAAATGACCAACCCATGGGCAGTTGAAGTCAGGAACTGCAGGGGTTGATTCAGGAAAGGTGCATGAAGAACCAAGATGAACAAACAGAAATCAGCATAGGGGACTGAAATGCAGTGCTCAGATCCTGGAAGAGAACCAAGGACAAGACATCCTGGGAAACAAGAGAAGAAAGTGTGTCAAGAAATGGAGTGGTTGGTTGTGTCATACTCACAGACATAATCATTTTAATGATACAATATACTTTTAAATGCTATATAATAACTTAACCTACATTTCTTTTTTTGTAAGGTGGTTGCATCAGCAGAGGGTTTCAGAGTTCTAACTTATAAAATAGCTAGTGGTTGTAGTTGACCACAACTCAGTGTACACCGCACCTGCAGATCTCTATCAAATACTTCTTCATATGTCAGTGCTTCTCAGAGTTTAATGTGGATGCAAATCACTGAAGGGCTTATTAAATACAGGGCCCAAGTCAGTAAATCTACTCTGGGGCCCCAGATCAAATTCTGCATTTCTAACAAAGTCCAGGTGATGCTGATCTTACTCCTGCATGAATCCCACTTGTATCATTATTCTTGTTCAATCCTGTCTGACTGTGACCCCACAGACTGCAGTACATCAGACTTTCCTGTCCTTCACTATGAGTTTGTTCAAACTCATGTCCACTGAGTCAGGGATGCAACCATCTCATATTCTGGCATCCCTTTCTCCTCCTGCATTCTATGATTCCCAGCATCAAGGTCTTTTCCAGCGAGTCAGCATTTTGCATCAGGTGGCCAAATTATTGGAGCTTCAACTTCAGCATCAGTCCTCCCAATGAATATTCAGGGTTTATTCCCTTAAAGATGGATTGATTTGATCTCCTTGATGTCCAAGGGACTCTCAAGAGTTTTCTCCAGCACCGCAGTTCAAAAGTATCAACTCTTTGGCACTCTCGTTTTATGGTCCAACTCTCACATCCATACATGATTACTGGAAAGACTATAGCTTTAATTATACAGACATTTGTCAGCAAAGTGATGTCTCTGCTTTTTAATATGCTGTTTTGTATTAACTAGTATTGAAAACCTAGTTTTCTTTAACAGGAACACCACACCCAGGGGAAAGAAACTTCAGATCTCAGCACTTTTGGTGAATTGCAGGGGTGGGGGGAGCAATTTTAAGACAAGCGGTCCATGCACAGAATATAATATGAAGCTGTGACATTTGAAGTTTGTATGAGCACTGTAAGATTCACTTGGGCACTCTTTGGCATTGGTATTGCTAAAGAATGCTCAAACTACTACACAATTGCACCCATCTCACACTCTAGCAAATTAATATCCAAAATTCTACAAGCCAGGCTTCAACAGTATGTGAACCACGAACTTCCAGATGCTCAAGCTGGTTTTAGAAAAGACAGAGGAACCAGAGATCAAATTGCCAGCATCCACTGGGTAATCAAAAAGGCAAGAGAGTTCCACAAAAACATCTATTTCTCCTTTATTGACTATGCCAAAGCCTTTGACTGTGTGGATCACAATAAACTGTGGTAAATTCTGAAAGAGATGGGAATACCAGACCATCTGACCTGGCTCTTCAGAAATCTGTATGCAAGTCAGGAAACAAGAGGTAGGACTGGACATGGAACAACAGACTGGTTCCAAACAGGAAAAGGAGTATGTCAAGGCTATATATTGTCACCCTGCTTATTTAACTTATATGCAGAGTACATCATGATAAACGTTGGACTGGATGAAGCACAAGCTGGAATCAAGATTTCTGGGAGAAATAGCAATAACATTAGATATGCAGATGACACCACCCTTATGACAGAAAGTGAAGAAGAACTAAAGAGCCTCTTGATGAAAGTGAAAGAGGAGAGTGAAAAAGTTGGCTTAAAGCTCAGCATTCAGAAAATTAAGATCTTGGCATCTGATCCCATCACTTCATTGCAAATACATGGGAAACAATGCAAACAGTGTCAGACTTTATTTTGGGGGGCTCCAAAATCACTGCAGATTGTTACTGCAGTCATTGAAATTACATCATGCAGCCATGAAATTAAAAGATGCTTATTCCTTGCAAGAAAAGTTATGACCAACCTAGACAGCATATTAAAAAGCAGAGAGATTCCTTTGCCAACAAATGTCCATCTAGTCAAGGCTATAGTTTTCCCAGTAGTCATGTATGGATGTGATAGTTGGACTATCAAGAAAGCTGAGAGCCAAAGAATTGATGCTTTTGAACTGTGGTGTTGGAGAAGACTCTTGAGAGTCCCATGGACTGCAAGGAGATCCAACCAGTCCTTCCTAAAGGAGATCAGTCTTGGATGTTCATTGGAAGGACTGATGTTGAAGCTGAAACTCCAGTGCTTTGGCCACCTGATACGAAGAACTGACTCATTTGAAAAGACCTTGATGCTGGGAAGGATTGCAGGCAGGAGGAGAAGGGGACGATAGAAGATGAGATGGTTGGATTACATCACCAACTCAATGGACAGTAGTCTGAGTAAACTCTGGTATTTGATGATGGACAGGGAGGCATGGCATGCTGCTTTCCATGGAGTCACAAAGAGTCAGACAGGACTGAGAGACCGAACTGAACTGAAGCTTCACTTGCAAAAGGGAATTCACGGGAAAGAAACGGGTTAAGTTGTCTTCCATTATTTGAAGAAGAGAGCCTTCATGATTACAAAGGTCAAAACCTGAACTGACAAGAGGAAATTATATGGAAATAGATTCGTGTTTTGAACTGTCCAAAGGAATGTTTTCAAAGGAACTTTTCAGTGTAAGAGCATGGAGAAATCTCAGAGCTCATCCAGTTTAAACTACTCACAGATCCATCATATGAAGAAAAGACAGAGAAATTTATATAACACTCAGATGATGTTTTAACACTGGTTATTGTATTGAAGACTTGACTTCGAATATCATCTTTAACTGAATGATCATTTACATTCATAAACTGAAGTAATTACATACAGCTCTTCATTCTAGGAACCAGTTTTATAGTCAATTTGTTATGCAAACAAAAGGGAAATCTAGTGGATTTGGGGGAGGGTTGGTTTCTGAGAAATATCAGGAATTTGCATCTATACTAATATTAGGATTCTATCCAAGTACTTAACCACGTTTACACCTAATAAAATAGCTATGACTTGTCTCACAGACCAACTGGAACTATGAAAGCTTTTAAAGTAACTTGAATGTTGGCTTTTAAATTTATTTATTCAAAAGTCATTGAACAAGTATTGGATGTGAGAACTCAGGTGGTTATTGAGGCTACTGATAAATTTAATTCTATGAGGTAACTGAAAGCTGCTTATGAACCTTGAGGAGGAAAAGGGTTGGACTGGAAGGTTCAAGTCATCCTCATGAAAGCATCTCAGGATCTCTGAATCCAGAGGGTATCAGCTGTAACTGCCAGGTAAGTGGGCACATTGAAGACTTGACACATCCTTTACCATGTCTGATAGAAATAGCAATTGTCTTCAATGAGGTGTCACCTCACACTGGTCAGAATGGCTATCATGAAAATGTCTACAAACTATAAATGCTGGATAGGATGTGGAGAAAAGGGAGCCCTCCTACACTGTTGGTGGGAATTGATACAGTAGCTATAGAGCACAGTATGGAAATTACTTAAAGGAGCTACTGTATGATCCTACAATTCCACTCCTGGGCATACATCTGAAGAAAACTCTTAATTCAAAAGGATACATGCACCCCAATGTCAATGGCAACACTGTTTACAATAGCCAAGACATGGAAGCACCCAAAGTATCCATTGACAGGTGAATGGATAAAGAAGATGTGGTACCTATTATACAGTGGAATACTACTAAGCCATAAAAAGAAATGGAATACTACCATTTGTGGCAACATGGATGGACCTGAAGATGATCATACTAAGCAAAGTAAGTCAGAGAAAGACAAACATCATATGATATCATTTATATATGGAATATAAAAAAAACTGATACAAAGAAACTTATTTACAAAGCAGAAATAGACTCACAAAGAAAACAAACTTAAGGTTATTGAAGGGGATGGGAGGAGGAGAGATAAATTAGGAGTTTTGGATTAGCAGATATACACTACTATATATAAAATGGATAAACAACAGGGGCATACTATGCAGCAATGGGAACTGTATTCAGTATCCTGTAATAACCTATGATGGTAAAGAATCTGAAAAAGAATAGATATGTACACACACACACATGAATCTTTTTGCTGTCACCTGAAACTAATACAACATTGTTATCGACTATACTTCAGTACTAAAATGGTTATATAAAAAAAGAAATAGCAATAGTTGGATGGATGTAGAGGGCTTCATGATCTGTTTTGATTCCAGGACTTGGCTGAGCACCCCTGGTCTAGATTTTCTGAAACAGACATTGGGCTGCAAAGACTCAGACATATGGCAAGTCTTTGATAGAATTAGAGTAAAAATGAAGCTTACTTTATAGAGAAAAGAACATAGATTTTGTTTATTCACAGGCTAATTTTAAAAGAAAATGCAAATGCATGCACAATAGTTGCCTTCTCCCAGGAAGAGAAACCAAATATGAACCTCCTAATTTTCCCCAAAAGTTTTTATACATCTGTGTGTGATATTGAGTAATTAGTCAGTCATGACACTTTCTCACTTCCCTACTCAATCTCCAGCTGCAAAAATTAAGATGAAAAACTCTCCACAAATGTAATCATTACAAAGTGTTGAAGCAGATTTGAATGAAAGACAGTTTAGATACAAGCCATTCAGATTTATTGCCATGCCAGTTGACTGCAGCAAGACACATGTCTTGTTACAGCAGTTTGTTTGCCTTTATTCCATGATGATGACACAATATATTGCCAAAGTAGATACACATTATGCAATACATGAAGAATTTGACTTAGCAAATCGCATACATTAAACCACCCAGATATATGATGTCAGTCAAAACTCACTGGGTGAATGATCAAGTGTTTCAGAAGAGTTCTAAAGATATTGACCATAGAATTGGTCAATATACATCTGTTTATCTTATGCTTTTTGTTTCTGGTAAGTTTCTTCTCAAGGTGGTCAAGTCCAGTAGCCTCTCAGTCTCCAGGGATTCCAGGAGCTAAGCTGGAAGCAATACCAGCTCCCTCCCTCCTGCTTCTGCTGAAATGCTGGCAAATCATGTTTTCAGATCACAGCTTTAGGAAAAAAAGCAAGACATATCAAATACAGCCAATGAATTATTCATGTACTTCCTGCTTTCTTTGTAATACATTTTTTTCCAGATATGTATGACACATACTTGCTGATCTCTAAATATTCTGAAATTAAGATTGCCAGTCTGGAAATTTGGAAGATAAACCCTACCATACATACTATCACTAAAAAAAAATAGCATCTCCATTAGGATATATTAATTTTATTTCTGCTGCTGCTGCTGCTAAGTGGCTTCAGTTGTGTCTGACTCTGTATGACCCCACAGATGGCAGCCCACCAGGCTCCACTGTCTCTGGGATTCTCCAGGCAAGAAGTCTGGAGTGGGTTGCCATTTCCTTCTCCAATGCATGAAAATGAAAAGTGAAAGTGAAGTTGCTCAGTCATGTCTGACTCTAGCACAGGTTAAATATAGAAAACCAGGAATACATCTTTTTTTCTAAATTTTAGAGGGGATTGGGTCTCCAAATTTGTCTATTGCTTACTATTATTATTAAATAGACATTTTAGTTATATCAGAAACTAGGTTATTTCATATAAATGATATTTTATTTACATCTCTCTGTGATGTCATTGGAAGGGAAAGGGAAGTTGCTCAGTCATGTCCGACTCTTCGCAGCCCCATGGACTGCAGCCTACCAGGCTCCTCCATCCATGGGATTTTCCAGGCAAGAGTACTGGAGTAGGGTGCCGTTGCCTTCTCCAAGTGTCATTGGAACTAGTTGTCTACTGGTAAGTCCAACAGGTACTTCTGTACTAAAATTGATCACTTTTTTCCCCCTAGAGTTTTTTTGGTTACAGGAAACTTTTATAGTGTTTAGTGGGTTGTCATGAATTTGACTTACATCTAAGGTGTTACTTAAAATAATACTAAACACTTTAAACAGAGTTAAATTTTGCCTTTCTTAGTAAAATATTTACTTTTTAAATGGATTGAAGACCATTAAAAATTTATAATAATTTGTTATTTTCCTAAACAGGAGATAAAAAAACACTTGTATAGAATTGTTTTCAACTTAGTTTAGAAAATAATTATAATTTTTCTACTTGAGTTCTGTGGAAGACCTGATCTCATAACAAATGAGAATAGGGTAATAGCTCATTTTTTCTTGACAAATGGGCAAAATAGCCACCATAACACCTAGTACTGAGTGGCATCGACAATTAATTTAAAAATTAAATCTGCAACAAGATTTATAGACAGACTACAAAAGCTTTTATAGGGTCACATAATATTTACCTTATAAGTATAAAATGGAAATAGTGTATTTCAGGAGCAAAAAAGCAAAAATAAGTGATTGTTGGAGTCATAATAATTTACAATGTAAAACATTTTCTAATACTAGGATAATAACAGTAAAGGGGAACTTAATCTCAAAAACAAAATTCCAACAAAAGTTCATTTGCTAATGTCAACCAATGAAAAGGGTGTACTTCCTGCTAAGTGAATGAGAGTTTAAGAGTGAAAGAGTTTATGGCGAGTCTTAGGATAATTCCCATTCCAACCTCTCTTTACAGATACAGTACTAAAATAACGTTCTAAGCATCCTCACAAATACAGCTAACTTTAAAGAGAAGTGGTCAGAAGAGGTAGCATCATCCTCCCTTTATCATGAGTAGGTCAAGGGGCAATGGTTTCTGAAGAATCAGATGAAACATAGACACTGGAGAGTGGGAACTGATGCCCTTAAATGAAAGAGTAACCTCAAGGTCTTTGCACTGAACCTGGACTAAGGGTCGAAACCCACTGGTCTTCTTTCTCCACTCCATGAAGAGTGGATGCTTCTCTCAGAATGAATCCCAGCAGGAGATATTTTGTGAGAGGGCTGAGCAGAATTCCTTCATCAATAATACACTGTTTTGATTACTGTAGCTTTGCAGTATTTTCTGAAGTAATGCTTCTTGTTTTGTTCTTTTTCATCAGGATTGCTTTTGCAATTCATATAACTTTGGGGATTATTTGTTCTAGTTCTGTGAAAAATGTCATGGGTAATCTGATAGGGATTACATTAAATCTATATATTGCTTTGGGTGGTATTGTCATTTTAACAATATTAAATCTTCCAATCCAAGAGCATGGGATATCTTTCCATTTCTTTGAACTATCTTTAGTTTTCTTCATTAAGGTTTTGTAGTTCTCAGCCTACATGTCTTTCACCTCCTTGGTGAGGTTTATTCCTAAGTATTTTATTTTACTTTTTGATGTGATTTGAAAAGGGATTTTTAATTTACATTCCTCTTCTGATGCCATCAAAAAGAATGAAATAATGCTATTTGCAGCAACATGGATGGACCTAGAGATTATCATACTAAATGAAGTAACTCAAAAAGAGAAATATAAATACCGTACTATATCATTCACATGTAGAACCTAAAACATGATACAAATCAACATATCTAGGAAACAGAAAGATTTACAGACATAGGGAACAGACTTGTGGTTGTCAAGGAGTAAGGGGTTGGGGTAGGGGAGGAGTGGGAGTTTGGAATTAGCAGATGTGAATTATTACATATAAAATTGATACACAACAAAGTCCTACTCTATATCACAGTGGGTTTATCCTATGATAAACAAGAATGAAGAATAATATGAAAAATATACATATATGTCTGAATCACTTTGCTGTAGAGCAGAAAGTAATATAACATGTATATCAAATATACTTCATTAAAATCCCAGAGGGATGTTATGGGGAGGGAGGTGGGAGGGGGATTCAGGATGGGAACACGTGTATACCTGTGGCAGATTCATGCTGATGCATGGCAAAACCAATACAATATTGTAATGTAAATAACCTCCAATTAAAATAAATTTATATTAAAAATAAAATAAAATTTTTAAAAAATGGTTTCACATTTCTCCAATTGCTATCAATCTCCTTCCTCCACAAAAGATAGACAGTTAAATTGAATATATATTTTTAATTTAATATTTTGGCTGTGCCATGTGGCATGTGAGATCTTAGTTCCCTGAGAAAGAATAGAATCTGCACCCCTTGCAGTAGAATCCTAACCACTGGATCACCAGGAAAGCCCCTAAATCAAATACAATATCTAATCCTCAAATTATAATTCTATTTGGCAAACAAGTTTTAGAAAACTAAAAATGGAATCAAGGATTTATCCACACCACATTGAGTGAACAGTATTCTGGATGTAATCTATGCATAAGAATTAAAGGCATGGAGATTATACAATTGATCAGCCCTGGGACTTCTTTGGAAGGAATGATGCTAAAGCTGAAACTCCAGTACTTTGGCCACCTCATGCGGAGAGCTGACTCACTGGAAAAGACTCTGATGCTGGGAGGGATTGGGGGCAGGAGGAGAAGGGGCCAACAGAGGATGAGATGGCTGGATGGCATCACTGACTTGATGGACGTGAGTCTGAGTGAACTCCGGGAGTTGGTGATGGACAGGGAGACCTGGCGTGCTGCGATTCATGGGGTCGCAAAGAGTCGGACATGACTGAGCGACTGAACTGAACTGAACTGAACTGAATGTTTTATAAAGAAAGAATGAAGAAATGAGAGAGATTGATATAGAGAGAGAAAGTTTGGAAAGAAGATAACATAAAGAGCAGATGAAAATTTCCCTAAGTGTCTTAAGTTATAGAAGAGTTCATGTTAAACATTTTAAGTAAATGTTTCAATGTTTTGTATTAGTTAAATGTTTATTAAACCATAAAATTATTAATAAATAACAATGAGACTATCACTGAAAATGTAGACCACATTATCTGAGAGCTTACTTTCCCTCCTTAATAGAAAAATGATAGATGCTCACTGAAATAGAAGCAAGTGCTTTGCAAAGGATTCTATGCTTTTAATATGTTTTTAATAACATTTTTTCACAGCTTTAGAGAGATCATTTAGAAAGGCTGTATCTTATACTGATGAAACATTTTCCAACGAACATATTTCCTGTTCAATTTCAATTTTTTGTCCTTAAGTTGCAAAGTGAAGGTATGTATGAAAGTTTCCTGGAGATAGAGCACATATGATACAATCTCCTCGCAAAGAAAATAATACCTACTAATCTCATTTGCCAAATAGCACTGCATAACAAATACTCTCAAGATCCCTGTAAGATTCTTGCTTACAACAAGAATGATTTATTTCTCAGTCAAGTGTGTGTGGGTTTTCTGGAATCTGCAGAACTTGACCCCATGGCAGGAACTGGGTTCAGAACAGCAGCAGGACCTCTGAGTCCACTGTGCTCTCTGGGGGCACACTCTGCTCATGGTGATGGCAGCAAAGACAGCAAATATCTGTACCAGCATATGACACCTGTCACAGGCATTATACTTCCATCTTGTAGGTTACAGCAAGCCACGGCAAAGACCACATTCTGATAGAAACACACACCTCAAAAGGAGTAGACATCATCTACTACTACCAGGGACAAAACCGAGACCAGAAATGCCATTTAATTACCCGTATGATTATCTACACATTGACATGCATAGACAAACATGGTGGGGAACATGGTGATAAAATTTTGGATTTTTTTTTTTTTTTACTTTATTCCTTGTTCTTTTTGAGGGGGAGGGATTTTATTTCTTAAACACTGCGGTACATAATTTAAAATTTTACTGCAGTCATAATTTCTTAGAATGACTTCATTGAGATATAATTCAAATACAAATATTTCACCATTTTGAAGTGTAGAGTTCAGTGGTCACCAGTATCTAATTTCAGAGTATTTTCATCACTCCAAAGGGAAAAGCTGTCCTCATTAGCAGTCACTGTCCTTTTACCCACTTCTACCAGCCACTGGCAAAACACTTGTCAAATTTCTTTCTGTATAGATTAGTCAGTCCCGAACATTGCATATAAATGTAGTCTTACACTTTATGGTCTTTTGTGAAAGGCTTTTTCTACCTAGCACCATGTCTTCATGGTTCATCCACGCTGCAGCATGTATCAATACTTCATTACTTTTAATTTTTATTGCATAATATTCTATTGAATAGATACACTCTGCTTTGTTTACTTGTTTATTAGTTGATGGACATTTGGGTGGTTTCTTTTTTTTTTTTTTTCACTATAATGAAAAATGTTGCTATGAACCATCGTGTGTGGGGATTTTCCATTTTCTCGAGTATATATCTGGTGGTAGAATTACTAATTCTATATTTACTCTGGGTTTAAGGTTTTGAAGAACTGAATCACTGTTTTCAAAGTTGCTACAGTAGTTTACAATCTGACCAGCAATGTATAGGGTTCCAGTCTCTCCACATCCTCATCAACACCTACTATCTGTCTCTTTGATTCTAGCTGTTTCACTGGGTGTAAAGTAGTTGGCTCATGATTTTAATTTGCATTTCCATAATAACTAATAATGTCGGCTATCTTTTCATGTGTGTATTTGCCACTTGTGTATCTTCTTGAGAAATGGGTATTCAAGCACTCTGTTCATTTTTCTATTGAATTATCTTCTTATTGTTGTCATGAGAGTGCTTTATATATTTTAAATATCAATATAAGATCTTAATCAGATATAGGCCTCCATGGTAGCTCAGAGGGTAAAGCATCTGCTTGCAATGTGAGAGACCTGGGTTCGATCCCTGGGTTTGCAAAATCCCCTGGAGAAGGGAAAGGCAACTCACTCCAGTATTCTGGCCTGGAGAATTCCATGGACAGAGGAGCTTGGCAGGCTACAGTGCATGGTGTTGCAAAGAGTCGGCCACAACTGAGCAACTGATCAGATACATGAATGGAAAATATTTTTTCATGTTATATGGTTTGTCTTCTCATTTTCTTAACAGTGTCCTTTGAAGCACAGAAGGTTTTAATAATGTCATTTTTCTTTTGTCACATGTGTTTTTGGTGTATATCTGAGACATGACCAATCACCTAATCTAAGGTCATCAGAAATTTCTCCCGTATGTGTTTCTAAGCATTTCATACTTTTACCTCTTACATTTAGGTCTTGGATTCATTTTTGACTTAATATCTGTACATGGTAGGAGGTAAGGGTTCACACTTATTCTTTTGCATATGGATATCCAGGGGTCCCGGCACTATTTGTTGGAAAGAATACCTTGTCCCTATCGAGCTGTCTTGGTAGCATTGTCAAAATCAATTGACCATAAATGTGAGAGTTTATTTCTGGACTCTCAGTTATCTGTATGTCTAAATTATTAGCCTTACCACACTACTTTTATTGTTTCACAGTAAGTTTTGAAATTGGGAACTGTGAGTGCTCCAAGTTTATAGCTCTTTTTCAAGATTTCTTAGCTATTTTGGGTCCTTTGCATTTCCATGAATATTAAGATCTGCTTTCCTGTTTCTTTAAAATGGGAGCTGGGAGTACATATATATTTCTAAAACAATAAAGTTATTAATCTTAATAGCTATCCTTCCTATGAAACTACTAAGTCTCTTTCTCAAATTGTGTATGCTGCTGCTGCTAAGTTGCTTCAGTTGTGTCTGACTCTGTGTGACCCCACAGACCACGCAGTCCACCAGGCTCCTCTGTCCCCGGGATTCTCCAGGCAAGAATACTGGAGAGGGTTGCCATTTCCTTCTCCTAAATTTTGTATAGATTTATACTAAATAAAATTATATAATGGCTTAGAAGTTGCAAAGAAATTACATTTAATGTAAGTGGCTAGGCAAATGCTTTCTGAAGCAGAGTACAAAATACAATTAACATTTTAATACACACGGGAGGACATTATTGAAATAGATGAGCACAGGAACAGTGCTCCATAGACAGTGCTAGTATGCACAGAGAACAGAGAGCAGACTTGTGGTTGCCAAGGGGGAGGAGGAGTAGGGGAGGGGCAAGGGAGAGGGGTGGATTAGGGGTAGCAAACTTATATACAGGATGGATAAACAACAAGGTCCTACTGTACAGCACAGGGAATTATATTCAATACCCTGTGATAAACTATAATGAAAAAGAATATGAAGAAGAATGTACAGATATGTATAACTGAGGCACTTTGCTGTATACCTGAAAATAACATGACATTGCAAATCAACTATACTTCAATTTAAAGAAAAAGCTGGAAATGTTGGATTAAATGCAATTCCACAGGCCACAGCTATCACATTTCACAGTGTGTTGATAAGTCTAATAACAGTGGTCAAATGGCCAGATGGAGACGTGGTAGACTTTCCAGGACAGCAGCCAAGCTGTATCTAGTCAGCCTCCAGGCAGCTGGGACAAAATTATGATAATAAGTCAATAATACAGAGCAGGTATTTTCACTTTATTTTTCATGTGGGTGGGCTCAGGGTAGGACTGTCAGGCGGGAAAGTGCTATTGCCTGGAAGAACCTGGGACCTAGATAGCCCCCAAGCGAGTCCAAAGGCAGGGCTCAAGTGCTGAAGACCAGCCTGCCTTGAGATCTACTTCTCAAACACAGGCCCACATCTTGATGTGTGCCATGTTAGGTATGTGGATCCACGTGCTAGAGGGGTCTGGGCTCACCCCTTCTAGTATCAGCCACTGAAAATGCAAAGACAGGAGTAGGAAGTTATACTCCCCCATTTCATACCACCATCTAATCTGTCATCAAGCATTTCATTAATCACACACAACTCCAAGTCACTTGCAACTTAATTTACCACTAATCAGTATCAAGATAACTGAGAAAAAGAAAACTACTGCTCAAAAGCACAGGAGTCCAGAGGCAGGAAAGCCTCACCAGAAATGCTCACTTTTCTGCCTGTCTTTTGAACTGATTTTACCTTTTGCAAAATAAAAATCATGGTGACACAAATCTTGCAAACACACACTCAGTTTCTCCCCAAAATAGCTGCATTCTTTTATTTGGTGATCAATACATTTTAATTCCAATAGTCACCACATAACCTAGGCACAAGATTCAGCATTGTACAAGCGAAAGATTTGACTGATTTTCTTTTCAATTGCCAAAGAGTACAATAGGTGAATTGATTAAAGGATATACTTCTGTACATAAAAATATTCATGTATTTATACAAGTGTATGGAACAGAGTTTAAAGATAATCTAACCAGAACATCACAATAAATAGGATGTGTTCCTATAGGACAGACGAGCATGCTTTGTCAGGAGGTTGTCAAGTCTCATATTCTCAAGGTGCTTTATGATCTTCTGAGCTGGGCTCACATTTCCCTAAATAAGGGTTAGAGGTTAGTAACGCCTGGACCTGGATGCCTCTGGGGGTATTCTGCTTTTTACTTGCATCCCAGTAAGAGGAGTTTGAAGACATGATTATTTATTTTCCAAGAGTCTTTGCAACTTACCAAATTCTATCCATTTCCCAATTAACATTTGAAAAAGCAGATTGATCTAAGCTCTAGCACCATACAAGAAGGAAATACATGTATTTTTGTCAGAGCAACAATATTTTATATCATCTTTGTCCCTCTGGCTATAACAATTCTGTTTAGAAAATTTTACCAAGCTAAAAATAGTTGATCTAGGATGTCATAAAAAAGAATATTAAATACCTTTGGTAAAAATAGATATATTTAACAAGATTAGAAAAGCAAACAGTTATAATGTCAAAAGGAGACTATAAAAAATGTACACAATAAAACAAATAAACCAACTTATAAAGTGAAGATAAGGCCACTCTTCTCAGGTTTGTCTGTTCCAAACCATGCATGGAGGTCTCTTCTTCTAAATGGTAGAAATCTGATTAAGAAATATGGAATATCCAGTCTCTCCTATCAGCATGACAAGTTTAATTCATGGCAACACAGTTCCTTTTTAAAACCCATGTTGGTAGAACTTAGAACACTCTTATACATGTGACTAGAAGAAACAATCCGAGATTTCTGTGATTTTAGCCCCAGAGCATGGGGCTTAGAGTTAAGCAAGGCGACAGAACCAGGGGCTCACAGGCAGTGTTTCCTGTGCTGACATGAACCTAGGCCACATCCAGACAAGAGACACAATGCAGCCAAGGGTGCTCATAGGGACTTTGCAACTAACTAGAAATCTACAAGGTTCATTCCTTTTCCCGGCGAGGACGTTCCTCTTGTCGTGGGGCCTCATCTCCAAACAGCCGTTGCACAACCCCTAATTCTACCCGGTGTCTCCTCTCTCAGAACACGCTGTAAATCCTGAAGATGAAAGGGCCCTGGAGCCAACAGCCGGGACTGTGGAAGGAGATAAGGCACAAGTTCCATCGCAGAGGCAGCCCTGAGCCACCGTGAGGCATTATCCCCCAGGGTTCCCCCTGCACACGCAGTCACACTCCTCATGGTGCTCGAGGGCCACGTCCGTGAGTGACTTATGCAGCCCCCGGACGCCTGTCTTGGGTCTCAACTGAAGGACCTGAAAGGGAACAATGGAAACCACCTTTAAAATCAGGCCACGTCTGCAACTTGCAATTTCATGGACAGGAATGATTTCAGAACAGAATCTCGGGGCCCAACAATGACTTAACACATTTTAATTTCTACTCCTGAAGGCATTATGAACATATTCCCCCACCCTTCAAGAAATCACAAATGATTATCATCTTTTCATGAAAGGAAAGACCTTTTAATACCAACAGTTAGGAAGGAGGCTGCTCAGAATAAATAGACTTGTGGTTGCCAAGGGAGAGAGGCACAGGTGAGGGAACGGATTGGGACTTTGGGATTAGCAGATGCAAACTAGAATATATACAGTAGATAAACAACAATGTCCTACTGTACTGCATAGGGAACTATAGTCAATATCTTGTTATAAGCCATAATGGAAAAGAATATGAAAAATAATATATATGTATATCTATAACTGAGTGACTTTGCCATACAGCAGAAATTAACACAACATTGGAAATCAACTATACTTCAATAAAATAAATTTTTAAAAAAGAATAGTCCTTACATTGAAAGATTCATCAGACGGAATTTCACCTTCTTTAGGTGTTTTGGAAACCACAACTGCACAATTTGTTTTTCTGTTTGTTGTTTTCTTTCATTCATTTATTCACATACTTAGCAAATATTTATCCTTGGAGCATGGCAGGCAGTACTGAGGTGCTGTGAAAAGAAACCCGACCCGTCTGCAGCTGAGTCTGCTCAATTATGCTGCTCATTAACGTGCTTGGCTACACGTCAAGTTCTCTGTAAACTTGATGAGATGGATTAGATGTACTTCGTCGACAACAGCTCCGTCACAGTTAACTTTCTGCAGCTGGGTCCTACTGTGTCGTGTACAGTTGGCAAGAATAACAAGAATGCCTCTATGAAATGAAGTTATTTGCAATTTGGATGGTTGAGATTTTAAACCAGAAATACAGCAAAACAGACACTGATACTAAACACACCCTTTTCAAACTGTGATGAAAGGATACAGCTATGTATTCTATACGTGATTCTCTGACATATTTGATAAGAACTAACTACTCAACATATATTACATTTTAGGTCTTATAACAGAAATGATGCAAAGTTTTAGAAACTGTGTAGCTTTGGCTTATGAACAGAGCACAGAATAATGTGAAGTTGTGTAGTTTGCTCTCTGAGTCTGACACAGATAACTCTGCAGAGCAACTTCTGAAAGATACCATTCTGGAAATATTCATTAATCCAAAAGGGCACAAGTCAGGTTTTACGGAGGCTTCCCAAGTTGCTCAGTGGTAAAGAACCTACCTGCCAATGCAGGAGACTCGGGTCTGGGAAGATCCCCTGGAAAAGGAAATGGCAACCCTCTCCAGTATCCTTGCCTGGATAATCCAATGGACAGAGGAGCCTGGCAGGTTACAGTTCATGGGGTCGCAAAGAGTTGGACATGACTTTGTAACTAAACAACAACACAACTGGTTTTATGACTTAGTAACTAAACAACAACTGGTTTTATGACTGTTTTACTTAAATATTTAAAACTGAAAAACAAAGAATCGTCCTCCCTTTGGTTTATCTGGTCATTTCAAAGGTTAATTTGCTGACATTTTTTGAATGCTTACTGGGTACCAGGTGATCTAATAGTTTTCACATACTTTAACTCACTAGAATTCTATGAAGTAATTTATAATTATTAGCCCTATTTTACACATGAGTGAACAGAAGCTTAGAGAGAATGAGTGACACAGTCTCTATCTGTACTTTTGCCAAATGGGAATGATCACAATGATAGATAATAATTTCACCAAGACCCAGAATATTACTAGTGATATACTCTACTTATTTATTAACTTTCTTCCTAGAGAGATAAACTGCAAAGTCTTATGATAGCTATGAAAAATAGCAAACTTATGAAAAATAGTAAACTTTTAAAGTAGATTTTCTATGACATTTACAATTCTAGAGTGAAAATTATTCAGACTATTATTTTCATGTGAAACTTAATCCAGTGAGATGAATACAATATATGTGTTGGTATTGATCTCCTGCTTTTGACCAACATAAGTTGGCATGAAAACCAACTACTCGTAAGATGCTGGCACTATGCCTTATCATCACTCTTGACAAATGGCTTCTGGAGTCAGGTCAAGTGGATTGATACATTGCAATATTGGCAATGTCTTTAATTCCTATATCCACTTATATACATTCTCCCAGTTGGCAGGGGAAAGAATGGCCATGACTGGTAAGGGTTAGTAAAACCCCCATATACAGCTCTGACAGTCTACATTACATCAGGCTACAACCCAACAACCCTTCCTCCCTCTGCAGAGCTTACACAAGATGCAGTCACTGCATAATTGCCCCCTCTCCACCCCATCTTCATCTACCCATGCCTGTGGATATTTACAAAAGCAAAAGAATCTCATAATGTTCCAAGGGTGTTCAGGTCTTGAATGTGGTGCAGGTTTAATTAGTGTTCTCCCTCTTAATTCCCTTTGAAAGGTTGGACTTTAGAAGACAAAGAGAGACCTGGAAAATGACTAGCTGGTCCCAGATAATGTTAAAAAGGGTTACTGGTCTTTAGCACAGGGCTTATGATATAGGAAAAGAAATGAAGTAGAAGCATATCTCACAAAGGTGTTGAGGAAGAGACTCAAACTACAATTTTGACTGTGTGAAGAAATAATGCAAGGAAATGCTAAAACTAGAGACTGCAGAGAGAACAGATCAGGCCAGAAAGACCCATCAAGGAACAATGCACGTGTACTGATGTCCCCAATTCCGGGTCGCACACAGCCTTGGGTGATGGGACACATTACAAGAGCAAGGCAATTGAGTGATATGATTATTTCCCTCCCCAAAAAACAGATCTACACAAGAAAAGACTATGTGTTATGAAAAATGAAACTAGATGTATGAAGATATAAACAAGATGAAAGCCCATTAGGGTGACTAAGAATAGGGGAAAGGAGCGATATGTTTGTCAGAATATCTTACGAATGTTTTTTCCAGAAAGAAAATATCCTATCTCTGGGCAAAATTCATTAAGTCTTTATTGATTATGAAGTTCAGTTCAGTTCAGTTCAGTTGCTCAGTCGTGTCCAACTCTTTGCGACCCCATGAATCGCAGCACGCCACGCCTCCCTGTCCATCACCAACTCCAAGTTCACTCAAACTCACATCCTTCGAGTCGGTGATGCCATCCAGCCATCTCATCCTCTGTCATCCCCTTTTCCTCCTGCCCCCAATCCCTCCCAGCATCAGAGTCTTTTCCAATGAGTCAACTCTTCGCATGAGGTGGCCAAAGTACTGGAGTTTCAGCTTTAGCATCATTCCTTCCAAAGAACACCCAGGGCTAATCTCCTTTAGAATGGACTGGTTGGATCTAATTGATTATTTGCCATAATCAAAGAATAAGGCTGGACAAGGTGGAGGGGACAGAAATAAAGCTGAGTGAAAGTGTTAGTCACTCAGTCGTGTCCAACTCTTCGCAAACCCACAGACTGTAGCCCACCAAGCTCCACTGTCCATGGGTTCTCCAGACAAGAATACTGGAGTAGGTAGCCATTTCCTTCTCCAGGAGATCTTCCTGACCCAGGGATTAAACCTGGCTCGCCTGCATTGCAGGCAGATTCTTTGCTGTCTGAGTCACCAGAGAAAGCTGAGTGAGACAATCGCCAATATATATGGACGGCTTGAAATGTGCCAGACCTCATTCTAGGTATTTGTAAGCATCAGCTCCTTGAGTCCTCATAATGAGGCATGAAGGCTTACAGCTCACATCACAGATGAAGAAATTGAGGGGCCAGGGATTAAGCAATTACCTCCAAGTCACACAGCCTTGGATTCCCTGCACTTGAGCCCTGCATTGTAATGGGATCTTTATTCTTAGTTCTCAATTTGGGAGGACGTAATAACAAAGTAATAACAGTTCTCTAACAGAAATATCTTTAAAGTTGCACACATGCAGGAGGACGAACTACAGTTATGCTGGGATTGATAGGAAACCAAAAAGGGATTCAAGAAAGTTGTAACATTTAGGTTTACACATACATAAAGAACCCCTGTCTTGCTTTTCTGAAAAATTTGTTTTTTGGAGACAAGGAAATTAAGAAAACATTTTTTTGTTTTTGGCTAAAATGGCTTCAAATCAAGAATATCTGATTTTAGATGCAAAAGCAATAAAAATCTAATTTGATAATATTTTGTGAAAATATAACGTTATATTTTATGATATTTTTAAGTTTGTGAAAACCCAATGAAAATATTAAAGGAAGTCAAAAGAGGGACTTATTCAGTTATATTTGTAGTGACACAAATAGATACACTTCAGCTTAATATGTAGGCAAGCTGCTTAAAAGAGCTGGATGAAAGAGAGAAAAAGTAAAACTTTTTTAAACTCTGTCTTTCCTTCTGCTTTGTCCATGAAGTAGAATAATCTTTAAATTGAAAACTGGACCAAGGATCATCAAAAAGAATGAAAGCCTTCACTTTAAATAAGTCTCTATATCTTGATTAATGGTATTCAATAACAATAATTTTAGAAATGTTATAAGTTATGTTTTTGAAAAAGTTCATTTATTTAGAAGTAATACTAAATTTACTAGCCTCAGAACATACAAAGTATAAGGCTGAGAAAAATTTAGGGCTCAGGAACTATGAATTACACCAAACAAATAATCTTTTTCATAGGCTAATTTGATTGCTAAAAAAAAATGGTGTCAAAGAAAATTTTATAATTCCAACAAAACATTGAAAAAATTAAGACGGGATTAGGTTGGCCACATCTGTAGAAATATGGACTAGGTAACCATATAATTATATCTGTGCACATATACATTAGAGATATTTGTGGGAAATGTACTCCATGCTCTTACAACTAGATAAACAGGCACAGTTGTAAGTGTGGACGTATAGGTAGCGCACACAATCAACCCCACCTGAAGGCCGGAAATGATGAATCCATGCCATTCTGAAGAGCAGTAGTGCAGAAGCTCTGCCCATGACCTATCCCCAGAGAAGAATTTTACCTGAGACTTTAAAACAGATATTACACACTCTGTGGCAACTTTCTGGATAACTCTGAAACTAATGGTATTTGAAAAGAAATTTACAAGTATAGGATGGAGGAGGATCCTCTTGATCTGAGGACTGATTCAGCAGCCCCAAAGCCTGACATGGACTCAGCATCTGATAAGCTTGTTTAGAAAAGCTCACAAGACTCCTCTGGCTTTTATAGCTCTTCACAAGTTGCGTCATAAGGCCAAGACTTGTCGGCTAAATCATGTCCCCAAATACACTTTCCTTATTAAGTACCTGCTTTAGAAAGTTCAAAATTGAATAATTTTAGGTGGGGAATGAGTCACTCCAGTTTAGCTCCTACTTTAATCACATCTTTTTACGTTATACCAATCAACTCTAATATCAGCCTAGTTGAGGCATTTTGACTTTAACATGTTTTAGAACAGGATCCAGTGGGCCATTCCCCTACTCCATGTCCTCATTTTGTCTTTTGTCTGTAGAAAAACTATTCAAAGAATAAATTTAATAGGAGAAGTGAGAAAATGCAGAAAGGAAAATAGTCAAGTAAAACAAAATAATAATAGTTTAGTCATTAAACAAAGTCAAAGACCTTTAGAGTTCTTCCTCAAGGACTATAGGATAGTATCCTGAGCCATATCCTTTGAGCTGTTTTCCAGACACCAGGTAAAAGAACTTAACTATATGCTCCCCACAAGTACAAGCATATAGACTCTAGACCAGTTGGAACCAGAAGGTTAATGATATTGACTTCTGATGACCTTACCACCAACCAATCTGAAGAAAGTTCATGAGCTGAAACCATTTCCTTTACCGCGTCTTTAAAAACCTTTTCCCGAAGGCCTTCAGGTGTACAAGCCTTTTAAATGATAACGACCTGGACTCCTTGTTTGGCACCTATAATAAACATTGTATTTCCTGCACTACAAGCTGGGTCAAAAGACTGACTTTACTGCTTGGGAGGGCAAGCAACCCAAGTTTGGTTCAGTAATAGAACTGCCATGTGAAAGGTTTTTTTTCTCAACTAAATTCCCAGTTCTCAGAGTAGCAACAAAGCTATCCCCTGGGCAGAGCGGGACTGGGGTTCCTCCTGAAACAGGAATGGAGGCTGTTTATAGCACAAGGGTCTCTAGATGCATGTGGAATATGAGAGCAAGCAATCCTACTTATTTTCCAGACTGCCAGTTTTGGATGTTATCTTCTAAAAACTGTCATCTAATAACTGTCAGAGAATAAAACCATTACAAAAAATCAATCCTAGTTTGCATTTATGTAGGCTAAGTGTCCTGATGATAGTTACAGCAAGTTAATAATAGACCTAGGGTAGAAACAGGGACCTTCTGTTCTGGAATTCAGTGCTTTCTTTCCATTTAGTCAACTGCCAACACAATACCAGGGAAGAGCTGGGCAGCCCTGTCACATGAGTGCAGTTTATGACATGACATATTCAGGTTACCCAACAAATGTGGGTTCTGCTGGTGTCTTCATATACAAGAAAAATCATTTCATTTATTAAGTAGATATTTATTTTGTGCCATTCTCTTATTTAGCAGAAAAAATAAAAACGAATGAAGCCATACTGAAATGAAGTTAGGAGGCAGACTTTGGTTTGGTTTTGTAAAAATTAAAGTTTGTAAAACACATTTTGTGAAGACTGAAGTTGAGCCATCAAAAAAGGATTGCTTCCTGATGTGTGAAAGCTATGTGCTGCTAGAGAGGGTGGCAGGGGGTATAACTGGGGATAATTAATAAGAATTTTAAATGTTTAAGCTCTAACATTACCAAGGCTCTGAAAACCAAAAATTACTAATATTTCCTATTGTATTTTCCTTAATTACACAGGATAAAGATAAAGAAGAATGAAGAATCCATGAAGGTTTAACATACTATTTGGTGCCACATGAATAACAGGAAGACACAATATAAAAGATGAATAATAGGAAGTATAATTATGAATATGTTCTTGGGATTTATATGTTAGCACTGTCCCAAATGGAAAAATAAACATCAAAGATCTCTTTTCTCCAAAATAGACCATAATTTACCTCCAAGTTTGTCTTTAAAATATTTTCCCTTGATATTTTGAAAAGGTGAAAATTTCATCCATTTTCCCCCATCCAGAAGAACATATTGTGTTTTTTCTATGAGGAAAAAGTCCCCTGATCACCCGTGATTGTCCATTTGGAGGACAAGCTGTCCAAATCCTTCATGTCTGGCTTTCTGAGTTCAAGGTTCTAATTTTTTAAAGTAATAAATAAAAACAGGAACTCCTCTGTAAGCCTTGGTTTGGTTTTGTTTGGTTTCCCTGAAGACGACCTCTCCTTTAAAACAATAACCCTTCTCCGATGCACTGCTTTATGATATTCTGGGACACAACCCCCAGCTGAAAGATCAGGGAAGGCAAGGACGTCCGTACCTCGTGATACTTCTTGGTGACCTTGCTGGGGACACACTGACACTCGCTGCAGGTCTGCAGGCAGCACGCGCAGTTCCCGCCACAGCGCTTCACCAGGAGGCAGCCAGGCCAGAAGATGGTGTCGGTCCTCTTCAGCTCCTCCCGGACGGACACAGAGAAGTTGCGGGGCGTGCAGCTGTAGAGCCGCACCTCCTCCTTGAGCAGGTTCAGGTCCACCACTGCGGGGCACACAGGGAGCCATGAGGAGGTGAGCTCTGAGCCTGATGCACTTCACTACGCTCTTTTTTTTCTCACACAGAAATCTATTTCATGAACCATCACCTTAACAATGACCCTAATTATTTAACCAGGTCTTTGGGTGATGCAGCTTGTGCGCTGGACTTCTATTTTATGACAAACAGAGCTTACTTGTGACCCAGGGATGGTTGAGAGGTAGCATTGTGCAGAGTTGATGGAGCCAACAGAAACAGTTAAGAGCTAAACACAGGAAACTTTACAGGAAAAAATGGGCTACATCTTCTAACCTTTGGAAAAAAAGCAAATACGGGACACATTGGAGGGAAGAATAGAATGTAAAACGAATGCTTTGATGAAAAAATAAGTCCAAGTTTTAGAAGGATGACAAGCTCACGCAATGAATGAAGAATGAAGTTTAGAAACTTGCTGGCAGAACTTGACAGGAATCATAGAATGTGAAAAGGAATGAAGAAAATGAGTTTTTGAAGACAGCTGAGTGGACCAGGAATGAAAAAGAAGACACCTTTTAAAAGAGCAGGAGTTGTTGGAAAGCACTGCTTTTGGCGTGTTGATTAGTTTATGGACTTGGAAATTTAGATTAACTAGATTCCTTCAGATTTGTAGTCTCCTTTTAATGGATGAAAGTAATGTCTAATTTACAACCATTGTCTCTATTCTTTTAGTAACTTGGTTAACTATGTTGTGCTTTATTCTTTAGAATATCTACTTATGAAGAGAAAAAAGTATCCTTTTATTAATTTTTGCAGTAAATTCTCAAAGAACCATTGCTTTTAACTACAAGATGACATTGCCTCAGTTAAATTATATCAAAATAACATGTCACGTTTAGTATGAATTATATATAAAATATGAAGTAGTTGATAATTACTAGGATAAGCATTTGTAAAATGATCTTAATTTCTGGTTTAAGGCTTTGCCTTTTCCCCTAGAAATATTCAAGTAAAAGCAATTCCAATATAATTGAAGTTTTAATAATATATAATCCATCAGAGTTTTTTCTGTCAGTTTAGTTCAGTTCAGTTCTGTCACTTAGTCATGTCCGACTCTTTGCGACCCCATGAACCCCAGCACACCAGGCCTCCCAGTCCATCACCAACTCCCACAGTTTACCCAAACTCATGTCCACTGAGTCGGTGATGCCATCTAACCATCTCATCCCTTGTTGTCCCCTTTTCCTCCTGCCTTCAATCTTTCCCAACATCAGGGTCATTTCAAATGAGTCACCTCTTTGCATCACGTGGCCAAAATATTGGAGCTTCACCTTCAACATCAGTCCTTCCAAAGAACACCCAGGACTGATTTCCTTTAGGATGGACTGATTTGATCTCTTTGCAGTCCGAGGGACCCTCAAGAGTCTTCTCCAACACCACAGTACAAAAGTATCAATTCTTCAGCGCTCAGCTTTCTTTATAGTCCAACTCTCACATCCATACATGGCTACTGGAAAAACCATAACCTTGACTGGACGGATCTTTGTTGACAAAGTAATGTCTCTGCTTTTGAATATGCTGTCTAGGTTGGTCATGACTTTCCCTCCAAGGAGTAAGCATCTTTTAATGTCATGGCAGCAATCACCATCTACAATGATTTTCGAGCCCCCCAAAATAAAGTCAGCCACTGTTTTCACTGTTTCCCCATCTATTTGCCATGAAGTAACAGGACTGGATGCCATGATCTTAGTTTTCTGAATGTTGAGCTTTAAGCCAACTTTTTCACTCTCCTCTTTCACTTTCACCAAGAGGCTTTTTAGTTCCTCTTCAATTTTTGTCATAACGGTGGTGTCATCTGCACATCTGAGGTTACTGATATTTCTCCCAGCAATCTTGATTCCAGCTTGTGCTTCCTCCAGCCCAGCGATTCTCATGATGTACTCTGCAGAGAAGTTAAATAAGCAGGGTGACAATATACAGCCTTGACATACTCCTTTTCCTATTGGGAACCAGTCTGTTGTTCCATGTCCAGTTCTAACTGTTGCTTCCTGACCTGCATATAGGTTTCTCAAGAGGCAGGTCAGGTGGTCTGGTATTCCCATCTCTTTCAGAATTTTCCACATTTTCTTGTGATCCACACAGTCAAAGGTTTGGCATAGTCAATAAAGCAGAAATAGATGTATTTCTGGAACTCTTGTGCTTTTTTGATGATCCAGCGGATGTTGGCAATTTGATCTCTGGTTCCTCTGCCTTTTCTAAAACCAGCTTGAACATCTGGAAGTTCATGGTTGACGCATTGCTGAAGTCTGGCTTGGAGAATTTTGAGCATTACTTTACTAGCGTTTGAGATGAGTGCAATTGTGTGGTAGTTTGAGCATTCTTTGGCATTGCCTTTCTTTGGGATTGGAATGAAAACTGACCTTTTCCAGTCCTGTGGCCACTGCTGAGTTTTCCAAATTTGCTGGCAAATTGAGTGCAGCATTTTCACAGCATCATCTTTTAGGATTTGAAATAGCTCAACTGGAATTCCATCACCTCCACTAGCTTTGTTCATAGTGATTCTTCCTAAGGACCACTTGAGTTCGCATTCCAGGATATCTGGTTCTTGGTGAATGATCACACCACCATGGTTATCTGGGTCATGAAGATCGTTTTTGTATAGTTCTTCTGTGTATTCTTGCCACCTCTTCTTAATATCTTCTGCTTCTGTTAGGTCCATACCATTTCTGTCCTTTATTGGGCCCATCTTTGCATGAAATGTTCCCTTGGTATCTCTAATTTTCTTGAAGAGATCTCTAGTCTTTCCTATTCTATTGTTTTCCTCTATTTCTTTGCATTGATCACAGAGGAAGGCTTTTCTATCTCTCCTTGTTCTTTGGAACTCTGCATTCAAATGGGTATATCTTTCCTTTTCTCCTTTGTTTTTCGCTTCTCTTCTTTCCACAGCTATTTGTAAGGCCTCCCCAGACAGCCATTTTGCTTTTTAGCATTCGCTTTATTAAAATTTAGGAACATTATCTAAAATATAACAGCTATGTTAAATATATTTTCATTATTACTGACAACATCATAAATAATATTTTCTGGCAAAAGTTAACTTCAGATAATAATAATCCAGTTGTAAAAGTTAACTGACTAATATTTGAAAATATTTTAAAAATGACAAGGTAAGTAAGAATCAAATGCTTGCTTTCTTAAGCTATGTTTTACTTGTGTATGTGGTCAAGTTTTTCTAAAATGTCAAAATAAGTCAAGGTAAGTATTTTTAAGAAACACATACAAGATTCTGTATATGCAGTTGTAAATTATAAACACATGTAAACTATACAGTTGACTAAAATTGGTCAAGAACAGGGAAACACCAAGGAAATGGTAATTCCATAGGTTCATTTTAGCCTCGTTCAGCTAAAAATTATTTTTTCCAATTCAACAGAAAAATTACTGCTTTATTTGAGTATCTAAAATTTTCTCTTTCATGTGAAAAATGATCCTGTGTAAGTAAAACTTTTAAATATGAAGAGGAAATGAATTCATTTTTTTAAGTGCCATTAAAGACCAACTTAGTTCTAATAAAATTAATGAGATAATTAGGTTAAGTGATGTCACCTGTTTTATCTGATTTCACTTTGCTGGAGTAACAGTCTATGTACATACTGCTCTTTAACTGTCAACGCTGTATAGGAGCGTCTTTGAATCTTTTCTCTGGAAGTTAATATCTAGGCAAGAAGCGAGAAAACCTAAAACAGACACACACATACAAAAGCCAGTTGCCAAAGTTTTTAATGCTTATTTAAGATTTATACTTCTTTAGAATGTGAATGAAGCTCTTAGCTTTCAAAGGATATTCATCTACCTCAAAGAGTTTTAAACATACTATTTCATGCAACTAGAAAATGAGACTGTATATGTTCCCTTTAAAATGTTTACTTAACCACAATAAAAGGTTAGATGGATTTCCCAAGTGAACCAAGTTATGATACCTGCTACAATGTGAAAATTTAAACAGACTTTCAACTTAGCTTCCACTCATCTATCATGTTTGACACAAAAGTCAAAAGCCCTTTTTAAGTACTAGTTAAGCCTGACTTTAAAAAAAAAATGAGTTTTTCTTTTCTGTAGTAGGAAGATATGAATGAATACACTGAATTGGAGGATGAAAGGGAAAATAAAGAAACGGAAAGACATGAATGCAGTCTACTCTGGGCTAAATAAGGACTTTAAATTTAGCATATGTTATGTGAAATTTATGCTTCCTACTGCTAGGACTTCAAACTCATCTAAGCTTCATTAAAATAAGTCATGTAACTATAATTGGTGTCACGAATTCATCAAATATTGTGTAGAATACCTAAGCCAAAAAAAAAAAAAGGAAGAAAAACAGAGAAAGATCATGCATGAATACACACTTTTGTATAACTTTACTATTATGAAGTTTCCCTCTACAAAATATTTGCAAAGTAAACTTAGCCTTCAGATGCTTTATTTTCTTTTTGTGACTACTGAGACGATGCATGCATGAGCTTGTCTTTCTAAAGAATGAAGATGTGAAGCTTGTCATCAATGAACACTGTTTTTCTAATACCTATTTCCTTGTTCAGATTCGTAAATGTTGCAAGTTTTACTAAAAAGAACACTGGTTAAGAAAAAGAAAAACAAAACAAAACAAAAACAACCATGATCACATTTTACTTGGTCAGTGTTCATTCTTTTAAGACATTCAGCCCAGGGAAATTCTATGACTGTATTGCAACCTGAGGGTGGTCTTTCTAAGATGAATGTGGTAACACTGTGATATGTTTATTCTATGGAAAATCTCTTTCGATGTCTAATTAGAAGCTTTTAAACGTTTTACCCCTCGCTCCTTTGTAGAGAGACTCTGGGAGGGGAGTTGGTTTTGTCTACATAGATGTTATCCCACACCTGCATTTTAGTTTATGTAAAGTTCCAAAAATATACACTGCTTTTCTCACACTTACCGTATGCTTAAAAAGTTAATAGATTTGGCAAACTGCAAAGGGCTTCAATTTGGAAAGTGTTAAATGACTATTTGAAAGATCTGGTTCAATGCTGGGTCTTTTAAATACACCCTAGCCTCTGGCCAAATCATCCCTGAGCACCACATGGAGAGAAACAGGCACATGGGCATGGCTGGAGGGGAGATTTGCAGGTTCCCATCCCAAGAACAGCTGTCAAAAAACTGGATCTGAGCTCAGAACCCAGCTGACTCCCTCTGCTTCTTACAGATCCACTCAAATTTGCTAACAAAGGCTGTATTCAGGGGCGTTGCAGCCAGCCTCACAAATCTCCGTCTTCCCGTTCTTGAGCAGGAGGGAAGGGAAGTGCTGTTGGTGAGTTATTCATCAAGATCACATCTTGTAAAATATGTAACAGCTTTCAGGATCTGGACAAGATTCGGCTGCCTCTGGACAAGATTTCCAATATTGCTGAGAGGAAACCGGGGCTGCTGGCCCAGCAGAATACCATGCTGGGCAAGTCTCAACAGGATCTGCTGAGATGTAAGGTCCTGATCAGAAGGGGTGCAGCTCTAAGGAGGAAAGGGTGGGAATAGGGTTTCTTTCTGAAGAGCACATCTGATGCAATCTGCCCCTGTGAGTTGCTCAAATTAACTAAATATTCTGCGTTCTATAGACATTCTACAGACTGTTCTTCCATTTGTAAAAGACCCTAGGTAGATTTTAAAGTATCTGACAGACTGAAACAGATTTTCTAAGGGTATTATACTTAGACAGTTGTGTTTTCATTTGTGTCTGACAGGGATGCTTTCCAATGTTAGTGTTACTAGGAAAGTTAGCAGACCTTAGAGCAAATTCTGTCACCATTATCTCTAATTTCTTGACTATGTGGAATTAACTTTAATTATCAACACTTTCACTCTTGGAAGGAGATACACTCATATAGTCAAAAGTGATCATTTCAAACATATTTATACAGAGAAAGAATCATCATGGTGTGAGTTCCTTTAAGCATTATTTTGTTACAGTGATTCCTATCTTGGAAACTACTAGGTCCGTTTTCTGGAGAGCCATGGTTATTTTTCATAGTATTTAGATAAGTTTCTAGGCTTAGGAACTGGAAATGGATATGATTCTGATTCAGAAGACATGCTAGACAAAGATTTTAATAGAGCTTTCCCCTTTTCTAGCCCCAAACATGGCTCAGCAGCTATGATAATTTCTGCTGAATCTCTAATTTAATATACACCAAATATTGTTTGAATAAGCAACAATTCTTGTGAAATGTAACAGAGGACTTCATCAACATGATATTTTTGAATTAAAGAAATAACAGGCATTTTCAGCAAAAGCATCTCTGTAAATCTCCCATACGCAGTCAGAAGAGCCTCCATTTATGTGCATTTTCATTTAATATGTAAATATGCTCAAATATTAAGAAAATGGAGCATTTAACTTTATCAAGGAAGAATTTTAAACTCTACTCATTAGACGGTATGGCAGAAGAATCCGAAACATGAGCTGCTAAGAAAATTAGATGAGGTTCTAAGCTGAAGAGAGCACTTACCTCTGGATTTTCTTCCAAACATGAAATTCTTGCCCAGCAGTTGCAAAGAAGTGGGCCTGTAGAGATCTTCTAAGTCTAATTGCCATCTGTCTGGTTCAAGATACCGAATGAGGTCTTCCAAGGTGCTAAAGGCAGTGACGGCGTTATTCAGGAGGTCCAGTGGCAAGGCTGAGGCGGGCAGCGAGGACGGACTCACAGTTTCTGTGAGCTGCTGAAAGCAAAATGAAGCCAGTGTTAGGTGGACTCTGTTTTAAAAATGACAATACATGCCTTCTGGACTCAGGCACGGGGTTAGGTAGTGAGACTATGGCTGAAAACACAGGGAAGTGAAGTTTTATTCAACCTCAATGACCAGTAATAATTGATACTTTGCAAAGACTTCATGAACTTGGACAGAGTTTCTATGGAAGATTTTCAATAGGGAAGACATCCACTTTTGTTAACACAAACCATGGTGGGTGTGGGTACCTGCTGTTACACAAAATAGATGATGCCTCTGTGGTCCAGTTATGGACTTAACAATGGAAACCTTAAAAGAGTTTATCACTTTTTCCCTTCCTTTTCCACTTTTCATCTTCCTCATTTTTGGAAATCACCCGGTGGGTTTATTAATGATTGTCAGAGGAATGAAAACTTTAATATAAAGTGATTGGTCCATGAAGAATATGAATAAATTGTAAGTGAAACACCTTTGACATTGGAGAAGAACTTGTTAATCAAGATAGGAAACATCCAAATCATAAAAGAGAACTTTGATAAATTTGCCTAAAATTTTTAAATAAGCAGAGTTAAAATACAGACACTGGGAGAATACCTTGGCAAACCACTTACTTGCCACAGGATAGAGAAATAAAACAAACTCAATAGAAAATGGGTAAATTCCAGACAAGAAGTTTGAATGGCCACTAGACGTCATATACACAAAAGAGATACTATTTCACTTATAGGAGATTGGTGAACACTTAAAAGAAAGGATGGCCAAGGATATGACTGAATTGAAATTTCTCTGCTCTGCCTGCAGACGTGAGTATTAATTGGCACCACTGTAGCTGATGTAACTGATGTGCACAGGATACTAGAGTTGAAGATGGATACATCCCATGTCCCTATAATTCACTTTCGAGGTTATAGCCTTTTATTTGTGCACATGAAGTATGTGTGCAGGAATGTCAATTCATCAGTGCTGAAAAGGAGCAAATCAAAGCAGCCTAAAATGCTCAGGTATGGATTAAAATACACCATTTTTAAATGACAAGCATCAAAATAAGGCAATAATTTCAATAGAAGTTCAAAAGTAATATCCCCTTCCCCGGTTTTTAAAGTGGACTAAGGGTGAGGTGTGGTAGACCAGAACTGAAATCAAAATAGACAAAATAAATACAGGAACAAATGCTCCACCTCACATTTAAAATTTTTTTATTTACTTACAGAGGAAGGAAAAGGAATCGCATGAAATAAAGCATTTACACTGACTGATGTTTATTACAGTAAATTCATAACGACAAAAAGTTGGTGACAATCTAGACTTATGATAGTGGGCTAGCTAATAACCTTGCACTCATAATCTGAAACAGTGGGACAGACACTAAAAATGAGGTTCCCTAGTAAGATGTGGGAGCCATCTAAATGTCCACTGACAGATGAATGGATAAAGAAGCTGTGGTACAGATATACAGTGGAATATTACTCAGCCATGAAAAGAACAGAATACTGTTCTCTGCAGCAACATGGATGGACCTAGAGGCTGTCATACTAAGTGAAATAAGTCAGACAGAGAAACTCAAATGCCATATGGTATCATTCATACATGGAATCTAAAAATTGATACAAATGAACATATTTGCAAAACAGAAATAGGCTTACAGACATTGAAAACAAACTTATAGTTACCAAAGAGGATGAAGGATAAATTAGGAGTTTAGGGTTAATAGACGCATGTCATTATATATAAACTAGATAAATAATAAGGACCTACAGTCGGTAAAGAATCTGCCTGCAGTGCAGGAAACCTGGGTTCGATCCCTGAGTTGGGAAGATCCCCTGGAGAAGGAAATGGCAACCCACTCCAGTATTCTTGCCTGGAAAATCTCATGGACAGAGGAGCCTGGTGGACTGCAGTCAATGGGGTCGCAAAGAGTCAGGCACGACTGAGCGACTAACACATACACACACTATATAGCACAGGAAACTATACTCAATATCCTGCAATAAACCATAACAGAAAAGACTATCTATCGATATATACATATATGTGTATGTATACATATACATACATATATAATTCACTTTACTATATACTAGAAACTGACATAACATTGTAAATCAAGCATACTGCAATAAAAATGCAGTCCTCTAGAATTTTTTACTAAGAAATAAATGTCTAAAACGTAGTAAATGCTAAGTAATCCAAGCTCTTTAAACTTAGCATTATTTTACCATGATTTCAACTCACATACTTTGAAACAAAACAAAAAATTAAAAATGCCTAAAATGTCAAGAGTATTCATATGTGGTTTTAATGTATATGACAACAGGTGATTTTCATTTTCTTCCTTATAACTGTGTATTTTAAGCATTTTCTATAATAAGTATGGATTCTTTTTGGAGATCCGGTAAAAATGATAACATTTGCCGTAATTAAAAAAAAACACTATCATATCAGCTCTTCCTTTTCATCTTCATTACTCAGGTCTCGGGCAGAAGCTGAAAACCATGGACTATATTTAGGAGCCTGTAAATCTGTCTCCTTGTCTTCAATCTTCCCTTATTCCTTTTATCCTATGCTGCATAACCCTGGGTTAATCTACCTAAAATAAGCTATCGCCGATCACGGGATGAATCTGGACAAATGCCTAGAGTGATTTCTCATCTGGAGGATAACATCCAAATTCCTTACCCTGTACTCAGGAGCCTCACCACCTGACCCTCACTCACCTTTCTCATCTAATCCTCCACTCATCAAAGACAAGCACATTTTGTCCCAATCAATCTAGTCTCCTTACTGACTGCTGCACATGTCATATTCCTGACCTTGACCTGTACCCTTGCTAATGCTGTTGCCCTGCTCCCGTGAGCACAACTCTGTCTTGTGATCTGCACAATAAATCTTGACCATTTATAACAGCCTTCCTTGAAACCCAACTCATCCATGAAAACTTCTCCAGTAACAGAGCCATGGCTGCCCTAAGTACAGCAATTGTGTTACTCTGGAAAAGACCCCCTCTCTGCACTATCCTGTGGGCACAGGGGTTGAAAAGCAGAAGCTCCACTGTCATTCAGGAAAAAGGACATTCGTTCTCTGGGGCAGACCAGCCTCTGTTGGGACTCGTAGCTTCGTGGGTCCAGAGCCCCTCTTGCCTCTGGTGGTGGTGGTAGTGGGTTTATAAAGGCTGATCAGTAGAAATGAATCTGTTGAGTTTCGCTCAACACTGATTTCATTCTTATTTTAAAGATCTACTTTCAAGAATGTCAAAATTCTGGCTCAACTATTAGCACTAAGATGTTTTCCATTATAATAACCAACTTTTAAGAGTAAAAACGAAATTTAATATATTCCTCTTTACTACCGGAATGTTTTAATTGTCTAAGAAATGAAAAATTGCTTTGACAGAGTACTACTGTGATTTATATATAAATAAGCAATTATCTAATAAAAGTGTTCATTACTAGGTTAATATTGATGTAGTTTATAATGTGAAAAAGTTGATGCCATGTTTTTGAAAAATTTCAAACTATCAGCCAAAATGTGTATTACTCAAAGAATAACGAGTTATGGCTCATGACTATGATGAAACAATTTAATTGTGCCAATCTACATACAGAGAATAAATGTATAGAAAGCTGACACAAATATCAATATCAATATATTATTCATTAAAGTGTCAGGTTATGGATGTATATTTTAGGCAGGATATAGGATTATATATGTTCTGGAGTTGATTTATTTTGCTTCCAAGTCTGTTGGAAATGTAGTGAATTCCTTCAAGAACAATGGAAAGTTCCAACTAAAATCAGTACTGCTGAGATAAAGTTTAAAGTACCTATACAGTAAAAGAAAAACAAAATAGTTCTGTAATGTTGGACAAACAGAACATGCACATCCTGAGTTCAATGAGGTATCTGAATATCAGTCCCCTCAAGTGACCAAGGGAACCAAACCACCTGATAAATGTTACTGCATGCAGATATTGGTGCTAAGTGTCCACACTTTTAAAGATATAATTTAAAATAATGCTTAAAAAGATAACCACACACACATGCATACATGTAGGCACACAGGGAAGTCCCCATCTAAAGAAAAAAAAAAAAAGAGGGGGGGAGAATTAACTTACTTCCCCTTGGATTCAAACATTCAATCTCCGGGACAGAAGAGAGGAAGTGGTGCTTTTCTTTTTTAAGGGCTTTCTCATGACTGTCCACCCACCCACTGGTTCAAGGAACATTCAGATTGTTCACTTTTGAGGTTCTGCTTTTCTAAGTAGTCCAAAGGGATTTTCAGAGAAAAGGGGGAGCAGCAGAAAAAAATGAAGTTAGAGGGAAAGATATCTTCTACCGTTTTTAATTTTTAGTTTCTCCTTGAACCCAAAACTCCACTTTCTAGTACAAGCTCAGAGCCTTTCTCCCATTTTAAGTGTCTAGCAAGTTCTAACAATACCTCTGCTATATAAAAATACCTAGAGGAGTGGGGTGGGGAGGTAGGTGTAAGGGAAGCTTAAGAGAAAGGGGACGTATGTATACCTAGGTGGCTGAATCATGCTGATGTATAGCAGAAGCCATCACAATATTGTAAAGTAATTATCTTCCAATTAAAAACAAAATTAAAAAAAGACATGATTGAGCAGAGCGGCTTGAACAGTTCCTTTAGTCACTATGGAAACAGACACCTACTTCTAGGCTTTGGATCGTGCTGAGACTACCCAGTGGATAACAATGGCCAGATATGGTAAGCAGAGTTTCCTGGTTTCTGTAATGTACTAGCTAAATCAACATCCCTACTTCAATAAGCCAGAAAAGGGCTTTTCTGCTATTAACTGCAGCGTTGCAGCAATAACGTGGTGGAAAACCTAATCCTATTATTGTTGTTCAGTCGCTAAGTCGTGTTCCACTCTTTGGGACTTCATGGACTATAGCACGCCAGGCTCCTCTGTCCCCCACTATCTCCTGGAGTTTGCTCAAATTCATGTTCATTGAGTCGGTGATGCCGTCTAACCATCTCATCCTCTGCTGCCTCTTTCTCCATTTGCCTTCAATCTTTCCCAATGTAGAACTTAATCCTAGCCCAGACCTTTTGGGGCACAGAACTTTGCAAAGACAGATTGTGAAAGAGGAGAAAAGACATCTGAAATCTCTGTGCAATGAGTTGTCCTGTCCAACCATTTCTAGAATGTCAGGATCATGTGTCATGATCCTACACAAGATGAAGTCTTCTCAGGTCCTCAAAGAAGGTCAGTCTGAGTGGCGACATGATGTGAGCAAAGAGCTTGATGAGGAGCTACTACGTCAGGAGAGGGAATTTCCCTCTCCTGGAACTACTATGTCAGGAGAAGGAATTTCCACAAATACTGTAACCCATGAGAACCTCAGTTTTCCCTTCTGTAAAGCAGGGCTGCTACACCCAGAGCCTTTAATTTTCTTTCCTCCCTTTAAATTAAGAATTCTATGTCATTGCAGGATACAAGAGAGTCCGTTTTCTCCCCACTCTCACCAACACCTCCGTCTCTTGTCTTCTTGACAATGACCGTCCTAACAGGTGTGAGGTGATAGTTCACTGTGGCTTTGGTATGCACTTCCCAACTGGTGAGTGATGTTCAGCATCTTTTCATGTACTGTTGGCCATTTGTCTGTCTTCTTTGGAAAAATTTCTATTAAACTTCTCTGCCCATCTTAAAGTTGGATTTTTGTATTGTTTCATTGGTTATTGAGTTTCATGAGTTCTCTACACATTTTGTATATCAACACCTTTCCAATATCTGGTATGCACATGTTTTATCCCATTTTACAGGTTGCCTTTTGATTCTAAGTAGCTTAATGGCAACCCACTCCAGTATTCTTGCCTGGAAAATCCCATGGATGGAGGAACCTGGTAGGCTACATTCCATGGGGTCGCAGTCAGACACGACCAAGTGACTTCACTTCACTTTTAATGTACAGGAGCTTTGGTTTTAGTTCAATAAAGTCCTACTTGTTTGATTTTTGCTTCAGTTGTTGTGCTTTTTGTGTCATTTTCAAAATATCCTTATGAACTGTTAGTGGGTATGTAAATTTGTTTAGCCACTACAGAAAACAGAAGGGAAGGTTAGCAAAAAATGAAAAATTGAACTGCCATTTGATCTAGCAATTCTGGGTTCTGGGTTTGAAAGAAGAAGAAATTTGTAGGAAGAAGTCCTTCACAGAACAGGACATTGGGACACAGACATGCAGAAAGGAAAGCCCACTTGAAGGCACTGAGAGAAGGGGCTGTCTCCTAGCCAAGGAAAGAGGCCTTGTAAGAAACCAGTCTTGCTGACACCTTGATCTCCAACTTCCAGCTTCCAGAACTGTGAGAAAATGAATTTGAAGTTTAAGCCACCCAGCCTGTGGTACTTTGTAACAGCAGCCCTGGCAGACTAAAACACACTGTCATGGAATTCCCGACTTAATATTGATTACAGCAGCAAACAGAGGTTAATGTTATACCATGTCCATTAAGTCATTTAACAAACATTTATTAAAAAGCCCATCACGTGGGCTCTGTGAGCAAAACAGACCAAAATTCTCACTCTTGGGAAGCTTAACGTTTACACGCCAAGTATTCTGTTTCACAGGAAAGACTTTTTCCCTTTGCCAAAACAAAGCCAAACTGAGAATTTGCTATCAAGAATCACATAAGCAACTCAACAATGTTCAAACAAATCCTGATGAGTGCGGACCATAAAAAGGGAACTTAGTAGGAAAGAACAAATGAAAAACAAATATATTCTACTTTCATTATTGAAACATAATAGATATCTCATGTGTTTGGATGAGGTAAGGCCCACGTGGATGGGTGTTATAAGCTCAAGACAGCAAGTTGGTTCCTCTGTTGACTTCTACAGGTTCATTTAAAAATCAGCATATTGGTGGTTTTGTATTTTGATGGCTACCTTAGATATCTTTTGCATTAATTATCATCTCTGTTTTCATTAAAAAAAAAAGCTGACTTCCTATTTGGAATAGTACTATCTGAACTGCTTGTAATTCTACGATAAACACTTATCTCAAAAAAAAAAAAAAGAGCTTGTCTTTTTATTAGGATTTCTCTGGCGAGCGCCATCTTAAAAATATAACATTGACAATGAACCTTCCTTGGACAAACACACACATACCAATGTTTACCTTGAGTAGCATAGCAACTGCTGCAAACGTTTAAGACCTGCAAAGATTTATGCTGCAGTTTTTCTAGCCAGGCATACAGGACATTTCAAACTGATAAGGAGCCTTCACTTCAATCATACCTGACAGAAGTAGTAGGAATGCAGATTAGGTTTAATTGTTGTAGTAATTACAACACCAAAGAACAACAAAATCATCATCCAGGTAAGGGAAGAGGAAAAAGCAGTCAGCCTTTTGCAGCCTTGTCTTACATCATCCAATCTCAGTTACATCATGTCAAGCTGATATATTGAGCACAGGGCTGCCTTTCAAAGAGCTTAACAGACAGACAGTGCCTGCAGACAAAAATTTCTGCCAGGAATGACGGACGGGAGGTGCTGTAAAGACACAAGAATGCTATGGAACAATTCACTTAAACACGCTTCTTCCTCCTGCTCATATCTGAATCCATCCCCAAAGTTATCTGGGTTAGGTTTTTAAATTAGTTTTAAGCTAGCAAAGAAAATCAGATGTTTGCACTCAAGAACAGATGTTTTAATACTGGGTGAGTGGTGCAGATTATATATTTAAGTGATAAATCCTCGGGAAAGTGGCCAGTTGCATTCACGTTGAGTTGTAACACTGAGCGGCTCTTACTCAGAGAGCTTGGCCATGGAATAAACCTTCGTTTGTCTACACAGCCAATCCCAGCGACCATCCAGGCTGAAAAGGGAATCATGTTTATCCTCCAGCACTTAAAAGCTGTCATTTCGAGGCTCAAACCTTGCTTTCCTGGTTTCAGGCAAACCCTGAGTTGCAGCCCTGTTCTGCCTGGGCCCAAATATGGAAAAAGAGATGGCTGGCTTTGTCGAAAACGTGAAAAAAAAAAAAGACAAATGTTTATGTTAGAAGCAGTTTCTTACTAAATTAATGGATGAGACTGTTACTGGCCCCATGTTCCAATCAGTGCAAAAAAACCACCACCTGATTAGACTTGCAGTCACAACACCATTATCCCCACTCCTCCTGACCTAAAGCTCCTGGTCTATGGTCACCCCACTTAAAGGGCTCCCACCTCCTGCCAGAACCTCAGGGGGTAAGGTCCCCCAGAAACCAGGCCTTCCAAGACAGCCGACTGCAGGCTGGGGAATCGGAACAGGCTCCCATTCCTGAGGTAAAACTGTGAATTAACAGTAACAATCTACACTGAAAGCTAGGATCCATAGCATTTCCACAATGGCATCGGTGGGAAGCGAAAATGAAGGGTTTTTTTTCCTACTGTGATCTTAAAAATGATTCCTCTGAATCAAAATATGTGACAGGCCCTAAAAAAGCTGAAACAACATCTAGCAGCTAGTAGTGTTTGACAATAATTTCCCCCAATCTTATTATACTGAATACTTATGGATTTGCTTATTTCAGTTCTCAAGAAAGGACTAACAGAAAGGAACATTGGATGAAAAAGGAGGCAAGCTAAGAACTGTTGAAAAAAAAAACATGCCTTCCACGCAACCCTTGTGCAACACAAATGAGAATCCTTAAGGCTCTTTCTTACAGAAATTTCCCTTGCAGTTAAATATTTATTCAATGAAATATTTAACAGCCATTAAGGGTAACTCGCAGAATGTTTGGTGGGGACCTAGATGAGAAATGGCATCTATATTAGTGGATATTTTCAATGATCTGTTCAATACACTGAGTAGTCAGATAAGACCCTCAGTTCAGTTCAGTTCAGTTCAGTCGCTCAGTTGTGTCCGACTCTTTGTGACCCCATGAATTGCAGCACGCCAGGCCTCCCTGTCCATCACCATCTCCCGGAATTCACTCAGACTCACGTCCATTGAGTCAGTGATGCCATCCAGCCATCTCATCCTCTGTCATCCCCTTCTCCTCCTGCCCCCAATCCCTCCCAGCATCTGAGTCTTTTCCAATGAGTCAACACTTCACATGAGGTGGCCAAAGTACTGGAGTTTCAGCTTTAGCATCATTCCTTCCAAAGAAATCCCAGGGCTGATCTCCTTCAGAATGGACTGGTTGGATCTCCTTGCAGTCCAAGGGATTCTCAAGAGTCTTCTCCAACACCACCATTCAAACGCATCAATTCTTCAGTGCTCAGCCTTCTTCACAGTCCAACTCTCACATCCATACATGACCACTGGAAAAACCATAGCCTTGACTAGACAGACCTTAGTCAGCAAAGTAATATCTCTGCTTTTGAATATGCTATCTAGGTTGGTCATAACTTTTCTTCCAAGACCCTCAACCTCATTCAAATATTGTATGGGTAGGAGATCATACTTGGGGCAAAAAATTAGTCCAGAGTAATTTATTTTAAAGTAGCTTGACAACCATGTGGAAAACAGGCAGCTAGTGGGAAGCTGCTATATATAGCACAGGGAACTCAACTCAGTGCTCTGTGATGACCTAGAAGGGTGGGAAGTGGGGAAGGGAGGTTGAGGAGGGAGGGGTTGCATGTATACATATAGTCGATTACTGTACAACAGAGATTAACACAACACTGTAAAGGAAATATATTCCAATAAAATTTTTTTTACATGACTTGAAAATATAAAAAGTGTGAGCAAGTAGCTTAGACTGGGGACAGTAATAAGAAGTCCCACTTTGAGGGGAAAAATGAGAGCATCTAATGGAAGTAATTAGCATGGATGTAAAGTATGAGAACTGTGTTGTCGGAGTAGACTGTTGCGAGTCCCTTGGACGCAAGGAGATCAAATCAGTCAATCCTAAAGGAAATCACTCCTGAATATTCATTGGAAGGACTGATGCTGAAGCTGAAACTACAATACTTTGGTCACCTGATACTAAAACTGACTCTTTGGAAAAGACCCTGAAGCTGCAAAAGACTGAAGGCAGGAGGAGAAGGGGACAACAGGGGATGAGACAGTTGGATGTCATCACCGACTCGATGGACATGAGTTTGAGCAAGCTCCGGGAGTTAGTGATAGACAGGGAAGCCTGGCATGCAGTAGTCCATGTGGTCACAAAGAGTTGGACACACTGAGCGACTGAACTGAAAGTATGATGTCTTTCAGCTGTCACCCCGACCCCTGCAGCACATTTCCTGAGTCCATCTTGACACCTGGCTCCATCCATCCTTCCCACCTGGAGAGATGAGTCTCCTGGGTCGTGCTGGCCAGGTGCTCCTAGTCACCCACCTGCAGGCTTGGACCTCACCTAACTTCTGCCTGTATTCCTTCCTTGTGTGACCTCATGGAGCTTTGCACATTCCCTGTGACTTACACGCTAACACCAGCTTCCTCTTTGTAGCTAGCTTGCACCTGTGGCTACCACAGTAAAGGGACAATCGTGTGGAGTTGTCCTCTGCTCCTCTCCTTTGCCTGCACCCCGCTTCCCACCTTATCTTGGCTCTACTGTCAGACAAGGGTTAATATCTCTGATAGCATGATTTACAGTAAGAAATACAGGTTTGGTCTTCATTCTGTTTCTGCAGAGTTCCTAAAACCTTTTTAATTTCTGAGAGCAGTAAGTGTGTCTTTTGCTATGTTAATGAGGTGACTCTTGGCAGCACCTAGGAGGGGTTAATTGCCAGAAGAACCAACCAGGTGACTAGGGGTTTGAGTCTCTTGTTCCCTCCCTTCCCTTTGGTCCTCCCCCCATTCCCACCCCCCGCCACCTTCAGGGAAGGGAGAGAAGCAGGAGGGTGAATGTACTGCCAATGGCCAATGGTTTGATCGATCATGACTGTGTAATGAAGCCTCCATGAAAACCCCAAAGGGTGGGCTCAGATAGCTCTGGGTGAACATGTGGACGTTTTGGGAGAGAGGTGAGCTTAGGGTATGGAAGCCCAGAGGCATTTCTCCATACCTCACCCTGAGCTTCTTTCTATCTGGCTGTTCCTGAGTTTTATCCTTTTATAATAAACTGATCATCTAGTGAGCAAAATATTTCTCTGAGTTCTGTGAGCCGTTATAACAAATTAACGGAATCTGAGGAGAGGGTCGTGGCGACTTCTGATATCTGGGCAGTCAGTCAGAGCACTGGTGACATCTGAACTCACTATTGCTGTCGGTGGAGGAAGCTGTTGGAACCTCCCAACTGTAGCTGGTCGGTCAGAAGCCCAGGTGACAGTTTCTGAGCTGGGGAGGGAGGCAGTCTTGTGGGACTGAACTCTTACCCGAGGAATCTGAGTTGAGTGATAGGTAGTACACCCAGCTGGTGATGGAGTATTGCTTCCAACACAAAGTTGGTCTCAGGACCAACCACCCCAAAGAGGATCTGACCACTTGTCACCACTTCCCTGGCTACCACCCTAACATCCAAGTCACCACCTGTAACAGTCTTCTAGCTGGCCTGCCTGTTTTTGCCTTTCCCTTTGTTGACTGAATTTATACAACTTTACCACAAAGGGTCAAGAGAGTACAGTTAAAGTAGTATTTAAATTTTACTTTTTCTGAAACATATACCTTCTTTTAAACATTACATTTTTTTAAAAATGGCCTGTTTTGAAAGATGCTATAGATAACCAGTGAAGCTCAACGGGAGAGGTCTCTACTGAAATCATAACCTTTGTATGGTCCTTATGCTTCTTGAAATCTGCCACTCACACTCTCCTGCCATCCTTCCTTCTATCAGGGGAAAGGCACCCCTTCCTAGCCCTCCCTCAGAGGGCAGATGGTGTAAACCATGATCTCTGCTTCAAAGCAGGAGAGCCATTCCCACTAGCCCAAGAAGATGGAGCATTTCCATAGATTACACAGTGACTATGTCATTTATGTGTGTGTCTGTAAGGATCACCATTTAAGGCATGGATGATATTACTTTTACTAGGAAATTGTAAAAGAATTGAGTAAAATAGTATCATTGAAAATTTTAATAAACAATTGAGCTATTGTACAGACTTAAAGAATTATCATATACATTTTTAAGTGCACATTTCATTATCCCTGTTTTGTCAGTTTTACTCAACATAAACAATTATTTTTAAAAGTCTAGTTCCTGATTTATGCTGTTTTGTGTTGTATGGAGTGAGTGATTTAGCTATTTAGTCCATGTTCAGTGACACCAGGCTCAATATCCTTACAACACTGACAGGGCACATCGGAGCTTGCCCTAACCTACAGGGAACATCCTTGTTCAAACTTCTTTATATTCAGTAGCTGTTTAGGGGAGAAATGGGCATTTAGAGCAAGTCTGGGTATGTCCATGGCTATGAATAACTCTATGCTGAGAAACTTGAAAAAAGTATAATAATGTTCATAACTAACATCTCTAGTTTCCATTTTCTGAATTCAAGCTGGTTGTCTAAAAAGTCTTTAATATGAAATGAAGCAAACAGGAAACCCATGAAAAATGCAAAATTTCACTCATCAGGCCTACTGTGTAGCTGAAATCTTAACAACAGTATATGACAGTGTTTTAAAACAAATTTCTATAAAACAACGTCAGCTATGGAGGGAAAGGACAATTATTTTATGGAGTGTGAGGTCATTTTTTTTTTACATTATTAATCACTCTGTGATACACCGGAAAGTGAAAGTGTTAGTCACTCAGTCATGTCTGATTCTTTGCGATCCCTTGGACTGTAGCCTGCCAGTCTCCTCTGTCCATGGAATTCTCCAGGCAAGAGTACTGGAGTGGGTAGCCATTCCCTTCTCCAAGGAATCTTCCCAACCCAGGGATCAAATCTGGGTTTCCCACACTGCGGGCAGATCCTTTACCACTGAACCACTAGGGAAGCCAATGATACAAAGTCTTCCATGACTGTCCACACATCCCAGCACTTTCAAAAAATAAAGGTATAAGCAGCTACACATTCTTTCTTTCACACCAGTCACTGCACTAAGATGAAACTGTGTTACATGGAACTCTGGGCAGGTCAAAAAAATCATGCAAGGTGGGAAAGAAAAGAGAACATTTTTGTGAAAAGTTGCTACTGTTATTCCTAAACACAGCTGAAATCTTTTCCTTCTGCTGATGTCAGTGAGACAAGGCTTTGAAAACGGGCAGATGAAACTAACACTGTCCTGCAAACTGTACTATATGATGCAGGTGCTTGGCAAGGATGATGGAGAAGAATAGCCACTGAGCTCCTGATGGACAAACCAATGCTCCCTGCATAAGGACTGCAACACTGTTCAAAAACTAAGTGCCTTGAAAGCAACTGTGTGTATTTCCAATCAGAAAACAAGAGGCCTAATGAAGAAAAGGAATTTGAAGACAGAATTCATATCCTCTGTAGGTAGAGAGTGAGAGAGAATACCCTTCCCATAAATTGTATGGAAATAAATTATAAGAGCATTTCTGGAGGACAGTTGGATGATATTTTCCACAAGCCTTAAAAATGCCTGTTTTCTAAGATCTTATAAGTTTATGTTCAGAAGTTTATCCTAAGGAAATAATCAGAGGTGCAATTCAAGAATATTGATTCAATATCAATATTGATTCAATATCAATATGATTAGAGGAAGTAAAATTAAAATAAAAAATGTTCATAAGAAAGTAAAAAAAAAGTTCATAATGGGAAGATTGTTAAAAATGTGATTGTACCATTTGTGTATACAGTGGTCCATTGTACTGTCAATTTTTCAGTGTGCGTAGCACTATGTAGAAATGAGCCCTGACAGCATGGGGCTATGACGGCCCCTGTGAGCTAAGCCGTAAAACAAAAAAGAATTGACATCACGAACAGTCTGAGACTGGAGAAGAGCCAGCCTGAGACTTCCTCTGTGTTCCCTAATTTAAGGTCAATAAACCTCTAGAAGTAGCCGCTTTGGTTGTCACTCTGAGAAGCAGGGCACCTTCCAGATGTATTTCCCTTCTTTAATGGGAACACCTGGCCTTAAGTAACTGGGTTACTGGACAGCTATGTCTGGCAAGTGAGAAGGGCTGAGAGTTATTTGGAAAAGGCAACAGGGACTTCTCCCTGGTGGCTCCGTGGTTAATATGTCACTCTTCCAGTGTTGGGGGTGGGTGTTCGATCCCTGGTTAGGGAACTAGGATTCTGTATGCAGCCTGACAAGGCCAAAAATATAGAAAAAAAATTTTAAAAAAAGTTATTTTAGAAAATGCGACAATCACATGTATACAAAATGCAAAACTCTTCCAACCAGAGTCAACTCATTGGATCATAAGAAAAAAAAAAAAACACATTATTTTCTTCATGGAGAAATACCAGACTTTCTAGGATACTCAGAAGAGGCCAAGTGACGATTGGGTTTATTAAAGATCAGGGTACATGATTAGGTATCTTCCCACACGTTTTCTGTCTTGTCCTTATCCTGTCCCCTCACTCTGCCACCCTTTGCCCTAAGTATCCTGTGCTCTGGAACCATCTTTACTCTCTTCATCTCTACCTCCTTCTCTAAAAATTCTCATTCTTTCAGCTGATTTCAACAAGGCTACTGAGGGGGTAATGCTGAAACTAAAACTGTTACAGTATAGAAAAGTAGATACATCCACAACTAATAGGATCTTAATTATTCAAATAAGATAATACATACAGTCATTCAATTATTTTTATTTGCTAATTCCGGCAAATAAAAGCTATGACCAACCTAGACAGCATATTAAAAAGAAGACACATTACTTTGCCAACAAAGGTCCATCTAGTCAAAGCTATGGTTTTTCCAGTGGTCATGTATGGATCTGAGAGTTGGACTATAAAGAAAACTGAGTGCCGAAGAATTGATGATTTTGAACTGTAATGTTGGAGAAGACTCTTGAGAGTCCCTTGGACTTCAAGGAGATCAAACCAGTCAATCCTAAAGGAAATCAGTCCTGAATATTCATTGGATGGACTGATGTTGAAGCTGAAGCTCGGATACTTTGGCCACCTGATGCAAAGAAAAGATCCTGATGCTGGGAAAAGTTGAAGGCAGGAGGAGAAGGGGACGACAGAGGATGAGATGGTTGGATGGCATCACCGACTTGATGGACAGGAGTTTGAGCAAGCTCTGAAAGTTGGTGAGGGACAAGAGAGCCTGGCGTGCTGTAATTCATGATGTTGCAAAGAGTCGGACATGACTGAGTGACTGAACTGACTGAACTGAATTCTAGCAGCCCAGGTGGGGAGCCATTGGAGAGTTTCAAGCAGAGCCATGTTATTATTTGAATATATCTGGAAAGGGTTAGCTCACTGCTGTGCTGAAAGCAGACTTCGGGAGAGTACTTGGGAGGTAACTCCATAATTCAAATGGAAAGGCTGAGGAGGCAGTTGAATATTCAAGAAAGGATCTCAGGTTAGATATAGGGGCTGGATAAATTTCTGAGCCAAAGAAGCCATGCAACCGGCTGAGCTTACAAGATGAATGAATGTTGATGAGGAAGAGATGAGCACCATTACTTCCAAGCCTGGATGAAGAGGTCTTGATTAAAAATGGGAATGACCCTAGTGATGCTCCCATAATTCCATGTCCGAGAGAGAAGGAGGAAGCAGTAAAGGAGACCGAGGTGGGAGGAAACTGGAAACACTGTAATGATCTATGAAGAGGTGGATAAAGTACAGCAGGAGGAGATACAGGGTGAACTCTGTCCAACACTGATGACAGGTGTGATCAGAGAATCAGACACTTGACTTAGCCATACGTGTACTACATCGTTTTATATACAAACTCAAGTTGAGCATCCTCAGATTTTGGTACCCAAGGCAGTCCTGGACCAGTCCCATAGGATTCCGAGGGACATCTGTGTGCGTTCATTGGAGACATTACAGGCATGATTTTGGTAGAGAGGGGTGGGGACACAAAGCTTTGCAAGCGTGAGTTTAGGAGAGAATAAAATCAGAGAGATTGGAGAGAGCAAACACAAAGCACAGTTTTGCGGAGTCACTGAGTGGAGAGCAGAGGGCAGGCGCAGCGGTTGGATGAGAATGTGGGATCAGGAGAAGGAGAAATAATAGTCTGTTTGTATGCTAAGGGACACGTGCCAATAAAAGGTAAAAAAAAAAAAAATTAAGACGGTGCAGGAGAGGAAGACAGGGAGCTGGAGCCCCACTAAGTAGATGCAGACAAAAGGAAATAGGAAGGAGGCAGGCAGGCATGCGGGCAGGTCAGATGTTCTGGGCTAGGTGGGTAAAGAGCAGGATGAGAGCTTGTGATTGCTGGCATTGTCCTTACGAAACAGTAAGCAAAAGCATCATCTGTGAGTTAGGATGGGAAAAATGATGCTCAAACTTTGATGAGACGGAAGGTATCATCCAGTAGAGTTGTGGAGAGTGGGAGGAAGGGCAGGCAAAGAGGTTGAAGAATGACTGTGCGAGTCCAATAGAAGGTGTGAAACTAACATAAGTGCACAGATGATCCTACTAAGACAACTAAGTTAGGAAGAGAAAAACAAACGCCATGTGATAACACTTACCTGTGGAATCGAAAATATGACACAAATAAACAGAGGGTGTGTGCTCAGTTGTGTCCCACTCTTTGCGACCTCATGAACTGTAGCTCGCCAGGCTCCTCTGTCCGTGGGATTTACCCTGGCAAGAATACTGGAGTGGGCTGCCACTTCCTCCTCCAGGGGGATCATCCTGACCCAGGAATCGAACCTGCATCTTCCGCATCCCCTGCACTGCAGGCAGAATCTTTATCACTGAGTCACCCAAACAGAAACAGACTCATAGACATAGAGAACAGGTTCGTGGTTGCCAAGGGGGAGGAGAGGCGGGGGAGGGATGGAGTGGAAGTTTGGGATTAGCAGATGCAAACAATTACATATAGAATGGAGAAACACCAAGGTCCAACTGGACAGCACAGAATATTCAATATTCTGTGATGAATCATAATGGGAAAGAATACAAAAAAGAATGTATACACACACACACACACACACACACACATACACACACACATATAACTGAATCATTTTGCTGTATAGCAGAAATTAACAAAAAATTATAAATCAACCATACTTCAATAAAATCCCAAAACAAACAAACAAACAAAAAAACCCGGCAGATTCATGTCAATATATGGCAAGACCAATACAGTATTGTAAAGTAAAAAAAAAACAAATAAATAAAAATAAATAAAATAAAATGAAAAAAAAAAACAGAAAAAATAAAATAAAATAAAAAGCGTGATCAGTCAGAATAACAGCAGAGTTTCCTCCTGCACTCCACTTAGAGTGGGGAGGGAGTGTGATTTTGTGGTTGAGTATTTCTAGAACATTCTTAGGTCAGGTACATTTGCAAATGTCTCAGAGAAGGAGACCCACACATAAGGGGTCAAAACAGGCAAATGCTGGGGTGGCAGGGGCAGAAACCAGTCCAGAGCAAATACTGAGCACAGAATGAGACAAAGAAACCGTGAGCTCAGGGAAGAAACTTGCAGGTCCAGAGAAAATCACTGGATCCTTCAAGGAGCTCTGAACTTCCAGAATGTTTCTGCTGAGAAACTTCAAGAACTTGACTATGATTCAGCAAAAGTCAATGCTAATCTACTGCAGAGATTTCTGAAGACAATCTGATAATTTTTTTTTTATAAAAAGACATATAGTATCAGCCAGCCAACTCCTTAACTAAATTGGGCATTTGGCTAACATTAAGTCATCACTGTAAATCCAATGTTATCTTTTGTTCAATGTGAAAAAAATGCTGAAATTAAACTTCTAATTTTAATCATTTTCTAACCAATTAGCTTCAAAGATGGGTATTTGCTTAAAAGTATGGGTGAGTTTCATGAGGAACCTGAAACTCTGACTATAAGCACTGTAACTTCAGATAAATCAGCTTTAAAGGCATACAGTTAAGTCTAATCACATGAATATTCATGCAATGAATACGATGCCACTTTTTTTTTTCTGCTGTTTCACAAATGGTTACTTTAGAATGATTTATCTTTCTAAATGTCTTTCCTATTCACTGATGTGGAAATACTTTCCGAATTCTGATGATTTTATGCAGAATATATGGAAATAATTACAGAGCAGTGCGAACAGAACTGTGGTTTTAGATGCTCCGATCAGCTGTGGTTTCAGCTTGTGCTACCGAGACTTACAGTCTAGGAAGTGGTTAGTTTTGTTTTGGGGTTGAAAGTACAGAATTATGTATTTGTTGACACTGGGCTAACCCCTTTCTCTGATATTCAGAGCATGGCATAATCCTGTATCCACTGAGTAAGGCAGTTTCTCGGTGAATTTTGGCAATACTTGGGTTTGACTGAGTGGACTGCTGCCACACAAGAGCACGGATTTCCTGTGCTAGTCAAGCTGGATGATGCTGGTCAGATGTGAGGATTTCCCTTTAACCCAACACAGATTGTGAACAGAAAAACAGAACCTGAAATAGCTATCCAGAAAAGAAAATTTAAAAATGACCATGTTGCATCTGACATGCCTTTAAAAAATCCAAGCTACAAGGCCTCAACAATGAATTTTCTGTTTTTATATAAAGAATATAGTAACAACTGCTGGTGCTGAAGCTGAAGCTCCAATACTTTCCCCACCTGACGTGAAGAACCAACTCACTGGAAAACATCCTGAGGCTGGGAAAGATAGAAAGGAAAGCAAACGGAAAAGAGGTGACAGAAGATGAGCTGGTTAGATAGCATCACCGACTCAGTGGACATGAATTTGAGCAAACTCCAGGAAATGGTGAAGATCAGGGGAGCCTGTCATGTTTCAGTCCATAGGATCACAAAGAGCTGGACACAAATTAGCAACTGAACAACAACAACAAGAACTTTAGGAAAGGAAAAGCAAAACAGAAGAATGTGAAAAAATGAGCCAAAATGAATGAATGAATAAGGGTTATTTAAAGTAACGTTTGAGTTCTAGAGAACTCATTCACACATTAATCGGGGGGACATCTGAAAATCTGCTAAATACAAAGCAATGCCAACAAAGATTTTATAGAAGTGAAATAAATAAATCCAATAGCACAAGAGACAACTCGACACATGGACATCACCAGATGGTCAATACTGAAATGAGACTCATGTTCTTTGCAGCCAAAGATGGAAAAGCTCTATACAGTCAGCAGAAACAAGACCTGGAATTGGCAGTGGCTTAGATCATCAGCTCCTTATTGCAAAATTCAGGTTCAAATTCAAGAAAGTAGGGGAAACCACTAGGCCATTCATGTATGACCTAAATCAAATCTCATGATTATTCAGTGGAGGTGAGGAATAGATTCAAAAGATTAGATCTAGTAGTCAGCATGCCTTAAAATCTATGGACGGAGGTTTATACTGTTGTACAGGAGGCAGTAACCAAAACCACCCCAGAGAAAAAGAAAGGCAAGAAGGCACAAGAACTACAAATAGATGAGGAAAGAAGAGAAGTGAAAGGCAAGGGAGAAAGAGAAAGATATACTGAACTGAATGCAGAGTTCCAGAAAAGAGCAAAGAGTGATAAGAAGGCCTTCTTCAATGAACAATGTAAAGAAATAGAAGAAAACTATAGAAAGGAAAGACTAGCGATCTCTTCAAGAATATTGGAGCTATCAAGGAAACATTTCAAGCAAGGATGGGCATGATAAATGAAACTGTAAGGATTTAACAGAAGTAGAAGAGATTAAGAAGAGGAGACAGAAGTACACAGACAAACTATTTAAAAAAAAAGGTCTTTATGACCCAGATAAACCATAATGGTGTGGTCACTCACCTAGAGCCAGACAACCTGCAGTGTGAAGTCAAGTGGATCTTAGAAAGCATTACTATGAACAAAGCTAGTGGAGGTGATGGAATTCCAACTGAGCTATTTCAAATCCTGAAAGATGATGCTGCAAAAGTGCTGCAGTCACATGTCAGCCAATTTGGAAAACTCAGCAGTGGTCACGGGACTGAAGAAGGTCAGTTTTCATTCCAATTGCAAAGAAAGGAACAGCCAAAGAACGTCCAAACTACTGTACAATTGTGCTCGTTTCACATGCTAGCAAAGTTATGCTCAAAATCCTTCAAGTCAGACTTTAGCAGTACATGAGCTGAGAACTTCCAGATGGACAAGGTGGGTTTCAAAGAGGCAGAAAAACCAGGGGTCAAATTGCCAACACCTGCTGGATGATAGAGAAAGCAAGGGAATTTCAGAAAAATATCTACTTCTGCTTCGTTGATTAAGGTAAAGTCTTTGTGTGGATTACAACAAATTGTGGAAAACTCTTGGGAGATGAGAGTACCAGACCACCTTACCTGTCTCCTGAGAAACCTGTATGTGGGTCAAGAAGCAACAGTTAGACCTGGATATGGAACAACTGACTGGTTCAAAATTGGGAAAGGAGTATGACAAGGTTGTATACTGTCACTTGGCTTATTTAAACTAGAGGCAGAGGATATAATGTGGAATGCTAGGCTGGATGAATCACAAGCTGGAATAAAGATCACCGGGAGAGATATCAACAACCTCAGATATGCAAATGATACTACTCTAGTGGCAGGAGAGTGAAGAGGAACTGAAGAGCCTCTTGTTGAGGGTGAAAGAGTCAGTGCATGGCAAAACTCACTACAATGTTGTAAAGTAATTAGCCTCCAATTAAAATAAATAAATAAATAACAACTAAAAGGAAAAAAAAAAAAGGTGGCTTGAATCTCCATATTAAAGAACTAGGATCACGGCATCTGGTTCTATCACTTCATGGTAAGGAGATGGTAAAAACAAGGAGGCTAGGAGGCAGTGACAGATTGTATTCTCTTAGGCTCCAAAATCACTGCAGATGGTTATTGCAGCCATGAGATTAAAAGATCCTTGTTCCTTGGAAGCAAAGCTGACAAACCTAGACAGTGTACTAAAAATCAGATATCACTTTGCCAACAAATGTCTGTATAGTCAAAGCTATGGTTTTTCCAGTAGTCATGTAGGGATGTGAGAATTGGATGATTAAGAAGGCTGAGCACCGAAGAACTGATGCTTTCAAATTGTGGTGTTGAAGACTCTTGAGAGTCCTTTGGATTGCATGAGATCAAACCAGTCAATCCTAAAGGAAATCAACCCTGAATATTCACTGGAGGGACTGATGCTGAGGCTGAAGTTGCGATACTTTGGCCAGCTGATAAAAAGAGCTGCCTCATTAGAAAATATTCTGATTCTGGGAAATACTGAAGGCAAAAGGAGAAGAGACGGCAGAGTGTGTGGTAGTTAGATGGCATCACTGATTCAATAGACATGAATTTGAGCACACTCTGGGAGATGGTAAAGGACAAGGAACCCTGGTGCACTGTAGTCATGGGGTCACAAAGAGTTGGACACGACTCAGCGACTGAAGATTAAGAGCAACATTTAGTCTTACGTAATTCCCAACATAATTGTTCTAAAAGTAATAAAAATGTTAGCACTGGTAACTTTACGTAGATGCACTACAAAGGCAACTCTTAAAACATTAAAAACACATAGAAAAGAATGAAATTTAGTCATTTGAAGTTCTATGGATGAATCTAGACTCTGTCACACAGAATTAACTAAGTCAGAAATAGAAGAACAAATATATTTACACATGTATGGGATACAGAAAAATGATATTGGTGAACCTGTCTGCAGAGTAGAAATGGAGACACAGTCATAGAGAACAGACATGTGGGCCCAGTGGGTGAAGGAAAGGGTGGGATGATTTGAGAGAGCAGCACTGAAATACATACATTACCATGTGTAAAACATAGCTAGTGGGAAGTTACAGGATAGCACGTGGAGCTCAGCTCCATGCTCTGTAATGACCTAGAGAGGTGGGGTGGGATAGGGGGTGGTAGGAAGGCTCAAGAGGGCGGGATATATAGATAAATATATGGCTTACTCACGTTGTGCACCGGAAACTAACACAACATTGTAAAGTAACTATTTTCCAATAAAAAACAATTATATTCCAATAAAAAATGGTAAAAACCAAAAACAAGCCAGAAAAACTTCCACGTACTCATTAGGTGATACATGTAGGTATGGTAGCAACAAGGGCCTGAGGGCATCATCTCCATTTGGCCATCAACTGTTAAATCTACTCTTGGAAGGCCTGCAAATTTTGATATGCCTAATGAAATCCAACTGTTTATTATTCATAGAGATAAAAAGGGGTATATGAAAAGTACTTTCACCATGGCTAACATCTGTAAATATTTTCTGCAAATCCAAAAGGTTGAGGAAAAAATTCTAGTGTCTTTGCTCATACTCAAAACAAATGTGACAGCAAACTGAAATTCTTAATGTTCTCAAAGTAGAGCACTGGGGGTACATAGGTAGGTAGGAAACTGATGATATAAGTATTTATTTCTATATGATTTACACATGGATGAAAGGTTGAAGAAATGCAGATTTCACTGGAGCCATAATCCAAACACAGAAAGAAAAATACAATTATATTAAAACAAATTAGAGTAAGAATAAATGGCAATATCTGTGGGATACTTGAGGCAATTTGAAATTAATTAATACCTAAAAGTCACACTCCATGTAAAATATTTTGGTTTACTTATTTAACATGTATCCCAAAGACATTGTTTTAAAAGTAATAAAACATATTAATAATGGTCATCTTACACAGATGCAATACAAAGTTTAACATCACAGAAAAGAAGATTTAAGAACAAAACCCAACATGTCAGAATCAGAAAACCTAAGATGAGCAGGAAAATAAGAGCATGCATGAGCAGAGACATAATTTGAAACTGAAGCATCTTCCAAGCAAAACGTCTCAACTGAGTGACAAAATTATTTTACCAAAAATGCTTTATCTTCAGGCAGAAGTGTCATTAATACACAAAGAGTAAATACCACAAAAGGCCCCATTTCGTGTTGTGTGCACAGCTCAGGAAGCCCAGAGACTTGTCTAAACCATGAAACACAGGTTTCCAAAAGCTTTCATCTCTGTTTCCAGTTAGTCAGTCACAGAGAACCAAGTCACACCCTGCCTTTATGAGTTGGCCCTGAGATGGCCTCCCATCCGAGCTCCAGCCTCTTCTTTGGTGTCACTGAAAATGCACAGAGAGCTGGAGGGTGTGCAGGAAGTGATATCCTACCCCTGTGCTGATGGCTGCCAGCACTACACAGTCATGGGGAACAGGTGGGTTCAGGGCTGCTGACTCAGAAACCATTACATGAACTCTTAATTCCTGCATTAGAAGACGGATGAGTTCTTCAAAAGCCAAGTGCAAAACCAAACTAACAGTGTATCATCACAAACAAGCTGTCTATTTTAATATCACAAACTACAGGGAGGCATTCACTTTATAGTTTCTATTCAAGGCATTTCTGAAAAGTCACCAACAAGCACAAGTTTGTAAAGGAGTAAGTTTTCCACAGGTCAACACTGATGAAAGACCTCAAATCTGGATTTCCAGAAATCCATTTTACGTTTTGTAGGATATCATGGAAAGAGTTCTTCAATATCAATTTTGGAGACTTTAAGAATGAGTTATTATATATTTTAGCACAGTATGGTATTTTCCCAGAAAGATGAGAAAAATGGTCCAAAGCCATACTCTCCCATCTACAAATAATGCATCTTTTACAATCAGGTCAGATGTCTCAAACTCAAGTTGTGGCATGTTCAGTGAGTTGTGAAATTGATTTAGTACATTTAATCCAGCATTCTTAAAAAATAAAGAAACAGAAAAGGTATTATAACAATGATTTCATATATTGAGGTGAAGTCTTATTTCATAATACAAAAATGTACATACACATATACTTTAAATGTGATTGTGCGTGTGCACCCCGTGCTTGCATTCAAGACTAAAAAGTTTAACATATACTGACCTAAGGAGAGAATAGCTTGGAGTCAGATTATGCCAGAAAATGTCACCTTAAAATAACACCTTTGTTGATGACTGCACGCTAGACACTGAGCTAACCATTTGACATTTAATCCTCAACCAGGCTGTAAGGCAGAAACCTCCCTCATTCTCCTTCGGCAGGTGGGAAAGCTTGCCCAGGGTGATAAAGGCAATTAGTACAGGACTGAGAATTCAAGCCAAACCTGCAACACTCAGATCTGTCATCACAGAAGCCCCTTGCAGTGAGTCCCCAGGAAAAACATCTCAGTCAAGGTGGTAATCTGGGATCTAAGGACACGTGAGGAGCACCAGGAAGACAGAGGAGTAAACACTCCCGCTAAGACAGATGATTCAAAACTTTGTGCCATAAAACGTTGTTCCAGCCCAGCATTCATGACTTGTATTCTGTGGGCGTTATGACAATTCACAAGCAAAATAAACCACAGCTCATTTGAAGCTGCATATCTTCAGCCTGATTTGTTTACAGCCACAAGGAGACTGACACACTGGTGGGGGGAGCGTAGGAGGGGATAGACAAAGCTCAGTTGCTTGTAGTTTACAGACTCAATCACCCTTTCCCTTAGCACAAGGAGATGGGCAACTCAGAGCACATCTTATGCTAGAAGGTCATATGATACTTTAGAAAGTAAAATACTTAGTTTTGAAGTAAGGAGTCAGGTTAAGTTAAAAAAGGGTTAAAAAACAAAAATAAAAGAATGGTACAGGGTGGGAAAGTATAGAAATTCACAAATACTAAGTTTTGAAAATAACAGAAGTCAAGCAGTTGTTTAGGATAAGGAGCATTTAGGAAGAAAGAAAGGAAAGAAGGAGGAAGAAAGAAAGGTAAAAGGAAGGAAGGAAGCGAAAGAGAGAGGGAAGGGGGAAAGCAGGGAGGCGAGAGGGAGAAAGGAAGAAAAGCAAAGCCTGCTCTTCCATTACTTTGGTGAATATCTATTAAATTTTCATAAGTCATTTAACTTTTTCAATAATATAAAAACATCTCTTCCTAAATTTTCATCTGAAGTTCTCTATAAAGGACAGCTCACTGTAGAAAACTCACTCTTTCAAGCTAAGTAACTTGCAGATGCCACGTTATTCTCTGCAGTTTGAAAAACAGTGAAGCAAAATCACAGGAAATATTGCAGATGAGAAAAAAAAATTTCTACAGTGTGCCTGGCATATCATTCCCACTTTGACAGACAAACAAAGGCACAGTTACCAGCAATCTTTCTACTGGCCACACATACTTAAGTTAAAATTTCCCAGTGACAACTTTAAGGCAGTATCAATATCAAAAGTGAACCAAGGACAGGAGTCCTCATCTCAGCTGACCTTCACTGAACTGACCTCCTGGTGTAGGTGACCTTCCTATTGCACAAAGCATACTGGCTGATGACTCCAAGAGCTCCGAGGGCTCACTGAATGCTAATGGCATCCTTTCTGCTCACAAGAGGTGGTGATGGTGGTGGGGGAGTTTATGCCTACCAAGAGATGGCTGTATCATTACCCAAACTACTGCTATCAGCACTATTTGTTTCTGCAACACTCCTAATTTAACTATTATGTAACCCAATCAAACAGGGCCTCTTTGAAACATAGACGCTTCCCAAGGATACCAACCAAAATGAGTTACTATACAAAGGTGCTGTTCAAGCAGATGTGAGAGAGAAAACTGTAACATTTAGGATGGAAAACCTTCCAACATCTTGTTAGACTTCTGCCTTGAGATTGCTTTGAAAGCTGACTTTGACTTCTCAGTTTTACTTAATGACACCCGAACTGGAAGTCAATATTCAGGCATTATACCTATGATTTCTGAAAGAAATATAACAAGATTTCAAGTAGCACTGTGTGTATGGGCTAAGTTCCTCAGTTGTGTTCGACTCTTGTGAACCCATGGACTGTAGCCTGCCAGGCTCCTCTGTCCATGAGATTCTCCAGGCAAGAAAACTGGAGTGGGTTGCCACAACCTCCTCCAGGGGGATCTTCCCAACTCAGGGATCAAACCCATGTCTCTTGCGTCTCTTGCACTGGCAGGTGGATTATTTACCACTAGCTCAACCTGGGAACCCCTACTTAAAGAAAAGTGAAGTGAAGTGAAAGCCACTCAGTCATCTCCAACCCTTTGCGACCCCATGGGCAATATAGTCCATGGAATTTTCCAGGCCAGAATACTGGAGTGGGTAGCCTTTCCATTCTCCAGGGGATCTTCCCAACTCAGGGATCAAATCCAGGTTTCCCGCATGGCAGGTGGATTTTTTTTACCAGCTGAGCCACAAGGGAAGCCCACTTAAAGAAAAGGTCTGGATTTAAATAAAAAGCAGTGAAATTAAAAAGACACAGATGTGTATAACGGACTTTTGGACTCAGAGGGAGAGGGAGAGGGTGGGATGATTTGGGAGAATGGCATTCTAACATGTATACTATCATGTAAGAATTGAATCGCCAGTCTATGTCTGACGCAGGATACAGCATGCTTGGGGCTGGTGCATGGGGATGACCCACAGAGATGTTATGGGGAGGGAGGTAGGAGGGGGGTTCATGTTTGGGAACGCATGTAAGAAATAAAGATTTTAAAATTTAAAAAAAATAAATAAATTAAAAAAAATAAAAAATAAAGAAACTCAATAAGTCACAAGAAAACACAGTAAGACAATTCAGTAAAATCTGGAAAACAATACATGAGCAAAATTAGAAGTTTAATAGAGAGATAGAAATCATAAAAAACAGAAATTAGGAATATAAAAAATACAATAGATTAAATGAAAAATGCAGTAGTGTCAAGAATAGAGTGTATCAAGCAGAAGAAAGAATTAGAAGCTAAGAACTTTGAAATTACCCAAGTCAGAGTAAAAGAAAAAAAAAAAGCAGTGAAATTAAAATTAAATGCTTGCAGGATAAACAATAAGGTCCTATTGTATAACGAAGGGAACTATATTCATATCCTGTAAAAAAACACAATGTATATGAAAAAGTATATATGTAAATATACATATGTTATGTATATGTGTACATAAGTGAGTCATTTTGCTATACACCAGAAACTAAAGCTGTTGTTCATTCACTAAGTCATGTCCAGCTCTTTGCAACCATAACACTCCAGACTCCTCTGTCCTCCACTATCTCCTGGAGACTAATATGTCACAAATCAATTACATTTCATTAAAATACATTTTTAAAAATTCAAATATTAAAGTTGATGTATATCATTGTTAGGACTCTCCTCCTGACTTCTGTATCAACTAATAGATGAACTATCAGGCCCCAGTGAGTTTGTGAGCTGGATTCCATGGAATTCTAAACTTAAAACATAGCTGGAAAATATCATGCGCTACTATATTTTGCTTCCATAGTAGTTTAACTTTTGCATATTGTACAGTTATATTTACAATGTAAATCCTCCCACATACCATACCTGTTGGAACCAAATCACACAGATTTTGCATGAGAAGAGACCTAGTAGCACTGAAGTCATCAATCTCTTCTGCAGCGATGAAGGGCTTTTAAAGCAATCAGTTCTGAGTCTTGACATCAGTTTAAAGCTGCAGATTATATCTTGAGCTCTCAGCATCCTAAAACTTCATTAATCTCTGTCTCAGGGGCAGCAGAGCCTTATTCACGAATTAATTTATAGTGACTATTTACATTTCACACATTCACTCTGAATCCCACATCAAGGAGGGGTGATTTGTGGTATTATTTTTGGTTTTATAAGCTTTATTCTATGACAGACGTTCTACTCTACACTACAGAATTCTGCACCACACTACAGAATTTCAGATGAAGATTTCAGATCACCTAGCTCAGAATAGAAATCCTTCTCATGATCGCAGCTGATAATCTGAAGCCATTTCGTGATGCAAAAGTGTGTGCTCTTTCCTGATTGAGTCATTTAAAAAACTATGTATTAATCAAACATCCTTTTAACTTTCATTTCCAGAAGTCTTTTTGTATAACACTGTTATTAATACCTTCTACAGTACCGTGTATTTTTATTCCAAAATTTCTTTTTGAGGTTGGTGGGCTGTGTCAGTGTTACTTTCTAGGCTGTGATATGTTTCTATGTACAGTCATGCAAAATGCCACAACATGTATAATATCATGTAAGAAACGCATCGCCAGTCTAGGTTCGATGCAGGATGCAGGATGCTTGGGGCTGGGGCACTGGGATCACCCAGAGAGATGGTACGGGGAGGGAGGTGGGAGCAGGGTTCAGGATTGGGAACACGTGTACACCAGCGGCAGATTCATGTTGATGTATGGTAAAACCAATACAGTATTGTAAAGTAAAATAAAGTAAAATAAAAAAAAAATGCTACCTTTAGGGAGAACCAGGTGAAGAGATCTTTCTCACAAATGAATGTCAGCTTACAATTATTTCAAAATAGAATGTTCAAATTCTTATTGAACAAAAGTTGATTAGCAGATAACACTATGGTTGAAATTCATGATCTATCTTTTTTTTTCTGTTTCTTTCCTCTGAATCTTAGGAAAGCTTCATTCTTTCTGGGTATACTCCCTCACAGGGAAAATGGGAATCTCTTCTCATAGTTATTAGAAAGAATAAGTGAGAGGACACATATCAAGAACCCAATATAGTAGCAGATATTAAATAAATGGTTCATACTACTATTATATATGTCAGTAGGCTGGAGTGTTTTAAATCAGCTTTTATACAAAGTTATAGTTAAAATACAAAATTCCGTACATCTTCAGGTCAAAGGACTGAACCCTTACTTAAGCCAAATTGCCACAGCCTCACAATACAAATAAAGAAGGGAAAACTAGATGCACAAGGGCACGACAACACAGAGGCCGAGATGGTGCTTTCAAAGAGTTAATTTACTTAAATTGCTCAAATATGGAATAATGCTACAGCATTCTCGCCAAATACACTGTGGCAAAGCCAGGGGCAACAGTGAAGGCTTTTTATGGAACAAGGAGTTCTAGTGGAAGAGACAACATCACCTGCATGATGCCAGGATCTGGGAAGACCAACTGAAATACACAGCACAAATGCACAATTCTCAGTCCGTACTGGTACTGCCACCATTACAGACTTCCGCGGAGTTCCACAAGGTGAGTAAGCAGCATATAAACACTAAATTCAGGGCAGTCAGCTCCCTGCAGAAGACCAAGGCTAAAAGGGATCCCTCAGTGTTAACAAAACACTTCAGCCTGGGTGGATTCGGGAGATCCTTTCACTACTTTTACCAGTAATGGGCTTAGAATACCACAAAACATCACTCATCATATTCGAAAAAGAAAGGAGAGTATTTCCGTCAGAATGTTTGAGATGACTTCTAAAGACTCTCGTCCAAAGGACGTGTCATCTCTTTCCACATTGCCTCACTTAAGTCAAGTCTGAGCACGCAGTGTCTTTCTGTCTCTGGAATAATTTGGTGTCTTTCACGTGACTCTTCCTAAAACAACTCGTTATACTTAATGCTATTTCATTAACTTATACCCAGCAGGAAAATGCCTTTTTCAAGCTCTATCAGAATGTCATTCTTCTGGAAAAAGGCATTTCCTCTCAAGTGGTGCTACGAAATTTATAAGCACAATTTTAGACATAGTATTAGAACATTTGCACAAGCTGACTTGGAGCTATCCATGTTTATTTCCTCTATCTTAGATTTTATTTTAGAGCCTTGGATAATTGCCACTTCAATGCCTTTCTTATTATTCTCTCAAAGGGAAAAAAAAAGTTTTTAAATGGAAACCTTAGCTTTCTTAAGCAAACCTGCTTTAGAAGTACTTAAGATAATTCATATGGTATTTTAAGGCAACAGATGACAGCCTTAATCCAGCTTCTGAATAACTACTTGCAGTGGAGAAACACAGGGCAAGGTACAAGACAGGTATTTCCATAATGGCTTTTACTTATAGTGAAACAAAAGCTGACTTACTTTTTTAAAAAATTTATATTATTGGAGTATAATTGATTTACAGTGTTGTGTTAGCTTCAGGTATACAGCAAAGTGATTCAGGTTTGCACATAGGCACATTCTTTTCCATATTCTTTTCCAGTATGGTTTAAAAGTTGACCTATTTGTCTAGAGTGGAAATGACCTAGGCAAACACAGGACCTCTGTCCTGGGGCCAAGACACCAAGACATCTAGGTGCTTGAATTTCCTCCCTGTTCACTGAGCCTTCGGTGACCTCCAGGTAGTCATCCTGCAAAAAACTGTGAAGTGGCATTCTCTGCATATATTAATCCTTAGACGAATGTTTTCTCTTCCATTCACTTTAAATCTTATCAAGTGTCTACTATTTTTCAGACACTGTGCACAAAATACATAATTTCAGATTAAAAATGCTCTGGGTCTTCTTTGGCATTCCAGCCGGCTACATCATTTTGGTGCTTCATAGGAGACTGTTGATGAAGTTTAATTTGCCTCCTTACGCTTGTTTTCCAACTTTCTTTTTCTTTTTCTTTGTACCAGTGCTAGCCTTCAGTTCCCTTAATGACAAAATGCTGAAAAAGTCTTTGGAGCTGAAAAGATTCTAGGTTACTTACAGGCAACTGTGTAATTTTTCAACTGCAATGGAACTTGATGGATAAATGAAATATGATCAGTGAGATATTGACTCCAAGGACTTTTTATTTTTTGGTAATATTGTGTTTACTTTGAAAGTGATTATTAAAGGAATTTACATCTTGTTTGCACTTTAAAGGTAACTATGTGGAAAAAGTATAATAACCCTCAATACTTATTACCACTATAATTTTATAACTGGTAAATTCTAATTTAGCTCACCAACTTCTCAAAATTCCCAAAGTAGCCATGACATCATTATCAGCAGAAATAACAGTTAGGTGTTTTAATTGCAAAATATTTTTCTCAATGACCTTTCTGATATATTTTCCCAAACCAGCCCAGAGGCAGCCTGGCTTTAGACTGTATTTAAATAGCCTCACTTCACAGAGTCATAATCTAAAAATGGTGGTTTTAATGAATTATGGGGGTTAAATAATATAAAAATGTCCATCAAGGGCTTCCCTGCTGGCTTAGTGGGAAAGAATCCACCTGCCAATGTAGGAGACGTGGGTTCAATCCCTGATCTGGGACAATCCCACATGCCATGGGACAACTGCACCACAAGTGTTGAGCCTGGGCTCCCGAGTTGGTGAGCGGAAATTACCAAGCCCACATGCCGCAACTACTAAAGCCCAGGCCCCTGATAGCCTGTGCTTCACAACAAGACAGCCCACTGCAATGAGAAGCCAGTGCACCATACCCACTGCTTGCCACAATTAGTGCAAAGCCCATGCAGCAACAAAGACGCAGCACAGCCAAAAAAAGGTGTGTCAAAACCAAAAATGTGCCCATCAAGCATTCAATTACTGTTCATTCTCTTCTGCCTGATTCAACTGTTTCCAAGCTGACATTGTTAAGCAATCTCTTTCCAAAATATGTTTCAAATATACTTGACTTTCAAAAATTAACTTCTCCCTGCACAAGGAACTATATTAGATATTTTGTAAGAGCCTATATGGGAAAAGAAAAAGAATTTTAAAAAGAACACACACATACATACACACATGTATAAATGAATCACTTTGCTGTTCACCTGAAACTAACATGACATTGTAAATCAATTATATGTCAATTAAAAAAAATCATAACACTAATCATATTGACCTTTTAGTTTTGTTCTAAGACTGTCAGAGGAAGAAAAAAAATATATGATACACAAAATCAGCTTCGTGTAGTTTTAGAGTAATCTTAAATAAATAACAAATATGTTATCTTAGTTAAGGGAATAGATAAAAATGTAAAAGCTCTAATCTTAATGTTTGAAGCATTCAAATACATTAATAGCACTATTCAAATAAATGAATATTTGAAGACTGTTTTTAAGGATAGCATTTTCTCAAATGTATGGATCATATATAAGTTGTTTGGTATGACTGACAGGTATAAAGAATGAATCATGGTTGGTATCCTAGTGGTTACTACTATGTGTATGTGTATCAGTTGCTCAGTCATGTCAGACTCTGCAACCCCATAGACTGTAGCCCACCAGGCTCCTCTAACCAACGGATTCACCAGGCAAGAGTACTGGAGTGGGTCCCCATTACTTCTAGACAGGATATTAATCCTGAAACATAGTTCAGGAAATGTTAACTAGCTCATCAAGTCCTCTCTGCCTCTGCAACTTTAAAAAACTAAACATAAGATTAGCATAATCACGCAAAGCAACTTCTACAGTGGCTTATTTATCTGGGCTGGGAGGGTAGCAGTCACTCTACATTTCTTTTACCTTAATATTTATAGTCTATTGCTCTTGCTACAAGTTAAGAATGTTGCCTACAGCCTGAAATAGACAGGATAGCCCATTCTCAAGACTCTGACTTTTAAAGGTATAATGCTTTTCATCCATTTAGAGATAAAAAGTTGCAGATCAGAGAATAACACTCATCTTGTTGGAGGTTTATAAGAACACTGTGACCTGACCTAAGGTGGACAGCTGCAAGCAGAAAGGATTTTAAGACCAAGAAGTGTGCAACAACCAACAACGCCCCTAACTCACTTGGCCTTTAAAATGCTTTCCTGAAACCCTTTGGGGAGTTTGGGGTTTGTAGGACAATTAGTCACCCATCTCCTTCCTTGGCCCTGCAATATACCTTTCTCTGCCCCAAACTCTGAAGTTTTGGTTTGATTGGCATCACTGCAATGGGGCCACACACTTGAGGATCCTGGTATGGGTAGCAATTTCCCTTTTCCAAGGGTTCTTCTTGACTCAGGGATCAAACCCGGGTATCCTGAATTGCAGGCAGTCTCTCTACCATCTGAGCCACCAGGGAAAGCCTTGAATTAGTAACAGTTCCTAAATACCAATTACAGAGCACCACACCCTGCATGCACTGTGTCTTCAATATTGTGCAGAGTTTATGAATGTTTTGTTAAGTGGATAACTTAGTCTTTAGTAAGAAATTACTATAGGAATAAAAAAAAAAAGAAACTATGGTGATTGTAGCTCTGCAGTTCTAAAGGTATTTTTAAATGCATCATCCTTTAAGGTTAAAAGAAAAATGGAAAGGAGCCTACTGAGATAACACTTGAAAGCCACAGGCAGGTGGATGTGTAGTTGTTGCATTGGTGGACCTGCAGGAGAAAAAGCCCAGAAGCCACCTCACTGACACGAAAGAACCACCCAAAAGCTCTGGGGTGAGGTGGTGTCAGGTACTTATGGCTGTGGTAATGACGGGAGGCTGCAGAGAGGGGGACGGGTTGGAGATCGTGAAACATCAGACATCCCCAAACTACTTCACTGCTGGGCCAGAAGAGGGATTGAACCCAGCTTGAATTTGTTCCCTGAGCACGATTAACACAAGGATTTATGGCCTGAGGAACCCAAGCAGAAAAGGGAGCAGCGCTGTTGCTCTGAATGTGCGGTGAGGAGGAGGTTGAATATAAACCTTTATACCTAATGCTGTGACTCAGCTCTGAGTCCAGAGAACTGGCAGCCAGGACTCCTTAGAGAAGAGACAAGGGGAATCTGGGGGTTTTCAAGGAACTGACCCTGCCAGCTCACAAGACAGTAAACACCTTTGTCAGCAAGCCCATCACATGCACAGAATGTCCAGTCAGCTTCAAAGTGGTCAACTCAGATTTTAGTCTGAGCCAAGAATTCAAGTTGGAGGGTTAAATCAAGGCATTTTCAGTTACGCAAGATCACAAAAACTTTCTCTATGATACTCCTTTTTTCTCAGTAAATTCGTGGGGCTTTTGCTCCCTTCCCAAATAAGGAAGTAAACTAAAAGAGAGGAAGACAAAAGATCTGGCAAACAAGGGATCTAATACAAGACAAGAGCAAAAGGGAATGCTCAGGACAGTGGTGGAGGCAAAGCTCCAAGGATGATTGCTGGGCAGCAGGTAAAGGGGCAGCCAGCCCACAGAGAAGCAGACCGACTGTTCCTGCAGGGGTTTCTTCTGGAAGACGAATTTATTAGGAAACTTAATGCATCTGACTACACAGAGAGCAGATTCACAAAATTTGAGGAATGATTTGGGGATGAATCAGTGATAAATATATAGAAAGATAAGCAAATCCCCAACCGATATAACTCTAAAGAAAACAAAAAAAAACAGAGAGCAAGAAAGGAGATGCTGTCACAGCATACTTCATGGCTGAGCTGTGAGAAATGATTGCATGGCTGCCATGATGTACACAACGCATCTGGATCTGGATATAGTTAGGATCCAACAGAGGGTAGGGGGGTGGTGGGGAGGGGACGGGAGGTGTCCACAGGTGTGAAACCAGGAGGGTGAAAGAGTGTACAGGCCTCACCTTTAGAACATGAAGTCAACGACGTCTACAAACAGTTCTTAAAACCAAAGAAGCAGAAGTAGCAACAAAAGCCGGTGACCTGAAGGTCAGTTCTAAGAGCATCACTTAATACCAGGATCTAATGCCTGATGATCTGAAGTGGAGCTGATCTAATAACAGAAATAAAGTGCACAGTAAATGGAATGTGCTTGGGACTTTCCTGCTGGTGCAGTGGATAAGAATTTGTCTGCCAATGCAGGGGACACAGGTTCAATTCCTGGTCTGGGAAGATCCCACATGCCATGGAGGGACTAAGCCTGAGTGCTATAACTACTGAAGTACACATGCCTAGAGCCTGGGCTCTGCAACAAGAGAAACCACTGCAATGAGAAGCCTGCACACTGCAACTAGGGAAGAGCGACCACGCTCTGCAACTTGAGAAAGCCTGCAAGTAGCAAGGAAGACTCAGCACAGCCGAAAATAAATAAATACATACAATGTGCTTGAATCATCCTGAAACCATCCCCTACTCCACAGTCTGTGCAAAAATTGTCTTCCATGAAATCGGTCCCTGGTGCCAAAAAGGTTGGGAGCTGCTGACTTAAAGGAACCAGAAGTGCCTGCCTCCAAAGGACAACAGTTGGGTAGGGAAAAGGGGCACGGCAACTGCCAAGTGTGTAACTAGCCCAAGAAGAGCTGCTTTTTAAAGATAAGCAACTGCAACTCTGACAAAATTAAGATTGCATGTCAAAGTGTACAGGAAGAATGAAAGAATGTTTCTTGATGGTCGGGACAGTCTTGTTTAACTGACAATGTCTCATCACCCTCATCACACCCGAGAACAAAATACATAGTCTGGAACAGTGCCTTGGTGCTGGGCCTTTGCCATCTGCAAATTATCAGACAAGCTAGTGTTAACCCAGAAAAGATGGCAGGTGGTCATGCATCATAGCTCCGGGCATAACAGACACTGACAGTTGACAAACTTGATAGGTTTTAATCGGAAGCTCAGAAAAGTTGGTACAATAAAAGCAAGTACTACAAACTGAAATCATGAAAAAGAAAAATTCTCACTGGAATAATTTGAAAAAATTTGAAATATATCCATCTAATTCTAAGAGAAAATCTCACTCTTTTTTGAAATCCTGAAAAACAGAGAACACATGGGCATGTTAGCTATAAAATATGCAAGCAGATTCTCCAGTCTACCCATAAAATATTCATGCTTGTTTGAATATAAAAAAAGTATTTCCCCAACATCTTGTAGTCAAACTCTGTATCCTGCTCAGTTTGTGGTTTAGAGCATATTCTTCCCCCTAATTCAGTGTGAGATGGTCTTGGATCAGAATTTCTAAGCACACTTGGTGAAAATGCAGATAATTTTCTTTTTCTCCAGAAAAAGAGAATCATAATCTCTGACACCTGACAATATACATTTTTAATAAGTTCTTGATAGATATTTATTATATAGTTGCTATCAAATTTATGCTAGATAATTCCCAGGTTTTTGTTTGTTTGTTGGTTTGTTTGGTTTTCTTTAAGAGTTGTGATATCCTCTGCTCTCAACAATTGCCCCTCTTCCTTCTCAAAATCTTTCTAGCTACTTGTAGGACATATTGACACACACAAATACTTGTACAGGTATATTTTGTACAAGTATTGTACAAATGTTGTACAGTATATATTTCTTCTCCAAAGCAAGCAAGGCTCTTAAGAGACACAGGGAAATACCATATACATCTCTGAATTTTCTCATAACAAAATATCTCATCAAGTATTCTTCAATAAATGCCAGAAGAAAAAATTATCAGGAACATGGATGGGGATATTGAAGAAAACATATCTATTTTTTCATTTTAAGTGGTGACAAACTTACTTCTAGAGAGCAGTTCTCACCATTAGATTCAGGTTGCTGTGTTGACCCTAAGCTTTTAAATCTTTGTGGCTTTTGATGTAAAAATATGAATCAAACTCCAAACTTTCAATTAGTCTAAATTCTAATTTATAACCCACTTGGCTATATCAACTTAAAATGATCTGCCTGTCTTTTACCATTTCTGCAGTTTCAGCAACTGCCTTTTTCTTTCCAACTACAAATCATTCTATCTGTGAGATTGTTTCTTAGATAGCTTGGAATTAACTGGAACAAAAAACATCAGCAGAAATGGAAGACAGCCCATACTCTTCACGTGAAAGGGAGCTCTGTGTCCAAGGGTTGGAGGGTGGGTGGAAAAATATATTTAACAGCTCTTAGCCAAGTAAGAGTTTAGTCTCTGCAGCAATTGTATAATTTCTTTGATGCAAAAAAACACTGTCACCTCAAGACTCCCTGCATAAATATACAAGTAAGTTGTATATTTTAATAAAAATCAAATCATTCCAATGTGTTTCAGACTCTAGTGTAGGCATATTATACTTAAAATACTTCTTGCATTCTTTGCTACAAAAAAATTCTAAGTACACATTTTTCTCTTAATTCTCTCTTAAGGTAAATAAAATTTAATTTTAAAGGTTTAAACCTAAATTTTTATTTGTTCACATCAGTTTAATATAATAACATAGGAATGCAATGCAGTTTGTTATGAAGATTTATGATTCTTAAAAATCTTGAATACATTTTGACATTTTCTCTCCTATGGGACTTCTGTTAGGATACTGTTTTTTTTTTTTTTTTTTCTTCCCCTGAGAAAGTGAACCAATGAATCTGATGCCTTGTTTGAGAGTCAGCTGGAATTTTTCTTAAACTGAACAACATAAAAGCAAATCTGGCCTTCAGGTAAGACTCTTCTTGACAAGATCATAATAGTGATAAACCTACGGGCATATCCAGAAGGGGTGGAAAACTTCTCCTCCCTCCTTCTTTCTTGCCCCCGAGGCCAATATTCACTGAGTGGCTCTGTACCCCTCATCCTGCATAATTAATAACTCCTTTGGTGATCAGTCATGCATTCCTCAATGGCCCCTCAGGCCTCAAGTGTCCTCTGAGCCCGCCAGTGGAAACCACACACCCTCTGCTCCCAACCCGTCGCCCCTTCACTTCCCACACGTACTTCACAGGAAAGCTCATCGGGTCAGGAGAGCACACACTGGGTTGCAAGTGGTTGTCATACTTATACTCATTCTCTCACATACATTCATCTCTGGGTATAATTTTACTAGTAAGAATAAAACATGTGTGATACCCAACAGGTGCCAGTTATACATATTAAAAAAGAAAAAGTAACACAGGGAACTAGATTCAATATACTGTGATAAACCATAATGGAAAAGATTGCATAAGAAAAGAATATATCTATATCTATACAGATATGTATAACTGAATGACTTTGCTGTACAGAAGAAATTAACACAACACTATAAATCTACTGTATTTCAATAACAATGTAAAAAGATTAAACAATAACCTTTGGTAATTTAAGAAAATTAAAATTAAAATCATACTAATAATGGAACAAATTTGGAAGCAACTTAAAGGAAGATGAGTTGCATGGGACTGTATTAAAGGAGGCTTCAATTCATTCATATTCCACCATCCTCCTCCTTTCCTTTATTTTCAGACAATAAAGGAAAGAAGATCAAAATATATGGAGTCAAGGGGGCTTCCCAGGTGGTCCAGCGGTTAAGAATCCATCTTGCAATACAGGAGACGTGGGTTTGATAACTGGTCAAGGAACTAAGATCGCATGTGCCATGGGGCGACTAAACCCAGGGGCCACAACCACCAAGCCTAATAAGCCACAATTAGAGTGTGTGCGCCACAGCAAAAGATCCTGCAGGATGCAATGAGGAGCACGTGTGCCACAACTAAGACCCGATGTGGCCAAATAAATAAATAAGTAATTTGAATAAGTATATGGAGTCAAGTGGTATGGTAGCAGCTCTAATATCTATTTTTTTAATCTAAACTGATCCAGTCATTAAATTGAAAAGGAGAGCAAATAAACTGTTGAAAATACTGTTACCACTTCTGATCAGAATACTTAGATTAAAACTCTTTAAAACATAATACTCAATAAAACCATTTTGAAAGAAAACAGCACTAGTTTAATCACCCTTCAAAATATTAACCAGATTGGAGAAAAAGAGTCCTCAAAACTCAGAACCATTAAAAAAGTATGGATTACAAGTAATATTATCCTCAAGAAGAATAGCTCTCTATATAAATAAAACCATTAAAAATATTCAGATCTGGATTTGTATATTTTGTTTCAAAAACAGGTATGGTTTTGTGATGTAACTGCCCAACAAATATATATTTTAAAAATAAATACTGTTTCTTGGTTAACAAAAAACATGATACATATTTTACATTAAGGCCAAGATTTTTTTTTTAAATAAAACTTTTAACAAAGTTTTTGATATGAGAAAAGATGTTATTTTCCAGCCTTTGTAGGTTTAACATTTTAAAATAATGGTGCTTATACTACAGTACACAAAGTAAAACATACATACTCTATTATAAATTACTCTGAAATTAAACAAGAAATTTTCTTTTCTTTCTAAGAGATCTGAAATGTGCACTGGCTCTCAATGTGTGTGGCCTCCAAACAGAGACAAGCTTGCACTGTTTTATTTCAGTTTTGCTTCATTTCTTCCCAAACAATCTCTCACTGCTAATCTACCGGGCCTTTTTTCCCTCTCTTCTAGCATAAAGGAAACAAAAATCAAAGACATTATTAACTCCTTATGCACCACTGGAAAGCTGAATATATATCCTTTGCCCTGGTTTTCTTTTCCATTACTTATTAATGGAGCATGACTAGAGAATATATATTTCCACAAATAAGTCTTGAAAACTGCATGAGAATTCTAAAATTTTTAATGTGTGTAGTCAATCTGTTAGTACTTTTTAAGCTATTAACAACTATCATATAATTTCAGGTATATATCTTATGCTAAGTTTTTTCCTAAACTAACACCTAGTCTATAATATCTACTTGAAAGAGCAAAATGGGAAGATGAATTTTACTTATGTCTTAGTCTAAGGTACCTGGGAATCAAGAAAAAGGTATTGGAAGTTTAATATTACAAAGGAAAGAATATCTATATACCATATATATAAAATATACTAAGGACTCCCCTGGTGGCTCAGATGGTAAAGAATCTGCCTACAAGGTGGGAGACTCAGACCACCATCACTTTGTTCACAGTAGTAAGGGATCCCTTGTTTCACTATATGCTCTCATTCACTAGTGGAGTGAGAAAGAGTGGGTGAATCATCTTACAAAAGTAAGCACAATTGTTCATGGAATCATGTGTGACAAAACCTGCTTCTGAGAATTTTAACTAATGCATTAAAACTCTCCTGCTAAGATATATGGTGATCAGAGTCACGGAATTTTAAAGGCTGACTAGAATCAAATATTCATTCAAGCTCCCAAAAAAGGACTGCAGAGTTCAGTCTTATTTGTTAAACACAGAAGATATTAAAATAAACTTTCTTTATAATTATCCCAGATGAGTGTTATTACACTCAACAGTTTTTCTATGTATGAAAAGATGCAAAATATTCATTCAGATAATTATTAAAAAGCAGGAAAGACGATTATGTACATCAATGCACATGACATCATAAGTAGGCACTAATTTAACTACTTGGGTGTCTAGTCTCCAACCAAAAAAGAAGCTGCCAATTCCATTCTTTAAAGAGGGTAAGCATCATGGTCCTTGGCAATAGAACATAATACACCAGGCCAAGGAGAATATGTGGTGTCATTACTCGATTGTTCAGTTTTTCTGGTTTATGAGTCATCACTACTGCGCAACATACAGTAAACGAGGCAGCTCCATGGGGTTCAGATACCCTCCAGGAGCAATGGAGGATGAGGTACCACTGAGCAGCTGCACAGCGACAAACCTCAAGGCACGAAGTTCAGAGCCCACTCAGGACCTGTGCTGAATATCATGTCTTCAGTACAAAACTGAGAAGCCATCAGGCCAGTGGCCCCTTGGCTCTACCTTGCACTGATGAGTTTGCAGTCAGTGGGACTATGGCCTCTGAGGAGCTGGGGGAGCTAATTATGAAGTTCATCTCTGGCAAAAAAAAAAAAAAAAAGAAGAAGAAGAAAAATATGAGTGATGATCCAGGGGTTCAGAGGAGCACTTGCCCCTGAGCAAATGCCACAGAACTTTAAAGCCTATGCTCCAAATGCAATCTTTCCCCCTGAGGCTTTCCTTCACTGATACACAGATAAGACTGATGGATGCTGTCCTGTTGGCAAGGATGCAAGGGGGCAGAGGGACAGGCAGGGAGGGGTGCCGTTAGCGATGCATGGTGATAATTTAAAACACTCTGTGAGGCTGCAAAGCAGAATTACTTGTCAAATTTTCACCTAGCCACTTCAGGCAGTTATTGAGAGCAGAATGGGTGTGGCTGCATGGGAAGAGAGATGGGTGCATGCAATTAGGACAAAGGACAAATGAAGGAATGGCAGATAAACTGTCAGAGTAAACTTCAACCTGAAAGAAAGCTTGGGACACGGTACAATTCATGTACCAATGATCACTCCAGAGAGCAATCTGGCAAGATTGAAATCACCACATCACATAAGGCAATGCCAGAACCACTGTCCTGTTCTCTCATTTCTCTGTCCCTAGCTTGCTGGCTTTCTAAGCAGAAAGCAAACTAGAAAAAGGGCTCTTGTGCTATTTTTCCCAAGCAGCCATCACTGGGCAACTTAGATACAAAGAAAGACAGGGCTCAACAGAGCCCAGGAGTTTGTCAACCCCCAGCCCTCCAAGTCCATATTTACAATTCATCCAGCTATTTCAATAATGAACTAAAAATGCACTGAGTTTAATTTTGATGATACGATCTGTGATGGACACCGTTTCCACCCAGAACCTCACAGGTGAAGTTCCTGGTGTTAGTCACAGTGAATCTCCGGTAACGAGTCAAATTCAGGGGTAAGACCCTTTCTGGTCCAGAGGATGGGTGGTACTTACAGCAGATCATCTACATGTCTTTATCTCATCTCCAGGCTCAGGAATCTGACATACCCTTACATAGAGAAACACAAGTGTCAGTGAACCTGCTGTTACAAGTTAAGCTGGGGTGACGGAGTTGCATGGTCCACTCAGTGCCCAACCACTTACCGAAAAACTGTAACGGGGCTGGGACTAAATGAGGCATTGTGCATTTCATGTTTTTGTCTTTATATATTAAATATCCTCCACACAACTGCATGAGCTACACAACCAGAAAATTCATGAGACCATAAAATCAGAAAAAGACAACCCTTGGTGTTGGCATACATATGTTTTCACTTTCATGTCTTATTCTGCGGGATGATAATAGGTTGCTATCAACATAATGTGAAGATGCTAGCTGATTTAAAATACAAATAACTTCTCAGTTTCAAGTTTATTTTTGTTACAGGTTTGGGGTAAATCAAATCTTTTATATGATTCAAGATCTATCGTTATGTTTTATAGTAAAATTTGATTGTTTCATGTTTAAATATATAAGAACATTAGCTGTGCTAAAACCCAAACTGAAAATATGGACTGCATAACTTTGTGAAAGTGTAACCATGGCTTCTAAGGCTATTTTAGACTTAAATATTAAACTCACAAATTCTGTGAAGCAGAGTACTGTGAAAGGATGATAAACAAATTCTTGTGGCTTCATTCATGTTGATAATCACAGTATCAATGTATTTTTAAATAAGTTCATCTTTGTCTACCATTAACACTTTTCTAGATGAAATTATTAAATTTTATTAAAGCTAATGTATATTTAATGTAATATTAAAGCTAATGTATATTTAATGTAAAGCTTAAATAATCTATATAAGGAGATTGATCAAAAGTCACCATATAAAATTATAACATATATTTTAGAAATATCTCCCTTATCTTAAATTGCACACGATAAACAATTCTGTTACTAAATAAATACCATTATCATTTTCCTGCTTTAATTTAAATTTTGTTATTTCTTTTCAGATGTATCTTAAATAACACTTAATTTCACAATTTAATCAGTGGCTTAAATAGTATTTCAAAGTTGGCTTAAAGCTCAACATTCAGAAAACAAAGATCATGGCATCTGGTCCCATCACTTCATGGGAGATAGATGGGGAAACAGTGGAAACAGTGTCAGACTTTATTTTGGGGGGCTCCAAAATCACTGCAGATGCTGATTGCAGCCATGAAATTAAAAGACGCTTACTCCGTGGAATAAAAGTTATGACCAACCTAGATAGCATATTGAAAAGCAGAGACATTACTTTGCCAACTAATGTCCGTCTAGTCAAGGCTATGGTTTTTCCTGTGGTCATGTATGGATGTGAGAGTTGGACTGTAAAGAAGGCTGAGCGCCGAAGAATTGATGCTTTTGAACTGTGGTGTTGGAGAAGACTCTTGAGACTCCCTTGGACTGCAAGGAGATCCAACCAGTCCATTCTGAAGGAGATCAGCCCTGGGATTTCTTTGGAAGGAATGATGCTAAAGCTGAAACTCCAGTACTTTGGCCACTTCATGCGAAGAGTTGACTCATTGGAAAAGACTCTGATGCTGGGAGGGATTGCGGGCAGGAGGAGAAGGGGATGACAGAGGATGAGATGGCTGGATGGCATCACTGACTCGATGGACGTGAGTCTGAGTGAACTCCGGGAGATGGTGATGGACAGGGAGGCCTGGCGTGCTGCAATTCATGGGGTCATAAAGAGTCGGACACGACTGAGCGACTGAATTGAACTGAACTAAACTGAATCAAAAAGGGAAACTTCTGTTTAATGGTATAATACAAATATATTAAGCGAAATATTGATTCCATATTTTCTAAACTACCTCATGAATAGGTAGTGTGCTAGGTACATTCTTTTATAAACAGTTAGGATATACAGATTAATTAATGCACGTAATTCACACCATACTGTGCTCCCAGTGTGCAATGATTTGCTAAATCTGTCAAAACCATTAATGGTATCAATTTTATATTGTTTTAAGTGGTGATACTGATCATATTTGAGTAGTAAGTATATTAGAAGACATCACATTTGTACTTCTGAATTGCTATTATAAGTAGAATGGGATAAAAATAGCCAAAATGATCTTAATACTTCTGTTATAGTACAATAAATAGATACAAATGTTTACAATAATACATAAAAGGTACAAGAAATTGTGACACAAATGAAAAGAGAGTAACAATTATAATCAGAGAAAATAGATTTCTTAAATTCCTGTAAAAATTTTGAAACTTCCTTTTTGGGGCACAAAGGACATAAATATTATTTAAGCAGCATAAACATTAAGATAAGTAGGAAAATTGAGACTACTGCTTTCAAAAATATATTTTACTAAAACATTGACTTGAAAAGAATATGTAACACATTTTGTGTTGTTCAGTTGCTAAGTCGTGTGTGACTCTTTTGTGTGCCCATGCACTGTAGCCCACCAGGCTCCTCTGCGTATGAGGATTTCCCAGGCAAGACCACTGGAGTGGGTTCCCATTTCCCTCTCAGGAGATCTTTCGAACCCAGGGATTGAACCCACATCTCCTGGATTGGCAGGTGGGTTCTTTACTATTGAGCCACTAGGGAGTTTACCGTTTTCCAAAAAAAAGAAAAAAAAGATGAAAAGAAAAATGTCATGCATGTATTTGTAAGGGACCCACCTAAAAAAATCAACTTTTGGTGGGTATGGAAAGGAATAGAAAGGACAATGTCACCTTAATGGGGGAGAAAAAGTAAGACATCACACAAAAGCACCGACTTTTAAGGCAATACACACACTAATGATCTAAAGTGACAACATGCAAGTTATCTGTGATAACTATAGTGACACTTATGAAAAAACATCAAGCCAGAGAAAGTTTTTGGTTCTTGGCTTTCCTTAATCTTGTGTTTAAGAGGGGAAAAAGAAATAACCAAGTCTGAAATGTATACATAGGGGCATCTCTAAGTGGTACTTACTGGCATGACAATGTTGTAGTGGATGCAGAACCCGGGCTCCGAGGGAAAATACTCATCAGATACAAATCTGATCCTGATTTGATTTCCTTTAGAAATCTGCTTTCCTGGCACACTGCCAGACCCACACCAGCGCCCTAAAATGGTTCCATCACTTGGTTCTTCAACCTCTACAAAATCATACCTGCAAGAGACCAGGAGAAAAGAGACATAAAACCATGATCTGTTATTTTAGGAATTCAGGGGAGTGAGTTCATCTCAAATTTAACTGTGTAAATAGAATAAAATATGCCAAAGATGAGACACAACTGAAAAAGCATTCTCAATTAAAGAAATACGAGTCTTCTATTCTAAGCCCTCCAGTCTTGTTGGTAAGGAACTCCAAATTCACTAAATAGCCATGTCAAACTTAGACATTTTGTATGTAGCAACCACATCTGACATTCAATTTATGAATTATTCAGTTTAATTTCCATTTGGGTATGGCAGTTTTGCTCTATTCTTAATTTTCATGATTACTGTCCAACACTTTCCAGCAGTAACTGCTTCACCTGGTCGGATTCCTTGCTCCCTATCCTCTTCTGTGTCCAGGCTTTTCTAGAGCCTCTTCATTATACACATATTCTCTAAATCCCGCTCCGTACTACACTGCCTTTGTGTGTCCTCAGCTCACAGACGTCTTTCTTTTTCTGTCAAACACATATTTTCAGCGTTTAACTACATATATGCAAGTGATACATCTAGTTGGCTAGGCTGTAAAACTTTTGAAGAAAGGAATCAATTCTCTTGTGGTTCAAGTTTACACTGCATTACACATGGCATCTTAAACCTAAGCAGTGAATGGCTAATACTTTTCTAACCACTGTTACCTTGGGTTTGAAGGTTTCGAGCAGTGGTACTCATGGAGGGCAGAGTTGCCTTACAGAATGTTCCAGAAATGTGTAGAGTCATTTTAGGCTGTCTCAGTGATGGTGGATGAGGAGGGCAAGGTCCCTGGACACCCAACACAGGAGAGTCCAGAAAACGGGTATTCACTCCACACCCTCCAGGCCTTTCAAACAGTTCACTGGACATTGATAATACTGTCTCACATATAAATGCAAATATGTTTTGAAGGTTTAGTTTAAACCCAATTTTCTAGACATTCAACTATCAAATAAGTTGAACGAAGTGTCTATGCTTTGGAACAAGAATTACTATTCTAGAGAATCAAACCACTAACAGGAGCATGACTTATACTCTGCATGATGAAAACAATTAGACATACCCATTTAGTCTATTACCATAGCTATTGTATACACAATGAGTCTGTTACTTAAAAGATACAAACATCTGACTACTTCATTTTATTTTTTCTGCAATTGGGCATGTGTATCTATGCACTTAAATGCATTGTTTTAATATAAATTACTGCTGTTATGTCAACTTTACATAGCATGTAGGCCTTTATATCTATTTTTAAACAACTGCATATATAAATAGAGGATCACTGTTATGAACTGCATTTCAGAATTCTTAAGACATTGCCAAATTTTTCTTAAGGGAGGTCTGGCATGGATGAAAACTGTTGGTAGATTTTTTTTAGAAAGTCTAAAACCAGTATATACCAGACAACGAAAATTAATATATTTTGCACAGTATAGAATTTACAGAAGAAAAAAATGTTGAAAAAGGACAAAGTGCATAACAAACCAATTATACTTATAAATCCTATTCTAAATAACTAGCCAGAACTCTCTAATGGTAAATATACCTGTTCCAACATAATTTTTCTTGTCCTTAAATTAGGATACTGCAATCTGACTCACAGGGATGTTTAGAGAAAAGGGAAATGGAACAGCTCCTGAGCAGTGCCAAAAGCATTGTGGTATACAGCTGCCAGTTAACAGTTTGCCCCACATCCCTATCCAGCACATATTGCCCCTATCCCATACCTATAACCCTGAGAGTTTGAAAGCATAAATGAGAAGAACTCAGATACCAAAGGGAGAGAGAACTTCTGCTCTATCACATGACAAGTCCCGGATATAAATTACAAATGCATGAGCCTCCTCAGGACAACCATCCCAGGAGCCTGCTCTAAGTGTGTGGTGGGAACAGTAAGTGGGGCACAGGGGAGTAAGATGGGGTTCAAACAGACTGGGTGGTTATTTCAGACATATCTGGTACAAAAGTTGATAACCAGCATTTTAGATCAAAGAGTAATGATTATATCAAGACTGTTTCCATGTGGAACAAAGCTGCTATTCACAGAGTATGTTTGCTCTGTGATTGGGAGGGAAGCTAGCTGATAGACGTCACCATCAGGACTAGTTTGCAGAGAGCTGATTTCAGGCTGGTCAATCATTCTGTGAGTATTTGTGAAGCATGGACTTGGTACAAAGTGCTGGGCTAGATGCTCAGGGTGCAAATATGAAACCACAGCTCCTGTGGGCTCAGGGTCCATTAAACTCTGGCGGGTGCTCTAATGAGAGTGCGTAGGAAACACTGCGGAACTCTGGCAGGGTGAGGGAAACCCTACACGGTGAGATTAGGGTCAGCTTACAAGGGAGCATCTGGGCTGCTGGGGGGAAGAGGTGGGGGAAGGCATTTTAGCAAGAAGCAGAATCCTGAGGATGTAACAGAAGAACCCCAGGGCCTGGCTGGTTGTCTATGAGCAGAGGATGGAGCTCAAGCTGGCAGGACAGGTGCAGGTGAGGCCACCCTGGGATTCCAGGGTCGAATGTGAGAATGTTATTTTTTAGACCAGTGTTGAAAGCAGGGAAGCACAGTTTAAAGAGGTTCTATGTTGCTTTAAAATATTTAGGTCAACATCTAATTAATTAATCTTTTAGGCACTACCTGTATTTTTTTCATTTTTAATTCAAGTATAGTTAATTTATAACCTAATAGTTTCAGATGTACTTGAAAAGTGATTCAGTTCTACATATATATATATATATATATTCAGATTCTTTTCCATTATAGATTATTACAATATACTGAGTAGAGTTCCTTGTGCTCTAACATCAGTCCTTGTGGTTTATGAGTTTTATGCACAGTCATGTGTATGTTCATCCCAACCTCTTGACTCATCTCCCATCACCCTTTCCTGCCCCCTCCCATCCCTACTCTTTTCCCTTTGGTAATCATAATTCTGTTTCTATGTCTGTGAGTCTATTTCCATTTTGGAAATAAGCTCATTTATAACTTTTTTTTTAAGATTCCTCATATACATGAAATCATAAAATAGTTGGCTTTTCCTGCCTGTAAATCACCATTTGGAAAAAGTTGAATTTCACAGAAAAATCTGAATTTCAGGCTTTCTTAAAACAAACTTGAACATCTGGTCATACTAAGTATTCTTTGCCCTGGTGTGGCTCCTTGTGGGCTCAGGTCTGCAGAGCTGGCATCCACTCCAGGAGAGGAGGGGCCTTTCTCTCACTCACAGCCTCACCCAGCACCTGTATGTCAGGCACATAGATTATTCACTACCTGAGGTCAGGATGGCCTTTACTCCTTCATGGAAATGGAGGCTAGGCCAGGGGACATGCTCTTTCCAGTTTTTAAAAACCCCTGTCTAGCTTCTTTAAAAAACCCTGTCTAGTTTCTATGGTGCTTTTTTTTTAGTACCCAGAGATCTTCACTGATCTCCATCACTTGCCCACATGGCACCTGAGTTTGCAGCCTACAGGGCAGCTATTAGATGTTTTAGTGAAGGAGCAATATAGACACAGGATCCCAGTACATCTGAGGATGCCAGGAAACCACAGCATCTCAAGTGTGGGCAGGAAGGAAGAACTTTTAACAGAAAGAGCCTGAGAAGGAGCCATCAGGGAAGCAGCAGGAAAACCAGCAACAAATGACACAGAACCAAGAGAAAAGGGAGGGAGAGGGTCCATCCAAGCAGAAGTGGGCAGACCATCCACGCCAAAGAGGAGCAAAGAGGGTGAAAACCAAGAAGCTCTCCCTGGACCTGGCAATTATGAAGTCATTTTCAATCAGCTGGTTGGGTGAACGCATAAGATCAAAACGTTACTTCAGATCTTTTTAAAAAAATTATTTAGTTTTTATCAGCATATAGTTGGTTTCCAATGCTGTGTAAATTGCAGGTGTTCAAGCCAGTGATTCAGACATACATAAATACCTAGATCTATTCTTTTTCCAATTCTTTTCCATGATAGGTTATTACACGATGGTGAGCATAGTTTCCCATGTTATACAGTAGGTCCTTGTTGATTGTCTATATATAGTAGTATGTTAAGCGAACCTTCTGAATTATCCCTCCCTCAGCCATTTTCAGAATAACTGTCTTTCTAAGGCAACTTCCCTGATGGCTCAGATGGTAAAGAACCTGCCTGTAACATTTGGAAGACCCCCTGAAGAAGGGGATGGCTACCCATTCCAGTATTCTTATCTGGAGAATTCCAAGGACAGAGGAGCCTGGCAGGTTACAGTCAATGGGGCTGCAGAGGGTCAGATGCCACTGAACAACTAACACTTTCTAACAGAAACATCTCAAGATATAAGAATATCATTTATAAGGAACTTAAAATTAACAACTCACATAACTATTTTGCTGTACATAATTTCCTTTTGATTTCTGTCAAAAAGAAACACCACTGGACTTCCCTAACGGCTGAGTGGTTAGGACTCTGTGTTTCCACTGCAGGGGTAGGGGTCGGATTCCTGCTCAGGGAATGCCATGTGGCACAGCCAAAAAATAAATAAATAAACACGACATTATATGTGTTAATCTGTTAAGTAAGCCTTTTAAAAGTATGTAAAAGGAGTTTTTAACCACAGTAGGAAATATCTAGATTATAAATGTTAAGCATGTATTAAGGAACAAACAGGTCTTAAACTTTTTCTTACCTAACTTGTACAAAAACCACTGTCCTGCAATAAGAGAAGACTGACAAGTACATTATTACTTGTTTCATGAAGACTTTTTACTGAATTTGATGTCATTCAAAAAAAACATACCCCTAATCTTAATAACAATTTCTGGATTTGCAGTGAGATACCTGGTAATTCATTCTCACAAGCTCATACAAGTCTGAGGCATACATTTATCACTGTGTTTTAAAGCTCTACATAGTTTTGCATTCCATGAAGTTAAATGAGATGAACATCTAAAAAATGCTATGTTCTTTGCCTTAAAAATAGTAGAACTTAAAAGTTTTGCTATAAATTGTTTCATGGTAGATTAGGCATTTTAGGATTTTTTTTCAAAAGTGGAATCTATGACAATATAACTATAAATTTCATCCAATTATTCTACCATTAATTGTAGGAGACAAAACAGTAAATTCTCTTGCTAAAAACAGCATTTTAAAAATTTAAAATACAGTCGAATCATCTAAAACAGCCAGTGAAAATCTACCTGGGATGCATTCCCATGTCTCATGTTTTTTTCAAAACAGAAAAACAAAACAAACAAAAAAATCATTGCCACTTGAGTCTGTATTTTTCTCCAACTTGTTTATGAGTATGGTTGGAAAAGGACTAATGCATTCAATCCAACTGTCTTCCACAATAATTTGAAATAATTCTTTTTTCTTCTAGAATGTCATGTTTGGAATATGGGCTTCATTGCATAAGCTGGTTGGCTGATACACTACAACACAGTTCAAAACATCAAGAAGAAAAGGAAAAGAAAACAATGATAAAGATTTATCTGTGGACCTCAGCCAAATGAACAAAAGGAAGAAAAAAAAAACAACAACGTTTGACCCATAAATGTAAAATTACAAAACAGAATCATCTCAGGTTCAGAAATCTACACATGCCCAGGTGACTTTTCTGGAGACACGGTAATCCCTATAATACACTCTCAGGTATTAATTTCCAATGTGCACAATTACTCACATCAGTATTTAAGGGATTTACTAAACCTACATTAAGGGCCAATCAAACATCACTTTCTCAAGGAAACATGATACAGAGCACATAGCGCTAAGTGGTTTATAATGATCACTCCCTTTCTCTATCATACCCCTGGGGACCCAGGGAGGATTTATGTCCTTTTATGTTTAACAAACAAGTCTGGTATTGTAGACAAAATTTTCTTTCTCATGTGGGAATTTAAAAACTGTGAAGATAGGAGGGTTGCTGAGGAGTAAACCAAAGAAATAAATTCACTTGTAAACACAATTGTCTGACACCCACCTTCCTTCCCCAAAAATAAACCAATCTTGCAAGACAGGCTATTTCTAGTTCATACTAACTAAAACCCTGTCAATTAAATCTGCCCTGAGAATGATCAAACCTGAAGGTGGCATGAAACTCTGCCAACAAGTAAACATGCATCTTAAGAAGGCCTTGCTCTGCATGTGTCAACGGGAGCCTGGGCTTGTTGAGAAAGGTAATAAAATTAATAAGATGACAATTACCCAACAGTGCTCACTGGCTTACATACACTTCAGCTTAACAGAAGACATCTCAGACCCAGAGCAAAAGCCTTGAATCCCCATTTGGACACATCCATGCTTTACCTTATAATGAAAATATGTTTTAATAATTATACATCATACACATATACATTGGTCTCTATATATTAATTAATTTAATCTTCAAAAAAATCATAAAAAGTTGATACTGCCATTGTGGCCATTTTATAGATTATAAAATATGGAAAAGCTAAGTACCTGGGCAAAGCCACAGAGCAATTAAGTGTAGAACAAAGGCTTCAGTTACGACAGTTGAGCTTCAGATCCCATAGAGCCAAGTTATACAGCCTACTATATTTAAAATATGTCTACTTAACTATACTTGCTCTATTTTGAGGGCTAACGGTGTAGAATTCATGTGCCTTTGTTCAGATTGGCCACATGATTTTGTTCAGTGGCTGGAGAAATATCAGTTCAGTTCAGTCGCTCAGTTGTGTCCGACTCTTTGAGACCCCATGAATCACAGCACGCCAGGCCTCCCTGTCCATCATCAACTCCAGGAATTGGTGATAGAGAAACATCAAGGATCATTCAAATTAAGCTGATCAGTCAGCTTGAGAATTTGGACATACCTAGCCACATATTTTTATGTTAACTGACTCAGGGATGTTTATTTCTAAGCACTCAAAATTCTTTACAGAGAATTTTAAACCTACACAGTGAGTCAAACAAAGGAGAACATTTCAGAGAGAGGACAACATAAGATGGAGTAATTCTCAGGAAAATACAAGAGTTCTATATGTAAAAATGGGGATGCTGTACATGTATGTGGTGAACTGCATACAGTGGGAAGTGAATAATTTTAAATTATCTTATTACTATGTAAAAATACTGAAAATATATAAGCCATAAATTCAGTCCACAAAGCTAGAAAAATTAAAAAAAAAACAAGAAAGTATAAGGTGAAAACAAGTAAAGATAAAACTATAAAATATATATTCAAATATAAAATTAGAATTCAGAAATAAAATCAGAATAAAAGAGCTGGTTCTCAGAAAGGGGTGAGGAGGGAGAGAGAGAGATGAGGAGAAAATGGAAAGATAGAGAAGGGTCAACAATTTACATACACAGGAATGATAAAATCACAGATAAAAATGGATTTCACATCTGCAAATATGCTTTAGGTAACACTATACCAGTGAAATCTGAAAGACTAAATGACATGGATGCCTTACTAGGAAAACATAAATTATAAAGCTTGACTAAAAAAACTAGAAAAAGTGAACAGACTAATAACACCAGAAGAAATGGAAAAGACTGTCAAATCTTTATCAATAAAAAAGATGCAATTACATGAAGTTTATAGAAGAGTTCTATTTTATTTTAAAGGAATGATAATTTCAATTTTATACAAGAAATTGTAAAAAAAATTTTAAGGTACACTCAATTAATAACTATAAAAAAGCTAGCCTAAATCTTATGAAAAGAGTTAACAATACTGTATCATATACTTGGAAGTTGCTAAGAGTGGATCTTAAATGTTCTCACCACAAAAAAAGAAGTAGAATGATCTGACAGTAAGGGGCTGTTAAACAACCCATAGTGGTAACCATATTGCAGCATACAAGTATATCAAATGAACATGCTGTAGGTCTTAAACATACACAATATTACATATTAATTACATCTCAATGAAACTGGAAAAAATAAACATTTATAATAAATGGGAAAAAGTACTATGTCCAAGTTTTTTGAAATGCCAATATCAAACATGAAAAATGAAGATCAATTTCATTCAGAAATGGAGGGAAATGCAAAAATTCTAAATAAAATTTAATCAAATATCATCCAACAATGGACTAAAAGATATAATACTTCTTAACAGAGTATAAATTTAGTTCATAAACTTAAGGATTAATATAAGAATAACTTTTAGAATATTCAAAGGAGAAAAACTATATGCTTATATTAATAAATGTTGAAAAACAATAAATCAAATAGATAAAAACTGAGTCAACTGTGAAGTGCAGGAAACATTTAAATCATGGTAAAACTGGATAACATAAATTAACTGCAAATATTACATTAAATAAAACCAAATTCATTCTCATTAAAGTTAGAACAAAGGCAGGATTGGCCAGTCTCACTATTGTTTTTCAGTATTTTGGAAGAGAGATCTAGCTACTTTAATGAGAGGAAAGCAAATAAACATAATAAAAATAGAGGAAAAAATTATCCTTGGTGCTCAGTCGCTCAATTGTGTCTTACTCTTTGCAACCTTTTGGACTGTAATCCATTAGGCTTCTCTGTCTGTGGGTTTCTCCAGGCAAGAATACTGGAGTAGATTGCCATATTCTCCTCCAGGGAATCTTCCCAACCCAGGGACTGAAACCACATCTCCTGCACTACAGGTGGATTATTGACCACTGAGCCATTGGAGAAGCCCCCAAGATGGTGCTTCAGTTCAGTTCAGTCGCTCAGTCGTGTCTGACTCTTTGCGACCCCATGAATCGCAGCACGCCAGGCCTCCCTGTCCATCACCAACTCCCGGAGTTCACTCAGACTCATGTGCATCGAGTTAGTGATGCCATCCAGCCGTCTCAGCCTCTGTCATCCCTTTCTCCTCCTGCCCCCACTCCCTCCCAGCATCAGGGTCTTTTCCAATGAGTCAACTCTTCGCATGAGGTGGCCACAGTATTAGAGTTTCAGCCTCAGTATCAGTCCTTCCAATGAACACCTAGGACTGGTCTCCTTTAGGATGGACTGGTTGGATCTCCTTGCAGTTCAACGGACTTGCAAAAGTCTTCTCCAACACCACAGTTCAAAAGCATCAATTCTTCAGCACTCAGCTGTCTTCAGTGTCCAACTCTCACATCCATACATGACCACTGGAAAAACCATTGCCTTGACTAGACAGACCTTTGTTGGCAAAGTAATATCTCTGCTTTTATTATGCTGTCTAGGTTGGTCTTAACTTTCCTTCCAAGGAATAAGCATCTTTTAATTTCATGGCTGCAATTACCATCTGCAGTGATTTTGGAGCCCCCAAAAAACAAAGTCTGACACTGTTTCCACTGCTTCCCCATCTATTTCCCATGAAGTGATGGGACCAGATGCCATGATCTTCGTTTTCTGAATGTTGAGCTTTAAGCCAACTTTTTCACTTTCCTCTTTCACTTTCATCAAGAGGCTTTTTAATTCCTCTTCACTTTCTTCCATAAGGGTGGTGTCATCTGCTTGGTTCACAACAAATCCCTTAAGAACAGACTTTAGTCTATAAGCACAGAAACTGGAAATGCTTGGGCATCATCCTGCTATGGGGAGCAGTGGCTTGAGCATGGGGGGAGGAGGACGTAAAGAATGACTCCAGGCTGTGAATATCCTGAAGACCTGACACAGATGGTGTGGGCGTGAGAGAAAAACAGGTGTCAAAGATGACTTCAAGGTTTTTGGCTTTTAAAAATCAACCAGAACTAAAATAGAATTTAGTTATCTCAATGAACTTGCGATCAATATACAAAGATCAATAGTTTTTCTTACTGAGATTATTTTAAAAAAGAGTAACTGATTAGAGAATAATATAAAAAATGTGTAGTAATGTGTTTAACCAATAAAATATACTTTATGAATAAAGGCAAGTGATATTGCTATTGCTAAGTCGCTTCAGTCGTGTCTGACTCTGTGCGACCCCATAGATGGCAGCCCACCAGGCTCCCCTGTCCCTGGGATTCTCCAGGCAAGAACACTGGTGGGTTGCCATTTCCTTCTCCAATGCATGAAAGTGAAAAGTGAAAGTGAAGTCGCTCAGTGGTGTCTGACTCCCAGCAACCCCATGGACTGCAGCCTACCATGCTCCTTGGTCCATGGGATTTTCCAGGCAAGAGTACTGGAGTGGGGTGCCATTGATATTACTGAGTGACAAAAAGGCATGTATTTACAGTTGTTGTTCGGTTGCCCAGTTGTGTCCGACTCTTTGCTACTCCATGGACTATAGCATGCCAGGCTTCCCTGTCCTTCACAATCGACCGAAGTTTGCCTACGTTCATGTCCTTTGCGTTGGTGATGCCATCCAGCCATCTCATCCTCTGATGCCCTCTCCTCCTTCTCCCCTCAGTCTTTCCCAGCATTAGGGACTTTTCCAATGAGCTGGCTGTTCACGCCAGGTAACCAAAATACTGGAGCTTCAGCTTCAGCATCAGCTCTTCCATTGAGTATTCAGGGTTGATTTCCCTTAAGACTGACTGGTTTGATCTCCTTGTTGTCCAGGGGACTTTTAGGAGTCTTCTCTAGCACCACTGTTTGAAGGCATCAATTCTTCGGTATTCTGCCTTCTTTACCATTTAGCTCTCTCAACCGTACATCACCACTGGGAAGACCTCTGAACCTCTGTCAGCAGAGTAATGTCTCGGCTTTTCAACACACTGCTTAGGTTTGTCATAGCTTTAATGCCAAGAAGCAACCGTCTTCTGATTTCACGGCTGCAGTCATCATCTGCAGTGATTTTAGAGCCCATGAAAAGGAAATCTGTCACTACTTTCAATTTTTTCCCTTCTATTTGCCATGCAGTAATGGGGGAGGATGTCATGATCTTAGTTTTTTTGTTTGTTTGTTTGTTTTGTTTTGTTTAATATTTAGTCTTAAGCCAGCTCTTTCACTCTCCTCCTTCAGCCTCATCAAGAGGCTCTTTAGTTCCACTTCACTTCCTGCCATTAGAGTGGTATCATCCACATATCTGTGGTTGTTGACGTTTCTCCCACCTATCTTAATTCCAGCTTGTAACTCATCCAGGCATTTGTCATGATGTGTTCATTGTATAGGTAAAACAAACAGGGTGACCGCAGACAGCCCTGTTGCATGACTTTCTCAATATGGAACCAATTAGTTGTGCCATACAGGGTTTTAACTGCTGCTTTTTGACCTGCATACAGGTTTCTCAGGAGACAGGTAAGATGGTTTGGTATTCCCATCTCTTTAAGAACTTTCCGCAGTTGTTATGATCTACACACTCAAAGGCTTTAGTGTAGTCCATGAAACAGAGAGAGACGTTTTTCTGGAATTCCCTTGCTTTCTCTATGATCCAGTGAATGTTGGCAATTTGAGTTCCTCTGCTTTTCTAAACCTAGCTTGGACATCTAGAAGTTCTTGGCTCGCATAATGCTGAAGCCTAGCACGAAAAATTTTAAGCATGACCTCCCTGGCATGGGAGATGAGTGCATTGTCTTATGGTTAGAACATGGTTTAGTACTACCCTTCTTGGGAATTGGGGTGAGATTGACCTTTTCCAGTACTGTGGCCACTGCTGGGTCTTCCAGATTTGCTGACATATTGAATGTAACACCTTAATGGCATCATTCTTTTGGGTTTTGAATAGCTCTACTGGAATTCCATCACATCCACTAGCTTTATTAACAACAGTGTTTCCTAAGTTCCACTTGGCTTCACACTCAAGAATGTCTGGCTCTGGGTGACTGACCACACTATCACAGTAATCCAATTCCTTAAGATCTTTTTTGTACAGTTCTTCTATGTATTCTTTCCATCTTTTCTTGATCTCTTCAGCATCTACTAGGTCTCTACTATTTCTGTCCTTTAATGTGCCCATCTTTGAAAGAAACAGTCCCTTGAAATTTCCAATTTTAGTGAAGACATCTCTAGTCTTTCCCCTTCTGTCATTTTATTCAAGTTTTATGCACTGTTCATTGAAGAAGGCCTTCTTGTCTCTCCTTGCTATTCTTTGGAACTCTGTGTTTAGTTGGAGGTACCTTTCCCTTTCTCTCTTGCTTTTCACTTCTCTTCTTTCTTTGGCACTTCCCTGGTGGCTCAAACGGTAAAGCGTCTGCCTACAGTGCATGAGACTCAGGTTCAATCCCCGGGTGGGGAAGATCCCCTGGAGAAGGAAACGGCAACCCACTCCAGTATTCTTGCCTGGAGAATCCCATGGACAGAGGAGCCTGGTGGGCTACAGTCCATGGGGTCGCATAGAGTCAGACACAACTAAGCAACTTCACTTTCACTTTTCCACTCTTCCCCAGCAGCATACTGGACACCTTCTGACCTGGGGAGTTCATCTTCTGGTGCTGTATCTTTTTGTTTTTTCACAGTGTCCATAGGGTTCTCCAGGCAAGAATACTGGAGTGGGTTGTCATTTCCTTTTCCAGTGGATTATGTTTGTCAGAACTCTTCACTATGATCTGTCCATCTTAGGTGGCCCTGCACAGCATAGCTCATAGTTCTTCATTGAGGTAATGCAAGCCGCCTTGCCACGACAAGGCTGTGATCCATTAAGGGGGATAATTAAGTAACAGTTCATATAATGATTGAGAAAATACCTTTATCACATATGCCAACAACTACACCACTGTAGTACTGACAGATAGTAGAACTGAAATTAATATTCTCCTTAGACTTAAGCAAAAGTTTTCTCTCATGGATTATCATCTTGTTTGTTTTTCCTTCTAGTTTTAATACTTAGAATAAGGATAAAGGAGAATTTTCCTATAGATGTAGGAAGATATATGAAAAAAGTAGGGCTTCCTGTAATGCACTTCAACTCTTGAGTTTCAGAAAACTAGGAATATTGAAATGGCAATGCATGTATCAAGGTTTACTTAAAGGGAATCAAAATTTAAGACAAGAAAGAGAGACTATGAATATACGTTCATCCACCCAACACCAAGACCATCCCATGCATAGAAACCCACAATTAACCATCACCCAAAGGAACCTTACAGAATGCTCCTTCTGTACTCTGTTTACCTACCAACTAAACATATTCTTTGAGTAGCTGAGTTTCATTGCCTAAACATTAGCAAAAGGCTATCACACCATTAATAGAGACATTTTTAAGGGACTATAATTGGTTAGGTTGTTTCATTTTTTAATCTTTGTTGTATTGTCGTTATACTTGCTTGGACCAAGGTGCAGTAGGTATGCGTTTTTCTAAAGCTGAGAGAAATATTTAAGTAGTGTGATAATAAAATCTGGATAGGATTCATGCAATGCTTATCAAAGCATTATCATGACTTCAGGCCTGATTTTAAAAGAAAATATTTAAATAGCTGATCAGCAGCAAAAGGGATTTTAAAAGGCTTATCTGTTTAGACATACAAATGTACCTTTTGATGATAAAGTCTGTGAAAATGACAAAATAGGTTTATTACACCAAAGCGAAATAAAAATATTCTTCCTCTTAAGATACTAGAGAATTTCAAGCATAATCCTAAATATGAGTGCTATTTTTAGAACTCAAGTTACTTATTTTGATCATTTATACTCATTAAAAACATTTCATAATACAATGATTTATGAGAAAAAATTCTTAAAAAATACTTTCAGGGTTTAAAAAAAAATCTGGCCATCAAGTATTGTTTATGATTCAAAGTTTTAAAATCAATAAGAAGATATCATAGCCTAGTACTTTAAGAAACACAAACAGATGTGTAGACCACTTCAGTCTTGACTCATGAACTGCTTTTTTTAAGGAAATAGCTGCTCAATAATAAATGGCTTCAGACATCAGGTTCCTCTTGGCAAAATGAAGCAGTGAACTAGATAGTCCAGAAGGCATTGCTTTTTTAAATCTTAGCTTCTTCTTTTTTCTGGTTTAAGATTCAAATTACATTTCCTTCGATGTGTATAGTCATGTCAAAAAAAAAAAAGCAACTTAAACACAGAACATATTAGTAGAACACACCCATTACCACATTTTTCCAGAACATCTGATTATTTTCCAAATGTCTATGTGGCACTGTTATCACCAGGTACCATCATTTTCTACAGCCAATCTCCATGGAAACCAAGTTATAAATATCACTATATTATGAAGTCAAAAAAATATGTATATATATAGTCCTGGATGGAGATGCTGAGGAACTGAGAAAATGTGCCAATGATTTGCCTGGTTCTGTGCACAGCCAGCCCTCTCACCAGGTAGCCTAGGGGTGGGGGCTTTCAGCCCCCCAGGGAGTGAAGCCCCCTCCCTTCCTCCTAACCAAGGCACTTCCACAAAACCTTTCCAAGTGCTTACTGGGACACATGAAAACCTAGGGCTCCTCAACTGCAATGCTGTCTAGCAGCACAAAATACTTTTTCTTATAAGTTGAGCAGCATAAACCATACCTTAAAAGGTCAGCTTTATGGGAAAAGAATCTAAAAAGGAATATATATATATATCGAGTCACTTTGCCATACACCTGAAACTAACACAACATTGTAAATCAACTATACTCCATTTTTTTTTTCTTTAAAAAGATCTTCTTTTGGAACACAAAAGCACATTTTGGAATTCATGTGACATAGGCTCCATACAACTCTTCTGATAAGAAATAGGCCCCTTATCCCTCCTTCAAGATACCAAGAGTGGCTCTAAGGAGTACCAACAGGATGGGATCTGGCATAAAGAAGATGTTGAATTAATGGACATTTTTATTATCAAATGAAAATGTTATTAGATTCCTAGACTTTCTAGTTTTTCATTTACCTGTGTTGTCTAAGTCACAAAAGTGGAATTTTACTGCTATGTTGTGCACTTTTCTAACTTTTCTTCAGTGATCACTCTATAGAATACAGGCATATATTTGTGTATGTATATACCCCCAGTCCATTCTGAAGGAGATCAACCCTGGGATTTCTTTGGAAGGAATGATGCTAAAGCTGAAGCTCCAGTACTTTGGCCACCTCATGCGAAGAGTTGACTCTCTGGAAAAGACGCTGATGCTGGGAAGGACTAGGGGCAGGAGGAGAAGGGGAAGACAGAGAATGAGATGGCTGGATGGCATCATGGACTCGATGGACATGAGTCTGAGTGAACTCTGTGAGATGGTGATGGACAGGGAGGCCTGGCGTGCTGCGATTCATGGGGTCACAAAGAGTCGGACACGACTGAGCGACTGAACTGAACTGAACTGATACCCCCATCCATATGTAAATATACACTTACACACACATATGCATGTCTGTATTTAGGGTGAAAGTGAAAGTGAGGTCGCTCGGTCGTGTCCGACTCTTTGCGACCCCATGGGGTGTAGCCTACCAGGATCCTCCGTCCGCGGGATTCTCCAGGCAAGAGCACTGGAGTGGGTTGCCGTTTCCTTCTCCAGGAGATCTTCCCAACCCAGGGATCGAACCCGGGTCTCCCGCGTTGCGGGCAGACAATTTACCATCTGAGCCACCGGGGAAGACTGTATTTAGGGTATACATATATAAAGTAGAATTAGTAAAATTCTACTCACAACACTTTCATTTTTATATCACTCCTAAGTACACGTGTATCCACTTTAAGGATATTCATTATTAATCAATACTATTAATCTCTTCAGTTCAGTTCAGTTCAGTCGTTCAGTCGTGTCCGACTCTTTGCAACCCCATGAATCGCAGCACGCCAGGCCTCCCTGTCCATCACCAACTCCCGGAGTTCACTCAGACTCATGTCCATCGAGTCGGTGATGCCATCCAGCCATCTCATCCTCTGTCGTCCCCTTCTCCTCCTGCCCCTAATCCCTCCCAGCATTAGAGTCTTTTCCAATGAGTCAACTCTTCACATGAGGTGGCCAAAGTACTGGAGTTTCAGCTTGGAATACTATAAAAATATTTATATGTATACATGTGCATACACACACATGCACACTCCAGAAGTTGAATTAGGTAAAGATGGTATAAGTTTTTTAAGGTTTATTTAGCAATTTAAAAAATTGATTTTCACTTTGAGTTTCTCTAAGATCATCACTTTTACTTCCAATGAAAAAAGATTTATGGGATACATGGGATTATATTTTCCTCAGAACCTGACTGTGGAATGAGGCAAAAGAAAAAAAAGGCTGCCGTATCTCAAGAAACTACACAAAACAACAATCTTCATATTCGGGGAAGCATTTCAGATTGCTTGGTGGTTTAATCACTGGTAAGTCCTGCAAAGGCGATTACTTCATATTTTGAGCCTGAAAAGGGAAATAAGAAACAGGAGGCTTTGTGCCCACTTGGCTCTACCCGCCTTCCTGGGCAACATCCCTCGGCTGGGTTTTCTTGGCCCAGGGATTGTTTTATTTTCCTCTTCTCACTTTAAATATGTTCCTGTTGCTCTGTGTTTCTTTCCTTATCCTGGTAAAACTACCCCTTTGAGGGCCTTTAATATCCAGGATTCCTACCACAGCCTTTTACAGGTTCCTAGGCTACCAGAAAATTCAGCTGTTTTCAACAACTGACAGAAGGGATAGAATAGCTTTTCATTTTATCTTTTAAGTTATCTCCTGACTTCTACTCATATACTCAGGAAATCGTATCTACTTGCTTATTTCTAATATAAGCCTCAATGTCTTCTCCAAAAATGACAGGAAGCAATCATGCATTTCACTTCTAAACTTTATTAATCTTGTAAGTAAACAAGAAAATAATATTAAAAAAAGTAGCAGAGTACCAAATCGATGTTCAACAAGAGCCACGTATAGCAATTTATGTGCTCTGGTTTCAGTTACAAAGCTGTGGATATTTTCATTTAAACCAGAGTTTAAAATACGGGAAAAAAAAGAAACACATGTAAATGTCTACTACTGTTTTAGCACAAGATATAAGCTTAGAATATAAGCTCTTAGAAGGCAGGGGCTGCATTTCTTTCTTCTTTCTTTTTTCTTTTTTTTAATCTCCACATCCCCGGCTTCTAACTACTATGTGACACCAAGGCACGAACACTGATCCATTCATTCCATTTCACTGACGTGAGAATCGAAGTGCTTCAAACCACACAGGAAAGTGAAAGATAAGGCAGCACGCAACCTCCCCCCACCCCCGCGCTCTGCAGACTTCACTCAGGGATCTGATGAAACACAGACAACTTTCCCGACTACTTGTGGGCTTTTGGGCAACTGAGTAATTGCGGGCTGCGCAGGGCGTTAGTCATCCTGAACCTCAACCTGGGTGAGACAGCACAGTTCACCAGATGGCGAGTATGATCCCATTTTTCAGGACAGCAACTCCAGCAATAATATTCCTGTCATAGGTCAAGTACGCACTTTATATCACCAATTATGACTCATGGGTTCCAGGCACACACGGCGGGACATTTCATGGATCTACTTAGAACCTGCCTAATGGCAACTTTTAAAGTATTGAGCATGGACTCCTTTCAATCAATGAATTCCACACACTCAACACTTTAAAAGTCAACTGATTAAGTGCTGCATGACCAACAGTATTAGCTTTATCACTTCCCTTGGCAAAACTATGTGTAATCTTCACATCTCAGCTGAATGTCGTCTTCTCAGAGACACTCCTGTGAGTCGTATAGGCAGAAAGGCTGCAACCTTACCCAGCAAGGTCCATACTACACACATTACTGCTTTCAATTATATTTTTTGTATACCTGTCTCCTTACTATTCAACGCTTTCTGGAGTTCAGAGGCCCATCTAATAATCTTTTATTCCCAGTATTTACCTTGGTTTTTGATTCATACATAGCAAGGACTAAATGATTGATGAGTAATGGATGGATGCATAGATGGATAGATGGTTGGATGTTTGGACAAATGGATGGATGAGCTTATACATACATATATGGGTACGTGTGTGCTAAGTTGTTTCAGTTGGGTCCAAATCTGCCACACTATGGACCATGGCCTGCTAGGCTTCTCCATCCAGTGGGGTCTCCAGGCAAGAATACTGGACTGGGTTGTCATGCCCTCCTCCAGGGTGACTTCCCAACCCTCCCTATCTGCATTGACAGGGAGGTTCTTTACCACTAGCACCACCTGGAAAGCCCCCATATATGCTAACATGCATATTTATATACAACCATAAGTAGTCATGCTTACACAAGTGGTCTTGAAATACTCCTAAATAACTAATATTCATACTCTTAAACATTTTTTTCTTCTTTCTCTATTTCTGCTTTGCAAGTGGCTTTTAAAAAAAATGAGACACTAGACTTTATTCAGAATAATAAATTAGACCCTATTTTTTAGAACTTTATTATAATGCTACTTCTTTCATTTCCTTACAAGCTGCTCATGGTGAGTCCTCTGACTTGCTGTATACACTTGGTACACCAGCTGAATACCAGTTATGAAACTTGCTGTGTTTGAACTCTGCAGTCTAGGTATCTCACTGTTTCTTTTCCAAATCTGTCTCCAAGTAGGGAGTCATACATCTCAAACCCAGGAATGGTTACTATACTGAATAAAGGCTTGTAAAGATAGTATTAATTACATATTCTCACATAAGCCTCAAGACTTATTGTTATTATCAATCATTCTCTTTTAAAAACATTATAGAAATATTGCTGATTTACCATGATGCTTCAGTTTTAGGTGGACATCAAAGTGATTCAAGTATACATATGTGTACACATCTATATATTCTTTTTTGCATTCTCTTTCATTATAGCTTATTATAAGATATTGAGTATACTTCTGTTTATACAGTAGGTCCTTGTCAGCTACATATTTTCTATAGATAGTATGTATTTCAATCATTCTCTGTGACTGAACATTTTATATCTTTCAGGGAAATAACAGAACTGTAGCTAAGTTTTCTAATTCCCCCACCTGCTTTGTTAAACAGGAGATTAATGAATTATAAAGTGGTTCATGACTAATCCTTCCTTATCACAAATAGCCCAGCCCATGAATTGATAGTGGAAATATTTTTGTTCATTTCAAAATATTTTTGTCTATTTCCTCTCTCAATACTGAAGTCCCATGATTTCAGGCCTCATTAACCTAATTACAATTATTCTATTCGTCAACCCTAATCCATACTCGCTCCTCCTTTGTCTACACAGTGTGAGCCCTGCCCACCTTAAAGGCTGGCCCACAAGCCATATGCACTACATACGAATCACCATTGGTGATTTATCTGCCTTTTTGTCAAATAAGAATGTTGGACATTGCATTTTTCATTTACACTTAATACATCTAATTCTGACTTACAGGTTGGTGTTTTGAGAGCTTGCTTTACTGAAGCCTGGCCTAGAGAAGCTCGTCCTGGCCCAGTGTGTTAGTCAGGCCAGATTTTGGATCGTCTTAGCTGAAAGCCACCTTCCGGTGGTGGATTTATGAAGGAGATAAAGCTTTCAGGCCCTTCACAAACAAGGTGTTCAATGTTGCTACCACACCTACATGTATCACATAATGAGTACATGGGGTGTTTTGATTTGTTTGCTTTCTGTGTTTTTAAATATTATCTTCATTTTATTGGAATATAATTGCTTTAGAATGTTGTGTTAGTTTCTGCTGTACAACAACCAGAATCAGCTATATGTATACATATATGCCCTCCCTCTTGGACCTCCCTACCACCCACCCTCCGCCCTCTACCCCTTTAGGTCATTACTGAGTAGCAAGCTGAGCTCCGTGTACTATATAGCAGCTTCTCACTAGCTATCTATTTTACACATGGTATTTGGACAATTTTTAAGGCCTCTTTTAGTCTGTATCCTCTTTTGTAAAATAAAGATAATCCCTGCCATGATGGATTGCTGAAAGACCAGAACTCATGTGAGCAACCAACCTAGCTCAGGGCTTTGCAAACAGTAGGCACTCCATAAGTGGTGCTATTTGTCACGTGGCTCTGATCTGCAAGGGTTCTCTGCCCAGGCCCTCAGCCACCCGAGACCATCAGTAAAGGGGTGTAGTTTGTAAACAGCCAACAGTAAACAAAGCGTCTTCCTCTCATCCTTTTCCCCATTTTCCCTGCTCTGTCCTTTTTTTTCTTTCCTTCCCTTTTCTTTCTTTTCTTTACAGACTTCATGGAAAACTTCAAATAGATTTTTAAACCTTCCTTCTTATCTCTAAGAAATTCCTCATATTCAACTTCTAAAGCTATATAAACAAGGGTCTGCATTTTGCCAAGCGTAAAAGAAGACTGTCACCATTTGGAGAATGAGGTAGAACTATTATAGTTAACGCATTTGGAAGTTCTTAACCTAGATAAATAGTAGGGAAACTATGATTAGAGAGTTTTTGTGGGCAAAATTCTCTAGGATAACATACAGTGCATGCCTCACTTCCACAGAGATTAACCCCGATACCTCAGCGAAAACAGTGCCTACCACAATCCCATGAAATAATTTTAGAAGCAATAAATTATGACTGGTTCCATTTACGCAAATATTTTGATATCATGAACTGACTTGCTTATTCAAATGGACAGAGAGAGATGGAGAGCCACAGATAGAAAGGTCAAGAAGTGGGTGAAGTTTTTGAAGTCAGTGCACGGGGTTTCAGCTGAGAAAGAAGTCGGGGGTTAAGTCAGCTGCCATATGGGAGAACGATCTGTGTTTTTTGGCAGACAGGGAGCACCGTCTACTTGATATTCGAAAATGTATTCAGACAGTGTTCCAAGTGCTGGAAACAGCTATGAGGAGTCACCTTAGGGGGAAAATCTTTGAGCAATGAAGTCTCAAAATGTACTTCATGCAATGCATAAATCCTTTTCTGTTTACCTGACTGTCGGCAGCGCGTTCATCAGAATTGCCGGTTCTATTACACTTAGGGATTGTCGTGGGCTTGAATCATACAGTTAAGAGTTTTAAAATGACAACAGGAACACCTAAGCACCTTAGAGATTTCTGGGTAGTGAAATTTCTGTCCTGTTCGATTAAATTTAAAGGAATCTGAAATATGTTACAAATGAGCTTATCTACAAAATAGAAACAGACTCACAGACCTAGAGAACAAACTTATGGTGACGAAATGGGAGATGGGGAGAGGGAAAAATTGGAACAGATGCAAACTATTATGCAGAAATTGGATCAACAATAAGGTCCTACTGTATAGTATAGTAAACTCTATTTAATCTTTAATCACTGTGATAAACCATAGGGAAAAGAATATTAAAAAGAATACACACATACATGCACACATATATAACCGAATGACTTTGCAGTACAGCAGAAATTAACAAAGCATTGTAAATAAAACATATTTCAAAACAATCAATATTTTACCTCCAATAATCATATATCAAACTACAGATTAACAACTATGAAGTGATTCCCCCCCCATTGGAACAAAAAAGTTATAGTATTATCTTATACTTTAATATTTTCAAATGCCTTTTATAAAACATAACTTATTTGGATAAAGGTAAAACAAATCTTAGTGTGACCATAATACACATGTGGATATTCTGAGGAAACACAGATCTTTCACTGTTGGAAGAGACTTGTATCTTCAACTGGGACCCAGTCCTATTTTATTTTATTTAAAGAGTATTCTGATAAAATAGGCTTGTAATGTAAACAAAGGCATGTGGTTAACAGTAAAGGACAGAGCTAAATCTGAAACATGTCAGGCATTCCAAGCTGGTGTTCTTCCTAGGACCTTAAGCTCTCTCCTGTCCATAAGTGGCCAACTCATCCTACTAAAAAAATTAGTCATTCGTATGTTACCTGGAGCAAAGTACGCATTTCTCCATTTGCCAAACTAGCAGTCTCAATACTATGAGCACAGAAAAATGCATTTGGAATTTCACCTTGATGCATGAGAAAGAATTTACTCTCCTTACCACCTCCTCCATGATTTTATTAATAGTAAGAGAATAGAAACATACAGCTCTGCGTACTAGTAATTTTTTTCTATAGATAGAAATTAAAGAAGGGCTTCCCTTGTAGCTCAGTCAGTAAAGAATCTGTCTGCAGTGCAGGAGACCCAGGTTCGATCCCTGGGTTGGGAAGATCCCCTAGAGAAGGAAATGGCAACCCACTCCAGTATCCTTGCCTGGAAAATCTCATGGACAGAGGAGCCTGGTGGACTGCAGTCCATGGGGTCACAAAGAGTCAGGCACGACTGAGCGACTAACAAAGAAGGTGTACATTACTGTGGATAAGAACATCTCTCTGTGTCTACATAAAAAGAAGCAGCTCCCTAGATTACTAACCATCCAATTGCTCTGAACTGGAGTTCACAGAAGTAGAGTCCATTCCATGGGGCAGGACCCCTGCCCTCTTTCCACTCTGCCCTCCTCTGAGTGGGTATCTAAGAACACAGAGGTCTCCACAATTGTTCTCAAGTCAGGTGGTGGCTTATACCAGTGATTCCCAAATATTGTGGCACCAAGGACTGGTTTCATGGAATTTTTCCATGGATTGGTGGTGGTAGTAGGGGTGAGGGAGGAGGAGAATGGTTTCTGGATGATTCTCATAAGGGGTGCACAGCCTAGATCGCTGGCATGTGCAGTTCACAGTAGGGTTCTCACTCCTATGAGAATCTAATGCCACCACTGATCTGACAGGAAGCAGAGCTTAGGCAGTAATGCATGTGATGGGGCTTGGCTGTAAATACAGGTGAGGCTTCACTTGCTCGCCCACCACTCACCTCTTGCCGTGCAGCCCAGTTCCTAACGGGGTTGGGAACCTCTGGTTTACACAACACACATCTGTCACCAATATTTCATTTCTTCTCATTTGTAGGCATGTCACAAGTACCATAAACCCTTGCTTTAAAGCATTGCACCAAGTTAAGGTGAGGTTCCTTTGATTTCATTTAATGAAATGTGAAAGTGAGGTCCTTTCCATAGCATTTTTCTTTAATTATTCTAATCCAATAAAAGAGCATTCTCTCTGATTTCTATGAGAGACTCTACATACTAACCGAAAATCCCTTTCCTTTATTCTTTCTCTAAGTTTCAGTGAGCAATCAGAGTTGCTTCTGTCTACACAGGATCAGTCTGCTGGGGCTCACAGCAAGTCTGCCTCATCTGCATGGTGATAATATTCATATCCGAATAGTAGTTACATCATAATATTAATATACACACACTATGGATATCATTATATATTCATATATGCACAGTATGCTTATTATCATATACATATACACATCCTATTCACATCCTTATAAATTCATATCCAAGAACAATCACATCATTATAACATTCATATATATACTATTCATACCATTATAATATTCATATACATACACCATTCATATTACTGAAATATTCATTTATACATATGATTCACATCATCATAATATCGACACCTGTGTACTAGTCATATCATTATGATACTCATACACATATTATGCATATCATAATATTTATATAAACACTATGCATATCATCATAATATTCACACACATATACTACACATGTCACTATAATGTTCACATGCACACACTATGCATATAATTACCATATTCGTACACACATACAATTCACATCATTATAATATACATACCCATGTACTATTCAAATCATTATAATATTCATATACATATACTATATATCACTGTAATATTCATATACAGACACTATTCATAGAACTAGAAATTCATATAAATGTACTATTCATATCATAATATTCAAATACAGACACTATTCCTATCATACTTAATACATATACTATTAGTACCACTATAATATTCATTGCAGATGGTGATTGCAGCCATGAAATTAAAAGATACTCCTTGGAAGGAAAATTATGACCAACCTAGACAGCATATTAAAAAGCAGAGATATTACTTTGCCAACAAAGGTCCGTCTAGTCAAGGCTATGGTTTTTCCGGTGGTCATGTACGGATGTGAGAGTTAGACTGTGAAGAAAGCTGAGCGCCGAAGAATTGATGCTTTTGAACCATGGTGTTGGAGAAGACTCTTGAGAGTCCCTTGGACTGCAAGGAGATCCAACCAGTCCATTCTGAAGGAGATCAGCCCTGGGTGTTCATTGGAAGGACTGATGCTGAAGCTGAAACTCCAATACTTTGGCCACCTCATGCAAAGAGTTGACTCATTGGAAAAGACCCTGATGCTGGGAGGGATGGAGGGCAGGAGGAAAAGGGGACAACAGGGGATGAGATGGCTGGATGGCATCGCCAACGTGATGGACATGAGTTTGAGTGAACTCCAGGAGTTGGTGATGGACAGGGAGGCCTCGCGTGCTGTGATTCATGGGGTCGCAAAGAGTCGGATACGACTGAGCAACTGAACTGAACTGAACTGAATATTCACATGCACCTATCACTCATGTCATATTCATGGACCAGGAGATAAATGGTCACATCTTTCCTTCTGCTGAAAACAGAGGCGTCAGCCTGATCAACACAGTGAAGGAGGCTGAGAAGCGGTCTTTAACTTCCCTTTTCTCCCTTCATAGGTGAATTGCATGCATGCTAATTCACTTCAGGCACATCTCTTTGTGACCCTGTGGACTCTAGCCTGACAGGCTCCTCTGTCCATGGGATTCTTTGGCAAGAATACTGGAGTGGGTTGCCATGCCCTCCTCCAGGGGATCTTCTCCACCCAGGGACTGAATCCAGATCCCTTATACCTCCTGCATTGGCAGGTGGCTTCTTTACCACTAGTGCTCCTGGGAAGTCCCATATGTGAACCAGGTGCAATGAAATCTTTTAAGCTTAACTTGAGAGGGTTTTGTGATATCTTAATTTAACCTTTCTCTGTTAATTGCATAGTAAAACAATAATCATTATGTGAAAGTTATGTGTCTTGATTCATTCTGGCAGAAACCTTAGAGGAGAAATCAAATAATACTTAGAAACAGTTCTACCCATCAATTAGAAATAAATCCTCAGTCAGCATCTCTGTCCTACAAAAGCAGAGGAGGTGGCCTATTTAAAGACTGACTTTTTTTTTTTAATTTTTTTTAAAAATTTTAATTGGAGGCTAATTACTTTACAATATTGTGGTGGTTTTTGCCATACATTCACATGAATCAGCCATGGATGTACATGTGTTCCCCATTCTGACCCTCCCTCCTACCTCCTTCCCCATCTCGACCCTCAGGGTCATCCCAGTGCACCAGCTCTGAGCACCCTGCCTCATGCATCGAACCTGGACTGGCGATCTATTTCCCATATGATAATATACATGTTTCAATGCTATTCTCTCAAATCATCCCACCCTTGCCTTCTCCACAGAGTCCAACAGTAAAGACTGACTTTTTTAAGATGTGGTACATATATACACTGGAATATTACTTAGCCATTAAAAAGAAATGAAATTGTGTCCTTTGTAGAGATGTGGGTGGACCTGGAGAGTGTTACACAGAGTGAATTAAGTCAGAAAATATTGTATATGAATGCATATGTGTGTAATCTAGAAAAATGGCATCTGCCTGCTAAGTCACTTCAGTCGTGTGGACTGTAGTCCATCAGGGTCCTCCGTCCAAAGAATTCTCCAAACAAGAACACTGGAATGGGTTGTCATGCCCTTCTCATAAGGCTGTTCCCAACCCAGGGATCAAACTCATGTCTCTTATATCTCCTGGATTGGCAGCTGGGTTCTTTACCATTGGTGCCACCTGGGAAGTTCCAGAAAAATGGTACAGATGAACTTATTTGCAGAGCAAAAGTAGAGACAGAGACACAGAGAACAAATGTATGGACACCAAGAGGGAAAGGGAAGGATGGGAGGAATTGAGAGATTGGTACTGACATACATACACTGATGTGGTGGTGGTGGTTTAGCTGCTAAGTCATGTCTGACTCTTGATATCCCATAGACTGTAAACCGCCATGCTCCTCTGTCCATAGGATCTTCCAGGCAAGAATACTGGAATGGGTTGCTATTTCCTCTTCCAGGTTTCCTCCCAACCCAGGGATTGAAGCTGGGTCTCCTACACTGCAGATAGAGTCTTTACCACCGAGGCTCCAGGAAAGCCCTACACTGTTGATAATATGTATAAAATAGATAACTAATGAGAGCATACTGTATAGCATTGCGGGGGAGGGAGGGGGGAAGAAGGTACAATCTATTTGTAGGACATATATTAAGCTAACCTTAAAAATGCATTCCAGTTCACATCAGGTGCAGAAAAATAAAATTTGATTCCACTTATATGAGGTACATAGAATTGTCAAATGCACAGAATCTGAAACTACTCTGGTAGAGGTTAGGGACTGGAGGGTGGGGGTGGAGAGCGCAAATGGTGACAGTGTTTAATGGGGATAGAGTTTCAGGTTAGGAAGGAGAAAAGCTCCGGAGATGGATGATGGTGAGATTTGCACAACACGTAATTACTACCACTGAACTGTACAGTTAAATATGGTCAATATAGCATGTAATAGCATTTTTTACATATTATGTGACTTTTACCACAGTAAAAAAAATTAAAGGTTGACTTCTTTAGAAGGCAGGCTGTCCACTAAATGGAGCTGAGCACAGTTTAGCTCCCCAAGAGTCACAGCTACAGGAACTGAGGAAACCATGCCATTTGAAAGCCCATAAAGCAAAATAATAATAATAATTTAATACTGAAGATACAACTACCGAACAAGCCCAATAAAATATTGAATATGCTAAGAAAAGAAAGACCAGTGCAGAGTATCTAAGACTTGTCCACATAGGAATCTTTTATTATTAATGATTGGTGCTGTATTGCTCTTGCTTGGTTTTTCTTTCAGGGTGAAATGATACAGATAGATTACTAGATGGCTAGCTAGTTATATGGGTATTTCTTTGGTCACAGAAGTTATTCACGTGTAAGTCATTGTGCCAGTTGGACAAGCAGGAGGCTTCAGCACTGCCCTGAGGGAAGACACAATAGGAGCTGAAAATAAAGACTAGGCCCAGAGCAGGGTGCTCAGATATCCCTCAAATTCTCATGGAGTGCAGACTGTCAGAATCTTCCAGAATAAATGCAGGAAAGTCAGAGCTGGGCAATCAACAGGGAAGATGGGAGAAGGAACGTAGGCAAGAGAGGGTGGTGCTGGGAGTCGAGTGATAAGGTAAGACAGGGAACAGATATAGTGGGCTGGAGACAGTGGTACTGGGTGAGCTGACATGGTTCTGGGAGTTACAGGATCCATTCTTTCTCCTCTGGAATGTTGATTTTGAACATTTCAAAACATAAAATCAAAATATCTCATTAGCCAAGGGCAGAGTCCCTTGATCTCAGACTTGGTCACATCCCCACCCTTCATTTTAAGCCGTCTTGGAAATGATGACTTTTTTCTAAGTTACAAAAGTAATTGCTACAGAGGTCAAAGGATGATGAAACTATAAATTATGGCACTGAGCTCACCATACTCAGAAGAGTGGCTTGAAAGGGCACAGGCAAAGTCTTCACTCTAAAGAAAGCTTCATTCCGTGGCCAGAAGAGCAGGTAAGGAAAACTATAAGTGTACATTTGAAAGCTGCACTTAACTCCTTTTGGGTCTTAACACCAAGAGCAGAGATGGTTATTTTTGCACCATCAGCACTTTCTGATGAAAAAAAAGAAAGTTTTGCTTTCAGGAACCATTTCTCCAGCAATACAAACCACCACTTAATTTCAGGATGGGCAAGTAACCAAAATCTTGCCAAGCACTAACACTTGCTCCTGAAGTGAAGTGAAAGTGTTAGTCACTCAGTCGTGTCCGACTCTTGACCCCATGGACTGTAGCCCACCAAGCTTCTTTGTCCATGGAATTTGCCAGGCAAGAATACCGGAGTGGGTAGGCATTCCCTTCTCCAGGGAATCTTCCCCACCCAGGGATCAAACCTGGCTCTCCTACATTCCAGGTAGATTTTTTACCGTTTGAGCGAACTGGGGAGCACAATACTTGCTCTTAGTTCCCCCTAGAGCAACTGGTCCAGGGACAGATACTTGGTTCAAATCAGCCCAATCAAAACTTTTCCAAAGAGGGTTATGATTCCCAAGGGGGAGGAATGTGGGGGAGAGATGGAATGGAGTTTTGGGATTAGCAGATGCAAACTATTATATATAGAATGGATAAACAACAAGATCCTACTGTATAGGACAGAGAACTACCAATATATTCAATATCCTGTGATAAACTCTAACAGAAAGGAACATGAGAAAGAATGTATACCTACATATAACTGAATCACTTTGCTGTACAGCAGAAGTTAACACAATATTGTAAATCAACTATACTTCAATAAAATTGAAAGAAAAATATTCTAAAAACTTTTGCAAGAAAAGTTCCGGTCTCATTCAAAGATTGGAAGTGCTAATATCTTGGTGCTTTCCTGATTTGTTCTGAGATTTTATGAAAACAGATTGATACTGAAGCAAATCCATGGAGTCAGAGAAAGAGGCAGAGTTGGTGGCATCATTTGAAACCTGGATGAAGCTCATCCTGAAATATTCAAGAACAGATCCAAACATTTCTTTTTCAGTTGGTTACCAGCTAATTACTTGTGGTTACTTGAAATTAAATAATCTTAAAAGTTACTCTTCTGGTATGAATCCCACTATCTTTCAACTGATGTCATTACCTATTGGGGAAATTTATTCTACCCTGGAATTCTTGTTGCAGAATTATAGTATTATTCCCAGGCTTTATGAAACACTAGTGTGTCCTTGGCTCTTCTCAGAGCCCCTGAAAAACTGACTTATCCGAATGAAAAGTGAGGAAGTCCATCTCTTTTCTGAAACAGGGAGGCCATTCAACATCCTAGATGATTCCATGGTTTGTCTTTAATATAAATAATTCTTATTGTCAGGCTTCTCTGGTGGCTCGGACAGTAAAGAGTCTGCCTGCAATGCAGGAGACTTGGGTTTGAGTCTCTGGGTTGGGAAGATCCCCTGGAGAAGGGACTGGCTACCCACTCCAGTATTCTGGCCCGCAGAATTCCATGGATAGAGAAGCTTAGCAGGCTACAGTCCAAGGGGTTGCACAGAATCAGACACCACTGAGCGACTAACACTTTCACTGTCTATTGTCAGCAATTTTGAAATTGGTTGTTTGGTTCCTCCCCAGACTTGTGTCCCTGGGGCAAAAGGGAATGTAGCTTTGAAATAAAAAGCATTGATCCCAGCATAGAGTTCCTTTTTAAAACATTTTTATTGGAGTATAGTTGATTTATAGTGTTGGGTTAGTTTCAGGTGTACAGCAAAGCGAATCAATTATGCATATACATATATCCACCCTTTTTCTGATTCTTTTCCCATGTAGGTCATTATAGAGTATTGAGTAGAGCTTCCTGCACTATACAGAAGGTTCTTATTGGTTATTTTATATATAGCAGTGTGTATATGTCAATCCCAGTCTCCCAAGTTCATCCCTCCCCCTCTTTCCCCTTAGTAACCATAGGTTTGTTTTCCATATCTGTGGCTTTATTTCCATTTTACAAATAAGTTCACTTGTAGCACTTTTTAAAAGAAAATTTCATAAAAGCAATATCATATGATATTTGTCTTTCTTTGCTCTCACATGCGTGGGCACACTCCTCCTCTCCCCACCCCTCCACTCACATGGAGCTTTCATAAGAAAGGAGGGGTGAGAAGAGAGAAATGTGCTTTTGTGATAAGACCATGCAGAAAATAAGGAGCCAAGAGTAGGTCTGAGGAAATCTCAACAAGAGAACTTTGTGTTTGAAAATAACACAATTTCTTCAACTGTTCTAAGTGCCTTTATTAAAGTCTCCTCCAACCTATTTTGCATGGTTTTGGCCATATTCACTTCCTCATCTATAGACCGGTCCACGCTCTGTTCTGCAACAAAACACTCAGCTTCTGAGAGCAAGTGAAGAGAGTCCGAATCCATTGGCTGGGGGTTCACAGGTGGACCCTGCCACCAGGACAGTCAAATTCCTGCCTCATCTCCAGGGCATCCCATGCTCCAGGCCAACTCATCATGGGCACATTATTCCCCATTTTTACCAGTCTAAACCTGTTTGGAGGACTATTCCTCTTTAAAATTCTTCTAATTTTAACCAGCTCTTACCGAGTACCCACTAAGTTCTGGTCAGCTAGTGATGTCTTAGCTATTCTTTAGGCTGGACACACACTGTATTCCAATCCTTCTGGATGGTAACTCATCATTTTCTAATCATGACAGGTGGTGGAGGAGACCCTACATTTGCCCTCGTGGTCTCCTCCAGTGAACCCACCCTGTTTGCCCCAAACAGCAGTGACCAGTGTAGGCAACCAGGCTGCACATGACTGGCACAGATAGACTTTCGGGAAAGTCTTGGAGACAGATAATAAATGCTCTAAGCAAACATGGGTCCCTTACCCATTGCCAGTGGTTGAGGTAGGCACTCCCCATACCATCACCTATGTGTGTGTTACGTGCTAAATTGCTTCAGCCATGTCTGATTATTTGCAACCCCACAGACTGTAGCCCACAAGGCTCCTCTGTCCCTGGGTATTCTCCAGGCAAGAATACTGGAGTGGTTGCCATGCCCTCCTCCAGGGGATCTTCCTGATCCAGGGATTGAACCCACGTCTCTTATGTCTCCTTCACTGGCAGGTGGGTTCTTTACCACTAGTACCACTTGGGAAGCCTACCATCACCTATAATGTTAGGCAAAAGTCCTGGGTGTTCATTGGAAGGACTGATGATGAAGCTGAAACTCTGATACTTTGGCCACCTGATGTGAAGAGCTGACTCATTTGAAAAGACCCTGATGCTGGGAAAGATTGAGGGCAGGAGGTGAAGGGGAGGACAGAGGATGAGATGGTTGGATGGCATCACCGACTCAATGGACATGAGTTTGGGGAGGCCTGGCATGCTGCAGTTCATGGGGTCGCAGGCAATCAGACACAACTGAGCGACTGAACTGAACCTGATCTCACAGCAAGACTCCCACAGGGCACCTTAAAAAGGCACAGATATTCTTCTTTCATCTAAGTGTTTCTTGCAATCCTGAACAGGACCGGAATGCCGAATTGGAGGTCCATTCTTAGCTAGTCATTCTGAGCCCCAGTTCTGCAGACTCAGGCTGGGAATTAGATATGTATGCAACTGGCTTCATGGGGTGCCTTTGGATGTCTCAGGGCTAAAATCACAGGCCATTTACGCCAAATAGTGACTAATGCTTTTTCCTTTCTTTCACCATACTAAGGGGCTCATGAAAACATTCTGCTTGAAAACTAAATTCTTAGGACACACATTGATGGGTTTCCAAGGTCAAGAATGAACTAAATGTATTTTCTTCTTTTATTTCAGTTGTATGGCAATTAAACTAAGAGATAACTTTATTTCTTTTCACAAAATACCTTTTTTTTCCTTAAAATTTTATCACCTAGAGCTTGCACTGTCATTGTAAAATTAATGTAAGAAATATAGCATATGCTTGAAAGTTACATCTAATATGGGGAAATATTAAAAAATTAGTTCTGAAAAAAATGAGTTTTCGAGGTCTGCATGAGAGGTTTAATTTGTGCACCCAATTTCTCCATAATAAATTAATAATAATTATTTATAAACTGTGGCTAATAAAATATACAGCTATAGTCTCAATTAGAAGACGGTCAACAAAGCAATCTAAACACAATCAGTTATAGTCATAACTGTGCTCTCTATTTACCATCTTCTGAGACTGGTGGCATTTCATTTTAATTGTCTATTTACTTGTCTGTGTCTAAACAGATTATGAGCTACTTGAGGACACAAGTTACTTCCTCTTCACCTCTGCCCCACCCCATCGCCACACAACCTTCCACAGGGCTCAGCAAGTGCCTACTGGATTGACAGTAAATGCATGAGCTAATCACAGTGCGCATCTGTTCTATTATGAACAGCAGGAAGTGAGGGAAATGTCCAAAATATCTCTTTTTCATTTTAAAGGAAACTAACAATTTTGACCATCTTAAATTCTAAATATTAAAAAATGTGTTCATTTAGTAGATTTAGCATTTTTATCATTCAGTTTTCCACACTGGATGATAGCATTTCTTCCGAAAGAAATTCAGCTATTTTGGTGGAAAAAAAGCCACTGTTTTTTTTAAACTGAATTGTAGTTGACTGACAATGTTTTGTTAATTTCTGCTATACAGCAAAATGATTCATTTATACAGAGGCACTGTTGGTCACCCCATTCTCTTCCACACTCTGTCCCTTATGGTCTTTCTCTTTGTAAAATATAATGTACCACCAATCTGTATAAATTATTTACATCAGATTAACAAACAAAAAAATTTTTAAGACTTTTCCACTAAAAAAGTTCCTTCTTAAGGACACCACGTGTCACTCACATATGCATACACAATAGTGAAAGACATGATCTATTTTGGCAATTTTTACACCAAGTGTGTACATGTGCACGCACACACACACATACACACCATCCTTCCACTCTCATTCCACATCAACACCCTCCACTATGTTGCCTGTACATCTTCTCAGGCTAGAAAACCAACAAAACCTAACTTGCCTCTGACTTGCTTTGTTCTCAGTAGGAATATCAACCCTCAGTAGCATAAAAACACAACTCCCTCTCTCTCTCTCTTTTTTAAATAAAAGACGATTTGAGAAGCCAGAAAGGCCTTAAGGGTCAAAGTCACACACCTCATCCTGCCACCCTGTTTTAAAGATGCCACTAAAATAGTGAATCATATTTTCTGGATTCTCCTATGATCCAGCCTTGACAGAATATTGACACTGAGCAGTTTAAATTCTGGAGGTGCATTTTATCCAGGACACATCTATATTTTAGTTCTCCAGTCCTGTCATGGAGAAGAGTCCATCAGCCAGTTTAAAAAATTCAGCGTTGAAGTTGAACCTGAGAATACTATGTCTTGTTAGGAGGGACTTGGTTTTGCTGGAAACAGTGCAACTTCCAGCTCCATGGTGGACAAAGTCAGGCAGAGAAACTTCCCTTGGTGTGTTACAACAAAAAGTGCTGAAGAAATGATGAAAAGAAAACCATTCATTTTCATGCAGTCCTGAACCATCAAGAAAATAAAATTCTCTGAAGTACAAACAAGGAAAGAAACCAAGATTTCGGGGAGGTGAATACACTCTGGGCCCTGTAGGCATCCACTGAGCCTCTCTGTGTGCAAGGGCAATGGGTGGCTGGGGTGGGAGGTTAATGGGTCACAAGTAGTCCCAGGACCCAAGTTAGGCTGGACCCTTGTTCCATCTTTCCCTGTCACTCTGAAAAATCTACCCCTTGAAGACAGACTACAGCTAGATGTCAACAATTAACCTGATAGATAACTTCTCAACAGCCATAGACAGCGGGGGGCATCTTCACATTGCTGAGAAAACATAAGCACACAACCAAAAATCCTATATCCTGTCTGACCGACTTCCAAGAATGAAGGTGAAATAGAGGAATTTTTCAAATACATAAGACCTGAGTATTTCCTACCAACTTCACTTAAGAGACTTTTAAAAGGCAATTCTTAAATAAGTAAAATAATCCTACCACCAAAATTCTGAAATTCAAGAAGCAATTATTGGCGCCAAATGTAAGCACATATAATAGCTAAGGAATTATTAATTATACAAAATAACAATAACAAGTGTTTCACTCATGATATTAAAAAATACAAAACTAATATTCTCAGGAACAAACACATACTAATCAGGAGTGGACAATAAGGATGAAACCACCCAGCTAAGTGGTTACAGTTAACAGGGCATCACTATTTTATTGTCTTCATTATTTCCGAGGTAAATAACTTTATTGTTCATTACAAGACTTCCCCCACAGAAGCACTGACTCCTTCAACTGAAAGCATCAGCAGTTATTATCTAGCACTGAGGAACTCAAGCCTGAAATTCCCTGCCTTGTTTCCATCAGTTTTGAACTGTTATGTCCTGATTCTTACCCGACTCTTCATCCAATCTAAGGCTGATAAATCCATTCTGAACCAAACTTCAAATCCTCACCAAAGTCTAGTTTTGTTTCCTCCCCAGACCCTGCTGGAGCTTATCAAGGTGATCATCCCTGTCACTATGCTGAGCAATAGGTGCAGTTCTGTGTTCCTAGCTTAGCGAATTGAGAGCAGGGAGCCAGTGTCCCAGGGCAGTTCAAATGTTCTCAGGTAATGTTCTATTTGAGGAAGTCAGCTAAACATGAACTAGCCTTCCATGTGGAGTTCCATATGCATTTCTAAGGTAGCCATTTAAATGCAGAACTTGGTGCACACTTTTAGGGTAAATTATTGACAGTAGAAAAGAAAAATGGGATGAGAAGACCAACTAAATGAATACAAGGAAGGAAAGGGAGAAACAGCAACATGAGGGTAAATGGAATGCACAGAAAAAACACCAGCACTGAATCTAAAGTGTGCATAATCAGAACCAATGTGCTAAATTAAGGACCTAAGCGGTAATAATACAAAGGTTTTCTTAAATATGCTCATAATTAGATTTTTATATCAGACAAGTCATTCTGTATTAACATTCTTCTTGTAAAATTGGAGTAAAGTAGCTTCACAATGTCGTAGTTTAGTTTCTGCTGTATAGTAAAGTGAATCAGCTATACGCATGCAGCCCCTCTTTTTGCAGTTTCTTTCCCATTTAGCTCACCACAGAGCACTGAGTAGAGTTCCCTGTGCTACACACTAGGTTCTCATTAGTTATCTATCTTATACATAGTAGTGTATATATGTTAATCCCAAATATAAAGCTTTTTAACTGAATTTTTCTTTTTAAAGTTGCTTATGTTCCTCTCACAAGAGACAAACAAAAGACACACACACACACATGCGTGTATGCACAAAGGCACAGGAAAATTACAAGTAGAAGAATGGAAAGAGTGTCATGCAAATAACCACCACAATTACCTGACACAGTTATATCAATATTAGGCACAGCAGACTTTGAAGTCAAAACAAAACATTAAAAAAGATTAAACAAGATCAGGTACCTGATCCTGCTTGTGCCAACAGGCACAATTTAAAAACATATAAAAACAAAAGCGGATTGTTCTACAAGATGAAACTTATAAATATTTTTATTCTCTATTCGGGGAATTTGACACATATCTCTTGGGAATTGATACATCAGAAAAAAAAAATCAGGAAAGATACAGATGTTGTGATCAGCACAACTGCCAAAATTGATGTAATGTACATAACACACAGTGTTGTACCCACAATGGAAGACTAGTACATTTGGAAACTTAAAAAACCTCATGTCAGGGAAGTCAAGTCTTAAATTTCAAATAATCATGGACAGACGGGCCAAAACACAATTAATTTAGAAATCTACAATAAAAAAATACAGTTTAAAAGCCTTATGCATTTAATGTGAAAAATGAACAGTATACTTCTATATGATTTATAGTTTAAAAGAAGAAAACGATGGATGTTATAAAACATCCTCAAATGGACAAAAATAAAAATACCACATTATCAAACTTGGCAAGATGTATGAAACACAAGATTGAGAAAGCAAAATCATGTTGCAGATATGCAATAAGCAAGCAGTGTGAATAGTCAGAAGCACTCTACAGAATGTCGCCTACAGAACATTCTGGCCAGGATCTTTCAGCAGGACTTAATTATGAAGGCACACACAGACGTGAAATTGAGAGACATTCCACGGAACAATTGGGCTGGATTGTTCACAAATATCAATGTCATGAAAACCAAGAAAAGGCAAGAAAAGACTTCTGATAACCAACCAGAATCACTGATTGATTGCTGAGTCATAATATGATAAGAGAAAAAGAATATAAAGAAGTGATAACATTTTGGACTCATAGGAAACAATGGAAAACCAACTATGCATTGGGTAATAGTTTTATATTAATGCTACAGTTTTTGCATGTGACACTGGTTTTGAAAATACACAGGAAATACCCTAGTTTTTAGGTGATACATGGTGAAGGATAAAATGTCATTATGTCTGGAACTTATTTTGAAAGTTGAATTAAAAGAATAAAAAACGTTTCTCAAGGGGGAAATGCCTCTTAGAAAAGTAAAAAACAACAACAACAATAACAAAATACTTCAAATAATATAAGAAAATTTCATCAATATGATACTCAGTTTTGATGTGTAACAACAAAAGTTCTAATTTCAGCGAACAAAGATGAAAATTTCAACAGTAAAGTAAATAAAAATAGCACAGGATTATAACACATGGCATAAAATAAATCTCTGTGAGTCTATACTGATACAAATGATTGAAGAAATAAAGAGAAAAAGAAAGGAAAGAAGGAAGGGAAGGAAAAAGCACAATTTTCCTTTACTAAAGAATTCCAAATAATTGATGTATATATTCCCCTCTCCAGGATGTGCAACAATCACTATCTGCTGGAACATGGGCTGGTCTTAGTCACATACCAACAAATACTAGCATATAAAAGGGAAATGTATTTTCTCACCAGGGGAGAAGCCTGTCCGACCTGAGTGATCACCACTAACAGCATCAGTGATGAGTGAAGTCGGTAGGATGCACCTGCCGCGACAACAGGAGAAGAGCATCACATTTTCTTGGAACCTTTCCTCCAAACCCATAATCTCAGCATACTCATAAGGAAACATCTGAAGACCCTAAATCGAGGACTCTTTTACAAAATACCTGACCACTACTCTTCAAAACTGTCAAGGTCATGGAAGACAAAAAAAGAAAAACTCACAGATTGGAGGAGACTAAGTAAGGTCTGAAGAATGAATACAATGATCATCCTGGAAAGGATCCTGAGCCAGAAAAAGGTCCCAGAGTGGAAAAAAACCTGCTGCCATCTGTCTAAGTGTGCAGTTCAGTTAAGGGTATTGTATGAATGCTGGCTTCTTAGGTATGCAAATATGCTGAGATGACATAAGATGTAACTGAGAGGAAACCTGGGGATATGGAAACTCTCTGTATCATCTTTGTAGAATTTTTTAGTCTAAAGTTACTCCAAATTTTAAATTTTATTTTTAAAGAAGCAAACTATAAAATCAAGAAGCCAGGGCTCCTCTTGTGGTAGAGTGGTTAATGAGTCCATCTGTGACAGCAGGGGACACAGGTTTGATTCCCTGGTCTGGGAGATCCCACATGCCCCAGAGCAACTAAGCCTGTGCACTGAAACTACTGAAGCCCACGCGCCATAGAGCCCAGGCTTCAGAACAAGAGAAGCCACTGCAATGAGAGTCCCGTGCACCACAGCTGGGGGAAGCCCACACCCAGCAATGAAGAACCAGCACAGTCGAAAATGAAGAAACAGAAAAATAAATAAATAAATCTTAAAAAAATTCAAGAAGTCAGAGACATTTCCGCGTGCGCTCAATAACATAATAATAGAAAAGAGAGTGTGAAAGAACTGAATGGAAGAAAGAAATCCTTTTCAAAAACTATATCATTTTTTGGATAAATCTAAATTAATTTCCAGAATAATTATTAAACAAAGATCTTAGGAAGCTTGTCAGACGTAAGATCAATGCTAAAAAATGGATTGCATTTCTTTACACCAGCAATACACAATTAGAAATGTAATTTTTAAAAAGGGGTTTTAGCAGCCACCTCTAAAGACCATAAGAACCGTATTGCACGGAAACCTGGAATATTATGTCCAGTGAAGTGTAAGTCACTCAGTCATGTCCAGCTCTTTGCAACCCCATGGACTATACCGTCCGTGGAATTCTCCAGGCCAGAATACTGGAGTGGGTAGCCTTTCCCTTCTCCAGGAGATCTTCCCAACCCCGGGATTGAATCCAGGTCTCCTACATTGCCAGCGGATTCTTTACCAGCTGAGCCACAACGGAACTGAACGTGGTCAAGCAGGAGGTAGCAAGATTGAACATTGGAATCTTAGGAATCAGTGAACTAAGATGGACAGGAATGGACAAATTTAATTCAGATGACCATTATATCTACTATTGTGGACAAGAATCCTCTAGAAGAAATGGAATAGCCCTCATAGGCAACAAAATAGTTCAAAATGCAGTACTTGGGAGCAAATCCAAAAATGACAGAGTAATCTTGTTTTATTTCCAAAGCAAACCATTCAACATCACACTAATCCAAATGTATGCCCCAAGCACTGATGCCGAAGAAGCTAAAGTTGACTGATTCTAAAAGAGCTACAACACCTAGAACCAAGACCAAAAAAAAAGGTCCTTTAAATCACAGGGGACTGGATGTTCTTTAAATGATAGTAGGAAGTCAAGAGATACTTGGAGTAACAGGCAAGTTTGGCCTTGAAGTACAAAACGAAGCAGGGCAAAGGCTAACAGAGTTTTGTCAAGAGAGCATGCTGATAATAGCAAACACCTTTTCCCGACAATGCAAGAAACAACTCTACACATGTACACACTAGATGGTCAATACAGAAATCAGACTTATCATGTTCTTTGCATCCAAAGATGGAGAAGCTCTATACAGTCAGCAAAAACAAGACCTGGAGCTGACTGTGGCTCAGTCATTCAGGTATGACCTAAATCAAATCCCATATGATTATACAATGCAGGTGACGAATAGATTCAGGGGATTAATTGTGGTAGACAAAGTGCTTGAAGAACCATAGACAGAGGTTCACAACATTGTACAGCAAGCAGTATTTAAAACCATCTCAAGGAAAAAGAAATGCAAGATGGCAAAGACATTGCCTGAGGAGGCTTTAAAAATAGTAGTGAAGAAAAGAGAAAGGGTAAGATATACCCAACTGAATGCAGAGTTCAAGAGAAGAGCAAAGAGAGATAAGAAGGTCTTTTTCAACAAACAATGCAAAGAAACAGAGGAAAACAATAGAATGGGAAAGACTGGAGATTTCTTCAAGAAAATTGGTGATATCAAGAGAGTATTTCATGGAGGGATGGGCAAAATAAAGGACAGAAACAGGAAGGACCTAAAAGAAGCAGACGAGATTAGGAAGAGGTGGCAAGAATACACAGAACTATACAAAAAATGTCTTTACGGCCCAGATAATTGCAATGGTGGGGTCACACACCTGGAGCCAGATATCCTAGAGTGTGAAGTCAAGTGGGCCTTAGGTAGCATTGCTATGAACAGAATTACTGACGGTGATGGAATTCCAGCTGAGCTACTTCAAATCCTGTCAGATGATGTTGTGCAAATGCTGCATTCAATATATCAACAAATCTGGAAAACTCAGCAGTGGCCACAAGACTGGAAAAGTCAGTTTTCATTCCAATCCCAAAGAAGGGCAATGGCAAATAATGTTCAAACTACTGTACAATTGTCCTCATTTCATATGCTAGCAAAGTTATGCACAAAGTCATTCAAGCTAGGCTTCAGCAGTATGTGAACCAAGTACTTCTAGATGTACAAGCTAGATGTAGAAAAGGCAGAGGAACCAAAGACCAAATTGCCAATATTCAGCTGGATCATGGAAAACACAAGGGAATTCCAGAAAAACATCTACTTCTGCTTCATTAACTATTCTGAAGCCTTTGACTGTCTAGATCACAACAAACTGTGGAAATTCTTAATGAGATGGGAATACCAGACCACGTTACCTGTCTCCTGAGAAACCCGTATGCAGGAAGCAACAGTTAGAACTGGACATGAAACAACTGACTGGTTCTAAATTTGGAAGGAGTACGACAAGGCTGTATATTGTCACCCTGTTTATTTAACTTCTATGCAGAGTATAGGATGCTAAATTCCAGGCTGGATGAAGCATAGCCGCAATCCAGATTGCTGGCAGAAATATCAACAACCTCAGATATGCAGATAATACCACTCATGGTAGGTAAAAAGTCCAGAGGAATAAAGAGCCTCTTGATGAGGATGGAAGAGCAGAGTGAAAAATCTGGCTTAAAACTCAACATTCAAAAAATGAAGATTGTGGCATCCTGTCCCATCACTTCATGGCAAATACAAGAGGAACAAGTGGAAGCAGTGAAAGATTTTATATTTTTCAGCTCCAAAATCACTGGAAACAGTGACTACAGCCATGAAATTAAAAGATGCTTGCTCTTTGGAAGGAAAGCTATGACAAACCTAGACAGTGTATTAAAAATCAGAGATATCACTTTTCCAACAAAGGTCCATCTAGTCAAATCTATGGCTTTTCCAGTAGTCATGTACAGATGTGAGAGCTGGACCATACAGGAGGTTGAGTGCCAGTGAATTGATGCTTCTGAATTGTGTTGCTGGAGAAGACTCTCCAGAGTCCCTTGGACTGCAAGGAGATCAAATCGGTCAATCTTAAAGGAAATCAATCCTGAATATTCTTTGGAAGGACTACTGCTGAAGCTGAAGCTCTAATATTTTGGCTATCTGATACAAAGATATGACTCATTAGAAAAGTGCCTGATATTGGGAAAGATTGAAGGAAAAAGGAGAAGAGGACAGCAGAGGATGAGATGGTTAGACAGCACCACCAACTCCATGGACACGAATTTGAGCAATATCCAGGAGACAGTGGAGGACAAAGGAGGCTGGCATGCTACAGTGCATGCGGTCACAAAGAGTTGAACATACTTAGCAAATGTACAACCACATAGAGATCATAGAAATAAATCTAAATAATGGTGTATCACATTTCTATAAAGAATAGTTTAAAACTGTACAGATAACAAACAATACCTAGATAGCTGCAGATGCATAAAGTTCTCAATGACAGAAAGATTCTTTACTATAAGGATGTCAATTCTTTTCAAAATGATCTATAGATGCAACACAATTTCAATGAAATTGCAACAGGAGGTTTCAAGGAACATGTTTGTAAAAAAAAATACAGTGAAAAGTAAAACACTGAGGATGCTCCAAAAGGAGGAAAACAAAGTGACTTCCTTATCACCCGGCTTCTATAAGGCTACTGTTAAGGGAGTATCAACTTGGTACACAGACAGACACAATAAAGCCAGAGAATAGAAGACAGAACCCAGAAACAGACCACATCAGATACAAAATCTGACCTGCAAGTTAGCTGGCTTTGCACATCATCGGAGGAAAGTGTGACTATTAAATATATAGTGTCAGGACACCATCAGATGCCCTAGTGAAAAACCTCGCATAGACAAAATAAATTACAGATGGATCAAGGACTTAAATATGAAAATCAAAATTTAAATAGCCAAAGAGTTCAGTAAAATCTGGGCAAAAGTCACGAGCAGGCATTTCACAGTAAAGGATTTCTGAGCAGCCAATAACAATACGAACATTTTCAATCTCATTGGTAGGAAGGAGAAACAAAATTTTATAATGAGGTATAATTTTATACATATCCTTCTACCCAGAATTAAGTGAGTGCCAGTTCGAAAGGTTGAAGGGAATGCAGAAAAATAAAGTTCACATATTGTTGGTAGAACTGTAAACTGGTCACTTTTAGAAATAATTTAACTCTACCTCATAAAGCTAAAAATATTAATGTCTTAAGAACGTAATACCAGTGTTAGCTATGAATGTCAAGAAAGATTTCTTGCAGTTTTGGACAAGAAAAGCTGGAAGTAAGCCAAGGCTTCATCAAAGCAGAGAGAAAAGGTTGCCTAATTATATAATGGATACTGTACACCATGGAAGGCAAACTATCTGATCTCTTTGAGTCCACATGAACTTGAAAAACCTCACATTGCCAAGTTCTGCTGTTCTCACATGCACATCATCATATAAGCAAACACATAGTATTATCACATTGATAGAGACTTCAAAACAGACAAAAATACATTTAAAGTCATTCATAATACACATATAAGTTTTGCATTTCTCAGTGCAATCAATGATTTATACTCAGATTTGATATTATTTTAAAAAAGTTTTTTCAAGTAAGGTGTAACTGTAAAATGTCAGTACTAGAATAAAGTCCCGTCAGTTTGTTTTGAGGTGGAATGTGGCCAGGGTAGTTCTCAGGTTGTGCTAGAGCAGCACTTTGTTACATGGAAGACAGGTTTTATAAGCAGCCTTTGAATCCAGCTAGTCAAGTTTAACGGAGAAGGCAATGGCAACCCACTCCAGTACCCTTGCCTGGAAAATCCCATGGATGGAGGGGCCTGGTAGGCTGCAGTCCATGGGGTCGCTGAGAGTCGGGCACGACTGAGCGACTTCACTTTCACTATAGGATAATACATAGGGAGATAAGTACACATGATAAAATTATCTAGACAATTGAGAGACGAGGTTTAAAAAATTAGGAAAATGATTTATGTTTGCAGGAATAAGAAGAAGTTATATCAAGGAGGCACAAAGGGAAAGGATTTCAGAACTATCGGAAGAGTAACTTTTCTTAAGTCTCATACTGAGTGAAATTGAGTCACAAGGGCGTTCTGGACGCGTTTATTTTCATGATCTAACTACTGACATGCGTCATACACACACACACACACACACACACACACACACACACACACACCATCACCTCTCCTGGCACACACTGTCAGGCACCCAGGTATAACATGGCCCTCCTGGCACTGCCCTGTGGGAATGGAACTCCTGCCGCTGTCACCTACCCTTGGCCTGGGAACCTCGAGCCTGCTGTCTGTGGTCAGAGTTCACGAGACTGCTGTAGGTTAACTTGCTACTTTGCAAAGTGGGCCAGATCTTAAACTCGGCAATTTCTACAACATTATGTAATACTCCACACGAAAAGAAGGCAAGAGGTGCAGAAGAGAATGGTGAAAACCACCTCTAATTTAATTGTTAGGAAAATGGATTTTAGCATGTGTTGAGTTATAAACTATGAATGAGATGCAGGGTCACTATTTTATTTCTCTGGCCCATTTGCTTATCTATAAAATGAAGGGTTGAATAGCACCATCTCCAAAAATAGCTAGAATAATTTCTTGTTTCCCAGGCTTAAGTTTAGAGACATTAGAGGAAAAAATAACCTGAAATGCGGCTATCCACAGAAAGAAGAAATTGAAAAAAGTAACTACATATATAAAGGTTAAAGATACAAATTGTGATGACAGTGAAGTATAAAGTTTATTTTATCTGTATTGAAATATTTATCTGTAATATACCATAAGGAGAAAATTCTCTTTTAACTTGTATATCAAAGGGAAAATAAAGACCCTCACGAAGAAGCTCAAGTAAAATATTTTCATGATATACAAATGCCAATGAAGTGAAAAATCTTCCATAAGACCACCCAACCTTGACAAGTGTATTCACATAGGATTTAAAGAGTAATATTTGTATGACATACGGTAGGTGGTCTTTTGCATGGGTGAAATATTCCAGCTGACTTTAGTTCATGAAAGCTTCTTGGAGAATTATGATAAATGTCTACCTAGTCAACTACAATGCAAATCTAAATTTCTAATTCTGCTTTCAGAATTGTATTTCTTTCTTATGATATTCAAACTTCTGAGTCCCGTGTGTGTGTGTGTGTGTGTGTGTGTCCCTGTAGATATCCTATGCTATGGGTAATACATATCCATGGATACTATTCTTTCTTTTAGTAGCTTACTGTTTATCTTATTGATTTCATTATGAGGAAGCTTCAGTGTAAAATTTCTGGCACTAATGGTAACTCTGGCACAACTTACATTCCTCTATTTGGTTTTTTACTCTATTCTATATTTTAAATTGTTTTACTCTATATGTATTTTTTTTTGCCATACATTACCTCAAACTATTTTCAGAAGTAGATGGAAACATAGCTTAAACAAGGATGTAATGTTCTTGGATGATCAGAAAAATATAAGAGGACAAAAGGTGGCATTTAAAAATCACACCCTCAAAATGACGCATCTTGAAAGACTGTAACAGTTGTTACTTTGTTGGAATTTCAAGTATGATAACTTACTTGCATATGTCATCTTCTGGGTCTTCAAGCCCAAATCTCTCATCAAATGTGAGCTGTATCCACACATTTTCTTCTACTGCTACTAATCTCCATACCAAGTCCATATTTCTTGGATAAGTATGAGGAAACCTTGGGCTGTGAATACTTCCATTAGTAGACACAGTAATAATTCTCTCATGCTGGGGATCTTGTACACCTAAAAGTAAAGCCAGAAGCAAAGACACACACTTAGAATAGATGTCAAAAATTATGGGTTTCAAAATAACTTCAGAAAAAAAGGTATCTGATATAAGTCCAACGTTTCCCATGAACTGTAATTACTAAATGATCTCAACCCTTAAATGACCTTAAAAAAAGAAATGAGGTCAAAGCAGTTGTGTCAATATCTTGTATGGGAATTTATCAGCAGTCTACAAAGATAAGAAATTATAAGAAATGTTGCAAGGCTTCTCAGTGACTTTAAAAAGCTAACCTAAGTTTTAAATATCTAAGAGGCGAATACAGTATAAAATAATTTCCAAGTTTATTAGGCATGGCAACATTTTACATCATGAAACGCCAAAATACATTGTTAATAATATCTCTTACTTCTGATTAGATTGTTGGGGAGAAATGAGGGGTAAGGAAAATCAGTATTGTTAAGAAAAAAGTGTTCCTTTTTTAAAAATTGAAATAGTTGATTTACAAAGTTTCAGGTGTATAACAAAGTGATTCTGCTATATATGTATGTCTATACATATTTTCAGATTCTTTTTTATTATAAAATATTGAATACAGTGACCTCTGCTATATAATAGGTCCTTGTTGGTTATCTATTTTATACACAAGTGCATACAGACAAAATTGTTCTTATGTCCACCCATTTAAGAGTTGATATTGAGTGGAAACACATGACTGATATTTGGGAAATGAGCAGCTGTTTATCTACAAAAACAAAATCTAAGAAGTAAGATATTTGTGCCTTTTCAGGTCATGAAGATCCAATCCATTAAGTATGCTAAATTCCAGTAAAAACAAAACAAACAAAACAAAGCAAAACAAAGCAAAAAAAAAAATCACAAAAAACACAAAAACCTTTAAAACAATCTTTAATTCAATTTCTAAAACAATTTAAAAGGCTTGAACTGGACCATGAACACAAAATAACGTGCATGACACAATACCTGACACTTTTTTGTTCTACTTTGATACACTCATAATATCCGGAGAGTAATTTTAAACTATACCAATACCTCAATTGCTGTCATGACTAAGAGATATGCTTCGTAAGACTGAATTTTGTATTTGCGGTATTAAACAGAGAGAAGAAGATCATTACTTTATAAGTGCCATTTTCCCTTTATTTGTCCTTCTCCCAATTTCCAGGCTCAACATACATATAGTTGCTTGTGGAAATATGAAAAATTCCTCATTTTATTGACTCCTTTTAGATATGTTTCATCAAACTTTGCAATACAGAGCTGTCTAAGGCCTTTTAGGTCATATGACATTTTATGCTACATTACATTTTTCTTCTCTCTTCTTTTTTTCTGTTATTATAGTTTTCTGCTTTTTCCTCTTTGATTCTTTCACTTCCAAACCCTAATTCTCTCTCTCCTTTTTTAGACTGCAGTATAATTGATTGACAGTACTGTGTTAGTTTCTAGTTTCAGGTATACAGCAAAGTGATTCAGTTATATATTCTTTTCCAGATTCTTTTCCACTATGGGTGATTACCAGATATAGAATACAGCTCCCTGGTGCTATAGTGTAGGTGCTTGCTGTTTGTCTCTTTAAACACAGTTTTGTGTATCTACTAATCTTAATTCCCTTTTAACCAATGGAATGGACTTCTAGTGCCCAACTGGCTCTTCAGTATTTAAACTTCATTCACTCTGCCCATGATTTCACACCAATGACTTCGCTTCTCGCTCTGGAAGGCAGACACTAAGGTGATCCCCTGCCACCCTGTGTCTCTTGTGTGTGCATGAGCCCCTGCCTTGATTTCAACTAGAAACTGTGAAAAGGATAGAGCATCACTCCCGTGATCAGATCAGTTAACTCTGAATTGATCAGAAATTAGATTATAGGGGGTGCTGAACCTAAACAGGAAAAGCCCTGAACAGAAGCTGGGTGCTTCCTGATCTTAAAAAATTCAAAGTATGAAAGAGACTGTAAGAGGGAGTTCTGTGCTGCCAGCCTTGGAAAGAGAGGAGGTTGCATGCTCAGGATGTGGGCAGCTGAGGGGTACTGAATAAGAGGGGGCTCCATCCTGAAGCCTCAATAGACCTGGATGAATCCAAGGTAGTGTCTCTACCATTCTCCAAAAAGGAAATCAGGTCTGTCTGATGCCTTGGTTTTCGTCTTGTAAAAACTCAGAGAAAAAGCCCAGTCTCCCAGGCCTGAATTTCTGAGCTTCACACCTGAAAGCAAACCAGGGAAGTTTTGCAAAAATTGCAGGTTTCTGAGGATTTCTTACATAACAGTAGATGACTAACACATCTTCTACTGTGCACAAAGCTATTTCGGTTGCAAGTATGTCTCTTTGCCCCTGCTTCTCAATGGCAATTACAGTAATTGTGGCAACTTGTCATTTAGTAGTTATGTAATTCAAAATACGTATTTCAACTGATAAAATGCAACTAAATAATACACTCTAAGAAACTTCCAGATTTCAAGACAATGTTAAGGGTTATTTATTAGTGAGAATATGGTTAGGATTAAAGAATACCTGTTTTCTTGTTAAAATACCTCACCTAATTGTAACAAGTTGTAGTTATGGTTCGTAAAGCAGCTTTTTCACTCTTTTAAACCCAGCTGTTTCAAAAATGCTTCTGCTAAACCTGATTTTATATTGTCTAAGACAAGATAAAGACAAATATGATTTCCTTCAAATATATACAGTGCATGTGATGGGGAATATCATCATATATGTAAATATGTCTTTAAGTTCCATGGAATTTTTAAATTGGAAAGGTTAATTATTACTTAAAATTACACTTATAATTTCTGCAGAAACATGGTCTGTCTTATTGGGGGGATAATGCTTGGATTGGCCATTGGTTATATTAATATATATGAAATAATCAATACCTCTCCTATGCACATAATTTAGCACCAGTAGTTATTGTAAGAACACAGAAGGATCTATCAAGTTGGCTGAATTCCTATACTGACACATTTTTTAATAAATCAATGACAATTTGCTATTAAAATTAAGTTAATATATCCTCTTTTTCAAAGATTTCTCTTAGAAGAGATATTTCCCCACTCCAAAATTTTAATACAATAACATACATATTTTGGAGGTGGATTAGTTTATATCAAGAGGCCTTCTCATTTTGGCAACTAATATATTTTTTAACAAATTAATTTTTTTCCAATCAGATTTATCAAAATTTATTTTTGCCCCATTCTGTCTCAAAAAAAGTGCTTTATGTCTTCTGAGACACTCTTTACAAATATAGCTGTGTTTATGCTTTCATATGCAATCTAGAAAACTACATGGATACTAAAAGATCTGAATTCTATTTTTATATCTGCAGTCAAAAAAGCCCATAACTAAAATGTATATACTTAAATTATGTTTACATATTTTTTTCCTTTATAGTTCACAATTTCATTAAACTATAATTAAGCATAATTTAAAGGCTGAAAATATAGACCTTATTTGTGGTAAAAGAATTGTAAATTTCCTTTTAAGTTAAATTGCTGCTCCCTCCAAATCATCTTGGAATGCAGTGAGGTTTGCCACCAAATACATATGATTTGCACATGACTGTCAACAGTTTATGTAAATCTCAAACAAGTAGGCCTATAATCAAAAAGAAAAAAAAAAAAACCCACAACATTTAGGATCTACCAAAATAAGACTGCATTCGTAGTTCTGTTGTTTAAAAATTATCTTTCCAAACATAGAACTTTACTAGGATATCAGGGTTGAGACAAGTACATATTTTGTGACTACTTTATTAAACATTTGCTTTTCCTAAACAATGAGCAGGATATTCAAAGAAAGTACCAAAGAAATGAAACAAATGTTTGGTGGCAAATCATAAAAGTATTTGCAACACTCTACTTCAATGCATCCTAAACAAGAATAAGGCTTGTTTATCCAGATAGGATTAGCATGAAAATACTTACAGAGAGTAAATTTTAAAATTTAAAATTAACACCTTTTCCTATTTATCCTGCCCAATCTACCTTGAGGTAGGAGTACTGAAAACTAACATGAAATAAAAATTTAAAAAGGACAAGAAAGGAGATTAATCATGTAACTACTGTAAAATTGTTGACTATATATGTTCACATATAATACAATTACAAAGCGAACTTCCTGGCAGTCCAGTGGTTAGGACTTGGCACCTTCACTATCACGAGCCTGGGTTCAGTCTCTGGTTGGGGAACTGATATCCCGCAAACCATACAGCTTGGTCATCAATTCAGTTATAAAGAATCGTTACAGGGATTTCCCTTGTGGTTCAGTGGTTAAGAAGCCATCTGCCAAGGTGGGGGACATGGGTTGGATCCCTGGTCCAGGAAGACTCCACATGCCACAGGGAGACTAAGCCTGTGTGCCCCAACTACTGACCTGCCCCCTGGAGCCCATGCTCTGCAACAAAAGAAGTCACAACAATGAGAAGCCTGCACACCTCAACCAGAGAGTAGCCCGTGCTCACTGCAACTAGAGAAAGCCAGCACAGCAACCAAGACCCCGCCCAGTCAAAAATTAAATAAATTAATTAAAAAAATAATTACACATTTGTATATTAACATTCAGTCTCCTCTGTTCATGGGATTTTCCAGGCAAGAGTACTGGAGTGGGTTGCCATTGCCTTCTCCATATTAACATTAAACATTATTAAATTAAATAAGTTAACATTAAAATCAAAGTAGTTTTATACTACTTGCCATAGTGAAAGTGAAGTCTCTCAGTCATGTCCGACTCTTTGCGACCCCATGGACTGTAGCCTATCAGGCTCCTCCGTCCATGGGATTTTCCAGGCAAGAGTGCTGGAGCATTGTCATTTCCTTCTCCAGGGGATATTCCCGACCCAGGAATCAAACCCAGGTCTCCCACATTGCAGACAGACGCTTTACCGTCTGAGCCACCAGGGAAGCCCACTACTTGCCATATTTGCATGTAATTCCTTTAAAGGTATATTCATTGTGAATGAAAGCAGATAGGAATAAGAAAATCATGGAAAGCAATAAAAATTTAATACTTGAAGAAATTGTATTATTTAAAAAGATAACATCAAAAAAGAAGTTTGTGGACAAGATATGATCCATAAAGAAAGAGAAACCATCCATGTCCTTCTCCATGCTAATGTTTTAAGTTGACTATAGCAGAAAAGTCCTGGGGGATTCAGAAGGAGGTAAACAGAAGGGTCTTCCATCTTGGTTCAAAGTTTGGCAGAATTCGGGATCCTGTTAACATAGGCAAGACTGTATAGGAAAGTGTCCTTGTAAAGTGGTAGATTTCACAGGTGTCTTATATGATTTTATTTGTTTATTTTTGATGTGTTTATTTCTAAATATGTTAGTTTCAAATTGGGTCAGAAAAGGTATTTCTGTAATAGTTGCATCTATTTCCAAATCTTTCCTCGATACACAAACACAGTCAATGTTTTATTTGTGCTTTCCTCTGTTCACTAGTTTTTTTTTTTGTAATAAACCTTTATTTTAATCTTGCTAGTTTTCATAAGCCTGTTTCCATTTTCAATCTATTTAAGCCTTAATTAACAAATTTTACTTTTAACAAAAGTTAGTTAAAATCATACAACACATATACACATATGCATATGTATATACATACGTGTATATGGCTTGTTTCACTGGCTCCATAAATGGCACCGTTTTGCCTGGAAAATCCAGAGTTATCTCAATTAATCTTTCTTGATTCTGTAGAGAGATGGTATACCTGAACTCCACAATGCAAATAAATCTCTCTATATAAATTACAAACTATATAGGAGTTTTTCATGCTTAATATTCTACATTCTGATTATTAGCATAAAAGTACAATAATATGCTAGACACAAAAATAGGACTCATATTTTTATTTTGTCATTACTCTATCTACCATTTATATACTATAAAACAACAGCAAATAAAAGAAACACAATCAGAAGTTAGTGCAGTCTACCTCAAACTATTCATGAATTACGTACAAGAACAAATGCTTACTAGGAAAAAATTTCATCATAGCAGATTGGAATGCAAAAATAAGTCAAAAGACACAAGGGGTAACAAGAAAGTTTGGTGTTGTAGGACAAAATGAAACAGGGCAAAAGCTAACAGAGTTTGGCCAAAAGAACACATTGGTCATACCCAATACCATCTTTCAACAGCACTAAAGATGACCGTACGTGTGGACATCACCAGATGGTAAACACCAAAATCAGACAGACTATATTCTTTTCAGCTGAAGATGAAGAAGTTCTATACAGTCATCAAAAACAAAATCTGGAGCTGATTTTGGTGCAGATCATCAGCTCCTTTTTGCAGAACTAAGGTTTAAATCAAAGACAGTAGGGAAAACCACTAGGCTATTCAGGTATGACCTAAATCAAATCCATCATGATTATACAGAGGAGGTGACAGATTCAAGGGATTAGATCCGGTAGACAGAGTGCATGAAGAACGATGGATGGAAGTTCATAACTTGTATAGGAGGTGGTGACTAAAACCATCACAAAGAAAAAGAAACGCAAGAAGTCAAAGTGGTCATCTTCAGAGGCTTTACAAAGAAAAGAAGGCTTTTCTTCTTTGAGAAAAGAAGAGAAACGAAAGGCACAGGAGATAGGGAAAGACACACACAACTGGATGCAGAGTTCCAGAGAGGAGCAAGGAGAGATAAGAAAGCCTTCTTAAGAGGACAATGCAAAGAAATCAAGGGAAAATTCACAGAATGGGAGAGAATAGAGATCTCTTCAAGAAAACTGGAGATACCAAGGGACTGTTTCAGGCAAAGACGAGCACAACAAAGGCCAGAAATGGCAAGGACCTAACAGAAGCAGAAGAGATTAAGAAGAGGTGACAAGAATACACACAAGAACTATACAAAAAAGATTGTAATGATCCAGATAACCGCCAATGGTGTGATCACTCACCTAGAGCCAGACATCCTGAAATGCAAAGTCAAGTGGGTCTTAAAAAGCATTATGGGCTTCCCTTGTAGCTCATCTGCCTGTAATTAGGAGACCCTGGTTCAATTCCGGGGTCGGGAAGAACCCCTGGAGAAGGGATAGGCTATCCACTTCAGTATTCTTGGGCTTCCCTCATGGCTCAGATGGTAAAGAACCTGCCTGCAATGCAGGAGACCTGGGTTGGAGCTCTGGGTTGGGAAAATGCCCTGGAGGAAGGCATGGCATTATGACAAACAAAGCTAAATGATGTGATGGAATTCCAGCTGAGCTATTTCAAATCCTAAAAGATGATGCTGTCAGAATGCTGTACTCAATATGTCAGCAAATTTGGAAAATTCAGCAGTGGCTACAGGACTGGGAAAGGTCAGTTTTCATTCCAATCCCAAAGAAAGGCAATGCAAGAGAATGTTCAAGCCACCATACAAACATTCTTAGTTCACAAGTTAGCAAGTTAATGCTCAAATCCTTCAAGCTAAGCTTCACTGGTAGGTGAACTGAGACATTCCAGATGTACAAGCTGGATATAGAAAAATTAAAGGAACCAGACATCAAATTGCCAACATCTGCTGGATCATAGAAAAAGCAAGGGAATTCCAGAAAAGCATCTGCTTTGTTGACTACACTAAAGCCTTTGACCGTGTGGATCACAACAAACTGTGAGCAATTCTTAAATAGATGGGAATATTAGACCACCCGACCTGCCTCTTGAGAAATCTGTATGCAGGTCAACAAACAACAGTTAGAACTAGACATGGAAAAAAAGGACTGGTTCAAAACTGGGAAAGGAGTACGTCAAGGCTGTATATTGTTAAGCTGCTTGTTTAACTTCTATGAGGAGTACGTCATGCGAAATGCTGAGATGGATGAAGCACAAGCTGGCATCAAGATTGCCGGGAGAAATATCAATAACCTCAGATATGCACATGGCACCACCCTGATGGCAGAAAGTGAAGAAGAACTAAAGAGCCTCTTGATGAAAGTGCAAGAGGAGAGTGAAAAAGTTGGCTTAAATTTCAACATTCAGAAAACTAAGATCATGGTATGTGGTCCCATCACTTCATGGCAAATAGATGGGGAAACAATGGAAGTAGGGTCAGACTTTATTTTCTTGGGCTCCAAAATCACTGCAGATGGTGACTGCAGCCATGAAATTAAAAAATGCTTACTTTTTGGCAGTAAAGTTATGACCAACCTAGACAGCATATTAAAAAGCAGAGACATTACTTTCTCAACAAAGGTCCATCTAGTCAAGGCTATGGTTTTTCCAGTTCATGTATGGATGTGAGAGATGGATTATAAAGAAAGCTGAGAGCCAAAAAGTTGATGCTTCAGAATTGTGTCACTGGAGGACTCTTGAGAGTCTCTTGGATGGAAAGGAGATCAAATCAGTCACTCATAAAGGAAACAATCTTGAATATTCATTAGAAGGATTGATACTGAAGCTGAAACTCCAATACTTTGGCCACCTGATGCGAAAACCCAACTTACTATAAAAGATCCTAAAGCTGGGAAAGACTGAGGGCAGAAGAGGGCAACAGAGGATGAGACGGTTGGGTGGCATGACTGACTCAATGGACATAAGTTTGAGCTGACTCCAGGAGATCCTGAAGGACAGGGAAGCCTGGCATACACAGTCCATTGGGTCAACAAAGTCAGACAAGACTCAGTGACTGAACAACAATACCTCAAACTATTCATGAATTATGTATGAGAATAAATGTGCACTAGGGAAAAATAAGAGATTGGTATATTAAGTAAGCCATAAAAACAAATGCAATTATTTAAAATACATACAATTGTGGTTCTTGAATCTATTCCAGAAGATAATCATTTATTCCTCAAGGGAATGAATAGTAAAATATCATATACTGAGAATCTATTTTGTTTCATGCACTGCACCGAGGGTTTGGGATGTCAGAACAGGGTGAAGCTTTGTACTCTTAATGTGACACCTTATAAGACTGTAATTTAATATCATTCCTCAACTAGAAATTCTAGTAAGCATATATTCAATTATCAAATCCCACTTCAGACAGAATGTAATCCTGAATTCCCTTTGTACATTCCTTTAGGGCTGCATCTTGTGAAAGTTACTTTATTCAAGTGTAGTTGATTTACACTGTTGTGTCAACTTCAGTTGTGCAGCAAAGTGATTCAGTTATACACACATGCACATGCACAATTTTTTAAATGTTATTTTCCATTACAGTTTACTCAGGACACTGAATACAGTGCCCTGTGCTATGCAGTCCGAGAAGGCGATGGCACCCTACTCCAGTACTCTTGCCTGGAAAGTCCCATGGACGGAGGAGCCTGGTGGGCTGCAGTCCATGGGGTCGCAAAGAGTCAGACACGACTGAGTGACTTCACTTTCACTTTTCACTTTCATACACTGGAGAAGGAAATGGCAACCCACTCCAGTGTTCTTGCCTGGAGAATCCCAGGGACGGGGGAGCCTCGTGGGCTGCCGTCTATGGGGTCGCACAAAGTCGGACACGACTGACGCGACTTAGCAGCAGTGCTATGCAGTAGGACCTTGATGTTTATCCATTCTCTATATATAATAGTTGCATCTGCTAATCCCAAACTCCCAATCCATCCCTCCCCCTCTTCCTCCCCTTGGGCAATACCATAAGTCTGTTCTCTATGTAGGGCAGCATATTTTAATCATCCTTGTGGGCTGACCTTTCTTTCTTTCCTGCTCTACTCTGAGCTTCCAGTGAGACAGAAAAACCTAGACAGAACTGATTCTGAAGTCTGTAACCAGTATCTAGTTTTTTGCCCAGCACATGGCACCACATGGTACACATTGTTAACATAAAGAAAAAGTATTTCCTAGCTCATGGCAAAAAAAATCAATATTTCAATATTTCATCCTTCACGCCTAAATTTCCAGAGGCTATACATGTAAACATAACAAACTTTTACAATGTATATTCCTCAAGTCCCTTAATTCATATTTTACTCAAAGTTCAGCTATTATTACCTAGACATATACTTCAGCTTCTGGTGACACATTTTATATTACTCATTAGTGAGATTGTCCATTGTCTTAATATACTCATTTTTAAATAAAGCATCATCCATAATTTTACCACACTGAGAATACCACATGTATTATTATTTTATCTTAACTCTGAACTATGAATCACTTGATGGTAAAAATCTGTTATTTTAGGCAAGATACTTCCTATCAGGTTTTAATTTTTATAAATTAGCAATAATCAGAGGCTGTTTTAAAGTTCAAATGAAATGATACTTGTATAAAGTAACCAGCTTGATAATTATAAATCAGTATGTATGTAAAACAGACATTTTGTCCATCATATTCTATCTAATTCAAACAGTGAGAAAGAAAATTTTTTATCAACTATCCAGTTTTTCTGATATTAGTGAACAGGAGTTTGCTATCAGAGATAATGCAAAATTGGTCAGTATATATGAGGAATCCAATTTCACAAAGACCAAACTAATGAAGCAAGAAGCAGTAATTTCTCAACAGTGAATGCGAATTCCCAATTGCCTGAATCAGCAATTCAGGTTGACTGCAGAAGATGGAAAAAATGATAACTTTATAGAAATTATGCAGTTTCTTTGACCTGACACTATCTTTTTTAAGTTAATTTTTATTGGAATATAGTCGCTTTACAATGTTGTGTTAGTTTCTGCTGTACAGCAAAGTGAACCAGCTACCTGTATACATAAATCCCCTCTTTTTTGTATTTCTTTCCCATTCAGGTCACCACAGAGCACTGAGTAGAGTTACCTGTACTATACAGTAGGTTCTCGTTGGTTATCCATTTTATACGTAGTAGTGCATACAAGGGCTTGAATTATTTTGTATCTAATAAGAAGTAAATGAATTCAGCCATTACCATCCTACCTAACTATGAGCAATGGTAAGAAATGGGGACCCAGTTCAGAAGTTTAGAGCAAACCTTCCATGTGCAATGACGAAAAGTTTACAAGTGAGCATCTTCCCAGAACCCCCCAACACCACCACGGTGAAGCAGTCCTGGACTGACTCTACCCAGAAGTATGCCTGGAAAATCAACATATGCCAATTTCCCTTGTTCCATGGATTAGCTCTAATGGGCCAATCAGAGTAAATCCAGTGGCTTTTTTTAGACCAAGTTGGGCACAGAAGTAAGGTCTTGAACTGCTGTAGCCAATAAGGTGTCATCTTAGAAATCAGTCTGATGGAAAAGTTGATGCACAGAAGTAGACAGACACACAGTAGGACAGCAAAACGGGGCCAGATCCCAGCTCAAACCACACAATAAATCCAGCCCATTTCTAGGCTTCTTGAAACATGATTAATCAAATTACTTACACCATCTAAGCCAGTTAGAGTTAAGATTTTTATACAAGCAACCAGAATTGTTACATAGCGAACATGTTTGGGTCTGCCTGGAGTGGCAGTTTCAGGCCATTTATCCTGGTGTGGCTATTGCTGGTGTTCCCTTTCCATTGCTGAAATATCTGAATTGATGTTCCATAGCAAGTAAGATCTATAAAATTCTTCTGGTATTGAGGCATGGGAAACAAATGGCAGTGATTGGACAACATGGTATTTTAACCTCAAAGTAATGGTAAAAATAATCTATTTTGGTTTGGGGGTATAACATTTTCAATGAAGGCTCAATTATGGAAGACAAACTTTCAATGATCTTCTTACCTACAATGATGCAGGATAAATTGCCTAGTTCAGAAACACAGGAGATGGCAAGAGTGAACACCAACATTTTAGGAATCAATAAACTCAAATGGACAGGAGTGGGTGAATTTAATTCAGATGCCCATTACATCTACTACATGGGCAAGAATCCCTGAGAAGAAATAGAGTAGCCCTCAGAGTCAACAAAAGAGTCCAGAATGCAGTACTTGGGTGCAATCTCAAGAACAACAGAATGATCTTGGTTCATTTCCAAGGTAAACCATTCAAAACCACAGTAATCCAAACCTATGCCCCACCCAGTGGTGCCGAAGAAGCTGAAAGGTTCTGTGAAGACCTACAAGACCTAATATGTGCTTGCGTAGCCTCTCAGTCATGTTCGATTTTTTGCGACCTCATGGATTACAGCCTGCCAGGCTCCTCCATCCATGGGGCTTCTCCAGGCAAGAATACTGAAGTGAGTTGCCATGCCCTCCTCCTGAGGATCTTCCCACCCCAGGGATCGAACCCAGGTCTTCCACATTACAAGTGGATTCTTTACCACTGGAGCCACCAGGGAAAGATCTTCCATAACAATACCAAAAACCAACCAACCAAACAAAAAACATGGCCTTTTCATCACAGGGGATTGGAATACAAATGTAGAAAGTCAAGAGATACCTGGAATAACAGGCAAGTTTGGTCTTGGAGTACAAAATGAAGCAGGGCAAAGTCTAACAGAGTTTTGTGAAGAGAACACACTGGTCATAGCAAATACTTTTTTTCCCAACAACACAAGAGATGACTCTACATATGGACATCACCAGATGGTCAACACTGAAATCAAATTGATTACATTCTCTGAAGCCGAATATGGAGAAGTTGGATACAGTCAGCAAAGACAAGACCTGGACCCAACTGTGGCTACAGTCATAAGCTCCTTATTGCAAAATCCAGGCTTAAATTGAAGAAAGGAGGGGAAATCATAAGCTCATTCAGGTATGACCTAAATCAAATTTTTTATGATTATACGGTAGAGGTGACAAAGAGATCAAGGGATCAGATACGATAGACAAGGTACCTAAAGAACTATGGACGGAGGTTCATAACATCGTACAGGAGGTGGAAATCAAAAGTATCATCAAGAAATAGAAATTCAAGAAGGTAAAGTGGTTGCCTGAGAAGGTCTTACAAATACTTGAGAAAAGAAGAGAAGTGAAAGGCAAAGGAGAAAGGGAAAGATATGCCAAGCTGAATGCAGAGTCCCAGAGAATACCAAGGGGAGATAAGAAACGTTCCTAAGTGAACAACGCAAAGAAACAGAAGAAAATAGTAGAAAAGGAAAGACTAGAGATTTCTTCAAGAAAATTGGTGGTAACAAGCGAACATTTCATGCAAAGATATGCACAATAAAGGACAGAAACAGCAAGGACCTAATACAAGCACAAGAGATTAACAAGAGGTGGCAAGAATACACAGAAGAACTACACAAAAAAGTTCTAAATGACCTGGATAACCACAATGGTGTTGTCACTCATCTAGAGCCAAACATCGAGGGGTGTGAAGTCAAGTGGGCTTTAGGAAGCGATACTACGAATAAAGCTAGAGGAAGTGATGGAATTCCAGCTGAGCCCCTTCAAACCCTAGAAAACAATGCTGTGAAAGTGCTGCACTCAATATGTCAGGGAATTTGAAAAACTCAGTAGTGGCCACAGGACTGGAAAGGGTCAGTTTTCATTCCAATCTGAAAGAAAGGCAATGCCAAAGGATGTTCAGATTACCGTACAACTGCACTCATTTCACATGCTTAGCAAGTTAATGCTGAAAATCCTTCAAGATATGCTTCAGCAGTAGGTGAACTGAGAACTTGCAGATGTACAAGTTGGATTTAGAAAGGCGGAGGAACCAGAGATCAAAATGCTAACATCTGCTGGATCATAGAAAAAGCAAGGGAATTCCAGAAAAACCTCTACTTCTGCTTTACTACTAAACTTGGAAAATTCTTAAAGAGATGGGACTACCAGACCACCTTACCTTTCTCCTGAGAACCCTGTCCACATGTTAAGAAGTAACAGAAACAGATAAGGAACAATGGTCTAGTTAGAAAATGGGAAATTTGTAGGGCAAGGCTATATATTGTCACCCTACTTATTTAACCTATATGCCGAGTACATCATGCGAAACGTCAGGCTGGATAATCACAAGCTGTAATTAAGATTGCCAGGAGAAATATCAAAAATCCCAGATATGCAGATGATACCACTCTAATGGCAGAAAGCAAAGAAACACTAAACAGCTTCTTCATGAAGGTGAAAGAGGAGAGTGAAAAAGTCAAAACTCAAAAGTCTTAAAACTCAACTTTCAAGAAACCACGATCATGGCATCTGGCCCCTTCACTTCATGGCAAACAGTTGGGGAAAATGTGGAAATAGTGACAAATTTTATTTTCTTGGGTTCCAAAAGCACTTTGGACAGTGGCTGAAGCCACGAGATTAAAAGATGCTTGCTCCTTAGAAGAAAAGCTATGACAAATCTAGACAGGGTATTAAAAAGCAGAGACATCACTTTGCTAACAAGTTCTGTATAATCAAAGCTATAGTCTTTCCAGTAGTTATGTATAGATGTGAGAGCTGAACCATAAAGAAGGCTGAGTGCTGAAGAACTAAAGTTTTTGAATTGTGGTGCTGGAGAAGACTCTTGAGATTCCCTTGGACAGCAAGGAAATCAAACCTTGCAATCCTAAACAAAATTATCGCTGAATATTTATCAAAAGGACTGATGTTGAAGCTGAAGTTCCAGTACTTTGACCACCTGATGTGAAGAGCCAAATCATTGGAAAAGACCCTGATGCTGGAAAAGATTGAGGGCAGGAGGAGAAGGGGGCGACAGAGGATGAGATTGTTGGATGGCATCACTGACTCATTGGGCATGAGTTTGTGCAAACTCCAGGAGATTGTGAAGGATAGGGTAGCCTGGTATGCTGTAGTCCATGGGGTTGCAAACAGTTGGACAGTACTTGAGACTGGAGAACAATAGAAACACAGAATCTCCTTAAATGCTTTACTGAACTCCAATTGGTAATGATTATAATTTTATACACACATATTACTACAGCAAAACATGTTTAGGCGATACATACCACAAGGAGGCTAAAACCAGAATATAGAACAGAGATAAATGAGGAATAATTCACTTTAAAAAAGAAACATTCACTTTAAAGATTCACTATTAATTCCATTTTTTCAATATTAATCAACTCTCTTGTTGAATTAAAACTATTATTTAGTATTAGAGAATTTACATTAAGTGGTAGGAACTCTGAAATATTTTGAGCATTGAAATGCATTTATTTGAAATATTATCCCCCAAACCAGCTAACATTATTAAATACAAATTCATATTATTTAACCTCAGAACAATCAACTATGCTTAGTTAAGAAAAAATACATTAAAGAACTTCATCTGTTTGGAGACAGCATCTGTCAGTATATTGTATGTGTAGTGGACACATAATTTACAACATTCAGATGGAATTTATGAGCAATTTCAAAAGCTGAAAGCAGTGACCTATCTCTTTGCGAGCATACAACGTCTAGATACAGTAGTGACATTTTGATGGGTAGATGTTTAAAATGCATCAAGGACAATAATAATGAAAATGTAATCAATACAAACTCATTCAAAAATGCAAATAAGGCCATTTGTTTATGAATTTAGTGAATATCTAAAATATGTTTAAATCTAAAATATGTTTAAAATTCTATCTTACATTAAAGTCTGCATTAGGGGAAATAAATGATTTCTAAGAAACAATAAAAGAGGAATTCATTTCTGTCTTAATATATCCCAGCAATCATCAACAGTGAAAAATGAGACTTTACTGTTTCCTACTTATATTTAGCATTTCATATTCAAAGATGAATGTATATAATTTATATGTAATGCACCCATGAGGTTCTTATAAATAACATCTGAAAATAGTAGGACAAATAGTAAATTTGGTTGCTTCTATACAAATCATGTCCTCCCACTTTATGTTTTTAATATTATTAATTAAACACTGTCAATAAGTGACAAAAGATTTGCACTTCCATAGCAATATTTGAGATTTAGAAGTTACATCTGTAGGAGGATATTTGGTTTCAGTAGGAATTCCACATCAAGCTAGCAGCAATAAATGAAGAGTAATCACACTGGACATGACTGCACTTCACAGGCTATATTTAACAAACTTACACTCAAGGATATTCCAATCATTCTGCTTGGCTGGAAAACATTACCTCCCACCCCAACCCCTACCCTCAACAACCGTCCTCAATCCTAAAGTGATGTTAAAATGTGCATAAAATATAACTGTGAGGCTTTTCAAATAAGTGGAAGTCATAAAATAAAAATAAAACACATAACATCGATGGGTATATAGATTACTTAAATTCTATTCCGCAATGACATTTTTAATAATGATCATGAGGTATCTCAGAGAAGGCAATGGTAACCCACTCTAGTACTCTTGCCTGGAAAATCCCATGGATGGAGGAGCCTCATAGGCTGCAGTCCATGGGTCGCAAAAAGTCAGGCACGACTGAGCAACTTCACTTTCACTTTCATGCATTGGAGAAGGAAATGGCAACCCCCTCCAATGTTCTTGCCTGGAGAATCCCAGGGACAGGGGAGCCTGGTGGGCTGCCGTCTATGGTATCACACAGAGTTGGATACAACTGAAACGACTTAGCAGCAGCAGCAGCATGATGTATCTAACCATGCTTAGCTATTTCATTTTCAGATTATATTATTTTATCATCTAGTTGGTCTACTCTAAGAGAGCAAATAAACAGATGCTGAATAATTGGCTTAACTATAAACCACAGAACCATTAGGTGAATTATCCAGCAACAGCTAGTTTTATGACAATAGTTTTAAAATCAAACCAAAGATTCAGAGAAAAGTGGTCTAAAAAGAGGAGCTGAAACACAGGGATGGGACAGAGTTAAGAAAATAACATATTTTGAATTTTGGACACAAATTCAAAGCAGGGACTGAACTGAAACCTTACAGAGTCCACCGGAAGTTTCATTTCATTCATTTCATGGATGATTCTCTAACACTCCTTATTACTGCTTCCTTTGACATTATCTAAAAATACCTACGCCCCTACATTCTGATCTCAGGGAAGACTCTGAGGATACATCTCTCAGATTGGACGCTGTCAGATGCCAGAAGGAGATTTAAGAATCCTTCTGTACAGTGTTTGCACTGTTTACGTGACTGTAATCCCCAGTCAGCAAATGGACCAGCTGCATTCGTGACCTCCCAGAGAGTGAACAGACCTGTCTGAACAGGGCATTTCCTTGAAAATTCTTGCTCATAAAATCTGATTTTGATGTTGAAAACTTTCCACCCATGTCCCCTATAAAAGCACAGGTCCCTCTTCTGAAAGAAATGGAACACCGTCCAAAGAAATGGAAAAAAGATAGGGAAACACTTGCCTGGGGGTGGGGAGAGGCAGGAGAAACCTAACAGGAGAAAAAAGTACAAAATGTACTTCATTTAATTACAGAAAGTGTAGTAATACTAATTATCTTGACATGTGGCAATCACTCTTATTTTCTAGTTGAGATCAGGCTTTTTAAAGAAAGATATGTATAATAAAAGCTTTAATAACACCTAATCATTTAAAGCATGCAATTTAAATTCCTGCACAAGCACACAGACCATCAAAACATTTAGAGAAGTTATCATAATTCAAAATGTGATTGCAGTGTTGTAATCCTGTTAAAAGCCAACCAAAGCTGAAGATTCATAATAGGAAGGCAAAATACCAAAAAAAAAAAAAAAAAGCTGATATAAATATGTATAAAGACTTTAACTGATTAACAGGAACCTTTTATACAGGACTTTCTGCCAAATAAAATTAGTATCAATGAAGAATGGGGAAAAAAGTCTAAGAATAATCATTACAGTTTGAGAAAAATTCTGCCACTCTCTCTACACCATAACGTCAAAATAATGTGCTAGGGGAAATTACTTTTAACACATCAAAGAATGCAAAAATGAGAACATTTCGGTAACCCCGCTGCAGTTTGCAGATTATTAGGAATATGGAAACAGTACTGAACATTGGCACAATTGGATAGAAATGTAAAATTATAAGAACAGAAAAACTCCCACTGTGAAAAGACGACAGTGAAGTCTGTAGTTGCTCATGTCATAGAATCAGATAAGAATATGATCGCACCTAAAAAAGAGTCTCTTCTCTAATATGGTTCATTGTATAAACCTTAATCGTGAGATTATGTTAAGAATGTAGAAGTAAAGTTTGAAAATGTAAAGTAAATAAAAATATACGTTTTGCTTACCTTTTAAATGTTCTTTCTCCTCTTTTCTATGCCAGTCCAGAGGCTTGGGTATAGTTCCTCCCTGCCAGTAGATGGAGATAGTAAAATTGAGTCTTGTGGTGACCTCAAATCCTAGTGTAGGGGGTTCAGAATCTTCAATTTCAGATTTTGGAGGTAAAAATGATTTTAATGATTGAAAAGACACATAAAGCTTGTGATCATTGTTATCTGAGTCAGTCAAATGAACTCATTCATGGCCATCTGTACCAATGTATAAGGGAGAGGGTCTTGGCTGGCATAGAAAAAAATAAAAGAAAGAGCATTATTTTTAGGATATATTCCCTTGATGCTTCAATCTTCCTAAATCTTGCTCATTTACTCAACTAATATTTATTGACTAGCGACTCAAGATTGCAGATTACTACCCCAATGTTTCCATATATATTATCTCTCTAGTGTTTTTTTAACAACCTTGTAAATTAGTAATAATTATCCCCTAATATCTTGTCCCAGAAACTATTTTTAAAAGTTGCAAATGGTGAGTTGGCTCTTGCTTGCAAAGGTTCTGTGGTCCACATGATGTTTAGTTAATGGCTTCACAGATTTAGACTGATTTAGTTTCTTCTTCCTACTGATGAAGGGACCTTGACGTTGTGGGAAACTCATTTTCTGTTAATAAAAACTGATTTGGTTTTATTGCATTTCAAATGAACACAAGTGTTGTGCCAGCTTCTCGGGAAGAAATCTAAACAGCCATGGTGCAGGGCTTCCCTGGTGGCACAATGGATAAGAGTCCACCTGCCAATGTAGGGGACACGGGTTCAATCCCTAGTCCAGAGAGATACCACATGCCTCAGAGCAACTAAGCCCGCGAGCCACAGCTACTGAGCCTGAGTACTCCTGAAGCCCTCCCGCCCCAGAGCACATGCTCAGCAACAAGAGAGGCCCACACACCACACTAGAGAGACGCCCCTGCTCGCAGCAACTAGAGAAAAACCTGTGCAAAGCAACAGAGACTGAGCACAGCATCCCCCTGCAAAAAAAAAAAAGAAAGAAAGAAAGAAAGAAAACCACACTATGGTTCAGCCAGTTTATAGAGATCACGTGGATCATCCTGAATAAAACAGAAGTTGGGAGGAGAGTCCCATGACTGTTTTTTTTTTCTTTTAGAAAACTGCTCACTTAAGATCAAATTCATTAACATCTGTGATAACTGGGACTAGCTTCTGAAAAAGAATAAAATCATTATCATTTTCCAAAGCTAATAGGACATGCAAGTGTCTCTTGAAGATGATAAAGAGACAAACTGGAAGAAAATGGAATTGAATATTGATGAAATTATGCAACAATTAGTGCCACTTTTCTCAGTTTAGTAAACCCATTAGAATTTTAATTAAGTGAAATCTATCCCTTATCCTCATCACAAGTAAAGTCTAGGTTTATTATTCTTTGTTGTCCTGGTCCTTGATACCAACACAACACATTTTGGAAAACTAGGGCATTATACAACTTTTTTTAAAGTCTTTATTGAATTTGTTACAACATTGTGTTTCTTTTTTTTTTTTTTTTGGCCCCAAGGCTTCTGAGATCTTAGCTTACCCCATCAGAGATTAAACCTGCACCCCTGCATTGGAAGAAGTCTTAACCACAGAGCCTCCAGGGGAAGTCTCTACCCAGCTTCTTAAACAAGAGTAATTTGTTTAATCTAAGTAATCTGTTCAATCTGTTCTGTTCCAGAGCGATTGACTGAAATAAATCCACTCTCTTTACACAAGCACTGTGGTGATTCTGTCCAAATGAATACACTAATATTTATACACCTCTTTCTAGCTCTTACAAATTATTTTCAGATTATAAATCATTTTCTGACACACAAGTTTCTTCTGCTCTCACAATCACTTGGAAGAGCCAATGTATCATGCAAAATTTATTAATGCAAAAAGAGTTGGTTGTCACCTTAAATTGACCATACAGTTTCTTGTCCAAACCAGCACATTTTTACGACTGAAATAAGGTGGTATTATTAATTGCGTCAAGACCACAGATATAAACCACGATGGTCCCCAGACAACCTGAGCTCATGGTTATCGTAATGACAAACATCTTTACCCTTCAATCCAGCGCTTTTAAGTCTAAATCCTATTCTCTTTCCACTACATCACATGACTCCAGGAAATTTTTCACCTCAAACATCTGTATGAAAGAATTCTGAAGTGTCTGTTTTCTTGTTAGCATCCATAGTCATGTCAGTTCACCCAGTAGAATGAATGCTTTGTTTTCATAAACTTAGTAACATCTAGTACTTTCACAGTATTTTATTCAAGGTAGGTTAAAATAAAAACAGCAACAAAATAACAATCCTAACTTTAAACATTTCCTATTTAACCTCTCTTTAATGGATTATTTCTGAGGTCTTTCTAATACTACCAAGGAAGCAGGAGACATTTTTTACCAATAATTGCTCATTTTCTGGATTCTAACTCCATTCCATTGCTTGGAATAATAGGCCTGATGCTAACTCTCCTTCTAAGTGTAAACATTATTCCAGAATTCGGTACTCCTTAACAAATGATAAATTCCATATACATTTGGAGAAGATAAGAGGTCATTTTAAAGGTGCCTTATCATTAGGGTTAAAAAGTATGGGAAAATGAAGCAATACTGAAAGTAAAAACTGTATACCTTTCACAATGAATATTGTCTCATGTATATATTCCCTTACTCACTTGATTATTCAGTTTTTAACTTATCTGTGTGTAATTTCATTAACAAACTCCAAGAGATTATGGATTTTGCCTAGGTGTTCATTTTGCTTTGTTTTCATTGTTTGTTTTTCACTAATGTATCCCCCCTTAATAACGCTGTACCTCACCTATAATAGAGACTTAATAAGTAAGTGTTGACTGGTTGGGTTGCCCAGGTGTAAAAGCACATGTTTCAGCTGCAAACACACTTACAAAGGAAATGTACTCAGTAAAAAGTATGATATGTGGGTAGACTCCTGGCCTATTGCTGCTTTCTGAAGATTTCTGCCTTACGAAGAAACAAAATCCCTCATGTTATGAGGGGAGATGTCAGCAATCTCTTGCCACTCCAGCAAATCTGTTTCTGTGGAGCTGAGTTTTACGAAATTCATATTTGGAATTACGTCACCACATCTCTGAGATCTCTAAAATGAAACTTCAAGCAACTGTACAATTTCACCCATAGTGCATCATATTCAGGGAAGAAACTCTTTTTACCATTCTGAAATCCAAAGTCAACTACTTGTTTTAAAAAATAGAATTCCCATTCTCTTGCTCAGACTTTAAAACCACACATATCTTTGAAACACAGATACATTTGAGAGATTCTCTCCACAACTTGCATATTTACTACAACTTGCCAGAGGACAGTTATAACAGGGGATGTTCAGAACGGATTGTGATCATTATGGGATGGTAGGATAATACAACAGCACCATCATGGTGGAGAGCATGCTTATGGGCTGGTCTGCACAGAATGTAGCAACGTAGCAAGTTGTTGAGACAAAACCAAACTTTGACATACCTTGCTAAATAATGCCTATAGTCCTCTGTTCCCTTATTATTGCTCCAAATATAAAACTAGGCTTCAGGATTCTCAGCGATGTTAAAGTTATGAACTAAGAATAACCAGAGCTATCTTTTTAAATCCTTTTAAACCACCGGCTTGAGAAAGTTTTGAGAATCTGATGAAAAGTATGAATATTCAAGCCAGGAAATTATATATCTACACACAGACTCTCATAATTTCATACAGTAGCATACAATTTCAGAATGTTCAACCACCCCCTGAAAATTATCCATGAACATTTTATCTATGAAATCAACACTCTCCTCAAAAATAACTTAGCCATCATCAAGCAACCATTTGGGTAAAACATCATTAGTGTAAAAGAGTAACCATTTTAGCAAACAGGGATCAATAAAGAAATCATTCTGAAAGTCTAACGTGAGTTCTGGAGTAAATAAGATATATATTTATCTTAAGAGTAAATTATATATATATACACACACACACACACACACACACACACACACACACACACACACACACATATATATCGTCCCTGCAATTCTCCTGGCAAGAATACTGGAGTAGGTGGCCATGCCCTCTTCCAGGGGATCTTCCCAAGCCAGGAATCAAACCCACGTCTCCTGGACGGCAGGCAGATTCTTTACCACTGAGCCACCGAGGAAGCCTACATGCCACATTGCCATTTGTAAAATAGACAGCTTGTGGGAAGCTGTCATTTAACACAGGGAGCTCATCTCAATGCTCTGTGATGACCTAGAGGGGAGATAGGAGGGAGGTGCTACAAGAAGGGGATATATGTATACTTATAGCTGATTCACTCTGTTGTACAGCAAAAACTAACACAACAGTATAAAGCAACTATCTTCCAATTTAAATAAAAACTAAAATAAATAAAACATACACATATTTAGGTAGGTGTAACATGTTTTTTACATAAAAAATAATGACACTATTTCAGACTTCTGGTGCAGAAACTGTATAAAACTGTTTAAAATGTTTTCTGAAAACACGTATTCAAAATGTGTAATTTAGAACAATCAAAGAATTATTTTCATGTCATCCACAGGGTCCTCCAGGCAAGAAGGCTGGAGTGGGTTGCCATTTCCTTTTCCAGTGGGGCACATTTTGTCAAAACTCTTCACTGTGACCTGTCTTGGGTGGCTCTACATGGCATGGCTCATAACTTCACTGAGTTACGCAAGTCCCATGAAGGGGATACTAAAGGAAATCAACCCCGAATATTGATTTGAAGGACTATGCTGAAGCTGAAGCTGAAGCTCCAACACTTTGGCCATCTGATGCAAGGAGCTGACTCACCATTAGCTGGAAAAGTCCCTAATGCTGGAAAAGACTGAAGGCAAAAGGAAAAGGGGGCAGCGGAGGATGAGATGGTTAGGTAACATCATAAACTCAATGGACATGAATTTGAGCAAACTCCGGGAGACAGTGGAGGACAGAGGACATTGGTGTGCTGCAGTCCATGGGTCGCAAAGAGTTAGGACATGACTTAGCAACTGAAAAACAACAAAGAATTCTTTGCTTTCATCTTTCAGTGATTTTTTTCAAATATTATCTCTTTTTGGAGAAAGCTTAAAGATTTGTTTTCAAGGAAACATATACAAAACCTGATGCTCCAATACTTTGGCCACCTGGTTTGAACAGCTGACTCATTGGAAAATACCCGGATGCCGGAAAAGATTAAGGGTGGGAGGAGACATGGGGATGATAAAGGGGATGACAGAGGATGAGATGGTTGGATGGCATCACTGACTCAATGGACATGAGTTTGAATAAACTCCAGGACATAATGAAGGACAAGGGAGCCTGGTATGCTGCAGTCCATGGGGTCACAAAGAATTGGACATAACTTAGTGACTAAACAACAAAATGCAAAACCGGAAATAGATTCACAGAGAGAAAACAAACTTATGGTTACCAGGGGAGAGTGTGGGAGGGGAGAAGATAATTAGGAGACTGGGATAAACAGGTATACCCGACTATGTATAAAAGAGATCAACAATAAAGTCCTACTGTATAGCACAGGGAACTATATTCAATATCTTCTAATAACCTATAATGGAAAAGAACATGTATACAATATGTATGTATGAGATGTATACATAAAAGAATGTAACATATACTTTAACTGCACTCCTATTTTTCAACAAGAAGAATTATTTACTATAATAGCTTATAAATGCAAAGACAGAGAATTTACCATTTTTGAGCATTAACAGTGGACTAGTGACTATCAGGCATTAGTGTGAACTATCCAACAGGAAAGCTGTCAGAGAGACCCTGGCACCAATGCTCCACCAAGCAGAATACTTCTAACTGGATCAACACATCATGAGCACAGAGAATAAAAAGTGGTGACAAATGTGGGCACCCCCCCCCACCCCCAGCAATAATGTTCCCACCTGCAGGCACAGATTGATAACAAAGCTGCTTCCTTCTGAGGCTGGCTGTAACTGTACCCTAGGGTGGGTAGTAACAAGAGTTTACATATTTGGAAACGGGTGGTGGTTCTCCTGAGCCATGGAGGGGATCAGATAGCAAAAGATAGATCTAATTTGATCCTAGTTCTCTCCTGACCAAATTGACAGTGATTCATTTGCGGAAGATATTTAAGACAACATTAGAAGTTGTCACCTACCTTTCATTTTTAACAACCCAAAATCTTGTTCAGTCACATTGAAAGCAGTAACACAAGGATTGCATATGTTATATACATATTTTTAATATTTATATATTTATTTGGTTTCACTGACTCTTTGTCCCAATACTCAGGATCTTTAGTCATGGAATGCGAACTCTAGTTGCAAAAAGTAGGATCCAGTTCCCTGACCAAGGTCCCCTGTATTGGGAGCGTGAAGACTTAGCCACTGGACCACTGGGGAAGTCCCTGTTGTTATTTTTTGCTTCTTAAGGAATTGTTATGACACAATTTAAATCTTTCACTAGATTTTCTATTTCATAAAGCAAATTTAAGAAAGTTTAAAAATATAACAGTACTATATATAAATTCTACATAGATAGTTGAATATTTTTCTTATTAATATTAACTAAAGCAGGTTGTTTCTTGACAAATGTACAGTAAGTTAGGTTCTTTTTCTCAGTGAGCACGGTACAGTAACTTACAGGAAAACAGTGCACAGTGAGTACATCTTAAATCAGCATTGGATTCAGGCTCATGTTATGTTCTGGAATCAGCATTATTTTCTACTTGTCACTGTGGAGTACAAGTGAAATGGAGAAGACAGTTCACTAACTTAATCACCTTCTTATTTCTCATCAACTCCTCTCCATAGAAAATATAGTATAACAGTAGAGTATAACAAGTCCAGTACAATAAAAATCCTGAAAGGTGGTTAAATTATAATTTTAAAAATATACCTTCACCCCCAAATTTCATGGTTTAGTTAGTCAGGAATGAAATATCTCAGCATGCATATGAAACTGAATTTTTTAGTAAATCATACCCAGAACATATTCTACGTAGAATTAGACTGCAGAGCTCTGTCTAAATGTTTCAGTCAACAAATATTCAATGAGTGCCCACTGAGTTCAGGTTATAAGAGGGGTGCCAGGATACTGCAGCCCGGTGGGGTCCGGGTTCACTGCCGCACACTTAGGTGCTCCTTATTTGAACCAAAAAGCACTGAGCAACACTGAGAGGTGACTCTTCTACCTCTTGGACTAAGTGACTTTTAAAAGCGTATCCTAAGTCTCCATAGTCACTTAAGCTTCAGGAGTTGGTGATGGACAGGAAAGCCTGGCGTCCATGGGGTCGCAAAGAGTCAGACACGACTGAACGACTGGACTGATAGTCACTTAAGGTTTTTTTTTGCATCAAGAGATGGTGGTGGTTGGTGACGGTCCAGGTGGAAGAAGCTACTATACTGACATCTCGGCCAAGGCCAAGTGTCTTTATTTCTCAGTTCAAGTGAACTTAGCTATCAATCTATCAATATCTGCTCTGACCTTAAAATAAGCAGCAAGTCATCTAGAGAAGGCATAGAGAATTGAAAAATGTTCACTATAACATCAGAAGTTATGTATTTTGAGTGTTATGCCTCTTTTGCTGTTCATGAGCACGTGATTATAGCTAGTTTGGGTATTTTTTCCTATATTAAACAGAGTTCCTAAAATTAAAACCATAAACCTCCAATACAAAAGAATTGATGGGGAGTACTAAGAAGCCATGTAAGTATCAAAGAAAAAAAAGTGAAAGTTTAAGCAAAGAAAACCAATCATCTGACTCACCGACAAACTGATATCATGTGAGGGAATTACTGATATCATGTGAGGGAATTACTGATATCATGTGAGGGAATTACATGAATGAACATTGTGCGGTAATGACGGCAGTATACTAAACACCATGAACATCATGCGGCTCCCAGCCATACCTCACTGAAACAAAACAGAAGCATTTTGAAAGTTCAAATGAAATAGTTTTATCTAATATAAACCAAATTGCTGAGCTGGAAACCACCTCTCATAGGTCATTTGGAAGTCAAATAAAATTTTATTACCGCAAAAACAAATTGTTCTCAAAATGTGCAGACACTGTTATTTAAGGATTATCTGTCACCAGTTTTGAAAATATAACTGAAGAGTCAGTGCATCTGTTAGAGGATCGATTTATAATGATTTACACTGAATAAAACACCCAAGGGAAAATGGATATATAAAAATAACTCTCCTAAATTAGAAGCACATAGTTTTTTTTATAGATTATCAGGGACTGATTTTATGATTGTTTTCTATCAATGAGCTGCCAATCACTGATGGAAAGATAGGACAGTAACAAATTGCTCTTTTATCTGTTTCACGTTATCGTTCTATTTGGTACCACTTTCTACTTTCTGTCCCACTTAAGATATCTTAGATTCTATAGAATCTAGTCTGATACCTGGAGTTCATTCTTTGCCAAGATTTTCTCCTCAGTATTCTTCTACAGTCTCAAATCCTTGGCAAGCTTTCTTCTTGAACTATCTTCCATAAGCATATGCTCTTTGAATCTACATCAACAGCTCAGAACTCTCTTTCAAACCACAGAACTCACATTCCCAAGTGTTCCACCACCTTCAAATCAATATACCCTACTGCAAACGTACTCATAAGGTCTAGATGGTCTTCTACTTTACTTTTATAATGTCTATGAATGGAATCACCATCTCACCAGCCAGTCAGCATCAAAACCTCATCATTTTTAACTTTTGCTTATGACACTATATGGTCAATTTAATAGGATTGAGATGATTTTTAAAATAAGACATGGCTTTAGTTCAGTTCACTCAGTCCTGTCCAGCTTTTTGCAACACCATGGACTGCAGCATGCCAGGCCTCCCTGTCCATCACCAACTCCTGGAGCTTGCTCGAACTCATGTCCTTTGAGTCGGTGATGCTATGCAACCATCTCATCCTCTGCCATCCCCTTCTCCTCCTGCCTTCAATCTTTCCCAGCATCAGGTTCTTTTCTAATGAGTCACTTCTTTGCATCAGCCAGCCAAAGTATTGGAGTTTCAGCTTCAGCATTAGTCCGCCCAAGGAATATTCAGGACTGATCTCATTTAGGATGCACTGGTTGGATCTCCTTGCAGTCCAAGGGACTCTCAAGAGTCTTCTCCAACCACAGTTCAAAAGCATTAATTCTTCGGTGCTCTGCTTTCTTTATGGTCCAACTCTTACATCCACACATGACTATTGGAAAAAAAAAAAACATAGTTTGACTAGACAGACCTTTGTTGGTAAAGTAATGTCTCTGTTTTCGAATATTCTGTCTAGGTTTGTCATAGATTTTCTTCCAAGGAGCAAGCATCTTTTAATTTCATGACTGCAATCAATATCTGTAGTGATTTTGGAGCCCAGAAAAATAAAGTCTGTCACTGTTTCCATTGTTTCCCCATCTATTTGCCATGAAGTGATGAGACCAGATGCCATGATCTTAGTTTTCTGAATGTTGGGTTTTAAGCCACCTTTTTCACTCTCCTCTTTCCCTTTCATCAAGAGGCTCTTCACTTCCTCTTCGCTTTCTGCCATAAGGATGGTGTCATCTGCATATCTGAAGTTATTGATATTTCTCCCGGCAATCTTGATTCTAGCTTGTGCTTCATCCAGCCCAGCATTTCACATGATGTACACTTCATATAAGTTAAATAAGCAGGGAGACAATAGACAGCCTTGACGTACTCCTTTTCCAATTTGGAACCACTCTGTTGTTCCATGTCTGGCTCTAACTGTTGCTTCTTGACCTGCACACAGATTTCTCAGGAGGCAGGTCAGGTGGTCTGGTATTCCCATCTCTGGAAGAAATTTCCACAGTTTGTTGTAATCTACACAAGCTGGATGGCATCACTGACTCGATGCACATGAGTCTGGGTGAAATCCGGGGGTTGGTGATGGACAGGGAGGCCTGGCGTTCTGTGATTCATGGGGTCACAAAGAGTCGGACACAACTGAGCAACTGAACTGAACTGAACACAGTCAAAGGCTTCGATTTAGTCAATAAAGCAGAAATAGATGTTTTTCTGGAACACTCTTGCTTTTTCTATGATCAGATGGATGTTGGCAATTTCATCTCTGGTTCCTCTGCCTTTTCTAAATCCAGCTTGAACATCTGAAAGTTCTCGGTTCACGTACTGTTGAAGTTTAGTCTGGAGAATTTTGAGCATTACTTTGATACCCTTGAGATAAGTGCAATTGTGCGGTAGTTTGAACATTCTTTGGCATTGGGATTGGAATGAAAACTGACCTTTTTCAGTCCTGTGGCCACTGCGGAGTTTTCCAAATTTGCTGACATATTGAGTGCAACACTTTAACAGCATCATCTTTTAGGACATGAAATAGCTCAGCTGGAGTTTCATCACCCCACTAGCTTTGTTCATAGTTTTACTTCTTAAAGTCGACCTGACTTACTACTCCAGGATGTCTGCCTCTAGGTGAGTAATCACACCACGGTGGTTATCTGGGTCATGAAGATCATTTTTGCATATTTCTTCTGTGTATTCTTGTCACCTCTTCTTAATATCTTCTGCTTCTGTTAGATCCATACCATTTCTACCCTTTATTGTGCCCACCTTTGCATGAAATGTTTCTTTGGTATCTCTAATTTTCTTGTAGAGATCTCTAGTCTTTCCCATTCTATTGTTTTCCTCTATTTCTTTGCATTGATCCCTGAGGAAGGCTTTCTTATCTCTCCATGCTATTCTTTGGAACTCTGCATTCATATGGGCATATCCTTCCTTTTCTCCTTTGCCTTTAGCTAAAGGCAAAGATACGGCTTAGGACCCAGTTGGTGTCCAATAGGTATAGTAAGTCCCCGACTTAGGAGCCTTCAAGTTTCGAACTTTCAAAGAGGTGAACATGGAGCTCACTAATAAGACCTGATGGAACTGGAGGCCCAGAGAGAGGATGAAGAGAGACAAGAAGAAGAAGTAACTGAAGAATCGAAACAGGTAATGGGGCCTTTATCTGAGGAGGCATTGTGCATTTTTGAGAACAAGACCCAAACACAGAGCATTACATGAAGGCTGCAGCAGCTGTTCAGAATGAATCCAGAGTTATGGCATCACCTATGATGAGAAATATAAGAGCTACCACCCAGACATCACTGGATTGTTTTTTCAAGAGGGCAGATAGAATTGAATCTTTCAAGGAACCAGAACCTGTGCCTCAGCATCAGGCACGAGGCAGCTTGCACTCCGTGTCCTGTTGCTGACGACCCTTCTGCTCTACCGTCTCCCACATTCTCTCCCTCCTCCAGGCAGTAGCTCTTCTCTGTTCACTTGATGCCAGCCCCTGTATGCCAGTTGTTATACTTCATTACTGTACTTTTCAAGATACTGTACTGTAAGATTAAAAATGTTTTATTTCTTGTTTGCTTTTTAAGTATTATTTGTGTGGAAAGTACATATAAACCTATTACTCTGTGTGTGTGTGTGTGTGTGTGTGCAAGCGCGCGTGCAAGCGCTTGTGCTTACTCAGTTGTGTCTGACTCTTTGCGACCCTGTGGACTGTAGCCCATCAGGCTCCTCTGTCCATGGGATTCTCCAGGCAAGAATACTGGAGTGGGTTGCTGTTTCTTTCTCCAAGGGATCTTCCCGACCCAGAGATCGAACCCAGGTCTCCCGCATTGCAGGCAGACACTTTAACCTCTGAGCCACCAGGGAACCCCATACAGACGGCCAATATTCTAAACACTTGTCCATCCTGTCTCACAAATTAGATTGCTATATGTCTATAAATCAAGGAGCTTCCCTGGTGGCTCAGACAGTAAAGAATCTGCCTGTAATGCAGGGAACCTGGGTTCTATCCCTGGGTCAGGAAGATCCCCTGGAGAAGGGAATGGCAACCCACTCCAGCTAGCCTGGAGAATCCCATAGATAGAGAAGCCTGTTGGGCTATGGTCCATGGGGTCGCAGAGAGTCAGATATGACTTGAGTATTGGTTGTTTTTTTTTTTTTAACGTTTTTTGTTTATGGTACAAGTCATATTTAATTTCATTTATTTTCCCATATAGACGGCCAATATTCTAAACACTTGTCCATTCTGTCTCACAAATTAAACTACTATATGTATATAAATCAATTTCTGTCTTTTTAAAATCTTTTTCAATGTACTATTTGGCTGTTCTTGAACAAAAAACACCATATAGTTATCCCTTTATAATAAATTTTAATGCCTTGGTTACTCATAGCCCATTATTTTCTACATTAGTTTTCAAGTTAGCAAACTTAGTTCCATGACATTCTATAAGAATCTCATTGAAATAATGCTTAATTTATAAAATTATTGGAGGACACTTTACATAACTGTAATATTAAATTCTCCCAGCAGTAAACATGGTATTCCTCTCATTTATTTACATTTTATGTTTTTTTCTTTTTAAGACTATTTGAACAACTCCAAAGATAGCCACTGAAACTATAAGGAACATATATAAAACTGCTATTGAGTACATTCCTGTCAGCTAGAAAATGCCAGCATCACATTTGTGATCTGATTATCAACATCCCAAAGCTGAATCCAGGGGTATGGAATAAAAACAGATGCATGGTGGAAAAAGTAACCACTGCTAGAGTTCTCAAAAATGTCAGCTGTTGAAATGTTCTAGCTCTTGGCTCCTCCCCCATCACCAGAAGAGAGACCGGCTCCCTTGAGACACACGCACAGCTTTTCTGCTCTCCAGCTACTATTTCAGGAAAGTTCTAATTATCTTTACAAAGATCGCGCACATCAGTTTTTAGCTGAACGGAAAGGTAGCAATTGTGTAGTTGTCATGAGTAGGGTAATTGTTCACACCTTTCACCATGGGTTCTTCATCACACAACTTTCAGTTTTTCCTCAGTACTTACAACTCTGAAATCATCTTGTGTACCATGCATTAGCACCCCTCTCTTCTTTCCAGAAGAGGGATTCCTGGAAAGCTAACAAGGGTCTGTTCTGTTTATTGCCGCATCCCCAGCATCAAGAATAATACCTGGTCCATAGAAAGTGCATAACGTGTCTGTTGAACTAATAAATTGATATGTATCTAACGATATGCCTTATATGTAACTATATAAGAGTCAGACTGTCTTAATGGTCTCATGATATTTTGAAAATTCACTAGCGATCCGGCGGTTAGGATTCTGAGCTTCCACTGCCCAGGTTCAAACCTGGTTGGAGAACTAAGATCTTGCAAACCACGTAGCACAGCCAGGAAAAAAAAAAAAAAAAAGTTTTATGATTTTGTAATACTGCTGTCCATTTAGCAAGGACACCAAAAGGACTGGCATCCTAGCGAAACCATGAGCATCTGCTCAATAAAAATGACTGACTTGACTTGCTTGTCTCATGGCTCCTCCCACTCCTTCCTTTCAATTCTTTTTACCCATTTATTACACTTTAACAAGTCTCTTTTTTATCCCCTCTCATTTAAAAGGACTTTCTTTTTCCTCTCTCCATTTATCTCACCCAAAGGAATTTCATTAGGACAAAAGCTTAGAACGTTTCAGACAAATTTCATAAGTTGATATAGTCACAAGGTTGAAGTGAACTTAAATGTTTTTGTTTTAACTCTTGAACGAAAAGATGAGCACAGCACGTAATTATCTTCTGCTTCTCAGAAATTTCCTCTTTTGTATACTGTCTCTGTAAAGCTCTATTCTCCATAATCTTCTCGAAGATGCTATCCCTACCATATTTACCAATAAATGGCTTTTATCTTGTTTACCTATAAATAAACTGATATTGCATAATTGTTTCCATCAGGTTTATAACACTTTTCTTGAAAAAGAAGAAATATGGAATGAGTGCTTCAAAAGAATGTTCAGTTACTATATCACTGATACATAAACACCATGAAGTTTAAGAAATCCTTTAAATACAAAGCTGTTTCCTATGGGGAAATAAATGGTTTTCTCACCCATTCATGTTCACCACGGTATCCCAAAGTTTAACCCAATTTTAATGCCATTTATTTGTATATTATATCTTGCTATAGTTACATGACAACAAAAGCTATGCTTTATAAAACTGCTGCAACGTTTCTTTAAAGAAACTGTTTAAAGGAAATGGTAAAGGGGGAAAGATCATAGAAAACACTGAACACTGAGTGATTCAAACACTAAAAGTCAACATGGAGGGAAAATCCTATAGGTCAACAGAATAAAGGTTCACAAGCAGGAGCTTCTTTGTGTTGAGTGTATGGTACAAAGGAAATCAACATGGGACATAAAGGCCATAATCCTTGGTATTCCTTCCTGTGAACAGCTCAGTCTGCAGTAGCAGCTGCAAGGTCTCTTAAGGAGATGCCAACACGGGGGTTTAATCAGCTTAGAGTGGGAAGTGTGTAAGAAATTCTTCGCAAATATGAGCACTAAAAAAGAGACAAATGGAAAGAAGTGGAACGAATCTAGGCAATTTATAGAGGAACAGGCCTAAAAAGGATTAGGTTTAAAAATATTATCCTGGCAAAGACCGGAAATCAAGAAACAAATAAGCAAGCGCAAGGATCCAGTGAGTCTAACGAAAAAGTGACTGCGTTGTCCAGAGTTTTGGTGATAGTTTTGATGGAATATATGAAGTGGTGCAGGGATAATAATAAAAACAAGTGAATGAATAAACTGACTCTTGTAATGGGCCTTGCATAAGACAATTCATCTTTTATGACTGTCATTTATTTCAAAGCATCCAATCATTTTACTCAATACCTACATATTTAGGCTTTTGTTTACAGATTAATATAAAGTGTGCTTAGATTAATTAATTCAAGTGAAAATGAGTTAAGAAAGACTCCAGGAAAGTTTGTTAAAGAGAATATACTTCTTAGACTATACTGCTTAAATACTGTAGCCATGGGCTTTAAAAGATATATTTTTCTATGTTATTGGCTAGTCTGTAATACTTTGCTATTACTGTAAATGGACACTGGGATCCTGACCATGTGTTGTCCATAGAAAGATAAAAGTGTCACCAAGGATGTGTCAATTTCAGGCTTTTAACTTTATACTACTGCCTGTTATAGACCTCTAGAGACTAGTTCTCAAATGCCTTTTTCTTTTTTTTTGGATAAATCTATACCTTTTCTGGTCCTCAATAATTAAATGGCATATTTTAAAAGAATAAAACTAATGAAATAATAAATAACAAAAAACCCTTAAGATTATAAAACTAAGCCTCTTTAAAAAACATACATAAGATCACTAACCCTCTATTTACCACTTAGATTAAAAGTAATACTTTTGCCCACTCTCGTTATACCTGGACTCCTTTAACCAATAGTCACAGCTCTGTCCTTTGCCACACTTGTCATAAATATAATAATATACTGAAATTTATTTGTACATATACAATATGTACACATACATCACTAAACTCAAATATAAACAATGAATCACAGGTGTGGATTTCTGGGAAATCAGAAAATGAGTCTATGGTCTGAAACAAATGCAAACAAGGCTAGGACTTCAAATCCCAAAACGTGATTAAGGATTTGTTTATTCTAACACACACATTAGCAGACATTTCTGGTGGCATCGCTTTGATTAGCTTCAACTGGAATACGCTGTTGACTCAGAGCTTCAAAGGGTAGGCGGCCAGAGGAGGACGAGCACACAGCCACGGACCAAACGCATACACTGACCTCATCTCATGTGAGCATCCAGGCACATCGGCCAGGCTCTCGCAGCTTAGAGGCCTTTGCTGTTCTTTAATTAAAGAATGTATTTATCTCCTTAACCAGGCTGGAGATTACTTGAGGCCACAAAATATACTTTGGTATGTTTTCCTTTTCAAACATTCCAAGTCAATGCAACTGAATATAGAATTTCAAATGATTCCATCTTTGACAAGAACCATTCTGCACCCAATAAGCATTTAGGTGCCAATAAATCTTAGGATTTCAGTGAATAATAACATTCAGATTGTTAGTCATTTGTTAAAAAAAACAAACAAACAAACTCTTACACTGAAAGAAACTAACTATATAACATGAAATCTAGAAAACTCAGCAGTGGCCACAGGACTGGAAAAGGTCAGTTTTCATTCCAATCCCAAAGGAAGGCAATGCCAAAGAACATTCAAACTGCCACACAATTGCACTCATCTCACATGCTAGCAAAGTAATGCACACAATTCTACAAGCCAGGCTTCAACAATATGTGATCCGTGAGCTTCTAGATGTTCAAAGCTGGATTTATAAAAAGCAGAGGAACCAGAGATCAAACTGCCAACATGCACTGGATCATAGAAAAAGCAAGAGAATTCCAAAAAAAGAAAAAAAAATCTACTTCTGCTTTATCGACTAAGCCAAAGCCTTTAACTGTGTGGATCGCAACAAACTATGGAAAATTCTTCAATAGATGGGAATACCAGACCACCTGACCTGCCTCCTGAGAAATCTGTATGCAGGTCAAGAAGCAACAGTTAGAACTGGACATGGACAACAGATTGGTTCCAAATTGGGAAAGTAGTACATCAAGGCTGTATAATGTCACCCTGATTGTTTAACTTATATGCAGAGTACATCATGTGAAATGCCAGGCTGGAGCATAAGTTAGAATCAAGATTGTTGGGAGAAATATCAGTAACCTCAGATACGCAGATGACACCATCCTTAAGCAGAAAGTGAAAAAGAACTAAAGAGTCTTTTGATTAAAGTGAAAGAGGAGAGTGAAAAAGTTGGCTTAAAACTCAACATTCAGAAAACTAAGATCATGGCATCTGGTCCCATCACTTGATGACAAATAGATAAGGAAACAATGGAAACAGTGACAGACCCTACTTTTGAGGGCTCCAGAATCACTGCAGATGGTGACTGCAGCCATGAAATTAAAAGACATTCGCTCCTTGGAAGAAAAGTTATGGCCAATCTAGACAGCATATTAAAAAGCAGAAACATTACTTTACCAACAAAGGTCCGTCTAGTCAAAGCTATGATTTCTCCAGTAGTCATGTATGGATGTGAGAGTTAAAGAAAGCTGAGCGCCAAAGAATTGATGCTTTTGAAATGTTGTGTTGGAGGAGACTCTTGAGAGTCCCTTGAACTGCAAGGAGATCCCACCAGTCCATCCTAAAGGAAATCAGTCCTGAATATTCTTTGGAAGGACTGATGCTGAAGCTGAAACTCTAATACTTTAGCCACCTGATGCAAAGAGCTGACTCACTGGAAAAGACCCTGACACTGGGAAAGATTGAACGCGGGAGAAGAAGGGGATGACAGAGGATCAGATGGTTGGATGACATCACTGACGTGATAGACATGAGTTTGAGTAATCTCCAGGATTTGGGATGGACAGGGAGGTCTGGCATCCTGCAGTCCATGAGGTCGCAAAGAGTCAGACACGCCTAAGCAACTGAACTGATATAACACTAAATGCATCATGAGATTTACAAAATAAACACAACATCTACTGTTATAACTGATCCCTGCCAAGATTAGGATTATCCAACTACTTTTCACCCATCTACATTAGCAGCTCACAGAACAGGTTAAGAAAAATAGTTTGACCACAGCTCTCATCTCCTCACCCCTGAATCCAAAGTATGCATGAACCTGGACTGACGATTCATTTCTTCTATGATATTATACATGTTTCAATGTCATTCTCCCAAATCATCCCACCCTCTCCCTCTCCCAGAGGGATGGTATGGGGAGGGAGGTAGGAGGGGGGTTCAGGATGGGGAACACGCGTACACCCGTGGCAGATTCATGTTGATATATGGCAAAAACCAATACAGTATTGTAAAGTAATTAGCCTCCAATTAAAATAAATAAATTTAAATTAAAAAAAAAAAAAAAGTAAGCATGACTGCCAACCTTCCTCCTGGGGATCCAGTTCAGAACCTTGCTCTGGATCACTGTTTCTGAAAGTGTAGTAAATGAACCACTAACAGTTCTTAATGTGATTTTGGTTAGTACATTGAAAGGGCATGTTCTTTAACAGTTGATCATTCACTTTAATAGATATTATATATACATAAATTATATTTTTGTTTCCATGGATATTTCCTACTGCTTTCTTTTAAAAAAATCTATTCATTTAAGAGAAGAGTTGTTCAATGTAAGGGAAAATTTTTAGGGAATATTTGAGTGAATAATTTAGTGACTAACAGGTGAGTATAATTTTGGTAAAAACTGTTAACATGTATAAAGCAGTGTCATATCTTGAATAACAGCAAGAAGTTCATGAGGATGGAATCAAGGCTGACATGCTCACTGTTTTATACCAAGGGTCCATCCAGCACGTTCTTTGGATTTATTATGCTCTTAAAAAACATTTGTGGGAAGTATATAATTTGCCTTGTCACTTAATTAAAAAAAAAATAGGGACCCAAAATGAGTAGAAGAAATCATAAAATCATAGCAGAAATAGATGAAATAGGAACAGAGAAAACAATATCAAACAAAAATGAAACTAAAAGCTGGTTCTTCAAAAAGAAACAAAATTGATAAACCTTTAGCCAGACTCATCAAGAAAAAAAGGGATAGGACTCAAATCAATAGAATTACAAATGAAAAGGAAGAAGGTACATCAGACATTAAGGAAATAAAAAAGATCATAAGAGATTACTACAAGCAACTACATGCCAATTAAATGAACAATCTGGAAGAAATCGACAAATTCCTAGAAAGATACAAGAGCCGAACTGAACCAGGAAGAAATAGAAAATATGAGCAGACTAATCACAAGTAATGAAATTGAAACTGCAATGAAAAATCTTCCAACAAGCAAAAGTCCAGGACCAGACTGCTTCACAGGTGATCTGTATCAAACATTTAGAGAAGAGCTAACAGCTCAAACTCTTCCATAAAAACTGAAGAGGGAAGAACACTCTCAAGCTCATTCTATGAGGCCACCATTACACTGATACCAAAACCAGACAAAGATATAAAATAAAAAAGATTAGAGGTCAATAACACTGATGAACATAGATGCAATAACTTTCAACACAATACTAGCAAACAGAATCCACAAAACATTAAAAAGATGACACACCATGATGAAGTGGGATTTATCCCAGGATGCAAGGATTCTTTAATAAGTACAAATCAATCAATGTGATACACTATATTAACAAATAGAATAATAAAAACCACATGATCATTTCAATAGATGCAGAAAAAGCTTTTGACAAAATTCAGCACACATTTATGATAAAAACTCTAAAGAAAGTGGGCATAGAGGGAACCTACCTCAACATAATAAATGCCACATACATGACAAAAGCCACAGCAAACATCATTCTCAGTGGTGAAAAACTGAAAACATTTCTTCTAGGATCACGAACAAGATAAGGGTGCCCACTCTCTCCACTATTATTCAACATACTTTGGAAGTCCTAGCCACAGCAATCAGAGAATAACAAAAAAATAAAAAGAATCTAGATAGGAAAAGAAGAAGTAAAAAAAAAATAAGAAGAAGCATCAGCTTTGAGCAAAAAAACAGCAAAATTACATATGTAAAGCGATTCAGTGAATACTAAAGTCCAGTATTGCAAAGATCTTTTGTTGCTTTTATTGAAACTAAAGTCATTCCTGGTCAAAACCCTGAAAGCTGGCCCCTGGATTATAACGGTTTAACAAACTTTGTGTTTACTGTTACATAGGCACATATCAACACTTGCAGAAGTAATGATGAGATTTGTAGGACTGAAGACAGTGTGACATGGCCAAATACCAGATATGAAGTCCCTTCTATACTAAAATCAAAACCAAAACCTTAACAACCCTTTGGAAATTAGCTCTGAGACATTAAATTACAAAATGCTCCAAAAATGTGATAACAATTGTATAATAATTGTCCAATTGTATAATTGTAAACATGTACAGCTGTGTATTATATGGTTAATAAGTTGACTTAACTACAACAAATATGGAAAGAAAAAAATAATGTATACCATAAAATAACCATTTTCAAGGAATTAAAAAAGTAAAACTATAGCTCATAAGCCGTGTATCAATATTTATTTAAATATTTAAAATATTTATTAAATATCCAGTTTGAAGACTCAAACACAAGAACAACTTTAGTCTAAGGTGGTTTCTAGACAGACCTTGGAGAACAATGATGACTCAGATACAACAAAACCTATGACTAGCAAAACAGATCTTGCCCAATCTGGGGAGAATTTACACATGATAAAGTCAAGGCAGCTGAAATAAACAACAACAATAAAAAATCATTAGTTTCCCTATGATTCAGCTTAAGAAATTAAACAAGCCAATCCACCTGGAAAAAAAAAAAAAAAGAAAAGACAATACTGCATTTCCCTCCAGCTGCCACTTGGTCAAAAACATTGGGTAGATGTCAGACAGAATAAAATTTCTCTATTTGATAACTTATTTTTGAAATAGCTAAGGTGATTTTAGGTATATGTACCACCCTGATCATGTAGATATTGAAATTCTCAGAAAACAAAGCAAAAATAATTGATGAGTGCAAAAAGAATTATTCTCCTCTCCTCCCAATCTCATCACATTCACTAATGTACTATCTATGGACTTTCCTATTTGGGGTATTTCATATAAACAAGATCATATAATAAGTGGCCTTTAATAAATAGCTTCTTTTACTTTGTTTCCTTATTGATTACCTGTCTGGATGATAAATTCACTGTTAGAAGTGTAGTATCAACAACCCTACTCTTATTGAATTGTCTGTTTCTCCTTTCTTATCTGTTAGTATTTGGTTAGTATATCGAGGTACTCCCATGAAGTAGGATATAAGCAGGAAGTTTTTAGTAGATGTCCTTTATCAAGCTGAGGAAATTTCCTCTACTCCTAGTTTGCTGAGGTTCTATTAGTAAAGCATTTTAGATTATTTGTCCCATATTATCTGCATATCGGAATGATGACGTATTTTTCCTGCTTTGTTTTGCTGGTATGGTCAGTTTCATTGATTTTTGTTTTATTTTGTGTTTTGTCATTGTTTTTGCTGTTGCTTCTTTTCCTTTATTTATTTTAACCATTTAATTTTATCCAAAACTTTATCATTATTCATTTGTTTATGTTTAAATTGGAGGATAACTGCTTTAAATACTGTATTAGCTTCTGCTTTTCAACAGTATGAATCAGCTACATTAAACCTTTAATTTTGTATTGGAGTATAGTTGATTAACAATGTTAGTTTCAAGAGTCCAGCAAAGTGATTCAGTTATACACATACACGTACCTATTCTTTTTCAAATTCTTTTCCCATTTAGATTGTTATGTAACATTGGACAGACTTCCCTGTGCTACACAGTAGGCGTTTGTTCATTACCTATTTTAAATAAAGCAGTGTGTATACATCCATCTCCCCAAGCTCCCTAACTTCCTACCCTTTCTTCCCATCCTTCCCCCTGGCCCTATAACCATAGACTCATTCTCTAAGTCAATGAGTCTGTTTATACTTTGTAAATAAGCATTATAGACTCCAGTTCCTTGCTCCCTCTTTTAAGTTGTTTACTTTCTTAAAACCCTACTCTTGGAAAAGAGCCCAATTGTGACACAGATAACAGGAAAATGAATTCTCCAAAGGCACAAGAAAGCCAAACAAGTGAGTGTCACTAGCAAATACAGTACATTAATAATAAAGAATAAAGCTGCTGATCAGTCGTTAAGCTTTTACATAAACAATGGGGCATTTACTCCAAATTCCAGTATTCTAAAACATGATTTATGGACATTTTCGAGCTACTGTATAGAACATGCAGATTTTCACTGTTTTGATTTTAAACAATAACACATTATTTTCTTCTCCTGAAATAAATACAGTTCTTTAAGACCATATATTACCAGGCAGACTTTCTAAGCTACAATTTATATCTCACACAGTAATAAGTCTTCCAAGTCTTATATATCTTATATTTGACCTTTTCATTATAGTACAACTGAAAAACCTTTTTTTTTTTCAATTTAAGTCTTCAACCCTTGCATTTACTATCTATCTTTTAATTCCTTTGCAAATTGTATCAAGGAATTTTCTGACAAAAATATTTTAGGGAAAACAAACTGCCTCAAGATTCAAAAACCTTAAAAGAATTTTCTCCCCTATTTCCAAGATATAATAATACAAAAATACAACATGGTATAATTCATTTAATGTGAAGAAGTATTAAGGAAGTTATCCTTAAATGTGCATGAAATGCCCCAGATATAAGACAATCTAAAAAATTCTCCAAAAACATAAGATAGTTAAATTATCACTTTAAATAAATAAAGACATGGGGTTCAGAAAGCTAAAATATGCCACACATAAAGCTTATAGTTACAGAAAGTTGTGTTGATAAATATTTTTCTTCTTAAAAAAGTAAAATTTGGCTCAATGGAGATATTTTAACTAAAATCAATCAGCAGTAGATTCTGAAATGGGGTTTCCCCAGTGGCACAGTGGTAAAGAACGGCCTGCCAATGCAGATGATCTGGATTCAATCCCTGGGTCGGGAAGATCCCCTGGAGAAGGAAATGACAACCTTCTCAGCATTCCTGCCTGGAGAATTCCATGGACAGAGGAGCCTGATGGGCTACACACGTCCTTGGGATTCGCAAAAGAGTGGGACACAACTGAGCGACTTAACAACAGCAACAGATTCTGAAATAGACTTCCCTAAAGCCATTTTAAGCACAAATGTAAATGAAATATGAACTGCCTTGTTAAGATACCTGCAGCCTTCAAGTCCACAGTATTATAGAAAATGTCACTTGGTCACTCTGGCTTGATGGCATCACTGGTCTAGCCTTAATATCATTCTTACGCACTTCTCCTCATGTGTCTCTGTCTATATCAAACAAGACTGCATTCTTCTGTGTACTGCATTCTTCTACCATATTTTCCTATTATTTCAGAATACAGCACAGTTGGAAAAGACTTAAGAGGTCATCAGGTCCAATTATTAATTTATAGATGAGGAATATGTAACTATGCACCATGATACAGTAAGACCAAAGTCACTGGATGAAAGTCATTTGGGTTTTTCAGACTCTGAAACTGAAAACACACCAAGGAGATCTTCAGACCCTTGGTTTTCCTCTCATTCTAGCCCACAATACTACCCTCTTTCACATGCTTACAATTAGCTTACCTTAAGAATGATCAATTTCAGGGGCAGGGCCTATATTAACTCCTTTTTTGAAATGCCTTAAAAATGCAAACATTCAAATAGTCTTGTCTTGATCGATAACACTGGCAATTTACCTTAGGCAGAAGAAAACAAATTTGCCAGAATAATTTCAGAGACCATTTGCTGTTGCATGTCACTGAATTATAGTGGTGCTATGCGTCTTCTGAACTATCTTCTTGATAAGGGTAAGGATATCTTAAGGATCTGAGACTTGCTTTTTCCCTCTCAGTACCTTAAAGAAAACTCAAGTAGTTGTTTATCCAAACTGCTATTTTCTAAATTGTGATTTTTATCCACTGAAAACTTAACAATATCATCATAGCCTATGGGGACCCTTTAGGGTTTTACTTTTACCAATGTGATGTGAAAGTCGCTCAGTCATGTCCGACTCTTTGTGATCCCGTGGACTATACACTCCATGGAATTTTCCTGGCCAGAATACTAAAGTGGGTAGCCTTTCCCTTCTTCAGAGGATCTTACCAACCCAGGGATCAATCTGAGGTCTCCCACATAGCAGGCAGATTCCGAGCATCTACCTAAACCCAAGCACACCCACAAGAAGCTTTGGATCTCTTGACAAACACCACTCACACATCATTTTTGAAAGGACGTTAAGGATGCCCACCTCTTACAGGCCATTTAGAATTTATTCACTTTGACTCTGAGCAGATGAATTAAGCACGTGTATTCTTTTGGGGGTCCGTAAGGACCTCTTTCCCTCTATTTAAGTCAAGTCCTGTTTGGACCCTGCCTCTAAGAAAAAAACTAAGCAAGATAGGAAGAAACCCATGTGAAGGCAAACCCAGCAATTAGTTTTGACCTTCAAATATATTTAGATTCCACAATAATGGCTCATTTCTGGTGTTGTTCAGTCGTTAAGTCCTACTCTTTGCGATCCCCATTGCAAGACTCCTCTGTCCTCTACCATCTCCCAGAGTTTGGTCAAATTCATACCAATTGAGTCGGTGATTCTATCTAACCATCTCAGCTTCTTCTGAGCCCTTCTCCTTTGATTTTCAGTCTTTCTCAGCATCAGGGTCTTTTCCAATGAGTTGCCTCTTCATATCAGGTGCCCAAAGTATTAGAGCTTCAGCATCAGTCCTTCCAATGAATATTCAGGGTTAATTTCCTTTAGGATTGACTGGTTTGATCTCCTTATAGTCTAAGGGACTCTCAAGAGTCTTCTCCAACACCACTATTGGAAAGCATCAACTCTTCAGTGCTCAGCCTTTTTTATGGATCAACTCCCACATCCATACATGACTACCGAAAAAGCCAAAGCTTTGACTGTATGAACCTTTGTCACATTTACTTGCTGTATATTAATTAAGTGAAATCACCTGAAATCATGTATATGAAACGTTTGTGAACTTTGACACATTATTCATTTTTATTTTTCTCCCTTTTCCTTGTAATAGAAATAGGTCATGAAACCAAAAACTGTCATAATTATGAAAAATGCATACACTTTAGAAAAATATAAATACTATGCTATATTTTTATTGAGCTTCAGTATTGCTTTCTGTAGCTGATTGAAACATATACATATATATTTTTGGATGCAATTGTTAACCTAAGAGGTCTGTCATCTACAGAAAGAAAGTTTGTATTGAGAAACTATTTCAAATGGCTTTGTTCTGTCTTGTACAAACTCAACTACACAATGTCTACCTTGGATCAGTTTAAAAGTTCCAGTTTTCTCAGAAAATGAGAGAAACTACCCACTAAGCTGACTCTAAATGATTACGCTGAGGTTGACTAATATGGTCGTGGAGCTATTAGAAGGTAAAGAGACACTTTTGTGTGTGTGTTTGTGCTCAGTCAAACAGTTGTGTCTGACTCTTTACAACCCCATGACTATAGTCCACCAGGCTCCTCTGTCCATGGGATTTTCCAGGCAAGAATACTGGAGTGGGTTGCCATTTCCTCCTCTAAGGCACATTCCCAACCCATGAATCGAACCTGTGAAAGAGACACTTATCTGACCCAAATATCAAATGTGCAAAAGTCGAGGCTTAGCAGACAGGGACCCCAGATTCTCCGCAGCAAATGTTTCATGTGAAGGTGATTTTACACTTGTTCAAAATGATTGCCTCACTACCGTGAGGCAAACTAAATCACCTAATGAATTCTACCAACGTGGACGTTTATCTGTGTTTTATTAGAAAAGAATGATGAAATCCATAGGCTTCATGTTGCTGAGAGTTCAGACTTGGCTTAGGCAAGCCTCTCCTAAAAAGAACCTTTCCAGTGCCTATGTGTGTATCATAAACCTTTAGATAAAAGGTATTTTCAGAGTATGCCTGGCACTGTTGCTTCAGGTGCTGCATATCTGAAGAGACCATAATAATAATAACAGTATTCCTTATGTTAGCCATTTGAGAACAAACATCCTAACCTAAGCAGAAATAGCATATGAGGAAAAAAAGGACTCAAGCCTACATATGTGTATATGTATGTGTCTGTGTGTGCATGTTCACACACACATCCATCCATCCTTACACAAACATTTAATATCTAAATATGTTACCAGCAGTTCTACTCCACAAACAGAAGGTTTATGTCAGTTGATTTTGTAATCTCTTCCATATAAATAGCATCCAACAAAATCTTGCATTACATATATGTCCTAATACAAATGATGAACATCACCTTTAATAGACAGGTCAATGAAAACATAAGTTTCAAAAATGTGGGGGCTGTAAAAATTAATAAAAATGCATTTAATAAAGGTTAGAATATTTATGAACCCTTTCACACTGCATGTATGATTTAACACTCGGCATTTCTGAAGTTTAAATATGAATGGCATAGAAAAATAAAAATATCAACTGGCAATTTGAAGGAAGCACTCATTAACTGTCAAATTGCTGCTGTTTCATTTCCTAAGATGTAGCCATCTATATTCCTTATTTTCAGTTTCTAGTATACCAAAATAATTTTGGCAATTCCTTTAGCATCCTAGCACACTTAGAGACTAAGATTTACTAGTATACTACATTTTATCTCCTAGGTTGATCATTATCACCTAGAATTCCCCTTCAATTATTAAAATGTTGCACTGCAAAACCCAGCCTACAGCCAATTTGGCAGGAAACAATACTTGGTGGGGGTAGGTAGAAATGAAATAAGAACTCAGATGCAGATAAGAATTGCGGAAGGTTATTTTAGAGCAAGAGAAACTTGTAGCAAGGTCTCTTACATAAATTCATAACTACTGATGTAAGTATATTGGGGGGTACATTTTGTAGAGAGTTCACTTATCTGTCAGTAAAATTCCAAAGTATCAGGAATGATTTGTAGATGACCAAAAGATTAAATGCTACTTCATCCTTGATGATTATTCCTACAAGACTTGTTGTTTCAGTTGAGACTTTATAAAAAAAAAAAAAAAAAAACCTCTGTACAAAAACAGCAGTTTCTATCATTCAGCAGGTTATATGAAATATAGTGGATTAGTATTTGGTAGACACAATTTTGTTAATACTCCAACTGTCATCACACTCTAACCATATGCTGTTAACAGAATCTTGGGTTTTTTCCTTCAGAAAAATAGACTCAGAAATGATCTAATAAAATGAATGGCAGTGTCTTTGCCCATGTGGCTAGTGACTGTTCCAGACAGAAGCCTGAGATCCATTTCTGGCCAATGACGGAAAAACTGCACTTTAAAAAGCTGTGTTGAAGCTTCTTTTTCCTGTGTCTGGACACAGCTCCATCAGGAGGTGATACTGGGATGAGCCCAAGGTCTGAAGTCTATGGGCCAAGGATGATGGAGGTAAACGATTAAAGAGCCTGGTGCCCATGGCACGGAGCCCTGAAACTAAGTCATCCTGAACCTGCCTGAACTCCAGATGTCTTGTTAAAAGAGACAATCAATGTCATAGGTAAGGCCAGGACTTGAGTGTTTTGTAACCTGCAACTATTAGTATCCTACATAATGACCCTGTATTAGAAATTGTGTGTGTATATATATGGGTTTCCCTATGCCTCAGATGGTAAAGATAATGGTCTTCCCTAATAGCTCAGTTATGGCAGAAAGTGAAGAAGAACTAAAGAGCCTCTTGATGAAAGCGCAAGAGGAGAGTGAAAAAGTTGGCTTTAAGCTCAACATTCAAAAAACTAAGATCATGGCATCTGGTTCCTTCACTTCACGGCAAATAGATGGGGAAACAGTGGAAACAGTGAGAGACTTTATTGTTTTGGGCTCCAAAATCACTGCAGATGGTGATTGCAGTCATGAAATTAAAAGACACTTACTCCTTGGAAGGAAAGTTATGACCAACCTAGACAGCATATTAAAAAGCAGAGACATTGCTTTGCCAACAAATGTCCGTCTAGTCAAGGCTATGGTTTTTCCAGTAGTCATGTTATGGGTGTGAGAGCTGGACTATAGAGAAAGCTGAGCACCGAAGAATTGATGCTTTTGAACTGTGGTCTTGGAGAAGACTCGAGAGTCCCTTGGACTGCAAGGAAATCGAACCAGTCCATCCTAAAGGAGATCAGTTCTGAGTTTTCATTGGAAGGACTGATGTTGAGGCTGAAACTCCAATACTTTGGCCACCTGATGTGAAGAGCTGACTCATTTGAAAAGACCCTGATGCTGGGAAAGATTTAAGGCAGGAGGAGAAGGGGAAAAAGGATGAGATGGTTGGATCGCATCACAGACTCAATGGAGATGAGTTTGAGTAAACTCCGGGAGTTGGTGATGGACAGGGAGGCCTGGCGTGCTGTGGTCCATGGGGTCTCAAAGAATCAGACACAACTGAGCAACTGAACTGAATTGAACTGAATAGCTCAATAGATAAAGAATCTGCCTGCTGTGGAGGAGACAGGGGTTCACTCCCTGTGTCGGGAAGATCCCCTGGAGAAGGAAATGGCAAACAAGGTGGTATTCTTGCCTGGAGAATCCCATGGACAGAGGAGCCTGGTGGGCTACCCATGGGGTTGCAAGAGTCAAATATGACTTAGTAACTAAACCACGACCACATACACATAATATACATTCAGAAAGAAAGCCACATAACCTACTATTAAGAAGCTTATTTCTGCATTCAAACGTTCTTTAGATCAGGTACTTATTAAAATGTGAGGAAGAAGATCACCATAAAGTTTCACAGCATCACAGTTTAGTGTATGTGTGAAAAACCAATTTAAGAATGCATTTATACCAATTGTTTCCAACTGTTTATTTAAAAGTCTAACATCAATTTGTTGGAAAGACTTTCTCTAGCTCTACTGTCTAGTAACAAGTCAGGGAGGGAATGCAAGGAACCCATTTCAGCTCACTGTCCATTCTCCACTGGTGATCCTCACACTTCTCTTTTGGGAATAAGGACAGATTACGTGTGTTATCTTCAAATAGGAGCATTACTATTCTGCCAGAGGTCACATAGGTTATTTAAATGCTTCATTAATAATAGGCTGACAATCACAGAAGGCATAAATCTTTTTTAAAAAAAGGAATCACTTTTAAAGGAAAGAAGCAAGTCGAAATTCAAGACTTGGAGGGAACAGAAGATAAGCAGAAACTAACACCCTAATTTCCATAACAGTTCAAAAAGCTTTCTATTAGGAATCTCTTTAAAATAATACTCTTAATCTCTGCTTGATAAATACCAACAGGAAATTAAACCATGGCTACCATGTGTGAGTCCCCAGGTCAAACAGACCTAAGATGCTACTCATCCTGGTATTTAAATAACATAAAGAAGAAAGCACATTACCACTGTGATACATCATTTAAAGTTGCAATTAGTTACCTGGTCACCTCAGGAACATTGTTTTAGAATTCAACTTTGTGCATATTTATACCACCTACATATTCATAACTTAATACGGATCTGAAGGATCCAGTTCAACAGATCTTTTAAAAACACAAGATCTTTACTGATAATAAATTCAGAGCATCCTCACCCTCCTCACATGCTGTTGCTTCTTCCTGGTCCACCACCCAGAAATCTGTCCTCAGGAGGTTCTTCCCTATATATTCTGCCTCACTTTTTGTATTGATTTATTTTACTTGCTGCTGATTTCTTCTCACATCACTCAGTCTTCCTCTACATTTTGTTTACTTGAGATTCACATCATTCTTAGGGTCTCATCCCTCTTTCCTCCAAAGCTGCTCCCCCCAAAAAAGTGTATATTTATCGTTTGTCAATTTTGCAAATTTGTGTTTGAGGCTTCAGCAGGTACCTGCATGAAGCAGTCACAACAGGCTGGAAGAAAAGGGCACATACAACTTTCACATAATTAGAGACAGGAACTGTTCATCCAAGAACTACAGGGTTGAGAAAAAAAAAAAAGTTTTTTTTCAAACTCAGTCTGCTAAATGCCTTGAGTCACTCTTGAGGGCTAAAGTACTGTTGAACTGCATGGCATGTAATGATTCCTTTGTGAACCACCCAGAACTCCAAGAGAATGAACACACTGTGTGTCTACCGCTGGGATGAAGAATACAAATGATCATTATTCTGCATGATTACAAGCCTCCCATTTTTCATTCAAAGCTATTATCTTCAGAAATCTACTTTTCATGAGCAGACACAAACCAATCTTGCCCTCAGTCATGATTCCTTAACTCTGTTCATGATTATCCCTCTTTTCCTCTTTTCATTTACTCAAATACCCAGATGTGTCTGCAGACTCGCACATACAGATCTGGAAGTTTCTCTAAATATCACCTACTATACATTAGGCCTAGTGAGCATCACATTTAATACTTTCCTAACACATCTGCACAGTGTGCCCTTGCTATCCAGGAGGCACTGGTTCCAGGAACCCCCAAAACCTGCAGAAGCTCAAGACCCCTATGTAAAATGATATTACCTACACAAAATGATATAACCTACACACATGCTCAAGTATACTTTAAATCATCTTTGGTCACTTTACAATCCCTAACAATGTAAAGGCCAATGTAAATCATTGGGGTGTGCAACAAATTCAAGTTTTACTTTCTGGAATCTTCAGGGGATATTTTTTTCTCAGAATAGTTTTGATCTAGATTGGCTGAGTCCATGGGTATGGAGGAGGCCTGACTGTATTTAAGACAGCATCTGATCCACAGAGTGTCCTAGATTTATGGAGAAGGAACATTCATTACTGCCACAGTCCACGAAAGTGTCCTCGGGCTGAATAGATCCAAGTCACCTGCCCAAGTATTAGAACTGGGATTTCAATATGTACAACTTTCAAGGCCCATGTTATTAATTGTCATACTCCCTGTATCATTCCTCATCCCTGTCCAGGTGTCTACGACACCAATCCTGTAGCCTGGAGTTCAACGTGTAAAACCGGAGGCTTCATTCACTGACTAGAGTTTGTGGATCAAGCTCTGTATCTCCCTCCAACCAACCCACATGGACCAGCTAAACACAGCCAACTTCAAAACCGAAAGAAGACCTGAAGCACACAGAAATTGTCTTGCTTTTGTTTAAATAATCTTGACTTTTGCCCAATTCTCAACAGCAGTTAATTGCCATCCTCTGTGAAACAAAGAATCCAATTCATGTATATATATAAACAGTAGCCATGCAAGCTTCTGGAGAAGGAAATGACAACCCTGTCCAGTATTCTTGCCTGGAGAATTCCAGGGACGGAGGAGTCTGGCGGGCTGCCGTCTATGGGGTCGCACAGAGTCGGACACGACTGAATTGACTTAGCAGCAGCAGCAGCGTGCAAGCTTTACCTGTAAAGGTTTAGTAAGCTGCATACAAATAGCATTTTTTTTTAGCGTTGAAGGGTCCAAGTATTGGTTTATCAGGGGAAAATGTATATGATACCTAGAAGTAGGTGTAGGGATTTTCTTAGCTATTTGTTCAGTTCATTCCTCAGTTTTATGCATGTGTTTAATTTCACCTCAGCAGGTAGTCTGAGTTAATGCACACTGGTGGTCTGCATTTTGTGAGCTCCAGGGTTCACAAAGAGGTTGGGATCTGGCTGGAAGCAACGTGAGTCTAGCGAGGGGAAAACACACAGGAAGGGGAGTCAGTTGGAAGCACCGACTCTTGGACCAGAGCAGGGGCATCCATCCAGAGAGTGGGGAGGACCAGGAAGGTGGGGGATGACCACTGCAAAAACCAGATGTTCCTGCTGGAGGCTGTGGTTCTGCTAGCCTGAGAGTGATGTACCTCCCGCCCCCCGATTCCCTCCGGTCCTTGAATCCCAGGCTTCCCTGCTTCAGCATCCTGCATGGCCGCTGCCTCACCTAGGACACCCTCCTCTGCCCATACCCTCCCTCCTCACCTTCCGGACCCTGGAAATAAAGCCTTGGTTTCTTGGAAGAGTCTTCCCTGCACCACCCCCATTACAGCATTGCATGCATTCTTTCTTGTGTCTTTAATTCAAGTACAACTGAATTACAATATTATGTTAGCTTCAGGTGTACAACATAGCGATTCAGTATCTGTACAGATTATACTCCATTGAAAGTTATTACGAGATAAAAGCTGTGCTGTACAATATATCCTTGTCACTTATTTATTTTGTATTTTGATCAAGAGAAGCATGCCTTTCTTAGTCCCCTACCCCTCTCTCGCCTCTCCCCATTCTCTCTCCCCTCAGGGAACCACTAGTTTGTTTTCTGTATCTGTGAGTCTGCTTCATTCATTAGTTTTCAGTCTTAGATTCCATATATGAGATATCATACGATATCCGTCTTTCTCCATCTGACTTGTTATTTCACTAGCATGACAATCTCTAGGCCCATCCATGCTGCTGCCTCTATATGTATCTGCATATGTATCACATCTTCATCCATTCCTCTACTGATGCACATTTAGGTTTCTTTCTTTGCCTTGGCTATTGTAGACAGTGCTGCTGTGAACACTGGGGTGCATGCATCTTCACAAATTAGTGTTTTCACTTTTTCCATATATCTTATTGATGATACCATTCTGATAGATGTAAGGTAATATCTCATTTTGGTTTTTTCTAATAAATAATTTACTTTATTTTTTAATATAAATTAATTTATTTTGATGGGAGGTTAATTGGTTTTGATTTGCACATCCCTGATGATTAGCGATGTTGAGCACTGTTTCATTTACTTGTTCGCCATCTATCTGTCTTTTTTGGGAAAATATTTATTCAGGTCCTCTCCTCCTTTTGCGTTGGTTTTTTGTTTTTTTTTTTTGGTGTTTTCTGATGTTGAGTTGCTGTAAGTTAAGGCTTCCCCTTCCCCAGTGCAGCGAAAGCACATGCAGCCCTCTTTTTTAACTGCCTTCGTCACTAAACAGATCTCCTTGAAGCAGGAGCAAAGATCTCTGTAATTTCTTTACTTGGTTTATAACATTGAGTAAATAGATGCTCAATTCATGTGTTGAATGAAAGGCTAAAGTAAAAAAACAAACAAAAAAAACCCTTAATGAACTACACAATGTTTCATGTAAATCTTGCTATGGCAATACAGTAACAAATATGAATTTAAAGATTAGCTTTTATAAACCAAATACTCCCTATATCATTTCAATGTTTAAATTTTTCTGTTCCCCATCATATACACTCATTTGGTAACACATATGCACGTAGACTGCATTTTCACTGTGGATATCACCCTCAAAGTCTTATGACCTCCACCCTCAGAGAGGAATAGTGATTTCCACCTGGCCAGTGGCCAGAGACAAATTGAACTGACCTCAGATTAACCTTTCAGCAAACTTTTCAAGTGATCAGTTAAATAAGTTAAGTGCAGACTCAGGCAAACAATATCAACCTTTCCCCTCCCTTAGCATGTGTGCTAAGACACAGCAGTGAGTAAGGTAGCTGGCCTTGTGGCTGAATAATTCACTGATCATTTCCACCAAAGCGAGAGCTTTCATTAAAAGTCTGATAATTCCCTGGAAAAATAAATTTTCTATCAGCATCAAAGCACAGTAAAGATTTTTATAACTGAAAAACCTGGACACAAGCACAAACTAGCCCTGTAATTCCAAATGCCACTATTGTGATGAGAAGGGTGTTTTATTTTGCCTAGATGTGGGACCTGCTGGCTATCATCCAGTTGGCATATTCTGAACCCTGTGGTCCTGTTTTAGTCTGGCATAAACTCTGAACACAGCCAAGACTAGGCTCAATGCTAGCCCTACCAATTATATAGCCTGGAACAGGTAAGACCCTGTAAGTCCTTATCATTAAAACAGGGGAAAATAATGTCTACATTTTAAGACAGATGACCAAAAAAAAAAAAAACCGGTAAAGCACCAGTAAATCCAGAAACCGCTGAGGCATCGGTAGGGTCAGATACTCTCCAGTAATGACAGTCACTCTGCCTATGTAGACTACACTCTAGTGGAGGCATAATTAACAAAAGCGACATTTCTCAATCCAGCTTTGAGGTCCTAGGACCTATAAAAATGCAACACATTTAAAACAAAATGAATGGTCTTGCTCCAGAATCAATTCTTGATATAATGTATTGTTTTACTTTTGTTGTCGAGATTATTTTAATTACTTTTTCATTTTCTCCAATGTTGGCATCATCTTTCTTATCACAAATCAGAAATGAAAATGAAACATAATCATAACAGAATACTGCCCTAATCTTTGATGAATGGTCAACAGGGAGTCTAAGAGAGGATACAAAATCCCGAGGGATTATTATGAAGACAGTCAGAGAACAGTATAAATATATAATACATTAAAATATGGATGGAAACTCAAACATGCTTTTGTTACAGGAATTCCATAAATGAACTATGCAGCCAAAGGATTTCAGCTGAACTTATAATTTCTCAGCAAATGACACTGATGATGTAAACAGACCTGCACAAGCACACTGGACCATGATATTGTTTGCTCAGGCAGGCACATGCAACTGGTTACCACTTACTGTGTTGGTCCCCTAAGGCAAGGCTCTGGACTCGCAAGGCTGGGTACTGCCCATGTTTGCAAGACTTGAAATTCCTACTAAATGCTCTGGAGTCAACTATACAGATACCTGGCACATGGCTGGCTAAGTCCTCACCACCCTGTACACCACACAGATATTTTAAAAATTTATTTTACATTGGAGCATAGTTGTATAACAATGTTATGTTAGTTGCAGATGTACAGCAAAGTAACATCAGGTGAGTCTTAAAAGCACCTGATGCTTGATATATATGTATATATATATATATACACATATATATATAACATACATATTATATATATATACACACACATATATTTTTTATATATATATATATATTTTGAACAACTGACTGGTTCAAAATTGGGCAATGAGTGCAACAAGGCTGTATATTGTCAACCTGCTTATTAAACATATATAGAGTACACCATGCAAAATGTTGGGCTGGATGAAACACAAGTTAGAATCAAGATTGCCAGAAGAAATATCAACAGCCTCAGATACGCAGATGATATCACTCTAACGGCAGAGGGAAGGGGAAGAGGAGCTAAAGAGTCTCTTGATGAGGGTGAAAGTTAAGTGTTAGTCACTCACTCGTGTCTGACTCTCATTGACCTCATGGACTGTATGGATGTAGCCCACCAGGCTCCTCTGTCCATGGAATTCTCCAAGCAAGAATACTGGAGTGGGTTTCCATTTCCTTTTCCAGAGATTATAAAGAAGTCAGCTATCAAATCATGAAGGCATGGAGGAAACTTAAATGCATGTTACTAAGTGAAAGATCTGAAGATTGGCATCATGTATGATTTCATCTATGACATTCAAGAAAAAGCAAAATTATGGAGACAGTAAAATTTTCAGTGGCTGTCAGATGTCAGAGCTCAGAGGAGGTAAGGAGGGTCAGATAGGCAGTTGCACAGAGTATTCGGGGGCAGTGAAAATACTATTTATACCATAAAGATGGATACACATCATTATACTTCTGTCAAAACCCATAGAAAGTGTGACACCAAGAGTGAACCATAATGTTAACTTGGACTTTGAGCGGTAATCATGTGCTAAACCATGCTCATCAGCTGTAACCAATGTACCAGTCTGGTGGGGATGTTTACAGTGGTGCAGGCTAGGTATGAGTGGAGGGAAAGGGCATTTGAGAATTTGTAACTTCCCCTCAATTTTTCTATGAACTGAAACTGCACTAGAATGTCTTAAATTTAAAATCTATATAGTTTTTCATTTTCATTTTATATTTTCTAAGGCATTATCTGTCATGTTTATGCACTCTTTGGTTCTCCTACTTCAGTCCTCATTTCTGCCATAATTTTTTCTTTATGAAAGAGGAGAGTGAATAAGCGGGCTTGAAACTCAGCATTAGAAAAACTAAGATCTTAGCATCTAGCCAGATCACTTCATAGCAAATCAAAGGGGAAGAAATAGAAGCCATGACAGATTTTATTTTGTTGGGCTCCAAAATCACTGTAGCCAGTGACTGCAGCCATGAAACTAAGTCACTTGCTCCTTGCAAGCAAAGCTACGGCAAACCTAGATAGTGTATTAAAAAGCAGAGACATCATTTTGCCAGCAAAGGTGCATATATCAAAGCTATGGTTTTCCAGTAGTCATGTGTGGATGTGAGAGCTGGACTCTCACCAACACTGAAGCCCAATAAAATTATAGCATAGTATCTTTATTTTTCTGAAGTATATGCATTGTAATAATTATGACAATGTTTGGTTTCATGACCTATTTCTATTACAAGGAAAATGGGGGAAATATTATGAGAAAGAAGAATCCTTCAAATTCCACAAATGTTAAATTAATATGATTTCAGCTGATTTCATCTGATTAATATACAGCAAGTAAATGTGACAACGTTCTGTACAGTCAAAGCTATGGTTTTTCCAGTAGTCATGTATGGATGTGAGAGTTGGTTCACAAAGAAGGCTGAGCACCGAAGAATTGATGTTTTCAAATTGGGGGGCTGGAGAAGACTCCTGAGAGTCCCTTGGACTGCAAGGAGATCAAACCAGTCAATCCTAAAGGAAATCAACCCTGAATATTCATTGGAAGGACTGATGCTGAAGCTGAAGGTCTAAGACTTTGGCCACCTGATGCAGAGTCAACTCATTGGAAAAGACCCTAATGCTGGAAAATATTGAGGGCGAAAGGAGAAGCGACAGCAAAGGATGAGATGGTTAGATGGCATCACCGACTCAATAACATGTATTTGAGCCCTCTGGCAGATAGTGGAAGACAGAGGCACCTGGACTGCTACAGTCCATGGAGTCAACAGGGTCGAACATGACTTAGCAACTGAACATTTTTTTTCAGTTTCTTTTTCATTATAGATTATTACCAGATATTGAATAGAGCTCCCTGTGCTAAACAGTAGGTCCTTTTTGGTTATCCTTTATATATATATACATATAGTAATTTGTATATGTTAATCTCAAACTCCTAATTTATCTCCCCCCCTTCCCCTTTAGGCAACCAGAAGTTTGTTTTCTATGTCTGTGAGTCTATTTTTTTTATTAATGAGTTTATTTGTATACACACACACACGTGTGTGTGTGTGTGTGTGTCTGTGTGTGATACCATATTTGCCTGAGAATCTAGTTTTCTTAATGTGAAAAGAACTATTCTGTTCATTATATACAACAGTAGCAATAAATGTTTTCAACTTCAGTCTTATCATTTAGGGAGAGAGAGTGTCCAGGGACATGAGAAGTAAAAAGAGTTCTGCTGAATCTATTTATGAACTCATTCATCACCCATTAAAAAATCTTCATGATGAAGCAACAGTGAACACAATTACTGCTCACACTGGTCTGCTGGTTTCCATGCTTGGTTAACCAGCAGTGAGGTACACTAACTAGCTCAGAGGACAATCAAAACAAATATAATTTAGAAACTCAGAATGTTTGGACATCTTAAGATGGGAAATATATGTAAATATTATATTTCAAAGTCTTCCATTAAAATCATAGCAGAGGTTTGATTTTTTTTTTCTCTTTAGTAATGTTTTTCTCTCAGACTAGACCTTGAGGTCTCCCTTTAAATTATGTATTTCCTGAAGGTGATACACAATTAACTAAAATTCACCTTTTATTCCTAACATCTTCCAAGGTACCAGATATATACCAGGTACTCAAAAATAATTGCTCAACTAATCAAGCATTCACATCTTTTAATTCATGAGTAAAAGAATGTCCATGACCCAATGTATTACTCTATCACCACAAATATATTACCAAAAATTCAGGTGTATTAACTCCCCCTTTAAATCTTGACTGTTTTATTAGAGGCTGTTTTAAAATCTTTTGAGAAATAAGAAGCCTAATTATAGTCTAAACATACAATGTAGAATTTCAAAACTTAGGTTATCAACCTAACTTTCTAACTGGGCTACTTATTTATCCAGTTCTCCCCCAAAATTCATGCTAAAGCCAAGGATTTAAGTCCTTCCATAAAGGACTGACAGATCTTTTTAACAATATGTGACATTTCTGCCTTTTATGAAAAACCTGTCCCAGCAGGGTTGGTCTCATCACTATTGTAAAGTACACAATAGGTATTTAAACATACATTAAAAACATTCAGCAACTAACTAATTAATTTGAGTAAATGCATGGCAGTAATTCAATTTATATTCAAAATAATTTCATTCTCTTGTTCAGAGGCAGGTCATAAACAGGAAATCTATCACAGGGAGGATAAAATTACAGCATAACAAGAACATGCAGCATAGCACAGGGAACTTTACTCAATACTCTGTAATAACCTGTAAGGGAAAAGAATCTGAAAAAGAATAAGATACATATAAACATAGAACTGAATCACCTTGCTGTACACCCAAAACTAACACTGTTAATCAACTATACCCCAATATAAAATTAAAAAAAAATAAGTTAATGATACCTTCAAGAAACGGGAGCCTGATGTTGCAGAATAATTGGGATTCCACCAAATAGAAAATTAAAGGACTGACTGGTTAATAAGCGAGAAGACAGGGATCCTGTCTGAGAAGTTAACGGAAAAAATGAACAGAAACCAGTCCATAAGTTCTTCACTCATTTTAGTCCTCTTTATGGATTTTGACCCACCCTTGAATTCTTCAGTTCACTGTCTCTTATTACCGATACCCTTGATGATTTGGACAGACTGGTCATGCAAATCAGCAAAGCTGCATGCAACTCAGTGTACAATCACATCCAATTGTGAACTGCCCACCTTCCATGTGTTCCTCTTGCCTCTGCAAGTAAAGCGGAGTCCTGTGAGTTCACATGACATGTTACATCTGTCTGTTCCCTCACAGAACACACCACTAAGAGAGCTCTATGTAAGGGCCGCTCCACAGGAGGACCATAGACGTGACTGTCCAAACACAGACCTTCTGTTAGTGAACAGGGTCCCTACTATTGACAAGGTGAGACTAGAGACCAACGAGCATGAGGTTCCACTTAAAGAAAAAGAAAGTCACTCAGTCGTGTCTGACTCTTTGCGACCCCATGGACTGTAACCTGCCAGGCTCTTCTGTCCATGGGATTTTCCAGGCAAGAATACTGGAGTGGGTTGCCATTTTCTTCTCCAGGAGATCTTCCCGACCCAGGGATTGAACCCGGGTCTCCCGCATTGTAGGCAGACGTTTAACCATCTGAGCCACCAGGGAAGTCCACTTAGTACTCTAAACCTTCTAATTCTATAAAAATGAGGTTTACACAAAAGTGCTATTGTTTCTGTTGTTCAGTGGCTAAGTCATGTCCAATTTTTTGCGACCCCATGGACTGCAGGATGCCAGGCTTCCCTGTCCATCACCAAATCCTGGAGCTCGCTGAAACTCATGTCCATCAAGTCAGTGATGCTGTCCAACCTTCTCATCCTCTGTTGCCCCCTTCTCCTCTTGCCCTGAATTTTAATTCAAATGCTTTTATACCTAATTGCGGATAACAATCGACAGAAAAAAACATATGTCATAAAAGTGCTAAATTCTACCTTAATTCCTCAGAGATATGAACTCTATGTATATATCTGTGTATTCATAGTATAATATATGCACAACACATTTGTGTTTTTTATTTTTAATTGGAGGATAATTGCTTTACAATGTTCTGTTGGTTTCTGCTGTACAACAATGTGAAGCAGCTACAAATATATATATACACATAAATATATATCCCTTCCCTCTTGAGCCTCCCTCCCACCCACCTTCATATCCCACCCCTCTAGGTCTTCAGAGAGAGCCAGGCTGGGCTCCCTGTATTACACAGCAGCTTCCACTAGCTATCTATTTTACACAAGCCGAAACAGAACAATGAGACCAAAATAAGTTGCACAGAAAGGGAAAAGCGAATAAGTAACCAGGGAAGGATGGAATTAAAACAGAAAGGTTAGTAAAATAACAGAATAACTGAAAATGTTGATTTACTCGAAAAACAAATGTGACTCATACATTAAGCATTAACATTGATACAATAATAATTAATCCACTTTCACTGAGTGAATCAAAAGAAGGTGATTTAGTCAAATCTAGATAAAAATGAAGTTAAGGTTAGAAATAATTGTACCATTTCAACCACAGATTACAAAGAAAATGAATAATAATAGACATCTGACACCAGGATTAAGGAATTCTGATTAATTAAATATTAAGGCAATTAATGAATCAAATATGACAAAACTTCTTATCAAATAAATAATTCCCAAATATATACAGGGCATAATCTGCAGCAACATGAACGAATTTAGTGATGATCATACTAAGTGAAGTCAGCCAGATAAAGGCAAATATCATATGATATCTCTTATATACAGAATCTAAAAAAATAATATAAATGGACTTATTTACAAAACTGAAACAGACACACAGACACAGAAAACACATGTAAGGTTATCTAAGTAGAAAGGGTAGGAGGGATAAAATAGAAGTTTAGGATTAATAGATACACACTATTCTATATAAAATAGGTAAATGACAAGGACCTACTGTATAGTACAGGGAATTATACTCACTATCTTGTGATAACCTACAAGGAAAAAGAATGTGACAGAGAATATATATGTATGTATACACATTGATTCTTAAAACTGAAGCACTATGCTGTACACCTGAAACTAACACAACATTGTAAGTCAACTATGCTTCAATGAAAAATTAAAGAAAATAAGAACAATAATTTTAAATAAAGTAAATATATAGAGAATAATTCAATCTTTCTTATCATAATTCAAAAATACTTCATAACCTTACAGTATCTAAAGACAAACTATAAATATCATTATTGCTTTAAAGAAGTTTCTGAGGTTCAACAACACTCCACCAGTGACTAAGGTTATGTGATCTACGACTGGGAAAATGCTGGATGCTCGAACACACTCATTCACTCCCCAAAACGACCCTGACAAGTAAGTGGTATCCTCATTCAACAGCTTAGAAACCTTAAGATCAAGAAGTTTACATGTCCCTAGACACACAGGGCTCCAGGTTGGACAGTCAAGAGAAATGCCCTCAGATGTGAATTCCTCCTGCTCTTCAGCATAGCTACCACTTTCAAACTTTTATTACAATTTTAAACTCATATGTTTTAATTAAGAGACTGATACAACATAATACTAACAAATCAAAATTTCAGTTATGCGTTTGGAAAAGTCATATGTTTAACACATTAAATGTGCATTAAGAGTTGAAAATACAGAAAAAACTATGCAGATCCCACTGTGCAATCTGAACATCAAGTTACTAATAGCAACCCAGGTAGTCAGAGGGTAGAAAGTGACTCAGTCATCCAGGCACAGGAAGCTCAGAAACAAGGGCAGCCACTGACAAAGACGATTTATGAGGAAACTATAAGCTTTAAGGACCACCGAGTACCATGTCTGGAAATAGATGTTTTATAAGAAGATAAAGAAGAAGGGTATTCTATTAAGATTTGAAATGAAGTCAAGAAGAGACTATGTGTCTATGGACCATCTGCTAAAATAATGGCATCACTTTTGGCAGAAACTATCTCAATCACTTTTTAAAGATAACTTCATATGTAAAATAAAGAAGCCCAGTCAATGCCTCTCTGCAGTAACAAAGAAATCTTTAGATTATATAGGTCTGTACATGTAATATGAAGGATGACAGAAACTTATTTGGGGATTTAAACCAGTGAGATAAATTCATTTGGTTTTATGGAGGAAAACAGACATTTGACTAAAAGATAAAGACAGACGGTCTCATTTTCTATGACAATTCAACAAAGGACATTGTTCAAATTAACAGTATTATTATTAGCCAAAATCATTATTTCAAACTCAACACATTTTAGGTCAGCCTTTTTTTACTTTTCTTTTGGCTCTCTCTGCTCCCATCTCTGCACATTCACACATTTTCTGGTCCCCAAATTATGAGCCTTTCCTGCCAGTCAGAAATTGACTGAATGAGCTTTACCTGGCCTGTCAGGAGAGAGACAACTAGCCAAGACAAAGAACAATTTCTTGTTCTACATTAAACGTATGTTGAAAATATCAGAAAAAATATGAGCCAATTTCAGCTTCATGGTCTACACTAATTTCCAGAAATCTCACTATTAACATTCACACTCATAAAATTATCTATTTGGGTAGATATGCATTGCTTTCCTGGTGGCTCAGTGGTAAAGTTTCTACCTCCCAATGAAGGAGACTCAAGTTTGATCTCTGGGTCGGGAAGATCCCCTGGAGAAGGAAATGGCAACCCACTCCAGTATTCTTGCCTGGAGAGTCCCATCGACCAAGAGCCTGGCTGGCTGCAGTCCAAGGGTAAAGAGTCAGACACCACTTAGCCACTGAGCACACATGCAGTCATCAAGCATCGTCAAGGACTTCTAGTCCCTCTTCAAGGGCCACAGATAATATTCTGAGCCATGTCCTGTAAACTGTCTTGTGGATACTAAACCCACACCAGTTGAAAAAAGTTAACTACATGATGACCGATTGTAGCTATGATATAAGCTGCCACAATTCTGAGAACTGGTCTCAAGGAATGGGAACAAACAACCCTGGAACTGAAGATTAACTGTACTTAAAACAATCAAGATGACACTGGTCAGACCACTGATGACCAATTTCAAGACGACTACCAGAGCTGACTGCACTGTTTCTGCATGGAGCCCCCTCTCTCGTCTGTAAAACCTCTTGCCCCCATTGTTGGATGCAGGGAAGTGCGGGAATCGGGCTTTGGACCGGTGTTGGCCCTTCCCCCGCCCTCAGCTCCCTGCATCCAAAGTAAAACAAACTTTGCACTAACCTGACCTCTTTATTGGTTTCTGAGCAGCGAGCAGCTGGATCCCACTTTCAGTCACTGTTCTACCCAAGCTAGAGTTCCTCTGCTTCTGCTCAGGATAACTCACCCTCTTCATAGCGATGGTTTCCAATCTTTCTTGGGCCCTACGGCGCTTTTCTTTTTCTAGGAATTCGATCTCTTGGGCAATTACACATACTCAAGTTATACTCATCACAACTAAAGTCAACAAAACAATACCACTCAAATGCATGACTGCCTCGCTGTCTAAAGCTTCTTGAACACAAGGTTGATTCTCATTGTCAATATATCTTCACCAACCATTCATTCACTAATCCAACAGCTCCCACTCCCACCACCTCATTCAAAGCCCCATTAAAATGGCTTTTCTTATGGTTCCTATAGATATCCCAATTGCAAATTCCAAAAGATAACTCTCAATCTGCAATTCACTGGATCTTTTTGCATCATTTGTCACAGCCACCACTCCTGCTCTTCACAAAGTCCCCACTCTTCTGCTAAAATTACCATATCATCATTCCTTCTCTGAAGCCCTTATCCTCAGTTTCTCTTTAGTACTGGTTTTCTCTATAATTTATACCCTATACTTTCTATTCCTTCCTGTAAGTGATAGTTTAAGCACATCACTTCAACTGCCCCTACTTGGCTGAAACCTTCTAAATAGTTCATTTCTAGACTTATGATCATGACTCTGTATCTCTAAATAAATACTGGTCATGTTTATTAAATAGCTGAGTAGAAAGCATAATACGTATAAAATGTAAACCCTCAGCCTCTCATCTGGCTATAGCCCAGAGATGTCAATCATCTCTATGTTTATCTAATGAAAATATCCAATCTTGATCTCTTAAACATCCAACCACTAGAATTCAACATGGCCAGCTCTGATTTTCTCTTTTTGACAGATTTTTTGAATGACCTATCTGAAATACAGGCTCAAAACTCATGATCAGCTCCCTGTCAACTCAAAAGCAGTGCCATTAGTTGAAGAATCTTTTTAGAAGGTCACCCTTACACCAGATCCCTTGCTCTGTGTTACAGAAACAAGACTGTCCCAGCCTCAGGACTATCACCACTTAAAGGAAAGGAACTTTTGAGAAACTATATGGAGTTGGAGACAGAAACTAGTGGAACTGGGGGCAGAGGGAACAGGTAAGACTTCGAGATGAGATGCTAGTGTTTTTAGTCTAAAGGATGAGCGAGAGTGAGAAAACTAACAGGGCAGGAAAGTGAGTGTGGAAGGCAGAGATGAAGAATCAATAGATAAGGCCGACTAGTGAAGAATATGCTTCCCACACCCAGCTCCAGAGCTGGTGTTTTATCTAACAGATTGATGATTCTCAAAATTATGATGCATATAAATAATCTGGGCTGTTATTATAAATCCTCATCCAGGACCCAACCCTAGAGATTATGTCATCAGGTCTCAGCCTGTGCCAGAGAACTTGTCTTATTTATTTATTTGTTTGTTTGTTTGTTTGTTTTTGGCTGTGCTGGGTCCTCACTGCTGTGTGCACTCTCCAGTTGAGAGTGAAGGGGCGTCTCACTTGGTGGTTTCTCTGGTTGTGGAGCATGGGTTCGAAAGCATGGGTTCAGTAGCGGTGGCACACAGGCTTGCTTACCCTTCAGCATGTGGAATGTTCCCAGACCAGGAATGGAATCCATGGCTCCTACATTGGCAGGCAGATTCTTAACGAATGGACCACCAGGGAAGCCCAGAGACTTGCATTTCTAACAAGGACCACAGGTGGCTTTGGTACTGGGCCTTCCATGGAACATACACATATCCTTACAGAGAGTGTAGAGTCCTGAAAGAGTTCTCTTTAAGCATGCATAATGGTCAGACTTGCTTTGAGTGTGTCTCTCTAGAAAGTAGGTGAAAGATTAATATGCAGAGTGCATCCAAGGGACCACTAGCAAGGACACTTCAGTAGGCCAGGACAGAGGGACAGGGGGCCCAACTCAAACAATGTTGGAATAGTCAAAAGAGAATTTAAGATAAATTCATGGCAGATTAAACAGGTGATAGCAGGTGGACAATTATATCTTGGTGGTGAGAGAGAGATGAGAATAATGGCCAGGTCACATCCATACGTGACTACTGGAAAAACCACAGCTTTGACTATTCAGATCTTTGTCGGCAAAGTGATGGCCCTGCTTTTTAAAACCTAGACAGCATATTAAAAGGCAGAGACACTACTTTTCTGACAAAGGTCCATCTAGTCAAAACTGTGGTTTTCCCAGTAGTCATGTATGGATGTGACAGATGGAGTATAGAGAAAGCTGAGTGCTGAAAAACTGATGCTTTTGAACTGCGGTGTTGGAGACCACTCTTGAGAGTCCCTTGGACTGCAAGGAGATCAAACCAGTCAATCCTAAAGGAAATCAATTCTGAATATTCATTGCAAGGACTGATGCTGAAGCTGAAACTCCATACTTTGACCACCTGATGTGAATAACTGACTCACTGGGAAAGACTCTGATGCTGGGAAAGATTGAAAGTAGGAGGAGAAGGGGACAACAGAAGATAAGATGGTTGGATGGGATCACCGACTTAATGGATGTGAGTTTGAGCAAACTCCAGGAAATAGTAAAGGATGGGGAAGCCTGGCAGGCTACAATTTATGGGGTCACAAAGAGTCAGACATGACTTAGTGACTGAATAACGACAGTCTAGAATAAAGCAGAAGGCTAGTTTGGGGCATGCAACATCCACAGTGCTACCAGGACCAGGGTATCTGACATGCAGAGGAGGAGGCTGGGTTGGGCTGAGCTCAAGGATTTCACAGTCATCAACCAAAAGATGAGTAACAAAGACCATAAGAGTGGATACATTCATAGAGCAAATCCAAAATTCAGCAGGACACATCATACACTTTACAACCTCACCCCTGACTCCTTCAATCTTCTGTTTAACTACTGTCTACTATCTTATCATCGGGAAAGACCCTGATGCTGGATTGAAAGCAGGAGGAGAAGGGGACGACAGAAGATAAGATGGTTGGATGGCATCACCGACTCAACGGACGTGAGTTTGGGTCGGCTCTGGGAGTTGGTGTTGGACAAGGAGGCCTGGCGTGCGGCAGTTCATGGGGTCGCAAAGAGTTGGACACAACTGAGCGACTGAACTGAACTGAACTACCTTATCTTGTTATAAAATATGTTTGTGATTTTGTCATGAAGTATTTCAAGCAAAAAGAAAAATTCCAGAAAATATTAGGATAAACACTTAGTATCTATGCCCCAACTTTCACAGGTCTTAATATTCTGCCAAATTTGCTTCAGAATTTTCAAAAGAAATTAATTATTGATGATACAGTTGAAGACCCCATGTTCCCACTCATAATCCCATAGTCCTCCTCATCGCCATGGAGAAAATTTTTATGCTTATTTTGGTCTTAATTATTTCTTGAATGTTTTTATATGATCCCTAATATTCTATTGCTTTTCATGTTTCCACACACTATGCTCTATCAAACTATAAGGATTGTCTATAATTTACTTTTCCTAATTCAATGCTATACTTCTGACTACATCCATATAAAATAGGTTTTATTATTTAAAGGCTATATAGTGCATTGTATAAATTTACCATAGTTTACCCACAAGATTACAACTTGATGGACTTGCAGGGAGTTATTTAACAATCCATCTGCATTCTATGCCACAGCCAAACAACTACCTGTGGTCCTGAACATCTCACCTTTGTTCATCTCATCTCCACCTGAAGGATCCCTCCCAGCAACAGCACTTTAGCAAAGAGTATGTTTTTTCCTTTGGGCTTCCTTCAAACTTCTCAGTATTCAACTATACAGAACAAAAAATGGGTATGCAGTAATTTTTTACTCGATTAAAAAAAGTATTTAGTTCCTGAAGATTTCTTCAGAGAGCTTCTACTATGTTTCACTTGTTAAGAGAAACATACAGTGGTTTCAAAGACTTACTACCCTCCTGGCTCTGATGGTGAAGAAAGAGAGAAGCCACAAAGCAACAGTGACAAGTGTGTGTGTGTGTGTTTGTGTGTGTGTGTAAGAGGGCACTTAAAGAAATTTTAATTTTTTAAAGAGATGAAATATTCAACCTAAAAACAAATGGGGGAAATAATATTATGAAACAAAATGACTTATAGAACAAATTAAATATCAACTTTCAACGATGCATTGACGACCTACATCATTCATGTGTCTGTGCCAATTTAAGTCTTCGCAGGAGAACACATACTCAATAAAAACAACAATTAGGAGACCACACCAGACTAAGCGAAGGTAAGAGAAGAGCTTATCACAAGAATTTATCATGTTCCCAGACAGTAAAATTATGCACCACGTGTACATCTATAGTTATTTATACACACTAGCAATAGACATGGCCATTTTCACCTACAAACAGTGTAAACTACACTCAAAATGTAAACTAAAAAATTTACATAGCAAATTCAGAAACAAGTATTAAGAATGACAGTGACCCCAAAATGAAGAATGAATGCTGACTGATAAGACTGAATGCTGATATATATGGAATTTAGAAAGATGGTAATGATGATCCTAAGTCAAGGCAGCAAAAGAGACACAAATGTGAAGAACAGACTTTTGGACTCTGTGGGAGAAGGCGAGGGTGGGATAATTTGAGAGAATAGCATTGAAACATGTATATTATCATATGTAATACAGATTACCAGTACAAGTTCGATGCATGAAGCAGGGCACTCAAAGCTGATGCTCTGGGACAACCCAGAGGGATGGGATAGGGAGGGAGGTGGGAGGGGGGTTCAGGATGGGGAGACACATGTGTACCTGTGGGTGATTCATGTTGATGTATGGCAACAACCACCACAGTATGTAAATAAATTATCCTCCAATTTAATTAATTAATTAAAACAATAATAATAAAGATACCATTTAGAAATCCTGGCATCCAATCTCTGATTCATTCCCAAAGAGACTATTTGCCCAGATACGAAAGAAAATCTAGTTAAAGAGCTCAACTTTCTTTTAATTCCATTAGAAATATTTTTATCTATTACCCATAGGGCCTTCTTTCTCTGAAATGGAATAAAGGAACATAATAGTCCTATATCATTCCACATTTAATTTATAGCAGATACACCACTTCAAACATACATGTGAGCTTGCGTGTCCATTAATGCAAATGTGTCAGGAAAGAAAAGCAAAATATGAAACCCAGTATTGCTGGGAGAAAGCTGCTCCTGGCTTTGTATGCTTGCATCATGGTGTGTGTAAATGTGTCTATAATTATACAGAGACATGCATTTATCATCTACACATATGCATTTAATGTTTATGTGTACACATATAATATATACATGCATTTCACCTGTAAAAATTTTGAAAGCAAATAATAGAGGATTTCATATGATCTTTGTGCCCAAATACAAATCACTTAAAAATATTTCTGACTTAGATTTCTTAAAGTCCTAAATTTTAAAAGTGGAAAATGTAAGCTTCTTCTGTTCTTCCATTTCATTAAAATTATATCCATTGTTAAAGATAGTAATTGAAATTCAATCTAATTTTTGTTTGTTGGATTTTACCTTTTTTCTTGCAGTACAGTTGATCTGCAATGCTGTATCAGGTTCAGGTAGACAGCACAGTGATTCAGCTATATATATACAGATTTTTTCATATTCTTTTCCATGATGGTTTATCACAGGATATTGTATATAGTTCCCTGTGCTATACAGTAGGACCTCATTGTTTATCTATTTGATTTCTACTTTCTTGCTTAAACTCTAGAATGTTTATGGCACATGCTGAGGGGTGGTTTGGACTCCTCTTTTGTAGGAATAATCACTTTCTCTCTTTGACTCAACTATATTTTTATCATCACTTCTAAAACGTGATACAATGCAGTGTAAAACTATAATTTTAAGAGCAGACAGATGAGTAATGGGAGCTGACGTCTTGGTTCTTCCCTGTGTTATAATTAGGAATTCCTGGAAGGTAGCTTAGGGGGACAGTTTCCAAAAAAAAAGAAAAGATTTATGATGTACTTTGAAGAAATTCTGAGCATGGACAAAGGCTTCTCTTTGAAGTCTGGGGATATAATTAAAGTGGAAATAGACTTTGGATTCATAAAGCTCCTATAATTTCCTCTCTGCACACTTGGATTCTGGCTACCCCTCAGTATTGTCTGAGGGCATCTCAAGGTGAGAAAGGGGATTAAACATGGGCTTTATTTGTAGCTCAATGGCATTTGCAACTGGGATTTTTTCCCTCAATTACATGTAACACAGGTAGTTTTTTAGTAAGATTTTTTTTTTTTTAGAAAAGTTTGGGATTTACAGAAAAATTGTGAAAATAGTAGTGTACCCATCAACCCTAACCTTGCTCCCCATCATTAACATCTTAAAATCCCTAGGGTACATTTGTCATAATTAACGAACTGATACTGCTCCATTATCATTAACAAAGGTCAAAGATTTATTATGTTTCTTTAGTTTTCACCTACAGTCCCATTTCTGTTCCAGGACATCATACTGACATGGAGTTATTGTATTAATACTACCTTAGGCTTCCCTTTTGGCTAAACAGTAAAGGTGGTGCTAGTGGTAAGGAGTCTGCTTGCCAAAGCAGGAGACACAGGAGACGTGGGTTCAATCCCTCTGTTGGGAAGATCCCCTAAGAAGGAAATGGCAACCATTCCAGTATTCTTGCCTGGAAAATTCCATGGACAAAGGAGCCTGGTAGGGTTCAATGGGGTAGCAAAGAGCTGGACATGACCGAGTCACTAACCAGCATGGTTCCCTTTATTTCGATAGCTTCTCAGATCTCTGTTTTTTTTTTTTTTTCAGCTGACCTAAACAGCTTCCAGGAACACCAGTCAGGCATTTTGTTGAACAGCCCTTAACTGAGACTTGCCTGATGGGTTTTCCTGGTAGCTCAGACGGTAAAGCATCTGCCTGCAATGCGGGAGACCTGGGTTCGATCCCTGGGTCGGGAAGATCCCCTGGTAGAAGGAAATGGCAACCCACTCCAGTACTCTTGCCTGGAAAGTTCCATGGATGGAGGAGCCTGGTAGGCTACAGGTAGACACAATGTGGTATATCTGTCCTCTTGCTGAGCAACACTCCACAGCACAGATGCACCAGATTTTTTAAGCATCCACTGGTGGAAAGACACTTAGGTTGCTTCCAATTTGTGGCTTTCACAAATAAAACTGCTATGAAAATTCATATATAGATTCTTTTGGTGAGAGTATAGGTTTTATTCATCTGGAATAAACGGCAAAGAGTGCGATTCTGGGTCATATAGTAAGTCCATGTTTAGTATAAGAAACCACCAAGCTATTTCCCCAAATGCCTGTAGCATTTCACTTTCCCAACAGTATCACATCACCTCCAAAAACTATCACACTGGGGCTAGGACTTCAACATATGAATTTGAGGGACACAAACATTCAGTCCATTAATATCCAGAAACTGGTAGAGATAAGAAATGAATCCAGTTCTGTCTGATGCCAGAATTAATCTCTTAAACACAACATGTGTATAATTATTCCAAAGAACAGCTGAATATTAGGAGTAGTAAGACAGAGGGGATATTTGAAAATAAATCCACACAATTACTGGTAAGGAAAAGCTATATTTTCCATGGGTAGATGTGTTAATGATTTATTTATAATAGTATGATAACTGGAGAATTAATTATAGCTAGGAAACAAATATCGATAATCTTCAGCAGAAATTCAATCATTTTGGATCAAGGTTTCTATATGAAAAAAAAGTGGGGGGCAGAGACTGGATTTGAGGGACTGAGGAGAGTTTTGTTAGGATTTAGCCAAAAAAGAAAGAAGGGGGCAGAGAGTGAATTTAAACTGAGAAACTGATTTTTTTCTGGAGGTCACAAAAAGGGATTACAGGACAAAGTATCTAATTCTTAGCAAGCTGGAGTGAAGCTGGACATTGAGCAAGGGAAGCCTTAGGATTCATCAATAGTATAGTAGCTGGACTCTGCATTTATTTCATTGAGCAGTGGTGTCCATCTGAAGAATGAGCTGGGAAACTCCTGGAGGCCAGACAGCCTGTGTTTGTAGACACTAAATGTGCTACACTTAAGATGTAGACACTAATTGTGCTACACTAAGTCCCGAGGCATGCAGAAAAGGGTGCCCTCCCACATTGTTAGTGAGAATGTAAATTGGTGCAGCTCCTATGGAGAACAGTATAGAAAACTCAAAGTACAGCTACCATATCATCCTGCAAATCCACTCCTGGGCATTATCTGGACCAGACGATAATCTGAAAAGCTGTGCACCACTATGGTCACAGCAGCACTGTCAACACATGGAAACAACCCAACTGTCCATCAAGAGGAGAGGATAAAGGAGATGGGGCATACACAAACAAGGGACTGTTACTTGGGAAAAAAAGAAGGAAGTAATGCCATTTGCGGCAACATGAATGGACCGGAAGATGATCATACTAAGTGAAGCCAGATAAAGAAAGACAAATACCATATGATAACACTTATATGGAGAATCTACAATATGACATAGTGAACTTCTCTACAAAATAGAAACAGAAATTCAGGCATATAGAATAGACCTGTGGTTGCCAAGTGACAGACTGGGAGTTCAGGGCGCAAATGCAAACTATTATATACAGGATGGATAAACAACAAGGTGCTACTCTATAGCACAGAAAACTATATTTAGTATCATGTAACAAGCCATAGTGGAAAAGATTAAATATATATATATATATGTAGCTGAATCACTTTGCCATACAGCAGAAATTAACACAACATTGTAAATCAACTATACTTCAATAAAACAAATTAAAAAAATACGAACTCAGTCCCTTGTACACAGTAGATACTCAAATGATCAAGCGTTCCTAACCTCTAATGATTAGGAAGTAGTTACTGCACTCAGGGCAAATGCTCTTAGAACATTCTCCATCTCTCTCCCTCTGTCCCTTGGTCCCTCCGCCCTTCCCTCCTTCCTTCTTCCTTTCTGGCAGGTGAGGAAATAATAGGGAGGCAAAGCCAAAAACTATCCCTATATCCTGATTATCAACAGCATTAGCCTCATTTGTGAAAGTTCATGAGATTTCACAATTTTAATAAAAGGAATCAATCAAAGTCTTCAGGAGAAAAAAGAGGCAAACTCAAGATGTATGTAAGTATACACTCACTACTGTATAAATATTTACATTTTTTGTTGACATTGGATATATTCAGTAGGGTATCATATAATAGTCCGTACATACATTTACTTAAAATTATAGACTATAAAATAAAAAGAATGCTGCTAAAAAAAAGCTGGAGGCATGTTAAATAAAACTTCAAGAGCTATTTTCCCCTCCATGTTTACAGTTATAATCCTTTGAGATGCAAATCACACCCATCCTCATGTTTTGGACAGAGGCTTCCAGTTGGGAAGTCGATGCCCACAGTACACTAACAGAAAGACCCAGATGCAAAGCTTAGGTTTAAAAGGCCTGTCTTTTAACAAGTCCTCTTGTGCCCCCCTTCTCTTCAAAGAGTAGAGATCCTGGAAGATTTCTTACACACCCTGGGCACCACTGGCACAGAATTTATACACGCAAACATTTCACATCCTTCAGCTAAGAACCAGCCTACCTAGATCTCATGGGTCAACAGCTTACTTTCTGTAACAGCTTTTATTGAGATCTAATTCATATCCACACAACTCACCCATATGAAGTGCATCATTCAATGTTTTAAGTAAATTCACAGTTATATAATTCAGCACATTTTTAACTAATTATTTATTAGTATGGGATTACCTTTTTAAAATTACCATTTACACTGATCATTTCACAAAATATTGGATCAACAAGCTCTCAGAATACAGTTCTTCCTAAAGAAAGATACTTAATCGGTTAAATTATGGAGTATATATAGACACAGAAAGTATGAAAGTGAAAGGCGCTCAGTCGTTTTTAACTCTTTGCGACCCCATGGACTATACAGTCCATGAATTCTCTAGGCCAGAATACTGGAGTGGGTAGGCTTTCCCTTCTCCGGGTGATCTTCCCAACCCAGGGATCAAACCCAGGTCTCCCACATTGCAGGCGGATTCTCTACCAGCTGAGCCACAAGGAAAGCTCATACAGACACAGAAGAAGCTGTCAAATCCTCTCTCCATGCCCCAGGTAAAACACAAGCACTGCAGTGAAGGTTCCAGAAAAATAATCTGAAGAGCATCTTTATATCATTTTAGTGCTGCCACCCTAGCCCACCAATTATTCTGCATTGTAAACATAAGGGGGCAAGCTGCATTTAAGCCTTAAGTCTGTTTTCCACTTACATATTAAAAAATACATATTTTAAAACCAAATCCCCTGGCTAGAAGCATATACTAGCAGCTCTAAAATGCTTATTTTGCAAAATCTTTAACAAATTAAGTTAATCCAACTTTATCTAATCTACATGAGTTATATTCAGTGGAATATTTTGCTTATATGTGAAGCTGTTAGCTTTCAAACTATCAGTGTTAAAAAAAATAATTCTGCATGAACAGTAAATAATGCTTTTTTTTTTTTTTGGTTTTCATTTGTTTCTCAAGTAGATTCATACTTAAAATCATGTGTCTAACATTCGAAAAAGTTTTGCTTCAAATCTAATTAAATTCCATTAGCAAGAAAAAAAAAAACACTTTTTAAATTTTAAATGCACTTAGTTTTCTAAAGTGATATTCTTACCAACTTGACATTGCTCAATGAATCACTTCTACCACATCAACTTTAACTCATTACTGAAGACATTTCATTGTTTTTTGTCTTATGGGTAATCTTTTTAACAGGCACTTTTAAAATGTGGTTATTCTTAAACTATTGTTTCTCCTTAGATATAACTATTGTTGGGGAATTTACTCTAAGAAATCATAATCATTTTAATCCTGAAGATATTCTACATATATACCGTTAAACAGAGTATATATTCCACTTAGGAAAAATGAGGAAAACAGAAATTTAAAAGGTTGTATCTGTAAGACTATGTCCCTTAGATAGGTATGGAGTATTTTTACTAACTGTCATACTGAATATCCTTGAGATGTAAAATCCCTGACATTATAAAAAAAGATATTACCAAATTTCCTAAAAGAACACTCTTTTAGTATATAGTTTGTAATGGTTCTTAGTATTGTATCAGGCTGTAGGCTAACAAGATGCTACCTAAAAGTAAAGAGATTCTACAACATGACTCACTAAACAAGAACACATTTTTAGTACTCTGCATAAAGTACCCTCTTTTTAGGCCTAGAAAGACATTGACTTGTTTCTAAATATGCTTTCCATCTGAGATAGATATATATATATATATATATATATGTAAGTTTGTAAATCAATAATATGAAGTATACCATTGAAAAATTATTTATATCAGCATCTGAAAAAAGGAAAGCAAAGCATCACTTGTTTTAAAAATTGAGGTATAGTTGCTTTACAATCTTATGTTAGTTTCTACTGTACAACAAAGTCAATACATATATACCCTTCCTCCTGGACCTTCCACTCCCCCATCACAGGGCACCTTCTAAGTCATCACCGAGCACCAAGCTGAACTTCTGTGCTACAGAGCAGCTTCACAACAGCTACCTGCTTCACATATGGTGCTGTATATATGCCACTACTTATCTCCCATTGCATCCCAGCCTGGCCCCCACCTTCCCAATGTCTATATTTCTGTTCTCTATATCTGTGTCTCTATTCCTGCCCTGCAAACAGGTTCCTCTCTACCACTTTTCTACATTCCACATACGTGTCTCATGGAAGTAATCTAACTGTCCATGGACAGATGAACAGATAAAACAGATGTGGTGCATATATACAATGGAATATTGGTGGTGGTGGTGTTCAGTCACTAAGTTCTGCCCGACTCTTTGCAATCCCATGGACTGCAGCACATCAGGCTCCTCTGTCTACCACTATCTCCCAGAGATTCTTCAAATTCATGTCCATTGAGTCGCTGATGCTATCTAACCATCTCAATTTCTGCTCCCCTCTTCTTTTGCCTTCAGTCTTTCCCAGCACCAGGGTCTCTTCCAAAGTTTCTTTGCATCAGAGGGCCAAAGTATTAGAGCTTCAGCTTCAACATCAGTCCTTCCAGTGAATACTCAGGGTTGATTTCCTTTAGGATTTGATCTCCTTGCTGTCCAACGGGCTTTCAAGAGTCTTCTCCAGCATCACAATTCAAAAGCATTACATCTTCAGCACTCAGCCTTCTGTAAAGTCCAAAGCTCACATACACGTGTGACTAATGGAAAAACCATAGTTTTGACTATACAGACCTTTGTTGGCAAAGTGATGTCTCTTCATTTTAATATGCTGTCTAGGTTTGTCACAGCTTTTCTTCCAAGGAGAAAATGTCTTTTAATTTCATGGCTGCAATCCCCATCTGTAGGGATTTTGGAGTCCAAGAAAATAAAATTTTTCACTGTTTCCATTTATTCCCCTCTATTTGCAATGAAGTGATGGGACTGGATTCCATGATCTAAGTTTTACACTCTCCTCTTTCACCCTCATGAAGAGGCTCCTAAGTGCTTCTTCACTTTCTGCCATTAGAGTGGTATCATTTTTTTATCTGAGGTTGTTGCTATTTCTCCAGCAATACTGATTACAGTATGTGATTCATTCAGCCTGCCATTTCATATGATGTACTCTGCATATAAGTTAAATAAACAGGGTGACAACAACAGGCTTGTCATATTCCTTTCCTATTTTTGAATCTGTCAGTTGTTCCATGTAAAGTTCTAACTATTGCTTCTTGACCCAAATACAGGTTTCTCAGGAGACAAGTAAAGTGGTCTAGCATTCTCATCTCTTTCAGAATTTTCCACAGTTGTGATCCATTCAGTCAAAGGCTTTAGTGCACACAATGAAGCAGAAGTAGATATTTTTCTGGAATTCCATTACTTTCTCTATGATTCAGCAAATGCTGGAAATTTCATCTCTGGTTTCTCTGCCTTTTCTAAATCCAGCTTGAACATCTGAAAGTTCACGGTTCATGTACTGCTAAAGCCTACCTTGAAGGATTTTGACCTTAACCTTACTAGCATGAGAAATAACTGCAACTGTTTGACAGTCTGAACATTCTTTGTCACTGCTCTTCTTTAGAATTGGAATCAAAACTGACCTTTATTAGTCCTGTGGCCACTGCTGAGTTTTCCAAATTTGCTGACATATTGAGTGCAGCACTTTCACAGCAGTATCCTTTAGGATTTTTAAATAACTCAGCTGGATTAGCATCACCTCCACTAGCTTTATTCACAGTAATGTTTCTAAGGCCCACCTGACTTCACACTCCAGGCTCTAGGTGAGTGACCACACTATCATGGTTATCTTTGTCATTAAGACCTTTTTTCTTTTTTTCTTCCATATATTCTTGCCTCCTCTTCTTTATCTCTTTTGTTTCTGTTAAGTCTTTCCTATCTCCGTCCTGTATTGTGTCCATCCTTGCATGAAATGTTCCCTTGATATCTCAATTTTCTTCAAGAGATCTCTAGCCTTTCTCATTCTATTGTTTTCCTCTACTTCTATGCAATATTCATTTAAGGTCTTCTTATCTCTCCTTGATATTCTCTGGACCTCTGCATTCAGTTGGGTGTATTTTTCCCTTTCTCCCTTAACTTTTGCTTCTCTTCCTTTCCTCTGCTATTTGTAAAGCTTTCTCAGACAACAACTTTGCCTTCCTGCATTTCTTTTTCTTTGAGATGGTTTTGGCCACTGCCTCCTGTACAATTAGGAACCTCCATTCACAGTTCTTCAGGCACTCTGTCTACCAGGTCTAATCCCTTGAATCTATTCGTCACCTCTACCGTATAATCATAAGGGATTTGATTTAGGTCATAACTGAATGACCTAATGGTTTTCCCTACTTTGTTCAGTTTAAGCCTGAATTTTGCAATAAGGAGATCATGATATGAGCCACAGTCAGCTTTGGGTCTTGTTTTTGCCGACTGTATAGAACTTCTCCATCTTGGGCTGCAAAGGATATTATCAATCTCATTTCGGTGTTGAACATTTGGTGATGTCTATGTGTAGAGTTGGCTCTTGTGTTGGAAAAGTGTGTTTGCCATGAACAGAGTGTTCTATTGACAAAACTCTGTTAGCCTTTGCCCAGCTTCATTTTGTTCTCCAAGGCCAAACCTGCCTGTTACTCCAGGTATCTCTTGACTTCCTACTTTTGCATTCCAACTCCCAAGATGATAGTGGAATATAACTCAGTCATAAAAAGGAATAAAACTGAGTCATTTGTAGACATGTAGATGGACCTAGAGATTGTCATACAGAGTAAAGCAAGGCAAACTATTATCTTATTTTAAGGAAAGCTGGCTTCACAAATCTTATTTTCTCACTCATCTCCATACAAATTAAAAAAGGAAAACTAGCAATTCAGTACAAAAAAGTACACATATCTTTTTCTACATCCAAGAAATCCCTAACCTTCCTATATGACCCCCACATTTCATAATCTTAATCTGACTAAAGAATTTATTGGGATAGTTAAAGGAGGATATCAAAGAATTTAAGTAAAAGTCATCTGAACCTCCCCCACTGAAAAGGAAGTGATTCCTGAGGAGGAAACCTGACAACCCAGAGGACAGCCTGGTCCCAGGTCCTCAGGAGCATCCTGGCCCGTCCTGCATCGCCCTCTCTCCCCGGCTCCACACGTGATAACCCCCAGGCAGTTGCCTTCCTGGGCTCTGTCCTCCAGGGGAAGCAAGAAGGATGGTAGCAAAGCTGAGGACCAGGGAGAAGGCCCCCAGGGATGTGTCCCAGTCCCTGGATAACAGGCACTGAAATGCTATCAGGACCCAAAGAAGGTTCAGTCAGCTGTGACTTCTGTAGTCACTAGAATACAACAGGACAGCATCAATTTGGATAGAGTCACGGCAACCCACTCCAGTATTCTTGCCTGGAGAATCCCCATGGACAGAGGAGCCCGGTGGACTTCAGTCCACGGGGTCACAAAAAGTCGGACACAACTGAGCGACTAAGTATAACACCTATGTGAAACTTAACTGGAGTTTCAAAATACCTTAGTTCTCTAAAAACAGAACTAGTCTTATTAATGTATCAGCCTATGGTGAACCTGCCTGTTTGGAGGTGCATCACACAGGCAACCGGGCCACCTTGTCGTCTCACCTAAACCCTGTCTCCTTTGTCCCCGTAACAATTCTGCGAAGTGGATACTGTCATCATCTCTGCAGATGGAAACCACTGAGGCTATGGACGGAATACTAAAATGGTAGATGAGGCTTTGAGCACGGAAGGGTCTGGCTTCACATTCTATACTCTCTCCAAACTTCTGCCGTACCTCAAGAAAAATGTCTTCAAGAAAAATGTGTCAAGATAATTTTGAAGTTAGCTTAAATCAGCAGACTTCAATATAAAAGGAAAACCAAACCATCTGAGAAAGTGTATTCTGAGAGGACATAAATTCTACTTCAGAAAATCTTAATAGGAAGGGAAACTAACATTCTCACGCCACACACATACACACACACACTCACATGCACCCAGCCCTGTAGTTTGTCCTATGGATGGAGACAAATCCTATGCAGTTTGTCCTAGGGATGGCTTTAGATATGCCTAAGAATTTTTTTCTGGCCCAACTAAAAGGAAAACTGTAATTTTAAAACTTTTTCTACTGTGTTTCTGGTCCTAGAAGCATATGGCATGATAGATGGTTCTTCACTTTGGGAAAAAGTACAAAGAATCCTACCCTTTGTGCCAAGGATGTTGGGGCCCAGAGGGTGGAGATTAAAAGTTAAATTTTTGTGCATAATAAAATCCACACATTTGTAACTTTAGAGAGACAGAAGTGGAGATGGAAGATGAGATGCTATAGAGAATAGGCCCCTCAAATCAGAACACGACTAAAAGCTGGGTAAAGAATGAGACAGCCAATAACACAGTCCCCTTGAGAGGAGTGGCCAAGATAAGGTCAGATTCCTAAGCAATTGTAAGTTGTTTCTCCCAGTGTCAGGTTGAGCCCACCTTCCTGATTTATCTCTGAGACTGCAGTAAGATTTGTAAGATCTATCAATGTTGTGCTGGTAACAAGGCAGGAAGTTGACCCATGTGTGAGTGGAACTACAGAAGGCAGGATGGCCAGGAGGGAAGGAATGAGGACCAGGGATCCAGTCACCCACGACCAGGAATGCAGAGCAGCAGACAGTCCAAGAATAAGGACTCACACCCTGATCTCCAAACACCAAGAATCGTGGTGAACTCTCCGTAACCAACAGGATGAGGCATGTTTGGGTGTTGACAGACTGTGATGCCAGGCTTCTGGAGAATTAGGTAGGAACTTCCAAAAAGAAGAGGGAGTGGGGAAGGAAGCAGGAAGGGAGGACGGAAGAAAATAAAGATTCACAATAAACCATGACTTCCAAGGCGGCTTAGTGGTAAAGAGTCTGCCTGCCAGTGCAGGAGACACAGAGACACAGGTTCAGTCCCTGAATCAGAAGATCCCCTAGAGGAGGAAATGGCAACCTGCTTCAGTATTCTTGCCTGGGAAATCCCAGGGACAGGGGAACCTGGCGGGCTACAATCCATGGGGTCACAAAAGAGTCAGACATGGTTTAATGATGAAACAACAACACACTGAACCAGAGGTTTTTTCCCCTGGGTGACTGAGCTGAGGGACAGAAAGACATTTCCAGTGATGCCTGAAGTTTTGAACTTGAAATGACTATCTGAACCGAGTGACCTTACATCTTCGATCAAAGACCAACCAGTATCAGAACCCACACAGTTCTACCCTCCAATCTTATAAAAGGGGAGTGATTTCCAAGGAAATCAACACCCACCAACATTTTACAACTTTTCACTGACAATCATCCTGCGTCCCAGTCCAAGGTGCTTGCTTCTCTCTTCCCAACTCATTTTTGGAAGCTTTTCATAAAAATTTTAACTTAGGAAAAAGATTCTCAGTCTTCTTATAAATATATATACACACATATATATGTGTGTGTGTGTGTACATGTATATAAAACTTAAAAACTCTGTTATTAAAAGGGGTACAAATAACTATTTATACTAATTTGAGTATCCATAGGTAATATTTCTAATTTTTCACTCTTATACATATGCTGTTATCTCAAAATCTTCCCTCCTAAGCAACTCACTTCACACACACACACCCTCACATACACATGTGCTTGAAAACCCCAGTTCAGTGAGGACGACAACTAGCATTGATGTAACAAGCTGCTGTGTGTGTATACAGTCAATCATGTCCGACTCTTCGCAACCCCATAGACTGTACTCCACCAGGCTCCTCTGTCCGTGGGATTTTTATAGATAAGAATACTGTAGTAGATTGCCATTCCCTACTCCAGGGGATCCTCCCAACCCAGGGACTATACTCCTGTTTCTGCTAACTGTTCTAACAATAGGTATGCAGACAATCATAATGAACGTGGCCTAGACCCAGCCTTCAACGACCTTCAGCCTAGTGGGAAACAAAAAATGAAAATTAGTGTACTGTGCTATTTAGAAATATACAGCAAAGTGTCCATGGGCTTGTACGCACATCACAAGGATTCATCTTTTCAATGGGGGAGAGAGTGCCTGTGTGTGTTTCTGATTCCTGGTTCAGTTCTTATATAATGTATGTACTCAGTTAAACTGTTCACTCGTGCTGGACATTGGAAATGGACTGTTCTGTTTCACCTCTAATCTGGAAAATTCATTTTATCCATTCTGTGTGTAATACTAGGGGCCTAGGCTACAACACTGAAGAAGATGTACCCAGGGCTGTTCTTCTGGAAATGTCAATAGACTAGAAATAATAAAAAAATATCTAGCATCTGACACCATGTGGTGTGAGGAGTGTTTCTGTGACAATGAGGGGAAGGGTGGAGGCTGGAGCGAGGAAGTGGTCTGAACCTCAGAAGGCTGTCCATCCATAAAGCAGGGCAAGGAGGACCAAGGCTCCCGTTTACAGGCAGAGGTGTGCGTGGAGCCAGCTCACTCGAGAAAGTGGAAGGAATGTTCACATGGGAAGACGAGCGGGAAAGACTTGAGCACCCTCATGGACTGGTGTTGGGAAAAGATGCTGGTGGAGGGGAGGGATGGGAAGCAGGGTCAAGAGAAAAGATGAGCGGAGGAATGGGTAAGAGAAAGCATCGGGGCCACTGTGGCAGCGAGGACACGCCAGGCCCCTGTATCCTCCCCAACCACGTTCAGGTCCATGCCTTCTGCCGAAAGCAGTCCTGAGTGCCCTACCCACCCACTGTCTCATCTCCAGACAGAAGCCAGGTGATTCTTTGAAATACAAATCATATCATTTTATTCCCCTGAAAACTTTCCAGTGGTTTCTTATCAGGCTTAGGAGATCATCCAAGCTGTTTATCCTGACCACTGAGGCTGAACAGCATGATGGAACCTCTGTGCCAACCTTCCAACTGGATCTCCAAGCTCCTCGCTAGATATACTCACTAATATAAATGTAATATATACATTAATTATAATTTATATATTATTAATCTAATATGTACATTAATATAAATATACACACACTAATACAAATAAAGAACACAAGATATATTTACTAATATAAATAGTCAAATTAATAGAATCAGAAAGTAGTATACCAATAAATGCCAGGGGCTGGGGGAGGGAAGTAGGATACAGAGGGGCAATAGGGAATTATGTTTAACGGGAACATAGTTTCAGTTTAGAAAAGTGAAAACTCAGGAAATGGATGATGGTGAAAGTCACAAAACAATATGAATATACTTGGTGCCACTGGGCTTCCATGGTGGCTCAGTGGTAAAGAATCCACATGCCAAGCAGGAGACACAGGTTGGAACCCTGGCTCAGGAAGATCCCGTTGTGAAGGAAATGGCAACCTACTCCAGTATTCTTGCCTGGGAAATCCAATGAAGAGAGGAGTCTGGCAGACTACAGTCCATGGGGGTCACAAAGGAGTCTGATACAACTTAGCAACAACACAACAACAACTTTCTGGTCACTGAACTGTACAGATAAATATGGTTAAAATAGTGTGCTTTATGTTTTGTGACTTTTACCACAATAAAAAACAGTTTTTAATTAAAAATAAATAAATAAACTCAAAATGGATTAAAGACCTAAGTGTAAGGCCAGATACTATGAAACTCCTAGAGGAAAACATAGGCAGAACACTCTATGATATAAATCAGAGATATCTTTTTCAATCCACCTCTAAGAGTCATGAAAATAAAAACAAAATGAAAACCAAAATAAGACAGTGGAACTGTCTCATTACAGAAACAGCTTCCCACCAGTGAAGAACTCATTCTAATGATCCTCTGGGTGTCAAAATATTTTACTACCAAAGCTGGAATTAATAGACAAGTCTCCCAGGGTGTAGATAGAGATTTTTTCACATTATCCCTTAATATTTAGGTGCAAACATAATTGTGGCTTTGGACCACGAACTTTAAATCATTGTAACTAGGCTCAAACACATTTTTGTTAATCAAAATAGGAAATTACAATCAACACATTTTTGCCAACAAGAAATAAGTTTATTCCTGTAGCATAAAAATCCACGTTTCAGGATACCACAAACTCTTGGAGAGCATTTTCTGCCTCCTTCTGGTTGTGGGAGCGTTTTCCCTGCAGTTGTCTAGATGCTTGAAGAAGCGGCAATCAGTTGCTGATGGGGCCAGGTGAATATGGCAAAGAGGCAAAACTTCCGAGTCCAGTTCTTTAACTTTTGAAGCACTGGTTGTGCGATGCGCTGTCCAATGTTGTCGTGAAGAAAAGCTGGGCCTTTTCTGTTGACCAATACCATCGAATCGATTTGCTGAGCATACTTCTCAGATAGAACGGTTTCACCGGGATTCAGAAAGCTGTGGTGGATCAGACCACCAGCAGACCACCCAACAGTGAACATGACCTTTTTCTGGTGCAAGTTTAACTTTGAGAAGTGCTTTGGAGCTTCTTCTCAGTCCAACCACTGAGCCGGTTGTTACTGGTCATATTATAAAATCTACTTTTCATGGCATGTTACAATCTGATCAAAAAATGGTTCATTGGTGTGCATAAAATAAGAGAAGACGACACCTCAAAATGACGATTTTTTTTTAAATTTTCAGTAAGCTCAAAGAGTACATTAACTGTGTTCTAAGTCTAAGGTCTATTACAACTTCCATCATGGAAATTTGCAAAAAATGTGCATCTCCAGGTCAAGGAACTACAAATATTCAATAAAGGCATAATAAATTATTATAATACATCAGCAGTGGTCATTTCTTAATTTCTTCAAATAGTACTCTTATAATAGAAAAGAAATATAGAAATACCATCTTAACCCCATGCTTATAATAACATGCTTATAATATACTAACAAATACCATACATAATAAATATATAAAATAAGTAACTGGTACCATCTCCCATAGCAAGGTTTACCCATTTTATTTTCCTTAATCATGGCTTAAGTTAGAGCCAGTCCAGGGACTTCCCTGGTGGTCCAGCGGTTAAGAATCTGCCTTGCAATGCAGGCTATGTGGATTCAGTCCCTGATCAGGGAACTAAATCCCAGATCCAGCAGAGCAACTAAGCCTACGGGCCTCAACTACTGAGCCTGCATGTCACAACCATAATGAAGATCCTGTGTGCTGCAACTAAGGCTTGATGCAGACAAATAAATCAACAAATAAAATAAATAGTTTTTAAAAAGTTTGTCCAGAAGAGTGACATCTGTTAGCAATGAAGTGTCAAACTGAGGCTTCAATTTCCTAGCTTTTTACATATAAAAGTCCCAAAGAATGGCTTAAGGATTGTAATAATATTGTATATTAGACATGAGTTCCAGACCACTGTTTGGACACTGTAAAACTTCTGTTTAAAGTGTCCCAAAATACATTTATCCTGTTGGTTTTTGAAGTAACTACTTTGGCCAAAAGAGCTACAGAGTAATTAATTTCTTCTTTTTGTAAGACACAAATTTATGAGAAAACATATATTCACAATCAGGTATAATTAATTCATTATATCTATCCACCCACAATTATGGTAAACTATTGAAAAATCTTTTAACAGTTTAGTATAATTACAGACCAGCTACTTATATACCAGCTAGACCTAATGAATATTATTTCAAATCTATGGATCAAATCCTGTAAGCCTTTAAAAAAAAGCTAAGTAAACTAGCTCAAAAATGATAAAGAGAAAGTAAGCAAACTATTCAATTTTATTCAGTGAATAGATTTGGAAAATCACGTCTGGATGTGGTTACTAATTATTTTTAAATACTTTTAATTACTAGCACTAAAGGAAAATGCTGGGGAAGGCAATTAATTTGAAAATAAACAAAGAAGTTTCAATGAAAACTCAAAAGCCATTTTCTTCAAGCCATCTTTTTAAATGAAATAGAAAAGCAAAGATTCCTTTTCCAAATTCCACTCAACATTAGCATGACCAATGACTGCTAGCAGTTTCTTTTCAAATAACCTATAAAACTCTCAAAAATGGGCGACGCACGTTCCAGCAGACACAGCATCTAATAAGTCAGCAAGTATTTATTCATCATTTACTAACACATGCAAGGAATAGGGGACAAAGAGATTAAAAAAATCAGAAAAAAAAAAAAAACCCCTGCAATTCTGCAGCTCATGGTCAGGAGAACATACAGGGCAGAAAAGTAGCAAACACAGATGTTGGGGTTGGTTACAGAGGCCAATGGGAAGACAGGAGGCTGTTGCGGGTGGGGGAGCGAATAAGAAAGAAAAGATGCACAGTGTGAAACGGCTGATGCCTACTCCTAAAAAGAAATATGGCCCTCCGCTCCCCTAAGCACTGCTGCACCAGTTGAAATAGTATTCCTTCCAGGGTCTCCTTAATATGCATCCCCACAGTCAAGCATACTGGCCTAAAATGCACAGAAGAGGCAGTCAGTAAACCTGGGCAAAATGAATAGCCAATTTCTGTTCTCCACAAAGCTGGGTCATACAAAAGTTTAAAACTTCATTCCGTGCAGTCAAGTGTCTATTCAGGAACAGCTGAACGGTTTTAACCTACAACCACATTCTTGAAATCAGGCCCTTTTTCTCTGTGTAAACTCATTACCTCCTCCATCAATCATTTACAGACTGCCTGCAATACACAGAGCATCCTTTTGCTGCTGGTGTGCTGACAGAAAAATACCCTGCTCTTAATCTCAGCAGGAAGAAAAACAATTTTTAATACATTTTATCTAAAATAACAAGAAAAATATCAGAGAGTCATGTGTGCTACACAGAGAATTAAAATGATGTGATGTGGTAGAAATGGGGTGAGTTCACTGGTGGCCTGAGGTGTCTCACTATATCAGATTCAGATACTAGTATCCCCAGAAGTGGACACTGGGACAAGGATTTAGGTGCAAAACGTTTATTTGGGACATGGAAGAAACACCAGTGGGAGAGTGGGGACTGAGACCAGGAAATCAAGGAGCCAACAGAATTTCATTATCATGCCAGTCACCATTATAAGCAGCATCAATTAATTCCTAGTGATAACTTTCTGGGCAAACCGTGGGACCCTGTGAACATGTACATGCTTTCTAGTTTCCCAGTACTGAGAGGTAGGGAGCTGGGGTATTCATACACCAAGTCCTATGAATCGGCTGCGAGCCAGTGGGGAGAGAGATCAACTTCTTGGCACCTTCCATTCTTCTGGGCAGTAAGGGAGGCTCAAGTGAGTTGCAGATGCCACTGGTGTGCAGGAAGGTTGCGCTTGCAGGCAGTCCAATGGACCAGGAGATGTGTGTGCTAATGTCTAGATGGAAAGAAGGATTAAGGGTGAAAGATTCCCAGACAGGAGGAACTGGAGAACAGGATCCAGCTTAGAACACTCATTCAAGGTTACCCTGATAGAATGTCTGGAGCAAAGTGGGTGAGTTAATATATAAAATCAGACCACAGAAAGCTCTGGATGCCAGAGCAAAGTGTCTGGGAGACACTGGTGAGAATATGGGCGCAACAGGATCTTATGTGCATTTTATACACTCACAAACACACACACACACACGCACATGTATTTATAGGCTTCGCTGATGGCTCAAATGGTAAGGAATCTGTCTGCAATGTGAGAAAGCCAAGTTCAATCCCTGGGTTGGGAATATCCCCAGGAGAAGGGAATGGCAACTCGCTCCAGTGTTCTTGCCTTGAGAATTCCATGGACAGAGGAACCTGGTGGACTACAGTCCCTGGGGCCCCAAAGAGTCAGACACGATTGACTGACTAACACACACACACACACACACACACACACACACACACACATATTTGTTCTTTTTCAGATTATTGTTCATTATGTGTTCAGTCGTTGAAGTCACGTCCGACTCTTTGTAACCCCATGGACTATAGCCCACCTCTGTGGGCTCCTCTGTCCATGGGATTTTTCAGGCAAGAATACTGCAGTGGGCTGCCATCTCCTTCTCCATTTTTTCATTATAGATTATCACAAGATATTAAGTATAGTTCCCTGTGCTATCAGTAGGTCCTTGTTATCTATCTATTCTATACATAGTGGTGTACATATATACATATACATATACATACATATATCTGTTCATCTTAGCCTCCTAATTTATCCCTCCCCGCCCCTTTCTTCTTTGGCAACCATAAATTCACTTTCTGTCTCTGAGTCTGTTTGGTTTTGTAAATAAGTTCATTTATTTTTCAGATTCCCCATATGAGTGACATCATATATTTCTCTTTGTCTGGATTACTTTGCTTGGTATGACAATCTCTAGATCCATCCATGTTCCTGCAAATGGCATTATTTTGTTCCTTTTTTTTGGCTAACTAGTATTCCATTGTATAAATGTACGATATCTTCTTTATACATTCATCTTTAATTTGTATTTTCAAAAGACGATGCTGCTGCTGCTAAGTCACTTCAGTCGTGTCCAACTCTGTGTGACCCCATAGATGGCAGCCCACCAGGCTCCCCCATCCCTAGGATTCTCCAGGCAAGAACACTGGAGTGGGTTGCCATTGCCTTCTCCAATGCATGAAAGTGAAAAGTGAAAGGGAAGTCGCTCAGTCGTGTCCGACACTTTGTGACCCCATGGACTGCAGCCTACCAGGCTCCTCTGTCCATGGGATTTTCCAGGCAAGAGTACTGGAGTGGGGTGCCATGACTCTGGTGCAAATGAATAGTGGAACCCTGAGTGAAAGCAGGAAAGTCAAGATGCTGGGGAGGATAAGTCATGGTTGGGCAGATGTGTGCACACAAGGGTGGAGAGAGACAAGATCAAAAACTCTGCGACCTTTCTTCTTTAGCAACTTTCTATATTGTAGTATCAGTGCAACCATTTACTAAGAAGGAAGAAGACTAGAAGAGAAGTACATTTGAGAAAAACAATGAAGAGATCATTTCATTCAAGTTCAAGTTAAGATGCCTATGAGATATTTCCAGATGGATAAAAAAAGACAAGTTTGAAATCAGAGAAACATCAGAATTAGAGATAAATATGAGAGTCATCTACATACATGCAGCATATGAAGTCAAGAGAAGAAATGGGTTCTAAAACAGACTGTTATCTTTCAAATAATAATTTCATGTCAATCATCTTCTATCTTACCTGTTAAATGTACCTCAGTAATCACAGCCGACTCATTCTATCATTCATTCATTCAGTATTATTGAATATATAATTTCCTGGAAATTATCACAACATTGTAAAACAACCATATCTCAATTAAAACAGATTTACTGAATATAAAAGAGACATATGGCATCATGCTAACAACTGTAAGAAATTTAAATATATCACATATTAATCCTCATTCTTAAGAGCTAAAGGTCTACAAACCCTTCAAGATTAAAGATTGAGCACAGTAATGGTCCTAAGAGAGACACACGGGAAGGACCATGGAAATTCAAGAGAAAGAATTACTTTCACCTGGCAAAATCATAAAAGGTTTTGACTGAAAAGGTAGCATTTAAGCTGGTGCTTAAAGCCTTTCCAAATTTATAGAATTTGCTCTGTAAACATATAGAAAGTGGATGTATTTCAAACGTTAGAGATTTAAAGAACCACAGAGATGAGACATTGGAGAGAGCATAATTCTGGAGTTCATTAAATAACTCAATTTGCTAAATGATAAAATATATGAATGAGATATAGGTGGTGAATATTTCTAAAATACAGGTTTTTCATATTCATGTCTAAAATATTCCATGTAAGTCACTTTCTATGGTGTCAAATACATATATTTGGTCGGGCTTAAGGCGAAAAAAGTCATAATTTCATCTCACTTTCATTTTGTAGACTACTATTTTCCATTATTCACACACACAATGAACAATCATTAGCCACTTAGAAATTCACTTTTCACTTACATTGTTCATTTCACTTATACAGTTTCCATATTGTACATAACAACAGCACCTTTTTCATCAATTTATCCGATTTTACCGTTAAAGACTGAAAATTTACGTATTAAAATTGGATCTGTAAGGTGGGATTACTAATTGTTCGTCAGTATAAAGCGAAAGGAAAAGGCCTGAGCTGGGTAAGAAGAAGATGAAGCAGGCTGAGGACAGTGACATACAGGGGACTTGCTAGCAGGAAGAGGTCCTGAGGCCCCAGTGATGCATGGAGTGGAGAGGGTGCGTGGACCACAGAGAGGATATCACCCCTTCCAGGCTCGGCACTCAGCTCTAGACAGCCTTCATTTTGGACCCACCAGTTCAGCTTGTTTTTGCCTCTCTTTAGGAGACCATGAGAAATATCCTTTTATGGTGGCATTTGAAGACTTTTGAGCTCATAGCTTCCCCAAAACAAAAAAGCGGCCATAAAGGACTTTCTGAGAAACACTGCGCACAAGAGATGTCACATTTCCTCATACTGCTTGTTGTAAGAATAAAGTTTATAATCACTGAAGAAGCAAGTGTTTATCCCTACGGTGGGTCTCAAGAGGACGATCAAGCTAACAATACAAGAGTGCACGTATAGGAAAGTGAAACCAAATAACAAATAGAAAACACAGCAGGCAAAGAAGAGATAAACTCAGAGAAGATGCATGGCATCTTTGCGAAAGAAAGATCAGTAGAAACAACTGCAATAAATGAATTCATGAGGGGCAACTCAGGATGGGTGTTGGGGGCTGGAAGACAGTGACAAAGGAGAAATGACACCCCTGCCTGGATCAGGCCCTAAGACCCTCAACAACTTGGAAACCTTTAGTTAAAATACTGTGCCAGCGGCAATCTGCAAGAAGATACAACATACAAATTAGTCAACCTTTACAGAAAACTATTGAATGGTAATAATAATGCTATAGACATGATGTGTTAATTCAATATTTTAATTCTGTGTACTTTCAAAGAAAAGTTATGAATATAATCTGCTTGACATTTAGAAATTATGAAAAAATAATATATTCTATGTCCTGAGCTATCTCAGTAAGATATTGGTTGGGAAGGAAAGAAGAGAAAAGAAAGAAAGAGAAGAAAAAGTAAATCTATCTCATAAAAATTATATTTATAGTTCACAAAACCAATTTTTCATAGCAAAAAGGGCAATAAAATATAGAACTACTCTCTAGCTAAAAAACAATATTGAATTTGCCCCCAGGTATGTGGACATGTCATCTTTTTTTTTACATGTAATTGTAAATTCTTCCAGCCTTCCGCAAAGCATCAAAATACAACCGAATGACCCAAAAACACATTATCTTTCCTCCTCCTCCTCCTGCAATGAATGATTTACTGCTCAACAAGGGTTAACTCAGGTCAGCTTAAGGAAAAAAAAAAAAAAGTGGGGGGAGCTGGTGCTCAACTTTACAGAGAGCAGAATGAAAAATATTCCTTAGTTATTTACCCTTCAGTGACTTACAGATACAAGCCACAGTTGATAACATTTTTAAATACTTGGGTTCACATCAAGTTACCTCTCCTACTTTCAAATGGCCCTTTCAAGATATCAGTGCTGACAGGCCAGAGCTTGCAGGGTCCTGCCCAGAAGGCCCACCCAAGTAGAATGTTGAAAAAAAATCGTCTGCTCACAGATGGTAATACACCAGATGCTGGAAAACACCAAGTGGGTTGCCATTTGAGTTTGGATCTAAACTAAATGAGCTGGGTTGCTAACTGGATTAATCTGTCATTAGACTCACCTTTCTAACCTTCAGAAAAGCACATTTTCATTTATAACTCGCCTGAATGCCTTTGTGGGAAGACCAAGTAATGTATATACAACATACACAAATATCTCTTAAAATTGCATGTTCAAAAACAGATTTAAAGAAAAAAAAAATCTGTTTAGCTCACGCTTATTGCCATATGACTTTTCCAGGCAGACACGTGAAGAAAGAATTTCAGGCAAGGGGAAGAGCATGTGCAAAACTATGCAAAAATCTTCCCATTTGGAGAATTGAAAGGCTTTCAGAAAAGCTGAGACTTTAGATAGCAGAGGGGAATGAATGGCTGAAAGCAATAAGGGGCTTGAGCTTGATCCATGAAGGATTTTTAAAAAGGAAACCCTATTATTAGATTTTTGAGGGGAGAGGTAATAATGTACAGAATGATTTGTTTACATTATCTTAAAAGACACTTTCTCTAAGTAAGGCATTACCACCAGAGTCATATAATTGTAAACAAAAATGCAATCTCATTATAAAGCTGAGACTCCTGGTAAGAAAGGCCACAATGAAGAATCTAGGTTCATGTGTTTATTACACACGAAATTCAGCCTGGTATCTTTTCCCTTCCCACATTATTACCAGTGCTAATTTCCCTGCCCAGTAATTCCATAAATTATGTTAACTTCCTTTCTTTGCTACCTATGAATGAGCAAAATCATTCTGAATAGACCAAACTGACAAGAATCCTGAAAGCAAAGGATATGACAGCTTCCGAATTCTGACCTGTAGAACATGAAACCCAGAGGTCCAACTCAGCTCCCTAGCAGGCATACACACTCTGTATTAGGAATAACACAGCACAGATTTCCTTTCATGAAAGCATTTTTGTATTACCTTCCCTAAAGTAACGGAGACCTTCTGAACAGATAGCTGCAGAGTGACAATGAGAAGATTGTTAAGAGGGTCTATCAGCTAGGGGACAGGAGTATTCTGTTTCCACTGGGAAGAACACTTATAGGCCAAGATCCAACAAAGGCTTAAGTGGCCTGGGATCACATCATCTCCCTGGTCAGTGCATGGGCTTGGGGACACAGGACAGCCACTGGGCAGGCATGCTGGGAGGAGTGGCAGAGGGCTCCTCTTTCCTTACTGTCCAGGAAACACAACCCAGGGGACTCCTGAAGACCTCACACATCCACCGTGGCTCACAGCTGGGACCAGGGCAGGGACAGAGGCTCCATCCCAGGAAGCCCTGGACCACCCAGACGTTAGCTATGCTAACCATCCTCTTAAACTGAAGTGGAGATATTTATTCAGAATTATGGTTTATACTTACAGTGGAACGTATCTTTGTGTGGATTTTAAACATCACATTTATGGGAGGATTTTTTTTTTTTTAATCTACATCTGCTGAATAGAAAACTCTCAGGTAGTCCTGTGTACTTTACTTTTATTTTAGGAGTGTCTTTCCTTTGAAAATTGTTCATACATTCTTCCTAAAAAGTATACTATGGCAACATTTAAAAAACACACAATACCTGGTCATGACATTTATAAGATGAGTTGGCTTTCAAATAGCTCCACATTTTAGAAAATGTCAAAATAGGAGTGAGGAGAGCTCTCTCTATACCAACGTAATGCCAATCTAATCCATTATTAGGAACTTCTAAATACACTAAAGACTCTACTCTGATCAACAGTCTGTCTGTATTCATCTCCTTCTCACATTTACTACGGTTCATATTTCTAAGGAAAACACTGAAAATTTTTTATGAATGAATGCACTTAGGTTTAGCTTTCTGATATCCAGGCAGATATATTTACTCTATCTAGTTAAAGGAAGTCAACCTACAAATTACTCTGTGCTCAAAGTGGGAACAAAAAAAAGAGTGGGAGAGAGTTAATATTTAATACCAATCACCGGTGGAGCCAGACACACTTTTGAGACTCCAACCATTAAGTCCTCCATAACTTCTCAGAGTCTGCCTTGTTTCAGACCTCAACCAAAATCTCAGCAAATACACAGGTTTGTCTAGAGACCCAGACAAAAGAACGTGAGGGAGCTCCTGGCTACAGTAGACACTGGGAGATTCTGGCCGTGCATTCCACTCATATAACGAAATGCTGCTCACCTTTTCACACTCGTTGGCAAGCACTACAGTAGAGTCTCACTATTTTTGGAATCTATGTTTTCTAATGTTCAATTGGCTAAAAGTTATCTGTTAGCATGAAATCGACATGTGGAACAACTGTCATCATCTGGGGTCCAGCAGGCATACAGTCCCCAAGGCCCAGGTTCCGCTGGTGTCCAACAAGGGGGCACTCGTCTGTTGGTTTCAGTCCCATCCTGCGAATAAGTTTCCTTTCCTCTTCATATTCCTCATTTTTGTGATTTTGGGGAGATTTCAATGTTTTCAAGAGCCCCACACTGGTGCTGAAGTGCTGACTTTGTGATGACTCTTACGGGTGTGAGGGAAGCTTTGTTCAGATATGAATTATATGCCACTGGCTACGGGTTCAGTTGTCATGAATCAAAAATACAGAAAAATGAGTTGTCTTTAAACAGAGACACACATAAAACCAGGTTGTGACCAAGGGCTCATGGGAACCTCATCCTACATTTCCCCTAGGAGCAATGGTTGGGTATTCACTATTTTACGTCTGCAATGATTTTACAGAACGTAGCTACCACAGAAAATAATAACTGATGTTATGTAATACACAAGATCTTATGTTAAGCAACAGGAATACACCATTTAAAAACATAGCCTTGGGAATTCCCTAGCAGTCAGTGGTTAGGACTCCACGCTTCCACTGCAGGGGGCCTGGGTTTGATCCCCAGTCAGGGAACTAAGCTGCTGCATGCCACGTGGACCACCCAAAAATAAAGCAAACCACAAAAAAAAAAGAAAAAAAAGAAAGAAAAAACACAGACCCTTGCAATCAAGGAAAGTACAAAGTAAGAAGTACATACTTCTTAAAACATTAAAATATAAACAAAATTTATGTCATTCTTTTCTGAACTATGTAAAATTAACAAATGGGGCTTCCCTGGTGTCTCAAGGAAGAATCTACCTGCCAATGAAGGAGATACGGGTTTAACCCCTGGATCAGGAAGATACCCTGGAGAAGAAAATTGCAACCCACTCCAGTATTCTTGCCTGGAAAATCCCATGGACAGAGGAGCCTAGCAGGCTACAGTCCATAGGGTCACACAGTCAGACATGACTGAAGCAACTGATCACAGGCACACAGAGGCTAAAACCTTCACCAGGTGGGAGAAGTTAACTATATGTTGCCCACAGGCCCATAGGCCAGTTGAAACCAGAAGGTTGATGTTGACTCCTGATTACCTCACCACCAACCAATCAGAAGAATGTCCATGGGCAGATCACACCCTCTTTGAACCATTCCTATAAAACTCCTCATTATCCGCTCCAGGTCAGGACACACAGTATTGGCGGTGGCCCTCTTTGCATGGCAAAGCAAAAAAGCTGTTCTTTCCTATCTCACCCGAAACTTCAAGATTTAATTCAGCAGCCGGATTTGGCATCAGTCTCTTCCCCACAACCTGCACCCCTTCAACTCACTCCTCTTCAAGGGTTGGGAAGGAATAACACTGATTTTGCCTCCTAAGTCTCTTACTGTGTCTTTCAAACAAAAACATTAGACAGCTTCAGGCCTCTCTCTGTGACCTACAAAGGCCAGCACTGAGCCCTTTTGTCCTTTTCCCCTTATTTCACCCTCTGGTGCAGTGAGCACTGTCCCTCCTCCCCGACCCTGCACCTTTCCTGTCCTGCACTGGCTGACCTTCACAGGCCACCAGGCCTGGTGCCCCGGCCCTCCAGCATCCAGCCGGGTTACTGGTCCAAGTCCAGAGGACAGAAAGAGGAGAAAACTGAGTCCTCTACCTCTGCTCCTTGCCTTGTTCAAGTCCTGGCTGTGCATTTCTTCCCTTCTCCCTCAAACCCCTGTCATCAAATTATTGTTGTTTTACCACTGAGCCACCTTGGAGGCCCTCTGTCCTCAAATTAGGGACTCGCTAAGTGGCCCAGGCACCCCTGGGTGTTCCCAAATACCTTTCAAGGGGTCCATGAGCTCAAAATGATTTCCATAACAATATTAGCATCCATTCTGCATTCTTCACACTCATTCTGTCATGCGTGTGCAATGAACTTTGCCAACATCAACATGACCTGATACCACAATTTACTGAGTGCAGACAGGGATACAAACACCAAGCTGTCTTCCAATAGACCAGATGTGAAAGAAATTGGCAAAAACATAAAAGAATTCCAGCACTATCAATAAAATTCTTCTTTGGAAAATGCGATTTTATGTTTCATAAAATTACATTAACATAGAATGGCTTTGTTGTTACATTTAAGGTTTCTTCTACATTAAGTTTCCACCTGTTTCCTGCCAGGACCCCGCCAGCCACAGGAGGCATCTCCTCCCAAACCTCTTTGGCAAATGCCCACCTCTGTGACTTTGTAGGAAAAACAGGTCAGGAGGGTTAACAAGGCAGGGATGGAAGCAAAAATTCTGATTTTGTCTCAAGTACAAATCTCTTCTCCGACATAAACTTCTGAATCCCTGCATTTGGCAAACTTATTGGATGACTGCCCAACCTTCAGCAAACCTGTTGCTTGTCACCATCAGGCTCTCCGCTTTTTGGGCACATGCTCAGTAAGGGATGGGGAGAGGAGGAAAAGAATGTCTCAACTCCAAAGGCACTAACAGAAAAAGATTTAGGGAGTTGCTGTTTCAAAGTATGCACTGAAGCCAGTGGCCCCCCTAAACTTCATTCATTCCTTCAACAAAGCAGTCTGGCTCAATTATAGGAGTTTTATAGATAGTCATAACCATTTTAATAACCAAATGTCTGCAACTTAAAATAAAACCTTTCAAACGCAGAGAGCCTCTCTTCTTGTCAGGAACCTTAAAGCAAGAAGAACTGGAGGGTTAAATTCCAACATGTCAATCGATACAGCCAGTCCTGAGAGGCAAAAAACCCCAAATACCAAGAGCCTGGTGCCCTCCACAAGGAAAGAGAAAGGTAGGGTCTTCAGCCAAAAAGTAACATGGATTAGGAGCCCGATACGGGTTTAGTACAATCCGTCCCAGCAGCTTTGGTTCCTACATAAAAGGAGCCAGATCATACTCATACTTCATTCAAAAACTATTTGCTGTTTCATAGAGAAAGAGATAAAACTACTGTTAAAAACATCTCTTTGATTACCTCTCTTTTCTCTTCTCTGCACAAACTGAAAAGCCAATCTTAAACTAGAGAAAATACTCCCTAGGCTTGTGTCAATGTAATGAACTCTTTATTGTAAATATAATCTAACACATAATGAGAAAAAAAAATTTACCAACACAAAAATTAGACCCAGGTTATGAAGATGTACCTGCCAAGAGAGAAATGCAGATGACCACAAATTAAAAGAAAGAAGAAAAATGTTCAACTTTACCAGTACTGTACTGAAATCATTCTACACACAATGAGTAACTGCTTGTGTTTTAAAACAAAATATATCTATAAAGGATAATTATCACATCACTGCTCAAAGGAATACAAAAAAACCTGAATCAAAATATTTCAATAGAAAACTGATTAAGGAATTACAGAACATGAACTGAAAGGAGCAGCAAGCATATCACGGACAAAATAATGCTGTCAACTCATATTTTATATCCATGGCATTTCATTATCCTGTGAAAAATCATAAAGCAGATGAATCATAACATTCCATTTTTGTGAAAAGAAAACTGTAAATACAATTGATTAAAAAACAGTGGAAGGTGACACACACATCAAAATTTAACTTCAGTAAACAGGTAGTCAATATTCACGAAAGCAAGAAGAAGCATGTAACACGGCTAAAAGATCCCTGGAAGAGAAGGCTTCCAGGACCAAGCAACACAGAACTGAGCGCTAACACGCAACCATCATGGGGAAGAGGTGAAGCTGGGAGGAGACAGAACTTCTCTATCTGTGCAGTGTGAGTCACAGGCAGGACCAAGAGGTAAATGCCAGGTGGAAAGTAGAAGAGGAAAGACCAGATTGGAAGCTTTGGAAGCCATGCTCAAGAATGTAGATTTTATCCAAAAAGCAAAAGGGAGATGTATCAGAAGATGAATGATCTGGATACACCCAAGGAAAGAGAATGGCAAGTCAGAGATCACTGCCTTCACCAGGAAAGAAGCTGTGTCCTTGTCTGCCGCTCAGCCTCAGAAGACATCAGCTTCTCTCAGGCTGTGAGTGAATAAAGTCTAGGCCTGCTCTATGAACTAATTAAAGATCCTCTGATATTTAATTTATATGTCATTACTCTTCAGGCTCAAAGGTATGCCTGGCCATATACCACAGTCCAACTTACATCACCACTTGAAAGTTATGCTTTTTTCTGGTCCAAATATTATCTTAAATTATATTATACAACATATATGTAAACCTGTAATGCTGACATCATGAACAAAGTGAATTCACTAGAAAAATAACTCCATGAGTCAGATGTAGAAACAAGAAATAACAAGCAAGTTCAACTCTGCATGAAAGAAAATCCTTTCATCAGCAAGGCCTATTCTCACTCCTGGATTTTCTCTCATGAACCTGAAAAACATAATTAGGCTCATAAATAAGAGGACTGGAAAACAGGAGTCTATACAGATCTCATATATAAGAAAACACATTTTTCATTTACATGGGATTAAGGAATTTACTTCAGAATTGTATCACAAGTCAATGAAAATATACAAAGAAAATGTTGTATCATGGCATAGTTAAATTGTGGTTTGTTTAAATAATATATCTTACCAAATCATAAGATGCTCAATACCACTAATTATTAGAGAAAGCAAAGCAATGAGGTATCACCTCACAGCGGTCAGCACGGCCATCATCAAAAAGTCCGCAAACAGTAAATGGAGAGGGTGTGGAGAGAAGGGAACCCTTCCCTACATTGTTGGTGAGAATGTAAATTGGTACAGCCACTATGGAGACCAATATGGAGGTTCCTTAAAAAACTAAAATTAGAGTTACTGTATGATCCAGCAAGCCCACTTCTGGGCATCTTTGCGGAGAAAACCATAATTCAGAAAGATACATGCACCCCAGTGTTCACAGAAACACTGTTTACAATGGCTAAGATACAGAAGCAACCTGAACGCCTGCTGATAGATGAATGGATAAAGAAGATGTTGTTCATAAACAGTGGAATAATACTCAGACATAGAAAAGAATGAAATAATGCCATCTGCAACAACATGGATTGACCTAGAGATTATCTTACTAAGTGAAGTGAGTCAGACAGAGAAAGACAAATAGTGTATGATATCTCTTGCAGTGGATCTAAAAATATCGTAGAAATGAACTTATTTACAAAACAGACTCACAAACATAGAAAACAAACTTAAGATTACCAAAGGAGAAAGGTGAGGAGGGACACATTAGGAGTTTGGGTTTAACATATATGCACTACTATACATAAACTGTATTGCACAGGGAACTCTAACCAATATTCTATAAGAATCTATGTGGGAAAAGAATCTGAAAAGAATGAACATATGTATATTTATAGCTGAATGTATATTCTTAATATTTGCTGTACACCTAAAGCTAACACAAATTGTAAATTAAGCATACCCCAATATACAATAAAAATTAAATTTAAAAATATATTATGATATTGACATGCCATCAGAAAAAGTCAAATTAACATATTCTTGTAAGATATTAATTCTCAGCATGTCTTATATAATACTTTTGATTCCTAACTTTGATCCTTGCTGTACAAACTACTTCTTAGATATTGCCTCCATGATACAAGACCATCAACCCTGATACCAGTTTCACGTTGACAGGACAAAGAATAAAGACAAAAGACGAAACTATTTTTCCAGTGGTCATGTATGGATGTGAGAGTTGGACCATAAAGAAGGCTGAGCACCGAAAAACTGATGCTTTCAAATTGTGGTGCTAGAGAAGGCTTTCGAGAGTTCCTTGGACTGCAAGGAGATCAAACTATTCAAACTAATCTTAAAGGAAACCAACTCTGAATATTCATTGGAAGGACTGACGCTGAAGCTGAAGTTACAATACTTTGGCCACCTGATGCAAAGAGTTAATTCACTGGAAAAGACCTTGATGCTGGGAAAGACTGAAGGCAGGAGGAAAAGGGGGTGGCAGAGTATAAGATGGTTAGATAGCATCACCGACTCAATAAACATGAATTGGAGCAAATTCCGCGAGACAGTGGAGGACAGAGGAGGCTGGCGCGCTGCAGTCCGTGGAGATACAAAGATCTGGACGCCACTTAGCGACTAAACAACAACACCCAATATGAAACTGTCAGTGACTTATTGGAAAGAAAGTCTTAGAAATGGGTAAACAATTGCAGATGCTTTACAAGACTGTACTGCTTTTCACTTACAATCATTACAAAAGAAAGCCAATTTTCTCATTTCCTCATGATATCTGAATAGATTAATACTAATTCAGGTAGACTCTTCACAGATAAAAGGTTTTTTATAATGTTGAACAATGTGAACTACTAGAAATAGATATTTAAAGAATCAAACTACTGGTCGTAGTCAAGGAACTATAAAGGAAACCATCTTCTTATTATATAAAGTCAATTATTTTCAAATTTAAAAACAGCATTTCCTCCCTAAGTACTTCACTACAGTTGAGTCTTGAACAAAGTGGAGGTTAAGGACACCAACCCTTTGGGAAGTCGAAAATCCACATATAACATATACTCAGCCCTCCAAACCCACAGCTCTTCCATATTCTCAGAGCCAAACAATCTTGGATTGTATAGTACTGTATATTTACTATGGAAAAAATCTGCATATAAGTGGACCCAGGCAATTCAAACCTGTGTTGTTCAAGGCTCAATTATATTAATTTCCAAGCATCCTGAAAAAAGTTCAAAAAGTACAGCACTTCATCCAGGCAGATTGAAGCCAGCCTTCTCTAAGATTTTGAGTCATGTCTATGCTGCTGCTGCTGTTAAGTTGCTTCAGTCCTGTCTCTTTGTGACCCTTTCAACTGTAGCCTGCTAGGTTCCTCTGTCCATGGGATTTCCTCAGCAAGAACACTGGAATAGGTTGCCATTTCCTTCTCCAGGGGATCTTCTCGACCCAGAGATCGAACTCACGTCTCCAGCATCTCCTGCTTTGGCAGGCGAATTCTTTACCACTGCTCCAGCTGGGAAGCCCATGAGCTATTGGGGAAGCCCCAAATACGGAATTAGAAAGTGTATTTTAACACCATAAACAGTTGACTTTATCCATTCCCTCCATAAATGTTTAATAATAATGTAAACCAGAAAAACAAACCAGTAAGTGAGAATCAAAAACAAGGAGTCTTTCATGGAGACTTCACTTGTAAGGGGGAGAGTTAAAAAATTATAATTAAAAAGAAGGGTAGGAAAGGAGGAAAATAATAATAATTAAAAAGAAAAATTGTACACACTATGAGAATAAACAGTACTCAGGTCCATGAAAGCCAAGACGAGTGTCTCTTTGTGTACCAGTCTATACCCATGGTTGGCACAGGGGTTCTCAAAATGTGTGCTGGGAACCTTAGGGGGCCTGTGAGGTCAAAGTTCTTTTCCCACCAACATTCAGCAATATTTTACTGAGGTTGCCTGATGCACACATCACAGCAAACTGAGTAGAGAAGCCAGACACTAAAACGATTTTTGAGAACTATAAAGCAACACCACTTCACTTACTCATTTTTTCTTTAGAAAATAGAAAGTTTTTTTTTTTTCATAAAACAGGTTCTCATTAATATTTATTGCTGCTAATTCTAAATGAATAAGTATGTTGAAGCTTCCTCAGTCTATCTTCAAATATGATCAATATCAATAGATATAATCCATTCAAACAAAAGCTCTCTGTCATCTTCAATAGTTTTGACATGAATACGAGAATCTTGAGGCCTTCCCTGGGGGTCCAGTGGTTAGGACTTCATACTCCCAATGCAGGGGAATCAGGTTCAATCCCTGGTCAGGAGCCAAGATCCTGAATGCTGCACGGTGAGGCCAAAAGGAAAAAAACAGAAGATCTTAAGACCAAGAAGTTTGGACCAATGGTTCAGTACACAGTTGGTGCTCAGTAAGTACTGAATTGTGAACTATGAAGGAAGCCAAGCAAACACAGGGATTGCTAAGCTGGGGTCTGAAGGGCGGGCACAGATCTGTGAGATGAGTAGAAGATAAGAGGGGGAGAATTTTGCTTTAATAATGTACATAGTTTATTAGGTAATGCTATTTAAAATGTTCTCCAAGCCATTGAGCACCATCTAGAAAATGATTGAAATGAAGAGGTCCCTTACAAATGAGAAACTGAGCAAGGTAACGGGACCACTGCCTCTGCAGCGTCTATGCTGCAGTTCTAGAGAAAATCTTGGATTTCAAGTTGGACACACAACCATCTTTCCTAGGGCAATTATGCTGATGGAAACAGTACATTTTCTTGTCAGTTCTATCATTTTCTAGAATGTGTAAGTTTTTAAATAATGTTATTATGATTGATGTTAATATCACTTGCTATTAAAAATAATGTCAAATACAAAGAAAATATCAAATATGTGTTTGTGCAATGGTGCTTCCTAAAATGACTCAGCCATTATCTTTCTGGACTGGTTAGTAATTTTCTTGGGTATAGAATAGACGACATTCTTCCTCAAAGACAAATGCGGAAGTTACTCAAGGGACAAAATAAGACATCATATATTCCTGGAAGGAGCCCTAGCAATTCTGAACATAATAAGACATCATCAAAGTAATAAGGTGATGTTGTCTATTCTATAAGTAGAATATATTAACAAAACTAAACACTGCACAGGAACAGAGGTGAACTTGAAAAAAATAAACACCAAAAATGTAGTCTGTCTGCATATGTTCCTGGATGACCCATTAGAGAATAAAGACAAGCATTACAAAGCCATTTCTAAGATTTTATAAAAGGGAACCACCTTGTGAAACCCTTTTTATGGATGGTATAAAAATACACTCTTGAGCTCCTAGCCCCACTGTCTGCCTAAAGGCCAGAGGAAAACCCCCTGGTTGACCATAAAAGGACTGCCTGCATGTTCCCAGGCAGAGTATACAGGATCTTATTTACAGGAGTATAAATACATGCCATTCCCCTGTGCTCACTGGCGCTTCTGAAGCCTGGCCAGAGAGGGGGGTCCCGGGTACAACGCAAATAGGATTCAAAAAGTCTGTGACATTTTTCCAACATCTAATGTACTTTATTTTTCTAGCTTATCTTCTCTCCTGCAAAAAATATCTACAAAGCATAAGATCTCTATCATTTAACAGGTGATTGTTCCAGAAATACTTGGAAATAAGCCTTTAAGTTTCAGCAGGAGGAGAGAAAACACACTTCCCATAAATAGGCACTTTTTTCTAGTAACAGGACAGCTGTGTGAACACTGAGGAATAAAGAGAGTGTTTCTGTTCCATCACAATGGCCTATCCATTTACATTTCTAGAAGGCTAAAGTTTGGAAGCTTCTAAGAAACGATAAGTGCACATATTCCCATGGCTTAAAACTGACAAAAAAATACTAGTAGCAATAAATTAGAAGGCACAGTAGGCACAGTATACGTGGCATGCACGCACGTGTGTGTCTGTGTGTGTATACAGTGTACGTAACTACAACATTGTGAACACAGATCACGTGGCCATGACAATGAATAGTTTCCATTTAAAACTCTTAGGAACCTTTGTGATTTCAGTTTAGTAACTTGTGTTAAAGAGACACTGTGCAGATCTCAGAGTATCGCTTTTAGCTGGAATCAGTGTCTGATTTAAAGACCCATCACAAAGCTAAACTGAATATTAACAGTATTTCATCTGATCATCTTCTCACTGAGTAAATCCCCCTGAAAACGTCTGTTCTCAGTGGTGTCACCGTCCAGAGAGACTCAGACTCTCTCCCCCAGATGTTGACACTGTTCAGTTGCTCAGTTGTGTCCGACTGTTTTGCAAGTTCATGGACTGTGACACGCCAGACTTTCTTGTCCTTCCGTATCTCCTGGAGTTTTCTCAAACTCATGTCCATTGAGTCAGTGATGCCATCTCATTCTCCGTTGCCCCCTTCTCCTGCCTTCAATCTTTCCCAGTATCAGGGTCTTTTCCAATGAGTCAGCTCTCCCCCACAAACCCATCTAAACAAGACGCTTGAAGGCTCCACCCACTTCCAGGTAAGGTGACCGGGTACCAGTGGGTCAGAGAAGATGTGAGTGTGGCTCAACCTTCAGAACATCAACAGTGACGGGGGAACAGTCCTCGATGAAGCAGCGCACCTCACCTCTGAAATGCTCTAGAAGAATGTCTTCCCAATGTTGACTATCACTTCCCATGTACTTCATAAATGTATCTGTTCTTCTTTTTTAAATGTGTTTTTAATTGGAGGGAAACTGCTTTACAATATTGTGTGGATTTCTGCTGTACAACAAGATGTGGTACATACACAAAGTGGAATATTATTCAGCCAAAAACAGGAAAGAATTTGAGTCAGTGGTAGTGAGGTGGATAAAACTAGAGCCTGTTATACACAGTGAAGTAAGCCAGGAACAGAAAAACTAATGTCGTATATTAATGCATATGTATGGAATCTAGAAAAATTGTACTGATGAATCACTGGGAAGGAATGAAGATGCAGATATAGAGAACAGACTAGTGGCCATAAATGTATCTTGATAATTCCCTGCCAGTCCCCAAACTGAGCGGGAATCTGGCCCTCCTGGCTTTAGTCTCCTAGACTTTCCCTAAGTTCCAAACAGCAGACTCAAGCAGTTACTAATTAGGGAAGGGAGGGCATGCAAAAACAAAAGAAAAACAGTTAAATAAGAAAAGTAATGATAGCTTAAACAATAGTTGAATGATAAAACAGAGTCCAAGTTCCTCCCCAAGGGGTACACAGAACAATCTGACACATTATCTTTGAATTCTATAGAATCTAAGACTCCCACCCAGGTGGAGGATTGTGACTACATGCTGACCACAACACTTAGACCCTAGGCTGGTTGGAACCAGACTGCTGATGATTAAGATTCCTGAACCACCACCCTGTTACCTCATCACCAGCCAATCAGAGGAAAGGCATGCACCCTGCAGCCCTCATCTCAAAAGGTGCCTTTAAAAATCCTTCCTTAAAAGTCATCAAGGAGTTCAGGTCTTTTTGAGCATGAACTATCCATTCTCCTTGCCTGGTGCTTGCAATAAAAGCTGTACTTGTCTTGGCCACAACCTCGTGTCAGTGGGTTGGCTTTGCAGCAAGGCGGGCAAGCAGACCCAAGTTTTGTTTGGTAACAGAGTGTGGTCCCGAGACTAGCAGCACCAGCATCCCATCAGCTTGACAGAAAAACAGAATTTCAGGCCCCACCCAAGACTGCTGAAGCAAAATTTATATTTTAACAAAATCGCAGAGGGTTCCAATGAACACTCCAGTCTGACAACCACTGATCTGAATGAACTCATGCAGATTCTTTCTTAAGTGGTCTTCTCTGGGGCTGCACCACCCTGTCCTGTTACCTTCTTGCATCAAATCTTTTTTCAATTATGTCCAATTTGCCCTAGAAACTTTTATGTTCATTTTCAGCCTCCATATCCAGGAAGATGGGCAGAGATAGTCAAATATATAAAGCAAATCAGGCATTTTGCTAGTTTTCATTATTGTTATTCTGTGAGATTATTCTTAATATTAAAATTCTCCAAATCCAATACCTAGGAACTCAGAAAGGTAACAAAGATAAGATCTTAGAATTAACAAATGGGTCAACCAGGATTCAAACTCAGTTCTGGGCTCCACTAAGTCATACTTTCACCCTTTTCTTTCTCTATGGATTCTTCTCATTCCAAATGTCCAGTCTTTCTCGAAAAAACAAGAATGTGATGCTGGAGAGAAAAACCTCCAGGGTACTCAGGGTCCCCAGTGATTTTTTGAGATTGAAGAAATAGAACCATATGATGCCACTCTTTTTCAGGGTTTAGTAATATTTCACTGTGTATATATGAACCACATCTTCATCCATTCATCTGTTGATGGATATTTAGGCTGCTTCCATGTCCTGGCTGTTTGTAAACACTGACAGATACACACTATACATATTAAATAGTTAACTCCTAAAGATCTACTGTATAGCATAGGTAATTGTTCTCAACACTTTGTAATGACCGATACAAATCTGAAAAAAGAATAAGTACACATACACGTATGGGGTTCCCAGGTGGCAACAGTGGTAAAGAACCCACCTGCCAATGCAGGAGCCAAAAGAGATGCAGGTTCAATCCCTGGGTCAGGAAGATCTCCCGGAGGAGGGCATGGCAACCCACTCCAGTGTTCTTGCCTGGAGAATCCCATAGACAGAGGAGCCTGGTGAGCTACATTCCACAGGGTTACATAGAGTCAGACATGACTGAAGCAACTTAGCACACATGCATGGATACATACATGTGTAACTGATTCACTCTGCTGTACACTGGAAACGAAAACAACATTGTAAATCAACTATGCACAAATAAGAGTTATGAAAACTAGCAGTGGAACCACAAGTCACTAAGTTTGTTCAAGTCTTAACCAATGGACCTGCCATTTCCAACACAAGAGGGTGGCAATTAGAGGAAAGATGTCGCAGTGATTAAGGGCAGGCATCCTGGGACCAGACTGCTTTGCTTGAAGCTCCTGACCCTGGGCAAGTGGCTCATGGCTCGTATCCTCCTCAAGTTGGGAATAATCCAAGCCATCTTTCCCATAGGTTTTTGTGAGGATTAAAGGAATCAATGTACACAAATATGCATTAATACGTGTCCTTTGTATGGTAAGCAGTAAGCACTTAGTACCAAGTGTGGTGGTGCCATGCGTGCATGTTTAGTTGTGTCGGACTCTGTGCAACCTTATGGACTATAGCCTGCCAGGTTCCTTGTCCTTGGAATTTTCCAGGCAAAAATACTGGATTGGGTTGCCATTTCCTACTCCAAGGGATCTTTCCGACCGAGGGATTGAATCTGTATCTCTGGCATCTCCTGCACTGGCAGGCAGATTCTTTACCACTGGGCCACCTGGGAAGCCTGGTGTGAAGTGTATCTAATATTAAATGAAATTATTCCAGTACAACCTGCCTCTGGCTAAAATAAAAAGGGCCAGTCTTCCACTAAGTAAGCAGCTAGCCTTCCAAATCAAGAAAACGTTCTTTTTCTTCTTGTTCATTGTTGCTCTTAAACTCACACATATTGATCGTTTTATCATTATTTTTTTTAACAATCAGTAAACTCTGGTTTTATTTTTTTCTTGTAACTTTTGTAGAAGATTTTTGTATTTCTTTAAATTTTTTATTTTGTATTAGGGTATAGCCAATTAACAATGCTGTGACAGTTTCAGTGAACAGCAAAGGGATTCAGCTACACATATACATGTATCCATTCTCCCCCAAACTCCCCAGCTATCTAGGCCACCACATAATATTAAGCAGAGTTCCCTGTGCAATACAGTAGGTTCTTGTTGGTTATCCATTTTAAATACAGTAGTGTGTACATGTCCATCCCAAACTTCCTTACTATCCCTTCCCCCTGGCAACTATAAGTTCATTCTCAAAGTCTGTGAGTCTCTTTCTGTTTTGTATGATTGCTTATCATCATTAATATGGACAACAAAATCCATCACCAATTTGTATCTTATACATCCTTTCATGATCACAAACAAGTCATGGGACCCTGGTAGCTAAGAGAGCAATTAACAAGTTGCCTGAAGCCTCTTAAGACATATACACGGGCCACAGACCTTAATGCCTGTCCAGACCTGCAGGCCAGAGCCTCAAGCTTCCTCCTCACAACTGACTGAGAACTCTGGACAATCCTAACTGCTCTCATTTCAGAAGGGATCCAGATCTGACCACCCACCTCCTTCACTGTGATCTAAGCCACCATCCTCTTCATTTTTCCCCTGCAGAAGTAGCAATCTCATCACCTCAGCCTGCTCCAGCCACCCCCTGCTGTCCCCACATGTCCCCAGCACACGGCACGGTCCCTGTTAGGGGCCTGAGTCTCCCACCACCCCACTATGAGGTTTCTCCCCATCCGCTCAGATCCATGCTCAAGTCACTTTGGTGAGACCCCCACGACCTATCCTAAACTGCAGTCACACTAATTACCCTCCAGTCACAGCACGATCCAGCCTCACCATCTCAACAGCTCCCTTCGGTGTGTGCCTATCACCTTCTGTCCTCACTAGAATGAAGAGCACACGAGGTCAGAGTGTGAGGGACATGGGTCCTCAGACTCTTTAGTGAAAAATAGCTGAAAGTGAAAGTCACTCAGTTGCACTGTAGCCCACCAGGTTTCTCTGTTCACAGGATTCTCCAGGTAAGAATACCAGAGTGGGATGCCATTTATTTCTCCAAGGATCTGCCCAACCCGGGGATCAAACCCAGGTTCTCCTGCACTGCAGGTGGATTCTTTACCATCTGAACCACCAAAGCTTTTTAAGATCAGAAATTAATCAGAGGCCAGACAAGGGATTCAGGAGAGGCTTTAATGGGGCCCCTGCTATAGCAGGAGGGGAGTGAGAACCAGTAACAGGTTCCAGTGCTTACTCCCTGAAAGCGGAGGGCAGTCTGGTCCCTTAAACAGGGTAAGGAAGGGGGCAGATGGGTGGGTAAGGGCCAGATGGGTGACTTGGGTGGTCTGCCCACCCTCTGGGTAGTGCTGTGTGCAGGGATCAGGTGCAGGACTTGTCTTTGCTTGGGCTTTTTGGTCTTTTTGTATCTTGTTTTCCATAATTTGACCCAACTATGCATGCACACACTTATTTTTCATCCCTTATAGTTTGTTTGTATCTGTTTCTGGAGATGTTTCTCTAGGTGCAAGCACTGGAGCAGAGGTCTCAGGTTCCAGCCTGCCTCAAGACGTTGCAGATAATCTGTTGATCGCTTTACCACCTGGGTCTAGCATCTTGCTGTCTATGTACTAAATCCTCAGGAAACATTTGTTGAAAGACTAAATGAATGGGGGGGAGGGGTGTCGTCCTATTCCCATCCCATTAACCCCCAAGACGCGTGAAGAGTCTAGAGATCTCCTAATATTTCAAGATAGGAATATATGGGTAAAGGGACTTACCTGGTGGTCCAGTGGTTAAGAATCCACCACGCAGGGGACGTGGGTTCCATACCCAGTCAGGGAAATAAGGTCCCGCATGCTGTAGAGCAATTAAGCCCAAGCACCTCAACTACTGAGCCTACACACTCTGGAGCCCATGCACCACAACTAGACAGAAGCCCACCTGTTGCAACTGAGACCTGATGCAAACAAAAATAAATACATAAATATTTTTTAATTAAAAATAAGATATATATAATCTTAGTAGCAAAAACTTAAGACAGCAATATGCTTTTTCCTATTCAAAAACTTAAATCAAAACCCAAAGATTTAAAAGGGGAAAAGGGGAAAAAAATACTAACTAAACTCCAATTTATAGAAGCTAAATAGCTACTATTTCATTTCCCAAAGCAAAGCCTAATGAATGTATGAGTCTGTGAATTAAGGAACTTAGTTATAAAGGCCACTCTCTCTGAATGCGATGGTAGATAGAGCGACCTTGCAGTAATGAAACTGCAGGACTGACTGACAGAACAGTGACTCTTGTGGCCACGATGCTAGCAAACAGCTCATAACCTTGCAAAAAGCACCTTGGGGACTTTAATGAGCATCAAGACTCAGCAGTTTAATTTCCACTCTAATCTGTATAGTATTGAGTTCTGTACCCCTCTCTCTACCCTGATATCTGCTCATGGGTTCAATATGACTCATGCATCACCTGGACCACATCAGGACTCCACTCCTTGCTCCAACACACTAACTCACCTTCTTCAAACCAGCTGCTAAGAATGAAGGAACCAGAACTCATATTCTGTCCTCTTCTTGTGTTTGGTTCGGTCATATTTATCATCCCAACAATGGGAAGCTTTAGCCTTGATATTTTCTCTTGTAAACTACAGAGTATGTATTATTTATTTTAAAAAATGGATAAAAGTAGATTATGTCCTACCTATTAAACAACCTACAGAATATCAACAAAGGAGAATTGTGAGCCTGCAGAAAGTACTGTTTACAGATATCATTCACATAGATGGAAGAGATATAGAAAAAATAATTTTAAAAGTCAAGAAATGTAAGGTGAAATTCTGAAACATCTTATTACCATCTAGAATATGAATATAAACCCAGACTGAGACAGAAATGGCAGCTCTGATTTCACAGGATACAGTAACAAACTAACCAGACACAAAATGTGTAAATCAGAAAGAGAGATCAACCCACCTAAAAGCATATTAGAAAAGATTCCACCCCAGATGACTTCATTTATTTATTAATGAAAATTGTAAAGGAATACGTCAGAGCAAGGTTTTGACCTGTTTTGAAAAATGGCCGTGGTATCGTTTCTCCATTTAATGAGCATGCTATTTTTTTGAAGCAACAATGAGTTTAGATTTGCCAAGATTGCTGGAAGGCAGAACCCTGTCTTCTCTCAGAAGGTCACCCGCTCGTCATGAGGACAATGTGAACTGAAGGGCAGGTCAGGATGCTGCCCACGGGCCGGGGCGAGGGCCAGCCTTGCTTTCTGCTCCTGCTGCCAAAGCCTCCATGACTCAGGCCATGACCTCACCTCCCAGACCAGAGGAGGGGCCCCTGACGGCATCTTCCCCACTCCCGGGGCCTGCTCCCGGAGGTTTAAAGACTCTGACCATCCTGAAAAGGTCCACAACCAAAGCATTAAAAAGACATCATCAGGTCTAGTTCAGAATCCTGAAATAATCTTGAGAGTACTTGGGTGGAGAAGGCAGACAGCCAGAGCTCTCTCGGTTTCAAGTCTGGGAGCAGGGTTGTCACCATGGCTCAGACAGCCCAGCCCCAGGGCAGGGTGAGTCACCCTACAAGTCTGCAACCACAGGAGGAAAGGAGGGCCCCAGGGTGAACAGAGGCACCACCCTCTGATCTCCTAGGACTCTCACCACAAGGAAGTAAACAGGATGAAGCCCAAAGGCAGGGAAAACAAGGGTAGCGCCCAGGACCCTGCCTGGCAACCCCCAACTCAAGCTCTCAGGACACACAGCTGCAGCCCCCACCCTCCACCAGGGAGCCGCGCGCGACGCTCCACTGTGTGCAGACAGTCTCTGCTTCCCCATGCAAAACCCCAAGTCTGCTTCTCTACTCAAAACTCCCTTTTCATTTAGGATTCTCCCCTGAGCTGGCAAGTCTCAGAGCTCAGTGGATTTGGAGGGGCTCCAGCCTGGGTAGACAGAATTTTCCATTTGCCTCCTGGAACCATAAGAATCTAACATCAGAATGAAGGCAAGGCCATAAAGTATGGAAAAGTGAGGGTCAAGAAACCAGTCACTTGTGTAGTTTCCTTGTTATTTTGGGTTTTTGTTTCTTTGGGTTCTGTTACCAACGTCATTGCTCATGTGACAGATGAACTGCTGAGCCAGGATCTCCCAAAATAAGCACCTTAGTCAAGGTGCAATTTCACCCACGGGCACTGAAAAACCAAGTCATCACTATGAGTCTGTTTTTTCTCATTTCCTTAACTCAATCTTCAGTGTTGTAAATACAAACTGTAGCATTTCTTCCAAAATAGTATTCCTTGGAGCAGAGAGTTCACTGTGCTTTAGACCTGGAGTTGGAAATCATTTTTAGCATGGAATTTCTAAAAAAGTAGTCACAGAATGAGTATCCTATGACATCACTTATATGTGGCATCCACTGCTGCTGCTAAGTCGCTTCAGTCGTGTCCGACTCTGTGTGACCCCATAGATGGCAGCCCACCAGGCTCCCCCATCCCTGGGATTCTCCAGGCAAGAACACTGGAGTGGGTTGCCATTTCCTCCTCTGATGCATGAAAGTGAAAAGTGAAAGTGAAGTCACTCAGTAGTGGCTGACTCTTCGTGACCCCATGGACTGCAGCCTACCAGGCTGCTCAGTCCATGGGATTTTCCAGGCAAGAGTACTGGAGTGGGTCGCCACTGTGGCATCTAAAATGTGACACAAATGAAGTTATCTATGAAATAGAAACAGATTCACAGACACAGAAAACAGACTTGTGGTTGCTGGTGGGTGGCGAGAGGGCGTGGATTAGGAGTTTGGGATTGGCAGGTACAATCTATTACATGTAGGATGGATAAACAAGGTCCTACTAGTATAGCACAGAGAACTATTCAATACCCTGTGATCAAACATAATGGAAAAATATGAAAAAGAATATGTGTGCATGCTAAGTCACTTCAGTCGTGTCCAACTCTTTGTGACCCTACGGACTGTAGCATGCCAGGCTCCTCTGTCCATGGGATTCTACAGGCAAGAATACTGGAGTGGATTGCCATGCCCTCCTCCAGGGATCAAACCCACATCTCTTAAGTTTCCTGCACTGGCACGTGGTTCTTTACCACTAGTGCCACCTGGGAAGCCCCTGAGAAAGAATACATATGTATAAGTGAATCACTTTGCTGGACAGTAGAAATTAACAAGACATTGTAAATCAACTAGACTACAACAAAATATTCTTTTTCTCTAAAAGGAAAAAAAGAAAACTGAAGTGTGAGAACGTGTAGCCTTGGGGAAGGGCAGTGCTGGGGAAGTTGCCTGACTCCAGCAGCACTCAGTCAAGGATCTGGTCCACCTGAAGGACCTGCTGTACTCGTAAGAATGGTAGTGGTGATTTAGTCTCTAGGTCATGCCCTGCTCTTGAGACCCCAAGGGCTTTACCCTCAGGCTCCTCTGTCCATGGAATTACTAGAGTGGGCTGCCATTTCCTTCTCTAAGTGATCTTCCTGACCCAGGAATCAAACCCAGGTCTCCTGCACTGCCGGCAGATTCTTTACCGACTGAGCACCAGGGAAGCTCATGTTGAAGGGCGAGTCCCATGTGTTTCTCCATCTACTAGCTTGGGTGGATAGGACGACCAGGACTCTGTGGTCCATAAGGACCTGGGAATCTCACATGCCATGAAATGCAGCTGAAGGAGGGCAGCTCTCCTTTTTTCACAGTGGTTTACATCACATTCTTGTCTGTAAACACAGCTCATGTGTGCAACCTAGCACCACTTTCCAGGTGCTTCCAAGTGTATAAAATCCCCCACTAAAATGTCTTGATCTTTAAAGGTTAAGAAGCAGGGTATACAGACTACACACAGCTCAAGTGAAAACAAAAGGAGAAATCCCCAAATGAAGCCAAATGCTGGCAGCTCTCTTCTCTCTTCCCAGACAAAACTCTTAGGTCTTGTGAAAACAACATTTCTTGTCAAGTGCCAAAAACAACACAGATCATCGTGGTGATGGCGCACCCTTGCAGAGGGCTGTGGCCACGTCCAGCCTCCGGGATAAATCTAAGTACCAATTTCAGTTCTTAACCCTGAAAGGCCACCTTTAGAGATGTCATCTCCTCCTAGCTTCTAAAACAAGGCTTGCATTTTAGGTGCTTTCCTTTAGAAAAGGAGAAAGTGCCATTGTTTGAATTTGCCTCCCCTGAATTTGTTTGAAAATTAGGTTTTCAAAATTAATATAGCTTGGTTTCTACCGTAATTATCATATAAGCATATTATATATATGCATAATATAAGCATATTATAGGAAATTTTCAAAACTTTAAGTGTATTGTAGGAAGGAAAATTTCAGCTTTGCTGGAGCCCTTGTAGATAAAATACTGAGAACATGTGAGTATGTTCCAGTCTTCTACATCTGTGGATAAATGTAAGTGGGCATATGTAAACCTTTTTAAATCTGACTTTCACCCTGCCTTTTCTGTTAACATGGTTGTGTGAGCATTTTCCCAGGAGTGATGGCATTTTGATCACACCCCGTTTCCTCTGGGTAGTGACAACTCTAGATAATTCAGAGCTCTTCTTCTGGTGTTTTCTGCACCAGGGTTAAGTTCACCCATGGTGTGTGCAACTGAAACAAGAGAAAGGTGAGAGGGACTACAGAGTGCAGGACGGAAGCCCAGATGCCCACCTCTGAACACACCCAGCTCCCGGGAGATCTCGTCAAGAAGCTAGAAAGATGCCCTAAATCAGATACCCAACAGGACCTGCTGCATGTACAACACAGGAGCTCTACTCAGCATTCTGCAATAACCTGTATGAGAAACGAATCTGAAAGAGAATGGATATATGTGTATGTATAACTGAATCACTTTGCTGTTCACTTGGAAACTAACACTGTAAATCAACTATACTCCAATAAAATTTAACAAAATAAGTAAATAAATAAAAACCTTTCCAACACTCTCTTCCCAAAAAAAGAAACTAAAAAGAACTTTTTGTTAAGAACCAAAAGTTCTCTGGTTTCCTAATATTATGAAGCCTTCGAAAATATTCACAATTATTCCTTTAAATATTCAAGACATTGGGATGTGTGTGCAATATTAAAACGAGGCATTTAATTTGAATGGTGGAGAGATGTTGAAAAGCACTCATTACCTTCTGCCTAAGGCTATGATATCCTTAATTAACATGTAAACTAAAAGGAAATGTTTCTAATACTCACTGGTTTTTTCCTGCTGAATGTTACTACCATTTGAGTTGGTATTTAAGGAGTCATCACACATACACTCACACAGACACTCACACACTCATGCTTACACAAATACACATGCTTACACAAATACAAGTACACACTCACACTTATACAGACAAATACACACACACAGAGACATACACACACACATTATCTGCACTGCAATGTTTCTTTATAACAAACCAGCCTCAGGAAATTATTAATGAGGGGTTAGGAGGTTACACAGCAGCTAAGCCCAGAAGAATGTCTGAGCAAAGAGAAAACTACCTACTTAGAAGAGAACAGGTCATGCTCCGGCGGATGGCCAGTTGGAAAGGAATTCCTTCCCAGTCAGAAAGTTTCTACACTGCGCAAAGCCACCACACAATGAGTCAGAACGCTTGACATTTCCTTGCTGCATGTTACTAGAATGACCTCTGATTTTCTATGGAAATCAAAGCTAGCATGGATGAGGCTGTAGCCTCACTTCTCCTTCACTCAGCCTCCTGTCTCCCTGTTGGAGGAAATATTTGAGATTGTGTGGATCCAGTCCTGGCAGAAGAACTAGATGCTATATCATTTGTAACTTTCAGCTTTTACAAGAAAAAAAAGTGTACCAGAAAAGAACAGTAGCTTCACACAGAGGTACCCAGGCACCAGCATCACTGTCAGCAGCCCTACTTATGACCCATTTTCAAGGCTACATATTAAGTTAAATGGTGTAGCCAATGGTTAGGAGTCCAGAATATGGAGGCCCCCAAATACACCACTTTGACACAAGGACTATTACTATTTTGAGCAGAAGGCAATTAAGAATCAACAGATACAGGGAAAATTCTCTGCTCTTCCCTCAACTGTCTAAAAGCAGAATGCAACTTCCTCCTTGGGAAGGTGGCATAAATTTTGCCTCCCCAATCCCAGTACGCAGACAAGAAAAACTACTCTTATCCCTAGAGACACAGGGCTGCACAGAGATGAGTATGTATAAACAGACCTCACTAAAGTGAAAATAATCCTTATCTTCCATTAATCTCCCCAATATATTTCCTAGTCACTTTCACACAATTTATAGTCTTTTGTTAAAATGGTATATAAGCCCCGAATCTAACTGCTTCTTTTTTTTTCTGTAAAGATTCTATGAAATTAAATTGAAAATATTAACTAAATTTGTATGCTTTTATCCTCTTCATGTGTCTTCTGTCAGTTAAATTTACATATAGCAAGAACAAAACCTACAAGTATAGAGAAAAAAACTCCCCCAACTCCTACAGTATTGAGTTAGAAAAAGCTTACTAACACTCACAAATGCACAGATCTCCAAAATGTTTATAATTGTTGAGGTGCTAAATGAGTATAAACTTGTGAAATGCAAAAGTTTATAAATTGGTAAATAAAAAAAAAATTAGTCCAAACATCAAAATTGCCAATTAATATATCTTTGTAACAAAAACAACAGTTCACATTTTTGTAGGTTTTAAAATTCACTTTTTTGTTCTCTCAGTTTCTAAGCACACACCACAATCAATTTAGGCAACCATTTCAAAGAGAATGCATGATACACATATTTCTGTTTTTCTATATGTTTGCTTGAAAATATGTCAACATCATACTACCTTTAAAATTCTGAAACCATCATTAACTGTGCAAGCTTTGCTTAGTTGGGCTGTGATTAGATTCTCAATGTTTTGGTTTCTTGCTGAATGATGTGTTGAAAGGGCAGAAGTTAACCTTGACTCCTGAGTGTTTTCATGTTCAAGGTCATTATACTAATCTATCAAATACAATTCAAATGGCAAATGACAATGAAAAGAAGACAACCGCTACCTCAGTTCCAGAGTCAGCCTTAGCTTTGAGATATTCATCTAGCCAGAGAAAGGTCTTAGCCCAAATCTGAGCCTGGAGATCCACACTCCACCTGGCTGGAAAGACAAAGGTTCTTGTTCTCTACTACAGACTCATTGCACAAAGGGCTGACGTTAGTCATTCCTAAACCCACAATGTACTCAGGCCCCTAAAGTGTTCCACATTCAAAACTTCTGGGCCATTTCAAGAATAAATTTTAGTGGCAAAGAAACTGACAGTGAAACATCTAAATTGGTATAAAAGAAACCAAATCCTTCCTCTAGGAATATGCTTCTGCTTCAGACTTCCTTCCCTCCAAATACTAAAAATGGCAACTGTTGGTCACATTATCTTATTTGTGGCATAACCTCTTTCATATGTACCATAAACTGAAACATGTCCTGTTTATAACCTAAGCAATATATTTAGGCAAAAGGATGACTCTGTAGGACTTTTAAATATTGGATATTTCCAGTAAGTACAACTTTCTTCTAGAGCTTTACTAAATATCGTATTTTACCAACATCCTCTTTCCACTTAAATAAATAAGGCATTTTCTACAAAATTTAAAAGAAGCCATGAAACAGTCAGAAGCAAAGAATTTTAAGTCATAAAATAATGATGGTGTTAGTCTAAATTATAGGTTAGTTACTACACAGAGACATATGATGATACAACCAAGTTTTTTAGGAAATGTAGTATTTATTTATAGTCAGTTATCATACTTATTACCATGAAGAAAATTAAAAAAGAAATCTTCAATTCTTTAATTTTTCAAATTTCTAAATCTACATTTTAAATACACACACACAAAAATGTCCTTTTATTAGCCACTAAAATCACAGATAGCACTGGAACTTAATCCATTAACGTTTTAAGATATGAACCATTCTTTAACCTGGTATCTCTTCTAGTACAAAGACCCAAGTTGCATACAAAATGGGAAATCAATGTTGGCAGCTAGACAAGAATGTAAATAGCACAGGCCAAGTCTCCCCAAAGCCCACGACACTGCCTGATAAATGAGACACCTAACACAAAATATTCAATAAATTGATCTACTAAAGGACTGCAAAAGCCAGTGATATTCTCCACCCTTCCAAGACACAACCAAGGAAATTTCCTTGGTATTTTCTATTAATCTGCACAAGATTTAAACACCCAGAATAATCTGTGTAGGTTTACATCAGTACCAAAATAACATTTTAAAAGATCAGTGAAAAATCTGTGATCATTTTTAAATTCTGGGGCATAAAAACAATTCATCTAAAAAATGGTAAAGGAAAGTTTATTTTCTGTTTTGTCTATTTTTAAGACAATTATTCACAATGAAAACACAATGAATTTTGTCTTTTTAAGGAAACATCAAGGAAATCTTAAAGATCAATGTTTGGACTGCCAAAAAAAAAAAAGAACATAAGCACAATGTTTAAATTACTGAACTCAAAAAAATAAAATTACTTCCAAAATATCTTGGATTCTATTCCATTGCAAAGGAAGGATTTACATAGTCAAGCTTCATTTGTTCCGAGGGGAGTTACTCTGTAAAAGCTTCTTTTATCCCACAAATGAGAAAGCCTCCCCTTTGCAGAAACGATGGCCACTGTAGTCACCAACTGTTGTGAAAACCTTCTCTTGACATTGACTCATAGAACCCCAAGAGTCAGAGAGCCAACCTAGGAAGACGTCTCATAATCTGGTTCCTGTCCATATTTCTTTTCCAGTATCAGCTAACCCTAGCATCAGGAGAAATCCAGGAGGAACCTAGGACTTTCAAAAGGATCATTAAGGATGCATTCACACTCAGATGTCCTATCCACTGGGCAAGGTGATATTCTGTTTTCTACAAAACCTCTTTCCAATCATACCACTGCAGTTTTGTACGGTCTCCACTTGCAAAGCTGGACAAGTGCCTAACAGTGGGATTATAACTTGAATTACTAGATATCTTGGTCTTGTAAAAGTATAAAGGTAAGATGGACTCCCAACAAGTTCCTGACATTTTACTTTTCTTAAAAATGTATCCTTACAAAGCGGAGTACTTTCAAACTTGCCATAAAAAGACAGAAAAAAATGTCTTCTTACCAAAAATATGCTTAAAAGTTGTTTTCCCTCCAAACTGATGTAATCCAGGTTCTCTCCTAGCAGAAAGAAGACTCTAGATGGGAAAGATGAGGACTTACCCATCTAATTTAAAAAGCCATTCACAGGTACCAACAGGTCTACTGTATAGCACAGGGAACTCTGCTCAATATTCTGTAATAAACTAAACAGGAAATGGGGCTTCCTTGGTGACTCAGTGGTAAAGAATCTGTCTGCAATGCAGGAGACACAGGAGATGCGGGTCCAATCCCTGGGTCAGGAAGATCCCCTGGAGGAGGGCCTGGCAACCCACTCCAGTATTCGTGCCTTGAAAATCCCATGGACAGATGAGCCTGGTGGGCTACAGTCCATGGGGTCACAAAGAGTCTGACACAACTGAAGCGAAAGAGCACAAACAAGTAGGCAAAGAATCTGAAAAAGAATAGAAACTTGTATATGTTTAACTCAATCACTTTGCAGCACACCTGAAAATAATCCAACATTGTTAACCTCCTATGTTTTGTTCAGACACTCAGTTGTGTCGGACTCTTCACGACCACATGGACTATAGCCCACCAGGTTCCTCTGTCCATGGGGATTTCCAGGCAAGAATCTTGGGAGTGGGTTGCCATTTCCTTCTCCAGGGAATCTTCCCAACCCAGGGATCAAATCCACATCTCCTGCGTTGCAGGCGAATTCTTTACTACTGAGCCACTGGGTAAGCCCCCATTATTGCCTATACTCCAATAAAAAATAACAATTAGAAACAAAGAAAAGAAAAAAATTAAATTTGAAAAAAGAAAAAAAAATATTCTATGAAATACCAGGGGATGTCTCTCTAGTTAGACAAGTTTTCTTTTATATCCATCAAAGCTTTCAAGCTTTTTCTACATATCTCTTGTTAAATTTATTTCTAATTGTTATATATGTCTACTGCAATTATAAATGAGATATTCATTCTATTTTATCTTTTTCCTCACTATAGAGATAGCTTTAAAAACATTACATAAAACCACATGCCCACTTAAAAAAAATTTAACAATAAAGTAAAAATCATTTGAATTCTTTTTAAAAAATGAGAAGCCATCTATGTTCATGACGAGTAAGCAATACACTTGGGTGCCCCCAGCCTGGGAGTGAGAAGACCAAGGTATAACTGCTGCTGCTGCTGCTGCTAAGTCGCTTCAGTCGTGTCTGACTCTGTGCGACCCCATAGACGGCAGCCCACCAGGCTCCCCTGTCCCTGGGATTCTCCAGGCAAGAACACTGGAGTGGGTTGCCATTGCCTTCTCCAATGCATGAAAGTGAAAAGTGAAAGTGAAGTCGCTCAGTCGTGTCCGACTCTTCGCGACCCCATGGACTGCAGTCTACCAGGCTCCTCCGTCCATGGGATTTTCCAGGCAAGAGTACTGGAGTGGGTTGCCATTGCCTTCTCCGAAGGCATAACTATAAATACCTTAATACATCATGTGTGAGACACAAAGCCAGTTTTCACCTCTGCTCAATTCAAACCCTTCAGAAGCAACAGAAGTGAAGATAGTTCACTCTCTCTCACAGAGCAAAACCGCAAGGATGTAAAGAGAAAGAGTTTGATCCTTAAGAGTCCTGAGCATCTGTACTCCCTTAGACTTATGCAGAAAGCTGGACACAAACTTGTCCAGTCTGGGGGCTGCCATTCTGTAAACAGCAGAGGGTATGGTTTTAATTTGGCTGTGACACCATAATCGCTGGCACCCTGAGCATGTGCTCCCTGCCATGAATTCTGAACTCTCCCCTCCAGGGCTTGCTTCTGTTCTGTCCACACGCCAGAATGAAAGATGACTTGCCCATAGTCTCATATGATCAAGGCTGAGAAATTCCACTGTATTCAAAAAAAAAAAAAATACATTCTTTGAATGACTTTCTAAAATAAAGACTTTTTCAAGAGTTTTGCCTTCGAGGGGATCAATCACACTTGTCAATCTCAAAGGCTAAAAAACAGAAAAACAGACTAAAAATAAGAAAGTACACATTTAATGTTAACTAGAAAAAATAAACAGATGGGTGGAAATAACTGAAAATGAAAATAAGTAAAACTCTTGAAAATGGATTTTTGAGAGTCATGCTCTTCTTAGAATAAACCATTGCAAGAAACATTATTACAAAGTTCTCTGTCTAAAAATAAGTTTCCTGGAAATGATACATTTCTTTTTTCTTGTGGAGGAAATCACGTTCTAAGCAGTCATCATTATAATTTTGCCAGTGAGGTTCTTTGCACATTCGTTTTGCTCAGTCTAAGCAGAAAGATTAAGAGGCCCTACAGTGCACCCCCTTTAGTTCCTCAAAATGAAGCCGGACATTAGCTGTATCCTTGGTTGTGAAATAAGGCAGCTGACTTCTTAGAGCTCCTCAGCCATGAGCCAGGAGGCCAGAGGTCTACACGGACAGAACAAGCTGCCTTGGGTCAAGGGGGCTGTTTGCCTTTCATTTCAAAGATCTGCCATCTAATGGCCTCTAAATTCAAGACTTCTACGTCTTAACTCTCTGACACTTGACAATCACGGGAGATGAGGCATATGCACAGTCAGAATCTGAAGTAGGAAAAGGTGGCCTCTGCAATATTCCTGGGAGTTTGAAGAAGGTTGACGTGCCAGCCTTCGACTATCTGGTGGCTCAGACAGTAAAGAATCCGACTGCAATGCGGGAGACCTGGGTTCAGTCCCTGGGTTGGGAAGATTCTCTGGACAAGGAAACGGCCACCCACTTCAGTATTCTTGCCTGAAGAATTCCATAGACTGAGGAGACTAGTGGGCTACAGTCCATGGGGTCGCAGAGTTGGACACAACTGAGCAAATAACACACACACACACATGCACAGACTTGCCAACCTTGAATCCATGTGAGCTGTGAGCACACAGAGTAATAGAGAGGTGGTGTGTACCTGCCTCTTTCCCACACTAACTGGCCAGTTTACTCCTCATCTGGCACCCAAACTGTCACCAATGCCTTCAAATTGGTGTCTGGCTTCTGCCTCCAGCTTCTCTTTATGATCATTCTGACATATCTTTTTCGAAAGCAACAAACCAAAACAAACAAAAAACAAATCTGACCATCCGACGAATAGTGACTGATCTGTTATAGGTGTAAAAAATATGAAAATGGAAGGACGTCTCCAGCAGTCCAGTGGTTAGACTCTGAGCTTCCCATGTAGGGGGCAGGGGTTCAATCCCTAGTTCAGGAACTAAGATCCCCCATGGCATGACCAAAACAAAAAGAATATGAAAAATGGAAGGGAAGACAGGCCTTTACGATTAGGGACTACTGCAGAAGGCCTTTGGGCTTCCCCCTACACCATCCCATAGACCCAAACATATTCCTTATGTCAAACAGAGCTTTTCACATTCAATGAATAACTTTTTCAATCTTTTATTTCCCATCAAATAAAGCTGACTTTTTAAGAGACTCTGGTCTCTCCGAAGTCTACGCCTTCTGCTTGGAAACTTCCCCCTTTTCTAGTAAATTCTCTTCATCCTTCAAGACCAGACTGGGAAGCCTCAGGAGAAGTCTTTCATGACAGGGAAATGGAATAGCTGTTCGTCCTTCAGGTTTCTGCATACCCCTCTGGGGTGTCGCAAGTCACGTGACTGTCAACATCACAGACCCCAAGCACCTCTATGGGTTTATCCTCTCCAGGATGGGCCATGTTACCCAGAACAAAAGCACTCCATGTTCATCAGATGGACCTGACTGCTTGGTTAACAGAGTTGCAAGAACAGAGGCATGGAGTCACCTTGGTGGGGAGCAGAGATGGGCTTGGTGGAACCTGTTTATTGGAAAGATACTAAAAGTTGGTGAGGTCACAGCAGACCTTGGGACATGGGGAGACTCTTGTGACTCAAAGTCTGGTCCTCAGCCCAACAGCACCAGCATCACCCAGTTCAGTTCAGTCGCTCAGTCGTGTCCAACTCTTTGCCACCCCATGGACTGCAGCATGCCAGGCTTCCTTGTCCATCACCAACATCACCAGCCAACACCCAGGAGCTGCTAAAATGCCCTCTCTGCCCCCACAACGCACAAAATCAGAACACATTTTACTGAGATCCCCAAGTGATTTATAAGAACATCAAAGTGAGAGAAGCAGGGATCCAAGCCAGAGAGGAGTAACAATCAGAACTCTCCTGCAGGAAGACTGTCTGATATCAACTTCTTAGGTATGACAGTTTGGGAGTGGGAGTGTGGGAAAAGCCTGGATCCACAAGGAAGAGAAAGGATGTTTTTGTCACTGATTAGGTAGCCAGCACCTGACCTAGGGTGACTACAGTGAGAATGCAGAAATTAGAGATATAATTACTTTATCTAAAAATAGAGATGTTAATATTCATTCACTAGCTTAACAATAATTCTGAGCTTGTTTAATCTGCTGTATTGTAAATAATAATTCTGTGCTTGATTAATCGACCATATTATACACTTTGCATGTTTGTAAAGGAATGATATTAAACAGAACAAATGCTATTAGTGTTAGACTGCATTCTCAGACTTGGAGTTCTAAGAGCAAGTGCAACTAGGAGGAATCCGAAATCCTGAAACCAGGAGAGTAACTGGGTGTGCTAATGGGACTCAGGCACCAGTGGACCAGGATGCCAAAGCAACAGTGAGCCACATGCCACCATCTGCAGAGTTTCACGGGGATGGGCTAGAAGCCTCCCCTGAATGTGGAGTCCCTCTGCACCCCCACCCTCTTCCTTCTCCACACAGGAAGCAGGCCTGGGTAGAGAGCCAAGAGACCCAAAGCTGTCCCACTGAGAGTTTTCATTATTCCAAAGGACTGGGAAATCTCATCGGTAAATTGTATGGGTGTTGCCATTTGAAGTTACTCTAGAATGGTATACCTCTTAGGAGTGAGCTGAAAAACACACAACCTTACAGAAATATCTATCCTGGGACAGAAGGAGAATTCTCCTGCTCAATAAAAGTCATAAGTAACAACAATAACATGATATTTTGATCAAGACCCAAGGGTCACGATCATTCAACAAACCCATTCCAAAAGCTTCTTTCCAATGATCATGGGCCATAAAGAAGGATGCCCCAGGACGGTAGCACAGATAATCCTTGCCCTGCAGACGTACAGAGAAAACAGCTCTCTCTGGAGGGCATGGGAATCACGAGGTATATTCTCAAGCAAAGAACCACCATAACTTGAAACTACCCCCAACAGACTTTTATGTGGCTTCAATAGCTGTTAAAAAACAAAAGAGAAAAAAACTATGTAGTGCTTACAACAGATGCTAAAGCTGCCATGGCAGAGATGCCCGGAAGGCTGGGCCTGGTGTTCCCCTACCTTTTATGACTTGACGGCACATTTTTAAGGGCATCAGCACCAGGAAAATCAAGTAAAAGTCATCAAAGAGGTCAGTGACCTAGAGATCATCATACTAAATAACGCAAGTTAGACAGAGAGGACAAACATCTTATGGCTTATATGCAGAATCTTTTAAAAGTGACACAAATGAACTTGTTTATAAAATAGAAACAGACTCACAGACTTAAGAGAAGGAACGTATGGTTACCAACGGGTAAAGGTTGGTAAAGGTTGGTAACTGGGACATGTATATGTCAGTCCCAGTCTCCTAATTTTTATCCCCCACTACTGCAAGGATATCAACCAGTCCATTCTGAAGAAGATCAGCCCTGGGATTTCTTTGGAAGGAATGATGCTAAAGCTGAAACTCCAGTACTTTGGCCACCTCATGCGAAGAGCTGACTCATTGGAAAAGACTCTGATGCTGGGAGGGATTTGGGGCAGGAGGAGAAGGGGACGACAGAGGATGAGATGGCTGGATGGCATCACCGACTCGATGGACATGAGTTTGAGTGAACTCCAGGAGATGGTGATGGACAGGGAGGCCTGGAGTGCTGCGATTCATGGGGTCACAAAGAGTTGGACATGACTGAGCGACTGAACTGAACTGAACTGAACTGAACTGATAGGTAGCCATGAAAAAGGCAATGGCAACCCACTCCAGTACTCTTGCCTGGAAAATCCCATGGATGGAGGAGCCTGGTAGGCTGCAGTCCATGGAGTCGCAAAGAGTCAGATACGACTAAGCAACTTCACTTTCAGACACGACTGAGCGACTTCACTTTCACTTTTCACTTTCATGCATTGGAGAAGGCAATGGCAACCCACTCCAGTGTTCTTGCCTGGAGAATCCCAGGGACGGCAGAGCCTGGTGGGCTGCTGTCTATGGGGTCGCACAGAGTCAGACACAACTGAAGCAACACAGCAGCAGCAGCAGCAGCATAGGTAGCCAACAAGGACCTTCTGCATAGCACAGGGAATTCTGCTCAATATTATGTAATAAACTATAGGAGTAAAGAATCTGGAAAAGAATGGACACACACATATGTATAACAGAATAGCTGTGCTGTATAGCTGGAACACAAGAGTGCGCGTCAACCATACTCCAATATAAAATAAAAACTAAATTTAAAGGGGGAATTTGAATTTCCATGCTTCTTTTTTTAAAATCTCTGTAGCTTTGTATAGGTTAAAGTCCTTGCTAACACTGGTTTCCGTTGTGTCTTTTTCACATGTATTTTCCATGTCCCTCTTTTCCACATAAGTATTTTCACTGATGCTGCCCTAGTCACTGCCTTCATGTATCTTTCCTCCAGTTCCATCTTCAGGTCCTATCATCTCCTTATCCCTCTAGATAGACAGGCCAGGTAGAAACACCTACTTTCCTTACTTTTTCTCTCCTGTTACCTGGGACGCATTCAGCTGGACCAAAATCCCACTGCAGGTCTCTCTCCAACCCATCAAACAAGCAAACAAAACAAACTTTGTTTCCCTTTCCCCTCAGAAACCACTTCAGTATTGCTTTCCCTTGATCCCTAAAGCTCTCCCCAAACCCTCACAGACTATATCTGTCTGCACTGGACTCCATAAACATTCTGCCTTCTACTTCTGCACTGCTCATCACATTGAAGGGTTTTTGCTTTTGTTCTGTCTTTTTTTTTCCGTCTACATCAAAACCTCATGTCTATTCATCAGTCCTCATTTTCTTGAAACTCTACTGTATTTTTTACTATTGGCCAAGCTCCTTGATTCTCCCTTGATTTCTCCCTTCCTGGGCACTCGCCTCTTCCTGCCTTAAAGTGCCTCCTTCCTGCCTCCCTCCCACTCTTCTTTCCTTCTTGCTCTCCTTCCCTTCCTACCAGCCCTCATGTTTCTCTATTTGTTTCCCCCCTCTCCTCCCCTCTTTGTTCCCCCCTCTCCTCCCCTCTTTGTTTCCTTCCCTCTCTCCCCGAATGACTCTCCCTGCTGCTTCTGGACTGCAAACGTGGGGTTTCCTTGTCCTTCCGCTTTACCCCTCCCTTCCCGCAGCCCACATCCTGTCTCTTAATGGCCACACTCCACAAGGAACCAAAGGTAGGTCTTCACCTGGCTTCCTGGGCAGCTCCACTAGGGCTCGTAGCGAGCTCACGATGGTGCTGGAGGCACCCTTTCCTTGCTGTGCCACCTTCCTCTGGGCCTCCCTTCCCACCATCCCCCACCCCGGGATTCACCCAGAGGTCTCCATCACAACACACTGCAAGACAGATTGAGGTTCCTGGCTTCCCTGCTCTGCACGTTTCCTCAGCAGCTCCCCCTCTCCACCTCCACTCCAGCAGCCCAGATTCTGCAGGAACACAGGTGACTCATCTATCCAGGTGCCTCTGCTCAGAATGCACTTCTGCCCTATCAACCTCCCTAACCCTATTCTAAGGTCTTAGCTATAAATCCTCCTGCCTTTCCTTGCCTTCATGGCCAGTGCCTGCCTCATCTCCCCTCTGCAAGATAAGCTGTTGAAGGCTGTGACCCCTCCTGGTTTCAGGCAGGTCCCAGGTCACTCTGTACTGAGATCACATATGACCATCAGAATGCTGCGCTACGTAAAAGAGGTTAACAGGCTCTGAACTGCTGTCAAGACCACCAAGAATCTGATTTAAAGGCAGACCCTAGATCTTTCACAGACTTATGGCCATGTATCCCATATTCATTAAAAAGAGGGGGAATAAAGGAAATGGCAAGTCACACATTACACAGAAGCTATAATATCCACCATTGTCCCTTGTTTTTCAGGCCCGTGGAGCTGGAGCAGCTATTTCCGCTGCCAAACTTCCCGCAGGAACACTTGAAAGCTGCCAGTATGGTGCGATGCCACTAGTTTTCAGGACTTAGAAAGGCTCATTGATTTTTACCAAGGTTTCTTACACAATCCACTTCCTCTAAGGCCAGGCAAGCCAACCTTGATGGAGAGAAGTTACAGAATGAATAAATGTTACGGTATCAACATAGAAATTATTTAGTTTCCTTTCCTCACTTCAATTTCCAAATTTATTTCTGGCTTCCGCTGCAGCTAGTCACCAGGACCGGTGTGCAGAACCACGTGTTCTGACTCTTACCCCACCCGCCTCCCGTTCACTGGATGGCGCAGCCCTCATACCAAGCTTAGAGGAGATCAATGAATGTCCTAATGCAGCAGCAACTCTCGAAAGCAAGACCACTCGGGAGAGGACTCTTACCTCGGCCTCAACTAAGAGGAATGAATGTGACTGTAGGTTGGTTATAATGGAGGTTTTATTACAACATTGGCAGAGTTACCGTAACTGTAAATCATAACTGTTGTTGGATTTCTACTTTACATAGTTGTAGTTACGGGCCTGCTCTCGTTAGCCAGAACAATTATTTTACAATTAGTTTGGACATGCCTGAGCCCAGAAGGAAAACTTCAATTTCAATCATCCTATTTTTCTTGACTAGAACCCAGGGCTACCAAAAATCAGGTCAGTTCAACTTTTCACACGTGAGTTTCTCACCGTTTTCCAAAGTTGATACCAGCATACAAGTCGATGTTCAGAACTGTGAGTATTTTTTCAAGCTGTCACATAAAATAGCAAAAACGGATTTCCATGCACCAAAGAAAAGCAAACATACAAACAAACCAAAAAACAAGCTTGTAACTTCATTTTTAAGGCAGAATATGGTCAGAGCCTGTAAACCATAATACACAACCCTGAATTCGGACTGCAAATCTATCACTGAAACATGTAGTAAATGACTCAATTTGTTTACACACTCTGTACCTTTTTACGGCCTTTCCATAAAGAAGTCATTACATCCACTCTCTTTATTTTGTTTAAGAGTGTTTGAATGAACCCCAGAACCACAAGCCAGTTAAACAAGCTCTCCTTAGCTGGACGTGGTCTCATATAATTCACCACTACCGGGGAAATTTTCAAAACAATGTTTGTACTTGGAAACACCACACGCTCCCACACTCCCAAACTATTTCCTGTGCTTTGTGCAGTTTTAAATGCCCAGCAGATATATTAAAGAAGTCCTCCTTTCCCATTTTTCCAAGCAAAAGTATAGCATTTGCACTTCTTCCAGAAGATTTGCACCTCTGAGTGTTTTGCTACAGTAGGTTGGCCATTTGGAAGTGACCACAAAGGAAGATTGCAAGGAAATTAGGATCCAGACACCATAATTGATTTCTGAGGATGTAAATGTTAATTCTCAAAAGGAACCTTTCGAGAGCAGTTAGTTTAAGAGGTGTCCACCGGTGCCCATTAAAAGTGATCAGTATACATGAAAGACGCATCTTCTACGATGATGAAAAAAGTACTAAGAACAAAAATACAGATTATTTAATTCTTAATATTTCATATTTAATCATGCCTGTAAACATCAAGCCTATGAACAGTCTCAACTAGGAACCACTTTTTGAAGGGTTAACCTTTATCAATGAGGAATCTAGATTCTCTCAACATCTCTCAATATCTTGGGCAGATTTTGGCCAGGAATTGCCTGCTATTTTTGATTGTTGATTCTTCTACAAAAGGTTTTGTGACTAACACAAAATAAAGATACAGCTGAGGCCATCATATACATCTATGCTATACAAGAAACTGCATCTGAAACTCTAGAAACGGTAGTTTGCTATGAGAGCTCATCTCCTGTATCACAGAGGCAACTCATTTCCATGCGGATCTCCAGATAGAGTGCACTTTAGTTTACAGATAAAAGTAAAAGCAGTCACAAAACACATGAATTGAAACACTGCTGCTTATTTAACAGGAAGCCACCCCAATACCTTTTATGACCCACAACAGAAATCTATTACCAGCAGGGGAGACCTGCCTCCAGGACACCCCATCTCTGGCCCTCCATAAGCACTAGCCAGCTTGGCTTCTTGTCTTTATGGAGTTCAATCTCCATCCTTTGAGAGGCTAATCAGATGGCAAGTCACACTCTAAGAATCTAATCTATCTCCAAGGAAAAATATGAAAGTGCTGGAAGTTACTATGTTTTCCTGTGTTCTTAAACCATGTGTACCCTCCCATCACCATCAAGTTTAAAGTAAGATACATCAAAAATGAACCCTGAAGTTCCCCTTTTCTCCAAACCTAGTAAGAATTTTCCAGGAAAGAACTTGGATTTTTTTTTTTCTTCTCATCTGTTCCCATCTCTTAATTACATTCTAAGCAAATGATCCTTCTTCATACAGTGATTTTAAACATCACCTGCCGCCACAGAAAAAGACATTATAACACTTTAATGACTTACAATTTGCATTTATAATCACCTCAGACCATGAATGTGTGTGGCAGTAAGGAAACAAGCTGTGATTTATTCTTCAGCCAAGGAAAAAAAAAAAAGGATAAAAACATCACTCTTTAAAAGACAGATGTCCTTATAAATACCCAGCAAAAATAACTGCCAGAAACAACACGAGATAAGCACCACGGAAGGCCAGCTTCTGTTGTTAATGGTTTCTGATCTGTGCACTGATTCCCAAGGCAGGTGCAAGGGCCAGCTGTGCATATTCAGAGCAAAGAAGCCGAAGACCATCTTGCAAAGGCTGAAAATTTTAAAATAGTGTCCACTCAGGAACAAGGCTTTCCTGGAATGCAAATAGCCTGACTTCAAAAAAATGACATGAGATGCACACAGCCCATCCACCAAGCGAGTGCATTCATTTCAAATCCTTAAATACCTCAAAATATTTCTAGCACTGTGTCCAAGGAACCAGGTCCAACCTCCTGCATTTCCATTACCTCACAAGAATTACTTTTCCAGGAAACTCTTTTCCCTTGAAAGTGCAAAGGCTGTTTCCCTTAATCCTGTCAGGGGAAGAGCTTCATTACACTAATTGCAGGTACACTGCCCCCTTACCCCATCCTGGTCCTGCACCCCGCCTCCTTCTGCCTGCCACCCATTTTGTGAATGAAGTGTGAAGTTAGCTCTTTGTTTACTCATGTAAATAGCAGGCAACAGAGAGCAGTGTGGACACTGGCTTCCCGTATTTGAGCTTCTGCCCCCAGACAGGCTCAGAACTTCCCAAGAAAACCCCAATAAGCCCTTCTCTGCTCACACCAGTGCAGAATTCTGCTGCCTGCCTGCCTATAAAGTAACTGGAAGCTTCTGACCAATCTTAAACATGGAGACAATCTTTCGTGTTTTTTTTTATTGAAGTCCAGTTGATCTACCAAGCTGTGTTAGTTTCAGGTGTACAGCACAGTCATTCAGTATATGTATGTGTATGTATATACATGCTGAATATATACATATGGATACTATATATATCTTCCCTGGTGGCTCAGAGGTTAAAGTGTCTGCCTCCAATGAGGGAGATCCGGGTTTGATCCCTCGGTCAGGAAGATACCCTGGAGAAGGGCATGGCAACCCACTCCAGTACTCTTGCCTGGAGAATCACACGGATGGAGGAGCCTGGTGGGCTACAGTCCATAGTGTCGCAGAGAGTCAGCCACGACTGAAGAGACTGAGCACGTACACGTGTGTGTATATATACACATATGTGTATATGTATGTATTTGGTGTGTGCATGTGTAAATATACATGTGTATGCATGTATGTATTTGGTATGTACATGTGTGTATATACATATTCTTTTGCCGATTCTTTTATTTTATAGGTTATTACAAAATATTGAGTATAGTTCCCTATGCCATACAGTTGGTCTTTGTTGCTTATTTATTTTATATATAGTAGGGTGTATATGTCAGTCCCAAACTCCTACTTTATCTTTCTCTCACCTTTCCCCTTTGGTAACATTGAATTTGTTCTCTATGTCTGTTTTGTAAATAAGTTCATTTGTATCTTTTTTACTTTAGATTCCACATATAAGTGACATATGTCATATGACATTTGTCTCCCTCTTCTGACTTAGTCTGATAATCTCTAAGTCATCCATGTTTCTACAAATGACACTGTTTCATTCTTTTGTGGCTGAGTAATATTCCATTATATATGTGTATGAACCACATCTTCTTTAACCATTCATCTGTGAATGGACACAGGTTGCTTCCATGTCCTGGCTGTTGTAAACAGTACTTCTATGAACACTGTGGTGCATGAACCCTTCTGAATTGCTTTTCTCTGGATGTATGCCCAGTAGTGGGATTACTGGGTCATATGGCAGCTCTATATTTCCAGTGTTTTGAGGACCTGCCATACTGTTCTTCATAGTGACCACACCAATGTCCATTCCCACCAACAGTGTAGGAGGGTTCCCTTGTCTCCATACCCTCTCCAGCTTCTATTGTTTGCAGAGTGAAGACAAGCTTTTCTGGAATTCTGTTTGTGAGCTGCCAACCCTGCAGGAGGCACTCCCTGCAAACAGCATCCGGCCCTTGAATCTTCCCCCACCTCTGCTTACCCTGGGCCCCAGACTTGTTTCTACTCTCTGATGCAGGGTGTCCTCGGCCTAGAACCCTTTCCTCTTTTTCCCTCTTCAAGCCTGTTTCAAAACATGTCAACTCCTTTGTGGGGGCTTTTCTCCATGTGCTTCTTTCCCAGGTCGAATCCACCACCTGGTCAATCAGCAGAGCTTCACAGAGTGAGAGAGTATGGTAAAGCCCTCTGCATTCCCACAGCACCGGGAGCCCAGAACCAACACCCCAGGAGATGAACTCGGAGCCACAGTCCTCCCTGGACAGAGCTTTGCAAGGATGAGGAGCGAGTCTTCTTCTCTGTGTATCCAGCACCGAGGGCAGAGCTTAGCACAGAGTAGACACTTATAAATATTTGCTGTTTAAAACAATGTTCTAATAAAACACTAGACCATTAAGTCATGAAGGGGAGGCACGTGGCTCTGAGTCCTGGCCTGGAGTCAGATCCAGATCCAAACATTTACCAGCTGTGCGACCTTGGCTACTTAGCCAGTAAAGCCTCCGTGTTTTCCCTAATACCACAAGGGGAGGTTACAGAGAGATAAACTCCATACTGTCTGCAACTGCTGAGCACAACAGTAGCTCCTAACAGGCTCTCCTGCGGGGTCATCATTAAGCATCAGAAAACCAGAGGCTTACTAAGAACCCTTTCGTCCCATTGAATCGCCCCCAAAGGATGCTTCCAGATGCTGCCCTTTCCAGGAGCGCTTCCTGGTTTCTCATCAGAGCGCAGTGGACATAAGCGCAAGACAGAACCGTATCCTTATACTTATTATCATCAATGGACCTCACACTGCCGGGGATGCTGGTTTCCTCAAAGAGCCAGACATCCACTTTGCCTCGGCTCCTCCAAACCTGGCAACAATCCAACACACACACCCCTCCCCGATTGAGAAATGGCTCAACTACTATGCAATAGAGGAAATGCCAAATACCAAAAAAAAAAAAAAAAAAAAATCACAGATTGAAAATTAAAAAGGAATTAAGCCTAACACTAAGAAAGTAAAATTACTGAAGCCAGTCTGGCAAAGATGGTTTGGCTTTGCAACAAGGCGGATGTCCAGGAAGGAGGCTGCTCTGTCACCAGTTCGAAGGTGGCATAAGAGGTCTGATGTGGAGGCAGAGAGCAGGTAAGAGGAGCTGAACTCCATTTACAACGTATCCTCATAATGTAAAAGACAAAATGAGCTGATGCTACCAAAAAACATCACTCGTAGTAATGTGACTTATATAAATATAAGAAAGTAACTCCTCTTTATAACTGCAGCTCAACTATTCTCAGATGTTGAACTCTGCAAACACAATTTTTTATAAAGGTAAGTGAATCCTGTTTTAGGAAAGCATTCAAGTCCACAGGTATAAATTAATTTCCTTGATGCTCTTGGCTTTAAGAGCAATCTGAACCTCTGACTAGGAAATCCCGTAATATAGTGTAAATAAAGGCTGAAATCATTCACTAAATCCACTGCATAAGAATAACAGGCTGTGCACCCTAGAGCTCACTAAACCACGTTCATCCACTCATTTCGATGGTACTTTTCCCAATGAGACATCCTGCTAAATAAAATGTTCAAAACTGCCAAAATAAAAAACAGAAAGCAAAAGAAAAGCTCCCTGTGAAGCCAGGTTGTCAGTCTTCCTCTTCACCATCCTCAACAAATATGGCAAAATATGCAACTAAACACTGTTCATCCACAGACCCACTGAAAATAAGATCTCAACACATCACAATTCTAAAGGAAGTATTTCAAGTCATTTGCCAAACTGTCATATTTCCACCACAACATCATTATTACAATAGACATTAGCCAATTATGTTTAATTAGTGTGATTATTCTAAGATTGTTGTCCTTCATGTTCCCATAAACAATGTTTCAGGATCAAAGGAGCCCCACCTCCCCTTACTTCCCCCAAAGCATGAAACCTCATAAAGCAGTAAAAAAATGCTTTTATACGGAGTGTTGGAATTTTGACACTAGAATTCCATTTGCCTAATTGGTTCTCCTGGAAGAAAAACAGATCAGTACATGAGCCGTTGAACTTGGCTGCCCTCCAGGGCGACCTTGACCAAGTCACCTTGGTGGTCCAGGCCTCACTTTAAACATCAGTGGGAACAGATTCCTGGGACCCCTCCAGCTCTAAGGCTCCACACACCAGACTTACTGCTGATTTCTAACCTGTGCACCACAAGCAGAAGGAGGGAAGCACACTAGTTCTGGAGTTGTATCAGCCATTCAGAGTTCACCATCCTGGGCAGTGCAGGAGCCTGACCACACGTGGTCCACCTGCAGGGTGCCTAGCAGAGTGGCACTTCTAAGACAGTCACTAGAACCACTTCTAGGAAGCCTACGCACCGAATTGGTACACTCCTGGTAACGTGGGACATTTACCAAAATGACAAAGTAAAACTCTCATTGGCATCTCCCATCCCAGCCAATAAGCAAGTTTCTCTTCCTATGAAAACAGTCAAGCAATGTGAAAGCTGCAGTGTCAAAATGCCATCTTCCAAGATGGCCTGCACGTTCCAGGCAATGCCAGAGTCCTCCTGGAACAAGACACTAACATCCAGAAGCATCCAACAAATACTCAACATATGACACCCTCAGTTCCCCACCCTGGAGCATCCACAGGGAACAAGTCAGACAGGGCTGTGCTCTCAGGGACCTGCCATTCTACAGGGTGGGGATCAGGGCATGGAGACAACAAATAAACCAATAAACAACAAGCAGAATACCAAAGAGTGGGTTCACCTTGATGTGATGAACAGGGGTGGTTAATGTAAGTAGTTAGAAAAAGGGCCTCAGAGAGCAGACGGTCTCTTTAACCCAGATAACAGGAAGGTGATACCCAGTGGGGAGCAGCTGCTCAGTGTCACCTGGGGAAGCAGGATCCCCAGGATCAAGCACCTGAGTGCTCCAATCCCATGTCATCTGTGCCACATCCCCTGCCCCATCTCACCCACACACACACCCTTGGCTCGAACCAAAGAAGCTGCAAGAAGAAGGCTTGAAGGAGGCTGTACCCTTTTTTCCTCCCTCGGTCCTTCAAGCGCAGGTGCATAGGGCCTGAGTGCCCAGCAGTGGGGAGAAGAGACAGAAGTTTTAACTCCATTATGAACTAAATTGTCCACAGCAGAAAGTGTCAAAAGGCTTAATCATCAGAGCGGCAGGCACAGAGATTCATCAGGAAGGAGGCCAGCAAGGCTAGGGCACTGCCTCCGATGTCCAGAGCTGGGCCAGGCACAAAGATGCTCCATCTGTCCTGGAGGAGCAGCTGGGCTCCTTCCCATCCCTCTGGGGATGTTCCAATATTTCCACAATTGGTGTGGTCGTACCTGGGGTTACTAGCCAAAAATCAACCACTAGACATGTCCTCAGGAGACAGGAAAGAGAGATGCAAGAAAAAAATATCGCAGGTGGAGACAGTGGTAGAGAAAAATAATTCACAGAGACTGCCTTAACCAATGAGTTATACAGAAATGATATAGCATTATATACACCAGAGATCCCCAACCTCTGGGATCAAATGCCTGATGGTCTGAGGTGGAGCTGATGTATTAATAATAGAAATAAAGTGCAAATATATGTAATACACTTGAATCATCCTGAAACTATCTCCCCAACCCTGGTCTGTGGAAACACTGTCTTCCATGAAACCCGTCCCTGGTGCTGAAAAAGTTGGGGACCGTTGATACAAAGACATTCTGACTACAGATAATGCTTTCAACTAAAATCATCAGAAAAATTAAAATCAGACAAAGTAAATGAAGGGACTTTTATTACGACTTTTACCATGTTGATTGCTACAAACAGAAACTTCCACTTTGCTTAATATTCTGGAATAACCTAAATGGGAAAAGAATTTGAAAAAGAAGGCATAAAAGTGTATGTATAGTTGAATCACTTTGAAATCCATCTACAACTAACACAACTATGTTAATCAACAAATATAAAATATAAAATAAACAATATAAAATAAACTCCTATATAAAATAAACTTAAAATTTTAAAAATAAAAACAAAACAGAAACCTTTGGGGAAATGTTTAGCAGTCTTGGGGACTTTGGAGAGGGTGGATATTACAAATGCATTGATTCAATTCTGACCTATTTAACACACATCGCATGATCACTAGATTTCTATTTCTACAAAAAGTCTTCAATTTACAGGTACAGCAAAATTTTAGCACCAAAAATTTTGAAAAAACATGAAGTGGAAGAGAATGCCCAGAATATACGTAAGAAATCAATTTTAGGAAGGATGAAATAAGAATAGACCAAGCTAGGATCCCAGTGGCCAAGACAGGGATCTACAAAACACAACAAAGAGGAAAGTTTAGGGTCGGCCGCTAGCATCTACTTAAAACTATTCACAAATGATACGTAGTCCCTGAAGCTTCACACAGATCTTTGTACTTTCTAATCACCTTTTAGAAGTAATCACCAAGTATATCAGATTAAGCATAAAAGCTAAGAGTTGGTAGGATAAGTAAAGTTACCATAAAATAGAGGGGGTTTTTCTGGTCACCTCTTGTGAAAAGCAATATTCATCATTACATAACGGTACTTCACTTCTTCCACTTCCTCAACCATCCCAAAGAGAGCAGAGAACCAGGAGGAAGTTAAAAAAAAAAAACCCTAAACAACAAAAATAATTGTCACAAAGGTCTTTCATGACAATTTACAGACTAACAGGAAAGTCCCTTGAGTCCTTGGGCAGAGTTCTTTACTCCTGGACAGTATTCTGAGGATTGTGATGACCGGTTCTGCTTCAAATACAGCTTTGAAGTGGCTCCCTGAGAATGGTGGGGGGGTGCTGGGTAGGGACATACTGGCCAGAGGAGGAGAAAGTTGGCACTGAAAATGACAGAAAAGCCACAAATACAAGATACACGTACTCAGTGACACATTACAAGGGGACCATTTGTCCCCAAAGTAAATGGCTTCACAGGCCACAAAAGTCCTTGAGGAAAAGAGCACACATGATAAATGATACACATTGGGAGAGAGAAGGAGGAGGAGCTTACAAGGATAGGGAACTAGAAGTTCCACTCTTATGTATAAAAGAAGCTACAAGGTATATTACACCAGACAGGAATGTAGCCAATACTTTACAATAACTATAAATGGAGTATAAACTGTAATCATTGTGACTCACTATACTGTACATTACATAAGATTAAAGACCAACTTTACTCAATTTTTTAAAAGTGATGTTTATAAGGACAACCCCAATAGAGGCATGTTCCAAATCTACACTCACAATAGTTGAAGAAGATGAAGTCAGAAGCATGTTTCAGGGCTGTGGGTAATTAAAGACGCCTGTCCAGTGACACAAGGCAGGTGAAGCCTTAGTCCAGACACTTGGGATTGGCGTCTATTGAGGCTACACATGTATGTGCCCAGTCACTCAGTCCTGTCTGACCTTTGTGACCCTATGGACATAACCCACCAGGCTCCTTTACTCTGTCCATGGTATTGTCCAGGCAAGAATACTGGAGTGGGTTACCGTTTCCTCCTCCAGGGCATCTTCCTGACCCAGAGATCGAACCCCAGTTTCCTTCAGCGCCTGCCCTGGCAGGTGGATTCTTTACCACAGAGCCACCTGGGAAGCCCAGCTGGGGCCACACACAGGGGATGAACAAATAAGCTGAGTTTTGTTTTGTTTGTGATATATAGGGTTCCTTCTGCTACAGTATCTTGGAACTTATTCATTTCTTGGGAGGCATCCTCTTCTAAAATAAGTGCACACAGATCACAGTAATTTTTCCATAGGCATGAGTGTACAGGTAAGAAACCCTGCCTACCTCAGCGTTCTGGTTTTTTATCTCCCTCTTTAAGTGAAATCTGGGTGGAACTCCTTGGTGGATATGTGAGACTTCATTGCTAGGAGTCGTGTGAAGGATGAAAACACAAAGACGGGACTTCCCTGATAGTCTAGTGGTTAGTACTCGGCGATTTCACTCGGGAGGTTCAATCCATATTCGGTGGGGAACTAAGATATCACAAGCCACATGGCACGGGCAGAAACAAAAGACACAGAGGTAACAGGTGATACTGGAGGATACAATTATCTTTACAGTAAAGCGGCAAGAATTGCAACATAGTTTTAAGTAAACATCCAAATACTTAATTAACTGGGTAAATGACACTGATCTCCCAAGGATAACTTTGAAACATCTCCCTTGCCCCAGTGTAAATCCAAGTACCCACACTGGCTACAGCAGTCAATCTCCATTTATACCACATCTCAGGACACCCAGCTGATCTGAAACTGAGCAGGCCTGGGGATTTGATGGGGTCGATATCACAGGAGACTTTGGAATACTCCAGAAAAAACAGTCCCATGGTGGAGAAGGGGTCCATGAAAGTCAAAATGAACTCCTATGGTCATGATAGGTCAGTTTGGACATTTCACATTTCGCACTTAGAAGCTCTTTCAGAAAAAGATCCATTACAAACTGGGCCAATGGCATTTTTTAGGTGGCATCCTCAGGTAGGTCTGTACTTTCAGGATTAGACACTTACCTAAATTGAGAAGAGCAACAGGGCGAGCAAAAATCAATCAAAATTCAACAGGAGGACAAAAAAATGCCCACTTGACAGGGTGGAAAATTTGAAAGTCACACAAACTGTTCACATTCCCCGGGGGAATCTTAATCAGCAACTACCTGTTACCCTCCCGTCCTAGAACTTGCCTGTGCGGGGAAAATAGCTCTATACCGCCCCCTAGCGTTGATCGCCTCGCTTCTCAGACTACACAGCGCAAGGTGAGTGGTGCCTCCACCTCCACTTACTTCCGGAGGCCAACCCTCATAGGGCTAAACATAGCCCAGTCCTCTGCCCACAGATTAGGAAACAACCGAGCTATTTTTAGCGTCATGCATTTTAGGAAGAGAAATGGCCCAGTCTCTGATGGCAACAGAATGTGCGTGGCCTGACTTCATGAACCCATCCCTCAGGAGGGTGTGCACCTACTCCAGGAAGTAGCCTAGGATTCTGTGAAAGTTCTGGAGTCTGGTTAAAAGGGATGGTGGCACATGGACCACACGACAAAATGACAAGGAAAGGACAATGACGGGTACAAGTCCTAAAGGGACTCAGGAACATAAGAGATGTCAGGCCAGGCCTGATATGTGAGAGCAGCAGGAGAAGTGACCTGGGGCAGGAAAAGCAAAAAACAGAAGCCAGAAGCCAGGAATAGCATGCATACTCATTTTGAGAAAGTCTGTCCAGTAAGAGGCAATATTTTGAGCTTGACATTTATTTTACATGAGAAAGAACAAAGGTTGGTCTGATCTGTTTCCTGCCAGGGTACAGCTGATGCTGTGACTTCTTTGATCACCCCTCTCCCAGTCCTCTGCAGTCCCCGTGATTAGAGATGGATCCCTAGGCTGCCTTTTGATCAGCAGCTCAAGCAGCCTGCAGGTGCCATGTGCCATCACATCAACAAGTTGTAAGAAGCAGCCACATTAAGTCTAGCTGATGAATGTGATAGCTTGTCTTGCTACCAGTACAATAAATACACATAATGGCTACAAAGGTCCCAGGAATCCTTATTTTCTCTCCTTCTGTACTTTAGAACTTTCTGTGCTTTCTTAAAGGTGAACACTTTGGAGAGTTTCAGTACAAAACTAAAGCTTGGAAACGCCCCCAAAACATGGAGAAAATGGTGCTCAGACTTAAAAACACGGCGTACACCATTCCAATCTCCTAAGTATGCTGCTTATGTTCATGTCGCCTGGTTAATGAAGAGACAGCATTCTTGCATTCTAAATAGATGGCACACAAAGCAGTAAAAACATGTACATTTCTTTTCAAATAAAACTTAGAGCCACTGCTTGTAAACAGCGTGTTTAATATTCTAATTTTAGACAGCCTGCATTACCATTGTGGTTTCATGTGCAGTATAAAATTTCTATTTACAAAGTAGTCTCAAAAATGACTTCATAATGGTAGATCAAGAGCAAAAGAGTTTAGAAACTGAATGATGTAAATCATATGGAGTTCAGAGGCTAAGCAAATTACACACCCTGAAGCAGCCCTGGCTTCATGAAAGGAGCCTTTCTCCAGCCCTGTGCAATCCCAGCCCAAGGGAACTTGCATCTGAGAGTTTTCTAAACATTTCAGGTACACTTGAAAGCTGAAAGTAATTCTCATTTCCTATGCAGGATTAAGTCGTTTCCAGCACACACAAAATAGCAGCCACTCACCATCGCATATAAAAACACACCACCAGAAAGGTAAGGGCTAGAGTACAAAGGCATATTAAAAAAAAAAAAAAAAGCGCAAGAGAAATTCATTTTTTAAATACCTCCTAAAGACATCCACATGACCTCTTGACCGCTTTACTATCTATTTATTGATTAATTGATGTCTTTCCACTTAGAGCGCTTCAATTAATGAGGTTGATACACGTCCTGGGACAACCCCTCCCCAATCCAAAAAACTCTGAGTAAAGTCAAACACGCCAAGATTCATTCGTGTTGGCTTCGGATTTAGAGGCAGTTCTTGAACTTAGAACTCTGGCAACAAGAGTTCTTGCAAGGCACGCTGGCACCGACGTTCCCGGGGCTCCCCGAATGTCCCCTCTCCGGGTGCGCCCGCAGAGACACTCACGCCGCCGGGCTGGAGCCACGGCGGCCGCTCCCGAAGTTGCAAACTCCGCTGAACCTCCGAAAGCCGGTGCCTGCGAACACGCGCGGAGGCGTCCGTCCCAGCGCGGGCCGGGTGCATCCCGCCCGGGTGCACAATGCGGCGCGGGAAGCGAGCGGGAGAAGGAGCTGGGGGGGACTCACCGTTCTGCTCCTTGTTGCTGCCGAGCTGGAGTTTGCTGCTCAGGTTGGACTCAGCCCGGGTCCCGGGTCTCTGGCCGGCTAGGGCGGATGTCAGCAGGAGGAGCCCGAAGAGGAGCATTGGGCTGAGCGGGCGGGCGCGCGGTCGGCGGGCACTTGGGGAGCGGGGCTCCGGGCCGGGATCAGCGCCGCCGGGGGAGGGCCGCGCCGGGCGGGACGCGCCGCGCCTGCTCTGGCCGCCGAGCCTCGCGGGGCACTTTCCACATACTCCCATCCAAGACTTTCTCCGAGGGCCCTCTTCTGCGTCTCCAGCTTGTGCCGAGGATCAAAGCAAAACCTGGACCTGAACCAGTTTCCCAAGGTTTAAACAAATCCTGCGCTGTGCCGAGGCGGTGGGGGTGGGGTGGGGGCGAAGGCGAGGGAGGAAAGGGGGGTGGGGACGCGGGGAGCCGGGCGCGCCGAGGAGTCCCTGGCGAGGGGCTGGGAGCACCTGTCAGCCGGGGGACGGCACCGGCAACGGGTTGGGGGTCGCGCGGGGCCGGCCGGCAGCCGGGTCGGCGGCGGGCACTTTCTGATCAATAACAAAGCTGCCGATCGATGCGCTCTCCAAGCGCCGCAGCCGCCCCGCCCCCACCCCGAGGGGGAGGGGAGACCCAGGCGCGAGCGCGGCGCCGGGGCCGGGGGTCCCGAGCCGGCCCGGGTCCAGGCCGAGGCCGCCCGGGGCCGGGCGCAGGGAGGCCGAGGGACGCGCTCCTCGCCCGGCGCGCAGCGCGGAGCCGGCACCTGGATGCGGGTCCCGCGAGCAGAGTTCTCGGGCCCGGGCGCCCTCGCCCGGCGCAGCTCTGGAGGTCGGACTGGGGTCGCGCCGGGGGCGCTCGCCGTCCCCTCCCCCGCGCTCCGGCGGCGCCGCGAGTGGGCCCCGGGCGCGCAGCAGGCCGGCGCGAGCTCGCCTGTCCCCTCCCCTTCCCCACCTTCGCGGCGGCGGGGGGGCCCCGGTCCCGCTCGCCGGGGCCGCCGCCGGGCGGTCCGGCAGGTGCCAGCGCTGACGGGGTGCTGCGGGAGGGCTGGGTGCCCAGGGCCCCGGACGGGGATGCGCCCGAGCGGCCCGAGCTCCCCTTCCCGGACGCCCCGAGCCCCAAATAACGGGCGGGCCGGGCGCTGCGGATGCCGCGGGAGCCAGAAGAAGTGGGAAGAACTTCCTGCCTCTTCCCTCTTCCCCGCCCCTGAGCCAGGACTCCTTGTTCCTTCCCGAGGGATCCCCATTCCCAAAGGGCTGGGCCGGGACCCTTGGCCAGCGACTGTGGGCTGAAGGTACGAAGGGACCTCTTTCCTTCCTGTTAACAACTCTGAAGCAGGGGGTGGAAAAAGCAAAAGTAAAGACAAACGAAGACAAATGGCCAGAATAATCACATTTATTCATTTAACGAACGCTCTGTTGACTGAATGCCTACGAAGGCAGGCACTGCAGAAATGAAAACAGACATAAGTCTCCGGCCTCCTGAAACTTGCCTTAAATCAGGATCAGGCAAGGGCCAGGGCAGGCAAAGAAGAAATACCCTCCAACCGCTTGTCGACAAGCGGATGCAAACTGACAGGCTGTACTCGGGTATATACTCCACCTGGAGTCAGACTGAAGGATGGATCCTTAAGATGTGAGCAGAGATGGTGGTGATGGTTTAGTCGTTAAGTCATGTTTGACTCTTGCGACCCCATGAATTGTGCCCACCAAGTTCATCTGTCCATGGAATTTCCCGGTCAAGAATACTGGAGTGGGTTACCATTTCCTTCTCCAGGGATCTTCCCAAATCAGGGATTGAGCCTGTGTCTCCTGCATTTACCGCTGAGCCACCAAGGAAGCCATAAGCTGAAATCCCGTGGAGTTTCAATGTTTCTTTTTTAAGTAGCTTTGCTTTCTCACCCTGTTAGGCCCTCCATGAGGACTGGGGAGAGCTGCCCTGACAAAGATCCAGGGATACTCAGACGTCCCCTGGACCTAACGGGGCAGACACTTCCTCAGTCAGGCTGAAAATGTCAGGTCCTCTTCCTAAGCTTGGAAGCCCACTGAGACCAACCCACTTGACCCACTTAACATCCTAGTCCTCTGCTTTCTTTCCTTCTTAAAATTCTCCTAAGTTCATCTCCTCTTTGAACCTTTACTCACCTAGACCATCCTTTCATTCTTACTCCTTCACCACCTCTGTATCCAGAGTGCAGGATGTCAAGGCCAGTAAGGAAAGCCCAGTCTTTGAAGAAGTTACAGTTTAGCAGGACACAGGCCTTGTCATTGTATTCACTCCAGCAGCTCCTCAAGGCCAGTGTGTATCCATATTTGCACAATAAATAACAGGTTCCAAGAGTTTTCTGTAGATTTGTGGGAGGGTGAGGGAGTGTTCTCAGTTTTAAAGGCTTAATGAGACTCGTTATATAAAAGACATGTTTTATGAACACACTTTAATCTATTTGTAATAAAATTAATTACTCCCCAATTTTTCTAATTTGGTACATTTAATTTTCTAATCAGGATTTTTCTATTAATAAATGAGGCTGTTATGTCTATATAGTTGAGTTTGATGACCACCCACATAGAGTGTATGTGTGTGTGAGTGTGTGTGTATGTGTGTGTGTGCGTGCGCACGCACGCGAATTCAATCCATTTGCTTTCATGAGATCATAAGGGTGAGGATGCCCTTTATTTTGTATCATTTCCTCTCGGCCAGAAGAGTACCTGGCCGAAGGGGTCATAAATAAATACTCTTGCCTGACTGGCAGGTTTCTTTATTGGAGTCACTTAAATTTGCCCTAGAATTTCAGTATGGAGGATGCATTTGAAAAGTTACAGGTGATCAGGAATAATACTCCAGCTCTGGGTTTCACCTCATCCATATTCTATAGATTGCTTTAAGACTGGCCTTATAATTAAAGCCAGCCAGGTGCTCCTACAGGACCCCAAACCTGACCATGTCCACATCTGTATTGCCTGGGTTCCCTCCAGTGTCCTTAAATTGCTGTCTTCTGAACTACTCTTGCCCTTGGCAAGTTTATTTTAACACTGTATCCTCCGCCTGTCTTCCTACTCTATTCTGCTTACAAACCCTTCCTAGGAAAGTGGGATCTTTGCATTGAAAGATTTTATATAATCCAAAGTCTGCACAATTACTAAACAATAGATTCTGAATGAATGTGGCTTTGTTTGGGCCTAAAGCATTTTCCTTGAGGAAAGGCATCTGTTCCACCAACCAGGAGAAAATAATTGGGAACATTCTTTGTGGTTTTCATGTTTTCTTAAATATTCAGGAGGCGTGCCCACTCCGGCTGAATGCAGAGAGTGCTACCTACAAATTCCTGGTGAGGAACATGCCAGAAGTTACTGGGTTATGAGCAGTGATAATTTGAGGAGGGAGGGTGGACGTCACTACTAAATTCTTTTTGAAGTGAAATAACATTTAAAGTCAACTATCCATTCAACTAGACATTTAACATTCAGGAGAGCAGAAACTATGGGGACGAGTTTTTGCTCAGAAAATAAAATATTGCAAATTTTCTTCCTCCCTCTTCTTTGGAATTAATCGTAACACACACAGGTGCAAAACGATATTAAGACTTTTCCTAGAACTTTTCAGTATTTTAGTGGCAGGTGATTTGAACATGAGTTTCTGAAGTTCAGAGCCCTATGATCTACCTAAGTATCCACTACTATCCAAAATGACTAACTGGCAACACTTCTATATAGATTTAAATGAGGCTGGGAGCTGAGGGTATCATTAGTAAGCAAAGTAAATGCCCACAGATCACAGCAGGGATAAAGACTGTTCTAGCGGGGAAACAAAAGAAATGAAGTAATCTTAGAATCATCCTTTCCTCTCTCCAGTTTCTCCAACTACCCCACCCGGAGAAACATATGACCATGCTTTCTCTGGCTATTTCAGGATATATTTAGACTCTACTTTTCCAACCTGGAAAAATAAAAACACACTTTTCCTTATATTTTGTTGGTCCAGATCAGTCACCCTTTACCAGTGTGGTAATGCTATCAGAAAGGTTGGCTTGCTGAAGCAGATGGCAGGGGGTTGTGTTAGGATCCTGCTCCCAAGGATCCTAAATCCAGCTTTTTGAGGGTGGAGAGTCCGGGGTTGGGAAGTTGAAGGTGTGTGATCTAGAGAAACCGGTGACAAGGACAGGCCTTGGGGTGGCGCTCTGTGGCCTCTCCCACTGAAGTGAAGCTGTTCTTTCCTTTTGACAGTCATGGTGAAGCATGCAAAGACTCTACAAGATCTCAGAAGTGCTGGTCTACTCAGAACTCGAGGGAGAATGAAGCCAGACACAGCCCCAAAGAGACAGGAGCCCTGATCACCTTAGGACCACCACAGCCAGAGGTCATTTCCCTGGGAGATGAGAGACCAGGGACCTAGTCGGGCCTTACTGCTAGCAGTAGCACAACCTGAATCTAGACTTCTTCCTGCCCCCTTTCTTTACGGGAGAAAATTGCACTGAATTCTTTTTTTGTATTATAATTGCTTTACAATGTTGTGTTAGTTTGTGCTGTACAGCAAAGTGTGTACGCCGTATGTACATGCACAACCCCTCCTTCTAAGGTCCCCTTCCGAGCCCCCGATCCCACCCCCTAGGTTATCACAGAGCACCGAGCTGAGCTCCCCGTGGTATATGATGAGCTCCCACCTGCTGTCTGTTTTACACATGGTAGTGCATATACCTCGGTGCTGCTCTCTCAATTCATCCCCTCCTCGCCTCCCCCTCGGAGACAGAGAGGCACATTGGATTCTTAACTCCATCCTCTAATTGCTTTAGAATTCTTTAGAATGCAACAGATAATGATGGCAGTTCTTTTCAAACTTAACAGTGCTTCTGTGATGATATGGAACTAGGACAAGTTTCCTGGCCTCAACTCAGAGGTGCCTTGGAGGCTGGCAAGAGATGATGAGCAGAGGCTTCTCCCTGAATTTGTGCAGTCAAGCACAAAAGTTCTGTTTTATCTGTTGTGATCTTGGTTGGGAAAGAAAAAATGTACTGATAACCAAAATGAGAGAAGAAAAAAGGAGTCTGGAAATCACTGACTAATGCAAGTATCAGGAATTGTATTGCATTCAGGGAAACAATAAAATATGTGTGGGAGTCATATTTTAATATTTCATATTTGTTTGATATCGTGGGAACAACATCAAAAGAGGCCAAGGATTGGTCTGAAGGTAAAGAAATATAACTATAGTACACAAACAAGTTGTAAATGATAAGGAAATTCTATTGCCATTAGCCCAAAATGAATGTCCAACCTCCTACTATCCTTAGAGCTCCATCGGTGGCATCTCTAACAAATCCTTAAAGCGGGGGGGAAATCCCCTAAAAATGAGACCAGGAATCAAACACTGTGCTTGGTCATATCCCCGAGTCAATAAATGTCACTTTTCTCGTGCCTGAAGTCATGTGTAGGATAGGAAGGCTTCTGTCCACATGGTGACAAATCATAGTAAAGGGGTCAAGATATGGCTACAGATCTTCCTTCCTCAGACAGTGACTCCCTTCTTTCCAAGGTCATGAGAGAAGGACCCTCTCACTTTGCAATCATTGTTTCAAATGCAGTCTTTCCTTGGCTGCCAGCCTTTGTAAAAGAGGCCCAGAGCATCAGTACCCAACTTCATGAACGTTTAAAAAAGTATTGTTGATTAGAAGGAAGGAAAATAGAGCTTAACTCATCTAACATTAAAGTAACCTCAATTGTTTTTGAAGTTCAAGATAATTCAAGGACTTTCCATAACCTTTCTCTATGATGATTATGACTGTCAGCCGTCTGTCGTCTTTATAGTCGTAGTCAGAAAAGTGCCTGCTCCCTTCTGTTCTAAAGCAGTGTGTGACATTTTAAGGCATTGCTTTATTTTCCAAATTTTGTTTTTATCAGCCCAGTTAGCTTTGATGCTTTTCACATCTCCCTGGACCATTTCACTGCTTGTTCATTGTCCGGATGCTCTTTTACTGGTCTTCCATAAAATTAGGAGGGTACAACACGTGTTTTCCTCCTACAGACAACTCAAAAGGACTGATAGTTAAATAAAAGTCAACCCAGGGTAAATAAACACAAGAGGAGAATCATTCAGGTTCAAATTTACCCTGTGAAGCATTGATCATGTTCCAGGAACTATTAGATACCTTAAAATATATTTTCTCGTTTCATCTTCCCACCAGTCCTTCAAGGAAAGCCAGAACTTCCCCATGTTGCTGCAGAGGAATGGAGAATTAATGGAGAATTTGCCCAGGGTGACACTATGGGTGACCAGTACAGATCACCTTTGTCCCCAGGGCTCCCCTTAGACTCCTGTGCTTTTCATGTGACGCTAGAGTCCCTGGGTTTTGGACAAGAGCATTCCTATGGGAAGCTTTTGTATGCTTCCCTAAGTTTTCCACAATGACTGCCCTCCCCATGTTTGCCCTGGGGGAGACCCTGGGGTACTTAGACTTTCCCACATATTTAAGAGCACAGCACTAAGACAGCTATCCTTCTGGAACAGCCTACATAAAAGGTTTGAGCCACACTGAATCTGGGTTACTGGAGGCAGAGATGATGACTAAGGCATCAGAAAGCTGGCCTGGGGTGGAAGCCCACCCAAAGCGTGGGCTAGCCCAAGTATCCTGTTTACGCTGGCCAAGTTAGTCATCCAGCTAATGCCTCAGCCTCCACCATCTGTGGGCAGTTATGTCAGAGAATCTATCTCTTCGTCTTTGAAGACAAAGGGAATGAATTATCATTCCTCTCCTCCTGCTCACGATTGCTACTGAACGAAAGCATCAGGGCTGGGAAGAAATACAGTGTTTTCCCAGTTGTTCCCTTTGAAGAATCAATTCATGATGAACTCTAGGTGTCAGAGCCTAGCCTTCGCTCATGCACACTGTTCCTGTGTGTATCCCTTCACGTGTTTCTAATTCAAAGTTTCTGGCCGAGGGTTTTTGTTGAGTCCTCTGACAAGGCAGATTTGCATTTTCATTGATACTTTTATGAAGGTGTTTTTAGATTGGCTGAAGTTATTCGAAGCCCAAAGGCAAGAAGGAACCAGTGACCTGTTAAGCCCTCAGACAGGAAAATGTCTTCAATTGAAATTCTAATTCCCGAGATCCATATCGGAAGGGATATACCATACGAAAAGATACTCAGAGTATCCATTTTTGTTCCAATGGACAGTAAGAGAAAAAATTCTTTACATTCTTTTCTTTCTTGAACAACATTTTAGACACACATAAAACTGAACAGAACAATGTGAGAATCAGCCAATTATTCTAGCCACTATTATTCATACTAATTGAAGCAAATGATTAAACTATGCATCTGTTAAAAACATTCTTTCAAGAAATTCAAAACTTGTCCTAATATCGCTATCTTCCTGCCTACCGAGATTTCTGTTCCAAGATGATCATTTCTGTGTAAACGCACGTTCAGTGTTCTCAGCTCTGCTAAGGGGAAAGAAATGTCTCATCCTTCAGGCTCTGTGTGGTCCGGTGTATGAACCGACTGTCACCTAGTCAGTGAAGCAGAGTAACCTGCACACTTTCATTTACATCTGGGGGAATGGTTGTTACATCACTACATTTTTTTTTAATTGAAATGTTCACAATGATGAACTCTACATTGGAGTCTTCTACTGATTATTAAGTGCAACTCCATGCATAAAAATTCATAGAATCCTCTTTTTAAAGATGAGAAACTGAGGCCCAGGAAGGTTCTGTAACTTGAGCAGAGACACATATTTATAAGAAGTGAAACCGAGCAGAACCCTGTGGGGTCCCTGGGCAAAGAAGCCTTTCTGTCCCCTGTTTCATGTTTGTAAGGAACAGACTCCATGACCCATGACCTGAGTCCCAAAAGGCACATTCTCATAGTTGCTAATCAGATAACTGAGAAGATGCACAGGTGTGGGAAGAGCAGCCAAGAATCAATAGTGCAGACTTGGGTCAGGGTCCTGGTTCCTCCTCAAGGATATACATAACAATATCTTTGAGTTCTTGTGTGGAGCTATAACCCTCACAAACTGTTGGATGTTCCAGAGAGAAAGTGAAAGTCACAATTTGATAACCTTGAACCTCATCAAGAACCCTCCTGAAGCCAGATGAAAGGAGTGTAGGCCCTGCACACACCCTGATCTTATCATCCTAGCAGCAGCTCCATCCTTAAACCATTGCTATAAAATTCCTCACCAAATCCTCCAGGGTTGAGACAGTTTTCAAAGGCAGGAGCCTGCTGTGTTTCCCTTTGCCTGGAAAAGTAGTAAAGCTAATTCTTTTCTAGTTCACCCAAACTCTGTCTCTGAGATTCCCTTGGGCACTGGTGCACAGAGGCCAGTTTCCTGCATGAGTATTGAAGTCAGAATTGGGAGGCGGGTACCTGCTTCCAGAGCTGGCGCTTTAAACCTCTCATTCCCATTTCTCCACACCACCGAGCACAGTGCTAGGTGTGGAGTGACTTCAAACAGACATTTCAAACTTACGAAATATCCATTTCTGTTGAGCACTGGGGGTTTATTTTATAACTCCACACCATTCTAATCAGAAATATGTAACTTAAAATTCTACTGCCGACAACAAACAGGACATCATTCTGATTTTGGTCTCACATCAAAAGGACCGTGCCCCAAGGCTACAGGAATGAGACACTTAGTCAAGGAAAGCATCACAGTGTCTTAGATGGAATGCCTTCTTTAGTGGCAATAGATATGAGAAATGAACCTTTTGAAATCATCTGAAGGAAAAAAGGGTCTGTTGCCCTGATTCTTAGTGATAAAACCCTGCCATAAAATCGCCATTACACTGTCGTTGGTTCTGACAACTTGTGATGAAGGAAACCTATAACATGCATTCAAATAAGTTTCTGAAGGACAAAAGGAGGAAAAGCAAAGGTAGTGAGATGACTTACTAGTTTCTCGGGTAAGGTGAACATTGTGCGTGGAAGACAGTTTCGGTTAGCAGTGACCTCAAGATCATCACGGACTTGACCAAGACAGCAATCTGTCAAGACCACTGATGATGTTTCTGGTCCCAAGAAATCACAAGGTGGGTAAGAGGCAGGATCACTGCCCTCAGGGAGTTCACCCTGATTTGGTGCCTCCAGTCATCCTCACGTGTGTTTGTGTCCACCTCTGATGCAATCTGTCTTCCAGCATTATCTGTGCCTAAAGACTGCCCTCTGCCTGGGCCACTCATCTTCCTGCAAACCGTCCTCAGACGAGCTTGATCTGTTTAAACACGAAGCTGATCACAGCCTGATCCCTACTCTAAAAATCTGAGCCTCCCCTTTGCCTGCGGGAGAAAAAGTGTTCTCCGTGGGCATCATCTGCTCTTCTTTCCACTCCAGGTCTCACACTCCTGAGGCACAGTCTCACACAGTACTTGCTGGTCTTTGCTTCTATTCTCATGCTCATTCCATAGTTACAGATAACTCAACCTAGAACTTCTTCTGTTTCATTTTTTTTCTTAGCTTCTTTTTCCCCAGTATTTAACATACTGCACTTACCAAATAATGATAGTAAACTCTCCTATGTACCAGACACTATTTTAAAAACAACTTCATGTTTATTCACTTCTTAATTCTCACCAAAAACATATGAGATCGCTGTAATTTTTAAATTTATTTTATTGAGCTATTGTTGATTTACAATGTGTTAATTTCTGTTATACAGCAAAGTGATTCATATATATGTATATATATATTCATTTTCATATTCTTTTACATTATGGTTTATTGCAGGAAGTTGAATACAGTAGGACATTGTTGTTTATCCATCTTATATAGATAGAATAGTTTGCATCTGCTAAGCTCAAACTTCCAGTCCATCCCTCCCCCACCTCCCATCCCCCTTGGCAACCACAAGCCTGTTCTCTGTGACTGTGAGTCTGTTTCTGTTTCATAGATATGTCCATTTGCGTCATATTTTGGATTCCACGTATAAGTGATATCCTGTGGCATTTGTCTTTCTCTGTCTGAGATGGGTGTATTAACCAGTATTTGCTAGGCTTCCCTGCTGGCTCAGACAGTAAAGAATCTGCCTGCAGTGTGGGAGACCTGGGTTTGATCCCTGGATCTGGAAGAGCTCCTGGAGAAAGGAATGACTACCGACTGCAGCATTCTTGCCTAGAGAATTCCTTGGACAGAGGAACCTGGCAGGCTACGTGGGGGTGCAAAGAGACGGACACGACTGAGTGACTAGCACTTTCATAGGGAAACAGTAAAAACAGAGAGGCTATTGGCCTAAGACTACTCACGTGGTCGTTAGCAGAGCTGGGTCTTGAACTTGGCACGTCTATCTCAAATCTCTGCATTCAGCCATCACGCTGTCTCTAACAGAAAGTGTTCAACCAGTACCGAAGGCCATGAATATGCCCAGTCACAATCCAAACACTGAAGTCAGAAGTACAAGCTAACATCATTTTTTTTCTCTCCAAAAAGCTGTTATTAATTCAATAGAGAGTTTTATCATTAATGGTGTGTTAAAATGAAGATAATACTAAGTAATATTTTTGGCTAACTAAAGAAGTCTTTCCCTCTCCTCTGCTTTACATGCCACCACAGGTTACATCACCAGGGGAAGTCTCATCTTCCCCAAAACTTTCCAGGACAAATCCTTAACCTCACTGCACCCAAATTAATGATTACATCCTCTAATTTTGTTGATGTACCCTCCATATAAACTCTTCAATGGAAGGAATTGTGTTTTCCACCCCTTTCCCATCTCACCATGGCAGCACTTAACACTGAGTGGGTGCAGTTCCATGTTTAACACATCTTGTAATAGCTGGTAAGTGAAATTAACAAAAGTATGAAGAAGCCAAATGCAGTTACACCCATGATAAATCTTCATGGAAGGAAAAAATGAATGAAGCTCAGCTCTTGATACAATGAGAGACTAGAACCATGTGGAGTTCATTTTCTGGCTTGGCTGTCAGTCAGAGTTGGGGAGCTTATAAATGAAAGAGCTAAATTATGGAAAACAGGAGTCAAGCTGTACTAATGTCTAAGTTCACACCTATGTGAAATTATTCATATAATTTTATGTATTTGATGAGCTAAAAAAAAAAAAAAAGGAAACACTTTCCAAACTGGAATCAATGCAGAATCTGCCTTTTAATAAATCGTATGGTGATACTCATGCCAATATTACAAGGTTATTTCTAAAGCCTGGCCAACAGCCCATATTCATTGCTTGACTGGTTTACACAGAGTTAACTCCTTATGATCGAAAAATCTTATGTAACAGTTGGTTCCCAAGACTCTATTTAATAGCCAATCTGTTATATCCAAGATGTCATCATTTTGGAAAATAACTTTTATGAGAGTATCTTCTTCATGACATCAAAGTATGATGTCAAATGAAATTCTTTGCTTTTTTTATTTTTAGATTTTAAAGTTTGTGTGTTACTATTTAAAATGTGTATGTGTGTGAAAGGATGTGGTTTTAATTGCTGACTGTTGCTGCCTGTGTGAAAGAACTTTTAAGAGTTAGTGATCTAAATAAAATGGGATATGAAGGATCTCTGTTTTAAGAAGATTCATATGTAAAGTAATTTTACCAAATGACAGTTCCCTTTGCATTTCATGTGCTTTGGGAAATTAATTTTAATGTGAAAACTTAGACTTCGACTCTGAGTTAATATCTTAAAAAATAAACGGCCATGGAATGAACCAGACATACCACTTCATGATTTTTTGTCTTATCTAACACCAATTCGTTACTTTAAAACCAGCAAGTAGGGAACTATAATCAATATTTTTAATAACCTATAAGGGGAAAGAATGTGAAAAAGAATATATATAGATATAAATATAGATATTTATGAATGTATAACTGAATAACTTCATTATACACCTGAAATTAACACAACATTGTAAATCAATTATACTTAACCAAAAATAAATTTAAGCATACAGGCTGAGATTCTATTCTTATAATAAATTAATTCATAACACTGTAATGAAAAAACTTCCTTGAGGTTAGATAAAATATAATTACTCTAAGTTCATAAAAATGAATTGTTTGTTATGACCTAAAAATCTTGTTTATCACTGAAGAAGAGAATGGCAGCACATGATGTCTTATATTTCTGAAACTGGGAGGGAGCTTTCATTAGTAATGTAATTTGGAAAGATTTTAAAATGTCTTACAGTGTACCAAATGCTGGGGCAGGATACTAATTTATTACAGAGCATCACGTTACTATGGTAAGTACCCACAATTGATAGAAGTTAACTTCCTCAGTTTCTGTAGCTGCAAAGCTGAAAGTTCACCTGGTTGATTTCAAGATTCTTTTTCCAACAATTGCCTGGAGAATTCCATGGACAGAGGAGGCTGGTGGCTACAGTCCATGGGGTCACAAAGAGTCGTGGGGGCACGACTGAGTGAGTAACACATAATCTATAAAAAAGCTGAATCACTGTGTTGTACACCTGAAACTAATGTAACATTGTAAATCAACTATACTTGAATAAAAATAAATAAAACTGCTGTTTATGGTATTTTCTTTATTCCTTTCACTGCGCAGATGCTGAAATGATGTGTTTGCAACTGATGTGGTATGGCGCTTCCAACCACTGCTCCATATAAATGTACCTCGTGAAGTTGATCAGACACAAAACTTCACAAATGAAAGGTATCTTATATTTCTGAAACTGGGGGGAAGCTTTCATTGGTAATGTAATTTTGAAAGATTTTAAAAGGTTTTACAGTGTATCAAATGCTGGGGTAGGATACTAATTTATTACAGAGCATCACGTTACTATGGTAAGTACCCACAATTGATAGAAGTTAACTTCCTCAGTTTTATAGCTGCAAAGCTGAAAGTTTACCTGGTTGATTTCAAGATTCTTCTTCCAACATTTGCTGATTCCCAATGTCCAATTTGCCTCTTTTTTACTAGGAAAAAAAAAATCTATTCTCATAGTCTTTCTTTCGGGGAGACAATTGCATCTTCAAAAATCTTTTTTTTTTTTTTTTTCTTTAAAAGGAAACAACCTGTATCCAGAAAGATTCTACTTAGCTGAACATTACATCAGAGTAGTCTTGATTTGTTAGAGACTTGCTGACCTGGGCCTTAAAGACTTTTCTGACCAGAGGCAGAGTATACATCACTCTAAAATTTTCGGATGTTTACAACAAAAACTTATTGGGAAGCATGGGGAAAGAATATGGAATCTAAAAAGAGAAGGAAGGAAAAAAAGCTACCAAAGGAAAAGATAAAGATCTTATAATCAGAATTTCAGTGTCTTTTAAAAAATCTATTATACAAATTACTCTTCAAGTGTTGAACAAGTTAGGACTTTTACACAGCCTTTGGTCATTATCTTTTAATACACATATGAGTTACAAAGTGACAGAGCCACTTTCTGTTTTGGCTTCTGCTGCTGGTTCTGCAGTAACAAGCCTGTCTGTGATGTCTGAACTCCATGGAGCAGTATAAAAGGATATTGATTGATGCTTCAGTCTGTTCTTCTATACATATGCAAATTATGTTTGTATTAATATTATCTAGACTAAAAAGGGAACACTTCCTTTATCATTATTTCATAATAATGAATATTAATATTGCTAGACTTAAATGCAAATTAAAAGTACTGCAATTATTAAAACTTACCTCCTGACATTCTGCTATGGATTTGTTCTTTGCCTTTTTCTGAATCTAATATTGTGTGATTATTCACATTGATGGCACCAGGAGGCACATACAGGAGACTCTGTATCTGTTACTATGGTGACTGTTGGTCATATTTTGAAAGAAAAAGCAACCATTGTTATATGTAAATTTAAATATTACTACCCAACTTTTAAAAACTGTAGAAAATTAGACATCACATTTTAAATATTGTTTAAAGTCATATGTTTCCTATTTTTCTTCTCAAGGAAAATGTAGTTAGTTGGAACAATATACATAGCTGAGTTTTTAAGAATAAACTACAACTTTTCTTTTCCTTTAAAAATGCTTACACATAATTAGGCTGTAAAGACAGTCTGATCTGGCTCTAATCATAGCTCTGTCACTTACTGGATGTTTATTACCCTTTATAACATAAAAAATCATAAAGAGGATTTGGACTACATCATGGATAAATTTGATTTGAATATGCTGACCAAAATCATTTTTAGGATGAGTGGACAGAGAAATAAATTCACTTTCACATGCCATGCTTAACATCCTAGAAAGATACCCTTTTCCAGGCCATGAATCACAATACTGTATTGATACAGAGATATTCTGGGCTTGTATTTTCAGTATTTTATTTCCTCCTTCTTTCAACATACATTGACTATGTGTGTCAGACACTGTGCTAGATTCTGGAAGACCTAGCTAAGATGAAGCCCCAAGAACTTCTAATATGTAGACTTTGGGTTGAGAAGAACAATTGAGAAAAGGGGTCTAAGAAGACCCAGACTTGTGAGGTGTAATAAATACAGATGTTGTCAGGAGAGCTGGGGAAAGTACATGATATCAGTTGTTAGAGGTAAGGAAGGAGGTAAGGTAGCATCTATAGGAACTGGATAAAGAACACATTGGATTTGGGATCATGGAGATTATTGCTGAACTTGATAAAATCAATGCTAGTAGCAAAGCAATAACTGTAACTAGAATGGGATGAGCAGAAGAGTTCATTGGAGATTGTTTTTAATTTAAATAATTCATTGTATTACATCGATGCACAGTTAATTTGTTTATTTTAAGTTTATGATTTGGTTAGTTTTGCCACATGTAGACACCAATAGGGAAGTGATGGGAAAGACGGCATGAAGACACAGCAAGGAGGCAAGGCTGCCACATGTAAGCCAAGAAGAGAGTCCTCAAAAGAAGCCAAAAATACCCACGCTTTGACCTCAGACTTCTAATCTCCAAAACTGGGAGAAAATAAACCTTTGATGTCTTAGCCACCCTGGCTGTGGTATTTTTGGCTGTTTACTGGGCTTATGGCAAGCCCTGGCAAACTGATACAAGAGTCTGTTCCCCCACCAACTTGGGCTGTGTGTGAGAGTTCTCTCTATAGAAAGATGACTTTTGTCAGAAATATTATTTGAGAACATTAGGTTAACCATTCCATGGTTAACCTTCTTGGTTGCTTAATGGTATTTTTAGTAAAGGAAGTGTTTTCATTTGAAGCCTGAGTTATCGCTTGTTTATTTCAGGGTTTTTGAAGTTTTTGTGCTTTTGTTTTGTGCTTAGTCACTCAGTCATGTCCGGCTCTTTGCGACCCCATGAACTGTAGTTCGCCAGACTCCTCTGTCCATGGCGATTCTCCAGGGAAGAATGCTGGAGTGGGTTGCCATGCCCTCCTCCAGGGATCTTTCCAACCCAAGGATAGAACTCAGGCATCCCACATTGCAGGCAGATTCTTTACCATCTGAGTCACCAAGGAAGTCCCTTTGAAGTTTTTACAACTTATCAAAGAAATCTTTGCCTACTCAAATTTATACAACTTTCTTCTGTGTTTTCTTCTGGAATTTTTATCGTTTAAGCTTCTGTCTAGGATCCATTTCAACTTAACATTTGGGTTTGGAGGAAAGTGGAAAAATATTACATTTTCCTCCCACTTTGAATACCTAATTGTTCCAAAACTGTTGAAAAGACTTTACTTTCCCCGTTGAATTAACTTGGCACCTTTATCGATAATTGACTGAGCATGTGTGTGTTGATCCACATCTGAACTCTTCATTCAGGTCCCTGGATCTGTATTTCTATTTTTCTGTCTCTACAGTGCCATCCAAACTATTGCAGCTTCATAGTGAGCCTTGAAATCAAGAAACCTAAATCCTCCAGGTTTGTTCTTTTTCTTTTTTAGATTGCTTTGACTATAGATAAATCAATCAGCCATTCAAATTCTACCCAAAAAGCATGCTGGAATTTTTATTCAGATTACTTTAAATCTACAGATAAATTTGGGAGGATCTGACCTCCTATGGTTTTTCCAGTGGTCATGTATGGATGTGAGAGTTGGACTGTGAAGAAAGCTGAGCGCCAAAGAATTGATGCTTTTGAACTGTGGTGTTGCAGAAGACTCTTGAGAGTCCCTTGGACTGCAAGGAGATGCAACCAGCCCATTCTAAAGGAGATCAGTCCTGGGTGTTTTTTGGAAGGATTGATGCTAAAGCTGAAACTCCAGTACTTTGGCCACCTCATTCAAAGAGTTGACTCATTGGAAAAGACTCTGATGCTGGGAGGGATTGGGGGTAGGAGGAGAAGGGGACGACAGAGGATGAGATGACTGGATGGCATCACCGACTTGATGGATGTGAGTTTGAGTGAACTCCAGGAGTTGGTGATGGACAGGGAGGCCTGGTGTGCGGTGATTCATGGGGTCACAAAGAGTCGGACACGACTGAGCAACTGAACTGAACTGACCTGACCTCCTAATAATATCAAGTCTCTATCAGTATCAATATGTGAGCATATTCTGTCCCATGTCCCTCCATTTATTTGATATTTGCTTACTCTCACCAATGGTTGATAGTTTTCAGGATACAGATTTTTACCTATTTTGAGAAATTCATAAACTAAATTTTTTTTTGCTTTTAAATGATACTATAAATGAGATTGTGGGGTTTTTTTAACTTCTTTTTCTAATTTTGTGTTCCTAGCAAGTAGAAATAGTATCAGTTTTTGTATACTGATCTTGTTGATTTACCTAAATTGACTTCCTAATTCTAATAGATCTTTCACAGATTCCTTATAATTTTCTATGTACATAATCACATCATCTTATTATGGGTTGAACGACTCCCCTCGAATCATATGTTAAAGTTCTAATGCCTAGCACCTGTGAATATGACCTTGTTTAAAAGTAGGGTCTTTGAAGATTTTATTAATTTAAGACGAAGTCACTGGGAGGGACCTTAACTCAATAGGATTGATATCTTTATAGGAAGATGGCCATGCACAGATATAGACACACAAGAAGAACATCCTCTGAAGATTAGGACAGATTATGGTGTTAAACAACTGCAAGGCAAGGAATGCTGGACATCGGTAGACTCCACCAGAAGACAGGGAGAGACAGACAAAGATCCTCCCTCTAGAAGTTTCAGGAGGATCATGGCCAGTAGGTTGATTTTAGACTTCAGCTCCCAGAAATTACCTTGTGGTATTTGTTATGACAGCCCTAAGAAGCTGAAAGTAAAGACGGCTTTCCTTCTTTCTTTCCAACCTCTATGTCATTTATTTCTTCTTGCTACCGCATTGCAGTAGCTAGTCTTTTGAGTAAGACTCGGATTAGAGGTGAGGTGCACGAGCACCTGCGGCTCCATCCCGATCCCAGAGAACTATGCATCCAGATTTTCACCCCACGTCTGATGTTGGCTGTGGGTTTTTATCAGGTTGACAAAGTCTTCTTTTAATTCAGGTGACTTAGTTGTACTTAGTCATATTCAGTTTGCTGGGACTGAGTTTATAAAAGATTTTTGTGTCTATTGTCTGTAGTTTTCTTTATTCGGAATGCATTTTTCTGAATTTGGTTTCAGTGTAACACTGACCTCATAAAATGGTTTAACTGGATTAATGTTTACATTAAATGGTTACATTTGAGATAAATGTATGTTTTGCAGTTATTAAAATGATTGACAGTGTCATCAGTCCCTCTATATTCTTGCTTATTTTTTTGTCTAGTTCTTCTAGTAAAAGCTCACTGTATCTGGGGACTATATTTGTTGGTTCCACAAACCTTTCTACTAGATTCTTTCCATCAGAAGTTGTGATTAGGCATCAACATGAAGAAGTGGCAATGGGATGCTATGCCATAAGTGGTCTAGATGTTACCCTATCCTCAGTCCAGCCTTCTCAGGGCTGACTTCTAACTCCCAGAACCTGTACCTTTTGACTGAGTGCTTTCTTGATGGTCAGTACTGCATGAAGGCTAGAAGTACTGAGGAATCAATCTCCACAGTTGTTCCTTGACCAATTGCTTATGGAAGCTGTTGGATAAACATCCTAGCTTCTTGGCCCCTCAAGTGGATCAATGCTGAGGTCAGGCTTCCTTGGCTGCTAGAATTCCCAAAGGATTAAGTTCTGCTTACACAATATAATCTGCTTGCAAAATGTTCTGATTTGGCTTGACTTTCCTATTTCCCTATTGATGTTGGTTGGAATCACTTGTTAAGCTTACTGCACTCTATGCTTTGTCTCAGGGTTTGCTTCTAGGGGATGGTATACTACGAGAATAAATTCATGGCTATAGAAAGAGCATCATAGCCTGACTCAGACCCCTGGACTCCTAAAGCTTCACCAGTGCACTAGGTCCCCAGATATTTTTTTAAGCTTTACGTGATAGCACATAAGTGTCTTATTGGGGCATCCAGAGAACTTGCCAATTTCTGCTCACCAAATCAGATGGATCAGTGCCATGATTTCATATAACAAAGCACTCTGTATTACTGGTGTCTAATACAAAAGGAACCTGTGTCATGAGTCCTCTATCAAGTGGCTATTCAAAGGATTTAACCATTTGTACAGCACCAAGATATTGGCCATGATGCTGGAGCTGATTGGTGGAAGTTTCATGCTGAACCAGGGGTAAATCTTCTTGTTGGATTTTGGAGAGGCTCGGGGGTCCCAGAGAAGCAGAGGGTCAACCAGGACATTTGAGGTTTGGGCTCCAAATGGGGGGAGGGGAGGAACAGAGGGACAAAGCTTTATATGTTCCGCATGAGCTTCACGCCTAAAGCAAGACTGTTTCAGTCTCATTTTTTCTATAAATTAATTGTTACTGGAGTATAATTGGTTTACAATGATGTGTTAGCTTCAGGTATACAGCAAAATGAATCAGTCACACATATACATATATCCACTCTGTTTCAGATCATTTTACCATATACATCATTACAGAGTATCGAGTAGATTTCCCTGTGCTATACAGTAGGTCCTTATTAGTTATGTATTTTATAGACTAGTAGTGTGTATACATCAATATACATATTGACATATATGTATATTGTGTATAAGTGTGCATATATGGCACAATATATAATATGCGTATATGTCAACAGTATATATACTATTATATATACTATATATAATAGTGTGTATATGTCAATTCCAATCTCCTAATTTAGTCTCATGTCTTTTTAAGCCACTTTGAAATGAGACTTTTGTCATTTGTAGAATAAATCCTCATAGCTGGTTTATCACCCAAGCTGGAGTCTAAGAAGTCATCCTGGATTCTCCTTCCTCCCTCATAGCAGAGGATGATCTTTGAAATAGTCTTTAACTCAGGCCCCTCTCCCAGTCCTACTATTATTGTTCTATTTAAGGCCTTCATGACTTTCACTCGAGCTATTTTAGCTGCCTTGTAATTGGCCTTACTCTTTCTGGTCTCCTCTTTCTTAGATTCAGATTTCTTCTTTCCAAATATGAGGATGTCATGCCATCCTCATTCTCAGTGGTCATCAGCTGTTTTTCATCATGGCGGATGACACGGCCTGACCTCCAGGACCTTGCTGTCCATTTCTTGTCCTTCATCTCTCCACTCTGCTGCTTTCCGCCGGGCACATCAGGTTCTTTCTTGCCCTCGTACTTTTGCTTACCATGTTCTCCTCTCTTTTTCCTTCCTAATGTCCATGTACCTGTGAGATCACAGCTCTGACATAATTGCCCCCTGGAAACCTTCTGGAAATCTCCATGCTGAGTTGCATGTCTCTCCTCTGGGATCCTGGATGGGGTGGGCATCTCCATCACTCTGCTGACTGCATTAGGTTGTGAGTATTAACTCAGGTGGGTTCACCACCCATCCCACTCCCCAGATTTTTGAGACAGGAGTTGAGTCACAAAATCAGGTGCACAGCAGATGTTCATTAAATGTTAACTAAATAAATAAATGCCTACACACCTGACATAATACCCAAATATAACATGCTTTGAAAGTAAATTTTGAGCAATGTCAGCCCTACTGGTTTCTATGATGAATATTCCAAAGATCCGTTTAAGTACAACAAAATACTTTGGGATAGATTATTATTAAAACAAAATGAGCCACATAAATGACAGATCTATTTATCTTAAAAGCATAAATGAAAAAAAAATTATTGTGATGTAAAACTACTAGAAGAGCATTTCTTGACATTGGAGTCTCACATGCTTTACTGCTTTCTTCACCTCCATGCAGCCAATGTGGAAATTTCCAAGAATGATTTTGATCAAATTGCAATAATTTTTCAATACTTGATCAGCTCCACTCACATGAAAATTTTAAAAATATGTTTTCTTGGTGGCTTATGGCAGTGAGTCAAGTGTTATTAATAGGCTGAGCCCTGTGAACGTAGCCAGAGTCTAATAGACTCCCAGTAGGAAATGTGTCTAATTTTCAGCATGAGCCTGTTACCAGATAAATGATAATGTACAAAAAACAACATTATTTAATTTTTTGATGGTAAAAACATTTTATTAAAAAATATATACTAATAAACCCACAAAACCAACATTTTCTTCTTAATTGTTAATTTAAAATGATTATTATTCATTAGATATGTATTAAGAGATAAGAATGCACTGAATTCATATTTTTAAAGTGTGATCCATAAATTCTCTTCCCTACCTGTTCCTTTTCCTCAATAAAATGGTGTGTAAAATACAAGGTATTGCAAATATCATATAATAAAATGGATAGACCAAATGTAATTCTCTTGTTAAGTATTTTGCTGAGCTGCTTCCTAATCAAGAGTTTTATCAAAGTGAAAATATGTATTAATGTATGTCAGCCACTAGAGGGATCATATTCCTGAGAGGATAATTTTGTGTTGGAGGGTCCATCAGACTTTAGCAAGCACCTCTGAATGCCTACAATGTGGGTAACCCTACACCAAATGGAGAAAATGTCTTTTCTCCTGTGCTGAATCTCATTGGCGAACACACTCATCCCTACATTTTTATAATAAAGCATAGAAGTTTTATAAGAGAGAAACTATACAGAATTTCAGGAACACAGATGATGGAGCTGATCAAATGAATTCTGGAATCAAATTCTAGAGACACTGGAGAGCCAGCATGATTCTGTCTCAAAACAAGGACCTCAATTCTTGATTTTGGTTGCAACAGTAAATACTGTATCTTCCAGTTAAACTTTGGTTTTCCCCATCCTCCTGAGTGTCTCATTGTTGCCAAATGTGTGCAAGGTTCTGACCCACCAGTGACCAAAACTCTGCTCTCCCTGAGCATGAGAGCAGTGAGGACTGCACACCAGGGCACAAGATAATAAGCACAAGGTACCAGAGAGCAGCCGTCTGCAGAGTACACAGAAACTCAGTCTGGACTGGGGGCAGAGATGCTCATCCAGTGGGAGGTGCCTCAGAGCAGAGTTATTATAGGAGATACTCAGGCAAATGTAGAGTGGGAGAAAGTTCTCATTAGAAAAAAAAAAGGATCTAGAAGCTAGAGGGAGCCTGGTTTATAGGGAACTGGAACAAAAGCATGCAGTTTTATAGGCCCTTGAAGACTAAGGGGAGGGGTTAAATCCGAGTACAAAATGAAGCAGGACAAAGAGTTCTGCCAAAAGAATGCACTGGTCATAGCAAATACCCACTTCCAACAACACAAGAGAAGACTCTACACATGGACATCACCAGATGGTCAATACTGAAATCAGATTGGTTATATTCTTTGCAGCCAGAGATGGAGAAGCTCTATATAGTCAGCAAAAACAGGATCAGAAGCTGACTGTGGCTCAGATCATGAACTTCTTACTGCCAAATTCAGACTTTAAGTTGAAGAAAGTAGGGAAAACCAGTAGACCATTCAGGTATAACCTAAATCACATCCTTTATAATTATACAGTGGAAGTGATAAACAGATTCAAGGGATTTGATCTGATAGAGTGCCGGAAGAACTATGGATGGAGGTTCATGACATTGTTCAGGAGGCAGTGATCAAGACCATCCCCAAGAAAAAGAAATGCAAAAAGGCAAACACTTGTCTGAGGAGGCCTTACAAATAGCTGAGTAAGGAAGAGAAGCGAAAGGCAAAGGAGAAAAAGAAAGATCATCATCAGGAACGTCGCTCAGTCGTGTCCAAATCTTTGCGACCCCATGGACTGTAGCCTACCACGCTCCTCTGTCCATGGGATTTTCCAGGCAAAAGTACTGGAGTGGATTGCCATTTCCTTTTCCAGCGGATCTTCTCAACCCAGGGATCGAACCCAGCTCTCCCGCATTGTAGACAGACGCTTTACCGTCTGAGCCACCAGGGATTTCTAAAAAAAGAGAAAGATACACCCATTTAAATGAAGAGTTCCAAAGAATAGCAAAGAGAGATAAGAAAGCCTTCCTCAGTGATCAATGCAAAGAAATAGAAGAAAACAATAGAATGGGAAAGACTAGAGATCTCTTCAAGAAAATTAGAGATACAAATGGAATATTTCATGCAAAGATGGGCTCAGTAAAGGACAGAAATGCTATGGACCTAACAGAAGCAGAAGATATTAAGAAGAGGTGACAAGAATACACAGAAGAACTATAGAAAAAAAGATCTTCATGACCCAGATAACCATTATGGTGTGATCACTCACCTAGAGCCAGACATCCTGGAATGCGAACTCAAGAGGGCCTTAGGAAGCATCACTATGAACAAAGCTAGTGGAGGTGATGGAATTCCAGTTGAGCTATTTCAAATCCTAAAAGATAATGCTGTGAAAGTGCTGCACTCCATATGCCAGCAAATTTGGAAAACTCAGCAGTGGTCACAGGACTGGAAAATGTCAGTTTTCATTCCAATCCCAAAGAAAGGCAATGCCAAAGAATGCTCAAACTGCTGCACAATTGCACTCATCTCACACACTAGTAAAGTAATGCTCAAATTTCTCCAAGCCAGGATAAAATGTGTAATGTAAACTTCCAGATGTTCAAGCTGGTTTTAGAAAAGACAGAGGAACCAAAGATCAAATTGCCAACATCTGTTGGATCATGGAAAAAGCAAGAGAGTTCCAGAAAAACATCTATTTCTGCTTTATTGACTACACCAAAGCCTTTGACTGTGTGGATCACAATAAACTGTGGAAAATTCTTCAAGAGATGGGAATACCAGACCACCTTGACTGCCTCTTGAGAAATGTGTGTGCAGGTCAAGAAGCAACAGTTAGAACCAGATATGGAACAATGGACTGGTTCCAAAAAGGGATATGACAAAGCCGTATATTGTCATCATGCTTATTTAACTTATATACCGAGTACATCATGTGAAATGCCAGGCTGGAGGAAGAACAAGCTTCTCGGAAACAAGATTGCTGAGGAAATATCAATTACCTCAGATATGTAGATGACACCACCCTTATGGAAGAAAGTGAAGAAGAACTAAAGATCCTCTTGGTGAAAGTGAAAGAGGAGAATGAAAAATTTGGCTTAAAACTCAACATGCAGAAAACTAAGATCATGGCATCTGGTCCCACCACTTCATGGCAAATAGAATTTATTCTGCAGGGCTCTAAAATCACTTCAGATGGTGACTGCAGCCATGAAATTAAAAGATACTTGCTCCTTGGAAGAAAAGATATGACAATCTAGACAGCATATTCAAAAGCAGAGACATTACTTTGCCAATAAAGGTCCGTCTAGTCAAAGCTATGGTTTTTTCAGTAGTCATGTATGGATGTGAGAGTTGGACTATAATGAAAGCTGAGTGCCGGATAACCGATGCTTTTGAACTGTGATGTTGGAGAAGACTCTTGCGAGTCCCTTGGACTGCAAGGAGAACCACCCAGTAAATCCTAAAGGAAATCAGTCCTGAATATTCATTGGAAGGACTGATGCTGAAACCGAAACTCCAACACTTTGGCCACCTGATGCAAAGGACTGACTCTTTGGGAAAGACCTTGATGCTGGGAAAGATTGAAGGCAGGAGAAGGGGATGACAGGATAAGATGGTTGGATGGCATCACTGACTCAAAGGACATGAGTTTGAGCAAGCTCTGGGAGTTGGTGATGGACAGGGAAGGCTGACGTGCTACAGTCCATGGGGTCTCAAAGAGTCAGACACAACTGAGCTACTGAACTGAAACCTGAGGATGGGGAAGTGAACTTCAAAGTTAGACTTTGTTCTGGTGTGGGAAGGAGGAAGAGATGTATTGATTCCAAGGACAACTGGCAAGATATTGCAGCTACAACAAAGACAGCCAGTAGATATTTGGGGTCATACAATGTTCAAGGACAGCTGGAAGTTTTGAGTGCTTCAGTTTCCCCCATGTTATTCCCAACTCCGTTTCCAGACACAGGCCTTCTAGTCTAGTCTGCTAGTTGGTAAGTCTTGTCTGACTCTTTGCAACCCCATGGACTGTAGGCAGCCATGCTTCTCTGTCCATGAAATTCTCCAGGCAAAAATACTGGAGTGGGTAGCCATTCCCTTCTCCAGGGGAATCTTCCCTACCCAAAGATTGAATCTGGCTCTCCTGCACTCCTGGCAGATTCTTTACTGCTGAGCCGCCAGGGAAGCCCTGGTCTCGAGGTGTCAGAGCAAGTCCTGCCATGATGCCCCCGTTAGTCCCTCCTCATCCCTCAAGCCCTCTGAATCACAGCTCAAGCATCCATCCTTCCTCTTCCCTACCCCATCCTCTTAGTGTGGATGAGGAGGACCAGAAAGAAGAAGGCCGACCAGGAGGAGGAGAAAGAGTCTGAGAATTTCAAAATCATCTAGTCTCCAGATGGACTATTTAAAAGAAAATCAGATCTTAAGTGTTCAGCTTAACTGCTATCTAGAACATCTTCTACAGTATACTGGTTCCAGTACATGCTAAACCAGTGTCCATCTCTCTCCCTTCAACTTCAGCCTGTTTTTCTAAAAATCCTTTTAAGACAGGACAAATGGAATATTTCCTGCTATATCAGTAAACAAGGATGTCACAGTCACCAGTGATTGCTCACCACAATGGTGAGCTGGTGAGCCCTGAGGAAACTCAGGATGTGAGAAACACGGATAGCCAAGGTGCACACCAAAGCAATGATTTCATTGAGCCCAGTCTCTTGCATCTTGCCATACACAGAAAAGCACTAAATTACTTAACTTAGAATATCTGGTATTTAATTTAAAATAATCTTTTGATGTTCAAACTACCTGCTCTTTATTGAAAAAGTCCTATATAATCTGGTCCCCACCCCCACCCCCCACCCTCACCCGCGCCACACCCCCTTGTCTCCTTGGAGCAGTTCTCTCAGGGTTACTTGAGATGCTGCCTCCCCGGCTTGAGTCCTAAAAATTCCCACCAAATAAAATACAACTCTCAACTTTTAGGTTGTGCATATTTCTTTAAGTTAACAAATACTACGATTTCCCTTCACTCCCTTGTTTTTGTCCCAGGCTGCCAGTGGAGAGAGAGTGGAGTGTCCTTGATGAAGGACATGGTGGAGGAGGAGAAAGACTCCTCCAGCCATGCAGTGACATGGGAGTTAAACTGGTGTTCTCAAATAACTAATGTCTAAAACGTATGGCATCTTTGAATTCAAAGATGGTAGCAGAGGCAAAGATGGCAAGCTAGAATATATAGAACGGGCAAACAACACAGTACTACTGTGTAGCGCAGGGAACTACATACAATATCCTAGGGTAAACGATGATGGAAAAGAACATGAAAAAGAATGCATATATATGTTATCTATGCTATATATAGTATGGGCTTTCCTGGAGGCTCAGACAGTAAAACATCTGCCTGCAATGTAGGAGACCTAGGTTTGATCCTTGGGGTCAGGCAGTACTCTGGAAAAAGAAATGGCAACCCACTCCAGTACTCTTGCCTGGAAAACTCCATAGATGGTGGAGCCTGGTGGCTATAGTCCATGGGCTCACAAAGAGTCAGACACAGCTAATAGACTTCACTTTCTTTCTTTCTTTTCTTTTTTATTATATATAGTATATATATAACTGACTTATTTTTCTGTACAGAAGAAATTAATGCAACATTGTAAATCAACTATATTTCAATAAAATTTTAAAAAGTTAAACAAACACAAGAAAGAGGGAAGCTTGAGTGTTGTACTAGTCATGAAAAGAAGAATTTCTGCAAAAATGTAAATCTGGGAGCTCTGTGTTTAACTGAATGACACGCAATTCAAATCATAATATGGGCCCTTGCATCACCATATTTGTACAGAATTCTGAAGAGTGATGCCTAGATATCTTTTGACCAGCCTAGACAACATATTAAAAAGTAGAGACATTATTTTGCCAACAAAGATCCGTTTAGTCAAAACTATGGTTTTTCCAGTAGCCATGTATGGATGTGAGAGTTGAACTGTAAAGAAAGCTGAGCACCGAATAACTGATGCTTTTGAACTGTAGTGTTGGAGAAGACTCTCGAGTGTTCCTTGATCTGCAAGGAGAACCACCCAGTCAATCTTAAAGGAAATCAGTTCTGAATATTCATTGGAAAGACTGATGCTGAAACTGAAACTCCAATACTTTGGCCACCTGATGCGAAGAACTGATTTATTGAAAAAGACCTTGATGCTGGGAAAGATTGAAGGTGGGAGGAGAAGGGGACGACAGAGGGTGAGATGGTTGGATGGCATCACTGACTCAATGGACATGAGTTTGAGTAAGCTCTGGGAGTTGGTGATGGACAGGGAGGCCTGGTGTGCTGCAGTCCATGGAGTCAGAGTCAGACACGACTGAGCAACGGAACTGAACTGTGAAGAATACCCAAGAATGTTCACCATGACAACTGGAAAAAGGTTTATAAAATTGTCCATACTTGGTGAGTTGAGAATGGAAATGACTTCCTTTCTCCCATCTCTGCATTACAAATCTGCCTTTGGGCCCCTTTCTCCTGCTTCTATAACAACATTCTGGGCAGATGTCTTGGCCTTCCAGTACCTTTCGGGTATCAATACAGCATCATTTTTAGTTATTCAAGTGTTGCTCCAATCTCCAAAGGACATTTCCACATCTCAAAGTTGACCACACCATTTCTGTACAGTTCTAACTGTGACATGTTGGATTTACAATGAGTCACAGCTTCAGTCTCAAAGCTTCTCCCAGTTTATGAGCTCTCTCCCATGGATCCTGGGAAGCAGCAGGTCACCTCACTCTTGTCTCTTTCCCAGTTGCCTCCTCCAAGACCCCTCATCACTCCAGGCTGCTGATGCTCCAGGATCAGGAAAGGGCAGAGGAAAGCGATGAAAGTCTACGTTCTCCAGGAAATGGTGCTCCTGCCATAGGCAAGTGGGCCTCCTGTCCTGACAAGCACTTCAGTCCTACTGGAATTGGGAATTCCCTTCCCCACTCCACCCCCTTCTCCAGCACTGCACAGTTTCCTAACTCAACAGTGGATTCTCTGGCTAACATTTTCCTTACATTTCCCACTCAACTCCAGCCCCAGGAGTATTCACCGAGGAGCAACTGCTGATGTCACATTCTTTCCTGATGAGTCACTCTGGCTGCCTTCCAGACTGCTGCCTCTGGCTTTGGGAAATGTTATGCTTCTTTTGCCCACCGAATTCTTTAGGACCAGCCCCTCCCCTGGCAGCTGCAAGCTTTGCTCACATTCTCAAGCAACTCCAATCCTAGACTTTGACTCTCCCAGGGAAAACTCATAGCAGCCAGCCAACCACCCCTAAATCCCAGGGATCACAAACTCCCAAAGATGCTGGCACTGTGTTTGGAAGCCTGAGTTCCTGCAGCTTCCTGAGCACCCAACTGGGTACAGAAATATATTTTCTTGTTTCTGAAAAGCTGGCATGCTCTCCATTCACAAAAGACTGTTTTGGATCATCCACATTACACCCTCTATCATACTTTGTTCTCAGCTTTGGGACTTGAGCCAAAGCCTCCAAGAGGAAAGCCTCACCTTAATATCCTGCTACACCAGTATGATTCGCAGCAACCCTATAAGAGGGCACTTAAGGTGGCACCAGAGATTCAATGCACATATACAACCAGGATCTAATTCAGTTCTGAAACTGATGTTGAAAACTCGGCCTCCATGCACTGATGCTGAATCAAATCTTAGAGACAGAGTTTGGGGTAAAGTAGAAAAGAATAGGTTTATTACTTTGAAAGGCAAAGGGGGGCATAGTGGGCTGGCACCCTCCAAAAACTCTCTGTCCCAACCTGGGAGGTTTGATGAAGAGGATTATAGCAATGGTTTAAGGATGGAGTTGTGGATAAGATAAGAGTGTGTGCAGGGCCTACACTCTTTTAATCTGCCTTAGGGGATCTCCTGACAAGCTTTGAGGTTATCAAACTGTTTTCTTGGAACATCTTCAATTTGGTGGGGGTTTTCAGTGACCACAGGACTGGAAAAGGTCAGTTTTTATTCTAATCCCAAAGAAAGGCAATGCCAAAGAATGCTCAAACTACCGCACAATTGCACTCATCTCACGCACTAGTAAAGTAATGCTCAAATTTCTCCAAGCCAGATTTCAGCAATACGTGAACCGTGAACTTCCTGATGTTCAAGCTCATTTTAGAAAAGGCATAGGAACCAGAGATCAAATTACCAACGTCTGCTGGATCATCAAAAAAGCAAGAGAGTTCCAGAAAAACATCTATTTCTGCTTTATTGACTATGCCAAAGCCTTTGACTGTGTGGATCACAATAAACTGTGGACAATTCTGAAAGAGATGGGAATACCAGATCACCTGACCTGCCTCTTAAGAAATCTGTATGCAGGTCAGGAAGCAACAGTTAGAACTGGACATGGAACAACAAAATGGTTCCAAATAGGAAAAGGAGTACATCAATGCTGTATATTGTCACCATGCTTATTTAAATTATATGCAGAGTACATCATAAGAAACGCTGGGCTGTAAGAAGCACATGCTGGAATCAAGATTGCAGGGAGAAATATCAGTAACTTCAGATATGCAGATGACACCACCCTTATGGCAGAAAGTGAAGAGGAACTAAAAAGCCTCTCGATGAAAGTGAAAGAGGAGAGTGAAAAAGTTGACTTAAAGCTCAACATTCAGAAAATTAAGACCATGGCATCTGGTCCCATCACTTCATGGGAAATAGATGGGGAAACAGTGTCAGACTTTATCTTTTGGGGCTTCAAGATCACTGAAGATGGTGATTGCAGCCATGAAATTAAAAGACGCTTACTCCTTGGAAGGAAAGTTATGACCAACCTAGATAGCATACTAAAAAACCGAGACACTATTTTGCCAACAAAGGTCCGTCTAGTCAAGGCTATGGTTTTTCCTGTGGTCATGTATGGATGTGAGAGTTGGACTGTGAAGAAAGCTGAGCGCCAAAGAATTGATGCTTTTGAACTGTGGTGTTGGAGAAGACTCTTGAGAGTCCCTTGGACTGCAAGGAGATCCAACCAGTCCATCCTAAAAGAGAACAGTCCTGGGTGTTCATTGGAAGGACTGATGCTGAGGCTGAAGCTCCAGTACTTTGGCCACCTCATGTGAAGAGTTGACTCATTGGAAAAGACCCTGATGCTGCGAGGGATTGGGGGCAGAAGGAGAAGGGGACAACAGAGGATGAGATGGCTGGATGGCATCACTGACTCGATGCACATGAGTTTTGGGTGATCCGGGAGTTGGTGATGGACAGGGAGACCTGGCATGCTGTGATTCATGAGGTCGCAAAGAGTTAGACACGACTGAGCGACTGAACTGAACTGAACTGAACTGAACTTAGTTTTTCAGAGGAGCTCAAAGATATCCCTTGAGGAGGAACCAGGAACCTGTCCCAAGGCTATACAATTGTTTCTTGGTTGCTCTTCCCTTGTCTCTGCATCCCCTCCCTTCCCTGACTAGAAACTGTGAGAACCTGCCCTTTGGGACTCAGGGAAGTTCATGGAGGCTGGAATCTGTTCCCTACAAAGAAAATGGGAGACACAGAAAGGCTTCCATATCCAGGAGCCCCACAGGGTCCTGCTAAATTTCAAAATTTGTAACTCTGAGTTGAAATCTTCCAGAAGGCATCTAGTTCAATTCTACAGTCAATAGTTTAATCAATAGTAAAAGAATCCTCATAAGACTGTGTCCAAACTTGGCTTGAATTCCACTGGAAACAAGGACATTTCCACATCTCAAAGCTGACCACATCATTTCTGTACAGTTCTAACTGTGGACATGTTTGTGTTTATATTGAGTCAAAATTGCCATGTAAATTTTCTTGCATTTTTCATATTCATTCTTTTAAAACTCATAAAACCTGACCAGCTTCTTTTCTGAACAGTAGCCCTTTAGGTTTTTTGGAAACCGTGTTTATTTCCCTTAGCCTAAACTTCCCCAATTTTTTCCAAGTGTTCTTTATGTAAGGTATCAATATTTCTATACTATCTTGGCTACCCTCCTTTTATTGTTTTAACGTCCTACTTATAACTTGGTAGCCAGAATTTATAGCAACACCAGGAAGAATGAAAGAAGGACTCATTTCTGTTAAAAGTTAATCTCAAAAAAGGGTAAAATCATAGCTCTTATGTAGATATAAAATGAATATGTGTTAAAGATTCATTAAACTAATAATCAATAAAAAATCCAGGCAGAGATTATAATTGGTTGAAAAGAATCCAAAGAATGAACATTAATAGCTCGGGAATATTGAAATGATTGTGCCAGGGAGGCACAGCTGTTTAAGATGGTGAGAATTTGACTTGATTTACAGTTTTGTGTTGGTTTCTGGTGTACAGCAACTTCAGCTATGTGTGTGTCTCTGTGTGTGTGTGTGTATCTGTACAGACTTTTATAGACTCTTTTCCATGATAGGTTATTACAGAATATTGAGAATTCCCTGTGCTATACAATAGGTCCTTGTTGTTAACTATTTTACATATAGTCATGTGTGTGTATTCATCCCAAGCTGCTGATTTACCCCTCATCCATGCTTCCCCTTTGGTAACCAAAAGTTTTATTTTGATATTTGTAAATCTGTTCCTGTTTTGTAAACAAGTTCATTTACATCATATTTTTAGATTCCACATATAAGTGGTATCCTATGATACTGAAGCCATTTTTAAAGAAAGAATCACTCTAAATTTGTGAGGCAAAGAGGCAGAAACCAGATAAGAAATAGTTACCCAGCTCCCTAGACCTTAGTGCCGAGTTGTGTTGGTAACACACAGCTGAGTGCTTGCGCACTAGGAAAGGAGGACACCGCTTCCATGGAGCTCTGTAGTACCTCCAAGTCAGAGCAGAAAGGTAAGAGGCAATTGACAATGGAAGTTGATTTAAGACTATGGGAGTTTTCGACACAGGGACTTGATTAGGGTTGGGTCAGGATCACAAACAACAGTCCAGGACTGTTGGAGGCAGTTCCTGCAGGACAGGAATTCCAGGAATCTGAGGGCAGGAGCTACTGATGCTCTCCTCTGAAAAATGGATGAGACTTCCATAAAGGTCTTGTCACGAAACAGCACATCTGCAAGTATAACGGCAGTGTGGTGGGAGTAGGGTGGGCACCCAAGCAGATGCTGACGTCACCGACAGGGGACGGGGTTCCTGTTCTGTGTCCTTCCTGACTGTGAGGGCATCTGGCCTCACAGCCAACAGAGAGACCACATCACTAGGGCGCCAGCCCAGAAAAGGAATCCAGATGAATTTCTTGAGGTGCAGACCACAGGGGCCACAGTAAGAGTAACATTTTCTTTGTGGTTTTGGTTTTTTAAAAAATATGCTTGCAATCTTGGCCAAAAGTTCAAATGGGTTCTGAGTGCATCCTAATTTTGGAACAGAAATAATAATTCCAGGAAGAAAATGATAACAAAATTAATAAATGTAAGGCACTAGGGAAGTATAGAGAAGGCAATGGCACCCCACTCCAGTACTCTTGCCTGGAAAATCCCATGGACAGAGGAGCCTGGAAGGCTGCAGACCATGGGGTCGTGAAGAGTCTGACACAACTGAGTGACTTCACTTTCACTTCTCACTTTCATGCATTGGAGAAGGAAATGGCAGCCCACTCCAGTGTTCTTGCCTGGAGAATCCCAGGGACAGTGGAGCCTGGTAGGCTGCCATCTATGGGGTCGCACAGAGTCAGACACGACTGAAGTGACTTAGCAGTAGCAGGCAAGTATGGTTATATTTAATAATATAGAGGATAGTTTCAATAAATTGGTATGCTAAACACTACTAAAACTTCCCAACAGTCAAGTCTCTGTCTTCTGAATCGTTCAGGACCAACAGCTCTACTTACCAGCCCTCTTGCAAACAGCAAAACCCCGTGCTTGGTTATGAAGAATGCAGTAACATCGAAGAGAAGTAACTGCTGTGTGTCACTTCTGGGCTGAGGTGATGAAAATCTTTGGTATGATGTTCCAGTTGGTCCTTTTCCACCCACAGAGCTCATGAGACTGTGTACAGTAAGTCCCCTAGATAGAAACCCTCAAGTCGTGAATTTTCAAAGATGTGAACATGCGTTCCATCAGCATCGGGCCTAAGTGTAAGTGAAGCTTACCCACGTTCTCCTATCGCTGATGATTCTTCAGCTCTACCTTCTCCTACCTCCTCTCCTTCTTCCCGTCAGGAACACTTCCTTCCTATTCACTCGATACCAGTCTCTGTATGCCAGGTAGTACCGAACTACCATACTTTTCAGGGTACTGTACTGAGAGATTAAAAGCACCTTATTTTTCTGTGTTTGTCTTTTATGTGTTATCTGTGTGACAAGCATTATTAACCTATTATAATATAGTATTATATAGCAGATTGTGTTAGTTGGGTACCTAGGCTAACTCTGTTGGACTTGCAGACACTGGACTTACAAGCAGGCTCTTGGAACAGAACTTGTTCCTATGTAGAGGACTTAACTGTAGTGAGATTCTGGAGCCATGAGATGGAACGTTCTAGATCCCTGAATCTTCGGAAGGAAAATGTTCTGCAGAGTCACTGGATTGTGGCAGACTTCCTGCAGGCAAGACAAGAAACACATGTGTGTGTATGTGTGTGCTGGCAATGCATTTATTCCTGCAGTAAATCTTCTTGTAGATTATATACCAAGTTCTAAGAGTCACAAAACTGAGCAAGTGGTGACAAAGTGGGTGAAAAATAGAGAGATTATTGTTTAAAAAATCTGACAATGAGGAAAAGGAGGAAACAAGGGGAGTTTTCAAGGTCTTAAAAGCAAACACACATTTTTAATATTTGATTTTATTAATATAAAATTGAGATGCTATAGCAGCATTATGAGAGTCTAAGGTAACTTGTTTGGTTTTTAGATCATACAATTGACCCATTTTGAGTGGATAATGCCACTTTTTACCTTCCGATCCCCATGTTTGAATGGAAACTCATATATGAATTTACACATTTGGTGATTTGCCAAGAATTTGACCTCATTGCCAGGAATCTGATCTCATTGAGACTAAAGGCCTATATTAAATCACTGTATTGTTTTCTAAAATATTTTCTATGACTTGTCTGCTCTAGATTATTGAAATATATTTAAGCATCACTTGATGTAAGAAATACTTTAAATTGCTTTTGATTTATCATACTCTATTTTCTGGAGAAATTATTTTTAAACTTCTTTCCACCAATTGCCAGTTCAGTACAGTGTGTTCTCATAATTCCAGGAAGTAGTGTTATGGTTGTCAGGATGATGGGTTGCATAATCAGTAACAGTAAATAGGCTGATTCTTTGAAGCTATTCCTGCTGGAAGGTGTGTAAGAATATCCAAGGGAAGGTGCCAAAGTCTACCTGCCAACGACTGAAACCCAGGAGTTGAAAGAGTCAGGGAGATAAATAAGGAAATGTGCTATAACTGTCTTGAAATATTGAAATATTAGCCTGGGAGGCATTGTGAAAGTACACAGTGATCCCTTGTTTCACGTGGCAATGTGTTCTGGTAAGAAAAAGAGTGATCAATCCTTAACCCACTTTTGCTGCTGTTTTCGGAGCATGTGTTTTATAAAAATAAGTCAATATAGAGGAAGAAGGATTCTCTGCTAATTCAGTGTCTGGTGTGCGGTGGTTACTCAATAGGTGTTTGGTAATAAACCAATGGATCAATCAATCACTGTAGTCACGGAGCAATTGGTCTAAAAGATGAAAACCTATCTGTTAGTAAAATGTGGATAGAGCTTGAAAAACCAGGGTCCTAATTTGCACAGCAAAATCTTAGATTGTTAGTGAATTATCTCTTTTCCTTGGAAAGAAAGGAGCTGGAGTGCTAGGTTCAGGCTTGAGAATGGACTTACAGAACTGGACTTGAAGGTGGGGAATGCATCTCTTGACTGTAGGCTCCAGTGGCTGAGCCAAGAAGAGGCTGTGCTTTGAGAGGCAGTCTCAGGAAGAAGCCAGATTAGAAGAAAGGCAGGTGGCCAGAAGTTCTCTCTTGAAACCAAAAAAAAAAAAAAAAAAAAAAATCAGAGCAAGGCAATGGAACAGAAATCAGGAAAAAACTAGAAGGCTAGAAGCTAAACAAATTCTTGGAAATAAAGCATCATACTTACAATACCTTCTTAGAGGATGAGGTAAGCATGCTGTTGTAGAGATTGCTAGTGGAATCCCAGTACCTTGTCTTCCTTCCTTACTTTGTAATAACAGTGCTGGCGGCCAGTGAATACATTGCCGACCAGCAAGAAGTAAGGGCGTTCTCCATCCGTTCTTGCAGCTGATTAGAGCCAAGAGATGACAGTTTGGCCCACCTGCTGCAGCAAATGTGTAGTTACTTTAAAGGAGTTGACTATTCCTTTCCTGTATTTCCCCTCCATCCTGTTATGTGAAATGCAAATGTGAAGGCTGGTGCTCTAGCAGCCATTTTGGACCATGTCTATTGCTTTGGAGAAGGCAGAGTAGAAACTAAGAAGGGGCCTTGGTTTGTAAAGGCTTCATGAACTTGGATTGCTTATTCCTGGATTCATTTTACATAGAAAAATAAAAAGTCCATCTTATTCAAGTTACTGGTTTTTGACTTCTGTGCTACAGTTGATATAGAGCACAGTTGGATTTGGTAGTTGCAAATATTTCTCCATTTACTCTCTCTCTCAAAGAATAAAAAAAAAGAGTTGTCTTAAAAGTAATAGAAAATTTTTCTAGAATATCCCTAGAAATTAAAAGCTTGATAAACATTGGTACTGACTGATAATACTAATCACTGACAGAGCTGTTGCAATACCTGAAATTTTATTTGGTTTTATATCACGTTACAAAACAGAATATATGTGAAAAGATGGGCTTTTATATTTTCTAGTGAATTGATGGTAATAATCACATAATTTTTAGTTTAGCTATAAACTTTGGCCATTCCTCTAATTTTTCAGATGAAAAGGCTGAGTTAATGACTGGACCAAAGGAAAAAATTGATTTATGATAGAAATGAGATTAGCAGATAGTTAGACTGGGTTCCAGGCCTATGTCTTTCTATTCTACTATGATGCTAATATTTCGAAAGGGTAACATGTCTTTATTTCTGTCAAAATGTAATTCCTTAAGTGCTCTTGAAGCCAATAGATATATTCAGTGTATACACTGAAAGCCTAAAAGTCTATCTTTCAAAAAATTTAAATCATAAACTTAAAATTTTGATTTCCATTGCTAAAAGTTTATAACAACTTACATTCCCACCAGTAATATACTTTTACATTTATGTTATGGGACACAGATAACACTCTGCTGCTGCTGCTACTGCTGCTAAGTCACTTCAGTCATGTCCAACCCTGTGTGACCCGTAGACAGCAGCCCACTAGGCTCCTCTGTCCCTGGGATTCTCCAGGCAAGAATACTGGAATAGGTTGCCATTTCCTCCAATGCATGAGAGTGAAAAGTGAAAGTGAAGTCGCTCAGTCGTGTTTGACTCTTTGCGACCCCATGGTCCACCAGTCTACCAGGCTCCTCCATCCATGGGATTTTCCAGGCAAGAGTACTGGAGTGGGTTGCCATTTCCTACTCCAGAAAACACTCTATATTGGTGTTTTAAAATGTTTCACTCTGGTAGATATAGCCTTTATAGAAAACAAACTGTCTGATACATCCCTTCCTTAAATTTTTATCTTATTTTGATGTATAGTTGAATTTACCTTTTCATATGAGTGTAATTTATTAATGTCATGTGTTATAGAGGGAATAGAGAAATAATATCTACTTGCCTATAGTCTTGTGAATCAAGATTTATTTCTTCTTGTTAATGGTTTAGAAATGATTGTTTCAGAGTTTCAACTTAATTGAATTATATTGTTAATTTATAAGATTATAGTTATATTTAAGAAAATCTCTGTCCAGTTTATTTCAAATGGAAACTGTATGATTTCACAGCATTTTAAGTGTTCTTATACTGTGACTAATCTTAACCAGAATGCCAGTGTCATTCATTATAGGGTCAATGTCCTCACTGTAGTGGCATAATATAAATTGCATATTATTTTAATTGATGTTAGTGTTTCATGTTAAGTCAGCAAGAAATTAATAAGATTGTGAGTAGGTAAGATATTGCTGTTCAGTTCCTCAGTCATGTTCAACTCTTTGTGACCCCATGAACTGCAGTACACCAGGCTTCTCTGTCCTTCACCATCTCCTGGGGCTTGCTCAAACTCATGACCGTTAAGTCAGTGATGCCATCCAACCATCTTGTCCTCTCTGGTCCCCTTTTCCTCCTGCCTTCAGTCTTTCCCAGCATCAGGATCTTTTCTAATGAGTCTGCTCTTTGCATCAGGTGACCAAAGTTTTGGAGCTTCAGCTTCAACATCAGTCCTTGTAATGAATATTCAGGATTGATTTCCTTGAGTATCTACTGGTTTGATTTCCTTGTAGCACAAGGGATTCTCAAGAGTCTCCTCCAACACCACAGCTTCTTCGTCATTCAGCTTTCTTTATGGTCCAACTCTCATATCGACATATGACTACTGGAAAAACCATAGCTTTGACTAGACGGACCTTTGTTGGCAAAGTAATTATGTCTCTGCTTTTGAATATGCTGTCTAGGTTGGTCATAGCTTTTCTTTCAAGGAGCAAGTGTCTTAATTTCATGGCTGCAGTTACCATCTGCAGTGATTTTGAAGTCCAAGAAGATAAGGTCTCTCACTGTTTCTATTGTTTCCCCATCTATTTGCCGTGAAGTGATGGGACTGGATGCCATGATCTTAGTTTTTTGAATGTTGAGTTTTAAGCCAGATTTTTCACTCTCCTCTTTCACCTTCATCAAGAGGTTCTTCAGTTCCTTTTCACTTTCTGCCATAAAGGTGGTGTCATTTATGTATCTGAGGTTATTGATATATCTCCCAGAAATTTTGATTCCAGTTTGTGCTTCATTCAGACTAGTATATTGTTTGATGTACTCTGCATATAAGTTAAATAAACAAGGTGACAATATACAGCCTTGCTGTAGTCCTTTCCCAGTTTGGAACCAGTCCATTGTTTCATGTCTAGTTCTAACTGTTGCTTCTTGACCTGCATACAGGTTTCTCAGAAGTCAAGTAAGGTGGTCTGGTATCGCCATCCCTTGAAGAATTTTCCACAGTTTGTTGTGATCAACACAGTCAAAGGCTTTGGCATGGTCAATGAAGCAGAAGTAGATGTTTTTCTGGACTTCTCTTGCTTTTTCTATGATCCAACGGATGCCCACAATTTGATCTCTGGTAAGATATAGGCAAGTTGATTTCTGGTGATGGGAAGTGAGTGCAGGAAGAAACGGGTGGGAAACCACAACGCTAGAACAGAATGTCATATAAGATTGAGAATTACAAAGTGATGTGTCAGAAAAGTGTGCCAGAGTCAGGTGGGAAGGTGGGATAGGATATCAGATGCAAATGCCTAGCAAGGACCAAGCTTCCAATGCTGGCAAGTCATCATGGATGGAGCATATTGCCTGAAAGCTACCTAACTAAAGACCTCATAATAAATCACAAAAATGACAAAAAATAATAAAATGCTCTGTTAAGATGATGAGAAAGTAAGAAATATCTCTGCAGACAACAGGTCTGTAACATTCCCACCTCATGTATAAGTCTTTAGGCAAGAAGATTCCCCTCTGCAACCATAAAGGGCCTAAACATGCCCCATCCTGACTCCATGATGACCTCTCAGACTTCACACTGCAAGAACAGGTGACTTGTGGCCTCCAGTGGCCTCTGACTTGACAGGAAGACGCATCTCCCAGGGCGGCTCCCAGCCTCTTACAACGTGGTGGCGGGATGAAAGCTGGGGCCTTTCTGTCTGATGTGGACTCTTCTCGTGCAGTCTGGGTGCTCCATTGACTCCACCAAGATTTTCTCAACACAGCTCTGCAAGTTTTCCTATGCAACTTCCTTTCACAAATGTCTGACCAACCTGGCAGTCTGTAGGCTCCCCCTGCTTCCTCCCACTACCCTCTGTTTTTTCTTCAGAGATGTTCCCTGGATAAGGCTCTTGTATTTGCAGTTTCTACTGGGCACCTGCTTCCCAGAGGATAAGCTGATACAATCGGTTCTGCTGAGAAGGCAGGAGGAATGCCACAGCACTCTCTGGCACACGATGGTGGCCCAGCTGCTGAGAAGTCACCAGTGGTGACCTGGGGAAGTGTCCTGTTGAAGGGGAACACCCTTGCCAGTGTGTGATTCTGATATGTGAAAGGTATAGGAGAACAGTGCATATACAAACCACACTGCAAGAAACTCTTCCCAACGGCTGAAGCTTCTTTGTCATGGAGGAAGACGTGGCCCAGGAGGAGAAGATACACAAACTTTTAGACAGTGGTCAATGCCCTGGCCAGTTGGTCAGGGGCCTAGAAAAAAATCAGAGACAAAGACATGGGAAGTAGAGGGATGTGTGTAGGTGTATACATAGGAGTGAACAGAAAGTGTGAAGATATTTTTAAAGTCACATGTTCATGTCCATCCACCAGAAAGTATTCATCATTAGAAAGGCACTGAAGAGCTATGTGGACAGAATGATGTGGCCTGTCTTGATCATCAGTCATCCAAGAACTGGCATGATGAGCCCAGAAGTAGGGTGACCAAGATGACCTAAAGGAGAATACACATACACTGAGCCATATGGATTCCCACTTGCTAAGGCTGACACAGCTGCTTCCACCTCTATGTCACTTGCCAGTAATGGAGACCAATGCTGAGCCTCCCATTTGCCACTGTTTCTCAAAGAGACCAACCGCCTGCATGGTGGCAACTGAGCTACACGGGGGCCCCCTGTCCTGAAGGGCTAGACTTTATCTCTCCAGGTACCTGGAAGAATAGGTACCTATCTGGGGTATGGGCTTGCCTCTCTTGCCTTCAGAGCCTCAGTCAGCGTCACTCTTTGAGCTTACAGAGTGCCTTACCCTCAGACAGGAAATATCACATGACATCATCTGAACACTGAAGCAGAAATGGTATAAGACCTATTTTCCTGGAATCTTCTGGTTGTATTATGTACCATGCCAACCAACTGTGGCTGGTCTGCTAGAGCCTAGGGATCTCTTTTTGAAGGCATACCTGAAATATCATCTTGGAAGTAATAGTCTGCAGAGAAGTGGTGTCACTCCCTGGATACAGCCTAGGCATCAAATTAAGAGGCCTCCCAAGAAAGCCATAATCTGAAAAGACATGTGCACCACAGTGTTCACAGAAACATTCTTTATAATAACCAAGGCATGGAAGCAACCTAAGGGTCTATCAACAGATGAAAGGATAAAAAAGAGGTACGTATACACAATGGAATATCACTCAGCCATAAATAATTATGAAATAATGCCATTTGCAGCAATATGGATAGACCTGGAGATATTATACTAAGTGAAGTTAGTCAGACAAAGACAAATACAAATATGATATCACTTATGTGTGGAATCTAAAAAAAAATTGACACAAATGTACTTATTTACAAAACAGAAACAAATTCACAGTCAGAATTTTATATGCACCAAGTGGGAAAAGGAGAGGTGGGGAGGGAAAGACTGGGAGTTTGGGATTGACACATACACACTACTACATATAAAGTAAAATAAAATAAGGACATACAGTATAGCACAGGGAACTCTACCCAAAACTCTGTAACAACTTGAATGGGAAAGTAATTTGAAAAAGAATAGGCACATGTATATGTGTAACTGAATCATTTTGTTGTACACCTGGAACTAACATGACATTGTAAATTAACTCTGATATAAAATTTAAAGCAAAATTTGAAACTGTGAAATCTCAAGAAAGAGTGCAAAGGGGAGAGAGCCAAGGATATCTCGGCATAGGGGGCTGAGGAGAAGTTCTGGAGGTTGAGATGGCTTGTGGCCCGGGATTTCAAAGTTGTGGCCTAGACGCTGTGGACTGTGCTCACATTATGTGTGTGTGTGTTGGGTGGTGGGCAGAGTTGTAGTTGTTCAGTTGCTAAGTCATGTCCAACTTTTTGCAACCCCATCAACTACAGCACACCAGGCTTCCCTGTTTTTCACTATCTCCTCAAGTTTGCTGTCCTGTCCATTGAGTCAGTGATGTCACCCAACCATCTCATCCTCTGTCACCCTCTTCTCTTTCTGCCTTCAACCTTTCCCAGCATCAGAGTCTTTTCCAATGAACTGGCTCTTAGCATCAGGTAGCCAAAGTATTGGAGCTTCAGCTTCAGGACAAGTTCTTCCAATGAATAGTCAGGGTTGACTTCCTTTAGGATTGACTGGTTTGATCTCCTTGCTGTCTAAGGGACTCTCAAGAGTCTTTTCCAGCACCACAATTTGAAAGCATCAGTTCTTCAGTGCTAAGCCTCCTTTACGGTTCAGCTCTCACATCCTTACATGACTAGTGGAAAAATGGACCTTTTTCATTATATGGACCTTTTGTGATAAAGTGATGTCTTTTCTTTTTAATATGTTGTCTAGATTTGTCAGAGCTTCTCTTCTAAGGAGCAACCATCTTTTAATTTCATGGCTACAGTCAATATCCACAGTGATTTTGGAGTCCAAGAAAATGAAATCTGACACTGTTTCCACTTTTCCTCATCTGTTTGCCATGAAGTGATGGAACTGGATGCTATGATCTTAGTTTTTTGAAAGTTGAATCTGTTGTGGGGTGGGTAGGTAGGAATAATTAGGAGTTTGGGACTAGCAAATACACATTACTATGTATAGGATGGGTAACCAACAAGGACCTGCTGCGTAGCATGAGGAACTGTGCTCATTGTTTTGTGGTGACTTGTGGGGAAGAAGAATTTGATAAAAAATATATATGTATATATACATATTTTTGCATACATATCTATGTATGTATAGCTGAGTCACTTTGCTATGCAACTGAAAGAATACAACATTGTAAATCAACTATACTTCAGTAAAAATGAACAAACAAAAACAAATCAAGAGCTGTCTGAATATGACTCTGGATCCGATTTGGAAGACTACATGGTTCTCAGAACCAAATTAATCCTACCTGCTGTCACTGCCTATGCCTGACCAGGGTCTCTATGCTTTCTATGGCTGCAGTGAAAACTCAGGCTTCAGTGGGGTTAGAGGTCCTAGTCCTTGAAAAGGAGTCCTTCTCAGAGAAGGAAACACAGAAGGTACTGTCAAACTACAAGCTGTAGGCCATCTGACACAGCTTGAGAGCAGAGTATAATCTCAAACTCATGACAGTTCTTGGCAGATTGTTTACAGACGTAGACTCTGTATGTCATAAAGTGTGCACTACCTACATACACCACAAAAAACCAGGAACAGACAACTGGGGTGGGAAGCAACTGCCCTGGAGTTATAAGAATTCATCTTTCTGTTGTTTGGGGGCAGGCCAATACCCCGGGGACACTGAAAATGTTTTCAGCAGTGACTCTCAGGGGTGAAGACATGGACCTGATTTGAAAGCTTCCCATGATGTGGTCCAGCATGAAGACACAAGCTGGGCCGAGGGGAGTCTTCTCTGGAGATTCTGATGGGGGACCGAATAGGACAGCAGCAGGCACTGCAGCTAAGCAATGCAAAAAGAGATGTGGATGGATGTCGACAGAGCCGTGGGATCTCAAGAGAGTCAAACTCCTGCAGAAGAAAAATGTGAGGGGAAGGGAGTTCCTCAGGAAGCTGACAAGGAGAGAAGTGTGAATGCACAGAGAACGAGAGAGACCAGGAAGACCCGTGGCTTGAGAGACAGCACAGGGCTCCTCCCCAGAGCTGCTTGGGTTCCTGGCTATTTCCAGCTTCACTTTTCACCCCTGATTACGTGAATTCCCAGGGAGCTCACGTTCCACAAAACACCAACCACAAATTTCTAAAGAGAAGGTGTGTTTTATCAACCACATTAAAATGCCTCCTTTGTTTCCAGCTTAATTCTGAACTATTAACAGGAAAAAGAAACAAAAACAAAACAAACACACACAAAACTGAGAAGCTCATGGAAGATCACTCGTGCATTCGAAACTCATGTACATGACTCAGAACTGGTAACGTTCCAGTATGAGTCAATTATGTATCTGTGCAGTTTTCCCCAGGTAATCATCTTAAACTCATTTAAGATTAGTAATTAAAAAGAATCTCCTATATACCTAAAGCTGTCACAAACATTTTCTCCATATATATAAAAAGGTTTCCAGAAGTCTCCATCTTGCTCTGAAAACAGCAATCAAAAATGACGTATATGTCTATGATCGAAAGATTTATTTATTTATTCATTCATTTACTTTAACAAATTTTTCCTAAGTGCCTTTTATTTATGTATTTATTTTATAGATGGCATACTTTTATTTTACTTATTTTCCAAGCAGTCACCAAGTTTTATTGATTTTGCTACCTAAATAATTCTTGCCTGTATTTACATTCTTTTTTAAATCTATTTCTTAAATTGAAGTAGTGTTGATGTACAATGTTGTGTTGGTTTCAAGTGTGCATCATCTAAGGAACATTTTATGCACCTGGGCACGTGGGAAAAAGAAAAGAAGTAAATAGAGTAAGATGTAGGTTTTGCTTTCTGAAAGTACATAGTCTAGCGGGGTGAAGAGAGAGCAGAGCATCACAGTATAATCAGGTTGTGAAAATTTTACCACAGGCATGCTGAGGTGAATAATTTCAGGAGGGACCACTCACTCAGAACCGGACCACTCACTCAGAACCCACGATGTTCTATGGATTCTTTAATCTTCAGTACCTCCTATGAGAGTGGTATGCTCTGGAACTGAGCTAGATCATGGTCCTAACAACTTGGAAATCATCTATAGAAGCAAATACGAGTGTTAGATGGACTTCCCAGGAGGACACCCCACAGTGTGTCCTCCTCCAGTATTCTTGCCTGGAGAATTCAGGGTCAGAGGAGCCTGGTGGGCTGCAGTCCATAGGGTCACAAAGAGTCGACAATGACTGAAACGACTTAACATGCCCCCACTAGCATTACATGCATGGGGATGGTAGCAAGCAAAAAATAAGAAAGGAATTCAACTGAAGCATCAGATACATCTATGTTCTGGATGTGACTCAGACTCCTTTCCTACTTTTTGCTATTTGCATTCCTTAATAATAGTAGACAGAGAGCCCAAAACTATGTCTCTTAGAATTCCTGGTAGCCCAGGCCTGGATGCAAATTAGGTTATGCTAATTGAATGCTTTCATGTGAAATTTGGAATGTGGATATGTGGTGGGAGCTGTTTTCTTTCTGCTATTTTAAGTAGCAAATAATTCCAGAGAGATGTTGGAGTTTACAGGTGGTAGCAGCTAGACTGAAGTAGTCCAGAAATTGGTGAATCTACAGGCAGTCTGTGTAGGAGCTGGAATCCACATACCTGGGTCTAGCTGTCAGCATCCACTGTGTCTTTGAATTAATCAGTCCAGGAGCAGCCCCATACCTCCCCCTCCTCCTGCAGCCCTTCAATCATTTCGTAAGCATTTAATTTCCTGTGTCAAATCCCATCTGCTGAAAATATCTGTTTACCACACTCCATTCTGGGTGATTCGGCATGTTCAAAGGCAAGAGATGTGAAAAAAAGAATCTTGTGGTCAGGGAATGAGTTGCTGCTAGGTATGTTGGTGATGGATGTGGCAGAAACTACAGATGGGGGAGTAAGTTTTAAAAGACTATGAAGTTTCTAAGTTTTGTTTTTCCCAAAGACGTGGCATCTAGGAGATTTTCATTAGACATTTGTTGTGTGGAATTGTACTTAAAAGTTTTAGGGTTTGGCCTTTGTCATAGTGGAGCCAGTGGAGTGAAGAACCATTTGAAGGCTCTCACTTAAGAGAATCACACAGTGAGATTCGTGCTTCTCATTGGCAATTCTCTGTGGATGATATGAAGGAGGAATTGAAATTCTAAGGATAGAAAAGCTATTCCAGATTACTCCGTGGCTTATGATGCTATTGAAAAAAACAGTTTGTAAATTTGGTCAATTTTTATAACAAGTTTATTATATAATTTTAAACCACTAAAATATTGATTATCATACTTTTGAGATATTGAGAATCTGAAAACATTTAAACATATTCATCAAGATCACATCTTTTTTTTTTTCTTTTTTTTTTTTAAACTGAAATACCACATAGAGAAGGGAAGCTGGTGGCCTACAGTCCACAGGGTCATGAAAACTCAGATGTAACTAAAGCAACTTAGCACAGACACACACATAGTTGGTTTACAATATTGTGTTAGTTTCAGTTGTTAAGATCACATACTTTTAAAGCTTTCAGGTAGAGGAAATTGTAAACTATAAACTGTATTGCCTGTATAAACTGTATGGTGGTACCAATTTGGGCAGTAAACAGCTCTGCCTTTCATCTATATTTAGCCATTATTCTGTGAATTTGTTTATGGACCTCAGACTCTCTCTACAAGGAGTCGTATTTTATCACATGATATTATCACGGAGAGTATTTTTGTATCCTTTATACGAAATATCCATTCTACAATATTTTGGAGGTTACTTGTACTGGTGGTATAACTGCATTTGATGACAATTATATCCTCAAACTTTGAGATGCACATGAGATGTGAGGAAATGCCAAGGTCACACACTACAAGGCCAGCCTTGCTAATTCATCTAAAATGGAAAACTTTAAAATATTGGACATGGGTTGAGAAAATGAAAGGGGTTAGACAAGCAAATAGTTGATAACTTATTATAATGTCCAAAAAACACATCTCCTCTCACTGACATTTATTTTTATTTTATGGGAACATTATTTTAATTATGTGAGTGTTAATTTAATGTCTTTGGAAAGTTCCCCTTTGAATAAAATGGGACTGTGCTACTTACCACATTGTATTAGAAATACTTTCTTGTATGTCTATGTGACAGAGAAAGCATTACCTTCTGTATAAATCCAGTTTATTTCTTCCCAGCCAAATAGAAAGATACTGTGTTCTACTCTCCCGTATAATGAGATTGAAACCATGACTTGTATGTTAATAGAGAGGCTTGGCTATATGACCCCTTTCCAGTCTTCACTCTTTCTTTTCTCCCCTGCATGGCAATATTTAAGGCCATATACTGTAGTTGATGGAGCCATAGTTTATTTATCCATTTACCTGTTAAAGGACTTCTTGGCTGCCTCCGTGTTTTGGCAACGTATAACTAAATCTGCTTTAAAAATTCATGTGCAGATTTTTGTGTGAAGAGAATTTATCAGATCATCTGGTTAACTACCAAGGAGCAAGGTTGCTGAATCATCTCTGAGAGTATGTTTAATTTTGTAAGAAACTGCCAGATAGTCTTCCAAAGTGTCTATGCCATTTTGCATTCCCACCAGCAATGGATGTGCATCCCTGCCGCTTCTTTCCTTGCCAGCACTTGGCACTGTCAGTATTTTGTTTGGGTTTTAGTCATTTTAAGTAAGCATGTATTGGTTCTTCTTAAATTTTTATTCTATAATACTTAATTCTGTCATATGTTTTCAGACAAAGTCCTCCTTATTACATATGAAAAGAGGAACAAATAGTAGAAAACTGAGCTTTACATCTGAGAATCCAGGCTTAACTTAGTGAAGTCTTCGATTATGTTGGGTGTTAGACTCAACTTTCATGTATGAACAAGTGGGAACTTCAGCTGAAAAACATGCTTCTAAGAGTTAAAATTCGGTCCAATTTACTCTCTTTTTACTCACACCAGGTTTTTTCTGGCTTATGTCCAAGAGTAGGTCAGATCACTGTGATGATGAATGAATCAACACAGTACCCCTGAAGAATGGTGGAGATAGTCCCAGCTCTGGAACTAATGGCCCCACCTTTCCCTTGAATGTGGTTATACCCACTCCTCCTTGTAAAGTTGAGCCTGTGATAAAATAAACAGGTGGGAAATGGACACCAGCAGCTGGTATAAAATTTCTTTCAAAGCACTGACTTTTTTATTTTTATCCCTGCATTTCTGAGATCTGACAAATGGACACCCAAAGGTCACGGGATGGATGTGGATTAGGGCACAGGTATAAAGCTGTGAAATAGCACACAGGGCACTGATACAGTTGCTTCTTTCAGAGATCTGTTAACGTTCTGAAGTGACTGGCAGGTGCTGAGTGACATTTATAAAGGAGCTGAGAGTGAAGAAGAAAAATTCCTGGTCAGAGATGCATATTCTCCATGGTTCACACTTCCTTTTTAACAGTAAGCTTTGGGATGACAGTTCTAATTCCGATCCTTGTATGTAAATAGTATTTGAAGGATCAGTTCAATTCAGTTCAGTTGCTCAGTAGTATCCGACTCTTTGCGACCCCATGAATTGCAGCATGCCAGGCCCCCCTGTCCATTATCAACTCTCGGAATTTACCCAAACTCATGTCCATTGAGTTGGTGATGCCATCCAGCCATCTCATGCTCTGGTGTCTCCTTCTCCTCCTGCCCCCAATCCCTCCCAGCATCAGAGTCTTTTCCAATGAGTCAACTCTTCGCATGCGGTGGCCAGAGTACTGGAGCTTCAGCTTTAGCATCAATCCTTCCAATGAACACCCAGGACTGATTTCCTTTAGAATGGACTGGTTGGACCTCCTTGCAGTCCAAGGGACTCTCAAGAGTCTTCTCCAACACCACAGTTCAAAAGCATCAATTCTTCGGCACTCAGCTTTCTTCACAGTCCCACTCTCACATCCATACATGACCATAGGAAAAACCATAGCCTTGACTAGATGGACCTTTGTTGGAAAAATAATGTCTCTGCTTTTGAATATGCTGTCTAGGTTGGTCATAACTTTCCTTCCAAAGATTAAGCGTCTTTTAATTTCATGGATGCAATCACCATCTGCAGTGATTTTGGAGCCCCCCAAAATAAAGTGTGACACCGTTTCCACTGTTTCCCCATCTATTTCCCATGAAGTGATGGGACCAGATGCCATGGTCTTAATTTTCTGAATGTTGAGCTTTAAGCCAACTTTTTCACTCTCCTCTTTCACTTTCATCAAGAGGCTTTTTAGTTCCTCTTCACTTTCTGCCATAAGGGTGGTGTCATCTGCATATCTGAGATGATTGATATTTCTTCCAGCAGTCTTGATTCCAGCTTGTGATTCTTCCAGTCCAGCGTTTCTCATGATGTACTCTGCATAGAAGTTAAATAAGCAGGGTGACAATATACAGCCTTGACGTACTCCTTTTCCTATTTGGAACCAGTCTGTTGTTCCATGTCCAGTTCTAACTGTTGCTTCCTGACCTGCATATTGGTTTCTCAAGAGGCAGGTTAGGTGGTCTGGTATTCCCATCTCTTTCAGAATTTTCCACCGTTTCTTGTGATCCATACAGTCAAAGGCTTTGGCATAGTCAATAAAGCAGAAATAGATGTTTTTCTGGAACTCTTTTGCTGTTTTGATGATCCAACAGACATTGGCAATTTTATCTCTGGTTCCTCTGCCTTTTCTGAAACCGTCTTGAACATCTGGAAGTTCAGATTTCACGTACTGCTGAAGCCTGGCTTGGAGAATTTTGAGCATTACTTTACTAGCGTATGAGATGAGTACAATTGTGCAGTAGTTTGAGGATTCTTTGGCATTGCCTTTCTTTGGGATTGGAATGAAAACTGACCTTTTCCAGGCCTGTGGCCACTGCTGAGTTTTCCAAATTTGCTTGCATATTGAGTGCAGCACTTTCACAGCATCATCTTTCAGGATTTGAAATAGCTCTACTGGAATTCCATCACCTCCACTAGCTTTGTTTGTAGTGATGCTTTTAGAGCCTAACAATTCAAATAATTCAAAAGAATTCCAAATTCCACACAGCTGATATTTGGAAATGGGGAAGGAGGGTGGGTAGTGGAAGAAATTTTACTTTATGTCTCGCCATGTTACAGAAAAACTTATTTTTCTTCTCTTTCAAATGGAAACTGAGGTAACCATGGATGACAGGCAGATTGGCCATATTATGATGGTGCTAAAAGCCAATGTGTTTGCTGAATGTCGTTTAGAGGACATGCTGGTGATTGAATTGCACTGAAATTTGTGCAAAGGGGTAATAAATTCACTTTCATGTTTTGACACTACAGATAAAGACATTACTGTCATTTCTCATTGATATTTTAAGGATGAGTTACTGATGGTTGTGTAGCACCAGATCTAAATGTCATCACTGGGAGCTCACTGACTTCGGGATGCACACCGTGGGAAAGGTAGCACATAGCATTAGTAAAGCCACGTACAAAGAACAAGGGGTAGGTATGTTTCAGTTTGATTTCAAACTAATTATTAGTGTATGAAAGTTATTCTGTAAGTGCCGAAGCCACAGATACGTTTTAGCATCTAATCTCTAGTTACAAAGTATGGACGCTTGTGTGCTGTCTTTTTTCAAAATGGATTCACATCATAGTAAAGCCAATAAAGGTTTAGCAACTGTGGTAAATTATATTATTTGTCAACCAACATTTAATCTTCTTCTCTCTTAACCGCTAAGAGAACTGTACTTCCCCACCTCATCCATTTTGGGCTTGGTCATATACCTTACTTTGCTAATGGAATATGGCAAAAGTGACATTTTGATAGCTCTCGGCTTTATAACAAATTACAATTTTTCATCAGTTTGTGGAACACACTTAATTCAGTTCACAGCCTGAAGCATGGCTGCAACCCTCACAATTCACAGCCAACAGCAAGCCATGTGAATAAGATGTAAGCATTTGTAGTGGGAGCCCTCATGATTTTGAGTTTTTTGTTGTTGTTGTTGTTATGGAGCATAACATACTTAAAGCTTACAAGTGGAGATATTTATATCTAGGATTGAATCTTTTTTTACAGTAACAACAAAGAAATAGAAAGTTCTGGCATTGGCTTGCGGCTGGTTGATGTAATGTAAGAAAACTTTTAGGAGTCTGGAAAAATGGAAAGCCATGTTATGTAATAAGAAAATATTTGGCTGAACTTTTGAACTCAAATACCTGAGGGGCTGAGAATGTAATGTATTTGGTGTTTGAAATTGGTTGTGACTTGATATATTTGTAAAGCTAATATGAGAAAGAATAAGCTCAGAAAAGATTTGTACTGTTTTCAAGGGAATGCAGTGAATCTAAGGAAAGCTGGAGGATTCAGAGATGGAATGGTTTCTCCTTTATCAGAGTCAAAGACAAAAGTGAGTAACCCCCTTGAGCCACAAAGGTTAGTTAATACTCAGGGCAACAGCATCAGGATGTGACCATCCCATATTTCTTTCAGACTTCTGATCGGATTCATGTGACCTCCAATTCTGTTGGGTAATGTGGCTGGCCCCACAACAGACTGACCCAGACTTGCCCAGAAGTGTCCAGGGGTCTCCAGCGGAGGCGTGTGTCAGGGGTGGCCTTCTGCAGGGCTGGGGACAATGAGTATAGCAGTACATGCATGGAATCTTTTGAAAGAGGTCACCATTATCTTCATTACCTCCACCATAGTTTGGCCCCAGGTAAAAAGCATGAAGGGAACCAAGCTCCACCCATAAACAGAAAATTGGATTAAAGATTTACTGAGCATGGCCATGCCCAACAGAACAAGCCCCAGTTTCCCCCTCAGTCAGTCTCTCCCAGCAGGAATCTTCCATAAGCCTCTTATCCTTCTCCATTAGAGGGCAGACAGACTGAAAACCAGTCTCAGAAAACTAACCAGTCTGATCACATGGACCACAGCCTTGTCTCACTCAATGAAACTATGAACAACGTCAAGCAGGCCACCCAAGACAAACGGGTCATGGTGAAGGGTTCTGACAACTTGTGGTCCACTGGAGAAAGGAATGGCAAATAACCTCAGTATTCTTATTTGGAGAACCCCATGAACACTATGAAAAGGCAAAAAGATAGGACACTGAAAGATGAACTCCCCAGGTCGATAGGTGCCCAATATGCTACTGGAGATCAGTGGAGAAATAACTCCAGAAAGAATGAAGAGACAGAGCTAAAGCAAAAACAGCACTCAGTTGTGGCTGTGACTGGTGATGAAAATAAAGTCCAATGCTGTAAAGAGCAATGTTGCATAGGAACCTGGAATGTTAGGTGCATGAATCAAGGTCAAACAGGAGATGGCAAGAGTGAATGTCGACATTTTAGGAATCAGCGAACTAAAATGGACTGGAATGGGTGAATTTAACTCAGACGACCATTATATCTACTACTGTGGGCAAGAATCCCTTAGAAGAAATGGAGTAACCATCATAGTCAATGAAAGAATCTGAAATGCAATATTTGGATGGAATCTCAAAAATGACAGAATGATCTCTGTTCGTTTCCAAGGCAAACCATTCAATATCACAGTAATCCAAGTCTATGCCCCAACCAGTAATGCTGAAGAAGCTGAAGTTGAACAGTTCTATGAAGACCTACAAGACCTTCTAGAACTAACACCCCAAAAATATGTCCTTTTCATTATAGGGGACTGGGATGCAAATGTAGGAAGTCAAGAAACACCTGGAGTAACAAGCAAATTTGGCCTTGGACTACAGAATGAAGCAAGGCAAATGCTAATAGAGTTTTGCCAAGAGAATGCACTGGTCATAGATAACAACATCTTCCAACAACACAAGAAAACACTATACACATGGACATCACCAGATGGTCAATAATGAAATCAGATTGATTATATTCTTTGCAGCCAAAGATGGAGAAGCTCTATACAGTCAGCAAAAACAAGACTGGGAGCTGACTGTGGGTCAGATCATGAACTCCTTATTGCCAAATTCAGACTTAAATGGAAGATAATGGGGATAACCACCAGACCATTCAGGTATGACCTAAATCAAATCCCTTATATTATACAGTTCAGTTCAGTTCAGTTCAGTCGCTCAGTCATGTCCGACTCTTTGCGACCCCATGAATCGCAGCACTCCAGGCCTCCCTGTCCATCACCATCTCACAGAGTTCACTCAGACTCACGTCCATTGAGTCCGTGATGCCATCCAGCCATTTCATCCTCGGTCGTCCCCTTCTCCTCCTGCTCCCAATCCCTCCCAGCATCAGAGTCTTTTCCAATGAGTCAACTCTTCGCATGAGTTGGCCAAAGTACTGGAGCTTCAGCTTTAGCATCATTCCTTCCAAAGAAATCCCAGGGTTGATCTCCTTCAGAATGGTGAGAAATAGATTCAAAGGATTAGATCTGATAGACAGAGTACCTGATGAACTATGGATGGAGGTTCATGACACTGTACAGGAGACAGGGATCAAGATCATCCCCCCAAAAAAAGAAATGCAAAAAAGCAAGATAGCTGTCTGAGGAGGCCTTACAAATAGCTGTGAAAAGAAGAGAAGAGAAAAGCAAAGGAGAAAAGGAAAGATATCCCCATTTAAATGCAGAGTTTCAAAGAATAGCAAGGAGGGGTAAAGAGAGCCTTCCTCAGTGATCAGTGCAAAGAAATAAAGGAAAACAATAGAATGGGAAAGACTAGATATCTCTTCAAGAAAATTGGAGATACCAAGGAGATATTTCATTCAAAGATGGGCTTAATAAAGGACAGAAATGGTGTGGACCCAACAGAAGCAGAAGATATTAAGAAGGGGTGGCAAGAATACACAGAACTATACAAAAAGATCTTCTCAACCCAGATAATCATGATGGTATGATCACCCACCTAAAGCCAGACATCCTGGAATGCAAAGTCAACTGGGCCTTAGAAAGCATCACTATGAACATAGCTAGTGGAGTTGATGGAACTCCAGTTGAGCTATTTCAAATCCTGAAAGATGATGTTGTGAAAGTGCTGCATTCAGTTCAGTTCAGTTCAGTTCAGTTGCTCAATCATGTCCCACTCTTTGCGACTCTATGAACTGCAGCACGCTAGGCCTCCCTATCAATCATCAACTGTCGGAGTCTACCCAAACCCATGTCCATTGAGTCGGTGATGCTATCCAACCATCTCATCCTCTGTTGTCCCCTTCTCCTCCTGCCTTCAGGGTCTTCCAGCATCAGGGTCTTTTCAAATGAGTCATCTCTTTGCATCAGGTGGCCAAAGTATTGGAGTTTCATCTTTAACATCAGTCCTTCAATGGACACCCAGGACTGATCTCCTTAAGGATGAACTGGTTGGATCTCTTTGCAGTCCAAGCGACTCTCAAGAGTCTTCTTCAACACCACAGTTCAAAAGCATCAGTTCTTTGGCACTCAGCTTTCTTCACAGTCCAACTCTCACATCCACATGTGACTACTGGAAAAACCATAGCTTTGACTAGACAGACCTGTGTTGACAAAGTAATGTCTCTGCTTTTTACTATGCTGTCTTTGTTGGTCATAACTTTCCTTCCAAGTAGTAAGCATCTTTTAATTTCATGGCTGCAGTCACCATCTGCAGTGATTTTAGAGCCCCAAAATAAAGTCAGCCACTGTTTCCACTGTTTTCTCATCTATTTGCCATGAAGTGATGAGACCAGATGCCATGATTACTGCATTCAATATGCCAGCAAATTTTTAAAACTCAGCAGTGGGCATAGGACTGGAAAAGATCAGTTTTCATTCCAATCCCAAAGAAAAGCAATGCCAAAGAATGCTCAAACTACTGCACAATTGCACTCATCTCACATGCTAGTAAAGTAATGCTCAAAATTCTTCAAGCCAGGCTTCAACAGTACATCATGAACCATGAAATTCCAGATGCTCAAGCTGATTTTAGGAAAGACAAAGGAACCAGAGATCAAGTTGCCAACATCCGTTGTATTATCAAAAAAGCAAGAGAGTACCAGAAAAACATATATTTCTGCTGTATTGATTATGCTAAAGCCTTTGACTGTGTGGATCACCACAAACTGTGGAAAATTCTGAAAGAGATGGGAATACCAGACGATCTGACCTGCCTCTTGAGAAATCTGTAGGCAGGTCAGAAAGCAAAAGTTAGAACCGGACATGGAACAACAGACTGTTTCCAAATAGGGAAAGGAGTAAGTCAAGGCTGTATATTGTCACCCTGCATATTTAAATTATGTATGGAATACATCATGAGAAATGCCAGGCTGGATGAAGCATAAGCTGGAATCAATATTGCTGGGAGAAATATCAATAACCTCAAATATGCAGATGACACCACCTTATGGCAGAAAGTGAAGAAGAACTAAAGATCCTCTTAATGAAAGTGAAATAGGAGAGTGAAAAATCTGGCTTAAAGCTTAACACTCAGAAAACTAAGATCATGGCATCAGGTCCCATTACTTTCTGGCAAATAGATAGCGAAACAGTGGAAACAGTTTCCAAGTAAAGCTTTTTTTTTTTTTTTTTGTCTCCATATCACTGCAGATGGTGACTGCAGCCATGAAATTAAAAGGTGCTTACTCCTTGGAAGATAAGTTATGACCAACCTAGATAGCATATTAAAAAGCAGAGACATTACTTTGTTAACAAAGGTCCATCTAGTCAAGGCTATGTTTTTTCCAGTAGTCATGTGTGGATGTGAGAGTTGAACTATAAAGAAAGCTGAGCACAGAAGCATTGATACTTTTGAACTGTGGTGTTGGAGAACACTCTTGAGAGTCCCTTGGACTGCAAGGAGATCCAACTAGTCCATCTTAAAGGAAATCAGTCCTGAATATTCTTTTGAAGGACTGATGTTGAAGCTGAAACTCCAATAGTTTGGCCACCTGATGCAAAGAACTGACTCATTTGAAAAGACCCTGATCTGGGAAAGATTGAAGGCAGGAGGAGAAGGGGATGACAGAGGATGTGATCGTTGGATGGCATCACTGACTCAATGGAGATGAGTTTGAGTAAACTCTGGGAGTTGGTGATTGACAGGGAGGCCTGGCATGTTGCAGTCCATGGAGTCACAAAGAGTGGGACACAACTGAGTGACTGAACTGAACTGAACTAAAGATGGCTGAGGAGAAGTGACAAAGGGCTTGGTCCCAGGGAAAGCTGATAAGCATAATGCATCATAACTAAGTCTAGTTGGAGGGACATTGCTTAAAAGGAAATTTGTAAGCTATTTTATTTATTTGTCACACCACACGGCATGTAGGGTCTTAGTTTCCCAACTACAGATTGAATCCCAGCCTCTTGCATTGGAAGGGTGGAGTTTTAACCAGTGGACCACCAGAGAAGTCCTGTTAAAAGAAATGTTGACATGGCTATAGCTCTTGAGTGGGTTGTCCAGGTGGTATTAATGGTAAAAAATCACCTGTCAATTCAAGAGATGCAAGACACACGGATTCAATCCCTAGGTCAGGAAGATCCCCTGGAGTAGGAAGTGGCAACCTATTCCAGTATTCTTGCCTGGAGAACCCCATGGTCAGAGGAACCTGACAGGATATATAGTCCATGAGGTTGTGAAGAGCTGAGGTTACATAACCCTTGAGTAAAATCATAAATGAGCACAGTTTCTGAGAGAGTTGTACCACAGGTGCTACCAGGCTGGCTGAAAAAGGCATGTGAGTGTATTAAATATAAGCTGACTCAGAGCTGGAACAGGCTGAGACTGCAGCTGAGCCCATAGACCCCAGTGACTTCTTAAGATGGCAGCAAAAAAAAAAAGAAAAAGAAAAAGAGGAAAAAGAACTTCCCATATGGTGGGTTCAAGAGCCATGGAGAAAATGGGCTGGGAACTATTCCCAGAGACCTCAGTTGGTTTTTATTCCAAAAACACTCCCCATCCCCAGGAAAGGGGAATCTTGTAACATCTGCTCAGCAAGATTTCAGAACTGCTATGGACCAGTGGCTGTTCTGTGCCCACCCCTCATTTCTCCTGCTTTTCAGAATGTAGTGTTTATTTTGGTTAACTTGTTTTGTCCTACAATTGTATTTTGTGTGTATATATATGGACAGGTAAATCGTCTTTTCGTTTGCTAAATCTCCAAATCAAGAAGAGCCACATTAGACCTATGTAGAGACTATCAGAAGATTTTGCACTTAGACCCTGGAGCCATAAGTGGATGAGACATTCAGATGCCTTCCTTGCAAACTTTTTGTCTGATCTGGATGGGGAATTATGGTCTATTTGAATACAGACTACATCTGGAAGGTATAGTTCTAAATGAGAAGGTGAAATCACTCCACCCTCATAATGTCAAAAAGCAGTGGATCCACATACTATTTCAAGTTGCAGTTTCTTTTTGCCAAGTATTTTTCAGGTTCATTGTCAGCCTCCTCCAGGGAAATGTCACTCTGGTCCAGAGCTCTCTTTTTGAGGCTATTCAGCAGCCATATTATCAATTATGACTTAATAAAGAGATGCTTTGTTATAGTTACATTACCCTCCCAGCTTTCCTAAATAAAAGGAATGGATTTCTTGGAAGGTATGACAGCCATAAAAATTCTCATTTTAATTAATATTGTCATCCTTTTTTAAAAATTTATTTTATAAAGTACAGTTGATTTAAATATGTTAATTTCTGCTCCACAGCAAAACAATTAAGTTATGTATTTATGTGTGTGTGTATGTTTAGATACATTCTTTTCCATTATGGTTTATCACAGGATATTGAATATAGTTCCCTGTGAGAAATCAGTATGCCAAAGCCTTTGACTGTGGATCACCACAAACTATGGAAATTTTGCAGAGATGGAAATACCAGATGATCTGACCTGCCTCTTGAGAAATCTGTATGCAGGTCAAGAAGCAACAGTTAGAACCAGACATGGAACAAAGGTCTAGTTCCAAATTGGGAAAGGAGTATGTCAAGGCTGTATGTTGTCACCCTGCTTATTTAAATTATATGCAGAGTACATCAGTGAAATGCCAGGCTAGATGAAGCACAAGCTGGAATCAAGATTCCTGGGAGAAATATCATTAACCTCAGATACACAGATGACACTACCCTTATGGCAGAAAGTGAAGAGGAACTAAAGAGCTTCTTGATGAAGGTGAAAGAGATGGCTTAAAACTCAACATTAAAAAAAATGAAGATAACGACATCCAGACCTATCACTTCATGGCAAGTAGATGGGGGAACAATGGAAACAGTCAGAGACTTTATTTTCTTGGGCTCCAAAATCACTGCAGATAGTGACTGCAGCCATGAAATTAAAAGACTCTTGCTCCTTGGAAGAAAGGCTATGACCAACCTAGACAGCATATTAAAAAGCAGAGACATTACTTTGCCAACAAAGGTCCGTATAGTCAAAGCTATTGTTTTTTTCCAGTAGTCATGTTCGGATGTGAGAGTTGGACCATAAAGAAAGCTGAACACCGAAGAATTGATGCTTTTGAATGGTGGTGTTGGAGAAGACTCTTGAGAGTCCCTTGGACTTCAAGGAGATCCAACCAGTCCATCCTAAAGGAAATCAGTCCTCAATATTCATTGGAAGGTCTGATACTGAAGTTGAAGCTCCAATAGTTTGGCCACCTGGTATGAAGAGTTGACTTATTGGAAAAGACCCTGATGCTGGGAAAGATTAAAGGCAGGAGGAGAAGGGGATGACAGAGGATTAGATGGTTGGATAGCATCACCAATTCAGTGGACATGAGTTTGAGTAAGCTCCAGGGGTTGGTGATGGACAGGGAAGACTGGTGTGGTGCAGTCCACGGGGTCGCAAAGAGTTGGACACGACTGAGCAACTGAACTGAACTGTGCTATGCAGTAGAACCTCGCTGTTTATCTGTCCAGCATATAATAGTTTGCATCTCATAATTCAAAATTCACAATCCATCCTCTTCCTACCCACCGCCACTTGCCCTGTGTCATTTTGATCACACATCAGTCTCTAGTCACCCCTGTAAGGCCAGAGCTGCTGAGATGATATTTCTCAGCTTGGAAGCTGCTGTTGCTGCTGCTAAGTCACTTCAGTTGTGTCCAACTCTGTACGACCCCATAGACAGGCTCCCCCATCCCTGGGATTCTCCAGGCAAGAACACTGGAGTGGGTTGCCATTTCCTTCTCCAATGCCTGAAAGTGAAAAGTGAAAGTGAAGTCCCTCAGTCATGTCCGACTCTTAGTGACCCCATGGACTGCAGCCTACCAGGATCAAATTCTGGTTCATAGCATTTCAATATGGTGATGGTGCAACTCTGTGAGCCATCTTGGGAATATACAGTCTGCTTTGTTCCAGGTAGTGTCTTCTGGATTTTTTTTTTTCCATTTTATCAAAATCTGGAGCTAGGCCACATGGATTTCAAATTTTGTCTCTACCACCAACTAGTTGTGTGACTTTGGACTCATTACTCAAGTAATCAGGACTTGAGTTTCTAGACTTCATCTTTTCATCTCTAAAATTGTTACAGGGAAGAGACAATTTTGACTCCGTGTTGGATCTTTTTTTTTTTTTTTTTTAATTTAACCTTTGTTTTTCCGTGCTTTTAGTATTAGCTCTCTCTTTTTAGTCCCTAAGTCATGTCTGATTCTTGCAACCCCATGGACTGTAGCCTGCCAGGCTCCTCTGTCTATGGGATTCTCCAGGCAAGAATACTAGAGTGGGTTGCCATTTCCTTCTCCAGGGGATCTTTCTGACCCAGAATTGAACCTGTGTCTCCTGTTTTGCAGGCAGATTCTTTACTGACTGAGCTATGTGGGAAGCCCTCACAGTATTTAGTATTTACTATAATATTTAGTGTTATAATCATACATAATGGCCTGCCTCAGGGAACCCTGCCCTTTGTCTGAATGTTGAACAAAAATGCTTTTGTTTAGGATCCTGTCAACCTGTGGATGGCTACAGAAAGGAATAAATCAACACGTCCTCTCCTTGAGGAAAGTCATTCCAGGAGATATTTGTAAAATTAATGGCTTTTTAAATTTTGCTTCCTCACCTACCCCTTCTCTATTCTATTAAAGAATCTTGCATCCAGACTTTGATAAGATAGTTATTTTGAGACATTAGTTTGCCATAATCTCGGTCTGCCAGCTTTCTAAATAAAGTTGTAGCCCTTGCCTCAGCATCTCATCCCTTGGATTTATTGACCTGTTGGGCAGTCAGCAGAGTGAGCCTGGGCTTTGTAACAATTTCTGGATAGTAATAATAATTAGTTTAGAAGGCAATTGCAATAATTGAGGTAAATAATACATTTTAAGTTCTTAGAACATGTCTGGCACATTCTAACACTTAAATACCATTTCTTATTTTTATTGTTCTTCTTAATATTGCTATTCTTGGTCATCTTTGCCTTATTTCTTTCATTTTTAAATCCTCTACATTTTCATCAAATGTATCCATATCCAAACTGACGTTAAACTGAATGTTTCATGAAAGTCATGACTGCAAGTCAGAGATTGTAAAGAAGTTTGCAATACAACTCACATTCTGTCTGCTGCCTACATTTGCATGGTCCCTGAAAGTTAGGGAGAGCCACGTGACTGGTTCTAATTAACTAAATGTGATTGAAAATGACATGTGTCACATCTTGGTGAGACTGGGAAAAGGGCATATAAATATGATCCTCCAGTCTTTTCTTCTTCCAAACAGGGAGAATTTAGGTCCCAGAAGATGTAGCTTTGGGATAGTGATGCTGATACAAACCTGGACCGTGTTGTAACTTGGTGGAATCCAACACTTGCCAATTTGTGTTGGATATGTACTATGATCAAGAAATAAATACATGATGCATAATTACTATTTCCCAGTTTAGCTTTTTCATATCCTCATCTAAACTAATACAGTCGGTGTAAAAGATCACCAGGGTCCTACCTCCTAATGATAAGTTAATACCAGAGGAACACAATTCTATTTCTCTAATACTTACTCAAAAAACTGAAAGTACAGTAGAGCTTGCTTCTGACCTGGGGTCACTAGTGCAGTTGCAGGTGATGTCAGCTGGGGTTCTCCTCACCTGTAAGTTCCACTGGTCTGGATGTTTGCAATAGGGATCATTCACACAGCAGGTAACTGATGCTGACTTTCACTTGGGAATTGATTTGGGTCTTTTGACTAGAGCTTTGGACCAACATGTGGGCTTTCCATATGGCTTCAGTGTGTCAGCAGGGTTCTCAAAGGGAATAATTTTCCAAAGGTAAGCATTTTAAGAGATGAAGACAGCCTTTTCTCGGTCCAGACTTGGAATGTCTCATAACGTTACTGCCAATGCATTCTGTCAGTTAAATACATCACAAAGGATAGCCCAGATTACATTAGAGTTCACTTCTTAAAGGGAAAAGTGAAACAGAAATCCATTCTCAGCCATCTCTAATCAATCTTACCCCCACCTCTCCAGTACACATTTACATTCACTCACATTAAATAACACATTAAAATTCACTCTCACATTAACATTCTTGCAAGAAGCAGCCATGCCTCATCGTAATCAGATACCTCTATTTCTAAGGTTTAGCCCATTGCAAATATTCAGCAATAACTGCTGAAAAAATTCATGAATGAGACATACATATCTTTGAACTTTTTGCAAGGTCTTAGGTTTTAGATGCTAATAAATCTGTCTTGAACAAATGAAAGAGGCACATATCCTATATAAAAAGTCAAACTTAAAAACTTACCAAATTAACACATACAATGTAAACACATAATTTTATGTGTGGGTAAGAATAAGCTTTTAATTAAGACATAGTGAAGGAAATAGTTGGAAACTCCAGGCATTATCTTTCATTAATATTCATATTATTATATTAATAAAAGTAAAAAGTATACTCTTTTGACCAAGATATAAATTGACTGGATTCAATATTGTTTCTGACAGTGGGTAGGAAATTGCAAACATTTCAACATTAAGGAAAAATGTCCTAAAGTAAAGACGGCCTACTAATAATTTTTTTTTTCTAGTGCAGCAGAAGTAAAAAAGAAAAGATCTCTTAATAATTCTTGTTTCATAATTAATGTTATTGAGGCTTCAGGGTAATTTCCCACTGAGTTTAATTGTTTATGAGTGTATCGGCTTATTCTTTTGAATTTACATCAGTTTGAAACTCAGCGGATGTGAAATAGATTTGCCAATATTATTTCTTGCTGTTTGTGCAAACCAAATGAAATAAGTCATGAAATTCATAATAGGACTAAGGGTGAACTGAACTTGGCTTTTTCCTGCTGCCTTGTCACCATGACAGAAGCAGCTGTAAAATGAAGGGAAAGATCTTAAGCTTTCTGAAGTCTTGAGTCATTTTAGAAATTCCTTCCCTTTGTATTAACTACATATTTTAGTTTGATGCTGCATTCTTAGTTTCATGCAAGAGTCTGAAGACATTAAGATACACAGTAGTTTTTAAGAAGTCTATCCAGAAGAGAAAAACCTTAAGAAATGAGCATATAGAACAAACATTAGAAAAAATTTGTAGTAGAGCCTGAAGTCAGGCAGGTTGATCCCTCCAGTTCCATTCTTCTTTCTCAAGATTGCTTTGGCTATTTGAGGTTTTTTGCATTTCCATATAAATTGTGAAATTATTTGTTCTAGCTCTGTGAAAAATACCGCTGGTAGCTTGATAGGGATTGCATTGAATCTATAAATTGCTTTGCGTAGTATACTCATTTTCACTATATTGATTCTTCCAGTCCACGAACATGGTATATTTCTCCATCTATTTATTAGTGTCCTCTTGATTTCTTTCATCAGCGTTTTATAATTTTCTATATATAGGTCTTTAGTTTCTTTAGGTAGATATATTCCTAAGTATTTTATTCTTTTCGTTGCAATGGTGAATGAAATTGTTTCCTTAATTTCTTTTTCTATTTTCTCATTATTAGTGTATAGGAATGCAAGGGATTTCTGTGTGTTGATTTTATATCCTGCAACTTGGGAACTCGTGTACACCCATGACTGATTCATGTCAATGTATGGCAAAACCAATACAGTATTGTAAAGCAAAATAAAGTGAAAATTTAAAAAAAAAAAAGGAAAAATTTTGTTTTAAATTTAAAATAATGCAAAAAATTTAAAATACTCTTTATAAGACTCGAAGCTTAAAGTGTTTATTTTCAACACAGACTTCAGCATCCCTTTCATTGTTATTCATGAATTTTATTACAAAATTCCTTGGCTTCACTACACTAGTTTTACCAGTTGGTTTTTTTCGTGGACCTGTGTGAAAAATTAAGTATTTCTCTATTGTCTTGCTGATTCTTAATTATCATTATAGAAGTTTTTCCCCTCTGGTACATTTATTTTATAGTTGAATTAAATTTATAATATATACATCAAAATCTTCCCAATTTACAAGAGACTTTACTGTTTATAAAAGAAGATATTTAAATTCTTTTAGAATTCAAGAGACCTCAGCATTTGTTTCGAGCTATTCAGTGAAAACAGACTATTAAAACAATAATCTTCATTGAAATTCCTATCATAACACAGAGAGATCATTTCTAGTATGACAATCCCTGATTTAACAATGGTTCTGTTGCAGGAAGGCGGACCCCTTCCAGGGCCCAAAACTGGGCACTTGTCTAACACTCAGAAATGAATTGTCTGAGGAGACACATGTGCTGACAAAGCAAGAGATTTTATTGGGAAAGGGCACCCGGGTGGAGAGCAGTAGGGTAAGGGAACCCAGGAAAACTGCTCTGCTATGTGGCTTGCAGTCTCAGGTTTTATGGTGATGGGATTAGTTTCCGGATGGTCTTTGGACAATCATTCTAATTCAGAGTCTTTCCTGGTGGCACACGCATTGCTCAGCCAAGATGGATGCTAGCAAGAGGGATTCTGGGAAGTGGACTGACACGTGGTGTCTCCTTTCGACCTTTCCCGAACTCTTCCGGTTGGTGGTGGCTTATTAGTTCCGTATTCCTTATCAGGATCTCCTGTCATAAAACAACTCATGCAAATGGTTACTATGGTGCCTGGCCAGGGTGGGCGGTTTCAATCAGCGTGCTTCCCCTAAACAGTTAAGATAGTGCAAAAGCACTAGGGAGTCAGTGGAAACCATAATTGGAATTTAGAATGTTGCTCTTTTCCCAGGCTAGTGGCACATGGTACAATCCTGTCTTGTGATCCTGGGCAGTCATGCATTTACCAGGGTCAACAACTGATACACTTACAATTCTATACCTAGACAATTCTGGTTTTGACTTTCAGTACAATATCCAGTCAATTACATGATATATTCAGCACTTTATTATAAAATAAGCTTTGTGTTAGATAATTTTGCCCAACTACAGGCTAATGTAAGTGTTCTGAGTCTGTTTAAGGTGGGCAAGACTTGTTTGGTAGGTCAGGTGTATTCAACACATTTTTGAAATGATATTCTCAATTTACAATGGATTTACCAGGACTTAACTGCATCATAAGTCAAGGAAAAGAAGACTTTTTAGCTAATAACTTAAATAATGAATTAAAATGTTTTCTTCTAGAAGCTTTGCTAGTAGAGCTGATAACTTTACAAACCTCAAATATTTTAATTTGGAAAAAGTAAATCCCATTTATCATAAACTATATTTAACATTATTATAAAAATAATCAAACTGATTTTTATTGCCATGACTAGAAAGGGCGATGGCAGGCAGGAGGGAAAGGGTGACATGAGATTGCAGCAGGCACTGTCTGTGCCCCTGGGTTTATGTGCACACGCGAGGGGGGGAGGAATAGGGGTGCCTGAGAAACACACAGGAATAGTTGTTTGGTGTTTTCACAAGGCCCCTAGGCAGGGTCTTTTGTGTCCATGCATTTGCATTTCTAAGTGCTCAATGCAGATAGCATTCTTGTGTCTATCTGATATAATCTTGGTAGAATAGTAAACTCAACGATTTAGAAGAGTCTACTGTAATGTCCCTTGGTTTCTCGCATTCTAAAAGGAAAGCCGCATACATTTAACATCAACTAATTCGGCAATTGTAGCACGTCCAAAATATTAGAGAAAATGTTGTACATTCTTTAGGTATGTATCTTCTCAGTTTTATAAAATTCACATTCACTTTTAAAGAAGATAGGGAGGAACTGAGTACCGATAAGGATATTGTCTAATTGTCAAAATCTGGAGTCTCTTTACAGTCAGCTAACAGTGAATGATAAGTAGCAAGAAAGGGTACCACCCAGCCAGAAGGTTAACAACATACAAAAGCCAAGAATGTTTCATAATTACAGGCTCTTCTTCCTCTACATGATCTTGCTCACACGTCCACAGCACCATTGTTAGGAACAGTGTCTTGCAGTTTTATGCGATAATCTCAGTGTATTATGTCTTCATAGGAGAACTTCCCGAAGAAGGCAATGGCACCCCACTCCAGTACTCTTGCCTGGAAAATTCCATGGATGGAGGAGCCTGGTGGGCTGCAGTCCATGGGGTTGCTAAGAGTCGGACAGGACTGAGTGACTTCACTTTCACTTTTCACTTTCATGCATTGGAGAAGGAAATGGCAACCCACTCCAGTGTTCTTGCCTGGAGAATCCCAGGGACGGGGGAGCCTGGTGGGCTGCCGTCTATGGGGTCGCACAGAGTTGGACACGACTGAAGCGACTTAGCAGCAGCAGCAGGAGAACTTCCAGTGGTGGACTGACTGCTGGTACTGACCTGTAGAGATGTGTTGTGTGATAATCACAATGTGACCCCCAAGGTTTGCTGTTGGTTTTCTCCTTTTTTGTAAGCAGTTCTTTGCAGGAGACAGTTCTCAGCAGGAAGCCTCTTTCTGTATCACTTTAACAAAGCAACATGTAACTATCTACTCATCTCCACCCCAAGCACACCTTTCAAATCTTTTAATCACCCAATGCTTCACTTATCCTGCTGGTTCCTTCAGTAGATCAAAGAAAAAGTAATTAACAGATGACCAAGTCTCTTCCCCAGCTTCTTTTTCAATAATCTCTTGAACAAACTGTGTGAACAAGATGCATTTGAAGAAAGATCATGAAGAGTTGACAAGCCTGCATTCAGTGGGGGATGGTGATGACTCTGATCCCCTCTCTTAATGAATAACTCAGGTTACTTCCCCTTTTCCCTTTAAGGATCTTCATGGCAGAGCAGAATTCTCAGAGGTAGTTTTTGCAGACACTGAGTCCACCTTCTCCCCAGATTGATGGCATTCTGATTAAAAGCAGCTTTCCCTTCTAGCAACATTTGCCCCTTGGGTACTGATTTTGAGCAGGGAGCAGCTGGACCCGAGTTTGATAACATTTTCGGACATAGTCCCATGGTAGAGTGTGTGAACTGTTGCAGCCACATTGCCTTCAGACATGATTCTCGTGTATTCACCTGCTGCAACCAAAAATACTTTCTTTTTCTCCTCTCTTTCTTTCTCTGTCAAACACACACGTACAGACACATCTGACAATGAGAAGGAAGCACCTTATTACCAGATGTTGATTTATTAAAACACTATCTTTTTTAATTGATTTTTTAAATTAAAATTTTATTTTTTTACTTTACAATACTGTATTGGTTTTGCCATACATTGACATGAATCCACCACAGGTGTACATGAGTTCCCAATCCTGATTCCCCCTCCCACCACCCTCCCCATATCATCTCTCTGGGTCATCCCAGTGCACCAGCCCCAAGCATCCTGTATCCTGTATTGAACATAGACTAGCGATTTGTTTCTTACATGATAGTATACATGTTTCAATGCCATTCTCCCAAATCATCCCACCCTCTCCCTCTCCCTCAGAGTCTAAAAGTCTGTTCTTTACATCTGTGTCTCTTTTGCTGTCTCGCATACAGGGTTATCATGACCATCTATCTAAATTCCATATATATGTGTTAGTATACTGTATTGGTGTTTTTCTTTCTGGCTTACTTCACTCTGTATAATTGGCTCCACCTCATTAGAACTGATTCAAATGTATTCTTTTTAATGGCTGAGTAATACTCCACACTGTATATGTACCACCGCTTTCTTATCCATTCGTCTGCTGATGGACATCTAGGTTGCTTCCATGTCCTGGGTATTATAAACACCTTATCTTTATAAATTTTTTTCTAGCACTTTCTGAAAGACATAGGAGAAAATGCATTGAGTAGGAAAAGATCATAAATGAAAAATACTTTACCATTCATCAAACTTACCTCATTTTCCCCCTGTACTGGGCCTCAGAACTTGGTAATGGGGATAAAAGAATTATTCCAACGGGAGGCCAGTATGCAACTGTTTTTCTCCTAAGGCCTCATACACTTATCAATATTAAACCAGATTCATTAAACAGCCAGTGTGATTCACATGTACACTCATTACAGAGTAAGTCCTAACTTAAGGGAGAGCAGCAGCTTCGCAGAAAATGAGTGACACATTCTGCTATTGGGCAGGTCAAGTGCAGAATTTACACCTGAACCACCAGAGTGCCTATCTCACACCTGCTGGGTCAGAATCAGTAGGAAGTAGGGCCCAGGAACATGCTCATTTTTATTTTCACTTTGAGAGATTTTAAGGCACACTAGTGAAATTCTAGGGTAACATGTTGATTTCTTTTCAAGGAAAACTTAACCCTTAAAAGGGAAAAGGAGCCATTAATAATACAGACAAATGCTTTGCATACTATTTTGCTCATTCAAAGTTTTAAATTGTAATTTTTACATTTTTTATCATTTCATATGCTAAGTTGAGGGTGGCCACAGTTTACTCATATTACAAAGAAGAAAACTATGGCAAATACACAATGTTTCAAATGCTTCCAATTAGGAGGAGCCCTAAGATTTGGATTAAAGTCCGATGCTACTAAAATTCTAGTTGTTTTAGTTCAGTTCAGTTCAGTTCAGTTGCTCAGTTGTGCCTGACTCTGCAAGCCCATGAACTGTAGCACACCAGGCTTTCCTGTCCATCATCAACTCCCGGAACTTGCTCAAATTCATGTCCATCGAGTCGGGGATGCCATCCAACCATCTCATCCTCTGTCATCCCTTTCTCCTCCTGCCTTCAAACTTTCCCAGAATCAGGGGCTTTTCCAATGAGGCAGTTTTTCACATCAGGTGGCCAAAGTATTGGAGTTTCAGCTTCAGTATCAGTCCTTCCAATGAATATCCAGGACTGATTTCCTTCAAGATTGATTGGTTTGATCTCTTTGCAGTCCAAGGGACTCTCAAGAGTCTTTTCCAACCCCACAGTTCGAAAGTGTCAATTCTTCAGTGCTCAGCTTTCTGTATAGTCCAACTCTCACATCCATACATGACTACTGGGAAAACCAGTTTGATTAGACAGACTTTTGTAGGCAAAGTAATGTCTCTACTTTTTGATATGCTGTCTAGGTTGGTCATAGCCTTTTTTCCCAAGGAGCAAGCGTCTGAATTTCATGGCTACCATCACTATCTGGAGTAATTTTGGAGCTCAAAAAAATTAGGTCTGTCACAGGTTCCATTGTTTCTGCATCTATTTTCCATGAAGTGATGGGACTGGATACCATGATCTTTGTTTTTTGAATGTTGACTTTTAAGCCATCTCTTTCACTCTCTTCTTTCACTTTCATCAACAGGTTCTTTAGTTCCTCTTCTCTTTCTGCCATAAGGGTGGTGTCATCTACATATCTGAAGTTATTGATATTTCTCTCGGCAATCTTGATTCCAGCTTGTGCTTCATTCAGCCTGGCATTTTGCATGATGTCCTCTGCATATAAGTTAAATAAACAGGGTGACAAAATATAGCCTTGACATATTCCTTTCCCTATTTGGAACCAGTCCGTTGTTCCATGTCTGGTTCTGACTGTTGTTTCTTGACCTGCATACAGATTTCTCAAGAGGCAGTTAAGATGGTCTGATATCCCCATCTCTTGAAGAATTTTTCACAGTTTGTTGTGACCCACACAGTCAAAGGCTTTAGCATAGTCAGTAAAGCAGAAGTAGATGTTTTTATGGAGTTCTCTTGCTTTTTGTATGATCCAATGCATGTTGACAATTTGATATCTGGTTCCCCTGCCTTTTCTAAATACAGCTTGAACATCTGGAAGTTCTTGGTTCATGCTCTGTTGACACCTAGCTTGGAGAATTTTGAGCATTACTTTGTTAGCCTGTGAAGTGAGTGCAATTGTGCAGTAGTTTGAACATTGGCATTGCCCTTCTTTGGGATTGTAATGAAAACTGACCTTTTCCAGTCCTGTGACCACTGCTGAGTTTTCCAAATTTGCTGGCATATTGACTGCAGCACTTTCACAGCATCATCTATTAGGATTTGAAATAGCTCAACTGGAATTCCATCATCTCCACTAGCTTTGTTCATAGTGATTCTTCCTAAGGCTCACTTGGCTTTCCACTCCAGGATGTCTGGCTCTAGGTGAGTAATCACACCACCCTGGTTATCTGGGTCATTAAGATCTTTTTCCTTGGTATAAAGCTCTACAATTAACTAATCATGAGAAATGAAGCATCTTATGTGAGAATTAGATTCTAAGTCAGTGTGCAAAATAGAAATAGTGCTCAATCAAATTATGCTTGAAAATTCCTTAATAATTCATTAGTATGGAACATGCATTTTTGTGTTAAGTACTGTATTTAAAATAATATATAAAGTATAAAAAAGGTACAGTATGTTCTTAATAGAACTCATGTAAAATATAATTGATTTTTTTGAAAATTTGTGGTTAAAGTTTTATAATTTAAATTTAAATATATACAAATAAGTCAAATAGTTGTAGAATTGTGACAGGATATAGAAATTAAGGTTTAATTATTTTCCTTAGGATGTAGTCCGAAAGGCATTCCACAGTTAACCAAGTTTTATTTGTCTATAAATATAAGACACTTTAAAACATTTATACATGTAAGTATTCTAATTGGAAATGACTTATGTACTTCCTAGAGCACATCTATTTTATAAGAAATCCTAGGAGGATTTAATAACTAGAATGGGTAAAATAAATGTTTATAATTTTAAGTACTTATTTCTTCTAATTAATGAAAGCAGCATGCAACTGAACCCCTCAGGGTTTAGTTCAGTCACTTAGTCGTGTCCGACTTTTTGAGGCCACATGAACTGTAAGTAGGACGCCAGGCTTCCCTGTCCATCACTACCTCCTGGAGCTTGCTAAAACTCAGGTCCACTGAGTTGGTGATGCCATCCAACCATCTCATCCTCTGTTGTCCCCTTCTCCCCCTACCTTCAATCTTTGTCAGCATCAGGGGCTTTTCCAATGAGTCAGTTCTTCACATCAGGTGGCCAAAGTATTGGACTTTCAGCTTCAGCATCAGTCCTTCCAATGCATATTCAGGACTGATTTTCTATAGGATTGCCTAGTTTGATCTCTTTGCAGCCCAAGGGACTCTCAAGAGTCTTCTGCAATACCAATATACCCTGGAAAAGCATAAAAACTTCTTTCTATTTTCAATGCTGCTATTAACTTTTTGCAAAAGATAGTCCTCATCATATTAATTCATTGTAACATAAAGATGCAGAAAAAGAGTTGCCTTCTTAATTCTTCTACATAGTCTTAAGTATGATGCTTAGTCTTTATTTTACATAGCTAATTTTATCTAGGTAAATTCTTATGATTCATTAAATTATAATTTTATTAATAATTTTGCTTTCCAGATGATTTTATTTTCTCTTGGAATTTGTGTCACTGTCATTTCTGCTTTCTACATGTTTATCTGCTTATGTTATCTTCATGGATTTATTTATGCATGCTATTTTTTAAGATTTTGGGAAAACTCTTTGCTCAAACTAACAATAAAAACAATTATGACAAATGGTTAACCTGTTCAGTTACACAAAGGAACTTGGAAAATTACAAATATATCATAATGATATTAATTTATGAATCTAACTATGAAAATGCATTCTTCTCCTTGCTTTATTTTCTTATGAAAGGGGCTTACTGTGATAATTTCATCAGTGAGGTACAGTAACTATTCTGTTAAATTTAAGAATATGTATATTATAATTCAAATACTGTCCTGGGCTTTAGGCTGTGTGACAATGAAGTGCAAATTTGAAAGAATTATCAACATTTAATTCTGCTGATTTCAAATTATTATTTTTCTAATATCCAAAATAGAAAAATAAAATGAAGTGATTTTTTAAAAATTATTTTTACTGGTACATGAAAAATCTTTGTTGGTTTTTGTTCCTTGCCTGGCACAACTTTTGAATTGAAACTCTGTCTGCTTAATTAATAAACTTGATTCTTAAAATCCACAAAGCTTCAGATTTTATGTATAGGGTTTTTGATTGAATTAAACTATAGCACCAGTAAACAGACTACAGACATAGAAAATACACTTATGGTTGTCAAAGATGGGAAGGAGGGATAAACTAGGAGTTTGGGATTAATATATACACATTACTGTATATAAAACAGAGAAACAAGAAGGACCTACCATATAGCACAGGAAATGTTACTCAGTATCTTGTAATAAACCATAATGGAAAGTAAGAGTTGAAATTCAAGGCCAGCCGATTTGATAAACATTCAAATTATCTTCAAAACCTGAGCTAAGTCCTATACAACTTTACAAGAACTAATTATCTTATAATCTTGGCATTTAGTAAAGAAATGAATATTCATCTTTAAGAACCAATATTTGAAACATAATTATATTCAAAGGATCTACCTAAGAAGACTCACAGGAGTAATTCTGATATTTGACCCATTAATAATATTCAATGTCATTAAACAATTTACCAGTAATGTAAAAAGTGATGAGATACACATGAAGCAGGATTTTCTCCATTTCAAAGGAGTCCATGGTGAGTGGTTTAGCAACTTTGAGAGCTGAATTTTTAAAATGATTTTAAATAGACATTCAACATCTTCAGGGTGCTATATGTAATGGTGGATGCAAACTATTATCCTTGTCTTTAAAATTGGGTTAATCCCATTACATTCTGCAGTTACATGTGTGGATAGTTCATTCCATACCCAGAGAGCTGCCTGCATCAAGTGTTGGCTCCTTCATGTTGGCTAAAGTATTTTCATGTTTCCAAAAAAATGTCACACCATGATGAACTGCACTTTGTGAATTTCTTTTTTCTGAGGGTCCCAATAAAAGAAGCAGAGTTTCAGAAAGATGTCTGTGTTTGAACAATTATAGAAGATGATTAGCTTGTTAAATTAAAGAAGACATCTTGGAAGGTTCTTAACACATCCTAACTATCCTTATTATCAAAATAAGTGTATAAGGACTTAATGATTATACTGCATGATAAGAAAAGCTTTGATGGAGTTTTGACCCCTACCTCTGAAAATCAGACATGTTTTAATATGCTGTCTCTGCAAGGGAGTTCATATTTAAAAGCAGACTCAAAAATGACCTCTTGATGGAACTGATATTTCCTCACATGGAAACCCAGGTGTCTCATGAAAAGTGCAAATTATGATTCAGTTGGCCTGAGGTGGAGCCCAGGAAACTGCTTTTCTAATAAGTTGCCTCCCATGGGAGGCTGACCCTGCTGGTCCATGAAGGCACCTTGAATAGAAGGTTCTAGAACAGTGTTCCCGATAGAACTTTCTGCAAAGATGAAAAAGGTCTCTTTCTGTGCTTTCAGATATGAGAGACACTAGGCATAGTTGGCAAGTAAGCTGTTGAAATATGGCAAATGAGAGTGAAATTTTAATTTTAATAAACAACTCAGATATAATTTATCAGATATGTCTATGACTATCTTATTGGAGGCTGCTGCTCTAGACTGCCTAAGAGTTAATACAATATCCTTAGACACTGATCTCTGTCTGAAACTGAAAGAAGTTAATTCACAAATACTTGTGATGTCTCAGTATAATCAGCTTTTTCTAACAAGAGGTATATCTTCTAAACTAGAGAACAAATTGACCTTTTGAGGTGTGCTTTCAGAATGAAGTAAATTTGCTGGGAGTCATGGTGGTGATCCAAAGGAAAAAATCTACAAAGGTTTATCTTGATTCATATAGTAAATAGATCACTACAGAGGAATGAAGAAAAATAAATAGTATCAAAAGGCAAGAGAAAGGTTGAAAAGATTGGGAGTATTCAAGGGGCAGCCTCACTCCTCTGGGTCTCTGGAGAGATGGAAAAATAAAGAAGATTTGAATAAACTTGGGACATTTCCCTAAAACTCAGATATTTTTTCAGTAAAACTCCCTATTTCTCTGCATTTTTGTTTTTACAATTAAATAGTTTTATTTGCATATGTTACCTCCCACTCACCCTTTGATGAAAAATCCAAGAGAGGCACATAATTCCAGTATGAGCATGTTACTTCTATTCTCCCTGAAAGTGTTAGTCGCTCAGTCGTGTCTGACTCTTTGCGACCGCATGGACTGTAGCTCCCCCAGTTTCCTCTGCCCACGGAATTCTCCAGGCAAGAATACTGGACTTTACTGTCATTCCCTTCTCCAGGGGATCTTCCCGACCCAGAGATCAAACCCTGGTCTCCTGCACTGAGGCAGATTCTTCACTGTTTGAGTAACCAAGAGAGTTGCGGAGACTATCCTCCCTAAGTCTCTCCAACTTGAACTCTGGAACTGACTATTTGGATATTTGCAATTTGTGAAAATTTTGGTTTAAACAATTATCATTTTAAAGGATAAGAATATAGAATACAAAGTCATGGTTACCAGCAGGGAAAGGAGGGTGGGATAAATTGGGAAACTGAGATTGACCCACACACACACTAATATGTACAAAGTTGATAACTAATAAGGACCTATTGTATAGCACAGGGACCTCGACTCAATACTCTGTAATGGCTTATATGGGAAAATAATCTTAAAAGAGTGACTATATGTATATGTATAACTGATTTACTATGCTGTGCAGGAGAAACTAGCCCAACATTGTAAATCAACTATACTTCAATATTCTTTTATTAAATACAGAAAATTAAAGGATAAGAGCTTTATTACACTGAATTATAAAATAAGCTACCTTGAGATAGTTCTGTTCTTTTGAAACCTGCTTTCTTAACTCTTTTTAAATCTTCAGATTGCCTAGTGTCCTGGTTTGCACCTTAAATTCCTCATGTGGCATTAGATTCAGAATCAGCTGGGAAGAGCATGGCTGTGTTGCTGACTGCACCATACTTTACCGCACTCTTCAGCAGCTTTACACTGTCTTTTGACCTAGACATCTCTTTATGACTTTTCTGTCCTGATCATGTATTCCAAATTTCCTGCCTACCTGTGAGAGATTTCTGCAACACATTTTGCAGACTTTTCCATGCATTTGTTGAGCCCACAAAATCCCTGCTTAAAATATGACATTGGTGAAAGCTATGAAGAAAACAGCTATTGTTCAGACTGGAAATGTCTGCAGCCAAGAATAGCAGTGATTTCTCTGGTGCCACTTCTGTCATCAGGATTTTTACTCCTGGCAATTTAACATTAGCATGCTGGGAATTTATTGAACAAAGAAACATTGAATTAATGAGCCAACAAAAATGATCAACATCAAAGACTTGATGTAGATGGGGAAAAGTGAGCAAAAGAAAGAACGCGTTCAGAGATGTTAGCGAGTTCATGACAATCCTAAAGGATGTCACCTATCAACCTTTTGAATAAACAAAGCATTAGTTAACAGTTGGCACTGAAATTGTCTCTTCCGGAGATTTGGATGAGATCCCGGTGAATATATCACCCAGGCAGAATGGAGGATTTTCCCTAATCTCTAACACTTTAAACCCAAAGCCATTCTGTTGAATCTTCCGAGCCTTCTAATACCCATTTAACTAATCCATTTATACCAGTTGTTGTGATTCTGCATGTAACATACACAATAGGTCCTACCAGCCCTAGCAGAAAGGAAACAGTTGAAAATGTACAAGTGTACATTAGTCTAACTGCATGGACTGTAACTCTGATACTGATTGCGCTTTAAAGTGAGGTAGGGAGCCAAAGACATGGCTACTTCTCAAGATTCTAGCAGGGACTTCCCTGGTGGTTCAGTGGCTAAGACTCTGTGCTCCCAAGGCAGGGGACTTGGATTCCGTCCCTGGTCAGGGAACTAGATTCCCCAGGCCACAGCTAAAGATCCCACATGCCACAACGATGATTGAAGATCTGTGTGCCACAAATAAGACCCAAAGCAACCAAATAAATAATTAAATATTTTAAAAATTCTAGCAATAAGATAAAAATAGGACTCTAGGAAATGGGATCTTGGGCCCAAATAGTGCAGCAAAAGACAGACTTATTAGCAAGTTTTGAGTTTATACTAATATATAATACAATATAATATGATATAATATAATATAATACTATATATGCATGTTTTCAAGCCAGGTATTATATAGTGTACATTTGAGTGTTTAGTTCAGCCTACAGTTGACCTGAGACAATAAAATGTCATTCTGGGAAATAATTCATATCTTGTTAAAATTTTACAGTGGGCTAATTGTCACAGTCAAATTAAGTAGAGCATTGAAACATTTTGTGGTAATGGCCTGAGATGATCCAATATATATTTGCCCCAATGCTCTTCTTCACTGTGGAGTAATGGTGACATATGGGGCTGCAGATAAAAGAAGCAGAAGGAATTTAAACAGCAGGGAATTAAACAAGGTAAACAACCAGAGCCTCTTGATGAAAGTGAAAGAGGAGAGTGAAAAACCTGGCCCAAAACTCAACATTTGAAAAATGAAGATCATGGCATCTAATCCCATCTCTTCATGGCAAATAGACGGGGAAACAATGGAAATAGTGAGAGACTTTATTTTCCTGGGCTTTCAGTGCAGATGGTGATTGCAGCCATGAAATTAAAAGACATTTGCTTCTTGGAAGAAAAGCTATGACCAACCTAGCCAGCATGTTAAGAAACAGAGACATTACTTTGCTGAGAAAGGTCCATCTAGTCAAAGGTATGGCTTTTCCAGTATTCATGTGTGGATGTGAGAGTTGGAACCATAAAGAAGGCAGGAGGAGAAGGGGATGACAGAGGATGAGATGGCTAGATGGCATCACCGATTCAGTGGACATGAGATTGAGCAAGCTCCAGGAGTTGGTGATGGGCAGGGAAGCCTGGTGTGCTGCAGTCCATGGGGTCACAAAGAGTCGGGCATGACTGAGTGACTGAACTGAACTTAACATAGTCAAAGGCTTTAGCATAGTCAATGAAACAGAGGTAGATGTTTTCCTGGAATTCCCTTGCTTTGTCTATGATACAGTGAATGTTGGCAATTAGATCCCCAGTTCCTCTGCCTTTTCTAAACCCAGTTTGAACATCTGGAAGTCCTCTTTTCATGTGTTGCTGAAGCCTAGCTTGAAGGATTTTGAGCATAACCTAACTAGCATTGGAGGTGAGTGCAATTGTCTGCTGGTTTGAACACTCTTTAGTACAGCCCTTCTTGGGAATTGTGATGAGGATTGACTTTTTCCAGTCCTGTGGCCACTGCTGGATTTTCAAAATTTGCTGACATATTTAGTGCATCAGTTTAATAGCATCCACTTTTAGGATTTTAAATATCTCTGCTGGAATTCAATTACCTCCACTACTCCACTAGATTTTTCATACTTTTTGTCAGATCTATGGTTTTTCCACTAGTGATGTATGGATGTGAGAGTTGGACCATAAAGAAGGCTGAGCCGTGAAGAATTAATGCTTTCGAACTGAATTGCTGGGAGAAGAATCTTGAGAGTCTCTTGGACTTCAGGATCAAACTAGTCAATCCTAAAGGAAATCAGTCCTGAATATTCATTGGAGGACTGATGCTGAAGCTGAAGGTTGAATACTTTGACCACCTGATGTGAAGAGCTGACTCATTAGAAAAGACCCTGATACTGGGAAAGATTGAAGGCAGGAGGAGAAGGGCACGACAGAGGATGAGATGGTTGGACGGCATCACCAACTCAATGGACATGAGTTTGAGTAAGCTCAGGGAGTTGGTGATGAACAGGGAAGCCTGGCATGCTGCAGTCCATGCAGCTGCAGAGTCAGACAAGACTGAGTGACTGAACTGAACTGTGCTATGCAGTAGAAAGTGAAAGTGAAGTGAAGTCGCTCAGTCATGTCCGACTCTTTGCAATCCATGGACTGTAGCCCACCAAGCTCCTCCGTCCATCGGATTCTCCAGGCAAGAATACTGGAGTGGGTTGCCATTTCCTTCTCCAGGGGATCTTCCTGACCCAGGGATCGAACCCAGGTCTCCCACATTGCAGGCAGACGCTTACCTATCCAGCATATAATACTTTGCATCTCCTAATTCCAAATTGCCAATCCATCCTCTTCCCACCTCCCAACACTTGCCCTGTACCATTTTGATCACACATCAGTCTCTAGTCATCCCTGTAAGAGGATGAGCTGGTTGGATGACATCACCAACTCAATGGACATGAGTCTGAGTAAGCTCCGGGAGATGGTGACGGACAGGGAAGCCTGGTGTGCTGCAGTCCATGGGGTAAAAAAGAACAAGACACACCTGAGTGACTGGACAACAACCACCACTAGCTTTATTGGCAGCAACGCTTCCTAAGGTCCACTTGACTACACACTCCAGAGTGTCTGACTCTGGGTGAGTTACCACACTATCATGGTTACCCTGATCATTAAGATCTTTTTTGTACAGTTCTGATGTGTATTCTTGCCATCTCTTCTGTTTCTGTTAGGTCTTCACAGATTTTGTCCTCTACTGTGCCCATCTTTGGATGAAATGTTCCTTTGATAGTCCCAGTTTTCTTGAAGAGATCTCTAGTCTTTCCCCTTCTTCTGTTTTCCTCTATTTCTTTGCATTGTTTATTGAAGAAGACCTTTGAAAACACCTATGAAAGTTCATTTAGCTCTAATTATAAATAATATTTACAACAAATTAATTGATACTAAGAAAATGATTTTTCTGCTATATAGCCAGAATTCTTTGGTGCTTAGGCTCATAGACTGAAAATTTTTATATATTACTCATTAAACTCTACATTTAGTTAAAAGTTACTGAAATAGCAAATTCAGAGGATGATATTATGTACAGGAAAGAACATTAGATTTTGCATCAGGTTTCTAATACAGTTTTGGTCACTACCTGATTTTGGACAAATCTCTTAAGTTGCCTGAATGTCATAGTTTTAATTGTGGAACTTTACGTGGTGATTTGTAATGTCATTTCAAGATTCATAGATGGGAGTGGGTAGGTGGGTGTTTGATTCAATGAATTATGAGAGAACAATACAATGAATTTTACTGTTTGCTGAACAGTGTAATAATAAGCTATAGAATTTATACATAAGATTTACTTAAAATAATAGTGCTATAAAGAATATGAAGAAATTATCCTATCTACCCATATGATTCAGTTCAGTTCAGTTCAGTTGCTCAGTCGTGTCCGACTCTTTGTGACCCCATGAATCGCAGCACGCCAGGCCTCCCTGTCCATCACCAACTCCCGGAGTTCACTCAGACTCACGTCCATCGAGTCGGTGATGCCATCCAGCCATCTCATCCTGTCATCCCCTTCTCCTCCTGCCCAATCCCTCCCAGCATCAGAGTCTTTTCCAATGAGTCAGCTCTTCGCATGAGGTGGCCAAAGTACTGGAGCTTCAGCTTTAGCATCATTCCCTCCAAAGAACACCCAGGGCTGATCTCCTTTAGAGTGGACTGGTTGGATCTCCTTGCAGTCCAAGGGACTCTCAGGAGTCTTCTCCAACACCACAGTTCAAAAGCATCAATTCTTTGGTGCTCAGCCTTCTTCACAGTCCAACTCTCACATCCATACATGACCACAGGAAAAACCATAGCCTTGACTAGACGGACTTAGCATACTAAAATAAAATATCTTCTTTAGTATTAGCACTTTATTGAAAGAAGCATGATAGAATTGGGTCTTTGTTTGGTACAGAATGGCTGCATCATTGCTAAAATTGGACAAAATGCACTTAAATTTTCAGGATCAGGACATTTTCAGTTATTGTCTAAATTGTGCTTTTAAAAAATAAATGTTAAAATACTGGGGGAGGATGAATACAAATTAATCACTTTTAAGGCCAATAAATTGAAACCACTGAAGAATCAATCTCATATATATATCAGGGTTGGGATGTGAAATAACTTAGCATTTGGAAATCTTGTCATTTTTTTTCTGAAATGTGAAAATAAGAATCAAAGTGACATTAGCAAAAATATTGGTTTATAAAGCAGGATAAAACTTTGTAGGAAAAAAATGGAAAGGATCAACTACACAAAAATATAGGAGAAAAACCTGGTGGCTGGATGCTGAACCCAAGCTGTGAGGGTACTGGAATTTATTAAAAGGAACAATTCATGGGGCATTTGGAAGCAATTTTCCTGCTATATTATGCATTCATGAGTGCTACACTAGGATCCTGCGGCTACTTTGGGTCACCATAGTTTCTGAAAGATGTGGACAAACTGGAAAAGATGGGAAAGGAATGAGGAAAATGAAGGGACAAAAAATAATAACCCGAGGAAAGTTTTAAAGAACTGTGTTATGAGAAGAAAAGCCCGTGGGACAGCCTGATTGTTATTATTAGATACATGAGGTATTTTATCAGATTGCAACTAATTATTGTTTTTTCTCCACCCCAGTGTTTGCTAGAACAAAAGAAAGATGTTTAATTACAGAGTATTTAATTGTATATATACCCCCCAGTTAAACGTGTGTTTGCTTTGCCATTTCTTTGATCTAGCAAGCAGAGTGTTAGAAAGTTACCTCAGTAATCCTTAGAAGGAGAAATCTCCCTAGAGATCTGAAAATAGAACCCTCTCTTTATTTGAACAGAGTAGATTCCTTGGTCTAGAAAAGGGCTCTCTCTGTTTCTCTTGTGTTTTGCCTGGTTTTCTAGACCTGGGATATTTAGTCCAATGATACTTACAAAAGTAGGTGTTCAACTGGAGACAAGGGGCTTATGGAGCCCTTGGGTTTTGAGAATTATAAAGGGGCAGGTTCAGAAATGCAAAGACAGTTTCTGAAAAAATGTGAACGCAGTGCTCCCTGAGTCTGGGGGGTGGTGAGGATGGCTTGGAGAGACGAGAGCGCACAAGTAGAGAACGACGAACATTCAAGCAGTGGGGATCCTTGTTCCAAGATATTCTCAGAATCCTTTGGAGATTCAGGGACTCATCTCCTAGGTGACTGTGGAGTCACAGCTGTGGAGGACCAATTGTCAACAGAGACACCTTGTGGCGGGGAGAAGCAATGGCAGCAGGAGGCGGATGAGAAACAGCTTTGGGTAGCGGAGGACCATAAAGGCTGGCTAGACTCTCCTCCCAGGGTGCTGCTGCTGCTGCTGCTAAGTCGCTTCAGTCGTGTCCGACTCTGTGCGACCCCATAGACGGCAGCCCACCAAGCTTCGCTGCCCCTGGGATTCTCCAGGCAAGAACACTGGAGTGGGTTGCCATTTCCTTCTCCAATGCATGAAAGTGAAACGTGAAAGTGAAGTCGCTCAGTCGTGTTCGACTTTTCGCGACCCCATGGACGACAGCAGCCCACCAGGCTCCTCCGTCCATGGGATAGATGTTCTTAATTGTAAGAGAGATGCTACCACACTTACAGCCCATCTTGGAGAAGTAGCAACGCGGAGGAGCAGCTTGTTAACAGATACAAAGATGAGAGGAATAATGAAAAGATATAAATACAGATACATTGAAAACATTTAATTATGCACATATTATTTCTTTTTAAAAATTCATTTCATTATTATTATTTCTTTTTACTTTATTTTCCACCAATACAGTATTGTAAAGTAAAATAAAGTAATTATGCACATATTATTTCTTTAAAAAGTTGTTTCTAATGTGCCTAGGGATCAAATCTTCATGTTATTAACTCTCATGGCTCCCAGAACCTCTATTTAAACTTGTAAAAATTGAAATCTTATGTTTATTGCTATATAACAAAACCTTATCTACCCTCTAGGGAGAAGGAAATGGCAACCCACTTCAGTATTCTTGCCTAGAGAATTCCATGAAGAGAGGAACCTGGAGGGCTATAGTACAAGGGTCACAAAGAGTCAGACATGACTGGGTGACTTACACTAGCCACTAGACATTGGAGAAGGCAATGGCACCCCATTCCAGTACCCTTGCCTGGAAAACCCCATAGATGGAGAATCCTGGTAGGCTGCAGTCCATGGGGTCGCAAAGAGTCGGACACGACTGAGCGACTTCACTTTCACTTTTCACTTTCATACATTGGAGAAGGAAATGGCAACCCACTCCAGTGTTCTTGCCTGGAGAGTCCCAGGGACGGGGGAGCCTGATGGGCTGCTGTCTATGGGGTCGCACAGAGTTGGACACGACTGAAGCGACTTAGCAGCAGCACCCTCTAGAGTGTATTCCACAAAAGAAGGCCCATGCATCTCACTTCTGAATTTTCAGCACAAATTCAATTTACACTCAGGATTGTCATTGACTTCTACCACAATGGTACAGTATATACATTCAATGAGTAGTTTGGTAGGTAACATACACTCCATAAATGGGCCTTGAATATCATTCCTTAAGAGTCTAGAAGTTAGAGTTGAATACATCATTTAAAAAACGTTCTCATAGTAAAAATACAAGACCCAGGAAGTTTCACTGATATATCTTTCCAAACTTTTAAGAAGAAAGGTAAATAAACAGTGATACTAGTCAGACATAAATTATTTTAGGATATGGAAAAAGGGGATAATTCCTTAGTTTTAAAATTTTTTTTAAAAAATAGGGTTAGCATCTGTTCATTGATTCCAAACCCTGGCAAGGAAACTACAAAAAAGTAACATTACAGACCAATAGTGAACATAGTTACAAACCTTCTTAATAAAATGTTAGCAATTTCAATTCAGTATATGTGTATGTATGAGTGTGCATATATATACTGATATCAGGTGGGGTTTTCCATATGGAAGGTTAGTTGAGCACTGAAAAACCATCAGTGTAATTTAACACATTGAGAATAAATGAGAGGGGGGAAATCACATGGTTATTTAGACAGAGAAAAATCATTTGACAAAATTCAACCCACTCATGATTAAAAGCTCTGAGAACACTAGAAGCAGAAGGGAAATATCTTAAACTATAAGTAATCTATAAAAGTATCTATTAAGCAAACCTAGAACAAACATCTTACATAATGGTGAAATATTGGAAAGATTGTCCTTGAAATTAGGAATGAGATAAAGTTATTCAGTTATCAACATTGTACTAAAAATTCAACCAGTAAAATAAGACAAGGAAAAAAGACATAAGAACCAAAACAGAAGAAATAAAACAATCATTATTCAGACATAGTTTTTGTGTGCCTAAAAAAGATAAAGAGTTCATAAACATTCAGAATTGATAAGTGAATTTAGCAAAGTTATTGCATGTGTGTTCAATCAACGAAAATCATTTGCATTCCACCTACAAAACAACAAAAACTGAAAAAAATTGTACCATTATAATCACATCAACAACCACCAAATATCTATGAATAAATCTATCAAAAGATGTTTAAAGACTCCACACTAGAAAATAAAATCCTTCTTAAGATGAAAGACTAAGTAAATGGAGGGATAATTTATGACCCTTGGAAGTACTATGCTAGACATTTCCAAATAGCTGCAGTATAATGAAAACAATGTGATATTTGTGCACAGATAGAGAAGTTGAGAGCCCAGAAGTGGCCCGTAGCCTGTCACCCAACAGTGGTGGGTGGTCCGATGAGCAGCCCATATTTCCCTTAACAAAAGAAGGACTGCCTCTGTCAGCTGCTGAGAATGATGAAGCTGCTGAGGAACCTGCTGCAAGATGCTTCTTGACTGTTGGCTATTTGTGGGGATATCCTCGGCTGGAGCAACCTGGCCAGCTCAAGGTCACAGCTGCTTCTGGAGTTCGCCTGCACTCAGTGACCCAGCCCCTTCTCCCCAACTCCAAAAGGCCGTGGAGTACGGGGAGGCTTTTACTGGGACGTCGTCACAGTTCAGCCTCTCTCTCTGTCCAGTCCTGTTTCCTTTCCATCTCTTCCACACTGGTGGGGTCCCAAGGGCACTCTTTAACAAACGTCTGGCAAACTCATCTTCATCTCAGAGCCTGCTTCATAGGGAGGCCAAATTGCAGTAGCTAGTGCCAGGAGTGTTCTAAAGAGCAGATGCTAATACGGGATTTCAGGGCTGGCTGGCTGCTGCCTGGAGGGAAGATGAAGCCGACTACTGGAAAGTCCACCACGTCGTCATCCAAGTTGCAGCTGCTCGTCCAGATGTGATCGCCTTTGCTCGAGTAGAATAACAGGTGCTCTGTGTATGGCTCCTGATCTGAGGAATTTGGTATTTTCCATTCTTGCTAGCAAAGAGGATCATAAACAGTTCATATGCAAATCAAAATTAAGATGAGGTATCAGCTCACACCAGTCAGAATGGCCAGCATCAAAAAATTCATAAACAGTAAATAATGGAAAGGCTGTAAAGGAAAAGGAACCTTTTTACAGTATGGAAAATAGCATGGAGGTTCCCAAAAACTAAAAATAGAGCTACCATATGACCCAGAAATCCTACTCCTGGGCATAAAACCAGAGAAAACCATAATTCGAAAAGATACAGGCATCTTAATGTTTATAGCAGCACTGTTTACAACAGCCAAGAAATGGAAGCCACCTAAATGTCCACTGACAGAGGGATGGATAAAGGAGCTGTGGTACATTTGCCCTATGGAATATCACTCAGTCATAAGAAAGAACAGACTAATGCCATTTGAGGCAACATGAATGGACCTGGAGATCCTCATACTGAATGAAACGTCACACAAAGAAAGACAAATACCATATAATATTGCATATATGTGGAATCTAAAAAAAATGATGTAAATTTATTTACAAAACAGAAATAGACTCACAGACATAGAAAGCAAGCTTATGGTTACCAAAGAGGGGAGGGTGTAGGGATAAATAAGGAGTTTGGGATTAACAGATGCACACTACTATATATAAAATAGATAACCAACAAGTAACTACTATATATGGAGAAGGCAATGGCACCCCACTCCAGTACTCTTGCCTGGAAAATCCTATGGATGGAGGAGCCTGGTAGGCTGCAGTCCATGGGGTTGCTCAGTCGGACACGACTGAGCAACTTCACTTTGACTTTTCACTTTCATGCATTGGAGAAGGAAATGGCAACCCACTCCAGTATTCTTGCCTAGAGAATCCCAGGGATGGGGGCGCCTGGTGGGCTGCCGTCTATGGGGTCACACAGAGTCGGACATGACTGAAGTGACTTAGCAGCTGCAGCAGCAACTACTGTGTAGTATAGGGAAACATACTTATAAGAAAAAAGAATCTGAAAAAAAAATATATATATATATATTCTTTCTCCCAATTCACTTAACATTTTTATTTCCAATACTTCGAACTCTTTATCTGGTAAATTGTTCACTTTGTTATTTGTTTTTTATGGGTTTTCTCCTTCTCATTTGTTGAGAGCAGATCCTTTGCCATTTCTTTTGTTTTTTTTTTTTTAATTGGAGGACAACTGCTTTACAATATTGTGTTGATTTCTGCCATACCAGCAACATGAATTATTCATAAGTATACAGATGTCCCCTCCCTCGTGAACCTTCCTCCCATCCTCCACCCATCCCACCCCTCTAGGTTGTCAGGGAGGCAGGCCCTGGATTGAGTTCCCTGTGTTATACTACAAATGTGATATGCGTTGTTATCTTTCTGACTTACTTCACTCTATAACAGGCTCTAGGTTCGTCCAGCTCACCAGAACTGACTCAAATGTGTTCCCTTTTGTGGCCAAGTAATATTCCATTGTATATATGTACCACCACTTCTTTATCCATTCATCTGTCGATGTCATTTCATTTTGCTTAACTTCCTCTGCATCTGTGAATTTAGGTAAAACTGTTATCCATTGTGGTCTTGAAGCAGTGTTCTTATGTGGGACCATCCCTATATACACTGTGTGTCCAAAGCGTTTGTGGGGAGAGCTGAGTTTGATGTGGATGCAAGCCTATCTTTCCCCAGGAAGGCAGGCAGCTGTCACCTTGGTCGGGTAGGACTGAGTTAGAAGGGATGGAGTTGCAAGCTGATTTGATGCAAGCCATCCTCTCTGCTCAGTGGCCATCACTGCCCTACTGGGGGTGGTGTCTGACCCTGAGTCTCTGGAGCAGAAACCCTGTGGATCCTTGCCTAAGTGGGATCTCTACCCTTGAGGTATGTTTTCCCCTCCCCACAAGGAGATCCTTTCCACGTGGTGTGGGTGGGTAGGGGGAGTACAGAAACCAGTGTGGTCTGCAGGCTCCGAGTGTGGATGGGGATGGCTGTGCTGGAGCAGCCTTGTCACAGATGTGAGCTGCTTCCAATGTGCTATTAGGGTAAGTGCCAGCAGTGGTACCCCTGTCCACCCAGGCTCTGCCCAGAACCAGGGATCTTCTGTGTGAAGGTCCAGTCTTCTCCCCACCTGTGGCTGCACAGACCCAGTGCTGCCCTGTGACGTGGAGTGAGTGGGACCATAGTGTCTGCTCCACTAGGGCTGGAATAGTTGCAACAAGCCTGGCAGTGACTAGAACAGACCTTTCTGTGTCCTGCCTGTGGACAAGCCAGTACATGCAACCCTAAAGGGCACAGTCCAGGCTTCCACAGCCCTCCTGAGACTCCCAGAGGCCCTCCAAGCAGCAAGGGGGCTTGTCTTCCCCATGTAGGGTTCCAAGACGGGAGCTCCCAATCTGTGGCTCTCATGGCTCACTCCCTGGGACAGGTGTCTACCTGGGCTGTCTCCCTTTTCCTCTGAGTTCCCTCCCAGGGGTCCAGGTCCCACGTGATGGTGTTTCCCTCCCTACCTGATTACCTGTGTATTTTTCTTACAGCCTTGGTTGTACAGGAGTCCTTCTGCCTGTTTCCAGGTATCTTCCCTGAGAACTATTCCACCTGTAGATTTTTTTGATGTGTTTGTGGGAAAAAGTGAACTCCATGCTCTCCTGCTCTGCCATCTTGATACATCTCCAGAGTTGTGTACTTGTGATAGAAACGATGGGTTTCCAGGTGACGCTAGTGGTAAAGAACCTGCCTACCAGTGCAGAAGACGTAAGAGACTCGGGTTCAATGCCTGGGTCCAGAAGACACCTTGGAGGAGGGCACAGCAGCCTACTCCAGTATTCTCGCCTGGAGAATTCCATGGACAGAGGAGCCTGGCAGGCTATAGTCCATGGGGTTGCACAGAGTATGACATGACTGAAGAGATAGCACTCACACATATATGATAGAGACAATATTGCTGGCAAAGTTTAAGATATTCTTTATCTGACTTTTTACAGAAAATCCAGGTTTTTCATCTCCTGTAATTGGCAGTATTCTTTTCAGTATAGTCTGTGGGTATTGGTCTTTTTGTGTTTTCTACGTGTTTTTGAGTCAGTTTTGGTCATTTATATATATCCTTGGATGAGATGATCAACAAGGACCTACTATATAGCACAGAGAACTCTGCTCAATGTTATGTGGCAGCCTGGATGGGAAAGGAATTTGCAGGAGAATGGATGCATATATATGTATGGCTGAATCCCTTCACTGCTCACCTGAAACTATTTCACAACCTTCACCTGAAACTATCACAACATTGTTAATTGACTATAATCTATTGCATCTTTATTTATCTTTTCTGTCTGTTTTTTTCATTGCTAGTAATATGTTGATAATAACTTCTATTTTGATAAAAACAAGACTTGGCTAGATGCTATTTTACTTAATTGGCATAATTTATTTGCTATTTATTTTAATGAATTTTTATTTCTGATTGTATTGTCTATTTTTTAAAAACTAGCTTTGTTCTTTTTTGTAATTTCTTGGATTGAATGTTTAATTTATTTATTTAAAATATTCTTGAATTATAATGAATGCATTTATAGTCATAAATTTTCCTCTCAGTACTGCTTTGGTCTAAATCCATTACTTCTGATATATGGAGATTCACGTCTTATATATAAAGTTTGTAACCTTTGCTTTAATTTCTCATGTCCACTGTATAATCATAAGGGATTTGATTTAGGTCATACCTGAATGGTCTAGCGGTTTTCCCTACTTTCGTCAATTTGAGTCTGAATTTGGTAATAAGGAGTTCATGATCTGAGCCACAGTCAGCTCCTGGTCTTGTTTTTGTTGACTGTATAGAGCTTCTCCATCTTTGGCTGCAGAGAATATAATCAGTCTGATTTCAGTGTTGACCATCTGGGGATGTCCATGTGTAGAGTCTTCTCTTGTGTTGTTGGAAGAGGGTGTTTGCTCTGACCAGTGCATTTTCTTGGCAAAACTCTATTAGTCTTTGCCCTGCTTCATTCGGCACTCCAAGGCCAAATTTGCCTTTTACTCCAGGTGTACCTTGATTTCCTACTTTTGCATTCCAGTCCCCTACAATGAAAAGGACATCTTTTTTGGGCGTTAGTTCTAAAAGGTCTTGTAGGTCTTCATAAAACTGTTCAACTTCAGCTGCTTCAATGTTACTGGTTGGAGCATAGACTTGGATAACTGTGATATTGAATGGTTTGCCTTGGAGATGAACAGAGATCATTCTGTCGTTTTTGAGATTGCATCCAAGTAGTGCATTTTGGACGCTTTTGTTGACCATGATGGTTACTCCAGTTTCTTCTGAGGGATTCCTGCCCGCAGTAGTAGATGTAATGGTCATCTGAGTTAAATTCACCCATTCCAGTCGATTTTAGTTCACTGATTCCTAGAATGTCGACGTTCACCCTTGCCATCTCTTGTTTGACCACTTCCAATTTGCCCTGATTCATGGACCTGACATTCCAGGTTCCTATGCAATATTGCTCTTTACAGCATCGGATCTTGCTTCTATCACCAGTCACATCCACAACTGGGTATTGGTTTTGCTTTGGCTCCATCCCTTCATTCTTTCTGGAGTTATTTCTCCACTGATCTCCAGTAGCATATTGGGCACCTAATGACCTGGGGAGTTCCTCTTTTGGTATCCTATCATTTTGCCTTTTCATACTGTTCATGGGGTTCTCAAGGAAAGAATACTGAAGTGGCTTGCCATTCCCTTCTCCAGTGGACCATGCTCAGGTATGACCTAAATCAAATCCCTTATGATTATACAATGGAAGTGAGAAATAGATTTAAGGGCCTATTCTGATAGATAGAGTGCCTGATGAACTATGGAGAGAGGTTCGTGACATTGTACAGGAGACAGGGATCAAGACCATCCCCATGGAAAAGAAATGCAAAAAAGCAAAATGGCTGTCTGGGGAGGCCTTACAAATAGCTGTGAAGAGAAGAGAGGCGAAAAGGAACGGAGAAAAGGAAAGATATAAACATCTGAATGCAGAGTTCCAAAGAATAGCAAAAAGACATAAGAAAACCTTCTTCAGCGATCAATGCAAAGAAATAGAGGAAAAGAACAGAATGGGAAAGACTAGAGATCTCTTCAAGAAAATTAGAGATACCAAGGGAACATTTCATGCAAAGATGGGCTCGATGAAGGACAGAAATGGTCTGGACCTAACAGAAGCAGAAGATGTTAAGAAGAGGTGGCAAGAATACACAGAAGAACTGTACAAAAAAGATCTTCATGACCCAGATAATCATGATGATGTGATCACTAATCTAGAGCCAGACATCTTGGAATGTGAAGTCAAGTGGGCCTTAGAAAGCATCACTACGAACAAAGCTAGTGGAGGTGATGGAATTCCAGTGGAGCTGTTTCAAATCCTGAAAGATGATGCTGTGAAAGTGCTGCACTCAATATGCCAGCAAATTTGGAAGACTCAGCAGTGGCCACAGGAATGGAAAAGGTCAGTTTTCATTCCAATCCCAAAGAAAGGCAATGCCAAAGAATGCTCAAACTACCACACAATTGCACTCATCTCACATGCTAGTAAAGTAATGCTCAAAATTCTCCAAGCCAGGCTTCAGCAATATGTGAACCGTGAACTCCCTGATGTTCAAGCTGGTTTTAGAAAAGGCAGAGGAACCAGAGATCAAATTGCCAACATCCGCTAGATCATTGAAAAAGCAAGACAGTTCCAGAAAAACATGTATTTCTGCTTTATTGACTATGCCAAAACCTTTGACTATGTGGATCACAATAAACTGTGGACAATTCTGAAAGAGATGGGGATACCAGACCACCTGTCTTGCCTCTTGAGAAATGTGTATGCAGGTCAGGAAGCAACAGTTAGAACTGGGCATGAAACAACAGACTGGTTCCAAATAGGAAAAGGAGTACATCAAGGCTGTATATTGTCACCCTGCTTATTTAATTTATATGCAGTGTACATCATGAGAAACGATGGGCTGGAAGAAACACAAGCTGGAATCAAGATTGCCGGGAGAAATATCAATCACCTCAGATATGCAGATGACACCACCCTTATGTCAGAAAGTGAAGAGGAGCTAAAAAGCCTGTTATGAAAGTGAAAGAATGTTGGCTTAAAGCTCAACATTCAGAAAACGAAGATCATGGCATCTGGTCCCATCACTTCATGGGAAATAGATGGGGAAACAGTAGAAACAGTGTCAGACTTTATTTTTTTGGGCTTCAAAATCACTGCAGATGGTGACTGCAGCCATGAAATTAAAAGATGCTTACTCCTTGGAAGAAAAATTATGACCAACCTAGATAGTATATTGAAAAGCAGACGTTACTTTGCCGACTAAGTCCGTCTTGTCAAGGCTATGTTTTTTCCTGTGGTCATGTATGGGTGTGAGAATTGGACTGTGAAGAAGGCTGAGCACCAAAGAATTGATGCTTTTGAACTGTGGTGTTGGAGAAGACTCTTGAGAGTCCCTTGGACTGCAAGGAGATCCAATCAGTCCATTCTAAAGGAGATCAACCCTGGGATTTCTTTGGAAGGAATGATGCTAAAGCTGAAGCTCCAGTACTTTGGCCACCTCATGCGAATAGTTGACTCATTGGAAAAGACTCTGATGCTGGGAGGGATTGGGGGCAGGAGGAGAGGGGGACGACAGAGGATGAGATGGCTGGATGGCATCACTGACTTGATGGATGTGAGTTTGAGTGAACTCCGGGAGATGGTGATGGACAGGGAGGACTGGCGTGCTGCGATTCATGGGGTCATAAAGATTCGGACACGACTGAGTGACTGAACTGAACTGAATCTTTGCTTTTGATTTCTCTTTAACTCATATTTTCTTTAGAAATGACCTTCAAATTTTTGGATATAGTACTTTATATGTATGTATGTATTTTGTGTCATTTGGAGCTAATATAAGTGTACATTTTGAATCACTTGTAGCATATATATATATATATATATATACACACACACACATATATGAAAGTGAAAGTCTCTCAGTCATGTCTGACTCTTTGCAACCCCATCGACTATACAGTCCAAGGAATTCTCCAGGCCAGAATACTGGAATGGGTAGTCTTTCCCTTCTCCAGGGGATCTTCCCACTAGGGATCAAACCCAGGCCTCCCACAATGCAGATGGATTCTTTACCAGCTGAACCACCAGGGAAGCCCATTTATATATATATATATTATATTATATATATATTATATATACATATATATATATATGTGTATATATATACATATATGTATATTCTTTACCAGCTGAACCACCAGGGAAGCCCATTTATATATATATTATATTATATATATATATATTATATATGCATATATATATATATATTTATATATATATATGGCTGGACCATGCAACATGATGGATCTAAGTTCCCCAACCAGGGCTCAGACCCATGCCTCCTTCAGTGGAAGTGTGGAGTCTTAATCACTGGACCACCAGAGAAGTCCCAGCTAATATCTAGTATATTGCATTGTGGCTTGAAAATGAGGCCTGTATAAATTCTTTTTCCTGGAATTAATCGAGTTATTCATTGTGGCCTTATACATGGACATGATCTACTGTTGCAGGGTCAAAGAATTAGGGTTTGGGGTAAGAATATGTATGGATTGTTAAAATTTCTTTGTGATCTTTTTTCTTTTTTTAAAATAAATTTGTTTAATTGGAGGTTAATTACTTTACAATATTGTATTGGTTTTGCCACACGTCAACATGAATCCGCCACAGGTATACACGTGTACCCCATCCTGAACCCCCTCCCCCCTCCCTCCCTGTACCATCCCTCTATATGGAATTTAGAAAGATAGTAACCATAACCCTGTATGCCAGACAACAAAAGAGACACAGATATATAGAACAGTTTTTTGGACTCTGTGGGAGAGGGCGAGGGTGGGATGATTTGGGAGAATGACACTGAAACATGTATAATATCATATATGAAATGAATAGCCAGTCCAGGTTCGATGCATGATACTGGATGCTTGGGGTTCCATTTCACGCCAGTAAGAATGGCTGTGATCCAAAAGTCTACAAGCAATAAATGTTGAAGAGGATGTGGAGAAAAGGGAACCCTCTTACACTGTTGGTAGGAATGCAAACTAGTACAGCCACTATGGAGAACAGTGTGGAGATTCCTTAAAAAACTGGAAATAGAACTGCCTTATGACCCAGCAATCCCACTGCGGGGCATACACACTGAGGAAACCAGAATTGAAAGAGACACGTGTACCTCAATGTTCATCACAGCACTGTTTATAATAGCCAGGACATGGAATCAACCTAGATGTCCATCAGCAGATGAATGGATAAGAAAGCAGTGGTACATATACACAATGGAGTATTACTCAGCCATTAAAAGGAATACATTTGAATCAGTTCTAATGAGGTGGATGAAACTGGAGCCGATTATAGAGTGAAGCAAGCCGGAAAGAAAAACACCAATACAGTATACTAACACATATATGTGATTTTTTTCTATAATTTTTTCTGCTATAAAATTCTGTCTATATTAGATCAATCATGTTAATTGCATCATTCGAATTCTCTCCTGAGAATCATATTGTCCTTAATCCTGAATGATGAGAAAAGGTGGGGAGGAGAGACAGTGTGGAGATGAAACTGACAGTTATTCTACTAAATGTTTCATATTTTATGCAGTACAGACTTACTCAGGGGCAAAGAGAATTATATATCTTGTTAATAAAACACACAGAAGCAAAAAGCAAACAAATTTTATACATTTCTATTCACTTCATCTGACCATTTCTAAAAGATGCATGTGAAAATCTCTCACTGTGAGTTGCACACTTTTTTTTAAAATTAATATAAATTTTTGCTGTACATGCCTTACCTATAGCATATGAGGCAAGAAAATTCATGATTATCATATATTCTTTAGGTAAGCTATTTCTTTCCTTGTTGAGTTTAGTCTCCTAATGAAATCATCAAAGGCATTCCCATTTCTGCTAGGTCTTTTAGACTTCTAGCAGTTCTTTTGATTCTTTTTTAGAAGATCCATCTGTCTGTTTATATCATCCACTTGTTTTTGCCTGTTGCTGCTTTCCCCATAAGAGCCTTTATCATGTTAATCATGGTTATTTATTTAGTTTTTATTTATTTATTTACTTTTTTGGCTGTGCTATGTAGCTTGCACAATCTTAGTTCCCTGACGAGGCACTGACTGAACCTGGGCCACAGCAATGAAATCACTGAGTCCTAATCACTGGTCTGCCAGGGGATTCCCTAATCACTGTTATTTTAAGTTTCCTGTTTGAAAATTCAAATACCTGTGCCATATCTGAATCTGGACTGATGCTTGTTTTGTTTCTTCAAATGGTTTTTTTCTCTTTTTTTAGATTGCCTTGTCATTTTTTCATGAAATCAGAACATATTTTACTGGCTAATGGGAAGTGAGGGGAGAGGCCTTTAGTTCTGAGCTAATCTGGTTAGGATTTGGGCTTTTCTTACTGTTTGCTGTGGTTTGAGTGACAAGGCTTCAGATTCTTCTTGTGTCATATGTTGTTTCCTTCTTGGACTGTAAGTACTTCTCAGAGAGAGAGTCTGTTTGCTTACAGCTGTAATCCACTATTATTATTATTATTAATCATTTTTATTATAAGATATGGGTGAAAGCATGGAGGAGGGCATGGCAACCCACTCCAGTATTCTTGCCTGGAGATTTCCATGCATAGAGGAGCCTGGCAGGCTACAGTCCATGGGGTGGCAAACAGTCAGATGTGCCTGAGCGACTAAGCATAGCACAGCACATGGGTGAGAGAGGGCATTCTGTAAACTTCCGTTAAATCTCTTTCATGGGAACTATATCTCTGACTGTGACCTTCATGAGTGATTTCTCCTGTATGGCTTCTCCTCTGACAAGGACAGGAAGGCTGGGGGTGGTGGAGGTGGGGAGAGGAACATCCTTCCCACACAACCCTGGGACCAGGTCCTGATGAATTCCTTTCCCCTGTGGAGGAGGCTCTTGTTATAGAGAAGCCTTGGGCATCTGTCACAAAGCTCACTTTTCCCTCCCGCTGTGAGAGCCACTAAAGGGACCTTTTCTTCCAACTCCACTGTGACAGTCAGGGAGGTCCCTGGAGGTGAAGTCCAAGAAGCGTGGCGCTTACTAGGCCCTCAGCACCCAGGAGGGTCTCACTTTTACATTAGTCCACATTCTGTCTCCAATAGTTTGACAAAAGCACCTGTAAGTGTGCCTATCCATATATAGCTTTGGGGGCTTCCACTCCAGGTGAAAGAAAGTGAAATTGCTACTTGTTCTGTCATGTCCAACTGTTTGCAACCTCATAGACTGTAGTCCACTAAGGGTGTTCTGTCCATGGAAATCTCCAGGCAAGAATCCTAGAGTGGGTTGCTATTTTCTTTTCCAGGGGATCTTCCCAAACCAGGGATCAAACCCCTGTCTCCTGCATTGGCAGCCAGGTTCTTAACCATCTGAGCCTCCAGGAAAGCCTAGTCCAGATCTCAGTTAGGAAGCTCTAGATTTGCCAGTCTTCCCAGAATTTCAGATGGAGCTTTTCACTAGACTCAGTACTCTGAAAGGTTTAAGGAAAATCACTGATTTTCAGTTTGTTCAGTTTTTTCTTGCCTTAAATACAGAAGTTACAACTTCTGGGCTCTTCCCAGTTCTCTGCGTCCAAAACTAGAGTTCCTTAATCTAGGCTCTCATTGTAAGTATACTTGCTTTGGGTCTCATTTACTGCTTTTCATGTTACAGTGCACCTTATTTGATTTATAATTTATCATTTGTTTAATACATCCTTCAATGTTTTGTTACTGATAGCCTTTTAATGTGACTTTGTTTTTGTCTTATTCCTTCTGAAAGGCACATAGCTGGATTTGTTTTGTTAATCCAAACTAGTGTTTGTCTTTTAATAGGACAACTCAACATATAACTGCTGTACCATCATTGTTGCTTTGTGATGTGAGGATTCTGACCTTGATTTCCCAAATTCATGATTTGTTTTTAGCAGTCTATTTTAATTACCTTTATTAACATTTTCTTAATATACAGAAATCATTTTCTTGCTGTTTTAATTTTTTTATTTTTGGGGTTCTCTGCTCAATTCTTTGAAGTGTCTTCTTGTATCAGGTTAAAAATTCTTTTTTAAAAATATTTTTTAATGGGGTATAGTTGATTTACAATGCTATGTTAGTTTTAGGTTTACAGCAAAGTGAATCAGTTATACATACATATATCTGTGTATATTTTAAATTTCCTTTTTAACCTTTTCTTTATATATAAATATCATTCTTTTGCTATTTTACATTAAAATATTATATATAAATATACAGACACACACACTATTATATATATAAAACAGATAACTAATAAGAACCTACTGTATAGCATGGGGGGGGCGTTCAACTCAATACTATATATCCATTCTGATTTTAGATTCTTTTCCCACGTAGGTTATTACATAGTACTGAGTTGAGTTCCTGTGTTATATAGTAGGCTTTTATTAGTTGTCCATCTTTCATGTATATGCTGCTGCTGCTGCTGCTAAGTCGCTTCAGTCATGTCCAACTCTGTGCAACCCCATAGACGGAAGCCGAAAAGACTCCCTCATCCGTGGGATTCTCCAGGCAAGAACACTGGAGTGGGTTGCCATTTCCTTCTCCAATGCATGAGAGTGAAAAATGAAAGGGAAGTCGCTCAGTCATGTCTGACTCCTAGTGATCCCATGGACTGCAGCCTACCAGGCTCCTCCGTCCATGGGATTTCCCAGGCAAGAGTACTGGAGTAGGTTGCATAGTAGTGTGTGTGTATATGTCATGCCCAGTCTCCCAATTTCTTCCTCCCTCCTTCCTCCCTTGGAAACCATAGTTTGTTTTCTACGTCTGTGCCTCTATTTCTCTTTCCTAATTAAGTTCATTTGTAGCATTCTTTTTTGGATTCCACATATAAGTGATAATATATTTTTTCTTTTTTTAATATAAATTTATTTATTTTAATTGGAGGTTAATTACAATATTGTATTGGTTTTGCCATACATCAACATGAATCCGCCACGGGTGTACATGTGTTCCCCATCCTGAATCCCCCTCCCTCCTCCTTCCCCATACCATCCCTCTGGGTCATCCCAGTGCACCAGCCCCAAGTATCCTGTATTATGCATCGAACCTGGACTGGTGATTCATTTCATATATGATATTATACATGCTTCAATGCCATTCTTCCAAATCATCCCACCCTCGCCCTCTACCACAGAGTCCAAAAGACTGTTCCATACATCTGTGTCTCTAGAGCTAATCAATGAATATAGTAAAGTGGCTGATTTTTTGAATGGGTCATTATTTTTCTGGAATTGAGCTGCAGGAGTTGCTTGTATATTTTTTAGATTAGTTCTTTGTCAGTTGCTTCATTTGCTATTATTTTCTCCCATTCTGAAGACTGTCTTTTCATCTTACTTATATAAAATACGTAGGAATATCTGTTTTTTTCTATCTGCCTGCCTTTGCTTAGTATGACAATCCATGTTGCTACAAATGACATTATTTTGTTGCTGCAAATTCCAGTTGAGCTATTTCAAATTCTGAAAGATGATGCTGTGAAAGCGCTGCACTCAATATGCCAGCAAATTTAGAAAACTCAGCAGTGGCCACAGGACTGGAAAAGGTCAGTTTTCATTCCAATCTCAAAGAAAGGCAATGCCAAAGAATGCTCAAACTACCGCACAATTGCACTCATCTCACACGCTAGTAAAGTAATGCTCAAAATTCTCCAAGCCAGGCTTCAGCAATATGTGAACCGTGAACTTCCAGATGTTCAAGCTGGTTTTAGAAAAGGCAGAGGAACCAGAGATCAAATTGTCAACGTCTGCTGGATCATTGAAAAAGCAAGAGAGTTCCAGAAAAACATTTATTTTTGCTTTATTGACTATGCCAAAGCCTTTGACTGTGTGGATCACAATAAACTGTGGAAAATTCTGAAAGAGATGGGAATACCAGACCACCTGTCTTGCCTCTTGAGAAACCTGTATGCAGGTCAGGAAGCAACAGTTAGAACTGGACATGGAACAACAGACTGGTTCCAAATAGGAAAAGGAGTATGTCAAGGCTGTATATTGCTACCCTGCTTATTTAACTTCTATGCAGAGTACATCATGAGAAACCCTGGGCTGGAAGAAGCACAGGCTGGAATCAAGATTGCTGGGAGAAATATCAATAACCTCAGATATGCAGATGACACCACCCTTATGGCAGAAAGTGAAGAGGAACTAAAAAGCCTGTTGATGAAAGTGAAAGAGGAGAGTGAAAAAGTTGGCTTAAAGCTCAACATTCAGAAAACAAAGATCATGGCATCTGGTCCCATCACTTCATGGGAAATAGATGGGGAAACAGTGGAAACAGTGTCAGCCTTTATTTTGGGGGACTGCAAAATCACTGCAAATGGTGATTGCAGCCATGAAATTAAAAGACGCTTACTCCTTGGAAGGAAAGTTATGATCAACCTAGATAGCATATTCAAAAGCAGAAATATTACTTTGCCAACAAAGGTCCATCTAGTCAAGGCTATGGTTTTTCCAGTGGTCATGTATGGATGTGAGAGTTGGACTGTGAAGAAAGCTGAGCTCCAAATAATTGATGCTTTTGAACTGTGGTGCTGGAGAAGACTCTTGTGAGTCCCTTGGAGTGCAAGGAGATCCAACCAGTCCATCCTAAAGGAGATCAGTCCTGGGTGTTCATTGGAAGGACTGATGCTGAAGCTGAAACTCCAGTACTTTGGCTACCTCATGCGAAGAGTTGACTCATTGGAAAGGACCCTGATGCTGGGAGGGATTGAGGGCAGGAGGAGAAGGGGACGACAGAGAATGAGATGGCTGGATGGCATCACCAACTTGATGGACATGAGTATGAGTGAACTCCGGGAGTTGGTGATGGACAGGGAGGCCTGGCGTGCTGTGATTCATGGGGTCGTAAAGAGTCGGACACGACTGAGCGACTGAACTGAACTGAACTGAATATTTCATTGTATATATGCATCTCACAGCTTCTTTATCCACTCTTCTGCTGATGAAGTGTTAATGTAGTCTATTTTTATTTTCGTTAATTTACAAATATCATTTTGTTGCTGTTTTACAGTTTAAAATATGTTGCTCTCTGCTCATTTTTTGAAGTGTTTTCTTGTATTATTTTAAGAATCCATTTTTATTTCCTTACTTAGTCATGGGGAATGTGTCACCCAGGTGGTGAGAATTTAAAAATGAATCCTATTACCAGTTGGCAACAAGCATGGGCTGGAAAGCTAACCACAGATTGAGTGACTTCATTTGGATGCTTCCAGGCTTGTCAGCTCTTACAGAGGGAACAGTGAGAGACATTCTTCTCCTGGCTTCCTGGCCCCCTGGCCAGTTCTCCTTAGAGGAATAGGATGGGTAATAGCTTTATGCTTTTCCTAGAACCATGATCATAAAGCAGACAGGGATGTTTCTCCATGAAAACCACAGCTTGGGATGTCATCACCTGTGTCTCCCCAGTGGCCTGTCCTTTCAGACTGCAAAGCCTTGTGATGGACACTGCTCCTCGCAGGGCCCCTTGGAAAGAGCAGCTTGTACAAGAAACTGTGTGACCTCCTGCTTCACCCTAAGCTGTAGCCCTTGGCCCAACATCTTAGAACACACACACACTCAGATGACTAGAGGAAATTTTTCTTGTTTTAAATAAGGATTCATTAGCAGCGTAGGAAGCCATCTTTATAGAATCTTTTGCTGGTTGTTAACTTTTTTCCATCTTCTTGAATAAAAAAGTTAGACAAGCAACACTTTGATATATTGCAGTCTGCAAAATTGCAGCATTGTGTGCCTGATGATAACTAAAGAATGTTCAATATTTCATCTTCTATAAGTAAAAGAGTTCCTCACATTTGAATTAACTAAAGTAAAAAACTGTATTTGTATGTATTTGACAAACTTTTCAACTCTTATTTTGCATCTGGCCAAGTGAAATCTCTCAAATCAAGGCTGCCCTATTTATTCACAAAAAAATGTTATCCTGATAAATTGTGAAAATGAAGAGGCCTATTTCTTGAAATACATTTTGTCCTACTTGTCAATGTGGAGAATGTAAAATATATTGCTTCAGAACAACAGAAATAGCATTAAATTTGCTGAGCTTCATTCACATGTTAACATTTGAGCTTTTTCGACCTCCTTAAATCTTGGCACACTTCCTGCTTCCTGGCTTTTCTCATCTTCCAGATCAATTCCCATTTGATTTGGAGACACAAATTTGTTAAAAGCAGCATTTAAGTGTTCATAATGAAATCAGTGGGACTGCGCTAAATGCCTTCTATTATAAATCTGAAATATATTCTTCCACTAGTCAAATAAAGCCTCTTTTGCTTTTAGCTATTCCATCAGTAACACTGTACCTGGTTTGGTATTTGGAGAAGCCATTATTTGTCTTGGTTTTCAAATGGAAACAATTAATTCAATCAACTGCACATATTTTTTTCTTGCACTTATACCAACCAAATGGAATAAAGGAAGAACTATTTCTGGATTTCTTTTATTTCTTTGAGTAAACAAACTCAGACAAAACACAAACAAACACACAAACAAAACCCCATAATCTTCCAAGAGGTGTAGACTTCTGTCTCAAGTATAATATTTATCTGTTTTTGTAAGTTTGTCTTTCAAAATACGTATCATTATATTCTAGGTTAGAAAAAAGGCAAATATTTTATCCTTATGAAATTCAAATGTATGATTCATCTGGAAGTTTTCCAAACTCCATGGACAGAGACTTATATTAAATAGCTAGGAATTCTGACCGTGCTGTGTCATATATATTTCTCCGGGCCTTAGGAAGATAAAATCTTTAGCTCATAAATCTAGTGGAAGGGAGTCCCCAGGAGTGCTCCGCATTCAACCTGTTCTTCCTGTTTGAATACTCCCAGCGCGATCCTGTCCACAGCATGCACACACTCTTATTCTGTGCATCAGGCTTCCAGAAGCTCAGCAAGTGGCTGTGCTCATGGCAGCACAGGTGGAACTCCCTTGCGTAACACTGATTTGTGTTAGAACAACTACTTTTACCCAGTATTTTAAAAAATTGAAGTATAGTTGATTTCTGTTGTTGTATTAGTATCAAGTATACAACAAAGTGATTCAATTACATACATACATGTATATTTTTTCAGATTACTTTCTTTTCTGCCAGTGCCATTTTTATTTATAAAGAAATTTTAGGTGCAAAATTACCTAACAAATATTGAAATAGAGCCAGTCAATTGTGGATAGAAATTGGTTGGTGGTCATGTTCTAGACAGAATTGGTTAATGGAGAGATTTACATGAACAAATACCATAAATAATTTCTTAGGTCTGTTTTACTGCTGTGTTAATAAAGTTACCTAAAAGAAATTAATATAGCATAAAACTGAAATAATGGTCTGTTATTTTGGAATCACAATGTTACTTTGAAAGAGATTTACTCTCAGTGCAAACTCATTACAGTGTTTGCTTAATCTGTTTTAAAGACATTCAATAAAATCAATATGTTCTTTTGCTCATCATACGTCTTAAATGCAAGTCTGGACTTTTAATCTCACACTTAAAGTTCTTCAGTAGCTCTCATAGTCTTCAGAATAAAGTGAAAATAAACCCTTAGGCACACTGTTCAATGTTCTTTATTACCTGGTTTTACTCTCCTCTTGGCTTCATCCTCATTTTCCATTCCCCCATCATGTTCTCACCATGGTGTAGTTCCGAATAGCTTTGGGGCTCATATTCAATTCATATGCTCATGTACATCCTCTTTAGGAAAAAAATACATGTACTTGAGGAACTTCTATCCTGCTAACTTCCAGTTATTCCACAATGCTCATCTCCTTTGGTAAACACTCATAACTCTCCCAGTCTGTACTGTGTCCTCTGAGAGCTCTGTCTCCCTTACTTTGGATGGATGGCTTCAGTGTTAGTACAATTTCTTACTAGTTTCTGTATTTCAGTTGTCCCCACAATGTTTGGCCCAGAGTAGATATTTAGAATATATTTTTATTAAAAGAAAAAATAGAATAAAATTTAGATATGTGTCATTTCATCAGCCTTAATGAGTCATTTTCTTACCAAAATAAATAACATCTGATGTTATTGTTCTAACCCTCTATCATTTCCACCTTCACCAGCTTTCAATAACTGGATCCTAAGTTTTAATAATTCACAAATAAAGTATAGAAAACTGTTGAATTTATCACAATCGATAAATAAAAGAAGTTGTCAAAATAATAACACAAAAATCTTTATCAAAAGTACAGCTAATTCTTACATCTTGGGATTAACAGTATTTACTTGGTACTATCAATTTCAACTAATGACATCTCCTGCTATTGGCACTTGGTGCCTTATATATGAGGTTGAAAAATGTCCAGAAAGTCTCAAAAGAAGGCTCTTTAATAAGAATTAGCTTTCTACTAATGTTTTTGGAATCTATCTATATCTGCCTTCTGAGAAATCTGTATGTAGGTCAAGAAACAACAGTTAGAACTGGACATAGAACAACAGACTAGTTTCAAATTGGGAAAGAAGTACATCAATGCTGTATATTGTCACCTTGCTTATTTAACTTATATGCAGAAAACATCATGTGAAACGCTGGGCTGGATGAAGCACAAGCTGGAATCAAGATTGCCGAGATAAATATCAATAACCTCAGATACACAGATGACACCACCCTTATGGCAGAAAGCGAAGAAGAACTAAAGAGCCTCTTGATGAAAGTGAAAGAGGAGAGTGAAAAAGTTGGCTTAAAGCTCAACATTCAGAAAACGAAGATCATGGCATCTGGTCCCATCACTTCATAGGAAATAGATGGGGAAACAATGGAAATAGTGAGAAACTATATTTTTGGGGGGTGGAGGCTCCAAAATCACTGCAGATGGTGACTGTAGCCATGAAATTAAGACACTTGCTCCTTGGAAGAAAAGCTATGACCAATCCAGGCAGCATATTTAAAAGCAGAGACATTACTTTGCCAACAAAGGTCCATCTAGTCAAAGCCATGGTTTTTCCAGTGGTCATGTACGGATGTGAGAGTTGGACTATAAAGAAAGCTGAGCGCTGAAGAGTTGATGCTTCTGAACTGTGGTGTTGGAGAAGACTCTTGTGAGTCCCCTGGACTGCAAGGAGATCCAACCAGGCAATCCTAAAGGAAATCAGTCCTGAATATTCATTGGAAGGACTGATGCTGAAGCTGAAACTCCAATACTTTGACCACCTGATGCAAAGAACTGACTCACTGGAAAAGATCCTGATGCTGGGAAAGATTGAAGGCAGAAGGAGGAGATGGCAGAGGATGAGATGGTTGGATGGCATCACTGACTCAAAAGACATGAGTTTGAGTAAGCTCTGGGAGTTGGTGATAGACAGGGAAGCCTGGAATGCAGCAGTCCATGGGATTGCGAAGAGTCAGACACGACTGAGCAACTGAACTGATGTGCTGCTAAGTCACATCAGTCATGGCCGACTCTGTGTGACCCCGCAGACGGCAGCCCACCAGGCTCCTCTGTCCCTGGGATTCTCTAGGCGAGAAGGCTGGAGTGGGCTGCCATTTCCTAAGCATCAATCTATTTATTACCCAGTCTATCATTTATTCTTACCAATTCTATTTTCCATTCAATTCTGTATTTTGAGTTCCCTTATTTTTGATGTTCCATACAGGTAATCTACTATAAATCCTTTACATGAAGCAGAGTATGAAAATGAAAACACTTAGACTTCAAGTGGCTCCAACATATAGGAGAAAGTGAAATTCAATACCTGCAGTTCATAAAGTTTCTGATGTAAAGAAACTAATCTGTGTGTGTTTTCCTGCTCCTTTTTCTTGTGAGCTGTGTCTTACTCATTGAAGATAACATATTGCAGCCCTAGTTTCTGAAGATTTTTTTTTTCTTTCAAACTCTTTCTTCACTTCCATGAATTCTATTTTCTTATCAGTTTTAACAGTTTTCCTTTCTTTCCTCCTCTAAGTGTAAGCATCCCCTCTTTCTGCAGTCTTCCTCAATGTGTTGGTTGGTATTGTGGCCGCTCTTAACTCTCCATCTTTGACTTTCTCCTAAGTGTTGGTTTGGTGTCTCAATCTCAATGCCCCTGAAATAAAATGTTCTGTATTTCTTCCCACAATTGTACTTCTTGTGTTCCATAACTGTATAAATGCCCCATTGGCCTCTTACTCATCCAAGTTCAAAACCTGTGAGTTGTCTTTGGGAGCTTTTCACTATCTTACACACTTCAATCGGTTTTTGAGTAGTGTGGATCCTTCTTTTGAAATCTCTCCTCTATACATTCTGTTCCCCCTATACACTCATATCCCCCTCCTCACTGGCTCCACATAGCTCTTCTCTCATCCGTGTCTCTATTCCTGCCCTGGAAATAACTTCATCTGTACCATTTTTCTAGATTCCACACATATGCGTTAACATATGTTATTTGTTTTTTTCTTTCTGACTTACTTCACTCTATATGACAGACTCTAGGTCCAGCCATGTCTCTACAAATATGACTCTATCTTTCTTTAATATTAAAGTTTATTGTCAATTACTTAGTTTTCAGAAGAAGGTTTTTATTTTTAAATGATGGAAGCATTGTTTTATGATGGAGGGTAAAGATGAAAGGGAAGGAGAGGGAGAGAAGAAGGCAAGTATTACTGGTCCCTGAACATATGAGAGGGCTGGGATTCAGAGCTGATGAGGGACAGCAGGAGAAAAGGAGAAGAAATGTTTTCTTTTAGCTGAAATGGAAGGAGAAAAGCAAAATACTTCTCTTCAGTACGTTGTTGAATGAGTGTAGAGTGAATGATGACTTCTGCTTTCTTATCTGTTGAAAGTGAATAAGGACAGGGGTGCTGGGGGTTTGAGTATCATGGAGAGTGTATGCAATAACCATGGAAACCAGAACAAACATCGTTAAGGCCCATCTACTATAAATGCCATCAAAGCTATCCTGAGAAGTAATTGACAGTAATTTTCCACTCAGTTTTGGAGAAAGCAGGTGATGGGCTTCGCACAGGATTGGAATTTTGTCCAGGAAAGGTAGCATTGCAGTGCAGGATATTGATAAGAAAGATATTGATAAGAAAGATATTCTTGGAAACTGCCCAACCACAGTTTGCATCACCCTGTCAGCCACTGAAAACCAACCAAATATTCAAGCCAAGAATAACTAGCCTCCGGGCCTGTCTTGGCCCTCTGCACACTCGGTTCTGTTACCCGCATCCTCTCACGGTCTGCTGTGCACCCTGAAGGTCTGGACATCACCGACCCTGGGAATTTTGTGTCATTGGTGTCTCTCTTATTCTACTTACTGCCAACTTCCTCAATGCCCTTCTTGCTCCCTGTTTGTCTCTCCCATCATTCTCTTCAGATGATTCAAGTGCTCATTCTACAAAGCAAATCCAGTTACATGATTCCCTTCTCTTAAGACACTTCCCTCTTCATTTCAACCTATAAAATAAACATCATTGTCAATGAGGCCCTTCATTGTCTGGTCCATGAACCTGTCCAGCTTCATTTTCTGTCACTGTCTCTTGAATTGTGAATCCTTTAGGTTCCAGAAAAATAAAACTCTACGGAAACATCTGCACACTATGTATTGTACATTTATGTTTTGACACACATCTTTCCACTTGTTAGTAATTCCCTTTGGTCAGTCTGGCACAGTGATCTATAAAACCCAACTCAGACAACATTTCAAAGAGAAATGGTAATCTTTCCCATGCCCTATCACTCCCTCCACGGGAGCTATGGGTACCTCATGTATGTCTTTTGTTGTAATAAAAAAACTCTAGTGCTACCCTGATAGTGCCACTATTCCCTGGTTTTAGCTAATATTCTATTCTGACATGAGACATAAAAAGCATTGAGATTGTCATACTAATTGAAGAAAGCCAGACAGAGAAAGACAAATAACGTGTGATGTCATTTATATGCAGAATCTAAAAAAATGATATCAACTTATTTACAAAATAGAAGTAGATCCACAGACATAGAAAGCAAACTTGTGGTTACCAAAGAGGAAAGTGGGGAGAATGGATAAATCAGGAGATTGGGATTAACAGACATAACTGCTATATATTAAATAGATGAACAACAAGGACCTACTGCATAGCACAGGGAACTATACTCAGTATGTTGTGATAACCTATAAGGGAAAAGAGTATAAAAAAATAGATACATATGCATATATAACTGAATCATTTTTCTGTACACCTGAAACTAAGACAACATTGTAAATCAATAATACTTTATTAACTATATATATAAAGAAAAAAGCAACGCTTTCACCATTTGTTTAACCTAACAAGAGCCTATTATATTGTTTTTGCACAGAACAGTTTTCTGAGCTATATTTATCGGAACTCTAGACTCGTATATGGAGTATTTATAGACATAGCATAAAAACATTTTCTGGTCAAAAATGTTTTGGGGAAACTAGCTTAACAACATTGGTTAAGCAACGTTGAAATGTTTATTTAAGACAACAAAACGTTTAATCTGCTAGGGTACTTTATAAGTCTTCGAAGACAGTATAGATGAAAATATCCAAGCTTTTAGGCATTAACATTTTCCCTTTTTTCCCCATTAAGCACACTGAGGGCTAATGTTGTAGACAACCTGCTTTAGGAAGTGCAAGAGAATTGCATCCAAACATTTTATTCTAACCCACTTTTTCTAACCCAACTTAAAGCTTTGCTTACTTTTCTGTTGCCTTCTCTCTGCCCGCATACCAGCTTCAGAACTAGATCTTCATCTTTGTGCCCTCATTCCCTCTGCTAATGCTGCTAACCTAGAACAAATGTCCTTCTCTTCTGCACTAAGACTATACAGAAACTCTATTGATGTCTGAACGACCAGGGAAACCCAAAGTAAGCTTTAAAAATTAAATTAGAGAAGGGGATTCCCTGGTGGTTCAGTGGTTAAGAATCTGCCTGCCAGTGCAGAGGACACAGCTTTAATCCTGGGTCTAAGAAGATCCCACACGTGTGGGGCAACTAAGCCCATGCGCCAAAGTTACTGAAACCCATCCACCTTAGAGCCCATGCTCTGCGATGAGAGAAGCCACTACAAGGCCATGCACAGTAGTGAAGAGTAGCCCCCAACTCTGCACAACTAGAGAAAGCCTGTATACAGCAAGGGAGACACAGGGTAGCCAATAAATAAACAAATAAAAATTTAAAAATTAGATTAGAGAGATATGTTTAAAATGCACAGCAAGCTTATGTCTAGAATGGTGTATAATAAATGCTAATGAGAGTTATCTTTGGAAAAAAACAGTTTATGTAAATTAGTATATCAGCCATTATTGTTAGGTGATTGAATCTAATAAAACAAACATTCATCTTGATTTCTAAGGGTGGTGTCACAAAAATGAACAGATTCCGATTACTTCTCTGTAACAATTTAAGAAGACTTCTTGCCTAAATATTCATGCTTAGAATACTTAAACCTTTATAGTTGTCTTTTGTTCAAAGTAAATCTTTTCTTTTTTTAAAAAAACATATACACTACCATGAAACTCCACTCACCATAAAAAACTAAGAAAACATTCCAGCAATATAGCTTTCTATTACCAAAATACTGTCTGTGCCCCACTTCTTTGGAATAATTTTGGTAACTATGGTTCTAGTCCCTGTCTCTAAGAAGAAATGCATGATTCTGAGAAGAAAACAATGTATTCAGAGCATTTAAAATAATCTTTGGAGAGATGGCTCATGAAAATACAAAAATGGAAATATACACTAGTGAAATAAAACCAGAAATTATGAGATGCAAAAATAAAACAAAAACAAAAAACCAGGCACAGAAAGCTTAAGTAGTTATTTAATGATAACATGATGAGCTTAGTTTGCTTCACGAGCCTGATTTTAAATCTCATTTTAAAACCATAATAATTCGATGAAGCTCATGGCTTCCTTTCTATAACTTACTTTTAAATATTTGTACTACCATTATACATTTACTTGCTAATTCTACTAAACAGTTGCTAAGATAGGATCTTTTTAGTCATCATCTCTCACATTAGAGACAAAAATTGTAAGTAGAATTTGCTTGTGGGCAAATAGAAAACCTTTCCAAAAATGAAACAGATTTTGAATCCACAATATGCATTTGTGGAACTTCCAGCTAATCTAGCTTGATATTAGAAAACCTAGAGAAATAAATTCTTAATATCATTCATAGATAATACTTCTCCAATATTATTTACCTAGGTCTTAAAAATAAGTAGATAATAAGCAAAAATAAATGAATGCTGACATTGGTTGCAAGTTTCTAAAAGAGGTTTCAGGGTTGCTTTTTAAACTGATAAGACACATCTGGTTACCAGAAGACAGCTGTTGTTATGAACTTTGAAGGCGTGAACTCCTGGCTGAGGGAGAGGAGCCTGACCTCTTCCCAGACCTGCAGCTCTGCTAACAGGCGCATCCCAAACTGGTCAAGAGGCAACTATAACTTTGCTTGCTGCTACTGCTGCTGCTAAGTCATTTCAGTCGTGTCCAACTCTGTGTGACCCCACAGACGGCAGCCCACGTAACTTTGCTTAGACTTGGTATAAACTAAAAATGCTTTTGTTGGAGATTCTATTTTCCTGGAAGATGTGCAGACCTGAGTGACTGTTCATCTACCTCTGCCCCAGGAATTATCGTTGTTGTTTCAGAGGAGCATTTGGCTTTGAGCAGTAGGAACACACTGACCTGTCACATGCTAACTGCAAGACAGAAGAATGAATAATTCAACACACAGAGAAAAGTCAGGAATCAACAAGAGAGAGTGAGTGGGTGTAAGATACGAAAAAAAATCTATGCTTATATATATTTTAAAATAACTGGAAAATTTTAACTATGGGCAGGATTTGGGTGATACTAAGCAATTCTTCATTTTGCTAGGTATGAAAATGACATTGTTGTGACATGTGAAGGTGGCTATGGCTTGCAGAGCTGAGATGCATATGGGGACACATATTGAAATAATATGACACCTTTAGATTACATTTTAAAAGGCATACAAAAACAAATGTTCAATTACTGATAACTATTTTACATTTGTTATATGGGGGATTGGTGCATTGTTTAAATCCCAGGTCTACATCTTTCTAATAAGACCTTGTCTTTCAAACCATCACCTTATCTACACTAACTCTTCTAGATTGAAAAAATGGCTTCAGTATAAATATGCCCCCTTAGAAAAGGAATGGGTGGATGACAATTTCTTCAAAATACCTATCTGAATGAAAGTGAGTGAAAGTCACTCAGTTGTGTCTGACTCTTTGTGACCCCATAAACTGTCTATGAAATTCTCTAGGCCAGAATACCACAGTGGTTGGCCTTTCCCTACTCCAGGGAATCTTCCCAACCCAGGGATTGAACCCAGGGCTCCCACATTGTAGGCATATTCTTTACCAGCTAAGCCACAAGGGAAGCCCAAGAATACTGGAGTGGGCAGCCTATCCCTTCTCCAGCAGATCTTCCCAACCCAGGAATTGAACTGGGGTCTCCTACATTGCAGGCAGATTCTTTACCAACTGAGCTATCAGGGAAACCCCTATCTGAATGGAAGAGATTTGGCAAAAATCAGTGATCTTGATATTGTTGATATTTGGACGAGCCTTTGTAATGAGACTATGTACAAACCCCTGTGTCCTTGTCATTGGAAAGAAAAGGCTGCCTCAAGAGTTAATGATTATGGACTTCCCTGGTGGTGTAGTGGATAGGAATCTGCCTGTCAATGCAGGGGATGAGGGTTCAATCCCTGGTCTGGAAAGATTCTACATGCCTTGGAACAATTAAGCCCACCAACTACAACTACTGAGCCCACATGCCACAATTACTGAAGCCCATGCATGCTAGAACCTGTGCTCCACAAGAGAAACCACAGCAGTGAGAAGTCCACACACTGCAACTATGGAGAGTAGCCTTTGCTCGCCACAACTAGAGAAAAATATGCACAGCAAGAAAGACCAGTACAACCAAAAGTAAATAAATAAATAAATAAGATATTTATAAATAATATATATATCAGTTCAGTTCAGTCGCTCAGTTGTGTCCGACTCTTTGCGACCCCATGAATCGCAGCACGCCAGGCCTCCCTGTCCATCACCAACTCCCGGAGTTCACTCAGACTCACGTCCATCGAGTCAGTGATGCTATCCAGCCATCTCATCCTCTGTCGTCCCTTTTTCCTCCTGCCCCCAATCCCTCGCAGCATCAAAGTCTTTTCCAATGAGTCAAATCTTCGCATTAGGTGGCCAAAGTACTGGAGTTTCAGCTTTAGCATCATTCCTTCCAAAGAAATCCCAGGGCTGATCTCCTTCAGAATGGACTGGTTGGATCTCCTTGCATATAAATTAAATAAATAAATGAAAAAAACTCCTTTTTTAAAGGAGTTAATGATTAGGAGATGTGAAGACGTAGAAACAAATGACAGCTCTTGGACTGGAGAACTGGTAACAATTTAGACTATAAATCTGCCACACAGAACCCCCAAACTCCCAGTTTCTTTTAAGAAATAGATAATGGTTTCAAGTTAATTTTACAGAAAGCAGATCCCCATCAGCTGAAAACTGATGACCACAAGCACATAACCCTGGACTAGTTGAAACCAGAGGGTTGATGATGCTTGAAACTTCACCTTAATGCCAACCAGTCTAATACTGTGCATGATCTGATCATGCATCCTGCAGCTCCCTCCCTCACCATCCCTAAAACACCTTCCCTAAAGCTATCGGGAGTTCAGGACTTTTGACCGTAAGCTGCCTGATTCCTTGTTGGTACCTGCAATAAACTCTGCACTTTCTACTGGTGTTAGTAGACTGGCTTTTCTGTGCATGGGTAAGTGAACCCAAGTTTGGCTCAATAAAGATGACACTAAATAATCCCTAAGTTCACTTGTTTTTTTCCTAAGGTGTGTTCTTAAAGTGCGGTGATAGCATCATGTCATTTACAAAGAGGTAAGTAATTCTCTTTTTTCTCTAAGGACTTAGGATATACAGTATATCTAATTTATCTAAAAATTTTATGATATGATCTTGGTGGTTTTACACTGAATATTCTGGCAAAACATTAAAATCTGGATAACCATATACCTCCAAGCACAGATAGTTCCTCTCTATTAGGTTAGGACTGAGGTGGACTGTCAGATATTCAGTGGCCTTTCTGAACTGTTTTCTCAGTTAGATGAAACAATACAATGTTCAAATTCATAAGTAGGAGTTTCTTACTCATATTTCTACTTCTATCTTCTCAAAATTATATCACAGTTAATGAGTTTTGGTTGTATACAAATGTTATTTTGGGTGTCATGAGCTATTATTAAATATACAATTTACACTCACACAAAAATATTGCCCAGTTTCCAAAATCAGACACAGTTAGGTGCATAGTTCTCTCAATCATTTATTAGGAAAGTGATTAACAGACTTTGGAAAAGTCATGTGATGACTCTGGATCTTTATCTATAATTTGTTATAAGAATAGTGAGTTTGTGCTTATTAAGTCCCGTCAGTCATGTCTGACTCTTTGCAATGAACAGTAGCCTGCCAGACTCCTCTGTTCATGGGTTTCTCCAGACAAGAATACTGGAGTGAGTTCCATGCCTTGCTACAGGGGATCTTCCCAACCCATGGATCAAATTCACATCTTTATATCTACTGCATTGGCAGGTGGGTTCTTTATCACTAGTGCCAGCTGGAAAGCCCTATAAGAATAGTATTAAATTCATAAAGGTGTAGAGGAGATAATAAACTTGTGCAGCATCTGGAAAACAGTATGCCCTCCATCAAAATGAGAGTTATCATTATTGCTATTATGTGGAACAAAAACAAAAATTAAGTGAGAAATGATTCACATGTTAATCTTTAGGACTAATCCAAAGTTGGAGGTAAAGATTCTGAATCTATTACTGGAACAGTCTCTTTACTTCAACTGGCTATGCAGCAGTCAGAATTCTGTACAAACCAGGTCTATGTCTAAAACATAAGCTGCTTTAACACACCTACATGCAACTAGAACTGGAGTTTTAATGTTCTAATAGGACATTAAAGATAACATAATCCCATCTCTTCCCTTTCAATTCTATTATCCCAAAGAAGTAAATTCCCTTTCTTAGCCTCTGGTATTTCATAGAAAATAGGGTGTTAAAATAACTTGCAGTAAGAGTGGAAAGAAATGAAATATAGAAAAAAGAAAAAAGGAAAGAAAGGTTGGTTAAATAAGAACTGGTGTTTTGAAAAAGATAAACAAAAGTAATAAATACGTAGCCAGATTCATCATGAAAAAAAGAGGACCTAGTAAATAAAATTAAAAAACAAGTTACAAATGATATCACTGAAATACAATCATAGGGGTATATTATGAACAGTTATATGCCAGTAAATTGGACAACCTAGAAGAAATATATAAATTCCTAAGACTTTTAATCAGAAGACTGAATCAGAAACAAAGAGAAAGTCTGAACAGACCAGTTCAGTTCAGTTCAGTTCAGTCGCTCAGTCGTGTCCGACTCTTTGCTACCCCATGAATCGCAGCATGCCAGGCCTCCCTGTCCATCACCAACTCCCGGAGTTCACTCAGACTCATGTAACATCGAGTTTGTGATGCTATCCAGCCATCTCATCCTCTGTCGTCCCCTTCTCCTCCTGCTCCCAATATCTCCCAGAATCAGAGTCTTTTCCAATGAGTCAACTCTTCGCATGAGGTGGCCAAAGTACTGGAGCTTCAGCTTTAGCATCATTCCTTCCAAAGAAATCCCAGGGCTGATCTCCTTCAGAATGGACTGGTTGGATCTCCTTGCAGTCCAAGGGACTCTCAAGAATCTTCTCCAACACCACAATTCAAACACATCAATTCTTCAGCACTCAGCCTTCTTCACAGTCCAACTCTCACATCCATACATGACCACAGGATAAACCATAGCCTTGACTAGACCGACCTTAGTCAGCAAAGTAATGTCTCTGTGTTTGAATATACTATCTAGGTTGCTCATAACTTTTCTTCCAAGGAGTAGCGTCTTTGAATTTCATGGCTGCAGTTACCATCTGCAGTGATTTTGGAGCCCCAAAAAATAAAGTCTGATAAAGTTTCCACTGTTTCCCCATCTATTTCCCATGAAGTGATGGGACCGGATGCCATGATCTTCATTTTCTGAATGTTGAGCTTTAGGCCAACTTTTTCACTCTCCTCTTTCACTTTCATCAAGAGGCTTTTTAGCTCCTCTTCACTTTTTGCCATAAGGGTAGTGTCATCTGCATATCTGAGGTGATTGATATTTCTCCTGGCAATCTTGATTCCAGCTTGTGTTTCTTCCAGTCCAGCATTTCTCATGATGTACTCTGTATAGAAGTTAAATAAGTAGGGTGACAATATATAGCCTTGACGTACTCCTTTTCCTATTTGGAACCAGTCTGTTGTTCCATGTCCAGTTCTAACTGTTGCTTTCTGACCTGCATACAGATTTCTCAAGAGGCAGGTTACGTGGTCTGGTATTTTCATCTCTTTCAGAATTGTCCACAGTTTATTGTGATCCACACAGTCAAAGGCTTTGGCATAGTCAATAAAGCAGAAATAGATGTTTTTCTGGAACTCTCTTGCTTTGTCCATGATCCAGCGGATCAATTACTAGTAATGAAATTAAATCTGTAATCAAAGAAATTCCAAACAAACAAAAAATATGGCTTCACAGGGGAATTCTACCAAACATTTAAAGATGAGTTAAAACCTATCTTTCTCAAAATATTCCAAAAAACTAAAGAGGAAGGAACTCTTCCAAACATATACACAGAGACCGGTATTACCCTGAAACTCAAACCAGGAAAATATACTACAAAAAATAAAATTACAGACAATGTCCCTAATATACATAGATGAAAAATCTTCAACAAAATGCTATTAAACAAAATTCAACCATATACTGAAAGGATGATACATCATGATCAATTAGAATTTATTCCAGGGATGCAAGAATGGATCAATATTCACAAATCAATCAATGAAATAACACCACATTAACATAACAAATAGTACAAACCACATGTTTATCTCCATAGATGTAGAAAAGCATTGGATAAAATTCTAAAATCCATTCATAATAAAAACTCTCAATAAAGCTGGTACAAAGGTAACATATCCAAAAATAATTGAAACAATTAATCACAAACTCACATTTAATGTACTCAATAATGAAAAGACAGAAGCTTTTCATCTAAGATCAGGAAGAAGACAAAGATGTCCACTTTCACCACTTCTATTTAACAAAGTATTGGAAGCCCTAGCCACAGCAATCAGAGAAGAAAAAGAAATGAAAAGCATTGACTGTGAAAAGGAAGGAAAAACAACTTACTATTTGCAGATAATATGGTACTATATATGGAAAACCCAAAAGACTCCATTGCAAAACACTTAGAACTAAGAAATGAATTGAGTAAAGTTGCAGTGGATAAAATCAGTATTCAGAAATCTATTGTATTTCTGTACAGTAATAATGAAATAGCAGAAAGAGAAATCAAGAAAACAACTTCACTTACAGTCAATCAAAAAGAATAAAATATGTAGGAATACCTTCTTTTACTTCCCAGCTGGCAATAGTGGTAAAGAGTCTGTCTGCCAACGCAGGAAACAAAAAGATGTGGGCTCGATCGCTGCATTGGAAAGACCCCTTGGAGGAGGGCATGGCAATCCACTACATTATTCTTGCCTGGAGAAACTCATCTACTATTATGGACAAGAATTCCTTAGAAGACATGGAGTAGCTCTCATAGTCAAGAAAAGTGTCCAAAATACAGAAATTAAGGCGCAGTCTCAAAAATGACAGAAAGATCTCAGTTTTCTTCCAAGGCAAACCATTCAACATCACAGTAATCCAAGTCTATGCCTCAACCACTAATGTTGAAGAAGCTGAAGGCAAATGGTTCTATGAACACCTACAAGACCTTCTAGAACTAACACCAAAAACAGATGTCCTTTTCATCATAGGGGACTGGAATGGAAAAGTAGGAAGTCAAGACATACTGGAGTAACAGGAAAGTTTGGTCTTGGAGTACAAAATGAAGCAGGGCAAAGGCTAACAGAGTTTTGCCAAGAGAACGCACTGGTATAGCGAACATCCTTTTCCAACCACACAAGAGCCAACTCTACACATTGACATCACCAGACGGCCAATAAGGAAATCAGATTAATTATATTCTTTGCAGCCAAAGATGGAGAGCTCTATACAGTCAGCAAAAACAAGACGGGGAGCTAACTGTGGCTCAGATCATGATCTCCTTATTGTAAATTTCAGACTTAAATTGATAAAGTAGGGAAAACCACTAGGCCTTTCAGATATAGCCTATATAAAATCCTTTATGATTACACAGTGGAAGTGACAAATACATTCAAGGGATTAGATTTGACAGACAGAGTGCTTGAAGAACTGTGAACAGAGGTTTGTAACATTGTACAGGAGGCGGTGACCAAAACCATCCTAAAGAAAAAGAAATGTAACAAGGAAAAATAGTTGTCTGAGGAAGCCCTACAAATAGCTGAGAAAAGCAGAAAGGTGAAAGGTGAAGGAGAAAGGGAAAGATATACTCAACTGAATACATATACTCGAGTTTCAAAGAATAGCAAGGGGAGATAATAAAGCCTTCATAAGTCAACAATACACAGAAAGACTAGAGATCTCTTCAAGAAAATTAGAGATACCAATGGAACATTTCGTGCAAAGATGGGCACAATAAAGGACAGAAATAGCAGAACCTAACAGAAACATAAGAGATTAAGAAGCGGTGGAAATAAAATGCAGCAGGAGAACTGTACAAAATAAGTCTTTATGACCCAGATAACCATGATGGCATGGTCACTCACCTAGAGCCAGACATCCTGGAGTGTGAAGTCAAGCGAGCCTTAGGAAGCATCACTACAAACAAAGCTAGTGGAGGTGATGGAATTCCAGCTGAGTTATTTCATATACTAAAAGATGATGTTGTGAAAGTGCTACACTCAATATGGCAGCAAATTTGGAAAACTCAGCAGTGGACACAGGACTGGGAAAGGTTAGTTTTCATTCCAGTCTCAAAGAAGGGCAATGTCAAAGAACGTTCAAACTATAGTACATTTTACACATTATCAAGGTAATGCTCAAAATCCTTTATGCTAGGCTTCCAGAGCACATGAATCAAGAGCTTCCAGATATACAAGCTAGACTTAGAAAAGACAGAGGAATCATAGATCAAACTGCCAACATCTGGCAGATTATAGAAAAAGCAAGAGAATTCCAGGAAAAACATCTACTTCTGCTTTATTGACTACTCTAAAGCCTTTGACTGTGTGGATCACAACAAATTGTGGAAAATTCTTAAAGAGATGGGAATACCAGACCACTTAACCTGTCTCCTGTGAAACTTGTATGTAGGACAAGAAGCAACAGTTAGAACCTTACATGGAACAACTGACTGGTTCAAAATTTGGAAAGGGGTAGGGCAAGACTGTATATTGTCATGCTGCTTGTACAACTTATATGCAGAGTCCAAGATGTGAAATACCAGGCTGGATGAATTAGAAGCAATAATCAAGATTGCCAGGAAAAATATCAATGATTTCAGATAAGCAGATGAGACCACTCTAATGGCAGAAAGTAAAGAAGAACTAAAGTGCTTCTTGATGAAGGTGAAAGAGGAGAGTGAAAAAAAACTGGCTTAAAGCTCAACATTCAAAAAACAAAGATCATAGCATCCAGTTCCATCACTTCATGGCAAATGGAAGGGGAACAAGTAGAAGCAGTGACACATTTTATTTTCTTGGGCTCCCAAATCACTGCAAATGGTGACTGTAGCCATGAAATTAAAAGACGATTGCTCCTTGAAAGGAAAGCTAGACAAACCTAGACAGTGTATTACAAAGCAGAGGTACCTCTTTGATGACAAAGGTCCATATACAAAGCTATAGTTTTTCTGGTAGTCATGTATGGATTTGAGATTTGGACCATAAAGAAGGCTGAGCACTGAAGAATTGATGCTTTTGAACTGTGGTGCAGGAGAAGACTATTGAGAGTCCCTTGAACAGCAAGGAGATCAAAGGATTCAATCCTAAAAGATACCAGTCCTGAAAATTCATTGGAAGGACTGATGCTGAAGCTGAAGCTCCAATATTTTGGCCACCTGATGTGAACAGCCAACTCTTGGAAAAGACTCTGATGCTGGGAAAGTTTGAGGGCAGAAGGAGAAGCGGGTGACAGAGGATGAGATGGTTATATAGCATCACTGACTCAATGGACATGAATTTGAGCAAACTCCAGGAGATAGTGAAGGACATGGAGGCCTGGCATGCTGCAGTCCACGGTGTTGCAAAGAGTTAGACATGACTTAGTGACTGAACAACAACAGCAACAAAAATATATTGTCTACCCATAGCAATCTACAGATTCAATGGCATTCCTTTCAAAGTACCCAAGAAATTTTCTTATAACGTTAATAACAGTTTCAATGTTTGTATGAAATCATAAAAGATCCCAAATAGCCAAATCAATCTTGTGAAAGAAGAACAAAGTTGGCGGTAGCACACTTCCATGCTTCAAATAATATTACAAAGCTATAGTAATCAAAACAGTATGGTACCGGCAGGAAAACAGACACATAGACCAATAGAGTAGAACAGAGAACATGGAAATAAACCCACACATGTATGAATGAATTAATCTCTGACAAAGGAGACAAGAATACACAATAGGGAACAGACAGTCCTTTGATAAGTCGTGTTGGGAAAACTGGACAACTATACATGAAGGAATGAAACTAGAATGTTTTCTCATACTACATACAAAAATAAACTGAAAATGGATTAAAGATATAAATTTAAGACCTGAAACTATACAATTCTGAGAAGAAAAGAAAACACAGGCAGTATGCTCTTAGCAATATTTTTTGGATCTATCTCCTGTAGCAAAGGTAACAAAAGCAAAAGTAAGTAAATAAGACCTAGTCAAACTAAAAAGCTTTTGCAAAACACAGGAAACCATCAACAAAACAAAAAGGCAGTCTATTGAATGGAAGAAAATATTTGCAAATGGTATGTCCAGTAAGGAATTAACCTCTAAAACATAGAAAGAACTTACACAACTCAATATCAAAAAACAAGCAACCCAGTCAAAAAATGAGCACAAGACTCAATAATGCATTTTCTAAGGAAGACATACCAATGGCCATCAGACTCAGGAAAAAATGCCCAACGTCACTAATCATCAGGGAAATGCAAAACAAAACCACAATTAGCTGTCACCTCACACCTGTCAGAATGGCAGTTATCAAAACACACAAGAACTAAGAAGCGTTGGTGAGGACGTGTAGGAAGGGGATCCTTTGTGTACTGTTGGTGGGGATGTAAATTGGTACAGCCACTATGGAGGGTGCATAAAAATTAAAAAAAAAAACAAAAACAGAACTGATGATACCATATGACCCAGAAATTTTACTTTTGAGTATCTATCTGAAGAAAATTCGTAAAAATACATGCACGTCAATGTTCATAGTAGCATTATTTATGATAGCCAAGATATGAATCAACTTGTGTCCAAGATTGTATGGTTTTATTAATTCTGATCAATTTCAGCATGCTTAAAAAGGTCAGGCTTAGAGAAATATTTTAAGACTGGAGAGGAAGTTAGATGCCAGGAGACCATAAAAATGATAGTCACAGAAACTGTTGTCTGCTTAGGTCTCAGAAGGTCATTTGTTGTTTGCTTGTTTTTTGTTGCTAGTGGTAAAAAAAAATAGACCCTAAAGGATTCCAGCTCCTTGAAAGGTTTTTCCTTTCGAAGTAACCCAGCTGTCCTCCGCGCCCTGTCCCCCACCCACCGCCCCCATCTTCTTAAGCCCTGGTGAGGACTGCATTCCTCCCCTCAGAGGCCGGAAGGGGACACGCGCGCAGCCGGGACACCTCTGCAGTCCCGCCCGGCCCACCTCTCGCCACGCTCGGGCTGTGCCGCGGGCCCCGCAGCGCCCAGACCGCACCGGCGCGGACACCACGGCGCAGGCTCCTCGGCCGGAGCAGGCGCGTCAGCCCACCGCGGGAACGCGGGGACGGGGACGCGGGGACGCGGACGCGGCCGCTCCCCCCGCGGCCCCCCTCCCGCAGCGGCGCGTCCGGCGGAGCGCGCGTCCTCCCGGGGCTGCGGGAGGGGCGCCTCAGGTAAGTCGGCTCCGGGAGAAGGGGCGGCGCGGGGGTCCAGGGATGCGCACCTCTGCGGCAAGGCCTGGCGGGGGCACCGGGCACTGCGGCGGCGGCGCGAGGAGGAGGGAGAAGAGCAGGAGGCGAGAGCATCCCTGGTGGCGGCGGCGAGCGCATCCCCGCGGGTCAGCGGTGTGGGTGTGCTCGGCTGGAGGGATGCTGGCAGCGGAGGACCAGAGGCGCCGCTGGCGTCCTTTGGTCTGGAGGGGTCCTTCAGTTCCTGTAGCCAGCCCCTTCGGAAGGTGGGGGGTGGATAGAGAGAGACAGGGTGGAATTTCTCCACCCTCAGACCTCCAGGGCCTCTGGGCTCCTGGGCTCCTGGGGCTGAGTGGGCAAAGATGTGGGCACAGTACCTGCGGCCTTGGGCAAAGGTGTCTGCACCAGATGTCCCCCTAGGCTGGGGCGTGGGGGGAGGGGTAGGAAGTCTAGTGTTGCGAGTTGACTGAGGGCAGCTGGGGGCCTGATAGGTCCCCTCTGGCGTGTCTTCAGGAGAAAGACCAGGGAGGAAGCCCTCACTGCTTGCTTAGGGACTGTGAAGAATAAATGTGGGAAAATAAGAGTTCCTAGGAAGAAGATAGGCGGAAAACATGCCACAGGAGAAGCAAAAATATGAGGAGTTGGGAATCAAGTTAATGTTGGGGAACAGGCCGGTCTCTTACTCGGCAGGAAACAAGGAAGGAGAAACAGTTTATGGTTTGGGAATGAAGGATGCGGAAGAGATTTAAATATTCCAGTGTTTAGAAGATGCTTTAAGTTTGTATTGTTGTTGTTGCATCAGATAGGCAAGAATGTAATTCTCTTGGAGCATGAAAAATGTTATTAAAATATGGCTAAGAAGATTATTTGGAGGAATCTGGCTATAGTTGCTAATTTATTTCTTGCAGTGTTGCCTAGAATTTCTAGAGTCAGATATCATCTATTGAATGAGAAATGTTAGTACCGTCTGAGTAGAACAGGAGAGCGCTAACTTAAAATATTATGCACCTTCCTTTTTTGGGTAAAAGGTAACTTGCAAATTTAATGTATGTAAAAAAAACCCATGAATTTAGAGGGTGAAACTTTGATACTATTTTTTTCTTTTATTTCTGTCAGTCCTTTAATAATTAGAATTAACTTTTTCCTTGAGAATAATTTATATTGTTTTTGGAAAAATAAAAATCAAAGAACAGAAAAAATTTAAAAAATAAAACATAAATTTAAATGTACAAGCACAATCTTAACACCTTGTAGACATCTTTCCAGTTATCTTTCTAAGCATGTATTGATACACTCTGTAATTCAGTATCAATTTATAATTTTGTGAAACTATATAGTGGAAAATTTTACATACTTACTTTTTATTCCTCATGGTCTTATTTTCTATGAAGCAATTTTTAAACTAACTTTTACTATGAAACCATCACAGAGCATCACAAAATATAAAGTAACATGCAGTTATTACAGAGATACAATTTACAGAGTTTTTCTTTCAAAGAAGAGAAAGAAGAATAGAAAATTTTACTGAATATAATGTATTTAGTAAGCTTAAAATATGACAAAGCCTTCATGTTTGTGCATGTATGGAAGACAGATGTTTGCCAGGAGCAGTGAGAATGTGATGTACAAGCGCCCTGTCCATGGTAGCAACAGTCATAATCCTTAAAGAGTCATGTAATTGTCATTTGTCTCATGAATGTAAATATCTTCTTGTTCTTTCTTGTAGATCCATCTTCTGAAATTTAAATTTTCAAGATGAAGTTTTTATTGGCAGTGGCCTTTTTTATTTTAATTTCCTTGTGTATTGAAGAAGCCTACTCAAAAGAAAAGTCTTCAAAGAAAGGGAAGGGGAAAAAGAAGCAGTACCTATGTCCATCGTATGTCCTTCATGTCTTATATTCTTATACAGAGAGATGTTATTGCATTTTTATCAAAGTAAAGTGGTTTACTGAAACACGTCATCAGGACTATTCCAATCAGAATATGTACCCATTTGTTTCATAGGTAGAAAGTGACAGAGTGAAGAAGGCTTTAGTGTGTGAAAGCTAGTTCTCAGCTTTCAGACGAAACTAGTAGAGTTTTATCAAGTTTGTTCATGCCCTGGACTTATATAATTTTACACATCTTTTATAAAAGTAGGAAAAAAGTTATTTCTTTCTTACCATGAATTCTTTGGATACTGAGATTATGTGTTTTGAGCAAGTACCAGTTCAAAAAGTTAACTTTTTAAAAACCACTCCTAAAAATGAATATTCATTAAAAAATCAGATACCTGGAACTATAATTTTAAGGTCTATTTAATTCATATTAATGCATGGCAAGAGAAAATTCACATGTTAGATCAGTTTTCCATTTCAGTGTATTTTTTTTTTTTTTTTGGTAAAAGATTTATATTAGGAAAGTAGGATATTTCTCAGAAAATGTCATTAATTTTGAAGTTACTTGTAAAAAAAAAATCTAAGTCTAATTCCCACTCCCTCTCCACTCAGAAAAAAACCAGCAAGGTTTTGTGGTTTGGACTCCATTTTGTAAAATAAAGAGTTAATATTATTGGTGAATAATAGTATATATATAAATAACTGTCACAAAATATGTGCTTTTAGGTAGTAATGTTATAATGTATGCAGTTATCTGGAATAAAAATTAATTTGCTGATACTGATTATTTTTACATTAAGATTTCTTAAGTGCCATATTGATCTAGGGTAACGTTATTCCAGCATCATCATTATTTAAATATAGACTGTATAATTTCATAGATGTTCCATAAAAATTTTTAAGGTACATTTTAGGAAGTGTATTTTTTAAAGAAAATATATTGGAGTTTGTATTCAGGGTGGATGTTTGTATGAATATGTGAGACAGAAGTTCTGGGGCTGGTATGGTGACCCACATAAAGCCTTATTGTGCATAAATCTCTCTGTTAAACAGTACCTCCTGGTTTACAACTATAACAATTCTGCTTATTCCAGTTTACACAGTCTGATGTCAGGCCGGGTTCTGGGTGTGACAGGATGGCCCCAACTGCCTGGCTGAGTGTGACCTCCTGCCTCTGTCACTCAGCTTCACTGATACAGTTTTTGTGCAACAGCTGGGAGATGAGCGTTTTAGGGAACTGGACATGGTCAGGCCTTACTCTTCCCAAGCAAAAGGACACATTGTCTTGTTTTGGATCTTCTTTATATTAACCTTTTATTTGATAAATCATAGCATATTGACATGAACTTTTGCATTTGTCTTATAGTCCTGGTGATTCGGTTTATGCAGTCAAGTCATCTGTGATCACTGAGGAAGCTGATAGGAATCCTGTCTCCCTGCCCTTCTCCCACCCAGTCCCCCATCAAATGTCATGAACCAGAGTTCTGAATGTGGCAACTGCAAGCCTTATAAGAGTCTTTTAGAGGGCATCCTGATAGCATAGCTGGTAAAGAATCTGCTTGCAGGAGACCCTGTTCGATTCCTGGGTTGGGAAGATCCCCTGGAGAAGGGAATGGCTACCCACTCCAGTATTCTGTCCTGGAGAATTCCATGGACAGAAGAACCTGGTAGGCTGCAGTCCATGGGGTCGCAAAGAGTTGGACACAACTGAATGACTTTCACACTTACCCTTTCCCACAATTATTCTATTGCCTAGGGCTTCCCTGTTGGCTCAGATGGTAAAGAATTTGCCTGCAGTTCAGGAGACCCAGGTTGGATCCCTGGGTTGGGAAGATCTCTTGGAAAAGGGAATGGCTACCCACTCCAGTATTCTTCCTAGAGAATTCCATGGACAGGGCAGCCTGGTGGGCTACAGTCCCTGGGGTTGCAAAGAGTTGGACAAGACAGAATGACTGAACACACACACATGAACTGACTTGTATATGCTTAGGGTATCTACCATTAAGACAGATTTTTAAAGTTAAATCTGATAAAGAGTGAAACTCCGAAGGTTCTCTTTGGCACATATTGGTGATCTCTAAGTGGAAGGCCCAGTATATACCTGGTAAGCCCATATCACAGTATTTTAGATATGTTGAGAAATCTATCTCAACCACAGTAGTCAAATTTTGATTATATTACTTACTTTTGTGTAATAATAATGAGACTAAATAAAACTTATTAACAGCGGCCATAGAAATGCTACCCCAAATCCAACTTATTAAAAAGTAGATGTACTTTGGAGAGTTAGACTAGTATAATTTTTCTTTGAGCATTTTATAAGGAATTTTGATTTTAAGTGATCACTAAACCTCTGAAGGGAGAAGGCAATGGCACCCCACTCCAGTACTCTTGCCTAGAAAATCCCATGGATGGAGGAGCCTGGTAGGCCACAGTCCATGAGGTTGCTAAGAGTCAGACACGACTGAGCGACTTCACTTTGACTTTTCACTTTCATGCATTGGAGAAGGAAATGGCAACCCACTCCAGTATCCTTGCCTGGAGAATCCCAGGGACGAGGGAGCCTGGTGGGCTGCCGTCTATGGCATTGCACAGAGTCGTACACAACTGAATTAACTGAGCAGCAGCAGCAGCAAACCTCTGAAGACTAAGGTTTTTTTCTTTGAACATCCAGATTTGGAATCTCAGTTATAACAATGGGCTGAGAAAGAATATGCAAGTTATTTGCATCTCATATGGTTCAGTTTGCCCATCTTGTGTAAGTTGATTAAACATTAATCATCTTGATTAAGAGGAGTATTTAAGATCACAAAACCAAGAAGTCAGGTGGACTACTGTATACTCTTCAATATGGTGAAATTTGCCCAGTGATATTTTCATTTATTTAAACTATTTTTGGAATAGAGTTGAATAATGGAGTTGGATGGATATACACAGTTAATGTGTTGTATTCATGTTGCAAACATGAGCAAAAACTTCCCATTTTACTCTTAACTTTTCCTTCCAAAGATGAGAAATAAGGGGGAAAATGTTTTTAAATGTAGAAAAAATAAAGAATTTAGGACCCTTCATATTCTAGGTCAGCGTGAAGCTTGAATCTTATGGTAAACTTTTCCTGGCTTTTTATTATTTTTTTAACCTACATTGTTTTGAGAACCTTGACACTCACAAATTTATGCCATTATTCATTTTTTATGGTCTGCAATGAAAGCAGCAGTACCAGGTTGACAAACTACCTGATAAATTTGAGTTAAAAATTTTCAGAAATTTAGTTTCTATTAATAAATATAAAATAAACTTAAAGTTAGAAAATATATTTTTGATTAAGTCCTTGGACACTGTTTAGCTTTCTCTTTTACAGGCTGAATTTTACATTGATCTTAATCTTTTGGTCTTATTTCCTATATATTCTGCTTTAGTGGTTGTGTCCAAATCACTGACTGTAACTCCATCCATTCACTATTAACTCCTCAGGCTCTGATTTTAGCTCAGACCTCTCAGCTCAAGCCATACTCATACATCCAACTTTTCTATTAGTACCTAGTTTTCCTGTCTTGATCTTAAAACTCAATTTAAAGTGATAAAAACCAAGTATTGAAACCCTCCCCATCCTTTCCCAAAGTGGTGTTTCCATTTGCATTCTTTTCCATCCAAGCTCAGATCCTGAGGATTACCTGGGACCCTCTCTCTACCTTAGCTTCTCAAATCCAGTCAGTCATCACACAGACTCCAAGGTCAGAGTCTGCACAATGTTAGGAGTGTGTCAGTCACTCCCATCCCTATCATGACCCTGCTTTCTCTCCACCTCTCACCTGTTTTGCCTGTATTAGTTCCTTGTATTAATCTCTTTTCACTTTATTAGTCTTCTTGCTTCTTGTCCTTCATCAATTTCTACCCCACATCAACCCTAGCGTGTATTTTCTTCAATCTACTCAAGTCATTCCAGTGCTTAGAGCCCTTTTAGGGATCCCATGGCCTTCTAGAAAAGGTTATCATTTCTTGGCACAGAACTCTTGCTGAACTGGCCTCTGACTCCCCCAGCTCTATCTCTCCATCCAACCCACACCCTTACTCAGGTGTCATATACACTTGATGTTTCAGACCTCTGAAATGTTCTTCCATTTTACCAAAATGCCAGAGGTTTCCTTCTTTCATTAACTTCTGACTCAGGGCTCTTATTCAGATCCACAGCTGCAAATACTACATTTTCACTGTTGACTTCTATATGTCCAGCCCAGATTTGTCTAGAGAGCACCACACCCACACAACCAACATTTAAATCTGACTGTTCTATAAGGACCTCAAACTCAATTCCACACAAACCTTTCTGTTTGCTCTGGGAGACCTTTCCTAAGCCTAACAATCTGATTTCTATAATCACACTCTGTTCCTTTGTGGTTCCCTAATTGCCTGTCCCGTTTATAAGGCTATCCGATGATATCACCTGTAATTGTCTGCTTTCCCACTAGACTGTAAGCTCCTTGAGGGGCAGCATCTTACTGCCTTAGTCACCAGAGATCAACATAATGCCAGGTACTAAATGTACATGGAACAAACATTTGTTTAAAAAATGAATCCAAACATCAGATCATTGAATGACTTATGTCATTGTATCTAGATTTTGTTACAGTGCTGGAAAATAATATATAGATCTCTGTGGAATTTATTTAGACGTACAGTCTGAGTACTGGGAAAATTAGTTAAACTAGGGAGCTAGTACAGCATTTCAACCTGCATGATGTTTCCTGATGAAAGTTTGGCCTTGTCATGTTAAACATCTTTACCAATGGCTAAAATAAGACTGTACAAGGGAAACACTCAAATGAAATAGATGGTGGATACGTGAGGTAGAATTAAGATCTAATATGGTCTTGAATGTGCTTCCCTGGTGGCTCAGGGGTTAGAGCATCTGCCTGCAATGCGGAAGACCTGGGTTCGATCCCTGGGTCAGGAAAATCCCCTGGAGAAGGAAATGGCAACCCACTCCAGTATCCTTGCCTGGAGAATCCCATGGACGGAGGAGCCTGGTGGGCTACAGTCCACAGGGTCGCAAAGAGTCAGACACGACTGAGCAACTTAACTTTCACTTTCACTTTTCATGGTCTTGAATGGCCAAAGTGAGGGGCTGAATCTAACAAAATTGAAATATAAACTGCACTTTCTTTCAGAAAACATGTGTCCAAGTATATAGAATGGGGAAAGCATAGATTGGCAGAGAGCAAATGGAAAAAATGTTAGATGCTATTAATAGTGTTCAAAAAAAAAATGAAAGTGAAAGTGGCCCTGTTGTGTCTGACTCTTTACGACCCCATGGACTGCAAGGCTCCTGTCTGTGTAATTCTAAGGCCAAAATAATGGAGTGGATAGCTGTTCCCTTCTCCAGGGGATCTTCCTGACTCTGGAATTGAACCAGGATCTCCTGCATTGCAGGCAAATTGTTTCCCTCCTGAGCTACCAGGGAAGCCCTATTTATAATATATTAATATTGTAACCAGTATATTAACAGGTAACCATGACACAGATGAAGCATTATGTAACATAATATAGTATAATAGAGAATAGTATATTAGAATATACATGATACAGATGAGTAACTATATACTTTCTTTCCATATCTTTCTCAGCTGTATATAACTATATTTAGTTACTTAAGAAAGAAACTAGTGTTAATATTTTACTAATTCTGTGTTAAGCATATTACTTCACTTAAAAGAATTCAGTTATTTAGAGCAGGTTTTACAGAGCTTTCTGTACTGTGATAGTTGGTACTTTCAGGGGAGAGAAATAAGAATAGTTGAGGTAATTACCATAATGTCATATTTGGAAGAGCTAAAAGAACTGAGGTATTTGACAGTTGTCTTCAATTTTTTGAAAAATTGTGATTTAGATGAGAAAGTCTTTGCTGCTTGACACCAATAGTTAAAACAAGGACTAATGAGTAGAAGACACGAGGAGGAATATTTTTGGCTGCAAATTAGGAAGAATTTTCTGATAGCAGTCTGCCAGATATAATTGCCTAGGCAGGGAGATAGTGGAGTTCCCAGTGACTCCAAGCACTCAGCCATGGGGAATAATCGCTTGGCGGCATATTTTATAGAAAGTTTGGGTGTTGAATAGGTGGTTAGGCCAGATGGCAATATTTATGGACATTTCAGTTTGTGAGATTTTAAAGATTCTTTGATTCTAATATATTGTATGTGATGATAGCCTTATGACTATCCAACAGTAGAATGATACAGAATCATCTTTTAAAAATTTTATCTCCATCCAGACTTAAATAGATCAGCTGCTATTTTTGGTGCATTGTCTTGGAAAGCTCTACCATATAAAATAAATATATCTTGGTCTAATAATAAGAATTTAACAACTTTCAGTGATAGCATTTCTTCTTGAAATTTCATGAGTAATCAGATATTTTTTAGTATCTTTTAAAACCACACCATCTTTTTTTCTGGAATAAGCGTGTTAAGCTACTATTAATTTCAAGAAATAGTCATTGACAGATGACAAATATAAATTATCTAATGAATGCCTGCCATAATTGATATGCAGGAGGCATAGATTTGTATTTATGTCTCTATTGTATATGAAACCAGAACTTTCTAAAATATACTTACAGAATTCTTGATTGAATAAGCAAAAGCAAAACAAAATAGAATTATCACAACCAAAACCAAAACATAATTTATCATGTTTATTTGTGCTCATGGCAGACATAATAACACTTTTTAATACTGAATTTGGCCAGATCATAACCTTTTGGTACATATTACCTTTTTCTGCATCACTGAGTTAGGGAACCTTCTACTGTTAATGAAGGACTGTTTGAATTTCACCTGCTCACTCACTGATAGGTGTAACTAATATGCTTGCAAGCTACGTTTGAAATCTCCTTTCTCGGGCTTCCCTGATAGCTCAGTTGATAAAGAATCTGCCTGCAATGCAGGAGACCCCGGTTTGATTCCTGGGTCTGGAAGATCTGCTGGAGAAGGGATAGGCTACCCACTCCAGTTTTGTTGGGTTTCCCTTGTGTCTCAGCTGGTAAAGAATCTGCCTGCAAAAAAAAAGAAGAATCTGCCTGCAGTGCAGGAGACCTGGATTCAATCTCTGAGTTGGAAGGATCCCCTGGAGAAGGGGAAGGCTACTCACTCCAGTATTCTGACCTGGAGAATTCCATGGACTGTATGGTCTATGGGACCGCAAAGAGTCGGACATGACTGAGAGACTTTCACTTCTCCCATTTTGGGCCCATATTTCTATCTTAGGTGTGAAGAAGCTATATAAGAAGCCCTTACTTGATACTTGATGAGGCAATGGCACCCCACTCCAGTATTCTTGCCTGGAAAATCCCATGGACGGAGGAGCCTGGTAGGCTGTAGTCCATGGGGTCCCTAAGAGTCGGACACGACTGAGCGACTTCACTTTCACTTTTCACTTTCATGCATTGGAAGAGGAAATGGAAACCCACTCCAGTGTTCTTGCCTGGAGAATCCCAGGGATGGTGGAGCCTGATGGGCTGCCATCTATGGGGTCGCACAGAGTCGGACACTACTGAAGCAACTTAGCAGCAGCAGCAGCTGTTATTTCTGAGTGTGTGGTCATGTTTGCGTGTATTTATCTTCTTAATGATCTTTCTGTCAAACTGTTGGTGCACGCATGCTCAGTCATCTCCTACTCTTTGCAAATCTATGGACTGTAGCCCACGAGGCTCCTCTGTCCCTGGGATTCTCCAGGCAAGAATACTGGAGTGGGTTACCATTTCCTCCTCCAGGGGATCTTCTTGACCTAGGGATTCTATCTCCTGTGTCTCCTGCATTAGCAGGCAGATTATTTACCACTGAGCCACCTGGGAAGCCCTCTTACTGTTGGCACTCTAGCTTTAAAATCATGGCATAAAGATTTGTGGTTCTCTCTGTGTGTAATGGGAAACAATATGACTTATTTTTACCAGTTTGTTCACAATCTGAGAAAGTTGTGTGTGTATAAATGTGTTCGAGAATTTTTTGTCTCCTTGAGAGAGCTGTCGTACCATTTAATGATAGCATCTGTATACAGCAGTTCTGTGTAGTAAGGAGGGTTGGATTACTGTGAATGATTAAAGCCATCATGTGTTTTGTAAATAATGTTAGCCATTTTCTTCCTATTCTGATTTTTTTGCCTACTATGAAGTAGGACTTCCCTGGTGGCTCAGACGGTAAAGTGTCTGTCTACAATGCAGGAGACCTGGGTTCGATCCCTGGGTTGGGAAGATCCCCTGGAGAAGGAAATGGCAATCCACTCCAGGACTATTGCCTGGAAAATCCCATGGACAGAGGAGCCTGGTAGGCTACAGTCCTTGGGGTCGCAAAGAGTTGGACATGACTGAGCGACTTCACTTTCGCTTTTTATGCATTAATAGTAATTAATTCTATTAATATAATGGGTTGATTTTTCAACTACCTAATGGGAATGTTCAAGATAAATACATTGGCAAGAAAAATGGAATGCTGGAGAGCCTGTACAATGGATGCAATTGAAAATTGCCTATATTATTATCACTATAACGAAGTAGAGCAAATTTTTCATCGATGGGCAGTTATGTATTTTCTTACTAGCCATTGAACAGTTCTAATTTAATGACATGCTATTATTTTGCAGTCAGTTGAATTAATGATCTTCCTTTTACAAATAATTCCCTAGGTTTTAAAATAAGCTTCTTCCTTATTTCAGTTATTTGGGCATGAAGCTTAAATGCAACCTGTGTTCTCTTAAAGTGATCTCCTATATCTGTCCTATTCATTGCATCTGTGCTTACCACCATGTTCAACATATCTGCTACAATAGCTGCATACTTATTTACTGTATTTTTTGTCTGCTCATTATTATTCACCTTATATATTTTTTCCATTTTCATCTTGTTAATCTTATGTTCAAGACCCACAGTGTTGTCTTATTCTTTGATGGATCCAGGGCAGACTCTTCATTATGACTTTGAAAGGCCTCTCTGATTTACATGCAGAACTTTGCATAAAACTACTTTCTTATCTCAGAAAGGCCAGTCTGTCATTATGCCAGTCTGCCACTTATGCTTAGACAGGCTTTTGGTGAGGATGACAGTTCAGTTCAGTTCAGTCACTCAGTCGTGTCGGATTCTTTGCGACCCCATGCATTACAGCATGCCAGGCTTCCCTGTCCATCATCAACTCCCGGAGTTCACTCAAACTCACGTCCATCGAGTCGGTGATGCCATCCAGCCATCTCATCCTCTGTCGTCCCCTTCTCCTCCTGCCTCCAATCCCTCCCAGCATCAGAGTCTTTTCCAATGAGTCAACTCTTCGCATGAGGTGGCCAAAGTACTGGAGTTTCAGCTTTAGCATCATTCCTTCCAAAGAAATCCCAGGACTGATCTTCTTCAGAATGGACTGGTTGGATCCCCTTGTAGTCCAAGGGATGACAACTTCCTGCTTAATCTATGTGGTCCTTCCAGGCACATCTCAGCTATTACCTTGCTTTATGAAATTAAAAAATATATATATTTTATATTGGAGTATAGTTGATTAACAATGTTGTGTTAGTTTCAGGTATACAGCAAAGTGACTTAGACATATGTATGTGTATGTATTATATATATATATATATATATATATATATATATATATAATATATTCCTTTTCAAATTATTTTCCCATTTAGATTGCTACAGAATATTGAGTATAGTTCTCTGTGCTATACATGAGGTCCTTGTTTATTTTATATATAATGGTATTTGTCAATATCAAACTCCCAATTTATCTCTCCTCCTACCTTTCCTCTGGGTAACCATGTTTGTTTCCTATGTCTATGAGTGAGTTTCTGTTTTGTAAATAAGTTCATCATATTACCTTGCCTAATGAAACTTGTAAAATGATTAGAAATTTCCATTGAGAAAAATATTAATACAAATTAATAGCATGCTGAAGTTGTTAATAAATTGAGTTCTTAGACCTTGATGGAAATACAGTGTTTAGATAGAAAAGAATGTTAATTTCCTGGCAGGTATATCATAACTGGAACCTTGTGTGGAATTCTGGCTGCTGTTGTTTATGAGGGTTGGATTTACATGAGAATTTCTTCCAAGAACCATGATCAGGGTTTGCTGGAACATGAAAGTCTGTGGTTTGATTGATTGTACTCTGAGTTGTTTTCTTTAAGAATAGATGAGGAGTTTGTATTTAGACCTCAAGTTACAGAACCAAGACCAGAGAGAGAAACATACAAGAAGACATTTCAGTTTTATAGTTTAGGATATAACTATCCAAAGAAAAAATGAATTTCCTTGGGTGGTTCTTTGCCACCAGAGTGATCAACATGCTTGGCTAGGGACAACACCCAGACCAGGCGTCACTGGGAAGCTTGATTAGACTTTATGATTAAAACTAAAATTAAACTTCTTCTTGACCTCCTAGAATTCTTTTTGTTTATCTTGTATATTTTGACACTTGATTAGATTTAATATTATTACTCTGTATATGATAGCTTTTATTTTCTGACTAAAATGTTTATATTAACTCTAGCTAAATTACAAATACTTGAGATGAGATGTGCACTCTCTCCACTTTCATTATAGTATATACACTTTAACTTAGTATGCATAAATGAAGCTCTTATGCAAAGAATTTTGATGTAGGCAGAATATATATATATTTAAATATGTATATACTTTATGAAAGTGTATGTGTATATATAAATAGAGTTTCTCTATATAGTTTCTTATATAGAATATAGATATGAATATGTAGTTCCATATGAAATTATATATATAATTTCATAAATTATATAGTTTCATATTCTGCCTACTTCAGAGTTCTTTGTATTTGAGCTCTGTTTGTATTAATACTTAATCAAATGGAATCAGACAGGTGACGGAGTATATAGAAAAATCATAAGTTAATCATAAATTAATTCAGCGGCTCCCTGGGGCCCTATTTAGAGATCAGCTTGGAACATGTGCCATTTAAATTCCCTCTGTATTTCTGTTTAATCTTGATGGAATAAACACTGTAATTGGAGAGAAGGAGCACTGCTGTATCTCAGAACTATTGCTGATGGGCTTTATGATTTTCCATAAGCCATTTAATTTATCTTGGTATCAATTTTCTCACTGCATGGTGAAACAGTTTATCTCAGTAGTCTCCTCATTTCATTTATTTATTCCAGTTCTATCTATTATGATACAATCCTGTTTTATTTATGATTGTTTTGGTACCTTAATATTCAGGGCTATTTTTTTTGTCACAATCTTTTTGTTTTCTGATTTAGAACCAATCAAGCCTAAAAAATGGAAAGAGAATATACAAAATTCTATTTCTTAAGCAAGTTAATTACTAAGTGATATGATTGCAGATTTGACTTAGCAAAATATAGGTATGTAACTGTCCTTCCAAATCAAAGAATGGCATGTGTCCAAGGTGAATAATCAGTGTTCTTAGCTCTATAATTCTTTTTTAAATTTTTTAAATTTTACTTTATTTTACTTTACAATACTGTATTGGTTTTGCCAGACATCAACATGAGTCCGCCACGGGTGTACACGTGTTCCCAATCCTGAACCCCCCTCCCACCTCCCTCCCCATGCCGTCTCTCTGGGTCATCCCAGTGCACCAGCCCCAAGCATCCTGTATCCTGCATCGAACCTAGACTGGTGATTCGTTTCTTATATGATATTATACATATTTCAATGCCATTCTCCCAAATCATCCCACCCTCTCCCTCTCCCACAGAGTCCAAAAGACTGTTCTATACATGTGTGTCTCTTTTGCTGTCTCACATACAGGGTTATCGTGATGATCTTTCTAAATTCCATATATATGTGTTAATATACTGTATTGGTGTTTTTCTTTGTGGCTTACTTCACTCTGTATAATCGGCCCCAGTTTCATCTACCTCATTAGAACTGATTTAAATGTATTCTTTTTAATGGCTGAGTAATACCAATTAGCTCTATAATTCTTTACAAGTTATAATTATCAAAATGTGGAATTTGACTCACAAACTTATGCCTTGTGTTTGCTTTTTGTTTCTTTTGGAGGTGAATGCTTTCTGTAATGCAGTACAGCGTGCAGTAGCTTTGCAGAAGTTTCCTGTATTCTCACTATGCTACTGCCTGAAAAAGGCACATCACTGCTGTCCTCCTGAGAACAGAGAACTCTTCATAAATGAGTTCTTCTGGCCCCAACATTTTTATGGAAATTTACATGTAGAATTCATAAAGCAAATTATTCAAATTTATGTACGTATAAATAGCTCCTCTGAGAAATGATGTAAATAGGAAATTACATTTCTCAGAGCTCTGATTGGAATAATAGCAAAACACTGATTAAATCACTAATAGACTCTGTTAAAGAATGTGAAATATCTGACCTGTACGAGTCCTCCTGTGAGAAGACAGTGGTAGGAATTCATGATGATTCAGGATTCAGGGAGGTTTAGGACTCTGAGCCTGAGAGTAACCAAATAGAATAGGCCCACCTTTAGTGAGTGGATTTGCAGCCTTCTGTGCATCACTGTTCAGCTCTGATTTACACCATGAACCTTGCGGCTGAGACACCCCCAAGGTCTTATTGCAACATTCTTTGATATCTCCTAGAAGTTCCAAATTTATTTGATTAGAATGTCTATAATATTTTTATTTCATTTTCCAAATGTTGCTTGGAATCTCCGTTGGTTTGTTTTGTGTGTTGATCTCGCCTTTTCTGGGTCTTCATTGCGGGGCCTCCACATTTACTTGGCTCTTAGTGGCTCCATTGTTCTCTTTTCCTAACAGCGGTTTCAGTCCTTGATCAACACCCCTTTCAGTCCTTGCCTACAGTGTGAACTTCAGCTTTAAAGGAAAAGAAAAAATAGAAGCCACTGGACAGTTGCTCCCCGAACCCCTCCTTCTTCCCTCCAAAGCTGCCCATGACATCATCCTTTCTCTTGTTGCCTCCTGACCTAGAGGAAGGGTCTTGGATTCCACCCCCCACGCCTCTGAGACTTCCCCATCACTGCACTCAGCTCTACCATGTGTCATCATCTTCTCTTCTTTGGCTCTTTTTCCCAAGGGCTTAAAAATATGCTGAAGTTTCGCCTACCTGAAAAAGTGTGTAATTTTTTTTTTAACTTTTAATTTTTGTTTGGGTATAGCCAATTAACAACATCATGATATTTTCAGGTGAAAAGCAAAGGAACTTAATCATACATATACATGTGTCCATTCTCCCCCTAAACTCCCCTCTCGTCCAGACTACCACATAACAGTGAGCAGAGTTCCTTGTGCTATACAGTAGATCCTTATTCACTATCATCCATTTAAAATATTAAAAGTGAGTAGTTTTTATATTCCTGTTTCATCAACTTTGTTTCTTCCCCTATGTTCATTGTCATGCTTCTTAAAGTGACAGCCCACAGCAGCCTCTACTTTCTCAGCTCTGTTGTTCAGTTGCCCAGTCATATCCAACTCTTTACGACCTCATGGATGGAAGCACGCCAGGCCTCTCTGGCCTCACGGTCTCCCAAAGTTTGCCCAAGTTCATGTCCATTGCATCGGTGATGCCGCCCAGCCGTCTAATGCTCTGATGCCCTCTTCTCCTTCTGCTCTCAGTCTTTCCCAGCATTAGGGACTTTTCCAATCAGTCAGCTCTTTGCATTTGGTGATCAAAATACTGGAACTTCAGCTTTAGCATCAGTCCTTCCAATGAGTGTCCAGTTAACCCTTAAGATTAACTGGTTTGATCTCCTTGCTGTCCAGGGGACTCATGACTCTTCTCCAGCACCACTTTGGCATTCTGCCTTCTTTATGGTTCAGCTCTCACAGCCGTATGTGACCGCTGGGGAGACTATAGCCTTGACTATATGGTTGGTTCATTGTTGGCAGAGTAAAGTCTCTGCTTTTCAACACACTGTCTAGCTTTGTCACAGCTTTCCTGCCAAGAAGCAATCTTCTGATTTCATGGCTGCAGTCACCATCTGCAATAATTTTAGAACCAAGAAGAGGAAATCTGTCACTGCATCCACCTTTTCTCCTTCTATTTGCCATGAAGTAATGGGGCCAGGTGCCATAATCTTAGCTTTTTTACTATTTAGTCTTAAGCTAGCTCTTTCACTCTCCTCCTTCATCTTCATCACAAGGCACTTTTGTTCCTCTTCACCTTCTGGCATTAAAGTGGTATCATCTGCATATCTTGATCTCTTCAGCATCTACTAGGTCTTTACCATTTATGTCCTTTATTGTGCCCATCTTTGGGCAAAATGTTCCCTTGATATTTCCAATTTCCCTGAAGAGATCTCTAGTATTTCCCCTTCTGTTGTTTGCTTCTAATTTTATACACTGTTCATTGAAGAAGGCCTTCTTGTCTCTCCATGCTGTTCTTTAGAAATCTGCATTTAGTTGGGCATACCTTTCCCTTTCTCGCTGGCTTTTCACTTTTCTTCTTTCTTTAGCTATTTGTAAGGCCTCCTCAGATAACCACTTTGCCTTCTTGCTTTTCTTTTTCTCTGGGATGGTTTTGTTTACTGCTTCCCATACAGTATTACGGAGCTCCATTCATAGTTCTTCAGGCACACTTTCTCCAAGTTCTAATCCCTTGAATCTATTCGTTACCTCCACTGCATATTTATAGGGGATTAAACTTAAGTCATATCTGGCTGGCATAGTGATTTTCCCTGCTTTCTTTAGTTTAAGCCTGAATTTTGCTATGAGAAGCTGATGATCTGAGCCACAGTCAGCTCCAGGTCTTGTTTTTGCTAACTGTATACAGCTTTTCCATTTTTGGCTACAAAGAATGTAATCAATTTGATTTTGGTATTAACCATTTGGTGATGTCCACATGTAAAGTTGTCTCTTGTGTTGTTGAAAAAAGGTATTTGCTATGACCAATGGCTTCTCTTGGCAGAATTCAGTTAGCCTCTGCCCTGATTCATTTTGTTCTCCAAGGCCAAACTTGTCTGTTACTCCAGGTATCTCTTGAGTTCGTACTTTTGCGCTCCAATCTCCAATGATGAATAGAATATCTTTTTTTTTTTTTTAATTTGATGTTAGTTCTAGGAGGTCTTCTAGGTCTTCATAGAACTAATGAATTTCAGCTTCTTTGGCATCAGTGATAGGGACATAGACTTGGCTTACTGTGATGTTGAATGGCTCGCCTTGGAAATGAACTGAGATCGTTCTGTTATTTTTCAGGTTGCACACAAGTACTGTATTTTATACTCTTTTGTTGATTATGAGGACTACTCCATTTCTTTTATGGGATTCTCGCCCACTATATATTCTATATATACACTACTATACTATATGCTATTTCCCTGATGGCTCAGGATAAAGCGTCTGCCTGGAATACAGGAGACTCGGGTTTGATCACTGGGTTGGGAAGATCCCCTGGAGAAGGAAATGGCAACCCACTCCAGTACTCTTGCCTGGAGAATCCCATGGACAGAGGAGCCTGGAGGGCTACAGTCCACAGGGTCGCAAAGAGTCGGACACGACTGAGTGACTTGACTTCACTTCATACTGTATACTGTACTATATAGTATATTATATAGAATATATTCTACTATATATTCTATATAGTAGATATAATGGTCATCTGAAATAAATTCATCCAATCCCATCCATTTTAGTTCATTGACTCCCAAGATTTTGATGTTTATTCTTACCATCTCCTGTTTGACCACATCCAATTTACCTTGATTCAGTAACCTAACATTCCAGGTTCATATGCAATACTGTTCTTTGCAGCATCAGATTTTACTTTCATCACCAGAAATCCTCAAGTGAGCATCGTTTCCGCTTTGGCCCAGCCACTTCATTCTTTCTGGGGCTATTAGTAGTTCTCCTCCATTCTTCCCCAGTAGCATATTGGACACCTTCCAACCTGGGAAGTTGCCATATCTTTCATTGTCATATCTTTGTCCTTTCATACAGTTATGAGGTTCTCATGGTAAGTATACTGGGGTGGTTTGCTGTTCCCTCCTTCAGTGGATCACGTTTTGTCAGAACTCTCTACAATGAACCATCCATCTTGGCATGCCTCATAGCTTCATCAAATTACACAAGCCCTTAGCCACAACAAAGCAGTGATCCATGAAGGGGGATCACTGAGATCATTCTCAGCTCTAATTCACTATTTTTTCCTTTTTTTCCCTGAATTTCTTTGAATTACAAAAGCCAGACATTACTGTTATAACAAAGGAAGCAATGCAACCTCATTAATTCTCCCATTCACGTTGACTCCTGTCACCATTCTCTTTTTCCCTTTATTTATTCATTATTTACTTATTTGTTGTTATGTGTGCACTTTCTCTAATTGCTTCCTGGTGGCTCAGAGGTTAAAGTGTCTGCCTGCAATGTGGGAGACCTGAGTTCGATCCCTGGGTCAGGAAGATCCCTTGGAAAAGGAAATGGCAACCCACTCCAGTATTCTTGACTGGAGAATCCCATGGACGGAGGAGCCTGGTGGGCTAACGTCCACAGAGTTGCAAAGAGTAGGACACGACTGAGCGACTTCACTTTCACTTTCTCTAATTGCAGGGAGCAGGGACTAATCTAGTTTCAGTGCTTAGGTTTCTTATTGGGGTGACTTGTTGCAGAACAAGGGCTCTAGGGTGAGGGCTCAGTAGCTATGGCACACGGGCTTCATTGCCTCGTGGCAAGAGGAATCTTCCTGGACTAAGGATTGAACCCATGACCCCTACATTGGCAGGTGGATTCTCAGCCACTGGACCACCAGGGAAGTCCAGCCATTCTGTTTTTTGATGAAGATATTCATTTTGTCCCTTTAAAGAAAATATGCTAAATTTGTTTTGAGACCTTGTAATATTTGATAAGGACTAATGTTTGTCTTCTGTGTTCTGAAATGACCATGTCCCCCACCAGTCCCAATTTGCCTTCCAGCATGTATCTGGTTAGACACCTTCCCTAGCTATTCCTTTATGTCTGTCAAGAAATAGTGGATTTTACCAGATATCCATAGCCTCAGTGCTGCTAGAGGTTCATCCTTGGTCCTTTTATTTTCTTAGCACTTTCCTCCTAAGTTCTACCTGTATCTGTGGGTTATGCATACATCCTTATCTCAGGTGTAGTTATTCTTGTGAATTCCAGTTAATTATTTGTAACTTCCCCTGGATCTCAGAGTTAATGTATCAAGCTGGCTCTGCTCTCAACCTTCCTTAGCTTTGCACCTGGCCTTTCATGAGAAAGGGCTTAAATATCTTCCATTCTGTCCCAGGCATTCACCTTGATCATCTCATCTTTATTAATGTGGATATTAATGTGGACAGATATTAATGTGGAATTAATTGAATTGATACAGAAGAGGAAGAATGGGATTGAAATTCAGAAAAATGGGGTTCTAGTTCACTCTGTCACTAACTTTCTTTGTGTCCTCAGATAAGTTGCTGTGGACCTTAATAGTCTTGATCTGTAAAATGAAAGAACTGCCAAAAGAATTAATGAATTTTTCATATTCAATGGAAGAGAAGTTTGCTCTGGAGGTTTAATAGGTGGGAACAACGTTGTCTTGAGCACAAAGGGACTATTCTGGGATGGATCACTTAGTACATTTGTGACCTTTCTTTTGCCCCACCTGTGCTCAGTTCTCTTATCTGTAAAATAGAAATGATGAACTGGTTTACAGTGTTTATCTGACAATATAATTTGGCATTGTGTATGAAATTATCTTTTGAACCCTAAACATTCTGTAAAGTGGACTGCCTGTGTTTGTGATATTGAGTTTCTTTGAAAGAGCTCAAAGGGGTTTTGCATATGTTACATGATTCTAGCTGTTATTCTTCTATTGTGACTTAAGCTAATTTTTAGAGACAGAAAACCTAATTTTACAGCTAAACAATACCTGTGTCACTTTATTGCACATATTCTCCTAACATTCAGGATTTTAGGACTGGGGTGAGTACAACACATGTCCCACCTATCTGTGCCAGGCCAGCACTGTGAGCTATGTGTGAGACTCAGAGCTGGGCAGATTCTCAGATGAGTTGATACAACAGGCAGTGCCACCCTCCCTTTACACATGAGCAACTTGTGGCATGTGTTTCTTAAGGTCATAAGATTAGTCAGTGATATTCCAGTGATACTCTCTGGTGGGTATTGTGGCTCATTTTTTTGATCATTGGGTACATGTCATAGTTTATCCTGTTTATCTAGGAGATAAGAATGCTGGGGTCCCAGGAGGTAAGATTTTTTTTGCCAAGGGCATAGTCCTGGCCAGGAGCCAGAGGGGAACATAGACTTCTGATTTCCAGTCCAGGTCTTTCCATGAGCTTCCTTACCACCATGTTTGTGGTTTTTTAGTTGTTGCCCTCACCAGTAAGAACACTTTATCTTGATTTCACTTTGTATATTTTTAAGAAACATGTATTAGGTTTATTGTAGGCTTTTCCTAAGACTTAAAACTTATTGAAGTACTTTGTAAATAACAAGGAATGCATTCTTTGTAAATAACAGAATGTGACAAAATTGTTTGTGTGTTATTGTTTTTAAACATTTTTAAAGTGTAATTTGCATATAGAAAAGTGCATTTATCTTAAGCACACAGCTTAAGTGTTCAGATGTAACTATGTAACCAGCACCTGGATTTAGAAATAGAATATTGTCAAGTTAGAAGACACTTATTGTCTGCCCATTTTTGAAATATGATAAATGGAATAATCCTGTAAATATATGTAAGATTGATCCACAGTGTTAAATGTAGCAAGAGTTCAACCATTTTTCATTGCTGCATAATAGTTCATGATAGAAATCACTGTGTTTTATTTTTCTCTCCTTTTTGTAGACATTTGTGTTGTTTCCAAATAGATAGACACGCACGTGCACACACACACACACACACAGCCTAATAAAGACTTTTATGGAGAATATATAAGAAACGTTTAGAAATCATTAGGAAAAAGGCAGACAGCATAATTGGATATGCCCAAATGATGGCAGCCAAAAGGCCAGAGCCATATTTAAGAATGATCAACTGCATTACTCGTCAAGGAAATAGATTAAAATGCCAGTGGGACACTATTCTATCCTCAACAGAGTGGCTAAAGTGGAAGTGAAAGGGAAATACTAGGTGTGCATGAGAATGTGAACAGGTACAATTTCATTCTCTGCTGGTGAAAGTCCACATAGGCAGCACCATTTGATAAGCCACTTGGCAGTGTCTCCTGAAACTGAAAATCCATACACCCTATGACTCAGGCATTCTATTCATATATATAGATACTAAGCAGAAACATGTATACATGTTTACCAAAATACGGAACAAAATGTTTATACAAGCACTGTTTGTAATTACCAGAAGTATAATTCATCTTTTTTAGCTTTGTCCATGCTTTTTTGATTCCAGAGGATTCAAAATTTTTCAGACTAAAATAATATTTAACATCACTCACGCTAGGTGACCAGAACTTTAGTAGTACTAAAATAGATTGAGTTGGTTAGAATAAGAATTGTATGAAAAAGGCAAAATTCACCTTTGAAGCTGTAATTAAAATATCCAAGATAAAGACAAACCCCTTTAAGTTATCCCTGGAATTATCATGCATCTTTTTGCTTAGCAAAATTAGATGTGTCTAGGCAGCTCTGAATTATCAATGAAATGGTAGTAGTCTTATAGTTAACTCTAAATAAAAGGTACAATCATTAGCACTTTGAATGCATTTATAATATTCTATTCTGGGATTTCAGAAATCTTAAGCAAACTTCCAACTTAGAGTAAATAGAAAATGATTTCTCTATGACTCATAACTGGCTTGCTGTTTCTAATTTTATTTTTTTAAAAGGGAATTGTTTAACTTATTCAATTACTCTTTTTTCTCTCTTTTTTTAAAGTAGGAGTTTCTTTTCTTTCTTTTTTTTTTAAGTAGGAGTTTAGTTGCTTTACAATGCTGTGTCAGTTTCTACTGTACAGAAAAGTGGATCAACTGTATGTATACCTGTGTTCTTGTTTAGTTGCTAAGTGGTACCTGATTCTTTTGCAACTTCATGGCTGTAGCTGGCCAGACTCCTCTGCCCTTGAGATTTAATAGGCAAGAATACTGGAGTGTGTTGCCATTTCCTTCTCCAAGGATTCTTCCAACCCAGGGATCAAACCCACATCTCCTGCTTGGCAGGTGGATTCTTTACCACTGAGCCACTTGGGAAGCTCAGCGATCCCATACATATGTATGCCTATATCCTCTCTTTTTTTGGATTTCCTTCCCATTTAGGTCACCACAGAGTACTACGTAGAGTTCCCTGTGCTGTACAGTATGTTTTCACTCATAATCTATTTTATACATAGTAGTGTATATATGTCAGTCACAGTCTCCCAGTTCATTCCACCTTTTTGCCCTCACCCTTGGTATCCAAAGGTCCTCTATGTCTGTGTCTTCTATGTCCGTGTCTCTGTTTTTGCTTTGACATAAGTTCATCAGTACCGTTTTTTCTATGTTCTACATATTGAGCTTCTTCACTGTGCACCTATTAACCTTACCGTTTATTCTGTGCTAAGACACAGATTCAAGACAAAATACTTTACATACATATAAATTCCATACACAGCTATAAGAGTCAATATCTTCTGATGACAGAACATAGCAGTATTTCTTCTAAGCCTCTGTTATAGAAGCACACAGGATCTGTAAAACCTGTGTAGGCATTAAGTGACTGTGCTGTGCAGTGGATTATGGGTGTGGTTCATCGTTCTGTTTCCCTGAGTTCCAGAAGATTCATTTACAGCGTTTCAGATTGTTTTCTCTATACATATTTGTCTGTCTGTCTTTGGAGGCCTATTTCTAAGCAGTATTTGCACAAATAACCTTTTAAAAGTGTGTAACATTTTACAGGAAAACCTACTTGAATGGGAATATTAAAATAAGACTTCCTTGTGGATAGCAGAAAATAGCATTGATTATGACATGATTCTCTACTCTCTTTTACATGCTATTCTAAGCGCTTCACATCAGAAATGAAATGTTTTTGAAATAGTTTTTATTAGCTCTTTATGTCAAAATAATCAATGGCTCATTCAATTATTAAGTATAATAGAGAATTTGTATTTAATTAAAAAAGCCAACTTATTAAAATTCTGATTGATAATGTTCATAATTCTTAAATCCTACCTCGTGTGAAAATTCTTAAATTTCTACTTTAAAGAGCCTGCCTAGCTTATATCATATATTAATAATATCTGCCTATATTAATTCACAGTCACTTGTCACATTAGAAAGTCTTTTGTCCTCAGAGTGTGTCCAGCCAGAATCCAAAACAGACATGATAATTGATTGTTTGTTATTAAGGACCATATTAGTTAATTATATTTAATTATTAAGTAAATAGTACTTTTACTTATGTAACTTATATAAGTAATCTATAATTATATTTTCTTTTGGCAATAACCAGAGGAGGGGAGTTAAAAGTTAGCTCAGTATGTCCAGAATTTGAAGTAGGATTTTTTTCTGCATCAGTTTTAGTGAGGTTCCAAAGGCCAAGAACAAACATGCCTGCATCCTAGAGTTGGGAAATAGACCTCTGATGCAGTCATGGTCGTGGGACCTCCAGCCCACCATCTGCATCCATGGCCCAGCAGAGTTAGAATGGAGAAGACCAGTGGGAGAGCCTCTTTGGAGGAGATTGTGGAGGTGTTGTGGCAGTTCTCATGGTTCCCAGCAGATGGAGAGGATGCTTTTCCTTCTCTAGGTGACTCCAGAGGCAGAGTCACCTGTGTCCCCTGAGTGGGGGGGCTCATGGCCACCTGGTCCCTGGACCCCATGGAAGTGAAGGGATGGCTGTGACTGTGGGTGGCAGACAGGAACAGACAGAAGAGGTTGCTGTGAGTGGAACTATGTTAACTATTTGTCAGGAGAAAGAAAGTTTGAGTCCTTCCTGCAACTCAGATGTGATCCCAGGAGAGAGAGGAAGAAAGTGCAGTGTGAAATTAGCAGTAGAGGAGCTGTGCCTGGAGGCCCAGGAGGGTTCTGAAACCCAGGCGTGCAGGCTACAGGATGCTTGGGCGCACGGTTGGAATCTGATTTGCCAGCTGGAGCAAAGCCCACAGTCATCATACATGGGGAAAATAGGCAAAGCAAATTAATTGGGAATGAGGATATTTTTCGTAACATTTCAATAACCGTCTTTTCATAACTGTGGCTGGATAGTGGGTATTTGAAACCATATCAAATGCAAACCTTAGCACTGACTGATATTTTTTTAGGACTGGGAACTGGGGGTTTGGGGATTCCTATCCAGTGATTATACAGTAGAAGTGAGAAATAGATTTAAGGGACTAGATTTGATAGACAGAGTGCCTGATAAACAATGGGCAGAGGTTCGTGGCATTGTACAGGAGACAGGGATCAAGACCATCCCCATGGAAAAGAAATGCAAAAAAGCAAAATGGCTGTCTGAGGAGGCCTTACAAATAGCTGTGAAAAGAAGAGAAGCAAAAAGCAAAGGAGAAAAGAAAAGATATAAGCATCTGAATGCAGAGTTCCAAAGAATAGCAAGAAGCGATAAGAAAGCCTTCCTCAGCAATCAATGCAAAGAAATAGAGGAACAGAATGGGAAAGATTAGAGATCTCTTCAAGAAAATTAGAGATACCAAGGGGACATTTCATGCAAAGATGGGCTCGATAAAGGACAGAAGTGGTATGGGCCTAACAGAAGCAGAAGATATTACGAAGAGGTGGCAAGAATACACTGAAGAACTGGACAAAAAAGATCTTCATGACCCAGATAATCACGATGGTGTGATCACTCACCTAGAACCAGACATCCTGGAATGCGAAGTCAAGTGGGCCTTAGAAAACATCACTACGAACAAAGCTAGTGGAGGTGATGGAATTCCAGTTGAGTTATCTCAAATCCTGAAAGATGATGCTGTGAAAGTGCTGCACTCAGTATGCCAGCAAATTTGGAAAACTCAGCAGTGGCCACAGGACTGGAAAAGGTCAGTTTTCATTCCAATCCCAAAGAAAGGCAATGCCAAAGAATACTCAAACTGCCACACAATTGCACTCACCTCACACACTAGTAAAGTAGTGCTCAAAATTCTCCAAGCCAGGCTTCAGCAATACGTGAACCGTGAACTTCCAGATGTTCAAGCTGGTTTTAGAAAAGGCAGAGGAACCAGAGATCAAATTGCAACATCCACTGGATCATGGAAAAAGCAACAGTTCCAGAGAAGCATCTATTTCTGCTTTATTGACTATGCCAAAACCTTTGACTGTGTGGATCACAATAAACTGTGGACAATTCTGAAAGAGATGGGAATACCAAACCACCTGACCTGCCTCTTGAGAAACCTATATGCAGGTCAGAAAGCAACAGTTAGAACTGGACATGGAACAACAGACTGGTTCCAAATAGGAAAAGGAGTACGTCAAGGCTATATATTGTCAACCTGCTTAGTTAACTTCTATGCAGAGTACATCATGAGAAACGCTGGACTGGAAGAAACACAAGCTGGAATCAAGATTTCCGGGAGAAATATCAATAACCTCAGATATGCAGATGACACCACCCTTATGGCAGAAAGTGAAGAGGAACTAAAAAACCTCTTGATGAAAGTGAAAGTGGAGAGTGAAAAAGTTGGCTTAAAGCTCAACATTCAGAAAATGAAGATCATGGCATCTGGTCCCATCACTTCATGGGAAATAGATGGGGAAACAGTGGAAACAGTGTCAGACTTTATTTTGGGGGGCTCCAAAATCACTGCAGATGGTGATTGCAGCCATGAAATTAAGAGACGCTACTCCTTGGAAGGAAAGTTATGACCAACCTAGATAGCATATTCAAAAGCAGAGACATTACTTTGCCGACTAAGGTCCGTCTAGTCAAGGCTATGGTTTTTCCTGTGGTCATGTATGGATGTGAGAGTTGGACTGTGAAGAAAGCTGAGTGGCGAAGAATTGATGCTTTTGAACTGTGGTGTTGGAGAAGACTCTTGAGAGTCCCTTGGACTGCAAGGAGATCCAACCAGTCCATCCTAAAGGAGATCAGTCCTGGGTGTTCATTGGAAGGACTGATGCTAAATCTGAAACTCCAATACTTTGTCCACCTCATGCAAAGAGTAGACTCATTGGAAAAGTCCCTGATGCTGGGAGTGACTGGGGGCAGGAGGAGAAGGGGATGACAGAGGATGAGATAGCTGGATGGCATCATCAACTCAGTGAACATGAGTTTGAGTAAACTCCAGGAGTTGGCAATAGACAGGGAGGCCTGGCGTGCTGCGATTCATGGGTCGCAAAGAATTGGACACGGCTGAGCGACTGAACTGAACTGATCCAGTGACGATTACTTCGTGAGTCAGGGATTGAGCTCTGTGAGGACAGTGTGTTTGTATGTTGTTTTGCTTGTGCATTTCCAATGTTTAGGAAAATACCTAGCTGCAGCTGGCTCATTGTGTAATGCTGTGTATGCAGAATCGAAGATTATTTAAGTTTGAGTTCTGTGAGGGAGAATTATTTGCAACTCTTTGAAAATTTACTTTCAAAGAACACCCCCCATCCCCAAAATGTGTTAACAAATATAAGCAACTATAAACCAATTGAAAATAACCATGCTTAGTGAGTCATTTTGCAACAGTCCTAAAGAGTTAATTTCAAAATCAGTTACACTGATGTTTTGTTTACCTTTACTGTTCAAAATTGTTTTAAAATACAATTCAGTGTATTTCATTTATCTTCTAGGTGTTTGTGTGATAACTTAATTATTGGCAGGTAAACAAGAAAATTGTTCTGGATTGCTATCATGAAGCTTTTGAGGACAGGACGTCTGTCTGACTCAGCTATCCCTAGGCATGTGATCCTGCCTGTGTCCTCTTCTCCCTTCATCTCTTTCAGAGAAGGGGCTCCCTTCATCCAGCCAAGGCTAATTCTCTAAACTATGATGTAGATTTCATTGACTCCTGTTTTTGGGGGGTAATCTGAAATTGAGATTAATTTGTTCAGGTTTATCAACTCAATTGCATATTTCGTTACATACTTGGATTTTACATCACAGACTAAGGTGAACAAAAATGTCCATGTGTCTCTGAAACCCTTACCTCTTTCTAGTCACTTGTTCTCCTTTTCCGGAATCAGTAGTTAAAGTCTTCTTTGTGGGGGGAGGGTGGTTAAAAAAGGTAGATTTATTTTATTGATTTTTGAAGTTGAAGTGTTCATGAAATATATTCAATGATGTTTTGTCCTGCTAATGTTCAGTTTTTAATCTCTTCATGGGCCAGATTTTCCTTAGAAGGAAGCCAGGGCTTTAAATTTGGCTTTTAAATATTAGCTATGGAAATAGTTTTAATAATCTATTTGCTTTTAAAAAAAGCAAACTAATAATTTGACTGCTTTTTTCTCTATTAAATTGAGCAGTAACTCAGTTAAAATATATATATACATGAAGTGTGGATTTTCTTTTTGGGGAAGTTGTTACTGGAAATTTTTTTTAATTAAAAAATTCATTGTGGCAAGGGCACTTAACATGAGACCTTCCCTTTTTCACCAATTCTTGTGTTCAATACAGCATGGTTGACTGTAGGTAGTTGTACAGGGGACTTCTAGGACTTATTCATCTTCCTTAACTGAAATTTTAAACTTGTTGATGAGTGACTCCAGTTCCCGCCCCCACTCCAGCCAACTTCCATTTTTTCCTTTGTTTATGTTAGTGTCTTTTTTAGGTTTTTCATATAAGTGGAATCCTGCAGTTTTTGTTCTTTCCCTGGCTTATCTCACTTAGCATCACACCCTCCAAGTCCATCTGTGTTGTTGCATATGGCAGGATTTCCTTTTCAGGGCTGAGCAATATTCCATTATAGGTATAAACTGCCTTCTTAAAAAATGCATTCATCTGTCAATAGACTTTGGGTTGTTTCCACGTGCTGTCCATAGTGCAGAGTGCAGCAGGATTCCAGGGGGTGCAGATATGGGGAGGATCTGGGGTTTTAGAGCCCAACACTGTGTGCTAACGGGGCAGGAAGGGTGTCACCAGTGCCCTTAGTTCCAGTCCCAGCTTTGTTCTTAGTGGTCCACAGGGAATGGAGGCTGCCAGCCCCTTCATGGTCCTGAGACTGGGGTGGTACCTGGGGTGGTACCTGGGTGAGCTGGGATGCTGGTCCCACTCTTTCCCTGTTCTCAGTGGTCTATATCTGGGAGTGGGTGCTCTTGGGGAGATGGTATCTCCCCTTTTCTTACTGGTGCCATTGGGGCTGGTTAGGTGGAGAAGCCTCTCAGCTAATTTCCGGATTTCTCACAAAGGGAATGGATCTCTGAGATGCTCTGGAGTCAGTGTGTCCACAGGGGAAGGAGAGTACAGCAGTTCTTGCTCTGATTTCTGAAGTCTCTCCAGTCAAGCTCTTCAGTCCTTATCCCTCCCTGCCTCTGACCAATCCACCCACTCCAGTGTGGCTTCTATTTCTCCCTCATCTGAAAACACCTCTCCCTTTTGCTAAATCCTTGGAAAGGTCTTCGAGTCTCATCTTACTGACCTCTCAGCAGCCTTGGTCCTGTAAACCAACCCCTCCATCAAATATTTTTTCCTGGATTTCTGTTGATACCACACCTATGGGTTTCCTCTGTTGACTTAAAAAATTCACAATCTTAATGTTGAAGATTATGTTTTATTTGGTGGACAAAACTGAGGATGTAAACCTGGGATGCAGCATCTCACATAGCTCTGAGGGATGGCTCCAAAGAGGCAAAGGGGAACCAGGCTATATAAGAGTTTCTGCAACAAAGATCACACAGTCAAAACTTGAAAAATTACTGTTGATTAAGGAAAACCAGATATCTCAAGTTAAGGAATTTAGTGCTTTCTGTGTATGGGGGAATACAAGAGTCTGGGCTCACTGAAGTCATTTCTTTGATGTGTATCTCAGCTCTCTGGGGCCAGCATCCTGTGAGTCTCATCCTAAATCCCCTCGGGGTACATAGCTGGGGCAGTTGCAGCAGCTGATGGCTTGATGGTTGCAGCATTCTTTGCTTACTAACGGGGCAGGTGACATTCGTAGGTCACACCTCCTTCTTGGGCAGCTCATTCTTTGTTTTAATTGTTGGCTTGTGTTCTTCCATCTGCTCCTTAAATGTTGGGGTTCCTCATATTACAATCCATGTCTGCTTCTCATGGAGCTTTGTTTTCTAACAAGTGATTTGTCTAACCATTCAGATCATCTGAGAAGCCTTTAAAATCCTGATCCCATGTTGACTCAACCTGCAGGTGGGGTATGGGGCTCAGCACCTGCAGTTTGCTGAGATCCTCAGGTGGGTTCAGTGCAACCAAGCTTAGAATTACTGGACAAGTTCATTTTATGTCAGAATCATCCACATGTGTTTTTGACTCTTCTATGCATAACTGGCACATGGCATGTTGTGAATGCCAAGAGCTTTCTTAAATGAAACCTTTTTAAATTAAATTAAATTAAAGTAGAAGAGACATGTAGCATATTGGTAGTTGCATTACTGGTGAAGCTTTGGTGTTCTTTAAGGAATGTTATTTAGTTTATATCATCAGTTGAATTTTCTCAGAAACAGCCTCTGAGATGAAGATTTCCCTGTAGAAAGAGATTGTTTCTAGAAAAAGACCTCTTGGATCTGAGAGAGGTGGATTCAAGCACAGGAACAATGCAGATGAAACTGAGGCTTTAGTTGGTGCCCCGGGAGCTCTGAGACTGGGATGGACTTTCAGAGTGGCCGCTAAAGTTAGTAGAGAGGGACTTGGTGCCTTGGTGTCCCCCCCACCACCCCACCCGCCCCTATCAGAGTCTTCAGAGTCAGGTTGCCTCCAGGGCAAGACACGTCCTGTCAGCTAAAGGCTGTTCCCGGAGTTTTGCAGCTCAGATCTCTGAGCTCTCAGCAGCCTCAGTTCTGCTGGGTGATCTGAGGGGCACAAGGTCACAGCCCTCATCACAGGGCGATTCGGATTGTAACCTGAAGGATCTTATCAGTCACCTCATTTAAACCTTCATTTAAAGTGCATGGAATACACGAAGGCTCAGAGAACGTAAGTGATTCACTGCTGTCACATCGGACTCTCACAGCCTGCCTGACACTAGAACACGTGTCCACCCTTAAGGGTTTCTTCAGTGATATTCGCACTTAACTTTATTATGTGACTGTGGGGCTTCTCTTATTACCACTTATATTAAGCCAGACAGGAAATATTTTATATTAATGCTGTGTGTGGGAAAAGCTGAGTGAAGATAAGTCCTGTTCCAGTTGTAATTAGTCTCAGAGTCAGCAGTATTTCTATGGATACCGATCTGCTGGGCTAGGTGGAATACGATTTCTGCATAGTATGGAAAATAATTGCACAGGAAACATTATCTTTGGATTGAGGTTTAATTCATTGTGTCACGAGGCTTCTATCCAAAGGACCGTAGCCTTTGATGAGTTTTGGAAATTGTCAGTATCCAGTATACAGCACCTCCCAAAGAGGTGTTTCTACTTTGTGAAATATATTTTTCAAAGAGCCATGGATAAGTAATTGCATAATTTAAGATATGAAAGATTTTAAAATGTTTCCATGGAATTCATCAGTTCCTTAAGCCTAACTGGGGTGATAAATAAAACAATTGCTGAGGAACACTGTTGGTAATTACAATTCTTAGCCAATTTTAACACAACACACTTTACCACCCACATACACATATACCCATAAACACATTCTTTTCAAATACTATAAACTAATTAAACTGACCTAATGATGGTAGAGGGTATCACTCCCTGTATGTTTAAACCTTCAATTCATAATTTAATCTGGGAAAACCAAGTGGAAAATAAATACAAACGATTTCAAGAGAAATGATAATAAATTACACTATAGTTAGGCAAATAATAAGCAAACTAAAATACTCTATAATAACCCCAAGATTATCTAGATTCTTGAGATTCTTAAATAACTACTGACCAAATTTATTACCTGGATATAGAAAGTGTTTATCTATCTTTGTATGTCTATCTGATTATTCAACTGAAAATTATTCCATGTGGATGAAAAATAGAACCTTCTGGTGAGGCGATATGTATGGACTTGTAGCAGCGGTTTATCATAAGCCCCAGCCTTCACATATGATCATAGTGTCAGTTTTACACGATTTTATACAGAGTTTACAGAGTTATGAAGTAAGAAAGATTTTAGGATAAGAAAGTGTTAATTGCCTCTCTTAAATCTTTTAGCTTCTTTCCTGTTCCTTTTTTTTAAACTTCGCTTTTCTAGAGCTTCTTTGGATTCATAGCAAAATTGAGAGGCTGGTACGAGATTTCCCCGGTACCCTGCTCAGCCTCCCACATCATCAACATCCTCCACCAGATGGTACCTTTGTTACAGTTGATGACCCTGCCTCATAATCACTCAAAGTCCATGGTTTACATGAGGATTCACTCTTGGTGTTGTCCAAGTTCTGTGGATTTTGACAAATGTATAATGACGTTATTCATCCATTACAATATCCATTATCATTATGTCATATGGAGTGTTTTCACTGCCCTAAAAATCCTCTGTGCATCATCTGGTCTTCCTTCCTCTAAACTTCCAACCTCTAGGCAACCGCTGGTCTTTCTGCTGTCTCTCATAGTTTTGCCTTTTCCAGAAAGCTATATAGTTGCAAATGTACAGCCTTTTCATGTTGGCTTCTTGGAAATACACATTTCAGTTGCTTCTTTTACTTTCATGGCTTGGCAGTTTATTTTGTTTTAGTGCTGTTCCACTGTCTGGATGTTTGCCAGTTAGTTTATCCATTCACCTACTGAAGGACATCTTGGTGACTTCCAGTTTGGGCAGTGATGAATAAAGCTGCTGCTGTAAACCTTGTGTGCAGGTTTCTGTGTAAACGTGTTTTCATCACCTTTGGGTATACACCAAGGAGTGCTATTGCTGGATCATACTACATGAATAGGTTTCGTTTTGTAAAACTCCACCAAACTGCCTTGCAAAGTGGCTGTACCAGTTTGCTTTCTCACCAGCAATGAATATGTGTTCCTGTTGCTCCATATCCTTGCCAGCATTTGGTATTGTCAGGGCTCTGGATTTTGGCCATTCGAATAGGTGTGCTGTGGTACCTCATTATTGTTTTAATTTGCATTTCCTTGGTGATACAGGATGTGGGGCTTCTTTTCACTTGCTATTTGTCATCTTGCTCACCTGTGCAGAGGTGTTTATTATTATTATTTACCCCCTCTTCTTTTTTTCTCAAAAACACTTTGAAAAAGTTATAACAGCTTTAGACTTGACATTTTAAAATGTCAATTCTAGAATTGACAATTTATAGAAAAATTGTCAAAGTGATATAGAGTTCCCAATACTCTGTGCCTAGTTTTCTCTATTATTAACATGTTATATTAGTTTAGCACATTTTTTTTTACAATTCAAGAATGAATATTGGTATATTGTCATTAACTAAAACTTATGCTTTATTTATATTTCTTAGTGTTTATTTAATGTCTTTTCTCTGTTCCAGGATCTCACTCAGGTTATAAATCGCATCTAGTCCTCATGTCCCCTCAGGCTCATTTTGGCTGTGACAGTTTCTCGGACTTTGTTTCTTATGACCGTGGCAGCTTTGAGGAACAGTGGTCAGGTAGTTGCAGAACATCCCTCCACGGGGACTTGTCCAGTGTTTTTCTCATGGTTATACTGAGGTTATGTGTTCTGTGGAGGAAGAACACATGTTTAGAAGTAACATTCTCATCATACTATATTGAAGGTATGCAGAATCAGCATGATTTATCATGGGGTTGACAGGTTAAGTTTAATCACCTGGGTAAGGTTGTATTTGTTAGGCTTCACCAGTGTAGAAGTTGCTGTTTTTCTCCCTTTCCATCCTGTGGTCTTTGGAAGGATGTCTCTATGCACAGCTCATACCAAGGAGGGATGTGATGCTGTACCAGTTTGAGGACAGAGATCTATGCAAGTTACTTGGAAGTTTGCATGGGAGATTTGTCTTTTCTCTACCGTTTATTTATTTATTCAATCAGTCATTTTATTTACATCTTTATGGACTTATGGGTTTTTATTTTGTACTTTGGAGTATAACCCAACTTGATTTTATTTTGTTGCTGAAATCATCCTAGATTTGGCCATAGGAAGCTCTTTCAGTTTGTTCCTGTGTCTTTTTGACAAAGTCCCATCAGAGTCTCATTAAAAAAAAAAAAATCTTCCTTTATCTCACTTTAGGTGAGGATAACAGCACTAGTTTCCATGAAGAAGGGTTTCTTTTCTTTCTCTCTCTCTCTCTTTTTTTTTTTTAGCCATGCTCCATGGCATCCCAGATCTTAGTCCCTCGACCAGGGACCAAACTTGTGTCCCCTGCAGTGGAAGCTCAGAGTCCTAACCACTGGATTGCCAGGGAGGTCCTGAACGAGGGTTTCTTAATCTGTGGGGCACAGTCTGGGAAACCTCAGAATTGCAAAATTTGTGGGCAATTTTTAAGGAAAGAACATAACTTTTATCAGATTCTCAGCATGTCTGTGGTGCTAAAAAAGAATGAAACAACCACTGCCTTGTAAAGAGGAAAAATAATAAAACCTACACATTGTGCAAACTTCACTCTTTGCTTGCTGTCCTGTGCTTGTAGGAAACTCTGCAGCTCCCAGCTTAAGATGACCCGATCTGGAGAGATCCATGCCACACCCAGGTCTGAGAAGATGTGTGATATTGTTGCTGCATTGTACCTCACCGGAAAAACAAAATGATCCTTTGTCTCAGGTTCCTAGTTTGAGGGAGGACATAGAGCCAGTATGTCTGTGCACCCCAGTTTTGAAGTGCTGCTGTGCAGTGTGGCCACTAAAGGGTCACGGAAAATAAGAACATTCTGCCGTTAACAGAAAACTGAGCTTCCCCCTTTGGAAAGACATTTCTGGATTTTCCCTTTAGTTCTGGAAAACATTACATCATCCAGCTATACAGCCTGGTCCATTCCATGCATATCTTTATATATTAGTCATGACATCAGTTCAAGTTTAAGCAAGTGAACAAAAGAGGACAGACTGTAAAAAGGCTTTTGGTCCAAGACATTATTTTCTCTAGTCATCTGATCACTTTGCCAGAATAGACTCAATTATTGTCTTAAATTAATATCATATTTCCATGAAATCAATCTTGTTGTATAATAATATCAGAACTGTTGACAGATTGGTTGAAAGAAAATAAAGTGGCTTATATATATATACTTAATGGGTAAACATGACTTTAATGTTGTTTAAGGATTGATGAAGCTGAAAAAAAAAGATTTCTGTTTTTTTAGATAGGGAAAATGCCCTGGATTCATGTATGTGAAAAGAAACTACATGAGACTTCACTTAAATTTTAAAATATCTTTGAATTTCTAATATAAAGAAAGGTGAAGTGTTAATTAAAGATTCGTATCCAGTTGCTTGCAGCAAAGACATGAAAATATGTACTGACACAAATAAGAATAAAGAAAAAGATCTATAACGTATTTGATATACTCTTGTTTTCATTTCAAGAGATTTTTTTTTTGTCAACCAAAACTGCTTTTGTGCTTACTAGCAAGTAAGATATTTTAAAGTTTGACTGTGGAGAGAAGTCCAAGCATCTGAAGATGACTACAGGAAAGAGAGACCCTGGCAAGTTGTAGAAAGGGTAACTTCAGATTGTCAGGATAAATGATTTTGGAAATTGGTAAGATTAACGTCCTCTATCACATAAAGGAGTATATGCTGCTGCTGCTAAGTCGCGTCAGTCATGTCCGACTCTGTGCGACCCCATAGATGGCAGCCCACTAGGCTTCCCCATCCCTGGGATTCCCCAGGCAAGAACACTAGAGTGGGTTGCCATTTCCTTAACCAATGCATGAAAGTGAAAAGTGAAAGTGAAGTTGCTCAGTAGTGCCGAACTCTTAGCGACCCCATGGACTGCAGCCCACCAGGCTCCTCCGTCCATGGGATTTTCCAGGCAAGAGTACTGGATGGACAGTAATAAAAAATAGATAATATTCCACTTTTATTATGGCAAGTTTGTGAAATGATGGGTAGTAGTGGGGGTTACCAGGGTTCAATCTTGACTCTCCCACCTCGGAAAATCTCTGAACCTTGCTGTGTCCTGGTTTTCATATATACATACCTTATGGCCCCATTTACTTTGGCCACTTCATGCAATGAGTTGACTCATTGGAAGACTCTGATGCTGGGAGGGATTAGGGGCAGGAAGAGAAGGAGACGACAGAGGATGAGATGGCTGGATGGCATCACGGACTCGATGGCTGTGAGTCTGAGTGAACTCCGGGAGTTGGTGATGGACAGGGAGGCCTGGCATGCTGCGATTCATGGGGTCGCAAAGAGTCGGACACGACTGAGCGGCTGAACTGAACTGAACTGACTCATCTATTGCTCACTCGCTACCTATCTCTTTTTTCCTCTTTCTCTGCTGAAAAACTATTCTCTGTGTGGTTCATGGCTCTCCGATGTAACCAAGTGAGTGTTTGTGATGATCAAGTGAAATCGTGTAAGGGCCATGGTGGTTGGTTCTTCAGTATTTCTTCTTTACCAGACTATAGATCTGAACCAATCATGATTGCTTTTTCCTCCTTACTAGTGATTGGTTCAGGAGTGGCCAATTCTGGGAAGCTTCTGAGGAAAAAACAAAAACAAACAAACAAACAAAAAAACCTTTCTCCTAAGAGAATTTCTGAAGAGCAAATGCTCTTCATGTGGAAATGTAGAGCAAAGCTGCTGCCACTATAGTACAGCCCGGCATCCAGAGACTGAAAGTGACATAGAAAAGCTGGCAGGTGGAGAGTGCCTGGGGTATTATATATTTATTGCCACATGAGTGTAGAGAATTACAAAACACAGAAGCTATGGTTCCCTCAAGAATCAGTCAGTACATTCAATATAATTAGCAATATACACATAGATATGAAAAAAGCTATCAAAAATTCAGTCAGTTCAGTCTCTCAGTCTTGTCCTACTCTTTGAATCCCATGGACTGCAGCACGCCAGGCTTCCCTGTTCATCACCAACACCCAGAGCTTGCTCAAACTCATATCCATTGAGTCAGTGATGGCATCCAACCATCTCATCCTCTGCCATCCCCTTCTCCTCCTGCCTTCAATCTTTCCCAGCATTAGGGTCTTTTCCAATGAGTCAGTTCTTTGCATCAGGTTGCCAAAGTATTGCAGCTTCAGCTTCAGCAGCAGTCCTTCCAATGAATATTCAGAACTGATTTCCTTTAGGATGGACTGGTTGGATCTCCTTGCAGTCCAAAGGACGCTCAAGAGTATTCTTCAGCACCACAGTTCAAAAGCATCAATTCTTTGGTGCTCAGCTTTCTTTATGGTCCATCTCTCACATCCATACATGACTCTGGAAAAACCATAGCTTTGACTAGACAGACCTTTGTCGGCCAAGTAATGTCTCTGCTTTTTAATGTGCTGTCTAGGTTTGTCATAGCTTTTCTTCCAAGCAGCAAGTGTCTTTTAATTTCATGGCTGCAGTCACCATCTGTAGTGATTTTGGAGCCCCAAACAATAAAGTCTGTCACTGTTTATATTGTTTCCTCATTATTTGCCATGAAGTGATGGGACCAGATACCATGATCTTAGTTTTTTGAATGTTGAGTTTTAAGCCAGTGTTTTCACTCTCCTCTTTCATTTTCATCAAGAGGCTCCGAAGTTCCTCTTCACTTTCTGCCATAATGGTGGTGTCATCTGCATATCTGAGGTTATTGATATTTCTTCTGGCAATCTGGATTCCAGCTTGTGCTTCATCCAGCCTGGCATTTTGCATGATGTACTCTGCCTTTAAGTTAAATAAGCAGGCTGACAATATACAGCCTTGACGTACTCCTTTCCCAATTTGGAACCAGTTCATTGTTCCATGTCCAGTTCTAAATGTTGCTTCTTGACCTGCATACAGATTTATCAGGAGGCAGATAAGATGGTCTGGTATGCCTATCTTTTAAAGAATTTTCCACAGTTTGTTGTGATCCACGCAGTCAAAGGCTTTGGTGTAGTCAATAAAGCAGAAGTAGATATTTTTCTGGAACTCTGTTGCTTTCTCTATGATCCAATGGATGTTGGCCCAAGAGTATACTTTTCAGTTTGAGTTTATTAGAGTAAACCAGTATAATTGAAGCGTCGTTTTAGAGGGGCAGTATTAAAGAACAGTGTAGATTAGTTCAATGATGAGTAGGAATTATGATTTTCCACTAAGGGGGGCTGACAATCGGGAGAAAAATAAAATCTGGTAGTGAGTTGGAAGGGCTAAAAGACGAGTTTGGGTAACTTGACTTACAGCTGTAAGGGAGAAAACGTTTCTTTTTCTTCCCCATCCCATCCTCAATAGCTGGGTCTGTGAAGTAGTCTGACAACAGGCATGCTAACAGAATAAAAGATATGCACATTTATTAATTTTTAATGTTATGTACATATGGGCCAGCATCAGAGAAAAACAAAATTAAATATGGGAGAGAGTGGTGACTTTTGGGAATTTATATATCATCTTGAAAGAGGGAGGGGAGGAGAATGTGGGGCTCCAGAGGGAGTGGATGACTTTTAGAAAAGATGACTGGTCTGGAGAAGAAGAGGTGAAAGAGGTGTGATGTTTGTGACTCAGTTTTCTTGGGTGTGGATCAAGTGTTGGTGTCCTCTCCCGTGATGAGTCATCTTACCCAGTTGATGAAACCTCTGGGAAGGGGATTGAAGACAAGAGGGTTCCTTTTGGAGAAACTCTTTCTCTGTTTTTTTGTGGTTTTTTTTGAACTTCTTATTTTTTATTGGGGGTATAGCTGATTAACAATATTGTCATAGTTTCAGGTGAACAGCGAAGGGACTCAGCCATGCATCAACCTGTATCCATTCTTCTCCAAACTCCCTTCCCATCCAGGCTGCCACATAGCATTGAAAAGAGCTCCACATGCTCTACAGTAGGTTCTTGGTTATCAATTTTAAATATAGCAGTATGTCTGACTGTAGGCAGATAAGAAGAATTTAGAGAAATCCTGCCCCTCTGTTTGCTTTTCTTCAAGTGCTTTTGGTTCAAAATAATTTTTATGCTGAAGAGGTATAGATTGTGGGGTGTTGTATTCTGCCTCCCTTCACAGCTGGGAAAAAAAAATTCAGGCTGAAAAGTTCTCTACCACAAAATTATTGTGAGACTTGGCTGATATTTAGGACTCCACACTTCCAATGCAGGGGGCATAGATTTGACCCCTGGTTGGGGAACTAATCCTCCATGGCATGGCCAAAAAAATAAATAGGTAAATTATTATTTATTGTCTTTATGATGTCTGGTTCTTCCATTACTTAGAAGAAACAGACTTTTGAAAGATTTTACTTTGAGAGATAATAATAACAGTTCTTAATTGATCCTATTCAAGTGTAGTTTGTAATCCATCAATTCTATCTTCCTTCCTTGAATGAGAAAACCTGTAGATGAGTTTGGACACTAATTTGCATCCTAATATCCAATTTTCTGAAATAGCCTCATTTTCTTTGAAGTTTTCTACCTTTTGCTTAGGAATGACAGTTGGCTCTAAGAAGGTTACAATTTCCCTTGCAATGAAATGGAAAAATCTCATTACCTGTCCCCCAAACCTGCAACTAGGTAGGATATGAGAGCTGATAAAGTCAAGAGATACAACTTAAACCTGCTTAATCTCCTGCACTTTGGGGAGATTTGACTAATTGGTTTTCACTTCATTTCTCCAATGTTTTGGATTCTTTCTGATAGCTACTTGAAAAGTTTGTCTGTATCAACTCGTGGTATTTTTAGATTTTTTTTTTGAATGCTAGTTAAGTCATATTTCACCTATAGTGGTTATATTTTATCAGCACATAGTAGCATAATTAACAAAGAACAAAATTGCCTGATACATCAGAGCTGGGATCTCAAAACAAAGCAAGTGTATTACATTATTTGCTTCCTATAAATTAATGTCAGTTATGAAATTGACACTTTTACCATCTCAGTGGGGTTTCCCAGGTGGCTCAGTGGGTAAAGAATTTGCCTGCAATACAGGAGATGTAGGTTCAGTCCTTGGGTCAGGAAGATACTCTGGAGGAGGACATGGCAACCCACTCCAGTGTTCTTGCCTGGAGGATTCCATGGACAGAGGAGCCTGGCAGGCTACAATTCATGGGGTTGCAAAAGAGTCAGACAGGACTGAAGAGACTGAGCCACAGGGGCGCATCATATTGATACAGAACAGACAATGCTGGATGCTCAAGTGTAGTTTTAATCTTCCTTGTGATTTTCATGGATATTATTTTTGGACTGTGGTATTGGAGAAGACTCTTGAGAGTCCCTTGGACTGCAAGGAGATCCAACCAGTCAATCCTAAAGGAAATCAGTCCTGAATATTCATTGGAAGGACTGATGTTGAAGTTGAAATGCCAATTCTTTGGCCACTTGATGCAAAGAACTGACTAATTTGAAAAGACCCTGATGCTGGGAAAGATTGAAGGCAGGAGAAGGGGACAACAGAGGATGAGATGGTTGGATGGCATCACCGACTCAATAGACATGAGTTTGAGTAAACAGGAGTTGGCAACAGACAGTGAGGCCTGGAGTACTGCACTTTATAGAGTCGCAAAGAGTCAGACACGATTGAGCAACTGAACTGAACTGAACTGATTTTTGGATGGGGGAAATGATTATATGATAAGATTTTATAGGTGGTAATAGATCCCAAACAAACAGTAAACAACAGAACAGTTTTCAAAGACCTCCAAGGAAGAGTTTAAGTGCTCCCAAGCAACTACCAATTTAGTCAAGATTCATTGTTCAAAGTTAATTACAATAGAAAAATATGGCAGTTTTTTCTCTTTTTGATAGTTGATAGCAAATATGTACATATATTGAATAAAAGAAAAAGGCAGCTGTATCTCAGACCTCTATACTTTCCTTAATTTAATTGGTCTGATAGTAAAAGAGCTGCGTTTACCAATCCAGAGTTAATGGCTTCCCTGATGGCTCAGTGGTAAAGAATCCACCTGCCAATGCACGAGACTAGGGTTTGATCGCTGGGTCCGAAAGATCCCCTGGAGTAGGAAGTAGCAACCCACTCCAGTATTGTTGACTGCAAAATCCCATGGACACAGAAGCCTGGCAGGCTGCAGTCCATGGAATCACAAAAGGGTTAAACACGACTTACCAACTAAACAACAACGAACTCCAGAGAGAGCATTCATTGCGTGTTTCTTACACAGTATCATTTTATAAGTGTCAGATGACTTTTATAAATTTTATAAATTCTTGGACTGTCTCTTTGTCCATATCATCTTGTAGTCTTCACATACTTTTTTGCTTAGATAGAAGGTTAACATTATATATTATTCAAAAACTATCTCTTTTTTCTCTTAACTCCTTGTCTGCCCTTCCTTTGTGCTTGTCTAGATTTTGATTGCATACTGCTTCAGGACAAGAAAGAGGTCTGCTTAATTTTATTTAAAAGAAAGAAACATGGATTATCTGGGGCAGTGTTTTATGCATTTGTTAAAATTAAATGCTGCATTACTTTTCTGTTTTTTTTTTTTTTTTAATGACAGATATCTTTGGGGCTTCTGATAATATCTATTACTTTTCACTTCTATTTGGAAAAGACATGCTATATATTTGTCTCAAAAAGCAAAGTCTTTCCTCTAGTGAAAATCACCCATGCCTGTTGCTTGCTGTTTCTAAATACTTACCAGGGTTTTGGTTTTTCTCTCATAGGCAACAGTCAGCAGAGGACTTAGCCCGAGTACCCGCCAACTCCACCAGCAATATCTTGAACAGGCTGCTGGTCAGTTATGATCCCAGGATAAGACCAAATTTCAAAGGTTTGTCTCCCCCCCATCAATATCTCCATTCTTTGCAGTTTAAAACCTAATTTTATCTGTGTAAAATCATTTGTTTTGGATATTCAAAACAGTAATAACTGTTCTGTAATGTTCTTATGTCTGAGCAATTAAATGCAAAAAATGTTTAAAGATAAGCAAAACATTACTTGTAATAGTTGTATATGGTTCTAGGGTTTAAAAGAAAAAGGTATATTGTGAATCAATAGGCTAACCCAAGTGACAGGTTTTCTATTGTGAATTAATAGGCTAACCCATGTGATGAGTTTTCTAAGTACTTTGTATCCTTAACCTTAATAATTTAAACTTAGGCTCTGGCTCTCATTCAGACACCAAAGTTCTACTTTGTAGGAGAACAGCCATATACTCATTTCAGAATAGAGAAAGCTCTGATAGGCATTTAAATTATTTTTTTACTCTTTGTTAGTTTTTTACATTGATTTTAAAAAAAAATCCCTCTATGTTTTGGCTAAAAAAAAGCCATATGGTTTTTAAAAACATGTTAACTTTGTGAATAAACGTGACTATATTTTTACTCCAGTAAAATATTACCACCTGTCACACCATTTAAAAACCAAAACTGTACTTGCAGTAAAAGTTGTGGGAAGATTGTATACGTTTGCCTGCCTTTCTTTCTGCCTTCCCTCCTTTCTTTCTTTACTACTTTCCCTCTTACTTTCTTCCTCTTGCTGAGTTAGGAAGTTATACGAACATATCTCTGGAAAACTGCCATCTTTGTTGCTGGCTAAGGACAGGTATTAATGTAGATCGCATTAACATTAGGAGGCTTGTGTTTTTTTTTTTTTCCTTTACAAGGAAAAAAAACAAAAACAAAAGAAAAGCCTGCAGCTGCTTCTAGTCAACTGAAGTTATACAACGATGTAAAAACAGAGTTTTTTGTTCATTACCAGAACCTACTCTGTTACTTTCAACAGCGCCATGGTCTGGGTTGTCACATGTCTACCATGTATTGATTGGACACCTGTTTTTCATCAGTCAGAGGTTATGTGGCCAAAAGGCTAACTTCACATTTTCCCTTTGTTAGCCCAAGCAGCAACCCACAATGAGTGAAAAAAAAAAAAAAAGCAAAAAAGAAATTGGCAGCATTATACCTTAGTTCTCACTCTATGAACTCTAAAATTATTTTCCAACAGGTCAGGCAAAAATCTTTATAATGATTCTGTTGTATGTCTGATTAAGTTTACATTTTCATGGATTAAAAATCAAAATATAGTAATTGTTGTATTCTGCCTGCCATTTAAGGTAAAAATTTGAAAGACTATAAAATGCAAAACATAAATCATATTTTTAAGTGATGTTTAAAAAATAATTTATAATATCTTATAGTAAATGCATCAGCTCAGTTGAAAAATTTTTAAGGTAAATGTATTTTCCCAGAGTCCCTAAAATTTAAGAGAGAAATATTTCTGAATAAATAATGCTATGAAGAACAACATAACTCATTTTTTGTTTGTGTGTTGATCCCTATTTAGAAGAATAAGTTAATAGCAATTGTAAACATGTATCTTGAAACCATAGGTTTATACATCTGTGTAGATTGGAGAAAATATAACAATCAACTGTATCAACCATAAAAATATGAAGATTCTGACAAGGTTTTTACAGCCACTAAACTATGTCCTTAATTTTTACTGACAGGCATTCCTGTTGATGTAGTAGTCAACATTTTTATCAACAGCTTTGGATCTATTCAAGAGACAACAATGGTAAGATTAAAACTCATTTCATATTTTTAGTTGTGAATAGTTTAACTGGAAAATATTAGAAGAAATTATAACTGAAAAATAAGGAGTAATTTCCAGGAAAAAGAAAATGCATGCTCTTTCCTAGTATAAATATTCAAATTTCAGGGTTTTGTTGAATTAGTGATTTCAATGCCTTTGTATTTTTGCAGTTCACATTTAGTCTTTATACTGCATTGAAACTTACAGAATTGGGAGAATTTACATTTTCACTCTGAACAACTAAGTGGATGCCACCTGGGAAAGGGGTTTGTGCAATTAATATTCTGGTGCAACATTGTTTCCTAAGATGCTTATGTGTATGAGCATTAAAAAATATTTGTGTTCATGGTCTTTTTTTTGTCTTCTAGTCTCCTGAGGATAATCTTTGTTTTCTCTCTTGTACTAATTTTGTGATGTGTGAAGCAGAGAATTGTAAAGAGCAAATTTGATTTTCCTGAAGTAGAGCAACAGAGCTCCCTGAAAAGATTATGTTATAGGAAGAAAGAACAAGGAAAGGCCCAGGAAGAAAAGGAAGAACAGGAAAGAGAGGCTTGGGGTGGGGCTGCTGACTGGCATGAGTTGGGTGTTAGGGACAAAGAAGCTTGTGAAGGATGATTTGTGGATTCCCTGAGTGATGTGTGGTTCAATTACCCTTCAGCTTCTCAAAGACATTCAGGAAAGTCCACTTGCTTATTAATGTTTTAAAATATTAATATACCCTTTCTGAAAAACCACATGCTGAAATGGTATTTCAGGTGGGAGGAAGAAGGCTTAAAAGTTTTGTTTTCGGCATCATTTTTTGAGATACTTATATGTTTCTTAAGTAATAATATAAGGTGTAGATTAAAAGCTTAATAGTAATGATTAGAACACAGTGTATCTTTTCAGGGAATATCTCAGACCAGAAAAAGAATGTATTCCTGTATTCCTAGGAGCAGCATAGTATGTTATAAAATTGTATGTTGCATTTAAATTATGACACATTTTTATATTAATTAATATCATAGTAAAATATATTGTGATGAGAATGTTATTTATTTTTCATACAAGCATGTCTTTAACTCTGAATACTTAATTTTTTTTAGAGAGTGTGTAGTTTGAATAATTAGTTATTTTGAAATCAAGTCCAAAATTCACTCCAGTGACTTTTAGTTAACCTAAATGGCTGTATATCTAGTATATTATAGAGCAAGAAAGTGCTTAAACAATGTAAAGACAAGTATGTATCACTGAGGAGACAAGAGTTGCATTCATCATTTGAAAATATGACTAGTTTAAGCACTTCCCATAAGAAGAGTGAGAAGCGTAATTTTCTCAAGGTGAAACTTCTAGGAAATTTATTTGGTATCTGTGCTTTTCCCTGTACCCTGGTTTATCTTTCATGGCACCACTATACTGCCCCTAAAACACCATGATTGAGGTGTTGCATCCTGTTGGAAACATCCCCAAAACTATCCTGCATTTTAGGACAACTAAGACAGGGTGGTTGTTGTTTTTTTTTTTTTTTTTTTTTTCTCATTTGCACAAGAGCAACACATGTGTCCTAGCTCATTAAGTACCATTAATGTATCTATTCTTTAATAAATATTGAATGCCTTCCAGTTAACAGACACTGCACTTTTGGTCCCATCAGTCCATCTTTGATTGTATCAAGCTGAAAATACCTGGGGTAAAAGGCTGACAGAAAAGGGGTAGGAGCTTTCTCACAGGTTATTTGAGGATCATAATACAATAGTGCATGGTTTCTCAATATGATCTTCTCTCATCCTTCTGCTCACTCTTCACGGTAGCAAACCCAGAGCACCAATTGCTGGGGCCAGATTCCACCGGTTTTCAGCCTGCGCTCTTACCTCTGACCTCCATCTCTTGTCTGAGCAGAGCCTCTTACTCTGAGCTACACTCACTCACTCTCTGCCGCCTTTTCCATCCATGTCTTTCATCTCTATCATTTATTTGTTTGTTAAACTGTTCGCTTCTTGACTGTAATTCAGCTCTTTTTGTGTGTTTTAATTTTGTTCTCTGATGGAGTACTAATCTCTCAAAGTCAGAAACAGTGCATTCTGCTTCTTCATTTTCCATAAAATACAGAAGACAGTAAGCCCTCAATGAGTGAGCCCATAAATAATGCCGTATTATTAACTAATATTGATTAAATAAATTAATAAATTCTGCTTTTGCCTAGCAAAAAGTGAGCCCAGGTCACCATAAAAGTATTGGCAGAGCAAACTTTAAAAATAGACTCGTGTTGAATGTGTGTGTGTGTACGTGCCAAGTGCTGCAGCCGTGTCCAACTCTTTGCAACTCCATGGACTGCAGCCCACCAGGCTCCTCTGTCCATGCCCTCCTCCAGGGGATCTTCCTGACCCGGGAATTGAACCCGAGTCTCTTACATCTACTGCGCTGGCAGGTGGGTTCTTTCTACTAGCGCCACCTGGGAAGACCATGTTGAATTTATTGATTAAATAACAAAGTAAAGAATGCTATTACAGTAGAGTGTTAGTTTTGTCAATTTAGAGACCTTTATGCAGGGGAGCCAAATTATTTATATTTGCTATTTCTTTTGAGGAAATAACCTATCTTTCTCTTTGTGTTGTGCAGATATAGCCTAAAGGTTCAGAATTGAAACCATGCTCATCAAATAGACTTAAATAATCTACTTTATTGTAATGATTATTTTTTTGGTTTTGGCAATGTTTATTTCATACTTCTAAGACAGATTTTTACAGATGTCTCTTTCAGGGCTGTGATATTTTATAGATTTGCTCACTTTTTCCAAAAAACAAACTCTTTAATACCTTGTTATGTAATAGTTAGGAAAGGTACAAGCTATTATCCGTATAGAGGTAACACTGTATGTCTTCTAAGGGGAAAAATGTGTTGAAGACAAAGCTTGTTCTTCATGACTTGTTACAAATAACAATTGGAAATAGTAGCGATGACTCAGGAGGGTAACTAAGAAGATACACAGGTGTGGAGAGCAGTTATATTATAAGCAAGTATTTCTTTTTTTTTCCTCCTAGTCACCAAGAGTGGGCTTATTTACTTTTCAGCTTTACTGAGGTATAACTGACAGGTTAAATTGTAAGAAAGTTAAAACGTGTGTGATGATTTGATACGCTTCTACATTGTGAAAGGATTTCCCCCATCATGGTAATTAATACATCCATCATCTCGTGTCTATTTTTTTTCTTCTGTAAGAACATTTAAGTTCTGTTCTCTTAGCAAATTTCAAGTACACAGTAGTGTTAACAACTGTGGTCCCCATGTTACACCCTAGATCCTCAAACCTTATTCATCTTATAACCGTACATTTATACCTTTTACCAACCTCTCCCTGTTTCTCATACTCCAAATTCTTGGCAATCACTTTTCAACTCTCCATTTCTATGGATTTGACCTTTTTTTTTTTTTTTTTTTAATTCGACATATAAGTGATACCATGGCGTGTTTGTCTTTCTCTGTCTGGTTTGCTTTACTTAGCATGATGCTCTTCAAGTTCATCTATGTTGTTGTGAATGATAGTATTTTCCTTCTTTTCTTAAGGCTGGATAATATTCTACTTTATATGTATGCATATGTCCGTGTGTGTACCGTGTTTTCCTTGTCCATTCATTCATTGATGGGTGCCTAGGTTGTTTCCATACTCTAGCTGTTGTAAATAATACTGTAGTGAACATGCAAATGCAAGCATCTCTTCTAGATGTCTCGTTTCCTTTGGGCATATACCCAGAGGTGGGATTGCTGGATCTTATGACAGTTCTATCTTTAGTTTCTTGAAGAATCGCCATACTGTTTTCAATAGTAGCTTTACTGGTTTGAATTTCCACTAATAGTGTATAATCTCTTCACATTCTAAACAGAACTTGTTACTGCTTCTCATTAAAAAAAATTATTATCATATAGTTGATTTACAAAGTTCTGTTAGATCTCGTCTTTTTTTGGTAATAGCCAATTGCAGATGGTGACTGCAGCCATGAAATTAAAAGACGCTTACTCCTTGGGAGAAAAGTTATGACCAACCTAGATAGCATATTCAAAAGCAGAGATATTACCTTGCCAACAAAGGTCCATCTAGTCAAGGCTATGGTTTTTCCAGTGGTCATGTATGGATGTGAGAGTTGGACTGTGAAGACAGCTGAGCACCGAAGAATTGATGCTTTTGAACTGTGGTGTTGGAGAAGACTCTTGAGAGTCCCTTGGACTGCAAGGAGATCCAGCCAGTCTGTTCTGAAGGAGATGAGCCCTGGGATTTCTTTGGAGGGAATGATGCTAAAGCTGAAACTCCAGTACTTTGGCCACCTCATGCAAAGAGTTGACTCATTGGAAAGGACTCTGATGCTGGGAGGGATTGGGGGCAGGAGGAGAAGGGGACGGCTGAGGATGAGATGGCTGGATGGCATCACGGACTCGATGTACATGAGTTTGAGTGAACTCCAGGAGTTGGTGATGGACAGGGAGGCCTGGCATGCTGCAATTCATTGGGTCGCAAAGAGTCGGACATAACTGAGCGACTGAACTGAACTGAACTGAAGGAGCATATTTCTTAAAAAACAAAAGAAAATAAGCAAAAAGATACCTCCAGAACAAGAGGCTGGAAAAGTAGAGAGACTTAGATTTGTCTAAATACAGAATATATGTTCATGGAAATAGTATGCTGAACAGTGTTATATAGTAATAGTTCATGGTAATAGTATGCTGAACAGAGAGGCTTGTGCTTGAATCTTTTGTGTACTTGATGTGTTACACCCTAAAATGAGTGAAAAAACTACAGAAATTAAGGAACAATATTTTTTCTGGCATCGCCACCCTAAAGGACATTGACTGTAGGGTTGTGATGCATCTGCAAGTTAATGTCATATTTTACAGTAGAATCTCATCCTAAAGAAAATGAACCATTTGTTACTAACTCTGTTGTACAGTTGAGGTTTTGTTTATTAATATCCCCTTAGAAATTTCCCTACAAAGGTCTGCTGAAATAAAGGAAGTCCTAAAATTTGGAAGCTTCAGTATTGGCCAGAGCTTTCCTCTGCAGTTCAAGCCTTTCTGCTTTAACTCCAGAGCCTGGTGGTGGATGCAACATTAAGAGCTGCAGACAGAGGTGAAGCAACCTTTGAAGGAAGTGGGCAGCCCTTTTCCCCAGTGTATAAAGTTCATTATCTAACAAAGAATCCATTGAAGTGATGGGCATTAACACTGTAATGATATTTTAGCCAATTCTGTTTGTAAAACATTCCTTCCTGCTTATTTGTCTTTTAATTCAGATGCTAAATGTCAATGGCTAAACAGAAAGCAATTTCACATTTATTCACAATCTGTAACTGTGTAGTAGAAGAAAAATCACAGCCATATGAATACTCCTGAAACTCTCCAACCTCCAGGGCTATGTGCTCCTTCAGCTAGTTTTCGCATCGCAGTTTTTAGCTTTATGGTTCCTATTTCTCATGTCTGTCTTCATCTACATTCTGCTGCCTTCCATTTCTGTAAGGTCTATGATTAATGCTGTAATTCCCTGGTGGCTCAGATGATAAAGCGTCTGCCTGCAGTGTGGGAGACCCGGGTTCAATCCCTGGGTTGGAAAGATCCAATGGAGAAGGAAATGGTAACCTACTCCAGTACTCTTGCCTGGAAAATTCCATGGACTGAGGAGACTGGTAGGCTACAGTCCATGGGGTCGCAAAGAGTTGGACATGACTGAGCGATTTCACTTTCACTTTCACCAAAATCATCAAATAAATATAATCATCCTCTTTTGAAGTTGTTACGACAGTCATTTATTATATCAGTTTATATGCTACTGCTGGTGACAACTGAACTAAGACCCTCAAATCAGTGAGAATATAGGTTTGTTAGAGGCAAAGTGGCATCTGCTCTACGGTTATGCTTAAAATATTTGTTGATTTCTCCATTTGATTCCTACCTTTGACTGAAATCTGTGGGTTTTTATAATAGAAAATGTAAACTTTTGTACTCATGGGAGACAGTTAAGTATTATGATATATTATAACAAACTATATACATATTTTGCCTTGTCAGAAATACATAAGAACTCTTTCATGGAAATAGAGCCTGTTTATAAAATCTATTTTCTTTAGTGTAGATATGCTTTGTAATTATATCGAATTATTCTTACACTACAATCCATGATCCTGCCAAACTTTCTATGCCTTTCTGCTGCATGAGTTTTGTATGTGTTTTAATAGTAGGCTTCATTTCTGTTTGGGCAACACAGTTGTACCTGACAAGAAAAAACTCATATTTGGGTTCAGCTAAAATAGCAGTGGCCACAGGACTGGAAAAGGTCAGTTTTCATTTCAATCCCAAAGAAAGGCAATGCCAAATAATGCTCAAACTACCGCACAATTGCACTCCTCTCACACACTAGTAAAGTAATGCTCAAAATTCTCCAAGCCAAGCTTCAGCAATACCTGAACCGTGAACTTCCAGATGTTCAAGCTGGTTTTAGAAAAGGCAGAGGAACCAGAGATCAAATTGCCAACATCCACTGGATCATGGAAAAAGCAAGAGAGTTCCAGAAAAACTTCTATTTCTGCTTTATTGACTATGCCAAAGCCTTTGACTGTGTGGATCGCAATAAACTGTGGACAATTCTGAAAGAGATGGGAATACCAGACCCCCTGACCTGCCTCTTGAGAAACCTGTATGCAGGTCAGGAAGCAACAGTTAGAACTGGACATGGACCAACAGACTGGTTCCAAATAGGAAAAGGAGTATGTCAAGGCTGTATATTGTCACCCTGCTTATTTAACTTATATGCAGAGTACATCATGAGAAATGCTGGACTGGAAGAAGCGCAAGCTGGAGTCAAGATTGCCAGAAAGAAAGAAGAAATATCAATCACCTCAGATATGCAGATGACACCACCCTTATGGCAGAAAGTGAAGAGGAACTAAAAAGTCTCTTGATGAAAGTGAAAGTGGAGAGTGAAAAAGTTGGCTTAAAGCTCAACATTCAGAAAATGAAGATCATGGCATCTGGTCCCATCACTTCATGGGAAATAGATGGGGAAACATTGTCAGACTTTATTTTTTGGGGCTCCAAAATGACTGCAGATGGTGATTGCAGCCATGAAATTAAAAGATGCTTACTCCTTGGAAGAAAACTTATGACCAACCTAGATAGTATATTCAAAAGCAGAGACATTACTTTGCCGACTAAGGTCCATCTAGTCAAGGCTGTGGTTTTTCCAGTAGTCATGTATGGATGTGAGAGTTGGACTGTGAAGAAAGCTGAGCGCCGAAGAATTGATGCTTTTGAACTGTGGTGTTGGAGAAGACTCTTGAGAGTCCCTTGGACTGCAAGGAGATCCAACCAGTCCATTCTAAAGATCAACCCTGGGTGTTCTTTGGATTGAATGATGCTAAAGCTGAAACTCCAGTGCTTTGGCCACCTCATGTGAAGAGTAGACTCATTGGAAAAGACACTGATGCTGGGAGGGATTGGGGGCAGGAGGAGAAGGGGATAACAGAGGATGAGGTGGTTGGATGGCATCACCAACTTGATGGACATGAGTTTGAGTGAACTCTGGGTGATGGTGATGAACAGGGAGGCCTGGAGTGCTGTGCGATTCATGGGGTCGCAAAGAGTCGGAGACAACTGAGTGACTGAACTGAACTGAAAAGAGCTTAATTCTGGTTCTTGGAAATTACTTATCTTTGTTGTTTTAAAACAATTTTATTTTATATATTTTCTTCTATATGTAAATTTAAATTTCTTTTCTTAAAACTTGTCTTAGTTTACTATTCTTTTTGCTTTTTGCTTTATTTTTCTCAATATGACATTTTAAAAAGTTTTATTAAATACTGTTCTGTAACACCATATGACTATCTAAATTTTTATTATTGCTTTTGTTATTAACTTTCCAATGTTGTTTCATTTATTATAGGATAATATTGACATGCTTGCCCCATTTTTTTTGTCTACTTTGCATCTTAGATACTCGAATCTTAAAATATTTAATTTCTTCTCTTGCTATTCATCTTCAGGGCTTGTGCCCTGTGCTGGGCTAAATAGTTGTCCCCTAAAGAGGACCTTTTCCTAATCTTTGGAACCTGTGAATATGTTATTTTACACAGTGAAAGAGACTTTGCATCTGTGATTAAATTAAAAGTCTTGCAATGCAGATTATCCTGATCATCAAGTGGGCCCAGTATAATCACCAGGGTCCTTAGGAGAGGAGACAGGAAGGGAGAGTCAGTAACAGGAGATGTGATGTAACCAGTGCAGGGGAGGTGACATGAAGAGGATCCAGGTGAAGGGATGCAGACAGCCTTGCCATGCTGGGCAAAGCAAGGGATCAGACTGGCTGCTCAGACCCCTAGAGGGAACCAGCCTGGACCTCAGCTCAGTGACTCTGATTCTGATGTTCTGAACTCCAGACCTAGAAGGTCAAGATTGGTCTTGCCTTAAGCCACTGACTGTTGGTAATAGTTTTAGCAGCATTCAGGAACTGATACACATGCTGGTGGACACAAGTTAATAATTTTTTCTCCCAAATTCTCGGAGAATATTCTGATTACATATGACTTTCTCCCTAATGTTGCTAGAGGGCTATCTGATTACATACATTACTGTTTCCATATATGGAAATGCCAAAATAGCTAGTCATTTTTTGTGCAGTGATTATTAAAAGTCTCACTCAAGTTAATCATCAAAAGGACATAACCAGAAAGAGAAGCTATGTTTTTATTAGTTAATATATACTGTATTTCTGTGTCTTTTCCTTGTCAGTTACTTTTTAGTGGATTTACCTCAAAATGATGGTAAATCCTTTTTATTCTATTTCTTCTAGCTGTTTTGTTCAGAAGCTTTGGTGACTCAACATCATAAGTCATAGTATTATGCAGTTGGCTCTTGAACAACGCGAATTTGAACTGTATGGGTCTGCTTTTACCGTTTTCACCATAGTACTATCTGTGTATGAGGTATGGCTGTTTGGTTGGCTTAATCCATGGATACAGAGGGCCAACAATAAAGTTACATGTGGATTTTTAGCTGCATGGCGGGTAAGCACTACTAACCCAGCGTTGTGCAAAAGTCACCTGTCTTAGACCATCAGGAAGGATGAGAAACACCCCAGTTTTATTTTCCCTTCCTGTAATTTGTCACTATCAACTGATATAGAAAATTTGCACCATTACATAAGTGGTGTAAATAATGCTGGACCAATCTCCTAATCTGTTGAAATGTCATGGAAATTACTTCTTCACTACTGTATTTAACAGAAATATATTGAGAACTTTCTGTGTATCTGATCTGGCAGATTGCAACGCTTATGGAGGTTATAGTTAAAGTGGCCACACTGCACCACATAGCAGGTACCCCCAATCAAAATGGAATATTGGCATAGCTCTAGAAAAATTTAGATAGTCATATGGTGTTACAGAACAGTATTTAATAAAACTTTTTAAAATGTCATATTGAGAAAAATAAAGTGTAACCTAAGAATTTTTACTGACGTTTGGTTAGCTTGCAGTTCTTGCATGAAATGTCTAACCTCACTAAGGATTAAATTTAAATCCTTTTCAAACCAGGCTTGGTTGAAAAACAAGCTCTGTTGCCAGAACTTTAAATGTAATCCTGCCGGATACCATGAGATTTGATCTTCTTTGTTTCCATGAACACCAATTTTTTATCATAAAGAAAATAAAAGAGTAAAAATTGCATATATAAGTGTTAGGTAAAAATTACAAGTAACCATGCTAACTATCCTAATGATAACACAAGATATAAAACAGTTCTTAAAACTAAAATATCATTAATGAAACAAACTAGTTTTAATGTCTTCTTGTGATATTTTTATTGCCTTGAGGAGTAGCTTAATTTGGGTGTTAATTGGTACTGAAAATCTTGGAGAACATCCATTTTCCAGATCATGACTGTTAGTGTGCTATTTGTGATGAACAATGATAGTATTTGTCACCAAGTTCTTTCAAAACAATTAAGTAATTTTCCAGTGATAAAAGAAGTCTTTCTGATGGGAATTTCTTCATTGCAAAATAATATGATAGAGTTGTAAATATAGTGATTGAGTAATTGAAAATGAAAATAAATAGGTTTCCAAATTAGTTAACATAGAGCATTTGAAATGCCAGTAACTAGCAATTATTTAGAAATGCTCATAAAAAAATGAACGAAAGCATCCTAACTAATAAGCTTTTATCTTCTAATGAATGTGGAGCCAAAGCTATTAATTTAAATTGTAAAAATTTTAAACACCCTTTATATAAACTTGCAACAACTTGTATTCACTATAATAATATGTAGCTACGTAGCTGATAGAAAAGCATCTTGGAAGGACTTTCATTATGAGATAATAAATTGTAATGACCAAGAATAATACAATGAAGTAACTGATTTCCAGTTTTTCAGTGATGCTCATTCTAAAACAACTCTGGAGTTCTATTAAGAAATAAAATTTGATACAGGATTATAGTAGAGAGCCCAAACTAATAGTGTTTCGAGCTTATCCCAGTGCAGCTAGAAGCAAGAATTTCAGTAGATGCTCAAGGCACAGTTTCAAGATTTGTGACCTTAGAAAGGGCTTACTAAATAGTGCAATTGTAGGTCAGTTGGCACAGTACTGAGCAAACCCAATGAATTACAGTATAGGCAGGTTTTTTTTTTTTAGCAAAAAGCCTATTAACCACTATTACCAACATTATAAAAGAATAGCAACATAATGAGTATGTCCCAATAAAACAAAATGCTTGCTTAGCACATAATATAGTCAGGTGAAGTTCATGTACTTTACGTATGTTTTCCCATTTATTCCTTATGAAAACCCTGTACTGTGGGTGTGTTATTTTATCTCCATCTGATAGACAGGAATCTTTGTTCACCTCTTAACCCTCTGCCATCTTCTTTCGTTATATGCCGCTCTGCTGTGGGTAGTCACTCAGTCGTGTCTGACTCTTTGTGATTCCATAGACTGTAGCCCATCAGGCTCCTCTGTCCTTCCATGAGGGTTTTTGCTGAAATTGTCAGTGGCTTCCTCATTTGCTCAAGGTATTCAGTTTGATTGTATTTGACCTTTGATGGTGTTTACTCTGTTGACCATCTTAAAGCTTTTGACTCTAGTTTGGTGAAATCACATTCCCAGGGTTTCCTACCTTTTCTCAGACTTCTAGCCAGCCCTTTAAATGCTTTTCTTCCCCAGGGTTAGCTTTGCCCTTGTATCCCTGCTCTAAGTAGTAATACTAGGCAAATTCTTCCTTAGTCCTGATTTTTAGGGGGTAATGTTTTCAAGATTCATTCATGTTGTAACATGTACCCCAATTTCTTTCCTTTTTATGGCAGAGTAATAATCTATGATGTATATGTGTATGCAACACTTGGTTTATCCATTCATCTGTTGATGACACTTGCACTGTTTAACCTTTTCACTATTATAATTAACACTGCTATGAAAAAGGGTGTACAAATATCAGTTGTTGTCTCTTCTTTTAATTTTTAGGAGCACATGACTCAGAGTGGAATTGCTGGGTCATATGGTACTTTTGTGTTTTGCTTTTTGAGAACAAAGCACAATTTTTAAAAGGTTGAAACAACTGCATTTTGTGAGGACATGTCAGTGATTCATTTAACTCATTAAAAAGGGAACCATCATCCTGATTTTAGCAGCTACACTGGCAAAGTTGCCTGGGAGCCATGCCTAAATAATGCTGAAAGACTCTTGTCAGTATGTGGCAATGTCTCAACAGTTACTTCATTTTTATCCAGCCCTGTTTCTAGAGGTGATTTGTGGTATCTAATAATAACAAAAATACGACGAAGTAATTGAAATAGTACTAAATGTTCAGCAGGCAAACAATAATACTCATATCAGGAAGTGAGCTATGCATTAATTCAGTTGTCTATAACAAGGATCCCTAAATCCCCAGGCTGGGAACCAGTACCAGTACTTGTTAGGAAATTGGCCACACAGCAGAAGGTGAACAGCTGGTGGGGGGGGCGAGTGAAGCTTTATCTGCCACTCCCCATTGCTCACCTTACGCCTGAACCACCCCACTCCCTACCACATTCATGGAAAAATTGTCTTCTAGGAAACCAGTTCCTGATGCCAAAAAGGTTGGGGACTGCTGGGCTCTATGGCTTAGCTTTTAGTTCCCTGAATGCCAGACAAAAAGGAAAACATGATGATAGGCTTACATTGTATTTCCCAGTAATAGGAAGCATATACAAAGATCTTTTGTAAGGCACTTAGATCAAATATGCCTAGCACACAGTAAATACCTGTATAATGATATTATAGTTTTATATGGATTAAACAAGTGAAAAATTAAATCATCTTCAAAATTTTCATGTCATGATCACTGACCGAAATAAGATAACATGGCTTTAATAACACACTTATAAAAGATACATCGGCACTGTTATCTAACCCTTAAATATAACTTTAGGACATGGTATTTTATCATAATACCACAAATGCATATTTGAGATACTGAGGATTAAAGATGCAGTTTTTGATGATTTGATAAGACACAGTAGTTATGTTGTTGTTTAAGTGGCTAAGTTGTGTCTGACTCTTTTGTGACCCCATGGACTATAGCCTGACAGGCTCCTCTGGGATTTTCCATGGGAAATTCCAGTCCATGAGATTTCCCAGGCAAGAATACTGGAGTAGGTTGCCATTTCCTTCTCCAGGGGATCTTCCTGACTCACGAGTCCAACCCATGTCTCCTGACTTGGCAGGCAGATTCTTTACTATCTGAGCCACCAAGAAAACCCTCCACAGCAGTTAGAGGAGGTAATAAAATAGCTTTTAGTGTATATACTTTTGGAATACCAATCATTTTGACGGATTATTCAGTGCAGTTCAGTTGCTCAGTTGTGTCTGACTCTGCGACCCCATGGACAGAAGCAGGCCAGGCTTCCCTGTCCATCACCAACTCCTGGAGCTTACTCAAACTCATGTCCATTGAGTTGATAATGCCATCCAACCAACTCATCCTGTTTTCCCCTTGCCCTGCCTTCAATCTTTCTAAGCATCAGAGTCTTTTCAGATGAGTCACTTCTTCCCATCAGGTGGCCAAAGTATTGGAGTTTCAGCTTCAGCATCAGTCCTTCCAAAGAATATTTGGGACTGATTTCATTTAAGATGCACTGGTTGGATCTCCTTGCTGTCCAAGGGATTCTCAAATAGTCTTCTCCAAGAACAGAGTTCAAAAACATCAATTCTTCTGTGCTCAGCTTTCTTCAGGAGAAGGCAATGGCCCCCCACTCTAGTACTCTTGCCTGGAAAATCCCATGGACAGAGGAGCCTGGTAGGCTGTGGTCCATGGGGTTGCCAAGAGTCAGACATGACTGAGCGACTTCACTTTCACTGTTCATTTTCATGCATTGAAGAAAGAAATGGCAACCCACTCCAGTGTTCTTGCCTGGAGAATCTCAGGGATGGGAGAGCCTGGTGGGCTTCCATCTATGGGGCCTCACGGAGTCAGACACGACTGAAGTGACTTAGCAGCAGCAGCAGCAGCAGCTTTCTTTATAGTCCAACACTCACATCCATACATGACTACTGGAAAAACTATAGCTTTGACTAGATGGACCTTTGTTGGCAAAGTGATGTCTCTGCATTTTAACATGCTGTCTAGGTTGGTCATAACTTTCCTTCCAGGCAGCAAGTGTCTTTTAATTTTATGGCTGCAGCCACCATCTGCAGTGATTTTGGAGCCAAAAAAAAAAGGGTCTGTCACCGTTTCCACTATTTGTTTCCCCATCTGTTTGCCATGAAGTGATAGGACAGCTGCCATGATCTTAGTTTTATGAATGTTGAGCTTTAAGCCAACTTTTTCCAGTCTCCTCTTTCACTGTCGTCAAGACACTATTTATTTCCTCTTCGCTTTCTGCCATCCTTATGGGATGGTGTCATCTGTATATCTGAGATTATTGATACTTCTCCTGGCAGACTTGATTCCAGCTTGTGCTTCATCCAGTACAGCATTTCTCATGATGTACTCTGCATATAAGTTAAATAACCAGGGTGACAATATACAGCCTTGATGTACTCCTTTCCCAGTTTGGAAACAGTCTATTGTTCCATGTCCAGTTCTAACTGTTGCTTCTTGACCTGCATACAGATTTCTCAGGAGGCAGGTCCGGTGGTCTCACAGTCCCATTTCTTGAAGAATTTTCCAGTTTGTTGTGATCCACATAGTCAAAGGCTTTGGGTGTTCTGGAACTCTCTTGCTTTTCCCATGATCCTGCAGATGTTGGCAATTTGATCTCTGGTTCTTCTGAAGTTTCTAAATCTAGCTTGAACATCCGGAATTTCACAGTTCATGTACTGTTGAAGCCTGGCTTGGAGAATTTTGAGCATTACTTTACTAGCGTGTGAGATGAGTGCAATTGTGCAGTAGTTAGCATTCTTTGGCATTGCCTTTCTTTGGAATTAGAATGAAAACTGAGCTTTTCCAGTCCTGTGGCCACTGCTGAGTTTTCCAAATTTGCTGGCATATTGAGTACAACACTTTCACAGCATTATCTTTTAGGATTTGAAATAGTTCAACTGGAATTCCATCACCTCCATTAGCTTTGTTCATAGTGATACTTCCTAAGACCCACTTGACCTCACATTCCAGGATATCTGGCTCTAGGTGAGTGATCACACTATTGTGATTATCTGGGTCTGAAGATCTTTTTTGTATAGTTCTGTGTATTCTTGCCAACTTTTCTTAATATCTTCTGCTTCTGTTAGGTCCATACCATTTCTGTCCTTTATTGAGCCCATGTTTGCATGAAATGTTCCCTTGGTGTTTCTAATTTTCTTGAAGAGATCTAGTCTTTCCCATTCTATTATTTCCTCTGTTTCTTTTCATTGATCACTGTGGAAGGCTTTCTTATCTCTCTTCACTATTCTTTGAAACTCTGCATTCAAGTGGGTATATCTTTCCTTTTCTCCTTTGCTTTTTGCTTCTCCTCTTTTCACAGGTATTTTGTAACGCCTCCTCAGACAGCCATTTTGCTTTTTTGCAATTGTTTTTATTGGAGATGGTCTTGCTATTTTTCTTCCATTGCAGTCCATTTTAGTTCGCTGATTCCTAGAATGTTGACGTTCACTCTTACCATCTCCTGTTTGACCACTTCCAATTTGTCTTTATTCATGGACCTAACTTTCCAGGTTCCTATGCAGTATTGCTGTTTATAGCATCAGACCTTGCTTCCATCACCAGTCACATCCACAACTGGATGTTGTTTTTGTTTTGGCTCCATCCCTTCATTCTTTCTGGAGTTATTTCTCCACTGATCTCCAGTAGCATATTGGGCACCTACCGACCTGGGCAGTTCATCTTTCAGTATCCTATCTTTTTGCCTTTTCATACTGTTCATGGGGTTCTCAAGGCAGGAATGCTGAAATGGTTTGCCATTCCCTTCTCTAGTGGACCACATTTTTCAGAACTCTCCACCATGACCCGTCCGTCTTGGGTGGCCCTACACAGCATGGCTCATAGTTTCATTGAGTTAGACAAGGCTGTGGTCCATGTGATTAGATTGGTTAGTTTTCTGAGATTTTGATTTTCATTCTGTCTGCCCTCTGATGGAGAAGGATAGAGGCTTATGGAAGCTTCCTGATGGGAGAGACTGACTGAGGGGGAAACTAGGTCTTGTTCTGATGGGCATGGCCATGCTCAGTAAATCTTTAACCCAAATTTCTGTTGATGGGTGGAGCTATTTCTCACTTCTAATAGTAATATTAGATCTTATTATTTAATAAAAGATAAGCTATTATCCCTTCCTGTTTAAATATTTACATTTTGATTTGAAAATGATGATTTATTTCATTTTTATCATATCAAAAGGCTATGGATAGGTAATATTTTGTGAATTTTGAATACTTGAAAATAAGGATGCTTAAGTCAAAGTGGTTTACACCTTGGACATTTTTGTGCGTATTCTCAGTTCAGCATCTAAAATTAAAAAAGACCTGAGCATGATGCCACAATGCTGAGTTTGAGTTTATATATTAACAAGCCAATGTGTGTCAGAATGCCATTTCACTGGCAAATAAATGTATTAAGGTGTTAAATATGTTTCTAGGGTCATATCTTCTTAGAATCTCTGTGTCTTGATATAATTCACCTTTTACAAAATTGTAAAATTAAAACTTTAGAGAGAGGCAAAAAACTGAGGTAAGCAGCTATTTAGTGGATTTCCAAACCTTTTTCTACTATTGTTGAATATAGCATGACATGTACAAATTTTGTACATACTTTTGTACATACTTTCTACTCTTTTGCATAATCCAAATCTTATTTGAATACCTCTCTAATCATTTACTTATATGAGTTATTGAGGATAATTTTTCTTTTCTTTCTCAAATATATATATAATCCAGTGTTATATATAGTTTTATTTTTATTTATTTTACTTTTATTGAAATATAGTTGATTTGTACTGTTAATTTCTGCTGTACAGCAAAGTGATTCAGTTATACATAGGCATAGTCTTTTTGCATATTCTTTTCCATTATGGTTTATCACTAGATATTGAATATAGTTCCCCATGTGCTGTACAGTAGGTCCTTATTGTTTATTCATTCTATATATAATAGTTTGCGTCTGCTAATCCCAAACTCCCACTTCATGCCTCCACCACCACCCTTGTAGTTTTATATATATATAAATTATTTTCATAATTTGCTGTTGAGTAAAAGACAAGTGAAATATTTTCTCTTGGCTTCTTGTTTATTTTTAACTAAAATTTATCCTACTTTGGTGGGAAGAATAATGGTAACATTTAGCAGTCCATATGCTTTTATGGCAATACCAACTAACCCCCTGGTATAATTAGTGTTTGTGTTAGGGTAAAGCAATTATTGGTAAAGTACTGTGATGATGTTTGAACTTGCAAGTGCTAAGAGGATATCTGTAGAGTCATTAGAAAGACACAAACGATACCCAAGCTATTGTGATCCTAGTTGATGTTAGACGAGCAAGCATGTTTGTGCTGCTAATCTTTGAACCCATTTTATTCTGGTGCTGAACGTGTTCTTAAAAATAGCAATAAACACACACATGCACGCATATTTTTTTTCCAGGATTATAGAGTCAACATCTTCCTGAGGCAAAAATGGAACGATCCCAGGTTGAAGCTCCCTAGTGATTTCCGGGGCTCAGATGCCCTGACCGTGGACCCCACAATGTACAAATGTCTGTGGAAACCTGATTTATTTTTTGCAAATGAAAAAAGTGCCAATTTTCATGATGTCACCCAGGAAAACATACTTCTCTTCATTTTTCGAGATGGAGATGTCCTTGTCAGTATGAGGTACTCTTTTTATGGATTATATTTGTGGATTTATATTTTTCTTTAAAAATCAATGTGTCACTGAGGCATGTGTTAAATGAGTTCTAAGACCTCTGCTTCTGCTTTCAGGTTATCTATTACTCTTTCCTGCCCTTTGGACTTGACCTTGTTTCCCATGGATACACAGCGTTGCAAGATGCAACTTGAGAGCTGTATGTAAATGAGACCCTAAGTGACTATAGGAATAAAATGCTTAAAATTTCGAGACAATACGTGCTACTAATATCATAGATAGCAATGCTGAAACTAATGCTTTTGATTGTAAATAGGCATTAGAATTGGAGAAGGGAAAGGCTACCCACTCCAGTATTCTGGCCTGGAGAATTCCATGGACTGTATAGTCCAAGGGGTCGCAAAGAGTCGGTCACGACTGAGAGACTTTCACTTCACTTCATTTCAGGCATTAGAATGGTAGCTCAGAAGGTAAAGAATCCACCTACAATGTGGGAGACCTGGGTTTGATCTCTGGGTTTGGAAGATCCCCTGGAGAAGGGAACGGCTACTCACTCCTGTTTTCTTTGCCTGGAGAATTCCATGGACAGAGGAGCCTGCCAGGCTACAGTCCATGGCGTCCCAAAGAGTCGTACATGACTGAGTGACTTTCAGATCACCTCAGGCATTAGAGTAATTTATGTAGGGAAATTATAAATTTTATATTTCAAATATTTTATATTTTATTAGAATTATGTTTTACTATATAATTTGTACTAAGATAATCTTTTGCTATTTTGTTTTGGCATTTTATTAGTTTTTCTAAAATTTCAGTTTAGGTGTAGTTGTACAGTTCTAACTTATTCCAATTGCCATCTTCATCTGAATTAGTAATATAGACAATGTAAAGGAGAAGATGATGTCTCTCCTAATAACTTTTCTAATGTTAAAACTATATTTATCACAGCAAAAAATTTGGAAAACCCTGAAAAAATATTAACTAAATTTTACCAAGCATTCACTTTCTATGGATCTATAAAAAGATTGTTTACAAAATTGGATTTTGTATTTTCTTTGCTTCTGTGATCATGTATTTTTCAGTTTCTGAAAGATATATGTCTTCACCAAAAGGATTAGCTCTAAAATAAGGTAAATTGCTATGAATCTTGTCACGTGAAAATAAAAGTAGGTAATAAAACATGAAAAAATAACACTAGTGTAAGGAGTCTTCAGCCTGAATACCCATATTCTGTGTCCTATTTCTACAGAGAATAACCTTATAAAATGTATTATATGTACTTGATGATACACTTTACAGTTACTTAGTGGTTATTTGTTGTTGTTGCTATTTATTTTTAATTTACTGAAGCTGGATCCTAAATTTGAGCAATATTTATTGCTTTCTGACTATAATTTGAGATTTTGCAGATGGAAGTGTATGTATGTACTTTGTGTATGTGTTGTATATGTGTGTCTGTGTATCAGTATATATTTGTATAAATTTCAAATGTGTATATATATTCACTTCTGTTACTGTATACACTAAAGTATGGCTTTTAAAAATACAGGCATGTAAGAGTTGAATGGTAGGCTATTACATACCATAAAGCCATGGGCCCTTGCATTATAGCCAGGTTACCTAAGCCCACAGTGTGGGCTCCCAGAGGCACTAGTGATGGAGTGATGTCCCTCTGAGGAGCTGTTTTACTGTTTTTCTGAGGTCATGCAACTCCTTTAAGGAAGTTGGTAGTTAATTATTCCAGAAAATTTGTTTTGGTGCTTAAGTTTCTCTAAAAATTTCCAGGTAGCATATGGGCATGTTTTGTCAATGTTTACATTCAGGAAGCTAGTATCACTTATTTCTTACTATTTTATTGATGACAGTTCAGAATTCTGACAATGACAAATGTACTACCATTTTTGACACCCTGGGATTTTAACCATTTGCCATATGCTGATTACTTTAGCTTGTCATTTCTTTAAGCCAATTATCTGTAACTTTTGTATGAATACTTGCATTAGTGGCCATAGATTTTTACCTCTTTACATTTCTAACAGAAGTTTCATGTAAGAATGGCCTATTGTTTTACCATTTCTATATTTAATATTTGGATGTTTCAATATTGAAAAAGTATTAATGTTATATCCCAAGCTAGTATTTTGTTTATTTTTGTTTATAGTTGGTTACACAACTGATGACTTAAGATTTATCTGGCAGTCGGGGGATCCTGTCCAGTTAGAAAAAATTGCCTTGCCTCAATTTGATATTAAAAAGGAAGATATTGAATATGGTAACTGCACAAAATACTATAAAGGCACTGGTAAGTAATGTCCTTTAAATTAAACAAAATGAAGTCCTATTCCAAAGATTTATTTCAATACTGTATATGCTGAGGACAGAATAGAGAAAACTAGTTAAAAAGTTCAAAATTTATAGATGGTTCATACTGATATATTTAAATCTTTCATAAAATTACATTCAGTAAAGTTAAACATTTTTTTTACTCAGTAGATAGTTTTACTTTTCTTTATATAATTACAAATAAAAGAGTTTTAAATTTTTATTTTTTTATTTTATTTTATATTTTATTTTCCAGGCAGTGATATTCTTAGATGTTGCCAAGAAATTCTGCTTTGGCAAGGGCCAGACATTATGGATGTGAACCTTGTAACCCATTTATAGTCATCTGTTGTCATTAGGGCAGTTTTTTGATGTTAGTTGACTGCATATTCTTGATTTTCAAAAGCATTCATCTTTATACTCTGCAGGAAATAATTAGCACATGAGGTAATTGGACATTGGTAAATATTCACTACATAATATTCTCAGCCTAGGTTATGGAACAGCCAATTATGAAATCTCCACGAATTAATCTCATTCATTAAATTACATCAAGCTTTGCAGAAGTGAAAATGCAGTACTCACTGATCAATACTTTCATAATATGATTAGTATTCAAACCTTTGTGTCTCCTATGGTAGTTATAGGTTATTGAGGATGTTAGATATTAAATATAGTGCTATTGCCCTTAGCAATGTAAATAAAAAGATGATTGATTTTGATCATTACATTCATATTAATAATCAGTCTAACTTGTAAATTACCATACAGTTCTAAATCTATATCAGGAAATAAATCAGAGATATTTATGAATAGATGAAATTAAAGTTTAAGATTTTGCAACATTTATGTTGACTTTGCAAAAATAAAAATACATAGTGTGATTGTGGAAAATTTACAGAGATCAAATGTTTCCGCTAAAATTCTGCCATTGTGACATCATTAAGCAAGGACAAGATATGACTTAAAACATTCCTATCTGACACTAGAATAGAAGCGTGAACAGTTGCATATTTGCATCATTGTAATAAACATGACAGAGGCCAGGTCGGAAATAAAGTTAGTTTAAGCATCTGTTATCACTGACCTTCAAATAAATTAACAGATTATATAACATTTATATATAAAGAGTCCCTTCTCTTGTAGAGTTTATAGTATTTTAGGACAAGAAGCAAAATAAGCAAATACACTACTGAAAGAATTGCCAATTTTTTTTTACTGGAAAAAAGGAGCACTCTTAAAAATCTGACCGTCAGTGTACTCAATGAAGAAATCATAGATTTCAATGATTGTCGGATATGGACATGATCTTTTTGCTCATTCTGAGCCAGCTCCTGTATTGAACACATAAAATAACTAAAACACACGGCGAATGACTTACTGAATGTCAGGGGACAAGTCATTGTCAGCTGTGACCTGGGCACAGTGTTCTTTCTCCTCTCTCTGCTCCTCACTCAAATTATAGAGCCTGACTACAGTTTTTAGGGATTTTTACAAATCAACTGAAAAAATGAACTTGAAAGCTGAGAGAGGTATTTTTGGGAGGATTGTTGTATAGAAACACATTTAGTAGATGGCTTTTTGAGTTCTTGCTGTAAGGCATTGTTTTAAGTGCTTTGTAGGAATTCCATAATTTAATCCTCACAGGAATGTTATGAGTTCAGTGAGTGTTATTTTACTTGGAAAATAGTTACCCACATCCAGATTATATGCTTCACATTTTAAAATGAATAATCTCTAAATTGTTTTGAGAAGCTTGAAATATCTTTTATTGAAGTTTTAAACTTCATCTAGAGATGAAAATAAAATTAGTAATTTTATATCTAATTTTATGTAGTATAAAATTATGTAAAAGCATTGAAAACTCTGGTGTTATTCATTTTTTCACCTTTAAGCTCTGCATTTAAAAGTTTTCATTTGGGGATTCAGCAGAAAATAAAGGATAGACCCCTGCTCTTTTATAGATCCAATGGCAAATGAATGAATGAAATATAATCCCTTTTATTTCGAAGAAGGAACTAGGGTGTGCTGTGGTGGAGAGTATTTGGGGAAATACTCAAGATTTATGATTAGTAAATCTTTCCTAGATTTTTGGGTATGGTATTTTTTGATTTATCATAAATGAGTCAATTATATCTCATTATTTACAGAAAATAAAAACTCATGGCTAAGAGAGTAATAATTGAAACTGTATTTCAGTAAACATGCTTTATCAACATTTATATGAATCGTTGTATGTCTATAAGAAACATTTTAGTGTTTGGATAATACTTAGAAATGTATGTAGAAAAATAGAACATTCAAAATATATGGAATGCTTAACAGTGTAGAATAGTAGATAAGACAGAGGGCAGCATGTACAAAAAGGATGGCCAATATTTTCTTTAATTTGTATAAAATCATCCAAAAATCATGATTTGGCTTTAACTTTATTAAAAATTACTGTTTTGTAATTATAGAAATTACACAGGTGGAGAAAAATACAGGTATGCAAGTATAATTCCAACTTCAATTTCTCTACTTACATTGGAAGCCTGAGTGAATAATAATCAAATAAAGCCTCATTGGAAATAGTAAATTGAATTCGCCGATGAACATTTATATCAATTAGCTGCCCACCTGCCTCTAATAAATTTAACAGTACCACAAAAACATCAAAGAAGATCAAGAAATGTTTCTGATAAAAGCTTATGGAGCTAATCACTGTTATATCCAAGCATGTATTTCTCTGCCAAATGCATCCAAGTCCTAGGAAGTTCCCTCGGGGGTTGCCTTCAGATGAAGGACTTAAGTTTCTAGGCTGTCATCTAAATGTGAGGGGATAGGATACAAAATACATTTGCCTGTATTTTGTTGGCTGCTCACTTATGTGAGCACACATATAAACACATATGTGTCCTTCCCTACTTCATAGGCACTAGGTAGATGTGAAATTACCTTGAAAAAGTGATGTTCTTATAGAAAATTATTATGATATTTGTGACAACCTAGGCTCCTCAGTTCAGTTCAGTCGCTCAGTCGTGTCCGACTCTTTGCAACCCCATGAGTCGCAGCACGCCAGACTTCCCTGTCCATCACCATCTCCCGGAGTTCACTCAGACTCACGTCCATCGAGTTGGTGATGCCATCCAGGCTTGTCATCCTCTGTTGTCCCCTTTTCCTCCTGCCTCCAATGCCTCCCAGCATCAGAGACTATTCCAATAAGTCAACTTTTCGCATGAGGTGGCCAAAGTACTGGAGTTTGAGCTTTAGCATCATTCAATCCAAAGAACACCCAGGGCTGATCTTTAGAATGGACTGGTTGGATCTCCTTGCAGTCCAAGGGACTCTCAAGAGTCTTCTCCAACATCACAGTTCAAAAGCATCAATTCTTCGGCACTCAGCTTTCTTCATGGTCCAACTCGCACATCCATACATGACCACAGGAAAAACCATAGCCTTGACTAGACGGACCTTTGTTGGCAAAGTAATGTCTCTGCTTTTCAATATGCTGTCTAGGTTGGTCATAACTTTTCTTCCAAGAAGTAAGCGTCTTTTAATTTCATGGCTGCAATCACCATCTGCAGTGATTTTGGAGCCCCCCAAAATAAAGTCTGACACTGTTTCCACTGTTTCCCCATCTATTTCCCATGAAGTGATGGGACCAGATGCCATGATCTTCGTTTTCTGAATGTTGAGCTTTAATCCAACTTTTTCACTCTCCACTTTCACTTTCATCAAGAGGCTTTTTAGCTCCTCTTCACTTTCTGCCATAAGGGTGGTGTCATCTGCATATCTGAGGTGATTGATATTTCTCCCAGCAGTCTTGATTCCAGCTTGTGTTTCTTCCAGCCCAGCGTTTCTCATGATGTTCTCTGCATATAAGTTAAATAAGCAGGGTGACAATATACAGCCTTGACATACTCCTTTTCCTATTTGGAACCAGGCTCCTAAAGATACATAATAAACACATATGTGTCCTTCCCTACTTCATGGGCACTAGGTGGATGTGAAATTACCATGAAAAAGTGATGCTCTTACAAAGCAAGGTACTTCAGAACCACTCATAGAAAACTCTGTGGGCCTTCTTGATCACAGCAAATAGACTTGTAAAAGATGACTTTTTGGAAGTTTTGAACATGCTTGTTAGTTGGAAGCTTTTGTTCTTATTTGTCCAGGAAAGAGGTTGAAATAAGAGATGGGCATTGAAAAAGGAGAGGAAGTTTCCATCGGTTTGCCTTTCATGTCTTTTTAGAACCTGTGCACGATTTTCACAAATTGCTTAGTTTTAATGAAATTAAAGGGAATGGCAACCCACTCCAGTATTTTTGCCTGGATGATTGCATGGACAGAGGAGCTTGGCAGGCTACAGTCCATGGGGTCACAAAGAGTTGAACACACTGAGCAGTCAACACTTTCACTTTCAGTGAAATTAAAATTTAAAAAAGACAAACACTGTGCATTGCTTTTTTTGATATAATATGGAAACATTTGGCATAATTAGAATTTACTTCAGTTCAAATCAGCTCTTTATATTTGTTATGTATTAGCCCTAATATCTTTCTAATCTCTCCGAGGTATCAATCATTATAATTCACATTAGGAAAAGGATAGATTTCTAGTCTAAGCTATTTGATAAAAGGATAAAAATAGCCATTCTTTTATTCAACAGTTTTTAAGATGTGGATTGTGTGCCATTACTAATCTAGATACTACTAACGAATAAAAATGACATGACAACTATTCTAGCATCTGAAGTATATGTCTTCTTCCCAACTAGCAAAAAGAGATAAATCCAACTTTTTAAACTAAAGCATAGTAAAAAGTAATATTGCCTTTTGCCCCATAATTATTTTATTTATTCACTGTTCATTCATTTGTTTTGACATTTGAAAATAATTTTGTACAGTTTAAGCTGAGCACAGCTGAGAATATTTTAACTTTTTGAAGTTCATACATAACCTTCCTTTTGTTGAATGGGAAATGACATTTTTATCTAAAGTAAGCATTAAAAGAAATCATCTCAGACATCTGGAAATGTCTCTTCTATGCCAGTGCTGTGAGAATATTTGTGTCACTTATTTTCTTTCTCCAGTCAGCAAAGGTTGTTATGAGGCTGGCCATAATTTGTGATTAATTTGGGAGACTAGTTGATATCATGGTAGCTCTAGAATGATGTAAAGTGGTGTCTGCTTTAGTCTATGTCTGTGAAAGTGACATCCTTTCCCTCAGTTAGGGAACATTCCACGTCCTGGAGTGGAGCCAGGGGAGGCTGGGGAGAGATATCAGATGTCTGCTGTCTGTCACCTTTCATCTCCATGGACTGGGGACATTCATTTCTTACCCTTGCTAATGTTTACCTCTAACACTGTCTTCAGGGTTAAGGTATAAATATGCATATGAGCAAAGGAAAGATGTAAGCATCTGAATGCAGAGTTCCAAAGAATAGCAAGAAGAGATAAGAAAGCCTTCTTCAGCGATCAATGCAAAGAAATAGAGGAAAACAACAGAATGCAAAGACTAGAGATCTCTTCAAGAAAATTAGAGATACCAAGGGAATATTTCATGCAAAGATGGGCTCGATAAAGGGCAGAAATGGTATGGACTTAACAGAAGCAGAAGATATTAAGAAGAGGTGGCAAGAATACACGGAAGAACTGTACAAAAAAGATCTTCACGACCCAGATAATCATGATGATATGATCACTAATCTAGAGCCAGACATCCTGGAATGTGAAGTCAAGTGGGCCTCAGAAAGCATCACTACGAACAAAGCTAGTGGAGGTGATGGAATTCCAGTGGAGCTGTTTCAAATCCTGAAAGATGATGCTGTGAAAGTGCTGCACTCAATATGCCAGCAAATTTGGAAGACTCAGCAGTGGCCACAGGACTGGAAAAGGTCAGTTTTCATTCCAATTCCAAAGAAAGGCAATGCCAAAGAATGCTCAAACTACCGCACAATTGCACTCATCTCACATGCTAGTAAAGTAATGCTCAAAATTCTCCAAGCCAGGCTTCAGCAGTACATGAACCATGAACTCCCTGATGTTCAAGCTGGTTTTAGAAAAGGCAGAGGAACCAGAGATCAAATTGCCAACATCCACTGGATCATGGAAAAAGCAAGAGAGTTCCAGAAACACATCTATTTCTGCTTTCTTGACTATGCCAAAGCCTTTGACTGTGTGGATCACAATAAACTGTGGACAATTCTGAAAGAGATGGGAATACCAGACCACCTGACCTGCCTCTTGAGAAATCTGTATGCAGATCAGGAAGCAACAGTTAGAATTGGACATGGAACAACAGACTGGTTCCAAATAGGAAAAGGAGTACATCAAGGCTGTATATTGTCACCCTGCTTATTTAACTTCTATGCAGTGTACATCATGGGAAACGCTGGCCTGGAAGAAGCACAAGCTGGAATCAAGATTGCTGGGAGAAATATCAATCACCTCAGATATGCAGATGACACCACCCTTATGGCAGAAAGTGAAGAGGAGCTAAAAAGCCTCTTGATGAAAGTGAAAGGGGAGAGCAAAAAAGTTGGCTTAAGCTCAACATTCAGAAAACGAAGATCATGGCATTCGGTCCCATCACTTCATGGGAAATAGATGGAGAAACAATGGAAACAGTGTCAGACTTTATTTTGGGGGGCTCCAAAATCACTGCAGATGGTGACTGTAGCCAGGAAATTAAAAGACGCTTACTCCTTGGAAGAAAAGTTATGACCAACCTAGATAGCATATTCAAAAGCAGAGACATTACTTTGCCGACTAAGGTCCGTCTAGTCAAGGCTATGGTTTTTCCTGTGGTCATGTATGGATGTGAGAGTTGGACTGTGAAGAAGGCTGAGCACCGAGGAATTGATGCTTTTGAACTGTGGTGTTGGAGAAGACTCTTGAGAGTCCCTTGGATTGCAAAGAGATCCAACCAGTCCAATCTGAAGGAGATCAACCCTGGGATTTCTTTGGAAGGAATGATGCTAAAGCTGAAACTCCAGTACTTTGGCCACCTCATGCGAAGAGTTGACTCATTGGAAAAGACTCTGATGCTGGGAGGGATTAGGGGCAGGAGGAGAAGGGGACGACCAAGGATGAGATGGCTGGATGGCATCATGGACTCGATGGTCGTGAGTCTGGGTGAACTCAGGGAGATGGTGATGGACAGGGAGGCCTGGTGTGCTGCGATTCATGGGGTTGCAAAGATTCGGACACCCCTGAGCGACTGAACTGAACTGATGCATATGAGCTACTGTAGTTGGCCAGTCCTCCCAGATAAGAAGTGGTTCACAGGGCTGAAAGTTATGTTGACAATGCATAATCCAGGAGTGTTTCTTTGTAAACTTGTGCTGCTTCGATTTGCTATTCCCAGTGGCTCTGAGTACCCAAGGATAATAAAAAGTTTAAGTCATTGAAAAATCTCTGAACAAAGACTTAAAATTTGAGACTGGGTATCACAGAGCAGCATTGATATCTGCTTCTCAATCTCAGAATGAAGTTGCGAAAGGTTGGGTGAAACAGGTCCCATAATTCCATCCTCTTAGATCACATAAATGATGTATATCTACAGAAAAAAATACTCCATTTTTGGTGGAGGTCACTTTGTGAAATTGCCTGAAGCAGAAATGACTCCTAATTTATGTGCACACTCATTTTGCAGTCGGATGTGTCAGGAACCTCACTCCTATCTGCCTCTGTGTCTGGCAGGGTACTACACGTGCGTGGAAGTCATCTTCACCCTGAGGAGGCAGGTGGGCTTCTACATGATGGGCGTCTATGCCCCGACCCTGCTCATCGTGGTTCTTTCCTGGCTTTCCTTCTGGATCAACCCCGATGCCAGTGCTGCCAGAGTGCCCCTGGGTAAAGTGTCTCTCTTGGGGGGTCAGGAGCGTGCTTGCGTCTTTATAGAAGTGACTGCATAATTTTGAATTCATACTAAATCATTTAGAAACAATGAGTCTTGGAATGGTTTGTAACCTTTTCCTCATACTTTCTCCAATCCTTGACATTGAACTAGATTTTCACTCTGTTTATGCATTCTATAATTAAACCAAGTTTTCTATTTTTGTGTCCTTGGGGTACTTTAAGCAGTTAATCCATCCTAAATTGATGCTCATGAAATAATTATTAATAAGCGATTTTCAGGGATAATGGAAGCCTAAAATCCCCAGTAGTGCCAAGCTTGAAAATGAATGACTATTTGGGTCGAAATCTTTCTAAATCATTTTATATACTATCTCATATTTTTCATCAGGAAATGTGTAATAACATTTATCATTTTAAAAATGACTTGGCATCATTTTCCTGAACACTAATTATTGTGTGGGTACCATCAGGAGAGCTAGAGAAAATAGAATCTGGCGATCCTATAGATGTATATCAAGCCTGTTTGTTATTTTTAATGCTCTGTGACATAGAAACACCAATTGCCAGAGTTGCAAATGATATCTGTATTAAGGCTTTTTTTTTATATAGTTTTTTATTTTTTTAATTTGAAAATCTTTAATTCTTACATGTGTTCCCAAACATGAACCCCCCTCCCATCTCCCTCCCCACAACATCTCTGTGGGTCATCCCCATGCACCAGCCCCAAGCATGCTGTATCCTGCGTCAGACATAGACTGGCGATTCAATTCTTACATGATAGTATATATGATAGAATGCCATTCTCCCAAATCATCCCACCCTCTCCCTCTCCCTCTGAGTCCAAAAGTCTGTTATACACAGCTGTGTCTTTTTTCCTGTCTTGCATACAGGGTCGTCATTGCCATCTTTCTAAATTCCATATATATGTGTTAGTATACTGTATTGGTGTTTTTCTTTCTGGCTTACTTCACTCTGTATAATCGGCTCCAGTTTCATCCATCTCATCAGAACTGATTCAAATGAATTCTTTTTAATGGCTGAGTAATACTCCATTGTGTATATGTACCACAGCTTTCTTATCCATTCATCTGCTGATGGACATCTAGGTTGTTTCCATGTCCTGGCTATTATAAACAGTGCTGAGATGAACATTGGGGTACATGTGTCTCTTTCAATGGGAAAATAATTGAGAGTCTTATTCTGGGTAAAGTGAATAAACTTCAAAGTAAGAGCATCGTAACAACACATTTTGATTGCGTGGAGAGTTTTAAAATTTTTTGCTCATGTGTATGTGTGTGTGTTTTCTGAACATCACATGGAACTTATATAGGTAAGTCTATGAAATATCTGACCTCTCAGCAACCTGATTAGTTTCAGCATTTTTTTTTTCCTATCATCAAAAAGGCCTTGTGCAAGCCTTCCTCCTGACTTACTGGAGGAATTAAATGAAATACAGATATTAAAGAATAAGAAATCAGGAAAGAGCCAATGAAAATGACAATTTTATCCAGATAAGAAATTTGGTGATTTTTCTCTAATAAAAACCACAGAGACCAGATCTATATCTTAATAAGCAAAAAAAGTGAGAAATTTCATCCTAAGAGTTGTGTATCTCTAATGAAGACAATACAATTGATAGATTAATCCTGTAGGAAAGTAGAATTAACTTTGTAGATATTGTACGGGGACTAAAACACCTCAAACTTGATTTAAAGTCTTGTGCTTGTCAAAAATATCATGCTTTTCCCTTAAATTGCTAAGAGTTCTCTTACTCTCATGCAGTGATATAAATGGAAATATCAGCCTTCCAAGGATGCTGTGGAGACATCCCAATCTCTGACTTCTTTTTGGAGGAAACTCTCTGTAAACCCTCATCTCTTGTAGGACTTCTGATTATAAAATTCTTGAGCTATCACTTAGCATCCAGCAGACCCACTATTCAGAAAGAAGTTAATGGTTAAATATCAATCTCTAGAATCAAACCAGGCCTGAATTCCATCTCTGTGCCTACCAGTTGTAACAACTAGCCATCAGATCCAGCCTCTATGAACATACTCTTGGACATCAACAGGGATGGAAAAGTACTGCAGGGACTTTTGGAAGTTTGGGGAAAAAAGTGAATGTTAAGCCCATCTATGAGTTCATAATGTGCCTCATTTACATATTACTTTGCAAAGCACTTAGACACATTCTGGGTTATTCAGGAGATACCTATTGAGTACTGACTATGGGCTAGGTACTATGCAAAATGATGGGGATGTGGTTAAAGAGTAACTAGTGAAAAAATAGTTTATAAAATAGATTTTAAAAAGCACAACTCAGCCTCAGTTAATTTATGCTCTCTTGGGAAGAAGGAGACACCAAATAAGTACAACATATAATATGTAAGATGGAGACACAGAATGGAAAGTTGAGGGCAGCAGCCTGCTTGTGGAGAGTTGCCTCAATGAGAAAGTGATGTTGAGAAGAGCAGGAAGGAGGGGAGTGAGTGGACCACTGTGGATTTCTAGGAAGGGAGTGTGACCGGTTAGTGATCAGGGCAGCATCCTTGAGGCAGAAGCCTCCCTAGGACACTAAGGAGTCCAGTGAGAGAAGGGGGAATCAGTAGGTGAGATCAGAAAATTAACAGTGGTGAGAGATGGGCTATGGAACATTTCATAAGGAATTCTGGTGACTTTGGCTTTTATTCCGAGTGAAATGTGAAGGCCCTGAGGGCTTTCGAGTATGATCTGACTGAAACTGTAACTGTTTCTCTTTACTCCTTTGTTTAGAATAGGCTGAAAGGCAGCAAGCGGCAAAAATAGAAGCAAGGACAGCAGGTAGGAAGCCTGAAGTAATCTCTGGTGTGAGCCAGGAAGTGTTAGTGGAGGTATTTATGAATATTCAATGATGGATGTGGTAAAGAGAGGTTTGTAATGTGTTGCATGTGGGATTTAAGAAAGTAGAATAAACTTAAGAGATGAAATTGCCATTAACAGAGGTGAGTAAAGCTTCCGGTAGAGTAGTTTTGAGAATGTGGGGAGGTTCTGGATGCACTGACTTTGAGATATCTGTTAGGTGGAGATAGCAGGTAGGCAGTAGGCTGTACAAGTCTAGGGTGTCTTGGAGAAAACAAAATTGGAGATATGAATTTGAGATTTCTCAGGATTTGGATGGTATTTAGAGGGATGAGTGGAATGGAGGTAGCGGAGTCTTAGGGCTAAATCCTTGAGATTGAGAAGATGAGGAACAACCCATGTGATGTGGTTTCCTAGAATCCTGCCAAGTGGATAATTATGTGTTTTCAGGGAAGGAGAGTGACCAGTCAGTGCCTGTAGGTCAAGGCCAGGGCTAAAGATTGCCCTTGGCTTTAGCAGCCTGGGGAGTCACTGGCGTGCAGGACAAAGAGTGTCCATGGAGTGAGAAGGAGAAAGCCTGGTGGGAGTGACTTCAGGAGAGCATAGGAGGGGGACCTGGAGATGGGCAGTGTGAACAACTTGTTGGACACTGTTAGGTGCCAAAAGTAAAAGAAGATGGGTAAATGGTAAGGGTGGTAATGGGAGTCAAGAAGATTTCTTGGTATTGTTTTTTTTTAAGGCAGACTATCAGTGCATGGTTATTTTCGGTGGAAAATAATCAGTAGGAAAGGAAAAACTGAGCAATGGAAGAAATGCAGCAGTAGTGAGGGAGGATGAGTGGTAGGGAAGGGAGAGACTGGCCTTTGCTAGATCAAAGTCAGTTTTTCCCTGGGGTCGGCAAACTCCTTCTGTAACAGACTGGAGAGTAAACATTTTAGGTTTCTGTTGAGACCCCCCAAATCTTCTGTCATAGTGCTAAAGCAGCCTTAGACAATACATAGCTGAAGAAATGAGGATGTGTCCCAATAAAACTTGATTTATAGAAATAAGTGGTGAGTTACATTTGCCCTGTGCATTGAGATGACTGACCCTGGTCTGTAGGATCACGAGAGAGGGCAGAGCAAGTGGGCAAAGAGAACGTGGACAAATGTGGTCATGGGGCTTGTCATTGAGTTTGGTTTCTTAATAAAGTAGTAAGAAAAATCATGAGTTGCAGGTGTGGTATGAGAGAGTGTTGTGGGTTTGAAGGGAGAGAGAAAGTAGTAAAGGAACAGAGGAAATACACCCTGACTACCTGGTAGGATCCTGGACTTCTTGAGGTCAATGATCATAAATTTAAACTGGGATCAGTCAATATGTTGGTAGCATATGTCATAGCTGGGCTTCCCTGGTGACTCAGACGATAAAGAATCCACCTGCAATGCAGGAGACCTGGGTTTGATCCCTGGGTCAGGAAGATCCCCTGGAGAAGGAAATGGCTACCCACTCCAGTATTCTTGCCTGGAAAATCCCATGGGTACAGGAGCTGGCGGGCTGCAGTCCATGGAGTCGTGTCACAAAGAGTCAGACAGGACTAAGCTAAGTGCACATGTCATGGCTACAGTCTGGTAATCGTGTAGTTAACTTCTCCACCTGGTGGGGGTTTCATCATCTCCATGACGGCTCACAAGATATGACTCAGAATATTATCTCTAGCTTCTGAGAAGGAACTATAGATTCTTGTGCATGCATGCACACATGCTTAGTCATGTCTGACTCTTTGTGACCACATGTACTGTAGCCCACCAGGCTCCTCTGTTTACGGGATTTTTCCAGCAAGAGTACTGGAACGGGTTGCCAGTTCCTCCTCCAGGGGATCTCCCCAACTCAGGGATAGAACCTGCATCTCCTGAGTCTCTTGTGTTGCTGGAGGATTCTTTACCGCTGAGCCACTAGGGAAGCCAAAGGTTTTTGACTATGCTTAACGACTAAACTATTATCATTTGGTGTCCTTTGTTTTCTTTTGTTTCTGCATTTTCTCACTTCTCTGATTAAACTTATTCCTTGGCTTAAGTTTTTCCACAGACAGACGGCAGACAGAAGACATGAGGGACAAAGACCATAGGGTCCTGCTCCACTTCAATAGTAGGCTTTCCTGTTAAACAGTGGTTGGAGATTTGGGTTGTTTCCAGTTTTGGAGTATTACAAATGATGCTAGGAATAATTATGTGCAAGCCTTTGTGAGGGCATATGTTTTCATTACTTTTGGATAAACACCTAGAAATGAGATTTCTTCATTTTATGGGGAAAGTATGTCTTACTTTTCTAAAATAGTGTTTATCAATGTAATGATATCATTTTGCTTGTTTTATATACTCCTCTGTCACATACTCCCCAAACACTTAACTTTTGTGTCTTCTTGTGGTGCCTCTAGTACAGTGTTGAATAGAATTGTGAGAGATATTTATTCCTGACCCTGGGTAGCAATAGTTGAAGCATTCACTGTTGCATATCATACCAGCTCTCTATTCCGACTTGCAGAGTCAGACACAACTGAGTGACTGAACTGAACTGAACTGATCATGACTGTTGAATTTTGCCAGTTGCTTTCTCTGTGTATGTTTAAATGTTTATGTTGTTTCCCTTTATTTGATGAATTTTACCAATTGATTCCTAGATGATAGATGAGTTGGAAAAAATTATTAGTGCAAACATGTTCATAATATTGATTTTTCCTTTTAATGTCTAGCTGTAGCAATATGTTCATTCCTATATATTCCTGATATTGTTAACTGGTGAGTTTTTTTTTTTTTTTTTACTGCTCTAGCTAAAGTCTTATTCCATTTTCTTGGTATTTTCAAAACATCAGCTTTGATTTCATTCATTTTTTCTATTTATTTTTCTTTTTCATTGATTTTAGCTCTTTATTCTTTCTTTTCACTTAGTTTAGATTTTTAATTTTTTAAAATTAATTTGTTAGGAGCAATAATTTTTATTGCAGCATAGTTGATTCATAACGTTGTGTTAGTGTCTGCTGCACAGCAAAGTGAATCAGCCATACAGAAATATACACCTACTCTCTTTTAGATTCTAATAGATTTTATTTGATCTTTTTTTTGATGCTTAAAGTAGAAACTCAGTTCATTTTAGGTCTTTTTTCTATTTTAATTTTAGCACTTAAAGCTACAAATTTCCTTTATAAGCCCTCCTTTAGCTGAAGTGCACAAATGTTGATATATTTTTACCTTCTTTCATTAAATTTTTTTTCTTATGTACATTATGATTTCTTATTGGGCCCATGGATTTTTTAGATATGTGTAGTTTGGTTTCCAGATATTTAGGATTTTCATAAGTACTTGAATACAATTTGTTTTTAATTTTATCAGGGAACAAACTTTATGGTTTCAATACTTCTATGTTTACTGAGCCTTTTTAATGGCTCAGCCTAGCATATGTTTCCTAGCATCATCCCAGGTACACTTGCAATGCTTGTTTGTCATTGTTGGTGTGGTATTCATAAATAAGAATGCAGTCAAGTTAGTTGACAGTACTTTTAAAATCTTTCCTGTGTTTTGTCTAGGTCATAGTTATTGATGAGGGTATTGTTAAAATCTCCAACTCTAATTATGGAATTATGCTTCAGGTATTTTGAAGCTCTGATGTTAGACTTACACATATTTATAATTTTACCCAAAAAGAAAAATGAAATCATGTTACTGACTTAGATTAAATTTCAGGATATTCTGTCAATATGGCTATTTTGCCCCAGTGTATATTTCCTTTCTCTATTTTTTCCCTACATTGTTTCAAAAGATTACAAAATTAATTTTCCAATCTTTTCCTAGGATGGCTCATATTATTTTTCAAAATTTAGGAGAAAAACATGTATCATTTATCCTAGATTCATTTTGCTTTTTTAAAAAAGGATCGGTTTTGTATTCTAGCTTTATTTTTCTTCCTGTCTTTTTGATTTACATTCTTCACTGTTAACAAAAATCAAAGCTTCTGTGAATTTTACGTAGGCTTTGTCTCTAGCTATTTCTTTAACTATAAAAGTGATTGTTGCAGGAATGTCTTATACTTCTTACTCTAAGTAAGCTTTAACATTTTTTTCCCTGGTAGATAAAATGCTTTCGTTGCTGCTAAAAAAGGATTTTTAAAAACAAATAATTTTCAATCATAAATGTAAAAAGATGAGTAACTCAGGTCACAATTCAGATCTCTAGCAGGCCACGTATAGTACCTTTCTTGATTCTTATAGTCTTTTCTTATCATCTGGAGCATGGTTCAAGATCTTTTTGATTGTAAGAAACTCCTTCAAAAATTTCAAAAGTATTTTTGGATTTGCACATGGTAGCAACTGTAGTTTTGCTTTTAACTGTCCTCTGGTTAGAGTGATGTGAAATGATAACATGCTGATATAATAATTTAGCAGTATTTCTAAATGAATTTTCATGTTATTAATAACAACTACATACATAGGAATTTAGAGAGTATTGTAGTTCATTTCAGTGTGGGATAAAAAGGATTTTAGGTTTAGATAGTAGCTGCTATGCACAATTTCTCCTAAACTCGCTCTGTTGGTTCTGTTTGTTGTGAATAGAACTCCCTTTCTTTTCCTTTCCATTCTTCACACTTTTCCTTTTTTTCTTCTTTTCCTTTTTTGGTCTTCTAGTTTTGGGTATTTCTCTTTAATTAAGTGCATTCCTAGCATACATGCTATTAAAGAATCATCCTACAGATGTTTCCTCTGAGATTGGCCGAATGAGAACTCTCTGGACATCCCGCAGTCAATCAGAGTTCACTATAAAATAGTGGTCCTGTAAGAATTTTATCACTGTAGTATTTTCTTTATATTGATGAGCTAAACAACTTTCTCTTCACTCTGAATTCTTTATAAATGTTTTTGTCCAAGTCAATTCTTCATGTAATTTATTATTGCTTCAATTTATATTATTTTTAGAAATATTAAACCAAGAAGTCCTGACATTTGTTAGAGAGGTGCTCCATTAAATAGGGGTATTTTATTAAGAATACAATATTAAAATTATAAAAATCCACATTTGTATGAATGATGGGCTTCACGTTTCTTTTTATTGGTTCATAATATAGTAAAATTCAGGCAAAATTTCACTATGGGTTAGTTGGAAGTGAAGTAATCCCATCTGACAGCTGTCTTAAGAAAATACTGAATTATTTGTCTAGAGAAATATTACTTTCTCAAATTTCTTATTTTAGGATAAAAGAGCAAATGGACGTTTCCTATTTTAATGATTTCCTATAAACAAGGTACACAGTCATGTCCCTCAATTCATCTCCATTTCCATTCCTGCTTCTTCAAAATGATACAAATCTTAGTGGAACTGGCCACCATGGTTTTTATTCACTTAACACCCAGGACTTTAAATACCTCTCAAATGTCCATTAATATTCTATTCCTCCTAATTCTTCTCTGCTCCTTTGATACCCTGTTTCTGACGCCCGAGCATCCCTTCCTGAGTCCCTCCCCTTTTCACCATGACGCCCCTGAATGATACTGACTGCCCAGTTTGTCCTTTAACAAGTTCCCAGGTGCCTGGTGCTGAGTGGTGGTTACCAGTTTTTTGTTTCTAGACCCTTATCTGACCTAACTAGGTATTTTCCTTTCAAAGTCACATCTTTTCTATGGCCTCCTACTCCTATTATGTATTTCATGCTTCCCCAGTCGTTCTGTGCAGAGATTTGCCTCAGTCTACCTTCTTTCTTTAATCAGTAACCAAGTTTTAAAAAATGTTTCCTCCAAAATCCCTCTTTCTACATCAATCCTATCATTCATTTTGTTATTCTTTGTTTCTGCATCTCCTATTTTCTCTTTCTTAGTCTATTTCTATATCCCTACTAGAGGGGCATTACTGAAACATTCTTTTGATAATATCATTTCTCTACCAAATACAATTAGAGATCCACACTAGGACTTTCAAGACCTTCTATAATCTGGCACTATTCTCCATTTCATTCATAAGGTTGCTAATATGTCAAGATAAAGGTTAAGGTATGCTACGAAACTTGCTACAATGTGATACATTCTGTTATTGATGAAAATGAAATGCTATGAAAACACAGAACGATCAGTATAGTCTATCTCAAGGCCCCTTTTTACTTAAGTTGACATAACATTTGATTAAAAATTAAGAAAAAATGATTTGGAAAAATGACTTACCAAATGAGTGCCCATAAGTATAATTAACTGAGGTTAGGGCAATGATTGAGAAGATCTTGGATTTTTATGCTACTTTTCACTTCCAGGTTAGAAAACATTAAAACTTATGTTAACTTTTAAAATATAGTGCTGTTACATAATTAGTTATCATCAGGATGAAGGATAGTTAGTATAATAGCAAATGAGATGTTTAGCAAGCCTAAATATATATGTAATATTATTATATACATGTATATATATAATATTGTTATATATGTATATGTATATACTTAATATTGTTTCTATCTGCAGAAGTTATATTTTACAAAAAGTCTCTCTTTCTGGGAGAGTCTCTTAGCTCTTCTTCAATATAAAAAATCTCTACACCTCTCAGAAGCCTCTGAAATGATGCAACTGATGGAATATATATTTTTCAATGTTTTAGCTGATTATTGATCCTAGTATAGTACTTACTGTATTCCCAGTGCAAGAGCAAAGAGAGCCAAGTACATCTTTAATCATTAGGGTAATATATTCACTGGCTCTCAGAAGTGGTCACATCTAGGAAGAGAAAGGTGCACATAGCCCCATAATTGAAATTCACTCTCAGAGCCGAGGTAAAACCCGCTCCTGCTTGACTTAGAGTGAGGCTTCCTTGACTTTCCCTGAGGCTTCAGCCCAGTATGTGGTGGTGATTTTCCCAACAAGTCAGGCTTCCCAGCCCCTCTTCTGAAAATACTGAGGAAGGAAGACCCGGGGAAAGCTTAGGAGTGTGGCAGGAGGGGAGAGAAAGAGGGAGGTGAATTATTGCTATTCTCCTTTGAGATTTTATACTTATTTGTCTTAAATTGATACACAAATAGTTAGCATCCCACAGAAGTTAATAAAACATATAGGAAGATTTCATTCTTTCCTTAAAAAACTAGAATCATTTGTTTTCCCTGAAATAATCCAGGATGTTCTCTGCTCTGTCTTTTCTATTAGATTTTTAAAAATTTTGAACCTTATCAGAAAATTGCTTTATATGTTCTATTCTTGTTCTGACTTAGTGGTTCAGCAAGCAAAACTCAGCACTATAAATGTTTAGAGTAAAGCTAAGAAGTGAAATAACTTCTCTAATCAGAGAGCTCTGTGGCTTCCTTAGAGATACTATGGAATAGTTTTGGATATCTTTAATATTTAGATAAGATCCAAATGGTGGGTTTTATACCTTGGTTTACATTTATATTTATTTTTTAAAACATGTTAGGTGTTTACATGCATCCTCACTCACATTAAATAATTTGTTCATAAAAATTATATACATAGTATTTCTTCTACTCTTTTTGCTTTAAAGGAACTTGAGTGACAGTGGGTTATTGGAGAGGTGGTGGTGGTTTAGTCTCTAAGTCATGTCTGACTCTTGTGACCTGAATGGATTGTAGCCCACCAGGCTTCTCCATCCATGGGATTTCCCAGGCAAGAATACCAGAGTGGGTTGCCATTTCTTTCTCCAGTTACTGGAGACAGATTTCATCAAAGAGCAGTGATTGTAGAACATTTCATGGGAGTAAGAAGCATCTTGGAGAAGGAAATGGCAACCCACTCCAGTATTCTTGCCTGGAGAATCTCGTGGAGAGAGGAGCCTGGTGGGCTGCTGTCCGTGGAGTCGCACAGAGTCAGACACGACTGAAGCAACTTAGCATGCATGCATGCATTGGAGAAGGAAATGGCAACCCACTCCAGTATTCATGCCTGGCAAATCCCAGGGATAGAGGTGCCTGGTGGGCTGCCATCTATGGGGTTGCACAGAGTCAGACACGACTGAAGCGACTTAGCAGCAGCAGCAGCAACAAGAAGCATCTTGAATTCTGGTCTCTGTCCTGCAGGAATCTTCTCAGTACTGAGCTTGGCCTCTGAGTGCACAACCCTGGCTGCAGAACTTCCCAAGGTATCCTACGTGAAGGCGCTGGACGTGTGGCTCATCGCATGTCTCCTCTTTGGGTTTGCGTCCCTGGTGGAGTATGCAGTCGTCCAGGTGATGCTCAATAACCCCAAGCGAGTTGAAGCAGAAAAAGCCAGAATTGCCAAGGCTGAGCAAGCAGATGGGAAGGGGGGAAACATGGCTAAAAAGAGCACTGTGAATGGCGCAGGCACACCTGTTCACATCAGCACCTTGCAGGTAAGGATGGTGTCTGACGTTGGCCAGTGAAATGCGTTCTGTGGGTGTAAAGGTTTGTAGAATTGATTCACACTCATTTATTGCTCACAGATGAGAAGGGATTAAGCCGAATCAACCATCAAATTGCTAGATGACTTCCGTGGAATTCAAGGATGCTTAAATTCCTTCAGTATCATGTTCACAGTCAAATGTGGAGGTCTTGCCCGAACTCCAGACCCCAAACTCCAGTCTTTCCTACAGTTTCTCATGTGCCAATCCTTCATGAACAGCCAGGGGGCTGTCAGGGGAGCGCTGAAAGCATAGGGAGTCCATGTTCTTGATTCAATCTCCCACCTCTTCCTCATCAAGCTGGAGGGATTCACAAAGCACATGTCAGGCAGGCTACTTCTTTATTGGATGCCTGGCCCATAGGGAAACTATGCCCATGGTTTGGTATATATCCAGTGCAGGGTGAGTAGCTGGAGAAGAACTGAAAAAACATAACCTTGCCTTGTCACTTGGTGATCAGGCTAAGAATAGTGAACAATGCCTCCAGATTCAGGAAATGACAAGTCCTTGAGCCACAGGCAATGTCATGGGTTAAGGACACCTGTCCACTTATGCCATTATGCCTACTTGATATCCTCAAGTCGAGAAGACCCTTATCCAGGGGACCAATTCCATGGAACTTAGCATGGGAAGTTCCACAGGAGACTAACAGGTCCAGACCATTCTGCAGCTGGGAAAGCTTGCCTGCCTGCCTACCCTGGCCCTGGACCATGTCCATTTGCTCATCACCACCACCACCAGTGAACCCTAGAGTATTAGACACACTTTTAGATACAGAGGCCAGTAAACTGTTCTCAGGTGGTTCTGCCTGCAGCTCTTTTTTTGTTTTTCTGTTAAGTCATCAACTCATTTTCTGAGCCTTCAGTCAAGTCTGCTTGCAAATTCTTCATTGCTACCTTGTAGGGAGGTTCCTCAGGCCCTAGAGCTCTTTATACCCTATTCCTCTTCATGAAGAATAAGTATAAAATATCCATTAATGTGGAGTTATCATGGCCTTAACGAAATTGTGTCTTTAACATATCTCTTTCCATCCTTTTCCATGCATCATGTCTATATCATTCTATGTGAAGTGAGTTTCTTGTGGGCAACATATGGTTGGCTGATGGCTTTTAATCTTCTCTGCTGTGATCATGTTTTAATTTTTATGTTTAGATCATTTAAATTTAATGAATTTATTGATATGTTAGGGCTTCAGTTGATTTTATATTTTATTTCCTGTGTATTCTATATTTTTTAAATTTTTCTTTTTTCCCCGGTTGTGTGGATTGCTTGTACAGTTTCTAGCATGACATTTTGAGTTTCCTGTATTGGTTGTAAGTGTATCACTACCTTGCTTGATCATTGTTCTAGGTGTTGCATTATATATATACATGACTTTTTCACACTCTTAATGTCATTATGTTACAAATTTGTGTGATGTTACCTCTCTTAACACCTTTTATTTTCCTCTCTATATGACAGAATTATTGAAAATATTCCTTAGAACCTAATTAGAAACTGTTATAATTTTTGCTGTGCCATCAAAAATAATTTGGAAAACTCAAAGGGAGAAGGAAACTTTTTTGTATTTGTGGATGCTTTTCATTTCTTTGATCTTTCTTTTATTGTAATTTTACAAGTTCTTTTATTATTTTCTTTCCTTTTAGAGAATTTCCTTTATCCATTATTTTAGATAGCTCTTCTGGTGACAGGTCCTTCTAGTTTTCCTTCATCTGGGAATGTCTTGGTTTCCCTTCATTCCCAAAGGATGCTTCCACTGGGAATAGGATTCCTGGTTGATGATTCTTTTATTTTAGCACCTAAAAAATACTGTGTTCCTTCCTTCTGGCCTCCGTGACTTCTGAAAACTCTGTTTCATTCACATTGTTTTTCTTCTTTAGGTAAAGTCATTTTTCTCTGTATGCTTTTAAGACTTTTTTTTTTTTTTTGTCTTTACTGTTGAGAAGTTTAATTATATATTTTGATGCAGTTTTCTTAGGGTTCATCCTGTTTGGGGTTTGTTCAGCTTGTTAAAAATGCAGGCTTTACTGTATAGCACATGGAACTCTGTTTAATGTTATGTGGCAGCCTGGATGGGAGGGAAGTTTGAGGGACAATGGGTACATGCATATGTATAGCTGGGTCCCTTCGCTGTTCACCTGAAACTATTAAATCTTTAATTGGCTATGCTGCTGCTGCTGCTAAGTCGCTTCAGTCATGTCCGACTCTGTGCAACCCCTAGATGGCAGCCCACCAGGCTCCCCCATCCCTGGGATTCTCCAGGCAAGAACACTGGAGTGGTTTGCCATTTCCTTCTCCAATGCATGAAAGTGAAAAGTGAAAGTGAAGTCACTCAGTCGTGTCCGACTCTTCGAGACCTCATGGACTGCAGCCTACCAGGCTCCTCTGTCCATGGGATTTTCCAGGCCCCAATATAAAATAAAAAAGTTTAAAATAAAAAGATCCAGGCTGTACATAAGTTCCTGTGGTGGATTCATGTTGATGTATGGCAAAACCAATACAGTATTGTAAAGTGAAAAAAAAAAAAAATTAAAAAAAAACAAAACTGTATAGGTAAAAAAAAAAAAAAAAACCCCACTACAATATTGTAAAGTAATTAGCCTCCAATTAAATTAATTTTAAAAAAGGACAAAAAAGATGCAGGCTTAGGCTTCTTGCCAAATGGGAACATTTTTCAGTGATTATTTCTTTGAGTACCTTTACCTAGTCCTTTCAGGACTGTGATGCCAGAAATGTTAGATGCTCTGTTATGGGCCCATATGTCACCAATGCTCAGCTCATCATCCTAGGCAGTTCTTTGCCTTTTGTTCAGACCCAGTAATTTCTCCTGTTATATCTTTAGTTTATGGATTCTTTGCTCCACCCTTCATCTTCCTGTTGAGCCTATCCACTGATATTGATATTTTGGTTTAACATGTTTTTCAGTTATAAAATTTCCATTTGGTTTTTCTTTTTTTCTTTCTTTCTTTCCATTCCTTCCTTTCTTTTCTGTCTGTCTTTTCAGGGATTTTGTACTTCTTTTCTCAGGCTTCCCATTTCTCATTTGTTCCAAGCATGCTCATAATTGCTGATTGATGCATTTTTGTCATGCATGCTTTAAAACCTTTCTCAGATAATTCTAACATGTTTCACCTTGGTGTTAATCTCTACTGATTGTATTTTTTTTAATTTCAATTTTATATCTTCTCCTGCTCTTTGTATGATGAGTGATTTTTCTGTTGCAACCTGGACATTTCATATTATGTGATAAGGTTCTGCATCTTTGTAAACTTTCTGTTGTTGCTGCCTTCCCCTGAGTGTTCTTCCAGGAGAAGGAAGACTGCTTTTCCTTGCTGCTAGATGGGCCCCTCACAGTTAGGTGAGGGGTCCCATTGCTGCCTGGTGGCATTGGGCATCTTTTCTTCCTGGTGTAGCCTCCTGACACTGGGGTACCTCCGTATGCCTGGCCATGGGGAGAGCCCTGCCTCCTAGGACAATGACCCAGGGGAAGGGGAGAAGCAATGTGGTGCTTGCTGCTGGGTGGGGAGGCAGCCCTGCCTCCACCATCCCCTCCAACACCCACCGCTCCCCAGGGAGCAGGGCCTTGTTACTGGTCCAGGTGGAATGAGGGCCAGCTCCCTGCTTGGCCTACTGCAGTACCCTCCAGGGAGGGCTGGGCACCTGTCACAGCATCTGGAAGGCAGGATGCTGCTACCTGCCTGGTCCTTGCTGGTGTGAATAGGGGTGGGGCCACAGCTGTTTCTGTGACGCTGGGCTCCAGTAGAGAGGTTATTATATCAAAGATTTCTGTCTCCCTAAGCTGCCCCTTCCTTTGTCCTCTGTCTAGAAGGAGGGGCTGTTATTGGGGCTATTTCTGTCTATACCCATTGGCATTTTCAGTTCCTAATCTAGGACATCTGAAGCAAAAAAGAAATGCAAGAACTCACCACCGTGTCCTTCCTTGGCCCCCAAGGTCTCCAGTTGACCTGCTTCCTTTTCTCCACCTCCACAGCCTTATGTTAGCTTTTTATAATGTCCAGGGTGTGCCCCCTCAACCTTCCTGGGAGCAGAAGGGCCCCATGTTCTTTCAAGGGCCCTCAGCATTCCTTGTAACTGTACCTTGCCTCCTTCATTCTCGTGAATAGAGTTGTATCAGTGGGCTGCTCTTAAGCATCTGTTCATGTTGCAACCCTCCTATCTACTAATCCAGTTCAGACCGACTGCCTTCATGCATCAGGAACACACCTTCTCAAAGAAATCACGGTTCTCTTTCCCAGGATTTTACTTTTTTCTCTGTTACCACCAGTGCCACCCAGTGGTACCTAAAAGAGCCAATGACTGATGAAAGGCTTGTGTTGGCACATCAAAGAACTGGCATTTCTTTGTGAGAAGCTTAGGATTTCCTTCTGAAACATACACGTGTTTCTCCAGGGCACTAACAGAAGGAGGGATCCCTGAGGCCCTTACACCCCAGGGTGATGTTCACTCTTTGAGTTTTTGACTCTGTCAACCACTCCATTCATGTCTCCCTGTCTTTTCCCACTTCCTCATGTTTCCAGCCCACTGATCCCCCAATGCACTGACCTGAACCCTGGTCAAGAGATCTGGATTCACACAGTGAAGCTGTGCTAAAGAATAGGTGTCCGATCTCCAGCAGTGTCAGAGTCAGCTGCGTTGACTGAAATGTCCTGGGACCTGACTAACTGCAGAAATTCCCAATCACAGAGAATGTCCCATGAACTTGGAATCTTAACATATTCTGCTGACTGGAGAAAAATGCACAAACTAAAAGTTGAGATTTATGTTCTATTTGGGGGGTATTCTTAGGACTTCAGTCCTGGGAGGCTGCCTCTCAGAGAACCCTGAGAGAACTGCTCCAAAGAGGAAGAGGGGAGCCAGCTTACACAAGAGTCTTTACAAAAAAGACTAGGTGGGTGGAACAAAAGGTTATTGTTAATCTTTTAACAGATTAAAAACCAGACTTCTCAAGGTAATGAATTTTACTCTTTTCTCTGTAAGGGAAGATGCGAGAGTCTGGGCTTAGTGAAGTCATTTCTCTGATGTGCACCTGTGTTTTCTCATCCTGAGTCTCCTTCGGATGCATCATTGCGGGTGGCTGCGGGACTGACTGCCAAATGAAGAGCATCCCGTTTATTGTCCTGAGTTCCCTCAGGGCTCACTAGAGAGGAGGGTGGTGGCTGTTACATGATTGGTTAATGACTGCAACATTCTTTGTTTACTGACATGCCAGCAGAATTTTAGGTCTTAATTCCACGAACCAGTGCCTTGGTGGAAGCAGATTCTTTACACTCAGATTTTCAGAGTAATAGAGAACATGCCAGCATGATCTGTGAACATAGATATAAAAGATAAGTAGGATCCAGGATATTAGACTGAATTATCCTAAATTTGGCTTTCAAGCTTTAAAATAACTACCCAATGAATAAAACAACATATTTAAATAATTTAAATAAACACACACTTAAATAAATCAACATATTTTAAAACTCCTATGTTTTTATTCTCTATGTTTTTAGCAACGAGTAATAGCATACATGCCTGGATTCTGAAACTACTAGAACATTTTGATACTAAAGTCATAGAATAATGCTTTAGAGTTGAAAAGTTGACCAGAGGTTTTCATCTCCATGGTTTTCCTGGTAGCTCAGCTGGTGAAGAATCCAAATGCTGTGCAGGAGACCCCAGTTCGACCCCAGTCAGGAAGATCCGCTGGAGAAGGGATAGACTACCCACTCCAGTATTCCTGGGCTTTCTTGGTCTCTCAGCGGGTAAAGAATTCACCTGCAACGCGGGAGACCTAGGTTTGATCCCTGGGTTGGGAAGATCCCCTGGAGAAAGAAAAGGCTACCCACTCCAGTATTCTGGCCTGGAGAATTCCATGGACTGTATAGTCCATGAGATCGCAAAAAGTCAGACACAACTGACTGACTTCACTTTTCATCTTCGGAAATCAATTTAAGATACTCGTATTTCTTACAAAATGAACATTCAAAGATGCACAGGAACGTATGTGAAATTTGTATCCTGAAAAAATCTTCAAAATGAAAATGAGTCCAAAAATAACTCAACTTTAATAGGCACATCCAACTTACAGCAAATGTGTAAGATTGACAAATTCAGAAGATTGTTATACATTGACACATGAAAGAAAATATGAAAAAGGAAGTTTAGAAACCATTGCCCTTTTAATTTATTGAATTTGCTGATGTAAAATATAATTATGACTTTAGTTTCAAAATACTTTGTTCTAGTATATTTTGCTTTTCAAAATACAAATTTTTGCTCAGTAACTTCAATCAGGGAATATATCACTTATTTTCAGACAGAATAACAATAGTGATTAATGAAAACACAGTGAAACTTGAATTGTAGAAATATTTTGATACTGATTTTTAAGATCACTTGCCATCAGGCATATATAATTGTTTAGGTTTCTCCCTTCCCCAAATCTGGTACTTCCTCCACAAATCCTAATATTTTGTTTATTGATTTGTTTCATTCATATATTTCTACTTTTATTCAGTCAAAACAGTTGAGGACCTATTGCTGTTCACATGAACCTATTTCCAACCCCTAGTATCCTTCATAGGCTTCCTTCATAGCTCAGTCAATAAAGAATTTACCTGCAATGCAGGAAACCGAGGTTTGATTCCTGGGTCGGGAAGATCCTCTGGAGAAGGAAATGGCAACCCACTCCAGTATTCTTGCCTGGAGAATCCCATGGACAGAGGAGCTTGGCCGGGGTCCATGGGGTCGCAAGAGTCAGACATGACTTAGTGACTAAACCACCACTAGCATCCACCAGATTAGTCAGAGCTGCATTTCATGAAGCACGAATATGATTGCTATTTCTTTATGATAATGATATGTACTTTAAAATGAGAATTGATTTAAATATGGTAAAGTATATAAGAGTTATTCCCTTCTGAGAATCTTTATCATCTGTAGAGGATAACTTTATCACCATGAAATCACACCTAAGTCTTCTGGCCAGGAAATATCATCATTGAAAAAAAGAGAAAAAGAGTTTATTTTTTGTTCCAGCCAACATCTCCCTAAAATTAAAAACAAAAACAAAAACAAAAACATTGTTTACTGTGATTCGCTTTTGCATGTGTAAAGATTCAAGCTGAGAAGGACCACAAAGACAATCTTAGAGGCTACAGTTGGGAGCCTTTGGAAGTTCTTATGTGCATCATTTTTCATCCTCAACAGTCTCGTTATCGTAACATTAATACCTCATTTTTGCTACCAGTAATTTTCAGAAATGACAACTTTATATGATGAAAGTAAATGAGTCACATGTTCATAAGAGGTGCAATGGGGGAATTATAAATTAGAGAATCATAGTACCAAGATCACCTTTAAGAATGTGTTAACTAGGGTTACTGTCTTACTTTAAGTAGTTCATTTAGTCCCTATGCATATGATATTATGATGCTTAAAATAGTATTTATTTTGTCAATAATAGTATTTACTAAATGATATTTAAGTATTTATTAAATAGTGTTTATTTTGTAAGTACAAAATAGTATTTATTTTATCTTTGTACTCTTGTGTAAAGATTTGATTTGATATCGATGTGCAGAGTGATAACTAAAGAAAGTTGTGTTTGTATAAAGTCTTTGATGAGCAGAAGAAGACGAGACCAGTTAACTAGATAAAGAATTATGAGTGGTAGTGAACCTAATTTTATTCCTTACTCAATTCTGTCACATCATTGAAAATTACTTCCATTGTAGACATTCCCCCCCCAACACACACACACACACATACTCACACTCCTCATTTCAAATATCAAAATCTCCAAATACATTTATAGAAAAGGGTTTAATAAATTAAATGATTAAAAATTTAGTGTAACCAAACTGAAGCTTTTAGGGGTGCTTTTTCATGTTATCACTTTAACATTGAAGTAATTATTCTTCTTTTAGGTATTTACTATATTTAAACAATCTTTCAGAATAAATAACGTGCATTGTCTACATTTTTAATAAACTGTGTAGATATTAATATAATTTTATAATGATTAACATTGCTGGCTGCTAAGTCACTTCAGTCGTGCCTGACTCTGTGCGACCCCATAGACGGCAGCCCACCAGGCTCCCCTGTCCCTGGGATTCTCCAGGCAAGAACACTGGAGTGGGTTGCCAGTTCCTTCTCCAGTGCATGAAAGTGAAAAGTGAAAGTGAAGTCGCTCAGTCGTGTCCGACCCTCAGCGACCCCATGGACTGCAGCCCTCCAGGCTCCTCTGTCCATGGGATTTTCCAGGCAAGAGTACTGGAGTGGCAGCAGAATCTAGTAATAAGAATAAATTATGTTTAAAAACTAGAAAATTTGAGGTGTTTAAATGTATGACTTCGATTATAGTATCATATAAGTTTGGCTACTTGTCTGGTTACTTACAGATAATGAAACCATTCGTGAAGTCATGAATAAAATACAGCTCAGAGTAAATGCATTTCTGTAGTAAACGTGTACAGCCTTCTTTGTGAAAAAGTAAGAAAAAGAAACTGATAAGTATCATGCTTCCTGATTTACTTTCAGAAGCTTAAGTCCTCCTTTCTTTTGATATGTGGATTCCAAAGCATCATTAGTGCTTTTGGAGTGGAGGATTCTAAAGGGAGGAAGAGTCTGAAGTACCAACAGAAGGCTGCTCTGGGAGTGAGAATAATGCAAAGGTTTGTTACATAGAGGCTGTTCCCAGTTTCTGTTCCAGTGCAGGTTGTGATTCAATTTTTATGCAGTTCGCTTACACATCCTTCAAACTACACTGAAAAACTGGAGCTTCAAATTGTGTCTTCTGTTTGTGACACTTACTGGGAGGGTGTGTGAGTGGAAACGTGTGTGTGTGTGTGTGTGTGTGTGTGTGTGTGTGTGAGATGATGATGGACTGCTTGCTGAAAGTGACCTTTTAAAATTTCAAATTGGAGAATTTCAATAGATGACATGGGAGTAAATTTTAAATATATGTATTCATGCATATATATGAATGATTCCCCAAAGTTGCATTTCAGTTACTTCGATTCTATTTTCTAGCATTGTTCTGTCTCATTATATTGATGAGTCTTTATTTTCTCCAGACATTTTCCTAGATGCTGTGTAAAATTGATTTGGATCAGACTCTGGATCAGTAGTGACTCCATCAAGACATAAATCCCCTTTAAGCCCCATTGAGCTCTCACACTGGGGTGACTGAAATTGCACATTAAAAAATGGGGATCAGGAATCCCCTTTTTTCAGGTTTGCTTCCTTTAGCTCAAAGTCCAGTCAAACCAGGATGAAGCTAAATAGGCATTTTCTAAATGTTTTAATATGTTGATGATTCCCCCCTTTTTTTTTATATATAAGACGTTCAAGAAGGATGAACTTCCAGAGCCTCCATCCCATTCCCACTTATTAACAGTCTCTTGTATACTCCCTGTTTATTATTTGTTTCTTTGGTTGCGCTGGGTCTTAGTTGAGACCCATGGCGTCTTCTGCTGTGGTGCGTGTTATTATTTCTTTCTTTGGTTGCGCTGGGTCTTAGTTGAGACACATGGCGTCTTCTGCTGCTGTGCGTGGGCTTCTCTAGTTGAGTCGTGTGAGCTCAGTAGCTGTGGGTGTACAGGCTTAGCTTGTGTGCAGTATGTGAGATCTTAGCTCCCCACCCAGCAGTCTAACCCATGTTCCCTGCAATGGAAGGCAGATTCATAACCACTGGACCAGCAGGGAAGTCCACTTCTTGTGTGCTTTTGTCCTGTGATATTACCTAAACTATTTATTTACCTAAACATCTTTTTCAAAAGTTCTTACCCAACAGGACTGTACAAATATCTGTGTGGTCTAATATAATGGTAAAGCCAACATTTGTAAACCAGCTTTAAGAAACATTGCTAGTGCTTGTTCAAGATTGAAAAATATAGAAATAACTTAAATGCACAAAGCCAGGATGATGTGTAAATGTGTTTTCACTTGTTTTTTGACTCAGTGTATGTTGGTTGTCTTTGCTATCCACCTCTAAACACTGCCAGTTGACTTGGCCCAGAAAACATGCCTCAGTGTCTGTTCAGATAAAGGACAGTGTCCTGGTACCTGGAAGACTGCTGGAGAATAATTTGTTTATGTCTTACATTGAGCGTCATTTTTACCCAGGCGTAATCTAGTAAATATAAATAGAATTCAAAAAATTACTCAACATATTATAATAATAAGGCAAAAACTAGTGTAACTCTAGTATACTGAGAGTTATGGTAACATGGGTTCCTTTTTTGGTAAAAGTAGTAAATATTTTAGTGAAGACTCCAAAGGTGAATCACAAAGGTTGAAAGTAGGAACAGTGGAAGATTAAGCAGTGGAGGCACTTCTTAAACCACTGGTCAGCACTATACATCTGTCTTTTCCAGGAACTTTTCTGATGGCCAGAGAGAGTTCAGTGTGAAATAATGATTTTGTATATTATAGGAAATTGAGTCAAATTTAGAAATTCAGAGATGATCAACTGAATATTTTCTGTAGGATATAATCTGGTTGAAATATACCCAATTTCTTTGGATTCTCTAGCTATTTTATCTTTAGTCAACAAGTGGTGAGTGCCGTTCATTCATCAGTCTTTGGTTCATGATCATTGTGACCATTTTTAGTTCTTCGTGAGTGTGGTTTATAGATGCAGTCTGTCTCACTGAAGGGATACATGCTTCAGTCATTTATAAACCACTCAATTTGGAAATAGAATCCCTAGGAAAGTCAAAGGTTAGAAGCACCAGATGTTTGTATTCTGTATCGTCTACTAATGATATGTGTCATAGTTCAATGTTGGATTTTTATTATTAATCAGTCTTTCAGCTGAGAACTCTCACAAGCCTGGGAGCACCTAAGATAAATGACGATAGATTCCTTGATCCCTTAACATAAAACAGCCTCCTGAAAGTTTATGTCCATGACTTAAGCCTTGTTACATAGGCAACATTTTAGAGCCCTGCATGTTCAGGTAATTAGGTGGTTTAATCAGTGGACTATTATTTCTGTTAGTGGATTAAATGAGACACTAGCCCACTGAATAAACCATCAAATTTTTAAAAATACATTTTTGAAGATTCTTTATAAATAGAAAAATTCTCAATACCCTCTGTCTTTAATTGTTATTCTCAGGTTGGTGAGACCAGATGCAAAAAGGTTTGTACGTCCAAGTCTGATCTGAGATCTAACGACTTCAGCATCGTGGGAAGCTTACCGAGAGATTTTGAATTGTCCAATTATGACTGCTATGGAAAACCCATTGAGGTCAACAACGGACTTGGGAAGTCTCAGGCCAAGAACAACAAGAAGCCGCCTCCTGCCAAACCCATTATTCCGACAGCAGCAAAGAGAATCGATCTTTACGCGAGAGCCTTGTTTCCTTTCTGCTTCTTATTCTTCAACGTTATCTACTGGTCTATATATTTATGATAAACCCTTTCCATTCATATGAAGTAAAATCCCATTGCATTGTGACCAACCTCTTTCATAAATGCCAATCTGTGAACAATCTTTGCATTTTCATAGCAGTGTATTGCATTTTGGATGCCATGGGATTGTAACACAAATATGGCACCCTCATGTGGAATGGCAGCATGACTGTGTTACGTCTGTGCTCTAATCATGATGTACTTAAGTAAAGCAAACATAATTGCTTCAGGAATAAATGAAGGATAAGCATACTACATAAAATAAAACCTAAACAATTCTCTCCAGTTAGTGTAAATTGCAAACACTTCTGATAATTCTGATAATAAAATGGTATGCACGCTGAACCCTGTTAAGATCAGCATTCCAATGTATGTAGCATTTCAAATCTTCCTTGTAACTTTCAGAGAAAGCCATCTTATTCTTGTATAATTTTAGATGGTATTATTACAGATAAAGCAAAATTATATTACATATGGTATAACTTTATAAGTAGAAATATATCAGCTATAATTATGTGGGGGCTGTGGAGAAATAAAGTTCAAAAAGATTCCTAATTTGTAAAGTCAGCTAATTTTAAAGTGTGCCCATGTTGGCAATGCCAGAAAATAAAATCCAGTAAGCATTTTTGAAACAAAGGGAAATCTAGATTTACCTACATTCATGCTGAATTCTGGTTTCTGATAAGAAAGTAGATATATTGATTAAATATTTCTGATAAAAGAAACTCTATTTAGTCCACTTTAAAACCTAAATATATTTTCATGGATTTTATTTTGTTGATACAGAGTATACAGAATCATTGTGCCTTAAAGAGTCATAAATATTTTAAATTGGAATATAGTAATGAATATTGTGATTTCATACCATTTTTAAGAAACCAAGAAGAAAATACCTTATTACTAGAAGTAACTTGAGTTAGGAAAAAAAATCCATAATCATTAAATTAAAATCATTAAAAGATTTTAGCTTCTTTATTTTATTAAAATGCTAGCATATTTTAAAGTAAAATTCATTTGTTTCATTTCCTTTTTTCTTATTTGAATAATGTTTGACTTGTTACAAAACATTTAACAATTAAGTAAATGATTACTTCATTAGGCCTCACCTCTAGTTGGATTTTCTTTCTTGCTAAAAGTCTGGACTACTTAAATTTACTTGCTTTGATCTTATTCCAACTTGAAAATAAGTACTTTCTGGTCTATAAGACTTGAATTTCCTAGTAATATCAGAGCCAAAGTACCTTTTTATTTCTCCATAGCTGATACTAGGACTATCAGTAATCCACGTAACATAAACATGAGGCCAAATAAGTATATTTACATTATGTGAAGAATTTCATAGCAGCTGAGATCTTGGATGGTTAATTCAATAATAAAGTGTGTTTACATACAGTTTATGCAAACTGCAACCTATATTTCAAGGCTATTTTATTGAAGACTTTAATTTGTAAAAGAGTCACTGATTACTAAATCTTTACAAAATGAGATGTATCTAATCCTCTGTGGTCTTTCAGCACCCTCTAGTTGCAAAAGCTTAGCCATCTGAATCATTTTAAAATTGCCACAAGTCACCCTATCGGTAGACTTAACATCCTGCTAGGACCCAGGGCAGTAGTATCTTAATGGTACTGTGATAGGAAAAAAGTGTCTTGAAAAAGACTTAAACCATTTAAATTTGTATTAATAATAATTATACTTCCTTATAGTCTATTTTCTTTCTCCTTGCAAATTTCATTCATATTAGGGAGTTTGATTTCCATACAGTTTTAAGTGGGATATGTACCCAATGGAAAATAGCTCTCATTTTGTAAGAATTTATTTCTTGAAAATAATGTGAATGAATTTCTTTCTGTAATATAATATTGCAGCCTCCTAAGATCCATTTTACTACCCAAATATATACAAATAGCTACCCCAGGATTAAGTGTGTACATATAACTACAAATAGAACATTACACAATGACCATAATGCAGTACAATCAGTGTCCACTAACAGTTGCTTTCTATCATTACGTTGAGAATTTAGCCAGTTAACCCCAGGGTAGTTCTGATCTGTGTACTTTAAGTATTATGTCTTTCTAGGAAACTTGCAGTGTTTACCTGGATATCAGTGTTGCAAATTTGATCTTTCCAAAATAAAAATGATCTTCTCCTTACAAATCAGTGGCTTCTCTTATTTTCTGTTCCTGATTTAAAAAAAAAAAAAAAAAAAAAAAAACCTCACTATTTCAGTCCTCTGAGGTCCATCCACCTTCCTTTCTCACATGGTACCCGATGTCAAGTTCCAAGCCCTAAACTTCTCTCCCTTACGCTGACCACCTGGTCTCCATTTCTGCAAACACCACCCAATTTGTTTCCCTTTTATGTTCATCAGACTGTTACAGCAGTCTGAAGGCTCCCTCCTTCATAACTCTGTTTTTGAATTTACTTTGTGATGTTTATTTTTTAATTGCATAAGTAATACATAGATATCTTGTTGCATTAGAAAAACAGATGTGTTTAAAGTAAGCACTTAATGCTGGTGTTATTGCCTTCTTTCTACAAACTCTCCTCTCTTCCCAGAGGTTATCACTGTCTTTGAGCATCTAGACCTTACTCTAGGCATCTACAACCTGTATCTACTTTTTAAATATAAAGAATAATTTAGCATCAATGGAATTTTATAATATGTACAGTTTTTCAGTTTATTAATTTTTCATCTATTGGGGATCTTTCTATTTGGAGTCATATCAGATGTCCATACCCCTACATTTGAGTGAGTGAAGTTGCTCAGTCGTGTCCGACTCTTTGCGATCCCGTGGACTATAGCCTACCAGGCTCCTCCGTCCATAGGATTCTCCAGGCAAGAATACTGGAGTGGGTTGCCATTTCCTTCTTCACATCTATAGTTGGCCTTCTCTTATTCTTCAGTGTGAATATACCTGAATTTAGCTACTTTTTAAACACAAATTTTTATTGTTTTTGCTTTCTTTTAAAAAAATTATCTTTAAAAAAAAAATATTTATTTGGCTGCACCAGATCTTAGTGGCACATGGCATCTTTAGTTGCAGCAACTGGAATATAGGGATCAGTCATTTACCTGGAACCCCTGCTTTGGGATAGACTTTTAGCCACTGGACCATCAGGGACGTTCTGTTTATCCCTTCTAATGCAAAATAGCATTGCACTAAATGTTTTTGCTCACATATGGATATATTTCCACAAGGTAGATATCAGAAGAGGAGTTACTGAGTTGAAAAATGTGTTTTAATTTCTGTTGTGTGTGCTCAGTCGTGACCAACTCGTGGCCCCATGGATGGTATGTAGCCTGCCAGGCTCTTCTGCTCCTGGAAGATCCCAGGCCAGAATACTGGAGTGGGGTGCCATTTCCTACTCCAACCCACATCTCTTGCCTCTCCTACATTGGCAGATAGATTCTTTACCACTAGTGCCACTTGGAAAGCCCATTAAATTCTGGTAGTTTCTACTAAAAGTCCTTCCAAAACTCCTCTAAAGTAGATTGTCAGGATGCTGTGTGCAAACATTCACAGCCTAGCCATCTCTTAACCTGTTGTATGCTGTGGACACACTACTTTTCTTTTTTAAACACTTTTTTGAGATTATTTCAAACTTTCAAAAAACGTGCAAAAATATTACAAAGAATTCCTGTGCACCATTCATCCAGGTGCCCAAAGGTTAGTATTTCATGACAGTTGCTTTATTTTCTTTCTCTCACTTTGTGTGTGCTAAGGAGACACTTTTTTTCTGAAACATTTAAAAGAAAGTTGCAGATATGATGATGTTCCTTTACACTTACACCCTTCAATGTGTGTTTCCTAAACATGAAACTCCTTTCATAATCACAGTGGTACTAGGTACCCAGTGGAGAAGGAAATGACAACCCACTCCAATACTCTTGTCTGGAGAATTCCACAAATGAAGGAGCCTGGTAGGCTGCAGTCTGTGGGGTTGCAATGAGTCGGACACGACTGAGCAACTTCACTTCACTCACTTCATACTTTATCGCTGGAGAAGGAAATGGCAGCCCACTCCAGTATTCTCACCTGAAGAATCCCATGAACAAAGGAGCCTGGCAGGCCATGGTCCATAGGGTGGCAGAGAGTCTGACACGACTGAAGTGACTAAGTACGCATGCATTAGGTACCCAGATCAAGAAACTGACATTGATGAGTTAGTATAATCTAGTGACTTTATTCAAATTTGCCCATTGTCCCACCTTTTTTTTTTTCTTTTTTTGATCAGGATGCAATCCAATATCACATTCTTTACTTAGTTGCCATGATGTTAATTCCTTTAAAATGAAGGTGAAAGTCAGTTTCACTGGTGACTCCGTGGTAAAGAATCTGCCTTGCCAATTCTGGAGACATGGGTTCAGTCCCTATTCTGAGAGGATTCTACATGTTCCAGAGCAGCTAAGCCTGTGGGCCGTAACTGTTAAACCTACGCTCCAGAACCTGGGAGCCTCAACTGCTGAGCCCACGTGCAGCAGCTGCTGGAGCCCGCACGCCCTAGAGCCTGTGCTCTGTAACAAGAGAGGCCACCGCAATGAGGAGCCCACACACCACACCTGCAGAGTAGTTTCTGCTCGCCACCTCTAGAGAAGAGCTAGCATGGCAAAGAAGAACCAGGACAGCCATTAAAAAAAAAAAAAAAAAAAAGACAGGAAAGTCAATTCCAGAATGAAAATCCTCCCTTGAATTTAGAACAAGGAAAAGTTAGAGATTACACACCCACCCCTCACCCCCCACACACACAAAGCTGAGATCATGGCATTCTGCTCAGGTATCTTTAGAGCTTTGTGTTGCCCAATGAACTAAGTAAAAAACCCACTCTCTGACATACAGAATTCAGATTGTTAAATGTTTAACTTACTTTATAGCCATTTCATACTGCTCACGTCTTAAATGCTAACCAAACTGAAGCTGACCTTTATGTTCACACTTAGCACTGACAGGAATGCTAAGTTCAGCCAGGTTCCTTTCCTTTTAGGCTAGTGGTTAATTTTACGTCTCATTATTTCTCTAAAGTGGGTCATTCTTGGATGGTGTGTCTTCAAACACTTATTTTAACTGAAGTGTTTTTATTCAACATTAAGCATTTTTCAGTTATGCAGTTTCCTCTCTATTAAATAATGAAATTAAAATATTTACCATTACATATGCAGTATAAAGATTAAGCTGCTCTAAAACCCACTCAATTTATCATCATCCATATAATGGAAAATTTCAGTTTCAATAAACAGTTGGGTATAAAATTTTAAAGTACCAAGCCTAAGATGAGAAATAGTTTGAAACAATGTTTATAACCTTTAGTAAGGATTTATTGTTAGAATATCATTACATTGCTTTAGAAAAGCAGAATTTGCCACCTATATTTTCAAATTAAATTCATATGCTTATACAACATATCAATGATCTAGCATTCACTCACTCCCCTCTAACTTTATTTTTTATGAAGCTAGTCTTAACTTTTTAAGAGGTTAGTGCCCAGTTCTTTCTTTACATCAATGGAGCATATATCTATACTTTACAGACTTTTGATTTATATTAATGGGTAATAGAGATGCCATATTCAAAGGTGATTATAATGTCAGTGTGTGTAATATGCATAAACTTGATATTTTTAATTTTGATACAGACACACGCATTTTCTCTACACACACACACACACACACACACGTATTATTAAATTTTGTCCTTACCCAGTAAGAGCAATGAGAAAATTCATGAATTCTGTTCTAGTTGGAATTTCTATACTCCAAAAAATAAGTGCATTTTGACTCGCATAAGTATTTTTTTAATTTCTCAAACCAGAAGTCAAGGGATACCTCTGTGTGTGTGTGTGTGTGTGTGTGTGTGTGTGTGTGTGTGTGTGTGTTAGTCACTCAATCATGTCCGACTCTTTGCAACCCTATGGACTGTAGTGCCCCAGACTTCTCTGTCCATGGGATTTCCCAGGGAAGAATACTGGAGTAGGTTACCATGCCCTTCTCCTCAAGAGATGCCTGGGTAACAGGCAAGTTTGGCCTTGGAGAACAAAGTGAAACAGGGCAAAAACTAACAGAGAAGGCACTGGTCATAGCAAACACCATCTTCCAACAATCCAAGAGATAACTTTACACATGGACATCACCAGATGGTTAATACCAAAATCAGGTTGGTTATAGTCATTGCAGCAAAAATAAGACTGGGAACTGACTGTGGGCTCAGATGATGAACTCCTTACTGCAAAATTCAGACTCAAATTAAAGAAACTAGGGAAAATCGTTAAGCTATTCAGGTATAAACTAACTCAAATCCCTTATGATTATACAGTGGAAGTGACAAATAGACTCAAGGGATCAGATCTGATAGACAGAGTGCCTGAGAACTATGGATGGAGGTTTGTGACATTGTACAGGAGGCAGTAATCAAGACCATACCCAAGAAAAAGAAAGACAAAAAGGCAAAATGGTTGTCTGAGGAGGCCTTATAAATAGCTGAGAAAAATAGATGGAGAAACAGTAGAAAGAGTGTCAGACTTAACTTTTTTGGGCTCCAAAATCACTGCAGATGGTGATTGCAGCCATGAAATTAAAAGACGCTTACTCCTTGGAAGAAAAGTTATGACCAACACAGATAGTATATTCAAAAGCAGGGAGATTACTTTGCTGACTAAGGTCCATCTAGTCAAGGCTATGGTTTTTCCTGTGGTCATGTATGGATGTGAGAGTTGGACTGTGAAGAAGGCTGAGCACCGAAGAATTGATGCTTTTGAACTGTGGTGTTGGAGAAGACTCTTGAGAGTCCCTTTGATTGCAAGGAGATCCAACCAGTCCATTCTGAAGGAGATCAACCCTGGGATTTCTTTGGAAGGAATGATGCTGAAGCTGAAACTTCAGTACTTTGGCCACCTTATGCGAAGACTAGACTCATTGGAAAAGACTCTGATTCTGGGAGGGATTGGGGGCAGGAGGAGAAGGGGATGACTGAGGATGAGATGGCTGGATGGCATCACTGACTCGATGTATGTGAGTCTGAGTGAACTCCGGGAGTTGGTGATGGACAGGGAGGCCTGACGTGCTGCGATTCACGGTGTTGCAAAGAGTTGGACATGACTGAGCAACTGAAGTGAACTGAACTGAACTGAAAGGCAAAGGAGAAAAAGAAAGATATATCCATCTAAATGCAGAATTCCAGAGAATAGCAAGGAGAGATGAGAAAGCCTTCCTCAGTGATCAATGCAAAGAAATAGAGGGAAATAATAGAAACCGAAAGACTAGAGATCTCTACAAAAAAATTAGAGATACCAAGGGAATATTTCATGCAAAGATGGGCACAATAAAGGAGAGAAACAGTATGGACCTAACAGAAGCAGAAGATATTAAGAAGAGATGGCAAGAGTGCAAAGAGGAACTGTACAAAAAAGATCTTCATGACCCAGATAACCACAATGGTGTGATCACTCACCTAGAGCCAGACATCCTGGAGTGCAAAGTCAAGTAGGGACTTAAGAAGCATCACAACAAACAAAGCTAGTGGAGGTGATGGAATTCTAGTTGAGCTCTTTCAAATCCTAAAAGAGGATGTTGTGAAAGTGTTGTACTCAATATGCCAGCAAATTTGGAAAACTCAGCAGTAGCCACATGACTGGAAAAGGTAAGTTTCCATCCCAATACCAAAGAAAGGCAATGCCAAAGAATATTCAAACTACTGTACAGTTGCATTCTTTTCACACACTAGCAAATTAATGCTCAAAATTCTTCAAGCCAGGCTTCAACAGTACATGGACCAAGAAATTCCAAATGTTCAAGCTGGATTTAGAAAAGGCAGAGGAACCAGAGATCAAATTGTCAACATCTGTTGAATCATAGAAAAAGCAAGAGAATTCCAGAAAAAGGTCTTCTTCTTGCTAAAGCCTTTGACTATGTGGATCACAACAAACTGTGGAAAATTCTAAAGAGATGGGAACACCAGACCACATTACCTGCCTTCTGAAAAACCTATATGTAGGTTAAAAAGCAACAGTTAGAATCAGACATGAAACAATGGACTGGTTCCAAATTGGGAAAGGAGTATGTCAAGGCTGTATATTATCACCCTGGTTATTTAGCTTATATGCAGAATACATCAGGCGAAATGCCAGGCAGGATGAAGCACAAGCTGGAATCAAGATTGCCGGGAGAAATACCAACAACTTCAGATATGCAGATAACACCACACTTATGGCAGAAAGCAAAGAGGAACTAAAGAGACTCTTGATGAAAGTGAAAGAGTAGAGTGAAAAAGCTGGCTTAAAATTGAATATCAAAAAACTAAGATCATGGCATCCAGTCCCACAACTTTATGGCAAATAGACGGGGAAACAATGGAAACACTGAGAGACTTTATTTTCTTGGGCTCCAAAATCACTGCAGGTGGTCACTGCAGCCATGAAGTTAAAAGATGCTTACTCCTTGGAAGAAAAGCTATGACCAAACTAGACAGCATATTAAAAAGCAGAGACATTACTTTACCAACAAATGTCCATCTAGTCAAAGCTGTGGTTTTTCCAGTAGTCATGTATGGGTGTGAGAGTTGGACCATGAAGAAAGCTTGGTGCTGATAAATTGATGCTTTTGAAATACAGTGTTGGAGAAGACTCTTGAGAGTCCTTTGGCCTGCAGGGAGATCAAATCAGTCAATCCTAAAGGAAATCAACCCTGAATATTCATTGGAAGGATGATGCTGAAGCTGAAGCTCCAATACTTTGGTCACCTGATGCAAAGGAGTGACTCATTGGAAAAGACCCTAATTCTGGGAATGACTGAAGGCAGGAAGAGAAGAGGACGACATAGGATGAGATAGTTGGGTGGCATCACCGACTTGTTGGGCATGAGTTTGAGCAAGCCCAGGAAGTTGGTGATGAACAGGGAAGTCTGATGTGCTGCAGTCCATGGGGTTGCAGACAGTTGGACCCGAATCAGTTACTGAACTGAAATGAACATGTATCATGCCCAAAACAGTCTTTCTAAATCTTCTCAGTGTAGAATAGTAAATAAAAAATTGTAAATACATAAATGCTTATTGGGTACTTAAAAACATTCAAGGTCTTGTGTTAGCTTAAAATGAAGAAAAATTTAATGGTGGAATCACTCCTTACTGATAGTCAACAGTATGAGAGAGATAAGTATGTTAATTGCAGAAATCACTATAATACAAATCAGAATGCATAATGCATATCATTTAAAAACATAAGAGAAGAAAATCATTAAAATTAAATACCTTGTCTTAAAGAAAAATAAGTAAAAATTGCTTCAGCCAAATAAAGGTCATTTTACTACAGATCACAGAATTTTGAAGCTGGACATTAACTAAAAGAAAAAGTCCTAACTGTAAAGTGTAGAAACATTGCCATTAAAAGTTAAAGTGCCATTTGAATTTTATTTCCTAGTTAATGTGACGGAACAAATAATGAACAGGAAAGCAAACTTTCCATAGCTGATGATGTAGAACATTTACCTAGTGTTTGTTTCTTAACCAAAATCCCCATCTGATCTTAATCCTATAACTTGAAACAATTTTCAGAAAAAAAAAAAAAAAGTTCCATTTGTAGCCTGAGGCAATGGCAGTTCAGTTAATATGATTCACAGTGAGGCGAGCAGGAGTCAGAGTGCTCTGTGATGCAGTGAGAATGCAGTCAATTACCTCATCAAATAGGGATTTTATTAGTCAATTAGCATTACCTTGCCCCCATGCCTTGGCTGACACATAACAGAAAACCTACTTTGTTAGATGGTAAACAAGATGAAGAGGCAAGTGATTTTAGCTTTTGAAAGTCTCAGCTGAGTTTATTGTATGTTCTCAAGGGATGTGCTTTTAAGTGTTTATAGGAGTTGCAAATGTAGCCAAAGGAACATGGCATTTCAAAATAGTAAATGCTCTGGCTGCTTTTCTTGCAGGACCACAACCTAGTTCCATAAAGCTTTTAGAAACCTCCTGAGGACATGAACTTGATACACAAGAGCAGCAGCATCTCTGCTGCTTACTAACAAAGGTAAGCACTTTTTCATAAATCTAAGTCAGAATCTGCTGGCTTGTCAGCTACAAAGATGATATTTCACTCACTGAGAAAATATAACATGGAACTCATTAGCAGGAATACCTAATAAATTTTGCCTTGGACTATTATAAAGCCTGTTTCTAAGCACAGCTGCCTGTCTCTGGTTAATTCCTTTGTATACGCAAAAGCCCTTTCATTCAAAAATCACTAGAGTCTCCTACCAGTCCACTGGCATCTCGGAAGCGTTCAAATTTCCAAGGAATTAACTTAAATGTCCAAATAAAAATGTGAAATTTCCCAAGAAATATACATGGGACATGCATCCTACAGAAATAATCCCAGAGTCTATGCTATGTCAGAAGCCTATCCAGTATGTAATCACAGAGGGAGCAGGAGAGAGTAGAGAGATTGGGCTAAAAGAAATAATAGTGTGTGGTTATCGCTTTGGGTTTGTCATTTACAACCCTGCTGACCTTGTTAAAGAATCTTCTTCTCAATTACCCTATTTTCAAAGAGGGATTAAAAACAATCTAAAAATTACCAACTACAGCATACAATTCTATCTTTTACAGTGTTTTACAACAAAAGACTTTGAAGCAGGTAGTCTGAGGTAGCGTCCCATTCACTAGAGTAAATGTTGGCAAATTTTTTAACATCCTGAGCCTCACTTTCCCCAATGAAAAGAATATAGTAACATTAATGTGAGGATGTAATGTATTATTATATGTAGACTCAGCAGAGTTCCCAGTGCAGAGTAAGTGTGCAGGAAATCATGGTTATTATTATCTCCTTTTATCTATTTTTACTACTACACTATTTCTAGCACTACACTACTTTTAATGAAGTTTCAATCTTTCAAAATTTCTTCATTAGTGCAAAATCTCTCTATTAGCTAATCATATGCACTGACATCCATAATCATTGAGCTCGATTTTGAATATAAAACAATTTAAAGAGAGTAGCAATAGCAGGAAATATCAATGTACATTAAAATATTCTTGGAGTATTTTAAGGAGTGTTTGGATTATTTAATTGGAGATCCATAATTTAGGAATTAGGCTGTGGGCAATGGAATGTCCAAAATTCAGAATCTACATAGTTAAGGGTAATAGTTTACATTTATCCTATAAAAAGAAAAATAAATAAATGGGAATGTTTCAGAATTTAAAAAAAAGAATAAGGAAAAGAATTTCCAAGATGCATTAAACAGGCTGTACAAATGAAGGCTATAATAACTCATGCATGTATGGAAGTGATTCATGCATTACATGATCTCTTATAACTCATGCATGTATGGTACTAATAAAAGATAATTAATGCCCATAATGATCATCCTGGAAAACTACATCTTTGCAAAATTCTTTCAGAAACAAAGAGAGAACACTAAATTATGTCAATAGTATTATTGTGTAAATATTTCATTGTATTCTCCTTCTTTGAAGATTTGTAATTCAACTACTGAACAATGGTTATTCTCAATTAAAAAATATCCAATTAACCAGTTCCATATAGATGGTAATGTGCTGCATTCAGAATTCACATTAAAAATGTGTGAGACCAACCTCTAGGTAATAAAACCATGTTTAACTCTCCTTAAGGTAATATGTTTGATATTATAGTCACAGTATTCATCCATTTATTGAAGAAGGCTTGTTAAATACCTAAAACATAAGTATAATGCCGAGAAGATACTAAATTTTAAAACTACATGCATACATACATATGAATGTATATTATATAGATGTATGTATATATGTGTGTTTGTGTGAAGAGGTTTATGCAAATATATGTATATATTTGTATATGTATATTTGTTAAAAAATGTTATTTGCTCAGTCATGTCTAACTCTCTGCAACCTCATGGACTGTAACCCCAGGTTCCTTGTCCACGGATTCTCCAGGCAAGTATGCTGGAGTGGGTAGTCATTCCCTTCTCCAGAAGATCTTCCCAACCCAGGGATCAAACCTCAGTCTCTTGAATTGCAAGCAGATTCTTTACTGTCTGAGCCACAAGACCAACCGTATGCATATATACATACATATAGTATGTAACATTAATTGGTATTTTATTTGCAACTAAGAGATACTCCATTTTTGCTCTTTAGGAACTCCTACAGTGTACCTATTTCATGTATATCTGAAACAATTTCACATGAATGTTACATTAGGTGCTCTTTAAGGGAATGCCTATTTAAAGATCAAATAAAATAAGTGTGTGCTAATTAATATGAACCAGATGGCCCACAGAAAGAAGACTTAGTCTCAACAGATTGTTCCACTTATTTATTTATATGCAGTACACTGAAATACACTCCCACTCTTGAATGTATCTCAGTTCCATTCTGTCCCAACTCATAAAATGCACAGTCCATTCCCCTACGCCATCATTCCAGACATCAAGAGCAGCTCTTCTTTTCTACCTACCAAAAGGTTCTGGCAGGAAAAATGCCCAGTTGCATCCATACTCACTTTGTCTTATTCTTTTGGACTCACATGCGCTTTAGGGTGAATCTAAATCCTTCCACATACACCAAGTCCTCCAGGGCATTATGACACTTGCAGAATGTCCCATTTTGTTGGGATGTGTATCTTGATACCCCACTCTTCTATCTTATTTCCTTTGTGCCTGCTAGAGTGTCTGTGCCATTATAAATAAAACTCACACATCCTGAAGCTTTCTGTGTTTTACTTCTATCTCTGCCATGCATGCACCTAACCAGAACTTTCCAGAGAATTGTTTAGGTTAGATATCAAAGTATGAAACAGATCTCAAGCTCTGTGTGTTACAAGTAGCCCCTGTTTATTTTCCTTCACCATCTAGGGATATGGGACTCGAATTAGCATTTTTCTTGTTCTCTAATGCTCTCAAATAATCTCTCCTAGATTATTTATCTACCTATGTGTAGAGACGAAGAAGGCACTGGCGACCCACGCCAGTACACTTGCCTGGAAAATCCCATGGACAAAGGAGCCTGGTAGGCTGCAGTCCATGCGGTCGCTAAGAGCCGGACATGACTGAGCGACTTCACTTTCACTTTTCACTCTCATGCATTGGAGAAGGAAATGGCAACCCACTCCAGTGATCTTGCCTGGAGAACCCCAGGGACGGAGGGGCCTGGTGGGCTGCCACTATGGGATAGCATAGAGTTGGACACAACTGACGCTACTTAGCAGTAGCAGCAGCATGTGTAGAGAAATACCCATAGGTACAGAGCTTAAGCCTTAACAAATCACCATAGACTGGGTGGCTTAAACCACAGACATCTATTATTGCTCATGATTATGGAGGATTTGGGCCCAAAATCAGGGTGCTGGCGTGGTCAGGTTCTTGGAGATGGCTCCTTCCTGGTTACAGAGGAGTGTCTTCCTGTCTCTTTCACCCTCACATGGCAGAAAGAGAGCTGGCCAACTCTCTGTCCACTTGTATAACAGCACTAATCCCCTTCAAGAGAGGTCCACCCTCATGACCTAATGACTTCCTTAAACCTCAATTTCCAAATACCCTTACATGGGGGTTGGGGTATCAACATTTCAACATATGAATTTGGGGATAGCAGATATTTACAACATTGCACTATGTAAAATTCCTTTCCTTTTTTTTAAACAAATGGTGTGGCTGTATGCCAATAAAACTTTATTTATGAACATTGAAGTTTGAATTCCATGTAATTTTTGCATGTCATGAAATCTTTTCTGATTTTTTTAAAAAACTACTGTAAAATGTAAAAAACCATTCTTTTTAAAATGTTTTTTTGATTGTGCTAAAAGTCATATAAAACGTACTATTTTAACCCTATTTAACTGTGCAGTTCAGTGGCACTAAGTACATTCACATTGTTGTATAACTTTCACCATCATCCATCCCCCCAAATTTTTATCTTCCTAAACTGAAATGCCATCCTCATTAAACACTAACTCTCCATCCTTCTCTTCACCTCTCCCAATCTCCTCAATCCTCTACTCCTACTTGTATCATCTCCCTGTTTTATGCTTTTATTTTGTGTATATGAGAGATAGATTGAGAAAGAGAGACACACAGATAGGGGTGTGAATCCACAAAAGTCAGAAAAATAGTAAAGGAAATATAATAATTACCTATATTCCAACATAGAATTAAATCACCTTAACTTCCCAGAATATTTGATTGAAGTTTTATTTTACTCTTTTTATTGATAAATAATACATGAATACTTTGTCTTAAAAAAAAACAAACCTTTAAGATAAACTTGAAATCATCATGACCTCCAAGTCTTTATCTTGATTCTCTGTATTTACTTCTAGAGAGAACCATGATTATCAGTTTGTTTGTATTTTTCCAAACAAATTTAATACTATTTTAAAGAAAAAAGTATACAAGTATTAATGTTTTTAAATTTACATTAATGCTAACTGTATGCATCACTCACAACATTAGGTTTTTTGAGAACTATTCACAAAGATGCACAGATTATTTAATCATATGAATGTATCATATTTTACTTAATTAAGTCATTATGTTGTTTCAAAATTTTAATTTCAAACAATGCTGAAACAAACATTTTTTGTTTTTGTGCCCTATTATTTATCAGAGAATGACTTTGTGTCGCAGATAACTACAGATAGACCCTCTGTGCAATTAAAAAATTAATTGGTAACAAAATTTTTCTACAGTAATGGTATCAAATGACACTTCTGTCAAGATTGTAAGAAAGAACTTATTTCACACCCTCAATTCAACAAGTGGTGTAATCAGAATTTAACCTGTAGAAATTTCACCAAGCTGATAGGCGTAGTTCAGTTCAGTCGTTCAGCTGTGTCTGATGCTTTGCAACCCCATGGACTGCAGCACTCCAGGCCTTCTTGTCCATCTTCCCTGTCCATCACCAAATCCTATAGCTTACTCAAATTCATGTCCATAGAGTTGGTGATGCCATCCAACCATCTCATCCTCTGTCATCCCCTTCTCCTCCCACCTTCAATCTTTCCCAGCATCAGGGTCTTTTCCAATGAGTCAGTTCTTAGCATCAGATGGCCAAGATATTCATGTTTCAGCTTCAGTATCAGTCCTTCCAATGAACACCCAGGACTGATCTCCTTTAGGATTGACTGGTTGGATTTTTTTGCAGTCCAAGGGACTCTCAAGAGTCTTCACAACACTGTAGTTCAAAAACATCAGTTCTTCGGCACTCAGCTTCCTTTATAGTCCAACTGTCACATCCATACATGACTACTGGAAAAACCATAGCTTTGACTAGATGGACATTTGTCAGCAAAGTAATATCTCTGCTTTTTAATGTGCTGTCTAGGTTTGTCATAGCTTTTCTTCCAAGGAGCAAGTGTCTTTTAATTTTATGGCTGCAGTCACCATCTGCAGTGCTTTTGGAGCCCAAAATGATATGCTAAATAAACTCATTGTCTCAGTTTGCAGCTACTGACACGATTATATTGCTTTTCTCTCATGAACTGTAACATACTGTGTTAAAAGACTTTCTAACTTGAAATAATACCTGGGATAAAGTGTTTTTTTTTGTCTGTGACATATTTTTAGCACATTCATTTTACATTTAGTACAGTCTTTTAAGAGTTATGTGAATTGTTTTATATGTATATAAGTGACATTGGCTAATAATATCATTTTCTTATAGCATCCATATTCTATTTATGCTTCAAGATTACACTCATTTCATAAAATGTACCTTCTTATTTCTTCCTAGACTGGAAGAAATTAAATAAGCCTGGAGTTTTCACTCCCATAAAACACATCTAGCGTTCTGCTACTGAAGGTAAATTGAAAGACATTTATTATTCTAAGTACATTTTTTTAAAAGTGCATATTGGTCTATGCAGATTCTTTTCTTCTTAGATGAATTTTGATATGCATTTTTCTCCAGGAAATTATCCATTATATTTGGTTTTTAAATTACTGACAATCGAAGAAGGCGATAGCACCCCACTCCAGTACTCTTGCCTGGAAAATCCCATGGACGGAGGAGCCTGGTAGGCTGCAGTCCATGGGGTCGCGAAGAGCCGGACACAGCTGAGCGACTTCACTTTCACTTTTCAATTTCATGCAATGGAGAAGGAAGTGGCAACCCACTCCAGTGTTCTTGCTTGCGGAGCCCCAGGGACAGGGGAGCCTGGTGGGCTGCCATCTATGGGGTCGCACAGAATCGGACACAACTGAAGCGACTTAGCAGCAGCAGCATCCATGAAATAATGCTTTGGAGCATCTATACTCTAATATGATTTGTATTACTTTCTATCTTTGTGATATTTACTCATAACTTCTCTTTTCTTAATCATAGAAATGTTTTCAATTTTGCTAGTCTTATGAGAGAATTGGTTTAGCTTTTTATTGACCAACTCTGATTTGACGCATATTCTACTTCATTAATTTATCTTTTCTCTTCAGTATTTTCTTTCTTCTATTTTCTTTGGATTTATTTTAATGTTCTTTCCTAAACTTTTTGATTCAAATGCTTAGCTTGTTTTTGCAATCATTCATATTTCCTGAATGCATTTGCTGCTATAAATTCCTCTTTAATTACTGCTGCATGCCACAAATTTTATATGCATTTTTGTTGAAGCTGAGTTACAAAAGATTTTATTTTTAGTTTATTCTGTAACTAAAATTACTTAGAAGTGTGACTTCTAGAATCCAATATCATGGTATGTTTGGCTATCATTAGGGGTAAATTTTGGGGGACCTACTATTTTATTATTGCTATCTTTATTTACTAGATGTGATTGGTGAATATAGTCTGTGAAAAATGACTTCTCTGATGGTCTCATGGTTAAAAACCTGCCTGCCAATCCAGGGGACACAGGTTCGGTCCCTTCTTTGGGATGATCCTACATGCTGCAAGGCAACTAAGCCCATGTTTCACAACTCCTGAGCCTGTGCTCTAAAGCCTAGGAACCATACGTACTGAACCCATGCACCTAGAACCTTAGCTCCACAAGAGAAGTCACAGCAACGAGGAGCCTGAGCACCACAGAGTGGCCCCCACTCACCACAAGTAGGAAAAAGCCCACATGTAGCATCGAAGACCCAGTGCAGCCAAAAATAAAGAAAGAAATAAATCATTTTTTTAAATCTGTGAAAAAAATACTTAAAATTTGTCATTTTCTTGTGGTGTTGGAGAAGACTCTTGAGAGTCCCTTGGACTGCATGCAAGGAGATCCAACCAGTCCATTCTAAAGGAGATCAGCCCTGGGTGTTCTTTGGAAGGACTGATGCTAAAGCTGAAACTCCAGTACTTTGGCCACTTCATAAGAAGAGTTGACTCATTGGAAAAGACTCTGATGCTGGGAGGGATTAGGGGCAGGAGGAGAAGGGGACGACAGAGGATGAGATGGCTGGACGGCATCACCGACTCGACGGACGTGAGTCTGAGTGAACTCCAGGAGATGGTGCTGGACAGGGAGGCCTGGCGTGCTGAGATTCATGGGGTTGCAAAGAGTTGGACATGACTGAGCGACTGAACTGAATTGAACTGAACTGAATCCCATTAGATTTGGCTTCATGAATATTTTTCTCTGTATATATTATACACACACACATATATATAATTTGCACACGTTTGAATTCAAGACTGACATTTTGTGTTGCATTACTGCATTTGGTTGCATTTTTTCCTAAGAATGGTGCTGTTTAGCCTCATTTCACACCTTTCCACTTGAATTATAGATTTTATTTTGCCTGATGTTAATTTCATCATGTAACTTTCTCTATGTTGATCTTTCCATCTTTTTGGTGTTCCTTGGCCTTAGTTGTGTTCTTTACAAACTTTGTATACTATGTTATGTGGGTTATTTTAAAATCTAACTTGAACGCTGGCTTCATTGTAATAAAATGTTAGAGAAAGTCAAACTGAGGGACATTCTGTGGCGGCTTGACTAGTCCTCTTTGAAAGTGTTAAAGTTAAAAAAAAATACGGAAACACTCATGGTTTGGAGGAAGCTGGGAAGACGTGAGAACTAAAGGCAACATGGAGAGATCGTGGAACATTGACAAAAATCTTGGGGATACAGAAGGGAGTCTGTAACTCAGTTACAACACTAATGTTAATATCCTAGCATTTGATATGCATACCATGTTTATTTATTATGTCAATATGAAAGAAACCTGGGAGAAAGGTATAAGGAACTCTGTATTTTCTTTGTTACTCTTCGGTAAATATAACTTGAGGCAATCCTCTAGTGTGGGGGGGCCCCCACTCAATACCCCCATCCTCCTGCCATTCTTAAATTCATCACTTCTATTTTATTTATTTTTGTAATTTTTATTTTTAAATTTTATTGGCATATAGTTGATTTGCAGTGTTGTATTAATTTCTGCTGTACAACAGAGTAACTCAGTTATATATATATATAAGCATTCTTCTCAGATTCTTTTCCATTGTGATTTATCACAGGATACTGAAGAGTTCTCTGTGCTATACAGTAAGACCTTGCTTATCCATCCATATATAATAGCCTACATCTATTCATCCTACTTCTATTTTATGAATGAACTTTGCTGTGTGGCTCTCTTCCAGTGAGGATGCTTCTAAGACATCACCTCAGTGGTCATCAGCATTTCTGGCCTTAGATTTATTTAACCCCTTCTGTGGTGGGAAAGATTGAAGGCAGGAGGAGAAGGGGATGACAGAGGATGAGATGTTTGGTTGGCATCATCATCTAAATGGACATGAATTTGAGTAAGCTCAGGGAGTTGGTGATGGACAGGGAGACCTGGGGGTGCTGCAGTCCATGGGGTTGCAAAGAGTCGGACACGACTGAGCAACTGAACTGAACTGAACTGAACTGCGGTGGGTGAAGTTTCCATTAACCCAATTACAAGACAACACTTTCCTTTCAAGTAGTCTAGAATGAATAGCAGTCTTAAGAAGTTCTCAGATCCGAAAACTTTGAGGTCTCATCTGGGGAGCCTATTTCAAATTTTTCCCAAAGATTTATTCTGTGTCTATTTGGCTTGCACCTTGGTCCTAGGGGCTTATGGTGGCTGCTGGAGACACCACTCTGTAACTATTTAGTGCTAGCTTCTACTCAGAGCCCAATTCTAATTCAGATTCCCTTAAAATAAGTAACAAATGAGGACCTACTATATATACAGTATACATATTGGGAACTATATATATACACATATATATTCCTGTATATACATACCGGGAATTATACTCAATATATGGCAATAAACTATATTCCTGGATTGGGAAAATGATTTTGACAACAAATCAAATAAATTGAATGAGTCAGAAGATTCACCCCCATTTAACCCTTAATCATCTATTGTTCATCTTTTGCTCCTGCCTGACATACTGGCTGAATAGAATTGTGACAAAGGGAATTACCCTTTAACAATTTCCTTTATCAGTATAGTGATTGCTTATTGTCTTTCTGGATTTTTATCTCTTTGACCTGGATAACCAAGATGGTCACTCACCTAGAGCCAGACATCCTGGAGTGTGAAGTCAAGTGGGCCTTAGAAAGCATAACTACCAACAAAGTTAGTAGAAGTGATGGAATTCCAGCTGAGCTACTTAAAATTCTAAAAGATGATGCTGTGTAAGTTCTGTGTCAATATGTCAGCAAATTTGGAAAACTCAGCAGTGCCCATAGGACTGGGAAAGGTCAGTTTTCATTCCAATTCCAAGGAAGGCAAAGCCAAAGAAAGTTCAAACTACTGTACAATTTCACTCATTTCACATGCTTTCAAGGTTATTCTGAAAATCTTTCTAGCTAGGCTTCAGAAATACGGGAACTAAGAACTTTCATATGTACAAGCTAGATTTAGAAAAGGTAGAGGAACCAGAGATCAAATTGCCAGCATCTGTTGGATCATAGAAAAATCAAGGGAATTCCAGGAAAACATCTACTTCTGCTCACTGACTATGCTAAAGACTTTGACTGTGTGGATCATAACAAACTGTGGAAAATTCTTAAACAGATGGGAATACCAGACCACCTTACCTATCTCCTTGGGTATCCTTACTCAGCATCTTTGTTGCCTCTGGGATTCAGTCCTGGGCCTTTCTTGCACAATACCTGCCTCCATGGGGATGACCATGCTTTGAGCCCTGAGCAGGGAGGCATGTCCTTGGCATCTTAGTCCAGAAGCTCAGTTCATTCTCACCCGCTTCCTCTTTGCCCTATATTGTTCTCCTGGTCACTTATACTTATTGAGAATTTGACAAGTGCTATTGCAGATCCTTCTGCATTTCCCAGATCCTCTCAGATCTGTTTCTAGCATCCCTCTTTCAGTTCAGATGTGTCTTTATGTGGAAAGACCATGGCTAAACCTGCTTCAGAGGATGCTCTGGACACGGACGTGGCCTGATCAGTGGAAAGGGCCCCCAGCTCATGTGTTTTCTGGTCAGGACAGCCTGAACCTAGAACCGATTGTGTGCATGAAAGAAGTCCAGATCCTTCACTCTGAGATGGGATTTACATTTCTAACTCCCCAAGGATTCCCTGAAGGGTCAGATTGAACCTGGGGCTCCCTGGGGAAGTTGCACTCTCCTCAGCTTTTTCCCTTTTGGCTCTGGCTTTTCTTTCTCTTCTTGGTTTCTCCTGAGGGAAGCTTCATGCATCACTTGCATTTGGATCTGTCGTTCAGGTTCTGCTTCTAGGGAATCTGACTGGAGATATTGAATAACATCCAACTCTTGCCCAACCTTCTTTTCCTGGTGAATCTCATTGGGTCTTGCTTTGTCTCGAAAGAACTCAGAGATGAAGTGGTAGGTAAGAAGTGGATCTATTTAGAAAGAAACACACTCCACACACAGAGGGTGGACCAACTCAGAAGACAAGAGAGAGCCTTGAAATGTGGTGTAGCTAAGTTTTATGGGCTGGGTGATTTCATAAGCTAATGAGTGGGAGGATCATTCCAATTATTTTGGGAAGGGGGGGAGGATTTCCAGAAATTGAGCCACTGCTCACTTTTTGACCTTTTATGGTCAGCCTTGGAACTGTCATGTCACCTGTGGGCATATCATATAGGTGAAGTGTGAGATGAGTATATAATGAGGCTGAAGGTCTAGTGGAAGTTGACTCCCTCGCCATTCAGTTCAATTGCTCAGTTGTGTCTGACTCTTTGCAACCCCATGAACTGCAGCATGCCAGGCCTCCCTGTCCATCACCAACTCCCGGAGTTTACTTAAACTCATGTCCACTGAGCCAGTGATGCCGTCCAACCATCTCATCTTCTGTCATTCCTTTCTCCTCCTACCTTCAACCTTTCCTAGCATCAGGGTATTTTCCAATGAGTCAGTTCTTCACACCAGGTGGCCAAAGTATTGTAATTTCAGTGTCAGCATCAATCCTTTCAATAAATATTCAGGACTGATTTCCTTTAGGATAGACTGGTTGGATCTCCTTGCACCTCAAGGGACTCTCAAGAGTCTTCTCCAACACCACAGTTTAAAAGCAACTGTGATTCTTTTGACTCCCCCGCCATCTTGGATCTATTTTGTTCTAATCAGTTTATGTCATGTCCTCAGGCTATGTCTTTCTTTCAGAGATTTTGCCCTGACCCCTTCACACTTGTTTCACTTCTGGTTAAGGCTTCTGTCTTAGAGAATGGGTTGCACTTTGGCCCCAGGCTCTCCTCTGACCTCCTATCCTGTCTCTTAACGCAGCCATGGTACACATCCTGCATCTTCCCTGCTAACCTCAGATGCCACCTTGGAATTCTGTCCAACAAGCTTCAAAAACCCCTTAACTGTTTTCAACTTTTTCACCTCAATAGAAAACAATAGCAATACATAATAACAAATCTGTCCCTTTAACCACTCACTCTCCCAGCCCCGCTATCTGGAGAATTTCCAATGTAAATATGACTAAATCTGTGCCATATTCTGAGCTGCTTAGGCTACTTATAGGTAGCTGTGCACTGATGTTTTCTTCCCTTTTCACGAAGGAATTTTAAAGGGATTCTGCAACTACGTGGTCAGGGAGAAAGAGCACAGTATTATTTTTTCTTAATTTATTTATTTTTAATTAAGGGATAATTACAATATTGTGTTGGTTTTTGCCATATATCAACTTGGATCAGCCATAGGCATACATATGTCTCTTGCCTCTTGAGCCTCCCTCTCACCTCCCACCCCATCCTACATCTCTAGGTTGTCACAGACCCCTGATTTGAGTTCCCTGAGTCATACAGCAAATTCTCACTGGCTATCTATTTTACATATCTTAGTGACTATGTTTCCTTGCTACTTGCTCCAATCATCCCACCTTCTCCTTCCTACTCCCCCCTCATTGTGTCCATAAGTCTGTCCTCAATGACTCTCAGCATCTCTGTTGCTGCCCTGCCAATAGATTCATCAGTATCATCTTTCTAGATTCCATATATATGTGTTAATAGACAATATATGTTTTTCTCTTTCCAACTTATTTCACTCTGTATAATAGGCTCTGAGTTCATCCACCTTGCTAGCACTGACTCAAATGCATTCCTTTTATGGCTGAGTAATATCCCATGGTATATATATACAGAAGCTTCTTTATCTATTCATCTGTCAATGGACATCTAGGTGAACACATTAATTTATTGTTGATCACTGGGGTATCTTGGGGCAATCATCAGTTTCCCTGGGGTGTGCCTCTGGCTCCTTTGAATGACATGAACCCCAAAGCTGAACTTGGTAAATGTGTTGAAAGATGTGGTTCTTTCTTCTATTCCTTTAGATAACAGCTTTAAATTGACTTTTCAGATGACTCTACATTAAAAGACAGTGCTGTCTGTCTACTTCTTCCCATTACTTATGTAGACTTGATAATGTTTGACTTTCCATCAGAAAACATTAAACAAAAATTTCATAAGAACAGGAACATATCTGACATGTTTGTCTTTGTATAGCCAACACCACATTGCCTGGCACAGAGGGCTTCAAGAATTATGTGGTGAACAAGTTAGTGATGATTGAAATAGTAGGAAGAAGCATGCATATATCTAGACAACGGAATATTATTCAGCATCAATATAGATGGGTCTTCAGGGCATTATGATAAGTTAAATAAGCAAGGCAATGAAAGAAAGATACTGCATGGTAGCACTACTATGATTTTAGTATGCATTTAAAATGTAGAATCGTGGGTCACATATGGTTTTAGAGATGAGACACAATCTATATTTACATCCTTTGTCTGCCATTTACTACTACATCAGGGTGATGTAAATTTCAGGACTGTTCCCCTTTAAAATAATATTATGCAGAATAGGGTTACAATGAAGATAGAATGAGGCAGTATCTGGCGTATAGTAAGTACTCAATAAAGATAGCTGTTTAGAACTTCCTGCATACAACACTATTTCTTTTTATGCACTTTGAGGGTTAATGGAATAAAGCAATACTACTCAACACGAAAGATAACAATACATACTAGTGTGAACACAATTTTATTTACCTGAACAATGATATCTTGGTTCTAAATTGTAGCATAAAGGCTGGAGATCATCCCGCCCACCATTCCACTAATCAATTTCAAGGTTAATAACCAAGATTTGCTGTTCATATTCCTTTGGCAATATAAAATAATTTTGAAACACTGTTGGATTTTAAAAGCTGCTTTGAAATTTCTACACCAAATATAACAAATAGTAAATAGAGAAACACCATTTAAAGAATGCCATGGATATGTGTGGTTCTTTTAGGCTCCGATTTCCTTGCTTATCTATGGAGAAATTTGAGGTGTATGAATTTTATTCTACCTAACCTTAGCCTTCTTCCTGTACCTTGTTTTTATCATAACTGGAAAGCAAAGTAGTTCGGCTAGTTTCTGTATATGTTTGCATTTGCAGAAAACGTTACTTGAAAAGGTCCAATGTTTCTGTGCTCTGGTGACTCTTCCCTACCGGTTTGTTCTCTTATTAACTCTAAAAGCTGCTTGGTAGCAAGTGTTCTAAAGATGCCTCTACCCGAGTCTGTGGCGGTTGTCATCCTAATACAATAAATTCTGTCTTCATCTCATTCTGTTTCCGCTTTAAAAGGGGCTTTAATGTCGACTGAAGCATTTTAAGGAATTCTTTCTATCTTCTGTTTAGAAGTTGAAGAAGGAAATTTTTTTGATATTTGGAAATGGCAACTCAAAGAGAATTTTGATGGTTGGTGTCAGCTGGACAGCAGTGCTGAACAAAGGTTAAAATAACAAACAGAGAGTGTGATTTCCACTTATACTTGTAAGGAAGTGTCAACTACAAATTGGCACTTGCCACGGGCACTTGCCATCTGCCTCTACAAGGATTAAATCGTGTGCTACTGCAGCTGCTGACCATTAACACCTGAACTCCTTAAAGAGCAGAAATGCAAAGAGCAGTTTTGGAAAGCAGAAATGAGACACTCTTTGCTCAGGGAAAAATGACAGAATAAGTCCTTAGATAGCTACATATTTTCAGGAGCCAATTTTGTGAGCCCAATTCTTATATCTCCTCATACCTAGAAAAGCACTAAAATCTTTCATGGTGATGACTGTTCCTCATGGCTAGCACTGTGGTCTGGGTGCGGGTTGGAAAAGAATTTCCAGACATGAGACAGAATGAGAGAGAAATAAAGTTTATTAGAGTGGGAGATGCTGTTAGAACAGCGGGCCAGCTCAAGGGAGAACTGACCTTGAATGGGGGGTCTTAGTTTACTTTTATACCCTGGGTACAGGGAGTGGGATAGGGTTCTTGCGGGTCATTTGCTAATTGGATGAGGCATGTATACTGGGTGGGAGGAAGAGTAAGGCAAATGCCTCCTCCCTGTGTGGTAGGAGGGGAGACAGGTTATACTGTTACATTAATAGTTACAACATAGGGAAAGGAAGAATGATAAGGGTCTGGTTTTTCCATTCCTGCATTCCAAGACCCTTCTTGGTTTTATCTGCTCTTTCATCCTTGGGTCACCATAGCTAGTAGAAACCTCCTGCAAAAAAAATATGTACTAGAATGCATGTACTCTCCCTTCACCCAAATCACATATATACTGATGTACCCACCTGCCTATTGAGTAGTTTCTCAGAGCTATCTGAGGTGCTGTCTCCCAGGCTGCAGTTCTCACTTTGCCTCAAACAGAACTTAACGTGCAACTCTCCTGTTGTGTAATTTTTTTAAAGTCAACAGAAGGTACAAGAAAAGTCTGTAGTGCCCTTATTTTGCTAAACTTAATTGAATCTATGCCCTCATTTCCCCTGGGTGGTGAGAAATTAAAGTTTGTCAGTACTTTCTATTTCAGAGGACCCTCTCCTTTCAGATGGTGAACTGGAGAACTTAGCAATGCTTGGCAAATATGAGAAAGAATTCCTGTTTCCAGGGCATCAAGCCATTTTCTGAGGTGCATGATCTTTCAGATGCTGTGAGCAGCTCTATCTTTCCACTGGAGCCTGAGCACAGAACCTTTGCCCAACATCAAGGCCGTGGTGCTTAGGGTTCTCTGTCCAGGTCCTCACATGCCACCCCTTTTGGGCTTCTACCAGCTCCCAAGCCCTTCCATATTTTCCCACGTCTTGCGAAGAACCCCATTCCTCACAACTCTCATGAAAAATAAATCCGAAGTAAACAAGAAACCCATCTCCATCCTTCACATCAGAGAAATTGTCTAACGGTTGAGACATTTTCAGTCTTAACTTTCCGATAACTTCAGAACTACACCCTTCAGTGTTTGACACTTTAATTCAAAACCCATTAAATATGACCCTAGGACTAGGGCATCCTTCTGCCTCTAGGACTAAAAACCCAGCAAAACATTTCAAAGGGGGTTAGAGGTGAGAGAAAGAAAATAGTTCTCCTTCTTTAGGATTCTTCTGAAAGAGGAAGAACAAAAGCCTTCTTGTCATTAACATCCGCTCTGTGATGCATTTCAGTGAAAAGGAAGGGGAATGAGGCATCTGAATGAGGTTTTTGTGTCTAATTTGACTGAAGTACTTTCTCAAAATTAATAAAAACCTACATAAACAGTGAAAATTTAAAATTAACTTTTGCAGCTTCAGGTGGTTGGTTTCCTCATTTTGGTGAGTACTTTTCATACCTAGGTGAAATAGAGTGTACTTGAACTGAAATTCTGCTTTAATGTCACCATCAGAAAAATGTTTTTTGGTTACATTCTTCCATATGGAGCAGCAAAAATCTCTCAGACATGGCTCTGTTTTTAATGCCTAGTGAGAGGAAGAAAACAAACAAAAACCAACCGACAATAAAAACAAGTCTTGTCTTTCTGTCAGGACATCATAAAATTTTGTTAAATTGAATTTTTAAAAATAGCTGTCCAACCATGCACAGTCACATAAAATACCTAATTAGTGTGGCCAAAAAGAATTTGAACTAGGATGTTTGTGGGCTAGAAATTCTTTTATGGAACTCATTAGTGATATCAGACCCAAAAATATTTATGATGTTATAAAACTGCTGGGAAAAGAGATGGTATTTAGTGCAGTTGAGGGTTAATTTGGGCCTCAAAGCACTTTCATGGCCTTGAACTTTTCTCAAGCTGTACTGCGGTAGCAAATGATGCTGTTGCACCAGAGTTTATGGTGTGAGCGGAATTTATACAATGTTCAAGGAATAGCCTTTGAAATGAACAGAAGGCTATAATCATAGCACATAGTATTTAAGTGATTGCATCAATGTAAATGCTTCTAAGATGAGAGAAAGCATGTTTCTCCTATAAAGTCATAGAATTTCTTCTCTATTAGGATTATGCTCTCTGGTGGACAGGATGATCTCTCTGCTCTGCACTCCTTTCTCCCTCTTTCTCCTTGGTCACAGCATCACACACCTACTAACTCCTGGCTTTAGTGGTGAGTCCCAAATCCAATCCCTATTATGTCTTCTTTCCTGGACACAGGCACTGTGTTAAAGCTGGACATGTGACCTAAGCAAGTCCATAAACATATATCTTAAATTTTCAAATGTTTTGTTGTAAAGTTGAAAAAAAAAAGTGCTTTTGCTTTGGCTAGAGGAAACACCAGTTGCTACCACCATGAGACTTCATCTTTTTAAAAAATTGAAGTATAGTTGATTTACAATGTTATATTTGTTTCTGGTATACAGGAAAATGATTTATATATTCATATACCCTTTATACACATATATCCTTCAAACATCACTGCCTTGTCATGGCATAGGAGCTTGTGCAACTCAGCGAATCTATGAGCCATGCCAGGCAGGGCCACTCAAGATGGGTCAAGTGACGAGTTCTGACAAAACGTGATCCAGTCGAGAAGGACATGGCAATCCACCCCAGTATTCTTGCCTAAAGAACCCCAAAGACAGTGTGAAAAGGCAAAAATATATGATGCTAGCGGATGAGCCCCTCAGGTTGCAAGGTGTCCAGCATGCTACTGGGGAAGAGTAGAGGGTAATTACTAACAGCTCCAGTAAGAATGAAATCAACTGGGCCAAAACAGGAATGACACTCAATTGTGGATGTGTCAGCTGGTGAAAGTAAACTCCGATGCTGTAACGAACAATATTGCATAGGAATCTGGAATGTTATATCCATGAATCAAGGTACACTGGACATGGTCAAGCAAGAGATAGTAAGATTGAACAGTGACATCTTAGGAATTAGTTCAGTGCAGTCGCTCAGTCGTGTCCGACTCTTTGCGACCCCACGAACTGCAGCACACCGGGTTTCTCTGTCCATCACCAACTCCTGGAGCTTGCTCAAACTCATGTCCTTTGAGTCAGTGATGCCATCCAACCGTGTCCCCTTTTCCTCCTGTCTTCAATCCTTCCCAGCATCAGGATATTTTCTAATGAATCAGTTTTCACATCAGGTTGCTAAAGTATTGGAGCTTCAGCTTCAACATCAGTCCTTCCAATGAACACCCAGGACTGATCTCCTTTAGAATGGACTGGTTGGATCGCCTTGCAGTCCAAGGGTCTCTCAAGAGTCTTGTCCAACCTTACAGTTCAAAAGCATGAATTCTTCAGTGCTCAACTTTCTTCATAGTCCAACTTTCACATCCATACATGGCTACTGGAAAAATTGTAGCTTTGACTAGATGGACCTTTGTTGGCAAAGTAATGTCTCTGCCTTTAAATGTCTAGGTTGGTCATAGCTTTTCTTCCAAGGAGCAAGCATTTTTAATTTCATGGCTGCAATCACCATCTGCAGTGATTTTGGAGCCCAAGAAAATAAAGTCTCTCACTCTTTCTATTGTTTCTCCATCTATTTGCCCTGAAGTGATGGGACCAGATGCCATGATCTTTGTTTTTTGAATGTTGAGTTTTAAGCCAGCTTTTTCATTCTCCTCTTTCACTTTCATCAGTCTTTAGTTCCTCTTTGCTTTCTGCCATAAGGGTGGTGTCATCTGCATATATGAGGTTATTGATATTTCTCCCAGAAAGCTTGATTCCAGCTTGTGATTCTTAGGAATAAGTGAACTAAAATGGACAGGAATTGATGAATTTAATTCAGATGACTACTGTATCTACTACTGTGGGCAAGAATCCCTTAGAGCAAATTGAGTACCTTCATAGTCAACAGGAGTCCAAAATGCAGTTTCTGTGTGTGTGCTAAGTCACTTCAGTTGTGTCCAACTCTTTGCCATCCTATGGACTGTATCCTGCCAGGCTCTCTGTCCATAGAATTTTCTGGACAAGAATACTGGAGTGGGTTGCCATGCCTTCCTTCAGGGGATCTTCCCAAACTAGAGATAGAACTCATGTCTCTTAGGTCTCCTGCATTGGAAGGCAGATTCTTTACTACCAGAGCCACGTGGGAAGTCCCCAAAATGTAGAACTTGGGTACAATCTCAAAAAAGACAGAATAATCTCTGTTCATTTCCAAGGCAAACCATTCAACATCACAATAACCCAAGTCTAAGCCTCAACCACTGATGCTGAAGAAGCTGAAGTTGACCAGTCCTATGAAGACCTATAACACCTCTAGAACTAGCAAGAAAAAAAAAATGACCTTTTCATCATAGGGGATTGAAATGAAAAAGAAGGAAGTCAAGAGATACATGGAAAACAGGCAAGTTTGGCCTTGGAGTGAAAAATGAAGAGGGCAAAGGCAAAGAGGGCAAACATACTTTGGTCAAGAGAACACACTGGTAATAGAAAATACCCTTTACCAACAACACAGTAAGCGACTGTACCTATGGAGATCATCAGATGTCAATACTGAAGTCAGATTGACTATATTCTTTGCAGCTAAAGATGGAGAAACTCTATATAGTCAGTGAAAACAAGACCTGGAGCTAACTGTGCCTCAGATCATGAGCTCCTTATTGCAAAATGCAGGCTTAAATTGAAGAAATTAGGGAAAACAACTAGCCTATTCAGGTATGACCTAAATCAAACCCCTTACTGATTATACAGTGGAGGTGAGGAATAGATTCCAAGGATGAAATCTACTAGACAGACTGCCTGGAGAACTATGGATGGAGGTTCATAACAATGTATAGCAGGCAGGGACCAAAGCCTTTGCAAAGGGAAGAAAAATGAAAAAAGTCAAAGTGGTTGTCTGAGGAGGCTTTGCAAATAGCTGAGGGAAGAAGAGAAGTGAAAGGCAAAGGAGAAAGGGAAAGATATACTCAACAGAATGCAGAGCTCCAGAGAATACCAAGGAGAGATAAGAAGGCCTTCTGAAGTGAACAAGACAAAGAAGAGGAAAACAATAGAGTGGGAAAGACTAGAGATCTTTTCAAGAAAATTAGTGATACCAAGGGAACATGTCATGCCAAGGTGGGCACAGTAAAGGACAGAAACAGTATGGACCTAACAGATGCAGAAGATATTAAGTAGAGGTGGTAAGAAAAGGCATTAATGACCCAGATAACCACAGTGGTTTGATTGCTTACCTAGAGCCAGACATTAGGAAGCATTACTAGAAGCAACGCTAATGGAGATGATGGAATTCCAGCTGAGCTACTTAAAATCCTAAAAGATGATGCTGTGAAAGTACTGCACTCAATATTTCAGCAAATTTAGAAAACTCAACAGTGATCACAGGATGGGAAAAGGTCAGTTTTACTCCAATCCTAAAGAAGGGTAATGTCAAAGAATGTTCAAACTACCATACAACTGCACTCAGTTCACATGATAGCAGTATGTGAACCGAGGACTTCCAGATGGACAAGTTGGGTTTTAAAGAGGCAGAAGAACCAGAGATAAAATTGGCAATGTTTGTTGGATCATGGAGAAAGCAAGGGAATTCCAGAAAAAGACATCTATTTCTGCTTCATTGACTATGCTAAAACTTTTGACAGTTTGGATCACAACAAACTGTGGAAAATTCTGAAAAAGTTGGGAGTACCAGATTACCTGTCTCCTGAGAAACCTGTATGGATGTCAAGAAGCAATAGATAGAACGGGACTTGAAGCAATGACTGGTTCTAAATTAGGACTCTCCTAATTTTGAAATATTGCCACCTTCTTTATTTAACTTCTATGCATAGTGCATAATGCAAAACGCTGGACTAGATGAATCACAAGCTGGAATTAACATTGCCAAGAGAAAAATCAACAGCCTCAGAAATGCAGATGATACCACTCTAATTTCAGAAAGTGCAGAGGAACTAATGAGTTTCTTGATGAGTATGAAAGAAGAGAGTGAAAAAGCTGGCTTAAAACTCAGCACTAAAAAAATTAAGATCATGGCATTTGGTCCCACTCCTTCATGACAAACAAAAGGGAAAAAATTGGAAGCAGTAACATATTTTACTTTCTTGGGCTCCAAAATTACTGTGGACTGTGACCAGCCATGAAAATTAAAAGACATATGTTCCTTGGAAGAGAAGCTATGACAAACCTAGACAGTGTATTAAAAAGCAGAGACATAACTTTGCTGAGACAGGTCCATATAGTCAAAGCTATGGTTTTTCCATAGTTATGTATGGATGTGAGGATTGGGCCATAAAGAAAGCTGTATGCTGAAGAACTGAGGCTTTTGAATTGTGGTGCTAGAGAAGACTCTTGAGAGTCCCTTGGACTGCAAGGAGATGAATTCAGTCAATCCTAAAGGAAATCAATCCTGAGTATTCATTGGAAGGACTGTTTGCTGAAGCTGAAGCTCCAATACTTTCCACTTGATGCAGAGAGCCAACTCACTGGAAAAGACCCTGATGCTGGGAAAGATTGCAGGCAAAAGGAGAAAGCGGTGGCAGAGGATGAGATGGTTACAGAGCATCAGTGACTCACTGGACATGACTTTGAGCAAACTCTGGGAGATAGTGGAGGACAGAGGAGCCTTGTAAGCTATAGAACATGGGGTCACAAAGAGTCGCACATGACTTAGGGACTGAACCACCTAAGACAACCTTCCTGGACATGGAAGAAACCTTAATGTCCATTGACAGAGGAATGGATAAAGAAGATCTATATAGATATCTATCTATCTACAGATAGTGGAATGTTACAAAGCTACAAAAAGGCAAAATCGTTTAGCTTCATCTTCTTTGGCATTAGCAGTTGGGGCACAGACTTAGATTACTGTGATATTGAATGGTTTGCCTTGGAAACGAACTGAGATCATTCCATCATTTTTGAGACTACATCCAAGTACTGCATTTTGGACTCTTCTGTTGACTATGAGGGCTACTCCATTCCTTCTAAGGGACTCTTGGCCATAATGGTTACCTGAATTAAATTCACCCATTTCCATCCATTTTAGTTCACAGATTCCTAAAATATCAGTGTTCACTCTGTCACCACCTGTTTGACCTCATCCACTTTACCTTGATTCATGGACCTAACATTCCAGGTTCCTATGCAGTGTTGTTCTTGAGCAAACTCAGGGAGATAATGAAGGACAGGGAAGACTGGTGTGCTACAGTTTAGGGGATCACAAAGAGTCGGACAGGATTTCATGACTAAACAACAGAAAACAAAATGCCATTTGCATCACCACAGATGCAGCTAGAGATTATCATATGAAGTGAAGTAAGTCTGACAGAGAAATATAAATATGATATCACTTATATGTGTAATCTATTTTAAAAAAGGGAGAGAGAAGATTTCATCTTAAGTCTTAGATGACAGTGATTAGGTCAATCAAATCCTGTTGTAAATCTGGTATTATAGTTCTATGAGTCAATATAGTTATTTTATTTTTAAAGCATATGGAGCCAAATTTTTGTTGTTGCTATTTGTATAAAACTTCATGAACCAAACAAATTATTTTTTTTAAGAAAAGAAAACTCTTCTTCAATCCTCTTTCATTCAGATATAAGAATTTAAGCATGACCCTGTTAAAATAGATTAATATTTTCAATCTTTAATAGTTATGTATTTTTCCCCCTTCAAAGAAGAGCTTTCTAAAATGTATGACAGAGCTGTAGCTATTGCTCTGAATATCCAGAACCCTTGCAGTGACTTCTTTCTTCTCTCCGTTAATGCAGAAGTGAATCTTAAACCTCACAGCAAAGTTTCACAGGGAATTAGGGCAAAGGTTACATCTTAGCAGGACAAGCTAACTTGGAATACTAGATTCATTTTTTTACTAAGTACTTTATGCCCTTTTTCCCAGGAATTTTTGACCATCTTCTCTGTAGGATCCTGGTTCCTGCTATGCTGTGTTTCTTCACTTCTCCATTTTCTGAGTCACTTATACTGAGTGTCTCCTGGAAATTCAACTCTATTCCTTTTAAAAAATAAGTAGAACCTAGTTTTCTCTGCCTCTTCTTAGCTATAGATCCACTTTTGCACATCCAAAGACTTGTTAAAATGCTCTGTTAAATAAAACATTAATCCAGCTCAGCCTTACATTTTGCAGTTCAAAACTGGCAGAGACTTTAAGATTGAAATCTTTCTTATTTTGCATTTCTACAGGTCTCTGTGGGGGGAAAAATTTTATCTTCCCTGTCATTAGAATCATGCCTCTTCTTTTCTGAGGAAAAGTAACTTCCTATAACATTTTATTCCTTCATTGCAACAAATTGTTTCTCTCACTAAAATAGGTGCTTTCTGAAGGCAAAAACTATCACATTGATCTCAGTTTCACTGGTGCTCAACATACATGACCAATCCTATTTATTGAATGGATTAAAATGTAACTGAGCAATAAAAATTTCAGTATATAAAGAATTTAAATTGACTTGATCAAATATAAGCATTTGTACAATCCACCCAAGTATTGTATTCACTTATTATTCTCCATGTGATATCTTAAAAAATTTTTTTTATCAGAGCATTGTTGCTTTACACTGTTGTGCTATTTTCTGCTGTACAGCAAAGTAAATCAGGCATATGTATATTTGTATCCCCTCTTTTTAAAATTTCCTCCCCACCTGGGTCATCACAGAATAGTATCTCAGTGTTCATTATAGCACTATTTACAATAGCCAGGACATAGAGATAACCTAAATGTCTATTGACAGAGGAATGGATAAAAAAGATGTGGTGCGCATGCGCGCGCGCGCACACACACACACACACACACACACACACACACACATATATAATGAAATATTACTCAGTCATAAAAAGCAAAATAATGCCATTTGCAGAGACATGGATGGACCTGGGGACTAACATACAGAGTGAAATAAGTCAGAAAGAGAAAAACAAATATTGTATATTAACACAAATATGTAGAATCTAGAAAAACGGTGTAGATCAACCTATTTCCATGTGAAATATTTCTAAAATTATACTGTTCATTCTTTAATATTATTTGTATTAGAATTCCTTAGGATAACTGCTCCACTAATAAAGCTTTTTATAAATTATGTTTGCTATATTCCAGGAAAAAAAAAAAAAACTACCAGAGGATATTTTTTAATACTTATTAGTCTATATTGAAAACAATGGCAAATTTGTGTCTTTCTACGTCCAAAGGTAAGATTGTATTCCTATTAATAATGTTACATCTGAGAAAGTAATTTCAGAAGATCAGAATAATTTCAAGTTTGGTCATAGCAAAGGTAACTAATCCCTTAAAAACTGACCCCAATGGTATAAAATGTGTTTCCCCAGGTCTCTTCAGGCTATGAATTCAAAATTGGTAATTTTTAATAATAATGTTGAAAATTTGATTGGCTTTTGTCTTCTGCAAAATACAGTACTTTGCCCCAAAGTACTGTACTTTGAGAGTCTCTGGTGTTGTCTTACGGGGGCTCACAAAGTCCTGCCCAGGTACCCGACTCTGGCCCTTTATCAATCCGTCGTGGATAACGGAAGCATTTTACAATGTACATTTCTCACCTCCGATGCTAGCGCCCAATGTGAGAGCATCTACGTGCTTTAGGAGGTGTTCCTATAGTGACAAAGACCTCACGCTGCCAGGCTGGCATAGAACTGCTTGGCTCTTCATTCTGGCCATAATGGCAGGATCCCTGCAGAGCTGGGGAAGGGCTACTCTACTGTGGCACTGACTGCACCACAGTGGCTCACAGAGACTGCTGTGAAATCATTCCTGCATTACGTTCTCTGTCAAGGTACAGTAAGTGTATCTGAACCCAAATCAGCCAGACTAATGCTGTCTGTCCTTTTCTGCCTTTCCTCTGGGAACTACTGCCAAGTGGAACAATCAAACAAGCCATCTACTTGTAAACCACTAAAAATGAAAATAGTGTCTTCCCCATCGATAGCTGTCATGAAGCAGTTTATCTCATATTCTACCCTTTAACTGAATCTCAATCCTGTTTAAGAAATAATGGCAAAACCAATACAGTATTATAAAGTAAAAAAATAAAATTTGAATTAAAAAAAATAATAATGGCTCTTGTGTACTGGATATATCTTCATTTCTTCTTCCAGTTCACTCCCTTCCCTCTCTATCCTGTAGAAGCTCACCTCTAAGAGTGACATTAATCATTAATAGCTTTCCTCACTCTGCTTCCTGTTGACTTTAGCCAACAGGAAGCTTGCTCAGGTGACTAGAGGAATAAAGCAGAGAGAGGTTAGAATATTTCTTCCTCCAGCTCCCTTCTGACAGTTCACTTCAGGTGACTTGGGTCCTTTAGCCAAAGATCAGTGCACCTTTCAAGATGGCCCTCTCAGAACTGTCCTTTTGGGTTCAGGTTACCTGTTTACTCTCTCATCGCCTTCTGCTTAAAGCGGTCAACAGCTCTATGGCTACTATCCTGGAATTTTTTTTGTTTTTACTAAATTTTGAGGTTTCCTTTGCTCATATGCACTTTGTAAGTAAAATACCCTTGAAACATTCCTTTGTGTATGTCATCTATTTTATGCTAGGACCCAGACAGAGAGTAATTGGTGTTGCAAATGGCCCTAGGAAACAGAACCTCATGATGGAATTCAAGGATTGGGTTGCTCACACATTTGAGGAACAAGGGATGTGCTTTTTACAAAGTGGGTGGGTAGGACTCGGGTAACTTCTGGCAAATGGTGACATCATCTTATCAGCATTGTCACTAACAAAGGGCAGAGGGGGCTGGAGGGAAGTCAGGTAACTGTGGTGTTTTGTGGATATGACAGCAGCAGTGCTTTGAAATACTGGAGCTTTCCAGCTTCTTTTTTTCTGGTCCCAGAGGACAAACACAGGGGAACTGAGAAATTAAAACCTATGAGCATACAATTCACAGTATGCATGGAGAACCAGGAAGCATTTTTGAAGTTTGAATGAGTATCTCCTCTCATATAGCAGCAGGAAATTTATGGCTTGGGAAAGCCTAAGTAAACAGTGTGCACTGCCAATTAAGGGCTCTGCCACAGGGCCCTAAAATAATGGAACTCTGGTGTGTTGAATGAAGACACTGGTACTGACTTGCGTGAGGCTAGAAACCTAGAAATCCAAAAATTCCCAGAATTCCTGTGCAAACAGAAACAACCTTTTAACTCTGTAAGGGAAAAGTGAAAGTTGTTCAGTCGTGTTCGACTCCTACAGCACTGAATTGTAGCCCACCAGGCTCCTGCGTCCATGGGATTTCCCGGGCAAGAACACTGGAGTGAGTATTCATTCTCTTCTCCAGGGGCTCTTCCTGACCCAGGGATTGAACCCAGGTCTCCTGCATTGCAGGCAGGTTCTTTACCATCAGCCACCAGTGAAGCACCATCCCCTATATGCAAATATATATGTATGTATGTGTGTGTTGCGTGCCTGCCTGTTAAGTTGCTTCAGTTGTGTCTGACTGTTTACAGCCCAATAGACTGTAGCCACCAGGCTCCTCTGTCCATAGGATTCTCCAGGCAAGAATACTGGAGTGGGTTGCCATGCCCTCCTCCAGGGGATCTTCCCGACACAGGGATTGAACCCGAGTCTCACATCTCCTGCATTAGCAGGCTGGTTCTTTACCACTAGTGCCACCTGGGAAGCATATCCATGCAAGAACATTTACTTCCAAAAAGAAGCCAATTCTTTCTCACACCAACAACTTTCATTGTCTTTAGGCCGATAATAAGAGTTTTATCCTGCCATTTCCTCAAGAGAGACACAGAAACTGCTCTGGATGTGATAATCTCTACAGCAGAACTTTAAGCGGGGTACATTATATTGATGACACTATGTAAACTGCACCCGATGAGCCAGAAGTAGCAAGCCACTTAGATGCCTTGTAAAAACATGTGTGACAGAGTATGAGAGATAAACCCCTCAGAGGTTAGAGTGTCTGCCTCACAGGTAAAGTTTTTAAGCATCATTGATCTGAGGTTCATTGTTGGTTTTGGCATGTACCACACAGAAGAAAGGAAAGCCTGGTAGATCAGCTTGGATTTTGTGTACTTGGATTTTTGTGTACAAAATGATGTGCGTACACATCATTTTGCAGATGTGTACCACATGTAGGCTTGCTGTTGTGTCATATTTATTGGTATTCACGTATAAGGCTGCCAGTTGGGCCCCAAGAAATAAACTACAACAGTAGGTACAGGCCGCAGGGCAGGTTACTTGACATCTAGTAGACCCAATGGTATTTGAAGTGTCTGAGGCAGACAGATGCTAGTACAGAGACTATGGCAACCTCTAATAAGAGAATCACAGGACAGATGCCTGGGGTTTGAGGTAAGACCTTGTTCCCTGCTGCTTGCAACTCTTTTCCACTGCAAAAATAGTTTCTGATTTGCCACTGGGCACTAGTAGACTCTTGACTTCTGTCCACAGAATACAACATGATTCTATAACCCAATATTTCTATCCTGTATTATCTACTGAACTGTGAGACTGCACATGCATGATAGCATGCCATGCTGAAATAAAAACGGTGTGCCCTGAACTGGGGAGAGGATAAACGCATATACAATAGAGAAGCGATTCACAGCCTACTGCAGTGTCTCTTGTATTCTCTTGTCCAGTAACCACCGCAAAAGAAAACTCCAGAAGTTCCAAAAAGGGAAGACCAGAAGGGACTCACATCCTGGAGGAATGAAAGTTTGGGGTCTATACATCAAAGAAAGACTTCTGACTAGCTGAAGTGCTTACAGAAGTAATGTGAAGGGTTTGACTGGTGGCTCAATGGTAAAGAATCTGCCTGCCAATGCAGGAGACACGGGTTTGATCCCTGGTCTGGGAAGATCTCTCATGCAATGGAGCAACTAAGCCCGTGTGCCACAACTACTGAACATGTGCTCTAGAGTCTGGGAACTACAACTACTGAGCCTGCATGCCACAAATACTGAAGCCTTCGTGCCCTAGAGTCTGTGCTCTGCAACAACAGAAGCCACTGAAATGAGCAGTCCAAGAACCGCAACTAGGAATTAGTCCCTGCCTGCCACAAGAGAAAGCCCATGCAGCAACTAAGACCTGGCACAGTCAAAAATAAAGAAATAAATTTTTTTTTAAATTTTTATTTTAACTTTATTTTACTTTACAATACTGTATTGGTTTTGCCATACATTGACATGAATCCACCATGGGTAAGTTTTTAAAAAAATTAATGTGTATGGCTTATTCATGTTGATGTTTGGCAAAAACCAACACAATTCTGTAAGGTAATTATCTTTCAATTAAAAAATAAATTAATTTTTAAAAAGTAATGTGGAAAAGGAGAGAGTGAAGAAAGAGGCTATGATTACATATTAAAATCTACTAACTATATGCAGATTTGGAAACATTTGTAGCTATGTTTTATACTATTTATTTGTTTGTTTTCTTCTCCTTTGGTCCCCTCTTACATGACATAAGAAATACAGGGGAGGTCTGCTAAATAATTTTGGTTAGCTGCTTGCCCTTCTCATTTTTGCTTTCACCCATTGAATGAGAATAAAATGTATTTTTTAAAAAAGAAAACTTTTTTTGATAGTTGGAATTTGATATTGTGATTATATACTTTAGTTCAAATACTTTGTAAATTGTAACATGAAAAGACAAATGTTGAAAACTCTATTGAATGTTCTGGAAAGAATCAGTCATGCAAGTAGGCACAATTTTATTTTGGTTAACAGTGAGTAAGGTTATCAGAAAATACTAGAAAAAAATCCTAAAAATGGAAAAGGACTTAGTGTTAAATTTCTTCACAAATATTCTTAAATTCTTGTCCCACTTTAAAGTAAAGACTGAAATGGGAAACTGTTCAGTAGAGGTATGTTCAAGGTAATGGTCTGGCTCCTCCTCAATTAAATGGAAAGAATGTGCATTCATCAGTAGGAAGTGAAAGCAGGATTTTTAAGGTATGCATATGTCTTCTCTTTTTTGGGTTTTTTGCTTTAACTGCCTTGTTAAAAAAGCAGTAACTATCATGTGAAACACCAAAGGCTGATGATTCTCAAAATTAAGTTCTAGATGTAGTCTCTTCCCTGAATCTCAGAGTTAGTGTCAAGAGCTAACACACCAGCTTGAGTTGGTGTGTCCCATAGACCCTATAAACCCAAGACCACCACCTTGCTTGCATATCTCCTTTCCAATATTCTCTACAGCCCATCCTGAGACAAGGCAGCATTCTCTTGGGGACTCAGCCTCCTGTCCTGGTAGTAGGATTTGTTTCTTCTTAACATTATCTCCAGCACATACAAGTTCATTGATGAGTTCCACTAAGTCTTCATCCTAAATATTTTCTGAGACCAACTGTCCCTTATTCTCTTAATCCAGAGTCCCATCACCTCCACCAGAAATACAGCCTCTTACCTGGTGTCCCTACATTCAATATATTACCCCAGAGACACATTCTCCACCCAGGATACAGAATGTTCCGTCTAAAATACAAATCTTAAGAACTCACCTCTTGCTCTTCTAGATCAAAATGGTAGAGTAGAAGGACATGTGTTCATCTCCTCTGAGAGCACCAGAATTGCAACAAGCTTTTGAACAACCACCCACAAAATCCACCAAAAAAGTATACCTCTTATTCAAAGACAAGGAAGAAGCCACAACAAGATGCTAAGGAGGGGTGCAAACACAATAAAAGGAGATCCAATATCTGCTGGATGGGTGACCCATAAACTGGAGAACAACAATACCAAATAACTCCAATGGTTATGAAGGTTCTGAGCCTCATGTCAAGCTTCTCAGCCCTGGGGATCCAGGAAAGGGACTGGGAATCCCCAGGGAACCTGACTTTGAAGTCCAGCAGGATCTGATTACAGGACTTCCACAGGATTGGGGGAAACAGAGACTCCACTCTTGAAGGGCATAAACAAAATCTTGTGTGCACCAAGACACAGGGGAAAAGAGCAGTTACTCCACAGGAAACTGAACCAGACCTACCTTCTTATGGTTGGGGTGTCTCCTGTGGAGGTGTGGGTAGGCAGCGGCTGCTGCTGGGGTGGGGGCACTGGCAGCAGCACTCCTGGAAGGTGCCCTTTGATATAAGTCCTCTTGGAGGTACCCATTCACCCTACTATATAGCCCGTATACCTCAGAACTGGGTCACCTCAGGCCCAACAACTAACAGGGAGGTAGTGAAACACCACCCATTAACAGATAATTGGATTAAAGTCTTACTGAGCACGGCCCTGCCCACCAGAGCAAGACACAGTTTTACCTAGTCCCTCCCATCGGGAAACTTACACAAGTCTCTTAGCCGCATCCACCAGAGGGCAGAGAGACTAAGCAAGAAGAACAAAAATCCTGCAGTGGCTAGAATGGAAAGCACCTTACAGAAAGCTAATCAGAATGAAAAAGCAGAGGGTTATGTGTCAGATGAGGGAACAAGATAAAGCCCCAGAAAAATAACTAAACGAAATAGAGATAAGCAATATTCCAGAAAAGAAAATCAGAATAATGATAGTGAAGATGATCCAATATCTCAGAAACAATGGAGAAGATGCAAGAAATGTTTGCTAAAGACTTCGAAGAACTGAAGAACGAACAGAGGTGAACAATACACTGCTGCTGCTGCTGCTAAGTCGCTTCAGTCGTGTCTGACTCTGTGCGGCCCCACAGACGGCAGCCCACCAGGCTCCCCTGTCCCTGGGATTCTCCAGGCAAGAACACTGGAGTGGGTTGCCATTTCCTTCTCCAATGCATGAAAGTGAAAAGTGAAAGTGAAGTCGCTCAGCCGTGTCCGACTCCTAGCGACCCCATGGACTGCAGCCCACCAGGCTCCTCCGTCCATGGGATTTGCCAGGCAAGAGTGCTGGAGTGGGGTGCCATTGCCTTCTCCCAAACAATACACTAGTAGGAATCAATAGCAGAAAAACTGAGGCAGAAAAACAGATACTTGACTTGAAGAACAGAATGGTGGAAATCATTGCTGCAGAACAGAACATAGAATAAAGAATGAAAAAAAGTGAAGAAAACCTAAGAGCTATCTCTGGGATAACATTAAACACACCAACACCTGCATTATAAGAATCCTAGAAGAAAAAGAGAGAAAGAACCCAAGAAAATATTTGAAGAGATAATAGTTGAAACTTCCCTAACATGGGAAAAGGAATAGTCAACAAAGTCCAGGAAGTACAGAGAGTCTCAGGATAAACCCAAAGAAGAACACACTGAGACATATAGTAATCAAAATGATAAAGATTAAAGACAGATATAAGATAAAATATTACAAGCAGCAAGAGAAAAGTAGCAAATAACATACATAGGAACTCCCATCAGGTTGTCAGTTGATTTCTCAGCTGGATACTGAGAAATGGAAATGGAAACTCCACAAGCCAGAGGGAATGGCATGATATATTTAAAGTGATGGAAGGGAAGAACCTGTAGAAAGAATCTATAACCATGAATATTCTACCCAGCAAGACTCTTGTTCAGACTTGATGGAGAAATCAAAGCTTTCCAGATGAGCAAAAGTTAAGTGCCACCAATCCATCTTTACAGAAAATGCTAAAGAAACTTCTCTAGGTAGGACATACAAAAGAAGGAAAAGACCTACAGAAAATAAACCTGAAATAATTAAGAAAATGGTAATAGGATCATGCATGTTGATAATTACCTTAAATGTAAAGGGATTAAATGCACCAACCAAAAGATGCAGATTGGCGGGATGGATGAAAACATATGCATATATGTGCTTCCACTTACCACATCACTCTACTTAACCTGCCTAAATTGTATGTAATTATTTTGCATAGTTAGGTTAATTATGTTTCCATTACGGCTTGCAATTGTAATTATTTTTTATTTTTTTGACTGGCTATTGATTGTGAAAACTGATAAAATTTTTTTCTGATAAACATTTTTTACTAATGTCATTATATAACTATTATTCACTTAATACCACCTGGAGAAGGAAATGGCAATCCACTCCAGTACTATTGCCTGGAAAATCCCATGGACAGAGGAGCCTGGTAGGCTACAGTCCATGTGGTCTCAAAGAGTCGGACACGACTGAGCGACTTCACTTTCACTTTCACCATCAGGAAAGTAGTACATCAAGGCTGTATATTGTCACTCTGTTAATTTAACTTATATACAGAGTACATCATGTGAAATGCTGGGCTGGATGAAGCATAAGCTGGAATCAAGATTGCCAGAAGAAATATCAACAACCTCAGATATGTAGATTATATCACTTTAGGGGCAGAAAGTGAAGAGGAACTAAAGAGCCTCTTGATGAAAGTGAAAGAAGAGAGTGAAAAAGCTGGCTTAAAACTCAACATTCAAAACACAAAGATCATGGCATCTGGTCCCATCATTTCATGGCAAATAGGAAAAAAGTAGAAACAGTGACAGATTTCATTTTCTTGGCTCCAAAATCACTGCCATTGTTGACAGCAGCTACAAAATTAAAAGATGGTTTCTCCTTGGAAGAAAAGCTATGATAAACCTAGATAGTGTATTAAAAAGCAAAGACATTATTTTGCCGTCTAGTCAAATCTATAGTTTTTCCAGTAGTCAAGTACAGATGTGAAAATTTGACTATAAAGAAGGCTGAGCACCGAAGAATTGATGCTTTCAAATTGTGGTGCTGGAGAAGATGCTTTAGAGTCCCTTGGACGGCAAGGAGATCAAAGAACTGATCCTGAAGCTGAAGCTCCAATATTTTGGCCACCTGATGCAAACAGCCAACTCATTGGAAAAGACCCTGATGCTGGAGAAGATTGAGGGTAGGAGGAGAAGGGGACGACAGAGGATGAGATGGTTGGATGGCATCACCGACTCAACGGACCATGAGTTTGAGCCAGCTCAGGGAGATAGTGAAGGACAGAGAAGCCTGGTGTGCTGCAGTCTATGGAGTTGCAAACAGTCAGACATGACTTATCCACTTAACACAAGGGGGACAACAGAAAATAATAGAACTGTATCACTATAACTACCATTTAATAGAAAAATCTATAGTCATTTTCTAAAATCCAGATGCATATTGGATTTATCTTGAAATTTTTTGAAAAATACAAATTTCCTGGTATTCTTTCTTTTCTCCAAAGCTCCAGATGTGTTTCCAGTGAGCAGCTGTGTTTAAAAACAACTGGACTGTATTAAGATCTTTTATTTTTATCTAGCTTGTTTCATTTTTTCTATTTCATATTCAGTGCTGCTCTTTCATTTAGTTTATGTTTTCCAATTTCATTACTGTTCTTTCTCAAGCCTTTATCATGCATAATAAAAAGCTTTTGTATACATATATATAAATAAATAGTATATATAATATATATTTTTATACATTTCTGAATTTTTGCCTGGCTAAAAAATTTGAGATATTTTGATTCCACTGTTTGACTTAGTATGAATAGAATGCTAGATTTCTAATTTATATTCACTCAGAAATTTGATATAGTTCCATTTTGTTTTGGCATCTAGTATTACTGCTAAAAGTCTAGAAAATATACCTTAGTGTTTTTTTAAAAAAATTTGAATGAGGCTTGAAACTTCTAATCCAATTCTGAGAATATAAAGAAATACTATGGTGCAAAAAAAAAAAAAGAAATTAATATGTACTACAGTATTATTGATTAAAGTATATATCTTATTCAAATTTCACCAAATTTTATACTAGTGTCCATTATTTTTTTTCATATCTTATCCAAGACTCTACATTGCATTTAATTGCATTAAGTAGCCTCAGTTGCCTGCAACAAACTCTGGTAAATTCTCTTTTCATTTTTATTCTTTGTAAATATTTCCTAATTTTCTTTGTAATGGCTTCTTAGATATACCTATCATTTAAAAATGGACATTTATTTTCCAAATTCATGGGATTTTTTTTTAAGTATCTTTGATATTAATTTCTCCTTTAAATACTTTTTTCTCTGCAATCACCTTCTGTGTTTTTTCATTCTAACTTTTTTGAGGCTTTCAACATTTAAGTCAAAGCATCTTTTGGTAAATATCACATTGTACTTGAAAATATGTGGGTTGTTTTCACATATCTTTTGATATTGACTTCAAACATAATTCCATAGTGATAAAAAAAAGACTGTATGATTTCAATATCTTTAGACCATGATATTTTTACACCTGTTTTATGTCCCTGGATATGTTCCAGAGTATCCTAGTTTATAATCTATGGGAACTTGAGTAGAATATGTATCCTACTGTTATGTTAAAATTGTATAAATCTTAATTATGCTGAATTGGTTCATAGTGCTTTTCAGGTCGACTGTATCTTTCTATTTCTCTGCATATTCATTCTATGAATTTTTGAGAGTTTGATATTCAAATTCCACCTAAAAGTCTTAATTTATCTACTCAAAAAATAATTGTAATATACAATAGAATTATATGTAACCTTGTTATGAATTTTCCAAGTCTCCTGTAAATGAGTTATCACACTTCAACAATTTAAAAATTAAAAAAAGAGATAGATCTAAAAAAAAGCAAAAAGAAAGAAAAAAAAAACTCACCTCTTTCCTTAAAACTCTCAAATGGTTCTGCTTTCCTGTAGGATAAGGTGTATATTCCTTACAGTGGTCTGGTGTATTCTTATTACTCCTTGCCTCTCACTTCCTATCCTGCGAACAATGCATTGTGTCTAATATCTGGATCACGCTAATGCTTTTCCTGATGGGATTGCATTTAAATGAAGTGTTCTTGGGGTCAAGTAAGGTTGCAACACAGGAGACGCACTGTGGCTTGTCTGTCTCAGGGTTTAGCACAGAGGAAGCAACAAAAATGAAAGGGATCTTTTGAGTCTCCTAGGATGTAAATACAGAAAATATGGCTAATATTTGTAATGACTTTAAATGGAGAGTAATCTATAAAAATACTGAATCACTACACTGCACACCAGAAACCAATATCATATTGTAAATCATTGATTTAAGAAAAAAAACAGACTTGCTGTAGAAGGATCAGGCTTCTGACTTAGCACACAAATACAGGTAGCCAAAACTCTCCCTGCAGACTGGGGAAGCTTGGGGCACCTCTTCTGCTTTCTCCCTGCAGTCCTCTCTAAGTTGCCCCAGATTTTATGGCTGCAGCCCAAGGGATGTGTCCCAGGATCACCAGCCCTGATAGCCAACAAGGCTTGAATTCATAAAGAAAGAGTTCTTAATGGTTGTAGGAGCACCCTCTCCATTCTGTTGTGGCAGTACACCACAGTCCAACACAGAGGGTTCAGGAAAAACACACATCTTCAAGTTTACCCCTGGAAGGAGCTTAACCATTAACTACCCCAGCTGCTGAGAGAGGACCCACTTTCCAAGCAGCCTGCATCTGTAGGTGCAGAATATGATTTGCCAATTTGGGCCACTGACATGTTCTCAACTACTGAAACAAGAATGAGGATGGTGGCTTGGACAATTAGGAAGGTTTCAGAGACAACCAAGAGCTTAGGCCAGTCTGACTGACAAGGATTATCTTCCACCCCAGACCACTCTGTCAAGACTGGGAGAGGTGGCCATTTTATCTAATGTGCAGAGAACAACACACAGAGTCAAGGAAAATGAAGAAACAGAGTAACACATTCTAAACAAAGTACAAGATAAATCTCCAGAAAACAGATCTTATTGAAATGTAGATACACAAGTTACTCGATAGAGAGTTCAAGATAGTGGTCATAAAGATTGAATCATGAAGAAATATAGGGTCTGAGCATACCAATTACCAGTAAAACGATTGAATTAGTAAACAAAAACCTCCAACAAAAAAAGCACAAAATATTATGGTTTCTCTGGTGAATTCTACCAAATATTTAAAGAAGAATTAATACCAGTCTTTATCAAAAACTTCCAAAAGTCCGAAAAGGAAAGATCTCTTCCAAACTCATTTGATGAGGCCCTAATCATTTGGAGAAGGAAATGGCAACCCACTCCAGTATTCTTGCCTAGAGAATCCTGTGGACAGAGGAGCCTGGTGGGCTGCTGTCCATAGGGTCGCACAGAGTCGGACACAACTGAAGTGACTTAGCATGCATAGCATGCATGCAATCATTTGCTTACTTGAATGAAGTCTGGAAATTTCCTGTGGAAGGCTTCTTTTCTGTCCATCTTTTACCCAGTGTGTCAAGTTCATTATCTAGACTCTTCCCAACCCAGGGATTGAACCCAGCTCTCCTGCATTATAGATGGATTCTTTACCATCTGAGCCACCAGGGAAGCCCAAGAATACTGCAGTGGATAGCCTATCCCTTCTCCAGCAGATCTTCCTGTCCCAGGAATCGAACCAGGGTCTACTGCATTGCGGGCAGATTCTTTACCAACCGAGCTATCATGGAAGACATTATCTAGAATATCCTTGTCATATTTAGTTTATTAAATTAATTAATTAATTGAAACACTTTTCCAATTTCTGCTACAGGATCATTTGTGGGTAAAATTAATTGAAATCCATATAATCAGAGCCCCAAGGAAATTAAAATGAAAACTTCACTTATTCATTCAATTTTTGGACTTTATTCTAAGTTCATTTTACAAAAATACACAAAAGTTTGACTTCAGATATGTGTTTTGAATCATGCAGTTGATCTTATTCAGTGATTTAAAAGTGTGTCACAAAGAAAAGAATAATCAATACTGTCTCAATCTGAATAGCTATTTTTACTAGCGTTATTCATTATCTTAATTAAAGAACTGAAACTCCCCAGAATGAATATCTCTATTTCCAGTCCTGAGTGATTAAAATCCTCATGTTTTCTCTTTCTGTTCATGTTTGGGACCTAGGTTCTTTCTGTAGGATCTGCTACCCTTGCTATCTTTTGCTGAAAGGAGCATGGAGCCACTTTCCTTTTTAATGCTGAGTTGCATCCGAGCCTTTCAAATAGCCTTCCCAGTTCCAGAGGATCAATAGGAAGGCAGGAAACTTCTTGTCACTTCATTGCTTGGAACCATGATGCTGACATTTATAATCCAATTCTGATAAGGAATTCAGCTAAAATTTGATCGGCCAGTCATTTCAAAGTTGTTACCCTCACACCCCACCCAACCCCTCCATAATGATTTTCCTAAATGCTTTTTCATTATGGAACACAAATTAAAACTACACAAAATTCATAAGCATATATAAAATCTTAAGCATTTCAAAGCAGATTTTAAAAGAAAATAATTGCATCTTATACTGAAGAAAAGACTGAGTAAAATAAAAATGAAAATGCTATGTATAATATTTATTTCTAGCCTTAATGCTAAGATTATATTTTAACATACACACAAAAAAACAACAATAGTGAAAGCGACCAAACACACAAACTAATGCTAGAATGGTTAAATTTTTATTTCTTCCATTTTTACTGTTATTTATCCTTGTTTCATAACAATGCTTGCATTTTAGATAATTACCAAAATTGAACAGCAGAGGGCAGAGAATAGCAAACTGTGTCTTTGAGCACACTATTCTATTCAATTTTAGTCTCAGTAGTTTTGAAATTTTCAAATTTGATTTTACTACTGATCAGTATGAGATATATTCTTGAAACAGGAAGTTTCTAAGTATTAAAAATAAATTACAGTATTTTTCATTTATTTGCATAACCACTTCCTTCAGCCGATTTAAATTTATTACATAGTATTCGTTGCCTGAAAAATGCTATATGATAAATACTATTGTGAATTTGAAAAAGTTCATTAATTATAATACAAGCACAACAATGCCAATGCTGCAAGAGATGTATCTGTCTATATTTGATGTGAAAGGTACATGCCTTGTGAAAAACAGTAACAAAGTAATAGTTGAATTACAAGTAATGCCTACTAAATTATTTCTATTTTATATATGAATTATAGTTGGTCACTAAACAGTAATAGTTCCTTGAGATCTTACATATTATTTACTAGGAAAAATGTTTCTATGATTCAGCAAATTCTTATTTTATATTATTTATTTTTATAGATTGTAATTCAGTCAATTCTGGGTTCACCTTTGTCCTTGACTTTGAAATAGATTACGATAAAAATAGCTTTTGAAGCGACCTCTTAAAAAAAATTAATTTACATTGAGCTATTCTTCAAACATGACCAGTTCTCCACATTTAACCTTCTCTCTCTCCTTTCATTATTAGTTACTTGATATGAAGTTAAAGTTTTTCTTTTGGGAAAAACTGAAGAAAAACGATGGCTAAAAAATTTTCTATTTTGCTCTGAGTTGTTATTCACTCTTTTGTATAATAAAGAGTTCAAATAGAGAATAATGCAAATCATTTTTGTGCCTTACATCACTACTAGCGATTGAATAGATCAGATGTATTTAATTATCCTTTATACTGTTAATATGGATATATATTTATGTAAGTCTTCCTTACTATTTTCATTCTTAATTTAAAAAAAAAAATTAAAGGAATTTTGACTCACAACATACAAAGAAGTGTATATTAATGGACTAAAGTAAATTCTTGGTGATAGAATTGAGTGGTATTTTTACCTGCAGTATAAAATCTTATTAATAGATTATGGATTCTTTTACTTCCTGGCCTAGGAATACATACAGAAAATCAAAAAGAGGGAAAGACTATGACTTGGAATTCCAGAATTCCATGATTAGAGAGCCATAGAGTCCACTTTGCTCATCTTTCTCATTTTAAAAGTTGAGGCCCAAAGTGATTAAGGGGAAGTATAACATGCAACAGTCAACGAGGAGGCTACACTAGTGATATTATTGTGACAATTGCATGGGAAAGCAGACTAACTCTTGGCATTCTGAAATATTACTAGGCTACGCCTTCCGTGATGTGGGATCCAATCTCCTGCCTCCTGGAAACAGTCCCTTGTACTCAACCATCCTTTATTGCTTTGTTTAAACCACTAAAGCCATAAACTCAGTGAGGAATTTCTGCCAAAGCAGGTCCCAGGCGTCGGCTTGGCAGGCTGGGCAAGTTGGTGTCACAGCCCGGTGGAGCAGTGTAAAAATGAGATTTCCATGCAAAGAGTTCGAAAGAGTCAGCCTTGATCTTCTGCTATGCGGTTTTGACCTTTGTAGACAGAATTTTAGGTTTTCCTTGGATCCTGCTACGTCCCATTTAGATAAAGTTCACACTTTTGGAGCACTTCTTCATCAGTGTTTTGTTTGCTTTCCTGCGGGTCAGGTGAGGTGGGTGGCAGAGTTTCTCTATTGCTAGGTGGGATTTACAGGCTATAGAAGATAAAAAATAAGCATTGCTTGCATCCTAAGACAGCAGGGCCTGGTGAGAGAACGCTTCACCGCCAACAGCAATTAGCAGTTTGGCTTCTGCACGGCAGCCGGAAGTGGGCTTTGCTGCATTTGGTCCAGGCTGGAGCATCTATCTCCGCTGCAGTGGCCGCGGAGGCACAAAGGCAGCGCGGCACCGAGTGGGGCGCTGTCCGCGGTGCTGAAAGGCAGATCACTGGTGGGCGCGACAGCTCGCGAGACCCGAGGTCTCTCCCGGGGGGCAGTGGCGGCCGGGCTCGGAGCCTCGCTGCCAGCCCTGCGCGCGGGAGACGCCGGGGCGCGGGGGTGGGCGGGGGAGGGGCGCTCCAGCCGCCCCCCGCGCCTCGCGCACGCGCGCCGGGCCCGCCTGCCGGTCTGTGACTCGCGTGTGTCCGTGTGTGTGTATGTGTGTGTGCGCGCGCGCGCGTGTGAGAGAGGGGAGAGGGAGAAGCGCGCGAGGGTGAGTGTGTGAGCGCATGGGAGGGTGCTGAGTGTTCCGAGGCGCTGGGACCACAGCGGCAGCCTGCTGGAAACTGCATCTAGCCGGTCCTCCGGACTTCGGAGCAGGCGCGGGGCGCAGGGCGGCAGCCACCCGCAGGACCTGGAAATAGGGATTCTTCTGCCTCCACTTCTGGTTTTTAGCAGCTTGGTGCTAAATTGCTGTCTCAAAATGCAGAGGATCTAATTTGCCCAGGAAAACGGCCAAAGAAGGAAGAGGAGGAAAAGGAAAAAAAAAAAAAGAAAGGGTATTTTGTGGATGCTCTACTTTTCTTGGAAATGCAAAAGATTATGCATATATCTGTCCTCCTTTCTCCTGTTTTGTGGGGACTGATTTTTGGTGTCTCTTCTAACAGCATACAGATAGGTAGGTACCCTTTGTGCTCTGCTTTTGAATTGTGCATAATTTGGTGGTAATCTTTGTTCACGATGGACAAATTAATTCATGTCATGTAGAGTTATGTCATACCTTGACTGCATTCCAGATTTAAACTGCCTAAAATATACATGTTTTTCTTAGGATAAAGCAAAGGCAAAAGACTGTGTCTCTGACACAACAGAGGGAAAGGTCTTCTCTTTTCGAACCCCCAAATTTTATTCATTTCGCCTTAACAACATTTTCCCGTTTGTTCAGAATCTCTAGGGGTCTGAATGCACAGCTTGTGATCACTAGGGAAGGAGAACGTTTCTGGCCACCCACCTGACCCTCGAGCTCCTTCGTGTCTTGATCCCCTCCGTGTCTGGTCTATACCCTTTGGATATCCACCCCAGCTCCCCTGTTGCCCGGGTCCAGGGATGTGTTTATTCGTCCTATTAACGTTAACCAGGGACTCCTGGGCAGTCCCCCGCTAGCGGGCTCCTCTCCTCCTCTCGGGCACTGACACTGTCCTCCTTGCTTGGTGTTTGTTCCTTGCAGGGGGGCTGTTTCCCAGGGGCGCCGATCAGGAATACAGTGCGTTTCGTGTAGGGATGGTTCAGTTTTCCACTTCGGAGTTCAGACTGACACCCCACATCGACAATTTGGAGGTAGCCAACAGCTTCGCAGTCACCAACGCTTGTGAGTAATGAATATTCATGCCCTTTTGGGCGCCGCACGCGGAAAGCGGGCTGGTGTGTGTGTGTGTTTCTGCGTGTCAGTGTGCGGGTGTAGTGACTGCACACGCGCGTGCGTGTGACGGCGTCGGGAGAAAGTGGCTGCGTTCTCGGGGACCCCCGCTGGCTGAGAGTTGGGGGCTGAAGAGGAAGCGAGAACCAGGGGAGAGTGTGCGCACTAGGGAGGGGGGTGGGTGTTGGAGATCGAAGGGGCTTCCTTAGGTTCTGGGGGTCTTGGCTCGGCTGGAGTCTTCAAAAGAAGCCTCCTTACCCTGCTGGCCTGGTGGCACCCCGCGCGAGGGGAACACGCGGTGCCCCAGGGCGCGCCGTCGGGCTGCCGGGTAGATGCCCCGGCCTCGGGGTGAAATCGGCAGGCCTCCCTCCGGGTCACTGCGTGAACCCCGCGAGCCTGTATTCTGCCCCGAGACGGGACAAGTTGTCACACTGGTCCCATAGTCGGCTTGGGGTCGTTACATAAGGCCCACCGAGGGGTGCAGCGAGGCTGACGCAGGCCGGGGAACCGGTACAGTCCTTCCTCGCTGCCCCGGGCGCCGCAGCCTGAGTCCCGGGGCGATCGTGTGCCGGGCACCGTGGGCCCTCGCGGGCCGGGGGCTTTGTTCTCAAGTCGCAGGGCTCCCACAGAGGATGCGGGAGGAAAAGGACTTGAAAGAGGTGGCATGCGCCGAGTTTGGAATCTGGAGAAGTAGCCAGCCGACCAGCCATTTTAGTCTTCGCAGCCATCCTGTTAGTCCCAGCGCGGCGTGCAGTACTTGGGGACCCGCCGCGAAGCTACATCCAGGCTTCAAAGTAATAGGATTCAAGCAATTAAGTCTCCGCACGGTTCAGTGGAAAGACCGGCTGGCCCGGGTCCAGGCGCGGCCACCCCCGATCGGGCGTGGGCGGTGCGGCTACCGCCGGACCCCCTGCCCTCTGCCGGCAGCTGCTATCCTGCCCTGGCGACTAGGTTGGGGCGACTCCTTTCTGACTTGATGTTCTTGGTGTTTATTTCAGAGTTGACAGTTTCGCGGGGGGATTTGCAGATGGTTCACCTCCCACTCTGGCTCCCCTGTAAAGGACTGAGCGGAAAATTACCACCGAAAAATCCCAACTGCAGTGTCCCCACGTTAGACCAACAACTGGTTATCATCCCACGTCCCCATGTTGAGCTTTAATCGTATATTCCATGGGTTAGCTTGATTGTAGTATCAGGAACACCCTCAGCTCGTTTTGAAACTGGCATCAGCCAAATGAATGAAGGAATGAAACAACTGTCTGATAGAACAGGGGTCATTATTATGGAGCTGTTTGATGCTTAGAATTCAACTGTTTATGAAAGCATATTTAAGATTTCAGCACTGTATATATTTTTTCACATGTTGATTCCAGGAGAGAAAAGGAACTGGGCATGATGGGAAGGAAGTGGGAGGAAGAGAGACTGAGACTTTAGTAAATTTTCAGTTAAAAAAAAATCTTCCTAAAAGAATGTAAGAATATCTTGAAAAATTTTAGCATGTAAATACACAAAGAAACCAGCTGTAGTTTAATTTTTGAAGTCCTTTATAATTTGACCTATTTATCTACCAGAATTAGATTATTCATTTGAATTGATACCAGGTCTCCAGTTTTTTTCCCCCTCTGAATTGTGAGTTTTAGACACAAGTGGTCTAAATCCAACTGTTTGTAATTGTATATTAATGTGAAAATGCTGTGGAAAGTAATGAACCTAATGCAAAACTAGGATTATTGGGAGGATTTAGGTTTTAAAAACTAGGTGAAAAGAATTGATATCTCTATGTTTTGAAAACAGTCAATGATGTAGAAGTTCATTCATTGGTGAGAATTATGCCAGGGCCTGGCTGAGAGCAGAGGAGTTAGGTCCACTGAAGGAAATGAGTGTTTCCTCATTCCAAATGCTGAATGACTATGTTGGGGCTTGTAAAGACTCAAGATTATGGTTAGTTAAGGTTAAGTGACTAGTTTAGGTCCTCAGTCTCAATATTTTGAATAATTTATTTAATGTAAATTTTATTGAAATAAGATACACAGGCAGAAAATATGCACATATTAAACACAGATATAAATACATAAAGTTCCACAGAATGGATACATCCATGTAATAAGAGACAGATTTCATTAGAAAAACAGAGACAAAATTTAATTTGCTTGACAATTCTAAACCATCCAAGTGAGTGGAGTGAAAGTCACTCAGCTGTGTCAGACTCTGCGAACCCATGGACTATACAGTCCATGGAATTCTCCAGGCCAGAATACTGGAGTGGGTAGCCTTTCCCTTCTCCAAGGGATCTTCCCAACCCAGGGATCGAACCCAGGTCTCCTGCATTGCAGGTGGATTCTTTACCAGCTGAGCCACAAGGAAAGCTCAATTCTAAGAAAATGGGCAAATCAAATCTTCATTTTGCATGGATATTTTGTGTTTCTCAGAAAATAAAGCTGAAATGAAAGATTGCATGTCTCCATGTCGCAAAGTTACTCCTGCATGGATTATTCAATGACACTAAAATAATAACAGTGAGGATCTGAATGTATTTTCAAGTTTCTGGCATGGGAATTCAGAACCATGGCCTCTTCGACTCCTGTGCTATAAGCAATCTTACTGATTGCTGAATAGAACTAGTTACAGAAGAAAAAATTCTATCACTCTGAATAGAATTTTCTGGAGTTGACATTAACTCATCTACCGGCACCTAAAATTTTTGTGGCTCAATTTCTTCATTCCTTTAGGAATTTTACAATACAGAGTTTGCAAAATGAAATGGAGTGTTTGTATCCTTCTTTTCTTCTTTTTAAACCAAAAGTAATAGAGAATGTAAAATTATTTTATTTCTTTTCAGAGGGAGAGATGCTAACATATAAAATGCACTCACAAAGTGAGCAGTCCAGAAATGAGTGGAAATCTCTGATACCGAATTTATTAAAGATGAGTTTTGATCACTTAAATCCTGCTCAAGGCATTTTCTCCAATGCTTAGCCTTTGTTTCCTTGGCTCCACAATCAGGGGAATCCTTGATTCTTTCCTTTATGAAGTGGAAGCAGCAGTGTCAAACATGTAGGTAGCGGAAACCAACCTGACTTTCTCCCACTTCCTACAGAAATCTAAGGAATTCTACTTCATAATTCTACCATTAAAATATGTATCATCAGTCAGCTTTCATAAAATAGCTTGCCCTTCCTCTGAGTTAAAACATAAAAATCCCATAGGGTAAATTTAACCCTAAGTGTAGTATATAAATTTAATGTATTAAGAAAGTAAATTTGTGAATCTTAACAGTATAATTGTAAAATAGCAAAGACTAGTTTGCTAATTTAATTGTATTCCTGAGATGGAAAGGCTGTTTTGGGAATGCTGAGACTGACATGGCAGGACCCACTGAATGGGTTAAGGTTTTGCAAATGAAATGAAGTCATTACATTCTGAACCCAGTAAATGCTGTGCAGGCTCTGAACTCCCTCCCACGCCCTCTTTCACAGTCACAGTGGGATAATTCAAGTACCTACTTGTTCCCATTTGTTTCCATGGTACCTGAGGAAATAAAGACAGATTTTCAGTTTTTTGCCTTCTCCTTTTTCTGCCTCCCTCCCCATTTCCTTTCTTCCTTCTTTCTTCTTAGCTAGAGAGTCTACTAAGGTTTTATTTTTCTTCCCCCTCAAGCCTGCTTCAACTTAAGACTTCAACATGAGAAAGTCCATGAAACCAGAAAAATAAGTAACTTAGCATCCGATGTTCAACAGTTAAATCAGTGATGGGCCTCAAGAATTCTTTCCTTGCTTGCTCCTTTCCTTCTTCTCACCTCCTGCTTCAGCTTCAGTGTTTGTTGAGTACCTTCTAGTCATCAGAGAATAAATGAATGCTATTCCTATATCAACTCATTTTCCCCTAACCTTTCCCCTTAATTCTCTTTCCTATAGTTTTCAAATCCTTATGGGCCTGGAGGCCTTCCCTGTACACTGCCACTGGGTCTTGTCTAAGCAGTTTGGTCTGAGGATGTGATGATATTCTAATAGTTTTTCTACAAAATCAATTTATTACAGTCAATATTTTTATGAAAATAATAGATGTGATATGCACATATTGTGGAGAAGGCAATGGCACCCCACTCCAGTACTTCTTGCCTGGAAAATCCCATGGACGGAGGAGCCTGGTGGGCTGCAGTCCATGGGGTCGCTGAGTTGGACACAACTGAGCGACTTCACTTTCACTTTTCACTTTCATGCACTGGAGAAGGAAATGGCAACCCACTCCAGTGTTCTTGCCTGGAGAATCCCAGGGACGGGAGAGCCTGGTGGGCTGTCGTCTGTGAGGTCGCACAGAGTCGGACATGACTTACTGACTTAGTAGCAGCAGCACATATTGTATATAGGTTAACAAAATCAACAAGTTTTAGGAAATAATAAACATTTTTACATTCTAAAAAGTTTTGATAAACTTTAATGTTGTGCTTATTATTAAAACTTGGTTAAAATAAAATTGTCTAAAAGAGTTATGAACATATTTGATCACATAGGGCTTTGGAATTAAAATTATTAAATGTCTTCTTCAAAATTGTTCCTGTTTTTTAATGAATGACTGACAAATAGCTATTAATCTATTTAAAATAATTTAATACTTTGATGTTTCAATTTCATGAAAAATAAATTGTAAAAATATTAAATTTAAAGAAATAGCAGATAAAAATCTGCTTTTTCTCTAAGCCAGTAGATGGAGATGTTGGAGAAAACATAGTTCTTTCGTAAAACTGTTGCACACACTGAATACCCTTTGAAACATTGTAAACACATTTATTTAGAGAAATTGAAAAAATATGTATAAGTGGCATCTGTTTTAGAAAAATTCATTTAAAATGAGGTATTTGAAAAGTAAGTCCCACTGCCTTTTATTTTTTATTTTATTTTTTAAATAGATTATCTTAAATATCCTTGTGAATTTGATTCATAAAGAAATTCAGGAATAGCATTGATCATATACTCTTGGAAGAAAGAATTCTAAAAGTATATTTTTTGGCTTTTTAACCTTGATTCTTCAGGTGTAATCTATTTATCTATTTATTTTATTGAGTATATTTATTTTATTGAAGTATAATTAATTTGCAATGTTGCGTTAGTTTTATATGTGCATGCATGCATGCTAAGTTGCTTCACTTTTGTCTGACTCTTTACAACCCCATGGACTATAGCCCCCCAGGCTCCTCTGTCCATGGTATTCTCCAGGTGAGAATACAGGAGTGGGGTTCCATGTCCTTCTCCAGAGTTTCATATGTACAGTAAAGTAATTCAGATAAATATATGTATGTATCCTTTTCCATATTATTTTCCCTTTTCCAGATTATTTTATTATTATAAAATAATAACCTATATAATATAAAATATTGGTTTTATATTAAAACCAATTATATAGGTTAAAATAACCTATATAATATAAAATATTCATTATAGTTCCCTGTACTATACAGTAAATCCTTCAGGTATTATTTTAAGGTGTATTTCTTATCATTGCATTTTAGTCATGAATTATTGAGATGTATATCTGTGTTCATCACATTGATGCTTGCTAAATTTGTTACACTTTGCATGAATTTTTCTGTGTGTGTGTGTGTGTAATTATATTGTAATTATGGATTGTGAGTAGCTATAGTTTGGGTAGGCTATCATGTTTTATTATTCTGTCAAGATAATTACCAAAGCCTAGAGTTACGTATTTTAATGTATGCAAAAATTTTCATACAACCAGAATCAACTTGGATGCTCTTAAGCAATCATAAGAATTTGTAGTGTACCAGACACAATATCTTATAACCTGAGGTTAAATCTTTGATTAAAATCAATTGGAGGTTACGAAAAATAAAATAGCTCTTTAAATATAAGAATAATTAATTTGTTGTTGGTTTTTTTTTTTTTTTGTATGTAAGTTTTCAAACTCCAAGTATCACAAGAGAATTTTAGGAAAATCAGACATTATACTCAACAGAATTTTAAAAAATGGCATTGGTTGAAATACTCAGTTTAAGATATGAGAAACTGAATATTTAACTAAAAATGAGTATATGAAACTATAGGAATTTAGTAGTAATTGGGATTTACTCTTATACTATTATTGCTTTTTGAGGTCTTGCTGACTTCCACATACTGACTTGAGAAGTCTGGGGCTTTTCCCTTTCATATCAAGCCTTTATAGTGAAGGGGTCGTTGCACCTTGACATTAAGGCAGTAGAATGCTGATTCATGTCAGAGCCTGTATCTTCTTGGAATTTCTTCCCAAAACCACCTTTCAAGCTTCCTGGAGCCCTGACCATTTTCGGGAAGGCAGTAGAAGACTGGTTGTTTCCTGGTTATTCTATCAGGTGGTGCTGTATGGTTGACTTTTCAAAGAGTGCACTTTTTCCCCCCCCCTCTTCCTCTGTTCTTCTTTTCCCTTTTAAAAAGTCAGCGAAAGTGCTTAATCTGCAGAGCAAGTGCTACTACAAGGAAGTAAACTTAAATTGAAATGTTTTTTATTTTTTTAAGTAAGCAGAGGATATATTACAAAGAGCTAAAATCTTGTATTAATAGTGGATTTAAACATTTTATTGGGATGCTAGTGGCCAGTGGGTAAATGTATTTCCTTTCTTCTTTAATTGAGTTCTACTGAAGATTCCCCAAACAAAATTGAAATACCAGATTTTTTTTATTATGCCAATTTTCATTCAGAATTTCTGAAATTTTCTCTAATGATCTGAACAACTCATTGCCAAATGTCTTAAATGACTATGCCTCTTCAATAGGATAGGAAAAATCATTGTTGAATTAAAATCTACCCACAATTTCTTTCTCAAATCTCAAAATCACCCATAATTTAAAATTTTTTAGCAATAAAAATATTTTTCAAATAAGATTTCACTAATTTTGGAGAAAAATGAATCTGCTTCTTACAGTGGTGTTTGTTAGTAGTCTAAAACCTGTTATTTTTGCTTACTATTCAAAGTATCTTGTCATTTTTTATTATTACAATTTATAGAAACATTTAAAATTAACATGGAGAATGAAAATATGCCTTTCTTAAAGTCAGGGTCATGCGTCTGTTGGCTTTGTATGTGTCATGATTTTTAATCTATTAAACAGACTTCATATAGCAGAATTTCTTGGTATAGAATTATATTTATTAAATTCAAAATATTGCTATTACTCTACATTTGGATTTTATAAGAAACAATTTCTTTGGTATCTGCTTCCAATCTTATTCAGATAGAGCTGTGATGCATTCTTCATTTTCATCTACAGGTTAGATATGTTCAAAGTTATTAACTTTTCCCCTACAACTACGTTGCTCTGTGTTAAAATGCTTTGCTGAAAGAAATGTTGGGATGATGCAGAAGCCGTGTTGCAGTGGTTAGCATACAGGACTCTATTCTCAGTACTCTGAGGGCTGTGGGAGTGTCGGTCGTCCATTTTTGTTTGAATTTTCACAAAACATGACTGTACACATTTCCTTGAATAGCCACAAAATTATCTTAGTCTCCCCTCCATCCCCATCCCCAGGATATTATATACCATGATTTTCTGTTAATTCTTTCAGAATGCCTGCATTCTAGTGTGTCTATAATAGTTTGAATAGGGCATCATATTTCTACTGAGCTATTTACCCTTTGTGTAAAATTAATTTCGAACTATAACTACTGTGATATTCACTTACTTTATGCTACTCTAATTCTTACACTCTGATTGAAATTCAGTGAACCTCAGAATGCGCAATTCAATGCAAATATTTTTAGTCTAATCTTTATAAATACAAAGTGATACTGATGGAAATGATAGAAATATATTTGTATAATCTGAGTATACCTATGCTTATTATGAAATCAGAATAAATGTTACCTAATTCTTCATCCCTGTAGCAGAATATCAGTCATATCTAACTTCAGCATAAAATTGACTGAAACTCATGTTACATAATTTAAGAAAAGGTTTTTTCAGACCATAAAGCTTTTGCAGCTTATACTAAAGTTTTGCATTAAAATACTATTCTCTTTCAGAATTAGTCATCATTTTACGATTTCCCTTGCATTAGCATTTGGTCCACTGCAGTAAGACTATGTCAGCCATGTGATTATATATTTTTTATTACTTACACAAGAATAAAAAGATAGGTTGAGCATTTTGAAATAATTATTTTTTTCCAAAAGGGGAAAAAAATATTTTTCTTCATTGTAGATTGAATTGAAACGTTTCTTTAAGTGTAGTGATGGTGCCATGGACAAACAGGGAAATCTTCGAGAGGCAGCGTAACTCGGTGTGTAGCAGGCAAACGAGTAGGGATTGGGAACTGATTTTTTTTTTGTTGTTTCCATTCTCTCTTGGTTTAAGCTTCTTCTTTACCTGGTGTTTGCTTTAGTTTGCCTGTCTGCAGTCAGGCTTCTACACTACCACTGAGCTAGTACAAAACAATGAATTCTTATCATAATATTACTTTTGATGGATACAATTGGCTGCTGCTAAGTCGCTTCAGACATGTCCAACCCTGTGCGACCCCATAGACGGCAGCCCACTAGGCTCCCCCATCCCTGCTTCCAGAGGGAGACAAGAAAGAAAAGAAACATTCTGGATCTTTTATAGGCAAAAACACCACTTTCAGGCACTTTATTATTCAGGGGGTAAAAAAAAAAAAAAGTGATTCTTGTTAATCATGAGGTACTAAAACACTGTAGCTAAAATATGTAATGTGGAAGAAATATACTAGTAGAATTTGAATTTATGAGTTATGATAAACTATGCCTCCTATATGGGGTTCTTGAGACATTATAGGAACACATCAACTGATGGGGTTAATTTGCAGAACACAGAAAAGTTTGTCTTTTTGATTGTATTCTGGTGGTGATTTATTGTTCTTTAACATCTGGATAATAGTTTTAACAATCCTCGGTATATATTAAAATGTGTCAGCATGTCTTACAAGAATATTTAACAAAATTAATGATACTTCTCGAACAATAAGTTTTTGTCATTAAGGTAAATTATGCAAAAAATCATTAAAGCACAATTTGGGACTGAAATGCAGGACATAATGAGCAGTTTCAATTTGAAGAATAAGGATGATAAGGAAAGGGGAATCGAGTTTTATCGACATACTGGGAAATATTGTCATCTACATTTTAGTGGTACTCATTTGGAGTATTTTAAAGATATTCTTTAAAGGCTTCATGTAAGTTATTTGTTAGGAATTGCAGATTTTAAGGGATTGTCTGTTTTCAATAATCCAGCTACCACAGAAGTAGCTCTTGCAATTCTCAAGTGGGAGAGGGGCTTCTCTTTAAAATAAAAAAGTCTCTCTTCCTCACAAGAATTTAGCAAAGAAAGTCCTGGAAGTGCCAATCTCCAGGAGTGGTAGGAAGTGTGTGTTTGCTAGTTTTTCTTGAAAAACACAGTTCAATTTAGAACATGAGTTTTCAATTTATTTATGTCTTATCCTTTGTTTGGGAGGAATTGAAAAATTTCAATCTTGTTTTTAGTTTATGTATGAAATGGAGATATTGAACTTTATGATTTCCAAGCACTTTACTATTTGTAGCTTTATTTTTTTTTATCAGTTGTTGTTGTTGTTGTTTTAGTTTTTACTGGTTTGCAATGTTATTACTAATTTCCATGTGGAGAGGAAATTTTAGGAACAGAGGCAAGAATTCAGAGGAAGTATCAAGGTGCTACAGAGTTTCAGTTTTTTCCTTTATCTCTTAGAACACAGCCAAGTCAAAATCATCATCTTAATGATAAATGTGGAAGTGTTTTGTGAATGAAAATAAAAGACATTGATTCTTTGTAGTTTGCAGCCATGGTATTGTAAGACACAAAGTAGCATTAGTCTAATATGAACTTGGAATGAAATTCTGATCTTACTGTTAGATGTGTGACACTGGACAAGTTTAATGCAGTCTAAGTCTGTTTCCACCGTTGTAAAAAGGAATCATATGTTATAGGACTATTTTGAAAATAGAGAATAGGCATAAAAGACTATGTGTTTGGTGCATATAAGTGCATTGTAATTAGTGGACTTTAGATAAACACTTGTTGAGGACAGAGGAAAATGCATTTCTAGTTTCTTGCTAGAATCTTCTGTTTCTTGTACACCAGGGCAGGACTCTTTGGTGACAAAGGAGAAACCAATGAAGCAAACCACATAAGTCACTTAAGGATATGTTTAATGCATTGAAAGAGGAGAATGGTTTTCAAAAGCTGAGATGCTGGAACTCGAGCAGTATCACATCTTTTCTTTTGTCACATGCCACTTCTATGCGGATGTTCAATAATCTGGAGCTCTTTCATCCCCGGTGAATCTTGCAGCACATAATTAAGATACATCCACACATTGTCTAACTGCACATTTTAGATTCCTCATGGTTTATTTCACCTAATTAATCAAATTATATCTATTTAAATGAAAAGCAGATGAGAGAATACAAGCTTTAGAACCAGGGTTTGAATATGATTTGTAGCTTTGTGACATAAAACATGTTTTATTTTCTCTTTGTGGAATAAGGCTGTTTCCTCATCATGTAGGTGTCATTATTGGGGGTTTAAATGAGAAAATCAGTGCCTTGATTAGTTTGTCATAAGTGATCCCAATATGCCCTTCCTTCCTGTATCTCAGCCCTTTACAGTGAATGGAAGAGCGTGCTCAGATCAGTGGAGAATAACATAGAGATCATTGCCTTCAGAGAGCTTATGTATTTGGTAACTTTACATTTACATATAACTTTTATCTTTTCAAAACACTTTCATAGCTGTTTGGTCTTCACTGTAGCTCTCTGCAGTTTATAGGATAAATGAAATTATTATTATATTCATTTCCAGATGAGAAAGCAAATTTAAGTGAGTTATTTCTAACCTGCTTTAAATTTGTGGGGAACTTCTTTTACTTTTTTATTTTTGCATATGTGCCTATTTGATTTTAACTTACTATTTTCACTTTTAACTATAGAAAAACATAAAAGCACACACCACCACGTTTAAAAAAAATAGTTGCTTAGTATTCTCTTTCTTAAGTTTCCTTGCTTTGGTCATTTCGATTTTTTCCCATTATTTTTCATTCCTACAAATATTGCTCTGGCGATCATTCTTTTATACTTTTACCTCTGTTTGTGGATATGTATCTGTGGGGAAATTCCTGGAAATGTAAGTGCTGGGTACATTTGAAGTTTTGCTGGGCATTGCTTGCCAGGAAAGGTTGTGCTCATTCAAGAGAGTTGAGCTGAGCTTCTGTGAACCTCCCACTTGAGGAGGACAGGTTTCCTGTGCCCCTACCATTGTGCTGCTCCTTTTGTCTGTTGCATCCACTCTAGTGATCGAACCTTCTTGCTTAGCTGCTGAACTGGAATTAATCAGAGGCAAGATCTTGGCCAGGTTTTAGAAATTCAGCTGCAGGCATCAAGTGGAAGAACTCAAGACTCTGCCTGGAATGCCCACCCTCGGTCCTCATTAGACCAACTGGCTGGATGACTACTTTGGCCCAGCTCTGGGGAAACTTCTTTTACAAAAAAATGTACCATTTTAACATCTACTATGTGGTTGTCTCTGTTATGGATATTGAGAATCTAAAGAAGGTGAAGTTGTAAGTTTACACTGTAATTGCTGAAAAAAAAGTTTAAAAATGCACTGGGCATTATTATGCAAAACAGGTGTGCATACTGTTTTATTGAAACAGAGAAATCCAATTCTGAAAAGTAAGAAAATTGGTAAACATGGTAATGCTCTGCTGAAAATCTTGGCCTTCTTCAAGAAAGAAGTAGAATGGAATTGGGTAAGAGCATGGTTTCTGAAATCAAAAGACAGAATTCAAGTCTAACTTCTAACTCCCATCTTGTAAGGTAAAGCAATGAAAACCACATTACTTAGCATTTATAAAATTTTCTATCCTTTCTAACAACTTTGGAATAATAATGGTATCTATAAAGTAGTTTGATAATGAAAATTACACATAGGCGTCTGATTTTATAGTTTAAATATGTATGCTTACTAAATCATAGCCTTAAAATGTATTTTGAAGAAAACCAAATTCAATGACAAAATAATTGGAAGAATGGAGACCTGCTTCCCTTCTTGTTTTCTTCTTTCTTTCGTCCCGCTTTCTTTCTTGCAGGATTTAGAATATTAATATTTCTTCACAAATCAATAAACAATCAATAAGAAAGAGTAAATACGTCTGCTGCAGCCTGAGTCAGAGTTTTTCCAATGTCGGATGGCAGTGTAGCCAGTGTATTAAAATAAGCAGATTGGGTGTGATATGATGGCTCCAAAATTTACCAGCTGTGTGACTTTGTAAGTGTCATGTAACTTTCTAATTCTCTTTCTTCCCCTGTAAAAGGGAGGTTATTATAATACCTGCCTCCTAATGAAATTGTCAGATTCAGAGGGTAATCACTGCCCTATATAACACAGAGATTGATGCTGCTAATTTCACTGATTTCCAGTCCCCTGAGTGCACATTAATTATATACACTTAGCTCCATGCTTGTAGATTCATGGAAGGGAAGTAGCTACGGAGATCTAATAGAGCTTGCTGTGTAATTTTCAAATTAATGAGCTTCTTTAATACAACATTTGAGCTAATAGTGGAGACTAGAGCTTTATTGTTTTCGTTTTTAGAATACTAATAAATACGCACAAATAAAAATGATGGTGGTTGTTCTCCATGATGAGGATGACATCATACCTGGGACTGGCTTTTCCTGTTGTGGCTTCTTCCCTGTGGATCAGTCCTCTACCTCTTAATGCTGGTCGAGAGGCCCTTTCACACTTTCCCAGGAAGTTCCTGCCTCAGTGTGAATAAGGGAGGCTATTTGCCTGTTCCTTGTCTGTCAGAAAGGTCTTGAAATTGAAAATTTTTCAAATAGTTTCTTGTCCAGAGATTACTTTCTTTGGAGAATGGAAAAAAGAGTTTTTGAGGAGATATAATCACTAAGGGTTTTCCCTGTGGTCATGTATGGATGTGAGAGTTGGACTGTGAAGAAGGCTGAGTGCCGAAGAATTGATGCTTTTGAACTGTGATGTTAGAGAAGACTCATTAGAGTCCCTTGGACTGCAAGGAGATCCAACCAGTCCATTTTGAAGGAGACCAGCCCTGGGATTTCTTTGGAAGGAATGATGCTAAAGCTGAAACTCCAGTACTTTGGCCACCTCATGCGAAGAGTTGACTCATTGGAAAAGACTCTGATGCAGGGAGAGATTGGGGGCAGGGGGAGAAGGGGACGACTGAGGATGAGATGGCTGGATGGCATCACTGACTCGATAGATGTGACTCTGAGTGAACTCCGGGAGTTGGTGATGGACAGGGAGGCCTGGCGTGCTGCGATTCATGGGGTCGTAGAGTCAGACACGACTGAGCGAGTGAACTGAACTGAATCAGTAAGGAAGTCCCCTGAATGAGTTAAATATTTTCCTTGTTTATAAACCATTCACTCCCTTACTCTGCATTGACTTTCCTTATTCTGAGCCTTCCTCGTGTTGCAGAAAACAGCAACGTGGAGACTCTTACATATAGGGTGGTAAGGACTTGGGTCAGAATTTCTCTTTTAAAGCAAAGGCATGTGTTTATAAGATATGTTGTATTGGTGACTTTGGATTTGGGCCTGAAGTGGGAAACATTGGGAAAAAAGTCAAATGCCTGTCTTCAGGATGCTTCCATCCCCATTGCTTGCATGCATCAAAATCCATTGCAGGATTCTCTTCTTTCTTTACCGTTTCTCAAACTTTAGTAGATATCTGTTTAACGCCAGTCTTCTAGGTCGTGTCTCAAGTGACAAAAAACAGGATAAGTTTCCATTTTGGAAATTATTCATGGATGCAGAATTATTTTTATGGCAAAGGTAGAAGCAATTAATCCAGTAGAAAATCTACATGATTTTCTTATTATTTTAGCATGTGAAGAATAGTTATTGTTTCCAGGTCATTTGTAAATATTGTTCTATAACTTGGAACTATATTTGAATCAAAGTGTCATAAAGAGCAGAAATGGTAATTGTAAAAATTATGAAGAAAACATAAAAGAGATGAACACTAAAAAGCCATTGTCTTGCACACTGATTTGGAATATGTTGCTGAAAATGGGGTGATTAAATGAGGAATTGGTGATATTAATGGTGGTGTGCATTTCAGATCTTTTAAAAGCAATTTTAATTTTTGAATCATGTTTGGAGATGATAATTTATATTTTATTTTGCAAGTTTTTTCCTTTTTTGGCTTCTCTGCTACACATTCTTCAATTTAGTTTGAAACATCTTGGAGACACTTACACCTTGCTAGTTCTCTTGTAACTATACACATAACTATTAAGAGCTTGAAAATTTCAAGTGGCAAAATCTTGAATATCTGAAAAATATGATTTGGGTTTAACATAGAGAAAAAAGTATATAAAAGGATTAAAATATTTGTTGGCAATACCTTTTAGGTATCATGGGTGATTTAAAACTTATAACCTGCAAAAATGAGAATTTAGATTCTAAAGGTTTATGTTTTGAAATTTAAACATTATGAAAGAAGTAACTCATGGTAATCTTTAAACTTTACAAAAGGGGTATAACAATTGCTGTCTATGTCTCTTCTCCTCTAATTCCACTTCTCTCAGATAATGATCATCAGTGGTTTACAGAAATGCTAGCATCATAAACACACTGTTCTTTCTGTATCTTGCTGATTTCCTATATTAACATAAATTGGAGACCTCTTTTATCTGCAGTTTCCTCCTTCTTAAGGGTTCCCACATGGTATTCTGCTGTTATTTAGTCTGTCATTTATTGACAACTTTCCAACTTTTCCTGACTGTATTAATAATATGTGCAGATGGGTTTGCAGAATTAATTTCTATGAGTGGTATATCTCAGTCGAAGAATGTTTGCATTTAAAATTTTGCTGAATATTCAAAAAGATACATGATGTACATCCTACCTAAAGCATAGGAGTGTGCCTACTCTCATCTGCTCTCAAGAGTAGTGTACAATGTTGACCTTGTTTAGGCTTTGCTATTGTTATTTCACTGCTTAAATTTATAGCGATAAGTTTTGACTGAAGTTAAATATTTCTCACCACATTATTTGCCTTTCTGTATGTAAGTGTGTGTGTGTGCTTGTGCTCAGACTCTTTGCCCATGTTTCTCTTGGGTCGTGGCTCTATTTATTATTTAGCGATACAATATCTGTTAAAATAATATGTACTTGTCACAAGTTGTCACCATCTTACCCAGTTTTTTAAATTGAAGTAGAGTTGATTTACAATGTTGTGCTAATTTCTGCTATAGAGCAGAATGACTCAGTTATATATGCATTCTTTTTCATATTCTTTATTCTTTCATATTCATTATGGTTTAATCATGGGATACTGAATATAGTTCCCTGTATAGTAGGACCTTTTTATTTATCCATCCTATATATAATAGTTTGCATCTGATAATCTCAAACTCTCAACCTATTCCTCCCCCACCTCCTTCCCTCTTGACAACCACAAGTCTGTTCTTTATGTCATTTTTTTAAATCTGTTTATGATTTTTTTAATGATATTCTCAAATTTCCTGTAGTCAAATTTAGAGATTTTTTATTTTATTGCTTTAGGATTTTTGTACCTTGCTCAGAAAGCCTTTTCCCATTCAAGGTGCTTTAAAGAAAAAGAACTGCTATTCCTTTTATTTAATACCCATCCTATTTTGTTTCAAGATTGAAAATGAATGTTTCATCTGGATTTATTTGGTATAAATACTAAAACAGGTATACAGCTTCTTTCATAAATTTAGCCAAATTTCACAGCCTATAAACAATCTAATTTCCTCCCTGCTTGATTTGAAATGCCATCAGAAATTCTAAATTGTTCCTCAGGAATTTAAAGACAAACAAGGAACTTATACAGAAAACAAAATAAATAATATTAAAACTCTATTACAGGCAAAGGAACGTAATTTCTATAAGGTACTTGTCTGTATAAATTGTGCTTCTGTGTCATCGTGGTCTCATATCAACAAAAAGGATGTCAGACTGAAGGTTCACTGAGCCCAGAGGGATAAATAGAGGACTGTGTTATGCTTTTGGCTTGCATTACAGTACTAATATCACTTAAATGGACTGCTGGTTTGTGTATTTCTTAACTTATGTCAAGGCTTGAATAATGGGTTATGATTATTACTTGGTTTTTGAATGTCACTTTGAAGACAACTTAGTGTAAAATTCAAGGGTTCACAAATAAAATATTAAAACTAGAGACTGCAATGCAATGAAGGTAAAGGAATTCAGATGCTCATGGTTTTATTAACTAATATATAGTTGCAGCTTCAGTTTGTCTTAAAAACTAGTTATGTGGTCTCTCTAAAGCCAGTATCAAGCAACTTAATTTAAGGTATAAATCTGATTTAAACTGAAATACTAGATACAATACTAAACTGTTACTTTCATCAATAAATAATTTCAGTTTGCCTTAAGGTGTATGACATGCACTGTGTATTTTTGTCCAAACATCAGGGAATTTGTACATCTTTTCATGATAACTTTTTGTGGAACTCTGAACTTAATGTGGCCTTGAAGTGCTTTTCCATAATTATTAAAATGGAAAGATTCTGACTTTCAAAACAGTTTCATAAAACATGTTTTATTAAGTTTCTTTAAGTTTCTACTCATTTGTTTATATTTATAATACCCTTTGTTGAATAGAAAAATATTATGTGGGTGAAAATGTAGAAAAAAAATTTGCATCAGCAGAACCACAGTGTTCATTTTTTATGCTAATACTAAACAAACTGAATATTTTGCAAACATTGACTTGAGCTTCCCTGGTGGCTCAGACGGTAAAGCGTCTGCCTGCAATGTGGGAGACCCGGGCTCAGTTCCTGGGTCAGGAAGATCCCCTAGAGAAGGAAATGGCAATCCACTCCAGCACTCTTGCCTGGAAAATCCCATGGACGGAGGAGCCTGATAGGCTCCAGTCCATGGGGTCGCAAAGAGTCAGACACGGCTGAGCAAGTTCACTCATCTCTTATACCATTCCTAAAGGCAGAGGAAAGTAAGAAAAAGCCATCTGATGCCAGGATACTAAAGATGCTGATGCACCATGAAGGGTGTCCATAATGCAGTTCTAGTCTTATAGTTGAGCAGGACCAAGGTATGCTAAGCAGACAGATTTTTCTAAAAGATTCCATGGAACACAGACCCTCTTCTCTTTTAAGGGATGACTTCTGCTTTTCTTGGTGTTTTTGTTTGTTTGACTTAACACTTGTGTCTAAGTGGATAATAACTTTTTTGTTTTGATTTAAGAACCTCAATGTTTGGTTTACTTTCCCATTTAATTTTCTTGATGGTGGTGGTTTAGTCACTAAGTCATGTCTGACTATTGTGACCTCTTGGACTGTAGCTGGTCAGGCTCATCTATCCATAGGATTTTCCAGGCAAGAATACCAGAGTAGGTAGTAGCCATTTCCTCCTCCAGGGGATCTTCCCGACTCAGGGACCGAACCCAGGTCCTCCTGCACTGCAGGCAGATTCTTTACCGACTGAGCTCCCAGGGAAGCCCTTAATTTTCTTTGGCACATTCAAATTTTGAAGCACTCTATAACCATATTTGTCTTGTTTCCATTCACTTTTCTTTAAGTTTTTTTCAAGTTGCTTGTGCATCATAATGTTTCTCAGGTGAATTTAAATCTTCCTCCAAAATTAATATAAAAACTTTATGAGGTTCTGAGTAGACAGTTCTTCTGATTCTAAAAGGACTTATTCAGGTGGAAAACACAAAAGAAAATAAAAATCAGCATTCATTTTACTCAAGGAATAATCATTTGTTAATATTTACCCTTATTCTTTTGTACTTAATGTCATGCCCAGATCTTTTTGATGGCAGTAAAGCCATGTGTAAACTTGATTTTCATGGCTTTGTAATATTGATCTGTAGCTTAATTAGTCAGGTCCTATTTTTACAGATTTTTTTGTATCCTTCTTTTATCCATATATTGCTGCAAATGAAAATCATCTATGTATGTATTTTCCCTCATTTCTGATGATTAAAGTATTATTACTGGATAAAAGGCCATCAAGCATTTAGTTAAGTATTTCTGATTAACACAAAGGAAATCCACACCAATTTATAAGCCTATCAACAGTCTATGAAAAGCCTAATCTCTCAGCATCATTGCTATTTTTAAGCGTTTTTATATATTTCATCACTAAAAGATCCTTCTTGTTATATAAAACAAATTTCATATTAATTACTCATTTATGTTTCTTTTTTTCAAAACAATCTTATACCCAATTTTCATTGCCATCTTGATATTCTTTCCCATTGAATGGTATGAGTTATTTATTCAAGATCAATATGGCAGGGGAGTAAGGGGTTGTTAGGCAGTTGTCTAGCCAACAGTTTAATTATCTGGCTAGGACAAGGACCAGGCCACTCATCCATTTCATTGGGTAGAGTTGTTCACATGGCATGTCCAACTCCAAGGGAGTGGACACTAACTGCCCTTGTGTCCAGAAGAGGAGAAGATTTTTAGTGTCTCCAACAGATAAGATTGCTTCGCCTGTCAAAACCTGCTTTATTTTTGCCTTAGTTTTATTTTTCCTTTCAATTTTGTATAAGATTATTTTTAAAATATTATTTCAAAGTGTTTTGTTGTTTTGGAATTTTTCCTCTCCAGTATATCTACACGTTTAAAACTTCTAATCAAATAGGAATGCAAGGTGGAAAACAATTTACCTTTGTGTCTCCTTACCTGCCTGTAGTTTCTTCCCTAGAGGTGACCAGTTTTAACCATCACTGTCATTCTTCTGGTGGTTAACTTTATATTCATAACCACTATATCATTAATTTTGTATTTCTGTTTTTCATTAGAGTTTATATTAATATACTCAAAACCATATTTCTTATTTTGACAGTTAGAGATGTTCTTTTTCAACTGCCTACCTGATGAGTTGATTACATTGTTGAATCTAGATTAAAAATATTTACATTCTACTCTGTGTTTATAATAGGTCTTACATACATATCTTTTATATATAAGTTTATTCTAAAAGCTTAAAATTAGATAAGTATTATTTGTATAATGATCTGTAGCTATTTGGGGCTTCTTTGGTGGCCCAGACTGTAAGGAATCTGCATCTAATGCAGGAAACTGGTTTGATCCCTGGATGGGGAAGATCCCCTGGAGAAGGGAATGACTACCCACTCCAGTATTCTTGCCTAGAGCATTCCGTGGACAAAGGATCCTGGCAGGCTATAGTCCATGGGGTGGCAAAGAGTCGGACATGACTGAGCGGCTAACGCTTTCACTTTCATAGCTATTTTACTATTTTTTGTTGTTGAGTGTTTTTTCTTTCCTGGATATTTGAAATTCCCAATTTTCCTCTTGCATGATGTATCCTTAGCGTATCTGTAGGCTGTTACTATTGTATATCTGGTTCATGAAATCTAGTCTTCCAGAGACTTCCATCCACCTTCCTTATGTAGCCTGGACTGACTGCTCTGGATCCTTCTGTGCAGCTGACACTTGGGATGGCACCATCTTTCTGTGGTTGACCATGTTTTTAACTCTTGGCTTATTTCCTCATAAGCCAAACCCGTTTTTCTTTATCTTTTATAATAAATTTTTTAAAACAACTTTCTAAAATAATGAAACTTCATAACTTCATTCTCTATATACACACACATGCACAAGCACACACACGCACAAACACACATTCATGTGCACGCACACATACACAGATACAGAAAACCTTGTTGTATATTGATTTCACACATATAAATCACATTTTCTTAGAACTAAGAAGAAATTCTACACATTTTGTATTATCCTGGTTCTTTTGAGCATTTATTATTCCCTTTTTGAAAGCTTTATCTTAAGTCTCCTTAAAAAAAAAATCACAGTGATGGTCCCAGATGGGTATTTATTTCCCCATCATATTCAATATTCAGTTTGAAAACAGACTCCTATTTTAGATCCAGGAAATTTTTAATCAATATTATTTAGAGGATTTTCCCTCCATTTTCATGAAACTATACTTTTAAACATTTTATTAATATAATGCTGCTAAAATAAATTACATAGGGTTTATCTGGCTAAAGATAGCACTATCCACTTAATGAGATTGTTTTGAACATTTATACCCAATAATACTTAACCAAATATCTGCCTTTTCCCTGCCTAGTCATTACATGACTATATGGAAATATAGCTTTTGTGGAATTTTGAAAATGATAATTACTGGGCTAAGAGAAACATTTAAAAGTGATGATAAAAACAATGCAAAAGCAAAGACCGACCTTTAGAATGAGGAAGATAGATGAGCAAGTGAAAGTGAGCAATGACTTAAGTAATATTAGATATTTGATTTGTATATACCACATTACTGGCTCTTGTCTTGTATTTAATTATAAGGTTTTTTTTTTTTCTTTTGCAACAGTTCTGTAAAATTTGTACATAGTTGAGCCTTTGTATCTGCTGTTCCTATGTCTGCATTCAACCAGCCAAGGATCAAAAATATTTGGAAAAAAAAAGTTAAAGTTCTCAAAAGCAAAACCTGAATTTACCTTTTATGGGCAACTACTTGCATAGTCAAGGCTATGGTTTTTCCAGTAGTCATGTATGGATGTGAGAGTTGGACTGTGACGAAGGCTGAGCACTGAAAAATTGATGCTTTTGAACTGTGGTGTTGGAGAAGACTCTTGAGAGTCCCTTGGACTGCAAGGAGATCCAACCAGTCCATTCTGAAGGGGATCAACCCTGGGATTTCTTTGGAAGGAATGATGCTAAAGCTGAAGCTCCAGTACTTTGGCCACCTCATGCGAAGAGCTGACTCATTGGAAAAGACTCTGATGCTGGGAGGGTTTGGGAGCAGGAGGAGAAAGGGATGACCGAGGATGAGATGGCTGGATGGCATCACGGACTCGATGGACGTGAGTCTGAGTGAACTCTGGGAGTTGGTGCTGGACAGGGAGGCCTGGCGTGCTGCGATTCATGGGGTCGCAAAGAGTTGGATACGACTGAGTGACTGAACTGAACTGAACTTGCATAGAATTTGCATTATATTAAGTATTAAGAGGTGATTTAAATTATATGGGTCTGTAGGTTATAGGTAAATACAATTAATGTATGTTTTATACAAGGGACTTGAGCATCCTTAGGTTTTGGTATCCAAGGACCAGTTCCCCATGGATTCTAAGGGACGACTACATTCACAACCTTTATCTTTGCCGTCTCCTTCTTTGGGGAGAGTCTTTCTATGTTGCCAGCATAGTTGGATCTTTTATTAATATATCTTTTTGATATTAAACCATAGGCATATGGATTTTGAATTTTAAAAGTGAAGATTACCATAAACTTCATTTCTAGGATCTTAACTATAAAAATGAGTCAGGTTGAGGCTTCACCTATGTTTTACCAGATACACCACTAGTGATCAAATAGGCTAAAAATGTTAGGTAGAAAATATATTAAGTATTTGGTAGAAGAAAGAGAGCCCTGGAGATTTGGGGGATTTATTTTAGTTGTTAATGTTTCCTTTTTCTTGGTGATAATGGAGATCCCTGGCTTCAGAAAATGAAAGAACAGCTTTCATGACTAGGTAACCACGTGAATAATGCATTTCTGGCTGGGAGAAAGTACAGTTTCCGAAATATTAATAATATGTTTTCTGGTAAAATTCAGGAAGACAGATTTGAATGCTTTCTGATAATAGAGGCTCTTCTGAGGTTACCAGTGTCACATGATTCTTCAGAAGAGTATAGCACTCCTTTTAGAAAAGTACTGTTGATTTTCATTATTCACTGTAGTTATTCTACGAATCACTGTGAACACTGAATTAGTGAATACTGACCATTGCTCCTGGGACGTATAGAACCTCTGGTCACAACATTGTCATCAGTTGATCAATACATGACTTTGATGTGTTTCTCTGTTTCAGATGCCTTATTGAATATATATTGTCGATGCCCTAATGTTGAACTTGTGGCCAAAAGCACTATAACTCACACCTGGACAAAGATGAAATAAGAGTCAGTAATGTGGAATGCGTAAACCTGATACCTAGTATTACTGAAGTCATCACTCACATTTACCTGCTCATCTGTTTTCCTTAGGTTACTGTTCAGTCTTTGCTGCTTGTATTGGTTCTATCATTACTCTCAAATATGTTTCTCTTATCCCAGTGATTTTCTGTGGTTTTCAAAATTCCACAAAGGCTATATTTTCATGTAGCCATGCAATGGCTAGCTAGGGAAAAGGCATATGTTTGGTCAAGCATTATCAGGTATAGCTATTCAAGATAGTCTCAGAATTTGTTGGTTTTCTCTTTAGCCAAACATATGCCCTCTTGCTCTCAGGAACACAAGACTTCAGCACTGTGCTTGGGGCCATTTTAAACAGCACAGGCACTCACAAAGAGACATTTGTATATAGTATGAGGGCTCGAGCAAGAGGCAGTGCCATCTTATTTTACCTCAGCTGGGCAACCTGAGTATTGGGCGACCCCTCCACATACCTATGAATCACTGCAAAAAAAACCAAAAAACAAAAAAAACTGCAGGTATTAATTGTGTGTGTTAGTCACATAGTCATGTCTGACTCTTTGCAACCCCATGGTCTGGGGTTGCCAGGCTCCTCTCTCCATGGAATTCTCCAGGCAAGAATACTGGAGTGGGTTCCATTTCCTTCTCCAGGTATTGATTAAGGGTTTATAAACAGATTTGAGTGAGTAGGCAAAGTTTCACATACAAAATTTGTGAATGATGAGAATTGACTCTATTTGTTTGATCTAAACCAATTTTGGCAAGTCAAATGGCTCTCTGTGTCTTTTGGTAGTCTGCTATGGCTTAAAAGATTTCACCCAGCTTTGAAATGTTTGTAAATACCTATGCTGACAAAGCTCCTCAGATTTGAAAGGATAAGAAACCAACAATTCTTTAAACTCTGCTGAAGGAGGCAAAAGGAGAAGAAAATACTTTTGCCTACAAATTTAAGCTCATGATGGCACAGCTGAAGGACAAACGTTTTATTTTTTTTTCTCCTTAATAAACGTCCCCTAAATGTGAAAAGTCTAAAGCACTGAAGGGCATTAAGCTCCTTTGAAGTGTTGAGGAAGCAATCATTCTTGTGAGTTGTGTCATCCTGGGTTATTTTCCACTTGTGTTTTGCCAGGCTTCTCACCAGGAAGGTCAGAGTGCCAAAGGAGACAAAGAAAAGGTGGGAGGTGATGGTGGTTGTGTGTGTCTGGACACCATGTGCACATGATTTGGCTACATGTGGTGATGGATTTAGGCTTCACATGGGCTTATGGAATCTGGTATCTCTCCTGTCTCTTGGGAAGGATGGCTGTAAGCACAGGGGTCGTGGTGAGGAATCCTGTGGAGGTGTGGTCCTCTGACACTGGCATCAGGGTGGGGTGAGTGATAACAAATCCATAAGCAGAAAAGACACACTTATAGGTTGAGATATGTGTTTGAAAGGAAATCCAAATATGATGGGAGAACCGGATGGAGAAACAGACCAGGCAGAGAGAGCCACCTGAGAGGTGAAGGTTTGGGGACAGAGCAGCCCCGGCAGGGAAGCTGGTTCACAAACTGGCTCCTGTAAAGGGCGAGCAGGAAGAACCAAAGAAAGAGGCAGACACTTCAGACTGGAAGATTTGGCTTTAATAAACAACGAGCTTGACCTAGGAGATGTTATGGGCAGCCTGAAGGGAAGTGGATCTCCGCCAGCCCAGCAGAACCTTCAAGGTTTATACAGAAGCCTTCCTGGGTTCAGTCACATGCACCATCCAGAAGTCCTCAGCCCCGCTTCACTTCTCTCCAGGCTGTGTCCTTGAAGGGCTTCTGGGCAGGAAGTGTGAGTGGGAGGTACAGTCCAAGGATGGGCAGAGGGGAAGGGGCCGCAAATATCCCAGGTCCAGCTGGAGGCTCCGCGGTGATCATGTCTTCTTGACGATTCTCTTCAGTAAGGGGACAGGGAAGACCTACAGGAGAAAGACACGCAAACTCTCCCAGGAAGGCAGGCAGCCTGCAAGCAGCATGGTGGGCAAGCAGAGGGCTGGGGAGCTGGGATTCCACGGGAGGGAAAGCACAGGTCTACTAAGCCCTGGTTTAACTTAGGCATATTCAAGATTCATAGGCACCTCAGACTGTAAGGTAAACCTAACGGCAACTCCAAGGTCTTAACCCTCTAATTCCTCGGCTTCATCAGAGCGAATGACAACGAGAATATTCACTGAGATGGAGCAGGTTCTGTTTCCACACTCACGGAACTGTTTGATGAGGACAGAAGCGCTTCATTTGAGGGCATTTGGGTTTTTCTTCTTTTTTGGGGGAATGGTCACCTGTTTATTATGAATAGAAATGCCTCAAGAAATGTCTTAGGCTGGCTTCTGATGCTAATGGGTCCTTGTGATCTGTGGGTTGTGCATTGGTCTGTATATATGAGGCAATGATGCTGTCATGAAGTTATAAATCGCCAGGACATGGAAACAACCTAGATGTCCATCAGCAGATGAATGGATAAGAAAGCTGTGGTACATATACACAATGGAGTATTACTCAGCCATTAAAAAGAATACATTTGAATCAGTTCTGATGAGATGGATGAAATTGGAGCCGATTATACAGAGTGCAGTAAGCCAGAAAGAAAAACACCAATACAGTATACCAACACATATATACGGAATTTAGAAAGATGGCAATGATGACCCTGTATGCAAGACAGCAAAAAAGACACAGGTGTGTATAGCGGACCTTTGGGACTCAGAGGGAGAGGGAGAGGGTGGGATGATTTGAGAGAATGGCATTGAAACATGTATACTATCATGTAAGAATCAAATTGCCAGTCTATGTCCGATGCAGGATACAGCATGCTTGGGGCTGGTGCACGGGGATGACCCAGAGAGATGTTATGGGGAGGGAGGTGGGAGGGGGGTTCATGTTTGGGAACACATGTACACCCGTGGTGGATTCATGTCAATGTATGGCAAAACCAATACAGTATTGTGAAGTAAAATAAAGTAAAAATAAAAATAAAAAAAAAAAAACCCAGATAACAGATATGAGTACATGATAAAATCGAATAAAGTCCATTTAATATACAAAAAAAAAAACCCCATAATATCAGAAGGATTGTCGGTTTTCTAAAAGTTTGTGTTATACCAGGTTCAATCCTCTCATGGACAAAAGCAGGCGTCCACACAGAAAGTGGGGATCTTACTACACGAACAGGAGCAGGCATGCAGAGCGGGTACACAGATCTTTCAGGGAAGCTGTGTCTCTCACCGTCCCCCGCAAACCAGCTGCTACTTTCTTTCCAGGTAATAATTAAGTGGCATCATGCACTCAGGTTGTGTTACACTGTCAGGTTTGATTTGTGTCCAGGGAACCCTGCCTCTCTTGTGAGGGAACCCACTCCGTTTTCCCTCTGTCTATGTGAGTGAGAAGAGACTCGGACTCCCATGTCATTCAAAGACAGAGCCTCCCGTCTAAGAACCCGAGGCCTCTTGATTCTTATCCTATGTCGCTCCTTGGGATTTTTATGTTTCTTCATGGGTTAGGAACAAGGTGTCCTTGGGTGAGCTGTTAGAACTGAATGACTTTATAAAAGGCAACGATTAGGAGCCTTTTTGCATTATTAGACGTAAGTGAAATGCAATCCAACTGTAAAATTGCAGAGCTCGGGAGCCCAGGATGGAAGTTACGCTAGACAACACAGGTAGTAATTTGTCTGTCTTTAAGGATGCTTTCTAGGAAGAAAGATTCCAAGAAGTCTCTGGGCAGTCAATTGAATCACCCAATAACTCTTGTCAGAAAGTTCTGCCTTCTGTCTAGCTGAATTTTCTCTTGCTGTAATTTACACATCGTTTCTTTTAATAAGCTTCCAAGGAAGAGACAGAAAGGTCTCTGCTTCTGATAAGGTCATGACTTCCTCTACCTGAGGACAGCACATGAACCTCTCTTGTTTGCTGTGTAAGGAACTCAGCTCTTCTCACAGCACACGACCTTATTCTCTGGCTTCTTTTTCTCACTATGCATGACCTCATTCCAACTTTGCTTTACTTAAAAATATTAATTGAAGTCTACAAGGTGAAAATTCTAGCTAATTTTTATAGTGGTAGAGGTTGTAAGCAAAAGTGAAGTCGCTCAGTCGTGTCCGACTCTTTGCGACCCCATGGACTGTAGCCTACCAGGCTCCTCCCTCCATAGCATTCTCCAGGCAAGAGTACTGGAGTGGGCTGCCATTTCCTTCTCCAGGGGATCTTCCCAACCCAGGGACTGAACCCAGGTCTCCCGCATTCCAGGCAGATGCTTTAACCTCTGAGCCATTTATATTGAATACCTTCCAATATTACCTTGAGTTTAAAAAACTCAATCATGTGGAAGATGTATATCCAGTAGGTCTCTGACCTTTCTTGCTTGTTTTTACTTTTTTTCATTTTTCTTGTGTTGGGTAGGAATCCTAACTCTGCTGCTTTTTAGCTGTGCTATATTGGACAGAGTAGTTATCCCTCTTGCTCTCAATAACTTTGCTTGTGAAATTTGACTAATGTGATCTTGTCTCCATAAATATGATGTAGTAAGAATACAGAAAGTGCTCAAAAATGCAATTTTTTTCCTGAGTACATTTTAGTATTTTATATACAATATATGACCTTAATTGGCTTCTCTGGTGGCTCAGATGGTAAAGAATCTGCCTGCAGTGCAGGAGACCCAGGTTTGATCTCTGGATTGGGAAGATCCCCTGGAGGAGGGCATGGCTCCCCACTCCAGTATTCTTGCCTGGGAAGTCCCATGGACAGAGGAGCCTGGCAGGCTATGGTCCAAAGGGTGACAGAGAGTTGGACACAACTTGGCGACTGAACAACCAAGTGGCTGTGGGCTGCATACCTTATTAGGTTCTCTGTAATACCAAGTATTAAAATTAAGATGAAGTTATGTACAATTCATAGGTTTTCTTTTATACTTCTGTAGGGGTTTTCACTTCTGAGCTTCAGACTGGTGTTTCTCTTTAGAAAGACTGAGTGGGTGTCATTCTTGATCTTCACTGTTCCCTTAAGTGCTTCAGGAAAACATGTTTTCAGACTCAGTATAAAAATATATTAAGCTTAAATTCTCATCTTTCGTTTTCTCTCTACTTCACTTTGCATTTTTATATTCTTATTATAAAACTAGTGGTCAAAATTGAAAGCTACCTTTTTAACAATTTAATTTGCAATTATATTAATTATGATTTAATTCTTTTTTTTTTCACTAGCAAGTAAGAGTATTTTTCTTGGCTGCTCATTTTATTTTGCCTCATCCAGGTAAAGATGAAAGTCTGTAACACTTGGGACTCATCAGGTAAGTTTCTGTTAGAATGCCCGATGCTTTTCATAATCAGTACATACTTTGTGGGGGTGTTTCCTGGGCCTTTGTGCCAGGTTCTCTGAAGGAAGGAACTCAAAGTCATCTTCTCCCAGCACATAAGACAGAAGACAAACACACTGAATACTTGGGAATGGGAAACTGTCCCTTCATACATTTCATACATTGATCTATAGAAAATGGAGAGATCTTTGTGACTGATGAAATAGGGAAATAGCCTTGTGTTTAGAGTACACGAAAGAAAGAGCTTATAGTCGTATCTTCTGATTCTTACATTAGCAAGGTGCCCAGACATGTACCTAGTGTGTGTGTAGAAGGTTTTCAATGAAAGATGTGACAGGAAGTCCAAGGAATGGCTGTTCTGGGCCAGGCGGTGGTGGTGGGGCGCATGCAGAGTCATGCAGAAGACTTGTTAGGTTAGCTCAGGACTGGGACCAGATCAGCAGTATGGGAAGGTCACCTGGAGCGGTGGCTGCTGGCACAAGCTCGGCAGCTGGCTGCAGGGTGATTTGGGGGTGCAGTACCTGTCCTGCTCTGGGCCCTGGGGAGAAAGCTGAGATCCAAAATCTCCAAACAAAATGAAGACTGAGTTGAGTTCTGACTGAACGGGAATTTCAAATTTTAAACCAGAGCAAGGACACAAGCAGGGATGTGCAAGGAACTGGATTTCGGGGAGAGGAGTTGGTGAAGGGGGCAAAGGGAAGTCATCATGCAGGCAGCATGTACTGTTATTGGGAAGAAGCTGTAGGGTCTGACTGTGTTTCCAAGACAGAGATGCCTGATCTTTGTTTTTGTTGTTCTCTCTGGGAAATTATCTGTTATCATTTTATCATGTATCGACTCCGCCAAATTTGTGACTTCCTCCCTTCATATCTCCAGGGAATGAATTCTCTGCTCTAGTCCATATTATCTTTTTTCCCTTTTCTTCTAAAAACATTTTCAGCACTTCTTATGCAACAGACATCATGTTAAGGGATAAGAAACTGCCATCAAGGACTCTGCACTCTTGGAAGGGGCTTTGTGAACATCTAAAGCTGTTTTAAAATTCTTGTGCACTTCCTGTGTGATGAACCTTCAAGTTTTCCTCTGACTGTTCAAGAACTTCCTGTAAACTAGATGTAGACAATTGTTATTTGTCAATCATACATCAGTAAAATTGAGGGAAAATCTTTCTCTTCCTCTCTCTTTGTATGTATGTACATATATATCTCTAAAAGATAACTATATATTTATATTATATTTAAAAGGTAATATATATATTTACATGGGCTTTTCAGGTGGCACTAGTGGTAAAGAACTTGCCTATCAATGCAGGAGATGTAAGAGGTGCAACTTTGATCCCTGGGTTGGGAAGATCCCCTGGATGAGGACATGGCAACCCACTTCAGTATTCTTGCATGGAGAATCCCATGTACAGAGGAGCCTGGCGGGCTACAGTCCAAAGGGTTGCAAAGAGTTGGATATGACTGAAGTGACTTAGCAGCCTGCATATATTTACATATAATTAAAAGATAAATATATACTTCCTGCTGGCTCAGACGGTAAAGCGTCTGCCTACAATGTGGGAGATCGGGTTCAGTCCCTGGGTTGGGAAGATCTGCTAGAGAAGGAAATGGCAACCCACTCCAGTATTCTCGCCTAGAATATCCCATGGACAGAGGATCCTGGTAGGCTACAGTCCATGGGGTCACAAAGAGTCGAACACGACTGAGCAACTTCACTTCACATATATATAAAAGAAATATATGTATTTATATACATATTTAAAAGATAAATACACACACACACACACACACACACATATATACATCCTTCAACACAAATGTCAAGTTCTTATCTACTCTGCAGCCTTTCTGGTAATTATAATCCTCATTGTCCCTCATGTCTGTAGAACTTTGGGGAATTGATACATTCATAGTGTGAAATTATAAACTCATCAGTACTGGAATAGGTTTACTATCTCTTACTTAACAATTTTTAACCCTTGGAGAAATTCATCCCAGAAAAATGAACTGATTTGGTTGATTAGCACCGCTCTTTACAGAAAAACCAGAATTTGCATAGAATGGCTTAGATGATAACGAATGTGCCTGCAATGTAGAACCAAGTTCCATCCCTGGTTGGAAAGATCCCCTGGAGAAAGGATGGCTACTGACTGCAGGATTCTTGCCTGGAGAATCCCACAGACAGTTGGACATGACTGTGTAATTTACACTTTCACTTTCTTACTCTAAAATCGATCAGGTACCCAGCAAATTTCCTGGTTATAGAAGATGCTCAGTGAATTTCTAGCTTTATTCGCTAGGTGTCAATTTGTTCCTCACTAGATTGCAATTTCTTTAAGAATAGAGATGCTTTACCCTTGCATTGCATATTCTGCAGACCTGATGTGGAGCTGAAGCAGTCGTTGATGGTAAGCTTATATTTACTGATTAATTGTAAATGCAAACTTCTTTCTCATTATCTTCATATAAAGGAAGCAGAAATCTTAATAGAGAATCACCACGTTGATGTTAAGATCTGCTGTCATTGTGTCTTTAGCATAAAGAAGGATGTTTATGGTTCCTAGGCCCTGCAGTCAAGCAATGGGCTTGTCTTGGGACCATTACTCAAGTAAAGATGATTATTGATTGTTTATATTGCAAAGAACTGGCTGTTGAGATCTGCAAATATTTCCAAAGTCACCATAATACAGACATTCCTTAAATTGGAGTTAGTGATGATGCATTATCGGAACTGCCAAGAACCATTGCATCCCACAAATCAAGGGAAAATGGCTTCCTTTTTGTTGAGAGATATTCCAAGCTCCAAGCTTTAAGTTCAAGGCACAAGTTTAACTGTTTCACCACTGCATTCCTTGAGGGAAGATATTGTTTCCTATGGAGAATAAAATTAGAAGCATGAAACCTATGTGATTAAAGTTTTACTTGCTGAAGACTCTTACTGAATCAATATATATCTGAATGTAAAGCACATTTCTGTATTTTAGGAGACCAGGTGCTTAGGACAGAGACCATCAGGTTGTGATCTGTACTGTCACTGAGATTTGGGGAGGTTAGCTTCTGGGGTGCAAGCTGAGCAGGGTCCATTTTCATAATTGAAGAAATGGGGTTATAATGGTGGATCTTTCTTCTTGTCTGTGAGATGTATGTATTAAATAAACATCTAGGGCTTCCCTGTTGGCTCAGTGGTATAGAATCTGCCTGCCAATGCAGGAGACACAAGTTCGATCCCTGGTCTGGGAGGATTCCACATACTGAAGAGCAGCTAAGCCTGTGCTAAAAGTTGCTATTGAGCCTGTGCTTTAAAGCCCAGTAGCCATGGGCTCTGAGCCCATGACCTGCAGTTGCTGGAGCCCACACACCCTACAGCCTGTGCTCCACTGCAAGGGAAGCCACCGAAATAAGCCCCTGCACCACAATATAGGGTAGCCCCTGCTCACCACAATCAGATAAAGCTCACACAATAACAAAGACCCACCACAGCCCAAAAGTAAAATAATAGATAAATAAATCTTAAAGAAATAAAATAGACATCTAGAGACCCTCCTTTCTTATTCATTCTAAAATGGGACCAGATCCAGTTTTGAAGATTTCAGTGGGCTGAGTCCTTTCTAACGATTGCAAGATATACATCTATAGTGAGTGCAAAGGTGATAGAATATAAGCACACCTGACCACCTCCGCTATCAAATTCAAACTCAGCATTAAACCGAGAACACCATCTTGCTCCTCTGCAAAATAGCAAATAATGAAAAGGATATGAAACCATGAGAGATATACATATATTAAAAAAACCTTCCCTCATCCTTTTACAAATACATGATCTTAAATTATTCTCAAAGTGAAACTGCTTATCACCTCACGTATTTTGTGATCCTGGAGACATCTTAGGACATCACCCCTGTCATGAGAAAGTGATCAGAGAGGGCATCTCACCATCCTGCTGTGTTGGCTTTGTTCCCTCTCCTCTCCCTCCTCCTCCTTCTTCTTTCTCCTTCTCCTCCTTCTTCATTTCTCTCCCATCTCCTAAGTTTTCTTCCTTTCATCTTTTTTTTCGGAGGGCCTTCCCAGGTGGCACTAGTGGTAAAGAATCTACACGCCAGTGCAGGAGGAGACCGGGGTTCAATGGGTTGGAAGATCCCCTGGAGCAGGAAATGGCAACCCACTCCAGCATTCTTGCCTGGAAAGTTCCATGGAATGAGGAGCCTGGTGGGCTATAGTCCGTGGGGCTACAAAGAGTTGGACATGACTGAGCAACTGAGCACATCATATTTTAGGGGGTGAGGAATGTGAAAAATAAACCTTGGAAATAGAAACAGAAATCTAATTTCATCAGTTCCCTGGGCTTGATGCTTTATGGCACCTACGAACAAGTCTTATTTGTATTCAAGTTTTATGCTTCATTATGTCATTTTAAATGAAGCAATGCAATAAAAACCAGGAGAGAGAGTGGGACTCCTGTCGTGGTACCAGAAGATATGGAGGGTCATCAAAAAGAGCCATGCCAGTGGAGTGTCTTCCGAAACGTCTAAAACGCTTAAAAATGTTTTCTGACAAGGTGGATTCTTAGGAGAGAAACAGTATCATTCTCTTTTTTTAACATTTAATATTGTTTTTTTTTTATTTTTCTTTATTTTACTTTACAGTACTGTATTGGTTTTGCCATATATCAACATGAATCCGATTCCACTAGTATCCTGGAAGGGACTGGACAAAACCGATAGGTATTCCCAGCAAGATGTTGTTGTTCTTTTTTCTTTTCATTTCCTTCTCCTCCTCTTCCTCTTCCTTCCCCCTCCTTCCCTCTCCTTTTTTCTCTTCCTCTTCTTTTCTCCTTCACTTCCTCTTCCTCCTTCTTTTTAGAAAATTCCTTTTGGTTCATTCATTCACTCATTTGCTCACTTACAGAATAAAGCCTTTCCCTTGGACTCCGTTCAGTTAAAAACTTCATCTTAGGAGCTACTTTATTCCTCTAGTGCTTTTTTTCCTTTCTGGTTTTGCCTGCTTTTTCTTGGTGCTGACAGCAGCTGATGGCCGCCAACAATGCTGACATTATGAATGGGTTATGAAGGCAATGAAGATGCTTACCTTTCTAATCAAGAACAACAAGCAGAAATGAATGTGCTTCCACTGGCAATACTCACTGCAGACACGTCACAGTAATGTGTCCCTTTTTTTAGGATTAGCTTCTGCTTTGTGTCACTGTGGGTATGGAAATTCAGGGGGAACTGATATTTATTTGTTCATTCATTAAAAAAAATCTATAGTGGAGTATAATTGATTTACAATGTGTTAGCTTCTGCTGTACAACAAAGTGAATCATTTATATATATATATATATATATATATATATATATATATATATATATATATTCACTCTTTGTTAGCTTCTTTTCCCTCATAGGACATTACAGAATATGGGTAGAATTCCCTATGCTTTATAGTATGTCCTCATTATTTTTTTTTCTTTTTTTTTAATTTTATTTTTGTTTTATATACAGTTCACGCATTCATTTTAAGGTTCGTGTAATCAGTACTCAGTATTAAGCCAGAAGTCTTATACACTAATCTAGTGTCTAAAGACCCTGAGGATTCTTGAGACTATGTATAAGTAGGTTCTTGAAGTCAGAATTATTTTATATAATGTTAAAACATCGTGTTCCACTTTGTTGGCTTTGAGCTGGTGATGCAAAAGCATTAGGAACCAGGATTATGCTCCTGGACCCTACTGAGAAGTCATGTGTTCATTACTGTCACACACTGACAAAATAAAAGGGTTTTTATTCAAGAATATCTATAATAAAGCAGTAAAAGTTATTGATTTTATTAAATCTGATTCTTTAAATAGAATATTTTTTTGTATTCTGTGAAACAAGATGGAAAGTATGTATCAAGCACTTAGTTATTTGTTTACTTTCTTCATAAACTGCTTCTTTATTTGAAGGAGGAATTGACATCCTGTAATTATTTAGATTTTATTATTTCACCAACATTTTTGGGAAAAGAACAAAGTCAGTCACTTGAAGGTAAAATACTGACAATTTGGGGTGCCAATGACAGTATTCAAGATTTTAAGTTAAAAATAGGATTTTGGAAAACTTGAATCTGCCACTGTGAGTTTGTCACCTCAATAATTAAAGGCTTCTCTGAAAAGATGAGCGCTGATACTGAGAAATGCAAAATTCTGATGTTGTATAATGAGCTGTACCAACATTTGGAATCTCTGCTTAGCTTAGTGAACAGATATTTTCCAAATGACTGCTGCATAATATTGAAGAATTATGCATGAGTGAAAGAGACACTCAAAGCCCAAGATACATCAGTAGTTCTTGATGGAACAGAATGCTAAAAAGTTCATTTATATGGTTTCAGATTCAACACAGCAACTAACCTTTAAGAAAGTACATGTTGCCAACCTTTGGTGTGGTTTCAAATAATAATATTCACAATTATCTGAAAAGGCTGTCAAAATACTTGCCATTTTTGAAACTATTACATATGTATGTGAAGACAAATTTTCTTAATATATGTCCACCAAAGTAAAATATGAGAATCTAGCTGTTCTTTTAAAAAAAACATTAAATGGATTTGCAAAAATGGAAGGCAGTGCTATTCTTCTCATTCTTTTGGATAATATAGTTATTTTTCACAAAAGATATTGTTGTTAATAATAGCTTGTGGGGGGCTTGTGGTTTTAAATTAATTGATCAAACATCATTTTGTTTTTAATAACATTTTCAAAATTTCAAACGTTTTAATTTAAAACATAGGAAACAGGACTAAGTGTAACTCTTGTAAATAAAGGCTTGTTTGGGTGCTTGATCATCTTTAAGACTGTAAAACGGTAATGAGCCTCAAATGTTTGAGAGCTGCTGTCTTGGTCTGACTTTGGGACTTAAAGGCTTGAATTGAAAAGGCCATGGAACCAGTACTTGCAAACTGAGAACTTCAGTTTTTTCTTTGGTTATTTAAATTACTCTATTTGGGGGAAATTGCTTCTTTTAAGGCTCAAAATATTCATTGTGATTCAGTTGTTTTTCCTCTTTCAGATTCTGCAAAATTGATCCAGGCAGAGAATGTCACTGAAATTTTTAACATAATGCCATGTTGAGCTCAACATCTGTTATCTTTTTGCCTTTGTTCCTGCTTGTAGTAGAAATCCTGCCCCCCTCACACCCTCTTCACCCCCAATTCGCATTATCTTATGCAAATAATGGAAAAGCAAAGTAAACATTAGATAAAAGTTCTTTTTGTGTATTCTTTTAAAAGATTTGTCAAATACGAGTAAAAATAAATCTATTTGGCCCAAGTAGTTTTTTTTCAGAAATATTTTAAAGTGAAAATACACATATACACCTTTTTTTTTTTTTTTTTTCCTTTACAGTGGTGGTCATGGGGTTAGACAAAAGATGAGAGAAAATAATTCTTTATTTTTCTGCCCAGAGACTCAAAATGCATATGTGTGATTATGCACTAACGATAAAGAAAGTCATTCAGTTACTGAAGCGAAGAGTTAACATTAGTCTGTTAATGATTTAGGGACAATTAGATACCTACTGGGAAAGATAACATAAGCTCTCTGCTTCTTATATGTACTGTAAGAAAATTTAGGTAAGTCCATTTATTGTATAGGGATAGAGGTGGTCTGTCTTAGCACATATCCAAAGAACATGAGCCACAAAGGAAAAGTATTCGTAGGTTTGATGGCAGAAAGCTAAAAAATCTTGTGTTATTCATTAGAAAAAAAAAGTATTGGGAATTTTTTAGTATATGTAATCAACAAATTATCAATATCCATAGTGTATAATATTTGTAAAGTGAAAGTGAGGTCACTCTGTCATGTATGATTCTTTGCAACCCCATGGACTGTAGCCTACTAGGCTCCTCCATCTATGGGATTTTCCAGGCAAGAATACTGGAGTGGATTGCCATTTCCTTCTCCAGGGGATCTTCCCTACCCAAGGATCAAACCCAGGTCTCCCGCATTGCAGTCAGATGCTTTACCGTCTGAGTCACCAGGGTACTCCTACAAATCAACACGAAAAAGGCAGGTTTGGTTAAAGGTCAGAAAATACAATAATAATAAGAGATGTGTATAGCCTGCAAATGCAGGAATAATTTGTCTAGTTGATAGTATTGTAAAGATTGGAACCATCCAGAGTTGAGACATGTGAACAGGTTCTCATGCCCAGTTGGAAGGATTTTGAAGTGTCCAAATGTGACATCTAAACTAGCAATTCCACAGTTAGTAATTTTTTCTTGGAATATTCACATATATGGTCAAAGATAAGTAGAGGATGTTCATTGTTTTCAACAGTAAAAATAGTAGTAACCAATAATAAATTAAATAAATGATGGCAAATTATCTTGACAGGTTCCTGTGCAGTTGCAAAAATAAATGTAATTTTATATACAATGAGTACACATATTTTATTGTATGTTCAGTATAAAAAGTTGTGATTCTTTCTATAAAAATATTGTGTGTTTTTACAGTTCTAGCTATAAAATTCTATAGAATCTATCTATAAAATACAAATTCTATCCATAAAAATACATGTATAATACATGTCTATATGCATTGATCAACTGTCTTTGGAAGGTATACACCAAATATATCTTCCTATAGTGAGAGCTGCTCTGCATCAGTGATGCACTTGTGAGAGATTTTGGTTTTTTTTACTAATTGATTTATCTCTTCTAAACTTAAAAAAAAATTACAATGAGCATATATTAATGGTAAATGTAATTAGATTGAAGTCTATAATTACCAGACACGTTACTTGAATAAAGTAGGTTTGTTAATGTTAATTAAATTTTCCTGGTGAAATTAAAATAATACAAACAGCTCACAAGATGGATGCAACTTAAACCATTGATTTGAGATATAAATTAATTCTTGAATTATGACCACATTGCACCTTTTGAAGCTTAGGGAGTAAACTTACTATGAGCCCTTCTCTCCTTTTAAGTAATTAACTTCTTAAAATTGAAGTTTGGGCCATTGCAGTCTAGTTGACACTTCCAAACTCTCCCTGTAATACAACACAGGATGAATTTAAAACTGAAAGCAGGAGAAACAATAACTTTTCTTGTATCATGGCTTGATATCTAGAAAGTAGGATGAAGTCAGAGATGCATAGAAAGGAAACTCATCCTGTAGTCAGGAGAACCAGTTTCTTTTTTTTTTTTTAATTTTTAAAATTTGTTCATTTGACTGCATCAGATTTTAGTTGCATTGTGTGAGATCTCTTTCCTTGTGGCACGTGGATTCTCTACCTGTGGCACATGGGCTCCAGAGCATGGGTTCAGCAGTTGGGGTGGGCATGCTTAGTTGCTCCATGGCATACGGGATCTTGGTTCCCTGACCAGGGATCAAACCCACATCCCCTGCATAAGGCACATCCTTGACCACTGGACTGTTAAGGAAGTCCCAGGTGAGCCAGTTCTGAAGATGCTCTATAAATTTCTTGATTTCCCTGATTCTTAGTATTAACAATTATGAATTTGGATTTAAGCTATAGGCGATTGTATTGAGACATTTTTGTCCAGGAATTATTTTTGTAGTAGAGTTATTTGAAAATTTAAAAAACTCATTATTCTAGTTTTAATAAAGCCGTTGGAAAACTAACCCAAGTTGAAAGAAATAAGCTCTCTTGTGAAATAGATTTTACCCCTGAATATAATGACTGCAGATCGGAAGCACTGTCCCATCTGTTACCTTGAGATGTAGTTTTACTATTGTAAAAAAACTATTGTAAAAAAACTATAAACTCAAGGGAAACAAAACAAGGAGTTGTCTGTTAGAGATCAGTGTCAGGTAAATGTCAAATAAAGCCTAGTCAAATGTCAAATAAAACCACCAAAGCAAAAGTGGTTTCACTCCATACTTGGAATTGTGGTAGTTTCCATGAAGAATGCAAAACAAAATGCATGAATGAGGTGGCATGTACGTGGTCTAATCAAATCTTACAATGTACTAAAGAATAACACCCTTTGATATAGTATGTATGTAAAATATTGAAATGTTGACTATTAGTATAGGGTGAAAGTGAAAGTGTTTGTCACTCAGTTGTGTCCGATTCTTTGCGGCCTCATAGACTAGGCTCCTCTGTCCATGGAATTTTCCAGGTAGGAATACTGGAGTGAGTAGCCACTCCCTTCTCCAGGGGGTCTCCTGACCCAGGGATCAAACCTGAGTCTCCTGCATTGCAGACAGATTATTTACCTTCTGAGCCACCAGGTAATGAATGTCAAAAATGCAGGTCTTGGATTAAGACAGTATGTGAATCACTAACTAATTACAAGCTGTCAGGAGGTGTAACCTCAGAAGACAGCACTATGGGATAATCTGGAACCTGAACAGTGAGGGGAGGATGCTGAGCTGGGTCTGGAACAATAGATAGGATTTAGTTCAGATGCAGATCTATGAGGGCCTGGAATAGGTTCCAGAAATAACAGAAATTACCGGCAACTCTCCCATTCACTTATGAAGCATTTTCTGTTATTTGTGATGAATTAGGGGAAAGGGTTTGATATAATGTCCCTGATAATGATTGTTACCTTCTAAAATTTTAAACATTGTGCTTTATGAATAAATAAATGAACAAAAGCTATAAACTATTAGCTAGGTGGGTGATTAGCATTTAAAGACCCGTTTTCCTTACATATTCTTTTTTAAAAAAATTAATGAAGTATAGTTGATTTACAATGTTAATTTCTTTTGTATAGCAAAGTGACTCAGTCATACATATACATCTATGTACCTTTTCATATTTTTTTCCATTATGGTTTATCACGGGATTTGAAAATAATTTCCTGTGCTATGCCTTAGCACCTTGTGGTTTATCCATCCTATATATAAAAGTTTGCTGAATATTACTCAGCCATCAGAAATAACGCCATTTGCAACAACATGGGTGGACCTAGAGATTATTATTCTAAGCTAAATAAGTCAGACAAAAACAAATATCATATGATATCACTTTATGTGGTATCTTCTTGTGTATTCTTTTTAAATCATATTTACAGTTTCTTTTTTAAAGTGAGCCTTCAGTTCAGTTCAGTCGCTCAGTCCTGTCTGACTCCCTGCAACCCCATGAATCGCAGCACGCCAGGCCTCCCTGTTCATCACCATCTCCCGGAGTTCACCCAGACTCACGTCCATCGAGTCCGTGATGCCATCCAGCCATCTCATCCTCTGTCGTCCTCTTCTCCTCCTGCCCCCAATCCCTCTCAGCATCAGAGTCTTTTCCAATGAGTCAACTCTTCGCATGAGGTGGCCAAAGTATTGGAGTTTCAGCTTTAGCATCAGTCCTTCCAAAGAAATCCCAGGGTTGATCTCCTTCAGAATGGACTGGTTGGATCTCCTTGCAGTCCAAGGGACTCTCAAGAGTCTTCTCCAACACCACAGTTCAAAAGCATCAATTCTTTGGCATTCAGCTTTCTTCATAGTCCAACTCTCACATCCATACATGACCACAGGAAAAACCATAGCCTTGACTAGACGGACCTTAGTCGGCAAAGTAATGTCTCTGCTTTTGAATATACTATCTAGGTTGCTCATAACTTTTCTTCCAAGGAGTAAACGTCTTTTAATTTCATGGCTGCAATCACCATCTGCAGTGATTCTGGAGCCCAAAAAAATAAAGTCTGACACTGTTTCCACTGTTTGCCCATCTACTTCCCATGAAGTGATGGGACCAGATGCCATGATCTTCGTTTTCTGAATGTTGAGCTTTAAGCCAACTTTTTCACTCTCCTCTTTCACTTGCATCAAGAGGCTTTTTAGTTCCTCTTCACTTTCTGCCATAAGGGTGGTGTCATCTGCTTATCTGAGGTGATTGATATTTCTCCCGGCAATCTTGATTCCAGCTTGTGTTTCTTCCAGTCCACCGTTTCTCATGATGTACTCTGCATAGTAGTTAAATAAGCAGGGTGACAATATACAGCCTTGACGTACTCCTTTTCCTATTTGGAACCAGTCTGTTGTTCCATGTCCAGTTCTAGCTGTTGCTTCCTGATCTGCATACAGATTTCTCAAGAGGCAGGTCAGGTGGTCTGGTATTCCCATCTCTCTCAGAATTTTCCACAGTTGATTGTGATCCACACAGTCAAAGGCTTTGGCATAGTCAAGAAAGCAGAAATAGATGTTTTTCTGGAACTCTCTTGCTTTTTCCATGATCCAGCGGATGTTTGCAATTTGATCTCTGGTTCCTCTGCCTTTTCTAAAACCAGCTTGAACATCAGGGATTTCACGGTTCACGTATTGCTGAAGCCTGGCTTGGAGAATTTTGAGCATTACTTTACTAGCATGTGAGATGAGTGCAATTGTGTGGTAGTTTGAGCATTCTTTGGCATTGCCTTTCTTTGGAATTGGAATGAAAACTGGCCTTTTCCAGTCCTGTGTCCACTGCTGAGTTTTCCAAATTTTCTGGCATATTGAGTGCAGCACTTTCACAACATCATTTTTCAGGATTTGAAACAGCTCCACTGGAATTCCATCACCTCCACTAGCTTTGTTCATAGTGATGCTTTCTAAGGCCCACTTGACTTCACTTTCCAAGATGTCTGGCTCTAGATTAGTGATCACATCATCATGATTATCTGGGTCGTGAAGACCTTTTTTGTACAGTTCTTCCATGTATTCTTGCCACCTCTTCTTAATATCTTCTGCTTCTGTTAGGTCCATACCATTTCTGTCCTTTATCGAGCCCATCTTTGCATGAAATATTCCCTTGGTATATCTAATTTTCTTGAAGAGATCTCTAGTCTTTCCCATTCTGTTGTTTTCCTCTGTTTCTTTGCATTGATCGCTGAAGAAGGCTTTCTTATCTCTTCTTGCTATTCTCTGGAACTCTGCATTCAGATGCTTCTATCTTTCCTTTTCTCCTTTGCTTTTCGCCCCTCTTCTATTCAGAGCTATTTGTAAGGCCTCCTCAGACAGCCATTTTGCTTTTTTGCATTTCTTTTCCATGGGGATGGTCTGGATCCTTGTCTCCTGTACAATGTCATGAACCTAATTCCATAGTTCATCAGGCACTCTATCTATCAGATCTAGTCCCTTAAATCTATTTCTCACTTCCACTGTATAATCATAAGAGATTTGATTTAGGTCATACCTGAATGGTCTAGTGGTTTTCCCTACTTTCTTCAATTTAAGTCTGAATTTGGCAATAAGGAGTTCATGATCTGAGCCACAGTCAGCTCCTGGTCTTGTTTTTGTTGACTGTATAGAGCTTCTCCATCTTCGGCTGCATAGAATATAATCAATCTGATTTCGGTGTTGACCATCTGGTGATGTGAGCCTGGGAGAACTAAATTTATTTAAAATCTACTGTCAGTTGCTGTCCTTTTTTTTCCTTGGAAAAGCCTTGGTGTAGGTTTGTTTCCCTTATTCTCTGAGTGAGAAGATTCAGGCAGAGAGAGAGATTTGCCTAGTCTCACGTGTTCTAGAAGATCTGAGATTGCGTGCATAACTCTAGTGTTTAATCATTCTGTGACGTTGTTGTTCATTCATTAAATTTACTTTACTCTTTCACACCATTGAAAGAAGATTTTGATTTTACTGCTCTGGAGCCTGAAGAGTGAATGTGTCTTGAAAACACAGGTCTAGCTGCTAACAGAGATCACTGAGCACTTGACTACTTCCCTTAAATATTATTTACAGTTGGTGTTTTAATTGTGTCCTCATCTGAAATGCAAGAAATGCAAGAACATGCAAAGGAAAGGCATTCATGAAACTCTTTAGGGTACTCTTCAAAAGTGTCATTCACCACAGTGCCTCAGCCTTACTGTTGACATCCGAATACAATTTTCTTTTTGGCATTAGTCTTTTCATCTGGAAAACTATGAAGACAATGTATTTAATTAAATGAATAATTATGGGAACAGAGAATCCCCTGGTCCAGTGGTCAAGACTTGGGCTTTCACTGTGGTGGACCTGTGTTTGATCACTGGTCAGGGAACTGAGATCCCACAAGCCATGCAGTGCTGCCAAAAAAAATTATGGGAGCAAACTGAATTTTCTACTACAAATAAGTTTATCCAATAGAGTTGAAGGGAATGAAAAGTCAATTGCTATATTATTTTGCTAATGGAACCTCAATCTGACCAAATCTTGAAAAGATCTCAAGGTCCAAATAGTTTTGAAGCAGAAGGAAGTTTTCCAATGGTGTGTTTTTCCTTGTGTTTCCAATGGTCTCTTAAACTTGATTAGAATTTAACACACTGAAAAAGGAATCTTTATAACCCACTGCCAAGCAACACAACTAAAACTGTACTCTTTCCTGTTACTTCACTGGACTAAGATTGTCTTTGACTGCAGAAATTATTTACATATTGCTCACAAACACCCCTCTCTGACTAGTTTAAATACAGTCACAATTTCATAAGTTCTGTCTCCAAATTGGAAGATTTCTCCTCATTCCTGTTCTTCCTGTTGTCACCACAAGACATGTCAGACTTTTATGACAACAGAGTTCATTTTTTTGTGTCCAGTGTTTCTCCCTTAAGTCTCTTCTACACACTTTGCTTCTCTTTCTAATGTACATATTTGACCATGTCTTCTTTAGAAAGGACTCTGTGGCCTTGCCCTGCAGAGAAGCGACCCTTTTCAGTCTAGACCCCGCAGGGCCTCACTTTCTGGCCTCACTCTTCATTCCAACTACATCTCCTGGACATCTTGTCCTTCAGTCCTACCAGAAAACCTACCATTTTTGAATCCATGCTGTTAGTTACAATATAGATTTTGCTTTGTGTAGAGGAGACCCCATGGCTGTGACTTAACCCTGTAACAACTCAGGGGTGGTCAAAGACTGCTATATGCATCTACCCCGTCACCTCAGGACCCAGACTCTGCCCTGTGAGGTGCTTCACCTCTTTCTGCATCACCAGTGTGACGCAGTGCCAGGTTCCCATGTCCAGCAGCTCAGAGGAGGAGGTGAGGAAAATGGACAGCATCTGCACTGAAAACACATCCTGGAATGTGGCTGAATCATTTCCTCTCAATTATCATTGGCCAGACCTTAGGGACACTTAGTCACCTCGTCAGACTAGTTACTTAGAAGGCAATGTTTTGGTTCAATCTTGGAGACCCCAGAAGAATCAATACAGGCTTGCATGAATCAAGGTTCCACTGGAAGACTTCATTAGTGAGACCTTGTAAGCGTCTTATCTCAGTCTTTGTGTGGAAGCTTGGAGAAGATAAAAACTCTGCACTTTAAGCAGTTAAACTCCAACTTGTCATCTCTTGCCCTCTTTCTGCATCCTTCAGTTTAGTTTGGTTCAATGGCTCAGTCATCTCCGACTCTTTGAAACCTCATAGACTGCAGCATGCCAGGCCTCCCTGTCCATCGCCAACTCCCAGAGTTTACTCAGACTCATGTCCATTGAGTCGGTGGTACCATCCAACCATCTCATCCTCTGTCGTCCCTTTCTCCTCCCACCTTCAATCTTTCCCAGCATCACAGTCTTTTCAAATGACTCAGTTTGCATTAGGTGGCCAAAATACTGGAGTTTCAGCTTCAACATCAGTCCTTCCAATGAATATTCAGACTGACTTCCTTTAGGATTGACTGGTTTGATCTCCTTGCTGTCCAAAGGACTCTCAAGAATCTTCTCCAACACCACAGTTCAAAAGAATCATTTCTTCAGCGCTCAGCTTTCTTTAGAGTCCAGATCTCGCATCCATACATGACTACTGGAAAAACCATAGCTTTGACTAGACAGACATTTGTTGGCAAAGTAATGTCTCTGCTTTTTAATATGCTGTCTAGATTGGTCATAAATTTTCTCCCAAGGAGTAAGCATCTTTTAATTTCATGGCTGCAGTCACCATCTGCAGTGATTTTAGGGGCCCCCCAAAATAAAGTCTTTCACTGTTCCCACTGTTTCCCCATCTATTTCCCATGAAGTGATGGGACCAGATGCCATGATCTTAGTTTTCTTAATGTTGCATCCTTCAGTGCAGTGCTGTTCACTTGCTCAGCCATGTCTGACTCTTTGTGACCCCGTGAATTGCAGCAGGCCAGCCGTCCCTGTCCATCACCAACTCCAGGAGTTCACTCAAACTCATGTCCATAGAGTCGGTGATGCCATCCAGCCATCTAATCCTCTGTTGTCCCCTTCTCCTCCTGCCCCCAATCCCTCCCAGCATCAGGGTTTTTCCAATGAGTCAACTCTTTGCATGAGGTGGCCAAAGTATTGGAATTTCAGCTTTAGCATCAGTCCTTCCAAAGAAGACCCAGGACTGATCTCCTTTAGAATGGACTGGTTGGATCACCTTGCAGTCCAAGGGACTCTCAAGAGTCTTCTCCAACACCACAGGTCAAAAGCATCAATTCTTCAGCACTCAGCTTTCTTCACAGTCCAACTCTCACATCCATACATGACCACTGGAAAAACCATAGCCTTGACTAGATGGACCTTCGTTGGCAAAGTAATGTCTCTGCTTTTTAATATGCTATCTAGCTTGTTCATAACTTTACCTCCAAGGAGTAAGCATCTCTTAATTTCATGGCTGCAGTCACCATCTGCAGTGATTTTGGAGCCCCCAAAAATAAAGTCTGACACTGTTTCCACTATTTCCTCATCTACTTCCCATGAAGTGATGGAACCAGATGCCATGATCTTCGTTTTCCAAATGTTGAGCTTTAAGCCAACTTTTTCACTTTCCTCTTTCACTTTCATCAAGAGGCTTTTTAGCTCCTCTTCACTTTCTGCCATAAGGGTGGTGTCATCTGCATATCTGAGGTGATTGATATTTCTCCCAGCGATCTTGATTCCAGCTTGTGCTTCTTTCAGCCCAGCGTTTCTCATGATGTACTCTGCATAGAAGTTAAAGGAGCAGGTTGACAACATACAGCCTTGACGTACTCCTTTTCCTATTTGGAACCAGTCTGTTGTTCCATGTCCAGTTCTAACTGCTGCTTCCTGACCTGCGTACAGGTTTCTCAAGAGGCAGGTCAGGTGGTTTGGTATTCCCGTCTCTCTCAGAATTTTCCACAGTTTATTGTGATCCACACAGTCAAAGGCTTTGGCATAGTCAATAAAGCAGAAATAGATGTTTTTCTGGAACTCTCTTACTTTTTCCATGATCCAGCGGATGTTGGCAATTTGGTCTCTGGTTCCTCTGCCTTTTCTAAAACCAGCTTGAACATCAGGAAGTTCATGGTTCATGTATTGCTGAAGCCTGGCTTGGAGAATTTTGAGCATTACTTTACTAGCATGTGAGATGAGTGCAATTGTGCGGTAGCTTGAGCATTCTTTGGCATTGCCTTTCTTTGGGACTGGAGTGAAAAACTGACTTTTTCCAGTCCTGTGTCCACTGCTGAATTTTCCAAATTTGCTGGCATATTGAGTGCAGCACTTTCACAGCATCATTTTTTAGGATTTGAAATAGCTCAACTGGAATTCCATCACCTCCACTAGCTTTGTTCATAGTGATGCTTTCTAAGGCTCACTTGACTTCACATTCCAGGATAATGGCTGTAGGTGTGTGATCATACCATCGTGATTATCTCAGTTGTGAAGATCTTATTGTACTGTTCCTCTGTATATTCTTGCCACCTCTTCTTAATATCTTCTGCTTCTGTTAAGTCCCTTCCTTTTCTATCTTTTTTGAGCCTATCTTTGCATGAAATGTTCCCTTGGTATCTCTAATTTTCTTGAAGAGATCTCTAGTCTTTCCCATTCTGTCGTTTTCCTCTATTTCTTTGCATTGATCACTGAGGAAGGCTTTCTTATCGCCCCTTGCTATTCTTTGGAGCTCTGCATTCAGATGCTTATATCTTTCTTTCTCCTTTGCTTTTTGCTTCTCTTCTTTTCACAGCTATTTTTAAGCCCTCCTCAAACAGCCATTTTGCTTTTTTGCATTTCTTTTTCTTTGAGATGGTCTTGATCCGTGTCTCCTGGACAGTGTCTTAAACCTCCGTCCATAGTCATCAGGCACTCTGTCTATCAGATATAGTCCCTTAAATCTATTTCTCACTTCCACTGTATAATCAAAAGGGATTTGATTTAGGTCATACCTGAATGGTCTAGTGGTTTTCCCTACTTCCTTCATTTTAGGTCTGAATTTGGCAATAAGGGGTTCATGATCTGAGCCATAGTCCGCTCCCGGTCTTGTTTTTGCTGACTGTATAGAGCTTCTTCATCTTTGGCTGCAAAGAATATAATCAGTCTGATTTTGGTGTTGACCATCTGGTGATGTCCACGTGTAGAGTCCTCTCTTGTGTTGTTGGAAGAGGGTGTTTGCTATGACCGGTGTGTTCTCTTGGCAAAACTCTATTAGCCTTTGACCTGCTTCATTCCATACTCCAAGGCCAAATTTACCTGTTATTCCAGGTGTTTCTTGACTTTCTACTTTTGCCTTCTAGTTCCCTATAATGAAAAGGACATCTTTTTTGGTTGTTAGTTCTAAAAGGTCTTGTAGGTCTTCATAGAACTGTTCCACTTCAGCTTCTTCGGCATTACTGGTTGGGGCATAGGCTTGGATTACTGTGATATTGAATGGTTTGCCTCTGAAACGAACAGAGGTCATTCCGTCATTTTTGAGAGTGCATCCAAGTACTGCATTTCAGACTCTTTTGTTGCTCACGATGGCTACTCCATTTCTTCTAAGGGATTCCTGCCCACAGCAGTAGATATAATGGTCATCTGAGTTAAATTCACCCATTCCAGTCCATTTTAGTTTGCTGATTCCTTGAATGTTGACAGTCACTCTTGCCATCTCCTGTTTGACCACTTCCAATTTGCCTTGATTCATGGACCTAACATTCCAGGGTCCTATGCAATATTGCTCTTTATAGCATCAGAACTTGCTTCTATCACCAGTCATATCCACAACTGAGTATTGTTTGTGCTTTGGCTCCATCCCTTCATTCTTTCTGGAGTTATTTCTCCACTGATTTCCTGTAGCATTTTGGGCAGCTACTGACCTGGGGAGTTCCTCTTTCAGTATCCTATCATTTTACCTTTTCATATTGTTCATGGGGTTCTCAAGGCAAGAATACTGAAGTAGTTTGCCATTCCCTTCTCCAAGGGACCACATTCTGTCAGACCTCTCCACCATGACCTGTCTGTCTTGGGTGGCCCCACATGGCATGGCTTAGTTTCATTGAATTAGACAAGGCAGTGGTCCATGTGATCAAATTGGCTGGTTTCCTGTGATATGGTTTCAGTGTGTCTGCCCTCTGATGCCCTCTCTCAACACCTACCATCTTACTTGGGTTTTTCTTACCTTGGATGTGGGGTATCTCTTCACGGCTGCTCCAGCAAAATGGCTTGGTCCTTCTCAAATAACAGTGACACCTGCTGTGGATGGGCTCTGATCTCAGGTTCAGCTCTGCCTGTGTTTCTCTGCAGTCACAGCAAAGGGGAATCAGGAGGAAGTTCAGTGCTTTCTTCTAAGCAAGTTGATGAGCTCTTGAGAAATCTGTCCAGCTAATCGTGTATGATGCTTGGAGGGTGTCGAGAATGACCCTGAGGGCCCCCAACTGGCTTTTGAACCATTGTATAGCTTTTCTCTGAGATTTGTTCATAATTCTGACCCATCTTACAGGACTAGGTTCTATTCTTGCCCTCATTTAATCAGCTACCTTTGTCCTTCCTTCAAACAAACCTCTGGGTCCATATTGGCCTCTTATTGTCACACAATAAAGTCTTACTCAGGTCAGTCTTCCACTTTATTCTTCTCTCATTAACCTCTCAAAAAAGGCACAGTACAGAGATACAGAAACAAACATAAATATTCCATTGGGAAAACTTTTCATTTCTATTTTCCAATCATATTGATATTTCCAAAATGTTTTATAACTGATCAAAGTAATATATGTTGGAGGAGAAAAAGAAATACAAAATTGAATCCTCAGCAACAACCTGTACTTTTATAGAAAAGTCAGATAATGTAATCCATTATGTATTTATTTATTTAGACCATGGCAGTTCACATATGCATACTTAAGATGTGAATTTTCTGGTTGTCATGTACATTTGTCTGAGTAAGCCAAGGGCTTCCCAAGTGGCACTAAGTGGTAAAGAACCCACCTGCCACTGCAGGAGACCTCAAAGACGCTTGTTTGTTTGATCCCTGGGTCAGGAAGATCCCCTGGAGGAGAGCATTGCAATTCACTCCAGTATTCTTGCTTGGAGAATCCCATGGACAGAGGAGCCTGGCAGGCTACAGTCCATGGGGCCACAAAGAGTATCAGACACGACTGAAGTGAGTTGGCATACAGTACACAAGAGTGAGCTAAGGCTAACAAGAGTTCCACAAACCAGGTCACAGTCTTACACTGTTATTTCCTTTGATTGGAGAAGCAGAAAATATGCCATAGTAAGGTCTTCAATTCAGAGTAGTTGATGTTAAACCCTTGTTTCTTCTAAGACATTTCTTTCTTTCTTTCTTTTTTTTTTTTCCCCACTTCTCTCATTCCCCAGTGCATACCCAAAGCAGTAAGTGGACACTGATCTCTTACTGTGAAGATAACTTTCAGATTGCTCTATAGAAATTACAACTATTTAGACTGCTTCAAATGACGTAATTTCTCCATTTTGGATGTCTACATTTGGACAGTTCACTCTGTAGTCGCTGAAGTATTTTACAAGTGGTTTAAGAGTTGACTACAACAAAAAAAAAATCCGTTTGCATTCTTGTTGATGTTTAAAGATGCAGACCTCATATAGTATAATTTTATTCCATCTTGTTGGAGTTAATTCAGAAAATATGGCCAACCAGGTGGTATCAAAGGGTTTTGCTACTTCTGAAGACATTAGCATATAAACACACCACAACATATGGTTAAAGCTTCATTTACAGGTGTGACAACATCGGCATTTTATACTAAATCAATGTAATAGTGTACTGAGCTAGCTGCCTTGGCAGAAGTATTCAGCTGTTTGTTTTTTTTTTTTTTAATTTATATACACAGTATAGATTCAGTGAGCATTTATTTTGATTACAATAAATTCAGTAATTCTGTTGTCTTGGAGAGGCAGGAAAGTGAAATTATCTTCCCCAGGGGAGAGTTAAGGTGCTGATCTTTCCAGGGGGAACTTCTACTCAAACATCCTGGAATCATTAAGATTAACTATATTTTTCTGATATTTTTGTCTCTGTACCTTTTACCATTCTTGAACTTTATTGCTAGTTACAAAAAAGCAAAATGTTATTATCACTTTCAGTGGTGAAATATATTAACAAAAGACAGGAGAAGTTTAAAGGACCCAAATGGAAATATCTGAATGAAATACCATAAATTCAGGGAGCACTTTAGAAAATTTCTCATGTCTTGATTTTTTGAATTGCATGCAGGTTTTATGAGTTCACAAAAAATTGGTGGGTGATGTTTTAGTTTCTTACTGCTGCTATAATAAATCACTACAAACTAAGTGGTTTAAAACCACCACAATTTATTATCTTATACGCTAGAGGTCAGAAATCTGAAATTGATCTCGATGAGCCAAAATCAAGGGTCAACCAGACTGTCGTCCTCTTTGACGGCTCTAGGGCAGGGACTCCCCTTCCTTGTCTTGTGCGTCTTCTGGCAGCTACCTGTGCTTCCGGCTCCACTCTTCCATCCTCAAATCCAGCCATGTCAGGGCTTTCTCACTTGCTCTCATACTTCTCAATTGCAGCTTTCTGGTACTATTTTTCTTCTGCTTTTTATCTGACTTTCTGAAATTCTAATCATACTTTAATTTTGTAAAATTTTACCCAGCTCTGAAGGTCTCTCAGTCTGTAGCGTTTAAGAAAAAAAGTTGTGGTGGGGGTGGGGGGGGGCTGTAATCATACTGGAATGCCTGATTATTCTAAAATAATCTCTGCCTATCAAAATCACATGCTTAACAACCTTAATTCCAGTTCCGGTCCTCATTCTCCTTTGCCATATAGTCTCAGATTCTTGGAATTAGAATATAGAAATCACTGGGAGACTGTTTTTCTGTCTACCAGGGGTGATGGTGCCATCAAATAAAGACCAAGGACTAGAAAGTGTGAACGGGGAAAAAAGAAAAAAAAAAGTCAAGAAAGAGCTTGCTAACTCCAGCTGTGCAGCCAGCTAGCAAGGGAACTCAGTAAAGCTCTTCTTTCCCTTTGTTTCACAGCTTATCATTTCAGTAAATAAACATTAACAATGAATAGCATTCCCTGGCAGTCTCTGATGTTCTGTTCTCTGTGTGTATTGAGATGTGTATTATCTCAGTTAACCCTCAAAACAACACTACCTGCCTCTGTAGATAATAAAATTGAGGCACAGAAAGTTCATGTATCATGTTTTGATCATTCAGCAGTAGGTGGAGAGGCAGGATTTAACCCATAAAGTCTGGCCTAACAGCTCATATTTTAGCCAGTGGGCAATACTGCCCTTACTGAAATAGGATAACAATTTATCTTTGTATTTATTTCTTTAATCAGTAAATAAATATTAATTGGGCACCTGCTGGCAGATTAAAGACTCTGCTAAGCTTTAGAAATATGGTGGTGAATAAACAAAACAGTTTCTGTCTCTGTGGGCTGGAATATACATAAGATGGAATCTAGACATTTGCTCCTAAAATTGACTGTGTAATAAACCAGCCCCCAAATTGGTGGCTTCACAACTCTCATCATCCCGCATGATTTTTGAGGTTTACTGGTGTCATCTGGGCAGTCTTCTTGTCCCATGTAAATTCAGCTGGGATTCATGGAGCTGGAGCATGTAGGATGGCTCACTTTTAAGACAGGCAGTTTGTGCTGGCTGTCTGGCAGGGAGCTCACCGTGCAATTTGGGCTTCTATTAATAATTGCATGGTGGCCACGTTCCAAGGGGGATTCCAGGATGAATATTCCAAGAGGAGGAAGCATGTGTTGCCAGCTTTCTCAAAGACCAGGTCTGGGACTGACCCAATATCACTTCTGCTGCACTGCATTCCTGGTATTCAAGAGGATGATAAATATGTTTGAGTCTTTTATGGGCAGAGTGACCAAAAAGCTGTGGCGCCACTTGGAGTAATGGCAGACCAGAATGTGGGATTCATCCACAAACATGGAATGTTATGAGCTGAAGCTGGAAGAGGGAACCAGTCGCTAATCTTACAAGGGCCACACAGGGATTTTTGAAGATGAATTAACAGCATTAGAAAGTCTTTGGATGGTTTTAAGGGAGAAAATATAAGCACAATTCCGAATTAAACTATGGGTAAGATCACTACAGTGTGAAATCCAGGACAGTGAGAGTGATGGCTTTGACCAGGTGGTTAGAGATGAAGGGAAGACACATCTCAACACATCTCACATGTTTAAAAGGTATAGTTGACAAGACATGGTGACTGACTCCATGTGGAGGGAGAGGTAAAAGAAAGAAAGATGTATTTTCCGTCTCGAAAAAGTTAGAGTGCTGTTTATCAATTAGCTTGCAAAAGAAGACAAAAAGTTCTTTTTATATTTTTTGCTGCATCAGGTCTTAGTTGAAGCATGTGAACTTTAGTTTCCTGACCAGGGATTGAGCCTGGGCACCCTGCATTGAGAGTGTGGAGTCTTAGCCACACACCAGGGGAAGTCCCAGAGAAAAGGGTTCTGAAGGGAAAATAATAAGCTCAGCTTTGGAACCATTCAAAGGTCCATCTAGTCAAAGCTATGGTTTTTACAGTAGTCATGTATGGATGTGAGAGTTGGACCATAAAGAAAGTGAAACACTAAAGAACTGATACTTTTGAACTGTGCTGCTGGAGAAGACGCTTGAGAGTCCCTTGGACAGCAAGAAGATCAAACCAGTCAATCCCAAAGGAAATCAGTCCTGAATATTCATTGGAAGGATTAATGCTGAAGCTGAAGCTCCAATCCTTTGGCCACCTGATGCGAACTGACTCATTTGGAAAGACCCTGATGCTGGGAAAGATTGAAGGTAGGAGGAGGAGGGGACAACAGCGGATGAGATAGTTGGATGGCATCACTGACTTAATGGATGTGAGTTTGAGCAAGCTCCGGGAGTTGATGATGGATAGGGAAGCCTGGCATGCTGCAGTCCTCGGAGTCACAAAGAGTTGGACACAACTGAGCAACTGAACTGAACTTGGAACCATTCAGTGGTCTTTGAGGTTCATGACACATCCAAGTGAAGTTGTTTGGAAGGTGACTGGATGGATGGCCTGGAATTCAAGAGCAGTATCTGGGGTGGAGATGGAGGTTTTGCAATTTTCTTCATGTAATTGAAGGTATAACTACAGATAAAGGTGCCAAGGAGAGATTTGTGGTTTGAGAAGAAAGTATGCTTAGGACAGAGTTCTGAGAAAAACCAACATGTCATGTTCGGAGAGAAGGAGAAAGGTCAAAGGTGACCATGAAGGAACATTTAGGGAAGTAGGAGAAAGTGTTTAGAATGGGGTGTCATGAAGTATAAGTAAAAACAATTTCTTTTTTCTTTAATTTTTATTGGTGTATAGTTGCTTTATAGTGTTTTGTAGTTTCAAGTGTATAGCAAAGTGAGTCCATTATAAACATATTAATATATGTATCCACTATTTTTCAGATTCTTTTCCCATGTAGGTCATTACAGAGTACTGAGTATAGTTCTCTGTGCTATACATTAGGTCCTTGTTGGTTATCTGTTTTATGTATACTGGTGTGCATATGGCAATCCTGATCTTCTAATTTATCCCTCCCTCATCTTTCACCTTTGCTAACCATACGTTTGTTTTCTACTTTCGTGACTCTGTTTCTATTTTGTAAATAAGTCCATTTGTCTCAGATTTTTTAGACTGCACATATTAATGATATCATATGATATTTGTCTTTCTGTGTCTGACACTTCGCTTAGTATGCCAGTCTCTAGGTCCATCCATGTTGGTGCAGATAGCATTATTTCATTCTTTTATATGGCAGAGTAATATTCCAGTGTATATGCACCACATCTTCTTTATCCATTCCTCTGCTGATGGACACTTAGGTGGCTTCCATGCCCTGGCTACTATGAGTAGTGCTGCAATGAGGCACCCCTAAGGAGTTTCCTAGTAGTTTGTACAGGGTTGCCCTGGGGTGCTGCCCACAGGTCATGGAGAGGGAAGCCCCAGTGGTTTGTTAGATGGAGCAGCAGGAATAACACTAGAGACCTTGGCTGATGCATGTGGTACAGAGGATTTGTAGATTTTTTGGAGTGGGCTGATTAGTAGTAAGCAATGGAGATGGCATGCAACCCACGAACTTGGAGATGTATGCCTGTGGAAAAGGTGAGAAAGGAGAAACAAGAAAGTGGGGATGGGGTGGAGTTGTATCATTTTTTAAGTTGAGAGAATTGAAAAAGAGAAGAAACCAGTTAGAAAAAAATGATGCAAATGAACTTTTTAAAATAAAACAGAAACAGACTCACAGATCTCTAAGTCAAATTTATGGGGAATGTGGGAAATATGGGGAAAAGGGATAAATTAAGAGATTAAGATAAACATATACACACTACTCAGAAAAGGCAATGGCACTCCACTCCAGCACTCTTGCCTGGAAAATCCCATGGATGGAGGAGCCTGGTGGGCTGCAGTCCATGGTGTCGCTAAGAGTCGGACACGACTAAGTTACTTCACTTTCACTTTTCACTTTCATGCATTGGAGAAGGAACTGGCAACCCACTCCAGTGTTCTTGCCTGGAGAATCCCAGGGATGGGGGAGCCTCATGGGCTGCTGTCTATGGGGTCACACAGAGTCAGACACGACTGAGGCGACTTAGCAGCAGCAGCAGCGTACACACTACTATATATAAGTGAAAGTGAAAGTCACTCAGTCGTGTCTGACTCTTTGTGACCCCATGGACTATACAGTCCATGAAATTCTCCAGGCCAGAATACTGGAGTGGGTAGCATTTCCCTTCTCCAGGGGATCTTCTCAACCTAGGGATCGAACCTAGGTCATAAAATAGATAATTAATAAAGACATACTGTATAGCACAGGGAACTTTACTCAATATTCTGTCATGACTTATATGGGTAAAGAATCTGAAAAAGAGTGGATATATGTATATGTATAACTGATTTAGTTTGCTGTACTCCTGAAATTAATACAACACTGTAAATCAACTATACTCCAATAAAAACTTTTTAAAAAAGAAATAAAGAGGAGAAAATCTGGGAGAAAAAGATTGCTTGTTTTCTGTGAAAATTATTTTCACAATTGCCTTGAATCTTAAATGTGGCAATGCTGTGAAGAGCAAAATTGCTAGTACTGGAAGGAATTATTGCAAGAATTTTGCCATTAAAGACCTATAGTTATTTATGTCATTCTAATTAATAATACTGACATTTTATATCTTGTTTGATAAATTTTAAGATATGAGGATGCTTTTGAATTGGAAAATATATGAGCAATCAGTTTTCTCTTTCATTAGAACACTTGATTTAAGAAATGGACATAGTGAAATCGTCCTTGAGACTTTTTTTTTCAGTGTCACTTAGAGCAGAGACTATCTCAAAATCAGAATTTTTTACTTTTAGAAACTCTTTTAAATTCTTCTTGACATGACTGAATAACAAGTTTCTGGTTTCCTTTGAAATTTTAGGACTTTGAAATTGGAACTGTCTCACCTCTTGAATTTTTTATTTAATGCATTTAAAAGAACTCTTTGGGAAGTCAGAAAGGAGAGGTGATCAAAGTTTATAAAACTTAGAAGAGAATAAACATGAACTTATTCCTCAGATTTCAAAACATGTTATTATAATTCAAGGACTCACCTTGATGCACAAAAGAAGAGGTTTAGGTCAAATCAAAATATTATTTTAAACAGTCTGTTTTAAATTAATAAAATGTTAACCAGAGAGATGAGACAAAGTGAAAATACAAACAGATTAAAGGGGTTCATGAATGAGACAGATCTGTACAACCTTAAGTTGTTCAAGGTTATGGTGAGTGTTTGGCACATGCCTTCATAGGGTTTCACAAAAATGGCCTTCCACAGGACTCTCAGATAATAAATGACATGCGGCCTAAGGGGAACCTTGGTCTTTCTGATGTAGGATTGGTGTCTCATATGTTTTCATGCCTTAGAAGTTAATAGCATACATATTAACTGAAATAATTAAACCTAGAGCCTGTAAGAGAATGCAAGTTCCCATGGTGTTTCTGGGCCAATTACGTAATTGTGTTTAATTTCCTCACACAGTGAAATAGTGAAAATAGTATCTATCTACCTTATAATATTTATGCAATATTAAATGTATCTTTTTTATAAGAACTTGATGTCTTTCTTTTTTTGTTTTTTGTTTTTCTTATTTTTTTAAAAATATAAATTTATTTAACTAGAGGTTAATTACCTTACAATATTGTATTGGTTTTGCCATACATCAACATGACTGTAGGTGTTAAAGCAAGATATTGTGATACTGGTTTTGTTAAAATGACATTTTAAGGAAAACTATAAGAAATTTTAAATTGAACTCAATACTTCCATATAAGTCACTGGGGGAGGGTGCTAATAGTCCAGGAAAATTTCAATTTTATGAACGTAAAATTTGTTTTGTGAATAATTAGTTTTGTTAACCTACTAGATCATTTAGTATACATCTATTTAATTCAAAATTTTTTCTGCCTGAGTGATTATTCAGTTTTAAGTTCTGGGCATCCATTTTTTTCCTAGGATGTACATTTTCTTTTCTTAGTAATGATTGATTGAAAAATTGAACAGGAAAAAAATGACTTAAAAGAGAGAAAGAAAAGTAGTTGTATCAAAGTTCCATAAATAGTTCTTTTCTCCTTTTTGATCTGGAAAATATGTGTATGAGAATAGGTTGGAGAATATTAGAAGAGTGAAAGTGTTCCACGTGAAACCCAGTATAGGTTGTATGTATATGTGCACATGTATGTACACATGTACGTGTGAGTACACACAACACATATCAGGTAGGCTGTGGTTTAGTGATGATTGTCGACAGGGGGTGGGGGCAGTGGTTCAATTAGGATAAATCTTTTTTTCTCCTCACTTCTGTGTGCAGCCATACTCTCATTCCATCTGGTGCCTCAAGGGAAAAAGGGGTGAGAGGAAAAGTATGGCAGAAAGAGAAGCATTTTCAGGATCAAGGAAGACAGCCAAGATTACGTTCCCTCACTTGGAAGAAAGAGGAGAGAAGGTTGAAGTTCGAAGACATATGACCTAAGAATGTGGACAGAAGTTACATTGGCTATCTGTCCATGTCCCATCTATGCTGGCTTCCAGAAGCAGTTCAGAGGCACAATCATTGCATCTGAGTGTTGGAATTGGAAGGGACAAAGACGTTATCTAGTAGCAGACACTCATTTTATAAATCTGTAAGCCTATGCCCCTAAGCTTAAGTAACTTGGCCAAGATCTCCTGTCAGTTTAGATCTAAAGCAACAGTGGAATCCTGAGTTCCTGGCTGGTCTGAACTGTGTCACTGTCCCAGTTTCTCTCGAGGCTCCATGCAGAGTTCACCTGATTTTTTTTCTCTTTTCTTTTAGCAGTAAATTAATACAAATCCAAGTGTTTCCATGTTGAATAACTATATTATACTATAGATATCAAAATATTATTTGGTTATTTTATTTTTTAAAATCACTTATAGATTACTTAAGCCGTTTAAAATATAAACTTAAATGTGTCTATTAAATTTTGTATACTAAATTTTGATTTTGGCACCTATAAACTTTCTATGATACAGGCATTTTTTCTACTAAGATAGGTATTAGGGATATATTTTGAGCTTTCCTTTCAGTTCAGTTCAGCCGCTCAGTCAAGTCTGACCTTTTGTGACCCCATGGACTGCAGCATGCCAGGCTTCCCTGTCCATCACCAACTCCCGGAGCTTGCTCAAACTCATGTCCATTGAGCTGGTGATGCCATCCAACCATCTCATTCTCTGTCATCCCCTTGTCCTCCTGCCTTCAATCCTTCCGAGTGTCAGATTCTTTTCCAATGAGTCAGTTCTTCACATCAGGTGGCTAAAGTATTGGAGTTTAAGCTTCAGCATCAGTCCTTTCAGTGAATATATCTTTCAGTTCAGTTCAGTTCGGTTGCTCAGTCGTGTCCGACTCTTTGCGACCCCATGAACTGCAGCACGCCAGGCCTCCCTGTCCATCACCAACTCCTGGAGTTCACTCAGACTCACGTCCATCGAGTCAGTGATGCCATCCAGCCATCTCATCCTCTGTTGTCCCCTTCTCCTCCTGCCCTCAATCCCTCCCAGCATCAGAGTCTTTTCCAATGAGTCAACTCTTCGCATGAGGTGGCCAAAGTACTGGAGTTACAGCTTCAGCATCATTCCCTCCAAAGAAAAAGGATGTTGAAAAGTGAGCCCATCAATTCTTTATAAATGAATTCATATTTTCTATTTTCTATAATTCAGAATTGCTACATTAATATCTAACTTTTTAATAATAATTTTACAGTAATAATTTTACTATTAAAGGTGGCTTTTTAAAAAACTGTATTTAAATGTGGTTTTGATAAAATTCCCTTTAAAGTTTAAAATCTTTCCATAACTAATTCAAATAGTGTACCTTTAATTTGCATAACTTTCAAATTCATGCATGATAGTGGGTTTTCTGAAAGAGAGTCAGAGCTCTGTCTGGCTGAGGAAACTTAGTAGGTGAGTTGATTATCTGTTGGCCTTGGATTTAACTTGTGTTGATAATGATGATAATGATGGTGGTGATGGTTGTGATTGTGATGGTGGTAGTGACGACGAGGATGGCAGTGATGGTGATGATGGAGGTGATGGTGATGATGGAGGTGATGGTAGTGGTGATGGTGAAGGTGTTGGTGGAGCTGATGCTGATGATGGTAGTGATTATGTCAGTGATGGCGATGGTAATGATGGTGGTGATGGTGATGATGGTGGTTGTGGTAATGATTTCACACACACTACATGCTTTCTTTCCCGATGAAGAAATGTGCCTACTAATTTAGGTGTAAATGATTTCAAGTGCTTCTCTCTTTCCTCTGCCTTTTACCTTTTCAGAAACTTGGCATGTGTTCCCTATAATGAGTCCCTTGGGGACACCTGGAATTTCTGATGCTCCAAAAGGCAATAAGCCACTAGCTTTAAGGTACTGGTTCAGACTGAAGACAGACAGTCCCTGGTGCCTCCACAGTGTACTCTGAGGTTTCTCTTTGGCATGGAACTCAAGGTGCTCAATTTGTGTTAGAAATATTTGCTGATAAAAAGAAAATATGTCAGAAATTTAGACATCTTTTTCTTGATAATGAAGGTAACTCAAATAGCTTTATTTGCTCATTATTTTATTCAAGATTCTTAAGCCTTTTCTGGCTACCTATTCTAGGCCAGTTGCTGTGCTAGGAATTGAGGATGCAAAAGTAAAATATAGACTCTTTGATTCAACTCATAATCTGGCTGGAAAAGCACACAAGGAAACTGATTATTAGATGATGACACCTTCGTGTGCACCCTTAGGGTAAAAAGTTGCATGAGGAGCTATGGCATGGGCTTTGGGATTGGTGTGGGTGTCAGGAAAGAGTTCAGCAGGATGTGAAACATTCAGGTTCTTCTCTGTAGTATAGACAGGAGTTGAATGCATGGGGAATTGGAAGGACTGTTCATTACATTAGTGGGTTGAAAGAATATTGTATATGATAGAAACTGCAATTTTCTTTCAGTTTACTCACTTTAAACATGAGCTGTTCGTTTTCATGAGATATTTTTCATTTTCAAATACTAAGCTAACTCTAAGTTCTTAAGAGAAGATATTTGACTCATTTTAATGAGGCATAAATATATTAGAATATAGGCATGTGTGTGGTTGTGTGTGTGCTCACTCAGTCATATCTGACTCTTTGTGACCCTATGGATGGTAGCCTGCCAGGCTTCTCTGTCCATGATATTTTCCAGGCAAGAATATTGGAGCAGGATGTCATTTCCTCCTCCAGGGGATCTTCCCAACCCAAGGATCAAACCAGCATCTCTTGCGTTTCCTGCTTTGGTAGGTGGATTCTTTACTGCATAGCCACCTGGGAAGCTCTAGAATATAGGAACAGAGCCTATTTATAACTGGTTAATACCAGTAGGTTGCTGTGTTCTCTTATTGCAAAAAGTGTTTCTTGGTACTAGAAGGAATGCTTTTTGGAGGCCTGAAATTTTTTATCTGCAAATTTTAAAATGTGTACATTAAGGAAAATTCATTATTATGACATGATAGATCAATCATTTGTGAGCTCTTTTATTTTATTTATTTATTTTTTATTTAATCAATTGGATTGGCCAAAACATTCATTTGGGATTTTCAGTAATGTCTCAGAAAAACCTGAACAAATGTTTTGGCCAACCCAATAAATAGCTATTTGCTCTTTTACATAATTAGACTTCATAATAAATCTGTGATGTAGCTAATGCTATTCGTAAATATGGAACAGAGAGGGACATGGAGGGAAAATGACTGATAGAAATCACAGTGATAAATTCAGATGTCAAACACAGATTTCTGAGTTTCATATTTGCTAATCCTTGATTTCCTGTGTTAAAAAACAACCAAATAATCATTAGTGATCATGACTCAACTTTATGCCCTTATATGGTCATCCCTATGTTTCTTTACAGATTTGTTTTCGAGAAGTATCAGACTGAAGACCTTTTAATTAATTTGCCTAATTATTCAATTCTATTTCTAAAATAAGATTGGATCAGTTAGTCATACTAAGAATAATAGTATAATATTAGCAAAATAGTATAATAATAGCATGATAAGAATAATAGTATTAGTATATTCCTATTGAGTGCCTATATTTGTTCACTGTTTATACAGGGGATAAACTGTTAATAGATGACAAAGCTGGCTTTTAAGTTCATCTGACCCTAAAGTGTTTCTTTCATATTATATTGTATATTACACATATGAATCAAATGGACAACTTGAATTGTTATTTGACTGAAAGTATGGTTATGTTTCTAAGTAGCAAAATATTTGGAACATTAATGCTCTTATGAATAAGATAAGGAACCATAAAGATTGTGATTTGAAGAGTCAGAGGAAAGGAGAACTTACTGAAATTCTTTAGAAAAAAATAGGAGAGAAATAAATAGAAAGTAGCAACTAGAGCAACAACCATCAGGAAAATTTCTGGGTGTCTTGGGAGAAATCAGGCAATAAATAGCAGTGATAGAGAAGAGGCGGTTGTATCAATTATATTTTACTGCATATACTGCCCTGCAAACAATGACTGTAAAAAACCATTTTGCTTTCCTCATCATGTGTGTGAGCTGGAAGTTCTTCAGCTGGTCTTGTCCAGGTTCACATAGGGGTTTACACTGTGTCAGTGAGCTCAGCTGGGATGACCCAGACGGCTGATCTCTTTCTCCTGTGTGTGTCTGTATTAATTTCAATGAGACCACACTTAAACTCTTCACACACAACCTTAAAACAGCATTCCAAGAGGGCAAGGCTCAATGTACACATGCTTAAAATTCTGCCTGTGTTACATTTGCTCAGATCCTTAGTGATGAAATCAGGTCACATGGCCACACTCTGTATTGGGGAGGGAGAGAAACCCACACAGGCATCACTAACGCAAGTCATGACTTAGTTGCATCCATAAGTGTAAGAGTCTATCACAGGCTGCCTTCTGGTCCCAGTGATTCATGTGTGAAGTATACTTACCTGCTTTTAAGACCTTCAAAGTCTCTTCCATATAGGGTACCAAGCTCAGCCCCTGAGCTCAGCACCTGCATCAGATAAGCCATAGATGGATCTGGTAGATGCAGCTCTATGGGGACAACCTGCCGTGAACTTCCAGTGATAACTTATATTTCCTCCTCAATACCCTCTGCACATACCTGACATCAATGGTGAAGGACAGGATAATCCCTAACAGTTCAATTCCGTAATGGGGTGAATGAGAGACACAGAAGTTACTGGTCCACAGCGTTGCTATAATCCAGTGGATATATAACCTTAGGTAGGGAATCTTCCTTACCTGGGTCCTCTGCTTTCTGGAAGTTTCCTTCATTCATGGCTCTCTCTTGTGGTTGTCTCTGTCTTTTGGGAACCTGGGTTTGACTTTCCTTTTTGATAAATGGTATTCCATTTTGCACTTGGTAAATTGCTTTCTCAACCTGTTTATTTCCATAGAATATTCATTTTGAAATACACTTTACACTTTAGTCCAAGTGGATTCAACTCCCTTAAACTTTGGTGAACTTTTAGTGGATCTGACTGGAGTCCACTTCATGCCCCTAGTAGTAGTGTAGTGAAGTTGCTCAGTCATGTCCGACTCTTTGCGACCCCATGGACTATAGTCTACCAGGCTCCTCCGTCCATGAGATTTTCCAGGCAAGAATACTGCAGTGGGTTGCCATTTCCTTCTCCAGGACCTTGCTCCTGGAGCCTCAACCATAATTATTTTTCAAAACAATTTCTTTCTATAGCATCCCTTAACCTTCATAAAGGCCTTTTTGTCTTGCTGTGAGCCTCTACTCCAGCAACACCTTAAATCTTCCTGAGGTCCCAATAAGGGGTCTTCTAGCAACATCTGTGCTTCAGTCTACCCTGAGGCCATATGCTACTTTGCCAAGTGGAAATACTGGCAACATGAAAGTTTACTCTCCAAGCAGTATGCCCTGGCTTTTCTGTGTTTTCTCTGAATTCTACCTGCACATTGAACAGACCTTTCTCCAGATTTCTGACCAGTGCCTCCTTGTGTGCCTTTGTGCATACTAATTTGCTTCACTTGTGTCTGACTCTGCAACGCTATGGACTATAGCCCACCAGGCTCCTTTGTCCATGGGATCCTCCATGTAAGAATACTGGAGTGGGTTGCTGTTCCCTCCTCCAGAGGATCTTCCCAACCCAGGGACCAAACCCATCTCTCTTATGTCTCCTGCGTTGGCAGGTGGGTTCTTTACCACTAGTGCAACCTGGGAAGCCCAGTGCCTCCTTAGAAGCTACTAAAATATGCAAACTGACACTTTCCCCATTCTGTCTCAAAACGTCCTTAGCCAGACTTACAAGTTTGTATGGCACATTTTCAGTCTTCTAATTGTTGCAATGGACAGTTTTGGCAGTGTGCTCACTAACAGAACATGGATGTCCATCTTGCCAGCATCCAGTAGCAGTTTTCTGCTGCCTTCTTGGCCTATATTAACTCTTGGTTTGCCTTTTCTCCAACTTTCACTTACAGCCTTCTTGCTACTTCTCTAGCTCCTGCCATTTCTTAGTCCCCAAACCAACATCAAATTTTCTAGGCTTTAAGTTATGACCAACCTAGATAGTATATTCAAAAGCAGAGACATTACTTTGCCGACTAAGGTCCATCTAGTCAAGGCTGTGGTTTTTCCTGTGGTCATGTATGGATGTGAGAGTTGGACTGTGAAGAAGGCTGAGCACCGAAGAATTGATGCTTTTGAACTGTGGTGTTGAAGAAGACTCTTGAGAGTCCCTTGGACTGCAAGGAGATCCAACCAGTCCATTCTGAAGGAGATCAGCCCTGGGATTTCTTTGGAAGGAATGATGCTAAAGCTGAAGCTCCAGTACTTTGGCCACCTCATGTGAAAAGTTGACTCATTGGAAATGACTCTGATGCTGGGAGGGATTGGGGGCAGGAGGAGAAGGGGACGACGGAGGATGAGATGGCTGGATGGCATCACTGACTCGATGGACGTGAGTCTGGGTGAACTCCGGGAGTCGGTGATGGACAGGGAGGCCTGGCGTGCTGCAGTTCATGGGGTCGCAAAGAGTCGGACACGACTGAGCGACTGAACTGAGCTGAGCTGAACTGAACCCTACCTCTAGATGCCAGTCTCTGATTCAGAGCTTACAATAAACTATCCCCAAAGTTAGCAGCTTAGAAAGACCACCATTTCTCTGCTGAAATTCTGTGGGTTGGCTGGGGGCCTCTTCTGCTTGTCTTGCTTGGGGTCATCCTTTGAATACAACCCGCTGGAGGCTGTAGGGGCTGAGTCCACCAGGGCCGGCTAAAGGGCTTATGGTCTTTCAGCCTCCAAGAGGCCAGACTGTGTTGGGGCTGTGACCCAAGAAGGCAAATGATCCAGAAGCACTTTCCAAGTCTCTACTTTCATCCTGTTTGTGCATATCCTCTTGGTTAGAAGAGGCAACCACCTGGCTAAGCTTGGGGTTAGTGTGGGAGGAAGTAGTTAAGAGTGTAAATACTGGGGGAGGTGATTTTTTTGTGGGCACAAGTAACCATCTCCAGTACTACCTATGACAACAGGCACCTTTCTTAGTAAGTGGTAACCAGTAGGCCATTTCAAAGAAGATGATAGAAAAAGAGAATCTTCACAGGTAAGTTAGTTTCAAGAAATTATCAGGAGTAGGCAATAAGGATTTAGGAATAGTTTAAGAATGAGGGGACTAGGGGTGAGTGTTGTTGACATGGATTTTTAAGGGCTTGGTGGGAGTTGATGGAAGGGGATGTGTGGTTGAGATGAATGGAAATGAGGCAGATGAAGGAAAATGGGGGTCAGGGGTCTGTGTTTTGAATCCAAGAGAGATGGGGAGATGTGACTTACACTGTTCCTCTATAGGAACAGTAATTTTGTTTTGTGATAGGCTTTGCCTCAACCAGAAAACATATTACTGAAAACATAAAAGTTCTAAACAAAATATCACAATGAACATTTCTCCATATGCTGGTATAGAAACAACACTCAGGTTTTTTTCCTGGCAAAATTTGCCAGTCACTGTTATTGGCCTGAACCCAGGAAATCTGTATGAGCTGAGACTCAAAGGAGAATGAGTGCACCGATTTCACAAAAAAAATACTGAAGCAAACTGGGTCAATGATTTTATTCACTTATACAGTTTGCTTACATACTTTTAAGGTGCTCTCTTTTACAACCTCAAATGTAGGTCAGAAATACTCTAGAAAAGTGAGCATTACAAAAAATACTTAACTTTTTCTTATATTGTGAGCAGTGGGTGTTTAGACCATTGAAATATCTACAACTTAAACTTCCTGTTTTCCGTAGCTGCATGCTCTCAAGTCCCAGAATCTCTTCCCAGTTATTTTAAGAACACTCAGAGCAAAGAGTCTTTTCATTTAATTTTGTTTCTCCATAATATAGTGATGACAGCTAAATAGTTTGAGCTCAGCAGACTTTGCAGCCCAAGAGAAAGTCCTGGCTGAGGGAAGAGGTGGTGATTTATCTTTCTAGGAGCAGAGGGAAATCTCGATGAATAATCTGAAACTTAAAATTTTAGAGGGACTTGCCTGGTGGTTCAGTGGTTAAGACTCCATGCTCCCAATGCAGGAGGCCCAGGTTCCATTCCTGGTCAGGGAAATACATTCCACATGCCGCACTAAGAGTTCACATGCCAAGACACTGTACAGCCAAATAAATAAATAAATATTTAAATGAAATAAAATGTTAGGCCTACAGTGAAAGAGACAAATACAAAGGAAATCATGATGATAAGTGTGCTATTATCTAAGCATTAATTTTTTGTAACAGAAGTACTATAAGTATATTAGAAAGTACTATAAATATATTAATGCCTTTTTATCTTAATTAAATAAACTTTTAATGAGCAAAAACAATTTCTTTGGTGTAAAAATCCATCTGAATCACTGGCATCATATGTGCTGGTGATAAGTCTACTATATTTTTGCCAGATAAGTCTACTATATTTTGATTGTATGTGGAAATATAACGTTTAAATGCAAATCTGTGAATTTTATACATGTTAATTATATATACATCAATCTCTCTATATATTATATATTCATATATATGACCATATTCATAATTAATTTACCCTCATATTTTTCAGCACTGACCTTTGATTTTTAAAAGTGAGTAGAACTTAGTGTGGATTTTTCTGAGGTAAATGAAGACATTCTCACTAGTATTTTTTATGGAAAATCAATCAAATCTTTACTTGGGAAAGAGATAATAAAATTTGTCTTATTACCTTGTGATTCTATTATAAGATCAAAGATCTGCTAGGCATAGAATCCTTTTCCAAAAGTGAAGGTGTAGAGTTGTCATTAATTAATAATTAATAACCTAATTTTTAATAATACCCATTTTTTGATGATGCTGGGGAATTTTTAATATTGTGGCATCAATATAACAAACTCATACTTAGTAGAAAACAAAGAGATTTCTGGAGAAAAGCAGGCCTCAGATTTCACTAATGCAAAAGCACCTTGACATTTGTCATTTTAATTTGCTTGCAGAATGACCTGCAGTCACTTGACAAGACATAACATAACACTTCTGAGAGCAAGTCTTAGAGGAGTTGGTGCTACATGAGGAGAACTGGGCCAGCTAGCTTGCTTCATTAAGCAGTCAGCATTTATTTCTTAACATAGCTTGCTAGCTTCTTTATCGAGAACGAAAGAAAAACGGCACAACCCACTAATTAGGACACTGCAAGTTCAACTCTCTCTACTTAGACTGTAGTGGATTGACATTTGACATGTGTTTTCAGTACCTCATCTGATCCTTAGTGACTTTCATCAGATTTTTCTTTTTAATTTGTCCTGATCGCCAAAGCATCTATAATTCATTTAAATCATTTTTACTAAATGTATCAGACTTAGAAAAAATTACACAACAAACTCAAACCAACTTCCTGACATGTAGGGCCCAGCTCCAAAAATAAAACTTTAATATATTTGAAATGCCCTGGGTCTCCTCCACCATTGTAAACGCTCCATGCAGCTAGTGATGTTTATCATTTTTATTGCATTATATTTTTAACCCTCATATGTTTATTCTGAAGAGTATATAGCTCTTTTCAACTGTATATAAGCAAATTATTCACCTACTGTAACTTCGTTTTGTTGTATTCAGTATCTTTTGAGATTTATATTCAGTTTAATATGAAAATAATGACATAGAAATGAAACACAGTAGCTTTCACTGCTGGGTAAACTGCCCAGCTCCAAAAATAAAACTTTAATATATTTGAAATGCCTTGGGTCTCCTTTTTATGCAATGTTTATTTATATAAAATTTTCAATATTTTATATGGAGTTCTTTTTCTTAGTGATCTTTAGTTTTTTATTTAACCAGGATTCTAATCCACTTTCACTTATATGGGGTTGCATATGCCTTGGCCAGTGTTATGACTTGCCATTTTATTTGCATTATAGTGTTTTTCATACAAATTTTTGCAAAAACTCTTAAAATCATTGAATTTACCGGTAGTGTCCTTTATGATTTTTGCTTCTTTTGTCTTTCTTAAGAAATTCTTTCCTATATTCAGTTCATAAAGATGTGGTCTTGTATTTTCATCTTTTGGGGGGGACCATTTTTAAAGTCTTCATTGAATTTATTGCAATATTGTTTCTGTTTTACGTTTTGATGGAGAGGCATGTGGGATCCTGGCGCCCTGACCAGGAGTCGAATCTGAGTCCCCTGCACTGGCAGAGTCTTAACCACTAGACAACCAGGAAAGTTCCCATCTGTTTTTTTCTTTTTTTTTTTTTTTGGAGGCCCCAAAATTTTAGTTTGATGCCAATTTTGGCTCCCCGCACACAAGAAAGGGCAACCACAGAGAAGGCAGGCACTAGCCCGCTCTCCTCCTGTACCACCCTCCAGGTTAGAGAACGCACAGAATGTCCAGCAAGATGGAGTCAAGCCCAGGATGACCCCACAGGCCTCACGAGACTGGCGTTTGTCCCTTGCCCCTGCCAGCTTCTTCCAGTTCATCCTCAGGCCTCAGTTGACCCCTTCCTTTCTGCGTCCAGGACAGGCAGACAGGCGGAGATGGCAGGGCTGAGCTCTGGGCCCCAGGCTGCATGGAGGAGGAACTAGGGGGGCAACTGGGCAAGGTGGGGGCCCAGCCCAGAGGTGCTGCAGGGCAGCCAGGCCCCTGAGCCATAGGCTGTGGAGGGAACTACCTCAAGCCGGGGTCCAAGGATGCTCAGCTGTCTAGTGGGCTGTGTCTTCCAAGTTAGAGAAAGGACTGTGCTTTGGAGGTGCCCACTGGCTCTGCCTGGAACTGCCCCTCTATCAGACAGACAGGTAGAGAAGCAGGCAGAATCCCTGACCCCAGGGAGGGGAAAGTACACAGCAGGACCGTGGGCCTACAGTGGGTGACCTCCAGAGAAGTGTGTGTGTGTGTGTGTGTGCACGTGTGTCTGTGTGTGCGCGTGTGTGCATGTGTCGGGCTAAAGGGCAGGGTTGTCTCCAGAATTCTCCTCCAGACTATGCCAGCATGGTGAGTGGGCTGAAGTGAGGGCATCTATAGCCTGGCAACCTTTGACAAGCCCACCCGCTTCTGGTCCCGGGAGGAACACAGCTATAGTATCAGCCAATAAAGACATTGCCCAAGATCCAATAAGAGGTTTTATTTTTAGATTTCTTTCTTTGGCCCACTTAGAACACTTTCTCTCTGTGTGACACAGAGCTCTAACTGAGCTAAGTTAGCTGAGTTTTTCCTTAGGGTTCATCATATTGTCCCAGAACCTCCTAAATGAAGACTCGATGCTTTCTCCACTCAGCTGCTAGGTCACTTCTGTTCCAGTGATTTCCCCTTTATTATTAGGAAGGTTTGTTTCCAAGCTCTGTTTACTTTTTTGTTGGCCTAATAATAGTTAAGACTGTCTAATATCTTTGGCTCACTGCTTTTGTCCATTTCATAAAAATATCTATCAAAATTATTATTGGATTTTTTTCCTGTGATTTGGGGCAGGTTATTCAACCACTCTGATGTCTCATTAATTCGTTATCAAAATGGTGACAATCTGTGGTATGTATATATTGTGATATGGTGGCTCTCCAGGTCGCTCAGTGGTAAAGAATCCGCCTGCCAATGCGAGAAACTCAGGAGACACAGATATGATTCTTGACTTGGGAGTATCCCCTGAAGTAGGAAATGGCACCCCACTCCAGTATTCTTGCCTGATAAACTGCATGGACAGAGGAGCCTGGTGGGCTACAGTCCATGGGGGTTGAAAAGAGTTTACACCAGTAAGCGATTGAGCATGCACATGGGTGGATTGACTGGGTGGATCTCCTTGCTGTCTAAGAGACTCTCAAGAGTCTTCTCCAACTCCACAGTTCAAAAGCATTAATTCTTTGGCGCTCAGCCTTCTTTATGGTCCAACTCTCACATCTGTACATGACTACTGGAAAAACTACAGCTTAAACTATACGGACCTTTGTCAGCGAAGTGATGTCTCTGCTTTTTAATACACTGTCTAGGTCTGTCATAGCTTTTCTTCGAAGGAGCACCCTTTAGGTGGTGTTGTAAGCCGAGGGCATGCACAGTACCCCGCTTTTGTTGCAGACGCTCTGCTTTTGCATCTGAACTTTCAACGCTGGCAGTTAGGTTTTGTCTTTTTGAATCTTGTGTCCATCATTTGCCCCTAACTGCACATGTACACAGTTAATTTTAGTCCCTTATAGTTTCTTTGTATCTGTTGCTGGAGGAGATGTTTGCCAGGTACAAACACTGCAGCAAAGTGTCCTGGGCCTCAACCTGTCTCATTTTCTTTCTGTCACCCAGTTCTGTCCTGAAACAACTCCAATTATATGTTTTATGTACCCATCTCTTATTTTGATGATTCTGGGTGACTCTTGATGAAACTGCCAGTTTACTACTTCTTTCCAGTTGATCTAATATAATGTTTAATCTTTCCATTGGGTTTTTAATGTTAATATTTATATTTATATTTATGGAAATAATTTTTATTTCAAATACAATAGACTTTTATGGCCTCATATTTCTTGCTCATATTTAAAATATCCTCTCTACTTTTTTAGATACTTAAGATTATTTTACATTGCACATATGAAGTGAATTTTTGCAGATTTTTGTATGTCTATTGATCCCTGTTCCTGATTGCTTTTTTGTGTGTATGTTTATTTTTTCTTTTTAAAACATTTTCTTCTTCATCTTCTCTCTCTCTTTTTTTTTTTTTTTTAAGGTTTTGAACTCATATTTAAATGCTGTTAATCTGTTGTACACCAAGGATCCTGGGTTGAGGCTACACTTTTTTAAAGATGATGGCTGTTTTTTGTTTGTTTGTTTGTTTCTGCTTGGTGATTGGAGTTCAAGCCAGAATGACTATAAGTTAATTTCCATGATTGGATTTTCCCAGATATAAAGGCAAACTGTGAAACTGGTGGCTTGTGTGATCTATGGCTGTGGTGATAAGGGGTGACCTTGCTTTTCCACTCAGAGCAAAGCCAAGTAAGAGACGATCCTGATTTTCCTTCCTTTCACTGTTTTATCTCACGTTCTAACTTTGGAAAGCATCTAAAGCCTTCCTTATTCTCTAGTGACCCATTGCATCCAGGGTTCTTGGTCACCCTGAAAAATACCAAGGCAGAGAGTCTTCAAAATCCTGCCTTATATTCCTGCTCTCTCTCTTATTTTGGATGGTTTCTTTCTTGTAGACTTGACTCTGCATATATAATATTATTTAGGAGTTAAAGATAGGTTTTTGGGCTACTGAGCCAGTCAGATTGCTGAAAATGAAAGTCAACCCAGTATGCTATAAGAATATTGAAAAAAACTCCTAATGAATATTAGGACTTCTGTTTGGGAATATTAAGAAGTAAAACATTTGCTGTCCCCAGTTTTCAATAATTTTTTAGTCTAAAAGGAGCAGAGTCATGAAGCCTTGTACTCATAAATGTGAATGTTCTCAGATGTTGAAAGAGTCTCCAATAATTTAGTCTCTAAAGTGAAAGGAATCTTTGAAGTCATCTGGTCTCAGTGGCAAAACAACAATAAAATAACAGTCAAAACTAAAACCAGCTTACATTTTTTAGGTACTTTCCATCTATCGGACACTGTGCTTAGTACTTTATTTTTCTCTTTAGACATATTTTTGCCTTTAACTTTATTTTTGAAGATCTCAGACAAGAGCTCTTCTGACCTCCCTCTGGAGCAACTCTTGGCCATGAGCCCAGAGCTTTACAACTATGGCCATCGAGTCCTAAAAATGTTATGGGAATTATCTAGAGCGCTATCGTGGATCCTATGCAGTCTGGCTTCCAACTCAGTACTGCATTTACTACAGTACATATGACCTTAATGGGTTCCAAAATTCTCCTGTGCAGGCCTTATATAAAATAAGATCTTTTTCAAAATTCAGGGAAGATGGGCTAATTGTTTTTCTCACTTAACAAACAATTTAACTTGCTGTTAGGAACGAGACATATATTCTTCTTTTAGTTTATATTCAAACATGTGCTCATTTTTTCCAATGATGTTGAGGAGATTAGGGACATAGTGATGTATCAGAAGACCTAGCATTTAGTGTTTTCTCATGAGGTCTTACATTTCTTCACCCTGTATGATTTTTTATAAAAATTCAACTTTCTTTATATATTTTTGGTTTTACTGGGTCTTCATTGCTGCACACAGGCTTTCTCTAGTTGTGATGAGCAGGGGCTGCTCTCTAGTTGCCCTGTGTGTGCCTCTCATTGCTGTGGCTTCTACTGTTGCAGAGCATGGTCTCTAGAGCATAGGCCCAGTACTTGTGGGGCATGAACTTAGCATGTGGAGCCTTCCCACACCAGGTGTCAAACCCAGTGCCCTGCATCAGCAGGCACACTCTTAACCACCGGACTGCCAGGGAAGTCCCTGGATGTTTTCAGTAAATTTGCGTCTTTTAATTTTGATGGGACATTTGTAGTATAATGGTGTGATAACTGGAACACAGAACAGATACAGAAGTGAAATTGAACCTTGCTAGTTTGGGGGTGAAATACTGAAAAGTCTACTCCAACTTCAATATCTATTTGCTTTTGATATTTACCTTGCTCTGCAGTTTCATTGCTAACCCAGACATGAAGTTTAGTTCAGTCCAGTCACTCAGTCATGTCCAACTCTTTGTGACCCCATGGACTGCAGCACGCCTGGCTTCCCTGTCCATCACTAGCTCCCGGAGCTTATTCAGACTTATGTCCATAGAGTCAGCCATCCAACCATCTCATCCTCTGTTGTCCCCTTCTCCTCATGCCTTCAGTCCTTCCCAGCATCAGGGTCTTTTCCAATGAGTCAGTTCTTCTAATCAGGTGGCCAAAGTATTGCAGTTTCAGCTTCAGCATCAGTCCTTCCAATGAATATTCAGAATTGATTTCCTTTAGGATTGATTGGTTTGATCTCCTTGCAGTCCAAGGGACTCTCAAGAGTCTTCTCCAACACCATGGTTAAAAACCATCAATTCTATGCCATTCTCCCAAATCATCCCACCCTCTCCCATGGGGAGGGAGGTGGGAGGGAGGTTCAGGATTGGGAACACGTGTACACCCGTGGTGGATTCATGTTGATGTATGGCAAAACCAGTACAGTACTGTAAAGTAAAATAAAGTTAAAAAAAAAAAAAGCATCAATTCTTTGGCGCTCAGTTCCACTCCAGTACTCTTGCCTTGAAGATCCCATGGACAGAGGAGCTTGGTGCAGGCTACTGTCCATGCGGTTGCAAAGAGTCGGGCACGACTGAGCGACTTCACTTTCAGTTTCTTTATATTCCAACTCTCACATCCGTACATGACCACTGGAAAACTGATAGCTTTGACTACATGAACCTTTGTTGGCAAGGTAATGTCTCTGCTTTTTAATATGCTGTCTAGGTTGGCCATAGCTTTTCTACCCAGGAGCAAGCATCTTATAATTTCATGGATGCAGTCACCATCTACAGTGATTTTGTGTGAAGTAGAAGAAAGTAAAATGGAACTCTGCTCCAACCAATCAAATTTGATTTATAATCAAGTCATTCTGCTTATGAATGTCCTAAAAACTGTTATAAATGAAAAGATCTACCTGAATGTAGACTCTTTTTCAAAACTGTAACTTAAATGTTACTTAAGTATTTTCCAGAATAAAGTGGACATAAAGACATATAATTTTAAAAATGGTTTAGGTTTTAGTACTTCAGCATTGATGAAAGTAAAGAAAGCCCATATAAGAATATCAGTGCCCCTAAGCATTATATTTATAAAAGTTAAATTACAGATTACAGTTATCTGAAGATATCAAATTCATAAGACTTTGCCTAATTATTTGATGTGGAGATGGTGATTACATTAGGCAGATTCCTGACATTGTTTGCTTGTTGTAGAAATAAATTAAGAAAATAGAGAAATAAAAGATTTTTTAAAGCCCTGTATATGTAACTAAATTCATATATAAATACTTAATTTCATGTAGTTTAGTATCCTAGAGTTATTTTCTTGGGACTTATTCACAGAAAAGTTACAGTAAAGTTAGAATCTGCAAAAATTATAAACATGGACAGATAAAGTTTCTAGCTAGAAATTTTTTATTTAAAAACATATTAAAGAGAAACCTGCAAGTATGGCCTGCACACACATACACACACCACACACACACGCACTATAGATCCTTATATTAAGAATATATATTAGAATATAGCTTTAAAGACTAGAGAGATTATTTTCCCTAATTGAGAATTATTTCTCAATATTTTACTTGAGATATCTGTCATGACTTTGGAATTCATTTTCTCATGTACTTCAGTATGTTCCCAACGTTTCTTTTTTTTTTAAGTAATTAATTAATTACATTAAAAATTTTAAGTATAGTTGATTTATAATATCTTGTTAGTTTTAGGTATACAGTACAGTGATTCAGCTTAATATATTGGGTTGGCCAAAAAGTTCATAAGATGTCACAGAAAAACTTGAACAAAATTTCTGACCAACCCCATATACAGGTGAAAATATACCTGTGTGTGTATATATAGGTGTTTGTTGTTATTGTTCAGTCACTAAGTTGTCTCCAACTCTTTAGCAACCCCAAGGACTGAAGCCCGCTAGGCTCCTCTGTCCTCGGGATTTTCCAGGCAAGAATACTGGCTGCTAAGTTGCTTCAGTCGTGTCCGACTCTGTGCGACCCCATAGACGGCAGCCCACCAGGCTCCGCCGTCCCTGGGATTCTCCAGGCAAGAACACTGGAGTGGCTTGCCATTTCCTTCTCCAATGCATGAAAGTGAGAAGTGCAAGTGAAGTCGCTCAGTCGTGCCCGACTCTTAGCGACCCCATGGACTGCAGCCCACCAGGCTCCTCCGTCCATGGGATTTTCCAGGCAAGAGTACTGGAGTGGGGTGCCACTGCCTTCTCCGAACATCATGAGAATACTGGAGTGGGTTGCTATTTCCTTTTCCAGGAGATCTTTCCAATCCAGGGATCGAACCTGCATCTTCTGCATTGGCAGGTGGATTCATTACCTTTGAACCACCAGGAAAGCCCATATGTATATTCTTTCTAAGATTCTTTTCCCTTATAGGTTATTACAAGGTATTAAGTATAGTTTCCTGTGCTATATACAATAGGTCCTGGTTATCTGTATTATGCATATTACTCCCAAACTCCTAATTTACCCCTTCTGCTTTGGTAACCATAAGTTTGTTATTTGTATGTGTGAGTCTCTTTTGTGGTGTGGAGGAAACAGAACCTTCCTATACTGTTGGTGAGAATGTTGATATTTTTGAAAAACATTGCTCAGTGCTCAGTCATGTCTGACTCTTTTGAAATCTTTTGGACTGTAGCCTGCCGAGCTCCTCTGTCCATGGGATTTTTTCAGGCAAGAATACTGGAGTGGGTTGCCATTTCCTCCTCCAGGGAATCTTCTAGACTTGGATCAAACATGCGTCTCCTGTGTATCCTGCATTGCAGGCAGATTCTTTATCTATTGGTACAGCCACTATATTTGTGTTCAGTCACTCAGTGTGTCCGACTCTTTGCGACCCCATGGCCTGCCAGACTCCTCTGTCCATGGGATTTCCCAGGCAAGAATACTGGAGTGGATTGCCATTTCTTCCTTCAATAGAGAATAATATGGAGGTTCCTTAAAAAACTAAAAATGGAGCTACAGTATGATCTAGCAATCCCATTCCTGGGCATATATATGGAGAAAGCCATAATTCAAAAGAGACATTCACTCCAATATTCATAGCAGCACCATTTACCATAGCCAAGACATGCTGCTGCTGCTGCTGCTAAGTTGCTTCAGTTGTGTCCAACCCTGTGCGATCCCATAGACGGCAGCCCACCAGGCTCCTCTGTCCCTGGGATTCTCCAGGCAAGAACACCGGAGTGGGTTGCCATTTCCTTCTCCAATGCATGCACGCATGCATGCTAAGTCACTTCGTTTGTGTCCGACTCTGTGTGACCCCATGGACAGCAGCCCACCAGGCTCCTCAGCCAAGACATGGAAGCAACCTAAATGCCCATTAACAGATGAATGGATAAAAAGATGTGGTACATATATGCAATGCAATATTACTCAGCCATTAAAGAATGAAATCATGCCCTTTGAAGCAATATGGATGGACCTAGAGATTATCATATTAAGTGAAGTCAGACAGAGAAAGACAAATATATGATATCACTTATTTGTGGAATATAAGTAAAAAGGTACAAGTGAACTTATTTATGAACCAGCAACTACCAGTGTTTCTCAAGTGACATTTTCTAGTTAGTTCAAGCTATGTGGGTTTATGTTCTTGCTCCACTGTCACTAGCTGTAACTTGGGAAGCTTAATCTCCCTGCCTGTTGGTTTAGGGGAGAATTAAGGGACTTAGCATAGTCGCTCTAAGAAGAGCTCCTGCTGCTTCATGCATTGTGTCAGTTTTAGCTATTACTTCCAAAAATACTGGTCATGTAGAGATCAAACTCGCTGTACTTATTTCCAGTTTGTTGCTGTTGTTTAGTTGCTAAGTCATGCCCAACCCTTAGGACCCTGTGGACTTGTAGCTCGACAGGCTCCTCTGTCCATCGGATTCTCCAGGCAAGAATACTGGAGTGGGTTGCCATTTCCTTCTCCAGAGGGTCTTTCTCACCCAGGAATTGAACCCAGGTCTCCTGCATTGCAGGCAGATTCTTTATTGACTGAGCTATGAGGGAATCCCCACCTATTTCTAAGGCTTTTCCTTTATGTCACAATTAAAGTGTAGATTCTTTTTTTGTCTTTTTTTTTAGAGGGATGGTACGGAGAGGGAGGAGGGGGGAGTTCAGGATGGGGAACACATGTATACCTGTGACAGATTCATGTTGATGTATGGCAAAACCAATACAATATTATAAAGTAATTAGCCTCCAATTAAAATAAATAAATTTATATTAAAAAAATAAAGTGTAGATTCTGATTATCACATGATAGCAGGAAATACAGCATACCACTTTAAGGGAAATTTCATCTTATGAAAAATATAATTTCACAAATAATTTGGCCAAGTGTTATCCAGTTAGCATCTGATTGCTTGGGGTCTTATGCTGCTTTCTGATTCTTTGAGAGCATGACATGTGTTGGATCAAAGAAAGTTGGATTTACACACATGTGTGGCTGCTTCATCAATATTCATATCATCTTGGACACTCTGCAAGATAGCATGTATAAAATACCAGCCTTGACTGGATACATCATTGCTTTCTCCTGATAATACCCCAGAAGGAACAATTTCATAGGCATAGGCTATCAATTTGGGGTATGTACTGGTTTAGAGGGTATGCCTTAGTTTTCCTCACTGTGGTGCTAAGCTTTACTTTTTATTTTTCTCATTGATGAAAGATCTATTGTCATCCTGACTGATGTATGAAAGGCACTATGACTTTAATTTTGGTCCATTTTGAAATCAGAACATTTTCTTTGATTCCTTTAGGAATTATTTAATTTTTCTTCTCCCTAGCTTGTTGCTTCCCCAACATAGTACACTAGGGGCCTGACAACGATCTAGAAACTCTGAAAAAGGTCAGGAAACAAATTGAGTAGTTCAGATTTCAGCAGAGAATTTTTGTTTCTGCTTTATGTTTCCACCATTTGCATTTAATTTAGCCACCTCAAAATGGCCAATCTGCCATTTATGCTGTGACTTAGGTACAAAACCACACATGTTCTTCAGAACAAGACACCCATTCATTTAGGTATCTTTGATATGAAGGCTTTAACTGAATTCGTGTGTGCCTATTTTCAGTAATCACATGCAGCTAAAATAACTTATGCTGCAAAGTACAAGATATATACAAAAATTAATATTTGCCTTGCAATTAGCTGCTCATTTCTATTTTCAGCATTGTCATTCATAGAACCCCAATAGTTATTGCAATACTAATTTAGATTGAGCTCTCCTGCTCTCTTCCAGAATGCCCCTCTTCAGCAATTCATTTTTTATACACTTGCTTTCATCCCTCTGAGCACTTTTACTTCATTTTCCCGTGTTTACTAGGAGAGAATTATTTCTTAGCTAATTATTTTTTCCTTTGCTTTGATGCACCTATGGTGTTCTGTGACTAGGGTATGAATAATTACAAAATTGTATTGTTAATGACTAAATATTGATGTTAGGTAACTGCCATTATATTTCCCCCAATTTTTTTTCATTCTTTATGGACCACACAGTAAATTAAGTGGAAAGTTGAAACAATTATTCATACAAAATAGAGGCTTTTTAAAAAAGCCATTATATTATGGGAACAGAATAATTATGGGCTGTATAAAAGAGTTTGATTATATAGATTGATCAAATATATCAGATAATTTTTCAATTTCACACTCAATTTTAATTGCTTGGAAACCAGATAAATGGTATGCTTTTCAATTTATTATTATTTTGAAAATATAATAGAATTACAAACTACAGAGAATGGTCCAAAAGTGAGGGGGGTAAAAATTTTTACACCAAAATGGTTTCTACATATAGAAGAATCCAAGAGAATCAAACAGAAGCTAATAGAACTGTTTAGAGGTTCAAAAACCTAGATATATAGGTATCATTTTAAAGTCAATAGCTTTCCTAGGTGCTGGTAATATCTAAGATAGAAACTCTAAAGAACAAACTTCTGATAATACCAATAAAGCTATACAATAATTAGGAATAAAGCTAATAAGAAGTGTGTAAGGTATGAATAAAAGGGTAAAACTTTACAGAAATCAAACAGATCTGAGTTAATAGAGCTTGACTTTAAAATTAATATTGTAAATGTTTGTCTCTGCCAGTTAATTTGTGTTTCAATCCAAGCCTAACCTAAATTTGAGGGAACAAATATGTTAATCAATAGGTCAGAAAGCTTTGCAGAGTAATTTCTATTTCCAAAAAGGTGTAGTAATTAAACACATATGTTCGTCTTCAGAAATAGATCCCAGCATTAGAGAAGCTTAGGATATGATAAAGGTAACACTTAAAATTAAGAGAAATCAATAACTAAACTAAAGGGTTTGGAAAGTTGAATATCTCTGTGGAAACAAAATTGGAGTTCTTCTTTGCATAAAAACCAAATATTCGTATTAGAAGGATTTATTATAAAAGGACAATTATAAGATCAAACATAAAATATATTCTGAAAATCTTAGTATGGGAAATCCTTATTAAAAGAGACAAGAAATCTAGAAGTTATCAAGCAAAAGATTGAGAATTTGATCACAAGTGTTATAATAAATGAAGTGAAAAAATAAAAGAAAAAGGAATAAAAATAAAAATTTAACATAGATAATCATATAAAAATTTACATGATAACCAAATAGGAAAAATGTGCAAAATATAAGAATTGTTAAGAAGGGAAAAAGTAAAAGTAGATGTACTTTCTTATAAGTAATGATGGGAAACCAGATTTTTCTGTTTACCAGTAGGAAATGCTGGAGAAGGCAATGGAGCCCCATTCCAGTACTCGTGCCTGGAAAATCCCATGGACAGAGGAGCCTGGTAGGCTGCAGTCCATGGGGTCACTAGGAGTCAGACATGACTGAATGACTTCACTTTCACTTTTTACTTTCACGCATTGGAGAAGGAATTGGCAACCCACTCCAGTGTTCTTGCCTGGAGAATGCCAAGGACGGGGGAGCATGGTGGGCTGCCGTGTATGGGGTCACACAGAGTCGGACACAACTGAAGCAACTTAGCAGCAGCAGCAGCAGTAGGAAGTACAGTGGCTGACAGAACAAGCTCTGGGGAACTTCCCTCGTGATCCAGTAGCTAAGACTCCACACTCCCAATGCAGAGGGTCCAAGTTCAATCCCTGGTCAGGGAACTAGATGCCCCATGCTGCAACTAAGAGTTTGTATGCAGCAATGATGATCAAAGATCTTGTGTGGTGCGACTAAGACCTGGCACAGTGAAATAAATAAATTAATCAATAATTAAAAAAAGAACAACTCTGTGGTCAGACTGCCTGGGATTGACACCTCATCATTTTCTAGGGAGGTGCTCTTAGTATTCTCAAGTTTTTCATCAATAAAATGTGGCTATCTTAGGATATTTTGAATTTTAAAATAGTTAATATGTGGGAAAAAAACTTAGGAATAATGCTTTCTACCACAAAAGTACAAAATATAACTTGTTATTATTAAAGCAAAGATGAAATGCAATTTTATATATTCCATTAGTCATTAGTAAAAGTTAAAGGTGAAACATATTCAATCTTAGTGAAAAACACCAAAAAGAAAATTTAAAAGGAATTGATCTTATTTTGATGGGAGTGTAAATTAGTATTTGGGTGACAATTTGAGAGCAAGGATAATATTAGCCAGTAGTAGGTTCAAGAAAGCATTTCCACTTTTAAACATCCGTCCTGAATCCCAGGGACAGGGGAGCCTGGTGGGCTGCTGTCTATGGGCTCGCACAGAGTCGGACACAACTGAAGCGACTTAGCAGCAACAGCAGCCTGCAGAAATATTAGGACAAGTGAACAAAGATGCATGCACTGAAATATTTGCTGCAGCCTTGTTTGCAGTAGTAAAAATTCTTGGCAAGCTAAATATCCCTGTTCAGTTCAGTTCAGTCGCTCAGTCGTGTCCGACTCTTTGCAACCCCATGAATCACAGGACACCAGGCCTCCCTGTCCATCACCAAATCCTGGAGTTCACGCAAACTCATGTCCGTCGAGTTGGTGATGCCATCTTGCCATCTCATCCTCGGTCGTCCCCTTCTCCTCCTGCCCCCAATCCCTCCCAGCATCAGAGTCTTTTCCAATGAGTCAACTCTTCAGATGAGGTGATCAAAGTTTTGGAGTTTCAGCTTTAGCATCAGTCCTTCCAATGAACACCCAGGACTGATCTCTTTTAGAATGGACTGGTTGGTTCTCCTTGCAGTCCAAGGGACTCTCAAGAGTCTTCTCCAACACCACAGTTCAAAAGCATCAATTCTTCAGTGCTCAGCTTTCTTCACAGTCCAACTCTCACATCCATACATGGCTACTGGAAAAACCATAGCCTTGACTAGACGGACCTTTGTTGGCAAAGTAATGTCTCTGCTTTTTAATATGCTATCTAGGTTGGTCATAGTTTTCCTTCCAAGGAGCAAGCGTCTTTTAATTTCATGGCTGCAGTCACCATCTGCAGTGATTTTGGAGCCCAAAAAAATAAAGTCTGACACTGTTTCTACTGTTTCCCCATCTATTTCCCGTGAAGTGATGGGACCAGATGCCATGATCTTCGTTTTCTGAATGTTGAGCTTTAAGCCAACTCTTTAACTCTCCACTTTCACTTTCATCAAGAGGCTTTTTAGTTCCTCTTCACTTTCTGCCATAAGAGTGGTGTCATCCGCATATCTGAAGTTATTGATATTTCTCCTGGCAGTCTTGATTCCAGCTTGTGCTTCTTCCAGCCCAGCATTTCTCATGATATTTTATCCAAGCCAGGGGATACTAAACAGTAGTTTGAAAGAATGAACCAAATCTCTACCAGCAGGGCAATTTCTCTGTCAAATGTCAACACAGGACATGGAACAATTGCCCTATGATCTCATTGATCAAAAACATAACTCAAACTGAAACAAATAAAATCAACTCTTATTGGGACTAGAAATGTGGACGTGTATCTGCCAAATGTTTGCTAGAAGGGCTGGCTTCTGGGAAACATAGAGAGTAAAGGGAAATTATAGCTTTCCCTGGTGGCTCAGAGGTTAAAGCGTCTGCCTGCAATGTGGCAGACCTGGGTTCGATCCCTGGGTTGGGAAGATCCCCTGGAGAAGGAAATGGCAACCCACTCCAGTATTCTTGCCTGGAGAATCCCATGGGCGGAGGAGCCTGGTGGGCTACAGTCCACGGGGTCCCGAAGAGTGGGACACAACTGAGCAACTTCACTTTCAAAATATCAGTCACTCTGTTGTGTCGGACTCTTTGTGACTCCATGGACTGAATATGCTTGTTCAAATTTTTTGTCTTTGTTGTTGCTATTTCTGAGTTACACACATTTTGTGTATGGTATTAAGATAAACTGTCATTTAAACTTGTGTTTCCTTATTGATTTTCTATCTGGATTATGTGTCCATTGGTGTAAGTGAGATGTTAGCATGCCACTAATATTGTTACTGTTGATTTCTCCTTTTATAACTGTTAGCGTTTGCCTTATGTATTTAACTGTTTGTATGTTGGGTACGCATATATTTATAATTGCTATATCTTCTTCTTGGATTGATCCCTTGATTATTATGTAGTGTCCTTCCTTGTCTCTTGGAATATAAATGGACAGATTGGGAGTTTGGGACTCACATATACACAGTGCTATATTTAAAATAGATAACCAACAAGGACCTACTGTATAGCACAGGGAACTTGGCTCAATACTCTGTAATAAGCTATAAGGGGAAAGAAATTGATGCATGGATATGTGTAACTTTGCTGTACACCTGAAACTAACACAATATATTTAATCAAATATGCTTAAATATAAAATAAACATTAAACAAATAGGTAAATGGGAGGACCAGAACATCAGTGAGTTACTAATCCTTTCTCTAGGCACTCTTCCTCCCTCTCTAGCCCTGCTCCTGATATTGACAGGAAGTGTATCAGTGAAGCAGGCACACCCTTGGCATGCCTCAGAGCCAGGTGCCATGCTTGCTCACCAGATGCTAGGTCCTAATTTTACCAGGACCAACACACTAAGCATGAGCAAGTCCACTGTGCTGACTTTAATTACTTCAGGTACTTGGCAATGGGACATCCAGAGCTCTTCCTAGTACATCTGCAAAATTGCTGATTATATGTTGTTCAAAAAATGTTTCTTTTAATGAACTTATGTGGGTTAACATGTATGTGCAACACATATTATAGATAGAAACCCTCTCACTTACCAACAAGTAAGCTGAACAAGAAGCTCATGAAAGCCTCAGGAACTCTGAGCCATTCAGAGGCAAGAGGGTTATCAGATCCAATATGAGAGCAGTCAAACGATAAGGCCATAAATAAAAAGCTCAGTCATTTTATTTGCCTGACAGTTAAAAAATTCCTTTAAGTATTAATCCTCTCATTTTTCAATTATATTTTTTTCAATTTTTTAAAAAAAATTTCCAATTTTTGAGAAGTGTTTTAATTCAATTATTTTTCAATCATGTTTTTAAACATAGGTTTCGATCAGAAAAGTTAATGTGTTTATATATACTGAAATAGCATCTAATCTGTATTTGGTGAAAAAAAACAGGAAAAGAAAAATCCTTCATTTGAATCAGAATCAGGTAAGACGGTAGAATTATTTCAAGCATCATGATCAGGAGTGGCTACGGAGCCGAGGATACCCGTAGCACACTGAAGGCACAGATAAACGGCAAGCAGTAACGGGAAAGTAAAAAGGAAATAGTATGAAGTGGTAAGGAGAAAAATATAAAAAGAAGAAGAAAAGACTAATGAAACATGCAGAAAACAGAATTTAATTGGAGAAAATCTATTGCATCACACACACTCATTTTTCATGAGTAAAGATGTGATGAATAATAAATATGCAATACCTACATGTTATATTGGCATATAGTTAATGAACAATGTTGTGTTAGTTTCAGGTGTGTGGAAGTGTTAGTAACTCAGTTGTGTCTGACTCTGTGACTGCATGGACTGTAGCCCACCAGGCTCCTCTGTCCACGGACTTCTCCAGGCAAGAATATTGGAGTGGGTTGCCAGTCCCTTCTCCAGGGAATCTTCCCAATCCAGGGATCGAACCTGGGTCTCCCGTATTTGCAGGCAGATCCTTTACTGTCTGAGCCACCAGTGAAGCCCAGTTTCAGGTGTACAGCAAAGTGATTCAGTTATAGATATATATGTATCTGTTATTTTTTTGAATTCTTTTTCCATACAGGTTATTACAGAATATTAAGCAGAGTGTGTATGTCAACCCCAAACTCCCGATCTGTTTGTCTTAATAACATAAATAAAATGTGTATAACTCAAAAGTAGCAAAAATAAACTCAAACTTTGAAGTTGGCCACCTGAGCCCAAGTCTGAGCTCTGGGGGACCTCAGAGAGCACAGAGACCTTTGAAAGCTGCCTTTTATGAGAAGCATACAGATGGCTGGTGTTACTATTGGACTTGGAAGTCAGGCCTCCAGATGCTGCAGCTGGCATGCTTTACCCACACACTCAAGTCCCATCAGAGAACACAATGCTCAGAACTTACACAGAACCTAAGTCAGGCAAGAATCTGTAGAGGGTAGAGCTATGTGTATTTATGGGGAGGAAAGACATGTCCAGGAATGAAGAATAGGACTGTCTTTTGTGAAACAGCATCTTCTATAAACAGAGGTAATTCTCTTTCATTTATGTGTCCAGAACCCATCATTAAAATTCACTTGAGAGTTATTGCCTATTACTGCCAGGTCTGCTGTTGCTCTCCCAAGATGATGAATGAATCCAGAATAAATGTTATAGATTTTTTCAAGCTGCATATAATATGAGCAATGGCAATAAACTTATGACATTTCACCTCACTCAGCAAGTGTAGCACGAAGGTCAGGAAGGATAAACGTTTGTTAGAGGGAAAGAAAAATGTATTATTACAACTTCACTGTTCTCTGCTCCTGAGTGATGATGCTGAATCCTATTTAGTATTTGTATGAAAAATGGGATAAAAATGTATGCATAGGAGAAGTGATTTCTCATAGTAATGATTGGTGGCAGAGCTATAGGGAAAATCATCAGCAAGGCAATTTATAGAAAATGTTGTTATGGTCTGTGTGTATTATCCTTCACATTGTCTTTGAATCATTGAGTGTTTCAGGCACTCCCTGTAAATGGAGTGTCCATGCCAGGAACTGTGCTGGCTTCTGGAAGGCAGCAGTGGACAAGCAAAGGTTGGCTTTTAAAGAGATGAGCCTTTTAGAAGAGATGTTGAACTGTCAGCTCCTGAGAGTGAAATCCTTCTGTCACTTGATGGGAAAAGAAGGTGCCCCAGTATATATGTAAACTTTTAAATAAGGCCATCAATGGACAGTAAGTAGTTTTATTCCATTTCGTTATGAGAAAAGGGTATTGATTTATCTGAGAAAGGATATTGATTTTCTAAGAAAGAAAGACAATTCCATTTTTCACATTTTCCCAAATTTTTATATAGAAACCAAATGTTCCAAAACCTTTATATTTCAACAGTTGCACTTTTTAAGGAATAAATGTTGCTTATAATAAGTTTTCAGGTTTGAACAATTCCATTGAATTATATAAGACATTTGAGATTGTGAGAATCCCTGAAGATACTTTCAAGTGCAAAATTTGTTATTGGATGTCTGTAGACATCCAACTTCATTGGGTGACATACAACTTCCAAGACAGAAGTTCAGGTCTTTCATTCACATTTTCAGTTGTATCCTGAACTACGTATTTTTTCAGGTTGGTAACTTCACCTCAGTTGGTTCAGCTTCTCCACATATAAAATACATTTTGAAAATTTAAAATAATTAAATTTCAAAATATTCCAAAGATTGCCTTCTCAGATTCATAATTGTGGGGTATTTTTTCCTGGTATGAGAAACGATAGACTAAATTTCTTGCACTCTGATAGTTGAAGAAAATATTGTTATGCTTTCAGAAATACCAGTATTAACAGTATTAACAAAATGAAATTAACAGTATTAACAAAAATGAAATTTCATTATAAAAATCTTTGTTATACAATTAGTTAGGTTCATGTATTCATTCAACAAATATTTGATAACGTAATTGTGAAAGTTCCTGAATTGGGTTTTGCAAAGGACACAATTCATTACGCTTGGATTTATTGTCATTAACACATTTATGTAGTGATTTATATTCTCCTGAGGACTTCTTGCCATATTTCTAATTTAATCTCTCAAGATTTCCTATAAGGAAGGCAGGATACAAATCAGCATCCTCATTCAGTAGATTAGGAACCTCAGGCGCAGGCTCAGTGATGCTTTTGCTAGGTGACCAGGAAAGGATGGAGATGAGCTTCTGTTTCAAGTGATTTTACGCTGTTCTCACACTGACCCCTTCTCTCAAGGAGGTCACAGACACCCCCTCCCCCAACCACCACCACACATACACATGCCCACACACTCAAACACACTGTGTTTCAGGCCACAAGGGAGGTAAAAGCGGAGTGCTGATGGGGATCAGATTCAGGGAAAACCATGTTCAGTTGATGGTAAGAAGGACACTTTTCATGGAAGAACTGCTATTTTTTTACATGACATTTATCAAATGCCCAATGTGTGCCAAATATGGGCTGGACTGTGCTTGGAGATAAATAACACTTCCTTCTCTGCTTTCAATTAGCTCTCAGTTCAAGGGCAAAGGTAGAAATTTATAATTCAGGCTGAGACATAGAAATGCAAATTGCATTAGAATCACATGTGAGAGGCATGTGACTCAGACCACACATAGTGGGCAGCACCTGAGCTCGGGAAAGTAGTTTGTTCTCTAAGCACTGGGGAGATAATGATGAATTTTCAGCAAGGGCATTATATCTGCCATGATAGGAAAGAGATTTATTATAAAAAGGGCTATTTGGGAGGTTATTGCAGTGATCTAGCCAATAAATGTTGAAGGATCGTATTAAGGCAGTGTTGGCAGAGCTGGAGAGTACAGATTTGAGATGTCAGATGGACAGTATTTGGTGACTTTCATTCTGGGGATAAAGGAAGGTGAAAAGTCTGGTGTGATTCTCACATTCTGAAAAGATAGGGTAGATTTTTTTTAACATATGAATACTTGTCCTATGGATTTGGTGAATTTTATGCTAAAGGAAAAGAATGAGTAAAATCCTGGTGCATGATTAATAAATAGTTAATATCAACATTGTTAAGAATATGGAAAATAAGAAGCCAGGTCATGAGAAACTTACTGGGCCTTAGTAGTTGCCAGCACTGTTTCAGCTTATCTTTTCTTCCATAAGGCCCCATTCCAAATTAAATAGGTGGGTAGCATGATTATCTTCCTTTACAGTTGGCTGAACTGAGACATAGAGAAATATGTAACTTGCCCAACCGAGTCAAACTAGGTAATAGCAAAGCAAGATTCAATCCCTGGTTATTCTCACTTGTAGCTCTACAGTTGCTCCATCTGAGGTCAAAGCCCAAGATCCTTGGATACATAATAATTTTTCTATGATGTTTAACACTTGCGATCAATGCTACAGGATTTTAAACAATGTAAAATAATGATATTTTATGGATTTCTTTCCATTGTTTCTCTTTTTGTTTTGAGAAAACTCATATTTGAGGTCTTGAAAGAATTAAATATTAACTAAAAATCATGCTTGCAAAGAAATAAATATAAAAATGCATGTGTGTTTAGTAGTATTTGATTATTTGCAACCCAGTGGACTATAACTCACCAAGCTTCTCTGTTCACGGAGTTTTCCAGACAGTAATACTAGGAGTGGGGTGCCATCTCCTACTCTAGAGGATCTTTTGGACTCAGGGATTGAATTTTGTCTCTAGCATCTCCAGCATTGGAAGGCAGATTCCTTCACCACTGTGCTGCGAAAATACAAAATTCAAAAGTTAGTCATATGCAGTGTTTGTATTATATACACAGTGTATATAGTATATTTGCTACATAATAATATACAGTATGTATTTTCTCAGTAAATAAATAGGTAAAGAGAGACAATTGTTGTAATGTTTCAGGTCTGGGAAACATTTGCACAAGAAAATGGAATTTGGCCTTGTTAAAAGAGATGATACCATTAAGAGACAGAATGTTAAAAAAGGAACAGTTGGAAGACTGACCCCTGGAGAATGTCAATTACATGGTATTCTTTAAGAAGGCTCACATGCCAAGAATATGATTTGGAGGAAGGTGAGAGAGGACGTGGGAAAGAACCAGGGAAAAATAGAACTAAGGTGCAAGAAATACAAAGTGTAACACACAAGCTTCATATAAGTAGGGATCTTATCTATCATGCCCAAAGCTATCTTCCCATATCTAAACAGTAATCTCAGAAGTTCTTAAATATACTTGGTTAATGGAACAAGTATAGTAGAATAAAACAGAATTGGTTATAGATGACATGAGCAGGACAAGGAAGAGTAATGAATTAATTATTCTGAAATATCAAAAATCAATGATTGCAAGAGTTATGATACCATCAGCAGAAAGAAATTAAAAAAAAAAACAGTACAAAGACATGATTTGTAGGCTAATGTTTTCAAGGTTTTCTTCCCTTTTTTTTCTAATGGAATTAGTTTGAGTGATATAGAATAAGAAGTTCTCCAGTAGATGATAGATTGAAATTGAGCTGTCATCTCCAGCCAGGAATATACCATAAGAGGTTGAGATCAAGATAGTTTGAAATCCAGCTGAACTAACAGGAAGGCTGTAAGAAACAGCTCCATTGGCAAAGAGCATGCACACTTGCTTACTCCCTAAACACAAAGTAGATTGAAACCGTAGGGAACTATGGACAGTTTTCTGACACTGCCCAGTGCTTGCCCCAGCCTGAGCCTCATGCCCACTGAGCCCTACTCACCCCAAGCAAGGGCAAGGGCTGCCACAACTGAGGTGAGTTCTAGGTCACAAGTGCTAGGTCATAAGAGGTGGAGATGGCTAAGGCTTGGAGTGGCTTCTGAATAGGGTGAAGCCAGCCCCAACTATGTATGGTGACAGCAGGTCAGGAGTAATCTGAGACTCTGACTGGGGTTGCAACCACCACAGCTGATGCTCTGACCCACACCAAGGTTCCACGCCAGCTCCTCTTGGTCCAGCACTGCTGGGAGGAGGGGAGAGTACACACTTAGTGGGACTGGAACCAGCTCAGACCAAACTTCAGGGCTTCTGCTCCAACAACTGGGGACCTACCTCTGCTCCCACTAAGGTGTGGTGGCCCCTGAGCAGTGGAGAAGTCCCGGCTCACACTTGGTTCTGGCTCTAGCCCCTCTTTCTCCAGCCCCACCTCCTACCAATGTGATAACTGCCAGGACACCCTGGAGAAATGTGACTTATGCTCATGTCAGACCTAGCTGTCCCCCAAAGTCACTGGGCACATGCAGGCTGCGTAGGGATGCTCCCACACAAGAACATCCTTCAAGACCAGGGTAGATAACTGTTTCAGCTACCTATCTTTTTTCCCTAGAGACAGAGAAAGTTAAGCAGAATGAGAAGACAGGGAAGTTTGTTTCAATCAAAAAAGCAGGAGAGAAACCCTGAAAAACAACTAATGAAAGAAATAAATAATTGTCTTACAAAGAGTTCTTAGTAATCCCTTGGATGGAGGAGACTGGTGGGCTGCAGTCCATGGGGTTGCTGAGAGTCGGACAAGACTGAGCGACTTCACTCTCACTTTTCACTTTACTGCATTGGAGAAGGAAATGGCAAGCCACTCCAGTTTCTTGCCTGGAGAATCCCAGGGACAGGGGAGCCTGGTGGGCTGCCATCTATGGGGTCACACAGAGTCAGACATGACTGAAGTGACTTGGCAGCAGTGGCAGCAGTAATAAGAATATTGACCTAATTAGGGAAAATAATAAACAGTGAGAATTTTTAAGGGCTTAAAAAGAAAGTGTATATAAAGTAAACAGAATTAAGAATACAATAACTAAAATGAAAAATACACTAGAAGGAATTGATAGCAGACCATATGATACAGTAGAATGCATAGGTGATCTGGAAGAAAGAATAAAAGAAGTCACCCAAAAAGAAAAAATAAATGAGAACAGTTCAAGGGACCTCTGAGAGAACATTAAGCATATTTTATAGTCTAAAGTTGTCAGGAGAAAGAGATTGAAAATGTACTTGAGGATATTATGGCTGAAATTCCCCAAACCAGAAGGAAACTGATATTCAGGTATACAAAGCACAAAGCATCCCAAACTAGATGAACCCAAACACACCCACACTAAGACATAGAATTATTAAAATGGCAAAAGTTAAAGAGACAGTTCTAAAAGCAGCAAGAGAAAAAGTCATATATGAAGGAAACCACATAAGGTTATCAGCTAATTTTTCTGCAAAAACTCTGCAGGCTACAAGTGATTGGCATGCTTTAGTTAAAGTGCTAAAAGAGAAAAAACCTACAACCTAGGATACTCTACTCAGCAAGATTATCATTTAGAATTGAATGAAAGACAAAGAAGTTTTCAGACAAGCAAAAATTGAATTTGTCAATATTAAAGCAAACCTATAAGAACTGGGGCTGGTGCACGGGGATGATCCAGAGAGATGATATGGAGTGGGAGGTGGGAGGGGGGTTCAGGATTGGGAACTCATGTACACCCGTGGCTGATTCATGTCAATGTATGGCAAAACCAATACAGTATTGTAAAGCAAAATAAAGTAAAAATTAAAAAAAAGAAGTGTGAAAGGGTCTTCTCTAAGTGGAAAAGAAAAGGCTGCAGCAGGAAGTAAGTATCTATAAGAGAGGAAAAAACATTAAAGGGAAATATATAACAAAGTCTAAGGATCAACCTCTTAAATGAGCTAATCTGAAGATTTAAAAACAAAGAGTTGTAAAGTCATATACACTTCTTATACACTTCATATACATTTATTATAATTGCAATAACAAGTGACAGGATGAACGTGAAGGTGTTAAATATAACTTAAAAAGACACAATGTGTATGAAGGGAGTAAAAAATGTTGATCTTTGAGAATGTGTTTGAACTTTAAATGAACAGTAGTTTGAAACAAGTAGATATAGTTATGGATCAACATCTGTGAACTCCATGGTAACCACAGATCCAAAACAAATCAGTTCAGTTCAGTTCAGTTCAGTCGCTCAGTCGTGTCCAACTCTTTGTGACCCCATGAATCGCAGCACGCCAGGCCTCCCTGTCCATCACCAACTCCCAGAGTTCACTCAGACTCATGTCCATTGAGTCGGTGATGCCATCCAGCCATCTCATCCTCGGTCGTCCCCTTCTCCTCCTGCCCCCAATCCCTCCCAGCATCACGGTCTTTTCCAATGAGCCAACTCTTTGCATGAGGTGGCCAAAGTACTGGAGTTTCAGCTTCAGCATCATTCCTTCCAAAGAACACCCAGAGCTGATCTCTTTAAGAATGGACTGGTTGGATCTCCTTGCAGTCCAAGGGACTCTCAAGAGTCTTCTCCAACACCACAGTTCAAAAGCATCAATTCTTCAGCGCTCAGCTTTCTTCACAGTCCAACTCTCAAATCCATACATGACCACAGGAAAAACCGTAGCCTTGACGAGATGGACCTTTGTTGGGAAAGTAATGTCTCTGCTTTTCAATATGCTATCTAGGTTGGTCATAACTTTTCTTCCAAGGAGTAAGTGTCTTTTAATTTCATGGCTGCAGTCACCATCTGCAGTGATTTTGGAGCCCCCCAAAATAAAGTCTGACACTGTTTCCACTGTTTCCCCATCTATTTCCCATGAAGTGATGGGACCAGATGCCATGATCTTCGTTTTCTGAATGTTGAGCTTTAAGCCAACTTTTTCACTCTCTATTTTCACTTTCATCAAGAGGCTTTTTAGTTCCTCTTCACTTTCTGGCATAAGGGTGGTGTCATCTGCATATCTGAGGTTATTGATATTTCTCCCAGCAATCTTGATTCCACCTTGTGCATCTTCCAGCCCAGGGTTTCTCATGATATACTCTGCATAGAAGTTAAATAAGCAGGTTGACAATATACAGCCTTGACGTACTCCTTTTCCTGTTTGGAACCAGTCTGTTGTTCCATAAACTAAATAGAAAGGAATGGAAGCACATCTCCAGAGTCATTAAACCACAAGGGAGTAAAGTGAAAGTAGAAGAATAAAAAGAGAAAATGAGACAAAACAAAAACACAAAAGAAGTACCAAAATGGCAATAAGTACTTAACCTTTCAGTAATCACTTAAATGCCAATGAACTAAATACTTCAAAGGACATGGGGCAGCTGACTGAATAACAAAACAAGCTCGTCTATGTGCTGCTTCCAGGAGTCTCATTTCAGAGCTAAAGACATACACAGACTGGAAGTGAGGAGATGGAAAAAGAAACTTATGCAAATAGAAATGACAAGAAGGTATGTTTAGCAATACTCAGATCAGACAAAATAGACTTTTTTAAAAGTCTATAACGAAAGCCAAAGAAGAACATCTTATGATGATAAAGGGATCAATACAAGAAGAAGATATAACACTAGATATAGTAATACAGGAAAATAAAATATATAATGCAAATATTAACAGACGTAAAGGGAGAAATGGAAAATAATGAAATAATCAGAGAGGATTTTAATGCCTTACTTGCTGCTGCTGCTGCTGCTAAGTCGCTTCAGTCATGTCACTTACATCCAGACAAAAAATAAATAAGGAAATAGTCATATTAATTGACACAGACCACTTGGACTTAATATCTATAGGACTGTCCATCCAAAAACAAGAAAAAAAAATTCCTTTCAAGTGCATGTGATATGCTCTCCAGGGTAGATCACATGGTAGGCCATAAAACAAACATTCACAAATTTAAGAAAATAGAAATTGCATCAACATTTTTCCTGACCATAATGGTATGAAACTAAAATCAATTACAGAAAGCAAAATGAGAAAATTGATGCTTTCAAACTGTGGTACTGGAGAAGACACTTGGACAACAAGGAGATCAAACCAATCAATCCTAAAGGAAATCAACCCTGAGTATTCATTGAAGGATTGATACTGCAGCTGAAGCTTCAATACTTTGGCCACATGATGAGAAGAGTCGACTCATTGGAAAAGACCCTGATGCCAGGAAAGATTTAAGGCAACAGAAGAAGAGGGCAACAGAGAATGAGATGGTTGGATGCCATCAGGGACTCAATGGACATGAGTTTGAGCAAAGTCTGGGAGATAGTGAAGAACAGGGACGCCTGGCATGCTGCAGTCCATGGGATTGCAAAGAGCTGGACACAACTGAATGACTGAACAACTGCAAATCTGTTGCTTAGCTACATGTACTAGTAAATAACTATCAGAAAGAGAAAGCATGAGGAGAATTCCTTTTTGAATCAACTAAAAAAAGGTAGGGATAAACTTCACCAAGGAGGTGAAAAGACTCATACTCTGAAAAATAGAAAACATTGATGAATAAAATTGAAGATAATACAAAGAAGTGGAAAGATCTCTTGCTCTTGGATTAGAAAATTAATCTCATTAAATGGCAATTATACCCAAACAATCTACAGACTTAATGCAATTCTTAGCAAAATATCCAGGTCATGTTTTAAAAAACTAGAAGTCCCATATTGCCAAAGCAATCTTGAGAAAAAAGAACAAAGCTGGAAGAATTACATTCCCTGACTTCAGACTATACTACAAATCTATAATAATCAAAACAGTACAGTACTGGCACAAAAAGAAAAAAAAAAGAAATATAAACCAATGGAACAAGATAGAGAGCACATAGATAAATCCATGCACCTATGTCACCTTATCTATGACAAAGGAGTCAAGAATATACAATGGAGGAAAAGTCTCTTCAAGAAATGCTACTGGGAAAACTGTACAGCTACATATAAAAGAATGACATTAGAATATTCTTCAATACCACACAAAAATAAACTCAAAATAAATTAAAGGTGTAAATGTAAGACTCCTTGAAACCATAAAACTCTTTGAAGAAAATGTAGACAGAACATTGTTTAATGCATATTGGAGCAATATTTTATTTTATTGGACCCCTAACACCATGGAAACAATACGAAGAATAAACAAATAAGAACTAATTAAACTTAAATGCTTAATTAAAAGATAACTTACAGAATGGGATAAATTATTTGCAAATACTATGACTGACTAGGAGTTAACACGAAAAATATTTAAGCAACTCATACAACTCAATATCAGAAAACAACCTGATTTAAAAATGGTCAGAAGACATATAGAATAAGACATATAAATGGCCAACAGACACATAAAAATATGTGCAACATCACTAATTATCAGGGAAATGAAAATCAAACTGAAATAAGATATCACCTCACACCTGTCAGAATGACCATCCCCCAAAAGTCTACAAATAACAAATGCTGGATAGATGTGGAGAAGAGGGAACCCTTGTACACTGTTGATGGGAATGTAAACTGTTGCAGCCACTATAAAGATCAATATATAGGTTCCCCAAAACACTAAAATAACACTACTACATGATTCAGCAATTCCACTCCTGGATATATTTCAAAGAAAATGAAAACACTGATTTGAAAAGACATATGCACCTTAATGTTCATAGCAGCATTATTTAAAATAACCAAGATATGGAAGTTACCTAAGAGTGTGTGCATGCATGCTCAGTCATATTCAGTTGTTTGCAACCCCATGGACTATAGCCTGCAAGGCTCCTCTGTCCATGGAATTTTCCAGATAAGAATACTGGAGTGGGTTGCCATTTCCTCCTCCCCGGGATCTTCCTGACCCAGGGATAGAACCAGCATCTCCTGCATTACAGGCAGATTCTTTATCACTGAGCCACCTGGGAAGCCAGTCTAAGTGTCTATCAACAGACAAATGGATAAATGTCACACACACACACACACACACACACACACAGACACTAAAATATTACTTAGCCATAAAAAGAATGAAATATTTCCATGTGCAACAACATGGATGGACCTGGAGGGTAATATGTTTTTAGTGAAGTAAGTCAGCCAGAGAAAGAAAAATACTGTATGTTATCACTTATATTTGGAATCTAAAAAGTAAAACAGAGGAACATATATAAAGAACAGAAACACACAGATATGGAGGACAAACTAGTTACCGGTGGGGAGAGAGAAGGGTGGAAGTCAAGAAAAGTGTAAGGGGTTAAGAGATATAAACTATTATGTATAAAACAAGTAAGCAACAAGGATGTATTGTACAGGGAAATACAGTCATTATTTTAAAATAACTTTAAATGGCTACTAAGTAAAATGATCCCATCTTAGTATTCTTTTTAGTATTCATGGCAATCTATAGATTCAATGCAATCTCTATCAAAGCACCAACGGCAGTTTTCATAGAACTAGAACAGATTAATATTTGTATGGAAACAGAATAAATTATAATAAATTCAGACAGTCCAAGAAAGCTACATATGAGAAAAAATTATTGGATTTAATGATTAAGAGATCTTAAGGAAGATTTCAATAGTAAAATTGGGGTCTATGTTTACAAGGACATTGTGCCAAAAACTGTGTGATAAAAGATGAGAGAGATTTTCTTTGGTCTCCAGATTTTGAGGTCAGGCTTGTTTGGTGATGCAGCTTTCACACGGACTTGTGCAGACTTCACACAAGCTGCAAAGCACGGTTCCTGCTTATGAAGCAGACTACAGGTTTCATACCAGTCGATGGCAATTTATAAATGTAAAACATGTTAAGCAAAAGCCATCAGGCTCTTTTATTCTCCCTTTCTACTAAATAATCATGCAAGGTTCTCCAGGCTGTATGGAATATACCGCATTAGCAGCACCAATGAGCAGAATGACCTAGGAGAAAAAGATGTGAGTTGGCTGCTCCATCAGCATTGTTATTGACTTGTATCATCTGGGCTTGTAATAAAAAGTAGAGTAATCAGCAAGTTACTTATACCCAGGAGATTATAATTTCTGCTTTTTGACCTAAAGTATCTTTAAAAAGGATTTGCCTTTGCTGAGTTTCTCAAAGTTGATATTAAATATTTAATTAAAGGCATACTCGGAGCATCTTTACCTAATATTTTACATTCAGCTTGGAATTTTAAGGCATAAGTACAATTCTAATGCTATTTAGCATAAGAATTCAAAAGTTTATAATAGTGTTTATATACAGAGGGTAGTTGTGCGGGTCATGAATCTAGATGTGAGGCTGGGAGCTTTCTCTCCCTTGCTCTCCCTCCAGAGGTGACACGGGAGAAGGTGACTATGTGGAGTACAGTATTGTCTAACTCATTTTGATGCCACCTGCAGCAACATGGGTGGACCTAGTGATCATCATATTGAGTAAATAAGTCGTACAGAGAAGGAGAAATATCATATGACATTTTTTATATGTGGAATCAGAAAAAAATTATACAAATGAACTTATTTACAAAACATACAGACTTAAAGAACTGTGAGTTGTTATTGTTGCCAGGGAAGAATAAGGGGACATGACAGTTAGGGAGTTTGGAATGAACATGTACACACTGCTATATTTAAAATAAATAACTAGCAAGGACTTACAGTATAGCACATGGAAATCTACTCAATGTTATATGGCAGTCTGGATGGGAGGGGAGTTTAGAGGAAATGGATGCATGTATATACATGACTGAGTCCCTTTGCTGTTCCTCTGAAACTATCACAACACTGTTAATCAGCTACTGTTGTTTAGTCATTCAGTCATGTCGGGCTCTTTGTGACTCCATGAACTGCAGTGTGCCAGACTCCTCTGTCCTTCACCATCTCCTGGAGCTTGCTCAAACTCATGTCCATTGAATCAGTGATGCCGTCCAACCATCTCGTCCACTATTGTCCCCTTCTCCTCCTCCCTTCTTTTTTCCAAGCATCAGTGTCTATTTCAATGAGTCGCCTCTCTGCATCAGGTGGGCAAAGTATTGGAGCTTCAGCTTCAGCATCAGTCCTTCCAGTGAATATTCAGGATTGATTTCCTTTAGGATTGACTGGTTGGATCTCCTTGCAGTCCAAGGGATTCTCAAGAGTCTTCTCCAACACCACAGTTCAAAAGCATCAATTCTTTGGCACTCAGCTTTCTTTATGGTCCAACTCTTTTTAAAAAAATATAAATTTATTTATTTTAATTGGAGGCTAATTACTTTACAATATTGTATTGGTTTTTGCATACATCAACATGAATCCGCCACAGATATACACGTGTTCCCCATCCTGAATCCCCCTCCCTCCTCCTTCCCCATACCATCCCTCTGGTTCGTCTCAGTGCACCAGCCCCAAGCATCCAGTATCATGCATTGAACCTGGACTGGAGATTCGTTTCATATATGATATTATACATGTTTCAATGCCATTCTGCCAAATTATCCCACCTTCTCCCTCTCCCACAGAGTCCAAAAGACTGTTCCATACATCTGTGTCTCTTTTGCTGTCTCGCATACAGGGTTATCGTTACCATCTTTCTAAATTCCACATATCTGTGTTAGTATAATGTATTGGTGTTTTTTTTTCTGGCTTACTTCACTCTGTATAATCGGCTCCAGTTTCATCCACCTCATTAGAACTGATTCAAATGTATTCTTTTTAATGGCTGAGTAATACTCCATTGTGTATATGTACCACAACTTTCTTATCCATTCATCTGCTGATGGACATCTAGGTTGCTTCCATGTCCTGGCTATTATAAACAGTGCTGCTATGAACACTGGGGTACACGTGTCTCTTTCAATTCTGGTTTCCTCGGTGTGTATGCCCAGCAGTGGGATTGCTGGGTCATAAGGCAGTTCTATTTCCAGTTTTTTAAGGAATCTCTAGACTGTTCTGCATAGTGGCTGTACTAGTTTGCATTCCCACCAACAGTGTAAGAGGGTTCCCTTTTCTCCACACCCTCTCCAGTATTTATTGCTTGTAGACTTTTGGATCGCAGCCATTCTGACTGACGTGAAATGGCACCTCATTGTGGTTTTGATATGGTCCAACTCTTGCATCCATACATGACTACTAGAAAAACCATAGTTTTGACTGTATGTGAAATTAAAAAAAAAATGTGTCTTTGAAGCTGTTTCCAGAGCTATGATACATTACTTACATATTGTCTTGATAGTAAGTCTTCCTTCTTTCAGGACAGATATGTTAGGGAAATGACTGAATTTTGGAAGACTGCTAGGGAATAAGGTAGAGGTGAAAATGAGTAATTTTGTTTCTAATCAAGGAGGAGTCCTTTCAAAGTAGAGCACTCATGTTCTTGGGTATTATGTCAGTGGGCTCTTGTATCAGTGTAGTACTGGGGAGAAGATCAGTATTATTAATAGCATGCAAACACTCTGGTATTTTGGGAGTGGAGTGTTAGGAGCATAGCACTCAGTGTTTCTTGTTGAGATGGTCTTGCAGATTGGGTAAGTGAAACACTAGCTCAAGTCAACATTCTGACTGAGTCCTGAGTATAAATTGCAATGTCATCTTATCATGCTTGGGGACAGGGACAATGACAGACATGAGGTCAAGGGAGAGGAGCTGTGGTGACTAAATGGGGCTCGTTGTGTGTGTCGTAAAGGGACACCAAGAGAGGAAAAACCTAAAAAATAGAGGGTATGGGCAAGTGGACAACTGAATATGTGTCATGAAGAGATGAAGAACAAGGAGGGAGGTTAAGAGGTGGCTGAATAGTCAGGAGGGAGTGGCCATGGTTCTGCAGTTATGGCCACTGGGAAATCAGCTGAGCTGCCTGGAAAATCAGCTGAACTGCCTGCACTCTTTTCAAGTACCTCCTGAGTTAGTGAACTGTCATTTCTGATGAAGCCTTGTGCAGCTTGTGCATATTGTTGGACCAGTGCCAGGTGTTTCCAGATGGTCATGATAACCAGGAGGTCCCTTGACAACTTACTCCAGAGTCTAAAACAAATGGAAAATGAAAGGTAATGGCTCCTTATTCAGACTGTGTATTCAAACACTGGCCTCTTTTACCGAGTGATTCACTGAGAATGGATGAGGAAGCCTCATTAATAAATCATGTTGCCTGATATTCCTATAGTATTTAGGTGATATGCCAATACTTTGCAGGAAATGAAATAAAATAGACCCAGAGAGAATTTTAGAGCAACTTCTCATTTTTATGTCTTGTGATATCAACAATTTCTGAACAAGCTTGAGATTTAAGATATACATGTCAGTACATATATATACATGTATAAAATAAATCATGGCAGAATTTACATAGATGGGTTTTAATAGTGAAAGGGCTTTCTCATGTATGTGAGCAATGAGCAAAGTCAGACACATTAAAGGTGGTTTTCCAGTTCTATACTCAGACCAGGACAGAACTATAAGTGTGAATATGTCAGGAATCTCATCTTTGCTTTAAGTTAAAGTTTTAAAATAAATGTAAATAAATACACACAGTTGTTTTCTGAGATATATTAGTCTGTTGTGCAGAAAATTGATAGTAAAGATGGCAATTCATATATTACAGAGACCTAGACACATTGCACAATGACATATTACACCTAAAATCCCAGAAAATGTCTTATGTTAGAAAGGCAGAAATGAGTTGAAGACTAGAAATATTTAAAGGAAAATAAGAATATTTGATGAATAAAGGCCACTCAAAGAAATAACTAAATAATCTGGCTTTCATTTCATATCACACAGTAGTCATTAGAAATTATTGCCTATCATGTTTGGATTGCTGCAATTAGCTATTATAATCTTCAGCAATTTTCTTATTATGAAACAATGATCTTTACTTATGAAAATAAATAATACTCTTATTTGTGAAACAAATCTACTTTTTCTATAGATCTTTTTATTTTTGTGACTAAATTAAAGTGAAATATGATAGCATTGGTTTTATCCTTTAAATGATGTTTAACCAATGTGAAAGGAAGTTTGGACAGATGACTTTCATATTTTGGATTGAAATAAACTTTGAAATTAAAAACATCAGTTATTCATCCACTCAAAGCATGTAGTTGACCTGAATTTGTTGTCTTAAGTACTGGGTCTGTGGTTTGTATTGTGTGTTGCAGGGGTTAGTCTTGGACAAAGGAACCCTACTTCTCAGAAAGATAGAATTAAATTTGTGTTTCAAAAATTATTCTGGTTAAATTGTGGAGAATTGAATAAAAGGGGCATAATTGGATGAAGGAAGAACACTGGGTAGGTATTCCACTAATCTGAGTGAGAAACACAATATTATCTGTTAATAAAGAATGTGGACTCTGAATCTCAACTCTTTGGGTTTTAATATAGCATCTCTCATTTACTAGATGTCTGACTGGTTAAGTCACTTCATCTTCCTACATTTTAATTTTCCTATCAGCAATTTGGAAATAATAATAGTTCCTATTTTGAAGGTTATCACGAGAAATAGGTAAGTTAATGTACCATGCCAGGCCACAGGGCAAGCACCAGGTACATAACATATGCTGTTAGTGAACTGGTTGGAGTAGAGACAGACATAAGGGGACCACCTTGGAGTACATTTAGGTATTTGAATGACCTTGACTTAGTGATGATCTGACTGTGGGGGAGGGTTTGGGAGAAGGTCCTTCACTGAAATACAAGTAGGGGTAGAGAATAAGGGATTGTAGGAGTGATGGGGACTTCCCAATAAAATATTGTATTTTTTCTTCTAAGAATAATTCTAAGCCAAAGCATTTTGATAATATTTTGTCTCATGTGAAGCAGACACATGCATAAATTAAGTTCATGGGAAAGGTTAAAAAAGATGAGGAGTTCTGCGCTTCATTCAGCTGCTACTTGACTCCGTCTCTGAAGGCAAGAGATGTCCTTTTCGGGTGACGTGTCTATGCGTGATGCCAGGCCTGCTTCTATCTTCTCTCAAAGAGGTTTTGGTCACCATTGGACCTTTCATAAACACACCAACTGTGTAGTATAAAAGCATTATTAGCACAATAAAGCCTTTTAAAAGAATCAGTTAATATAAGGAATGAATTCTCATGAATATATATAAATCCTGGATAATTGCAGTTAGTTCTTCTTACAATTAATGATTTTTACTTGTACTCTTTTTTTTTTTATAAAGCTATCCTAAAATATGTTTACATTTATATAGTCTGTTAAATAATAATGTGCATGTTTCCTTTTTTCTTCCAGTTCTGAAAGTGTTAGTCACTCAGTCATGTCCAGCTCTTTGAAATCCCATGGACTGTAGGCCACTAGGCTTCTCTGTCCATGAAATTTTCCAAGCTAGGTTACTGAAGTTTGTAGACATTCCCTTCTCCGGGGGTCTTCCTGACTCACAGGTCAAATCTGGGTCTCCTGCTTTGCAAGCAGATTCTTTACCATCTGAGCCACTAGGGAAGCCCTGTTTTATTGAGATGTGATTGACATACAGCACTGTATGAGTTTAAGGCAGACAGCATAATGATTTGACTTACATATATCATGAAATGATCACCACAATAAGTTTGGTGAACATTCATCATATCACATAGATACAAAATAAAAGAAAAATGTAAACAATTTGAGATGAGAGTTATTTGCGTTTACTCTCTTAACAACTTTCATATATAACATTCTGCAGTGTTAATTACATTTATTACGTTTTACATTACATCCTTGGGCTTTCCTCGTGGCTCAGACGGTAAAGAATGTACCTGCCAATGCACATGGAACAGGTTCGATCCCTAGTCAGAAATATTCCCTGGCAAAGGGAATGACTAACCACTCCAGTGTTCTTGCCTGGAAAATACCATGGACAGGGAAACCTGGGGGGCTACAGTCCATGGGGTCACAAAGAGTCAGGCATGACTGAGCGACAAACACTTTCACTTCACTTCACTTCACATTACATCCCTAATAGTTCTTTACCTTATAACAGGAATTTCATACATTTGACCCCATTCATCCAATTCTCCCTTTCCTCGCTTCCCATCTCTGGTGACCACAAATACAGTCTTTTTTCCTATGAGTTTGTTTGTTTGCTTTTGATGTATAATTGACCTCCAGTGCTATGTTAGTGCCTGGTACACAACATAATTCCTTATTTCTGCATATTACAAAATAATCACCATGATAAGTCCATCTGTCACCATGTAAAGTACTATTGACTATATTCCTCACAATATACATTTCATCACTATGACTCATTTATCTTGCAACTAGAATTCGTACCTCTTGATTACCTTCACATATTTCACTCATCCCCACCCCTTATCCCCACCCCACTGGTGATCATCTCTTTATTCTCTGTATCTGTTTCTGTTTTGTTATATTTACATAATTGTTTTGTCTTTTAGATTCCACATATAAGTGAAATCATAAAGTATTTGCTTATTGCATTTAGCACAATATCCTTTAGGTCTATCCATGATTTTTTTCTTTTTTTTATAGCTGAGTAATATTTCCATATATATATATATATATATATATATATATATATATATATACACTACATCTTTTTTACCTACATATATGTTGATGGTCACTTATGTTGCTTCCATGTCTTGGCTATTACGAATAACGCTGCTATGAACATTTTAGGGGTGCATTATTTTAGAAAAGTATCCAGAAGTAGAATTGCTTGGTTGTGTGGTAGTTCTACTTTTAATTTTTTGAGGAACCACTGTAATGTTTTCCATAGTTGCTGTACAAATTTACATTTCTACTAACATTGTGCAAGGGTTTGCCTTTCTCCATATATTGCCAACACTTGTTATTTGTTGTGTTTTGATGATGCCCATTTTAATGGGTGTGAGGTGATGCCTCATTGTGGGGTTTAATTTACATTTCCCCAATATTAATGATGTTGAACATCTTTTCATGTGTCTGTTGGCCATCTGTATGTCTTCTTGGGAAAAATATCTACTCAGGTCCTCTGCCCACTTTTTAATTGGGTTGTTTTCATTTTTTTGTTGAGCTATATGAGTTATTTGTATATGCTGGATATTAACCCCCAATCAGATATATAATTTGCAAATATCCCCTCCCATTCAGTAGGCTGCCTTTTTAGATTTGTTGATAGTTTCTTCCACTGTGCAAAAACTTTTAAGTTCGATATAGTCCCATAACCAGAATTATTTTTTAATATTTTATAATTCTTTGTATTTCTCAAATACAGTAAATCTTCATAAATTTGATGAATTATCAGCTCTCTCTATGTTTTAATTTGTTGATTCTTTTGTATATTATATAAAATGACATTAGCTTCAAGCAAATGCATGTGATTATATGTCAATTTCAATGATTTATCTTTCTATTTCCCTTGTTCTTCTAGTCTGCTCCCAGTTTTCAAGAGGAGTCTATGCTATTTTTGGATTTTATGACAAGAAGTCAGTAAACACCATCACATCATTTTGTGGCACACTCCATGTGTCCTTCATCACTCCCAGCTTCCCAACAGATGGCACCCATCCATTTGTCATTCAGATGCGACCAGACCTCAAAGGAGCCCTCCTCAGCTTGATTGAGTACTACCAGTGGGACAAGTTTGCCTACCTCTATGACAGTGACAGAGGTAAGTGACAATGCCTCTCTCTCTCTGTAATGGGTCAAGTTCAATGCCCACACAGTACATTCATACTTACACATGATATAGAGCTGTGTGAGTATATTCCAAGGGTGCATGCATGCTTAGTCCCTTCAGTAGTGTCTGACTCTTTGTTAGCCTATGGGCTATAGCCCACCAGTTTCCTCTGTCCATTGGATTCTACAGGCAAGAATACTGGAGTGGGTTGCCACGCCCTCCTCCAGGGGATCTTCCCGACGCAGGAATCGAACTTGTGTCTTCTCCATTGCAGGCAGATTGTTTACTGCTGAGCCACCGGGGAAGCCATAGTCCAAGGGTAACTTGGTTTAACTATGCTCTGAAAATGAAATTCAGTTTGAACTAGGAAGCATATTTAGAATAAAACAATTTATAGAGATAGATTGTCTTCATACAATGCCTGTATGTTGTGTTGTAATATGAAAAGCCCTTTCTGATATCAGCATCTCAGACCCTAGGAGGACTATATTTCCAGTCCAAGGTGAGTGAAGTGATTCCTTGGAAACTAGTTTAAGTAAGATTTGAGTAAATATGCAAATAAGAACATCTAAAAAATGTATAAGAGTTACATATTTCCCATGTAAAAGTTTTACCAGGCAAGGATGGTTGTTATTAACCTTGCTTTGTAATGAGATTCCTGAATCTTAGAGACATTGCAAGACTTTTTCATGATCCATTCATGTGTGGTTCAGCTGAACTCAAGTCTTTTGACACCAAAGCTTTGTGACAAGTCCTTGTGTTTACTTATGAGTTTACTTATGAAGAGATGGTTTGGATTAGCATGACAATTAGAGTCTAGGCTCATTACGCTAGTTTTTATGTGGGGGTAAGGGCACTTGCTTTGTGTTTCCCACATCATTTGTCCTGAAGTTTGGTACTAGCAGACCTGATTAACCTTACATGTTATAGAATTCTAGGTATTGCTAACCATTCCTGGGTCTGTGATTCAGCTTCAGTGGGCCTGTGTACTTCCTAAAATAGTATGAATTCTTTGTGCACATGGTCATAGGTGATTTTTCTCAAGAGTATCCACCACCAAACTCAGAAGTACTAAGGACCACCGTTGCCAAAATACCAGCCTGTTCAGGGAGCAGCAGTGCTTTAAAGATTTAAGGGAAAACCAGAAGCTTATTCCTACCAGGAGAAGGCACCTTGCTTTCCTGCAAAGACAGCTGAGCCGGGAGCCAGCTACCAGCCCTTCTCCAGGATCAGTTTGCAGACATTGACTGCAGCAATCAGAGCCTGGTGTCAGGTTCTCTATCCTGGTCTCCAGTCCTGAGAGTGAGAACGCTGTGGGAGTCAGTCATCACCATACAAACTGAGCAAGTTTCTTCCTGCTTTGAAAAGGGAGAGCTTTGCTCTACCCATGGGGAGTGAGAAACGGAAACACAGAACTGTTTAGAGTAAATACAGATTCCAGTGTGCTGGATTGCTCTGAAGTAGCCTTCTTTTTCATGTGATAAAGGGCTTAGCATCTTGCCCTCTGCTGACTCCTTCACTCTTGACCCCTCTTCGAGGAGTTCTACCATCTAAATGACTTACTTGTAGCCACTCCTCTGTGTCCTTGCCAAGTCTCGAGGCCCATGTGCTCATCCTTCATCCTTCCATTTCTGTACTTGTTTCTCTTCAATCCACTTTCCATAAAGGAGCCAGAAACTTTGAATTTCTTTAAATTTAGTCATTGCTTTATATTGGGGTAGAGTTGATTTACAATATTGTGTTAGTTTCAGGTATACAGCAAAGTTCAGTTATACGTATACATATATCCACTCTTTCAGATTTTTTTCCCCACATAGAATGTTATAAGATATTGAATCGAGTTCCTTATGCTATACAGTAGGTCCTTGGTGTTTATCTATTCTATATGTACTAGTGTGTGCATATTAATCCCAAGATTCTAATTTATCTCTCACTCTGTTTACCCTTTGGTAATCATAAGTTTGTTTTCTATGTCTGCGAGTCTGGTTCTGCTTTGTAAATAAGTTCATTTTTGGCAATTTTTTTTAGATTCCATGTATAAGTGATATCATATGATATTTGTCTTTGTCTGACTTATTTCACTTAATATGACAATCTCTAGGTCCATCCATGTTGCTGCAAATGGCATTATTGAATTTTTTGATGACTGAGTATATTTCATTGTATATACACACCACACCTTTATCCATTTTTCTGTAGATGGACATTTAGGTAGTTTTCATATATGGCTATCGTAAATAGTGCTGCTATGAACATCAGGGTCCATCTTTTTGAATTATGGTTTTCCCTGGATATATGCCCAGGAGTGGCTTCTCAGCTGGCTCAGTGGTAAAGAACCCACCTGCCAATGCAGGAGACACAAGAAATGTGGGTTCAGTTCCTGTGTTTGGGAAGATCTCCTGGAGTAGAAAATGGCAACCCACTTCAGTATTGTTGCCTGGAAAATTTCACAAGGATCCTGGTGGGTTACTGTCTGTGGGGTTGCAAATAGTCTGACATGACTAAATGACCGAGCGCAGCACATGCCCAGGAGTGGGATTGCTGGATCATATGGTAGCTCTATTTTTAGACTGTTTTATGTGCTTTTCTGGCCACATTGATCCCTTGCTTAATATACTGCAATGACTCTTCATTATAATGAAGATAAAGTTAAAAATTACTAACATGACTTTAGGGTCTTATTTGTATTTGGTTCCTGCCCATTTATACTACGGTCTTGCTCATCTAACAAGCTAAACCCTTTTCACTAACATTTTTTCACTTTCTCAGATGTACCAAACTCTTTCACCTCAAATCTCTGCACATTCTTCTAAATATTTCTGCTTAGGTCTCAGGGTATATAACATTCCCACAGAGATGCATTTAATATTGTTATCTTCTCTCAAAGTAATCTCTGTTTTTCCTCTAGTACTTATCACAATATATAATTAATATTGATGTTCATTCTTTCACCCAAGAATTAAGCTTCTAGTCTGTTCTAGGAACTGTTTAATTACACAGATTTTAATCTCTTTATTTAAGATCTGGCTATATGCCTAGGAAGTCAATGCCCTGGCAGTAACCACTACACTTAACTGTACATACAGTGCTTAAGATAATGCTGGAACAGAGTTGATAGTCAGTAAATGGGGTTAATAAATGAATGAGTTGAACATCTGTGTGTTTTGAGATGATATTAGAAACTGAATCCTGCTTGCTAAATCAAAGGATCAGAGATGAATTCTGCTTACTTTTTGATGAGGTGGAAGGTGACATTTTATCTTTAGGGACACACTTCACCCTCTCTACGGCGCCCTCTAGTTGACGCTGAACTTTTGAGATAATTCAAGGAGACAACAGCTGATATAAATAGAAAAAGAGAAACTCTAGTATTTGAAGAGAGAAGAAAGACAAGCTCTGGGAATAAAGGATCAGATGATGAGGATAGACTTATGTACTTGTGAAAAGAACCTGAGACATTTTAATGATTTTATTAACACTTTAGAAATATTAAATGAAATTGAAGCAATGAGATAATCTCCAATCATTAAATTATACAAATTGATTTGAGTTCAAGTGCAGCCATAGAGAGGTCACCGTTCAAGTGATATTATTAAGTGATATTATTAAGTAGTTGTATGTTAAAGTCAAAATTGACTTTGTGGATACATTTTCAAGTTATTTTCAAATGGATGCTACTGCTGCTAAGTTGCTTCAGTCATGTCCAACTCTGTGCGACCCCATAGATGGAAGGCCCACCAGGCTTCTCCGTCCCTGGGATTCTCCAGGCAAGAACACTGGAGTGGGTTGCCATTTCCTTCTCCAATCCATTCTTCAAATGGATACTTATGTTATAATATGAAGAGTATTACACTGGCCTTTTATCTGAATCTGTTTTCAGAGATAAATGTGTAAGACTCAAAATACTGGCAAAAGACTTGTCCTTCATGTAATGTTTTACTTGTCTTATAGAAATGGGATGCTTGCTCTCTGATTTTTCCTTATTAATGACAACTGTTATAACTTTGCTGCTGTATCACATTTTAAAATGTCTATTCATACATTTATTTCGTGTTATGTTCCCTCGCCCCACCAATTGTAGACAAAGGAGGACAAAGATGCACCCTGATCTTCGTGTAGATCTTTGATTATTTCAGGTTTACTTGTGATCGGGGTGCCATGTGACCCCTTAGAACTGCTGGAGGCTTCTCTTACCCAAGCTATGTGACAGCAGCCTGGAACTCCTTGTTACCCCAGCATCTTTCCTAAAGCTCCAGAAAGACTAGCTAGATGGATCTTCAACATATTTGAACTATAGAGTAATGGGGTTACCTATGTTAATGCATTCAATGTAGGTTTTTCTTTGGATACATATATATTAAATGTGAACCAGAACTTGCTCAAAATGTGGTTTTTATTTATTGGGTTAGTGTTGATAAAGTAAGGTAATACATTTCTGTAGACAGTAGGTAAAACCAGAATTAATGATTTATAACTTGGTTTTAATTTTGAACCATACTGTTTTTCCCTGAGGGAAAGGCACATTGATTCCAGTTCTAAAAAGGCACCATGCATAGAATAAAAATGCTTCCAAATTATAAATTTCTTTTACCATGTTCCTGAGAAAGTCAGAGTGGGAGATATATGTTAATCTAAGCTGGTCTAGGCATGCTGCTTTGATTTAGTGATCATAAATATTAATTTCTGTGCCTGAAAGATGAATAAGGGCAGTGAATTTTAAATGCAACAGAGAAAATATTTTTAAGAAAAAAGACATGGTCTAAATGAAATAGAACTATTTGCAGTAGTCATTTTTAATCCCATCCATTAATGTGAAAACTCAGATATTTAAGGGGCTTCCTAGGTGTCACTACTGGTAAAGAACCTGCCTGCCAATGCAGGAAACATAAGAGACATAGGTTCGATCCCTGGGTTGGGAAGATCCCCTGGAGAAGGAAATGGTAACCCACTTCAGTCTTCTTTCCTGGAGAATCCCGTGGACAGAGGAACCTGGCAGGCTACAGTCCATAACCTCTCACAGAGTCGGACACAACTGAAGTGACTCAGCATGCACCAAAGACACTGAGACTTCACTTGTTCAGGGGCTGTAGGTTTTTCTATAACTTTGTCATAGTATTATGAACACTAGCTCAAGATGAGACTGTTAACTGCTTCTAGTAATACTTGGAGAGAAGATTTAGGGAGATTGTCAGCTTATGAATAGGTTATACAGCTATAACTAATTCAGCAACAGTTAAGCACATGAAGAAGTAATACAGTAAAGAAATAAGTAACAGTACTTTAGCCATTCTTTCTTCTGTCCAGAAATCTGAGCATTTAGTAGAGTATAGAACTTTATTTTAGAGTTCTATAATATTCTTGATGTTTTTCAGAATATATTTTAAGTACATTTATTAGCTAGAACAGTTAATTTTCCAGATTTTTTTTTTTCTATTTGTAGACTGCATAGAAGTTAAATAAGCAGGGTGACAATATACAACCTTGAGGTACTCCTTTTCTTATTTGGAACCAGTCTGTTGTTCCATGTCCAGTTCTGACTGTTGCTTCCTGACCTGCATATAGGTTTCTCAAGAGGCAGAACCACTAGACCATTCAGGTATGACCTAAATCAAATTCCTTATGATTATACAGTGGAAGTGAGAAATAGATTTAAGGCACTAGATCTGATAGATAGAGAGCCTGATGAGAGTCAGTTACTATTACTAAAAAAACAACTCTGAAAGTACGGATTAATAAGACAGCCTTTCAAAATATGAGACAGATCAGCACACGGTTTGTGAATTATTTCTATTTGTTCTTAGGAGATGATTGAATATTCTTCCATGTCTTCTGATGAAACTAAATTCATTTCTGATGTTGTACCATCTGGGCAGTTTAGCAGCAATAAATGGATGTATTTTGGGGGGTTTTGGAGATTACACAATATTGATTCTGAGAGTTTTAATAATAGAATCTGCAACAACTATGTTATTTTTGATACATAAAATGGATGAATTTGACTCAGCCATTTCTTTAAAGCATCTTTATTGATTTTATATTTCATCTCCATATTTGGACAAGGTGAACTGACAGTAAATGTTAGGTTTAGAAATATCATTCAAGATTCATTTACATATTAGCATTTATATTTAAAGTGTCTTGTTATATATGTTGGTTGATAGATGTGCAGGCATGTTTCTGTTTTGTGCATCTCTTTGCAACCCTACAGACTGTAGCCCACCAGGCTCCACTGCCCGTGGGATTCTCCAGGCAAGAACAGTGGAGTGGGTTGACATTTCCTCTTCCAAGGGATCTTCCCGGCCCAGGGACTGAAACCACATCTCTTGTATCTCCTGCATTGGCAGGGGCTTCTTTATCACTGAGCCACCAGGGAAGCCTCATGGTGGATAGGACTGAATATTAAGGATATCACCACCTGAAATTATAATTTAGTATGTGGTAAACCTCATAATAAGTGAAAACAACATGAAGTAATTTATTGCCTGGAAGAAAGGAAGCTCATGTATAAGTGCTATATGACAATTTATAACATAGATCACCACCCATGATATGATTATTTAAGGTGTGCAAAAAGAGAATTTTTATTTGTGCATGTATATAATAGCTTCAAATACTAAGTATAAAAAACCAGAATAATGTATTTAAAGAGGTCTTGGGTTAGGTGGTTTAATATTTTTCTTTTTGGAGTGTAGTTGTTTTACAGTGCTGTGTCAGTTTCTACTGTGCAGCAAGTTAACCAGCTTCACATTCACATACACTCCCTCTTTTTGGATTTCCTTCCCATTTAGGTCATCACAGAGGCTGTCAGAGTGAAGTAAGTCAGAAAGAGGAAAACAAATACTGTATATTAATGCCTGTGGAATCTAGAAAAATGGTATAGATGATCTTACTTGCAAAGCAGAAATAGAGACAGAGGAAGGGAACAAACATTTTATACTAAGGGAAAGAAGGGGGCTATGAAATGAATAGGGAGACTGGGATTGGCACATATACACTATTGATATTATGTATAAAATAGAAAACTATAGGGAACCTACTGTATAGCCCAGGGAACTTAGTGCTCTGTGGTGACCTGAATGGGAAGAAAGTCCAAAAGGAAAGAAATACACGTATGTGTGGGCTTCCCTGGTGGCTCGATGGTAAAGAACCAACCTGAAATGCAGGAGACGCAAGTTCTATACATGGGTCTAGAAGATCCCCTGAAGGAGGGCAGGGCAAGCCACTCCAGTATTCTTGCCTGGAGAATCCAATGGACTGAAGAGCCTAGAGGCCTACAGCCCATAGGGTCACAAAGAGTCAGACACTACTGAAGTGACTTAGATGCACACGCATGCATATGTATATGTAAAACTGATATACAGTTTTTAAAGAGGTGGCAAAGCAGAGTCACATCATGATTGGAATGTGAAAAGGCAGGACCTTGACAGTGGAAAAAGTTTAGAAAATTAGGTTTTTTTTTCCCTACTAGAAAAGAAAACTGAATGAACTGAATAACTGTTTTCAAGCACATTAATAGCTATCAAATTGATTCTGATGACCAACTGTGGTACTGTCCTCACTGATGATGAAAATCAAGAAAAGGACTTGAATTACATCCTGGAAGGATTGTGTCTCTTGTGCTTCCTGCATTGGCAGGTGATTCTTTACCACTGTGCCATCTGAGAAACCTGGCTATTTATTTACAGTGAACAGAAATCATAGGTGATCCCTGAATTTTTTAAAAGAAGTCTTCATTAATATATTTTTTACAATGGCATGTAGTCCCTATTTAAATTATCCCTTGAGAAAATCTTGTTTATTTTAATTTTGCTTTTATTGTTCTAACAAGACCAAATGGAGGAAACTGAGTTTGTTGTTTTGCCACAAAACTCCACATAATTCATTTTAAGTTTAATTTATGATTCTACTTTTCAATTTGAAATGGAAGTAAATTATTTTTAATTTTCATTATGAAATATTTTAAATAACAACAAGGACAGAATAATATGGAGACCCTCCAGCCTGGAGAATCCCAGGGATGGGGGAGCCTGGTGGGCTGCCATCTATGGGGTCACATAGAGTCGGACACGACTGAAGCGACTTAGCAGCAGCAGCAGCAGCCAGCACCCTTACGGCAACTTTATTAATGACTGATAAGAGGAATGTCATTTTATCTCTGTCCTTCTGCCCTTCAGCATTATTTTCAAGCAGATACTTCACATCCTGTTATTTCATCAGTAAATATTTCAGTTTGTATTTTGAAAGAATAATTCTCTTGGTTTAAATATAACCACAGTATTATTATCATATATAGGCAAGTTAACATTAATTTGTTTCTAACATCATCTGCTTTTTTCAGATGATGCTTTTTTCACAGTTTGAATCAGGATAAAAATGAGCCCCATATATCCAATTGGTTAATGTATATTATAAGCCTTTTATAAGGTGATATAGAGACTTCCCCCACAGTCTGTCAGTCAGTTCAGTCGCTCAGTCATGTCCCACTCTTTGCGACACCATGAACTACAGCATGTCAGCCTTTCCTGTCCTTCACCAACTCCAGGCACTTGCTCAAATGCATGTCAGTTGAGTTGGTGATGCCAGCTCTTCCTCTGTCGTCCCTTCTCCTCCTGCCTTCAATCATTCCCAGCACCAGGGTCTCTTACAATGAGCCATTTCTTCACATGTGGTGGCCAAAGCATTGGAACTTCAGCTTCAGCATCAGTCCTTCCAATGAATATTCAGGACTGATTTCCTTTAGGATTGACTGGTGTAATCTTGCCTCCAGGGGGCTTTCAAGAGTCTTCTTCAACACCACAGTTCAAAAGCATCAGTTCTTCAGTGCTAAGCTTTCTTTATGTCCAAATCTCACATCCATGCATGACTACTGGAAAAATCATAGCTTTGACTATACGTACCTCTGTCAGAAAACTGATGTCTCTGCTTTTTAATATGCTGTCTAGCTTTGTCATAGCTTTTCTTCCAAGAAGCAAGTGTGTTTCAGTTTCATGGCTGCAGTCACCATCTGCAGTGATTTTGGAGACCAAGAAAGTAAAGTCTGTCACTGTTTCCATTGAAACCCCCATCTATTTGCTATGAAGTGATGGAACAGGATGCCATGACCTTAGTTTTTTGAATGTTGAATTTTAAGGCAACACTTTCATTCTCCTCTTTCACTTTCATCAAGAAGCTCTTTAGTTTCTCTTTGCTTTTTGCCATAGTGTGGTGTCATCTGCATATCTGAGGTTATTGATATTTCTCCCAGCGATCTTGATTCCAGCTTGTGCTTCATCTAGCCTGGCATTTTGTATAATGTGCTTGCATCTAAGTTAAATATGCAGGGTGGCAATATACAGCCTTGGCATACTCTTTTCCCAATTTGGAACCCAGTCATTGTCCCATGTCTGGTTCTAATTGTTGCTTCTTGACTTGCATATGAATATTTCAGGAGACAGGTAAGATCTGGTATTCCTATCTGTTGAAGAATTTTCCACAGTTTGTTGTGATCCACACAATCAAAGCTTTAAAGTAGTCAGTGAAGCATGAAAGTGAAAGTTAGTCAGTCCTGCCTGTCTCTTTGTGACCCCATGGACTGTACCTTCCATGGAATTCTCTAGGACAGAATACCAGAGTGGGTAGCCTTTCCCTTCTCCAGGGGATCTTCCCAACCCAGGAATTGAACCTAGGTCTCCCACATTGTAGGCAGATTATTTACCAGCTGAGCCACAAGGGAAGCCCAAGAATACTGGAGTGGGTAGCCTATCCCTTCTCTAGCAGATCTTCCCCAGACAAGAATTGAACCAGGATCTCCTGCTTTGCAGGCAGATTCTTCACCAACTGAGCTATCAGGGAAGCCCCAGTGAAGCAGAAGTAGATGTTTTTCTATAATTCTGTTGTTTTTCCCATGATCCAGTGGATATTGGCAATTTGATCTCTGGTTTCTCTGCCTCTTCTAAATCCAGCTTGAGCATCTGGAAGTTCCCAGTTCATGTACTGTTGAAGCCTTGCTTGGCGAATTTTGAGCATTACTTTGCTGGTGTGTGAGATGAGTGCAATTTTGTGGTAATTTAGACATTCTTTGGCATTGCCTTTCTTTGGAATTGGAATGAAAACTGACCTTTTCCAGTCCTTTGGCCACTGCTGAATATTCCAGATTTGCTGGCATATTGCAAAATATGTGTGCAGCACTTTCACAGCATCATTTTTTAGGATTTGAAATAGCTCAGCTGGAACTCCATCACCTCCACTAACTTTGTTCGTAGTTATGCTTCCTAAGGCCCACTTGACTTTGCACTCCAGGATGTCTGGCTCTAGGCAAGTGAACACACCATCATGATTATCTGGGTCATTAAGATCTTTTTTGTATAGTTTTTCTGTGTATTCTTCCCCTCTCTTCTTAGTATCTTCTGCTTCTCTTAGGTACATAATGTTTCTGTCCTTTATTGTCCTCATCTTCACATGAAATGTTCCCTTGGTATCTCTAATTTTCTTGAAGAGAGTCCCACAATTTGGAATTTGATGATTGCACCATTGTGGCATTTAGCTCATTGCCTATATTCCTCATGAAAGGATAATTAGTTCTAGATGCTTGTTGAGGTTCACATTAGCTTTTTTGGCGTGAATACTGCATAGGTGATGTTGAGTATCCCCATTTGAAAGATAACTTCTGGCCATCTCTCTCTTTTTGTGTTGTTAGCATTAGTTGACTATTGTTGTCTTGATTCATTAATTCACTCTGTGTTGCAAGATTGGTTATAATTCTGAATCTGTATTATTTCATCATTTATTAGCTGGAGTTTTTTCCAAAAAGAAAAACCTCCCTTATCACCCTGAGTAGAGTTCATATAGGAAAGGCAGGAAAAAAGCTTGTTTATTTTCCTTTATTTACCAGTTTTCAAAATAATTACTTGGCTCCTTTCAAAAAGCCATCAAATGGCATCTTTCAAAGGCAATCACATGTTTTTATTAGTGTCATTGCTAATTTATGGATTTAAAAATATATGTATTTAAGTCTTTTGTAGATATTATTCTTACTGATGTTCACATTGCCTCATCTTTATTTAAAGTGATTCTTCTCAAATTGGTTTCTGAGTCCTTGACCCAGTGCTGGTAGTTTTGCAGAGTTTCCTTGCTTTATGGTGTAACAAGATGTTCTAGACCCTTCTCAACTATCCTTCGCCAGTATAGAATCAGTAAAAACTTTAACAATATTTTCCAGGATCAGGTAATTTTCAACAAGATTTAGAATGCACATATTGTTTTGTTGTGGTAAGTAGAATTACATAAAGTTCAGTACATGAATAAAGCTTTTACAGTCATGTGATTAAATTGGATAAGTCCCACATTCTATGGATAAAAGAGGATCAATAGTATTGTCTGTCTGGAATAAGGAAGATGATGTGAGGAGACCTGAATTCTTTTTGGAGCCTTGATTTTTATCGTTCATTAAGCTCTTTGTAGAAGTGCTGAATTTGTGTTGACTATGAAGAGTTGAGGTAACATGAAAGACACATTCATATACTGGTTTTCCAAATGTTAAATGGCAGAATTAACTTTAAGAAAGATGTTCCCAAAGTGTTCCTCCTCCAAATTCATGTGAGGTAATGTGTGAACAACTAAAAATAAAAATACCATCTTCTAAGTTGTATGATGCTATAAGTGGTTACTACTAGTAGACTGGTCTCACATTTGGGAAGTTAAGTAAATGTATCTAATATGTGTGAGAAAGCTGGCTGCCCATCTGGTTAAGAGGTGAACATGTAATTTCTGCAGCATTAGTCCCAATAATACACACAAAAAATGATATAACAGAAGGCTGCGGAAGAAATAACAACTGCTGACTGGAAAACGATAGGAGCCGAAGTAGAGCCTCAGAGATGATTGGCTTTTAGGCTCACAGAGACCCACATAGACTAATCTCACTGAAAACAGACTCAGCCTCTTCAGGATAATAATGTGAAATAGACTGTCATAGATAAACAAATATTACTTTTCCATTCTGTACAAGAGGCTTCCACAGTCCCAGTGGTCAAGACTTCACCTTCCAATGCAGGGAATGTGGGTGCAATACGTGGTCAGGGAGCGAAGATTACACATGCCTTGAAGCCAAAAATAACATAAATATAAACAACAGAATATAAACAACAGAAGCAATACTGTAACTAATTAAATAAAGACTTTAGAACTGGTCCACATTAAAAAAAAAAAAAAAAACTTAAAGCAAAAACATGTAACTCAACAACAACAACAAAAAAAGAAACAGAGATAGGGAATTCCCAGGCAGTCCAGTGGTTGGGACTGGGTGCTTTTACAGACTGCCAACCTTGCAGTTTCAAACCCTCCTAGGAGAACTAAGATCTCACATGCTGCTCAGTTTGGCAAAACAAGACAAAACAAAACCCCAAAGAATTAAAAAAAAAAAAATCACACTTTGGTACTATTCAGAGGAAGACAGTTGAGAAAAGGGGGCTGAAAGAAAGGGGTGTGGTTTTTCCTCAAACTATGACTCTTTTCATCAAAATAATGGCAGTTAGAGGAAAGAGCCGTTGATGTAAAGTGGAAATGAGTGGATGTTGATAAGGATTTTAGCTGTAGCTTTTTAGAGGTGTTAGTATCCCCTTAATTGCACAAAAATATCAGCCTTCAGAATATATGTGCTGTCAGTTTCCCAGCGCGGTTCTGCGTTTTTCCAGCCTCCTCATCAGGCCCCACGTCTCTCTGTCTTCCTAGGCTTGTCCACCCTGCAGGCCGTGCTGGATTCTGCCGCCGAGAAGAAGTGGCAAGTGACTGCCATCAACGTGGGGAACATTAACAACGACAAGAAAGATGAGACTTACCGCTCCCTCTTCCAGGATCTGGAGCTAAAAAAGGAGCGGCGTGTCATCCTGGACTGTGAGCGGGACAAAGTCAACGACATCGTAGACCAGGTTTGCTCCTCTGTTTCCTAAGGCACCAAATTTAGAGGCTGCGAGCAGTGTCAGCGTTTGCAGAGTGTGTGTGAGATTGTGAGATGCTGGTGCAGCAGTTTTTGCCGGTTTAGGGAGGATACAGCACAGATCATCAGTTAGATTATCTCTGGCTTCAGTGAGCAATAACAGGGGGTCCCCAACAGTGCAGACACATCACACTAATCATTACATATATTCAGTACATGATTCGTGGCTCATGTTGAGTATGGTAATTGTTGTCCTAAACTTGAGTATTTTGAAATGGAAATTTAAAATCCAGTTCCTTCGAACTTTTTAGAGATAAAGACATAGACACATATTAAGTGAAAATAAGTCTGAGTCCTAAGGGAAAATAAGTAATATATGAATTCTTTGGCAAGACATGAATGATCAAACATTTAGGATAATACAATGTGGTGTGCTAAACCTGGATTGTTGTCTGAGTGGGTTTACGTCTTCAGAAAGAGCAGCTGTTTATTTTTCCAAGAAGAAATTTTTTCCTCCTAGTAGGTAGGTTTTGTGTCACTTATGAAAATAAAATACATAGTGGAGATATACTTCGTCCTTTCTGTTTGAGAAGTAAACTAGATGTATTAATTTGCAGTATTTTAAAGAATAACATGATACCAGAGATATAGATGCTTTATCTGTGCTCTTCACAGGATTTTTCTTTCAAAATTTAAGATCTTTCAGAATGCAACAACCATGTAGTGATATTCAAGTGATAGCAATAAAGTCATGTTATACAGACAGGGGTATGACCAGGGGTGGTGGTGAAAAGCATCAGAATTTACTGACTGAAGTCTCCTCCACTGGGATCTGCTTCTTTTCCAACTGAAAATGTATATTTATATTTTCCTTACAATAATGCTATATACATATATATTCATTTATATGTTATTTACATATATAAATGGATATATATAAAATTATTCCTTGGAATAATATAGGATTGGAAATAAAATATGCAGTTTACCATGCATATATTCTCTCTCTAGGCTTTGAAGAGAAAATTAGATTCATTAATCTGTATAACACAAAACATTTTGCAAATGCAAATGTTGATGAAGCCTTAATTGATATAGAATAATACAAAGCCTAAGATATACAAAATAGATTTCTCATGAAACATTGAATAAGTGAACAAAACTAGCTTGTTATGAGGAAGAACAAAATGTCATATGCCAGAGAAGTGAACATATCAGTAGAAAAGTCTTAATCTTATCTCAGGATGTGAGACTGGGATTGTTTTTAACCTGAAGGCCTCTTGTTCAAATGTGACCTCAACAACTCATTTGAATTTCAGAAGAGATTCTCATTAAAACTGAATTTTAATAATAGTCATTAGCCTTTGGTTTTAAAAATGTGTGTGTTCATGACTCATCATAATACAGGTTGGTGAAAGCCTATAAGAAAATATTTCCTTCAAAACCAGAAGAGAGAAACTATGAGAACAACTGGGAATATAGAGAATGGAACTTCTTAAAATTTATTTTATTGAAGTATAGTTGATTTCCAATGTTAGTTCGTTTCTCCTATACAGCAAAGTGATTCAGTTATATCTATCTATATCTATCTATATATATACATTCTTTCTTATATTCTTTTCCATGATGGTTTGTCAAAGAATATTGAATAGAGTTCTCTGTGCTATACACTAGGACTTTGTTATTTATCCATTCTATATATAATAGTTTGAATTTGCTAATCCCCAAATCCCAGTCCTTCACTCCCCCATCTCTCCCTCTCGGCAACCAAAAATCTGTTCTCTATGTCTGTGAGACCATTTCTGTTTCATAGGTAAGTTCCTTTGTATCATATTTTAGATCCCACATGTAAATAATATCGTATGGTATTTGTCTTTGGCTTATTTCATTTAGTATGATAACCTCTAGATCCATCAGTGTTGCTGCAAATGATGTTCCTTCATGGAATGGAATGTTTTGAAACAAATAATACATGGTTATGATTAAATAAATGTCCATATGCACGTCCATTCAAAATGTACACAGTATCTCGGGCATATATTTTATTTGAATGTACAGTGTGCATATGTGCATTTATTGAGGACATTCTATGTGTCTGGAATGAGGGATACAGAGAAAGGAAAGAAAGCCTAGACCACACCCCATGAATTCACTGTTTAGAGGGGAATGAAAGTGTTCACACATAATCAGTGCTGCAGTATTGCAGGTTATAATGCAATGTGGTCTAAGAGCATGGAGGAGGAAGTATCTGTCTTAACAGGAGTTGGAAGATTTATGAAAGGTTCACACACGGGTACCACTTGGCTGGCTGGCTTGTGTTCAAGCCTTCATGTGTTTGTTCAATAAATTTCTCTCAGCATCTAATATTTGCCAGACAGGCACTGCAGCAGATCCAAAAACATAATGTTAAACAGAACTAGCCTGCCCCGTCAAGGTGAACAGTCATGATGTTTTACTGTTCAATAAATATGCAACTATAATAATGCTATGTACTATTAAGGAACAGAACAGGATATTATGAGAAAAAAAATTAAACATAAAAGTTATTTCAATTGAGAGATCATTGAAGGCCTTTGTTGAATAGAGTTTACTAGGCAAATTGTAGGTCTGTGGTACATTTAAAGAAAAGGAAACACTATTCGCTTATTCCCTCTGTCAAGAGAATGGAGATGAGATAAAACTTTATATTCTTAATAGCTTAAATTAGTTAGAAATAGAATTAAACAATGTTAGTCTTGAGTACTTTATCACTTAATAAAATCTTAGAAACATCTGTTTCTAGTTGTGATTAGGTGAGAAAAGGACTCAGACATCAAAAGCATTTAGAAATTAACAAACTTACTGTTGTTAGTATAATACTAATGGCTCCATAAAACATAAATATGATTGTATGGCTGATACTAATTCTTAGGCAGAAGTAGGGCTAGATCATTTTCATATTTCTTCATTCTGTCAATGAACGCACAAGTCAAGGACTTCTACTTCTGGTAGCATCATTTATACTGTGATTTTTCTTAATTCCCGGAAGGAAGACATGCATGATTGATACAGTAGGATGACCAGTAAGGACAATCATTAGATGCCAGTAGGAAATATGAGACATGATCATCTAAATTCAGCTTATGTTAGTTAATTAAAATGCATTTCATTTAGGAGGATATCTTTTCTTCAAAATCCTACCTTCAATACAAAGTGTTTTTTTCTGGGAAAAGGCAATTAATTTAGTTGTGTAACATAAAAAGAAGTTACAAAATAATATAAACCCAAACTCCCTTCCAAATAGCGACCACTTAGAAGCAAAGTCTGCCATATGAGGTAGTGGTGAAATACGTTGGAATCCTTCTAGGGTTTGGCCCTCCACTTGTTTTTTGATGGAGTTCGATCCCTGGGTTGGGAAGGCCCCCTGGAGAAGGGAAAGGCTACTCACTCCAGTATTCTAGCCTGGAGAATTCCATGGACTGTATAGTCCATGGAGTCGCAAAGACTCAGAGAAGACTCAGCGACTTTCACTTGCTCTTTGAGCACCTCACTTTGTCTGGGATGAGGAAGTGGATTCAGGAAGGGAATCTTCTAGGAGGTAGCGATTTAGGCTGGGGTTCACTGTGCCTCAAGAGACAAAGATGGTGGTGGGGGAACTTTCCAAGCAGAGTCAATGGGATCTATGAAAGCCCTGAGGTGATGGAAAGAAACCTTTTGTGTGCAAAGAAACTGAAAGAGGACTCTAACTCTAGTTATAGAGGGAGAAGGTGGACCTGGATTTTGCTACATATGAAGGATTTTGATCATTTTGCTAAAAGCAAAGAGAAGCCCCCAAAGTAGTTTAATAAGGGACTGAGCTAATGTTTTCCAATTTTTATTAGCATGTGATGCTTTGCATAGGTGTAACTATTTCTTTAAAAATAGAAATTACAGTTGAGTATCTAAGTACCACTCTACAGCATGGCTATTTCACCCACTTTTCTTTATCAGTGATTTAGATCAGTGAGGGGTCCAGTTGATTCAGTAATGTCCAAGATTGTTGTGAGCATTACCAACAATTGCTTGTTCCATTTGGTGTTTATCTCGCCATTGATTTTTGACTTGGATTTGTGGAGAAAAATTAGCTTCCCTTATATTTTGCTGCTTCAAACTGGAAATAACAATGTTCATTGTAACTAGGCTAAAATTATTTCAAGATTCTTAAGATTGGAATATTATTTTACAGTCCTCTGTTAGAATTCTGTCATATACTTCTTAATATTCTTTTAAAATTCATGTACTATTATAAAATACATGTGTATTTTTTTAGTTGTTGGCTTCTTGAATGGTAAAATTTATAAAGCATTGAAATGTATGTTTACTTTTTTCAGAGAGAAATAGTCTCTGAATTTGACAATCATGTTTTATCACATATGACTCTTTGTAGATGATCAAGAAACACAGTAAAAAAAAATTTTAATTTTCTGAATCAAGTCATAAGTAATTTTACATTTGCATTACTTACATTTGTTTTTTTATCTTTGTCAGGTTATTACCATTGGAAAACATGTTAAAGGGTACCATTACATCATTGCAAATCTGGTAGGTGAATTAATTATAGTTATTATTTTAATAGAGATGCCTATAAATTAAAAACAATCAATAGCCAGGATTTATCAATGGTATTTTTAAAAACATATTTTGATTACATTGGTCAGTTAGAAGTGGTGATGTTTTTCTGAATTTGTTATGTTTTAGATTTGCTTTCCACTTTATATTTCCTAATCACTTTCCTATTATTATAAATGATGTGAGAAATGATAGGACAATATTTGACAAGCTTTGTGTTACAAGGCATATGCTTTGTGTTAACAGAGGGAAAATTTTCAAAAAGATAAAATTTTATTGTCCAAGTTTCCTCTTGTTTCTGTCACTATAATTATAAATATTACCCTTTACCCATTTCTTTGAAGTTCTTTGTGTGTAAATGCACATTTGTGAGACTGTGTCTTAGTGCAAAAGAAAACCTGGAAATATCTAGAATATTTATATGTTATACATTATTTATTTCTGATTTCCTACTTGCTGTATAAGCAACACAATGAAAACTGAATTATTATAGTTGATCACTTTTTCTTTGAGATTCCTCTAAAATTAAGATTATACTGAAACACATGTGTGTATTGCTCAGTTGTGTCTCTTTGCAACACTATGGACTATAACTCACCAGGCTCCTCTGTCCATGGGATTTCTCAGGCAAGAATACAGGAGTGGGTTTCCATTTCCTCCTCCAGGGGATCTTCCCAACCCGAGGATCGGACCCGCATCTCCTGTGTTGGCAGGCGGATTCTTTACCACTGAATCACCTGAGAAGCCCCTATATTGAAACATCCCAGTGGTTAATTGCATCTCCCTTTCTTCAGTATAGTCAAAGTCAATTTAGAATTATCACTAGATGTTTCTGTTTTTCAAAACAATTTTTAAATCAGCAATAAAATGAGCTCCAGTTTTTAGTGTTCCAAAGGTTTACAATCTTTATTAAATGTGACTCTGTGTAATTGAGGGCTGCCTCTCCCCAACCTGAGAAAAAAATGTGATTAGAAGAGGGACAAAAGAAGAGAATGAGAATGTATTCTCCACAGCGTTATAGGACTCTGAGGTTTCCTATTTATACAATGAAGATCTGTGTCCTAGCTTCTGCAATATTAGATTGTTATATCACAAGACATTACTTCTAGTAGTCATGGAGAGATTGAAAAAGCCCACAATTTTACAAGTGATAAGTATTGTTTTCAGCATTGATAAAGAATATTAAACCCTAGACATACATGCTATTGGCGAAAGCTGGTTGTTCAATATAAAATTTCTATTTGGCAATGAAATAGCTACTCTAAAAACTCCTTAGAACTTACTTACCAGTTGGCTTATAGACCCTAAATGACTCCTGACTAGAGAAGCAAGAGTTAAAATAAATGCAGCTCTGTAATCAGCCTTTCCAGAACCGTTCTGTGCAAGGAACAGCCTGGACAGTCAGTCCCCATGTGAATTTTGCTATTTGATGAACGGCATAGAGCCACACTGAAAGCTGTGATCTTTAAAAATGTCCAGATTGAGAAGTTATATCAGAACATGGAGAGATAATGACAGAAGGAGGTCCATTTGAGACTTGATATGAAAAAGGAAATATGTGTTTGAATGACCAAAGTAAAAAGAGTGAAAAATAACAGCAACTTCTTGCTGCTGTCATGTTTCTGGGGAAAAGTCTATCTAATATTTTATCTGAATTCAAGTGGTGTTTTTCCTTTTCTAAATACTTTGTATCCTCACCATATGGAACTTCTGGTGAATCAGTAGATTCAAAGAATCTGTAGAGTGCTGCAGTTTCTGAGAATTTCTAGAGCACTTGAAAATTTCCCTGACATTTAAAATTGAAGAATGCCATCCAAAGTTGAAGGGCTTTCATCTTCTAAACTCTTGATTGGACTTGCACGCTTTCCCTTCCAGTGGCTAATGAGTGTAAGAGGAAGTGGTTTTAATAGAAAAATCCTCAGATATTATTGTAGGCTCATTTCTTCAGGAATTGCTGAAAGCTTGATTAACCTCCCCAACAGGATGTGGTTCTGTTCCCGATATATCATTAAAAGGGATAAAGTGATAAAGAAGTGGTCATAGGGAATGCAATTTTCCTTTCTTCAGCCCTTCATATACAGATTAAAAACCTTGCCATCCACCCACTTGACTCTGTCTACAATGAAGCTCACTCATCAACCAGCCCCACTTGGGCACATACAAATTTCAAGAATCATTTCAGCATCTTTCTCTTAGACTGCCAAGCATTACTAGGCATTTGAGAAAAATATTTGCCATGAAGGACACAGTACAGATAAACAAGTAAAGAGAAACAGGGCAGTCAGGAATCAGAACAATGCTTCAAATTTTAAGAATATGTGCAAAGAAAGAGGAGAAAATGTTATCCATAAAGAAAAGAAAAGGATGCTAAAAAAAAGGAACAAGAAAGAGCTCTGGGAAATTAACTTTTTTTTTTTCTAAAATCACATGTAAATTGAGTAACTTGGAAGGTAAATTTAAGAAAATCTTTCAAATTATGTAGCAAAATGACAATACAATATAAAATGGTGTGTGTGGAGAAGACTGAGGGACTGAGATGTTTAACCTAAGAATGACATCTCAATGATAAACTTTGTAGAAACACAAATAGTGGGGAAAAAAAAGGAGGAAGTTATCAAAGAAATGTTCAGAAAAATTCCTGGTATTGAATGACACACAACTGCCTATTGGGTACACACAATAATGAACGACAAAAGGTTTCGTATTTTAAACAAAATATCATCATGAAATTTCAGAGATAAATAAAAGATCTTAAAGATATTGACAGGTGTGGGCCAGGGAGGAGTACGAAACAGGTCATATGCAAAAAATGATTAGAAATAATGATATTGTAATTTTTAATAAAAAACAAAAGTCTCTGGAACAATGCCTTCAGATTATGAGGATTTCAATTTAAAATTGAAATTTTAAGTTTTGACCAGACAAAATACTGGTCAATTGTCGGAGCAAAATAAAGGTAGTTACAGGCATTCAGTGTCTCCAAAAACGTACCTCCATGCATCTCAGAGGACTTCTATGGACTCTAGCAGAAGGAAGGAGTAAAACAAGAAAGAAAAATGATACAGAGAATCTGCTCAGAAAAGTGGGGAGGGGCATTTCAGGGGAACGATAGCAGAGCAAAGTGAAAGAGGAACCAATCAGGTTGCAGCATTAAGGAGGAAGGCTCCAGGACACAGGAAAAATAGATTACTTGCAATGTTTGAATATTTTATTTGAAAAAAGCTTTACTTGTATAAACATGAAATTTTTTTGTGGAGCAACCGGAAAAAATTAAGGATAAGTACAGAGAAAGTTCTAGTAGTGAAAAAAATGCAGATATCATTAACATTAGAAGGAAATATTATGTAAGAAGGAAAATGAAATCCTAGCACATTGTTTGGCTTTACTCTAAATAACAGAATTTTAAATATGGAAACAGTGAACATGAAAATGGGACAAGAGATAGATGGTTTGGTTACGAGACTTACTCATCTAGCAGAAGTATAAACTCATAAGAAAACTTAGCATGGTTAAGTTAGGAAAAAAAGAGCAAAAATGTTTCATGCAGAAATATGGAGGCAAATACATCAAAAACAAAAATTACTGAAATTGATTGTTTTGAAGAGCTTAACTAATGCGTGTGGGGGGCAGAACAGAAAATCTATGATTTTTGTTATATATATTTTTCCTTTATTTGAATTATTTTGATAAAAAGAAAAAACAAAAACATAATTCACTAACAAAATATAGATAATTATCCTCCACACAAATAATATTAAACTATATTTTTAATATCAGCAACAAAGAAAAGACTCTCTTACATTTTAGAGTCAAAATATTTTCACTTCTTTTGCACAGTGATGTGGAATAGTGTATAAAGTGAAAATATTTATGATCATGACTTTTAAAAATTGTGATTTCATCATTCGGAGAATGTGCTCCCAAACTGAAGTACAGTTGAAATCAGCACAGTATTTGAAGTCAGTGGAAACACCATGTGATAGTTTTAGTGATGACTGCATTCATCCTGATAGTACAGCAGAAGTGAATTTTTAAAAATTAAATACATTTTATAAAAACTAAGTTTCATGCTTAATTGTTCTCAAGTAATGACAAAGCATTTGGAACCTTTCCTTCTCTTTTAAAAGGTTTTATATTGTCTGAGAGAATGCACAATTTAAATAGAAATAACCATCTCACAGTGTTGTAGCTCTTGAAGAACTGGCTTAATGTTTAAATATCTGGTGGTGCTCTGTTGTAGATATAATAAATAAAACCCCATTCTTCTCCTTAGATAAGGATAAATAAGACTCCATTTCAATAAACTGGAGAACTTTTATGTAAGTAGGACCAGTAGACATTCATTGATTAAGGACCACGATAACCAAGATGATGCTAAGTGCTGAAGAAGAATATTGGCTGATAAAATGCGTGAAACATTTACTGTAGGCTTTTTATATCTCTTTGGTATTCTTTGAAATTTGCAAAACCACAGTTTATAGAGTTATTTGGTAAATGTCAAAGTTCTATGTGGTTCTTAATAAAAAAAATATGACATAAATGTGTTTTCTGCCCAGGGATTTACCGATGGAGACCTATTAAAAATTCAGTTTGGAGGAGCAAATGTCTCTGGATTTCAGATAGTGGACTATGATGATTCTCTGGTATCTAAGTTCATAGAAAGATGGTCAACACTGGAAGAAAAAGAATACCCTGGAGCACACACAACCACAATTAAGGTACATGTCTATCAGGATCTGCCTCCACCTGTGTCTCCACCTCCTTTCCCACTTCCATTCCAGCCTCCACCTCCACTTCCATCTCCACCTCCACCTCTGTCTCTGTCTCTAACTAACTTCTGGTGATTAGCCTGTTCTCTGGGACGTCTTATAAAGGAAAAAAATTTGTTTGAATAATTAACAAAATAAATATAGTGCCTTATGCGATCAAAGAATCTTTGAACGCTCTGTGGGTTTGGGCACATTTAAGTCTTTACTTGTTTATTCAATGTATTTCATTGTGTGTACACATACAGGCCTATATTTACTTCCAAATATGAATATTTCTGCTGTTGATCAGAAGGTTTTTATTTTTCTTCTGTTGGTCACTTTATTGAAAGCGGATATGAGTAAAACCTAAGGGAGAGTGCATGGAAGAGTGAGTGGGCTGAGATCATGCTCACCTGCTTTATGAAACTAGAGTTATATGACAATTAAAAGTTGCAGAACATTGTCAAATGTGTAGTGATCTGTTTATCTGTGTGTTATTTCAGATGCCCTCACAGTTATGTTGATACATCCTGGAGAATTTTAGCTGATGCTCTTGTTTTCTGCACAAATGGAAAAAAACAGATATAAATGTTTACCTTTAAATTTGTATCTGGCTGTGAGTCTGGTGCTAGATAAAAATTAGAAGCTCTGGAGTTTTCTACTTTGGGGTGTGTAAATGGATCCTTTTAATTTGTGAGAATTTGACACAGAATTAAAGTGTCCCATGGGATGTTAAAGAATAGCCCAGAACTAATTTTTCCTCAAAAGTAGGTGGCTTCTTGTTTGGTGACCTTGACTGAGATTCAGCACATATGCATTTATAACAGGGTTATGGTCTTGTGGGCGTCTTCGTGCAATGGAATTGCTGAGAGTCCACAAGGGGACAGCCATCAGTGTCTGTCTTCACCTGCTGTCAGCAGGGACCTGACTGTGGATCCCATCTGGTGGGATTGCAGGCTTCCCCACACCCAGACATGGTGCCAGTATAGTTCTCTGATGGAGCTTGCATGTGGCACTCACCCTCAGATGGAGCTGACGTGTTCCTCTGAACACTCTGTTAGTCATCCTGTAGCCTCCCACAGCTGCCGGCTGTGAGAGGATCAAAGCAGATGATTTTTTTCATGGAAGTCATATCACTATTAAAGTTCATGTGCCATACATCAAAGTTTAAGCAGATTTGGGGGATGAGAGATTGCTGGCAATGTGTTCTGCCAACAGTATTTGGCAGAACAAATATTCTGCCAAAAATGTAGCCAAGATTGCCAACATGTAGCGCCAGATTTCACTTTGTTGGTGACCTTTCTTGCTGTGGCATTTCAGCAAGACTGAAATGCTGACTCCCTGATGGCCCCTTCTACCAAGTTTCAGAGAGATTGTGATGGCCCTTCCTTGTGGGGCACTCCAGAGAGCACAGGCTATAAATATAAAAACATAGGCTCTTCCATTTGTTGGGGGTTTTTGTTCCACAGGAAAGCTTAAAGATAAAGTAATGTGTATCCCTGGAGGGGGGACCAGGACCCTGCCCCAAGGCTGCCCTGTTGTCTCTTGGCTTCTCCTTGTCTGTATATCCCCTCCTTTCATGATTAGCAACTGTTTGAACCTACCCTTTGGAACTCAGGGAAAGCTATGAATCCAGATTAAAGGAATGAAGGTGCTTCACATACCCTCATCCTTATCAGAAACCCAACCTTTGAACCATTGCTATAAAACTCCTCATCAGTTTCTCCCAGATTGGGACACACAGTTTTTCGAGGCATGAGCTTGCTGTGTCCCCCTTTGCCTCACAAAGCAATAAAGCTGTTCTTTTCTACTTCATCCCCCAAAACAAGTAGGCTCTGAGTCACTGTTTGAATCTAAGCTCAAAAATAAAACAACATTTACAAAGACTTATCAATATTTAGCATAGCTTTGGAAACATAGGTGCCAATAGGAGATATATCTTATATGGCCTTTGAATCTTGGTAAAAAGTATAGAAAATCCATGTGGAGGATATGCCTTTGGCTGGGAATTCATCATAATATGGGCATGTATTGCTCACGTACTACAGAGCTGGGAACTGAAGGTAATTTTTAAAAAATGACCCTTGCCATTGCTAATCCACAGTCAATGGTGGATACAAACATGTCAGCAAACAAATATTATATAATACAGAGCAATGCATGTAAAATATGGCAGCTCTTACACTTGATTAGGAGAGTATGGTAGGTAGGATAGTAAAGAAGGCTTTCCAGAGATGGAATGCCTGAGCAGAGCATGGTTGAGCAGGAAAAAAGCAGAGGAGGGTGCTTGGGAAGAAGAACCAGATTGATGAAATAGCATGAGCAATCCAGGAAATTTGGGAGGGGTGCAGTGCCAAGAGATCAAGCTCTTCAGCTGAGTAAGACAGGACTTTCTTGATTGTTTCTCCCATGATTTTTCTCATGGACAGAAGAAAGGAACAAAATCTAGATAGGGAACAATATACCATTTCCTAATATAAACAGGTGGCATATATGATCTGTTCAAGGAAAGGGAGTGAAAGTAATTGCTAATGTGGTTCTTTCTTTGCACATTTTCTTTTGGATCATTGACTGTACCAGATGCTTTGCCTGATCATTTAAATCATGTTTTATTATATTACAATAAAAACTTATGCTATAGGCACGAAAACTTATAAAAATACGGTTCACTGCATCAAATTCTTTCCGTGGTTAGGCACTGGAAATTACATAATTTATATTGAGTTGTGGGACTATTAAATTAATGATTATTTTAAAGTTTTAGTGTTCCTTGAAAGTTAATGCAGCTACTATAGTTTCCTAAGTAAAATTAATCTTATTCAGTCAATACAAGTAAAATCTTAGATTGTCAATATTTCACATATTTTAATAAACACCAAATATTAATTATGAATGTTAATTTTTTTCATTTTTATATCCTGTATGAAAAAGTAACTCTAGAGTTGTGGCACTGAGATTTTAAATCTGATTCTCTTTCACTAATTTGCTAATGTTCAATGATCATTCATCAATTCAATATACATTTACTGAGTTTTTACTTTGCAAGTGGGCACTGTTACAGGCCTCAGAGAAGACAAACTTCTAGTCTTCATGGTATCAGATGTCTTCAGGCTAGAAACCAGCAATGATCTTATAACTTAGGAGGAAAATATCTTACTAATGTGTGGAAATCAACACACTCTAAAACTTCTGATTTCTACCCCTGCTGCCTCTTCAGGCCCTGAAAAATTATTCTTGTAACAGTCTTCCACTCTCAGTTGATAGAAACCCTGTCTTCACAATTATCCTTTCAACCAAGGACTTGACTTCTCTCTCACCCTGTAGCCTACAACCAATCTGTCAGCACATCCTACTTCTTCTGCACCCCCTTACATCCAGCCACCATGGCCTTGCTGCTGGGGATATTGCAGTGATTTCCCAGACTGGATTCCCTTGCTCTACATTTGTCCTTCTATCTTCCAGGCTTGTGGTCTTTTTAAAACTTAAATTGTATTATGCTGCTGACACTGTGTAACTCAGACTGGGACTTGAATCCTTGGTCCTTTAACTGAAGTCTCACCTGGTTTCAGGACTTAATGAAGCTCAGGTTCTTGATGTCTCAGCTCAGAAAGAGTTCAATGAGACAGTGAGAGACAATGTGATAGGTAAGAAGTGGATTTATTTAATGAGAAACACACTCCACAGACAGAGTGTGGGCCATCTCAAAAGGTGAGGATGTTCCCAAGGTCTGGGGTTGTCAGGTTTTATAGGGGCAGTTAATTTCATTGGCTAATGAGTGGGAGAAGTATTCTAGATATTTTGGGAGGAGAGGTGGGGATTTCCAGGAATGGGGCCTCCACCCACTTTTTGGCCTTGGAACTGTCATGTCCCCTGAGGTTATGTCACTTAGCTTCCTGATGTGTTACAGTGAGTATGTATACTGAGGCTCAAGGTCTAGTGGAAGTTGACTCATCTACCATCTTGGATCCAGTTAGTTCTAATCATGTCATGTCCTGGGGCTATGCTGTTCTTTCAAATGTTGTGCCTGCCCCTTCCCTCCTGTTTCACCTCTGTTCTTCTCCAGGCCACTCGGTGGCCATCTCTGCCACTGGAGTAAAAGCTACATGCATCCCTTTGGCTCATGTGGCTGCACATACCCTGCCTTCCTCTTCTGGGCTCTTCCCTTGCTCCCTCTGCTTCACTTATGGTGGCCTTTCTACCCATTCTTTTTTATTTTTTATTTTATTTTACTTTACAGTACTGTATTGGTTTTGCCATACATTGACATGAAGCCACCACGGGTGTACATGAGTTCCCAATCCTGAACCCCCCCTCCCACCTCCCATCCATATCACCTCTCTGGATCATCCCCATGCACCAGCCCCAAGCATCCTGAATTCTGCATCAAACATAGACTGGCGATTCATTTCTTACATAATAGCATACATGTTTCAATGCCATTCTCCCAAATCATCCCACCCTCTCCCTCTCCCACAGAGTCCAAAAGTCCGCTCTACACATCTGTGTCTCTTTTTCTGTCTCGCATACAGGGTCATCATTGCCATCTTTCTAAATTCCATATGTATGTGTTAGTATACTGTATTGGTGTTTTTCTTTCTGGCTTACTTCACTCTGTATAATCGGCTCCAGTTTCACCCATCTCATTAGAACTGATTCAAATGTATTCTTTTTAATGGCTGAGTAATACTCCATTGTGTATATGTACCACAGCTTTCTTATCCATTCGTCTGCTGATGGACATCTAGGTTGTTTCCATGTCCTGGCTATTATAAACAGTGCTGCGATGAACACTGGGGTACATGTGTCTCTTTCAATTCTGGTTTCCTCAGTGTATATGCCCAGCAGTGGGATTGCTGGGTGATAAGGCAGTTCTATTTGCAATTTTTTAAGGAATCTCCACACTGTTCTCCATAGTGGCTGTACTAGTTTGCATTCCCACCAACAGTGCAAGAGGGTTCCCTTTTCTCCACACCCTCTCCAGCATTTATTGCTTGCAGACTTTTGGATCGCAGCCATTCTGACTGGTGTGAAGTGGTACCTCATTGTGGTTTTGATTTTCATTTCTCTAATAATGAGTAATGTTGAGCGTCTTTTCATGTGTTTGTTAGCCATCCATTCTTAAGTACAGGAGACCTTCCCCCTCAGCACTGAATCTTCCTTCTTCTGGACTGTTCTCCCCTTCGCATCTGCAAAGCTAAGCCTCCTGCCTTCTGTGATCTTTATTCAGATGCCGTCTCCTCAAGGAAGCTAGCAACAGGCTCTTAGTTTGAAACTGCAATCCCCCCACCCATCAGAGTGTGTTCCCTGCCCTTTCCCTGCTCCAGTTTTTTCTGTTTAATACCTCCTTGTGTACTGTATTCATAATGAATTTATTCATTAGTTTGTTAAACGTCTGGCTCCTTCACCTTGAAAGTAAGTGCCATGGAGGCAGAGGTTTTTGGTTGGTGTTTGTTTGTTCCCTGATTTTGTTTGTTCCTAGCTCCTAGAAGTAGGCCTAGCACAGAGCAGCTCTTTAGCAGAAGGCTTTCTGAATGAACAAAGGAAAGCACCCTTAAGAGGCTCCTATTCCCAGATCTGTAAGCAAGAAAGGCTTCCTTTTTTGAGGGAATCATATGGAATTTAAAACCTGAGGGAGAGATAAGAATTAGAAGAAGGAAGGGAACATGACTTCCCACAAAGTCCCCAGTCCAAGAAAAGTATAAATATTTCTGTAAGACTGGAAGTTGAAAAGAGGAGTTTTGAGGGACTTCTGATAAAGAATACTTTACAGACATATATGTGCCTTGTTGACCTCTAAGGAATTATTTGTCTTATCCTGAGGGTTTCCCAGGTGATGCTAGTGGTAAAGAACCCATCTGCTTAATGCAAGAGATATAAAAGACTCAAGTTTGATAGCTGGGTCAAGAAGATCTTCTACAAGAGGGCATGGCAACCCACTCCAATATTCTTGCCTGAAGAATCCACATGGACCAGCCTGATGGGCTATGGTTTCACAGGGTCACAGAGAGCTGGACACAACTGAAGCAACTTAGCATGCATGAGAGCAGCCAGAACGCCCTAGAGGAGAACGATGGCTATAGGTTTGATACACAAAGATTATGGGCTGCCCAGGTGACAATGGATCTTGGTGACAGGAGCTTTTAGGAAGATTTCAGGAGCAATCCAGACAATAACTGGTAGTTGTATGAATGGTGGTTGTGGCATGAGGAGGGAGGGAAATAAATGGATTTGTTACACTTGCCAGTTCTCTCCATTTTATTCAGTTCAGTCTCTCAGTCGTGTCCCACTCTTTGCGGCCCCATGAATTGCAGCACGCCAGGCCTCCCTGTCCATCATCAACTCCCGGAGTTCACTCAGACTCACGTCCATCGAGTCAGTGATGCCATCCAGCCATCTCATCCTCTGTTGTCCCCTTCACCTCCTGCCCCCAATCCCTCCCAGCATCAGAGTCTTTTCCAATGAGTCAACTCTTCGCATGAGGTGGCCAAAGTACTGGAGTTTCAGCTTTAGCATCATTCCTTCCAAAGAAATCCCAGGGCTGATCTCCTTCAGAATGGACTGGTTGGATCTCCTTGCAGTCCAAGGGACTCTCAAGAGCCTTCTCCAACACCACAGTTCAAAAGCATCAATTCTTCGGCACTCAGCCTTCTTCACAGTCCAACTCTCACATCCATACATGACTACTGGAAAAATGATAGCCTTGACTAGACGGACCTTAGTCGGCAAAGTAGTGTCTCTGCTTTTGAATATGCTATCTAGGTTGGTCATAACTTTTCTTCCAAGGAGTAAGCGTCTTTTAATTTCATGGCTGCAGTCACCATCTGCAGTGATTTTGGAGCCCAAAAAAATAAAGTCTGACACTGTTTCTACTGTTTCCCCCATCTATTTCCCATGAAGTGATGGGACCAGATGTCATGATCTTCGTTTTCTGAATGTTGAGCTTTAAGCCAACTTTTTCACTCTCCTCTTTCACTTTCATCAAGAGGCTTTTTAGTTCCTCTTCACTTTCTGCCATAAGGGTGGTGTCATCTGCATATCTGAGGTGATTGATATTTCTCCTGGCAATCTTGATTCCAGCTTGTGTTTCTTCCAGTCAAGCGTTTCTCATGATGTACTCTGCAGAGAAGTTAAATAAGCAGGGTGACAATATACAGCCTTAACATACTCCTTTTCCTATTTGGATCCAGTCTGTTGTTCCATGTCTAGTTCTAACTGTTGCTTCCTGACCTGCATACACATTTCTCAAGAGGCAGGTTAGGTGGTCTGGTATTCCCATCTCTTTCAGAATTTTCCACAGTTGATTGTGATCCACGCAGTCAAAGGCTTTGGCATAATCAATAAAGCAGAAATAGATGTTTTTCTGGAACTCTCTTGCTTTTTCCATGATCCAGCGGATGTTGGCAATTTGATCTCTGGTTCCTCTGCCTTTTCTAAAACCAGCTTGAACATCAGGGAGTTCACGGTTCAGGTATTGCTGAAGCCTGGCTTGGAGAATTTTGAGCATTACTTTACTAGCATGTGAGATGAGTGCAATTGTGCGGTAGTTTGAGCATTCTTTGGCATTGCCTTTCTTTGGAACTGGAATGAAAACTGACCTTTTCCAGTCCTGTGGCCACTGCTGAGTTTTCCAAATTGCAAAAATCACAACCCTACATTTGTAATATATGAATATAAATTCAGTTGAGAGGTGTTTGTGGATTGAAAACAAGATTCGGAAAGACACTCTGCATCCTTCCATCTTGTTAGCCCCACAGCCCATGCCGGGATTTGCACAGAGTAGGCACATAAGAGAGATTTGTAGAAATGAAGAGGAATGAAGTGAAAAATAAGTCAATATTTTGAATATATCAAGACGGGGGAAAGGAAAAAATAGATAATTATAATTGCCATAAGATGAGGTTTAAATTTTTGTCTTGAGCATCTGTTGTGTTCTTTTACTCAGCTGTTGCAGAAAAGTAGTGTTATTTTGCTGGCTGAAATATAAAATTCTATAGTAATCAGATCTGAACTATCATGGCTGCTACTGCTGCTAAGTTGCTTTAGTCGTGTCCAACTCTGTGCGATCCCATAGACGGCAGCCCACACCTGGGTTTAAATGGGACAGTTGCAGTGAGCATTTTATATTTCTCAAGAAAAAAATGTTGACAAAGAGACAGATGATTTAGATGATTTGACATTATCTTAAAACTAATTTGCATACATTTCTGTTTTGAGATAGATTTTTGGTGTTTTCAGGGTCTTCAATGACTTGCAATATATAACCATCTATTGTACCTTGTCATGTGGACAGTTTGGACCTAGTTTGAATTGTGTCTGTTGGGACCTGCAGGTGTTAAGGAATTCAACCATAATATAGGACTGGCATTGTATGTCACCTTAAATAATGGCTTTCCTCCGAGAATCCCATTTTACTCAGAAAAAGACTTAAAACAGGAATTCAAACTTTCTTAATTATGAGGCCTGTTGAAAAATAATATAATCACTTTGAGTTCAGTAATTAGCATCATGCATTAAATGTGCTGTGGTGGCTTCATGAAAATGATTCTGCTCCTTGAATGTTTTAAATGACCAAACTCACTGTTGGCATGTTGTCATCCTCTACAATGAATATTAAAGTATTTTTGACATGCAACAAAAAAGTTGCTTGACAAGATTTATCTCTTATGTTTTGTGGTTTAGGTTTAAAAAGTGTTTATGTAACTGAAATAAACTCAAATTAAAAATGTGATATTGATAAAATCACATATTTTATAAAAAGTAGCGGTGAAAGTGGACACCCTTGTCTTGTTCCTGACTTTAGGGGAAATGCTTTCAATTTTTCACCATTGAGGATAATGTTTGCTGTGGGTTTGTCATATATAGCTTTTATTATGTTGAGGTATGTTCCTTCTATTCCTGCTTTCTGGAGAGTTTTTATCATAAATGGATGTTGAATTTTGTCAAAGGCCTTCTCTGCATCTATTGAGATAATCATATGGTTTTTATTTTTCAATTTGTTAATGTGGTGAATTACATTGATTGATTTGCGGATATTGAAGAATCCTTGCATCCCTGGGATAAAGCCCACTTGGTCATGGTGTATGATCTTTTTAATGTGTTGTTGGATTCTGATTGCTAGAATTTTGTTGAGGATTTTTGCATCTATGTTCATCAGTGATATTGGCCTGTAGTTTTCTTTTTTTGTGACATCTTTGTCAGGTTTTGGTATTAGGGTGATGGTGGCCTCATAGAATGAGTTTGGAAGTTTACCTTCCTCTGCAATTTTCTGGAAGAGTTTGAGTAGGATAGGTGTTAGCTCTTCTCGAAATTTTTGGTAGAATTCAGCTGTGAAGCCGTCTGGACCTGGGCTTTTGTTTCCTGGAAGATTTCTGATTACAGTTTCAATTTCCGTGCTTGTGATGGGTCTGTTAAGATTTTCTATTTCTTCCTGGTTCAGTTTTGGAAAATTGTACTTTTCTAAGAATTTGTCCATTTCTTCCACGTTGTCCATTTTATTGGCATACAACTGCTGATAGTAGTCTCTTATGATCCTTTGTATTTCTGTGTTGTCTGTTGTGATCTCTCCATTTTCATTTCTAATTTTATTGATTTGATTTTTCTCTCTTTGCTTCTTGATGAGTCTGGCTAATGGTTTGTCAATTTTATTTATCCTTTCAAAGAACCAGCTTTTGGCTTTGTTGATTTTTGCTATGGTCTCTTTTGTTTCTTTTGCATTTATTTCTGCCCTAATTTTTAAGATTTCTTTCCTTCTACTAACTCTGGGGTTCTCCAATTCTTCCTTTTCTAGTTGCTTTAGTTGTAGAGTTAGGTTATTTATTTGACTTTTTTCTTGTTTCTTGAGGTATGCCTGTATTGCTATGAACTTTCCTCTTAGCACTGCTTTTATAGTGTCCCACAGGTTTTGGGTTGTTGTGTTTTCATTTTCATTAGTTTCTATGCATGTTTTGATTTCTTTTTTGATTTCTTCTGTGATTTGTTGGTTATTCAGAAGTGTGTTGTTCAACCTCCATATGTTGGAATTTTTAGTAGTTTTTCTCCTGTAATTGAGATCTAATCTTAATGCATTATGGTCAGAAAAGATGCTTGGAATGATTTCGATTTTTTTGAATTTATCAAGTTTAGATTTATGGCCCAGGATGTGATCTATCCTGGAGAAGGTTCCATGAGCACTTGAAAAAAAGGTGAAATTCATTGTTTTGGGGTGAAATGTCCTATAGATATCAATTAGGTCTAATTGATCTAATGTATCATTTAAAGTTTGCATTTCTTTGTTAATTTTCTGTTTAGTTGATCTGTCCATAGGTGTGAGTGGGGTATTAAAGTCTCCCACTATTATTGTGTTATTGTTGAGTTCCCCTTTCATACTTGTTAGCATTTGTCTTACATATTGCGGTGCTCCTATGTTGGGTGCATATATATTTATAATTGTTATATCTTCTTCTTGGATTGATCCTTTGATCATTATGTAGTGGCCTTCTTTGTCTCTTTTCACAGCCTTTGTTTTAAAGTCTACTTTATCGGATATGAGTATTGCCACTCCTGCTTTCTTTTGGTCTCTATTTGCGTGGTATAAAAAGTAATGGAAATGATATATTAAACTATGGAGATACACATATTATACAAAGAAAAATGAAAATGTATTATCACTGTTTGAATTATAATGCATGATATCTGGGTTCATCTCATGTCCTTATTTTTTCATCTGCAAAGGGAATAAATGTCCATGATTGCTGAGATTTCTCCCAAATTTAATACCATGATTATGTGATGTGCAAATTTAGGCACTAAAACCCATAAGCCAGTATTTGTAATTTTTGCCAAATTTATGACCCTCAAATAGCTCCTCCTTCTATCAAAGATTGTAGTGACTTGTAGCTGGTCACCTCTGCTGGAATCAGTCCATAAATAACCCTGGAAAGTATTGTTTTTATTGTTCAGACTACAAAAATAAGGAAATTTCAACTGTTTGAAGATTCCTAAGAAGTGAACAAAGTGAAATATCGGCCTCTAAGGAAAGTCTTTACCTTTGGGTGAATCAAAACCAGACTATGTGTTGATTTGAGTATGTTGTTTTCAATATATTCTTTTTACTTTCAAGAGTCTCTCTTCCCAGTGAATTAAAAACTTATTTTTATTATTCAAAGAAAATAATAATAGAAAAGATGTTCATTTTGGTTTCTTGCCAATGGAGCTGTCTTTTCACTCTTGTAAATGTGATACATCTTCTGTGCTTATAAAGATGTTGCATTTTTATTAGTTTTCTAATCAAGACTTAAGGATAAATTTTAAAAAAACCTTTGACTGTGTGGATCACACAAACTGGAAAACTCTTAAAGAGATGGGAATACCAGACCACCTTAACTGCTTCCTGAGAAACCTGTATGCAGGTCAAGAAGCAACATTTAGAATCGGACTTGGAACAATGCACTGGTTCAAAATTGGGAAAAGAGTGTGTCAAGGCTGTATATTGTCACTCTGATTTTTTAACTTGTATGCAGAGTACATCATGCAAAATGCTGGGCCAGACGAAACACAAGGTGGAATCAGAATTGATGGGAGAAACAGCAATAACCCCAGATATGCAGATGACACCACCCTTATGGCAGAAAGCAATGAGGAACTAAAGAGCCTCTTGATGATAGTGAAAGAGGAGAGTGAAAAAAAAGCTGGCTTAAAACTCAACAAAGAACTAAGGTCGTGTAATCCAGTCCCATCATTTCATGGCAAATAGATAACGGAAATAATGGAAACAGTGAAAGACTTTTTTTCTTGGGCAAAATCACTGCAGATGTGACTGGAGCCATGAAATTAAAAGAGCTTGCTCCTTGGAAGAAAAGCTGTGACAATCCTAGACAAAGTGTTAAAAAGCAAAAACATTAGACATTATACTGACAAAGGTCTGTCTAGTCAAAGCTGTGGTTTTTCCAGTAGTCATGCACTGATGTAAGAGTTGGACCATAAAGAAGCCTAAGTTCTGAAGAATTGATGCTTCTGAACTGTGGTGTTGGAGAAGACTCTTGAGAGTCCCTTGGACTGCAAAGAGATCAAACCAGTCAATCCTAAAGGAAATCAGTCCTGAATACTAAAGGACTGATGCTGAAGCTGAAGCTCCAATACTCTGGCCACCTGAGGCAAAGAGCTGACTCCTTGGAAAAGACCCTGATACTGGAAAGATTGAAGGCAGTAGGAGAGGGGGATGACAGGAAGAGATGATTGTATGACATCATTGACTCAGTGACATGAGTTTGAGCAAACTCTGGGAGATAGGGAAGGACAGGGAAGCTTGGCATGCTGCAGTCCATGGGGTAGCAAAGAGTCAATCATAACTCAGCAACTAAACAACAATTAAGACATTATTTTTAGAGCAGGTTTAAGTTCACAGCAAAATTGAGCAGAAAGTACAGAGATTTCCTATATGTACCCTGTTCCTATACCTCACAGAGTCTTCCAATATCAACTTCCCTCACCAGAGTGATGCATGTGTTGGAACTGAGGAGCCTGTGTTGACACATGGCTTGTAATTACCCAAGGTCCATAGTTTATGTTACCATTCACCCTTTTTTCAGTTTTGTTTGTTTGTTTTGTTCAGGCTATTCCCTACCACATTTCACAAGACTTAGTCTGAAAATGACTTTTGGCTATCTCCAAATAAAATCTACCCTTAGAGATGAAAATTCTTCCATCGTTGGCTTTTTCTTTTTTCTAAAGTATGTAATCCGTGCCAATCTCAAGGGAGTGAGCAAGTTTCATAAATGTTTTTTTCTGTGCCACATTTTATATATGCTGTTATATGGAAGTGAATAAAATTAAAATCCAATATAAAAATAAACAAAGAAAAGAAAAGCCCACTCACTCTCAGCCTTGTGCATTCTACAGGTTTGGATAAATAGATAATAGCATGCTTTCATTGTTACTGTTTCATACAGAGCATTTCCGTGGCTCTAAAAGCCCTTTTGCATTTCATTTATTTATCCCTCCTCCCACCACCAACACCTGGCCACCACTGACTGATCGTTTTGCTATCTCCATAGTTACACCTTTTCCAGAAAGTCATACAGTTAGAATTATGTAATATGTGCCCTTTTTTGATTGGCTTCTTACACTTAGTCATTTACATCTAAAATTCCTCTGAGTCTTTCGGTGCCTTGGTAGCTCACTTCTTTTTAACTCTGATACTATTCTTTTGTCTTCATGTACCTCACATTATTTATCTTTTATTTATTGAAGACTATCTTGGTTGCTTCCAAGTTTTGGCAGTTATAAATAAAGGTGCTATTAACATGTGTGATGATTTTGAGTGGGCTTCATGTCTCAACTCCTTTGGGTAAACACCAAGGAGTGTGTTGGCTTGATTACATACAAGTATGTTTAGTTTTGCAAGAAATGATTTGTCTCCCAAAGTAGCTGTACTATTTTGCATTTCCACTGACAATGAGTGAGAGTTCCTGTTGTTCCAGTGATGCTGGATCTTAATGAAGATTCTGTGATTTTATTCAGTGAAGCCACAAAGGGCATGTATTTAAAAGGCTTTAGAGGAAAGTAGAGATGACCTTATCACAGACAGCTCTTTCCCAGAGGGTAGACTTCACTTGAATTCGAAATTAAGAGAAGTGAATAATTTTAAGTTTATAATGTATTTCTTTTTTTTCTTTTTTTCTTTTCTATGGTGTTAGTTGATTTCAGGCCATTGCCAAGAAGCTTAAAGAAAAGAGACTTTGTAAACTTTCTTACAAGCTTAATTATTGTTCCTAGAGCTCATCATTTTTGACAATGTTGATAATTTGGTGATAAAGAAACAGCGTAATTATATTATGTGATTCTCTAGGGAGATATCATTTAGTTTGTAATGAATGTGAAAGTGAAGTTGCTCAGTCGTGTCCGACTCTTTGCGATCCCATGGACTGCAGTCTACCAGGCTTCTCTGTCCATGGAATTTTCCAGGCAAGAATACTGGAGCGGGTTACCATTTCCTTCTCCAAGGGATCTTCCTGACCCAGGGATAAAACCCAGGTCTCCTGCATTGCAGGCAGACGCTTTACCCTCTGAGCCAAAGCGTCTGCCTAGTTTATAATAATTTTAACTGAATGATGCTATTTTTTAAATGGCTGTATAAAATGTATCAGACTATAAAACTTCTGACAGCCCAAAGTATGTTATACAAATGCTATTTTTATAGAAATTAATTGATGTTAAAGAAAAATTTTAAATGGTTATTAGTTTGGGCAATGCTGACCAATTAAAGTAATTGGAATTGTTACTGCAGGATTTCTCAGGGCCTTTAATATGCCAACATGAAAATTATTTTCTGAACTTATTGGATCAGAGTCTTATAGATCAGGATGGTGGTTTTCAAAACAGTGTAAAGACAAGCTAATTTTGTAACAAGATAGATAGTAATAAAAGGAAAAGGAAGACAAACATGCAGGTCAATAACTTTGATTTTTAGTGTATTTTAAAACTCAAAATCCAACAGTCCCAGTGTGCCTGGACTCCAAACTTTCAGATCCAAAACTGGGACAGGCCAAGGCAAACCAGGACAGCCCGTCACCTCATTATCCCTGAAATGAAGAGATCGGGATTCAAATTCCACCTTTGCCATATAGTTTTGTGCCCCTGAGAAAAACATAACTTGATAACTTGTAATCTTCACCTATACCATTGGAATAAAAGTATTTGTTGCATAGAGTTTTTTTTTTTTTTTTTTTAAGGTCTTTCTAGGAAACTACCCGGCTCATGTTTGACACATAGAGAACTAAGTCTGCATGAATTCTTCCTTTTTCCCTCACTTACCTTTCCAACTCCACTATGACATAGAAGAGACATTGTTCTGCTTATCTCACTGATAACACACTTTGCACACAGACACTGCAGTTAACTTGCTCAAGGCAACAGAGTAGTAAATGCTGTAATCAGAGCTTGAGGCAGCTCTGATAGAGATCAGAAGATGCTGTATTAAATGCTTTCTAAACCATACTCAATTCAGTTTCAAGTGTCAAGGAAGATATGGAAATACCCATTCATAGGAAATTTTGACAGTTTCATAATACTAAAGCCTAGTACTTCATTTTTGAATGATGTTTTCTTTCTTTTCCCTATTTTTAAAGCACCATGCAGATAACATATGTTTCAGAATAGGTGCTGTCACTATGACCCATAAAACATTATATTACAGCCTAGTTACCCTCTGTATATTTGTCACATTTTAAATGTATACAGAACTTCTTTTCTTCTCATTTTGTTTTTTGACTATAAGATTAACATTTTCTGTTATCAGTGAGTAGAGAAATGTGTTGTCGAATAATATCTTATAACTATTGGGCAAAACAAACATATTTAAAATGCATAGATCATTTTACTTTTGAAAAATGAATCTCAATAAAGATACACTTTAAAATGAAATAAAAGGTGCATTTGGAAAACGGACCATAAAAATGTTTCCCCAGATTTCTTCTTCAAGTGTGGATAGGAGCGATTGTGGCAGAGCACCACAGCATATAATGGCACCCCACTGAAATATAAATTTCCAAGTCAGCTGAGGAATTTCACAGAACATAAACATCAGGACAGAGATGATGCATTTGTTTTCAAGGAAGGAGATTGTTCCATCGCCATCATGTTCCCTTCAAATTAATTTACATCTAGTTTAGTGAATGGTAGAATAAAATTGAAATATTTAACTATACAATCAAAAATGTGAACATATTTGTTGAGAAAAATAAATGAGCCACATATGCAGAACATAAACCAGAAGGAGCTCTGGATACAGAGGCTGTTGATTTTCTCTCAGCCCAGAATTGAGTCTATGATTGTGACTATTAATTTACAATGATAATAAGCTTGAGACGTGATTAGATTTGAACATTTGGTAAAGGTTGGAAGGATTTTTCTTCTTAGTGAGCTCATGCCCTGAATCATAATAGTAACATGCTGCGTGGACTTAAATGCTTTTAGTTGATTCAGCCTCATCTTATTTTTTTAATGTAGTTCACCAGCATTTATAGACTCTGAAACATTGAGCAGATGACTTTGTAGATTTCTTCTAGTAGTATGAGCAGGGTGACTCAAGGAAGAGTTTGCCTTTTAACTATGATTGAATTCCTGAATACAAACTACAATACTGGCTTCTGTTTCTAGTTCAGTGACCTAAACTTCAGGATAAGAATTAAACTAGCAATAGACAGATTGCTGTATAAGAAAGCAAACTAATCAGTTTATTTTCCTCTAGGAGAAAAGAGATATGTGAGGCAGATAAAAGCTGTCATGATATTTCTATTTCTCCAAGAAGTCTTTTCATAAATAAATATGATTTAAAGCAATGCTCTTGATATAATACAGATTTTTTAAAAGCTACATGGATATTGTAGAGTACTTGGCAAGAAAATATCATCATGTATGTTTCCTCCCTCTTATTTTATTCTAATCATTTGTTTATTTTTCTTTCCTTTTTTTGTTGAAGGGATGCAATTATTTCTATTCTAATTTTCTATTGAAAAATATTTAGTTGTAATGTTGTTTTTCACTTATCTTATAGCTTGTATAATTTGTATTGCTACATAACCATTATTTTATTTTTTTAAATACCAGTTCAATTCAGTTCAGTCACTCAGTCATGTCCGACTCTTTGTGACCCCATGAATCGCAGCGCTGCAGGCCTCCCTGTCCATCACCAACTCCCGGAGTTCACTCAGACTCACGTCCATCGGGTCTGTGATGCCATCCAACCATATCATCCTCTGTTGTCCCCTTCTCCTCCTGCCCCTAATCCCTCCCAGCATCAGAGTCTTTTCCAATGAGTCAACTCTTCGCATGAGGTGGCCAAAGTACTGGAGCTTCAGCTTTAGCATCATTCCTTCCAAAGAAATCCCAGGCTGATCTCCTTCAGAATGGACTGGTTGGATCTCCTTGCAGTCCAAGGGACTCTCAAGAGTCTTCTCCAACACCACACTTCAAACGCATCAATTCTTCGGCTCTCGGCCTTCTTCACAGTCCAACTCTCACATCCATACATGACTACTGGAAAAACCATAGCCTTGACTAGACAGACCGTAGTCGGCAAAGTAATGTCTCTGCTTTTGAATATACTATCTAGGTTGGTCATAACTTTTCTTCCAAGGAGTAAGCGTCTTTTAATCTCATGGCTGCAGTCACCATCTGCAGTGATTTTGGAGCCCCCCAAAATAAAGTCTAACACTGTTTCTACTGTTTCCCCATCTATTTGCCATGAAGTGATGGGACCAGATGCCATGATCTTCGTTTTCTGAATGTTGAGCTTTAAGCCAACTTTTTCACTCTCCTCTTTCACTTTCATCAAGAGGCTTTTTAGTTCCTCTTCACTTTCTGCCATAAGGGTGGTATCATCTGCATATCTGAGGTTATTGATATTTCTCCCAGCAATCTTGATTCCAGCTTGTGTTTCTTCCAGCCCAGCATTTCTCATGATGTACTCTGCATAGAAGTTAAATAAGCAGGGTGACAATATACAGCCTTGACATACTCCTTTTCCTATTTGGAACCAGTCTATTGTTCTTTGTCCAGTTCTAACTGTTGCTTCCTGACCTGCATACAGATTTCTCAAGAGGCAGGTTAGGTGGTCTGGTATTCCCATCTCTTTCAGAATTGTCCACAGTTTATTGTGATCCACACAGTCAAAGGCTTTGGCATAGTCAATAAAGCAGAAATAGATGTTTTTCTGGCACTCTCTTGCTTTTTCCATGATCCAGCAGATGTTGGCAATTTGGTCTCTGGTTCCTCTGCCTTTTCTAAAACCATCTTGAACATCAGGAAGTTCATGGTTCAGGTATTGCTGAAGCCTGGCTTGGAGAATTTTGAGCATTACTTTACTAGCGTGTGAGATGAGTGTAATTGTGCAGTAGTTTGAGCATTCTTTGGCATTGTCTTTCTTTGGAATTGGAATGAAAACTGACCTTTTCCAGTCCTGTGGCCACTGCTGAGTTTTCCAATTTTGCTGGCATATTGAGTGCAGCACTTTCATAGCATCATCTTTCAGGATTTGAAACAGCTCAACTGGAATTCCATCATCTCCACTAGCTTTGTTCATAGTGATGCTTTCTAAGGCCCACTTGACTTCACATTCAAGGATGTCTGGCTCTAGGTGAGTGATCACACCATCGTGATTATCTGGGTTGTGAAGATCCTTTTTGTACAGTTCTTCTGTGTATTCTTCCCACCTCTCCTTAATATCTTCTGCTTCTGTTAGGTCCATACCATTTCTGTCCTTTATCAAGCCCATCTTTGCATGAAATGTTCCCTTGATGTCTCTAATTTTCTTGAAGAGATCTCTAGTCTTTCCCATTCTGTTGTTTTCCTCTATTTCTTTGAATTGTTTATTTATTTTACTTGGAGGCTAATTACTTTACAATATTGTATTGGTTTTGCCATACATCAACATGAATCTGCCATGGGTGTACACGTGTTCCCCATCCTGAACCCCTCTCCCTCCTCCCTCCCCATACCATCACTCTGGGTCATCCCAGTGCACCAGCCCCAAGCATCCTGTATCCTGCATTGAACCTGGACTGGCAATTCATTTCATATATGATATTATACATGTTTCAATGCCATTCTCCCAAATCATCCCACCCTCTTCCTCTCCCACAGAGTCCAAAAGACTGTTCCATACATCTGTGTCTCTTTTGCTGTCTCGCATACAGGGTTATCATTACCATCTTTCTAAATTCCTTATATATGAGTTAGTATACTGTATTGGTGTTTTTGTTTCTGGCTTACTTCACTCTGTATAATCGGCTCCAGTTTCATCCACCTCATCAGAACTGGTTCAACTGTATTCTTTTTAATGGCTGATAATACTCCATTGTGTATATGTACCACAGCTTTCTTATCCATTCGTCTGCTGATGGAGATATAGGTTGCTTCCATGTCCTGGTTATTATAAACAGTGCTGTGATGAACACAACCTTTATGAATAGAACTTTTTATTGTTTGAATAGTGAAAGTGAAAGTCACTCAGTCATGTGGGGTCACCTCTTTGTGACCCCATGGACTATACAGTCCATGGAATTCTCTAGGTCAGAATACTGGAGTGGATAGCTGTTCACTTCTACAGGGGATCTTCCCAACCCAGGGATCAAACTTAGATCGCCTTCATTGCAGATGGATTCTTTACCATCTGAATCACCAGGGAAGCTAATGTTCACATAATGCTTCCACGTATATGCTTCCACACATATGTTCACATATGCTTTCCACAGAAAGCATAGTTTTTAAGCATTCTTTTATTCTCATAGATTCCTTATAATTTTTGCACATTAAGAATGACGTTGAAATTAATATCCATGTATGAAAGTTCTCTGTATTTGAGAATGTTTTCTTAGGAAAGGCTCCCAGAAATTACATTTTCAATCCAGGAATACAGATGGCCTACATGGAAGGCTTTCCTGATAGCTCAGTTGGTAAAGAATCCACCTCCGATGCATGAGACACCAGTTTGATTTCTGGGTTGGGAAGATCCCTAGGAGAAGGGATAGGCTACCCACTTCAGTATTCTTGGGTTTCCCTGGTGGCTTAGCTGGTAAAAAATATGCCTGCAATGCGGGAGACCTGGTATCCCTGGGTTGGGAAGATCCCCGGAAAAGGGAAAGGCTACTCACTCCAGTATTTTGGCCTGGAGAATTCCATGGACTATATGGTCCATGGGGTAGCCAAGAGTTGGACACGACTGATTTTCACTTTCACATGGGTATATAACACAGTGTATTTTACTAATTTCTTGCTTGTACAGTTTGAAGGAAGAGGTTGCATATTTGGGGAGAAAATAGAGATGGGTTTGATTTAGGTCCATCTAGTAGGGTTATTTCCAGGAAACTAAAGTGCAGCCACCCAAGAGATAATGTAGATTTGTGAAGAAGGCCTCATGTATATCCCTGCAGTGACATTGCTTAAGAAAATTTAGCAATAAATGTGTATATCTTACAATTAACAGCATTAGTCACAGTCCTGTGGTCTCAAAATCATTTTCTTTTTCTTCTTCCTCCTATCACTTTCCCATCAAATTTGATTCATTCATGTGATAAAATGAAACTGATTCATTTAAACTATTCATGAAAAAATTATAATAATAACTTCACACTTTTTTAACACTAAAGATACGATATATTAAACAATTTCTAGATTCAGGGAGGTGGTAATTTATACTACATAAGTTACTTTCTCATTTGCCTTATTGTAACATCTCTCATATTAAAAAATAAGCAAGAAAAATATCTATCAACCACTGGATCAGTTTATAACACTAAATGGTATATTAGATTCTACACATGGACATCACCAGATGGTCAATACCGAAATAATTGATTATATTCTTTGTAGCCAAAGATGGAGAAGCTCTGTACAATCAGCAAAAACAAGACTGGGAGCTGACTGTGGCTCAGATCATGAACTCTTTATTGCCAAATTGACTTAAATTGAAAAAAGTAGGGAAAACCACTAAGCCATTCAAGTATGACCTACATAAAATCCTGTGATTATATAATGGAAGTGACGAATAAATTCAAGGGACTAGATCTGATAGAGTGCCTGAAGAACTATAGATGGAGGTTCATGACATTGTACAGGAAGCAGTGATCAAGACCATCCCCAAGAAAAAGAAGTGCAGAAAGGCAAAATGGTTGTCTGAGGAGGCGTTACAAATAGCTGAGAAAAGAAGAGAAGCTAAAGGCAAAGGAAAAAAGAAAAGGTATATCCATTTGAATGCAGCATTCCAAAGAATAGCCAGGAGAGATAACAAAGCCTTCCTCAATGATCAATGCAAAGAAATAGAGGAAAACACTAGAACAGGAAAGACTAGAATCGTTTCAAAAAAATTAAAGATACCAAGGGAATATTTCATGCAAATATGGGCACAATAAAGGACAGAAATGGTATGGACTTAACAGAAGCAGAAGACATTAAGAAGAGGTAGCAGAAATATACAGAAGAACTATACAAAAAGATCTTCATGACCCAGATACCACGATGGTGTGATCACTCACCTAGACATCCTGGAATGCGAAGTCCTGAGAAAGCATCACTATGAACAAAGCTAGTGGAGGTGATGGAATTACAGTTGACTTATTTCAAATCTTAAAAGATGGTGCTGTAAAAGTGCTGCATTCAATATGCCAGCAAATTTGGAAAACTCAGTAGTGGCCACAGGATTCGAAAAGGTCATTTTTCATTCCAATCTCAAAGAAAAGCAATGCCAAGAATGTTCAAACTACTGCACAATTGCACTCAGCTCACACGCTAGCAAAGTAATGCTCAAAATTCTTCAAGCTAGACTTCAACGGTACTTGAACCGTGAACTTCCAGACATTCCAGCTGGATTTAGAGAAAGCAGAAGAACCAGAGATCAAATTGCCAATATCCACTGGATCATCAAAAAAGCAAGAGAATACCAGAAAACATCTACATCTGCTTTATTGATTACGCCAAAGCCTTTGATTGTGTGGATCACAACAAACTGTGGAAAATTCTTCAAGAGATGGGAATACCAGACCACTTGGCCTGCCTCCTGAGAAATCTGTATGCAGATCAAGAAGTAACAGTTAGAACCAGACATGGAACAATAGACTGGTTCCAAATAGGGAAAGGAGTATGTCAAAGCTATACATTGTCACTCTGTTTATTTAACTTATATGAAGCATATATCATGCAAAATGCCAGGCTGCATGAAGCGCAAGCTGGAATCAAGATTGCCAGGAGAAATATCAATAACCTCAGATACACAGATGACACCACCTTTATGGCAAAAAGTGAAGAAGAACTAAAGAGCCTCTTGATGAAAGTGAAAGAGGAGAGTGAAGAAGCTAGCTTAAAACTCAACATTCAAAAAGGAAGATCATGGCATCCAGTCCCATCACTTCATGCCAAATAGATGGGGAAACAGTGGAAACAGTGAGAGACTTCATTTTGGGGGGCTCCAAAATCACTGCAGATGGTGATTGCAGCCATTAAATTAAAAGACACTTTCTCCTTGGAAAAAAAGCTATGACCAGCTTAGACAGCATATTAAAAAGCAGGGACATTACTTTGCTGACAAAGGTCCATCTAGTCAAAGCTATGATTTTTCCAGTAGTCATGTGTGGATGTGAGAGTTGGGCTATAAAGAAAGCTGAGCATCAAAGAATTGATGCTTTGAACTGTGGTGTTGGAGAAGATCTTGAGAGTCCCTTGGACTGCAAGGAGATCCAACCAGTCCTTCCTAAAGGAAATCAGTCTTGAATATTCATTGAAAGGACTGATGTTGAAGCTGAAACTCCAATACTTTGGCCACCTGATGAGAAGAACTGATTCCTTGGAAAAAGCCCCTGATGCTGGGATAGATTGAAGGCAGGAAGAGAAGGTGATGACAGAGAATGAGATGATTGGATGGCATCACTAACTCGATGGACATGAGTTTGAGCAAGCTCTGGGAGTTGATGATGGACAGGGAAGCCTGGCGTGCTGAAATCCATGGGGTTGCAAAGAGTTGGACATAACTGATCAACTGAACTGAACTGAATGGTATATTGCAATTTCTGTTAATATATCTTTTCACTGAACTGGGAGGGAATGTGAATCCTGTAAAGATAGAATCTGTAAGAAGATTTCTGACCTGCCTTCTTTCCTTCCTCCCTCTCTCTGTTTTTTCTTCCTTCCTTCCCTTTTCCCTTCCTTCTTCCCTGCTTCCCTTCCTTCTAAGTAAGTCTCTTAAGTGCCCAATGTGCCCTGAGCTCTGAGAATTCAGTGGTCACAAATAAGTTTTCTGCTTCCTTAGAGTAACTGTTCTAGTGGGGAGAAGAGATCAATTAGACAAAGAATACATGAAGAGGATACTCAGATACTGGTGGTGAATATTAAAGTAATAAACAAAGTCTTCCCTGGTGGCTCAGAGGTTAAAGCGTCTGCCTCCAATGCGGGAGACCCGGGTTCAATCCCTGGGTCGGGAAGATCCCCTGGAGAAGGAAATGGTAACCCACTCCAGTATTCTTGCCTGGAGAATCCCATGGACGGAGAAGCCTGGTAGGCTACAGTCCACGGGACCGCGAAGAGTCGGACACGACTGAACGACTTCACTTCACTTCACTTCATTTCAAACAAGGTTACATGAAGGAAAGTGATCGAGGGTGGGCTGGGCATGAAGGGTACTGCTGAGGAAGTCACGTTTGAGCACCTGAATGTAATTTAAAGCCATAGAATGAATGACATCACATAGAGAGAGCAAGGAGGGTTGGTGTGAAAATTTAGAAAATTTGTCTTAACAAATGTTCCTGTGAAAGAAACAGAAAAAAAGATGATGGAAATTGAAGGGGTATAGGAACCTAATAAGCAGTTATCTATTACCTCTCATCATCATCATCATTATCATCATCGCCCACCTATCTATTTAATCTACCTAGCTATGTATTTCTTTCCTCCTTATTGGTAGTAGGAGATATTGGAGCAGTGGATTTGCTATTAGAGATGATCCAATAGAGGAAAAAGGCTGATGTGAGGTTTTGACAGTATATCTGCAGAAAAAAAAAAAAAGGCCTCAAGAGGATGAGAGAGGTGGGGTCAGTATGATACTGTGGTTTTTCCCCCAGCTTCGCTGTACTTGTTACCTAAAGATTAAAATAATACTGAATAAAGAAATTTTCTCAGCAGTCAGTAAAGCTTTTATTTTAAAATGTAATTTATCATTACTGGCAGCAGCATCATACCTTGATACGTGGTAGTATATACACAGGAGGCTTCCCTGGTAGCTCAGCTGGTAAAGAATCTTCCTGCAATGCAGGAGCCACCGGTTCAATTCCTGGGTCAGGAAGATCCCCTGGAGAAGGGATAGGCTACCCATTCCAGTATTCTTGGGCTTTCCTGGTGGCTCAGATGGTAAAGAATCTGCCTACAATGCAGGAGACCTGAGTTTGATCCCTGGGTTGGAATACTTAGCCAGCCCATGTTGGTGCTTAGTTATTTTCTGTAGTAGTTATTTCATGTAGTATTTATTTTCTGTTTGACCCTCAGCTCCTAAAATAATCCTGCTGCCCCACTGAGATCTGAATATCATAAGCTTGGAACCAATATTATCATAGATTATTGAACCATGAGGGGACATAGAAATCATGAAGTGTGGTGGTTCTTCTCATTGATTATCATGATCACCTAGGGAAGTTTAAAAACAAACACCCCAAATATAAAACACTGCAGATCTATTTGAGCATCACTGGGATAGAATTAGAGAGTAAAGATCCTGAAATTAATCAGTATTCTTCCCATATTTCCAGTTGAATCTCTCTTCAGACAGTGGAGAAATATTGTTTTGTTAAGTTCATAATTCCGTGTATCACCAAATCAGGCCATAAAGTGATACTGCAATGAGAAACTAGTTGGAAAAATGAAAACGCAACACAACTAGAAAACATCAAGTTGAAATAGACGAGATGTTAATATAATTGAAATGGTTAGAATCAAGGGGACAATCCATAGTTCCAATATGCTATACTCCTCCTCCTAGATTCTGAGGGTTCTAGAAGTCGAACTTGTGTCTAAATTCTTGGACTCTGATATGGCACGTATGGTGGGCAACTGGAATTCTGTTAGCCAGTGCACAGGAAGTCATTGAATTTTCTCCCATTCTTATGAAATGTGTGATACTTTTCAGTATACTTCTGCTCTGACATATGACGCTGTTCAAGTGATGACCGAAGCTTTTCGAAACTTACGGAAGCAGAGAATTGAAATCTCCAGAAGGGGAAATGCAGGAGACTGTCTGGCAAACCCAGCGGTGCCCTGGGGACAAGGTGTCGAAATAGAAAGGGCCCTCAAACAGGTCAGTCACTGAAAATGATTGCGATGCAACTTAAGGGTGGCCACTATTTGTTTCCTGCTGCATTAGTCATTCTTATCTTATACCTTCTGTTTTATGTAGAGGGAATATTATTTCCTACCTACACAAAGGTAGGTTGAAGGAAAAAAAGAAAACTAATGAGTGTCATTTCCTTGACTTGCATCCTGGGAGAGTCCTTTGGTCAACCAGTTTGTGTCTGGTTGAAGTGAATTTATAACTGTATCCTTTCCCATTTCTTCATTAGGTGCAGGTTGAAGGTCTTTCAGGAAATATCAAGTTTGACCAGAATGGAAAAAGAATAAATTATACAATTAACATCATGGAGCTTAAAACGAATGGGCCCCGGAAGGTAAATCATTAGTGAATTGAGGGCTTTCTGTCTGTATGAGGAGGTGGGTTAGTGGACCCACCACTATGTATTCACATAGATGGACTCCACAACTCCAGAAACATATATTTTAAAATATTTTTTCTAAATAAAATCTATTTCTGGTAAGTAATACTGAAATGATTTTAAAATAACTATGAATTAAACAATTATGAATTTTTTTTTTTAAGACAGAGGTAGAAAGAGTTTAATGAGAAGAAAAAGAACTATAGCTGAAAGATTATGGTTCTGGAGACCAAACATAGCCGGTGAAATGTGCATGTAACTTTCAAGTCATCATTTTTTTTCTTCTGTTATGGCTAAAATGCCATTGTTTGGATTTTACGTTTCTATATGATCACTCCCATGAAAATTACCCTTGGGGAATATGAAAAGTGAGCATGAAGAGACAATCTGTTTTTAGGAATGGTTTTTGCAGTGCCTTTCTATTCTTATTTGATTCACATACCTAAAAAATACATGTCTTTTTTCTTCTCTAATTGCTGTGGCTAAGATTTTTAAAGCTATGTGTTTAGGAAAAGTCTAGTTAGGACAGGTGTAATTTCAGATTCAGGCATGGGTTTGAAAATAACTCGGTGCCTTGGTAATAGAAAGGCTGTGTATCCAAGTCCACTCTTTCTGTGTCTTTTTTCAGATTGGATATTGGAGCGAAGTTGATAAAATGGTTGTTACCCTCACTGAACTCCCTGCTGGAAATGATACCTCTGGGCTTGAGAATAAGACAGTTGTTGTCACTACTATTTTGGTAATTAGCTACATATGCCTCTGTTTGACATTATTTTTTCTTAAGAAAAACATCTGCCAACTAGTTTTTCTGCTTATATTTTAGGATAATAACTGATATGGTGATGCTTTTGAATGTTTCAGTCATTCATTGCATGTTATTCTGTTTAAAGGGATCACAAATGAGCTAAAGCATTCAAAATATTTCCTCTCTATTTCAAGAATGAACTTTAGCTTTATAGATAATTCATAACCTGGTGTTTGGGGCTTCCCAGGTGGCTCAGTAGAAAAGAATCTGCTTGCCAGGAGTTTCAGGAGATGTGGGTTTGATCCCTGGGTGGGAAAGATTCCCTGGAGGAGGAAATGGTAACCCATTCCAGTATCCTTGCCAGGATATAATCCCATGAACAGAGGAGCTTGGCAGGCTACAGTGCATGGGGTCACAAAGAGTCAGACATGACTGAGCGATTGAGCATGCACGCAGTGTGGTGCTTACACGTGTGAACATCTGGGGAAAGTCTGGAAGAGCCTTCCTTGTATTCCATCAATGTTTCACCTTTCCACTTCCACACTATTCTGGGTCCATTCTGTCCTTACATTTGTTATTAATACATGGTTTAATGTCAGCTTCTCTATCTTCCTATGGAAAGGGGAACTTCTGAAAGACAAGGGTGATCTCCTTTGTTTTTAACCCCAAGCCTCCACATAGTAATTGGCACGTAGCTAGTGCTAAGTAACAGCATTGAACTGGATCTTGAACACTGAGGCTCTGGATAGATGGTTAGGAGATGTAGGTCATCATGACAAGCTGTTGATGTAATAAAATGAAGGAAATGAAATGGGGTTCACTAATAGTGTAGGATTTTGCAACAAAATAGCCTTATTTTGTTTTACTAATCTGTGGTGCAGTGAATTGGTGGGATTCATTATGGTAACAATATTGAGAAGAAAATATAGTTAGGCTAGTAAGGGATTTGAATAAGAACATTGGTTGGCACTTTGAAAGTCTTAATAAATGTAAGCTAGGTATTTGAGGATTTTTGTCTTAATCATGCTATTGAGAACTATCTCACTGGCCCCCACATATGCTTAGTGTCACTTTCCAGTGGAGAAAATTAGGCTGGTGTTATGACATTTTTTCATGCTTCCTCTTTATGGTGTTTGCAGAGGAATGCTACTCTCTAGCTATCTGTGTAGCATAATTCTAGGATATTATCTCATAAAGGAAATTTGATCTCAAGTCTGAGAGGGTAGCATCTGTAATCACCATGGCAACAACTTTTTCAGTCAGCACATCACTGGCCACAGACCTGATTAGAACGTGAACCTTGTCCTTGAACTAGTAGTGATACAGGGTTTTGGGTGAATGGTGGTTCTTTGGAGTCAAGGTAGCCCTAATTTAGAACAAGACAGTGGTGAATCCAGAGTTAACTGAAACAGATGTTGAAGCACATTATTTTTCAGCAAGCCCTAAGAATTACAAACATGACATGGGGGTATACCAAATTTTGAGTCTCTTGTTTACTTGATATGGCCAGGTACAAGCCATATTAATGAAATGTAAATGAAATATAATGAAAGATATATGAGAATCTTTGCTCAGAAATGTTATTATTAATTTTCCTCATATTTTCCACTGTCTGTATTCTACAATGTCTCTAGCTAACAGGTAATAATTAAAAATAATTAAACCAGAAGATTTGACTCAATGAGAGCAGATAATTAATACAGCTGTTTTGATCACCTAAAGCACTTTCTTTCTGTATAGGAATCCCCCTATGTTATGATGAAGAAAAATCATGAGATGCTTGAAGGCAATGAGCGATATGAGGGCTATTGTGTTGACTTGGCTGCAGAAATCGCCAAACACTGTGGGTTCAAATACAAGTTGACCATTGTTGGGGATGGCAAGTATGGGGCCAGGGATGCAGACACGAAAATTTGGAATGGGATGGTTGGAGAACTTGTATATGGGGTAAGTACCACTCTTCTTACAGATAAAATCATTCCATTTTAACTCTTGCTGAGGGAATGCTTGACTTCCATGCAAAGTACCAACATCTGAGGTTGTTGGTTTCCCATATTACTCTAGGAATACTGTCTTGTTTCCTTGTAAACATTCGAAGATGAAGGATGAAGTCAGAAGCAAACGTGCAAATGGAGACAGGCTTCATCTGTCTTGAAGCCTATGGGCCATATGCATTTTTCAAACATCGCAAAAGCATGGATAAAGATGTAGTTCTCAAAATCAAGCCAGAAGGGTGTTCTCTGTATTTATTGAAAAGGAGGCATATTTGGGGAACAAACTGCTTTTCTTCTGTTTATTATTTCCTGGGATTCCACCAGGGAAATATTCATTCCTATATCCTGATTTCCTGTCCTACCCATTGAGCCAATAGCATAACTATGATTCCTTCCTGACTGGGAGTCCTGGTTCTATTATTGTCCTCTGTTTCCCTTGCAGAAAGCTGATATTGCAATCGCTCCGTTAACCATCACCCTTGTGAGAGAGGAGGTGATCGATTTCTCAAAGCCCTTTATGAGCCTCGGGATCTCTATCATGATCAAGAAGCCTCAGAAGTCCAAACCAGGAGTGTTTTCATTTCTTGATCCTTTAGCCTATGAGATCTGGATGTGCATTGTTTTTGCCTACATTGGGGTCAGTGTAGTTTTATTCCTGGTCAGCAGATTTAGCCCCTACGAGTGGCACACTGAGGAATTTGAAGATGGAAGAGAAACACAAAGTAGTGAATCAACTAATGAATTTGGGATTTTTAATAGTCTCTGGTTTTCCTTGGGTGCCTTTATGCAGCAAGGATGCGATATTTCGCCAAGGTTGGTTACTCGCCTGCTTCAACTTTGTGCATTTTAGGTCTCGAGCGGACATTCATGGTGTTTATGAATTCACTGTAAAGAAGTTAGCAGCTGCCGGCTGTCTGTCCAAGCAGTGTAAGACTCTTAAGGACAGACTTTTATCATCGGCGTAAGCCTGTGAAATATTTGAGCAACGTTCTTTGAATGTTGGTCCTGTATTTCCCTGGTGAAATTGTACACACCATGGAGAGGCTATAAAATGCATAAGGTTCCTATCATTACATGCCTTCTTGGAGGGGTACCGTGTTTTTGCTGCATATTCTCATTTTACAGTCATCTGTGTGTTGATCCGCAGACCTGTATTTGGGAAAATGGGCAACATTACCTACTAACTAAAAAGTGACAAAACGTCATTTCACACATCCCATCTTTTTGTTTTGTTGTTGTTATTAGCTCCTGGAAATGATATGGGAGAAATATTTACAAAATTTGTTTTTAAAGGTTAGGTTGCTGAGTTGAAAAGAATATATGATAAAATATTTTCCAAGTATCTAAAAATAAATAGTTGGGATGATGATGACTGATTCATTACAAGTATTTGTGCCATATTAAATAGTAATGCACACAGGATGGAATAAATTCATACACCTCCAGTTACATGATATTTTAATTCCTGCCCTATAATGCCTAAATAGAATAAATATATCACAAAACACACATAGCCTTTGTGCTTGTTGCATATATAAGTCAGAATAATAGCCATATCTGGTTCTTTAGAGGTACTTTTCCTGATGTGATTAGTTTCACATTTAAAGCCTAAATGATTATTGATCTGCTGGTGCATTTTAATTTGGGTTCAATTACCCTCCTTTGATTCTATGGGATATCTTAATAACTAGTAGAGGCAGTGGCTTTTAAAATGCTATTTCATTACTGTTAGTTTTTGAGCATTTGGGGGCTGAGAATAATTAACTTCAAAAAACTATATGTGAAACTCAAAAAACATTTTGTATCTTTTACAGTCTTTTTGTTTACTCCCCCAGCAAGGTAAAGGAAATATATCATGTTTGCAGAAAGTATCAATAACTTACTTTTCCAATAGTATGGAATGTCTTTGTGAACTTTGTGGATCTGAAACTCTTAATTCCATCAAGCTTTCTGTGGCCTCTCTATGGAACTGCGCTATATTAGAACCAAACCAAGGGTATTTGCACTGCATATAGAGAGAGACATAATTTTCACACATAATGTATGATAATAATTATCATATATCATATATTTATGATTATGATGACCTCTGATAAAATAAGATTCATAGTTCTGTCTCTATATTTAGTTTATCTGATTTACATTAAAGACATAAAGAGAAGTTTCTAATGCTGAAAAAGAAAAATACTAACCAGATTGGAGTCTCAGAGAACATTCTGGTTCATAAGTAATAAAGAAATGATTCATCTTTGGAGAGAAGGTTACTGAAGTTTGATGTTACCATAGCCCTGAGATATAAGGCAATTGTCCTAGAGTTCCACAAACTATCCTCTGCCTTGTGAATAAGCAGGAGAAACTTACGAAGTTTCATTATGACATAGGACATACTGACTAGGTTCTGATCGATGAACTCTCAGGTTTGTTTGCCTTGCTCCTTATGTATCAGGTCTCTGAAAGTCACTCTTTTGGGTGTCCAGTGCTTGTTGAGGAGCAGAAAACACATTTATACATAGGGGCTGGAGTGCAAGCCACATTTAACAATCTGTGTTTTTCCAGGGTCCACCGTGACATATTGACATTCAAATTTTAACAAAGCCTGCTCCCTAAAATATGACCATTTTTACTTGTTTATGGTTTCATTCATGAATCATGACTCACTACACTTTCACATGTAATAATTTTTATTTCCTGGTAAGATATATCAATTTTAGATAACATGTTTTTCTTTGTTATCTTTTCTTTGCCATGGGATATATATGTATAGACATATACATATATATGTAAGGAGAATTCACTTTATTAAAATTTTTCAGCATATGCACCTTTCAATTTATGGCTATATGTGCATTTGATAATTGAATATGCTGCCTAATATTGGAAAATTTAAGGATTTTTTAAAGGAACCAAGCTATCATGTTTTAGAATGCAATGATGATAATTCTAGGAAAGGATAGAGCAGCTTAGTATCTAAAATAATATTAATAGTAATGCATGAAATGCACAGATCACTTTATATATGCTCTTTAAATATTTTTAAAGATCTTTATCATCTTTTTCTCAATAAAATACAATAAAGAACTATTTTGTTTATATGAATAGAACACATTGAAATTTTAATCTAGAGTGATTACATGAAGTGAATTGGTCATTGCCTGAAATTAGGTTTAGGGTATAACTATAGTTTTGTGAAGACTACGGCCACAGAATTATGAGAGCAAAAATATGGAAAGTTGACTCTTATTCTCTGGCTTACTTCTGTTTTCTCCCCCAATATCCTTAAGTGAGTCAAATGATTAAAAGATTTCATTGTTAAACTAGTTATTTAATAGAGATTAGGAAAATGATAGAATATGTATATATATTTGCTGCTTTAGTGAAGACACCGAGAGATGAAAGTTTTATTTTTAATAAGAGAAACCATTTTTATCTGTCACCATAAAATATAATGTTTAATTTGCCCCTCTACTTAAAATTTCTCAGGAACTCATTCAGAAGCGTTAGTTCATCCTTGGAAAACACTTACAAGTAAATAATTAATTGCTCAATAATTTTCTGTTTTGAATGATGCACAAGTTATATAAGCTTTGGGGGTTATCTTGCGTACTTCAAAAAATGAGCATATTTAATTAAATATGACATAAATACTGGATTAGGGAGCAACATTATGTCTTTAACTTGTGTTTATCTTACAACTGAAACAGAATGATTTATAGAAATGATTCTAAAATATATTGCAAATAAACCTGCAATGTGTACTGTCCAAGGCAATGAGATCCATTTTAAGGGCTTAGGCAGAATCTGCCCTCTTAAATACAAGTTACATGAGATGACAATTATACATTCTGTTGTGATGGAATAAATAGTGAACATTTTGAGAGTGGCTTTGTCTACATAAAGTTTCTCCAAATCTGAGATGTACTTAATATCCTTTTCAGAATATGTGAGAATTAGCTTTGTCCATTCCATCATATTTGTTTAATTTTTTGCATCTCTTAGATACTGGTAAAGGCTCTTCATCATATTGTTTTTATTTTTCATTGATTGTGCAGTTTCTTTTTCTCTCTTATTTTAGCAGCAGATGTTTTTATTTAAAAAATCTTTACTTTTAGCTTCACTGCTTTTCTTCACTTCTCGAGTAGTTTATTATACAGATGTTACCTGATAATTGATATAGTATCTGTGTTTCGTCAAAAGGTGTATTTCTTATTATTAATTGTGAGGAAATTTAGTTTAGGTCATAAACTGGCACATTTTCATAATTTAAAGTTTTAGAAGTGTTACTTCTTCACTGTAGAAGGATTTATTGTTAGACATAATAGAGTTATTAACAAAAGAGAAAAAATATTGTTTTTTTTAATATTACTCAAATACCTTTCTATGTGGAACCCCACCAAATGTTACCAAATAAAACCCTATATATCTACTTCTATATCTACATATTTATACTTATGTATTTCTATACCTACATATCTATACTTACCTATATAGGGTTTAAAGTAAATCAAGCTTTTGAAAAATATTTTATGTAAGAATTTATGGTCACAGAAATATTTTTATTGTTTTTCAAACTAAGAATTTATATTTTGGCAAACTTTTAAATGTCTTATATGTTTTCCTTCAGTTTTCTTTTTTCCTTAAGCAGGAGGCATGAAGGAACAGGGATATAATAGTTTGTGCCTGAAGCATCAGATTTTTATTTGTTAAGAATTATATTTTGTGTCATACTCTATAGTATCATTATTTTCCATTTCTATCCTGTACTATTTCTAAAATCTACGTTTCTACACATACAAAATCCTAATGAAATTTTAGACCTTTTGTGAGGGTTTTGAAACTTCATTGGATGGATTAAATGGAGGGTATCTTTGGTGTTTAAAGCCATACCTTGGCGGATTCATGTTGATGTATGGCAAAACCAATACAGTATTGTAAAGTAAAAAAAAAAATAATAATAAATAATAAAATTTAAAAAAGACACAGTAAGATTAAAAAAAAGCCATACCTATGGTGCATTCTTTTATTTTTGATATTTGATTTTGTTTGTCAGCATTTTTCAGAGTTTTGCTGTTGATCTTAGATTCTCTTCTTTGTTTGGTTATATCATGAATGGATAAAATATTGTAAGCCTTGGATAGATTATTTGCACATTGCTTGAAATTGCTTGTTTCGAGATTACACATTTAGCCATGATAACTGTGAAAGACTTTCAGGATTCCGAAGTTTTGCCTCTGGATAGTTCATCAGATCTAGTGAATCTGTAATCCTTGCCCAGAAGGTTTAATAATTTTAAGTTTCATGAACTAGCTGATATAATGAGAAATATGAAATCAAAAATTTCCCTATAAATCAACATTTGCATAATACTGCTAAATTGTTTCCTTGTGAGGTCATTCATTTCACTTTACAAATCCATTTCGTACTTGTTATCAGATCGCTGTCTGGGCGCATTGTTGGAGGAGTGTGGTGGTTCTTCACCCTGATCATAATCTCCTCCTACACGGCTAACCTAGCTGCCTTCCTGACTGTAGAGAGGATGGTGTCTCCCATCGAAAGTGCCGAGGATCTTTCTAAGCAGACAGAAATTGCTTATGGAACATTAGACTCTGGCTCCACCAAGGAATTTTTCAGGGTAAGAGATTCTGCTTCATAAGTTCCTGTTTTGCTCTTAAAATTGAACCAACCTAAACTCTGTGCCTCCTTGCCTTTCCCGTGGTCTGTACAAAGGTGCTATGTGAAGGTCACTTCCATCTCTGTCTCTAATTCTATTTTTGTTCCTCTTTTTTAATTTTTATTTTATATTGGAGTGTAGTTGACTTACATGTTGCATTAGTTTCAGGTTTATAGCAAAGTGATTCAGTTGTACATATACATGCGTCTATTCTTTCTCAAATTCTTTTCCCATTTAGGTAATTAAAGAATACATGAGTGAAGTTCCCTGTGCTATACAGTAGGTTCTTGTTGTTTATCAAATTTACATTTAGTAATATATATCTATTAATCCCCAAATCCCAATTTATCCCTCCTCTCCACCTTACCCTTTGGTAACCATAAGTTTGTTTTCTATTTCTGTTCTTAGCCTTTTCTCTACCCTCTACCCTCCTTATCCCTATATTTGGTACTATCTATTTTTTTTGATTCCTGACTCTTGGAGAAAAACACTATGTTGTAAAGAAATCTAGTTTTTATAAAAATTGATTTTCCTTTTGGAACAAAATTGAAGCAAAATCTAGTTTAAATTAAATTATTATTTTAAAAGAAAATGGTGTTATAGTTTGCTTTATGTTAAATAAGCTTGACTGTCAATTATCTTACATAATTTACAGTTGAGAACTGACTGTCAAATCAGTTATGTTAATTCTGTGTCAGGAAATCGATTATGTTCATGTGTGGAAATTCTGAGTTTTCTGTTAAACCCTCCAAGAAAAGGCCTTCAACCTCCTAATTTTTAAAATGGGAATAATAATTATGTATCTATTAAATGTATTTTAGCTTTTAAAAGATCTGTGGCCCTATGTTCTCTGTCTAAAGGAACCAACCCAATAGGCTGATGGTATAATATTCTTTCCTTATACTCTTAATGGGATTCTCTCATTAAGGAATCCCACAAGGCTCAGATGGTAAAGCGTCTGCTCACAGTGTGGGAGACCCGAGTTTGATCCCTGAGTTGGGAAGATCCCCTGGAGAAGGAAATGGCAACCCACTCTAGTACTTTTGCCTAGAAAATTCCATGGATGGAGGAGCCTGATGGGCTACATACAGTCCATGGGGTCGCAAAGAGTCGGACACAACTGAGTGACTTCACTTCTTTTATACTCTTATCTCTCTGAAAGAGCTCATTCTATTAAAATGTTGAAATAAAGCAGATAAACCCTGGCATTAAGCCAAATAGATGGCATATGATGATCTCTAATAATCCGCAAGTATCTTTGTATCTGAGATTGAGTGAAGATTAGGGCTTTCAACTTCCAGCTGAAGTAGTACATTGTGGTTTGAGGACTGTCTCATCCGGCATTACCATTGGTATCTTTTCCAAATAATATCAGTTGAACTCCAGATGTGATGGGAGAAAAGGTGGTTCTGTCAGACTGCTGACAACAGATAGTAATTTGGATGTGAGTGGGGCAGCAGGACTTTGGCACTTCCACTAGGCACTGCAGTGTAAGCCAAGACTGTGGTCCTTTTGTAAGCAACTTTACTTTGACTTTAATGCTACCTGTGAATATTGCAATGCAGTTTTGCTGCTACTGACAGTTTTCTCCTACTGCTGAAAATAGTTGCAATGTGTGTATATTGTAGTGCTTAACATAATGTGCTCTCTAGCCTGATCATGACAGTGGAGCTATTAAATAAATTAGAATATTGCATGGGCTTCCCTGGTGGTGCAGACGGTAAAGCGTCTGTCTGCAGTGCAGGAGACCTGGGTTCAATCCCTGGGTTGGGAAGATCCCCTGGAGAAGGAAATGGCAGCCCACTCCAGTATGATTCTCAGTTAGTATATTTTGAAACATTTAAATGTTATTTATATTCCAATATGGGTTGCTTTTATTTTGTGGATATATTTTATTGGTATTCCTCCCTCTCTAAGTAAATGAGATCTATGAAGGGACTTGTTATAGCATGGTTTACTTACTGTACTTATGTTGATTAAAATAACCTTGATTCCAGACACTGTCTGTTGAGAGTTACTTTCATTAGCTTGTTTGGGACCAGCTGTTTTCAATAACTGCACATTCAGAATCTCAGAGCTTTTCAGTATACCTTAACTCAACCATAGAAACGTATGCCTTAATCAGCACCTGGCCAAGATTTCATGATTAGAATATGTAAATTTCCCAGGAGACAGGATGAAAAGGCTAGATAACTCTGGGCAAAGGATACTTCAACTCTTGTGTTTCAGCTCAGTAACCCCACAGATATTGTGGTTCCCACGTGCAGTACACACACTCATACACAAACAACCCTGACATATCTGCAGTGTGTCTTTTGCCTATATAGGATTATGGAACTTACTTTCTCTGGAGTAATAGAGAAGTGAGGTTTATTATCTTCTTGTTGTTATTGTTCAGTCCCTCCATCACGTCTAATTCTTTGCAACACCATGGACTACAGCATACAAGGCTTCCCTGTCCTTCACCATCTCCCAAAGTTTCCTCAAATTCATGTCCATTGAGTTGGTGATGCCATCCAATCATCTCATCCTCTGTCATCCCCTTCTCCTCCTGCCCTCAATCTTTCCCAACATTAGGGTCTTTTCTAATGAGTGAACTCTTCACATCAGGTGGCCAAAGTATTGGAGTTTCAGCTTCAGCACAGTCCTTCCAATGAATATTCAGGATTGATTTCCTTAAGGTTTGAATGGTTTGATCTCTTTGCAGTCCAAGGGACTCTCAAGAGTCTTCTCCAACACCACAGTTCAAAAGCATAAATTTTTCAGTGCTCAGCTTTCTTTATAGTCCAACTCAGCCTTCTTTATGGCCCAACATCAATATATGACTACTGGAAAAACCATAGCTTTGACTAGACAGATCTTTGTTGGCAAAGTAATGTCTCTGCTTTAATGTGGTATCTAGGTTGGTCAAAGCATTTCTTTAAAGAAGCAAGTGTCTTTTAATTTCATGGCTGCAGTCAACATCTGCAGTGATTTTGGAGACCAAGAAAATAAAGTTTGTCACTGTTTCCGTTGTTTCCCTATCTATTTGCCATGAAATAATGGGACCAGATGCCATTATCTTTGTTTTTTGAATCTTGAGTTTTAAGCTAGCTTTTTCACTTTCTTCTTTCATTTTCATCAAGAGCCTCTTCAGTTCCTCTTCACTTTCTGCCATAAGGGTGGTGTCATCTGCATATCTGAGGTTATTACTGTTTTTCCCAGCAATCTTGATTCTAGCTGTGCTTCATCCAGCCCAGCATTTCACATGATGTACTCTGCACAGAAGTTAAATAAGCAGGCAGACAATATACAGCCTTGAAGTACTCCTTTCCCAATTTGGAACAAGTCCATTGTTCCATGTCCATTTCTAACTATTGTTTCTTGACCTACATACAGGTTTCTCATTAGGCAGGTAATGTGGTCTGGTATTCCCATCTCTTGAAAAATTTTCCAGTTTGGTGTGATCCACACAGTCAAGGCTTTAGCATAGTCAATGAAGAAGAAGTAGATATTTTTCTGGAATTCTCTTGCTTTTTCTATGATCCAGCGGATGTTGGCAATTTGATCTCTGGTTCCTCTGCCTTTTCTCAGTGCAGCTTGAATATCTGGAAGTTCTTGGTTCGTGTACTGTTGAACCCTAACTTGGAGAATTTTGAGCATTACTTGTGCAGAAGTTTGTATATTCTTTGACATTGCCTTTCTTTGGGATTGGAATGAAAACTAACCTTTTCCAGTCCTATGACCACTGCTGAGTTTTCCAAATTTGGTGGTATATTGACTGCAGCACTTTCACAGCATCATCTTTTTGAATTTGAAATTCCTCAACTGGAATTCCGTCGCCTCCACTAGCTGTGTTCATAGAGATGCTTCCTAAGGCCCACTTGATTTGCATGCCAGGATGTCTGGCTCTAGGTGAGTGATCACACCTTCATGATTATTTGGGTCATGAAGATATTTTTCATGTAGTTCTTCTGTGTATTCTTGCCACCTCTTCTTCATATCTTCTGCTTTTGTTAGGTCCATACCATTTCTGTCCTTTATTGTGCCCACCTTTGCATGAAATGTTTCCTTGGCATCTCTAATTTTCTTGAAAATATCTCTAATCTTTCCCATTCTATTGTTTTCCTCTATTTCTTTGTATTGTTGACTTAAGAAGACTTTCTTATCTCTTCTTGCTATTCTTTGAAATTCTGCTTTCAGATGAGAATATCTTTCCTTTTTCCCTTTGCCTTTCACTTCTCTTCCTTTCTCAGCTATTTGTAAGGCCTCCTCAGACAACCATTTTGCCTTTTTGCATTTCTTTTTCCTGGGGATGGTCTTGATCACTGCCTCGTGTACAGTGTTACGATCCTCTGTCCATAGTTCTAGACAACCTGATAACTTTTATTAGTTTAACTTCCCAAGTCAGAGTCTTATCTCATGCATTGTCTCTGAATCTCACAGTATTTCTGTCTGATAGTCAGAGTGATCATTTTTGTTTGCATGTTGCACATTACTAAACTAAATGTGAGGATTTGACCAAATTCTAGCAGGTAATGTGCGTGCTGAAGTCTTTTACTCCTAAAGCATTCTTCCCATACACTGTTTTTCCTTGTGGAGAAAAGTCTCTGGATTTACTTCCCTGCCTTCATGCTCTGTTTCAATCCCCTCTATGTTTGTTTTGTCAAGTTAGAGGATTATATTGGTAGAAATGCAATCAGTGCCTCACAGTTCTTCTCCATATACCTGCAAAAGGAGCTATGATAAATCAAGGTGGCTAGGTCTCAGTGCATAAAGCATTAGTAGTCAGCTTCTCTTATCTTGAGAAGGAGGGGTAAGTACTCAAAAGTACTTAAAAGCCACACTCTTATGTTTGTAGCAGTAAAGGAAGGCTAACAGAACAACACACATCAGCCAAGTGAACAGGAGCCTGCCATTTTAAATATTCTCCATGAAAACAGGGCGTGGTTGTCATTTGAGAAAGTAGTACACAGAATATGTTGCTGTTCAGTCACTAAGTCATGTTCAACTCTTTGCAACCCCATGGACTGTAGCACACCAGGCCTCCCTGTCCCTCATCATCTCCCTGAGTTCGCCCAAGTTCATGTCCATTGAATCCATGATGTCATCCAACCATCTCATCCTCTGCTGCCCTCTTTTCCTCTTGCCTTCAATCTTTCCCAGCATCAGGGTGTTTTCTGGTGAGTGGGCTATTTGCATTGGGTGGCCAAATTATCAGAGCTTTAGCTTCACCATCAGTCCTTCCAATGAGTACTCAGGGTTGATTTCCCTTAGGATTGACTGGTTTGATCTTGCTGTCGAAGGGACTCTCAAGAGTCTTCTCCAGTATCACAATTCTAAAGCATCAGTTCTTTTGTGTTCAGCCTTCCTTATGGTCCAGCTCTTACATCTATACGTGATTACTTAAACGACCATAGTGATAGCTTATGGTGAACAATGCCTGATTTGTGATCTCCGAAGAAGATTTAGCTTCGGGACCAGGAACCAGGCTTGATCATTCAACAGCTTTTGTATAGCAGAGTTTTATTAAAGTGAAAAAGGGACAGAGAAAGCTTCTGATACAGATATCAGAAGGGGACGGAGAGTTAACCCCCTCACTAGTCTTAGAAAAGGGAGTTAAATACTTTTTAAATCTGTTATTACAATAAATCAGAAGAATGTCTCAAGGTTGTCAAGATCTTACTAGAGCCACTCCCACAATTTACATTTTAAGATGAAAGGATTAGAACTAACAATAGAAAGATCTTACCAGACCCACTCCCATAATATACATTTTAAGATAACGGGATTAGTCATAAGGTTTTCAAGGAGAAACTGTACTCAAGCAGGATACATTATTGTTATGTAACCTTACTATGTAATTCAGACTTAAATGAAGAAAGCAGGGAAAACCACTAGACCATTCAAGTATGCCCTAAATCAAATCCCTTATGATTATACAGCGGAAGTGAGAAATAGATTTAAGGGATCTGATAGATAGAGTGCTGATGAACTATGGATAGAGGTTCGTGACATTGTACAGGAGATAGGGATCAAGACCATCCCCATGGAAAAGAAATGCAAAAAAGCAAAATGGCTGTCTGGGGAGCCCTTACAAATAGCTGTGAAAAGAAGAGAACAGAAAAGCAAAGGAGAAAAGGAAAGATATAGGCATCTAAATGCAGAGTTCCAAAGAATAGCAAGAAGAGATAAAAAAGCCTTCTTCAGTGATCAATGCAAAGAAATAGGGGAAAACAACAGATTGGGAAAGACTAGAGATCTCTTCAAGAAAATTAGAGACACCAAGGGAAGATTTCATGCAAAGATGGGCTCAATAAAGGACAGAAATGGTATGGACCTAACAGAAGCAGAAGATATTAAGAAGAGGTGGTAAGAATACATGGAAGAACCGTACTATCAAGACCAAGATAATCACGATGGTGTGATCACTCACCTAGAGCCACACATCCTGGAATGTGAAGTCAAGTGGGCCTTGGAAAGCATCACTACGAGCAAAGCTAGTGGAGGTGGTGGAATTCCAGTGGAGCTATTTCAAATCCTGAAAGATGATGCTGTGAAAGTGCTGCACTCTATGTGCCAGCAGATTTGGAAAACTCAGCAGTGGCCACAGGACTGGAAAAGGTCAGTTTTCATTCCAATCCTAAAGAAAGACAATGCCGAAGAATGCTCAAACTACTGCACAATTGCACTCATCTGACATGCTAGTAAAGTAATGCTCAAAATTCTCCAAGCCAGGCTTCACCAATACATGAACTGTGAACTTCCAGATGTTCAAGCTGGTTTTAGAAAAAGCAGAGGAACCAGAGATCAAATTGCCAACATCCGCTGGATCATGGAAAAAGCAAGAGAGTTCCAGAAAAACATCTATTTCTGCTTTATTGACTATTGCAAAGCCTTTAACTGTGTGGATCACAATAAAGTGTGGAAAATTCTGAAAGAGATGGGAATACCAGACCACCTGACCTGCCTCTTGAGAAACCTGTATGCAGGTCAGGAAGCAACAGTTAGAACTGGACATGGAACAACAGACTGGTTCCAAATAGGAAAAGGAGTACGTCAAGGCTGTATATTGTCACCCTGCTTATTTAACTACTATGCAGAGTACATCATGAGAAACCCTGGGCTGGAAGAAACACAAGCTGGAATCAAGATTGCCAGGAGAAATATCAATAACCTCAGATATGCAGATGACACCACCCTTTTGGCAGAAAGTGAAGAGGAACTAAAAAGCCTCTTGATGAAAGTGAAAGTGTAGAGTGAAAAAATTGGCTTCAAGCTCAACATTCAGAAAATGAAGATCATGGCATCTGGTCCCATCACTTCATGGGAAATAGATGGGGAAACAGTGGAAACAGTGTCAGACTTTTTATTTTTTTGGGCTCCAGAATCACTGCAGATGGTGACTGCAGCCATGAAATTAAAAGATGCTTACTCCTTGGAAGGAAAGTTATGACCAATATAGATAGCATATTGAAAAGCAGAGAGATTACTTTGCTGACTAAGGTCCGTCTAGTCAAGGCTATGGTTTTTCCTGGGGTCATGTATAGATGTGAGAGTTTGACTGTGAAGAAAGCTGAGAGCCAAAGAGTTGATGCTTTTGAACTGTGGTGTTGGAGAAGACTCTTGAGAGTCCCTTGGACTGCAAAGAGATCCAACCAGTCCATTCTGAAGGAGATCAGCCCTGGGATTTCTTTGGAAGGAATGATGCTAAAGCTGAAACTCCAGTACTTTGGCCACCTCATGCAAAGAGTTGACTCATTGGAAAAGACTCTGATGCTGGGAGGGATGGGGGCAGGAGGAAAAGGGGACGACAGAGGATGAGATGGCTGGATGGCATCACTGACTTGATGGATGTGAGTCTGAGTGAACTCCAGGAGTTGGTGATGGATAGGGAGGCATGGCATGCTGCGATTCATGGGATCGCAAAGAGTCAAACACGATTGAGTGACTGAACTGAACTGAACTGAATCCTTACTGAGGAAGGTAGAAAAGAAAGTTTGTCCTTTCTCCTCCTTGATAATTCCAGGCCCCTGTATCCTCCTCGACAGCCCCAGACCCCTATCTCCTCCTTGAGGACCTTGGACTTCTTGTCAATTGACTAGGAATTGACTCTCTCAGTAGCTTTGACTATACAGACAAAGTATATGTTTCTTAAAATAAGTATACTTTGTCCATATATTTATATTAAAAGGTGCTGCTAATTCATGAGTGATCCCTTCTCCAGGAGATCTTTCCAACCCAGGGATCAAACTCTGGTCCCAGGCATTGCAGGTGGATTCTTAGCCACCAGGGAAGCCCATAACTAAATTAGTGTTGGGTAATTGGGTACCGTGGTGACCATAGTGAGAATAGCCTTCATTTTGCTTCTGACTCTAAAGATATTTTCAGGCATGGTCTGTCTTTATAGCAGTACCCATCACATCTCATACCCTTTCTCACGGAGTTTGTTGCATTCGGATATGAGGATTGACTGCAGATCCCATTTAAAAAAGAATTCTGTTTATAGAGTGTAACTTCAAATGCATTGAATGAGATGAAGGTAATTTATAGACATTACAAGGGCAAAATGTAGTTGTTTTCCTTGACATTTTTTTCCCTTTAATTGGTAGGTTATACTACATAGTCTGGTCAAATTTCTAAGCTTAAGATGAAAGGTGTTACAAAGGAAATTTCCTTGCATGCACACCACACTCCATGCATTCCTAAAATTAACATTCATCACACACCTGGGACATCCTCTCTCTCAGCTGCCCTCTATCTTTAGGGGCATTTGGGGCTCCTGTAAACCGGGTGCAGGACAAGCAGAAAGCTGGGAGAATGATCATCATGGCACCTAGACTGCCAGAAGCAAAGATGCAGATGGAATGGGCATGTCCCACACTGAAGACACGTGCTTGCTTTTTGTTCTCTGGCTGCCACTTGTACTTACTTTCATGCCTGAGACATGAAAACTTGTCTCCAGTTGTTGGTACTTAAGATTCTAATAGTTATTTTATGTTTCCTTATATGATTTAATTTGGCTTTGCTACTGCTGCTAAGTCGCTTCAGTCGTGTCCGACTCTGTGCGACCCCATAGATGGCAGGCCATCAGGCTCCACCATTCCTGGGATTCTCGAGGCAAGAACACTGGAGTGGGTTGCCATTTCCTTCTCCAATGCATGAAAGTGAAAAGTCAAAGTGAAGTCACTCAGTCGTGTCTGACTCTTAGCGACCCCATGGACTGCAGCCTACCAGGCTCTTCCACCCATGGGATTTTCCAGGCAAGAGTACTGGAGTGGGGTGCCACTGCCCTCTCCAAATTCGGCTTTAGTGGTAGCTTTTCCTTTGTAATGCTGTTTATAAAGTGGGGTTTTATTATTTATGTTATTTTAAGATTTCTACTATCTCAGTGTTTATCAGGTCAACTTTTGTTTCTTGTCACAGCAAGAGCTCTGAATTTAGCCACTAGAGAAATTAATTTGAAAAGTTAGGTTTTGGTCTAAAGTTTAAAGATATATGAGTAGCTAAAAGATGGAAAATAACTTAAGACCATTTAGATTAATGGGCCAGTTTTAAAACAGAATTCAGAATTGCAGTCTTCAGTCTCAATATTAACTAAAGATACGTCTTTGAAGGGATGAAAGCATCTTATATCAAATTAAAAGGTGACTATTTCATCTCATTTATAAGAATCTGTTTTGTTGTCATAAGGTGATGACAAATGTTCAGTTTAACTCTAAAATATTTTCATATTTCAGTTGCATAACTTAATAATTTTGGGTTATATTAATATTGCTTTAATGAAGTCAGTATGTGTGCCTTATATTGAGAATTCCAATTTAAGCTGCAAATTTTCCAACTTAAACATCTATATGTTCTTTCAGTGATAATCAGTGAAACTAACTTGAATGAAATATTTGCTTTTTGCTACTAGAGAAACTAAATAGAGGGCAATCTTGTAATCAATGAGAGATGTGAGAAAATAGACCCTATATCTTACTTTTCCAGAATTTTCTGTGCTTAGAACCCATATACATCCTTGTACAGAGTGAATGATAAAGTCTGAGTTATTTTGGAGCTATCAATCGTCCCTAATTATAGCACCACCGTAACACACCTATAATTAAGAAAGAATTAAGCCTTCAATTATAAACCACTATTTTTAGACTTTCACATTTTGATATTTCTTCTTTCAATAAAAGAGGACAGATCTTGAATTAGATGAGTGTGTGCAGAGGAGGATTCTGTAAGAACTATGTATATTATATTCCTACAGAAACTTAGATGTGGGGGATAGAAAATGGCTTGATAAATAAACCATCATAGACCTGTCAATCCATGAAACAAAAGTATTAACTTGCAGAGAGGAAATATTTCACGCCTATCCTAAATCCCTACACTGTAATCTGTTTATTTCCTCCGGGAGGATGAAGGACAGTGTGTTTCTGAGTAAGTGGTCTCCTTTAATTATGCTGGTGTCGCAATGAACAGATTTTAAAACATTGTTAAAATAAAGGTATCCCCTTTGCGTTCAATTAAGTTAATTATGCCACCTTCAGAAGATCAATTTTGTCTGATAATAATCCATAAAAGTAATTGTTGTTACCCAGCATTGTAGATTTTTCACATAGTTTAAAAATAGTATAAATGATAGATAAATAGATGATGTTATACAGGTGTGCCTTACCTGAGTGAAAGGACTGGTTTGAAAGTTTTCTTTACTATATAATAATTACAAATACAAGAGAATTATAATAATTTATCATTTTAAAGGCTGCAGCATGTTTTTAACTCCTTCCCTAGCATAAGACACACTTATGTTTATATATAAAACATTGGTTGAAATATATTTATAAATAAAAATATTTGAACCGCTATAGCAGCTTCCTATAGAACTACACTAAGTTCTCTTTCATTAGTTACATTTTTTCCCACTTACCGTTTGTGTTTAACAGGAATACAAGCACAATTCCTTTATTTATATTTTATAGAACAGATTTCACTAATCTGTGGTAGTTGTCCATACTTATTTCATTATTTCTGGTATAGCTAAAGATTTTTCAACCATAGTTTCATATATATCACCTATTTCTATGTGGGTAGAATATACATCCTTCTAGCTTTGTTTATATAAATATATATTGATTTTTAGCTTTGTGTATACGAATATATCTACTTCATCTTCATATTATTTGAAAGATTATGAAAATGAAATGGATGTAGTCATATGTATTTTACTAATATGAAAATGAACTCTTTATAAGTCTTTCAGTTATACTTAACTCTTTAAATAGTTTCAAAGTACTCAGGACTAAATAAATGCTGAATGTGAATGCATTAGCAACAAATAGCACTATATGACTGTGTTGTAAGTCACTCATGGCATGGTTAGTCATACTGTTACAGATTTTACTTCCCTAGGTTTTTTTTTCTTGTTGTTGAAGAGCTTGATTAGTCATAAAAAATCTTTACAGCTGACAACTCTGCATGTTCAAGGTTTCTCTAGATAATCCAGGACTGGTTGAAATCATTTCCTCTCTAGCTGGCATTTTGTTTCTCTGACATTTTAAATGTTGTCACCATTCCACAAAATATCTGAGAACAAGATTGAGTTCTTAAAGACTTTAAGGCTACTTTTAGCCTAAGCTGCCTGGGGAAAACCTGTGTTCTCTTATTCAGCTAAGGGTGGTGGTTTAACTGTGAAGGAAAGGTCAACATTTTATAAGATTGATTCACATTTCCTGTAAGATCTAATGTTTAGTTTAAAGGCCTTCATTTCATTAAGTAGTTTACAAATTCAGAAAGAAATGCATGCAAGACCATATTGAATGGTGCTTTGGGGATGAAAGCACTATGGAAGAAAAAGAAAAGGATATGTCTACTTGCTGAATTACAATTATCATGCAGAATGACAGCTTCTCCAAGACTAACTGTCATTTTGGTCCTTTTCTTCTTTCCATTGCAATTCTCAGCAAATCAGTGTGCTTCTGATCATTTCATTTAGAGAACACCTTTGTGACTCAAAAGGGAGTTGAAAGCTCACATTATCCTTTGGATAGATAATCTGACTCTTACCAAATTATGGGGGGCTTTCTATCATTGTCCATATTAAAGAGAAAATGCTCCTGTTGCACTACTATCAAATCATGAGGTTAATTATTCTGGCCAAAAAGGTCCAAACAATAGAGAAAATTTGAGACTAATCTCTTATCTCAAAACTCTTCTAAAATACCTGCTTAGATGCCTAAGAGAAGATAAATGTCAGTGTATACCTGTGCGTGTACTTTAGATGACTTGGTTTTTAATTCACTCTTTGTGCTTAAGTAAAAGAATCATCATGCTTGTCTCATTGGATATTCTGAACTAGTTGCCATGGTAACAAACACAGTCCAAAAGTTGTACAGAGAAAAGAAATAGAAATTTTGCAATTATTTAAATATACTGGAAGCAAAATCTGGACTAGATATAAATATTGTTGATAAAAGTTTGAAAATTCTTTAATTAGACTTTTGATATTTGAAGGAAAACTTGATACTAAAGTAATTTTTACTTCATGCTTCCAACATACAATTTTGCCCTAGATCATAGTGAGTGATGATCAAACCCAAGGTGCTAGTGAATGTGATTACTTATGTTCACAGAATAATGAGATTTTAGAAATAAAATGTCAATTGGGAAAGTCAAGCAAAGTCAGATATTGTCAGGTTCCCCAAATTGATATTGCATCTAATGGGACTTCCCTGGTGGTTCAGGGGCTAAGACTCTGGGCTCCCAATGCAGGGGGCCTGGGTTCAATTTTTGGTCAAAGAACTAGATCCCACGTGTGTCTCTGTGTGTGTGTGTTAGTTGCTCAGTCATGCCGACGCTTTGCAACCACACAGAATATAGACCACCAGGCTCCTCTGTTCATGGAATTCTCTAGGCAAGTACTGAAGTGAGGTTGACGTTCCCTTCTCCAGAGGATCTTACCAACCCAGGGATCAAACCCTGGTCTCCTGCATTGCAGGCAGATTCATTATCATCTGAGTCACCAGGGAAGCCCCAGATCCCACATACCACAGCTAAAGAGTCTATATGCCACAAATAGTCTACATGCCACAACTGAATATCCTGCATGCTGTCACAAAGATCCCAAGTGCTGCAACCAAATAAATAAGTTAAAAAAAATTTTTTTAAGTATTTCATCTAAGGAAACAATGATACAAGGAGGTGATTTCAGAAGATAGTTGCCTCGAAAAATCCAGATCCTCCCTTTTTCTCCCAGATACACAGACTCAACAGCAGTACGTTGACTCGGGGAGAAAACAGTTAAGAGGCTCCTGCAAACCAAGTTGAGTGTGAAACCAGCCAGTCAAACCCTGTAGGAAAATTCACGGCCTCACTGGCTGTAGTGACTTCCCTGGCATAACATGTCAGCATTGGGAAGAAACACGTAGCTCTTGGTTTCTTTCTAGGGAGAGAGGGAGACTACTTGACTATTTTCATGTTATGACTTTTCAGAGGAACTGGTTTCTTTCTGTCTTGCCTGAATCTAAGCACTAAAAAGGGCATCAGGTTGGGGACCTCTGAGAATAAAGTTGAAGGTTTGGCCTGGCTTCCCTGGTGGTTCAGATGATAAAAAACCCACCTGCAATACAGGAGGCCCAGGTTTGATTCCTGAGTTGGGACGATCGCCTGGAGAAGGGAATGAATGGCAACCCACTCTGGCATTCTTGCCTGGAGAATTCTGTGGACAGAGAATCCTGACAGGCTATATATAGTCCATGGGATCACAAATAGACATGACTGAGTGACTTTCACTTTGACCTGGCACGCACTCACTCAGCATAGACATTCCCCTCCAGCTCAATGTGGTTAAATGGGGAAAACCCCTAATTCGAGCTTCCATTAGGGAAGGAGCAAACAAGTTGGAGTGTGGGTCCATTTCTTGGACTTTTCAAGGAACTGGTTCTGTCTTGCCTGCTCGGAGCACTGCTGGGACCTGGCACGTGCTGGATGCCTGGGGGCTGCTGAGAACAGGAGGCAGCTGATAGTTTGCTGCTGCTTCAGAGACCTGTGGTCCAGCACACAGAGACCAGTGCAGCTTGGTGGCCACTCCCTTGCCTTTGGAAGAAGACTAGTGTGTGCCTGCAATGTTCTGACCTTTCATGGGGTGCTTTGGAGACTGCATTTCCTGACGTGGGCCTAGCATACTCTATAAGCCTGGAGGCTACAGATAATAAAACAGAGCTGGATGGCTTATTCTAGCTCTAGAGAACCTGCATTACTGCAGACAGACATCAAAGGAGCAAGAGATTATGAACTCTGGAAAAAAGCTTCCTGCAAATCCATCTGATTGGAAATTTACACATACAAGTCCAAAGAAGACATAGCCACAGAAAATGTTTAAGAGGCCTTTGGAATATTTAATCAGGGTGATTGGTGAAGTTCTATCCCTATATGAAGTCAATCCATGAAGACTGGGAGAGGTGGCTGTTTTTAAAAAAGGCACAGATCCCAACATAAACTTATAAGGCACATAGGAAAAAACAACAAAAATGTGGCTCAAAGGAAAAACATTAATCTCCAGAAATCAAACTTAAAAAAAAAAAAATGGAGGTACCTGGATAACTTGGCAAAGAATTCCAAATATCTATTACAAAAATGCTCAAAGAGTTCAGGAAAATGATGCATGAACAAAATAAGAACATTAACAAAAGTAAAAAATATAAAAAAGAACCAAATGTTGAAAACAACTACAGTGACTGAATTAAAAAACTCACTATACTGATTCAACATCAGACTTGATCAAGCAGAAGAAAGAATCAGCAAACTTAAGTCATTTCAAAGTATCCAGAGTATAAATAAGGGGAAAAAAAAAAAAAAAAAAAAAACCAATGAAAAAAAGGTGAAGAAAGCCTAAGGGACTTGTGTGTGGAATAAACACATTATGGGACTTCCAGAATGAAAAGAGACAGAGAAAGGGGTAGAAAACTTATTTAAATAAAAATGGTTTTATAAATTTTTTCTAAATCTGGTGGAGAGGGCAGGGAGATGGACATCCAGATTTATGAAACCCAAAGAATCTTAAATAGGAGGAATTCAAGAAAAGTGTACTCAAAGAAACATTATAATCAAATTGTCAAATGTCAAAGACAATTTTGAAAACAGCAAGACAAATGTGCCTTGCTACATACACGTGAGGACCCATAAGACTCCTAATGGACTTACCAGCAGAAAGCTTGTAGGTCAGAGGGAGTGAGAGGATATATTCAAAGAGCTGGAAAAAGATAGTGCTAACTAAGAATGATGTATCTAGAAAGACACTCTTCCAAAAATTAGGGAGAAATAAAGACATTCCAAGATAAACTAAAGCTGAGGGAGATAATCAGCACCACACCTGCTTTGCGGGAAGTGTTAAAAGAGGTCCTTCCTGTTGAAATGAAAGGATGCTAGATAGCAACACAAAGCATATGCAAGTACAAAGCTCATTGGTAAAGGTGCATCTATAGATAAATACAGAATACCATGATGCTGTAATAGTGATGCATAAATGTCTTTTAATTCGAGAGGTTAAAATATAACTTTATAAAATAACTATAACTGTAACTATAAAATGTTAATGGATGTACAATATAAAGATAATTTGTGGCTTCCATAACATAAAGTGCAAAGGGAGTAAAAGAGTAGAAAATAACTAAGAACATAGAAAAGATTCAATAAAATCAGAAATGAAAGCAAAGACATTACAGCTAATGCAGACTTTTCCAAACTATGAGACTACTGTGAATAATTATATGCCAAAAAATTAATCTAGAAGAAATGGATAAATTTCTGGAAATATACCATATACTAAGATATACTAAGATTAAGTCCTGAAGAAATAGAAAATCTGGATAGATCTACAACTAGTAAGGAGAGTGAGCCAATAATAATAAAAACTTCCAATAAAGAAAAGCACATGACTACCCTCGTGGCTCAGCTGGTAAAGTATCTGCTTGCAATGCGGGAGATGAGTGGGTCAGTCCCTGAATTGGGAAGATCCTCTGGAGAAGGAAAAGGCTACCCACTCCATTAATCTGGCCTGGAGAATTCCATGGACTGTATAGTCCATGGGGTCACGAAGAGTCAGACATGACTGAGCAATTGTCATTTTCACTTTCAGACAGCTTCACTAGAAAATTTTACCATTTAAAGAAGAATTAATGACAATTTTCAAATTCCTCCAAAAGACAGAAGAGGAGGGAACACTTCTTCAGTTTACAATGCCAGGTATGCCAAAAACAACAACAAAAAAGGAGAACTTCAAGCAAATATCCCGGATAAATATAGGTGCAAAAATCTTCAGCAAAATAGTAGCAAAGCAAATTCAACAGAAAGTTAAAAGGATCATACACCATGACCAAGTGGGATTTATTTTGTGATGCAAAGAAATTTCATCCTATGAAAATCAATGAGTGATTTTATCACAATAACAGAATAAAGAATAAAAATCATATGATGATCTAAGTACAAGCAGAAAAAGCATTTGACGTAATTGAACACATTTTCATGATAAAAACACTCAGTAAACTAGGAATAGAAAGAAATTATCTCTATATAATAAAGTTCATAAATGAAGCCCATGGATGACATAATAATCAGTGCTGAACTTGAAATAGTTTCTCCCAAATCAGTAACAAGACAAGGGTACCCACTCTTATCACTGTTTTTCAATGTAATACTGAAACTTCTAGCCAGAGAAATTAAGCAAGAAAAAGAAATAAAAGGCACCCAAGCTGGAAAACAAGTAAAAGTATCTCTGTTCACAGATGACTTGATCTTATATAGAGAAAACCTAAAGAATTCCACACACACACACAAAATAACTTTTAGAACTAATAAGTTGAATAAATTTTCAGGACACAAAATCAATATATAGATATCAGTTGTATTTCTGTATACTAACAATGGATGATCTGAAAAGAAAATTAAGGGGAAAGTCCTATTTACAATAGTATCAGAAAGAATAAAATACTTAAAAATAAACTTAAACAAGGAGATAAAGACTTGTATGCCAAAAACTCCAAAGATTGCTGAAATAAAGAACACACAAATAATTGGAAAGACATCTTTCTTTCGTTCATGGATTGAGAGACTTTATATTGTTAAAATGTCCATACTACACAAAGTATCTAAAGATTAAGATCAATCCCTATCAAAATCCCAATGTCAGTTTTTTTTTTTTTTACAGAAATAGAAAAAGATTTCTAAAATTCATATAGAAACACAAAGAATCAGAAATAGTTAAACCAATCTTCAGAAATAAGAACAAAGCTAGAAGTCTTACACTCCCTGACTTCAAAACATTTTACAAAGGTATAGTAATCAAAACATTATTGCGCTGGCATAAAGACACATTTAGAGGCCAATGGAACAGAAGAGAGATCCCAGAAATAAACGCATGCATGTACATTTAAGTGACCTTTGACAAAGGCATCAAGACCTCACAGTGGGGAAAGATAGTTTCCTCACAACAGTGTTGCTATAACTGAATATCCATATGCACAAGAATAAAATAAGAACTTTATACAATACACAAAACCCAACTCAAAATAGATTAACTATTTAAAAGATTAATTTCTTCAGTAAGATATGAAGCAATAAATCTCCTTTAAGAAAACAAAGGAGATAAACTTCATGGCTTACAGGCAACAAAAGCAAAATTAGACCAGTAGACTACATTAATTTTAAAAGCTTTTTAAAGACTGAAAAGGCAAAAGACTGAAAGACTTTCAAAAGACTGAAAAGGCAATATATGGAATGGCAGAAAACACTTGGAAATCGGATAAAGGGTTAATATGCAAAACATCTAAAGCGCTCCTACAAGTCAATAGCAAAAACTAATAACCTCATTTAAAAACTGGAAAAGGACTTGAATGGACATTTCTCCAAAGAAAAGCAACAAATAAATGGTCAGCAGGTTATATGAAAAGGTACTCAATATCATTAATCATTATGGACATGCAAATCAACACCACAAGTAAGATCCCACCTCATACTGGTTAGATTGACCATTAGAAAAGAGAAAAAAAAAAAGTGTTGGTGGGGTTGTGTGGAAATTAAAGCTCTTGACCAGAATGCAAAACTCTGCAGCCCCTATATTAAACAGAATGTCATTTTCTCAATAAGTTAAAATAGAGCCACCACATGATCCAGCAATCCCACTTCCTCATAGTTATCCAAAATAATTAAAATCAGCATCTTGAAGAGATATCTGCAGTCCCACATTCATTGCAATGCTATTCATAGTAACCAAGCAATAGAAACAACCTACATGTCCATCAAAAGATGAAATAAATGAAAAAATGCGGTATATTAGTCAGTGGAATGTTCTTCAGCCTTAAGAAAGCTTCAATGTGGTTGAAACTTGAGGACATAATGCTAAGTGAAATAAGCCAGTCACAGAAAGACAAATACCTAAAGATGCCTCATGATGTATCTGAAGTAACTGCACCCACTGGAGCAAAAGGGAGACTGGTAGTCACAGAGGCTGGAGGTGGAGGAAATGGGGAGCCTGATCAATGAACATAGTTTCAGTCGTGCAAAATGAGAAACTTCTAGAAATCTTCTGTTCAACAATGTGCATGTACTTAAACAATACTGTATTATATGCTCACAGACTTGTTACAAAGATTTCATATGTATTTTTTCTTACCACAATTGAAAGGAAAAAAGAAAAAAAAAAAAACCTGCCTTGAGACAAGACACACACACACGCAAAATAAAACAAGCAAGAACCAAGGAAAGAAACTGTCTTAGTAGGAAATATTTTGTAGTATTTAAGATTTATAAGATCTCTCTCATCTTATGGTTGATGTTGCTTCTTAAAAATGTTGCCCAAGATTAAAAATAAAATTTTCATATTAGTGTTAAAATAAAATGAGGCAGGCATGAATATTTATGCCAATCATTAAAATGATGAGATATATACATATAAATGCATAGCAGTTTTAAGGTGGCTAGTATAATACCATATAGAGTTGACTCTTGAACAATTCAGGGGGTTAATGGTCCCAACTCCATGCAGTTGAAAATCCACTTATAATTTTACAGTCTGTCCTCTGAATACATGGTTCGTCATCTGCAGGGTCAATGAACTTTGGATCCTATAGTACCGTGCATGCGTATTCAGTTGCTTAGTTGTGTCCAACTCTTTGTGCCCCTGTGGTGCTATAGAATGCATTTAATGAAAAATATCCACTAAGTGGACCTTCATAGTTCAAACCCATGTTGGTCAAGGTTCAACTGTATTTAATGTTGTATAACATAGTTCACATTTAATATGGCTAGTATCCTCATACATATATGAAGTTAACTATGTATAAAGTCATTGTCCTATATTATGCTACTTCAACTAGTTTTTTCTTGCTAGTCTTTCATTCTTGACATGGCCAAAGAATGGGTACTTAAGGTAAATCCTTTTATAGGGAAGGCAGTTCTTTAATAATGAAGTACAATTGTTAGTCACTCAGTCATGTGTAACTCTTTTCAACCCCATGGACTGTAGCCTGCCAGGCTCCTATGTCCATGAAATTCTCCAGACAAGACTGTTGGAATGGATTGCCATTCCCTTCTCCAGGGGATCTTCCCAACCCAGGGATTGAACTCGGGTCTCCCTCATTACAGATAGATTCTTTACCATCTGCGCCACCAGAGAAGCCCAATGATGAAATAACTGATCTTTTTAATCCAAATAATTTATAATAGTGTAAATACAATAAACTTTTTGTGGTAAAAAAATCCTCCTGCAATGTGGGAGACCTGGGTTTGATTCCTGGGTTGGGAAGACCCCCTGAAGAAGGGAAAGTCTACCCACTCCAGTATTCTGGCCTGGAAAATTCCATGAACTGTATAGTCTACGGGGTTGCGAAGAGTCAGACACAACTGAGCGACTTTCAGTTCATTTTTTCCAAGTTGGGTTAGTAGTGTGATGTTTGAGACTAAGCAAGGTAGAAACTACTATATCTTTGACTTACTAAAGAAATTCACACTGATAAGCTAAGGGACCAAACATTTCTTGTGTATGTGAAATGTATTTTTGTGCATACTCTGTAACTTTTGCTACCATATCTTTTATGTTATTTCCTTTAATTTCCAAAACTTTTTGCTCATTTACAAATTAGAATCAGTGAGTTTATTCTCTTGAGTTGTCCACAGGTTAACTGTGCAAACTATAAGATACTACCCACATTAAATGTCCCCCATAAAATCAAATTTTCTTAAACAAAATTATTAAAAGAAATTTAGTCTTTGTATTGGAGCTTCTTCATTTTCCTTTTATAACCTCAGAGTGTTGAACACTCTGAAACCTAGCAATGGGACATATAGGAATATTTGCTAAAGTAATAACTTGTTATAAGGCACAGTGTAAACAGTCTAGTGGTATTTTTCAAAACAACTGTGTACCCTTAAAAATGTGTTCATTTAAAACAAGAATTGCAAACCCTTTTCGATTAGATTAGTTAGCCAACAGCAAAAAACTGCTCCATAATTGCATACATCTTTCAATTGCTTTAAAAAATCCACACATAAAATATTCTATTTTTGCTGTTGAAGTTGAATAAGGAAGTTCAATCAAGGTGTTTTAGGATCAAATCCCACATTGCAGAAAAAGTTATATCTGTTACATGGTGAACTCAGATGGAATCAGCATTCTTGTCTTTAACTACAGGGCTTAGGTTATACATTCTGTTCTTATTTGAAATAACATAATATTTATAAAGAGTTAACCATAAAAACCGTGCTTGAGTACAGCTTGTGAATGTTGACTTGACACTTATCTAACATTCAATTCCACTTTGTTGCAATTTTCATTGTTAGAGTTTTTAGAAACATCTTTGAAAGGAAAACCTGCCTCCTTAGTCTTTTCATGCTTTGGTCTCCATTCTGACTTTAGTAATTGTATTCATTTTCATAATACAAATGAATCAAATACATGATAATAAGAATCATCTCTTCCTTACATTTTCGCATCAGCTAGCAGAATAATTATGTTTTCAAACCTTCATTTTACATATTTTTAAAAAAGGAAAAAACATGAATGCTTTTAGATAGGGAGTAGATTCTCTACTTACTTCAGATACTCCATTCTCCACTACCCCTTCCAGTCTGTTTCACTCACTCACATTTCTTTCTTGGCTCTCAGAGTGTAAGTTACAACTCTGTTACCTAGACTTTATTCCATTTAAACCTTCAAGCCTGTTAGCTTTTGGGGTAACTGAATCATATTAATAGCTTCCCCTTAAATTGTTGTTTACTGAAAACCTGGGTGATTTTAACCTGGGTAAATTGTGGAAAGCTTCCATTCTGTGAATATGCAGTTGATTGAAAGCATGTGCCAGATTTTGCTTTCATCCCTGTTACATTTTACTTTGGTTTTTGGCTTATTTGCCTAGACTCATAAAGTTGAAATATTGATTCTGTTATCTGAAACTTTGAAATATTTGCCATTTATATGTTCATCCAAATTGACTAAAATACTAAGCACAGTGGGAAATGTATGAAATCAGTGGTATAACAAAAGTTTCCCTTTGACTCAGGATTTGAATAATCAGTACTCTTTAGATGTTCAGTTCAGTTCAGTTCAGTTGCTCAGTCGTGTCTGACTCTTTGCGACCCCATGAATTGTAGCATGCCAGGCCTCCCTGTCCATCACTAACTCCCGGAGTTCACTCAAACTCATGTCCATCAAGTTGGTGATGCCATCCAGCCATTTCATCCTCTGTCATCCCCTTCTCCTCCTGCCCCCAAACCCTGCCAGCATCAGAGTCTTTCCCAATGAGTCAACTCTTTGCATGAGGTGGCCAAAGTACTGGAGCTTCAGCTTTAGCATCATTCCTTCCAAAGAAATCCCAGGGCTGATCTCCTCCAGAATGGACTGGTTGGATCTCCTTGCAGTCCAAGGCACTCTTAAGAATCTTCTCCAACACCACAGTTCAAAAGCATCAATTCTTTGGTGCTGAGCTTTCTTCACAGTCCAATTTTCACATCCATTGATGACTACTGGAGAAACCATAGCCTTGACTAGACGGACCTTTGTTGGCAAAGTAATGTCTCTGCTTTTAAATATTATATCTGGGTTGGTCATAACTTTCTTTTTTGTTTGTTTGTTTTTAAATTTTTATTTTTACTTTATTTTACTTTACAATACTGTATTGGTTTTGCCATACATTGACGTGAATCCACCGCAGGTGTACATGCGTTCCCAAACATGAACCCTCCTCCCACCTCCCTCCCCATAACATCTCTCTGGGTCATCCCTGTGCACCAGCCCCAAGCATCCTGTATCCTGCATCAGACATAGACTGGTGATTCGTTTCTTACATGATAGTATACATGTTTCAATGCCATTCTCCCAAATCATCCCACCCTCTCCCTCTCCCTCCTAGTCCAAAAGTCCACTCTACACATCTGTGTCTCTTTTGCTGTCTCGCATACAGGGTCATCATTACCATCTTCCTAAATTCCATATATATGTGTTAGTATACTGTATTGGTGTTTTTCTTTCTGGCTTACTTCACTCTGTATAATCAGCTCCAGTTTCACTCATCATTAAAAAGAATAGGTTGGTCATAACTTTCCTTGCAAGGAGTAAGTGTCTTTTAATTTCATGGCTGCAATCACCATCTGCAGTCATTTTGGAGGCCCCCAAAATAAAGTCTGACAGTGTTTCCACTGTTTCCCCATCTATTTCCCATGAAGTGATGGGACCAGATGTCATGATCTTCGTTTTCTGAATGTTGGGCTTTAAGCCAACTTTTTCACTGTCCTCTTTCACTTTCATCAAGAGGCTTTTTAGCTCCTCTTCACTTTCTGCCATAAGGGTGGTGTCATCTGCATATCTGAGGTGATTGATATTTCTCCAGGCAATCTTGATTGCAGCTTGTGCTTCTTTCAGCCCAGGGTTTCTCATGATGTACTCTGCATATAAGTTAAATAAGCAGGGTGACAATATATGGCCTTGACGTACCCCTTTTCCTATTTGAAACCAGTCTATTGTTCCATGTCCAGTTCTAACTGTTGCTACCTGACCTGCATACAGATTTCTCAAGAGGCAGGTTAGGTGGTCTGGTATTCCCATCTCTTTCAGAATTTTCCAGTTTATTGTGATCCACACAGTCAAAGGCTTTGGCATAGTCAATAAAGCAGAAATAGATGTTTTTCTGGAACTCTCTTGATTTTTCCATGACCCAGTAGATGTTGGCAATTTGATCTCTGGTTCCTCTGCCTTTTCTAGAACCATCTTGAAGATCAGGGAGTTCACAGTTCACGTATTTCTGAAGCCTGGCTTGGAGAATTTTGAGCATTACTTTACTAGTGTGTGAGATGAGTGCAATTGTGTGGTAGTTTGAGCATTCTTTGGCATTGCCTTTCTTTGGGATTGGAATGAAAACTGACCTTTTTCAATCACTGATATTTTAATTATTCTAAGTCACTTCAGTCATGTCTGACCCTTTGCAATGTTATGGACTGTAGCCTGCCAGTCTCGTCTGTCTATGGGATTCTCCAGGCAAGAATACTGGAGTGGGTTGTCATGCCCTTCTCCAGAGGATCTTCCCAACCCAGGTATCGAACCTCATCTCTTGTGCCTCCTCCTTTGGCAGGCTGGTTCTTTACCACAAACGCCACCTGGGAAGCTAGTTTAATTATAAGCCTGTCTAATTCTGATAACCATAGCTCTCCATCTAATCCACATGAATAATATGAGCTATTTTATCAAATACGTTGATGGCACTCACGAAGTTCTCTGTTCACGATAGACCTTAGATGGGTCAATAAGTAACCCTATTAAAAAATAAGAGATATGACTCTAGGGGATCACTTACTGCTTCTCTTGCTTCATCAATTCACATTATATGCCTGGGTGCATATATGGGTAATAAATAAGCTGTATAAGTAAGACAGGCTTCCCTGGTGGCTCAGCAGTAAAGAATGCACCTGCCAATGCAGGAGACACAAGAGATGTGGGTTCTATCCCTGATTCAGGAAGATCCCCTGGAGTAGGGTATGGCAACCCACTCCAGTCTTCTTGCCTAGAGAATCCTACAGACAGAGGAGCCTGGCAAGCTACAGTCCAAAGAATCACAAAGAGTCCAGGCCACTGAAGTGACTTTGCCCGTGTGCGCATTAGTTAGACACTTCATTAATAACATAATTTACTATTTGTAAGGGAATGAAAATATATGGAAATACCAATTACATTTTAAAATTTAAAGACATTGTTTTCCAAGCAGAAGATTATTAGAAGGTTATGAGTCTGTCAATAATACAGGATGTGCATTAACCTGACTATATATTTTTCACATTTGAAAGACTCGGTTCAATTACTAGATTGGGAAGATCCGCTGGAAAGGGGAATGGCAACCCACTCCAGTATTCTTGCCTGGAGGATTCCATAGACAGAGGAGCCTGGTGAACTATAGTCCATGGGGTCTCAAAGAGTTGGACAAAATTGAGCGACTTTCTCTTCACTTCAGTTCAATTCCAAATGCCAATGAGAACAGTGAGGCATAACTTAGCTTTGCTTTTGGTTGATTAAAATGCTTCCATAAATCCAATTTATTTAAGCCTCAGTTTGCATTTTATTAAATTATACTCAAATAGTTAACTGATTTTCTCTAAATTTTATAATATTGTTAAGTGATTTGTTTTTTCTTAATAGAACATTGCTTATCTAAATATTATGCTTGAGTATTTTTCTGATTTAGAGTGTATACACATGCATTGGAGATTTGGATATCCAGATTTTATTTTTGGTTCTTCTAGGGGCTGACAAAGCATGCTAATTTAGATAAGTTAGTTAATCTTTTCTGAGTCAAATAAATGGCTTGGAATACAGTAAGTGATTTTTAAGGTCCATTCTAGTGTTAATCCTTTGAAAAATTTAAGCTGTTAAAAATCCCTCTAGTTATATTCTTTCATAAATACCATTTCAAAGAAACTGAGAAACTGCTAGTTTAATATGAATCTTGTTAATCTTATTGGTGAATTAATTAGTTTTATTTAAAATGAGATATTAATCATAGAAAATCCTTACAAAGTCAAACAGGTTAAACCACACTTCTGTGAAATATTTTATTAACTGCAGTCATTTATAAATAGGTAATTATTTCATTTTAATAAAAAAAAGAAAAACATACTGTAAGACTGCAGATAAAATGTTTATAATTACTTCAGACTTTAAGGATTCTAAAAATATTTCCCAGTGATCTGACCCATGACTTCATAGAATTGACAATCTGTATATAATTTTTATTTTATTGAAAATCCAAGAAGCTATAGTGTTAAGCATCAAATTTTCATAAAACTAAATGTACAAAGGAGTGTCTAAGAAAATGTATTTACTTCATTCAAACGTTTCCCCCTTTTTTTTTACATGAAGTAAATGGCTTGGTTTTTGATTGTATAAAAATATCAGTACATGAACAAAACTTCTTTTTTTTTTTTTTTTTGGCTAAAGGATGAATAAGAAGTGCTAAGTGACTGGAATTAAACTATCTGAAAATATTTATGATATGACACAACTTGGTAATTTTTCTTTCCATGTATTGTCCAGGGACCATTTCTGCAGCTATAGTTTTTTTCCATCATGGAAAATAATGAGCTTCTTTTTAAATTTTATGAAAACTTTAAAAATAAAGAATTTTTTATTTTATCCATATAAGATAAACGTTCATTAGCAAAGTGATTTGAGAAGATGAAAACAATGTGTAGAGGTTTTATCGTACATACTGAACACTTTATGTTTTCTTTTTTTCTTTTCATTTTTGTCTTTCTATCGTTTTTGGCAAATAATGTAAAAAAGCAGTTTCAAAACTATTAAAGCCAAGTTTCAAAGCACTTTTGTTTGTTCAGGATTAACTTTTTTTTCTTTTAATTGGAAGGTAATTGCTTTACAGCATTGTGTTGGCTTCTGCGTGCAATATGAATCAGCCATAAGTATACATATATGCCCTCCCTCTTGAGCCTCCCTAGAAATCCCTACCCCATCCCACTCCTCTAGGCTGTCAACAGAGCACCAGGTTGAGCTTCCCATGTTATACAGCAGCTTCCCATCCTCTCTGTTTTATGCATGGTGACGTGTCATGGCTCAGTCGTGTCCGACTCTTTCTGACCTGATGGCCTGTAACCTACCATGCTCCTCTGTCCATGGGATTTTCCAGGCAAGAGTACTGGAGTGGGTTGCCATTTCCTTCTCCAGAGGATCTTCCCAACCCAGGGATTGAACCCAGGTCTTCCGCATTGTAGGCAGACGCTTTACCGTCTGAGCTACCAGGGAAGTTCTTTATACATGGTGAAAGTGAAAGTGAAGTGAAGTCGCTCAGTCGTGTCCGACTCTTTGTGACCCGTGGACTGTAGCTCACCAGGTTCCTCCGTCCATGGGATTCTCCAGGCAAGAATACTGGAGTGGGTTGCCATTTCCTTCTCCAGGGGAATCTTCCCAACCCAGAGATCGAACCCAGGTCTCCCGCATTGCAGGCAGACGCTTTAACCTCTGAGCCACCAGTGTATCTCAATTCACCCCACCCTCTCTGCCCGTCTGTCGTCTGTGTCCACAAGTCCGTTCCCTGGGTGTGTGTCTCTAGTCCTGCTCTGCAAATAGTTATCAGTATCACACTGTTTGTATTAATATTTATGTTCTGCAGCATGTTCTCAGCTCATAGCCTCAAAATGAATCTACAGATGGAAATCGAAATACAATATTTCCTTGATACGGAGTATACCTACCAAACTAGGTGTTACTGTGGGAGTATACCAACCAAAATGTGACATTATGGTTACCAGTTAAAATCCATGAGTTGAGGAAAAGTTGGATTTATCTGTTAGGTATTTTACTGTCTTATAAATAACCTAAATCAAATACTAGTCTAGTATGTGGAGGAAATAAAGTTTTACTTCAAAATTTTCATTATTGGAATTGATCTTTATTGGGGGAATCACATTAAAGCAAAGCTACTTTCAGTGATGGACAAAGGCATAAAAGGAGTTCTAGATCTTTTATTTGCCAATGTAATATATTCTTCATGTTTTTATTCCACCAGTCAGAGGAATAATTGTACCTTTGCCTGTAAAGCTAATCTGGGTCTTTGAAAACATGTCTCTCTAACTATGAAAGAAGTTGCTCTAAAATTTATACCTTAATAATGTCTTTGGAGCTTCCCAGGTGGCACTAGTGGTAAAGAACCCGCTTGCCTATACAGGAGACTCAAGAGATGTGAGTTCAATACCTGGGTTGGAAAGATCCCCCAGCGGAGGGGTGGCCACCCACTCCAGTATTCTTGCCTGGAGAATCCCATGGGCAAAGAAGGCTGGTGGGCTACAGTCCTTAGGGACACAAAGAGTCAGACACTACTGAAATGACTTAGCATTCACGCAGTAATATCTTTGGTCTTTTTATCTCCACCAGGCTACTACTTCTCCTTGACTTTCAATCTATGTTTAGATGTTCTGAAATGTTGTAGAGCCCCTCTTGGGACACTGATTTCCTTTGTCTTCAATTTCTCTGTTCATTTCCTTCAGGTGACAAATTTGTAGGTTTATTTCCTTAGAGCCCATTTTCCTATTCCAGCCACTTTCTGCTTCATTGTTTCAAATATGACCTCCCTTAGAACTTTGAAAATAACCCTCCTAAAAGAGTCTCTTAATGACATTCTTCTTGAAATGAACTATTTTGTGTGTGTTTCCTGCCTTGTATAAATGATGCCCTGTTTAGTGAAAGTGTTAGTCTGGCAGTCCTATCTGACTCTACAACCAAATGGACTGTAGCCCACCAGGCTTCTTTGTCCAGGAATTCTCCAGGCAAAAATACTGGAGTGGGTAGCCATCCCCTTCTCTAGGGGATCTTCCTGACCCAGGGATCAAACCCTCATCTCCTGTGTCTTCTGCGTTGTGGGTGAATTCTTTACCACTGAGTCACAGGGGAAGCCCATTTATTTTATTCTTAATAACCCTCAATGACTTAAGTTTTCTCCAGGACTGTGTTACCAAGGCTACATGTCTTTCTCTTAGATTTGTTTTGTAACAGTTACACAAAAATAATTTTATAATCCTTTATGTTAACACACCATTCACATTTATTGTACATGTGTGTGTATGCTAAGTCACTTCAGTTGTGTCAGACTGTATGCAGCCCTATGGATTGCACACCCATCTTTGTCTATGGGATTTTCTGGACAAGAATACTGGAGTGGGATGCCATGTCCTCCTCCAGGGGATCTTTCTGACCCAGGGATTGAACCCGGATCTCCATTTCCTGCATTGGCAGGCAGATTTTTTTACCACTAGTGCCACCTGGTAAGTCCTTATTATATATAGTAAAGCAAGCTATTGAAAGATAAAGTTTTCCAAGTCAGTATTATTTTAGCTTCACCTGAGACATATTGAGATATGAAGACTTCTAATGATTCACCACACAGAAAAGTGACAAGAGACATTCAGTTCAAAATATTAAGGTGTTCTTGATTCAGTTTGACTATATTTTGTTTATGTTGGAAATTATATCTGGAAAATAAATGAACAGCAGATGCATTCTACTCAGGAGGAAACCTAGTAGAGAAAATTAAAATTCTAGGGTATGCTGCTGCTGCTGCTGCTAAGTCACTTCAGTTGTGTCGGACTCTGTGCGACCCCGTGGACTACAGCCTACCAGGCTCCTCCGTCCATGGGATTTTCCAGGCAAGGGTACTGGAGTGGGTTGCCATTGCCTTCTCCTTAGGGTATGCTAGTAGATTTTAAAAGCTTGATCTCAAATAAGTGACTATAACTCAAACATAGACAAGTTTGTTCACGGATTGCAGACTTGTAAATGGCAGAGGATAAACAGAATGAGACTTACAGATATATATATATTTTTGCCTGATAAAAGTAGTGGTTGCCAGGGACAATGTGAATTCCTGATGACATCTAAAATGGAAAAGTGGGCCCTACTATGAGTTCCACAGGAAAGTTAGATCAGGCAAAACACTGAAATCCTAAAAGAAAAGGCAGTTTTTTTGTCTCAAATACACATTTTTAATAGACTGTGAACCAAATGGGCTAGAAATTATAGGTAGTTAACTTGCATGGTGACTCTTTAATCTTTACATTCAGAAGGCTCTAGGTCAAGGTGTTTTACCCTTATTATTTGTTATCTTCCTCAGACATTGTACTCTTTCTAGAAAGAAAAGAGAGGATTTTCATGAAACGTATGTCTATTTACTTTGAAGTGAAAGTGAGATTGAGAGATTATCGTAATGTGGAACATTTAACAACTGTAAATTCACCCTGCTGTTCAGGAGACTCTGTTTAGAACCTTTGGACATCATTCATATTCGGGAATCATTTAGAACTCCCATGCTAGCAAAAAATGTTCTGCTGACATTTTGAGAAGGTATTCAATATTTTATCAGAAATTAGTGGGTAAATAAGGTGTTTTTTTTTGTTTTTGTTTTTTGGAAAGTGGACTGTGTCAGAGTTAATAGACTAAACAGTGAAGAATGTTTGCACGTCGGTGCCTGTATTTTCTACTAATTCTCAAATAAATGTGTATGTTTCATAAGGATAATAACTATTTTCTTTAAAAAGTCACTTTTTCCTAACAGGCAAAAGGCTTATTTAACTGGTAGAAGAGTTAATGCCTGTATTAATGTATAAGAAGAGGAAAGTAAATTAAAATGACTGTTGGCTTCTGTCACCAGAAAAGGAAGCTGCCTTTTTCTTAGATATAATTATATCAATTGTGTTTATATAGAACTTTTCCCCAGCAGTACTAGAAAATGGTCATGTTTTCTAAGCAAATGTTAAAATTATTTTCTTTGAAATATTAGTCAAATTGATACCCTTATTACTAACATCAGACCATGAAAAGGGATTTGAACAGCCGTGTGCAAAGAGCCTTGACTCCTTAAGAGACACACGGTAATTAGGATCAGTTTCCTGACCAAGCTGTGATTTATCTCCTTATCTTTTCATCAAAACATGATGGCAGATACCATCCTAAAGGAATTCACTTCACTTTATCATACTTCCTAAAAGAGTTCACTTGATTTAATATGTAAACTTAGAAAGTGCCGTATTCTTTGGCTTAGTAGTGATTGAGACTTAAATTTGCAGAGGGATGGGAAAGGGAATTGTCATGATCCCTGATAAAGACTTAGGACTTTTACCTAGGGCGATCTTGGAAATGGCTATCTTGGAAATAGAGATTGGAAACCATCCTTCCAGCCCACTTTCCTCCTTTATTGCATCATTCTCTTCTCTCCAGATTGGAACTCTGATTAGTATTATGAATGGTAGGAAAGTAGGTACTTTACATAAAAATTTGCTTGTGTCATTTTCTACGTGCTCAAATTTAAACACTGCTTACAAGGGTGGGTGGTCATCATGGCCTGTTTTTCATTTTTGAAGTCCACACGTACAGGCTGATTAAGTCAACCTGATCAGTATTTGACTTGTATTTTTTTACTGTTGCCTAAATTTTATGGATGCTTTTGATGTAGAATAATGTCTGTAACATGAATTGATAAAATATGAAATTTAAATAGGAAGTACTATGTATTACCTTAGTTGACCACATAGGATTTTTTCTTTTTTCTTTTTAGTCTACTTGTAGATATATTCTAAGAAATGAGTGGTCAAGAGGTTGGAACTGTAGTATCTTTTTCAGTGTATAAGACCATTGAACTTATAAATTAAGCTAAATTAAACATAGTCACTTAAATTGTCTTGGCACTAAAAAATAATGATGATGATGAATTGTCATTCAGGTTAAAGGATGGAAAGCCTAAGAGAGAATTTCACTTTGCCTTTGGATTGATGGTATTCTTGATGATTACTTTTTTGATTGCTGTAGTTTTGGAGAAGAACAGGATTTCAAGGCATCATCTGTTTAGCTATTTAGTTCAGACTAACAACTTTTATGATATTGTCAATAGAAGCTAGGCACAGATCCCTTGAATTGTCTCTAAGTATAAAATTTAGTCAGCTTTTTTTTTCTAATCTTTTTCTGAAGACAACTAGAAAATCCAAACTAATAAGTTCTTTGTCCTAATGAATATTAGGACAATTAATGAATATTTTTCAACATAACAGAATTGTACTGTCCATGAATTGCTTGCACACCTTTAACCAAACCTATTCAAACAAATGCTCTTGGAAAGATATGGTTATGAATATGTTTCATTAATTTGTTAAGGAAGTAAACAGTAAACTAATACCTGGGAGACAAATGAATTAACACACTGTGAAAAAATGTGAAATATATATCTTCTGATCTATGAAAAAAATTGTTTTAACATTTATGCAGAGAAGCAATGTGTATTTTAAGATCTTAGATTATTTATAGATTTTATTAATCCAAAATTACATCATAAACTACTGCTCAATTAAAAAATATCATGTTATAATACATGTAAAACCTGATCATAAAAAGTGGCTGACTTAATAGAGCCTTGTATTTTTTATGCCTAGGTTAACATGTCAGAACATCTTTCAAGGGAGGCAGGACCACAAAGACGGATGGAATTACTTAATCAAAACATTGTATAGCTGTGTGCATTTCCCCCCTAGATTGCATGTTACAATCCTTTAATCTTTCAAAAGAATATTCTATCCATACATTGAGAAATATCTTTAACTAGAAACCACTTATGAATGAAACAGGAAATTTCACCACACTCAGTGAATATGATCTTTGACCTGATTCATGCCATTTAAATGTCCTATTAAAAAATTTAGTTTTTAAAGAGAAATTATCTTGAGTTTAATTTGTATTTTTCCTTTTAACTTCATTGCTAACTTTTGCATTTTCTCTGAATATTATTTATGAAGCATTTTATGTATATTTAGCGATTCAAAACTGATATTTCAGATTTGGAATAATTGGCATGTTTAATGAATGGTTGGCTTTATAATCTAATTGTGCAATTTCATTTTGAACTCTATCTGCCTATGATTTTGTTTCAAAGCATTTTGATACTACTAGTGAACTCGTGTTCAGCTGCTTGCTACTCCAATAACTTGAGAGGCAAGTGTCAGCAGGAAGAAAATTGCTTTAATTAGAAAAGCCAGCAATCTAGGGAGAAGATGGACTCATGTCCTGAGACCAGCTCCCAAGATTCTGGTTAGTCATGGTAGGTTTTCAAGGGAAAAACGGAGGGAGAATCTCAAGGAGTGGCAGAGGCAGGAGAGTGGGTTCTGCATTTTCCTCTGTGGCTGCAGGCTGGCTGACTCTGTTCATATGTTATCTTGCCCAAGTGATCTGCCTGCAAGTTTGCTAAAGCAACAGTTACGTGTGGAGAGCTAGTCGTTCATTAACTGCTGAATTCTTACCTCTTTTTATCTAGAAGAATCAACAGGTCAGGCATTGCATGGTGTGCATTCGGGAGAGCCCAAATTAGGAGTTAGTTTCAATTGTCTAGGGATCTCATTTCTACAATTGGGTTTTTAAGGTTAGGCGGGGACAGAGATGGGTAAACAGGGAAAGGGCTAAAGAGTTGCTTTCAATTCGCCACTGTCAGACATCATTCCATTTCTATAGGATTGCAGTGAAGGTCCATCATCTCTATCTGCTTCCTGCTGACTTAGAGCGCTGTATTCTCAGAGTGGAAGACGTGAGCATGTTTCTATAGCATCTCCTTACTGACAGTGTTAGCTGTCCACCTACCTATACTAGCAGAACAAGCTACACTCATTTTTATGCCCACAAAGATAGAGTTATTATGAGAAAAATGTTAATCCCTTTCTCTGGAGATCAGTTCTTGGAATTGTATTAGACATAGACTCAATGTGGCTCAAGATGGTGCAGCTTATATCATAGCTGCAGTCTAGTCATCATGCAGTTAGCTTTTCCCCTCTGGTGGCAGCTGTAATATCTGTTAAAAAAAACTCAGGAATGTGCATCAGACACTGAGACTGTGACATTCTATTGTCTTGATCATTAACTGCTCGAGCCTGCTCTTTTGTGACTCAGGGAGGCCTGAGAGACTTCAGCTTTTCTACAAACAAGAGGCAGGGAACATGGAGGGGGTCTTTGTACTTGAGCAGGGAGGAGGGGTGCTGGGAAAGGAGCTGCATGGTTCTCTTTGCTTCCAGTATCACTTGTTTTTGTGGGAATTCACATGACAATAAATATCTTGAAGTTTAATAAGAGTTAATAATATTTAATGATATGTAATCAAAGACAAATACTTTTACATCTTCCAATTTGTCAGAGAATGCCTTATAGTGTTCTATAAAGTAAAACAATATAAATGCCTTCTACAGTAGACAAAGGTTCAAAAAAAGCCAAGATGCTCTTATTCTTTCTAATCAATTCCAGAATATTCTGTTAGCATACATTATGAACCTTTATATGCAAGATACTGTGCCAGTCACTGTGATCATGAAGATAAAATTCCCTAGATGGGATTCTGATGGAGCTTTCACCATCATGGGTATACTTTCATGACAGCAAGGAACTCTGATTCATTAGGTAATGAAGTTTTAATTCTATAATCTCAGGAAGGAGAATTGTTTTGAAATAGAAGTCATTTTAAGAGTGGTTTAGATACATTGTTATATGATAGATATATTATTCAGTGAAGAAATTTTTATAAATTTGAAGTGAAATTCCTTTTGGGGAAGAGTAGGGCTTACCTGGCCCTTGGGGCTGTCTCAGTACTGCAGCCCCTATTCACAGGGGACAGTGGAGAGATGCAGCCAGTGCCTAAGCACCTCTCTGGGTTATATATATTCTAAACTTCAGGGAAATAAGCCTACTCCATGCTTGATTTACTCTTGATCCTGGATTTTCACCAAATACAGTGCTTTCACATACATGTATAGCAGGCGTCAGCCCTAGGGCAGCATTTTAAGCAGATCTGAGTTTACATTATGTCTGCTTGTGATGAACTGATTCATACTTGCTTTTTCTAAGAAAATGGTTATTATTTTTTAAATTCCTCAGAGTACCAAACAAACAAAAAGTCCCAAAGTCTCATGAATCTGAAAAGAAATTTTTCAAGTTTCCATTTCAAACCTCTTGTATTAGGATAATAAAAGGGTTATTCACAGTCACCTTTCCAAGAGGGCTAAAAATCAGTTGAGAAACATGTGAATAGAAAAATAAAGAGATATTCAAATGCTATGACTTTCAGCTCGACTCAACTTTTTTTTTTTTTTACTCTAAATATTCATTGACACTTTTGAGGTCTATCTTTGCTTCTGAACTGATTAATGTTTCAGATTAATATTCCTTCAATTATGCTGCTGCAATTAGGCCTTCCTTCTTTCATCCAGGTCACCTGAAGGATTTTTTTTTTTTTTACAGTACATATTGTAATAAACATTATTTTGGTGCTTAAACATTGAATAAAAACGTTCTGTTTATTTTTGTTTTACTAATTTTAAAAATATTTATTTCTTTATTTAGCTGGAGATCTTTGATCTTCATCATGGCACATGGAATCTTTAGTTGCAGCATGCAAACTCTTAGTTGTAACATGTGGAATCTAGTTCCCCAACCAAGGATCAGACTTAGGCCCCTGGCATTGGGAGTGCAGAGTCTTAGCCACTGAACCACCAGTGAAGTCCCCAGATTTTCTCTTTAATTAGAAAAAAATTTTAATACCTGAACAGTATCTCTGAAAACTCAGTAGTATTCTAGGAGCATTTGAGTCAGTACCTAGTATAGGTTTCCAGTATTTTTTTTTCTATATTTTCTAGAAAATGGGTATTACTCTAGGATA